>NC_060207.1:86332500-88862500 GCF_021130785.1 Homalodisca vitripennis | reverse complement strand
GGATAGTCAATTTTAAAAGGAAAGTTATAAATACCTCAACAAAAGTTCATGTTGGGTACCTTTCTGTTTTAAATAATGAAAATTGTTCAACTGCAATGGCAAAATTCACTGCTAATCTATACAAAATGTTGTTTAATCTGCTATGTTCTCCATCAGTTACCGTAATACTGTTTTTCCACACTTTTTATACACGTTATGTTACTGTGAGGACTATTAATTTAAATTTGGGCACAGCGCTTTTTGCACATCTCTTCGTAACAATTTCAATTAATTAAGACCTTTCCCGTTTTTATCTTCAGAGATTCAAGTTTTTAGTCCTGTCAACAAAATACAAAGTTTTACTTATACTTAAGGTAAGATATATTAAGGAGCTTTCCTATGTATTTTAAAAATCTTAACGGAACAAAAACTACTAAAAATCATAACCTACAATCAACATCGATCACCATGATCATAGTCAATCAAGTGCTCTCTCATTCTGAATTATGCAATTTAAGAACAGTATTCATCTATTATGATTCGTTTAAACGATATCTACTAATTTGGGTAAGTTTGGTCGTAAAAATTAGTACTTTGTAGTACGCGACTGGTGTCATAAGTAGCATCTACGTTTTCCGGTTCACACAGACACATTGCTAACACAATTACATTCTTGATATACTGTATTTCAGCCTCGCTGTGGAGAGCCACCTTCAGTCAACAGATGTTAAGCCGAAACGTTGTAAACAATGTCTCGACGCTGTGATCTGGTTAGCTTAGTTATTTGATGGTACATATTTTGTAAGTCTTGTTATAAATTTTATTTTGTTTTTCTTTAAAGTTAAATGAAGTTAAATTAACGTTCTTTGAAGTAATTACAACCTTTGTTCGAGGGTAATGGTTTGGCGTTTATATTATATCGATTATGCGGGTTCAGGGGTGTTTCGCCAGAGAACTTTCTGCACATACGATGTGTGTTATAAACTCCTGTAATTATTTCATATGAATGCGTTTTCATTACTTGGTTTGAAAAGACAATTAAATACAATTTTGATGTATTTCGTACTCTTTTTAGTTCCTATATCGTGGCGCGGTAAATGGATATGTTGTAAATCTATTTGTATAGTGGCATAATTGTGAAGGATTAGGCTCTGTTAAACAGGTGTACATGTCACAGCAGTTACCGAGTAATGTCGCAATACTGTATATAGCGACAGAACCGCACCTGTAACATTTCTGTCTATTTAATACAAGGGCCTGAGTTCTGCAGAAACAGGTGATGGCTCTGAACCTCTGTGAGTATAGTTAGTCTGACATACTCGTATGCACGAGCAATGGCATGGCAGTAACCTCTCGCGCAGCGGTCTATATAACTGAGATTTACGCGACAGTAAGGTGCCATTGAACACTACGTGATACGTTCTCCTATCTACGTGGTGTGCTGTGAAATCTGGACCTGGTACTTTCACTGCTAAACCTGTGAACTCTTCGTCTCCTTGAAAAATACAATTTAAATCTTGAATTACTTTCTCCTCGCTGTGTTATAATCATCTTCAATCAGTAATGTTTTGGTTCAGCATCTTTTCACAGTAAGACCCAAAATATTTTTAGTTGCTCCCGACTTGAACATGATATCGTAAATAATAAAATTATATTGCTTATTTTTAGAGCTTTCCTACGCTAATTGTATGTTATCTTATGAAAAAAAAAAAAAATAGATTGATGTCAAATAATGCAGAGTTTTATTTTGATCACATTTAGTAAATATTTCGGTTTCCATGGTTATTTGATCATTATTATAATTATATTCTGCGGTAAGTTCTTAGTTGGAAAGAATTTCGATAATAATAATAATATGTTATGAGCCGAATAATATAATATACATAGCAGATACAATATTATAAACTCTTGGATAACTTTACGAAAAAAAAAAACAACGCCTAATTTTATCTGTACTTTTACTGCCTCCAGTATAAAAAATATTATATAATTTACAAAATGCTATTTTAACACTCCAATATTTATCTTTAATTATGAAGTTTGTTGATTAAATTTTATGTGTGTATGTAAAGTTGTAATTTTGAAATTAAAACGGCTTTTATGCATACTGGGGGCTGTTAGCAGTTACTATTATATTTAAAACAGTGATATTCTCTAACTTAATAAGGCGTTTTTCTTTGTAATTTTCAATAGATCGTTAGTGAAATATGTTTTTAATTCATTAAAAAATTTGGTTGTTTATTTGTTGTATTGTTATATTTTCTTTTTCACTTGGTTTAATAGTATATTATTTGTATATTTAGTATTTTATGTTGGTAAAATGCTGAATAAGTAATATATATCACTATAATGTACAACAGACCACCAAATGGCGGACTGCTGTCCGAATCCACACCGCCAACCTATTTTGTGCGGACCTTATGTTACCAATTCAAAACATTTTACATATATAACTTGAGTACGTTGTTTGATTTTCCTACCGTTCTTCCTACCGTAAGCGATTCAACAACGGATCGGTGCGGAGAGCGAGTAGTACGCACCGACGGACGTGACGACGCCACCCGCCTGCGCCTTCAGGCAGGCAATGTTTTGTTTTTATGTTGAGTAACGCAAGCCACGTGCGCTAAATACGTCTAACCTGGCTACGCTGGCTAACGTACCTTTTTTATGCAATGGAACTGATAAATAGTGGAAGTAGAAAATATACAGTTTTTTCCACAGTGAACCGATTGTATTGCTTCTCTGAACTGAGTTCAAGGAAAGTTATGATTTAGTTTTAACTACAATATACGAATAGGTATTTTCTAAAGCTTTATAGTACTACAGCAATAAGTACGTTAAAAAATTGAGAGTGAAGTCAGGCGACACTCACAGGAGTAAATGCATGCACATTAGTAGTCTAGCCTATCCTGGACTGGTAGCAGTTGTCATCTGTATGGTATTAACTTACCTCAGATACCGTGATGACTGTGGTACCCCATGATATCAGTGTCTAAGGGGTTCGGGCCTAGCCTCTGCTATAGGGTTGGCTTCGATCGTCTGAGAAGACGAGGAGTCATATAGATGACCAGTTGCATATTTGTCGCCATGTTTTATTTTAACACTTCAAGGTGTCATGGCAATTCTGAGTAAGAGCATAGTGTACAATTAAGATTGTTATCATAATCTAAATATATAGTGTGTTAATTAATACTATTTATTTGATTTGCTCACCCGAAATGAAACTGACACATCAACTGAATAGTTATAAAACAGTCATAAAAACCATAAATAATTAACCAATATAAATAAAAAGTTACGTATTTAATACAGCATGTCATATATAAATTAGTAGGCCTATTCATTTTATAAGATTCATCAGGAGGTATTCCGTAACAACACTTAAATTACAAGTATTGTTATTCTAAAATGTGGAAATTCAAAATACGCTTAAATCAGTATCATAAACAAATAAATGAATATGAAAAATAATAAAATGTTGGTATTTTGTATATATTCTGTATGTATTATATTATTTATTCCACAATATAAGATTATTTTTATAATTAGTATACAATAGCAACTTAAACAATTAGCAAACATTATATTGCAGATACACGTTGCTGCATTTCCCACAATATATATATGACGCAAGCCGAAGTTTAGAAAAGAATAAAATATACTATGTTAAAAATATTATACTCGTATTTATTTAATTTTGCATTATACATTATTGCTGTTTTCCATAAAGAACACAACCTTCTTGTAAGCTGTTATTTATTTACGAAAGTCATTACGTACTTGTAATATTTTAAAATCAAACAATATTATAAATCCACAAGCAAAGAGCAATTTTCATTGCACAAGCATACGAACTGGGTTTTCTTGAAATCGATAAAGAATTACATTCTCCCCTCAGAAAGAAATTGATCACGAGCCGCGCTAGGTTTTGTCCAGGTCGAAATGAAAGTGCATTAAAAGGGTAATGTATATAAAATGATAGTCTTTTCTCATATCATATTGTTTACTATAAACCAACCGTCAGCGACGTAATTGAACGTTTGATCAGCGTCAGCTAACCATACAAAGACCCCAAATGTGTCGACTTTTCAGTTTATTTATATACACTCCTCAAAACAATTAAAGGATCACTTTTTTAACAGAATGCACTCGGTTAACGGTTCGAAATTTTCTAATAATTTTTTTTTTTATTTCAAAGTCGGTGTTGAAAGTAAAATACATCGTATATGTTTTTTTATATGATATTTTATTTTAGGCTAGAACAGTAAACAAAGTTTAAAACCGCAAAATTAAAACGAAAACAACTCTCTTAATAAAGTACAAATGTAATAAGAAATGGTCTGGTCTTTTGAATCTCACTTTCAATACCTTGTATTGCCACCTCTAGCTGATATAACCGCAAGAACACGTTGTGGCATGGTTCTGATGAGTCGTCTGAGGCTATCTTGAGGTAACCGCTCCCATTCTTCTCGTAATGCCATTTCCAGCTCATCCAAAGTCCTGGGTTGGTTTGGGCGGCCCCGGATACTTCGTCCTAGTTGGTCCCAGACGTGCTCAATCGGGTTTAGGTCCGGACTGCAGGCTGGCCACTCCAGCAGTGGTATGTTGTGTTCGCCCAGGTACTCACGGACCAATCTTGCTGCATGTGGTCGAGCTCCGTCTTGCATAAATAAAAAAATTTTGACCTGCTTGCTCTGCTCTCGGACGAATATGAACGTCTAACACCTCGTCCACATAACGCTGGGCTGTCAAAGTACCGTTTCGGATTATGACAAGGTCTGTACGACCGTCCATTGTTATGCCACCCCACACTAATACTGAGCCCCCGCCAAACGGAACTCTGGGAGCTAGGCAACAGTTAATAAACCGTTCATTTCCTCTTCTCCACACTCGAACGCGGCCGTCATTACCAAAAATTGTAAATTTTGACTCGTCTGAGAACATTACCTTACGCCACTGTCTCAGCTGCCAACGCCTATGGTCTCTTGCAAACTGCAATCTGGCTCTCTTATGACGCACAGTCAATCTCGGCACTCGGGCAGGTCTCCTAGATCTCAATCCAGCTTCCCGGAGTCGATTTCTAACAGTCTGATCCGACACACGATTTTCCAGTCACCTGGCTTAGGTCGTTTTGAAGTTCTCTAGCAGTTAAAAATCGATTACGAAGTGCATTAACTCGTAAAAATCGATCTTCTATGTGCGTGGTAGATCTCGAGCGGCCTTGTCCTGGGCGTCTTTGAAGAGTTCCTAGCTCCTGATGTCGGTTCCATAATCTTGAAATTACTGATTGACTCACACCTAAGCGCCTACCCACTTCTCGTTGGGAAACTCCCACTTCTATCAAAAGTAACAGCTCTACTGACATCACTCTCAGACAAAAACCGTCTAACACCCGCCATAACAATAAAAACACACAGGCCTAACTATAGAAGTCTAATCCAGACTGAACGAGATCAACTTCTGACAAAACTGAGCCTGAACCTTTCCTTATCTCATTCTTGTTTGGACATGATATCGAAATAATCGCTCTTATCTTTTACTGAATTAGTCAGAAATAAACAAGAATTATTTATCTTTGCTACCGAGAGGTTCCTTTATCAGTGTGCAAAGTTCAAACATTCTTCTGTTATTAATACTTGTTTTACAAGACGCAATAAAAGTGATCCTTTAATTGTTTTGAGGTGTGTGTAGTTATCTGATGATGATATAACTATTCTTTGTGTCTGGCGGTTGGCTTTAAGAATATCAAAGGCGATAAAAAGTATGATTTGTGAAAAAAAAACTATCATTTCATATTTTTAACCCTTTTTATATCCTTTATTTTTGACATTCGCCAAAATTATTGCAGCTGATAATCAATTTCTTTCTTTAAAATATTCCTATATCGATTAAAAAACACACTTTGTGCGCTTATTCAGTGCGAATTGGCTCTCGGCTCCTAGTATATGGCAATGTATGATTTGATCTCTCTTCCTGTAATCCGATACTGTCCTATGGGAATTACAACTCTAATTAGACCTACATATTTACAAAAATTTGTATGAAATTTATAAAACCATCTTTTATGCATTTCTAATTAAATCTGTGAAAATATATATGTTACATATTTAAATATTTGGAAAAGTATGGAATAATCAACACTGAAAAATTTCTTTTAATGATTTACAACTGACTTTACTGTATGGTAAAAGTGAGATGAAAGCAATTTCAGAGAGATTTTGTAATTTTGGACTCGGTGGCAGTTTATAAACAGCGGAAAGCTTTTAGTGTGAACACCTAAGCGTACCAATGCAGCGTACTCTACTGGAATATTGATAAAACTCTGAAACTGTGGAACTGGGATTATGTAATGTTGGGTTCATATTTCAACTGTAGAGTAAAGGATATTTTATTTTATGTGACGTTGAACTAAAATGCATTAATATTGTGGTTAAGTTTTAATTGTCACCATTAAAGTCATCTGTAGATATTGGTACAGTAATCAAAATAAAAACAATTGGATGTGTTATCGTTTGAATAAGAAGATTTGTTTCTTCCAGCAAGCATAAATTATTATTCCTGTGATCTAAATTTAAAAATTGCTTAAATTAAGATATCCCATAACACCATGAAGTGTGGTGTGCCATATCACCGGATTTTCACGGAAATTGCCGGATTAGTAGGACAGAAAATTAGCTCCACGACATTTGTACTAAAAAATCTAAAAAATAACTAAAATTCTCCAACAAAATTGGTAATGAAATATTTTTATTGAAATCGTATTTGTGTAGCCTACAAAAATTATTTATATTTGACATTTAATTACTTCATATAATCATTGCTAAAGCTGAACCCACTCTTCATTTTCACTTTAAATGTTATTATTATTAGCCTTCTCTTTCGCTTTTTTTCGGCTGGGGACATCATTAGCTTCACGTATATTATATGTTGTTGAACGCTGATGTTGATGATGATGATACGAAGATTTACAACGGCAATCAAATAGACATGAGTAAACCAGCCGAATTGAGTACTATAGGAAGCGAACCGAGATGAAGTATTTAAGTATCTGTTCTGTAATCTGTGTTGTAAAAGGATGCAGCAAGTTCTTTACAACGGAAATTTAGCTTACGTTGTAAGGCTTAATGTTAAGTATGAATTATTTGTGACCATGGTAGGAGGCGAAGTAAAAGGCAAAAGTAACAGAATACAGCTGTGTTCATTAGGAAAGGCTCTAAATTTACATCAGCAGAAAGGGTTTGCTCAACAGATAAAAGAAAGTTTTAGAATAAAAGCATAGCCAGTTAAGAGCGTTTTATTTCTCAATTATAGTTTCAAAATATTTTCTGGTGAAGAATAATACGAATACCTTTTTTCATATAAAGTGTTTATCGCTTGACAACGTTTTCGCTCGTTTTTATTGGTTTATGTGACTTACAGTTAAAAACAAAACATAAAGTATTTCCTACAGAAATTTTAAGACTTATAGGCGTAATATTTGCTAACGATTTTATTTAATGTTTCAAAACGATTCTCAAGTACTTAATAAAAGTAGTACTTGGTTGCAGAGACAAGGTTCGAACCCCTTTAATCATTGAGTTCTTGGGATGGCACGTTATTTGAGGTAAGTTAATACCATAGATATATCAACTACTGCCATTTCAGGCTAAGAATGGACTACTATTGTGCATGCTTTTACTCTTGTGAATGTCACCCAACTTCTAGCTCATTTTCATTAATAGATTTCTCAACACAAAAAGAATTCTAATTCTAAGAAATCATGTAACCATTAGAAACATTTTATTTATATTTGTTAATTAATTATAACTGTTCACCATGTGTCTGTTTAATAACTGCTCAGTTATTGTATCACTTTCATTTCGGGTAGTTAAACAAAAAAGAGTAAAATAAATGGTATTAATACTAAACATATGGATTTTAAATTATTGAAAAATAGGAAAACGTTTTCTTTATCTTAACATCGAAAGAAAATTATTTTATAAACTTAAAAATACCAATACCTTAAAAACGTGATCAATACAATTATCCAATTAAGGCTAATCGTGTCACTAAAATGGCAAACTACGCTCTTACTCAAATATGCCATAACACAACGTACTCTCATCCATACCGGTCACCTGTATGACAAACACCTCGTCTTCTCAGACGCTCGAAACCTAGCCTGTTGCAGAGGCTAGGTCCGAACCCCTTAATCACTGAGATCATGGGGTGGCCCAGTCATCACGGTATCTGAGGTAAGTTAATACCATACAGATGACAATTACTACCAGTCCGGCCTAGGCTAGACTACTAATGTGCATGCATTTACTCCTGTGAGAGACGCTTGACTTCATCCTCAATTTTCTTAACGTACTTATTGATACAGTGTTATAAAGATTTTGCAAAATACGTACTCGTGTATAGTTGTTTAAACTAAATAAAATTGTTTATGAAATTCAGTTCAGAATCACTAAGTTATTAAATAAACTTTGCTTTACACATATTTGTTTGACGCCCGGGGCGGCACCTAGCGGACGAAAGGAGGCAACTTCGTCTTGGCCTGATAGTTCTTAATTTCTCCGATGGAGCGCTACAGTAAGTCACATGGACCGGCTGTTGCGGAGTTGTGTTTCAAACAAGTCGATGATTTAGAAAAGATAGATACGGTTGTAGAAATAGTACAAATCGTCTATATTAAATATATCATACAAATTATTCCTTTTTAAATATTGGTTCTAAGCCCAGGTATTTTTAGTTAGAGTGGCAGCTGAAGCCAAAACTTTTGAATTTTGAAAATTAATTTTAAGTTACCTAATATTTGTTACAGATAGTCAACACTTAATTGTATATTTATTATAAATATAATTTATATTGACTGTCTGGCGTTAGATTGTTTCTATAGCGGGAATCTATTGTCCGGATTAACATTAGTATGGCAGCTGAATCCAAAAGCTTTTGACGTTAAATTTTAATATAGGTAATATATAATTATTAATACACAAACCATACATCCAATAATTGTAAATAGACGTGTAGGGATTAAAAGAATTACCGCAACTAAAAATATTTTAAAATATCATTAACTTACTTAATAATCTTATATACGAGCGCAGAACTTTACTGATGTAGGCATTATATTGCATTTTTTGTTAATAATATATGTGATTTACTCTACGGTTGTATTGAATATAATATATTTGAATTTGGTAAATAAATAAAAAGATTTGTATAATTACATATCAGTAACATAGGTCTTAAAAATTGCTTACATTATTTTACAGCGATTTGAAAAGAAATATACTGATAACCATCTCCTAATTTATGGTTGTCACTGTTCTTGCAATATAAAAAATATGTAATAAATGTTTGTACAACAATTATAAACCGATGGTATTGGTAAATATGGGATAATATCTTCATGAAACGACTTCAGAATTTTCACTTTGACATTATTTCAGCATAATAATTTAAGTATTGGATCGGTCTGCCTTTCATTAAGGATCTAGAGGCTAGACCATATAGTTGGTTAGTGAAATAATGGAGCAGACCTCCTCATCACTGTTACAATTATTATTTGATTTAAAACTTGTAAATGCACTTCTCTTACTATCTAATAATCTTTTGTTTTAGATTATTATGCTTTCTTGTTTTGTGACCAACATTGATAATTGACCTACTTATCAGTCTTTCTGGCGAAATGGAGCTCTTTGTTAATGGTAACAGTTTTATCATAATATAAACATCTTGTAATAACCGATGAGAGGAATTAGTTCGTTCACATAAAAAATTGAAACTTCACATGCTAATTACGTTGTCATAAAAATTTAAATTATATATTATTACTGTCGCTGCAGATTTCAGTGAATAGTGAATAGTTTCATTAATTCATTCCAACATCGGAAATTTAAGTAAGAATCTGTTAAACAACAAATCTTCTAAAACCATATTATGAAGTGTCAGACCATTTACTTATTTTAAAACTCTTCATTTGAAACAGGAAGTTACGCATAAGAAGAGTTTGTTAAAGAAGTTCAGAATTACTTATATACAGAAAAAAAGGATAGTCTTGAAAGTGAAACCGAATTGTTGAACTAAACTTTATGAATAAATCATATTGATAAGAATAAATTGAAAGTTCCTCAACAAATAATTTTATTTTATTTTATTTAGGTATCCATACTATTGTGTCATAACCTTTCGTTACGTAAGACTCAAGCAATTTTAAAACATAAATTGTACATTGGACCATTTACAGTACCCTTTTGAAGTAATGAGTGAATGTATCTTCTTGAAATACGTACAATAAGGTAGAATTCAAATAGTTTTGCAATTATTTACTCTCATATTGTGAAAATAAGATTTTAAAAATTACAGATACTATTAAATGATCTAAATTAAATCTTATACATCAGAAACGTCATTGGAAATAATTGGCTTTCCGTAGGGTTCTAAGACTGGAAACAGTATTATTATGAGCTTGCTAAATATTCTAAATTATTCAAAACTTTGTCTTTGCTGATGACCCATCTGTTGAATGTCAAATACAACAAGACCAACTAAAAGTGGAAATATAACAAAATTAAAATTTACAAACTAAATCACAGTAATAGGCTTAACATAAAATATTACCAAACTAAAAGTACGGTAATTAAATGTTTTTGAGTGGTATGTATTCATACGTTTTGATTTATTATAGAGTTTATCAGTAAAAATTAATCTTTTGTTTGAACTATAATAGTCTGTGGCTCCAAGAAGAATGGAAATGTCTTAATAAAACAGGTTCTTATTTTATTACAAATTATTGAATACAGCAAAAAAATTTACCATTACAGTTCAAAATTTAATAAATTAAAAGTTTAAAAAGTTGATCTCATAGTTCTAAAAAATGGAATTTTACAAATAAAATTGTTATGAATTATTTTAATATACATTTTTGTTAAGGATTCGTCATTTAATAATTATCAACTACAAATATCAATCTAAATATTAAAATGTCAAGTCAAGCCAAAAATAAAAATTCAATACTTATCTTAAATACACTTAGACTAGAAGAAACAGCTTTATATCATCGAAATAAAATATTTACACTGAATAAATTAAATAGTTATTAAAACATGTATTGACAGCCCTAATTATCGGCATGGTACTGCCCGTCTATTTGAAAGTTTTCCTTTGTTGTGGATTTTTTACTGTTTGTTTGTATATATATATATATATATATATATATATATATATATATATATATATATATATATATAAAACCAATAACATAAAAAAAACTTATATAAAAACGTTGAACCTATCCAAATGCTTAAATATTCTGCTATAGCCAAATGTTCAAATACTTCAGTGAGTGGGTTTAAGACATAGGTACCATTGAAGTATATAGCCATGAATAGAAGTATTTTGTTATTCTAATACTCCGCTTTAAATAATTTAATTGTCAAGTGATTAGGAAATTTACATATTAATTGACCCTGTGGTTGTTTAATTACGGAAAAATCTATTAGCACATTTGCTTCCAGACCTAATGTTGTTCAGCTCAAGACTAGACCTGCGCATGTGTGTTATGATGCAATACTCTGATTAAAAAAAAAATATTTCTTTACAAGGGTGTGAAGTGCAAAAGTGTCACTAGAAGCTATTAAGATTATATCATTGAAACTAAGATTTACTTGTACTCGTGTGAATGCTGATCTAATCTTGCTTATCTTTTTGACCTTTATCGTGGAGCTTGCTGAGTTCGAGTGGATAAGGGTATCTTAAATCATACAGGAGGGAATAGCTACAGTATTGTAGAATGTATTCCTAAACTGTTACTAGCTCAGACAGGCCTTTGTAATCTATAAGGCTATATTCACAAACGAAATTACAGAATCATTAGAATATAGTATCGAACTACAAACATTTGGTTCGACATTCAATGTACAAACATTCAATGGTTGCCACGATTTAAAAAAAAAAAAATCAAAACCCCACCAAATTTGGTAAATTGGACATAAGATTTCATATAACCAAAGGTTTGGAAGCGAGCCAGGAATTCGTGACATCCTCACGATATTAGGACCTCCACAAATCAACGGTCCCAATGTCATTGTAAGACTGGGACAGTGCACTGTTGGGAGAGATGACGTGTTCAACCCACCACCTGATAACGACATTCTAGTCCGCCCACCTCTGTGCTGGTGCCCATGTCTGCGATCGTTGTCAGATATCAGGTACACGCAGATGAGCGCGCACAATTCGCCTCGACCTACCCCAACACAAAGAATGTCTCAAGAGGAATGTAAAACACACTCTCTTCCACCGAATAAGTCACCGGCTGTATCCGAGAATGGCAATTAATAACTACATTATTTCTAAATGCTATGCAAGTTGTCTTGATAATACTACCAGATTTAGATTGATAAGAAAAACTAAGCTAAGGGACACAAATTTCGAAACTTTATTAAGTACTATGATGTCCGATTCGACTATCAAGGGAATAAAATAAACAATATAGGCGAGGTTTTACGAGAAAATAAAAATAAAATGCAAGACATACAATTCAGCTTTTACACACCGTACCGATGACTCATACGGTATCGGATTATTGAGCGTGTCGGACAATAAATAGTCAACTACTGTATCAACCTGATTGTAGTTTACAATATCCTTGTTAAATACTCTGACACACTCGGACGTGTATGTAGCAACACTTGTCAGAGTAGCTAGATTACAATTTCACCACACGATGTGATGTTAGCAAGTTCATAATCACATTTGCAAGCACAGCGAGTCAAATACTGTATCGACCTGATTGTAATTTACAATATCCTTGTTGAATACTCTGACACACTCGGACGTGTATGTAGCAACACTTGTCAGAGTAGCTAGGTTACAATATCACCACACGATGTGATGTTAGCAAGTTCAGAATCACATTTGCAAGTACAGCGAGAGGGGAGGCGACCCGACACTAAGCCGCTTAGCTAATGGTGTCTCCGCATACTCCGGCATATCTTCAGCAACTCTCAGGGGCGAACCTGTCATCGGTCTTTGTAGTGCTTCCTTATCAAAGAGAATTTCAACCAACATTAAAGAACTCTTATAGTTGACTTGTCAGTTTAGCAGGATGCCAATCGGCTTTGTTTCGTTCCTCGGTTAGGCTGTTCTAAAAATGTCATTCTAAACTTGATGTTCAATTAACTACTTGTGTTTAGAAGGGCGTTGTGTGATCCCACTACAAGTTCGCGAAGAATATCTAAGCAACTTAATATCCAAACACTCGTGTTACACTTACACCGATTGTATCCATTTCATGTACAAAAAGTGCAACAACTTCAGCCAGGGGACCATGCTGCGCGTCTGCCATTCTGTGAATGGATTAAAACGCATCGCTGTATTATTTAAAGTATACTTTTTACTAACGAAGCTACATTTACTTGTGATGGTGTTAACAACACCAGGAGTTTCCATCAGTGGTCAGATAAGAATTCTCATGCTACAACGGACAATAATTTTCAGCGCAGATTTTCTGTCAATTTGTGACGCGGTATTGTAGATCAAGAACTAATTGGCCTTTTCATATTAGAGAACCGACTTGTAGCAGAAACATACATGGAATTTTTTAAGTAATGAATTGTTTACTTCTCTGGAAAATAAACCACTTTTAACACAAATGAATATACATTTTCAACACGATGGCGCACCACATACTGCTCATCGAGTTAGAGAATTTTTTAATGAACACTTTATATACAAACTGACTGGTACTGGAAGTTATTAACTGGCCACCAAGGTCTCCAGTCCTTACCCCACTAGACTATTGAACATGGGTTTGGATGAAAAGTGAAGTTTACAAAGTGAAAAGGTAATACACGAGATGAACTGATTACTTGAATCTTTGATGCTGCTTCCTTCATAAAGGAAAAGAAAGGTGTTATTACAACAGCGGCACGAATTATTCAGAAGCGTGTTAAGAAGTGTTTATAGACTGTAAAGGCGGAATTTTCGAACCTTATTGATAATATAATGAAATTAAGTATGTTTTAAGTATTATGATGGTAACTTTAACTTGTAGCCATTTATTTTCTTAAACGTTTATTATGATAATACAATATTGTTACTTTTTTTAGGGTAATGCAAATTTCATTATATCTGAAATTATTAATTTAGAAATTGTTTGCTTTGACTTTATTTACATAGATTTTCTTAGAATTAAATTGTCTACAAATTTGGTTCATGTATTTTATTTATTTTAACCATTTAATGAAATTAGAATACCTCAACTGTAAAAAACGTGTTTCTGATAGTACATATTTGTTTTTAAAGCAAATTGTTATACAAACTAAGTTACTTGCAGTTATGGTACTAGTTTATTAAAGTTTTTAGGTCAAAATTCATATGAAATGATCAAATATTTGTCTTAATTACCATTCTAATGGTTGAAGTCCGGTTTAAATAATTCCTCGTGCTAAGTGAAAATCTGGTCAAAATCTTTCGCTTAGCATTATCTCCCTAACGAAGCATTTTCAGACATACGTTTATACCAAATTTTTATCTTGTTTTTAATTCTACCATCACCTGTTAAAATTTTTTCCTTTTCTCCTGGACCACCCTGTATAGATTCTGGACAGATCTACATGCTTTAGAGGAAGGTAGGGAATGTTTCCTGACCTAATTATAACTATCACGTAAAACGAGATTCATTGTTACTGGCTAGTATGTAATATTAAAATATGTTCAAAAATGTTTCCTCAGTTCACTCTTCAACTTCTCAAGTGATATCTAATTTCTTACATTTGATGGTTCAACTTGAATAATCTTAGTTACTGTATAGTCTTGCATTTGCAGAAATATATATATATATATATATATATATATATATATATATATATATGTTTTTTAGTTCACAACGATACATCTGAATTATACTCTGTAAAAAGTTTAAAATAGTTCTGGTTTATAATATTTGTATTTGAAAAATTCAAAACCATAAAATAAACATCAAACGGATTTGATTCACTGACAACTTGTACCAATCGTTCCATGGGGGCTTGGACTATAGGCTTTAGTTGGGTCGTCTACAAAAGAGCACAAGTCACTGTACTTCCTGTGTCGTTGTCTGAGGTTCTGCACAATTCATTTCGAAGTAATGAGTAAACTCATTGAGTTCGATGATATATTTTGCGATCCTTCAAGGATTTTAAGGCGAATATTTGCTCCCTTGTATTATATTAGTATAGTAACAGAGAGAAAAACTACTATTTGGTATTGTTATATTAATAGAAGTAAAAAACTGTACACGTATTAAAATAAATAAGTGCATAACGCATTTTTATTATTTTTTCTGTGCATGAGTGACGGAATAAACTTCAAGATTCTGGTCAAATTTTATTAACATCGACTATTTGTATTCTTTTTTACTTTCATACGTCTGCTTTCTTTTTCTTTTAGAATAAGTCATACATTAATTTACTAGTGTGTGAATTATAAGATCAAACGACCCAAAATTCTTTACAAAATATGTACTACACAAAACCAGCCTCCGCCGACGGAGAAATGTATATGTATGATTTTGGAGCGGATTAGACTAAACAAACGTTTAATAAGTTTATAGAACAATTAATGGGTTAGGTTCAATGTTGTGGTCTTATCGTAAGTTCCATATAACACACATTAACCTGTAAAATAAAGAGGAGTGTACGAGTATAGAATTCAAGTAGGATAACGCTATCTTGTCCAGAAGAGGCAATGGCACAAATACTCATAAGTCCACCGATAACGAAAATTTGTGTAGCATCTACGTAGAACTAGACTACAACACAAAAGGTCGAGCTATAGTGAAACACTGTATAGCGACCATGTTAATAACACGGTCTTGGCTAGAATTGGCTACACTAAACAATTCTACTTATATTGTAACAGATAGTAAACTGCAGTTTTACCGAGGAGTTGCTATGATTTAAAATTATCGAAGTTGCTATGATTTTCAAACTGCTCTGATAGATTACCGTCAATAATACGAGGAAATTTTTTAATACTTATACCGAAGTACTTGTTCGTAATTAGCCTAGTACCTACTCTGATTTGCAAAGTATATATCAGTATTAGAGTTTGATTAGAAGTGTGATCGGTTATTACGTCGTGATCTCTTTGTATAGTTCATTGTACGAGTTGCTATCAAAGACTGCATTTCTCACTACGTTGAAATATTGTTAAAAAATTAAAATCTAGAGACTTATGGTCATATTAGTCGTTGATTGCTTAAGCATCAGTCAATTATGATACAAATCATACCACCCTTAGGTGTATAAGCAGAATTGCATAACTGGCAGTATCGATTTAGCATATTATGGCCCCTAACAGTGAGATCAAGAAGTTAACAATGTTTTTCAGTGTAAACGTGTATTGTAGTTACGGCGCCGGCCACGTGAGTTTTAAAAGTTTACGTATTTTGTTATTCCACCACAATCAAAATACGTAATATGAATAGCTAAATTACGCAGCCAGCTTCATATACAGTTTAAAACTGAAAACATATACAACATGCAATGATCGTTGGTTTTCATTTGACTTCAGTTCATATAACTATAGTGTATAATTACAAGGATAATGTTTAATTTAAAATATTTATATACTAGGTTATTATAAAAAATACAATTACGGAATCTTTCCGTCATTACTGATCTTGCCGCTATTGTCAGTTATTGTGGCTGGAACAATACTCGAGAACAATAGAAAACCGGGTGGAACAAAGCCTTTGTTCTTGTGTTTTCCAGCCAATTACCTCGAACAGAACTCTAGTTAAAGTTTGTGCATGTATAATTTCTTGCGCAGTTTTTCACTTCAATAACCTAGAAAGATTTAGTTCCTGTCTTAATCATTTTAAATTCAAATAACTTTTAAACTCTCTTATTACTTTGAACAGAACGTTGATACTAATATTGAAAACGGGTTGATTTAGTTTACGATTTCATACGTTTACGAATCAAACCTAATCGACATTTAGACGATAATATATGAAAAACCGATACATTAATTTCACTTTTTAATTTATCAAAGAAACTGAGCAGAGGAAATACTATTCAAACAGCATATTTCCATACTATTCTTGGATTTTCAACATTTATTATTTTTTTGTAATATACATTTAATTTAAAGCGTGTGAAACAGAATATGGTGGTAGCTAACAACACATACACTTTGAGTTTCATTAGGACATACGGTGTTCTGGGGATTCGTAAATGAACAATAAAATAGCGTTTTATTTGGATTACAATCAGTCTTTCACCTCTTTTGTTAACTTACATAACAGTATATTTTTTAACTTGCTTCTACAAAAACATACATGTTTCATAGTTATAAGTAATTTATTCAACAATCACACTTTGAATATGTTCTGTTCACTAACAATCATTAACAAGTTACTTAACTAAAAATCTGTACAGTAGCTGTACTTGACTGAGGGTTTATTTTTACGGCGCATTCTTTAGTGTAGGACCCCACGATATTCTCCGTTTGGGAGTTTCTCACTATGGTATTATTTCTCGTAATATTCTTGTCTGTAAAAAACATATCTACGATACTTCTCGTTGTGGAGATTCTAGTAGTTGTTATGATTTAGGTAAAAAAAAATACTATCTACTATTCTCGTTATCAATAAGGAGGCATATGTTAAACTTCGACTTGATACTCTATTGGCATTGGACATAATTTTGGCTGTCCGCATACTGTCTTTGGCGCTACCAACACATCAAGTGTATCACAAGCCTTTTTTTGTGAAAATCTAATTAATTTTTAAAGTGTCCTTCGTTCCAAAGTAAATTTTAGCCATTAACTCCTATGAAGCACAGAGCCATCACTCCCAAGGATAAATTATTTTCATCTTTTTTATAGTATATTATGTAAGTAAATTAAATTTAAAACGGTTATAATCAAAAGGATTTTAGAACAGCTTAATATTTTACAATATATTATGATGTACTTCTTCTATCTGTATCGATTTAGTTATTTTTGACTAAAATAATAATAACATTGGAGTGTAACTTGTATAGTAGATGTGACGTATATGACTAGTTCCACCAACTTCGTACGTTTAATGTGATGAAATATATTAAATGGTTTCTTGTGCACGATGTTAAAATCCTTGAAATGCGCTAGTTATTATTTAAAACGATGCAACTGGATCGTTTTTTATAGTTTTAACAGTTGTAACTAGAGCCCAGTAATATCGTACAAGTATTAAATTGTTGATACTTGTTGTAACGGAAGTACTGGGATAATTTTGTGAGAATTGGATGGTTGAAGAGAAGAATGTTCTTCAAAGAGCTTTATTGAGAAGATATTGAAAGCTTATCAAATATCTTACGGCCAGTCAGACTTGCGATGTAGCGGTTCCTAGGCAAGCTGGAATTCATCTGATCTGTGTGGGAGCAGTAGCAGGAGTTCTTGGTTCTCTGATTGGTACATATGACCATCCGGAGTGATTTAATAAAATTTGAAAATTAATAAAAAGTATAAGGAAGTTTGAGATTTAATAAAGTTTAAAATAATACAATAATATTGAAAATAAATTGAATTTTGAGAAGGTTACAGTTTTTATTTGAATATTATAATGTAGTTTCAAGTTGAATTTTATTATTTAAGAAAGAATCTCCCAAATTTTAGGACCAGTTAGTGGCTGTGAGCTTTCTGTGGCCTAGAGCTTGGAGAAAAATAAGTAAAAAGGGCAAAAACACTTGTTATGATTTTCTCAAGTAGTTAACAATGTAGACATTGGTTTACGTATTAATAATCTTCATTCCTCATTTTCTTGGAGGTTCAGTTTTGGAAAATATGAGTAGTTAGTATACTAAAGTTTGGTATACAACAATTGAGAAAATGTGTTTCAACAAGTCTAAAGGGGGTAAACGCAAACGAGACTCATAATACCCTTGTCTGGTCGAAGTATAGACCGGGCTAAGTTGACACTAAGGAGCTTAACTAATGGCAACTTGAGCTGCTACTGACTTACCGATTCTGTCACCAAGTCCACATAGCATCATCTTTACTGGCTTTATTAAGTTGGATACTTTGTATAACATAGCAGTCGGTTCGGTTATGACTATCTTACTTGCTGCGCTCCCTTTGTATGGTGGCTTTAGTCTGGAAATGCACTGTCTATGTAATTATAAGTTATAAATTCACGATATTCCATGAGTCGATTTAAGCAACGTAGTCTATCAGTGTAACAAAGTATTTGATCCAGTGAGAGCTGCTAATTCACTATTGGTTGGTGAAAAAGGAGAATAATACTTAGGTTGATTATTATTAGTGGCCATTTATACCAATAATTAAATACAAATCCATTCAGTTCAAAGTTTGTTCCAAGGAAGATAGTAGAAAGTTCTAGATGATCTCAGATGTCAGTATTATTTAGAAATTCGTAAGCTGGAGGAACCATAAAACCTAAAATATAATCATAAACTGTACGTTTTTTTGCTGAAATCATGATATATGTTTTCTTTACAGTAGCATGAATCAGATTTCTGTTACCTTTGACAATACATGCTACAAACTTTAAAGACCTTGTTGCTAAACCTATATAGAGGACAGAAAAGAGGAAACGTATTTTATGTAAGATAAACACGTCTTACAATTTTGTAAATATAAAATGACTGTGAGCAATTTTTCTCCCGTATTGATTGGCATTTTTCTATCGTTTGCTTTTTACTCTTTTCTCTCAAAAGTGTATTTTTTTTTATTTCGGGCTGGTATTCCACAAAAGAATCACAATTTTAGTGTTGCCTATTGGTAGCTATCAATACGTTAAACTAGCTACTTAGTTGTTTATCCCTTCAGTCGACGTGGTGATAATATAATACTTTTACCAAGAAACCTTTTAAAATAAGCAATAAATCACTTCTAAATATAAAAAGTTATAATGAGAAGTGCAATAAAATATTTGAGCCGGTTAGTTTAACAATAGCTCACAAAAACATCTGTATATAGTTCACAGTTACAACTATAGTAAAAAAAATCTAATATGCTTTAGTTGGCTTTCAGGTCTCAGCAACAATGTGAATAAAGAAAACAACTAGTGAGTAAGAATTACTAATCACTCGTCGCAATCAGATCAATCAATGGCTTGGAACCAAAATTAGTAAGCAGCATTAAATTTGGATTCTGTTTTTATTTATTTATAATTACTTTACAGTTTTAAAAGCATGTCTATGTTGTATACCTTCCTTATTTGCAAAGATTTTTCAACTCCTGTTGAGATAGTTACTTTGAAAATTATTTTTATCCGTCGTTGACGTACAAATACAATACAATAACGATAAACAATTATGATTCTGATGGTTTATAAGCCATATCACACGTCCATAGCGACAATAAATCAACCCCATCGTATAAAATTTACGAACGTATTCAAATTTGTGTCCTGATATTTACGTTATCTGATAGCTCTTCCACGGAGTACAATGATTTTTCGGCGCACTGAATTATTTCTTTCGCTGATTAATAATGATGAATTAAATGATAACTTATCTAGACTTCAATTAATAAATATAACCTAAAGGTTAGCGACTTTACAGTTTTCTTGTGATGTAATGCGTTATTCTAAACCCATGGAGTTCTGCTGCATCGTGCTTATAAAATCTCTTCGTGTGTCCGCAGTAAATGGAGCCCTTTGGAGGCTCTTAACGTCACGTTCGTTAACCTAAATCATTCCCAGTGGATACTCTTTGGTTTTACAAGAGAAACCCTGGTTACATAAAATGCTGTTTACGGTGCTAGGGAGCTTAGTAACTATCCAGAATCAACAACATCCATTTCTTGGACCTTTCAGATAGAGGAAACTTTGATTCATCTCAATGGGTGACTTGACATACCTACTCTGTTGGGTTGTTGTATTATCTTGTTTGAGTGGATATATGCAGTGGGCTTCGACTCTCTTGGCGTTTGGGAAGCATCGTGACACAGAGATCCCTTACTCTGACAGGACATGCGTGTTATCAGTCCGGCTGGTTGAGAAGCGAATTAAGGCACTGTAAATGAACTCATGGATTGCTGATGATGAAATTCTTTGCAGGTAAGGCTGGTGATAGTTTATTGACTCTATGACCAAACCTATCGTTCTATTTCTTATCTGCCACAAGTAGCAGCAACAGTACCGATTGTCTATCTGTTGGGGATTGAATGTTCTTTGCGGTGACAATACAAAGTCCAGAACTGGAGACATGCTTTTCAAGATATACGTGGCTCCCTCCTTAATCCTTATCCTCCTCAATCATCTAAGTTAAATTACTGATAATGCGAACGAATTTATTTTGCAACGCTAAAATATTTGAAAATATGAATTAGTTCAACTACTTATAGTATAATCACGTACCTACGAAATTTGAGGGGATGGGTTTATAGGATATTCCCGGAATATATTTAGTGTTACATTTTTGAAGATTTATAGGTTAAATATACTAGAGGGAAATTTAAACATATATATATATATATATATATATATATTTTAATATAATGGATCCAAGAACAAGAGTAAATTCTTGGAATATTTAGAATCATCGGACTTAACTTTGAATCTTTTACAAAATGTTTGTAATGTGGAGGCAACCATAATCATCATTAAAATAGCATATGGAAGGTTAGTCGATGAACTTGTAACTTGTAACGCAAGGAGAATCCACTTGTCCTGGAGAGAGATAAGAGCTGGCTATGTGGGCGAGACAGTTCCCAGTTATCTCGAAGAGGTCCTGATCTCACATGACACGGTCTGAGTGGGTAGACTATACCACAAGATGGAGAGTTATGTCACTTTAGTTAAGGCGGAGGTACAGTTACATGTTGCATAAAGGAACCATCAGAGAATTAAAAAATTCTTAAACTTTAAATGGACTTGCTTAAACTAATTTTTGCGTAAAACCACCTAAAATTAACATTTTATAGACACAATTGTGTTTAGTGAACAAGAAAGAGCTGAGGCTTGAAATTCGATTAAGCGGCAAAAATGGGCTTGTAGTCCTTCTAGATTATTTTTTATTGGCGTTGAATTTTTTTATCAGGATAAAAATGTTTTTACGTAAAGGTAACAGAATTTTTCGTCTACCTGAAATAGCTCTGCGACAGAAAAATCAATATCTCTAAGAAATACTCGAGAAAAACTTGTTTTTTTAAGATTATTTTTCCATCGTCAAACTTTAAACAAAGAGACCCCAGCGTAATCACTAACTATTGTGTGTATAGAGCTACCTGTGTTCACTTTGTCAGTTACATGAGCCAGATTTGAACTGTATATACTTGATGATTTTCGTGGCTCCTTAAATAATGTAATAGTATTTTTTTTAGCTTTGACTTTAAATTGTTGCAATAACAATAACTCAATGACGTTAGGTCAAGATCTACCAGTTGTAAATTATATGCAATATATTAAGAATAAAATTTAACATATTAATAACTCCTTTAATATAGCATGAACTCGACATTCTTATCTCTCCACTTTTACTGATTACGAAATAACCCTGACTTCCTTTAAACTTAAAAAAAGAACTAATTAATTAGCTGTTTACAATCTTCCAAGTGTCTGATAACAATCATTTGAACAACAATCATATCGACTTCTAAATGTGTCCTGAACGGTAAAGTAACAAATGTTGATTGACAAATGATGATTTTACCCTCATCTTAGCAAAAACATAACTTGGTACCATTTAAATTGTTAGGCTGATTTTTAAGTAATATAAAACAAAATTTAAAATTCCAGGAGGAGTAGAGAATTGAGAAAGCATATTCTATTTCTCAATATCCTCATATGCAAAGCATATTTTAAAATCTCTATAAAATAAGATAACATTTTTTAAAATATATTTAATTGACAACTTTAGCCACATCATCAATCGACCAATCTGTGCATTAATCTTTTATTTGTTGTCTTCGTCTACTGAAGAATATTTATTCAAATTTCTGTTCCATTTATCCAGTAGTCAAATTCATGTTCTAGCGTAGTTTCGTTATAGTTTGTTGGGCATATTATAATTCTTCTGTTAGTAAAAATATTGTTTCTTTCATTTGGTAAATATTTCTTAAGAGCTTTATAATAAAAGTGTTATTAGTCATATAAAAGTATTAAAATGTCATTTCACTTGCAAAAATATCCACTTCTTGAAAAGAATTTTCTCTGTAGGAAACTTGACAAAAAATCATGCATCGCGTCGCATTGTCTAAATTGTTTGTGCAACCAATTAACTAAATTATTACAACCTGGCCTAATCGTATTATTCTACGTGGCAAGGCAATGCTCGACAATGGCAGCTACTGTAGTAGTACACAAAGAATTTAAATTCCATTAAGAAGTAAAAGAAAAAAACACATCTTTTCTGTCTATTCTTACACAATAATAATAATAATAGTAACTTAGTACACTTTAAAGTGCACTCACTACACTAACTTTTACATGGAATACGTAGAAAAATATCACTCCCTAGAGAAAGAACAATGTCTACTTTAAATGGCTATCCAACCAAATATAACCAATCAGAAAGACAACAACACGGAGTTGCTCAAGGAATTTGCGCAATAATGGTTATAATAGCCGAAATTAGAAAGGAAAAACGATGAATAAAGTTCACCATGGAGGTAGAAACTGAAAAAGTTACGAAAAACAGAAAACAGTACTGAACAACTCTTTAATTTTCTCTAAATGTAGTTGGAAGACCTAACCTTCCAGCTTAACTCACGTCATGTTGATATCAGTGTTATCCCCTCCTCTTAACCTACCCCTTCTTAGTTTGATATTCCCCCAACCAGAAACCCCGATTCCTCCCGGTCCTCTAATTAGACTAATTGAGATATACCTAACCAAAAATTGAAAGACATTTTATGAAATACATGGTTTACGACACTCTAAACCTTATATTTGGATATAAAAATAGCCTATTTTAAGAAATTGTTAAGTGGTTTTGGATAGTTTAAAGTACGTTGGAAAAATAAACAAGCACAATGCAAGCAGCCCCGCTTTAGTAAGATAGTGGTGTGACTGTACTCTCGACGCCAACTTTCAGCTAGTCTACTGCGCATCCTCTCAGTGAGTAGGCCTACTACCGTACCGTCTAGTTCTAGCTCTAACACGTACATAGTGCATTGAGTTACGTGTTTGTTTTATTTGCTCTAGACTTTCGGAGAGTTGCGTCATTGTTTGTATTTCAGCTGTTCGTGAAGTGCCCTTTTACGTACTTGCTGTTCTTTGGGCGTTTTCGTGTTTAATAGTCAAATTGCGTCTTTACAGCGCAACTGATCATGCTTGACGTGCTCTGTTACGTATTTGGCTCCGTTCTCTTCTAATGTCAAATGGTCCAGTCAAATTAACAGTGTGCTGCACTTCAGGCTAGAGGAGCTTTTATATTGCATGACAGTGTCACCAGGGAGGTAGGTACTCATAACAACTGACTGTGTATATTAGCAGTCAAGTTATAGGTTGGCACTATGGGATAAGTGTAAGGTATTTCGCAATTATGGGGTCACCTCTGTGATAAAGGGCAATACGATTAAACTATTGTATTTCTGCAGATACACTCTGTAAGACATATATATATATATATACACATACACTATTTTACACCATAATAATCGCTCATTGTACTCTAAGCTATTAGATAGATTTAACATCTACAAAGATAGATGTATATTCATCAGCGCTCAAAAGAGCTTTAGTTATCAGGGCTTAAGCTATTAACTACACTTCCATTTAGCATAAGGTGTATGCCCTCTTCCAAGCTTAAGTGTAAAATTCAAAGGTATGACTGTATCGTAACCTTTTACATATATAGGATGTGTGCAATATAATTCATTTTAATCAATATACATTATATTTTACTTATTGACTTTGGAATTCACAATTCTGTTAATTGTCTGTCAAAAAATGAATCTTGATTCTGTTAATTTGGGTCTTTTTGATTTTTAAGATCAACCAATAAAGACCAGCAAAGTTCTGTTGGGTACTTAGCTACTATGTTGAATTGGTTTATTTTTAACGTAATACATGAGTTACATATTCCTTGTGTAACTCGCATTTGTGCTTCTTATAACTGGTCTTCATGCCACACTTATTTATATATGAATCTGTACAATGCTGGTTTTTGTTTTTGTTTACACTGTTAATGTTATGTTCAAGTTACAATGTTCTGTGCAGTTCTTTAGTGCTGTCATTTTTTAATATCTGTATTTGTAACAATGCATGGTTTTTATTTTTATAATTTGATTATCTATACAAAACACTAGCTTTTCATTAAATCTAAGAGTTGAACACTAATGTTTAGATTTTTTAACCCTTTCCGGGCCAGGCGGCAATATATTGCCGCCACAGATCGTGTCTGATAAGTGCCAGGCGGCAATATATTGCCGTCGGTGACATACGCGAAAAGCGCCAGGCCTTGATATTCGTCGTTTTCTTAAATAAATACGACGTCAAATGATTAAAGTTTTATGTTTTTTTATTCCCTGGTATATTTGTAGATAATTAATATGAATATAATTTTTATTTTGGAGGTCTATGCATTTTTATTTCGTATTTGTCACGTGACATTATCACCTGACTCGATCTATTGTTGTAAATTCTTTATGCTTTAGTGTAATCGTACTACTGTATTCTGGATTCTCCTTTATTATTTTATTTTGTGGTTGTAAATATTAGTAGTGTTAGTAGTTACGTGCTTAGCTATTGTGTGTAGTAGTTACAATGACTGACAATTTGCGATCTCACGGGAGTGAAATTGTAAGTAGCATATTTGTAAATAGAAAAAGTGTAAATAAATTTCAAGTAAAATTGTGTAAATATTTCTTGGTAAATAGTGTTTTAACTGTATTGAAACTGTTTATGGATCCTACAATCATCTGTTTACCGGTAAATCCATAATGTGAATATTTATTTTAAGTTTCTTGCAGTGTAAGAGTCAGTTGCTTTATCACTTGTTGCGAAGTACAATTATGCGTATTTATACAAAATGTGTCATAAAAAATTTATTTATGAGAGAAATAACACAAAATTTTGTATGGTTGTTCCTTTCTAAATGTACAATATAATAAAATAGCTTCCCACAGCAAAATTATTTTTCCTTTTTTAGTTTTTTACAAAAAAAAATAAAAAATAAAAAAATTTATGTAATCTATTAAAACACTATTTTTTTTTAAAATTTTAAATTACTTAAAACTACATCTATATATTTCTTGTTGATAGTATACATCTATACGAGTAATTTGGTGCAACTTTTAGGTCATTCTCTAATTGTTATGAAAAGTTATAAATTTTAATCTTAGAGACTGCAAAATCGCCAATTTTAGCCTGGCACTTTTGACTAGTCACAGGGGATATAACATGTGAAAAAATTTTGCAACATCTCATATTTGGTCCTGGCCCTGAAAGGGTTAAAGTATATTTTTATAATCTGAGAGATGTTATGGTAGGAAAGTTTGGTGCATGGGATAAATGAATTGTGGCAATCTATGAACATTGATTTTCTTTAATCAACATTTCGCTTAAGAAGAAGTCTACAAAATGTACACATGGCATACAATGTACAAGATACAATACAAACTACCCTATATCACAGATGTTTAGACTAAGAGTCACCAGATGATTAGAGACAGAAGGCAGAGACCAATCTTGGGTCTTTGGAAGCATAGTACGTGACAACCACGGAAAGCCAGGTCATCAACCTAAAACATTCTTACAGTCTCAACCCATCTTCGTTGACACTTTTTCACTGGATTTTTATGGAAAGGCCCCTTTTAATAATAATTTTAAAAGCACACATTTTATTTTTTTATTAATTTAAAAATCTCTGAACATGTTCATAGAAGCTTGAAGAAATTTAAAGAAGTTTACACTTTACTAAATGTTTTTATGAATATAATGGATTTGTATTCTACATTAAACAAATAAGTAAAAATAGTGTTAATCAGAATGTGTTGAAGGGGTCAATTAAACTAGGTTCTCACATAGAAAAATTTAGAGATGAAGGCTTTTAATCTTTAGACTATGATTTTTTGAATTGTATTTAAAATATTAAGAAATGAATAAATGAAATTAAAGCAGCTTTGGTGTATAGCTTTGTTAGCAAATATTAGATAAATTTAAGTTACTACTGTGTTTATGAGAGAAATTACTTCAGCTCTTTCAGTTCTTCTTTTAAATGTGAATGAAGAAAATGTCTTGTTTTACAAATTGTATTACTGGTCAAAAGTAGAGACAGATACCTGTGTCATTAATAATATGATCAATTCATTGCTATGTTTGGTGCAATATACATACTGAGTAGATACACCTGATCTTTTACATGGTAAACTAAAAAATATTTGACAGCTAAAATCTCAGAATAATAATGGCCTTCAGAAAAATAATAAATAACAATTATTTATTTCTAGAATTGTTTTTTTTTAAATCAATTTAAAAATAAAATATTCTTTACATTACAAATTATATTTTTATAATATTAGGAATTAAATTTTAATATTATCCACACAATAGTAAAAATAAAAATTTACTAGTCCTTTCCGTTTCATGCATATAATAATTTACATACATCTCTAAATAGTTTATTTATTATACTTATTTATAAACATTCTACTTATTCATAAGCTAAAAGGATTTCAGTTAAAACATTACTTATAATATTATTTGATATCCTAAAGCACACGTTTACCATCAGCACAGGTGGTACTACGGTAGTACATTTAATTTATTTACACTATCAGTTAATTATGTACAACAGATAATTACTGCAATTTCATTGGTTTAAAGTGTTATCAGAACAGTCTAAAAAACCAAATTTAGCATATTTGTATAACAAAAATAAATTTGAAATCGTTCTTCTGAAATTTAACGATAACTTTCCTTAAAATAATACATATAAAATATTTATTCCATGTTTTCCAATAAATAATCATCTGTAAAATGTTAATGTTAAATATTTACACTTGGTCATTTAAACTTTCAGCAAATACATTCTACAACCAAATTTTCCTACAAAATATATTGCAAGTATTACATTAAAATACTAGACAAAATAAGTAAATTTGAGTCACTCTATTTTTTCCAGCTTTTCTTTCTTGTTCCGTCATTTATTCAATGTATCTGGTGTAATACTGATAAGAACAGAATTTTAAACATAGTAAAATTCAAAATATTTAATCTATATTAATTAAACAATTTAAAGAAATTTGATGTGAGAAATACTTATATAAGCAAAATATAATTTTGCTGATTGTCAAGCACAAAAATACAATAGAAATCACAACAAACACAACAATATTAAATGTTGTGTAAAATTCAAATTTGTAAGGCGTTTTACTTTTTATCTGAATTAAAAAAAAGAAAAATTTGATTGGAAATAAAATAGAGCGTATGATTTACCTAAAGGTTATCACCCAAAGGTTTTTTCGTATAACCCTTGAATATTTGTACAAATGCAGTGAGTCCTAGCGTCTATTAAATCACGAGAGCGGTGCGTAGCCTAGAGTCTTCCGTTGCAGGAATAGATGGATTTCACGAAACGAGGGACGTTCTGCAGCCGTCCGCCTCCAGCACTCGGAGAGTAGGTCTGTGACATCCTTGGTAGTTGGGGGAGTGGGGGGACGAGGCAGGAAGCTGAAGGCCCCGGTATCCTGGTAAAGCTGCTCTAGATTCTCTACAACCTCTGAGTCTGTCAGAGTGTCGTAAGGTCGCTTCTGTGCTAGATGTAATATCTCCCACAGTGTAACACCAAATGACCAGACATCGCTCTTTGTTGTGTATTTGCCCTGAAACAAATTACTATATGTAAACCAAGACTGGAAATAAGCAATTAGGACGATTCTTAGTATATATTATATAGCTTATCATTTTGTTTAACACAAGCTACAGCTAGTCAGTTATACTTAGAGTACTGGCTATTATTTGGCATATAAATAGACTAGCTACCTCCATGGGATATCCAACATAGGAAATGGTAAATAATTTTGACAAGTTACGCAGACTTATGGTTAAGGGTACATAGAAGTGACAATAATTTGTTGCTGGACCATTGATTGTCACTGTACTGTTTTTTGGTCTTATTGAAAAAAACACAAAACTATTTTACAAAACAACAAACAATGACAGCAATATATTCAGATAACAATAAATACAAATGTCAGTATTAATAAAACTAAACTATCAACTTATACTTAAAGAAATTAATACACAAACATAGCTGTATAGCATAAGATAATTATTATATTGAATTGATTGTTACATAGCTTATTACTAACCCATTAAAAAAAAGAAGTAATGTTTACAACACATGTGCAAAGTGTTGTTTCACAGTAGGTCAACTAGTTGACAAAAGGCAGGTAATAGTTGATGTTTAATGAATCCTGTGACCTTGTATTCAATTCTTCCTCAGTCTATGGTTTTGTTTTACAAACTCTGTTTATAAGATGCCCCAGATAAAGAATTATAAAGTCAACAAGACAAGAATGAGAAAATTCAGTCTTATTTCTACTTTCGATCCATCTGTGTGGGTACTTAACAATTAAATAACAGTTATAACAGGATGAATTTGATTTATTTTGATTGTATAAATGTTTACTGATAAAAAAAATACAATAATTTGATCTCTTATGGTTCCAGCTCAAACATTATTAAGACCCTTTCCATCTGTTGGATGTGCAAATTAATCTCAACCCAGTACTGAAAATTGTATTTGAATTTGTTTAAAAATTGTATGGATTTTACATAATCTGAAAATACCATATATCTTGTTCAACATGGTATGTTGAAAAACGCACAACACTCATTGAATTTTCATTGTAGTGTCACTTTGTATGCTTTAAAACCACTTTTATATAAAGCGGTTTGCACAGTTTGATGAACAACACAATATTTTAATGTATATGATCTCACCATTACATTAGGATATTTAAAAAATAACTGAATACCTTCCATACAGATATCTTCATTTGTTTTAGTGAGTGGACAGCGATTCTAGGAGTATCAGACACGGTTACATGTATAAGAAAACTTACAACTGTAGATTTCAAAAACCATATTTAGGTTATGAAATGGATCATTGGATATGTTACAGGTTTCCTTGTACAACCTCATTAAGCCTCTCAAACTACAAATCCTCCAGATGATAATCTCTAATGTTCACTAAGCACAATAACAAAGTCAATTAAGCGAAGAACATGGTGAAAACCACAATAGCTGCAAATTACCTGAATGCTGTATTATGTGTGTCCACTGAAAAGTTAAAGAGCCTACAATTAATTACAGGTATCACAAATATATAACATCAAATTATAAAAAACCCACAATTAATGTTTAAAAAACTGTCTTTCTTATTCCTGTTGTGTTTGATGTGATTCCCTTTCTTTGGTTTATTTTGGAATTTGTTGATAACTTTTAAAATTTATTTATGCTACTACAGGATTTAATTCTAAAACTTTTTGTTTTTCTGTGCCAGCTCCATTAGAGTATTCCTGCATTCCCATACTACCCTTGACTCTAAAGAGTAAGTATTAAACATGTATTTAGGCATTCAGCAACTTATATTACATATTAATTATTTTTATCTCAAGCTAATCATTGATAATAGCTACTTTTCCATTTATTTTATAATGATTTTGGAAAGAAGTGAGAAAACTAAACTAGTACAACATAATTGCAAAACTAGTTTGGCAGTAGAAGTAACTAATAAATACTACTGGTAGAAGTAATGACTTCTTACTTTCTTCTGAAGAGTTATCAAAGCTACTTCTCCATATATGAATACCAGTCTCCTTTAATATTTGAAATACCATTTAAAGTTATTGCTTACCATATATATGGACTCCCACGCCATCCAACGGACTGGGAGTGCCATTCCTCCATCAAGCCTATAGTAGTCGTTGGTGTAAAGTTCATTGTCCGTACCAAAGTCAGATATTTTGATGAGGTACCCTTTTCCCACCAAACAGTTCCTGGGTAACAATAACAGAATTATACATGCATAATTAGAAAAAATAAAAACAAAAGTTACACATAAGTTTAAAACTTTCTAGCAATATTTTACTTGTATTCTATAGTAATTAAATAATGTACAAATTTATCTTATATTGACTAATAAAAATTTTAAATATAAATTTCAGAGATTTACTGAAACTGGAATAACACTGCTAAATTATAAATAAATTACAATTCTCCCGTTTTACTTTCAAATAAATTAAATTATTTTTAAGAATAAACTTGGAAAAATTAATATAATTTGAAATACAAGCACAAAATAAATAAACAATTATATTTAATTCAATACGCTCACAAATACACTAAAGCAAATTAAAATTACTAAAAACCTAAAAGAGTAAACTATTTCTTAATAGCATAGTAAATTAATGCTGTGTTATATTATAGCTCATTGACCAAACAAAAGAACCAGAGATTTCTAAATATAGCTGGACATTGAATATTATAAATAAAGTCTTATAACTAAATTAGTAGATTATGAAAGCAAGAAAATGGTTTTATTAATAGAAAAGAAATATTTATTAGGATCCTTTCAGTAGGATGTTGGCTCTGAAAGGGTTAATATGACTTTTATTATTAAAGCTAAAAACTGTAATTTTATGGAGAAGTTAATTTTAATCCATCTTCATGTTGTGTATACTTACATTTCTTGACTTACTGGAGTTTAAATGAGCAAGTCAGGTCAATAAAACGTGTGGATAGAGGTATATCCCATAAGCTAATCAATAACCTTGCTGTTACCATTTCTAAACTCACTCTTACTTCAATATTCACTACACACTTGATAAACAAAGGTTTAGTTACATAAACCAGCCCACAAGTCACCACTGAGTTATTTGTCACTGTTGTAAAACTTTGTATTTGTTATCACTCTGTGGCAGCTGTAATATAAACGACAAGCTGTACATTTGCCCAAATGTTATTGTATGTAAATGAATCAAAAAAAGGAAACTGGCAATAATTCACTACTGCATTAATGATGCATGACATTCCATTTGTTTCAGTATTCCATTTGGCAGGTTTAGAATGTCTGTGGGTGTCTGTTCAACTAATTAAGGAAGTGGGTTAGTTTTCTTTTTGTTTTATATAATATACTGAGTGAATATCATATTCATGTGGCATGCTAAAGCAGTGCAAAACTTAGTTACACGATTCATTGGTCATTAAAATTATCAATTAAAAGTAGTGTAATTTTTTTACAGATTTTTAGAAAGCATTCAAAAATTATGGCAAAATCCTGGGTAGAAACCAATTCTTCAACAAACATTATGTTACAATTTTATTTTACATTTGTTTTCTAGAGACAAGAAATCAGTTTTATTAATGTTGTTATATTGTGGAGAGTACAGACAGAGTAAAAAGGATTTGTTGTATTTTAATCATCTAGATTATTAGTTTGACTGATTAATTATCTGCCGGGAAGACAGTTATTGAATATCATTTTTGTTGAGTTTCAACAACTTCAACCACAGCATAACAATTCGAATATAATCCAATGTTTCTAATTTTATCTTATTTTTAAAGTTTCTTAAAACAAAGTAAATTTTATTACCTTGTTGCTAGATCTCTGTGCACAAAGTTGAGGGATTCCAAATATCTCATCCCAGAAGCTATCTGGCCAGCCATGTACAGCAGGCAGTTGTAGCTGTAATACACAGTTAATCAATTTAAAAAAATTTATCACCTTGTTTCAAATAAATGTATTATATTATAAGTGTTTGGGTTTTTGTTTAAAGTAACTACAAATTTAATTAACAATTGAATTCTTTACTTAAGAAATACTGTAATGTATGTTTACACATGTTGTTGAAGATTCAATTTTTTAAACTTATTTTCCATACTTAATGATCTATGGTTATGATTAAGTAATAATATAAGGACAAAATTACATATGTCTTTAATAGATGTATATAGAGTATTAATGAATATAATACTGAGTGGTGACCCTTATATACATCAGCACACTACAATCTCAAGTGCCAAAAGCGGGAATCAACCCAGTAATGGATTTCTAGCACTGTGCCTTTACTGTATTTGTCAAACCATTTCTGTAAAATACCACATAATAACCTGACTATCTTTCACAACTCTTAGTGGTGTGAAATTAGTATATATTATTATTGAATGTAAAATCCTATCTTGCTATCAGTAAAATACAATATTAGTGAATATATAAGTAGGGTATCATAATAATACTTATATTCAAAATTTTTTAGGCACTTATATACTTACTGCAGAATATTTGTTCATGGTAATCTTAGACATATTTAACTAAATTATAAAGTTTTATAAAACAATAATTTTTTAATCAGCAAATTAATGTGAAGAATGATTGTGAATACTTAAAGATAACTTATAAAGTTAGTTATAATCTCAGCCAATAATTTATGAGATAAAAAAGATTTGTGTATTTGGTGAAGTGAGGTCTTACAGACCCTGAAAAAGATATTTCTAAACCATGAGATTCAATATTAAATATAAATTTTAGTAAATAATGTGTTTAGATGTATTTTAGCTTTTAATTTTCTAAAAATAATAATTTTTGTTTGTTTTTGAGCACTTTTTGTAATACATTTTTGAAGGTACAGCTTAAAAAATACATATAGTCAAAAAAGCAATAATATACTTTTGTGTAGCTGAAATTAAACTCTATCTGTTCTATGGCACAGAAAATAGCTTTAAATCATTCTTTGAAAATAACAAAAGCTTTCACACCTATTAAGCTATGTACATATAATTGCATATTGTAATTTTCTGTGAGGCAGCATCTGTTTTCAATTATTATGTCTAATGAGTGTTATCTAAATGATTGTAAATGTAACTTTTCAAATGTAACACTTTATATTTTGCAACTAAGTTTCTCTACTGACATTCTTCTTAACTCAGTACTTTATTTGCGAATGACGTTTTGGCTGAAACTGCAGTAATAAATGTATAAGATTTGAGATTTTTTTTACAGAATATTAGTTTAATAAAGTTAACACTTTTCTTGTGTTATTCAATCTTATTAATGGACATGACTTAGCCATTAGCATTCTAAAATATCACCTGTTCACAATAAATTGATCGCACAGACAGTTTGAGAAATGAATTTGAAGCATTCAGAAACAGAATTATTCAAGGCATTAGCTTTTATTCAGTGATAAAGTAATTCAGTCCTATTTTTGAAGCACTAACTTTTTAAATCCTTCTTAATGAATGGGTGAAACTAACCAAATTCAGTCTGAACAGTCTGACCATTACTGGAATTATACCTATACAATAATTATTTATAACCTATTACAATTAAATAATTTTACGTTGGAAATAAAATCTAAAATATTAATTAATAAAAAAATGCATAGTACTATGTATTTTATATTGTACTGCATTGTCTTCCAACTACATTAATTCACATAATTTTTATCAATTTAAAATGTTTGATTGAGATGAGTCCAAAGATGTTAGGTAATATTTTATTTGGAAATGTGAGTAGCCTAACTATAGCTAGCTACCTTAGAGTTTTGATTCCTGGCAGACCAGTGGTGGGAGGTTCTGCCAGCCCGTGGTTCTGCAGGAACTGACAAAGATCTCCGTGGTCCAGATACTCCATGATGACACACAGAGGCTCTTCTTGTGAGCACAGACCCAGGACACGAGCCAAGTTATGATCTTCTAGAGCTGACAGGATACGCACATCTCGCTGGAAGTCCAATCTGTAAATAACAAAAATCATTGAGTAAATGAAAACCAACTGTTAAGTTTCCACCGTCTCTTTTCCATATAAAAAAAAATTTGTTTGACCACAACATTTTGCTAGGTTTAGTTGAAACAATTATTTACAATGATAAACATAAGGATTACAGACATTTAAACTGCTGTAAATCATATAGTATCTGAATTGTATTAGTGGTGTTTCCTTCAGAGGCGTCCATACGGGCTCTGATGCAGAATACCTGCCTATCAGTACAGACAGAAAAATATAAAAACCATAAATTATATTTATTTAATAAACTAACTATAAAATTAAAATAGAGTGAATTAAACCTAACAAAATCTCATTATTAAAACATTTGAAGTCAGTGCTTCCTTCACAGTTTTTTGCAGATGCTGTCAGAGTCACCCCAAAAAGGCTTTAATGTATGTCTAATGCCACGAGATCTCGAACAATAAGGATAAGGCAGCCACTATGCTGCTATCTATGTGAATGGAACTATGTGAGCGATTAGGTATAAACATCACAATAGTTGGTGTTAGTCCCTTAGTAGTAAAGTAAACTTCATGCCTAAACGCCTAAAATATAGTTTTTAATGACTTATTAAAACACTTCTCTCAATTCACACTTACAAGCTGCGTGTGAAAACCAAAGTACTGTTTTCAGAAATTATGCTTTTACAAACAAACCTTTGCTATGTATCTCTTTGGCTCTTTTAACACCATGTTCTTCTTAATGATAACATTGTTTCGTGCTTAACTTAGTGTTTAATAGTATGACACCAGAAGCTGAAAACAGATACTAATTCTTGAAGTGTCTTGCATTTTTTGACAACATATGATGACATAAAATACGTGATTCTCTAATCCTTTATAAGAGCAATGAATGCTTTATAAGAGTTGCTCTGACTTTCTAATGTTAACGTTTCATCCTATGGATGTTACTCTACAATCAGTTTATAGAAATCTGTCTATTGGAATCAACCACATTCAACATTTCTGGCAGATTTTTTGTATTTTCTCCAATCATGATTCCCAGTATCCAAAACTACCATAATCCAAAAATGTATATATAAGTATGTATGTGTGTGTATCTATGTAATATAACGGAAGCTTGTGAACACAATAACTGCCATACTTTTTAAATATCCAGTTTAAACTTGGGATAAAGGCAGAACTTGCACGTAGCTTGGATGAGTTCAATAGTCAATCTTAAACAATAAAGTTTTTAAGGTTCACATTCACATTCAAGCAAATATATTAACTTAACTAATTCCCAACCTAAACCCAAAATAATAAATTCTATAAGCACATTACATAATAATAGGTTACTTGTAATGTAACCAGGAATAGCAACAAATTAAATATTCCTCCCCATGCAACCTCTTTTTTCAAACATCACTGTTTTTATAATGCTGTAATTTTTTATAATTCTCTTCCTGTGGACCTTAAGAATGTAATTGATGTAATGGTCTTTAAGAGAACACTGAAGGCTTTTTTAATAGAAAAATGTTTCTACACCCTCAGTGAATTTATTGGAAATAAATAGTCTGTATGTATAAATATAAACTGTACTTGTATTTTTCTAATATTTATGACGCAATCCAATGCATGTTATATGTCTGATGGAAATAAAGGATATTTGATTTGACTTGTATTTTTAGCCAGTCTTAACCAAATAACATATTTCAAGATGGCGGCAATTCGCATTCAAGAAAAAATGTTAACTTGACTTATTCCCAATATAAGCCCAAAACAATAGGTATTTTTAATATACTTCGATTTTTAGATAAACAACTTACATTCTTTCACTTTTTTCATTATCTCGTATGTTGAAGAGATCACCATTCAATATTTGGAAAATGAATGTTAACATATCAGTTAATATACATTATAGGGCAATATAAAAAGTGTTTTGGAACTCTCGTCATTTATAATAAGGTTTGATTTTATAAGATTTTTATGTCTTGTAAGTTTAAAAGATAATGAGTGTAAAGTTTTTAAGTAGTATACAACACTGCAGGAATAATTGTGAGCTTGATAACTACCATGGTTTTTAATAGATTCAGACTTTACATGTTGTAGAGACAGTATTTTTACATAGCATTGTTGTGTTGAGCCAATCTCAACCTATAAAATGTATAAAAATGGTCAGAGTGGAGTCATTCACATTTGGGAAAATGTTTAACTCAACAAATTCCCATCATAAACCCAGAACAATAAATGTTTTAAATATTTTAAATGACTATAAACAACTTTTATCCTTGCAATTTTTTATATCTCTTAAGGTTCCAAGATGGTGGTTGTTATAAATAATAAGGGAAAATGTTTACAGCATAGTTTCAGAATAATTATTGTAACTATATACATTATTACAAAGAAATTTACATGATTAAAACAATTTTGTCTTTTAAGGTATTTAAGGTATTAAAGAAAACTGGGAAGAAGGGAAGAAGAGGCAATGGATAGAGAGATCTGGAGGCAGTGTGTTGGCGAGGCGAAGTACCACCTTGGGTACCAAGAGCCACGGCAGTAAGTAAGTAAGTAAGGTATTTAAGGTAGATTTTGAAGTTTCTAAATGTTTGAAAGTGTTACGAATATACTAACATTCCTTTGTTTGAAGTTTAAAAAAAAATTAAATCAAAGATTTAATCTGTAAGTTGAATATCTTACTTCTCTTTCTCAGTAGCATTGTGCAAGAGGAACTTGACAGCTACCAGGCGATTCCCCAGAGTGGTAGTGCTGCCATATTCTGATATACCATCTGCTTCTGCTATGTACACCTGCAACACCAATCCCAAGTAAGGCAGCTGACAACATGTATCTCAGTAACTAAGAAGTAAGCACATAAAATATCATTTCCAAATTATAATATTTAAAGGATCCATTAGTTCTCTTGACTCCTGATAGCAAAGAATTCATGAATGATAAGATAACCCTAGTGAATTTGGGTTAACACACATTAAGACACACAAAATCACAATTTTTCTGAAATGGATATAATGCATTTCTGGATGGGAAAATTTTATTTTAAATTTAATGCCCTTTAATATAACTTCCCTGAAGACAGAAAGAGTTTAAAAAATGATTTTGATCCTTCACATGGAATAACAGGCATTTAATTTAGGAAATATGGAAAAATTGTAATCAGGTCAAAATGAAAACGGTTAAAGATAAAATGTAAAATCTCCGCAGTACTGAATATATATGTACATGAGTAATAGCTCCAGGGAGTGAAATGTATTTAATAATTTTTTCATAAGGAAAAAAATTGTATTCTGGTTATAACATGTCTAGAAATTCTGTTTCAAATTCCTACTTCTCTTTGTGGAATAATCAAACAATTTATTTTCTCTTTTGCCTGTCTTCAGAAATGGTATTTTAAATTGATGTAACCAAAATTAAAGCTACCAAAACGTAAAAAGAAATATTTCAATTTAAAACCAAATACACATACAATGACAAGCTGTAGACTACTCATATTCGTTTAATTTCAAGTATGTATAAAACATTACTTTTTGAAGCTAAACAACATAAAGTGCAAATAGTTGACAAAATTAATAATGTCGAAAAAAAAGTTATTTTTTCTGTTGGTACTTTTACTTGTATAAGAGACCCGTAACATTAAGCTGTTAGGGGTAACGATAAAATGTGTATGGAAGGATGATATGGGTTGTGTACTCACTGTGCCGAAAGCTCCATCCCCAAGCTTAGAGAGCATTCGCAACCTATGACGTGGAAACTGCGGTACAGAGGAGTTCTGGAGGCGGCGTCGCAGAGCGGTCAGCACATCAGGAGCTGGAGCAGGGACGGGTGCGGGAGGTGATGGCTGCAAGAGTACAAATAGTATTAATATCAATATAAGGTACAGCTAAAATTTATGAAAACCAACAGAATAAAAATAACAGTAATAAACAAATCATCCAACAATGATAACACATATTGAATCTTTAAAAAGTTTTATTTAGCAAAAATATTTCTCTTCATACATTAAATGTTGCAGATATTACATTGTAAGATTTTTATTTTTAAATTTTTGAAAAACTAATGATTTTATTCTAAATATGAAGTCATTTTAGTTAATCCAAATAAATCAATGTAGTCTATTTATTGAAATCTCCCAAGTATTCAGAGCCAAAGACTGGGGTATTAATGGAGTACCAAACATGTACATGATCTTGATCATCTTTTAAGTACTAAAAAATATTGTATATATTTATGCTACATTTATTAATCGATTTTCGTTATTTAAAACAAATTCAAAAGGTAATTATTTGGCAAATTCCAAATAATCAATGGCTGTTTTGGAATTATTTTAAACACTTTATTAAAATTATTGTCAAGATGTTTGGTGAGTTTTGCTTGATTAATTTGTTCTTATCAGTTCTAAAGATACAAAATATGAAGAGTTCAAGAACTAGTTTGTTACTGATTCTCGGACTAGAGTCGATAAAAATAGTTTTTTTAATCACAGTGATCAATCGAAAGACCCCTCAGTCAATGAATGTTTCATTAGGGATTAATGTCCTAAAGCATTGTCAGAGCAGACTGTCCTGAGGGCTCCGGACGAGGGGCTAGGATAGGTCGTTCTGACTGACAGCTAGAGCTCTTGGCGACCCGAGCAAACACAAATAATGTTAGCAGTAGGCTACGGCCCGGCAGCTGCTCACACAGAGGGTGTACATTGCCTCTGTACAAACATTAAACGATGGCAGGTACAGGTAAAACACCCATCAACGTCCGTCCGTCCTTCTCGCGGCTTAGAGCTACTAGAGTAGAATATACAAAACAGTTTTATCTGAATCTCTGGACACTGGCAAAGAATTGGAAAGTCACAAACACGATGGTGTGCCTAGGATTTGGCAAATGAGGAATTATTGCCGGTGAAGAGCATAAAAACAGATTTCAGTGAGGTACAAGTAAAGGTCTGGCTAGAGGTTAAGTTAAAACAGCTATTGTGTAGCGAGTAGTGCAGAGCTATAATTTTAAAACTATTAAAACAGAAAGGTATGGAAAATCGAGAATAATTACTCTATAAGTACTACATATTGTAGTCTATATTTTTTTAAAACCAGAGTATCACTACATTTATATCATCACAAGATAAACCGAAACAAAACAACTTTAAAAGTTTTAAAGTGCTTTGTGATGTAATCTGTGATGAAATGTAGTCTTGTGAAATCCTCATTGCACTAGTTCATAGTTAGTTATCATTGTTGTTTGTTGTGAATAAATCTTTCATTCTACGTAAGGATCGAATTCAGGTTGAACAAAATACACTTGTACGTGTATTTTCAATCGATTTACTGGTTGCAGCCTACCAAAAGAAATTAAAAGTATTAAAAAAGGAAATCTTTATAAAACTACCTTCTCTGAACTAACTTAAAAATAAAAATAAACAGTTTTACTACACTTGAATAATATAGTAAACTTTTGGCATTGCAACGATCCAAAAAAGCTACTACAAGCAAATCGTATTGAATATGCATACAGTGAAACTTGTACACTACCGTAGTTACAGTTAAAGACTGCTTAATGAAACTAACGGGTTTGTAAGCCAATTATTACTATAAATAGATACAGATCCAAGGGTGATATCTTACACGAGATAAGGGAAAATGTTAAACAAAAAGCTCGCGTTGAGGAAAGACACAAAATAATACTATTGTATGAGCTCCTCTCTCCGACAACGCGAGACAGCGGAGAGAGGTCGGGGTGTCACGTCGCTATCGAGTCGTCTGCATGCCGCATGCCGTGTCGAGATGCAACCAATTTGTACCAATCAGTCGTCTCTTTTTGGCGGTGACGTTGGGGGGGGGGGGAGGAGAGGGGCTCTATTTCAATCTGTCTATTTCAGCCTCCCCTCTTCTTTCCCCGTCTCTATCACACACACACGTTCAGCGGTTGTATCGTCTCATCCGTCATTTCTTTGATAAACACCGTCCGTCAGCATGTTTCATTTTAAACTCCCCTCGGTTTCCAATGAAATAACGCCGTCAAACAAAGCCAGGCCGGTTTATTTGTGTCGTGGCAGCCGTGCCTAGTGACAACACCACGGAGACGACAGCAGCACGCGTGTATACTCGCGGGACCGCGGCAGTGAGTCTGAGTGCTGAGCAGGGATTTGTCATTAACCCGTTAAGAACAGTGATAGTTACCGATGTCTTGAGTGGAGTACTCCGAATGTGGGCATGTTGGTGTTACAGCTTCCATACCTGGTGCCACGGACACAATGATATACAGGGATTTGTCATTAACCCGTTAAGAACAGTGATAGTTACCGATGTCTTGAGTGGAGTACTCCGAATGTGGGCATGTTGGTGTTACAGCTTCCATACCTGGTGCCACGGACACAATGATATACAGGGATTTGTCATTAACCCGTTAAGAACAGTGATAGTTACCGATGTCTTGAGTGGAGTACTCCGAATGTGGGCATGTTGGTGTTACAGCTTCCATACCTGGTGCCACGGACACAATGATATACAGGGATTTGTCATTAACCCGTTAAGAACAGTGATAGTTACCGATGTCTTGAGTGGAGTACTCCGAATGTGGGCATGTTGGTGTTACAGCTTCCATACCTGGTGCCACGGACACAATGATATACAGGGATTTGTCATTAACCCGTTAAGAACAGTGATAGTTACCGATGTCTTGAGTGGAGTACTCCGAATGTGGGCATGTTGGTGTTACAGCTTCCATACCTGGTGCCACGGACACAATGATATACAGGGATTTGTCATTAACCCGTTAAGAACAGTGATAGTTACCGATGTCTTGAGTGGAGTACTCCGAATGTGGGCATGTTGGTGTTACAGCTTCCATACCTGGTGCCACGGACACAATGATATACAGGGATTTGTCTCAGTTATTTAGTTCAATGATACTTACCGAAATTATTCCGTACAACAAAGTGTTCAAAAGTTATATCCGTTGACAGTTTAAGAGATTTCTAATCCTAGTTGAGGGGAATAGGAGAATATGCATATAAAGAAACTCTATTTTGGGATATCCTGAATACGAGCTACAAGATACCTATTTGGTATCTTTGGTAACTTCGACGGTAAAACGTTTAAGTACCAAAAGATAGTCGTAATGAATGCCGCATAAATAATGGTACACTTGCATATTTTAGTATGGAAAAGTACGTGCTATACGAGATTATCATCTAATCTAGTGCATTATGAATGGTAAAACCAATAATAATATATTAACAACTTTAGACTTTCAATTATGTCTAAGCATAGCTTAACCAAAATCAAACCTAGAAAATTGCACTTACTTTCTTGTTGGTCTTACAGTCGTCCTTGATGTTCCTCACCAGACCGATGGCGTAAAGGTTTTCCGCAGGGACCACTGGGGGGTGGGGTATCACGGTGGGTGTAGGCGAAGACTTGCCCAAGGGTAGGGTTCCCACTTCTGGCACTGCGTAATCGTGAGAGGCATCTAAACAGAGATAACAACGGTTGTTTAAGGTATCAGGAGAATATGGACGAACCGAGGAGAGACTGCGGGTCCACAGTAAGTGTGGGCGAGAACTTGGCCAGTGATATGGTTTCTACCTAAGGAACTGTGTCTTTTAGACAAAAGTAATATAGGTATAGGTTGTTTAAGGTATCACGAGTGTATGCATAATGTTTATCTGCTAGTTGATTATATTTTTAAATTTATCTATTTATACAATGTTACAATAAATTATTATAACATAAGTAATCTCGCCCAGTAGCCTATAATATAAACGAAGTCAGCCGTCGTTTTCAGGTATCCCACTCAGTGATCTCATGCTTATGGCAAAGATACCGAGAAACGGGAAACTACACAAGAAGACCCGGGAAAGGTCGTTGCAGAAGCATTACTTGAATGAGGATCGATTCATACGCTTGTAAGAATACAAACTTCGTCAAACTGCAGCATCTGCAATACGTGCTGCTTGTGCCACGATTTGTAACAGTTTGGTTGAAGTTGGACTGTATTCCAGATACCCTGTAAGAGTAACATGATTGAAAAGGAGACGTAAAATTTCCAGAAATGCATTTTAAATCTAAACTATAGGCAAATAGTGTTCTTCAAATTCACTCTATACACAAGTGATGATGGTAGAAATAGGGTGTGGAGACGTGTTAACGAGAAATTTGGCTCCTGTACACCCTTATGTCTCTTTTGGAGGTGGGTCACTCATGGTGTGTAAAGGAATTGCTTCCGTGAGAATAGTGCACTGGATGTTATAGAGCACGTGCTGGAGGTAGAGAATTCATTTTGATGTAGGATGGAGGACGCCCTCATATCGTGAATGTGGTTCATAACGATGATGTCAGCTGACTTGAACTGCCTTGTGTAGCTCAGATTTGAATGTCATTCAACAATTATGGGACCTGCTGGGACAAAAGCATAAAGATGCAACCTATTATATCTCAAGGTATATAGGAGCTGGAAATAGAAATAAGAGAAGAATGAGATATCATTCCACAACAAAACATTGCACGCCTCACAAGGAGTATAATTATACAAAATACGAAAATGTTAAATTTGTCACACAAAACATTTAACAAAACAAACATATTTTTCTCGTTTCTCGTTTTTTATTCAATTTTCTCTTCAGTTTAATTATTATGTTTTTAAAATAGCCTGATTTTGCTTTATGTGCTTTCTATTCCGCTTTCCCCCACGCGTTCAGGGAATAGATAAATTAATATAAGTAAATCAGGTTAATACAAGCACATAAGGTAGAATTCAGTCGTTCTTCTATTGTTTTTGGCCTTGTGTATGTTGTAAAAATGTTCGTTTAGCAAAAATTAAATTTTTGCGTCCCTCATTACCTGGCCGAGAATGGGAATAGAACTGGAATGGAAGGTGTAGAGTGAGACGGAGTAAATAAAATGAAAAGTCTGCGCGAACGCAAATGTTTGTGAAAAGAGATAATGGACGGTGATGAATGGGTTTATTTACTCTAACGAGACACTTGAATTAATGAGTTTTTTACGTTTTCACTTTTTCACTAGTGACATTTTCCAGCACTATCCCATCTTTCGTTGTATGTCTTGGCTGTGGCTGAAGTAAGGCGATGTTTTTCAACTAACCATTAGTTGAGTCTCTTTTGAATGATCAAATAAATCTAACAAATAGATCTAACAGGATGTGTAAGATATTGAACAATAATTTGTTTCTGCTTTTAAATTACACATAAACGCTAATTTAAATACCGATATTCGTTTTAATAGGTGGTAATAACTGAAATAATCAAAATTAATTAATCGTGATTCAAAATGACCTGATATAGATCAATATTTGTAAGAGTTTCATGACATAGTTGAATACAAAGTTTTGCTTTACAGCAAATAATAAGATAAGACTGAGATGTCCACACATATTTTTCGCTGTATTTATAATTATAGAGTTGTAAATTAAATGTGCCACAGATGAGGAGGAGGTACCGCAAATATTTATTAATTTATTATATAATCTAATTAGTCACATTATGAAACTATCAGGACTGGGAATTTGAAATAAAATGGTAATACATTTTATGAATTAAAATCAAACAAACATAGATAGTTTTGATAATTTTATGTTACTAAATTTGAAATAAACGCAAAAATAGAGATTATACATATTTTTTCAACTACCTGTTGGCAGAAGAACATAGACCATCTTGAACTTTTCAAGAGAAAGATGGCTTTGGGAATGAATACGAAGCTATTAACTTGTATTACGTGGTAATATGATACTTGTCACTGCTGTGCAAGATAAGATATCGCAATGGTCTGCTAAAGAAGTGAAAGGCGGTGTGTCCTTAACGATGTCTCTGGAGTAATTTCTAATTTTGGCTCCAAAAGCTTAAACAATTTTATAAAACAGAAATTTCTATAATTATAATATTAAGGACATTGTACTATTATAATATTGTCTACTTTTCCGATCTAAAGGTAACATTTGGAACGTTGATTTAACACCAACGCTTAAGGTATAATTTTTTTACTACGAATGTGAGTAGACGAAATGTAAACTTGAACTGACCAGTAGGTAGTCCCTTGACAGAGTCGACGACGACGGCGGAGTAGCTGTAGTAGGGCGCGTATCGCAGCGCCTGGTAGGGCTCCTGATATCCCGAGTCTACCAGCAGTGCTGTGTCTATCCCCTGATGACTGCGGTCAGCGGTACCACAACTGCTGTCTGACCCCGGCAGAGCCGCCTTGGCTGCCAGTGGGCTCGCGAACCCCTTGCGCTGCCTGTGTCTGCTCACTATCAGGAATATAGCGACTGCTAGCAGGATGATTACTGCCAGTAGCGCCCCAACAGTTACTGCCATCAGCGAGTTTTCTTCCGGCTTTGCTGTGAATACTGGTTAACAGACAAGAAAGGTTAGATCCTAGTACTAGTACATTAAAAAACGTACAAGTTCAAAAACAAATAAGACATAAATGAAGATTGTACTGGATGTCCGTCTATGATACAACACAATTCACACAATGCTTATGTCGAATGAAAACACGCAACATCAGACTCTAGTCTGGAAGCCAGCAGTGTTATCTAATTCAAATGAATAGAACTTTTATTTACGATTTCCCTTATTTTCCTTTATGTCTGTATAACAAAATGTTAGTATTTATAAGGTGGTTTACAAACCATGTGCCAGTCTTCTGTTTTCTAATATCCTTGTTGTTGGTTTGCCGTGGTTTCAAACATAGTCTTGGTTTATTATTATAGATCATAGCCTGTTATTGTTCCATCATTGGGTTTAAAGGAATTTTAAAGTTTTAGTTCTTAGACTTACGTGGCCGATGTCATGATTAACATGAGTTTTCGGGTTCACATAACGACGAAAAAGGTTGTTTACACATTTATCAAACTGAACATCTGTTGACTGATGATGACTCTCCACAGGAAAGCCCTAATAATTCAGGAATTTAATTGTGTAAGCAGTGCGTCGACGAGGTGTGAAACTTAGATGCTAGTCATTTTAAAAGTTAAAACTTTGTCGAATTCAGTTATGGAACAATAAAATGCCCCGAGACCTGACTATGAACCAACTATATGTTCAAACCCGTAGTAATCCAGCAAAAAGGAAACAAGAACAGAAGACTGATATTTAATTTCTTTTAGCATAGGAAATTTCAGACATCCAGATTCCACGCATCGAAATTATGTACGAGGCAGCAAGATAATCTAACTGTCTAATGTTCCCTACGTAGTACAGTGCTGTTAGATATATCTTCACAGCGACCCCTAAAGGGCCCCATACACCTGCGAGTCTGGCTCGCGAGCCTGGCTCACCGAGCCTAGCTCGCGAGCCGGACCCGCTGATTATTCACCATACACCTACGTATCTTGCTCGCCCAGTTGCAAACATGAGTTTTTTCGAAGAATGTTGCAGCTGCGGTTATAGTGTTAGATGAGCTAGGTGTATTTAAGAAGAAACGGAAGAAAAGGGTAATGTGGTCACTAAAGAATTGGTTACTAAATAGAAAGAGAATTAGCCACATGAATTTATTGAATTTTGTTAGGAATGATAGTCGCCAAGACTATCAGAACTATTTAAGGATGTCAGCTGAAAGTTTTGACATATTATTGGACAAGGTTCAACCGCTTATAACAAAAAAGACACTATACTGCGAAACGCTATATCACCAGAGGAACGCCTCACTGCTACTCTCCGTTTTCTGGCTACCGGACGGTCTACATAATAAATGCTATCGGCAAATTTCGATACTCTTCAATAAATGTTGTTAAAAAATCAGGGCTCATAAATAACTTGGAGTCAGCCATGTTAACTCAAAACAAACAAAACACCTTACCCTTGGCCGAACGAGTAGTGCGTAACGTTTGGCCTACAGTAGTGAAAACGGAATGAACAGATTTTTCGGTGGTGGGGGCACGAGTCCCCATACACTGGCGAACTGATACTCGAGCCGAGCCGAGCCGAGCCGCACGGCAAGCAGTGGCGGATCCGGCTCGGCTCGCCTGAATTTGACTCGGGTCGGCTCTTTATTGTCCATACACTGACGGATTTGGTCCATTTCTAGGCGAGTCGAGCCAGGCTCGCGAGCCAGACTCGCAGGTGTATGGGGCCCTTAACATTTTCAGTGCCAGTGGTGTCCACGTCCATACGGACAAGAAGGGTTTTCTACATCCTTCATCAAACAACTTATTAAAGTTGACTCTGAGATGTAAATTTTGTTGGCAATTTATATTACCTCCTATTTGTATTCTATTCATAACCTACAGACTTACCAGGCTTGTTGATGTTGGGGCGCACCTCCTTCTCCAGGTGGACATCGCTCTGGACCTGGATGTCGGGAACAGGGTCCGTTTCGGGAGTGAAGTTTCCAGATGCAATATCTGTGACAAAAGTGAGAATAAAACGTTTACACATGTTCAAATATTAAATTTTAGAGAATTTCACAATGTCACAAACATTCCTAAACCCACATATGCAATTTATTGTCGGTGCCTATATTAGTCAACAACATTAACATTGCTGCGTTTATTATAAGACCAGGCTCATTGTCAGCTTCATTTTCTACAATAACGGTTCTTGGCGTTATTAACGTTATATGTTTTATTTTCTATTACTTATGTAATATAACTTTTGTGTTTGAATAGTTATTTATCCCAAATATTTCGCATAACAAATTAATTTAGTTAATTAGTGTTAACATGGGATTCATATTCGTATCTACGCTCCTGATATTTTAAAATGCTCCGAATGAATAAAATGAATTTTTTAATAATTCCGATAATTTTAAGTTAGTTTGTAAAGGATATGCATTTTTAAAACATTATTAAATTGAAAAAAAAAAATCCGATTTGCGTTGTTAAATTTCTTGGACAACAAGTTATAGGCTAACGCTTGTAATTTTCTATTGTATCTTGCATTTATTATTTTTCAAATTCGTCTAAATTTTATCATCCTCATGGAAATTCGTAGTATTTGTATTTAGCTATGCTGTATGATATTAAAAATGGAACATTTATCGGACATCCATGCGTCCATGTCCGAGCAATATTATCGCCCATGCATCATACTCGAGGGGGATACCTGACGACATACCTGTGCGAACTGTACGTTGGTAATGTATGCACCCCTTCATAGCCACCCGTCCGGATACCGACACACGTCACGTTCCCGGTACCGCTATTGCCGAATATTGGTACCGCCATGCAAGTACAGTCTGTTCTCGTGTTACAGTATACGCTTCAATATTGACGGCGGATTGACGATATATAGTGTACAACAGCGGGATCAGGGGTAGACTGTGTTTGGTCTCCGGGGCTCGTGACTGTAGCTTAGAACATTCTTAAATTATCGGTATGAATACTGATGGTGAATAATAATGTGGTAATGTATTTATTCGTATAACTTAATAACAGAAACATGTCTGTACTCGCACTCCCGTGTATAGCGAACATGGTGAAGGTGATGTTTTGTTTTATTCAGGTTTACCAACTTTACAATATATAACAAATTAATTAAAGTTGTGAAATTACCTTATTGCTATTGATATCCTCGAGTCCTTTTTATTAGTATAAATCGATCCATTCTTCACTGTTAGAGAGGTTAATGTAAGAAAATTAAAAAAAAAAAAAAATATACTAGCTGTTAACCGCGGTTTCAAACACAATTATCAAAATCGAAGGGCTGAGCCTTCTTAGTGAGAGCATTCGATGTAATATGAGCCCTATGCCTTTTTCAAACAGAAGTATACATATCAGGTACATATATTTCGGCATCCATGCATGGTTGAGACTTTAAAAAGTTAAATAAAGTTTGACTGGTTCTGGTTTGCGTTTTGTTGTATGAACATAAAGTTTATATATACGACTCGAAAACCTAATTTGATCCAAAAGTGCCAACTTCCGTCGATTTAAATTCACTTTCTGTATAAGGTATTTCTAACTCCCATATTTAAGTTTACCTTATATTATATACTCCATAGTTGTTAAAAAAAAACCCAACCTCGATCAAAAAGCGCCTACTTTTATTAACAATACGTAAACCGATTATGCTCATGTGGCATTGATCTAATGAATAATTATCTGACTGTTGTAGTAATTTTAGGATTATAAATGTTGTAAATATGCAATTTTACATAAAGGGTTTATACGATGGTTGTGATGAAGTAAGCAAATTTGTAAAAGAGATAACTAACTGAACATGGTGGTGTACATTAGATATCGGCATGTCGAGTGGGGTGGCGCGGCGGCGCGGCGCGCGGCGGAACTGTCAATATTAGCAGAGAATGTGCACGTTCATGTGGGTGTGTGTACGTGTATGTGGATGAGCATGTTTGCCCCGACAGAACAATGCCCGACTGGCCAGGTATGCGGGGATATTACACATTCCAAAAGCAGAGTCCCGGAGATGACAGAATTGCTGCCCCTTCAACCATGTTACCCAAAAGTACTCTATCTACACAAGGGCGCATTCCGCTAAAATGACAACTTTGTACCGACACATTCCATTGTGCTTTTAAACGCCATTTCAACGCGGTTCCTAAAGGGTTTAAACAGGTATCTGTTATATTTTTGTATTGAAGCAATATTGGTTATTTAATACTGATAGTATACAATTCCTAGTTTTTATCAAGGGGACATTCCGTTGATTATTTCGTAATGTTGTAAAGTTTTGTAAACCAGGTCGATTATAAATTTTGTTTATTGTTTCCTTGTCGATACTGTACTATCCTCATTATACTCGTTCGTTACATTATACAATATTCAATACAGTATTTTACAGACACACGGTAATTCACGATAAACTTTATAAAACTCTATACTTTTATTTTATAACTACTGATTTTTCTCGATCTATACAGAATATTCTATAAGATATTTACTTCTTTAAATGTTACTTTTTTTAATAATACACAACTGTCATGTCAAAGTACGATGCTCAGAAAATTATGTACATATGTATGTATATATATATATATATATATACTATTTATATATATATATATATATATATATATATATATATTATATATACAGGGTGTATATTATGTCTGGAAACAACCCAAATATATCCTTTAATAATTTAAATATAAATTTGAAACCTCTTACAATCGTGATAGAGATTGGGCATCTACTTTTTGGAAAACAATGTTTTGTTATGTCACACCAACGGGGGACGTCCTGCCGAGGGTATCGTGAATATTCTTAATGGAAGCCTATACCTTGTGATACATAATTTTAAAGGTAATAGCTTACTGAATTTGAATGCCACAAACCGCATCTAAGGAATTATTCTATCAGAAAATAGAGCATTTTTAGTATTGAGAATTTACTGATGTTCAACAATGTAATTTTAAAACATGGTTCTTGCCACAAAATGTGTTACACTAATTTTTTAGCATTTTTTTAAATTTGTTCAATTAAATAAAACAAAAAATTTCATTTTAAGCTGGTTCTATTAGCACAAATTTGCCAGTTTTTATTACAGTACAATTATGGAAATACTTATGTTATTGATTTCTTATTACAAATAAAAAATAATGTATGCTGTTAGAAAAGTCTTACAACAAACATTTTACCTGCATTTGGTGTCAAAGCAATTGTTCGAACTGTGTTCCTTCTACGGTTTGACAATGAGCCAATCTTGTGTAAAATGATTCGACAGAGTTGCCTAACATTTCTTCAGTTATCAAAGCAATCTCCTCTATAATCCTGTTTCTTAGGTCTTCCAAATTATGAGGCTTTCTTCTATAAACATTGGATTTTAAATGACCCCCATAGGAAATAATCGATTGTTGACAAATCCGGAGATCTTAGGAGGCCATTCGATTTCTCCTCTTCGGCCAATCCATTTATGAGGAAAACTTAAATCTAAATACTCTCTTACCTGTCTCCCATAATGGGGTGGAGCACCATCCTGCTGAAACCATACATTATCAAAGTATTCTCCTGATGCAATTTGAATATAGCTGGGAATTATTTCATTTTGGAGCATATTGTAGTAAAGTTCGGCATTTAAATTTCCATTGATGAAAAAGGGGTCTCCAAACAATTTTGTTACCTAAAATTCCACACCATACGTTCAGTTTTTGTGGTTGCTGTGAATGGGACTCAGTAATCCAATGTGGGTTTTCACTAGCCCAGTAACGGCAATTGTGCCTGTTAACATTTGCCATTTAGGAAAAAAGTTGCCTCATCAGAAAATAGTATGTTGGTCAGAAAATCTCTATTGTCATCACATTTGCGCATCACAAGTTCACAAAAACTCAACTCTTCTGTCGTAATCATCCTCACTTAACTGTTGGGAATAAATGAACTTTAAATGGTTTGTATTTATTAATTTTCAAAAATCTTACTCACAGACATAGGGTGCATATCATGTTGCTGTGCAGCTTTTCTGAGCGATTGTATCCACGTCTTCAATAAATGTTTGCAAAAACATCTAGTGCATGTTCTTCATCTGTTGCAGATTGTATCCTACCCGTACTTTGGCCGATTACGTACACTCCCTGTCATTTCAAAACGCTCAATAGTTTTTGATATTGTTGAAAACACTTATGGGATTGCTTTCTGGGAAAGTGTCATTAAAACAAATTACAAACTTCCCGATAAGATCTTTGACGATCGCCATATCCTCGCATCATCAACAGAGTAATTCGTTCTCTTTCAGACAATTCCATTAAAATGCCAAATAAAAACTGAACTACTGTAATTAGATAACTTGTTGACAGCAATGCTTCAGAGACACTGATTAACTCGACAGGAATGATATGACCTTTGTCCATTTGTAATTCCCAAGCTTAGACCTGTCTAGTGAAAGCTCCATGCTCAACAAACTGAAACCTGTAGACCAGATGATTAATAACACAATAATGTTTCTCATAGGCTAGTGACCTTTGTCTCTTTCAACCTTCCTGCTGACTGGGAAAACACCAAGTACAGATTCATAAGTAATCAGAGAAAGTGACTCATAAGTTTTATTCATTGTAATAAAAAAACTGGTAAATTTGTTTACTAATGAAACCAGCTTAAAAATAAATTGTTTATTTTATTATAATTGAACATTTAAAAAATGCTAAAAAATTAGTGTAACACATTTTGTGGCAAGAACCATGTTAAAATTACATTGTTGAACATCAGTAAATTTTCAATACTAAAAATGCTCTATTTTCTGATAGAATAATTCCTTTGAGATGCGGATTGTGGCATTCAATTCAGTAAGCTATTACCTTTAAAATTATGTATCACAAGGTATAGGCTTCCATTAAGAATATTCACGATACCCTCGGCAGGACGTCCCCCGTTGGTGTGACATAACAAAACATTGTTTCCAAAAAAGTAGATGCCCAATCTCTATCACGATTGTAAGAGGTTTCAAATTTATATTTAAATTATTAAATGATATATTTGGGTGTTTCCAGGAAATAATATACACCCTGTATATATATATATATATATATATTGGTTATATTGGTTTTTCTGAATTAAATGACTACATTGAAAAAAACTGACCTTTTGAACCTCGTCCTATAGAAATAATATAAAACCTCTACTGGAATTGCTTATTAACTACGTATATTAAAAAAAGACCAAGTGATAGATTTTCCGTTATTTATTTGAGCGTCTCTTCTAGCATAATTAAGTAACATATGATTGTTAGATTATTGAGTTTTCCTCTGAAAGGGGATGGTTATAACCAATCCCAGTTATTCAAGAATATAACTTGAATAAAAGAACTATAAAAATGACCTACATTTTATAATTCTTTTATTCAAATTATATTCTTGAATAATTGGGATTGGTTATAACCATCCCCTTTCAGAGGAAAACTCAATAATCTAACAATCATATGTTACTTAATTATGCTAGAAGAGACGCTCAAATAAATAACGGAAAATCTATCACCTGATCTTTTTTTTTAATAAGCGTAATAATCTTATTTTACAGACACACAGTAATTCACGATACACTTGATAAAACTCTATCCTTTTATTTTATAACTACTGAATTTTCTCGATCTATACAGAATATTCTATAAGTATTTACTTATTTAAATGTTTTTTTTTTTTTTAATAATACACAGCTGTCATGTCAAAGTATGATGTTCAGAAAATTATGTACATATGTATATATATATATATATATATATATATATATATATATATATATTGGTTATATTGGTTTTTCTGAATTAAATGACTACATTGAAAATCACAAGAACCAATGTCGATGAAATAAACTTTTGATTTTAGGAAACCTTTCAATATCAAGGCTATCTTCTTCAGACAAATCACACACAATTGACTTGTCTAATGGCCTTCTATTAGAGGTAAGAATTTGTAGGTCCACTATAATTTAGATTCGACTCCCGGTGCTCATGTGAATGACTAATTTTAATTTTATAGACGAACTAAGCTCATGTCCATGACTTTCACCATGCCTATTTCGAAGTCTGTTGGTCTGTAAAGCGATTGCTCATTAAGATTGGGTCGAGAAACGAATCGTTCGGGTTCAAAGTGTCCGGGACAGCGGACCACAACTTTTTACCAAATACACGAGGGAGAAGTCGTAAGCTTGAGAACTTCAAATTTTGACGGACGGTTTTAAACTTAAGAATAGTTCAAATGATGCTTGATTGAATGGAATTTGCTTCTCTTTAATTTCTAGTTTAGGACTATGTTAATTCGTTCGTTTTAAAACCAGTAACTTCCTCGCAACAAGAATACGAAAGGTAGACGTCACAATGCCCAATGCTGAGTAGTCATAGATTGTTGTTGTTTAAGTACAGTGATGAAACCGAATTAAAATTACTCAAATATTTTGATGCAGTATGCTTTGGCGGATCCGTCTTTATATACGAGCCTGAACATGATCTGTAAAAGAGAGAATGGCCATATCATTTGAAGAAACTAACTCAAGAGTTATTAGAAATCCTACATTGAGTAGTTATATGCAGAGAACTGGCCATGAACAAATATCGTGTTGATGTTTGCTATAAGGTGGATGCATCGTTATAGAAGAGGGCGAAGAAATCTAAAATGGGTTTAAAAAGAGAATACGACATTATCATAGAAACTCAGGACGTATTGGAGGTCCTATGGAGGATAATTTATATGCAGAGAAAGTGGCAATGTACAAATATCGTGCCTTTGTTAGCTATATGGTCGATGTGACTTTATAGAAGAGACTAAAGAAGTCAAACGTGATTTGTAAAAGAGAAAATAATTGTGTCATCGACATTCGGTAGATATTGGAGATCCTGTGTAGTTTAGTTTACATGCAGTAAAATTGGCTAAGTACAAATGTAACCAGGGACTTTTAGGTTCAGCTGGTGGCATACATATGGCATCCTTACAAGTTTGTAACATATTACTAAGAAGATGTTCGCTACGGCAATGATAATCAACGATTAACGTATTGTCAAACGTGAGTAATATTCGTAGATACTGAACCACGCACTTTAAACTTGCGGTGGAAGTATCAGATACAGGTATGTAGCAAGTGAACACACCTGGTGCGAAAGTGAAACTGAGTGCAGATGCCCCGCTGACCAAAACACGAGAATTAATGCCTGAAAGGGACCAGTCGCAAATTACCTGTCAGATTGAGATAATATCACGTGACCACAGTGATTTGGCCAGATGTGAAATGCGGCTGGGAAATGATATTAGACTGAACGAGTATTGCCATATAACCCTGTCTGGGCTTGGTTTCTGACGACGGCTATACGTACCACATATAGCATCATACCACTTCGTCATATTTTGTGATACATATGGTTGCCTCGATCATAACTGCCTTGTAGCCTGCCACCTATTATTACCGAAGTATTCCAGAAACTTAGTTACTTCGATTACTTACCAGTAAACTGTCACGTGACTCTATCCTATGTATTGAAGAAATGCTCTTTCTTCTTCATACACACTCATTTCGAATAGTAGTCATTCACATTGCATGACGTCATACAAATGACGAAAGAACAATAGCGAGACGTGTCAGTATCTCAGAGTAAGTAACAATATAACCAATATCGTCGAGTGTAAGAGGGCGGGGGAGATACGATTAAAGCATCTGGTGGCTGGATGAGAGGGTGCATTTTTAACAACGAAGACGATGAAGATAAGCACGGCGCGGCGTCAGCAGTCGGCACCAGTACTGCATTATACATCACGAGGTCGCGGCCACGTGCTGCTGAGTTACCATCCACCAATCAGCAGTCTATAGTGTTGATTATTGGATCTCATTTTCTACTGATTAAAATGTATCGAATGTTTTTAATTTATCTTAGTAAGAAATCTTGTTATTGAAAGTGATTGTCTATATATTTTTAACATTTTGTTACAAATCAGTATAAAAGTGTGTGTACGTAGGCTTCAAGAACTCCGTATGGGATATTATGGATCTGTCCTGAAACCAGCTTTTTAATGTTCTTGTATTGTTATGTAATTTATAGAAATCTGCCTATTAAAATCACCCTCATAATAAATTACCGGAAGATTGTTTTTGCCGATTACGACTCTCAGGCCAAAAAACCACTATGACTAAATATCCCTTCCTGTGCATTCAGAAGAAATTTTCACAATATTTGGATGTATTTCCAAACATTAAATAGAAGATGCATTGTTATTATTAAAGGTTAATTTGTTCAACGCTTATGGTTCGATTAGTCTTAAATGAAAGGAACACAGAATTTTGGAAATTATTTTATTATCTGTCGCATAGGTAGGACACTACATGGGAGAAGTCGAACCTACTATAAAGTCTTCAGGTATAAAACTTAATAAATAAGGTCAAGCAAGCACGAATGAATATTTGGCGATGAACTGGTTATTCGCACCACACAAGGTGAGATACTGGATTTTACACCTGAAGAAGAGGTTAAAGTCCAATCCTAGAAACGTAGTGTTCTGTCCTTGTATCATATAACAATGGTAAGTGTCCGAAATCTTGTTTCCTTCAAAAATAGCCAACGCCAATAATAACGCTTACTCTGTAGTGATTAAAATGTTAATAGAATATTTTCAAACGTTATAATTATAATTATGAACATATCGGTTGCTTCTAAAAATAGACTTAATTTAATTGTAATTATTTATAAATAATGATTATAAATTTAATGTATTTCCTTCTATTGCTCCAATGTTGTTGTATAATCCTCAAACCGTTGTAGAATGCAGAAATTACGTAATGTAATATATAGTTATAATGACATGGACAAAAACTGAAAAGTGCTTTAGGAATCTCAGTTATTAATACAGTCAATAACGTTGAGCAAAAATATAACAAATAATTAATAATTCAATGACGAAGTCGAGTAAGGGAAATATTAAACCGTTATTATATTTATTCCACTCTCGATTTGAAGGAAGATTTCGGTCTCTAAATAAAAGATATTCTAAACTGCCTAATCCAACGATCAAGATGTTTACGTCAAGAGGAGGTACGAGACGAGGGTAGTGAGAAGTTGATCCAGAGCGGACACAAGTCTGGAGTCGCTGTAGCCTGTCACTGGAGTGTAGCTGGAGCTGGAGCTAGAGATTGTAGGGATTACCCTGTCAACGCAAGGGAAGAGTTGCAGATTGCACGTCACAGCGTCAGCCAGGATTATATCGTGTGGCCGTGGCAGGGTCGTCTCCAATTCTCCAATATGTACGAGTACACCTCAGTTATACGCTGTTGTACTCGACAAAATAATTACACATTTTCGTTAGATAACACATTCCTGTGTCAGAATACACAGCACGATATAGGAATATGGTACAACTTGTTAAACTCCAACCTCTGACAAAATGGAATATTTACGGAATGTTCTTTTCGCTGTTTCACTGAGTGGATTGTAAAATTAGAAGTGTGTATCATCACAGTGACAATTCAAAATCCTATGGAAGTATGGAAATAAAAGGACAAATTTTTCTACACTTATAAATTCCCTTTCGGTGAACTTTAATCCTTTAAATACCAAGCTATTATACTTAACCATATTTACATATGGCTATTTGTCTAAACATGCAATTTCCCCAGATTGGAGTAAACAATACATATAATATCAGTCTCAGTAATAACGTTTTAGCTATTTCTTCTCATGACCATCAGGCAATTTCTAGTATTTATATAGCGATTGTGATGGGGCCCTGATGTCTTCTTTAGCTAGTAACATCTTGATGGGTAGACTGCGATTTAATTACCAAGAATAGTACTTAGTTTGTATGAATGTACGATTCGGTATCTCACGTATCCGTTTCAAGCGGTAAACGGCGCTCTAATGTATTTCACAACAGACTTACATAATACATATCAGTGAACGCAGCCAGACAACCCTCTCACGGTAAAGAGTGTCAACTCCAAGGCTCGAAATGTCACTCACCCTTCCATGGCTTTCAACGCGTGTACAACCCCCAATAATCCACACTGACGGAATACTTTATCAGAGGAGTATGTTATGAGCAAACAAAAATTCTCCGAGCGCACGCAGGTGAGACATCCCCTCCGTTCCACGGCCGAAGTGATTAAAGCACCTGCTTGCTCAAGCGAGGGGTGCATTTTTAACAACGATGAAGATAGTAGCAAGCGTCAACGGAAGGGCTTGCATTATACATCAGCAAGCCACGTGCTGCTCTGATTGCTGCTGATTGCCACCATTGTCTAATTACCCGGCTCAGCTTCTGACAGCAAAGAGAATCGCAGCGCTGAAGACAGGTAATTATAAATCCCCTGCCGCCAAGAATAAGAAACATACTTACATTGTGTTTTCAGTGAACCCTCTGTAATGTCTGCCATATAGCTTAGATCAATGTTTTAAGTTTGTTAGAGCTTTCATCCTTAAGAAACGAAATCTTTTAATCAATAGCTTTAAGTAAATAGACCTTTTGAAATAACGTTTTCAATAATTCGATAGGTATTGCGTTAAAATAAGTACAATTCATACAATTTGTATATGCATTTTGTTTCTTTTAGAAAAAAAGTTAAATATCTATAACAGTAACGGTAATTTAAAACCAAGGTAATATTTAGTTTCGATATTTAAAATCGACGATAAAATAGCAATTTATGTACAAAATATTTGAGAAAAGTTTGTAGGATAAGTGTTTATACAAATTGTATCGTATATCTGATTGATATAATAAATACGTAACAATGGGTTAAAACTTTCTTCGCTGTTCGTGCTTTGGAAATAATGGAATCATTTAATGATATACGACTATTAGTTAGTGAATTATTAATTTTCATTGAAGTAATAATTTTAAAATTTGGTATAATTTGCCGAATGAAATCTTTTAAAATGTGCCGGGGACTAGTGGGCTGTCTTGTTGAACCTACTAACGGTTTATGGACTAAATTATTACCGATTATCCTCTCAGGCTGAACAATCGTAAGTAAAATTAGTTTACTGAGGAAGTAAAGGAATTGTTGAAAGAAAAGTCTTATCTTCATAAAAACAACTAATTAACAAAATGAACGTTATTATCGTTATCTTAATGCTTGTACGGTTTCACCATACAGACGCATGAAGAAGGTTTTAATATTATATCGTCAATCATAACACAGCGTGCACGAAAATGTAGCTTGAACTTCACGAAACGACAAATGTGGTTGTAAATCTTCAATGTTCTCTGGCTAGCTACTACTGTTACACAATGTCAAAGATACTCACCAGATTCGAAGGTAACCTCGCTGATCATGATCCAGCGGGCAGCAAAATGCAGCTGTAGTTTCACGAAGCGACCGATGCGGTGGTGAAGCTTCACCGTGACGTTGCGGGAGTTCTCGAAGATACGATCCTCCATGTACGTATAGGTTATGGGATCTCCGACGTAGTGACGCCCTCCTACGCTAAACATAACCACCGCCTCGTCGAACACCTAGAACCGAAAAGAGATTACATAATGTATGTTCAAGGTACGACATCCTTCACTAGTGCTGTAAGATACGCGTAATTACTAGAACTCAAAACCACTTTCACTACTGCTAAAATAGCTTGTGTACAAATGCTTCACAAGAACAGGTTATATAGTTTATCTTTAAGTTCTATTTTACAAATTTGAGCGCCGACGTTTACATAGCTCATATGGTTGAAATGTTGTTCGGTTATATTGAATTTAGACCTAATTGAAATAAATGTCATTATCTTTACGATGAACTTAAAAGGAAATATTCATTGTTGTAAGCAGATTCAGCTCGACGGATTGTATTGACCGGGTGAGGTGGAGACAGGATGTCTAGGACGGGTCGGTGCGTGACGGGCATCTATATCTCAGGAGGAATCGTACTGAGCCCCACAACAAAAACATTACTGTCCCAGTACAGACCATCCGTCATTCACGAAGCAAACGTTACTGCCGCATTCACGATGATGTTACAAGAAATAATATTAGTTTGTTCACAAATTCAACTTTTAACGCTATTGTCACTGGGTTCGTACTGTCTTCTGGTATCATAAAAGTATAGAATAAATATAAATGAACCGGCTACTGTAGTGTTTGTTGAACTATACTGCGTTGTTACAGATACAGTACGAACAAACTTTTCAAAAATGAAAAAACATCTTTTCAGACCAAATGTGAATGAAAGGGGGGGGGTATTCTCAATTTAGAAAACACATTTTTAAGATAATTTTACTTTTACATGAAACAGTTTTTCTTTAACTGTTTTTCAACATATTCTCCCCCATTGTTCAGGCTCTTGTAACGGGTGACCAGCTTATCTAATCCTCCCGTAAACGCAGTCATATCTATTACATTTGAAGCGTAGTCAACATATTTTGAAGAACTTACCGCTAAGTTAACGTATCATATTCGGAAACAGATGGTATTCAGAGGATGCTAGGTCTGGCCTGTAAATCAGGAAAGTGAACTATTCCCACCTGACTGTTCAATTAGCTTTTGAGAATTTTTGGAACGTGTGAGAGCATTTTAGCATTCAGCGAGAACACAACTTGTACATAAACAGTTCATATAATCTCATTCATGGTTTCGCAATTTCTGAAACTTGTGAAGATCCACGTGAAAGCTTTTTACTGTGTTAATGTGTTTGTCTTCTTAGATTTTCTCATTTGCTCTCCTAAATAAATCATCATCATTCACAACAGAAGACCTCTAGCTTCGAATTTCGTCGTGGATATTTGCCGGGTTGTACTGACCAACACATTTCGCATTCCATCATTGCACTTTATCTATAAATATCCGTCCGATAAATTTGGGTTCCGACGATAAAACTTGGATCCAAAAGCAGTCTGCAAGATTGTCAAGATACCGAATCTGATGGAAACTATAACAAACACTATCTACCTGCAGATTCTTATTAACTTTAGAGGACCTCCAGCTTCGAGTTTCGTCAAGAACATTTGCCGGGTTGTACTGACCAACACATTTCGCATTCCATCATTGCACTTTATCTATAAATATCCGTCCGATAAATTTGGGTTCCGACGATAAAACTTGGATCCAAAAGCAGTCTGCAAGATTGTCAAGATACCGAATCTGATGGAAACTATAACAAACACTATCTACCTGCAGATTCTTATTAACTTTAGAGGACCTCCAGCTTCGAGTTTCGTCATGGACATTTGCCGGGTTGAACTGCCCAACACATTTCGCATTCCATCATTGCACTTTCTCTATAAATGTCCGTCCGATAAATCTGGGTTCCCTCGATAAAACTTGGATCCAAAAACAGTCTGCAAGATTGTCAAGATACCGAACCTGGTGGAAACTATAACAAACACTATCTACCTGCAGATTCTTATTAACTTCAAGTAAGAAGAAATACCACGACAACTTGTCTGATTTTAACATAACAGAAGACATCAACGTTATCTTTGATAGTTTTAAAGCAAAGAAGTTTGTAGATAAAATTTCGTTCCTCTTGCTAACGCTAAACGATGTTTGTAAGTTCAAGACAACTTGTTTACGAAGTCTTCTATCTCTTTAAACTTGTCTAACTTTCCTCCAGTAAACGATAGACTGTCTTTAGGGAATCACACATTGTAACACTCCGTAGTTAGAATATGTTTTCAGTCCGTTACACAAGTCATGAATAACTAACTAAATGTGCTATAACATAACATAATATAACTAAACAAAATTGTAATAGGACCTTTTTAACAGAAGCCACTCAACAAAGTAATCAGAATTTCTATTTTAGAAATGTTGGCAATAATAATGTTAAACTGGTTTTACTGCAATTTGTCGAAAAATAAACTTTAAATAAAGTTTTAACACGGTTGAGGCAATTTTACTTTAAAATGTCGAGTGTTATTTAAAGGGATTAAATACACGAATCTTGACGCTCTTTGATAGTAAGCAACACATCACATTAAGGTAGCTAATGTATTTGTAAGGTAAACATACAGATCAAATCAAAGTGCCACTTAAGAAGTTAGAAGCGCCACAAGTTAAGATGTTTTCGCCGGTTCAAAGTTCGAGACTAGAAGCGTAAACAGCCTTGATGTCTCTACAGAGCGAGCTGACTATCGTCGTACCCTTTACTTTCTCACAGGTTAGTGAATCTTGTGTGTTATTTTTTCGTACACTTTGATGAATATAACGAGTCATTTAAAAGAATTACTGTTTGTACACAAGATATTAAAAGGATGTAATGATATCTTTATATTTATTATATCTCTATGTATATCGTCTGAGCTGGAGCGATGTGAAAACACAAGAAAGTATCAATAATAGAATCCATCATTAACCAAAAATTTAAATCCAGAAATAATTTTCAATTTATCATTATTGCCTGATCCTTAGGGAAGGGGACAGACCATATCTTGAGAGGCTAGAAAATTCCATTCTTCTCTATCTGTGTGGCTGTTTATTTATGTGATACATCTAGAAATAACCTACAGATACAATCTGCATAAATCTTCATTTGATATTCATGCAAACAACATCGGATTCGATGATGATGCATGCCACCCCATGGGATTTGACTGAGCATTAGCAAACATATTAACACTGAAGAGTAATCATGATGGCTAACAAAATATCGCAGAATAAATAAATTTATACACAAATTGAGTACAATTATAAACCTTTAACATGTGACATAGTAACACATTTACCCTAACTATTCGTAAGATATCTCGAGAAAGCTGTGACCTGCAGAATTTAATTTGAATGAAACTTCATTTTTTCATAGACAAGAATGAGTTCTGTGATGGTGGATGTCCAACCATGGGATTTGGCTGAGCGTCATTGAAGTCTATCACTCAAAACCAATTTATTTTTGTTTGCCTAGTGTCATCTCGTGTTTGTTGTCTCGTGTCGCTATGAAATTTCCGAGGAAAGTCTGTAGCGACACGTGGTGTGGCATGTTCCTACCAGGTGTTATGTTTTCTATGAAATTTCCGAGGAAAGTCTGTAGCGACACGTGGTGTGGCATGTTCCTACCAGGTGTTATGTTTTAATGATACGAGAATGAAGTCACATAATCAGGTCAGATGGCATTGCTCGTGTAATACTTCACACTAATTTATATCACTAACCCAGAATGGATTAGTTTATCTTTAGTAAAGTATTCAAAAATAGGTTAACCTTTTGCGTATTTTCCGAGTAATCGCCAGTAAGCTTACTTCGTTCGTAATCCTTCCTGATTTGCGACCTCGTATACCCTTTATTGACAAACATAAATTTAGCACCGCGATTCTAATCTTTACTGTCCTGAATCAGAAGTTAACAGACTTTTCATCTCATTCAAGCAAACCAAGAATGTGTGTACAATTATATAATAAACCAAACAAAATTACGATCTTAAAATGTTGATTCTAACATGAAAACAAGAAATTAGTCAGTTGCTTTATTTTTCGTGTAACATATAATATGAGAAGATTAATAGACTTTTTCCCTTACCTGGACATCTCTGAGGAATTGGTTGTTACAGAAGATATGGACCGCCGTGAACTCTCGGACTTGGTCGAACTCGAACTTTATCTCGACCGGCTGTCCGTTCCTCGTGTCATTTCTCCAGCCGACCCATCCCTGGCCTGGAACATAGGATCGAACCATCAGCTGATTGGGGAAACAAGTCATCGTCATCCTAGAGTGCCTGGGAGGGGTCGAGATCACCCCTCCGGGCGTAATGAAATGGGCTGCGGGAGGTGAGCAGCACCGCGCCGGGCAGTTATGCTAATGAAAAGGTGCAGAGGGTCAATAAATGGACGCAGCGACCCTGGGGATGAAAGCAGGGGCAAAGTAATTAATTACTTTTAGAAAATACAAAGTATCTGTCCAGGATGTGGAGTTTAAATATTCCTTCCAAACGCTGAAATGAATATTTCCTTCGTTTGAAAGACCGTAGTCGTTTATTAATTAACTATCATTAATCGCATTTTTATTATTTAATCAAAATCGGCTTAAAAATAGGCACTGTTAGTAATATTTATTCCGTCCAAAAATAAACTTGATTAAAGCACTTTGTCTTTTACTAGGTGAAATGTGATAAGAAATAAGGAGATACCCTTAGGAAAATAATTTAATTATTTAATTAGCCTTGTATACAATTTTGCTTTACAACGTGGGTAATAAACTTTTGTAGTCGTAGTGTCATTCCATTTAGACTTCTCTGAAACCTAGGCACATGATTCTGCAAAGAGGAAAAACAAGAACAAGATTTTAAATCCTTTTCTTTAAAACTTTGGAGATCCAGCATATATTCAGAAAAAGTAATACAGCTCAAATCACCTCTCTCATAATCGTAGAAGCCCATCTTAAAGTTGTCCGGACCGACTCTGCCGTCAGTAAGCTGCCCCAGACCGCGCTCTAGCTCCCCGTCCCAGTGACCATCGTACGTAGCGTCGTAGAACTCCCAGGTCGTGCCCCTCTTGTCACCCTGGGGCATGGAGTAGCTCACCACTCCGTCTGCAACGTGAAAGGAATGTCAAAATTACTCACATTTGCATCTATTATATCGGTGAATTGCTCTATAATATTAACATTAAAGAATATAAAAAAGGGACGATAATAACCAGTAAAAAGGTTCATTGACAAAATCAAATAAAAGTAGAATATTGTAATATGTATCTAAAACTATTTGAGAGTAAAATACCTTTCCAATAACATCCGTAGATCTCGACCCTCATGCACACGGTACGCCGGTGATAACTGTACGGCAGAAAGCGGATTCGGGACGCCCAAATAGGAGGGTCGAGTTCCCGCCTTGCTTCTAAGTAGGTGTTACTGTTGCCTTCGATCACCTGTGAACAAAAGTCGGATATCTTTGCATGAAAATAAGTCGGAAGAAATTAACCATTAATATTCAGTTGGGCTTGTAATTGACACAAAAAGATAGTACGCCTTGTAAGAAATAGTAAATTTAATGTAAGAGTTGTCTGTAAAGCTAAATAGACCCCTCACGTGTTCCTCAAAGACAGTAATCGTAGTATACGATAAAATTTAATAAGCGATATTGAGTATTCGGGCTTATTTACTATGTGGGCAAAATAATACAAAGGGCAATTTTTTTATAGATATGTTCGATTGTGATATAAATATTTACAAAATTAATTTTATTACAAATTATTTTATGGGAGGAATTAAACCAAACGTATGTACAGATAATAACAATTACGATTAGGATAGATTTCGGAATAGGAAGTCTCAGTTGCTGTAACATTCCTACGGTACAGGAGGTGTGAGCTAGGGTACGTACATTAGATGACAAATACATGATGTCCGGCGTGTACAATTGTTGGCACGCCTATTCACTATTCAGCCTAGTGAAAGGTGCATTGAGCTCAACTTTTGAGGATAAAAGCCTCATTATTATCTGAACACGCCGACATAAAGGGCTCGCTCGCTATAGACTAGGAATATGAACCGAGTTTCCGCTCCTTAACCCTTCCGCAGCCGCTTTCAACCCTTTGTGCCGTCTTGAGTTCCTTGGGAATATTGAGGGAGGGAAAGAATTGTGGGCGGAGTGTCATAAACGATTCACGTATCTGTGAAGAACACACTGGTGTCTCTTTATCAACACTAAGCCACACACACACACACACACATATGAACAACAAACAATATATCAAACACATGAACTTTTGTTGATGTCCAAATACATGTTGATAAAACTACTTTAATTTTATTGTTTTAATGTATTTATTTAGGAAACTAAGTTTCAAACCTCACTCACATTCAAGGTTGTTGAATTCGTCAGGGAAGAGTAACATTTAATAATAACATAAATACATCTTTATAGCAACATTAAAACAAGGGCCTTGTCTGAAAATATTATATCGTAACAAACATTACATACTCTTTATAAAATGGGCAGTGGTTAAATACCAGCCTATGGGGATATGTGTTGTCAAAGTAGGTTTCTGTAAATTGTTCAAACGATCTAAGTAAAGCAAAATTTTGATGAACAAATTGAAATGTGGTTTATTACCGGAGAATGGATGTAAATGCATTTTTTTTTTGAACTAGATATTTGTCAATTGTTTAACAAACATAGCATTAAGGATTCAAGTTTCCTTGTAAATGATGAATAAAATATAAAAAATATAATTAACGATTTGTGAATATTATTTTCAACTACTCTAAAAATTGCTTCAATATTTTTAACTACTAGTACAATAATCTCAACTAATGACCGCTAGCAACACAATTCTTAATTAAATGCTACCATTTCTTGGCACAACATATTCAACATTTTAAAATATTCAATATTTCTTCAACCGCTCACTCACAATTTTCAGTAAAGATATTGTTAGAACCATAATTAATTACTATAATACAATAGTTTAACAGTCACTAACACTGTAAAAATAAAGACAATGCTCACAGTTGTTTTGAATTTTCTGAAACAACAATATGCTACCGTATTGGACAATAGACATAGCACCTTAAAATGAATTCTAAATTACTTTATAAAAAACGTGTTGTTGACTTTTTATGGTCTTTTTATCTATATCTACTTTGTTTACCATTAATTCTTTAAAATAATTCTAATAATGTGATAAAAGTTGTACATTAGTATTCGTGAGTTTCTTGTCGAGCTATGTAACGGTAAAGTGTTGTAATTTAGGCGCGGTCATGTCATTATACTCCTAATATAAACGACGTAATATATGTATAACATTTGCTATGGAGTATTTACCCTAGCCTATTTGATTATTCGGATTAAACTTTAAAAATTTTCTAAATAATATGTAATAATACAGAATTTTTATTTATATTTAGTTAATTTTCAGTCTACGTAATGTATTCCATTAAATGTGCTTTAAACTGTTTTTTAAGGTCGTTCAACTGGATGCCAATAACTGTAGTTCTGTAAATTATGTATGCCACTTTAATTAAACAGTACATAAATTTGAATTGCACTGTAAGGATTATTATGAACTTGTTAGCAGCAACTCGAAGCCTGATAACTGGGACAGATTTAGTTATTTTACTGACCTCCTCCCCCTTGAGGTCCCGGTAGCGCACCCATTTGCCCAACTTGGGCCGCCAGTACTCCAGTAGGTAGGCTTCGGCAAACTCCTGGCCCTGCCCGTTCCCGAATCGACCTTGGGTCTCCACAGCAGTAAGAACATGGACCTTGTGTAGATCTATCTCCAGCCATTCCGTGGGCTCGGTCGTCACTTGGTGTTTGGGGCACCACGCACCGCCGTGACTGTCTGTCCGCACCCTGCACATACATGGACAGTGGAACAAGGTGGAGCAACAATACCGTGAGTTTAGCAGTCACTTTGCAATTGAAGCACCACGCACCGCCGTAACTGTCTGTCCGCACCCTGCACATACATGGACAGTGAAACAAGTTGGAGCAACAATACCCTGAGTTCAGCATTCACTTCGCGATTGAAGCACCACGCACCACCGTGACTGTCTGTCCGCACCCTGCACATACATGGACAGTGGAACAAGGTGGAGCAACAATACCGTGAGTTCAGCTGTCACTTTGCGATTGAAGCACCACGCACCGCCGCGCGCCGTGACTGTAACCGCAAACTGCACATACTCACACACATGGGCAGTGGGCAGAAGAGGCAATTGTAGGAGTCATTTACTTCAGCTAAGACTAAAATTTATGAATTTTTAACCGGATAAAAATGTTCAGCTGAGTTATTTTGAGACGAAAACGTGATAAATAATTAAAGAAACCGAGGTATGAAAAGAAATATACATGAGATCAGCATTGCTGCAACATCATTAAAATTTATATACATTCAGTTCTTGTGAAACCCTTTCGTTTCGAGTGGAGGAATCGTGCATTTAACGTGGAATTAATGTAAAAATCTGCCGTGAGATCATCGCAGAGAAAGAGAGAGGCAGGAAATTAAAAAGGCAGATAGAATACGGACAGCATCTCTCGGCGTCTTCACATTTCTCATTCAATAAACGCGCCAAGACAATCTTTCTGATCTGATTATAAAAACTCTCCTTAACGTTCGGGTTATCAATAAAAGAAAGAGTTAAACTTATCTGCCACCTCTTAGCTGCGTATTATGTATTCAGTGCTACCCTCGGAGCTGTGATTTATTTTTACTTTAACACTTCCTCTTGTTCGAAAATAGCTAAGGACATTTATTATTACAATAGCTTTCTTACATTCATTCTTTTATTGTAATTGGCCATTGCGTCTTAAGGATAACATGGACAATTTTCACTAGACCATAATAGATACGTGAGTGACAATAGCGTTATCGCATACTTTTTATAATTAACTAGCTGACCCGGCGAACTTTGTCCCGCCTTAAAGGCAATATCACATGATCACATTTTTTTACTTTTTAAATTAGGATAATTGTAAATAAAAAAATATAATTATTCAATGATTCTTTATTTGCCATTTATTGTAGCACCTTGTGATAAACTACATTTTTTGTTTTTTTATTAGGCGCGAAAACAAATAACGCGTATGGTCTTCCGACCCGTGGACATGCCACATTTAATTGGCCATGGGAAAAACATGGATGTTTGAGATTAAGACCACAAACTTTCAACGATTGGCCTTGTGACTTATTTACAGTCATGACGGATCGGAAATTGAAACCGTTTAAACTCAAATGGCATGTCGGGTGGGATCATCGGGATCCTCGGAATGAGAATTTCCTCACCTTTGAGTATTGTGGTGTAAATCAAATTGTTCATCAATTTACTTACCACCAAACTTGTTCCGTTGCACAGTTTTGGTTCGAAGCATGATTACTACAGAACCAATATTTAGTTGTAAATTGTGCCAGGTACATCCAAGGAGTTTAAATATTCAATTGGATAGTTGGTGGCATCATCTTCATTTGTTACACAGTCAACAGATTTGAAAGAATGCAGTGTACCAATGATCTCATTCTGAATTATGTAGTTTAATTCATCTACATCTTTATTCTTAGCTGCCAAAATTGCTCGCTCACTCAACCATTCATTATTTTTGAGGTTAGTAATGATGTTTGGGAATACTTTGTTGATGAGTTCGTCTTTCGATGAGACAAAGTTACAGATATTCCGAGGAAATGAAATCAATCCGCTCGATTCGTCGACAGGTACTCGACCATTACCGATAGTCAACAATTATTCAGAGAAATCTTCAACAGAAACAACAAGCAACTGAAACTGCAATGTTGGATCTTGCACGAACAGTGGCTAAAACTACTGACATGAGGAATGTCTTACCAGTTCCACCATGTAAATATAAACCACTGTTTCCATCATCAATTGCCTTCATTAATGTATCATAAACTTCCTTTTGTTGGGGGTTCATCAGGGGCACATTTGTTTGAACTACTAAATCTAATTCCTGGTGATCATATTCACGTTCCCATTCCAATTCTCGATTAAATGCGTCATTCATTTTACGATTTGGCGCTGGCATTCCTAACCTGACTAATAAACTACCACACATGAGATAACTCATGTCTTCGATCAAGAGTAAGGCCCGATTATGTATCTCCTCATTCATTTTAAGATCGGAATTTATTGAACTGACACGAATTTGATGTAAAATATCTTCTGCCATATTATCCTTGTATTTGTGCCACAGGTTAGATGGATCGATGGAAAGCATGTCGAAATGATGATAGCAAATAATGTACGTATCTGACTTGGAGATGCAGAGATAACTGCTTTGAATTGTAAAAAATTAAAATTTGATTTGTATTATCTGGATAGTAAAGTCTATGCTTAACAGTGATTGCAGAAACAGTAGAAACAAAATTTGCTGTTTTTCTTAAGCTTACTCTATGCTTTAAAACTATAAATGTAAAGAAATTTAAAATGGTAATTAAATGATATAAACATATATTTCTTTTGTTGCATTATATATGTTTACAAAGAACAGCTGATTCAATTTGAACAGGCCGTTTCACTTAATAACATATGTTTGCTGTAATGCATTTCTTACGGGTATTTCCGTAACTTTTAGAGACCAGTGGGGCGGAATCCTGAATCGGGAACGGGATAAAAAGTATCCTATGTGTTTCTCCCAGTTCTTAGCTACCTCCCTACAAATTTTCAGCCAAATCGGATCAGCCGTTCTTGACTTATAAATAGTGTAACTAACACGACTTTCTTTTATATATATAGATATCAGAAATGAAACGTGAAAAGAAATATAAAACCAAACCTATTTAAAATTAAAGTAAAATTTATATAGCTGTAACAGTTCCAAACACACTTGAAACTGGAAAACAACTAGTGGCTTTTATAATAAAATATATTTAACTGGTTAGAACTTAAAAAGGCTAAATATTCCTAAGTCTTTAGTATTACTAGAGACTAAGTTATTCTCTCGAGTGCTGGAGCGGGAGATTTTTATTTAAATAAAAGTTACTTGTTGCAAGTATTGTGTACAATTGTCTCTCTGTATCAGAGGAGGTGACAATTTCATTACAAAAAACTCTGACTTTGCAGGATCTGTAAGTCTTACCTGCCGAACTGAGGGCCGACGTTACCGGAGTCGAAGGAGCTGCTGGCGGAGATGTCGGAGTTGGGAATCGCCCCGGACTCCATGCCTAGTGGCTGGATACATTGAGCTGGAACACAACCATTCCTAATGTCAGTAGAATATACACGGAAGTTCTCTGTTATCTTTAACAATGTGTTACTTAAGTGAGCCAGATGTGTTGCTAACAATTGGTGAGAGATCGTACTCAAAAAAGAGAACAGTTTTACCTAATAAATAATGTGCCTCTTATTAAATGGTACTAAACATGATGTAATAACGTGGTTTAAGGGAAGTCGGAAATAATCTTTATTTTCTTATTTTCGCTTCAGCGTTTCTTCGTTCCATAATTCTAAGTTACTTAGTTATATAAACCACCATAAAAGCGACTGCCAGAAACCAAGAGCCGCCTGTACAAGAGGCCGTTTTCATTTTAGTTCCATAAGAAACTTTAAGCACATTTAATCTCTAATTTTGTAGTTGTAGAATAATGGGAAATGGCTCAATTACGTATAAATAAACTTAATATATCCAAAACATTTTAGCTGTTTTCTTAATTATTTAAGAACATATTATATCGATTTATGTCGACTATTCAGAATTTTTTAAACTAAACGCCTATCTTAGATATATTAAAAAAATGTAAATAAGGAAGATTTGACCTCACAAGTGAAGAGATAAGAAAAGGATACAACCCGCACTGTAAGGAAAGGGTGACAAAGACTACAGCTGTGGACAAGGACGGGATCACGTTTGACTCCAACAATAACAATAAAAGTCCTTGATTACGAACAATGGTTCATTATTAAAGAGAGGCCTGAAGAGAATATTAATCTGATGTCAAACGGGGATGTATTATTTAGAAGAAATGTTAAAATAACACAGTTAATGTATTGATTATATTATCGTACCGTCTTCACACAAAACATATATAATAAGGTAAACATTTACTCATATACTTTTCTTCATGTACCTTTTTTTAAACTTTCTACTTTGTAAAACTTGCATTTTCCACAATTTAAAAAAGTTAAGGTAAGGATATCTCTTGGTTTGGTTGCCTTTTTATTTCTTGTACACTAAAAACAAAATTTATTATACCTACTACGTTTTTAAATGTGTATTTGGTCAAAATATAGCGTAATATTGAATTTGAGAATAAGTGAAGACATGTTTTAAGAATAATGCTATCTTTACTTCACAGCATTTCTAGAATACGATCGTACCAACAGACAGAAAAAGGTGAGGTTCACTAACATTTTAAATAATATATATACACTATTTTTAAATAAGCCCATTAATATTAAGTATATGTAAAGATAACCATTCCTAAAAGGAAATGTTGTAAAAAATATCCGTTACTTTTAGTGTACAGGATAATAAAGATCTATTAGACATAGAATTTATCAAATTTGCTTTCAATGTCTCTATATATGTTAGTAAATGTTTATTCCATTAACATATTGAAATATATCAATGAACTGTGCTGAAAATATAATAACGTCGAAATAAAACAATAACTCAAACAATAATACTTAGTACAGTAAATAAAAAAAGAAACGAGAACTGACGGATCAGTAGAACCATTATGTAAGTAAGATACTAAGATTTTGCCATTGCCTGTCAATACAAATAAATAAGAGATACAGATACATTCAACGAATAGTAAATAGCAAACCAGTAGGACAGGAGGAGGAAGTACCAGCATTATGTATGTCCATCTCGTTATTAAGTTTACTTCGTAGGATGTTAACAAAAATCAAACATAATACAGTAACTATCAATCCTAAGTTCCAAGCATAATGTTGATTTCACCATAAACATATACTTTTAATTTACAATTCAGTATAATATAGAATACAAGGGACTTAGTCGAGATACAAATTAAGAATCACTAAGTTAAATAAACTCCAAATATATGAGTGATTAACAGTAGTTTTCTAACTATAAGATGGTAGATAACACGTTATTTTCGAAAACGTATTTCATTTGGATTTTTCAGTGTCGACTATATTATGTAATGAGAATACGATTACAACAGAGTGTAGAAACAAGTGACAGCTAGTAAACAGATCCGGCATTGGTGACGTCATCCAGGGACAACAACCGCCTCAACACATTAGGAACTGCGCCCGCACTGATTTGTGAGCTTTGAATTACATTTGGATTCGCGCCCAGATCTGAACATTAGGGTAAAGGCGACAGCGAGAGTCTTGGGCGTGCCGGGACACATCTCGAGCGCGCGTCATCACCCTCCCGCCGGGGCGCGGGCAACAGGTCGTGGGGTGTGCAGTAGCCCCTGAATAATAAACGACTTGAAAGTTTTCTTGTAGCAGATCATTTAAATGTAAAACTAAGACTGATTTTTCTGCTCAGATCATTTTCATTGTACAAACGGACAAGACATTTCAAACTTAGTTCCTTATTCTATGTTGTAATATTTTTGCTGTCAAACATAACAAAATAAAACTAGAAATAGCAACACAAGAGCTGACCATACAGCGCATCGTCTACTTACGCAATCCTGGTGTACTGCAAAAATCTTCATATGCTATTATTATGATGGCTACTGATTTATAACCAGTTTAACAAAATCTCCATCGCCAAAAACGAATTTTAAGCAAAGGGAAGTTACGTAGAATATATGAACATATGCATACCTTGAAAATAACCCTATGTCAAGTAAACAATATGTCTATGTTTTTCTTGTAGTTGTACTACGAAAATACAGTCAGTATATTATGCAGATTTATACTCGCATGTACCGATAGTTTGAGTCCAAAGCTGTCGAATATATATATATATATATATATATATATAATATATATATATATATATATATATATATTCAACATTGATTCAAAAATATCCATACATTCAAAAGCATACATATATTAAAAATATCCAATAGGAAACCGGTAGCAAAGGTTTCAACAGTAAGTATATTATTAGTTACATATATGTCTGTACTACTTATCAGGATGAATACATGTGTTTAATATTAATATGCATATGTTTATATTATTTGTTTAAGTCAATATAAAAAATCACATTACACATACAAGACATACACATACACTTTTATATTTGGTCATGAACTATGATATGTTTATAACTTTTTATATTGTTGGACTCAATTAAAACGCATTGATATGGAATAAAAAGAAAAAAAAATAATCCATTTTAATGTGATGTTCTGCATTACTCATGTTAAAATATCCAAGTTGTAACAGTGTTCCTTCGCTAAGTAATAAACGTTTAAGATCTCAGATGGTGTACGCCGGGAGATGATTTTGTCGGGGATAATCATCCTGAGATGATCATCAATTCCTATTTGGGAAGATTGACCATCTCCTTCAACGATTACTGAGAATTATTGTGCAAAATTCCCAATTAGGAGGTAAGTGGAAGACTCGAACCCGCGTCCTCTAACTAGGCCGGTTAATGAACAGCCAGGGAGCCGCGAGACACTCGTACTCCGCTATTACCACAGGTTAATGCCGGCAGGTGTGGCGCCCTGATAACGAGGTACTTTTCCCTCTTTTTACACCACAGTTGGCATAACTGGCCTGCTTAATATACGGACAGTCTCTCATTAAATAGTGGTTGCTTATCATCCGCATCTCCTTAGACGCTGTCAGATCTCTTTGTGGAGCTGCCGAGTTTCGGAACCGTTCTCAAACACGGTTCTTGTCTTCTGGCTGAACTCATTCCTTATGGGGAGTCTGGTTTATACAATACTTACGGAAATATCAGTATTAATAAGTGGACGGAAAGTTTTAATTAATGGCATTATCATTACATTAAGCCAAGCCGCTCATAGTGAAATACTCCTCCTCTGATAGGAGTTACTCCTTCCTATGTTTCATTGTTTCCTTTGCCACTGGGATTTAAGGAACGGTCAATCTGTTGCTCCTTTCTATGTTTCATTGTTTCCTTTATCACTGGGATTTAAGGAACGGTCAATCTGTTACTCCTTCCTATGTTTCGTTGTTTCCTTTGTCAATGGGATTTAAGGAACAATCAATCTGAGTTTATAGTGGGATAACAGGACACCTATCACAATTTTAAATAATTGTAGAAGTACAAGATGTAGCAGGATTTAAGGACTATAGTAATCAATCTGAGATCATAGCGGGACTACACAGGGCTCTTATATTCATTCTAAAATATTATGCATCTGATCATTGCCTGAGACATGAAGAAGTATAGGATGTAGCAAGATTTAAGGACTAGATTAATGAATCTGAGATCATAGTTGGACTGCAAATGATACTTAATTTCATTATATATAGACATTTTTCTTTACATTCATCTGATCATTGCCTGTAGTTTGAAAGTTTGGAAAAAGCAGCAGTATGAGGTATAGTTAATTTGAGATCATAGTAAGACTACACTGGGATCTCACACTATTTAACATAACTAGTTATCTGATCATTGCCTGTAGTTTGAAAGTTTGGAAAAAGCAGCAGTATGAGGAATAGTTAATTTGAGATCATAGTAAGACAACACTGGGATCTCACACTATTTAACATAAATAGTTATCTGATTATTGCCTGTAGTTTGAAAGTTTGGAAAAAGCAGCAGTATGAGGAATAGTTAATTTGAGATCATAGTAAGACTACACTGGGATCTCACACTATTTAACATAAATAGTTATCTGATTATTGCCTGTAGTTTGAAAGTTTGGAAAAAGCAGCAGTATGAGGAATAGTTAATTTGAGATCATAGTAAGACTACACTGGGATCTCACACTATTTAACATAAATAGTTATCTGCCAGTGTGTAAGGTGCTGCCAGTGTTAGCCTATTATCAAGTATCAAGCATGGGTTTTGATGGTAAAAACAAAGAATAACTTATTCTGAAAGTTTTTACAAACAGGTAAAATACCAAATTTCAATTAATATAATGAAGGTTTGTTTACCTGTATCAAGAGCTGCCGACTGCGTTGTCAAGACAAGGAAGAGCAGCGCAAGGGCTGACCACATGGCGCATCGTCTACACCATCCCGTCTGTAACAGAGGAACATTGTCAGAGGACTGGACAGAGGAACAGTGAAACAGTCTGATAAAGCTCAAATATAGTGTCACTAACATTATACAACGGAGAACAGCACAAGAGATCAACGAAGCTCTAATCATCTTTATTATACCGTCTTTAACAAGAGGAGTGGTCTGACTAACGAATGTCGGTGAAAGCGTTTGAAATATCACCAAGGGTACCATTGAAAATGTTATAATACGATAATTGAGATGCATAATTTACAAATATTGCTATTATGAAGACAGAACTTGTAAAATATATTATACAATTCAGTGACGATAACACATTTCTTAAACGCAGTATTATAATCGTGTTGTGTACGTGTTATCAATATGTTTATCGTAATGAAGAACAAGGATAAAGGGTTTACAGTGAAATCCAAAACTGTCTTTTAGAATAATATATGTTTAAAAAGAATAATTTAGATTGTTTGACTGTAAATAATGACAGATTATACTGTGAACCTAAGAAGAGAATTGCCTGAAGTTCAATATTTCTCTTGATGGAATAATGTTTCTTGGCGGGTTTCAGTATTATTACTTTAAAAAATATGCAATTGCTTCAAACCATTATAAAAACTTGATAAGTCCAACATTTTTAGTGATCTAGATATAAAACATTCATGCCCATGAAAAATATTGTTCACAAGAGATACCGGGTTAAATTTTAAATTAGTGTAAGACTACAGTATTGAAATATCCATGGTGTAAAAATTAATTTCCTAATTGCAATAAATATTGACATAAACTGAATTCTTTTATGGTACAACAGAAATCTTTAAAATCTCGTGAGCAATGAGCCCTACGTAACAGGACAAGTGTGATATGCTTCTAAAGGGTTACATCAATACCATCTACTAACACTACTAACAGACCGTTACACAATAACGAAATTCACTGTTCACTGATTAAATATTCTCTTTGTTACTATCCCTTGTTATTGTTGCTTTTTATTTTTTTTCTATGGCGTTTGCATTGACAAAGAATCTACTTAGAAGGACATTAGTAGGACATGTGTCTGCACAATATAAGGGACTAGATATTTACTGCCTCTATTTAATCATATAGTATTATTGCCCATTGCGATCAAAGAGTTAACAGAGCTTCTAATCCGTTAAATGCTTATGTAAGATTTTTGCAATTTGCGAAGTATGTTGTAGAATTATACTATTACTGTTGTGCAGAGTAAATTTTGTAGGTAAAAATAGTAAAATATTCCGTGGCCGAGGTTTTATGTGTGTACATACAAAATAATCCCACACACACATCAAATGTTTATTTAAGCTATATCCAATGGTCTGAACAAAAAAAAACATCATCAGTAACCGATAGTCCTGAAAGTAACACACGAAACAAAATGAAGGAAAGTATGTCGCGGAGATTGCTGATTCTCATCGGTGTAGAGACGAATTAGTCTGGTCTGGAATTTGCAAATTGGCGAGGATGGTCGGTGATTGCCGAGGATGTAATGAGGCAGATTAGAGACTAACCCCGCCACGAGGTGTCGCTGATAGCCGATCTTCATTAATGAGAGCACTCGTTATTTCGGTCCTCAGTCATTAAAAATTTGCATTAATCGCTTCTAAACATGCTGTTAATTTCAACGATAAAGGCGCAAACATATTGTTACTAGATTTGATCGCATGTTAAACGCATATGTTGCAAATAATTTATAAGGTATAAATATGTCAGTGTCTAGCCCTAGGCCTATTGAGCTGTGATGATGAAATTGTTTTTAAACATAATTGAGACGAAGGTTAATAATAATATTAAGTTAACTCTGTAGTGACACTCACGTGTTATTCGGTACTACCTAAAATTACACGTTTTATAGAAAAATTAATACTTAATGAAATAACATTGCTAGACGTACTTACTTTACTTTATTTAAGTTAATTTTCTTTAAACATTTTTTTGTACTTTTCATTGTGTGGTTAAATTATACAATAATACGACTATAGATTTATCAATAGACGTATACGTTTGTTTGGAGCAATTACTATCACTATAAATATTCCATTAAGTACTATATACCACATGTAATGAAATATACATATCAACAATTTTCCACGTCCTGTATTGAACTTGCTATCAAACTTGCCATATAAATTATGAATGGTGCAAACTGTATAAGCAATAAACCACTATTTATTATGGTAAAATAAAATAATTATTTTAGAAAATTTTACAAAAATTCTGGTCCTTATACTACGTTTGACATAATTTTGGTGCTCAACTACTGGCACTAAGTACTTTGGTGATGAGTCTCAGTTTGATAACGCAGGAATTAAAATTTAACTTAAACAACTAAAATAGAATAATCAGCCTTGTTTCAATGACATATGTAATATTCAGATAATGCATTTACATTGACGTAATTTTGAATAAATATCAACAGAAATTATTAACAATGCAAATTTACAAGTATGAACTAGCAAAGCATGCTCATAGATTATATGAACATCTAGTGAAAATATACTATTTCAAGTAATTCTAAACGGAGTGTTGAAGAAATAATAGTTTAACGAAATTGTGTTACAATATTATAACCGTTACACTGGGACCACCACAGGTAGTTCGGCGTCCACTGACGTCTCACAATCGATATAGGGCCAGGGCAAGGTCATAGGTCACGTCACTGAAGCTTGTGTTGCCATACTCATGTCCACAGTGTAGAGGCCTACTCCAGATAATCCTATAGATAAGCTTTTAAGATTAAATTAAGCATAATATAGCATTTATCTTATGTAAAAGATATATAAAGTTGATGGTTTTATCGTTCAGTGTGGTTCATATTACTCGTACATAAAGATAAGAACATACACGGTCAAACATCGGAAGCACATAACTGACAGCTCAGAGTGTTAGAATAATTGATTCCAGGTCGCCATTCACTCATTATCAATTTAATATGGTGTATAGATTAACTTCAACAAAAGCCTTATGATTTTTTAACACATTAACACAGGGCAGATTTAAACTTCTATTTCAGATTCAAAATGTCCATTTCACTTTTGGGCAAAATAACGATGGCAAATGTTTAAAATCCTGTTACTGTTTCAAACAGTTCATCACCAATCATAATGTTTAGACAATGAAATCAGTGGTGCAAGGTTAGGTAAAGTCATTCTCATAATCAGGGACTTGGACTTTTGTACAAAAAAATAAAATAAACACGTTTCAACTAATGCGACAAATTACAAAGTACCATTTTTACAGTAGTGTTTTTTTATAATTTAAATATTATGTTATACTTCATATTGAATTTTATCGACAAACCAAGTAGAAAAAAATTGAATTCGCAAAATTGTAGTATGGCATTTCTAACGTTTTAATACCATTTTCGTTATATTTATAGCACAATACTTTATTATTATTATAATAAAGTATTATATTCGTAGCGTAATAATACATTAATTATTACGCTACGAGTAGGCTATATTATTATTATCGCTTGATTAAACTACGAGCAAAGTATTTTTACTACCAATTAATATTTTTCTCACAAACCTTAAGTTAGACTATAAAACAAGCCTATACTTTCTGTAAGTAGTAATTCTGTTCTGTGTTATATAGTAAACCATTATTAAAATAATTGCACACGAAATTCTTATTAATTAAAATCATACAAAAAATGACTAAAATAATAATTACGTAAAATGTGTCAGAATGAAAATATCTATTTTCCTTATATGTATTATTCATACAGGAAATACGGTTAGGCGACTAATGCTAATACGGACCTGAGATGAAATATGGAGCCATATATTTGTTTGTGCGGGCGATATACAAGAGCGGGAGGAACAAACAAATACATAAACTGCACACTGGACCAATATCGTAATGTATCTATCCCAACACTCTCCGTTGTCTTTGACTTGCTGCTACCGCATTACTGGTTACATGCCTCCCCCCCCCCCTACACCCGCCTAGTGGTTGGATAGCATACTATATTCTTAGGAACAGTGTACCTATTATTGTTAAACATTTTACACCCAAGAAACTACCGATTTCTTTTCTCAATCAAATCCATCTCAGGCTATTAACTAAATATGATAATTTGGACCGAAATGAAAAAAAAAACGGGCTCTAGACGAAGAACAAACTAACACCATACATTTTTTTTTTAAATATATCGACTTTTACATTATTGCTAATTACAGTAGTGATATTTAAACCAACATTAGAAATCACTTAATGTCTGGCTTCCAATTTAGAGTTAAAAAATGGCTCAAATCTATAAATGAAAAAATTACACACCGTCCTTATTCAAGTTTTCAGTTACAACAACTGGACGTTCTAGGTTACTTACTTTCTTGGCACTGAAAGCTGATGTCTCACCAATAATGGTTCACCAAGGCATTATATTAAATTAGAATACAAATCAATTTTAAAATAGAAAATCTGTTTATTCTGCAATCAAATTACTAACAACAAAGAATAAACGCCATATCCAGAACATTCAGACTTGAAGTATTATAATTTTACTTCAAATCAGACTAACAATTCAAAATATAAATAACGAGTTCATGATAGTAAATTTGAATTTGCAAATAATGTTAAGCAAAAAGCACAGCCATATTTGCGTTCTGCAAAGATTTATGGGGGGAAGCTATAAAACAGATTTACAGCAGTTTCAAAGGGTTCGGTCGAAGCCAAAATATATTCTTATATATTCAGGTTTCACAGTTTGCTTTGAAGAAGAAAACATTTCCGTTCCCTCAGTGATTATCCAGTGAGTTATAATTAAAGGATAAATCAACGCCACGCGCGTGGGGTATGCCGGAACCTCAGCCGCCAAGAGCAACACTGTCAGCTTGAGTCGCGGCCAAAACCAACGGGTTGTCTTCTCAAGTAGCTCCTTTACAGAAACTAAATTAATAAGAACTTTCACAAATGTATTTAAGTTCTTTCACTCTTAACTGTTAATAATTTAATGTATTTATAGCCTCAACTTTCGTTACAAGTTTAATTCAAAACAATCTAGACATTGGAAAACTAATGAAACGACATTGACAACAGAATGTAGAGTTATGTAAATCATGTGGAGAACATATAAATACATCGGTTATATACGACTTCAAAGATTTCATGGTTTTTGATTTTGTTAGACTTTGGAAAATAGCATACTGTTAATACACAAGACATTAAAAATAAATATTTTCATATAAGATACAATCTTTTCTAAATCTGAAATACAATGAGTAGGCTTGACACGATTCTTTAATTTAAATCCATTGCAATTAAATTTTCAAGTTAGCACTTACATAATTTATTCTTTCCACTATTCTAGAAAATGAGTATGGTTAATTTATTCATGGGTTTCCATAATCATGAAAAGTAGTTCTGATGCTAATCCTTATATTAACCTGGGAATATTATAAGTATGGGAAAAAGCAAAAAGATGGTGAACCATAGAGAACAGGTTACAATGAGGTATAAGATTTACTTAAGTTATGCTTTCCAAACAATTGACTGAAGTATAGTCTCATATTCGGAGAGTATCACAAACCCCACTCCTCCAACCACCCCACCATCACCATCATCTTTGACGAGTGAATGTTTACGGGGAAGGTATAAGCGAGTCCTTTGGGAACGGCACTCTATATATATATTTATTTTCTTCCACCTTTCTTATTCTTTCAGAGTTCCTCAGTTTCGATAGGCTTCTCTGTCTGAGTTTCATATTGGTAATATTGGAAGTTTCATCCTATACCTTAAACTTATGTATAACCTATACAAATATGGCAGAGGAGAACTTATCAATCTGTATTATGCATGTATTGGAGTGATTACGAATGCCTTGTTTACTTTCGTTACCATATAGATTCAACAATCGTTTAATTAAGGTTAGGCCAATTACTAGATACATACAGTTTACCATTTAGGTACTGGTTGATGGTATTGACTAATAACCAATTTATGAGCTCAATTCTCAATTATCATTGTCACCGGTAATGCTTTACGGCGGTCAATGTTGCCTTAAAAAGATAAGAAAAAACGTTACGTATTATAGCCTCACATTTAGGATTTGCACAAAGAAAATGAGTAATGTACAAAGAACAACCAGTTCTTGTTCTGTGGAAAGAAAGTAGTACCAGAAGGTATAGGTAAATGTAGTTACTGATGAGGCCATTGCGTGTAAACAAGCTCTTCACCCCCTCCCCCACACCCCCCTCAACAGACATGAAGGGAAATGGAATCAAGCCCTTCCCGCCGCATGCGGTCGCTGTGTTTCTCCCTCTATCTTCAGGCCACCTGGGGAACCTACTTGTGGTGGAGAAATGAGAATTGAAATCATAATGGGATGAATGCTATAAACATATAATGGAACTTCATAATTAATTATTGGTTAACAGATAATTACACTATGTTTATAATGATTTTCATTACAATACAATGTTTCTGTGTGAATCTTATATGTACATGGATTAATTACTATTTAACAAATTTATGTAGAAAAAGACCGATTTCATATACAGATTTACATAATTATTTTATTACAGATTCACATAGCCAAAATATTGACGTAGTCTTCCTTATTTATCACTAATACTTTAATACCTTCCAGATAGAGTACAGGTCGCGGGCAGTGTAAATACTGAATTGGAAATCAGGAACTACACACAAAGTTATCGCTATAACTGTGTATGCGATAGGTTATAAAGTAAAAATAAATCCATTGTGTGTGTGTGTGTGTGTGTGTGTGTGTGTGTGTGTGTGTGTGTGTGTGTGTGTGTGTGTGTGTGTGTGTGTGTGTGTGTGTTGTGTGTTGGTGTGTGTGTGTGTGTGTGTGTGTGTGTGTGTGTGTGTGTGTGTGTGTGTGTGTGTGTGTGTGTGTGTGTGTGTGTGTGTGTGTGTGTGTGTGTGTGTGTGTGTGTAAAGGTTAAACTAATGTGCGTTTATAGGCTGGGCGTTTAGCGTAGCCTCCCCCGCGAGTTACTGATGAACGAAATCTCATCTTTGTCTGTCTGTACGCTTGCTTGATAAGTGTCAAACGAGTTGACAGAGAGGGTTGAAGTTTGGGTAAAACTCTACCTCTGCCAACTCTACATCGCTATTGAAAATGGCAAACATTGGTCGTGATCGGAGTCTTGATGTCTACTTGTTAAAAAGCAACTGATTACATTGTTCTTGTGGATAAGTAAGTTGGTAACGATAAAACACAGTACAAACAGTTTAGTAAACTGAGTATATTGTAAATTTTATTGTTTTTCTATAACTTATCAACACACTTGCACACGACACCTTCTTTGTTGGGCTAATTGATCTGATACAAGGCTTCACCAATTTAGTATAAGCTGCAACGCATCTTCATAGCAAGCTAAACAGAGAGTATGGTACGCATTTATTGTAATTCGTTACACTTCATTGGAATTATTGTATGAATTTATTTTTAATTAAAGTATGAATTTATATAAACACAAATCTGCTACAGGAACATGCAACCCAGTATCAAGTTCCATCAACCTTGGCTTTCCACATGAATGACACTGAAAGGCTCACATATACAAAAAAGAGACGAATCAGTGACTTAAATTAGAATTCAATAGTAATAAAGCCTAGTCAAGAAACCATTTGGGGGGGGGGGTTCAGACAGCTGATATTTTTTCCGTATTGGACAGAGAGTAAGGCCATTTTCTTCCTTAAGAAGTACAATCAACCCGTTAAAATTGGGACCCCTTTAACTTCGTCTCTGGCTATATCGATATCCTTGGTTATATCGATAAAATTTAGCAATTGCGCACATTACATACATTATATAAATACTATTTTTGAATGTATAATATTAACAAAATTAAAAGCATTGTCCTCGTTCTAGCAGTTTCAATAAACAACAATGGCTAAAAGAGGTGTGTTAAAAGGGAGGTTTAATGTACTGATACTCCCCTCCCCACACTGGTTTTGTTAACTCAGATCATGCTACAGAAAACAATAAACGTAGCAAACGTTGCCAAGAATTAACTTGCCTCCCTTTATAAAAACCTTCCCTTTGAAAGCATAAGGTGGAAAACTTATCGTTATACCATACTGTAGACCACAATCAGAACCAGAACCACAAGATGTTTATCATTAACAGTTTCCGTCGATAGATTTGATTGGATAACTAAAGTGATTAATAACTAAAGTTATAAACGAATAAAAACGAAATACAAAATAACATTGACATCTTTTATCAATCATGCCTTATTATATTAAGCGAATTGTATTCAACAAAATATACTAATGTATAAGACAGATATAAGGAAAATAAAGATTTGGGAAATATTAATTCAGGGCTGAATGCGATTTCTTGTAAAACTTAGTCCTTGAATTTTTTTACAAACCTATGATTTTGCACGCTGGCAGTTGCAAACATCCATCAGAATAATATTTTTACATTAACTATTGAAGGTTCCTCGTTATATCATAGTGTTTATTAAAGATCTATTCTATTGTTGTTAGTACGAATACATTTTCATCGCTAATTTAATCAGGAAAACAAATAAATTATATCAAATTCGTGTTTACACCAAAATGCAAGAGACTACTTTTAATATAAATATTGATGTTACGTATCGGCTTTCTTTTTACAATTCAATCTGCCGCGAGGGCAAATCATGAGATATGTCTTTGTTTCTCGGAATGTAACGGATTGAAGTTCTAAGATAATATGAGTAGTTTTTCTATCTGTCCTCAAAATCATGTTTACTAAAGACTTTAAAATCTTTGTTATTTTTATCTAACTGGTAACAAGTAAGCGTAATACTAAATTTTGTATTGTGTAATATAAATGACTGTAATTTAAATTTAACTTGATAAATTACCAGTAAACACTTTTATTTTATGCCTTGAAGCCATTCTTTAAGTTTGGTAACGAAAATTTTAGATAAAACTCGAAAGGTTGCATATATATCTATTGCACCACGAATCCCTGGTGGAAGCGTGATAATTAACTAATGACGGAAACTTCGACATCATCTTTGAAAGTAAAACGCCGTGGAATAATCCACCGTTTATTTTAAATTCGGGGATTTTGATATAAAACTTTACTCAAACTAGTTACATTCTAATTTTTGTTGAAAAGTTGCATCCAATTAAAATAAAGAATAATAATAAGTAAGTGCAGGAGATACAGCTATCATGGAAAACAGAATTTATACTTTATTATTTTAGATTGTTATAAAAGATAGCAGAATAAGAACGGAGTTGAGGCTAATGAGTCGAAACTCGCTGATCGAGAAATAATGAGCCTCGGTGACCTAGTTCCCTGCACCTTGATATAAACATAATGATTCCCCGGCAATATACTACAATGATCTGCTAGAAGAGTATTCAACAATTCACCTCTCTGCCGTATACAATAGATCTCGCTAATGAGCTACACCGATCAACCGAACCTGCGTCGTAATATTTAACTCATCTTGGGGCAATGTACAACCCCAAACATTGATTGATTACTTAGATGTAAGGTAATATTGGGATTCAGTAACTCACAATTGATGTGATATGATGGATTATACAAATCTTAATAATAAAATCAATGTCTAATATATAAAGAGATTAAAACATATTCCTTGAAATATTATGTTTAACTGTCAGCAAGCGTGACATTTTATGTACACTTCTAGCTGTACAAGTCAAATGTTATAATGTTTAACGTAAAACCTTTTAAATAACTTGCTCAGATTTTTTCCTTTTTTACTGATTCAAAGTACTCAATAGTGGTGAGTTTTGTAACGAATTACCTAACAAGCTTTTGGAAAATATTTTTAAAGACCTTTCAAATGATCTGATTTTTGAATACATGAAAATCACTTAAATGTGCAGAATATTACATGTACTCTATACCTTAGGTAACAAACGTACTTTAGGATGCTTAACAATTTCCCTGGGCTTAGAGTAAATTCATAGCATTTTCAGATTTAAAGTAACACAGGTTATTTTATACTCTACAAACCAACAACGGTTTAGGAAATTTACAGATTTTCTGGCTTTCAAATAAATAAATAAATAAATATATATATAATATATATATATATATATATATATATAAACTGCATATGTATAGCACCAAAGGCATGTTTATGCCGTACGTATGTACTATAAATAACAAAGAAAAACACTATGTTTACGGTTTTCTTTATAAAAGGTAGCTTATTGAGAACTAGAATAAAATAATAAGCTGTATAAACAAGTATGGTTTTAAGTAAAAATTGGAGATATTTAACTGGAATTTTAAAATTAAAGAAAATTATAGAATCTTAAAGTTTAACTAAATCATATACTCCCTGCACTATTTGTTTTAATATTTAATTTCACAGTCGAAAGAATTAGTGATTCATGATTCTATGAACTAAATGTAAAATGTATAATAGTTATAAACTCTTTCAGTTACTTTGATCGTTCACAGGGCATGCACATTGATTTTTTTACATCACGAATAGGCTGTAGAATACGATAATTGCCTTTCAATAATATGCTAAGGATGTGACTGGCCTGTATATTAAGCTTATATTACTCCTTGAGTTTACTATGGTAACTAGATCTTAAACAAGTACTAGCACGAGGAATTACTCTAACCTTTACACCAAAGGCCAACAAATACATAGTTATTTATGTTGAATATATTGTACGGTGAGCTCGAAGGAGGGGTTGTTCTTTTATAATCGAATAAAGAATTATTGTTGGAGCTGATACGTTTCGTGATATGATAATCGCGTGTAAATAAAGGCTTTCGCCTTACGTCGCGTCGCCAAGCGGGATAACTTCCCATTCCGTTGGGACACGACGTGTTATAGCGTCACGCTAACCTGGGCAGCTTATATAGGTTCATACCACAATGGCGTACTATTCCTTCTTATACAACTGTGTGGGGTATACAAAACTTAACATCTGTACCAAATACTAACATAATAGCCGTCATAATGCATTAAAATCTAACAAAATTATCCACACAATTGTAATGAAGGTATTAAAGGATTTAATCATTAACATATTTAAATCATAAATAAAAACATGTAATCAACACTAAAGGAGATGTAGGAAAATATAGTTTGGTGGAGATATGGCATGTACATATAATTTTTAAATACTTATAATGCACATTTTCTTTGTGAGAAAAGAAATATCTGTACTTAGTTTAACATTTAATATTGCTGTGATAAAATATAAATATCGTGTATACAACTTATATATGTACTACTTGTAATTATACATTCAACAGATTGGAACTAAAAACGCATTATATCTGCCTCATCTGAATATCAACAACAATGAATAGAGAGTCTCGTTTACTCACTTTATATAGATGACTTATTTGATTTATTTTACATTCCCGAATCTGGAAAAGGGCTCTGTTAAGTGAAACTTTTCGGTTTTAAGTTTAACCAATTCCCGTTGTTTATACGGATTATGGAAGAGAAGATTTAAGAGGGGCAGAGTTTGGCAGGGCGCCTGCCAGAGCGTATTGTTTTACTGAACTTCTGCGTTTCAAGTAACAAAACATGTTAGGGGGAGGTTGGAGGATTCTCCACCCCCTCACCTGACTCATAGACATATGATACAATAACATGTACCACCGCACCAACAATGTCAAAAATAACAGTTTTAATGATTTTATTTTGTACGTAGACAATTAGGTTGGGTTATGAAATATTTGTGTAGATGATAATTTAATAAACTACAAGATGTTTGTAAACTCTTTATATTTAAATTATACTTAAGTGCTAGTGTCATAAACATTTCCGAATAAGTAGTATCGAAAAGATACTAACATAGTAATCATTAATCAAGAAAGACCAATTCAGCAAAACTATATTCCAAAAGTATTTAGTATATATTCAATTCTTTCTGAAAACCACATGTACAACAAATATTGCAAAAGTTCTCCAGTTTTAATTACACACTAATATTCTCAATATATTTCCTTAAGGCAAGCATTTCCGGAAATACTCCAAAACGTTTTGTATCTTTCAGTACTAAATAATTTTCACAGTGCATTTTCACTTTTTCTTTAGGTCAGAAGTGTACGGAAAATATATTTTAAAATAATTTCTAGTTTTTTACCCCTCAGTAACGTTTCTATTATACTTTAACTTTGTCAGGAATTGCAGAATTAAGCATGTATTTAAAAATGTTTTTCAGCTCCCATATCTTAATATATTTTCGCTTTTCAGGAAAGGTACATCAATATTTACGGCAAATATTCTCAAAAGATCTCCAGCTTTCACCATTTACTAATGTTTTCAGTATTGTTTCACTTTTTCAGGAAAAGTAGAAAATTACAGCAAATATTTCAAAACGTTTTCAGTTCCATCACTCAGTAAGTTCTCAGTCAGTACATTTTAACTTCTTTCAGGAGGGGCTGAAGTTTACAACAAATAAATTCGTCCAACGCACAACAGAGGTGAAAGAATAATGTCCCTTTTGTCCGGAGTCCGTTTTAATTAAAAGGTGAATTAACAAGGCTGATAATGGCCAGAGAGATAGCGGCGGGGAGGGTTGCAATCTACACACAGATGGAAATGTTTCACGTTTATTTGTGAAAAACGTTCGAGTAATTAATACAATGGAGACCTTCTTTCGTGGGTATGCGTATATTCACCAAAATTCCTTGTTATTAAACCAACAACGTCGACGTTTTAATACCAAAGATATTACTTTTTAAACTAATTACCGCACTTGCATTACGTGCATAAAATAACAAATGTAAAATGTGATCTAACCATCACTAGACGACAAAAGTAATTACTTTACTTGCGTCGGAATTATGTTATTAAAGCAAGTTTTATCACATGTTACTTGATTAGCGAAATCCCGAGTATACCTGTATTACTATCACGGAGTAGAAATCAGGTTTATGTCAAGACAATTTTTAATGATCATGCCAATAGATGGTATAAGTGATTGTACGTTAAACAGTACAAACCTAATGCATCACAACTAAAATAATTACACTTGAAAGTTTAAAAATGTCCTACAGCCAAATCAGATGACAGTTTAAAATGCGAGACACAAGATACATGCATTGAAGTGAGAATGTTCAGTAATTTAACATGTTCATAAAGCTCCCTGAGTATTTATATTGTTGATGCTGACAATGCAGGACATCGTGGCAGTCATCGATCCAGGTTATAACTAAAACCTAATTTCCAGTTGACAACCGCGGCAATACGTTGCTCACATAATTAAATAGTTGAAATATTTCGGTCTCGCTGTGGTGAGCCATGTTTGGCCATCGGATTTATGTATTGATTTAACAATCAATACATAAATTATATTAAGCCAAATACGAAATACGAATTCAAGTGTTGAGTGTAAATAAAGCAGGCTACAAAATGAAGAAATATTTTTGATTCAGTTATAACAATAGAATTCATTTATTGACTTGAATACAATGATATCTGGATTAAAACTATAGAATCGGTCTACACTACAAGTGGTTGAGGGTTAAACATTGTACGCAATTATAACAACAAAATTGTAATTTAGATTAAAATATACGTTCACGGCTTTTTAGCAACAAATATCTCTCTCGGGGTCCGGTCCCGTGTTATGCAGTTGCTAAAGATTAAAAACTATCGAACTAGAGATAACTTCTAATTGTAGAAAAATTGTGATAAAGAAACCGTATTGATCACTGTTGGTCATTGATCGATGGTTGAGGAAGCTTCAGCCAATCACGATCACACTCTGGTCCTGTCGACTCACGTTTACAAACGGATGCGTATTATTGGCAGTTTCGGTTTAGGGTATATTGACTGAATATGGCTCTCCACAGTGTCACCAAGGCTGAAATATTTCAAGAATTCAACGTGTATTTAATACTTGGGCACATTGTTGAGGGGGGGGGGAGTAAAATTTGGTGTTAGTTAAATTACAATGTTATTCGGCTTAAGACAATTGGACTTGCTGAGGCAAGTATAATTGATCTTAACTATGTCTTCATTCGTTCATACAGCCTTTTGATAAGGAGTAGCCAACTAACATCCATAACGTAGATGTAGTGATACAGAAATATAATTCATTTCAGCTTAAATTTCAAGCAACGTAATACAAAGTTTAATGACAAACAAACATGTTTTCTCCGTCTGAATTAGAAGTTAGACGATTTTCGTCCCGCAAACGAAAATCCACCTCCCCTTGTAGTAGTTCGGGATTTAAGACCAGGGAAGCGGTGGGAATGTCTCAGGAGACGACGGAAGTGTAATAAATTTGACGCACAGACTCTACCTCTTGATATAGACTTACGCTATGGAAGCTGTAGAGGTAAACTCAACATGTTAAAAAAATTACTGCCTAACCGTAAATGAAAACATTACATAAATACACTTTGAAGCATGTTTTAGGTAAACTGAAAATCCAAAATAAGCAATCTCCTGATCTTTAAGACTAATTTACTCATAACACAATAAACTACAAAACTGTAATAATTGGAAATATTTAGTAATTGTTAGTTAAACAAAATGATGACAAAAGAAGATGGGTGGAATATGGCATTCTTTACAAACCAATGCTAACTATAACTAAGCTCATGCCTAAGAGATTGCTCGTAAGGAAATCTAAGCGTAATTTGAGAACAAATAATTAACTCACATTTAGTACATATGGAATTTACGCAAATGTCTATAGTAACGTTGAAATTTCTAAAAGACATGATGTTATTTTTTAAAATTCCTAAACATGATTAATCTAATTTCTAAAATACTTGTTTTTTAATTATAAATGATTAATTTTTTTAATTTTTTAGGTTTACGCAGGTGGTATCATGACTATGATTAAAACTTTTAGATTTAAAAATGTTAAAATATTGTAAACACAATTAATTACAATTTTTCAATGCTTTGGCCGGTTTGAATAAAGTTTTAATCACAATCAACTTCGTCTCTGGCCAGACTCATTGCGAACGGATATGTTGTAAATTACTGTATATTGTTAACATTATTTTCGTGTTAATTAGATATGGTAACGATATTGCCGTAGATTTATGAGAGAACCCTCATTTTAAATTTAGTATACTCAATAAGTATCGAAGATGTTTTTAGATTTTCATATTTGTATTGGTGGTTCAGAGAAAAATCTCATTATTTTTTAACTGTATAGTTTAATACTCAAAAAGTATACACTCTACAAGAAAAACTAAACAGAGTTTGGGTGCGTATTTGTCATACCTTTAAACTTAGACATCTTTTATAAGTATTTTATATACGACAAAAAAAGGGCGTAGACATGTTTGTAATTTAACACTGTTCTTACGTGGTATATAGCTCTGTATTCTCGTCCTGAACTCCCTTGGGTTCCTTATGATGTGAGATAGAGTATTAAACTACGTATTGCCAGTACTGGAAAATAGTCCTTCGTCCTCCTTAGTCCACAGTAAGGGATGTTTATATTTTGGTTCCAATGAGCATGGGTGTGCTCTTTTGGTGGATAGATAGTCTTCATGATCTTGACATGTAAAAAACTTAGATACACGTAATGACTCGTAATAGCTTAAGGCGGTTGTTATTCTTAATTATATTTTCTGCAGAAGATTTTTTTCTAAAAGATGAATTTTTAATGTCCTATCTTTTTAATGTCTAGTCATTCTTTGCATGTGAGAAAGATAGCCCAGTTTTGGACATTCGTCAATTTTTGTTGAGTGAAAAGTTAGGAATACGTCAATCTATATTTCAGACGTTGAAGTGAAGACCAGATCTGACCCAATATAAAAGATTAAGGAGATTTTAAGTTGCAGTTCCCATGAATCACTTAATAGATTCCTTGAGACAAAACAAAGCGAGTTAATCATTGGCGTGATTGAACTGAAACCTAATAAATCAACGAACCACTGAGAATCACGATTGCTACTGGGTGTCCCCACCCCGTCCCCAGATGTCCAAGATGAGACTGACGCCGACCCCAGACAACCAGGACGGCACTGGGGTGAGGGTGGGTGTGAGTGTGGTGCCACCGCTACTAGTCAACAGTAAGCACCGTATTTATGGACCATACCGTCTGCAGCTCAGCACTTCCTTTAATTGGTGCACTCATCACTAATTTCACTCTTTCGATAGTACAGCACGACCACAACACTAAAAAACGTGCTGAGAAGTTCTAAACAGTCGCAGCCTATATTGCACGTTACCAAGCTGTTTTAATATTACGATAAAAAACAATTAATATTATTCATAAGACTCACTGCTTCGCAAGAATGCGCGTGATCCGTCTTACCTGTAACAGAAATTGTTAAATGAATTATGATATTAAATTCCTGGCGTCAGGGGGACGAACACAATGAGAACAATGTTAACACTAATTCCAGTGACGACATTAAATCTCGTCATACGCATATTATATTGTTAATTTTGAAATCAATTAAAACTGAAGTAAATATATTTGTATGAGAACTTATGAATGGATATCTAAAGTAACTGTTTGTAAGAGAAGCCACCCCATATAAAAGAATTCAATTTTGAGGGTGATAAATAATAGGCGGCCCTTTCTCTCACCCCGTATGTCATATGTTCAGCTGTCAAGGGTCACACACGGCTTGTCCGGACGCACAGAAGGGGAAACTTTTGTATCACACCCCGTCACTCAAGAATGAATTCCAGACATATCTTGGGATTAGATTTCGATTGTACCCACTGGAAGCGATGATGGAATAAAAATAATGTTACGTTCATCCTTTTGATATGCACTTAGTTCGCATGTGCCGACGGTACACTACACTAGTGGATATATATTTTCAAAACTAATCTTTATCTTTCCCCCATTTCCTAGGCTGAATACAATTTTAAGTCCTACGAAAACAGTTACTGTTTTTATACTCTTCACTATTAGATGGTATCCACGGTTTTTAGTCTACCACAACCCTATTTTATTCAACTCCTCAATTTTCACACGCAGTGACAGCAAGCTCCATATACGGCATTAGTTAAAACTTTTGTGAGTAATATTTGAAATAGTAATTGTTTTTTTAATTGTGGTAATTTTAACCATCAATTTTTCCTTTGCTGTAAATTTAGTACGAGGTCTAAAATTGTGTCAACTTGAAAACAAAAAAATGTATTAATTTATATGTATAAATTTATGACACATGCTAAGAACTGTACACAAAAAACTATCTGAACTCGTATTACATCAAATTTACTTTGAAAACGTTTGAGTACCAAGTCTGTTTTATCCTGTTGAGACGCAGAAACTATGTCAGACATGGAACACAGTATGGCGGTATCCAGATACACCCCCTGCATACCTCCACGTGTCTGAGTGGCAGGACTCATCCCAGGACCTCCTCGGCTGACAGGAATAAATATGACATTTGAGCCGACATCCCTGTCTGCCCGCATGGAGCTGTGCCACAGCCTGTCAGCCGTTCAACAGGATATGCATAAAGCATATTATAGGGATTATTTACCATACAATATAACAGGTTAATAGCGATCTCTTTGTTACAAGAGCTACAATTTTTGAAACTATCTGATATGACAAAGCTGATTGCCCAACAGAAGCCTACTTTGCAATTTTGAGTTATTAACCATTTAGTAAAAATCACTAAATTTACTATAGGCTAAACAACAATAATTATATTACATTTACACTTTATATTATTTAGCGCAAATAATTACCATAAAAAATATAACTTGCGTAGGGACAAGCACCATGGATTCAAATTTCTAGTGTCTTAATAGGTCAAATTCCTTCTTGTACATTTTCGTTTTACGTCCATCATTACAAAATTTGAAAAATAGACATTTATTCTTATTCAATATATAAAAGAATACACCGTTTTCTATTACCAAACAAATAATAATAAACAAGTGCAAATTATAATAGAACAGGTACTAACTAAAAATAGTATCATTTTATAAAGATATAATTTTGTCAAAGATACAATTTATTTGTTAAAAGATACCATTAATATTTTTATATTTTTCTGTTATATTCTTTAAGAAAATGATTTTAAAGGAAATGCTCAGTTTCCTAGAATTGTAGCCTATTTAGTAATTAGCGACCGACCAATCAAGCTGATACAATTAAACAACTTTAGGATTTCGTGCCTTAAATATTACCTATAAAATTTAAAGAACCAGGTTTCATTGTAAGTTCTTTTGTTTTTTCCTCTCAAATAGCGGAATGGTGTTTGTGTTCTACCGTGAAAGGGCTCTAAACTTAAAGCCGGGTTACTAATTACATATTCATATGAACTTTTACTAACACATCTCCTTCCTCATGTTACGGGCCAAGGTCATGACTTATATCCGTAGGGAATAGTCCTAACATGCGGTCCCCGATCTAATTATGGCATAATTAATAGGACACGACCTCAAGTCCTATCTAGAAACCATGTAGTAGACACATTTTAGTGTACGGCGTGAACACAGCGGACTAAACGAAGGTGAAATGGAGCTGAACTCAACATTCGCATCGAAAGAGAATGTAATAGTGCTAATTTGTGTCATAAGTATACTTTACCTTAGTTGTTAAATTATTTTACGTAATTGCAATTTGAGAACGAACTTATATCGCAGAGTAAAATGTTATAATATATAAAGATAGTTAAACATTCGATTGAACCACTGCTGACTTTATATATTCCAAACTCAATTAACTTGTATACTGTAATTTTGAATGTATTTGAAAAGTATTTCCATTTAAGACGTGTCTGTGTTTCTCTCACGTAAATTTTGAAAAGAATATTCTTAATAGTCTTACGCAATAATCAAAATAGTAACTAACTAATATAAACGATTTGTTAAAGAAATCTCGATGGTTGGTGATAACCAAGGACGTCTCATAAATACGTAGCTTTTAGCAACGAAGATTTTAAAGCGGAAGTTTATTTGTTTATAAAAGTAAACAAGCATGAAATTTATGGCTATAAAATAGTTTAGAGATCAATGTATATCGAATTCAACAGAGAATGTATCACATGAAATCAACAAGTTTCTTCGCAGCCAAATTCAGTAAGCGGCATCATGAAAACGACCTGAGTTTGATTGTCAGTGAGTTTGATCGAGGAATTGTGAGTGAGTACATGGGCGTTGGGCCCTTTGTTATTGTAACATTGTACGGTGACAAAGGTTTGATTTGCATTTATTATTAGTTGCAAGGGGTGCAGTACAAAGAGACCTCCTGGGATTTTCATTGGGAGTCAGAATCAGGAGTTAACCCTCGGGGTTACATCTAGCAAAGCGGTATCGCTGTAACCGACTGTGATTGGGTGTTATTTATAAACAATGTTTAGCGTAGACCTAAACTAAGTGATGTTTACTCATCCGTAACATGTTCTTTATTCTGCAATCGCAGCGTGTTTAATTTTTATCCTTTACAGTCTCCAGCACATAATGGTTGCTTTTATTTAGGTCGTAACATAAGTGTCAAAAGGTCTTAAGACGCAAAGTTAAGCGTACACAAAAAAATTAAAGACTAAAATGTAGGACGATGAGCATAGTCTAATTCGAAAACAACAAATTATACGACAAAACCAACCATATATCTGTAAGTCAAAACTAGCGAAAATTAACCCAATCAATGTCCCAAGGAACCTACATAATACATGTCGCACAAAAGTAAGAGACAGAGTGTTAAATGTTTATGACGTACAACGGTGGAAAATATCCTTTCAAATTAACAAAATTTAAACAGAGGATGGAGGTAATATCAGATCCACCAAGATACCTGCGTGAGCTCGGTTCATTGAGCTACCGAGGTTAGACTTACTTAACGCACTCTGAAACAGCTAACTCAAGCCTTCGTGTGAGTATTAGAACAGTTCATTAGTGTGGCTAAGTTTATAGATTATGTGTGACGGCTTTGATATAGATAAGCCCACTAAAATAGATAAAGATAAGCACCTCGCATAAACTGACTATATGGAGGGGAAACTCAAAATCTAGATCTACGAGTAACCGACGTGAAGAATCGGGGATGGATAGTTTTTGTGGTTCCAACAGAAGACCAGTTTGTAAAATATGTGGCACCAGTTATAAATATCCCGCCCTCGACTCACCCCAATACGTCACGTCAGTCTAGATGAGGGGTGACTTATCTTTCACATCTAACACATAATCAACATAACAATTTGTGGCATCAGGGGTTTAATTGCACAGCTTTTTCTTTTGAATTTGGTATTAATTCAGTAGAAATCATAATTCAAGGTAAGTTACAAATGTCTTTTATCTTATAAGGTATGAGTTTTTTGAATAAGTTAAAACTCATTGAAATTACTAGTAGTTATAGAACCGGTATGTATGGGTTTAGATTAAATCGTAAAAACTAGAATAAGCTAGACTGATATTTATTTACTACAATCTTAAATATCTTTTAGTCCAATTTATTTTTTTACTATCATATTTCTGATGTAAAGAGTACAGTACATAAATACAAATAAAAGGTGAGAGATATACTAATTAACGGTAAAACTCACGCACTGGGCTCTAGGATTTATAAATTTTAATTCGTATTTATACGAGGTAGGAAGGAATACGCCACACCACGTTTCGCGTAACAGGCTTCGTTGAGGTTTCTTGCAAACTTTCAAACATAGATAATTTCATTCTCGAGATGTCCTGGGGGCAGATAGCAAGTGATACAATCATACAGAAAGAACACTTTTATATCTCTGCTATACAACAATGTTGCCTATTTAGTGATAGATGCAGCTCAACCTAATTCCAAGGTTAAACATGCACCATCATAGAACTCACTCTTGTCTATGTAGAAATTAAGTAAAGTTGATGCAGGATTTAAAGTCTACGGATAAAATCTTTCTCGAGATATCTACCACACGATACATTCACATTTTTTTCATTAAGTTAGATATCTTAGTTGTGTTTAAATAATTAGAGTTGTGGTGACCTAGGAAGGGTACTACAACGCAAGAGTGTGCTGAAATCAAATTTTCTCCCTGATTTGTAACATTTGCTTTCTACTTTATTATTTTTTCTTTTTTACTTTATGAATAAAAATTTCACATGCTAAAATCTTACACGATTGTATTCAGTTTTTTACAAATGTTTTATGCTGCTATTTCCCCGTTTCCACCATGGTTGCCTAAAAAGACCAATTAAAAATACTCGCTAACGATAAGCCCAAACATTTAAAAATTTTAATTGCGTATTAAGTGTTGGTCGATATAAAATAGTAATTATCAAAGGATAAAAGGTTTCCGCCAATTTTCCATCGTTAATGTTACACAATACACACGTAGAACACTACTTTTCGACGATTCGAATCCATCCCCTTCTTCAGGTTCTAAAACATCTCGTAAACAAAGCGCAAGGTTAAGTATAACCAAAAATTAAAAATTCAATCTGGATCTTTAGGTATATGCTTGAGTATTGTATGTAAAACTTGTTCTGTTGTCAAATACGACTTGTTTAAGTTCATCACCACATATTGACTATTTACAATTTTTATTTGTGCTAACAATATATTTTTGGACTCCTGAAGAATATTCCACCCTCGAAACGTAGCGATCTATTTTAGTAAAATTACAGATGGCAAATGTCCAAAAACCTGTTATCCTTTATAATCATCCATCATTAACAATAAAATTCAAACAAAGAAGTATTTACCAGTTTTCATACAACAAATGAATAACAAATAATATTAAATTAGAAAGGCAGAAACTAATACGAATATATAATTAAGGTTGTAGAACACGACGAGATAAAGCTTGAAGACAACGCAGGACAGAAGTCTATAACTCCGTGTGGGGTCTGTTTCAAATTGATCCAATTGATCCAACTGTTCCAATCGGATAAAGACAATGCAGTCTCTGAGCTTTAAATCCTCCCCCATGCTTTATCCCGTTACCCTTCGCTTAATCTGTCTGCATCCTATTTGTTTCTTTCTTCTAGGTAACGCGATTAACTTTACAATTGAGCTCTAAATAATTATTCGATAAACACGCAGTACAATGATATATGTAAGAACTGCTGCCTGTGACGGAGTCTAATACGACTACAAATACTACCGTATCACAATGCTCATCCACTGATGAATACACTCACATCACACACATTAAAAATTAAAGCCTTGGAAGTATCCTAAATGTGGTAGGCGAGCCTTTTATGCTCAACCAAAATATAAATAGGTCATTACAAGCTGAATAGAGAACCCCCTAAACGTATGTGTAAGACTAATTGTATTTAGCTGTATCATGAATATAAAACTGCGAAAATTAAAATTGAAACCCCTAAAAAGAGCATTTACTTTCAACTTTAGTGGTGAAAGAATCCTGTGAACTTTTGTGTAGAGTTGAAATTATCAATAATAACTAGACCACGAGCTTCGAAGGGTGTATATGATATTTAAGATGATTTTAACGACAGTCGTAACCATTTACAATTGCCGAGAACTAAACGTCCTGCTATGATATTTTGCATGAAATTTCATGTATATATAGGAAACATACAAATAGCGCTGTGTAGCGGGTACAACGGTTCTCGTAAGATATCCAGATCAAGCAACGTCAAGCGTGGCTGCTGCTTGGATGGGTGACCGCTGAGCGATCCTGTCCTTGCAAGCAGCCCGCCTGCCCGGCCATTGGTGGTGGTTCGGAAATCACCTTTAAACCATTTTTCCCCAGGTTAAGTGCTAGAGAGGGCTTCTTAGCCCTAACTTCGCCTGGTAAAATAAGACATCTTTACTTTACAACATCGAGTTCGATGACGGATGATGGCGCATGTTCCTCAACGGGATCGTCAGTGAAGCCGTAAAATATCTCTAAAACAGAAAAAGTTAGGCTAGAATGCATAACCTTGCATGCATAACCTGAACTCACTGAATATCCGTCTGTGTGGTTTAGCTGAACGTTTGCGAATACTATTATGAACGTCATTCTATGCTATTAGTCAGGTAAATGACTCTACAACGAATAGAGCTAGAGGCTTGAAATTTGGATGAAACATCATTTCTACACAGTCATTACCGATGTCCCTTCAGTGGATGTCACTGATCTGGTCAGGATGTCATTGAGGATGCACTCATTGTCTTAACAGTAGGTAGCCAGGGAACTGAAGAATAGAACTTTTAGTTTGTAGTAAAATCAAGACAGCTTTTCGGACAATGGGATGAACATTAGCACAACCTTGTACGTAACAAGTGGTTGGCGTACTCCTATCTTTTCATTACTAGAAATTGATAATGGGTTGACTAGAGAGTTTATGCCTTAATCAGGTTCGTGTGTTGTAATACACTTCCAATAATTGTGTAAAAATATCACAAACACAAACGGCCGGTACAGTGCCACATACGTGTTCTATGTGGAGCTGTTCACTCACGGTCTGATTGAAAACAGACTGAAGTAGAAAACAGGTTACATTTGCATTTATCGTTGGTCTCAAACAGGATCCTGCAAGCAAGGGTAGAATTATCCCTCACTGTTGCGCGCTTACCTAGCAAGGGGAGAGAGGGGCAACGATTAGTTATTGTTCTCGATGTTCAAGAAGGTTTACAGACGTGAGTCTCATGTAAATGTATTTCTTATTGTACATTAGAATATTTACCAAGTTATAACATTCGAGTTGAGTGGTTCTTTTCCACGATTTGATATTTATATAAATCAATGCACGCCAGTCTAGAAAATGATACTATTTATATCAACGTTTTTTTAAAGGCTGAGAAGCGGAGCAGTTAATTTCGCACTTTATGACCCATAGTTTTAATGGACATTACGGTACTACTTAATGACGCTAAGGTTCAGTCTACTGTAAATACACACTGATTCTATTACCCATTTATCTCATGTACAGTGTCTCGGGTGTATCCCTATAATGGTTTTACATATCCCGTCAACTCGGGTGGAATCTCCGCTCTCCTATCTCGTTACAGAACTCAGCCACAACAGTTATATTAACCAATTTCATAATCACTAATCTTGACCTCACTAAAATTTAACCAAGAAAAGAAGAATGTTAGAGACAATTTCAAATACTAAACTGCCACTATTAAGTCTACATTGTATTGTATCATTACTCGTTAACTATCAAAGATGTCGTTCACTAAATATATTATAATATATTATATTATTACACACGTTGATTAAAGGAAGGGTGTCTAGTTAAACAGGGAAGGGAACCACTGTAAGATACCCAGGGTCCAGGTGACAACCGCTGGACTGTCACATTGACTCGGCATAAAGTACGTTACTTCATAATTCTTGTAAAAACTAGGCCGAGATTCTTATTTCTGCATTCACTTCTAGATTATTCACTACATTCCAATTAATGCCTCAATAGACTTTACTAGAGCAGCCCCAGTTTTAGACAGTTCATCTTTCTCTTGTACAGGCTAAACACCAGATATTCACAGAACATATTCCTCGGAATTTAAATTCGTATAAGTCAACATTATTATTTATTTAGTTTGTGTACTAATGGCAAGTGATCGCTCATCAATAACAACAATAACTAGTCATTAATAACATTTGTATTTGCTAAAAATTATTGAAAATCATACATTATTGGTTTATTTTTATCTTTTATATACAATTAACCAATTTGCTCAGACTATAAAGTATTTCTCAGCTTTAAGAAATTCATACACAATATTAGTTTGTGCTGCACATTGAGAAGATATCTGACACAATATTACGAGAACTTGAATTAAGCTTAAAAGAGATTTAAGATGTGGAAGGTTTTGAAGAAACGTGAACCCAAACGAACCAAACTCGGGGGGGCAGTGGGATCCAGGTCTTGTTACCCAAGACCTTACTTAAGCTTTAAGGCTGTCCCACGGGAACAGAGGGGAAGTCGGGATATAAATTTGATTATCCCTTCCGCACCGCAGACCTCAAGAAAACTATGTCTCTAACACTACGGTGAGCTTTGATAATACTGTTGTAGTTGGTTGACTTTTTGGTTCAGTTGTTTGGGTTAATATGTATACATTAACCCAAACAATTGAACCAAATGAAATACCATCATGAAACCATAATGAAAAATTAATATATGTAAACTTTATTTATAATCAGAAAACGTGTCGTTTTAGCACAGAAACGGTAGATTGTATCATGAACAGTGATAATTAAAAAGACATAATGATAACGTTCTGACGATTCTTGACAGTTGTGAATGACCGTTTTATCAGATAACTTCTGAAGGCTGCACTAATAAATTAAGACTTACTCGTTTAATGCCTTTCGTGTTTTGGTAGAATTGTTTTACTCACCTGAAACAAAAAAACGCACTTTAGTATCATGTACAAGTAACATGTTAAAGCTCAATGAAAGAAAAGCATCACATTAAACGCCATGTATTGAACAGCAACGCAGTATCACGGGCAGAAGAAAGGTCACGTCTCCTCTAGTCCTTAAAACAATCTAATCAGTAAATCTGATAAGACGGAGAACAACCGGCCGAGAAGGTCGATCGTGACCGTGGTAGCAAATAACGGATCTACAGCTCTCGTCCGTTCTGTTCCGAATATATGCGTTAAAACATGTAAGTTCTTAGATAGTGTTATTTAATAATTTCAAACGATATTTATTTATAGGATTGAGTCAAACCATTTAATGCTTAAGTTAATGTTTATTATTTACAATGTATGGTTTGAAAACGAGTTTACGGACAGTCGCAGTTTGTCCAAAATGTTATAAACACACCAAAACTGGATTAGAGAAAACAAAATACCAGGGAAGTGACCAACTGCAGAACATACAAAATGCACAAAATTATTTACATAAACATTCATTACAAAAATCACATTTCATCCGTAACACAGTATGTTTTTATACCAGTGCTGTAATAGTGATTCTTACAGCAATACAATATTGTTAAAGATGATTGCAGAACAAAATATTCTGCCTCACTCCATATTTGAAAAATAATGCCTTTTATTGATATAAATAATACCGGATTATGTTACTTTATGCAGACACAAAGTAACTTTGCCTCTTTAAGGAACAATACACAACCAGTGTTGTGCAATTATGACTATTAGAAAAGATTGTAGCTGTTAAAGCTGTAGTAGAAATAATTATTATAACCAACGAATGTGTATTTAGAATATAGGCAAAGATGAGTGAAATTTATATAGAAATATAGGATTCTCGTGACCTTTGTGCATAGGGTGCTTTGTGCAGTCCAACTTCTCTCCTAGGGTGAACAAGGGCGACAATATTTTCGCTTGATATATACACATTTAAGATGTTATGTTGATGATAAGGAAGATGAATGTTATAGTAAAAATATACAGGGCTTGTAGGATTGAAAATATGTTAGTCGCTCTACTTGGAAGCTTTCTGAAAAAAAGATGGGGTTTAAATGACAGAACCAAAGTTAAAAGGTTCAAATTTAGATTTTTATCAGCAATAAAATCTTTCAGTGAGATTAAGTAAGGTAAATTATATTAAATTAAATGATGTAAGTTACATTACACACCTTCTGAGTTAGAGTACCAGAGTCAATATATTAAAAGGTTCGATTGGGGCAAAGAGAATCTCGTTGATTCATTTGTGCTTTTGATCAATTCGATCACTAATTTAGACAATGAAGCTGAGTTAGTCTAATTAAGAATCAAACCTAATCTACGTAGCGTGTTTCATATCTGTAGTCTCACAATGTGATGTTCTCGAGAAACATGTTGTATTATTTTCTAAGTGGTAATCAATGTTATTTAACATAACATATGCGCCAATAATTCTTCGACCAGTAACTCTGCAATGTGCGTTAGATCCCAAGGAGTTGTAAAAGGAAACATATACCGACATACCGCGCATTAGGCCACTGTTTGTTTTCCCCTACCTTAGCACAGGTATCAGGTAAAACAATAACTGTCTTGGAAAACGTATAAAGTACGGAGTTTTCCCCTAAAAAGTGAGGTGTAGATCTCATTTCCCCAGTGTCGTAACTTCGGTGTTGGAACGACCTCGAGATCCGAGACCAGAGCAAGACGTCCCCTGGGGCTAGGAGGGTAAGAGAGGGTGAGGAGCGGGGTAACGAGTTTTATAAACAGACAACTATTCAGTTAATATTGGATACATTAAAACATACTTGTGATTAAATCTAATGAAGACAAAAACGATAGAGCGTGTGCTGTCATGGCTAAAAGAAGATAATACATTATTCGATCTTTACGTTAAAGAATTATTTTAATGTATTTTCATGACCATTGAACCTACAGTTAAGAAGTATTTCGGATTAGTTTGATTTTTAAATAAAATCCTAGCCAACTTCCAGTTTATATGATCATTGTCATATTGCGAGCATAAAGCTAGGGGTTAACAAACTATTAACATAAACTACAACTATATTTTAGTAAATGTCGTAAACACACAGTACAGTAGTAAAAAGGTAGAGATGGAAATAACAGGCGCTTTTCACACATTGAGTCAAAAAATGTTGTTTAATTTATCCTGGAGAAGATAGGTCGTTTCGTCTTATTTGGCTGAAAGTTATGGTGTAAAGTGATGCAACCAGCAAATAATAGTATTATTACATTACACAGAATAATAAAATCTTAGAGTTCTGATAAGGGAAGCTTTCCCCATAATTAGTAAAAATGTGTTTCTCAATATCCACCCAAACATTTCCCAAACGTTTTAAATAGCAATAATTTAAAATCTCGTCACGCCACCAACTGGTGCTCGGTAATCATCGTGATTTTCAGAACCTCACATACGGGTGAAAGTAAATGACAGGTATCAGGCCGCATCATCATTGTCGGAAAGATATTCACTTCTCGTCACGTCTCACGCAAGTTTCTAGACAATCGAATCCCGAATCTGATAAGAATCACAAAATAGAGTTCAGCGAGTGAGGGGCTCGTGACCTGGTGTCGTGACGTCACATGAATCGATATCAATCAACTCCTGCAGACCCGCCTCTGGTAAAAATACTCTCATTTACTGCAAGAGGAAATTTTAGTAAACTTCTGAAAAACAATAAATTCAAAATTAATTAGAAATTGCATAGTCTGGCAAATATAATTATTTACTGCCATAGATTCGTACGCTTTATTTATGAGTTAGTACTTTAGTATATAGTAAAGTTAGGCAGTTAGCAGCTTCAAACTCATTTCTTAATAGAATTAAACTATAACATGGGAGTTCGGTAATCCTTCATAAAAAAATATTCCTAGCGTACATGATACCTAGGAATAGCGTAATGGTATTTCATGTGGGGTTTCCTAGGATCTTAATAGTAAATTGTGCATTTTAGTGAATTAGAATCAAGGCGTACCGTTACAGTTTCAGACTAACCGAGCAAGAAGTAACATAAGCGTCATGTTTCTTTATATTATGTACTTCTGAGATTTCAGAAAATGTAATAAAAACCTACATTCAACAGTTAGATCACAATTTCAAAATGAACGTATAATTAATTCCAGACCCATTAGTTTTTTACCGCATTTAAAATAATATTTTATTAAATGTATATACAAAGATCGTTACTCGATCTATTAAATCCACCAAAAAGTAACGGAAGACAGATATAGAAAAGAACTTTCCCATTATACTAGCACTAATAGGATTAAGAGGTGTTCTATCACAAGCTACCAATTCCTTCATATTTACTAATGCCTCAAATCAATTTTTTAGCTCATCATAATTTACCGGATTGATTCTTTAAAACCAAAGTAGTTAAGAGTAAAAGGTATTTATTATTCAGAGGTTCGAAACCCGGCTCAGTAACGCAGCGTGGCGCCGCGCCCGACTCGATGCCTCCCCTCAACCAATAATACATGCAAATCCCAAATCATATTGCTGTCTCAGCACTCCGTACCCTCCCCTGATCAAAAGGGCCCAGACAACTCTCAACTGTGGTATGCTACTACTGTCGCGCAGCCAATCATATATATCCCCCCCCCCCTAGTAGCGAACTGTTCCTATCGATACTTATACTATTGATGGCGTAGTAAAACCGGAAAAATCCGCAAAGTAAAGGTTGAGAAATATTATAGGTCTGAAGAATGACACTTTTCGTTTCACACGTAGGGGCATATCAGAGTTTCTGGTGTTGCCGATAACAACAAGCGCATAAACATCCAACCACTGCAAGAACACAGCGATACGAGTTTATCTTGTTTGGTCAAAAATGCGACAAGAATTTGTACAGCTACGATTGACAGTTATTACCACACTACTGGTTGGTTACCCACGTCCTGCTAGGGTGCCACAACCCTGCCGCCTCATACATCATAATGTGTCCTCATCAATTAGCCTCTTGCCTCGTCCCTACCTGATACCTTTAACTTCACCCCTTCTCGCTCAATCTACCCTTTCGGGCTTCCCTCCCATCTCCAGAAATCCACTGTTCACATTTCTTGGAGGTAAACTACAAACTAGCCACTGGAATTATTGACTTATCTTCAGTTGTTAAAACCAAGAGGGTATCTTACTGTACATAATTTGCCCTATAAAGAGTTTCGATTCTTCTTTTTTAATATAAACCGGTATTTAATTAGAAGTGAATAGGAAATGAGTTCTATTTATCTCTATTGAATATTGTAATATGTTAACTAGTTAGAAGACTATGAAGGTCAACACGACTCTAACTTATTAACTTTACCGATATGTAGAAAATATAAAAAAGTCCTACACAGTGCACGCTTATTTCCATTATGAAAATAATTGAAATTGAAATAATTTAGTTTACTGAGGGGCCAAGGCAAGTTAGTAAGCGATAGAAGAGGCGTGGCTTAACACATGGACATCAGTACACGTGCCCCAAGTTACCACACAAATGTTTTCGCGAGGTTGATCCACACGTGTTCAGAAAGAAACAGGACCGCCGAGGTAGGGGGTACTCACGATACTAAACGAGACGCGTTTTTAGGGACCTTTCATTTGGCAGAGAGGTCTCACAGATGCTTAAAATTAGTTACTTATTGCGTACAGAGAGTAACGAAAGAATATGTTATAAAACAAGTAGAAACTAAATATTACTATAAAATAATTTTTTATTGAATTATATAGTTTATAACTATACTAGTGTTCCATTCCAAGAATAAAATTGTATTTTGATGTAAAATCAAATCACGAAAGGAAACTTCGTTGTTAGATAATTTATTAAGAATATTTTTATAACGGATATCAAAATAAGAGTACCGAATATGAACGGGCATCGAACTAGTGGTCATTTTTATGAGTGTTGTGGAACATTTATTTATTTTCATGCAAGAGGTTACAAGATAATTAATTTTAACGTAAATTTATACAATTACAAATGTATTCAGTTAAATTATAGCAGTTCAGGAAGCTCAATAAACTTTCTTAATACAGTTATGTGTTTATCATGCACTGTAGCAATATTGCAGTCCCAATCTCTTCCAGAAAACAAATAAAAACGATGTAATTGTAATAAACATTTGAAAAGCATCGCGAAGGTAATTTTCTGAGATGGTGAAGTCTGGACGCGGAATACCGCAAACGACAGTTGCAGACCCCTTCATGTTCCCTCTGCAATAACTTGGATTATCATTATTTATATCCACCTGCCAGCTTCTATGATAGAACTACTTTTCTTAAACGTCACCAAAAGGGCATCTTGAAATATTAATCCACCAAGGCTGTCTAAATAATACTTGTTATCTCAGCAGTTTAGTCTTAAATATCTTGTATTTTTACGTATTGAAGTGTTTGAGAGTTATCCTTAAGAGATACTGGATACCGATCCTACAGTCGGTAATAAGTGAGATGACATTTCAATGTATATATAAATAATATGTAATTTTTTATTCTCACTACCAAAATGGTTTACTTTTTTCTACTTAGAATTTTTGTCACCATTACTAGTACGAAGCAAACAGAACGAATTGAGCTTCAGACAATGTTTCACCTAGTTTAATGATATTGTAAATAAGATACATAACGTTTTCTCCATTTATGCCATATTTTAATACTCTTCCGCAGCTGTCCGATTGAGCAAAAGTTGTTGTGAAAAAAATTTCTAACAACCATTTACAACTAAATTTTTGTTAGCAGTAACTCACATATGAGAGTAGATTTTATGAACGCTGAAACTGAAAGTTTTGTGAGTGAAATTTCGTTCGTTTTTTTATCTTGCTACTTAAATAATATAAAGAATTTATTATTTTTTATATAAAACCAAACCAAAATTATTAACGGAATTTTTGCATTTTAAAATTCCTATTTTAAACATTAGAGGATAACTTTAACATGGGTAAAATAAAATTATCATTTTTATTTCTGAGAATTAAATCAATTCATAATGCTTTCACAAACAAGTATTGGGCTTCAAATTAAGAACTTAAAAAACCATTACATTCTTTTAAAGAGATGGGGCCTAATTTAAATAAAGTGTATAAATAGGTGTATATTTTTCTAAAACGTAAGTTCCTTCTTTTATGTACAATATTGGTATTTAATATACAACATTCAAATTAAATATCGGAGTATTCAAACTAATGGAATAATTAATATCGTACTTTTTAGATTTCAACTGGCTTAGAGATGAACTAGCCATTATTCTATACATCAATTGTAGAAACATTATGTTAAGGTGAAACGTTTTAAACAGAAGGTTCTTAACTTCCAAGCAGTTTTTATAGCTTCATTAAAACACTTTTTGGAACGAAAATAAATTAATGATCGCTACGACAGGCTTTGAGTCACAAGTGGCAAAAAGAGTGAGAGGTGAGAAATGAAACGTTAAAAACGTAATAACCAGGGAGGATGAATAAAGCGTGAGCCTAAATAGACACGCGAGAGACGGCGAGCCGAGCCCAACTTCAAACAACTCTCCCCATTTATCACGGGTACAAACAATATTCCCACTGTTTGTCGGTTTGTGTCACTCTGGAATTATTTTTGTTTTAGCCACTTCGAGCGCACCTGCAACGTTCATTTTGGTTTTGCCTCAGAAACTTTCTACTTTCCTTATGTTCTTCGGTTGTAATCCATTAATAAGCACGTCACACGATCGAGCTTCACACAGTAGAAGAAAACTTTCATCACAGCTTTTTACACGTGCTCGTGAGTTTTGCTAGTTGCGTTTTTATGAGTAGTCTTCACAGTAATGTATATCCAAGCTTTGATCTTTAAGGATGTATTATTTAGATCTGTACTTAAATACACCACCAGCCTCCGTAAAAATTTACCATATAAGCTGAAAATAGAATATGATTATTTATAAATGTACTTTGAATATATAAGATGATCTCAGATGTACTCATATGAATTTTAAGTCAAAAAGAATAACTGTAGCACGTTTTCTTCCAATCTACTTTTTATTACTATAATGTACCTGTTCGAGTAAGAAACCTTGTTCCTTTAGGGCTTTATAACATTCATTTATTTAAACAAATACGATAACTTATGTAAATAATACAAATAAATAGTTAGAAACTTTCTTGAGTTAAAATTTTCAGAAAGAATGCCATAATAGTACTAATCTGTAAAGTGAAATAATTATTGGATACGCATATTGCGCATTCCAAGGGATATACTTTATGCTAGATCTTACAAACGCATAGTTGTGCTCCCTGTTGTAGTACGTGCTTAATGGAGGCTGGGGCAGTACATTCAGTACTTGTATTACATAATATTTTAACAGCCCTGTTGGAACGATTTACTAACGGACGGTGACAATAAATAATGAATATAAGTAAATACTGGATATCAGATGGTCCAGGAATGTCGGCCCACTATGAAATATAACTTCTTTTCGCTAAATATTTTGACTTCTTATAAAAAATACCATAAATAAAGATTACATAAACTTTTGTTCCAAAACTTATTTAAGGTGGATAAAGCTTGTTTTTCACCTTTAGAAAAATGTTTTAAAAAATTCTAGTTTTATTTTAGGTTAAGAATGTTTTTATAGTACATTGTTAAAAGTACTAAAAAGTTAAATAACGTGTTAGTTAAGAAAACTAGTTTAATATACAACTGTCCTGTCTGCAGGACCTCATACTATAAGAAAGGAAATATACACGAATTCTTACAGGTAAGTTTTATGTTAGACATAGGGTGTTTGGCTCTGTTGTTAGAATTCTAATTTAACTACGAATAAGTTTGCCTTTATTAAGTTTCTCTATTTTTGAATAGACAGTTAAAATATAGATTATCTGGCACAAGTACAAAGAGTTTACAGAAAACTTCGTCATGATTCGTCATGGTGTGGCGCCGACAGCGTGGCTAACTGAACAGTTAAAGCATACAACAAAGGAAGGAGAGATAATGAGCAAAAATAGTGGGAAATAAAACTATTTCTCAGAAAGAGGCTAGGATTTGAAAACATAAAAGATTAGATGTTCTTTAAGTAAAGGTGTATTTATACATTGTTCGTTTTTATCGAGAGTAAATTAATTTTGAAAAGTGTACTAATACCTTGGATATTCTTGACATAGCTTGCTTTTACATGACACTTGGTTGGTTTTCACTATAAATGTTAATTCTCCGCATGTAGTATGTAGTACTTGACTACACGCACACGTCTGTGTTCAATTCTTAGTCTGATTCTTTTTATTTATTGACAGTAATGAATTCTATTTTTCCTTTGAATTTTGTTAATACTTGCCATTACAGTTATCTCTTTTATACTATGTTATCAGTACTATATTAGAAGTGTGGATATTAATTCTTCCTGTATTATAACATTTTGTAAGTTTTGGTTGAAAAATAACACGAATGATATATCCCGGTAAGGAAACTGAATATCTGTACAGTTATTCTATATAATAGTATAATAGTGAATAGCTCGTGAAGAATCGTGTCACAGCTCACGACATAAGACGGGAAGCACAAGGGGATGTTTTCGCCCTTATAACCAATAATGGATGCAAATCCAATCATACAATGCCGCCGCGCGCTCAACAAATAGGGTCGCCTCGTATTCAGATGTACTCCCCTTATAGGCTCTCAACGTGGCGAAAAATATCGTCAAAAATAAAACAGTAGTAAACATGTAAGCATCCCAACTGGACGAATTCCCCAATAAAATAATTGTGAAAATATAAACGACAATTCCGATCATTAATTTTGAATTTATAAAAAATGAAAAAAAAAATATTTTTACTTGATCAACATATGATGAACTGTCATATACACGGGTGGGAAATGTACCATCTATGCACATCCGAAAACCGGATTCAACGCGAATCTCACATACAAGGTGAAAGATTTGGTAGTTAACTAACATCTCAAGGCAGATTTATATTTTGTGCACAGTTCAGACCACTGCTGTCGAGTTGTTAAATATAGGTCCCAAGTAAAGGTACCGTACTCAAGAACACATTTGTCCGTTTAGCTGCATATGAAACCTTACGTATCTGTATGGACTTTTGATCTACCGGCACTTTTAAGTTCTTCCGAGCACAAGAGATTGTCAAAGACCCAATGACAACTTAGAAGTGCTAGTGCTAGTGTATACTGTTTCTCCAATACGACGAGGAAGGCATAATTTTTCACATGGGCAAAGCCTACCGTCTTCTATTCAGATATTTCCTGAATCGTTCTTTAAATTTTTCAAATCGATATTACACTAGCATACACGGACCTATTAGTTTTATTGTACATTTATGTACTATTTGCAGTTAAACCGATTGCTTTCGTTGTTAGAGCTTGCGTGGGAAATACGCAAATTAATACATGCTTGTTATTAACTATTAAGAAATGTTGAATAAATCTCAACAGTTCTTTTAAAATATTAATTTGTTGAGAAAAGTTTGTTTATAGAAAATATATAAATAAACAACAAACCGTAATTAACAAAAACATATTCATCATTTTCCACAACAAGTATGAAATGTCTGTCAGATTCTGTTACTAATTTCAAACATAAACAATAATTAGTAAACAATAACCTTTATATAGGATAAAAATTTCAGATTCGCTCCAAAATTTCACTTCAGGATACAATCTCATTACGAAATACAAAATAATTGCATGTAATCCTTATAGTATCAATGGTAAATACGGATATTTCATTCTTTTTAGGGTAGATAAAACAAATGAAAAAGTAATCTTGTACGTAAAACGAAGGGTATAGCCACTGACGAGAAGGAACAAACGATACCCAATACATTTCATAATAACTCACACAATTAATCTCACATCTAAACAACACATAACATGCTTGGTTGCTTGTGTCCACCGTGTTCTGTCTCACCACCTGCTACCCTACTCCCACTAGTAGCAGACACACTGCTTACATACGAGTTGTCTCACATGAGTGTAAAAGTAATCTTGTACGTAAAACGAAGGGTATGGTCACTGACGAGAAGGAGCAAACGATACCCAACACGTTTTAGAATAGCTCACACCATTAATCTCACATCTAAACAACACATAACATGCTTGGTTGCTTGTGTCCACCGTGTTCTGTCTCACCACCTGCTACCCTACTCCCACTAGTAGCAGACACACTGCTTACATACGAGTTGTCTCACATGAGTGTAAAAGTAATCTTGTACGTAAAACGAAGGGTATGGTCACTGACGAGAAGGAGCAAACGATACCCAACACGTTTTAGAATAGCTCACACCATTAATCTCACATCTAAACAACACATAACATGCTTGGTTGCTTGTGTCCACCGTGTTCTGTCTCACCACCTGCTACCCTACTCCCACTAGTAGCAGACACACTGCTTACATACGAGTTGTCTCACATGAGTGTAAAAGTAATCTTGTACGTAAAACGAAGGGTATGGTCACTGACGAGAAGGAGCAAACGATACCCAACACGTTTTAGAATAGCTCACACCATTAATCTCACATCTAAACAACACATAACATGCTTGGTTGCTTGTGTCAACCGTGTACTGTCTCACCACCTGCTACCCTACTCCCACTAGTAGCAGACACACTGCTTACGCAACATCATACGTAGTGATCATTGTGACTTTTACAGTACATACATGAATTATAGCTAGTATATAACTAGTATATTATGATATAATACATATTTTAGTTTAAGGGAGTAACTTTGTTATAATTATTTACTGTATGAATTAATGCATGTCTGTGTTATAGTGAAATACATTTACAATTACATGATTTTTAAGTTATTCATAAGAAAATTATTTTTATTAATAACAAAATGTTCCATTCATTATAGTCATTTTTATGTACACTGTACATCCTTATATTCAATCGCCTTTGTTTTGTCCTGATCATAACACACGATTAAATAGATTGAAAGTGTTTCCATTTATTTTATAAACATTTTGTATAGTTTTCCTTCCTTCGGAAGGGATATCTTAATGTACTATAATACAAATTTAGTTTTAAAATATGAAAAATATGTCAACCGAAAATCGATTATAACTGTATAAAGTTCATGATTTATCACATATTTGAAAAGTGCATAGGTATACATGAAAAATATATATATATAAGCTATAAAGGTTTATAAATAAGATAATCAAGAAAATTGATTTATTACCTCATGTTTAGCCATAAAAATATTCTTGCCAATAAATTAAATATTGTTTAATAAACTGAAATACTTTAATTGATGAGGGAACTCCTATATATCTTTTTATTACAGTGAACCAAGAATAAGTTTCATAATGTTTTAAAACATAATAATATTATTAGGAAAGTTTAAAAACTACAAAAGGAATAAACATTTATGGCGGTTCGAAACATGTACCTGAATATTATTAGATTCTTGAAGTGATAAGATGTTAAAATCTTTTGAAATGTATTCGTTCTGAAATCTTAATTTTCTTATTTGAGGAAATATATATACTCAATCTGCTTTAATATCCTAAGTAGAAATAAGAATAACGAAAATACTTACTAAAATTAGAAAAAATATGAGATGACTTAGTTGTCTTTTGATTACTCAAATAAAAGTGAATTTTCCTAAAATATCCTTAAAGAAGATCAACGGAGTCTTAATTATTCATCAATATTATAATTTCTACTATTGGTGGATGGTGGAAGGGGGTTAAATTAATATTTCATAAAACAAACTTTGGAAAGGAATAATTAATCTCGAAATGAATCACCTTTTGTGGGGTGAGAGATAAATAGCGCTGGAGCAGGCTAGGCAGGGGGAGGGTGGGAGGTTCAGAAGACGGAATGTAAGGGTTGGAAGAGAGGGCCCATGGTGAGTTAGAGGGAAAACGTGACCGCTGAGCGAGCTAGGTGAGGCGATTGTTTATTGAATTATATCGGTGTGACAGTCCCACCTAGTGATTAGTTAGGTGGACTTACAACCGGGTCGGAGCCCATTCATAACGGCGACGTCTATGAGTCGCCATTCCATTATTGCAGGACAAGGGTTCCAAGAAACAATTTATTGGTGATATATTACAAGGTTCTTTCTGTCGTTATTTGTACCCATACATCTGAATATCCTTTTATTTAATTAATGCTAATTAATCTAACACAATCTTATCAATAGGTGCTTCATAAAAGTTGAAACATACTATATGTTGTGTAATAAACATGTGGAAGATTATATTTAGGCATTTTATAGATTTCATCCTTTCCTTCAAAATTGAAGACTTTGTAGTTTAAATTTAAAATGTCGGTTCATAAAATTAGTGTGTGTCAACAAAAATGGCCAAAATGATACACAATAACAACATGCACCTGTGTATTACGTATGATTGGTTATCCACTTTATGTGTGAAATATGGATTTTACTTCTTGCAGTTGAAGCCTCAAGGTTTATTTGAGAGCAAAACTCAAAGGCCAACAAAGGCGGCCGATGTGAAGGCTTACTTCACACAGCCTGAGGCTGAGCCTTGATTGTGTACTTTGAACCCCCCCCCCCTCCCACTCACTTCGCCCTTATCCACAACGCTGCTAACTTTGAATACAAACACTGCCAAATACCACTTCACTCCTCGGTGATTTACTTGGGGGAAATAATAACATGGTGAAAATTTTCGATCTGAAACACGAATTGGCGTTTATTATAAACTAGCAGTTAACCGCGTCATTGCACGCGATGTATTATTAAACAAAAGGTACGTAATATGCATACCCTTTTTATTGCATATTACATTCATTCTTCCTGAAAATAAGTGAAGATCACTCGAAGATTTTTCTAATCTTCTGATCCATTCGAGAATAATTGAAATTCCAGGTCAAAGAATAATGTTTTGGAACCATGGAGTTAAGGAGTGAAATAGTTTTAATGGCTACAAATGAAATTCACAAATTTCTCCATAACATTCCATAGTATTTGAACGAATACAACAATTTCGATTATGATAATTCAAATTGCTTTAACAACACTTGAACTATTTTAGGCTACAATAGAGAAATTCTTATCTTATCCTTAGTAATCTTAGTAAGAGCACTTACGATATAATATGATGGAAATCTATGAGAATCAGAATATTATTTCGATGTTCATAGTTAAGGGAAGTTAAACAAAACTGCCAATGGTTCTTATTTAAGGTTTAGGGCGTGGATAAATTTCTTAATAAATAATATTAATTTCTGTCTGGATAAATAAAAATCTTATTTAAGCTTTCCCGATTTGAATAAATTATATTTCAAATGCTATAGTACAGGATGCTTTAGAAAGCCTATTTTATTAAGAAATTATCTAATTTTGGCCTTTGCTGTTAATGTTCCTAATAATTTTAAAACCTTCTTAATTTTGTCTGCACAGTAGACTGTTTTAAGCCCTTATCGTTAGTCTGACAATCAGTACAATATCCATTTAATTGACAGTTCAGCTGTCCAAGTAATGGAGTATATGTGTCACAGATGTAATAAAATCAGTTATAGATTTTAAGTTATAGAAACAACGGTAAATTGGCATATTTAATCATACACATAAGTAATTTTAGGCCTTTTGTAAAATCTTCAAAGTAGTTTTAGTCACTTTGTAGAATTACTCGAAGTCCTCCGTAAAACCTTGGCAGTTTATAAAAATCTCAAAATCTGTTCTACCTGGGATAAATTTTACCGAACCAATCCTTAACCTAAACAAGCTGATCCATCTAATTCTTAGTGAAATTAATATATCTCACTTATTCTAATCGACTTCACCCAAGATAACTTAATTAATTTTCCTTGATAATGGACAGTCTAAACAGAGGATACTTGGAATTATATGTTTTTTATAGGAAGGCAATCCACGTACTGCAACTTTTCACCTGAATATCAAACTGTAATATTAAGCATATAATGACAAAGTTTGGTTGAACAGTGAGCGTCGCACCTAATTACACCCGGATTTGATGCAATGGCTCTTCAAAGGGTTATCAATCCAATTGAGGTAGAGACAAGGCGGAGACATAAGCAGCTCGAGGACATCCAGAGGTACCAATTAGCCCGGACCTAACAGGGTTAGACAATTAGCCCTAGCCACCACCTGAGTCTACGTAGTGACGTCATCCCCTCCCCCTCGGCCTCCCAGGTGTGTCAACATCATCGCGTATACACTGTTCCAACGTAATTATTCATCCCCGGGAGAGCAAATTTACTTTTCACGAGAGAATGAGCTGTGTGCGGCTCACCGGTGTGAGATGGGGGATTGTGGTTGCCTTTAGACATTAAAGCTCTTATAGTCCACATTCATAGAAATTGCCAAAATACGAGCTTCAACATGTTACGTAATATTACACTAGTGGATGTCCTAGAGTACTAGAAAAACAATTATGGTACTCAATTTGAGACTTTCCTTGTATGAAAAACCTCAATATGTCATAATACTAGTGAATTTTTATGATTTATAAGAGCATTAGTATGAGAATATGTTACACATCCACTCAAAAAATATTTTAAGATTAAAACCTGATCATAGAATTCTCACTTTCTGAGTTCATAAACTTGCAATACTTAGTGTTTCTGCACAATATAGCACGAAATGTAAAATAATGCACGTATGTATCCCATATGAATGAAGTACAAGTGTAGAATGAACAATATATTCTGTAGACGTGTTATGGCCTGAGTACACAAGCCAACTAGGTAGGATTGCAAACTGAAAACGTACAGTCTAAAGAAGAATACATTTCATGTACTAAAAATTTGTTTTATTATATCTCTGAGAACGAATGATTTAAATTGGATTGGCAAAATATATGGACTTTAGTTCCGTAATGACTTTAGAACATGTAAAACTTTACATTTAAATAGACCAATACAATTTGTTTATGTAGCGTTGTGTAAATGGCTTAATACAGGCAAGTATGTATTAATCAGAAAATCGAACCCGAGACCTCACCGATCCTAACTATAATGACTGAGTGTATGATGGAGGGGAGACGGTAGCGAGAGACCTCCTCACGGTGATGGAAATAGGCCGGTGATTAATGTAGAGCTAATCAGGGTGACTGGAGCCGGAGTTTTGGTGACACTCGCCTCTCCACCCTCCAGCGGCCTTGCTGCGGCTAATGAGGGAATGACCGGGATAAATCAGCCGGCGACCAGACCGGAAGTGTAAATAAGCCGCGGTGGCTTGCGTCTCGGTGGGTCGACTGTCTGACCGGCCTTGTTATGCCAGTTCAACAAGCTGGAGTTCTGCCGGGGTCTGACGGCAAATTACTTAACTACAGATTTATGATAATTTAAGCGATGTGTCAGTTTTAAACTGGTAAGAGATAAGTATTATTATAAATCACGATTAGCATTTGTTTCCAAAAAGGTCATTTCCCTATAACCACGCGAACTTTTAGAATAAAGGAAAATACTTTTGATAGAAAGTGAGGTTACATTGACCACGACATCTAAAGAATTTTTGTCTAATGGACTTGAAATAAATGTCACGACGCAGTGTAATCTTTTAATAATAATATGCACGATTTGTTAAAAGTACATTTCTTGTACCAAGTTTACTACGCGTGTCTATGAAGGTTTGCAGATTTGGCAGCTGTTTGAGTTCCGAATTAGCGACCACAAAGGGTCGAAGTGCAGCACAATCAAGTCGCCCACGGCCACTACCTCATTGCTGTTACCGGCAGTTCGATCTGCCATTGCCTGTACAGTTATTTGAAGGTTTCAACAATAGGACAGCACGGTCTCCCAGTGTAAAAGTCTCAACCTGCCTTGTAACATTTGAAGGCTCTGCAGAAAGCTCTGCTGCTGTCTGTCAGTGCTCGTATTCCTGCTCGTAATGGTAGTCATGTTCTTTGTTCCATGGTAGTAACCTATGTTACGTTCAATTTCTATAAACAGGATAGCATGGTAAATTATGAATGAATCCTGCGTAAAAACCTTACAAATAGTCACTGTAATTGCTTTTTAAAATTTACTGTTTCGTTGTGTTGTCATCGGCTACTACACACGCCAGCTCAGACATAATAATAAAATAAAATAAAACTAGAAATAAACAGAACATAAATAAATTGTTGAAAATACAGAAGCAGTACGTTGATGTAATTCAACAGAATACGTGATTTCGGCAGAGAAACTGTTTAATCTCTGCTGAAATTACATTATTGATGATAGATAGTTTGAAAGATTAGTTGGATTATGGACATTTGACACGATTTTGTTTTAACTGAAATACAATGTTTCGAGATCTGGTATTCCTCTTTTCTTTGTGTATCAATTTCTAAAATAGAAAGTTCAAAATGTAAGAAATAAACAAGAAGTATGGTGAGAAATACAAAAAATGCACATCTAAAAACCAAATTTATACATAAGATCCTGCACCTTACGTCAGAAGCACAGATGATAAACCTCAAGACTCATGCGTACTGCTGCAGGTACATGATGAATCTCGGGTAGGCTCTGCAACGTTTTCATTGTCAACTTTGCTTGGTTTTTTACGTTATATATTTGTTTACGCTGCTTTTTTATTTGTCGAAACTTCATTTTTGGGATTTAAAATTAATATTTGGTCCTGAAAACGTCAATAAGTTTTGTAAACTAACTGTTTCAAATTGTCTGTATTCCTCCAAGTTTATTTAAACTTAATTTGGATATTGTATTTCCAAAGTAAGTAAATAAAATGTGTTCACCAACTATTTATTGAAAGTATAAATCATCGCGTTGGTTTAAAATATATTCCGGTATTTGACAATGCGGTATTTGAATACCGTACAAACAAGACACGGCTCATTGACTATTAGATATTTTGACTATTAGATATTGGAGAACGTGAGTGAAACAGTGATTCTACTATACTGAGTGATATAGGGATGAAATACGTCAATATGTTGTTAGTTACCGACACGCCCGAGTGAGTTACGTCAGGCCGGAGACCGAACATAAGACGCGACATGCATGTGAGTTACAACCTCGCTCTAGACACTACGGATGTCACGTTTAAGAAATTCGTCGTAATTTACTAGTTCAGTTCAACGTGGATAGGGTTGTTGTTGATAAGTGGTTTACTACAACTGAATGTAGTGTGCTGACTAACAAAAAAATATAATGCTCGGCTGCTAACTGAATATATTTTAACTCTCTGACATTCGGTTCGTACTCATATTGGTGTCATTCAATAAGTTTACCTAAGGTAATAAATATTGTAGTTGGGTAGTTTTGATTGCTTGAGGCCAGGTGTAAAGAGTAAATATAATTCATATATACTTTCTCATGTGGATCGAGAGTTAATTTTTTGCCTAGGAAAAGGATCTTGGAGCATGTTAAGTTACCTGGAGCATCGTCTATTCGGATTAGTGTAGTTGCTTTGTTTTTATAATTAAACCAACACCTTACTACTTTAAAATAAAACCTAGAAGAGAAATCAGTTAATTGCTTATAAATACTAATTTAAATTAAATATTAAATATTTATAAATTATGAACTGCGTTTTGTCTGTTAGTGACGACCGGTCGTGACTACTGTAAACTACACGCAAATGAGGAATAATACAACAACCGCTCTCCTAGGGAGGGTGGGGCAAAGAATATTTATCATCATTTGGGCAGTGAAGATTCACCATTGCCAGACAGTCAATACACAAAAGTTCAGTGAAACCGAAAATACCTTAGCGTGACCGTACTATAATCGTTAAATAGTAACAAGGCTACTCAGGGCCACTATTACTATTTGAACTCTGAGCAACACAATTATGAAATACAGTATAGTCTAATACTTATTTCATATGGAATTGTCTAAGCAAACTGATCAAATAGATAATCATTCAAAGTGACCAGGTACGACAGGTTCATTACGCGATTGAACGAAATCTGCGTTACATTAAGGCATTGCCACACACAGTTCTTGCTTGTGGCAGACTCAAGGAGACAATATTATATAACTATGAATATGGACAAAACATTCAACCACATCTTCTTTTTCTTCATACTATTTCTTCAGACAGTAAAATTAAAAATAGAAAAACATTATTAACTCCATTTTATCCCAAGTAAATAAATACATGCTTGTTTCAAATATCAATATTAGGACGGAAATATATTACTGAGACACAGGTGCATGCGAGTAAGGAAGTGACAGTGACAAATGCTAGTTTCCACTCAGGTTTAAGGAGTAAGTTAGTGTAACGCGCAAGAACACTGAAATTACAATAAGTTACAGCACTATAATTTCATTTGCCAGAACACCAACTTCATTTAAATATCATTATTTATTAATGAGGAATAATCTGGCTATAATTATTTGTCATGGAGTATCTACACCAGAGGATTCAGTAAATAAGTTATAAATGTATTTTATTAGTCCAACCATGGTACAAAATCAAACGAAGCCCACCAACAAAAGCATTAGTTCTTATGACTTTCAAATATACCCGGTTTATTTAATAATTTATTTATTATGTGTTTCTCTATTTGTAATCATGGTCACCAATAATACCAATGTACAGATGCGATGCAGTTTAAAACTTTGTTGACTCCAAAATCAATAGAGTGGTTCCTTACATAAGAGGAAGCTATATCCCACGTGTCAAGTCCCTAAGATCATTCTATCAATAGGTATTGTACAAACGGACAGATAACAACACGTGCTTAAGAAACACCGGTCTCGTTCTTAATAATACACAGATATTCTTTCAGAATGTTTAGTTTTCGTAAGGTAAAGATAACCGATGGTCACAAGTTCTGTTACAAATTAACCAATGGTAGTATCTAGAACCGTTCTAAGAAGAGTTTGTAGAGATACTGTATTGAGTAAACGTAGAGACAACGACACGATTATAATAAGGACCTCTCACTTCCTTATGAATGTATAAATAAAATTAAGATAGTTATAGAATAGTAACTGATTAGTAATGTAGTCGGGCTTGGCAAAAATGGAATGAATAGCTATTGCTACCTTGATACGATTCCCCAGTGTTCCGACGTGTAACGGGGGAGGAAATATGAAATTGCGTGGTACAGACACGGGAGGCTAATGGAAATAAATATGTGTATATAATAATAATAACTGATTAGTTAATATAGTCGTAGGCTTTAACGAGAATTGGAATTAATAGCTATTGCTAACCTTGATACGATCCCCAGTGTTCCGACGTGTAACGGGGGAGGAAATATGGAAATTGCGTGGTACAGACACGGGAGGATAATGGAAATAAATATGTATGTAGGATAATAACCGATTAGTAATTTAGTCTTAGGCTTAACGAGAATTGGAAATTAATAGCTATTGCTAACTTGATACGATCCCCCAGTGTTCCGACGTGTAACGGGGGAGGAAATATGGAATTGCGTGGTGTAGACACGGGAGGATAATGGAAATAAATATGTGTATATAATAATAATAACTGATTAGTTAATATAGTCGTAGGCTTAACGAGAATTGGAATTAATAGCTATTGCTACCTTAAAACGATCCCCCAGTGTTCCGACGTGTAACGGGGGAGGAAATATGGAATTGCGTGGTTTAGACACGGGAGGATAATGGAAATAAATATGTGTATATAATAATAATAACTGATTAGTTAATATAGTCGTAGGCTTAACGAGAATTGGAATTAATAGCTATTGCTACCTTGATACGATTCCCCAGTGTTCCGACGTGTAACGGGGGAGGAAATATGAAATTGCGTGGTGCAGACACGGGAGGCTAATGGAAATAAAGATGAAGGTGAGACGCAGACGAGGATGAGCTCTAATTGATGTGGCGCACATTATGATACATGAGGCAGGCGGCAGTTCCGCCCTCAGCCAATAATAAATGGTAATCCACTGGATGCTGCTGAAGCAATATCAAGGGTCCCATAAAGACCCTCTGTGGGACCCCAGATCTGTGTTTTATTGTAAACCTAACCTTAGTTTTGCGCTTTTATAATTGAGCTGTGTTTTATAAAAGCTCATATTTTATACATTTTAGCTGTTTTTAGTTGTTTTTATGGATATTAACAATAAAAAATAGTTAAGTAATTTCATTTTTATTAAGTACTACAATAATTGACGTTATATTATTATACAATTCAAGTGTCATAAAATATAATTACTGTTCTGTACAAGAACAAAACTGATTATTTTAATACTAGTTATTTGTTTGCTAAGTTTTTGGATGCGAGGTATTTTTTCTTGCATACCAAGTATTTTGAAAGACAAATAAAAATTCCATTGAATTCCAATTGAATGCTTAAAATTAATAAGCAAAGTATTACTAACGATAGTAAGCCGATGTCTATATCAATTGGATTGATATTTCTACTAAAAGTTGGTAGACATTTAATTTCCTCATAAAAAATAAAATCAACTATTTAGCTTTGGCTGTAAATTAATATTAACATGGTACAGAGTAGTAATTCCAATTCAAAATATTTATTTAAAACACACGTCTGATACTTAGAAAAAAATGGAGAGGTTAAAAATATTTTGAAGGTTTTACGCTTGTTGGTCCTAATGTGTTATTCACTGAATTCATTCTTATCGCGTAATCTTAAATCTTTCCTTGAAGGAACTAACAGTAGGGATGAGCATCGTATTTGTACAAAAGTGTCTATACAAGTGCGTTTAAACAACAAATCTAAAATAAATTAATTTATGAGGACTCAAAAATAAAGTCATGTTCATGCCCCAACCGATAATGTGTTACCTCTGCTCGAATATTCTATATACGCCACTGCTAGATAGTACCACATTTTGTGCTTTCATAGTTTAGCAGTTTATGGTTAATTTTTAATTAAGAAAACACGAGACATAAAGACGCCTTTAGAGGAAGTGAGAGGGAGGATAATGTTTAATATTTAAAATAATACAAATACTGTCCACAGTTTTCATATCTATGTTCTGTCTGTTGTGAGTTTCGTCCCAGAAATGAACTTAGTTGCTAATCTAACCTTCAGGGAAAGTTATACAAGTCTTTATTAGATATGTTTCATACACACTATACACAAGAGCACAGTTTGATTAATAAATGAAATTTCTAATTTCCACGTTAAAGTGTGCGAGTATTGTACAGTGTACACTCAGCTGCTCACGATGTTATTAGTCTCATTTCCTAAGTTTCGCGGCACCATCTGCATAATCTGACCATTTGTTACCGCCATTCGCTCGCTGGTGAGCGGCTCTCTGCTTTCTAGATCATGGAAATTAGCCTCATCACCTGTGCACATTCTCTTAACATCCTAAATCATCACCGAGGTTCGTTTTCCATCATATCCTTAAATTATCAATACCAAAAGACTTGACTTTGTTGTCAATACATACAACTAATAAAAGAACTCAGGAGTGAAAATTACAAATGATGTTTACGTACTCGTACTCTAAAGCAACGCTTTTAAAACGCTTTCGAGGAATGAAAATAAATCCAGGGAGTAAAAACTAACAGAACCGTATCTTTTATAGTCATCCTACTATTACGACTTTCTGCATGAAAATCAACACACTTGAAAAGCTGTAATGTTGCTTTATAACGCACTTTTAATAGCAATAAAGTGCTCATCTGAAACTCAAATATATCTACATTGAAATGTTGAAATCGAATTCTTATTATCTAACCTTAAAATAAAATAAAAAACATGAAGTTGCTTCAGAACACGTGTTAAGTAAAGGGCAAGCACGTGCTGAGAAAACAACCGAATTCTAAAGAGAATTCATGAAACTATTAATTAAACTCAGTCCAGAATGCTTTTACTCGAAATGTTCAGTGTTAGACGATCCAAGGTAAATTAAATCATCGTGATTGTCAATTCATTATGAGCTAACACGTTCATGGATTAAAAATGTAACAAAATTAAACAATACATTAAATCCAAGCACAACTTGCTAAGCAGTTACAAAACACAGATCTCCTTCGTAATAAAATGAACGGGTTAGGTTTTATAGAAATATGTAGTAATTGTTAAACCCTATAATAATCACAATAAACAATTAAATAAACATAAAGAACTCTTACATTTTGTTTTTTATGGTTATACTATTCGGTTGTTGTAGATTCACAATGTACATAAATGTAAATTGAGATAGCTTATATGGTTGTTGAAAATCACAAAAAGTCCTCAATTCATTTCTAGAAGTTCAAAGCAATATAAAGTAGGGAGTTGGAGTGGGCACGCTGAGTTTCCCGTATGGCCGCTTCAAGTTTCATTTCAAGTTGAGCTTTGTTATTGCGGGAGTCCTGCTTCCTCTCGCTCCCCCGACCCTTGTGGGCAAACACGGCCATCTGTTAGCTTTCCAGTCAGTCCAAGTCGTCTCTGGCAGCCGAATGGTATCGTTACAGTTTTGCACTAAGCGACTCGAGTTCGAATACTAGTTCTGGCATAGCATTATTATATGATATATCAGTAGTCTGGTGTTTTACAATGTCGGAATTAACACAAGTGTATAGAATTTGAGCTGCATTGAGTTTATATACAATGTAAGAGTTTATATTTATATGTTTACCAGCTATTAGATAATTTCAATAATACGAGTACTTCTTGTTCTCTCCTTGCATTTATCTCTGTACGGGGTCGCTCCCTTAAAAATATTTTGCCACTCATCGCAGTTTTGAGCCAATCTGGAGATAGCCCAACATCTTCATGCTATCGGCAATGGTTCTAACTCAGGAGAGAGTAAAATCAGCACTGCGATCTTTGTAATATCTGAATTAAAAAAGAAAAGAAAACATGTGCCTTACAATTTAACAGTGACAAATCAGTTTTAAGTACGCAGTTTAAGTTTAATAGAAAACTAACGAAAATAATGAAAATAATGACACTATTCCCGAGTGTTCCTTGAATTTCAACAGGAATGAGTAGATTTGTAAGCTAGAAACTACTGGCCGAGACATGATCGCCAGAGTTGCGTACAAGGAGGCGTTGTGTGGACGGGAATTATACACATCCGGTCAACTCGGTAGGCTGAGCAGTGTTAGTATATCTCTCGTCACCGTTCTTGCTCCGTGTACATTAATTGTTTGGTGAATGTGCAGAATGTTTGATGTGAACAACTCAACCCTGTACAACCGTCATATCGCCAGAGTTGCGTACAAGGAGGCGTTGTGTGGACGGGAATTATACACATCCGGTCAACTCGGTAGGCTGAGCAGTGTTAGTATATCTCTCGTCACCGTTCTTGCTCCGTGTACATTAAATTGTTTGGTGAATGTGCAGAATGTTTGATGTGAACAACTCAACCCTGTACAACCGTCATATCGCCAGAGTTGCGTACAAGGAGGCGTTGTGTGGACGGGAATTATACACATCCGGTCAACTCGGTAGGCTGAGCAGTGTTAGTATATCTCTCGTCACCGTTCTTGCTCCGTGTACATAAATTGTTTGGTGAATGTGCAGAATGTTTGATGTGAACAACTCAACCCTGTACAACCGTCATATCGCCAGAGTTGCGTACAAGGAGGCGTTGTGTGGACGGGAATTATACACATCCGGTCAACTCGGTAGGCTGAGCAGTGTTAGTATATCTCTCGTCACCGTTCTTGCTCCGTGTACATAAATTGTTTGGTGAATGTGCAGAATGTTTGATGTGAACAACTCAACCCTGTACAACCGTCATATCGCCAGAGTTGCGTACAAGGAGGCGTTGTGTGGACGGGAATTATACACATCCGGTCAACTCGGTAGGCTGAGCAGTGTTAGTATATCTCTCGTCACCGTTCTTGCTCCGTGTACATTAATTGTTTGGTGAATGTGCAGAATGTTTGATGTGAACAACTCAACCCTATACAACCGTCATATCGCCAGAGTTGCGTACAAGGAGGCGTTGTGTGGACGGGAATTATACACATCCGGTCAACTCGGTAGGCTGAGCAGTGTTAGTATATCTCTCGTCACCGTTCTTGCTCCGTGTACATTAATTGTTTGGTGAATGTGCAGAATGTTTGATGTGAACAACTCAACCCTATACAACCGTCATATCGCCAGAGTTGCGTACAAGGAGGCGTTGTGTGGACGGGAATTATACACATCCGGTCAACTCGGTAGGCTGAGCAGTGTTAGTATATCTCTCGTCACCGTTCTTGCTCCGTGTACATTAATTGTTTGGTGAATGTGCAGAATGTTTGATGTGAACAACTCAACCCTATACAACCGTCATATCGCCAGAGTTGCGTACAAGGAGGCGTTGTGTGGACGGGAATTATACACATCCGGTCAACTCGGTAGGCTGAGCAGTGTTAGTATATCTCTCGTCACCGTTCTTGCTCCGTGTACATTAATTGTTTGGTGAATGTGCAGAATGTTTGATGTGAACAACTCAACCCTATACAACCGTCATATCGCCAGAGTTGCGTACAAGGAGGCGTTGTGTGGACGGGAATTATACACATCCGGTCAACTCGGTAGGCTGAGCAGTGTTAGTATATCTCTCGTCACCGTTCTTGCTCCGTGTACATTAATTGTTTGGTGAATGTGCAGAATGTTTGATGTGAACAACTCAACCCTATACAACCGTCATATCGCCAGAGTTGCGTACAAGGAGGCGTTGTGTGGACGGGAATTATACACATCCGGTCAACTCGGTAGGCTGAGCAGTGTTAGTATATCTCTCGTCACCGTTCTTGCTCCGTGTACATTAATTGTTTGGTGAATGTGCAGAATGATTGATGTGAACAACTCAACCCTATACAACCGTCAGTCAATAGTTAGAGACTTTCCATTTGGTGTTCCAATGTTGTGTTAATACATAATTAAACGAATTTTTCGAGTGCTTTCTATGAGGAGAATCTGTGATGCTTACAAACTGAAAGGTGTAGGAAAATTGGAATTTGATTTAAATAGAAAACCATCTTAATTTTAAATTACTACATAATGATATAACCAAACTTATTTACATTGTCACATATATTACGTATACGTTGAATGAATCTTAGAAGCATCCAAAATGTTTACGCGAGGAATTGCGATCTATGAAAAAATCAACGCAATGTCGTGAATACATTTATCTTGACACCATCGAATCAGTTGTTGTAGGTTTAAAATTAACCGAAAGTAATAAATACGGTTATTACTGGTATACAAGTTAAATAACCGTCTTTATTGTCATGGAAATGTCTACTTACAGTACATTCTTGTCAAGGAACTTATCAGTATGTTGTGATTGTGACACAAATTTGAATTATTCTGCAGCAGTAGTAGATTTGGGGGCAAACGTTAATCATGTATTTGCTCAAATAATAACAGTTTATCTCAGGAGAGGAAATATTTAAAATGGTGTGTTTAATTACTAACAATTGTTACAAATTATATTGCGTTCGACAACGTCATTGACAAATACCGTCCAAGCGTTCGTCATGTGTTAGGCAAGGGTATCCCCTAGTGCTATTATCAAATTACACAGTCGAGTGCCGGTGACAAAGGTTTATTGTTTCCCGCGTCCGCGGCAGTCACCGCAACCTTTAACAATGGTCTCCCGCGCCTGCGGGCAACTCGCGCTGTGGTGCGGAGGGACCACGGGAGTCTGCCACTTATTGCGTTAAAGCAGTCAGATGTTGAGGGAACAATTGGATCATCTCCCCGCAAACCGGGGCCCGAGGCGATGCCCCGCAAGGCAGTGCTGCTGTGCGTTTACATCGCTTGTCAATTTCGACTAAATTGAATGATGTAGACGTTGTTTGTCAGATTGTTTAGATTTTACTGCTTATAATGAGAATTTAATTTTCATAACAATTTTACCCATTATTATTGTAAGTAATGTTCTAACATCTATACATAATTTGTTAAAACCGGTAAAGACTTATGGCGCTCTCTGCGTCCGTTTACAATAATGCCACGCGCATTTAATTAAATCCAAACAAATTACGGTTTTATCATGTGTATTCAGTTTATTCGTTTATTGATGGACTTTAGGAATAATAATAATACAAGTTGAATTATGTATATAAAGCAATAATAAAAAATCATTGTTCTTGTAGATGATACGATATTTTCTCAATATTTGTCAACTTTTACCAATTCCAAGGACAGCTCTTGAAAGACATACGCCTGCAATATAAACTGAAAGATCTAGCAAGACGAACCCCAAGCGGTAGTTTAATTTCGGCGGCTAAATTCGGCTCTGATGGCCGAGTGTTGACCGCACTTCCGCGGCTAGACGTGACTTCCGGTCTGTCCACGTCCAGGGGAGGGGGACGCTACTTGTCTCTCATCGTGTCAGACAGTTTTAGCAGCCAGGATGTCACATGTCACCGTGGTGATGGATTCTCGGTGATTGATACTCGGTGGTCCATTGTAAAGTGAGGAAGGATGCGAAATCTTACTAGAGAATATTGATTGGTCGTTGGTAGTTGTGGGGTGGTGATGTAAAACAGTTACTCCAAGGCCTCAGTGTCAGCAGATTCAAGGTGATGATAGTGGTCTGGTAAATTCTCAACATGCCATGAGTTAGACAAAGACACTATAAATGTCCAGATGGTAGAACGTGCCACGCAGTACACAATTGTTTCTCTGTTCAGTACACAATGGGAAACAAAATTGTTTCTCTCATGGCTCATTAGTTTGTTTAGCTGGAAGTTTTATTGAATCAATATTCTTGACTAAAACCAAATTAACGAGTAATGGCAGGCACTTACTGCAAAAATGTAACAAGCAAAAAATAGGGACAAATAAGCAAACATACGCGCAAACTGAGTTTTAATGAAATTTTGTTTATAAAATTCAGTCAAAAACTTAATTAGATGTAGCTCATTCCAGTTTTTTATATGAAATACACACAATTATACGTTCAGAAAAATAACGAGCTAATGGCACGCTATTTAGTTTCGCCTCTTTTCTTAATTAATTTTAGTAAAATAATTTATTTTACATTTACTATTCCATTTAAGGATTTGAATTGCAGTAATTAGTTGTGTACAGATACTACTGAACCATATAGCACTCTTAAACAGATTCTAGAACACATGTCAACCTTGAGTTATTTCACCAGGAATATCTAGAAGATGTGTTATTTCCATAAATATTTGGGAGTTAATTATTACTGCAACGAAAATCTGAGACATGTCTTTTAATGCTACGTATATATGAGGGTTTATGTGTGTCACTACTACGAATATCTAAGAGCGAATGTGTATTTAATTTATACGAATATACGAGAGAAAAGGTGCATGATTTCTAAGAAATCTTAAAAGTATGTATTACCATTTTTTAATAATACCTTGTGTGTATTTTCTATTAAGATTAAATTAAATACGAGTTCATAATAAGAGCATCATAATTTAATAAATGAAATGCAAACAAATGGGCAAAGTTTGACCAAACAAAAGTATACTTGTAGAACTACAAAGATCCTTGGAAGTCAGAGAGCATTATGTGGTGTATTACTTAAGAAGTCAGAACATAACACGTTTAGGATAGTCACTCCTCCCCTCACTCGTACAGCGTCGCGACGCCGGACATTAGGATAATGAGGGGGAGGGAGGGAGGTCAAAGGGTCCGCTACTATCTGCACCTCCCCCATCCCCCTACACTCCCAACACTTCACTTACAACACTAGGGTAGTGACCAAGATTCAATTTCCCGCCAACCGCTAATGTCATAACGAACAAGAACAGTCGACAGCTCGCTGGACCTTGAAGTAGCTCTCTTACCTGTTCTACCTCTCAAGGCGTGTTCCTACTAGATGTTCTTAGGACGTAAATCTCCTTCCCCAGTATAGATTTAATTAGAGTGGTAACAGAATTCAAAATAATTCTGTAAACATATGATCTAGTACTTAATACAGTTTATTAATTCACAACCTAACCGGTGGTGTGTATCTGTCTGTAAAATAAGAATTAGTGAGAAGATATTTTATCTTTAGTATCACACGAACAAGACACGATATGACGCAACGAATCGATCGAAACTCATTGTGTTTGCAATATACGTATACGAGTATAGTTCGCCGTGTAGCGAGATCTAATTGCAGTTATACTGTACATTAAAATGGCTACAGTAAAAAATGTTCCACTTCAAAAAAGCTTCTGACCCTAAAATAAATTTCGTATATAGCATTTCTTCTCTATCCCTTCAGTTTCCTGATTTTTATATTAGAAAGAGAGTGTACGTTGTAATCACCCAATGGTTTTACTGCAAGTGCGAAATAAAAGAATATAGTTTTACAACATTAAACACGCTGTAAAATACCAAAAAAGTACAAACAGTTATCTAAGTTCATTCAATATTATAAAGCTAAAGAATATCAATAAAAAGCAACAACACATAATGTATAAATTATGTGTAGCTAAATTATTAAGATACATTGAAACATTATAAAAGATTAAAACCTTACTAAAAGAGCTGTAACAAATATTAAATAGCCCAACTCAAGCTTGGCGATGAGCTTCTCCCTCATTTTGTAGCAATACTGTACAGTTCATGGAAATATGAAGAATATAAATTTTGTATTCAGGTCTTTTCCAATAAAGATTCCACTGCTAAAAACATCTTATCAAATGAACAATAACTTTCTCAGAATAGATTTTTTAATGATTAGTATTTACTGAAGTTTTGTTACAAATGTTAATGATTTATTCTACAAAAAAAACAAAAACAAACTAAACTTTCTAAAATCCTTTTCATTCTGCCAATATACTTCTGTAGACGAGTACCAAATTTCAGAATTGTATTACAACTGTGAGCTTTACAGCAAATATAATGAAACACGGCGAATCAAAATTGAATGCCAGTTTTTGGCATTTTGTTATGTAGTTTCACAAATATCAGGCGAGGTTCAGGTTCAACTCTATAATGGCTCTTATATCAATGTTTTCACATTCGCCCAATGTATTTATTTATTGGGTCTGTGGGTTGCATACAACAACCAAGCAATGTTATTTTTGGACGTAAGGGACATTAGAGGTTAGTTTCACCGAAGGGAGATTGTTATAGCACTCCAGGTATGGTGGCTGGTATTCAGGGGCTGGATACAAGCACTGAAAGGTAAAATAGCGGGACACTATAGAGGTTGGAATCATGGGAGGAAGCCTGTTACAGTATTTTTGGGAATCGTGATTGTTAAAGGGAACATACAATGAAGGAACGTTGAACTCTTTTTTTGGGCGATCGGGACATTAAGGGTTGGTATCCCGGAAGCGGCACTATCTGACAGGTTCCCGGGTATGGCTAACGTGGGGTGTTGTGTGGAAGCGCCGGGGAGGGGGTGGGGGAGATTCAATATCCCGTCAACATATCAGTTGACCGATAATATACAGGAGCGTTAGACGCTCCTAGGGCGTTATACTACATACAGTACTGTCACCTATAATACACTATACTATACTATACTATACTTTACTATCTCTACAACACGAATAGTAATTATTTGGGTACAACAATAGTTTTCAAAACTGAAATCCAAACTGTGTTGAAATTGTTGAAATAATTTGAAGTTGAAATTCATATTCAAATTCAAAATATTAATACGTAATAAAAAATATATTGTATTAATGGATGTAATATTTAATTCCTATACGTGCGCGCACACACACGCACGCACACACAACCAAAAATTAACTTTATCAAGAGAGAAATAATTTTTGTCATGGAAAAATTTAAGTTAAACAACAATGCATTTTGTTTCAAAGGTTCTAAATATTATATTTTCATTTTCAAATAAGCATTTTTATTCAACAATGTTCTCTATATTTTGTAAAATTATTTGAAATGCATCCTATGTTAACAAACAACTCCTTTATATCATGATAAAGTTCTTACGGTGTTTCGTACTTTTTTGTTATCATGATGTCTTTCTAGCTTTAGTTGCCAAAGAGACGTATAAAAGCTTAAATTATGAAAATTTTATATCTATTACTGTGAATATTTTTTATCATTCTAAATCGCCTCTGTCACTTTTACTGGCTAGCCAGAAAATACAAAAACACTGTTAAATTTTAAAAAGATATACTGAAATATTTTGTATATATAATATGATTTTCAATTCAAGCGGACATTAAACTTACAAAGCAAGGTGCATTTCCTTTTACTACTACGATGAATACTTTAATTTACATTACAACCAGTTGAATTATAGGGCCTTCAATTTCATCACTGATGTACTCAATGCGATCCATCTGGAGAATCAATGAACCTGGGAAGGTAAAAATACATAAAAGATTATTCGTAATTTCTTAACATTTACTCATAAACTGACGCAGGATGTCTTCCAATTGAATAGGAAGAGGAATATCGCAGTAATTATGTAAATTATATAAGGACGGTAATATCCCCTCATTCCCACCATTCACAATCATCGAGTTCTGGGATATACTGATTTGCCTAGTCAGGATCTGTCTTAAGTTTATGAATGTATGCGAATATTGAGTTAAGATTTATTTCACGTTCCGATCAATGCAGTGCCTCAAATCTGAAACCATTGTATATTTGCACTGTATCAACCAACCCTTTCTATCATAGCTACGTTAAATGTGTATATGTGTATTTAAGCTTAGTTATTTTAAAATGTGGAAGTAAAAATAACATACAAAAGAATTATCCGCTCAAAATAACACTCTTCGTATAAATGTGATATCAACAAAGTAATTTAATATTAAAATGTGTAATTTATAAAAAAATACACATTATGTATTATGCGTAACTGTGTTTCCACTTCAGGTCGTCTCTCATGAAGACTTCAAATAACTCTCCTTCCTTTCTTTTTGGGAGTTTTGCCCCCAAAATGTTTTTGTTTGACTTTAAAGACTCACGATTCGTCTGAAGGGTTCTCAAGAAGTTCAAGAAGAATGGAAAAGTTTCGGTTCCTGCCGTAGCTGTTCAGCTATAACGTGGTTAGCTGCCGCCCTATCGGTGGCGGTGTCGCAGGCAGCGCGTCGCGACGTCGTACATTAGTTGGGGAGTTGGCAGGGGAGGGGGACGTCAAAGGAAGTCCGGCCACTATCAGCGCCGCTGGTGAGAGGGGGTGGTGGGGGTCCAAATTCAATTTCCTGATTCAACCTCCCTCTAAACCCCCCTTACCGTTCCTGCTGGCCACTAATATGATAACATGGAGATTACCCAGAAGCTGTCGGTCCAGTTCTAGAAACGTTATTGTTGACAAAGAGCGGGAACGTGTTCTCATTAAATAGATTCTGGAACTCGTAAAATTTGTTTGCAACGATTTGAAGATTAAGAGTTATAATTCCTATTCAGAGCATTATAAATCATATTTGAACTCGGACAGGTATCATTACCACATTTTCATAAGAATCTCTCCTTTCCGATGAAAATTCCTTGAATAGAACATATCACGAGAAGAAGCTGGAACTCCAGACATAAACTTAAAACTATAAAATAGGAATTGTGGTATATTTGGAAAAAAGTGGAAATACGAATATATAGCGAAGGATTTAGGAGGGGAAAATACAACACTTCCTTTCCGTTAAAAAGAGAGCACTAATTTTCATGAATCTTGAAAAAAAAAATTTAATGAAATATACGATATTATTGTATTATTTGATTACAAAAAAATATAATACCTTAAGAATATTAAAAGAGAATGTTTCTTGAGCATTGCCTTTTTGGATTCTATTAATTCGGCAATGAACTTCAAATCAACGATTTTTGTACGCTAAGAAATAAAACTATGTTTTGCCAAAAGGTTAAAAAGACAATATAGAACACTCGTGAATACAAATTTCAATGATTTCTGTTGTCTTTAAATCTTTACTAATAAATCTTTGTTACCTATTCACATGTGAAAATTATGAACTACAGTTCTTATATATAAGCAATATTCATATTAAAGAAGAAGGTCATACTAGTTAAATTGGTGTATACTATAAGAAAACTGCTTGTGATACGTAGCATGACTGTACTCAGGGGGTAAGGTCCCGCGTATGAGAACATTGGCATAAATTAATTGAATGGCAATTTTAGAGATAAAAACAATACAAACAACAAAATACAATTTAGAATTGTTGAAGCTTTACGACCTTCCGCATCATCCAATTTGCGGAGTTACGATCTTCTTACACACACACAATGTTCGTCCTGTTACGGAAAGACCTATAATATTGATCTGAAATTAATTATGAAGAAAATAATTTGTTATGGAATCACTTCCTCATATTATCGACCACAAATGAAAACTGAAATGCTCAAACGAATTCTTTCTTTCTTTGTGTTTAATTAAAATTGATGTATAATGAAGGACTGGTTTATTTAGACAGCGTGAACCGTACAGAAGGGCCTAGACGTCGGGATATCTGTAATGAGGCGAGAAGCGGTCATCTTGGGACAAGGAAGGACTGATAGTAGAGGTCACCGGCTGCCTTATCTCCGGGACACGGCTGAAGACAGGCTGACACTAATCATTCCACTAATTAAATATAAAGCAGTCTGGCACTTTGTTGAAGCAAGCGTTGCTCATAACACGGAATTCCTCTATGTTTTCCTCCAATATCGGTAAATTACAACATCTTAGGATTTTGATCACGAAAACATTTAAAGAAATTATTTATTTAGAAACATTTTATATATATAGGTACAATATTACGCTGCTTCGTGAAAAAAACATAAAATGAGCTTAATGCTTAACAGATTAAATTATACATCACGAGGTTAATTCTTCGACTCCATAAAGGTTCATTATACACTATTGTTTATGACGGTTTTTTGAGATAATCATCACTACAGTCTGGTCCTTATGTGGAATTAGGGCTATTGACGAACAATATTGATAAAAACCAACTGTCAGAAATAAGTGAACCATCTGTGTATGCTACATTAAAGAAAATTAAAAAATTCCGAAAATGCCACCAGTAATTTTGAGATAGTTTACCATTTACCAGCGCAATAAAAAATACATATCTTGAATTCAAAATATTAATTCTTCAGTGACATTAGATCAGCCTTTCTTCTTAGATTCAACCGAAATTCATAGAAAACGAAAATTCAATGTATATATCTATCTATATAAAAATCTAGCTCGTGTCATCAACAATAAATTCTCTCTCCATTGTTGAGAAATCCTGCTTCAGGTCCTGAGCCGGAAGAAGTCCTGGTCTTCCTCTCACAAAGAACCAACAGGCAGAAACATGCCCACTTTGTGCCTATGATGTTTGTGCGGCTCAGACCAGTTCTGATGCTGTCCAGCTCTGAAGGAATCCATTGTTGAGAAATCCTGCTTCAGGTCCTGAGCCGGAAGAAGTCCTGGTCTTCCTCTCACAAAGAACCAACAGGCAGAAACATGCCCACTTTGTGCCTATGATGTTTGTGCGGCTCAGACCAGTTCTGATGCTGTCCAGCTCTGAAGGAATCCATTGTTGAGAAATCCTGCTTCAGGTCCTGAGCCGGAAGAAGTCCTGGTCTTCCTCTCACAAAGAACCAACAGGCAGAAACATGCCCACTTTGTGCCTATGATGTTTGTGCGGCTCAGACCAGTTCTGATGCTGTCCAGCTCTGAAGGAATCCATTGTTGAGAAATCCTGCTTCAGGTCCTGAGCCGGAAGAAGTCCTGGTCTTCCTCTCACAAAGAACCAACAGGCAGAAACATGCCCACTTTGTGCCTATGATGTTTGTGCGGCTCAGACCAGTTCTGATGCTGTCCAGCTCTGAAGGAATCCATTGTTGTTTTTTTTGCCACTTTCTCCCCCACTTAATGTGATTTACTTTGAAGGGCGCGGAAATAAGGGAGCCAACCTCCCATCGTACAGACGCTACCAATTCTCGACTCCGCACTTGTCAATCGAGGATGTTTGTCTCCTGGTGCGTGTAGAACATTCGTGATCGTGAAAATAATTTTAAGCCGAGTTTGAAAAATAGAATTTCAAGAGACACCCTGTGATTCAATTGACTCAACAAAACAAAAGAATTCAAAACAGTGAAAATACATGAGAAAAACACGTTTCATGATTCCATATGTTCTTGTAGTGGCTAGCCGTGTTTGCTAGCCATAGCATTCCATGGTTACCTGGGAGTATGGTATTATTTCAGGAGCATATCCAATTTGCATTGTTAAAGCATACAGCCTGGTTATTCTTGAAATAGACAGAGACATCTCAACTTTGAAAGAAATTGACCATCAGCCGTACTAGTTTAGACGGAAGTCGAAGTGAGAGAATCACATTCAGATCATATTTTTCTTAGCTTGACTCATTTAAAACCAACCGTCAGGGACGTAAACAAATGTTAAATCAATGCTAGTTAATCATATACATAGCATCTAGTTGTCTGAAATAGACGACTTACAGCATCTTTATATACTTGTCTGGCAGTGGTATAATTATTAATGTGTCTGTTGGTCGGTTTTAATTGTGTCGATTACAGAAAATATAATTTACGAAATAATTATATTTGCTTTTTTGAACCCTTTTGATACTCCTATTCGATACCCTCACAAAAACATTTGCTCGGTTAACGATAGATTTCTCTTTCTTGGCGAATCTCTATCAACTTCAAGAAACCCCAGGCTACGTGCTTATACAAAGCTAATCGGTTCTCGGCTCCCGCCTACATTGAATCCATCCAACAAGTAGCGTGAGAGTAAACCGAATTATTATCTAAATGCTATTAGACCAATAATTGCGTGGTTTAAAATCCTCGTTAAATTGTAATCTCTTAGTTACCCTGAGCGATGGGGCATTATCTTTTACCCTTCTAGTCAAGCAACTCCAGACTCTACCAATTAGGCTATCCAGTCACTACTACATGCAGTGCACTTTTCTGAAAGGCAATGTTCCTTTAAACAAATATTTTCAAACTGCTCTTTGTCGAGGGTGTGGAAGTAGTTAGTATGTACTCATTCGATGGCAGTGAATTCAATTACCAAACACCCACCACATTGTGGTAAGGTGGTTCAATATTTTTAATTACAGAAACGCTTACACAATCGCTATTACTTCAATTAATTTGTCCCCTGGTCACACCCTTCCCACTCAGCCAACGTGTATAACGCGTGGCACGCACGGCCCGCCTGTCTGCTCCATCATCATTTCTTCTAGAGTTAATTAGTGTAGACGAATTTGTACGCTTTTGAGATTAAAAAAGCTTCCAAGGGGCGTGAAGAGACATCGGTGGGCGTCATATTCGGGAACGGCAATTATCCCCCTCGGTACAAACCTGTGAATACAGTTGGCTACTTACAGCCTGTCTCAAACAGTTATCACAACCATCTTATACATCTTGTTGAATTATACTCCTAAAGTTTGACTTCAAACATTAACTACGACCATCCAATTATAACCTGATATTTTTTGTAATGAATAGTGGTCTTTTTAACATGTTACTAATAACTCAATATTAAATGAAATAGAATATTTCCAAAGTTTTGTAATCGTTCATTGATTCAAGAAAACAGCAACACTACATTTCGAGATCTGCAATCTGATCTCTTCCTCACGTGGAAAACTAAACTAACACATAACTACTATCTACACCATCTAGGATTATCTGTTTTAAATAAGTTTTGTGTTGACTTGTTAATATATATGAGAGTTCATATGACTTTTCCGGCCTCTAGCCCTTTAGACTTTACATGTGTTCAGAATCATTCGTGCAAACTCCAGAATAACAAACACCACACCGTCTACGCCGATTTAAAAAGTATGAAACAGCCTAATACTTCTATGACATGTCGATCTATGAAGTAAGGAATACATGAATAATCCTCAATTTGGCTGAATTGTCATTTAATTTTTATTATACATTCCTAAAATAAAAATTAAGCTAGTTTGAAAATTATTATTTTTTACCGTCTCAACAGAAAGATAGGCTATATTGAACAATGCTACGATCTGTAATGAAATGGTATGAAACATGAGCCTACTGATATTTAAAATAACTTAAAAAGTCTAAGATATAGAATTTACAATGGTCCTCAAAATTAAATCTGGCCTAACCGAAAGGGACATTTATTTTATGGCCATATATTAAAAATTAAGCAGTACCTAAGTCAATATTAAGATTCTAAATCTAGAATATCCCTAGATTATGGGCACTAAAAACAAACAAAAACAATTAGAAAAGTGGGAGGTTGAAATTTTAAATTCAATTTTGCAGGTAAAATAATTTGACTTTTTAGGCTACTGTACACGTATATATTAAAACCTTAAAATGTTTTAAATTACATATTACTACTAAAACTCTATTTATGGTATTATGTTTCTTTTAATTAATACTTTCACTACAGCCATGTACTGAGGCATATATTACCGACTATGAGACTTCCCGGGTATACTGGCGGCCATCTTGATTTTAATATATACTTAAGGACGATGTAAAACTTAACTTTTATGACCTTATTTTTAGCCGTAGAATTATGGAAGATATCTCCTTTTAAAGGTCGTTTTACTTCAGCCCGCTTGATGCGATCGCGTTCGTGTAAAATATTGTAGGTTACAACGAAAATAATAAGATTTTATGATTGTATGGATCTAACGGGACAATAACACAATTGTCATCAATCAATAAGGAAGCATGCAATTCTGGATACTGTGAAATAAAGATTTATCAATGACATCCATGCTGGTGAACTTTTGGCAGAAGAACAATAAAAGCAGACCGGTTGTATTAATCACTCTACGAGAGAAATGGGGGAAAAGACGAGGGAAAAAGTGTCAAGGTATACGTTACAAACAAACACATTCCCCACGCCACACAATAGCAGAGTTGCCAAACCCGGCTTTTTGTATGTCTGGGAGCCCGAAGGTAGAGGACGCCGCACATTTGATGGGACATTTGGCGTACGTCCAGCCCTTTCTCTTCCGTTGGCCTTTCGAAAGACAATATACCACATAAAAAGGCAAAATATCGTACACCGGCCGGATTCATCCTGGCCCTGGCTGAGAAATTACAAGGCTAGCGTTACAAGGGGACGGGTTTTCAGAATTTAAAATTATGAGCTGTATTACTCAAGCTCTCAAACGAAGCATGACATGGGTATGTATATACAAAGTTGTATGATTGAGTAGGAAATATGAAATCAAATAGGAAACAAATAGCAGTTAGGGGGCAAATACAATAGAAAATTCAGAAAAATCTAAAAGGGTTTTGTTTACAGGTTCATTGTGTGGATTTATTTGGTGTATGAGGTGTCTACGATGATGATTCCAGTAGTCATAATACATTTGAACTGTCAACATAAAGAAAGGAAACGAATTATCTTTAGCAAATATGTGTTTTCATTCTTATTTGCACGTAAAATCTCCACTTGATTAAGTAGGTGTTTCATGTCACTTGAATGTTATGATAATCAGATCTTCCTTGTAAATAAACTAATGCACTCTAATAATATAAATACCCTGAAAGCTAAGTTAAGAATCTATAATTTTATACATAAAGAAATAAAGTACAACGTGTAAAATTTTAAGCCTATATATATATATATATATATATATATATATATATATATATATATATATATATATATACACACACACATAACATATATATTTAAATGTAGCCACCAACCAAACATACGGTTTAATACCATTGTATTATAGTGCAAATATTACCAGATGATTATCATGTTACGTTATTTGTAATCGTTTAAATAAAGCACTTTTCTTCTTCTATAGGCCAATTTGTTTTCAACATAATCGTGCAGACAGTAAATAGGCTGAACCAGCCACCTTAATGAAAGGCTTTACCAGCGCTCAGGCAACATTGTATGTTATATTTTGAGAAGCGTTGTTATTACAACAAAACTTGGGGTTTTGTAGTGTTGCCGAACACAAATTATAAAATCCACGGTTGTGTTTGGTGTGAGAATAATACTTTCGCGGTTCACGGCTCAGACAACTTTATGATGAGGTGAAGCTGAAGAAGAGTTTTAGAGTCGGCTGTAGTGAAGTCTTACCTTATAAGACCAATGTTGAACCTCGATCACTTTTACGTCCTTATATTTGGTCATAAAATCATTGTTGATGAATCGTTTTTAACATATGATGAAATACACCCAAACGCCGTTTAATGTTTTTGTCAAATGTACACTTTGTTAGTGTTTAAACAATACAGTAGTAAAAAGTTAGAGTTTTTTTTTGTTTTTTATGAAAACTCCATAAATATATCGAACAATTTAAAAACGCGTTTGGATTCGTGTTCATTATATATTTAAAATGAGACATTTCCCTCATTTTATAACCAAAGAAAATTTTTTGAGGTTTAACATTAATATCTTATGGAACTTAAGTCAAGATGGCCGCTAGAACACCCGGCTCTTAAGCAATTATTCACAGGTTAAATATTAATATAGAGAATTACTACTGCATATTCAGAGTGATAACGTGTCTAATGCTGACACTGGATGATTGACTGGCAGGGGTGTACCTGCTTTTAATTTTAAATGTCATGTTTTCGTTCTCTGTTCCATCCGATAACAATAATAATTACCAAGCGAAACACAATTCCACGAAAACGCAAAGCTAACGTATCAGTATTCCAGTATTCTCGCCGTAATTCCTATCCACAAAGAGATTAATTTAAATAAACAAGTGAGTTTCGATTTTGTGGAGCACGCACCGCTCGCGACAGTGGTGCGGACACGCACTGCGTATAACACAATGCGTTGCCATGGCTACGATAAATAACAACGAACCCTGTATAGTGTCTGTGTACTGTGTGGTCGAATTCCAGGCAATACATTAAGTTTGCCTTCACCCTACTATTGTTAGTATTAGTTATTCTGGTGCAGCGAACGCTCTTGTTCCGTATTAGCATGGCAGACAAAACGCTAAAATCGTGTAGACGTTTATTACTAAACACTACAGATCATCACTATAGATTATCACTGAGGATGGGATCAAGTACACAGAACGCTCGTATTCGTTGTTATCGTGCCAGACGAAACACTGAAATCGTGTAGACGTTTAGTGATAAACACTACAGATAATCAATACAATATAGATTATCACTCAAGATGGGATCAAATACAGAGAACGCTCGTGTTTGTGGATATCATGCCAAATGAAACACTGGAATCATGTAGACGTTTAGGACTTGACACTACAGGCCATCAACACAACTTATTGGTTATCACTGAGGATGACTCTCCACAGTGAAACCGAAATATATCAGAGTTTGAATTCTTTAGCAATGTTTCGGCGCGATTGGAAAACTGATATGGTAGTCATGAAGCCGACGGCATATGCCAAAGAGCAAAGATGATCGACTTTGCCACATCGTTAGTTGAATACTCGGTCAGCTTCGGCAGAGTGATGCAATAAAAAACCATAAAACAAGGATTCCAAATGTTTTTAAATTTAAAGCGAAATTAAAGCGACACCAAAAGCCATACACAGGTCATAAGTCATATATATTGCCTGTAAGAGATGAGATATTTACCTGCAGTAAAACATAGATAGTTAAAGCCAAAAGAGTACTTATTTACCAAACAAAAATAGCGCTAAGATGTTTTCTCTATAATATCGAAAATTCAGCTAAGGAGTAGCTAACAACGTGCTTGACTTGATTATCTTGCAATAACCGCTACGCCAAGTAGATTACAACACTGGCCACCCAATATGGAGTAAATTGAAGTATAAAGTACGGAGTATATTAAAGTCTAAGTCTAAGAAATTCACAACAGAATAATAAGGCTAGCCAGAAAACTTGTCAATTCGTTATGATCTCGTGAGAACATACAAATTGTGTTTTACAACCGTATTACAATCTGAGTGACATCAGAAAACTTTCCAGACTTTGAAGCTACTAACTGATCTCGTAATATCATGTCCTCTGATTATTAATAAAATGGACATGTACCATTAGTTAAACAGAATCCATACATCTTGGTACCAAACTCTTCGTTTCTTATAGTTTTGCAGTTATTTCTTGACAATGTGCATCGTGAATGTTCAGTTTACTTCCATTTCACTTTCTCAGACGTAAATCTGATACTGTCACAGACTTGCGTCCTGGACCTTGAGGTCCACGTCCTTCTGAAGAGTTCCGGCAAGACTGTACCAGTAGAGTACGGTATTTACAATTATGTTTCAATTGTTGCTGTTAAATAAACCTGCATACTTGAATGTGTGATGAGCAAGGCGAGGCTGCCTGAAGGCCAAGGTGAGGAGCAAGTAACTCCCAACATCACATGATACCCATAATATTATCGAATATTTATAAAGAGGACGTTACCTTTTAATCTTTTTACATACAATCTGCATTGGTATGTTTGTTTCCCTGTTTCAGACATTCATACAAAATATTATCAAAGCGATGTTTTCTTGTTTTTATTAGATCTCCACACGTAAACCTATTACTTGACGAAGAAAAGAACAAGACTGATGGAGTGAAATGTTATCCTGTCTAATGTAAATTGCGAGATCACTCATGTCTTTAGAACCTGTGCACAATGTTGCTACGAATCGTGTATTGCTGAATTATCGGATTATTGCAGTTATATTTACCCCTTGTAGATGCACTAATATCATACCTATGTTTATTGAATTGTATACGCAATAAAATTGTAAGATTTACTATAGGTTTACTGGTCGCTCCTTATTAATTTAATCAATTCTCCTCGAAAACCATAGAGGTTACAAAAACATTTAATTTCTAATTAAAATATTATAGTTTTATTTTTTTTCTAAAATATAAAACACCGATTTAGGCTAATAGTGTGGCAGTGTAAAAACATTCGATTTTAGCGAAAGAGCTGTCGATATTAAAATAAGAAATTCCAACAGGTATTAGTTAATTACATTGTTCATTTTTATTATTACTCTTAATAACTCAAGGTGTACATAAACGGGAAGTACTGTGTCCTCAATGACTGCAGACAGACAATTTTGCTGAATTGAGTCAAAAATGTGTATACATCAACACCAACTGGGCTATAGCAAATTTAAAAAAAAAGATAATTTGCAATTAGGTTTAATAATTAAATACACATAGATTTTGAATGGTTTGAATTTGTTTAGCTTACTTAAGTTTAGCGAGTTTTAGTAGCAAAGACATAGAATACAACATTAAAACCCCTATTTATGTCAACCAGTAAAATGCTTTTGACTCGTGCATAATTTGGAATCAAATTCACATAGACTAGATTCGTAATCTTATTTTATTATTGTTACTTTGCTATGTATATGGTGTTTGGAAGACTAACGATCTAATACGATCTTCTAATATAAATACTTAAAGGCAGATCCTTTCAATGTTTTCCATGCAAATTACAATTCTCATTGTTATAATATTTGAGTGTCAACTAGGTAGCCTATATAACAAAGAAACTAGTACTTTATCATATTGTATTCCTATTATGTTTCCATTTGAAAAACCATAAAATACTTTAAAACACTAATATTTCCTCACTACAATATTTATTATTTATGTAAACCCAATAGTACAGATATATGTAATTAATGTTCAATGCTTGTACAGCAGGGTTACACGGACGGTATGCTGGCGCCGCCGCATCGTAACGCGTATACCGCAGTCGACGTCTTATAATTAAGCTTACTGTAAGATTTACTGATTTTAGCTTCATAAAGCTTTTACGACAAGACAAACATATAGATATCATTTGTTGTGTGCCTATTTTACATGCCAAACGATATAATGTGAAAGCGTGATTCAGTATAATGTTCGTCAATACATTCACTGTTTTTATTTCCTTATACGTGATGACAATTAAGGACATAATTAATTACTGGGTCATTACAAGGCCTTTGCGCATTTTTATCGGAGTAATTTCGTATGCTGTAGCATGCGATTCTTCTGTGGTTATATCTGAGGGGCAATATTGCAACTGACACTTTTAATGTCCAATCACTGAGTAAATTATTAATCAACTTTTCATTCGAAGAGAGTTATGTTAAAATGATATGTCGAATTATGAATATGCATTTATATATTAAGAGTGAACTCTACGTAAATGTACTTATCCAAAAGAGAAATTTGTAAACTCACCAAGAAACAAAAATCCTGAAGAAAGATCAATCCAGTTGATGACAGTGGAATCACAAAATAAAAACCAAACACAACGAGTTCCTTGACGTATTCGAGAAAACGTGACACAACCAAACACGACAACCCACCCGTGCGACGGCCGCGGCGCTACTGAAAATTTACATCAGGAGCGGAGAGGGAGCGGGAGCGGGTGTGTGCGTGTGCGTGTGTGGAGGGGCGGTGAAGAGGCAGGCTCTAGTTGTGGCGTGGGAGGGGGCAACAATAATCTCGCAAATCACATCAACCTATTCGGCAGACTCCATACACGACTAAAACAGTTACAGTAGTTATTGTGTTTCCCGACAGAGAGCACAATTCCAGAGCGCAATGTTTCGTGAATAATGAATTGCCTTTTCACTTTTCACCCTGAAAAGGTTTAATTAATTAATGCGTTTCGGCCGAAGTAATTGTTATCTCCCGTTTGTTGTGGTACGCTTTTGTGCAGGATTGCATTTTTCATTGCATGCAATCTATTTCACCCCCGTGATTTCAAAGCGTTGGTGAGCTTGATTTTAGATTTTTAATTAATTTCCCGTGTTATAGGAGTACACAGGTATTTAAACATGGAAACTTGTCTGGCTGTGTTAAGAGTTTAGCAGATTGCAATCTATTGATTAATATTAATATAGTGTAAGAAACAGTATCAATAGAACTGTATTTTATGAATTTATACTCAAAGACCCGAATGATTAATAGGTGAGACTCTGGAGAATCAAAAAAATTGCCCACATTTATAATTTGACGGGCCTCCGAGGTTGAAAGGTTATCACAACAGTTACAGACAACGGTTCAAGGTCAGCCCAACCACACCAAGCCTGTCAAAAATTCATTTTATATTAGTAGAAAAGAAGTTATGATTTTCAAAATATATCTTTCATCAAATTTTATAACGGAGTTCACTATGAAAATTAATATGCTCATATTTTAATCGAATTATGTAACCTCTAAGCTTATATATTTGAAGAAGCATTTACCTCTGATCTCGAAATCGGAAAAATAATACCAATTCATAAAAAGTGTCAGCTCCTATGCTTGTTTAGATCTGTGTGAAACATACTTTTGATGCAAAAGCGTTTTCTTTGGTATGTACAGTTTAGAAATTTTCTGTGACACGAATTAAGCTTTCGATGTGGTTGGCAGATCATCAAATTATTCTGTGCAAAATTATGAGAACACTAGTTCACGTTAAGGTACGCCGGAGTACCACAGGGCACAGTTTTCCGGCCACTTATATCTCACAGGAAAAATCTGTATATTTTATATTTATATTTGTAATATTAATTGATTACAATCGAAATCCTTCTTTTTTTTTTGAAAACATGTTATATAAACTTGTAGTCCTTAGCTGAAAGTTACTGGACTAAAACCTTATATAATGCTTGTACAGAAAGACTGTAAAAATTATAATTGTGTCAATAAATAGTTTTATTACTAAAGCGTTCACATCGCTAAATATTTGAACTTTGTTAACAAAACTAATTTTGAAATCAACGCTCACTTATAATGTCATGAAATAGTTGTACATTAATTAATGGATATTCCTTAATTAGTGGTCAGTTTAATACAGTTAACATTGAAACATGAAATTGATCATAAAGTTAATTAGTATTGCCAGACGAGTAAACGGTTCACGATACGCCTGATGGTACCACACAATGCGTAAGATGATTAATTTTCATAATACGCTACTATAACTGTATTTGTACCATCAGAGATGTAAGTCACCTTGTACAACTATGGAAGGCTCAAAAGACGAATTCTAGACGGATATATGATATAAAATTATTGAGCATTATTTTAGGTAGTGGTTCAGTTTTCAGGTGTTATTTTAACATTAGGTATGATTTTTCCTTCTAGGGACACAAATTGATACGTAATGTAAGGATAGTAACAGGAGATGTGAGGAACGAAGGGAAGGCTGTGTGGGAAGGACGATTATAATTCTGACCTGTGCAGAAACTGTAGCTGTGATAGAAATGTACTACACAAGAAATCTGTATAGTACAGTAAATACAAACTGTGACATAGCAGAACATGGAAAAAACTAAAAGCCAAGCAGTTGTCATATCTCTTGTATTTAGGGTACAGCTGCGGCGAGAAAGAATTCTGAGATGTAGGATGACAATTGTGTGGAAGTATCTGGAGTTTAATTCGTGGGTCTCTATGACACTGATAATCGTAGATGTCAAGTTTCCGGTACGTTTAAAGGACAGCTACGACAAAAAAGGGTTCTGAAATCCATTGTCACACTGTGTAGAAGTGTTCTTTGGTTCTCAATATAAGTATTTGATATCTTTTACATGGGTGATAACTTATTTCGTAAAATACTGCTGCATATAATTATATAAATTTTATTGAAATATTAAGATCAAAAGAATTGCATATTATATCTTTTCTTTAGTATACGTTACAAATGAAATGTATAAACGAATATAGTACGAACTAAAAATCTGAAAATAAGAATTGTTTCTAGTCAAATGTTTAAAGAATTAAATAAACTGGTTACAGGCTTAATTAACAACATGTAATAGGAAAAGGAGATAAATCATATGAATATGTTGACATTTCTTTTATATATGATACAGTAGCCTATTTATTCCCGAAATTGATGTCAATAATTGCATTTTAACATATGAAGATTTCCACTGTGGAAAATTTTGAAAGACTTTATAATCTGCAATTTAGATTGTCAAAGTCGCTAAAAATATTTCACTTTTATATCTCAATATATTTTATCATGTAACCATAGCCATATTAAATTATTAAACATATCTAAGGAAAATACATAAAATATGACATTCTTTACATTTAAAATTAACAATTAAAAAAAATCTGATCACTTTATTTGAACTATTATTATGCTGGACAAATTATGACATGGAATTCAATGATTAAGTTAACAAATCGAGGTTCATCGGTCCATGATAAAATGTATATTTCGTGATAACATTTTATCTAAATCGGAAACAGAAAAATAAATTAGTACAAATTCCATTTTAAGTCACAACATGAAATATCTGTTCTTCTGTCATATCTGAAGGTAGACATTTAACTCTATATTTAAAGGTCATGTGATTAAGAATGCGATAGTTACGTCTCTTTTTAATTTGTACATGGTTGCAAACCTCACTTAGAGGTTCTTTCACAGCCATATGTAGAATGAGACTCGCCCGATAGTCGTGCAAACAGTCCAGCAGGTGCGGCCAGACTTCATTAACAACAATATTGGCAAGGCGACTGTCTGGGCTACCCATATCTCACTGCCGGCATTCATTTTCTTAATGAACCCATTGGTTATTTAAAGGACAGAGACCATTTATTAGATAGGAATGGCAAATTGCTGTTTGGTTTCTTGTTACCCGGTCTAGATTCAATTGTCGAAACATCAAAATTGAAAAAAGTAATAAAACCTAGTTTTAGAAGCCTGGCGATGTATTTCTTTACTTTATTGTAACAAAACAGGACATTCACAATTACCATGTAACTGTACAAACTGTTAAAAAAACTAATTTGAGTCCTACTTTTTTCCGGTGTCCACACGCCAAAACCGCACAATACTGCTTGAAAAACTACAGAGAGTAAATAATCACAACAACTAATCTCTGAGGAAACCAATTGACAACAAACAATAATAAACATATAAAAGTCAACAATGAAACTTAGAAAACTATAATATGTCGATACCTATACAAATAATAAATAAAAATAATAGCAATTTAGATCCCAAATTTGTTAGAAAACAATAAATTTCACCTTTTTTAAAGGAACTATCTGCGATCTCAAAAAGGACATCACTATCAGACCCATCCAATAACATTAAATTGTATCACCACATCAGAGGGAAGAATGTGGTTGGCTATGTGCGTGAATACTAAAAGTGAAAAGGCACTTGTATCTACTACAAATGTTTGGAACACGATCACAGAGAGCCTCCAAACCAGACTCAACGTCCGCCTGACCCCACAGCAGGCTCCAAAGGTACATCTGATCCATTACTCATCTCCTCAGTACAAGATTCTCCGACCCAAACTTCTCCAACAACTTGCTACATGGAACCAAATAAGTATAAATATTGGAGCACATGCAATATAAGTACCCAGGAAAGCGCTTTTCAAACATTTCCTCATGTATTAAATGTACAGGACTCCACGCAATGATAGCACTTTCTAGCCTAGACTTGACTAAAGGTGTATACAATAAAACTTGAATATAAATGTTTTAGAAACTCGCCCCTTGTCTAATTAAAAAAAAACTCCAACATACGTCTTGCAGAGTTTATGGAAATTTCAATATGATTATTAAAAAGTAATTTATTATCACTAATAACACCTAAGTCTTTGACTGAGTTAGCTCTTTTCATATTTACCCATGGAAATGATAATTTTTTATTAGAATATTGTTTGACCTAGTAAAGATATCGCTTGACACTTTTTAGCCTTAAAGCTCATTTTATTACGACAAGAACAGTGATATACTTGATTGGATTGAGGTGTATCTGTATCATCCACATGCTAAATATGATAAAATAGCTTCAAGTCGTCCGCAAGTATTACAAATTTTACTGACTTCACATAATAACATAAGTCATTAATTATTTCAGTAAACAAAGGAGATCCCAAATTTAACCCTTATGGCACATCAGATTGCACTAAAAAAGGTGACGGTGAGGAACCCTTGAAAAAAAAAAACAAACCGTTTACGATCTACTTGATATGAATGGAAAAACTGTATTACATTATTTAATACAAAAACATTTTACTTTTTGTATTAAATTAAGTTATCTATTTCGCCAAATTCCTCATCCAGATCTAGTTATACATAATCCATTTGAATCTTCGAGTCCAACCTTGAAGAAACTTAATTAATACAATTGAATAAATTGGTATTGATAGAACATCCTGGTAAAAATCCATGGTGATTCAGAGAAACGCATTTTTTAATGTTGGTCCTGATAAATGAATGTGAATGATACTCTCAAATTTTTTACTGGTACGGATAAAACAGCAACTGGTCTGTGACTGATTAACCCTTAAGTACAAGCGTGGTTATTTAGCACACCATGACTGGCGCGGGGGTCTGCCAGACCCCCATTTTGGTATATTTTTAATAAATATACCAAAATATTTTGTTTATTATTAATGTGATTACTTATAATGTACAGTAGGTTGTATTTAATTTTTGCATCTCTGTTTGAGGTTTTTGTACCAGATTTTACCAGCAATCTTTCCAATTATTAAAAGTTTGTATAAAAAAGTAATAGTTTTTAATAAACTGATTTAGAAAATGAAGATAATAGACCTACCATGGAAGCTTTTCAACGTTATAAAAATGTAAAGTAACATTGAGTATTTGAATTTAATAATATTTGAAATGTGTTTTCTTTTTGTTTATAATGGTACATTTCTTATTTTATTTACTTACAATTATCATACTTTTGGGAACTTAAAATATACCTTCGTTGTTTTAGGAAACATAACACGCATTTAATTTACCAAATTCACTACTTGTAATTAAGAGCAAAATACAAAAATACGCAGAATTATCGGTGAAAATTATGAATTACTAATGCATTAAATTTATACAATTAGACCTCATTATGATTCAGCTTCGGGTTTCAAGCTTTTAATGTGCTTTATCGTCATCGGTTTACTGTAGTATTTTGTACAGGAAATACTTGTTTTATGTCCCTGTTCCTAGAGCACACTAAGCATTAAGTTTTTTTCAAATGTTCTCTGTTTATGTTTCCTTTCTCCAATGGAACTTGAGCAATCTTCTTCGCAGACTACCGGATATATTTCGGAATATGAACAATGGCAGGTTACTTCACAGTTTATGGTTTTACTACTTTAAATCCAATTTCCTTCCTCATTGTCATCTTCCTTACAGCTTGTGGTTTTACCATTGCAAATCCAATTTCCTTTCTCATTGTAATCTTTCTTAAAGCTTGTGGTTTTACTACTCCAAATCCAATTTCCTTCCTCATTGTCATCTTCCTTACAGCTTGTGGTTTTACTACTCTAAATCCAATTTCCTTCGTCATTGTCATCTTCCTTACAGCTTGTGGTTTTACTATTGCAAATCCAATTTCCTTCCTCATTGTTATCTGTCTTAGTTAGAAGCAGTGATATAGTTCCCTTCATTATGATCGATTTAAGACGTTCTTAATAAGAACGTTACCAACTTCATTCCATACCTTTGAGAAATTGCCTAATTCTGGCTTAATGTCTCCCTCTACTGAATCCATTATTAAAACTGTAAACTGTAAAGAAAGTAGAAAAACAAATAACACTACAATCGCTTTACAATGATAATTAATTACATGGAGAAGTTCGTGGGGTCAAAAGATACCCCACGCCATTTCTAGCCGTTTCTTCATTCCAGCAGAATGACGTGAACTGACGAAAACCATGTTAACAGACCATGTATCAGTTACCTTCGAACTACTGAGAAGCGCAACATAGCAGCTAACCCTTTCTAATTGTTGTCTATAAATTTTCCAAGGTGGGAGGGGGGTCTGAAAACACTCCGCGCCTGTACTTATGGGTTAAATACCATATGTTTGCCACTTTTAAAAATAGGAATTATTTAGTTAGGAACAGGAGATTTAGTAGATTTTAACGTTTTACGAGGATTGGTGATGCTGTATAATTGCGATGAATAATCTTTCACAAAAATAATCTAGTATAAAGTTTGTGTCTTCTTGAGATAAAGCTAAGCCCAGAAAATTACTGTTAAACCACACTACATCTGCAGGAATTCAGCCTGTCAGTAACAATAGCCTGGATCGTTAAATGACCTTGTTCTGAAAGATTGCTGGCCTGAAACAACAGACATCATCTCTTTCGCCGGATGATAAGGATCGTCCTCAACTAGTGAGTCAATGCATTTGTTTATATGTGCACCATCAATATTGGAGATAATTGAATCCAAAGTTTTGTTTGCTAAAAATCTAATTTTTAACGACAGATTGTATGTTTTTATAATATTTAAAAATAATTAAATTCTTTACAAAAACTATAAGTCAGTAAATTAGGATTCTTCCCAAAAACTTAATTCATTCAAGTTACAGTAAACTATAATAATGTGTTTGAAATATTATTGAAGGAGTTTGAGGCCTGATGTACACAACACACCCATATATTGTTTTGCCCTCTATATTTATCATCTTAAACAAAATTCATTCAAGTTACAGTAAACTATAATAATGTGTTTGAAATATTATTAAAGGGGTTTGAGGCCTGGTGTACACAACACACCCATATATTGTTTTGCCCTCTATATTTATCATCTTAAACAAAATTCATTCAAGTTACAGTAAACTATAATAATGTGTTTGAAATATTATTAAAGGGGTTTGAGGCCTGATGTACACAACACACCCAGATATTGTTTTGCCCTCTATATTTATAATCTTAAACAAAATTCATTCAAGTTACAGTAAACTATAATAATGTGTTTGAAATATTATTAAAGGGGTTTGAGGCCTGATGTACACAACACACCCAGATATTGTTTTGCCCTCTATATTTATCATCTTAAACAAAATTCATTCACAGTGAGGAACTTTTGGAATGACTATACATCTATGGCCTTGCTTTACGCGATTCCTCATACCGCAAACGTATAGTTGTGCGATAAGCCGTGCAAGCCTATATATGGGCAATGCTAAATAGTCACAAAACATATTAATTCTTAAAAAAAATATTTTTCTTATAAAATTATCATACAAAATTATGACAGTAAAACTGTTGAAGTCTCAAGGAGTTCATATAGGATAGTTGTACTTCTCATATTTGTAAAAACCCATATTAATGCAAGGCACATAATCCCTGCACATAAGTTAAATATAGACAACTTTAAGGTGGATTTAACCCAAATTTCCTTTAAATACCACACTTCAAAAATATTAAAGACAAAACCACCCCAATATTAAATTAATTAAATAACTCATCGAGTTTAACTTTATAGAAGTTCGAAAGGTATATACGAGTTGATGTACGTTGAGGTTCTATTTCTCAGTTATACTCGTATATACATGTGCCTCTTTAGTTGCTTACGTTAAAATAAAATGCTTCTGATATATTAAATGAAATGTTCTAAATATCTCCGATATTCTCCAGCATTTAACTTCTGAGGACTGATTTGAAATTGTCATAAAAATATCTCTTCTCCTCAGGGATCACAAACCGTCAGAGGCGCTCCCGAGTATCCTTCACATTTGTTAGCAGTGCTATTGTGATAAGAAGAATGTAAGTTATGACAATATCCCTTGAAATCCAAGATGGTTGTGATACGGTGAAGCCTTTCTCAAAATGATTATCTTTTGTCATTTTACGACCGCATTTCATCACTGTCCGTCTCCCCTGATATTCTTGTTCCAAAGTTGCGCGATGCCCATTTCGCCGTTCTTATCCTCATTTATTTAGAGAGTCTGACACCGCTACGGTTCTCCACCTTCTCCCCTTTACACTGCAGCATGTATGACATTTGCGGTACATTTGAAGATAAAAAATGTCTCTTTTTGTATGCGCTTGGAGGGTGAATCAACATAACTGCAGATCTAAAGTGGAAGTCTCATGGAAACGTTACGCAACTTTAATAATTCTCGTATTTTTACAATTCCCTCAGTCTTGAGGGAAACGTTATGTACATACTTAAAGACCACTCTGTGTGAAAGATTTTGTTCAATTATGTAGAGAATGCTGTACTAATACGTTTTATCTTTGTGTACTATACTGTTCAGATTGTAATCTTAGAATAACTATTTCAAGTAAGAAGTGGGTTTTAGGAGTAGATAAATACGTGACTCGTGGTAAACGTACATTCCCTTAATGAGAATACTGCTGACCGTGACGTAATAATGATAAAGTGAAAAATATACACATGTTTGTATTACTTTGTCTCTATTTTGTGCCTCTGATTGGGACTCTTCGTTTGTCTTATTATTACAGAATGCAATAAGACTGATATAAATAAGACATCAGGAGAGAAAAGCATCATATTGCAAAGCAAACGTTCCATTGATACAATGAGGAAGGTAAAAACGTACGTTGACGTGGCACAGTGTTGTAGTGTTGATTCTGACGAACAGATCAGTACTCGATGCATTGCTAAAGAATTTTGAGCAATACATGAGATGACACGTCAGCTGTATATATTCAATCCAGTGATATAGATATTTGGTTGATGAGAGAAGACAGGTGAGCAAAATATAGCATCAGGAGAATATTTGGCATCTAGCTACGAATAAACCGCTTTATTGTTTGGCAAAGGTTTCAGACTCTTAGATTCAGGGATAAAATACAAAAATTCACGAATTATTGAAAATGAAACATTTCAACCTTATAATACATTCGTCTGGTGAAATCCTTCGGTTAAAATATGATATCATCTACCTACATTAAAACTAGGATCAAATTGAGTTTTAATTAAGTTCATAAAACTATATAGTTATTCTATCACGCACCTAGTATCATATTCAGATTCTTTTGCCTAAGTAATGAGGAAAATAGATTAATCATCGTCTCCCCCTGAGGAATGTAAAATGAATATTCTTCTAGTAATAAACCCCAACTAATCAAGTAACCTCGTAATTATTTAGCACCTTGCTTTGTTTATTTAATCAATAAAATAAACTTCTTTGGTAACCTAAACCACTTTTAAGCTTAATCATTTGGTTAATTCATCCTCATTTTTAATTTCTTATCATTTCAGCCACTTCAAATCCTTACTTATTTTTTCTTTATTATAACTAATTTCCTGATCACCTTTAAAACCTAGTGAAATCTTAGTGGATTATTCTTTAAAACCTGTATTAATTCAATCCCTTTACTACTTTAAGAATGTTAGACGCAGCACAGATCTAGTAGTTGACTAAAAAAGATAAGTAATCCCTAAATTTGATTGATAATCTGTTTTGGTTTACCTTTTAGTTTTGTAAATCGAAATACTTCATTAATGACATTGTCTAACTTTCTCTAAATGTAATAAAATGAAAATAAAATTGCCAGAAAACTTCATCTTATTCCCTCATTAGATCAATAAACTAAATTGACAATACAAACTAGTTCCTGAAACTGGAAGATATATACAGTTTAGACTGGACCCAAGTTGATGCAAAGCATTAAAAAAACCGTTGTCTCGGGCTTTCCGTTAGACTAAAAAAATTTACAATACTAATACTAATATCACATAATTCATTTTCTGGAAATACTCCAACTAAAAGCAAATGCTAGCCCAATAATCTTCAACCAGGCAACGCAATCGTTAAACAAATAGTTTTTGACTTTAACAAATATTACAGTCTAGTCTGGGATAAAGCAGCAGCCAAGATCAAGACTTTTGCAAGTACACGTTGTTATGACGGCAAATACACGTATAATCAACGTGATATCTGGTGAAATATAAAACACCCACAATACTAATGTCACGGCAAACCTTCTCTGGAAGTGATAGAAGTAAAAGCAAATGCTAGCCCAATAATCTTCAACCAGGCAACGCAATCGTTAAACAAATAGTTTTTGACTTTAACAAATATTACAGTCTAGTCTGAGATAAAGCAGCAGCCAAGATCACGACTTTTGCAAGTACACGTTGTTATGATGGCAAATATACGTATAATCAACGTGATATCTGGTGAAATATAAAACACCCACAATACTAATGTCACGGCAATTCTTCTCTGGAAGTGATCGAACTAAAAGCAAATGCTAGCCCAATAATCTTCAACCAGGCAACGCAATCGTTAAACAAATAGTTTTTGACTTTAACAAATATTACAGTCTAGTCTGAGATAAAGCAGCAGCCAAGATCACGACTTTTGCAAGTACACGTTGTTATGATGGCAAATATATGTATAATCAACGTGATATCTGGTGAAATATAAAACACCCACAATACTAATGTCACGGCAATTCTTCTCTGGAAGTGATCGAACTAAAAGCAAATGCTAGCCCAATAATCTTCAACCAGGCAACGCAATCGTTAAACAAATAGTTTTTGACTTTAACAAATATTACAGTCTAGTCTGAGATAAAGCAGCAGCCAAGATCACGACTTTTGCAAGTACACGTTGTTATGATGGCAAATATACGAGACGTGATATCTGGTGAAATATAAAACACCCACAATACTAATGTCACGGCAATTCCTTCTCTGGAAGTGATCGAACTAAAAGCAAATGCTAGCCCAATAATCTTCAACCAGGCAACGCAATCGTTAAACAAATAGTTTTTGACTTTAACAAATATTACAGTCTAGTCTGAGATAAAGCAGCAGCCAAGATCACGACTTTTGCAAGTACACGTTGTTATGATGGCAAATATATGTATAATCAACGTGATATCTGGTGAAATATAAAACACCCACAATACTAATGTCACGGCAATTCTTCTCTGGAAGTGATCGAACTAAAAGCAAATGCTAGCCCTATAATCTTCAACTATTCAACGCATTCCTTAAACAAATAGCTTTTAGACTTTAACAAATACTACAGTCTAGACTGAGATAAAGCTTCAGCCAAGACCATATCTGCTGCAAGCAGACGTTGCTATGATGGCAAGTACACATATAAACAACGTGATCTCTGGTGAACTATAAAACGTCCACAATACTAATACCACGGCAATCCTTTTCTGGAAGTGCTCCAACTTAAAGCAAATGCTAGCTCAAAAATCTATTGCCATAATCATAATTTTTTACCCAGTCAACGCATTCGTTAAACAAATAGCTCTTGACAGTTACTAAATACTAGAATCTAGACTGGGTCGAAGCTGCAGCCAAGACCACACCTGCTACAAGTTCATGTTGTAAAATAAACTATAAAACGACCACAATACTAATGTCACACTAATCATTCTCTGGAAGTGCTCCAACTTAAAGCAATTGCCGGCCAAAAATCTACAGCTATAATCCGTCAACCAGTCAACGCTTTTGTTAAACATAGCTCTTGACATTAACAAATACTAGCATGCAGAGAGTCCAGAAGCTGCAGCCAAGACCACATCTGCTGGACAAATACACTGTCGTATACAGATATCCGTATAGCATATCTGGAGTTGTTGAGGCACCTCCCGTTATAATATCCAGACAGAAGTAGGTTACACCTTTGAATATAAACTGAAAGTAATGGTTATCGATTCATATTTGATTTCCCTGATACCAAGATAATTGATTCTGTTTGAAAGAATCACCCAGTATTAGCTACAGTGCTAATATGCTACGCATTGCAATCACATTCTTATGATAACTATAAGAAATGTACTTTTAAAGTAAGCAACTATTGTAAATATAAACCTTTAGGTCTTCTCACTAGTTTACCTCAATTGCTATTCGCAGACCCTGTCTGGCCGACCAATTACAGATCTACACACATCGTTATCAACAATATTAGTTCTGATATCTGACTATTATTGTGACTACGAGTATTATGATATTTGTAAACAAGTTGTTTCTATCAAAAAACAAAAAGTGTTATCAATTTTCTAACAATATAGGGTATATAATAGAATAAATGGAACATATATGTACGCTAAAACTAGTAAGTAAAAACGAATTTTTATTTTCTAGAAGGATCTTTTTACAGCAGTATGAAACGTCAATAGTAAAAATATTGAACATTACACTCTTTAATGTAATAAAAACAGGTAAACATGACATGAGATTTTCAATATAATACGCTTCGCAGCTTGGAATATATGAGATTATCTGGATACCCTATTTAATTGTATATAATATAATACTAGACTAGACATTAGATACTAGAATACTTAAGCTAAAGAAACAAATAGATAGGCTACTATGGGTTTGTTGATTTACAATAATTAATGCGTATTTTCTTTCATTTTTATTTCTGATACCAAATTATAAATTTGGTTGAAGGATAAAAAGTCAAAATTACAGTGTTGAGGGTTTTGATACAATATTGAAATATAGGAATAGAGAATTCGAAAATTTAGTTAAGTATAGAATTAAATTACATTCCATTGGATGATGTTCCAACTAGTAGGTTGAACAGGAAGATCTTAGGGATCGTAGACCGTGCCGGATATTTTTTGATTTTATAATAAATTAATTAAAGTTTAAGAATTGTGTAATTTGTATAAACTGGATTAATTCAAATGTATGTCTTTTTTATCTGAAAAGTAAAATTTTGGACTACTGATAATCTTCTTGAAAACTATGAGTGAAAAATTTGGAAGTCTATAGGTGTAAAGTTCTAATAAAGCAATAAATTGATTGTCGCAGAAATATACTCTTCACCTCAGAGATTTTATCAAAAGAGTTTTTAAAAGCGGTACGCTAACTCTGTAAGTTCTTGCAGCCTAATAACATTTAGACTGTTGGTGTCCAAGCACTGGTTTTATGCGAAATAAAACAAATTTTGGGTTAGTGCTCAAATGTAAGGAAGGGTACAGGTGAAGAAGGGGGAATGTCAAAAAAATTTTTGTTTTGTTTTGTTGATCTATTATATAGGTTATGTGCTGTAGTTTTAAGTGCATAAACAAGACTGGTTAAAAATGGGTAATGTCGTTAGATAAAAATATAAATAAAATACCCATACAGGTGAAAAAAGGGGAATGTCAGGACATTACCGCCTAAGAAGGAGGAATTTCAGCTGTGAGTCATGCAGACACGAGTAAACACGTTTTGATTGTTACTTCAATGTGATGTCTTGTGTAAGTTAGAGGTTAGTTTGTTTATGTTACGTACATAAAGTGTTTCACGATGAAAAGTAACGAAGAAATAAGTGATATAGAGAGTGATTGTGATGTGCGTAGTGCAGTGAATGTAAATCATTCTCAGGCAAAGAAAAGAAAGACATTTGGCCGCATAACTGACGTGAGTAAGAAACTTAGGTTACAAAGCCATTTCCCAGGACCTAACTGTCATTGCAAAAGATTGCTTTGTTTTTAAAATGTTCCTGAATGCTCTAGGAACAATATTTTGAAGCAGTTAAATTTAATGTCTTCTGTTGATGAACAGAACTCATATTTATGTGGCCTAATTAGCGTATAGAAAATTCAAAACCGACGTTCACGTCAAGATGAAGAAAACGCTAAATTTAAAGATGCAGTATATTCTTATAGTTATTCCAAGGCATTCTTATATTCTTTCCAAGGCAAAGTTTGATGACGTTGTGCACCTATCCAGATTCTGCACAAAGAATGCCGAAGAGTTCTTTAAAGCTTTACCTCATGCTGAATGAGGGCCTGGAGCACTGTAGTCTTAACCAAGTAACATTGTAACTCAATAATGTTCTCATTTTATCAATTAAATTCAATCTGTATTAAAACAAGTTTTGATTTAACTCATGACATTCCCCCTTTTTAACCAGTAAAAGTGTATTATTGACATAATTCTTTAAACAAAGCGTTCTAGTGAATTTCAAATGTCATGACAACCTACAAACCATATGGTAAACATATCAAAGATATGCTTTTAAAATTAATATTACATAATATAATTCAACATACCATTCATATCAGTCTTAAAACTTTAAAAATGTTCCCCTGTAAAATTAGTTAAAAGTGACATTCCCCCTTCTTCCCCTGTACCCTTCTATTAAAAAGTATATTCACTTAGTCTAGTCAAATTAAGAAGAAGGGTTATAGCTGGCAAGAAACACAAGTGGTTGTTCTCAACACTGTTGTTTTTCACAGCCTTCTTGTTTTGTTGTGTTTTTTACTTCTCAACACTCATTACTATATTCGTTAAAGAGAATTTTGATAATAACATATTGAAAAGGCATTATTAACTTTGTTTGAACGACTTTCAACATTGTGAAAGAGTGAAATAAGTTTAGGTCTTAAATGATATTTAGATTTTAAGTTTAATAGATTAAAATTAGAATGGAATTATGAGGTGGTTGAACACAACAACAATTTAACTTAAACATAATTACCGAACAATAAACTATCTTAACATTAATTACCAGAAATAATCTAAAATTGTTCTATAATATTAAGTGATTTATATCATATTTATAATAAGCGACAGATAAGTGATTTATGAAATGTCACATTCTAAAAATATTCCGTGAGTGGTGCATCACGCTTTGATATTCTGCTAATAGTGACCATGTGTTGATGTTATTCTTGGGCTCTGCTCACACATACATGTCCTTTGACACTTCCTGCGGATCTACACTCGACTTCTATTGAGGTTATCCACTCCTTAACATAGTACACTTTAGTAAATTGTAGTGAGTGCGTGTTAAAACATACGAAGGAATAGTATTTTGGAACTGAAATAACAAAGGTAGTCTACGGATTAACATTGTTTTGGGGAGTATACAAGATGATAACAGTACGTGGTTCACATTCTTGCGGAATGATAAAATTACGTTTTGAAAAGGATAATGTTAATCTCTCATTCCACGATTGTATGACGTCTGTCAGAAAACAGGGCCAGAAGAATACCGTTAGACGCCCCTTAGTTTATTTTAGATATACAGTCATTATCTACAACACCGGAGTTTTGTGTCGAATGATTTCTGATACAAGTCATTGAGGCAGGAAACTGACATCTGGTGTTCATCGTTAAGTATTATTTCATAAATATTTATAGTGGTTTTACATAATATACATATATTAAGTATAGAAACGTACTAAGGTGTGTTTTGACACACACACACACACACACACACACACACACACACACACACACACACACACACACACACACACACACACACACACACACACACACACACACACACACACACACACACACACACACACACACACACACACACACACACACACACACACACACACACACACACACACACACACACACACACACACACACACACACACACACACACACACACACACACACACACACACACACACACACACACACACACACACACACACACACACACACACACACACACAAGTTATTAAACATAAATCAATATTGGTTTCGATGCAGAAAACATTTTTAATCGATAAAATGGAAAACATTTACATACGAGTGTCGTCCATGAGTTGAGATGGAGCAGTCGTATTGCATCTGTTCATTTTTGGGGGACCTCAGGCACAATTGTGTGAAAAACCACTCTGTGGGTAGACATATTTCCTTATTGACCTAATATAATACATTTGTGTTCGGATGGAGGTCTTATTGTGGACATGACATCGAGTGAATGGTAATCTCTGTCACAGACACCCCTCACCACCCCTCACTCACGTCTATCCTTGTCGGCTTATCTCTTTACAGTGATAAATGTCACAGGGGTCAATTCATTATCACTTTGATGAGGGCTACTCTAGATTCCATCAATGGAGTCTTTCAGACATAATTGCTACACACAAGAAAGAATATCTTCATTGATGACCCCTTTATGAGTTTGAATGATAATTGAGATTTTCTAATATGAGTAAGGCTATCATTGCTTGGTTTCTGCTGTTTCACCAAACTGTACTCAAGAATAATTCAATGGATCCTATTCTTACAGTGAAACGTTATTTATAATGAATACATGTGCTTAGATTGCCGCGATTGTAACTCGGATCTGATTGTTAGGTCAGATTTGATATTGACGATTATTATATGCTAAAAACCTGTTTTCGTCAATTCACCTCAATCCAGATCATGAAAAGATAAAGGTAAACATATTGAGGTAAACAATTTTACAAAACATTTAAAAACAAAATATAAAAACATTTTGAATGTCAATTTTCCAGTCGATTAGAGGTAGGAGATATTTCATGAAACCTGCTCCCGTTTGCATATTTATTTAATGAAGACCATGTTATGATTAACGGTAAATATATTTATATATTTAAGGCATTTAAGAAAAATCCTTTAACAAATTAGAGGTTGGTGATCTTCCTTGAAACCTGTTCTTGTCAGTTGACATATCAATAAAGACCATTTTAAGAATAACTGTAAAAGTATTGTCATATTTAAGACATTAAAAAGCATGTAATCGGCTATCGTCTGAACAATTAGGGATTGGTGTTCTTCCTTGAAACCTGTTCATATCAGTTGATTTATCAATTCAGACCATTTTAAGAATAACGGTAAAAGTATTATCTTATTTAAGCCATTAAAAAAGCTTGTAATCGGCTATCGTCTGAACAATAAGAGATTGGTGATCTTTCTTGAAACTCTTGTCAGTTTACTTATCAATTCAGACGATGTTGAGAGTAATGGTAAAACTATTGATTTTTAAGTCATTAAAAATACTTGCGATCGGCTATCCTCTTGAGGATCAGAGGTTCGTGCTTCATTGGAACTGGCTAGAGGTAGAATTTTTCTCCAGTTTAAACGAAAAAGTATTCAATATAAAATAATTGAAACGAATGCCAGTGTACTGAATGACCAGATTTTTGTTGATATTGAAAATATTGTATAAATTGTTGACTGATGTGGGAAGCCTGAAGACAGGCGGTGACATTTTCATTGTTTGAGCTGAAAGGTCGAACCTGCACACTGGCACCTCCCTCCGTGCCACTGCCGCCAGTTTAACTCGCAGGTCTTGGCTACGTTATGACAACTCTATTTATACCCCCTCACCTGTCTCCGCCCGCCGCTGCTGTCACAACTGGGCTGGTTTCGTCTCTTTTCGGGACGGGTCAAACACCTTCCGCCGATGTTGCCAAAACGGACCAAGTTTTGGCCGGTTCTCGTTGGCAAGAAGTCTAGAGCCCTGGAAGTCTGGCACCACAACTCGGTACACGTGTTTGGTCATTTAGAGATGTGAGATAATCCTACCGTGCTTACAGGATATGAAAATCTCTCTGCACATTAAATTTGAGACTAATATCTATCTTCTAATTTTTACTTATTACATTCATAAGGAGGACCTTGAACATACGTTGGAAAATCTTAATCATAGGCAGAGGTTAAGGTTCATATAATGTATTTGAGTTAAGTCTAAAGGATCAAAGAATAACAATTAATATATATCAGAAAAAAAACACAACCTTCTTTAGGATAGTTTATAATTGATTAACTACTTTTTAACAATCAAATTAGAAAGCTTGATATCTAAACAAGGTAAATCATTCATCAAGTAACACACAAGTTAAAATTAAGACAGCACACCAAATTAGTACATTAAAAACATAGGTGTTATGAATGGTGAACTTTAGAATACATTTTTCATTCAGATAAAAATATAAAGTCGAAAAGAAAATAAAAAATTTTATTTTGTAAAACTTTTGCTTGTACATTAATGCTATTTTTTAAAACCTTGAGAATCGAACACCTGTTATTTAGTACGGTCTTTTTAAATTATATCTTTTTAGTCATTCTTCCTGCCTATATAAGTACAGAGAGTAAGTATATTTTTTCCAATTTGTACTCCCTGTTCTTGGGGATTTATTCTTTTAAAGAGGCGAAAGAGTAGTTCTAATCTGAAGTGAAAGATAAAATTGTCCTTCATATATCTTTATAAAAGAAGAAAACACGACAACGACATCAACTGTGTGGTATTGTCCAGGTTGTTTATTTAAAGCTAACAGTTTTTTTCTGGAACAACACATTTTAACCATTATCCCGTACTAATGTTTTTACTGTCTGTAATTAATGATAATTAGGCCTAACAAATAGTTTCTTTGATGAATGATGATTCATCATCATGTATTTTGCAAACACTATAACCCAAATATATATATATATATATATATATATATATATATATATATATATATATACATATGTATATATTTGGGTTATAGTCTTTGCAAAATACATAATGATATATATATATATATATATATATATATATATATATATATATATATATATATATATATATATATATATATATACATGATGTGATTCCTAAAAATTTATATTGGCAGGTCTAAGTAACAAATTTACAAACATAAATTAAGGTTAATAACCTCTATAATAGAAATTTAAGGATCTGTACAAGAGGCATTACATCATTAGGATACTTCCCATCTGGTAGTATGTATAGGTATTTAATTTAAAATTTACTTTTAATAAAAGAGTTTTAGTTGCTATTCTCTAAATATTACGAATATTAGTTTAACTAAACCCCAATGTACAAATATAATGAAAATAAATGCTTCCAGAGGTTGCATTGAGATTGCTAATAAGCTGATGGCATCGCTGGTCCTCCCCTTTTTCGGTTTAGCTGGTAGAGATAACAGTTGAGTAAGGATGGCTCTCAACATCGAGGCTGTTGTTTTAGCAATTTGTAGGTGCATTGTCATTGATAATGTTAATTATATTCATGACAATGACACTGTAAGCCTAAGAACTCAGATAATGACAGATGATTTCAAAGTTTGACGTCAAATTCCAACATTAAAAAATATAGAAAACAAACTTTTTGCATATGTTTCCTTAAGATCACTTAAAACATAAAGGGAAATCAAACGGAAATTAATTGGTGTTATGCAAACACGCTTAAGATAATTGAAATTTGACTTAGAGATTGTATGAACAGTGAGAAAGTATTTTCATTAATTATAATAACTATACTATACAGGGTGTTAAAAAATAGGAAATATTTTTGGATATGGTTTAATAGGTAAAAAAGAACAAAAGGCATAATGGTCTATTTCATTTCGTTTAGTGTCTGTCTGTGTGTTTTCAATTTAAAAGTCAAAACACAGTTACAATTTAAATTACGACGTTTTTTATTTTTCGTGTTTGTATGTGTAATTGGGATATTACTTACTGATGAAGGAGAAAAATATATCGTTATTACTTAAAAATGGCGGCCTTTTAAAATTTAATGAAAGGATCTATAAAAGGAGCTGAAACTGTAGAGAGGAAAAAATCCTCACAGAGGAATAAAGATCCATAAAAGTGAACTTGTAAAAGACAAAAATTTTGTTACCGTAAATGTTAAGAACAGATAGCGAAATATATGCATGTTTGATATTCTCGTGCGAACTGTAATACATTGACTAAAGTGGACGAAGCGTAGTAGTCTATAGTGTTAGAGGAATTCTTTTGTTTATTTCTACCAACCTATCGTGGTTTAACCGATGTTACCATATATGCAACAGTAACAACAGAATGGTTACATGTCCAGAGATGTAGCATCAAGCCCACTGTACAGTGGTATCCCGCAAGTACCGTTGTGAAAGCATTTCCTTGTTGTAATAATACTCCGGTAGTTAATGACGCTAGGGAGATATTTGGGGCTACGCGGTGCAGTTATGCGGGGAGAATGATGGAATTAATCAACCCCTTCGTCATTACCCTGGCGGAACTTGTGCGTGTATTCGTTATACGCCTCATTACCTGCAGATGAGTGGGACCAACTTTTAGAGGAAATTGAGTAAAGTTGTACGTAAGAATTTGGGAGGTGTGTCGTAAGGGATAAAGTCAATGCTTCACTCACACTATTAACTCAATGTTGTATTAAATAATGGCTACGCCCGACCACGAAACAATATTAGTATAATAAAATACCTCAATTTACTAACCAATATCTTATCTCTAAATTAGTTACACATTTGTTATTTTTATTATTTTTAGTATAATGAAATTTAAAATGTTCATGTTAAATAAATGTTAAAATAAAATCTCTTTCTTATAATATGTAGGATGTTTTGTGAGAGCATCACAAATTATTGGTCGAAGATTTTTAAAGCGATTACTGAGAAAAATTGAAACAACGCAATTGTACTATAGGATTCAATTTCTTGTCTGATTTTTGGATTTTAGACAGAAATTATTAAATACGTACTGACACAGCAGAGGTAAATAGAGATGGAAAAGTAACAGCATTTTCACAATGGTAATTACCGATCAACATCTACAAATATGAAAAGAATATACGAATTGTCTTGCAATTTAAATAATTCCTCAAACACCTTCTTTAAATTTCCCAAAAGAAGAAACCATACACAAGTATGGAAAACAAATAGACTAAATAAACCATTATAAAAATTTCTTCATTCATGAAAGAATACAAATTTATAGTGAACGGAAGGGTGTATTCAGTCTGAGAACTCCATTTGAACTCACTATCAAAATTCAATATGATAAAGCTTACAGGTCCACCCAACCTTGAGATTGTAACGTCCCAGAACGAGGTAGTAATCTCGTACTCACTGTTGTCGATTTATAGATGTATATGATAATTCTTAGCCCTTTCTGGTAACCTCCCTGAATACAGAAAAATTAAAAAAAAATTATTGTCACTTCATATCAAATACCTTACCTCAAATATTGATATTTTTTATCTCTTTGCGTAAAATTACAGGAATGTATGACTGAACGATAAAGTAGGCCTTTTTAGGCAGTTGTGTAATCAGATCAGACACAACGGTGGAAGATACATAGTATAAAAGTCTTACAGTATGTACAACAATTGCAGCTTCAATGAGTGACTTATTTTTAATCGTTTATGACTTAATGACACCATATCTGTTTTAATAAATGTAATTTCATAAAATAACATGTTTTTAAATATTTGTATCGTAATAAATTGAATTGTTTCATAAACAAAAACATGTTATGTCACATCGTACACATGACGTTGCTTTATTTTGTGTTGTAGTACCATATAATGTATATTTTGTTAGGTCGTGTGAATGGTGTTTTATCATACTATTTACAATTCAATAAATCATGCATTTGAGTCATATTACAAACAATATATATTACATACAAGTTCAGAGTTAAAACGGGTTTTTAATCTACATTCACAGTTAATATACGCTTTTATAATAGTTGCAAAACAAAATTAACAATAGTTTTTAAATGTTAGGAAAAATATTACGTAGATGGTGGATTTAGCTTCGTTCAACTTAAAATATGACATATCAGACAATAATTTATCAGTTATTTAGCCTAAGAATTAAAATATTTCTAAGAATTACAAATTAATTGAAATAAATAATAAAATTATTGACAAACTTGGAAACAGGGGAAATTATCTTTGTAATGGAACAGAAAGTTTTATTAAAACATCTGAATTATTGATTAAGGAACTCTTAATATAGTAATGTGTAATATAGTAGAATATATAGTATAATATAGTAGAAGTGTAATGTAAATAATTTTGAATTTATAGATATTGAATTTGTTTTTAAATTTTAAGTCTGATTGATATCACCACCATGAAGAGTTAATCGGTGGACTGAGTACTGCAGATTTCTCTCTCTAAGTTGGTAGTTATTTTTAAATTTGTGTTTCAGAAATTTTGACTGATTTGATTTTCACAAGTAAAGTTTTAAAACATGTATGAAGAAGTCAATGTCATGCTATTAAAACTAAAGAAATACTACCTGGCAGGTTAGTCTACACCTCAGCTGAAATATTATTCCAACAATTCTTTTGGTAAAATGTTACAGTCCACAGATTTCACCCCAGACGCCTAGTAAATGACACTAATATCAAAATAGTATCCATCCTACGATCAAAGAGGCCATAACGTATCTGAGAGCTTTATGATCTAGCCCATCGACAAGTCGCGCCCATTTGCCAATTTCAACACCTGGCAATAGCTAACAAGTGGCATACTTTCCACCCGGTGGATGTTATGTTGCCTTTGATCAGGTCAAGTATCAACTACCGGTGACGAATGGTCTAGACGGCAACCGGTGGATCGGCTCCAACTGGTGTTGGCATTCCGCTGTAAATATCTGCAGACAAACAGTCTGGACAGGTCCAAGTGTCTCGATGAAATTGATTCACGCACCACTATCTACAATGTATTACAAGATCTTTTTAATTTTATGAGGCTGGTGTTATTACTATTCTCTAAGTTTTCCAGTGCATACCACGTCGTAAAACTGCTAGCACAACTACAATCTTGAGTTATCTTTATGTCTAGAAAAAAATATCTTCAACCAATACACGTTAACACAACCAACTAGGAGAACCAATAAAGCACATCCACAGATGAGTTAAGGGAGCGAAACTGCTGAAGATTAATTAATAAGAGATCAATACGTCTTATTGTTTACAACCTCCAGGTTTTCGATAATCTAATGCAGTCGTTTCGTTGAAGTTATTTTACTTCTTGATTACATCTCAAGTGTCAGATGTATAATTAGTTTTGAAGCAATAGCTATGTTGATAAGACTGATTAAAAAAAATATAATTATGTTTTTGTAAGTCTAATGTATTCATGAACTCATGTAGATTTTATAAATTTTGTTTCACAATGTAAGTGAAGCACACCTACAGACTGAAGAACTGTGTGAGACGTATGAAGAGGAAATTCCTCTATGTACACTTGGATACTACACAATCCCATGTAGTTGTATCTTCAACAAAGAAACATCATCCACAGTGGAATATCAGGCGTCAACGGTATGGACAATTGGGCCTTATGACTCATGCCAGCTGATTATACTATCATAATGTTATTTAGCTAAGAGTTAAAAATAAATTTGATAAGTGCTAAGTGACAATGTTCCAAGTACTCTTTGGGCACTGGTATTGACAATGTATGTGACTCAAAACTGATAGTATCAAAGGTTATCTAATTTTAAATTATACATGAATAGTAATTTTCCTACTCTCAGACTACAGTTATTATCTGCATAAATTTGAACAAGTTGTCGATTTTTAGTCCAATTTTATTTTTATTCCATCAATTGTTTTTTTATATTCTATCCCTTCGAATTGATATAGAACGTGTTGAATGGTTGCATTTATGTCTACAGGCCGACCATGGAGGTGCCAGAATGCTAACTAACGGAGTTATGAATGAAGTATATTAAATTATAATACTCAGCCTCATAAAATTATGATAAATATATCGACGCGAAGTTATAAAGACTCTGAATTATTAAATAAGGCTTGGTTAACAAGTCACTTACTCATCTAACTTACACGATAGTTAAGACATACGTTTAGAGTTCAAAAATTAAATAAGGCATTATCTTAACTTGATAATACATTTAGGAAAGCTTTCACGAGTATATCACTTGTTTCTTTTTAATATAGACTACTCTTGTTTTTTACGTCTAAGGATTGTTTCATGTCTACATTGTATGTATATGATATTGACATAACAATAATGATAGTTGATGCAATCAAAATCGATTATTGTATGTTTATTTGTGAACTGAATTAAAGAAACTGATTCTGATCACATTGAGGATTCAGAAAACTGCACCATCAGCCCTCCCTTCTAATTCCCGAGTTTTTGCTTCTCGGACTCAGCTGGAGGCACTCGGCGAGTGTCAGGCAGATTGATGGCGCGGACCCTCCTCAGGACCTTCCCTCAGAGAATACCCGGATAATGTCCTTTCAGAGCCTTGCATGTCCTGCCCAGGAGATGAGGGTATTGTAAAAACATCATGGACACAAAGCCCAGTCTGAACATGATGATTAGGGAGCTCCCCAGTGACTTCGTGATTCGCCTGGGACCTGACTTTTTGTACTGTAGTTCTAGTTTCTACATTTCTGGTCATTGTTGATAATACAGTTAATTTCTATTTTAAACTGTTTAAAATACCAACAAGAGATGGGTATTTTAGTTGTACCTCGTAAGTAGTAATTTATCATTCTCAATGAGAATTGAGAAACTGAAACAACACCTGAGTCTATCATTGTTTTCTATGTCTTATTGCTGTACATTGATAGTTCGTTGATAGCGATTGATTCTATTGAAGATCAACATGCGTGCTCAATTCTGCTGTCTAATTTAAATGTAAAGGTTTTTAATTGCTTTAAATTGAAAATAACAACTGGGTAAATGTCTATATAGCTCATTCAGCCCATATGTAAATAGCAAATGATAAAAATATATTATTGTGTTAATTAGTTGTTGATTTAATATTACAAAGTTAGTAACTACTTAATAGTTTCGTAACAGTTTCATTTTATGAGTACTTTCAACGGAAGTATTATTTTGACTCGTTTTACATATCTTTCAACCTCAATTGTACAGAAATTTAAAATAAAATGTAATAGTAAGAGAATAAATTAATATTATTTATGCAACTTAACGATATTTTTACAAGTTTCTTGTTTATGATGAAACTGCATACAATCTAAATTTAATACACAAACCATGATAATATTATCTTCTATGTATCATAAATAATATGGATCTGATAAACGTGAGATTGAAAATGTATTGCATACGAAAGGATAAAGAGAATAATGTATACGATTTTGTTATGATGTTTGTTATAGATGTTATAGATCGATCGTACATGGTGTAAGAAAGAAACAGCGAAAATGTAACTATTTTTAATATCTTAAAAAAGTGAACAAAATAATATGTATAATAAGTAATTAATATCAAAGATGTCATCATTAGTAATTAGGTTTGGAATGAGATTTTATTAAATAATTTAAAGAAAACACAAAAAGATAGCAGACAGATTGAGAATATTTTTTTTCAATAATTTAATCAAAATGAACTTCATCATCTTCCACAAATCAACCTATCCAAAAAGGATTATCACCAAATATGTTATCAATCAGATGAACATAAATGGTCATAGGATTGCGTGCTACTTAAGTAGTTAATAGCTCACGCCATACAATATTCCTTGTAAAGTTAGTATTCTTAGTATTGCTTAGAATGTGAGCATCTGTTTTTTACTATCAAATCACTATTCTGTGTCTTCCCTACGACAAAGGTATACCAGCTAATGAAAATCCAAGTCTTGGCTCTGACTCGTTTCTCGATGCATGTATGAGTGTGCAAGAGTACATTGGTTTATATTCGGTAAAGACCTCTTGTAATGCCTACAACATATTGAGCTGAAACCAACATTTGCCGCACCATCTACACGACAACTACAATTATGAAATTTTGTTGTTTAAAACGACACGAATAATGACAGTGAACGATATCCAGTCGTAGAAACAGTGTCTGGCACAGCACAGGTGCCAACCGCCACTTCCTCCGCCTTGATGTCACGTCACGTCTCATATCTGTCGTGCTGTGTCGTTAGTTGGCAACACTGCATATCGAGCGGCACACTTCACAAGTTCCGCCTCCTCCATCAGCCCGCGGTCTGGTCATCGTTCTGGTCTAATCTGGAGCTTTTACTAGGAAACGAATGGAGAGACTCAGGCATTTCTCGTATTTGATTTCATATACAAGGTAAAAGTTTGAAACTAAATTTACTCTCATACCTTCTCAATATTAAAAAAAAACAAAAAAAACACAAGACGAAATTTAATTTTTTGACACCAGTAGAAACTGGTTGTGATAATACCTCTAAAGGCTATCAATTATTAACCATTTAGAGGGTCCCAAAACAATCAGGTTGCGTTATGGGATTCTAAATTTAAGAAATGCCTTAGTTCGGTCAAGCATAATCTTAAACCCCTCACATATTATTGTTAGTATCTAATAATTTCTCTACTAATTATGTACATTACTGCAGTACCATAACAACAGTAATTCATAATTATGGTTGTTTGTATTCCTGTTAATGCTTATAGTATAATATGTATATTGTAACATTTTTAGAGGAGAAATGAAAATTTGGCTCTATTTTGTTAGCCCACCGCTCTCTTTCAGTCTCATATAAACGAAATTGCCATCCTGTAATAGTAATTAATGATTGTATATATTTAGTGTATTCTTAAATTTGCCTTGTTTTACAATAATGGGAGTCAGCTAACGCTTTTATCTTATCTTACTTACAAATACCTCCGGTTATCGGTGTGGCGAAAGAATAAACATCCGTCGAGATAGTGCCTATCATGTAGGTAATAAATACTTAAGGGTCTGATTGGAAGTGCCTGAGAGAGCAAACTAATATTACAATTTAGCAAACCTATATCAAAGTTAGAGTTGTTTGTTGATGGCTAACAAAAACCCCTTATTTAGTGTACAACGAGTATAAAGGCTACTGATTCTTAGGTACGATTAGACTTAATGAAGTAGTTATAAAGATTATAACACATTGCCTTCCTTGAACTCTAGAAATTTATACAATTCTAGACTTAAAACACTTCAGCCGCTGGTTGTCAATTCGGATCTATTTAACATGGATTATAAACTATTTAGCTTTTGATTTGGTTATACTAAAAATTAAATCAAATACTGACTTGCAAGTGATCAGTAATGCCACCCCGCCTGTAAAGAGTTTTAACACATCAGACTTTTGTATTAACCGAAAACAGCAGGCACATATTAGTTATTTAGAACGATTATGTCATGTCAATCCTCATCTCTTGAATTAATCAAATATTAGGCTTGTGCTAATCAATTCATGTTTGGTATCCATTGTAACGGCCGAATCACAAATTCCTGTAACCATTCTATGCTAGGCGTGCTTACTAGTAAAGGCGGGAACATTTTGAATTTTGAATCAGTTAAACACAACTAAATGTGAACGAAGAAAGCCTATTCTCGCCTACCGGGAGGTCGTCACGGCATGTGAGCAGAAGTCACGGCCCGAACTTCCCGCAAATCGCATGTCCGGGAACACATTGTGGGCTGAAGGGTTTACGATCTCCCTGTCCCCAGAGGTTCGCCCAGCTGGTAACCGTGTCCCGGCAGCTTCTGGGTATTACCTGAAGCTCGAACACCCTGAAGAGTGAAAGAAATCCATCAATCCTAGTGACGGAATGTTCTGTGGGACTCTCAGTTAGCGGTTTTAGTTACTCGTGTGTCTTGACATTTCCGATCGTAGACGAAACGTTTACTGACGAATCAAAAATAATTTCCTATTCAACCTCAATTTACATTCAGTGGTGCTTGTGTCATAACTGTGCTAAAGCTGTACATCTGTGTTGTATGATGTGTTACATGCACCATATGACGTTGCTGAGGTACCTATGTTGTGTCACTTGGTGCATGCTTCATATTTGTTTACAATTGAGTTACATGTGTTGCTTTATGTCGTGCATGCATCATGCCGTGTTAGAGCATTACTTGTGTTGTGTCATGCTTTTTCACTTCTGACTTTAGCGCAGATCTCAGTTTGTGTTTTTGACTTACAGCTTCATAATTGTCAAATTGACAACTGACGTGTTCAAGGACATGATTTATTAATTGTTCATCAACTTTATATTTTAGAATTTAGACTACAGTATCAAGTTTCTATTGTAATGCATAACGATAGCACATGTCTGTAATCCTATTATTTATCATTAATAATGCACTTTAAATAATCGAGCTAGTTGGGATGGGATATGGAGAGGGTATCCTACCACTAAACTATCCTTTACAAAATTTACCTCTTGTGGAAAGAACAAGCTAAATCCTAGATTTGATGTTTTCTGAAACCTATGAGTGAATAAACCAAAACATATTAGTCGCTGGGTTTCCAAAGACAACGTCAGCTGAATTACTCTATAATAATTAATTATTGAGAAACAGCGAGTTTTTAACAATAGAGGAATAGCGGCAAGGCCTTGTTCAGTCCGAGATTAAACACCTACAGAATGACACGAATAACATATGTTACAACACCACAGGGAAGCGTTGCCAACTGTTCCAGCTTGACACTACACGCGTGCCAACTTATACTTATTCACCAGTGTTGTGCGATGTGCAGGTGTACCAACTGTCTACAACTTACAGTGTTCTTGCATTCTCTATGTCCTTTCTTAGCACGTACTTATCTAAAAGTTTCTCTGAATTTACTGTCCGTAACTTTTGAATGAACGTCTGAGAATTTATTTAAATTTAAAACTATTTAAATCGTATAATGGTTATGGAATAAGTAAACTTGATTTCGATATATTACGGCAGTAGGTCAAACGTTGGATTATTATAGCTGTGAAATATTCGATGGTTTATTAGATAAGAACTCAGTTAGTTATTTAGTAAACAAATGAAACGAAATGAAGAAAGAAAAGAAAAATGCCTTTATTAATGAGGTGGAGTTAGGGCTATCAAACCCTCTCTACCACTTAACCTCCTATTGTATACAGTAAATTTACAATACTTTAATACAATTTTGATAAATTATTAACTTATTATTGAAATGGAAAAAAAAACAAAAATGCTGTAGTAAGCCAACTAATAAATAAGGCTTTAATGTGTAAATCTACTAAAGAAAGAACTTATTTAACCAGCCAATGTGCATGATCCAATGATATTACAATCGGGTACGTCAGATTGTAAACACTATATATATATAAAAAAATTGTGAATATAAGAGAATGGATACTTTTCCAACTTTTTTAAATGATAATTTTTGAGAAGCGAAAGGGTTCCAGTTCTTTGTAAAAACGAAACATAAATTGATTATTTTCAACCCTTAGCATATAAATAAATTTTATATTTTGATGCCGACACATCACGTTTAATTTTGAGTAATCGTAAAACATGAACTTATTTAAAATGTACTTTAAAAAAATGTTTTTCGTATCGTTAACGAATTTTTTTTTTATTTCTGAAGTGTCTTCGAAATCTGTAAAAAACATACGTTACAATCATCGGAAATAAAAAATAATATATATATATATATATATATATATATATATATATATATGTATTTAAAATATTCTTAAGGGATATCAAATGTACTTCCGTAAATATAAATATATTTTCAAGTAAAACATGATTTCCAGAGTCTAAAAATACAAACATATTCCCAATACTCCAGTCATTGGATTACAAATGAAAATTACTACTTTAGATATTACATACTTTTAGTCTCCGGAGCACAGGTGAGGAAAACGATAGGCTGACAAAACTGCTCATAACACCAAAAGGATGGAATGATTGGATGCAATTCTTGCTTGAATACGTAAGGAACTTACTATTTCATTTGTGATACACAAATATTTTTATCATAGTTATACTATCTAGACCGTGAATTAACTTTATATGAAAGCACAGATACCCAATATTATATACCTCGAGTTGTAAGCTTAACACAGTGTTGATAGTTCAATATCGTACTGCTTGGAAGGGTTGCCTCTACAAGTCTGAGGCCACATCATCAAGTCTGCGCTGCGGAGGGCAGGAAGGGTGGCCCAAGGTGACACTGAAGAATGAGTTGCGATCTTTAACCGCCAAATTGTAGAAGGGCGCCTCCCTCGCCATCAGTCATCCGAGTAGCGGAGCAGCAGATGAACATTCCTCAGTCAAATGGAACCGAGGAACAATTCGCAGAATGTTAAACAATCACATTCACTCCAAACGATCACAGTCTGGTTCTCAAGCACTCATTTGCTGGAGTTGATGTCGTCACTGTTTCTGCTAACTCCTGAAATGGTACCATGTTTCGGGACGCACTGAACACTCCAAAGTCATTGGATTACGAAGAATTATTGCCCGTCACTAACTTTTCATGTGTTTTACTTAATTGGATTCTTTTAAGGTGTCCAACTTATTGTTACGCAGAGAGCAACTAATATCGAGGTTTTTAATTTAATTCAACTCATCTGGACTGGATAACGGACTTGAAATTGTATCTTTACGAGGCTAGGGATCTCAATTCCCAAAACTATTTTTATGTTATAATATAGTTAGAAATTACTGTATACCTCCTTACTTAATATGGCGACCTTATTATAATCTTTTGTTATTATAAAATAAGATCCAATAGTGTAAGGCAAGTAGGTAACGAATGCTATTACATAACATAATAATAACTATGTTTTTTACATTAATGTTCTTGTTAAAGGCATTACAAATGTTTAACAAAATGCTTTCACCCTAATGAACGTTATTAATTATCCTTGTTCCAGTTATGTTTATCTGTAGAAGTATTATTGTATAAATAATAATAATAACAATTAAATAACTACAATACCTATAAAATAATAATATTACTAGAATAATTAATATTTAATAATATAGGTAGGTGCATAACATTAACATTATTACTATAATGTATTAATATAATTTAATAATTATTCATAGAAGCTTCATGTTATTTTAAAATTTAGTATAATATTACAGTATTGAGTGAGTGATAAAATGTGGATATTTCGTTTGAATATGCCAAGAACGGTTTGAAATGCTTTTGCTCCTGAATGAGTGAATGAGCTGAATGAGTATATTACTTAGTATGAATGCAAACTTTTTCTTCAAAAGATAACTATTCCTGAGAATGTTTCAGTGGGAATGTGTTTATTTAACGTTGTAGTCGTTGTTCCCGTTCCCATTTCGCTGAGGAATGCTCATCACCACCCAACGCGTTTCTCCTCTTCCCAACCATCATCAACGCCCATTGAATAAGAACATCAGATTTGTAGTAAATACGGGAAGCGTTATTCTTATAATGTGGTCAGAAACGTATTCTACAGTGGAAATAAATTTCACCACCATTTACTATTTGTCAACAAGAATTTGGTTTATAATATAATTGTACTATAATATAATAGATATATTATAAGTTTATGCTAAATAATGGTTAAGAGGTTATCAGTTGATGCGTGGTTAATCATGGTAGATAAAATATTTAGCCTTCAATGAGCACCCTGGGGGGAAATTTTGGACCAAATTAATTTTATTTGGCATCACTAGGCTTCAAGCTCCACCTCCACTTCCTACTTACTAGCTGCCAGGTGAGTAATAAATAATTTTATTTATCTTGGAATCCAGTGGACCATGTGTGCCATTTAAGGTTGTGTTTTCCTCATTGCCTATTTTTTATTTACATAATTTCCCTTATTAACCAAAGGCAATTTTTAATCAAAAAATTATACAACATTATAAAACCAGTGTTTTGAATTATATAACCTATATTTTTAATTTCAAAATTTGCTTACGCTGTGCAAGATATAATTGAGATGGAATAAATACATGCATACATTTTTCTACATATAATAAAGTGTTAGCTGCTATATAATTTTGGATCTAAAACTTTAATAAAATTATACTCATAGCTACAATCAAAGAGTTAACATTTCCCCCTCAAAGTTACATAATTTTATGAGAAGATATCTAATTGCTATACCAATATATTACAACTCGCACACACTAATCTAGTAAAAGGAAACAAACAAGTATGCAAGTACACAAGTGTACAAGTATGTATGCAATTTATTTACGTTTATAATTTATAAGCGTGTTTTTAAAATGAGGTCCAGTAGACTCCAGTGTGCCTGTAGAAGGAAATAAAAATATGTATGCCTTTTGAAGTTTAACCTTCTAATATTCAATAATAATCTGTTAGTTTATATGAGAAGTAAATAACAAACACAAAGCAAAACATTGAACGTTATTTTTTACTGTTGTTGGTCACAGTTTTAACTGTTGTTGGATTTAATCAAACGTGAAAATAGGCACAGTGGGAATTAGTAGCGGTTATGGACTAAGAAATATCCTGATAAAAAAGTGACCGGAACGTGGCATGATAGCGCTTGTCATCTAGCAGCCACAAGATATAGCTCTTCATACAGCAAACACAGGATGGCTCTTCTCATCCAGCTATCACAGGATGGCGCTTGTCATCCAGAAACCACAAGATATAGCTCTTCATACAGCAAACACAGGATGGCTCTCCTCATCCAGCTATCACAGGATGGCGCTTGTCATCCAGAAACCACAAGATATAGCTCTTCATACAGCAAACACAGGATGGCTCTCCTCATCCAGCTATCATACGATGGCGCTTGTCATCCAGCAGCCACAAGATAGAGCTCTTTATACATCAAACACAGGATGGCTCTCCTCATCCAGCTATCACAGGACGGCACTTGTCATCTAACAGCCACATGATAGAGCTCTTCATACAGCTACTACAGGACAACACTTGTCATCCAGAAACCACAAGATATAGCTCTTCATACAGCAAACACAGGATGGCTCTCCTCATCCAGCTATCACAGGATGGCGCTTGTCATCCAGCAGCCACAAGATATAGCTCTTTATAGAGCAAACACAGGATGGCTCTTCTCATCCAGCTATCACAGGATGGCGCTTGTCATCCAGAAGCCACAAGATATAGCTCTTCATACAGCAAACACAGGATGGCTCTCCTCATCCAGCTATCACAGGATGGCGCTTGTCATCCAGAAACCACAAGATATAGCTCTTCATACAGCAAACACAAGATGGCTCTCCCCATCCAGCTATCACAGGATGGCGCTTGTCATCCAGCAGCCACATGATAGAGCTCTTCATACAGCAAACATAGGTTGGCTCTCCTCATCCAGCTATCACAGGATGGCGCTTGTCATCCAGAAGCCACAAGATATAGCTCTTTATACAGCAAATACAGGATGGCTCTCCTCATCCAGCTACCACGGGACGGCACTTGTCATCCAGCAGCCACATGACAGAGCTCTTCATACAGCAAACACAGGATGGCTCTCCCCATCCAGCTATCACAGGATGGCGCTTGTCATCCAGAAACCACAAGATATAGCTCTTCATACAGCAAACACAGGATGGCTCTCCTCATCCAGCTATCACACGATGGCGCTTGTCATCCAGCAGCCACAAGATAGAGCTCTTTATACAGCAAACACAGGATGGCTCTCCTCATCCAACTGTCACAGGATGGCGCTTGTCATCCAGCAGCCACATGATAGAGCTCTTCATACATCAAACACATGATGGCTCTCCTCATCCAGCTATCACAGGACGGCACTTGTCATCTAACAGCCACATGATAGAGCTCTTCATACAGCTACTACAGGACAACACTTGTTATCCAGCAGCCACAATATAGAGTTTTTCATACAGTAAACACAGTATGGCACTCGGCTACCATAAAATGATAGTCGTCATTCAGCAGGTACAGGGGAGCTTTGTCATCCACCAGCCAAAGGACTGCGCTTGTTATACCGTCACGGTCCAAACATTGAACACTCTTTTGGTTACGAATCGTTGCGCGTCAGTGGCTTTCCTGTTTTGCTGCTGGTGAAGAAAACACTGACTGTGGTCAGCAACTAGAAAATACACGTGGTATAAAAGAAGAACAATAGTTCTCCAGGTCTGGGCCTTTATATCTACCCAAATTTGTTTATTAGTATCAGTTTCAGTATGATTTTAAAACGTATTATTAGCTATTATTATTACCTAACTTTTTTGCTTATCTGCTAAATATAGATTTTTATTACTAACTCGTTTGTATATTAACTATTTAATATTGTTATCTATTTTATACTGAGTTCCATATGAGCTAGTGCTTTGAAAATATAAACTGTGTTTCTATTTGTATTGTTTTGTTATCTATTAATTTTTGTATCTGTATTATGAAATATTCCTTAAATATTGGACTCAGAGTGAAGGACTATAGAAACAACTGCCAGAAGAATCATGACTGTCGTACCTTAAGATGTAAATGGGGAATTTTGTAAATTTGTTGTAACATTCTAATAAATAGATTTTTCTGATTTCTAAATTTGTTTTAGTATTTAAATAGTTTTGATTTATTGTGTAACTGTACACACATTATACAAATATAAAAATTTTAATAAGCAGGTGGGCGTAAATTTGTTAATTACACAAAGATTCATTGTACTGTATATAGTGAGTGTCTTTACAAGTGGGAGGGGTGAGTTAGTCTGCCCGTTAAGTATGTGTAGTGATTATAACAAGTCACTATTCTCTCTTCCCCGTAATTTGAGAACCAGGGAATTCGTAGAAGCAAATGTTAACATTAACAGTGTTTAAACTGTTTATAAATAATTAGTTACTTGCTTGTTTGTACAATAGGTTTTAGATTAGTAACATGTTTCAAGCGCTGAGCGTTAGTAAAGAGGGGCTCGGCAAAATTCACTTCTGAATGACTGTCCATCTGATGGATGTCTATATGTCTGTCTGTCCGCACGATATCTCGAAAACGAACTGATCTATAGACTTAAAATTATATATGAATCTCCATTTCTATATGGCAAACACTGAGATCGATTATGGCACATGTAAATTTTAGGATGTGGGTGAGCGTTAGCGAATATTTTTATATTTGTATTATGGGAAATCAAGGTGACAACGACAAAATAGCAGAACAAACAAATGTGTAAATAAGTTAAGTATTCTCGTAAGAGAGAACATTAATACATGCACCCTAACTATCCCAATAGATGCAACATCATTTTATGGTCACTTGGTGTCAAGAATTATTATTTAAACACTGATGTGAAGCGCAATTTAACTAACAAAATGATAAATGTATCATGTGGCTAGATATCTCGAGATAGATTTCATCTGTAGACTTGAAATTATACATGAAACTTCGTTTCTACATAGACAAGAGTGAGTTATACTGTGTTAATGTTCAACTAAGGAATTTGGCTGAGCATTGTTGAAGGCTTTCACTCACTCTACTGACATATTTTCTGTTTCGTTTGCCGAGGAATGTAAACATTTCTTTATCATATGATTTCCTGTCGTTCTCTCTGTAAATAATTGAATGAGCTTAAAATTTTGCATTGCACCTAAAGAAAGCGTATTACGAAAGACGTGGCGTATTTCAACCTTATTATATTTGAAATAATTAATAAATAATAATAATAATGACTTTCCCTGTAGCTTACAGATGAGCCTACGGTTGTAATGGGGTAAGGTTAAGGTTGTGTGTTCGATTCCCGGGGATATAAATAAATATGGGGACAAAAAACGTTTAATGCAATCAATTAACATATCATTAACATACACAACCCCATTTAAAATTAAGAAATTAAACACACAAACTTATTTACAAAAACGTTATTAAAACTCAAATCCAATCGCATGCATACTTACACACTCTGGTCTCAAAAGAGATGATCTTTGATTACAAAAGAGTAAGCTTACCATCCCTAAGCTATATTAGCACAAGCCATGTCTCAAGTCGCACAAGTCCTCTATTTTCCATCTTTACGGTTCCCGGCAGGCGGCGGCACCTTTGCCCGCCCTGTAATTGATTTAGGGACCTGCCCATAGCAAGGTTACACATTACTGTTTTTTCTGGTAATAGATTGTTGGTTCCTACAGGGTCCTCCGTGTGAACACGCCTACAACTTTCACGGGACTGCCCGCGGCGTAAATTAAATAGTGTTCTCGTACCGCAGAGTCGAAGTGGTTATTGATGAATTCTGTTTTTAGGAAACAGTAACTAATTAAAAACTGAATACTTACTTATTAAAAATAAAATGTAATGGCTACGGATATCACTACCATAGAACTCGATAGGCTGAACCAAGGGAGGATAATACGAGGCACACACATACTCGTGTTATTGACAAAATGGTTGCGATGTTATTATAAATATACAACGTACAGTACGTCGCGTAACGCTTCACTGAGGTGGCAAGCAGAACTTTCAACCTAATTTGTTTCTCGGGTTGTCTTGCTGTTGGTCTTGCTTAGGGACAAACTTTCCCTACGAGAAAGAGAAAAGGCGTTTAGAGATGGACAGTTCTTTTCAATTTCAGGATCAAGCCTTTTTAGAAAAAGATGAGTTAGAAAGTAAGATTAAGGCACTTAACGAGGAACTACAGTTATCACGGGTGGCATTTGAAAATCTTTCATCCGAAAATAGACTTTTAAATTAAAAAAATTGTAAACTTAGTCTAGAACAAACATCTGATAAGAATAAAATAATAGAACTAACATCTTGTAGAGACAAACTTGTAAAACAGGTGGAAAGTTCTAAATCCAGGAACCAAGTTCTGAGTGGTCCAAATCGAGATGGGTTGATGGTGATACGATTCAATTTTATGTAGACGCATGTGAGCGTGATCTCTGTGGGAGGAAAGATGTTGTGGTTATGGGACCCTCTGTTTCCCATGCCGCAAAACTCAGTGACCCTGTAGAGACCATAGCAATCCTGGAGAAAACTTTATTTACGGGACAAGGATTTCGTTTTGTGCTGTGTAAATGACAGTGGAAAAGGACTGACTGACGACAGTGGCTCACACTGGAGCCTGTTGTTAATTGACAACAGGTTCAAACAAGCTTTTCATTTGGATTCGATAAAAGGGTATAACTCTCGCCACGCCCGTGAACTATGTGTTAAGCTTGGTATACCTGATAAGGACTTCAATGAACTTCCTTGTACACAACAAAAGAACAATTTCGAGTGCGGTTTGAGTGTGATGGTTCACTTAAAAATTATAGTGGGCTGTTACATTCAACCTAATACTAAAGCATCTTTCCTTGACTGGTATTTGAGTATATTTAACTATCCAAGCGAATCTCAAACTTGTAAGAGGCCTGAGTTGAGCACTCTCCATTCACAACCTCTTTCGAATAAAAACTCGAGTTCAACTCGGCATCACGTGCAATCAAGTAAAACAGAAAAGATGCCCAGCATTCCTAGCTTGAAATTGAAGAGAGGTGGGGGACAGTGAGTGGAGAGTGGTTAGCCCAAAGCACAGTGCCAGACACAGACCGGTAGCGTCATTCAACGTAAGTCTTGAAAATTCATACGATATTCTCGTATCTGAGAAAAGTAATGTTCCTCCTTATGTTGATCGGAAAAATTACCAACACTAGTAAAGTTCCTAAACAAAAAAAAATCAAACTATGGTAATACAACTAAGAGCAATGCAAGGTTGCTGCCTTCCAAACCTGCTCATGCACCTGACATTACTGTAAGTCAGCATAAAAGCAACAACAAAAAAGGTGTTGTCCTTTTATTAAGTGACTCGCATGGACGTGATATTCCAGAAAAACTTGACAAATTGCTAGAGCCTAAGCTTAAAGTAAAATATAGTGTTAAGCCTGGTGCTACAATGGAGAATGTACTGGAGGGCAGCAAACCTGGCCGGAATGAGCTTACAAGAGTGACGTTCTCGTGTTGTTTGCTGGCACTAAACAATGTCCCTGACAACTGTGGTGGTATTCTTTCATCATTAAGTAAATCATTGAAAGAGTCAGTCAACCACCAATGTTATCGTTTTGGGTATACCTCTGAGGTATGATAATAGGGCCCTGAATAATAAAATCGGACAATTAAACAATGAGATCAAAAACTTAGTCAAATCCGACGATCACGTCACCTTCTTGCCTATAGAATCCATTCCAAAACACCACTACACGAGACGGGGGCTGCACTTTAACAATCGGGGAAAGAGCCTCATAGCTACCATAATTTCTGATGCTATCTTGTCTCGTGCGGAGTACCGTAAGTCCCACGCCTTGTGTCATGAGATCCAGGAGAGAGTCAAAAGACGTGGAAGTGGTAAACCGTTCAATGATCCCCCACGGGGTATACCGTACAAGAATATGGTATAAACTCTCGGTTTGGCTCGGGCGCTTTCGGTGCGGAGAGTTCACCGCGAGAAACTCCTGAAGGTTCTGCCCGGCGAGAGGGTTGTGGGTCAACTCGGGAGTTGAGGCCAGCCATTTTTTGTACGGGGGTCGAGTCCGACAGCCAAGGGGATAGCACCATCATCCAGCTCTTTCTCGGCGGCAGGGTCGGGAAAAATGTTCTTAAATGTATTTCACCAGAACATTTGTGGAATACGTTCCAATATTGACCTACTCCAAATTCATCTGGAATGCGAGCCGCCGGATATCTTGTGTCTTTCCGAACACAATCTTACGCAAGCGCAGTTCGAAGTTTTTCACTTGCCAGGTTACACAAGCGTTTCTGCTTTTTGCTGCAATTTCAGGCAGAAGGGAGGAGTTTGCATTCTGATGGATAGTAAACTGCAAGGTGATCATGTCGATGTTTCCCGATTTTGCTCTGAGGACGATTGTCAGATGGCCGCAGCAAGAATACGTCTTCAACATGAGGATCCCCTTTTTGTACTGGCGGTATATAGAAGCCCGGGATATGACTGCGAAGCCTTTTTTAACTCAATCAGCCAATGTCTTGAAAAACTGCTGAGTAAATCTCGAAAAATCATAGTGCTCGGAGACTTCAACATAGATGTTTTGAGTTCAAGGCCTTCAAGTAGAAACTTTATACATATAATGGGATCCTACGGTCTCAGGTGTACAATTTCATCGTACACAAGAGAGTTCAAAAACTCCAGAACCGCAATCGATAACATTTTTTACTAACATTGATACACACGGGATAAGCAGCAAAGTTGTTGTCACTGCCTTGTCAGACCACCACGGCCAGGAAGCCTTAGTAAGGTTGTCACCAGTTGTCCTCGATAGCTCTCAGTATAAGTGGTCTCGCCGTTTCTCGCCACAGAATGTCCAGACATTTAGACATTACTTAAGTAATGAAAATGTGGGCTGACATGCTTAGCACAGAGAATGTCAACGACAAATTTGAGGAGTTCTTCAGGGTCATCAATCACTACTTTGAGGTTTGTTTCCCTTTGGTAAAATCTAGGATTTGTCCTAGAAAGTCTGCCGGTTGCTCTGTCACAAACCCTGAGATCTTACATATTGCGGGATAGGTTGCAGTTTTTTGCACTCAATAACAAAGGATTTCGATTCATCCCATCCCTCACGAGTATTGTATAGGAATGAGAGACGAGATTACAGGAAGGCTATTCGGAAAATCAAATCAGATCAAGTACTGACCAAGATGCCAACTCCTCTAATAAAAGCAAAGCAGTGTGGGAAATCATAAACAAATCCAAAAGTCTTCAAATTCCAAGAAGAACTTGAACATTCAATTATTGGACGAAAATAATACCCATATTACAGATCCTACAACAGTTGCCAATATATTCAATAAATATTTTGCTGTTGTGGGACAAACACAATCAGATGTGACTTGTGGTAACACTGCTGCTATACAACTTATCTTCAACTAGTATGCAGGCAATAATGAACTCCTTCTTCCTTTCACAAACGTCGGCAGAGGAAATATCACGCGTCATCCTTGCTATGAAATCCAAGCCATCTTGCGGATCTGATGGTATTTCTTCTAAACTCTTGAAACAGATCCATGACTTGATATCACCACTGCTGGCCTTTTCTTGTGAATGAATCTTTTCAAGAAGGCGTTTTTCCGGATGTTTTGAAGCATTCTATCATTCGACCACTGCACAAAAAGGGTTTAAAAGGGAGGATTGCAGTAATTATCGCCCGATTTCCCTCTTGTCAACCTTCTCCAAGGTAATTGAAAAGATTTTTCTCGAGAGATTCTTGTCCTTTATAGACAAGAATAATTGTCCTTTCTCCTCAACAATTTGGTTTCATCAGAGGAAAATCCCACGATGGATGCCGTGAACTTTGTTGTGTCATCTCTGGCTCAAGCCATGACTCAGGAGATCCGGCCTTAGGTTTGTTTTTCGACCTTACTAAGGCATTTGACATGGTCAATCATGGCTTAACTGATGGAGAAGCTTGACAGACTTGGAGTAAGAGGAGTACCACATTCCTGGATCTCATCATACTTAACAGGGAGGAATCAGTCTGTTCAGATACGGTACTCGGATGTCTTTGGGTGTCGTAGGTCAGCCAACTCAATCTCAGCTGGTGTTCTTAGGGGCGTTCCACAGGGCTCAGTTTTTGGGTCCTGTCCTCTTTTTGCTCTTCATCAACGACCTCCCGAGGATTGTGTCTGGTGTCAATGCCAGGATTTGCTTGTTTGCGGATGACACATCACTCACGGTAAGAGCTCCGAATCAGTTAAGTCTTCGGACCTTGACATCGGAGAAGGTTTGTGAGATTGTGCATTGGTTTGAACAAAATGAGCTCAAACTGAATGGCTCCAAAACAAATCTCATGGAATTTTCCATAAGTGGTTCGGTGAGTTCCGAGCCGCTTGCAATATCTGTGGGGATAGTGACGAGATCTCTCCGTGTGCCGTGAGCAAATTCCTCGGCGTTCATATTGACAACAGGCTCAAATTCCCATGACCACATTGAGTTCGTTTGCAGAAAGCTTAGTTCGGCTATTTTCGTAATACGGAATCTCTCAAAGATCGCTGACACTCGAGTGACACTGGCTGCATATTACGGGTTAGTTTATCCGTACTTGTCATATGCAGTCGGATTTGGGGTGGTGAAAGCACGCGCACGGGGTTTTATTTTTAAACTTCAAAAGAGGGCATTGAGAGCTGTCTTCAGCAAACCTAGCCGATCATCCTGCAGACCTCTTTTCAAGGAACACAAAATCCTCACATTTCCATCAATTTACATCCATAGTTGTCTCACTTATATCCATAAAAATCCCCTCCTGTTCAGAAAATCCCACAACTCCAACACTTACCATCTCAGACATTCCAATAACCTTCAGATCCCTCCACACAAGACCAGTTTCTTTGAAAGGCAATTGCGGTTTAGTGGTATATACGGTTGTTCAATGCTCTTCCCGAAACCCTTAAGGCAGAAGGTGACGGGAAATCGTTTGCTAAAGGGGTAAAGAACTTGTTGGAGGTGAAGTGCCACTACAGAGTCAGGGACTTCCTCAACGATAGTAGTAGTCTAAGGTGAAAGGTCACCTATGATCATGTTTAAGTTATTGTTATGGTCATGTACCGTACCTTGTTGTTCTTAAAATATGACTACTTTAGTATTATTTTTTATTTGTTGAATGGAACCAATCCTATTTTGTACATGACGCCATTGTATGACACCATATTGTGTTTTGTCAATAAAGAAATTTGAGTTTTTGAGTTTTGAGTTTTTGTCCTGCTGACAGATAGACAGGCAGATAATCTATAAAGAAACAAAATTATATCCCTCTGATAGACAAAGGAGAACTTTTGTCAGCCTACTGACTGAAAGGGCTCCTAAAACGCTTAACCAAATTCCATGGTGGCACAAGCACCATAATAGAACTCAACCATGTCTCTGGAGATGGTTTCATGCAAGGTTTAAAGTCTTCGTATGATTTTTTTCGTACCACATGGTACATTGACATTTTTTCAATTGAGTTAGGTTTCATAGCAAAGTTTATTTAAGTAATAACAGTTTCGATGAGCTAAGGAGTTGGATACCACAACGCTGGATTGCACTGAAATTAAATCAAATATTGTTACCAACTTGTCATTGACTTTCGACTCTATTATTGATTATTTTTAATGCATGAATAAGCTTCTTGTGTTAATGTGTGGCACGTTAAAACCTCACACGATTTTACTCAGCTTGTTTACTCATTTATTTATTCTGCTATTTTCTCGATGCCCTCGTGGTTACCCATAAGACCATCGTTATCGATCAGTCAAATCCCATGGAGTTCACAGTTCAAATACGTTTATTTATTAAAAATTAGTTATTTCATACACGATTCCATGTCCCTCACACGGCACTTGCGTTATTAATACCCGTTTTTGAATGGTTACCAAATACTGCAATATAGTTCTCCTCTTTTATGCCTGGAAAAAGTGCACTCTAAAATTAACATACTTTTTAGGACTAATAATATGATAATAACAACTTTAAAATAGTCAATAAACCATTTCAAAATAAAACTATATGCAAATAATAGTCAATAAACAACAATACATTGTCTTAGTAAAATCTTCTTTAAGTGACTCCAGTGCATGAAAGCACTCCTACCAGTGAACACTTAAATGCGTTAGACTCAGTGAATATATACAGACGTGAAGCTTCATGCAACATTTTAAGTCTCTAGGTCAGTCTGTTCTTGATATATCGTACATTGGGGTCATAAAAATTAAATTTATACAATCCCACGAGGGCTAACGTTCAGACAATCACAAGTTATAAGTCAAGTTTAAAGTTTAATTAATAATGGATCTGATTCGAAAGCACGCTAAAGTAATTTGCCTATTATAATATTTCATTGTGAACTTATACATTACCTATCCGCTCAAAGTAAAACAAAAACAAACAAACAAACAAAAAACAGATTAATTTAATACATTTCGTAAACAAAATATTAACTATTTTCTTTTAATATTGATATGTACATCCTTGATCAAAGTCACATGTCCACACCAAGTCATGTGCTATAGTTAGTGCAAAATATAAGATATCCGAAAAAAAAAACAGTATGTTGATAACGGGAATATTCACTACCTGCTTTATTTATATTTACAGTAAATAATAAAAAATTTTGAATATTAATTTATAATAATATAATAAATGTGGTGGGCCTTACCAATCATTAGTTAACCATTACTATGTACACAGTTTGAATCGTAGAGATTGCTACATTATTAAGCATGATTTTGTTTATTTTTATCAGAGAAAGTCAGAAGGTTTTCAAGTACCCAGATGAAATAATTGAATCAGATGGTTCCTGACGCATCCTGAACAGGATGTCCTGTTTTAAACTTATTTGTTGAAACTACATTGAGACAGTTAAATTTATAATTTAATTAAGATCTTCTAACCTCAGTGTCAATTATGTATACATTTCCTAATACACTCTAAGGATCTGTTATTTTTGCTGGGTTAGGTCAAACTAAAACAATGGTACACCTAACCCAATTCAACTCGAGTATAAAACGAGTTGAATGAATAACATTGGTAGAGAGAATGTACCAGCGTATTAAATTATGCCCTTTGCGTCATCAAAACCTTTAACTGCATGATGTTTGATAAACCGGAGAGTTTAACTGTACGATGTACGATAGGTAGACGTACGATTATTTTATCGTAAATCTTTGTACTTATTACTTGTCTCAGGTTGAAGTATTTTATAAAGGAATCGACAGTTTATATATTATTACTCAAAAGAATTTAAATTGAGTATTAAACAACGAGGTCACATTTCTCATTACCAAGTACTGACTTATTCAAATCATTATTACTTTATAGCGTGACTTGCATATCACGCAACAACCAGAGTTATACTTGCATGAAGGGTAATTTTTTATATGTCTTTGATTATTGCCCTTTTGTGTATATGTTTGTATTATACAAGAATTTGAGAGAATAACAAACTAATCAGAATTGTTAGTTAGTCAATTAATTGATAATCCGTCTTTCGGTTTGTCTAACGTTTTTCATCTACATGTTTCAATATTACACTGATTCTGTTCTGTAACAGGAAGGAACAAAAACATTGTCTGCCTGAATACTCAAATAAATGTCAACAGCAAATACAGCAGACATGGTATCATATCGTACTTTTGCTTCATATAACATACTTTACTAAAGTACGTTAACTACTGAAGTTTAATTGACGTTTTTCATCTACATGTTTCAATATTACACTGATTCTGTTCTGTAACAGGAAGGAACAAAAACATTGTCTGCCTGAATACTCAAATGAATGTCAACAGCAAATACAGCAGACATGGTATCATATCGTACTTTTGCTTCATATAACATACTTTACTAAAGTACATTAACTACTGAAGTTTAATTGACGTTTTTCATCTACATGTTTCAATATTACACTGATTCTGTTCTGTTCTGTAACAGGAAGCAACAAAAACATTGTCTGCCTGAATACTTAAATGAATGTCAACAGCAAATACAGCAGACACGGTATCATATCGTACTTTTGCTTTATATAACATACTTTACTAAAGTACGTTAACTACTTGACGTTTAATTGACGTTTTTTATCTAAACAACAAGACATATTGTATATGGTACGTAATATTAATTCATCGTAGAAATAAAAATTTGTTTGAACTGCAATATTGTCTTGAGTGTCATTGAAAAATTAGACATACCCCCAGTATGTAATCGAATTAAAATCATGCCTTTGGATCCCATTACAGTTTAAACAAGTTTTACCCAAAATTCAATTAGACATACAAATTTGAGTTTTTGTGAAAATAAAAATGTAATTTTGTTAATTATTTAACAGGCTATTAATGAAAAACATTCATTAAAATTGTTAAATTGTTGTGAAGTAATTAAAAATCGTTTTTGTTGAAAATATAACACAGCTAATAAAACAAACTACACATGAGCCAGATTTATAGATAACAGACTAATGAGTGGGTAGTTATTGACTATGGTAGTGGTCGGTGGGTACTCACACGCGCATACAAAATAGGTTTTCGTAAAATCCACTTTAGGTATTAGGCAGCCCTAAAACAAATGTCAGATAGATTCTTTGTATAAGCACGGTGTTTTGGACATATAGTTTACTAGGTAGAAAGTATATTTGCTCCCACGAAAAAAATTATTTATAAAGAGTAGCGCACACTATTGCCTCGGCAACTGTAGTAGCCTACGAGTGCGTATGAGCGTGGACACATCAGAACAGGTGTGGCAATGTAAAACGTGAGGAAGTAAGTTAAATTATATTTTTGTTATTATGAATCTTTACATCGGTCAACTTACAAACCGGTTGAGGCCAACAGCACACTTAGCTGTGATTTGCACACTTATATTGGGACCAAGCTGCATTTGTTAACATGTAAAATAAATACAGCTATACACCCATCCACGCTGCAAAAACGTAGAGAAATTTAACTTGAGATTCATTACATTAATACTTTGACCTTTAATGGCTTACATGTTTATGTCACTTAAAATAAATAATGAATCCATCATAAACTTGAAAGCTATTATATTCATACCTTGACCTTTACTGTCTTACCTCATACGTTTGTGGCGATGGAAATAAAAAAAGATAAATCATTGACTTGAGAGCCATTACATTAATACCTTGTCCTTACATAGACTGACGTTGCTGTAGATCAAGGAAGCATGCGTCAACCGCCAATAATCAACAGCTGTTTGAAGCTAGTATTGTTTCTGTACGCAACAACCGTTAGTCAGAGCCCACGTCGCATTAATATTGTTGTATCGCGGGCAAATGTTTTTGAATGGTTTAAGTGTTTTAAAGATTACCGAGAAGACATTGAACATGATTAGCTGCCAAGTCGCCCTTACACGTCAAAAACGGATGAGAATGTTCAAAAAGTCGGTAATTTCATACGATGTGATTGACGATTAAGTATTCGTGCAATTGGTGAAACTGTACGCATTGATCAATAATGTGTACGGGAGAGTTTTACATGACAACTTTAACGTGTGGAAAGTGTGTGCTAAAATGTTGCATTAAATTCTAAGGTAAGACAAACAAGAAGCTTCCAAAAATGTTTGTACTGACACTTTGTACGCCATCGAAAAAGTAGATTTTTCAGTTAAGATCGAACAAAGCTTAAATCCATGCTCTGAAAGAGCCCAACTTAACTGAGAGCGAAAAAGGCTCGAATGAGCAAGTCAGAATTTAAAACAATGATGATTGTTTTTTTTTTTTATAAATCCATAGGATTGATTACCTTCACTGGGTTCCTGAAGGTCAAACTATTAATATAATATCAATCAATATACCTTAAGGTAGTAGAAAGTAAAACCCGCCCTGAATTATGTAAGGACAAATCATGGGTACACCAGCAAAACAATGGGCCAGCACTTTCCGCGTTATCTGTCAAGAGATTCCTAACAAGTACAGCATCCCAGTGTTAGAACATCCACTTTATTCACCAGATCTTGCAACCATGTAACTTCTACCTGTTCCTTAAGGCTAAATCTGCATTAAAAGGGTCAAGATTTGAGTCTCTGGAAATCTACATTAAAAGAGAATGTGGCACATGTGATGAAGGAGCTAACACAAGATGACTTCCAACACTGTTTCCAAGAATGGAAAATACGTATGGAAGACAACGCGCAGGGATAGAAAGGGATATTGAAGGTGACAATAACTGATTATGTATGAAATAGAAATAAAATTTTTTACAACGCCACTCTCGTTGTTTCAAGTCTCTCCTCGTATCTTATCTCACGTTTATATCACTTCAAATCAAAATTTGCCGATCAGTTTAAGTAAAAATTCTGAATAATACTCACCACGTTGTATTTGTACCACTACCCTATGTACTGTACACAAACGTAAATCGGGATGTTTGGCTTCACTGCAAACGTCCCATCCTAAGGAAAACGAGATGACACGTAATGCCTGGCCAGCTTTTGTACGTGGATTTCTGGAAGTCTTATCTATCAGGAATTGCTAAATATAAATAAGTGCTAAGTATAAATCGGCGTTAAATAGTTAAACTTACGTTAAATAGTTACGCTGCCCAAACACTGCATCTTTCATAAACAAAAAGGAGTTTATACCGTTCCATTATAACATGATATTTAAATTGAGACTGAAGATGAAAAATAGTGCGTATTTAAAACCTGATGATTGATCCTTGGGATTGTGAACTATTTTAACTAAGGAGCATTTGGATAAAGAAGATCTTATAATAAATTCACGTGGATTGTTGAACCATGAAACAAAACAAAGAGTAATAAATGGGATAAAAACTGGTTCCCTAGGCGACGAGGGAGTACCTACAGTCATCCGAAACCAATTAGTCCTGATGAATCAGGAGGAAGGAGCAGCGGCAGGATGTAAATTGGTGAGGCACGTGACCTTAACTGATCATTTTGATTCTCATCCGAGCGTGCGCGTGCATGTGTATGCGAGTACGCCAGTCGTCGGATTACAACTTTACCAGATTTAGTGTGAGTCATCGGTATTACTTATTCTACTCCCTGTAGAGATTGGATTGTTATTGCATTTTTACCAGGGAATTCCAAACCACGACTCTAGACAACTTAAAACATTGTAAAGACATCTAGAAAGACCAATGTTTTATTTTTAAAACATAAAAATTGAAAGCAAAACTTACGCTTATAATAAAAATAGCTGGTTAAACTTCAATTACTCCAATTATAAGTGATAACTTAAATTGTTTTCATCTTTGTAAAATATAAATGTAATTGTTAATTTAATTAACCAATTTTTCTTAAGATTCTATAGTATAACGTTTTGTTTATTACCAATCAAAATTAGATTTAAAACAGTATTTATAAATATTTTATTTTATACATACATCAATAAACGTATTCAAAATATTACAGTGAACTGTAAACAGAGACAAATGAAGGCCAATCAAGAATTGTTATTTGAGCAAACATACTGCGTATCAATATATCTTTGTTTTTCACAATTCACCGCTTGTCAAGCCAAATTGGATCACCGCGATCGTTTGATTCTACCTCTCCCCCTGCCACCACACCAACAACTCCAGGACCTGAACACGCGATAGTGAACACGACATCCTTTGCTTTCGCTTAATGTTGAGGAGTTTCCACAATTCACCGCTTGTCAAGCCAAATTGGATCACCGCGATCGTTTGATTCTACCTCTCCCCCTGCCACCACACCAACAACTCCAGGACCTGAACACGCGATAGTGAACATGACATCCTTGCTCTCGCTTAATGTTGAGGAGTTTCCACAATTCACCGCTTGTCAAGCCAAATTGGATCACCGCGATCGTTTGATTCTACCTCTCCCCCTGCCACCACACCAACAACTCCAGGACCTGAACACGCGATAGTGAACACGACATCCTTTGCTTTCGCTTAATGTTGAGGAGTTTCCACAATTCACCGCTTGTCAAGCCAAATTGGATCACCGCGATCGTTTGATTCTACCTCTCCCCCTGCCACCACACCAACAACTCCAGGACCTGAACACGCGATAGTGAACACGACATCCTTTGCTTTCGCTTAATGTTGAGGAGTTTCCACAATTCGCCGCTTGTCAAGCCAAATTAGATCACCGCGATCGTTTAATTCTACCTCTCCCCCTGCCTCCACACCAACAACTCCAGGACCTAAACACGCGATAGTGAACATGACATCCTTTGCTTTCGCTTAATGTTGAGGAGTTTCCACAATTCACCGCTTTTCAAGCTAAACTGGATCACCGCAACAGTTTGATTCTCTCTCCTTACCACCCCCTCACAAAAACTACTGGACCTACACACTCGATAGTGACACAACATCCTTGTTCTCTTTGTGTGATTTAAACTGGACACTTATCTGTATTTGATGATTTTATCGTATGATTTGGATAAAAGAAAGAGAGCCTACAATACTTCCTATCCGTCTCGGATTATACCAGTGTAATTAATATTTTCGATAAAAATCCATTTCAAATACAATAATAATAATCTTAGTTCAGATTGAGCAACACGTATTGCACTGGTAACTGTTTGTAGGTTAGGAAGGGACGCCACTAAAACTGAAATAATCGAGGATATGCTATATAGAATACAATTTTCCTGAAGATGTGTAACCTTTGTCGATTAGGAGTAACGCCTTTTAAATTTAAATAACCAAAGAAAATATAGGTAAAATATAATGTTTATAGTCTTAGTCTCGGAAGATCCAGAAGTATTCCTGAAGAGATGTAACACTTTGTCGATTAGGAGTGATGCCATTGAAACTGACATAAGCAAGGAAAATATATGCAAAATACAATGAAAATAATCTTATTTTAAGTCACACGTCACAGTATAAAATTATTTTATTTTAATTAATTTTAAGAGTGTGTCGGTAAGCAGTGACGTTACTGTAGTTGAATTTTTTAAGGAAAACCTACACGAATAAAATGCTAATAATTGTAGCACAAGAAAAGTCACAGGTATTCCTGAACTCCTGAAACAGTATAACGGCTGCCTATAAGCTTTAATTGACATTCACAAGGCAAATCAATATAAAATACGATATGAGAAATCATGGTTCCAGAAGAAGAACAGGTATTTCTAAAGTTGTGCAACAGTATAATAGTTGTCTGTAACCATGACGTTACTGCAAATAATTGACATTCTCAGGGAAAATCTATGCAAAATCAATATCAGTATTCTTAGTTTAGGAAGTGTGGGTTATTTCTGAAGAGATGCAACAGTGTAACAGTTTGTCGGTAAGGAGTGACGTCACTGCCACTACAGCCATTACTGCTCTCAATCAACTGATTTCCCCTGAGTGTGATTGTGACGAGCTCAGGTGTCAGATGGTCTTCTCTCTTCATCCCCACCACCCACTTCTTCCCCCTCTTTGACACTAAAACTTGCACGTCATGTTCCTTTCAATGCCGGGTTGATTATTTACTTCAGTCGGAAGTTGCATGTGTGGATGAGGTGTTTGAAAAAAAATAATGATAATGTTCTATTTCAATTATTATATTTATTCTATGGTTGTCCCTTCAAATTAGTTCGTTTGGGTAGCTATAAATAAACAAGATCTTTGAATTAAATGTTCGCAGCAATTCCGTACAGGAAACCTTCTACTGCAAGCTTTTTGAGCTTATTGTTTTAGCTTCGTGGTGTATTACAACATTACCTAGTTCAAGACCATTCAGTTACACGGACGAAGATCATGTGAGATGGGAAGCTAGGGAGTCACAGGGTTCCAATTTCATCAAAACGAATATGGCTATGAGATAATACAGAGTAAATTTCCTGGTGAGGTCACCAGTTGTCTGGGCTGGGGAGTCACAGGGTTCCAATTTCATCAAAACGAAGATGGCTATGACATATTACAGAGTACATTTCCTGGGGAGGTCACCAGTTGTATGGTCTGGTGAGTCACAGGTTTCCAATTTCATCAAAACGAATATGGCTATGAGATATTACAGCGTAAATTTCCTGGTGAGGTCACCAGTTGTCTGGTCTGGGGAGTCACAGGGTTCCAATTTCATCAAAACGAATATGGCTATGAGATATTACAGAGTAAATTTCCTGGTGAGGTCACCAGTTGTCTGGTCTGGGGAGTCACAGGTTTCCAATTTCATCAAAACGAATATGGCTATGAGATATTACAGAGTAAATTTCCTGGTGAGGTCACCAGTTGTCTGGTCTGGGGAGTCACAGGGTTCCAATTTCATCAAAACGAAGATGGCTATGAGATATTACAGAGTACATTTCCTGGGGAGGTCACCAGTTGTCTGGTCTGGGGAGTCACAGGTTTCCAATTTCATCAAAACGAATATGGCTATGATATATTACAGAGTAAATTTCCTGGTGAGGTCACCAGTTGTCTGGTCTGGGGAGTCACAGGGTTCCAATTTCATCAAAACGAATATGGCTATGAGATATTACAGCGTAAATTTCCTGGTGAGGTCACCAGTTGTCTGGTCTGGGGAGTCACAGGGTTCCAATTTCATCAAAACGAAGATGGCTATGAGATATTACAGAGTACATTTCCTGGTGGAACCAAGGGGTGTTTTGGTCTGGGGAGTCAAAGGGTTCCAATTCCATCAAAAACGAAGAAGACTGTGTGATATTACAGATGATTATATAGTCATGATGGAACCACTGGTTGTCTAGTCTGGGGAGTCAAAGGGATAACATTTCTTCAAAACGATGATGGCTCTGTGCCACTACAGAGTATATAGTCATGGTGGAGCCACCAGTGATGTCTGTAATGTCTGATTTGAATAAATGTACTTGTTTTAATCTTTGAATGAATTCCTAGTAAAATATATGACAGGTAGTTTGTCCTGCATTTTTTGTGACCGACATCTCTTATGTGATTGTAATACTCATAGATGAATACATTTTTAATTTCACATTGTCAGTTTTAGAAGTTGAAGAACTCCCAGAACTTGTATAGCCTTGAACTGTCTATACTTCTTAACTATTTCCCAATAATTTATGCTAAAATAATTTGATATTAAAAGACGTTTTTCATATGATTATTGTACCTTCACATAAGTTAAATTTGTATATTCAACAAGTTTAGCAATACAATTTTATATCATACCCTTATTCCATGTTTCGCACTACTATTTTTTAGACCAATGTTACCAAAGATGAATAAATTAGTTACGTTATACAAAGTTGCGTAATTTTATCGACAAAATTGAAACGTACACATGACCTCTACGTGACTCTAATGTTATAATTAATGTTTATGTTAATATGTTAAACATTGGAATAAGAAATTAGTAGTTACAGAAAGGTGTTTAAAAGTTATTCGTAGAATATTTTGTTCACTCTTTGAGTAACTTGTATAATAAAAGATTCAATGTGGTTGGACTGCCCATGAATAAATTGATATCAATAAATAATGAGTTACTTCTTGTTTAGTATTTATTACATAGCAAAAACAAAAATAAATTTTACGACTAAACAATAAATAAACTAACATTCAAATTCATTAAATTAATTTATCCTTATTAGATTAACAGTAAAATAAAAATGAATTGATATTTCTTTGGCGTGTATTTTTATGTGTTTAATAAAGGTAAGGATTAATTTGTAGTTGTGTAAACTAATAAACCGATGTGTTAATTATATCTATATTTTTGGGGCTAAATGAAATCAACCCAAAGTTGTTTATTGATAAATAAATTTTACAAATGTTGGAGAGTAATATGAGACTTTAGGAAAAGATGTGACTACTTCACTTCAAAATTTGAACGTATAGTGGTGAATATGCTCCAGGCAGTGGTGAAGCATTTTCTGGCAGGGTACCGACCGTTTTTATTGGAACAAACTGTTGAAGATTTATGTAAAGGCGCTACTACTCTACTACTTCAAGGATGGCCTTGCATTATTCTAACTGTTTGGAGAGCAATGTGAATGGCCATGTGCTGACTCAGCAACAGTCAGGCGGCCGGCGATGTTGAGGAGGCCCAGAGTCGTGTCTTGTCCGCCTGATTGGGCTTTATTGTCCATCAGCGGCCGTCGGTCCGCTTCCAACCAATGCGCTGATTGTTCCACTTTCAAATTCGTCAACTGTCAATTCACCCATCAAGGATATGGTTTCACGTTCTCTAGTAAGTTCTGATTATGGAAGAAGTGTTTCTGTACAATTGGGCAATGACTAACTTACGAAAGTAATCAGTAGTAGAATTTGTTGTGAAAAAGTGACAGCAATCGAAAAATGTGATAAACCACTACATAGCTACAACATCTTTATAGCTTCGTATCTCAATGTGTTATATTTTTATTGCTGTTACAAATCCAAGAAGAGGCATTCATAAAATTCCGAATGAAATTAATTATTCACGATATTTACAAGAACACCGTATTGTGTTTTCACTAAAATAAGTTTAACTGTAGAACAACAGTGGTGATTTATCCTGTTTTATAATTCTAACAACTCTTGTTACTATTAACAATAAATTTATTTATTTTTATAAGGAATCCAAATATTGAAAGTCTACATGAAAAGGGTCTATCAAAAAACCATACTTTTGACAAAAAAGGCTGTTATACAGAGGCTGAAATGAAAATAATTAATTACTGGCGACTTGACATCTCTCCTGATTGATTCAAAGCTGGCTGGGTGTACCAAGAAGCTGAATCTGTACAGGAAGAGGGTTTAAATGAATTCTAAAGTCTGTTATATGCGGCATAATTTATAAACTCTCTAATCTGTTACAAACTATTTCTCTTAAATGTACAGAATACTTACCGTAACAGATGATATTTATTGGCAGTTTGAAATGACAGATTGAGGAACAAGATTAAGCAACGACTGTTGGCTGACGGTGATCATTTTCCTCCGGCACGTGCAATGACTTCACGTGATTGAGGGTCAGCAGCGAGTAATATCGATAAAGATATACAATTTGGTGTTCTGACCGTTTTGTCAGCAGTCGGTGGCTCGGCTGAAGAGAATTCCCCAAGATTAGCTCTGAGCAATCATTTCAGGAGAAGCAGGTCAATATGCCGACAGACTGGCTGTGCGTGACTCTTGCCACTCCCCGGGGCACGCTTCTCCCGATGTTGACGTTCTGTGTACTGTAGACATGAGCAAATAGCTCTATAAAAAGCGAGTATTACGTATGACCTGTTATTCCATCAGTATATTCAGTGTAGGCTAATATTGTTTCAGGATAAGAATAGTTGTTAATAGACGAGTTGAGTGGTAACAATGGAACTGTAGATTGTAACTTCATCGTTGACTCAGAACGTGACGTTTCTATTAAACAATCACCCGTTTGAGTTTTTCATTTGACTCATGCCTTGACAAGCAAATTGTTCTTCATTTAAATGAGTCACTCTATTGTGGACCACTTTAGAAGCGAGGATGTCTCATCACAATCTGTAAGATACTTTATTATTTTTAACCTGTACTTTAATAAAACATCAGTTATATACATTAGAAATTATACAAAATAAACTATTATAATTATAAATAAAATAAGATATTTATATGTGTATCGGTAGTTCTATACGTAAAGAAGAATGTAAATCGTAAATTAGGAGTCTAAAATAAAACTAATCATGTTGAGCCACCTTAAGATATAATTTTACTTAAGCTACACGGATATCATGTGTAAGCACTTTAAAGAAGGTTGTGACTAGCTCAATGTGGTCATTCTATGAACTAGTTGAAATAAGATTCTGTTCTTCTTTTTCCTGTCAGGGACGTCCTATTGCCATGCACTTAAGCCTCGAGAGCTCTTTGCACACCCTGGCAGTATACCTTGATGCCAGCTAATTTCTATGAACTGCCGAAAACCACTGATCAGGTCCTCCTGGGGAAATTCACCATCCTTGTCCAAACTACCGAATATGGCTACTGATCCCTTGCTATTGCAGGTTTATTAAAGAGTAGATTTTCAACAATTTCTTCTGTCCGTAACACAATCTACATGGCGGATCCTTCCGAAAATGCCAACTATGTGAAGACGTTTTCTTTATAAACCTTTATAAACCCATAACCTGAGAAGATACCGAGGAGAGAAGATCAGTCTCCCTCCCTGTGGGAAGGCGACTGCAGAACCAATGTACACATCTACAGACCCCGATGTGGAAGAGGTTTTGTCCTCTAACCAAAATTTCCAAGGAGATTTACAATCCTGAAGATTTGTTGAAGAAAAATGTTTTAGTCACTTCAGAGATTATGTGCCAAACGCACTTACGAATCAGGATGCTGATTTTGCATTGTCATTGGCTAACCAAACCCCTACTGCTGCAGACAATAGGCACTCTTGGCCATAGCCTGAATGATAATGTTCGGGGGGACAAGTTGAGACAGCAGTTTACAACTGCGGCTGGTACACTTGGAAAGGCCTGAGTGATAGACAGGGAGACCTTCTTGATCTCCGTTTTAGGCCACCAGATGATAGCCTCAAACACTAATACAGGCCTAACCACGAAGACGTAAAGCCAATACAAAAACCTCGGCTTAATTCTCCAAGACCCGTCTATACCACGTCTGCATTGCATCAAGAACCATTTCCCTTTTGCGAAAACAGTTCAGAACGCTAACAAATTTGACGCCCAGGTAAATAAACAATACCTGTATAGTCATGACAACCATAATCATGACATGGAGATACCCGTGGGTGGTCGTACTCCTTGCATGGAGCTGCTGTGAGAAAAACTAAAACTACACATGTACAGTACCTCAAGACCATAAAAATCTGCTGGTGTGTCCTAACACGGCAACCACATGGCACGTGCCATGGCAACGTGCTAATAACGATACTATACACGTGGCAGAATATTGAAAATCAGAAATATGATGAGACCTCTGTTTCCGTATAAAGTCTCGTTCTTTCTTAATAAAATACGTGAGATCAGTGCATTTCGACATATCATTATGAATGGTCATTCATAAATTGTCCAGGAAACAGATTCAAAGCATGGTAGAATTGTTTTGGTCAATGTTGATTTTCAGTTTTAGTCCATACTGATTCGGTCCTGTTGTCAACCTGGCCATTCTATAGTTCTCTAAAAGTTTGCCATTGATTGAGAATAACAATACCGAGACCGAACCTAAATATTTCAAAAACAACATAACGGCGCTACTCGTATGGGAGTGGACCTCGAAAGAATCACTTTCGAAAAAATACGATTGAAATGAAATTAACTCTATTTGCATTACCATAATCGATACTATAACTGATGGTCTGGACCGGACTAATGTTCTCGCAGTCTGCCTTGACGACAAATGAGTGGCGAGCTTCCACCCCGACACTCTTGTGCTAGCAGTGGGAGGGGGAGGGGGCAATATCTTAGTGGGAGCTGGAGACTGACTCAACTGCACGCAATATATGTCTCTGCCTCCCCTACAAGCAATCAAACACCCTTGATGAAACACGGTAAAGCTCCCATCCTAAAGGCCTGCTATTTAACATAGGTATGTTTTATACTTTTGTTAATGTTAGTGTTGTATTTCAAAAGCATTTACAATCATTTAGCATGGGTCCATTCGATCAACTCTATATTTGTACACGTGTAAAATTTAGTACATACAGGAAAATCAGTATAAAAAAATACAAAATGTATCAGTATATCTTGAATTTTCTTATTCTCTTCTATCAAACTGGATGAAAATTACTTCTTATTATGATTGAGAATTGTTGTTATGATTAAAATTGTATTGCCTGAACGATTTCTATTTCTATACATAAATCAGGATATTTATACGTTCCCAAAATATAAAAACGTTATAAATATGGTATGTGTATAATAATTTCTTTAAATAAATTAGATATAGATCAAAACTGATGTGAAAACATAAGTTTTATTAGTTATATGTACCTCACTTCAAAAGCAGTTTTCCTTTTCTTCTCGCAAATATTGGTCGTTTCTCAAATGTTGTGGTAGGATGCGCTCGCTCTGACTACTGTATATATGAAATAATAAGTTTATTCCTATGTAATTCAACAAATTTCCTTATTTTAAATTAAGTCAATACTGATGGAATAAAAGCCATTTACAACCATAAACATTTTACATAAGTTTAAACAGGACTGACACCAGCTATTACTCATATAGATTTTCTTTTGATGAAAACTAATTCAAAATTTACCTAAATTGAATGTAAGCTCTTTTGTGCATTACACAAGAAACTCTTTAAGTTTGTTAATCGACCTCACGGGTTCCAATTTTTAATAAATTACTGTACATGATTCTGTTATTTACTAGATTATTGTAGTTTATTAACGGATTTATTTCCCGAACATCTGTTTCACTGTTTTTTTTTTCTTTTAGTTTTTTTTTTAATAGAAATAATTTGATACGAAGCACGCTTATGAAACTTACACTTCAGGCTCTCTTGGATTTAAACTAAGCAGAAAAGAAAACATTGAAATAATAATAATTATATAATGTAACTAATGTTGAACTACAATGTTTTATGTTAAGTTATACTGTTATTAATACTAAGCGTTATGTTCAGAGTTCTAAAATATAAATGGGCATTTTAACTTCTTCTATCCTCAGTTTGTAAAATAAAAAATCAGATTAATTCTATGTACTTCAAGTCTCAGAAATAAACTCACAACAAAATTACATACGAGAAATATTTGAAAACAGGCCAATTACCAACAACATTATTGACAAAAAAATTGGAAGTAGATTGCGTTATCCATCAATCTTATGCCAAGACTGCAATCATTGCAGTACCGGCTTTGTACAATCACCCTCGGCTATCTTACATGCTCTGCTACTTTGCTTTCAAATGTAATGTCAGCCCAGTAAGATAAATATGTTTCATGGCGTTGACTTTGAATGCACCTACGTAGTAACTAGACATTATGCCTATTCAAAATTACCAGTCACGTTGTCTCTAACAGAACAGTCCAAAGATACGAGTATAATGTACGAGTAGACTATTATTTAAATGAAAGTAATAAGGACACTCAACGAACTAACAATTTTTATGTAGTAACTGCTACAAGCTATAAATGTTTACCTTTGTTGTTTAATAACGTTCAAAAAATAAATAAAAAGTCATATTATTACTAAAAAGTTATCAATTTCCCTTCAAAAAGAGTTGAACGTCATTTCTCATTTGAATAATAAGCCTCATACTTTTAGTTGTTAATGAAATGTGACAATTATTTTGAAACATTACATTATTTATCTCCTCGGTATCTTTAAAAGAAATAAATTAAATTGATATTTTACAGTTTTATTTTCTGAGTTTGATTGAGCTTGTTGTCAGGTCTATTTTATACAGTTTATTCCATTCTTCTCATTTTTGTTTGTATTAAATTTATTATTGTTACTATTGCTATATATATTTATTATTATTATGGTACACTTTGTTATCTGTTTATGTTACAGTAATTTTTTTAATATGCCAGTTTTATTTATTATGTTTATAGTTTAATGTTAGTTACATGATTATTGTGTACTTATTAGAACTCATACTCTATTCATAATTATTTTTCACTACTGTTTTACCATGTTAAGTTACTATTGTAAATTGCAAAATGGTTATACAGTGAAAATTTAAATAAATAAACAAATAAAAATCAATTCAAGTAGTGGACAAGCCGTATTTTATTTTGTCACAAGATATAACAATTAATGTGAAACTTACACTATTTATCTCTTTGGTTTCTTTTCGAGATACAGATCAAATCAAAATATTAACGCTAAATTAAAGTACTAGTCAAGCTCTACTGTAATTTCTGTTGCTAATGAAACGTGAAAAATAATCTTCAACATTTCACTATTTATCTCCTTGGTTTCTTCAAAGAGGACAAATTTAAATATAATGACAGTCAAATTAAAGTACTAGACATGCATTATGATTTTGTTTATATATGTTAATGAGACTTAACAATTGTTGTAAAACATTATACTATTCATTTCTTCGGCGTCTTTATGGCATAAAAATTACATTAAAATTTAACTAGCTAACAATGAAAATTAACAATAATTAACAACTAACATTCCGGTCCGCACAACGCGATATATTGTTTTTACGTACAATTCTTAAAGTACCTGGCTTTCACTGCAGAGAACCATATTCAGTCAGCAAGTGTCAACTGAAAGGGCCAATAATAAGCATTGTCTGTACAACTGTAACATTTAGCAAATAAAGAGTATAAATGCCACGAAATAGGATTCACTGAAGTTTCATGCTAAGTTTCAAATTGTAGCCAATTTTGTTTTCATAATATCCTTCAGACAAATAAAATCAGAAGATACATTTTGCATTCTCACTGTCGTTCAGCACAATCCTATGTAAGAACATTTACGATCAAGTTTTATGCCAGAAATACAGCGTACAGTTTTTCTTGAGATACCGTGCAGAAGACACCCAGATAGATAAACAAAGAGACGAGAAGAGAAAGAACATTTCTCCTTTCCTCAGTAATAGCAACATTTCAATGTAGCCTATAGGTCAAAAAGTTTTTGAGATAACCTGAGAAAACTTAGATAACGTAGGCGGATTTGGACCATCACCAACATGATCTTTCCTGTGTAGAGATCATTCATAGTTTTAATTCTGTAGCTCAATTACTTCTGTAAGATTTAATGGCAGATATCTAGAAAGAATATTTTGACAGTTACAAGAATATCGTTCCTAGATATCCTGAGAAAGCTTTAAGCTTCGCTAACGCTCAGCCAAATCGCGTGGTGGGTAACGCACCATTATTGAACTCAATGTTGCCTATATAGAAATAAAGTGCCATGCACTTTTCAAGTCCATACCTCAAATATGTTTAAATATCGAACGGACAGACACAAAGAAGTAATTTTTGTTTCTTGCTATCTGAGTGATTTATTTATTAGCCATGAAATGAGGTATATTTTTTATTACTAAACTTAAAGATATATGACAGTAAAATACTTGATTTAGTCTGTGACATCAAAAATAAAAATTTTAGATTTCATAATAACAATTTCAGTTAGGTTACAGTAAATTATCTCTGAATGAGATAACTAAATTATTAATATCAACATATATTTTGACTCTGAGACTGGTTTTTACTTAAAAGTGAGAGATGTAGCAAAATGTTTATTGCATTTTACTAACTCTATTAGTATAATAGTATTTTAACTTAGTCGGGTTTCAGAAAAACGGTTACACTCCTACTTTTTACTCACCACTATTTACAGATGATTTAGAGTTCAAAATTAAAATTCTCTATTTTTAGTAGGCTATTTTTCCATATAAATCATGTATATTTAATATTATTAGTTTTTCGCTTAAATTGTTTGTTGTGTTACGTATACATTCCCACAAACTCCTTTTTCAAATTGAAGTGAGTTAGAAGTTTCCTGGTTGGTTTAACTCTAAGGGTAAAATATTGTCCGAATTTCTAGTTTTCACCCGTCTACAAGTGCCTAAATATCTCCAGACTATTCTACAAGATGGGTGTGAGAAAAGGATAATCTTCTTAATAGGAATTACATATACGAAATGAAAATGTTATGTTTTTTACTCAGAGTACGGAAAGGTTTATGCCAAATTTCGGGTTTGTTATGTACTATGTCGTTGTTTCTACGATACTGTCAAAACCCTTAGTTACTGTCAGTAAGCCTAACTTTATTTAAGGTTTACAATACACTGTATATTTATACAGTTAAAATTATAATATGTTCGAGGCCTGCCTTTGAGTTTTATGTTTGTAAGTTACATTATTATATCTGCAGTTTCATGTTTATGTGAGTATGTATATTCGTGCTTCAAGAATTGTCTGAATGATGCCACTTTAATATTTACCCCAACTGCAAACTCGTTGCGTGCCCATAGTTATTATTTGAGTTTAGCTTTAATCTGAGAGTTAAATATACAAATTGGATATACATGATGCAAGAACTCAATATGACTCGTAATTACTTTGGTGGCCCTACACCCCACACTACCATATCTTGTTACTGACCCTGAAGCTACATCTACCCTCATTAAACAATACCGCTGTGGCCTTTAATGATTACTTAACGTGGCGTACTCCCAGCTGAGGGACATGATGTAATATTGATAAGCTACTAATAATGTGGATAATAAACAAAGAAGTATCGAAGAAACATCCAACCAATCCAACGAAGTAACTTCATGACGTGTTACTACGCAACACCATAATAATGCCATTTGATTGTACAGTAAACAAACTGCAAACAGAAATTGATTATTCAGCGACATTATCGTTGCCAACATTGGGTATTTCAAGACTAACATAATTATGTAAGTCCAATATAAGATTTATTTTTACCTTTAATTTTGATGTCGTGACTCTAAGAGTTATTACATTGTTTTTAAAACTTTAGACATAATTTTAAGAATGATTTGTCTGGCTATAGTTTACAACTGGCTGAGCTTTAGGAAAGCTTGACACTCGAGAGTTTGGAAGATTTCATCTCTGTCTGTCTGTCCGCACGACATTTCAATAACGAAATGACCTATAAGCTTAACATTTTATATTAATCTTCATTTCAATATAGTAACCTAACCTGAGTTCGTTGATGGTGCATGTTATTCTTTGAGATTTGGCTGAGTGTTAGGGCATATGTTTACATTCGTCTCAAGGGTAACCTTAACAGCAAAGACAAAATAGCAAAATAAATAAATTTATAAGAAACTGCGTACAGTGATATATAATTTTAGCATGACAAATGTTCATTCATAGGGTAAAATAAAAATGTAATAGACTGGAAATGCAATGTCAAAGTTTGTTTTCAGCGCAATGTATTCCAAGGAGACACTCACTAGCTCACCGGAACTGTTATTATTGGAACATTTGCTATAAGACTTAAATTAATAAAGGCAATAATTTAATGTATCATGTGGCAACAATAACGAGAAAGATTTCAGCTGTTTTACATGAAACTTCATTTCTAAATAGATGAGAAAAAATGGCGCATGTCCAACCATTGGAATTTGACTGAAAGTAATCTTTATCTCGATTTCGTCTCCGTATGATTGTCGGTCTGTACATCTGCCCTCAGGACATCCCGATAATAAAATTAGTCATAGATTAGAAATTTTGCATGAAAATACAGCGATGTCTGTTACACGACACGTGGTGTTGCGTACTCCTATCTTGTAATAATAGGGAGAAGCCAAAAATATTTATATATATATATATATATACAGTATATAAATACACTCTGTGTGTGTGTTTTACAATATCTATTACATTACACTAGATGGATGAGTGTTCTTATGGGATTATTTATACACCTCTGGAAAATTGTATTTTAGATGTACATATACAGTATTTTTGTAATTACTAAGTTAAGTAGTTATGCTTAACAAATATAAAATTGACATTTCTTTTAACAAAACGGCCACACTTTGGAGCCAGCGTATTAGTGTGGGGCTGTTACATGAACAACGCAATTTATTGCCCATTTTAATTACACGCGCAGTTAATCCTAAAGCGGGATTTACTCAGTCACATATGATCGTTTCAATAAAAGATTTATAATTATGTTTCATCAAGTTCAGAGATCATCGAAAATTCTGAAAAATTATTTCTCAGTATCATTTCACAATGTTTTTAATGTTAGTTTTTCCGTTATTTAACGCGCAACCCTTGACCAAAATAATACAGCCTAATACTACATAAATATCCACCGCCGGTATTTACAAACATTTATGCTATGGAACACAATTTTGTAATGTTTTATTGAAGATACTGATTATTTTAGAAACTAAATATAAAACTTGGACAAACTGCATGGTTCATCTATTTTTATATGTAATTAATGAGGATGCTATTTTATAATTTGTGAACTCACACAATACTGAACAAAATATTGCTTGAAATATATACAAATGTTCTTTCTGTTTTAACGGTGATTCACTTTTTTCAGTATATAAACCAGGATATGGCATTACGTTTTACTAGTTGCTATAATGGCAACAAAATAATAACGTTTTGAAGAGGAAATACTAAATCCATGGACAAAAACTTCATGGTATTGTTATACTTTTGAAAAAGTATTACACACATATTTCAACTTCTAAGTTGTTCTTGATGGTGGATTCAAGAACACAATATAAAATCTTTAGCAATACATTTAAACAAGGAAATTATATTGGTGGGATTTAGCTGAGAATAAATACTAAATTCTCGTATATACTATGGTTTATATGGAAAGAGGCATTGCAAATAAACTATACCGCATAAAAATACAATAATTCAACTGACAAAGAATAAGTGTTACATTCAAAGCATTTTTCTTCGTAGGTACAAAAAACTCAATCGAATATTAATTAGATTGTTGGTACAAGAATCTGTACAGCTAAAACTACAAAATTTTCATTTACAAATAAGGATGAATTACACTCAAACACATAAGTTTTCGGATTGTTCATACCAAAATTATTTCATATATACAATTTAAATACATAAGGACGAATATGTCATCCTAAAATACAAGAAAGAATTGCTTTTGGATGCAAGAAACAATATCTAAGATCAAAATTACACTTTTAAACTTTTAACTTTTCAAATTACGTTATCCAAAACACTTTATACTTAGTCATTATAATTGATTATACACAGATGTTTTTGAAACATCTTACACAACGGATTCATTATTCCGTGAATGTCAATATCCACTCGTTCTATTGGATATCCAGAACAAAGTGATTTACATAAGATATCTGTATATACCTTTGATGCATAATTCATCTTTACAGAAGATATAACGTAAATCTCCGTAATACCGTTGACAGGGTATACTCGTATGTTATAAAGAAACACTCTATCTTTTATCAAACCAAGACTTTATATTATTACAGAGTATAACCGCTTTGTTAGTGTTAAGTTTTAAAATAGCACTGAGTATTTAGTGGTTACATGCATAAACTGAGTGTTACATTTTTGGGAGGAATAAATAGAATTATTCATCCCCGGTAAAGGAATTTTCAAGTAAGTAATTCTAAGTTTTGCTTGCAACAATACCTTGATTTATTTAAACCCAATGAAAAATAATATACTTAATACTACGTAACAACAATCCATTTTGTAGCATATATTTTAATAGAACAAATCACATCAACCTTCTAATCGTATCTTACTTAATTGGTGAGAATTATTTAGTACACATTCTAATAAGTAAATTACGTTACGTTCAGATTAAAATTCAAACAAACAGTCCAATGTAAGTATAAAGGGATAAGTTGTCTGGATATATCTCCCCATACTAATATTATTGTCAAAGACCAAACGGAATACTCGATTGTTTGCTGGCTCCGGGGGTGTTGGGGTGATATCGGTGTTGGTGAGGGCGGGGGCGAGTGGAGGGTCTTCTTTGATCCAATTTAGGTTAACAAGCGCTGCATTTGGGAAATGGCGAGAGTTCGCGATGTTGGGAATCGGAGATGAAGGTGGAGTCACTAACAACGCTCCTGGCGAATATCAGCTGGGGTAAGTATTTGTCACAGTTTTCTGTAATCAGATTTGAAGGCGTTCCAAAAACTAAGTAATCACTGCCTTCACGATCGATTTATTAACTTATTAATGTGTGTGTATAGCTCGTTAGATTCCTCATGAAATAGCAAACTGCATTTATTTATAAATCATCATTTGAAAGTACTCAAAGATTTCATTGTATTATTGCAAAAATTAATGAAACTAATATTTTAATAGATACAATGTGGATGTGTTAGTTTCTATACAACTTTGAATTAATATCTTGTTTATGAAAACCTCCGGATAAATACATTGAATTTTTTTTAATTATAAAGGATTTAGAAATCTTTATCGAAATTTCATCACTTATTTATTTTTAAGTTCACTAAATGGTTTAAATGCCATTAATCACACAACTGTTTCTAAAACAAATTTATTACTTATTTCTTCATTTATTTGGAAAAACGGAATTGTACAATTGTAAGGACCTAATATACGTCATATTGTACTACCTAAGACCTTTTAAGTAAGGTGCAGTATTTAATACTTAAATTTTAAATTTTGTGTTGGATTTTTATATTTTCCAACATAACTTTTCAATCGGGATGGCATAAATAATCAAACCAAACCTTTTAATTAAAACAATATTTGGTTGTTGAATTGTAATTTACATTATATATATTGTTTTAATTAAGAGGTTTGGTTTGGCTATTTACGCCATCCCGCTTGAAAGGGCTTGCTGCAGTCATTCATTTCAAGATAGAAACAACAAAACTCCGAAGTAAAGTGGTGTTATACTTCAGAGGTTTACTCAACAGTTACATAAAGTATTCAGTGTACTGCTGGTGTTATATTTATGGAAGATGGAATTGCATCCTGCGCCCTAATAAGGAAATGTGGCCCCTCAGGGGGTTGATCCTTAATCAGCGACAGCGATCCTTGAACAATGATGGTTAACGGACCTGCAAATAAGATATGAGTCACACCACGTTCAGCCATTCATTGACAATATGCGGTAAGAGTAAAGGACATGTGACGGTTTCTTTTACAAGAGACCGCCTTGGTTAATTACATGGGTTGTTCAAAAACAGTATAACAGGTTTTTATTGATGCTACAGCACCTCTTGGGACACCCTTGTTAAGTCAATGGAAAATCTTAAATGTATGAAAGCTTTCATAAAATGGAAATGTCATTTGGACGATCATTACTAAAAATTGCAGGATTTTTGGTGGAGGTTAGTTGTAATATTTATATGATCTTGTATTTATTGAAAAGCCAGAAATTCAATTAAAATGAATTGGGTTCAAGAAATAATTATTAAATAAGAATTGGGTTCAAGAAATAATTATTAAATAAGAATTGGGTGAAGCTTATTAACTATATTATAGATATGTTTCTATTTTACTAGGTTTTGATCAAAAGAAACCCAAATTCTACAATAGTTAAGGATATTATAATCACAATCCAACAATGTAATGCTATAATCAGTGAATTAGAGCAGCAACAATGAAAATAGCTGATTGTTGTATGTTGTAGCTCACTAGCAGTGCATGACATAATGCTAGCTGATATAGTCCAGTTGTATTACCTGATTGAAAAAATAAATGTTTTCTTACAGCAAACTAATGGCACAATTTACTCAAATACGTCATAAATAAATAAAAAAAACCATTCCGAACCAAAATCGTCTATTAGGGGGTATAGGAGGGGTGGTTTTTAGGGGTGAAAATGGTTTTTTTGCAATTTGTGAGTAAACAATGGATCCTATTGAAAACAGTCAAATATAAAAGTTGTCGGAAATGAAAAAATCTACAACTTATAGAGTAACCCCAAAAATTTCCCCAAAAAATTCAAAAAACAGTTTTTTTGGGTTTTAATTTTTTTCTTTTACAAAAATAGTTCGATTGAGCTGAAAGTTTGATCAAATATACTTTGTGCTATTCTAAAAATACTGTATTTTTTCATTAAGAAATATTCAGCCGTTATAATAAAATTTCACTTTAAAAAAATATTTTGATAATTTTCAATTACCATTTTGAAACATTTTTTTATCAAGGTTGACGGCTCATTATTTTCGTTTTGTTGTCTATTTTGAAGAAATGAAATAAAAAATATGTAGTTTAATTGAAAAAACTGCAGAAAAATTGAAAATAAACAAAATATTGACATTTTTCATTATACATTGAATTATTTATATTTACGTGGAAAAATTGTTATTATTTATTTAAATTATAAATAATAATAATTATAATTATAAGTGCTATTTGTATGCATTAAGCAAAATAATAATAAATCATGCATATTTAACAATTACGTGGAAATTTAAAAAAAAGTTTTAAAAACTTCATCTGATTCTTTGAGAAAATTCAGTCTAACTAACAGACTTTTATAAATGATTCTGAAACATCTCTTCCCTTTAAAGTTGATTAAATTTTTCTTTAGTCTCAACCTTCTGCATGCCGCGAAACGCTCTATTTTGGTTACAAGGTTCTTCACAAAAAACACAATGATGCTCAAAATCAGAATCACGTGCTTCTTTCATTATCTTCTTCCCAATAGATTTTTTTTCTTGTTTGTTCTTTGGAAGCTGTAACAATTTATCGAGGTCTATTGTATGCCGATCGACAAGGATCATGAATGTGTGCTTCAGTCAATTTCTGAAATGTTTTGTACCGCTGATCATTGCTTTGTTTACTTGACGAAATAAGAGTATCTATCCCTCCACTTTTTATTTTCACCAAATCTCCATCGCGGCTTTTACAAATGGTACAAGAAGGTACCTTTTCCACCATTTACATGAATCTATAAAATGCAGAAAGCACGATAAAATTAGTATACTGAAAATACGTAAAAATTACTAGATAAATAGCACGCGTAAAATTGTATGTACGGAGACAAAGTTTTATGATCTGTATTATTTTTAATAATTTTTATTGAATAATTTGTATAAAATTTTTTTTCGCAAAATTTTAAAGTTTTACTTACGATTTGTATTTTATATTGATAAAAATCTTGTAAATTGCTAATCACGAGGATTATTTCACGACACTACTCCAATATAACTTGACTGACGACAAAGCAGCTGCTTATTGAATGCTTAGAAACATACTGAGACCCGTATAATAGAAGAATAGGATTGACCCCGCCCTTTTGCTTCAAGGACACTATTATATACCTGTAATCCAACTTTCACATTCAACAATGTTTCTAAACTTTTTAAAATATTCGAAAATTCTTCAACATTAAAAAAAATTATAATTTAAATAAATAATAACAATTTTTCCACGTAAATAATACAATGTATAATGAAAAATGCCAATATTTTGTTTATTTTCAATTTTTCTGCAGTTTTTTCAATTAAACTACATATTTTTTATTTCTTATGATAAAAACTACATATAATGAGCCGTCAGAGAACCTTTTTTGATTAAAAAAATGTTTCAAAATGGTGATTGAAAATTATCAAAAATTGTTTTTAAAGTATAATTTTACTATAACGGCTGAATATTTCTTAATGAAAAAAATACAGTAATTTTATAATACCACAAAGTATATTTGATCAAACTTTCAGCTCAATCGGACCATTTTTGTAAAAGAAAAAAATTAAAAACCAAAAACAAGGTTTTTTGGATTTTTTGGGGAAATTTTTGAGGTTATAGCAAAAATGATTACTATATAAGTTGTAGATTTTTTCATTTCCAACAACTTTTACATTTGACTGTTTTCAATAGGATCCATTGTTTACTCACAAATTGCAAAAAACCATTTTCACCCCTAAAAACCACCCCTCCTATACCCCCTAATAGACGATTTTGGTTCGGAATGGTTTTTTTTTAATTTATTTATGATGTATTTGAGTAAATTGTGCCATTAGTTTGCTGTAAGAAAACATTTATTTATTTGACCATTTTTAACTGCTATTTCTCCTGGACTAATATTGTTCAGTGCTCGGCTTTTTAAAAGCTAATTCTCTTCCTTATTTATCAACTAACTTTCTTAAAATTAATATCGTTGGAATTATAATTAAATCGTCTAACTAAAATCTTTGTAACATGAACTTCTTTGTTATGTGTTGTTTTAAAGATGTTTACCGTAAAAAAAATTATAAACAGCTATTTTATAAATATAGCTTATTAAATATGTTTATTTTTCCGTAATTAGGCCTTTAGGTTATAAAGCTGTATACGGAATCCCAACATGTTACAACAAACCGTTTATAATACAAGTTGGTAGATAGCTCTGGGACACCTTTAAAATACCACCACTCAATGTGCAATTTCCTTAAAAACCGGATATTTCTGCATTACAAATAACATATCAATAATGTAAAACAGAAAGTATGTTGTGTAGGCCTACGTCAAAGTTTATAGTAAATATATAAACTTGATATGAAAAAATAATATACAACACCCTAGTAATTTCTTTGACTATTACCGCTACTGAAACATTTCTCTTCATCAGACTGCCAATTCGAGCTTTTAACCCTATGTATGCTGACTGGATTGACCTGTACATAATTGATAAGTAAAGGTGTATCAACAAAAAGATACTTTTTGATTGTTTATTAAATGGCCTGACTTAATCCAGAACTCTCAAATATTTTATATTTGCAAATCGATTGTAAAATCACATTTGTATATGAAATTCATCATAATGTTCATAACATAATTTGTTTCAGTATACGATAACAGAAGTTATATCCTATAAATATTTATTACAACCTATTCATAGTATTAACACTTATTTCTGTGATTGTAAGTAATATATGAACATATAGAAATTTCTGTGCAATTTGTTACTAAATTTCCAATTATTTAATGATAACTAGAGCCTAGAAATAACCAATTAAATCAATTACCTCATATAAACATCGAATTCTTAGAACACAAAACAGGAAATATTACAAAAAAATAAAATAAACTGGAAAAGAAAATATTATTTTAGTTTGCGTTAGTACTATGTACAGTATAGTGGCAAATCCCAGTAAAATACCAATTTACAAACAAACATAGAAAATACAATTCTTATATAAGAACTTTTCATCCCAGTAATCGTTAAAATAAACATTTCTTGTGGCTTGCTAAATTTAATTAAATTTTCTTTTATTAAAATTACTTGTTTGGATTTTGTGATTTTAAGTAACATTTATAAGTTCTAGATTTCTTCTACAACGTCTTCAAAAAAGTATTTATTTGTAATTGAAACTGTTCTTGTAGTAGGGTTCATATACTCGAACGATTTTTAATATTTAAAGAGACAATTTAGTATTGCTTCAAATTTAGTTGTAATAAAATATGTACCTTCAATTAAGTATTTTTATTCCAATTAGTTACTTGGTCGATTAAAATATTAAATACGTGTAATATTAGTTATTGCTCTAGTTTAAAAATTGCTTTATAATGGTCTAAAAAGCTAGATTGAAGCCTAATTTGTGTTAATATATGTTTATTTCTCTTATTTTAATAGCTCTTCTTTCAGACTTAAAAATTATTATATTAACATACATTCATTGGTGTATATTTTGCTTGTGCTCTGCGAAATAACAAACCATCAGTGACAGTCAGTGTGAATTGACGTTTCTATGAATTTAGTCGCGTCATGCGTTTAACAAGCATTTCTCAATTCTGTACGTACTAGTACATTTGTTGGAAACAAGTTACATATGACAATAATATTCTTTACTAACATGTTACGGGAAGAACGATTTCCCTTTTTTTTGTTATAACTGTTAATTTTGCAGTATAGCTAGTTAAACACAATTCAACCATCTAGTTGAGTATAAGAAGTTTAGGCAATAAACAATTCATAGCTTGATATCGAAGATATTAAATATGTGATCTGGCTATCCACTTTACGTTAACACACAAAAATGTTTGATTCTTCAATTTAAATTTGGATGTATATAATTTTTTACATTGTGTTCTGTAGAACAATTATTGTGTTTTAAACGATTAACTGTGTAATATAGTAAGTAGAAAGCGAGATATACGTAATGTTAAAATATGTATAATATTCACTGATGTGAAACAACCTGTGCGGATATAATCCGGTTTACTCTTCGTAATCATTTACAACGGATTACTTCCATGAGTGAAATTCTAAAAGTATGTGCAGATCGGAACACGTGAAGGGCCAACATTACATACAATATCCCTCTCGACGTGCAACACTGTAACACTGTAACCCCCCGTGGGATAAAATCATCGAAATGCATTCAAATACACAAATCATCAATATGGTAACACATTCAGATAGCCAATCACGATTCCATTTCATTTGTTTCATTTGAGTTCTGGGTTATATTTAGAGCGATTTATAAACGGAACAAGAGCACTGAAACCTCGCACAATTTACCGAAATTTAGCGGTTAATATCCCACCGTCCTTATAATGATTAATACTTGTATATCGCAGTTTAATAGGAAACCTCAATACTAATCTCAAATGTTATTGTTATCGGTTGGAGAAACCCTATTCACTGCAAGCTTGGACATATTAAATATTATAAAGTAAAACTGTACAGTAGTGTGGAGCAATCTGGCTCTACTGACTTTTATACAAAGAGTAAAATGTGCTGTAATACGTGAGTTGTGAATCATTATGCTCAGTGATAACTGACAAAGCCTCAGTTTTGAATGTATCCATCGAAATGTACCCATCTAAGTGTTACCATATACATGTAATCATTTCAGCATCACCATACGAGTGTAACCTTCTAAATGTAACCACCTGAGTGTAACCATCTCCATGTACAAACTCAATGTTACTATCTGTGTGTAACCATCTGAGAGTAACCACTGCCAACCGTCGATATCATGGTCAACTTGATTCAGACTAGCCCACTCTTTGACTGTGAAAAACACACATTCTCTCAAATCTCCCCATGCCTGGTCGACAACAATATACCGCATGTTGTTTGGTGTATACTCATGTCACTACTGTGACGTAAGCTCTAAAATATTACCTATTTAGTAATCTGAAGGAGTATCTTATGCGTAAGTAGCCAAACGTCATACACCACTATCACTAGTGGATATCGTACGGTAGCAATCACGAATACTGTATTGTTTCATTAAAATACTTATCTCCAATATCATGCACGAGGAACATTTATTTCTAAAGGTGACCTCTGAGGCTTGTATATGTCTCTTATACAAATTTCGTCTTAATTTAATTAAAAGTTTCTGAATTAGGATTTTAAAGTTGCAGTGTGGTTCAAAACTCTAAAACCGGTATCCTTTTGTTGTTACCAACATTAAAACTGGAAGTTATTGTTTTTAAATTATTTACTTTATATTTCTAAATATGTTTAAACGCAGATATAATCCAGCTAAGATTTAATGTAACTCCTTTTAATTACTTATTTGCGTTGTACATAAAATCACATAAACAGCTACAATGAACATAAGATGAATGTCCCAGCTTGATTATATCTCATCTTATGAAGAGAGCAAGATCTTATCTAAACATAAATAGTGAATTTTAGGAGTTTTTGAAAATGTACAACCCAAAAACCAACTGCCAAAAATTATTTCGGAAACTGATCTGTTAGTCTCTGCCATACTTATGACAATACCAAATTTAGCAAAAATCTAAGGACTGTAGGCAGTCTTATAGTACGCAAAATATAAAAATAATGTACAAAAGGTACTGGAGAACAAAATATCGAGCACGAAGAGATATCAGGATTGTTTCGGGAACGTTCGACATCTGTCATTTGATCTGCTCATATCATCTGATATCAAACTAATATCTAGATTATAAACAAACAATACCCAAGACTTTTTTAATACGCATACATTAGTAATCACATCAAACATGTTGTGTTTTAAAACCATGCACACTATCTGTAAGGAATGCCATCATAAAACAAACACTAATTATTATAAACCGAACTATACAATACAGGTTACAATAGGTCTGCATGCGATAACCAAAAAGTGACCTTGCCTATGCTATGTATTGGATTCTTACATTTACTACAAATGACTATGCTTTAATATTAAAATATTACAAACAGAATCTTTTCTAATAATTAAGAGGCATATAAAAAGTATATTATACGCGTAAGCAGATATTATGTTTAACTAATTAGGAAGCTAATGAAAGCGAGTGCAATGTTTATGAAAGTTCACTTTGCCGGCAAGGCATCACACGAACTGACTAGTAATAGCTGCTGTCAATCAGCTGACTAGTCTAGACGGCGTTTCAGCTCATTATCAGCTCACAATAGATAATCACTCAGGCGAATCATGCTTCACTCCTTCATCACTCATTTGGAACTTCGAACCTCATTACAACTACTTCGTTGCTGAGTGTGACGTAGTAATAACTGATGTATGTTTGTTCAATAACAAAATTAACCCAGTGAACTAATTAACATAGTCTAGACTCTAGACAATGATTCAGTTCATTATAAGCTCACAAGAGAGGGTCACATTGGAGAATCGTTCTTCGCGACTTTATAATTCGTTTTGAACTGCGAACCTCATTAAAAATACTTTGCTGCTATGAGTGACGTAGTAGTAATTAATTTCTGTTTATCAATAACAAAATTAGTCTAGACGGCGATGTGTAGTTCAGTAATAGACGATCATCTTGGCGAACCATACTTCGCTCCATCCATCACTCATTAGGAACTTAGAACCTCATTATAAATACCTCGTTACTACAGATTACATAGTAAGGATTGATTTTTCTTTATTCAGTAAGATATTTAAGTATAATAGGCAGAGTGTAAGGTCATTAACAACTCAAAATAGATAGTTGCTCTAACGAATCTACAATAAATATTGTAACACTTTGGTAAAGAGTCTTTCTTTTTATTTTATACATAACTGTTCTAACTCAAAAAGCTCACCCTTGGAATAAATTGTGGAGGCGTTTGTAAAGGCAAAGGTTTTATCGGTACAACTGGAAGCTAACTTATATATCATTCTTATATAACTTTTATAAATGTAACCTATTGTCTAGTTCTAATAGTACAACCTTGACGCTTGGGACCCAAGTTCAGTGTAGGGACCCGACACGTAACCATACTCTGAGAGTGAACCGAGGTAATGTCCTGTGACGCGCGACCTCGGCTACTGGCAGCAGGACCAGGATCAGATCGTGGGAACGCGACAAGGAGTCGCACTTATCCTTGCATGAGCGGTGCCATTATCCGGCGATATCGACATTAAAGTTCCCCTTTATGACCGACTGCCCCGGGCTCGGTGGCGCGCCGAGCGGAACAAGTGGGCATTAAATATCGCGGCCGATCTCCGCCAATCCGGAAACCTTTCATTCAAACTCCACCTGAATAGGTTTCCTTCAAGCGTGCGTCTGACCTGCGAATCCACTTTCGCCCTAATGAAATGATCGAGCAAATTTGTAGAAGCGAATCAACACAGGGAGTATTAGAGGCTTGGAGATATCTTGGTGAATGGTTATTATTAGTTTTAATATTTTTATAACAGTCTTAATGCACAATATCTTGAGCTCAATTAAACGCGATTAATAATCTTCAAAAACGTTTCCTTTTATTGGAAACCACACTTTGATTACTATTTTAATAAATTTACCAAAAACCAGGGGACATCCCGAACTGATATTTCATAAAAGGCCTCTGCTATGTAGATATGTTCATTTAAGGCCAATGCATAATTAAATCAAGCAATAATATTACACTTAATGCTGTTCACTAACTTTTAAATGATTTATCGGAACCTATGAAATATTGTACAAGGTATTTCTACAAGGTACAAACTAGTCAAGAAACTTCGATGTAGTGGCCGTTTTCACGGAAGAAGTGTGGAATAAATTTTTCAGACTAAGACAGATTCTACATCGTTATGCGATACAATAAATCAGTATTTTCCTCTTAGTATATAAAGGCAAAGTATTTCATTGTATTTTTCTTTCTACAGACGCCTTAATAACAAGTTCAGTGATTTATCTACAATGATATTGACGTTTTTAAAGTTTGATTTTTGACTATCAACTTTTGTGATGGTAACAGGAATTTTACAGACATTTTGCATCGTTCAGTGGCACAAAAATCGGTGACACTTCGTTTCGAGATTTCCAATCTGATCTCTTCCTCGGGTCAACAAGAACAAACATTTTGCCTTTGATCACTAAAACACGGACTTAGTAAAAGCAAGACTGATGATTGTAAAATGAATTAAATAATACAGATCACAATAGGTCTCCTCACAATAAACAATCACATACAATTGACAAGTGGCGAATAGTAAATAGCGATCGCCACAGCGGCAAATTAGTGAAACATGTGATGATCTAATTTCTTCGATAATCCTTGCACTAAAGCGATTGATATATAGGGAATTTTTGTATATCCTCAGTTTTGATCTCAAAATCTACTGCAATTGACTGATTGTATTCTTTCTGTCTAAGATCAAATTTTACTTTCTTAATTAAATCTTTAAATTCATATAAGCACAGGTTCATTGCTATATAAAATAACAAGTAGGCAAGTCATCCTTTGCGAAATTGTTATGGTTTGGTTGATAGTACTTTCCTGTATGTATTAAGAAAATTCCTATTTCAGTGTACACGCGCACTAAAAAACGAGGCTTGTGGGAAGAAACACTGTTAATATGATACAAAAAATGGATCACTCTTCCTGAGTTAAACCGACAGAGATATCATCATTTATTTATAAAAAAACCTTAGGATTTAACTAAGCTTAAGCCGAGGCATTTGCTCAAATTCCTCATTAAATACATTTCCAAAAATAGACGATCGTACTCTTTAATGCGAATTTCGCCATATATTAAGGCGAAGGTTACGATTTTAAAGTAGAAGAAGGCCATTAAATTTAGTGTGAAACGTTGGTCTGTAATGTAAAACAAAAGCAGCTTGATAATTAAGTCTATCTAAGTATTGTGACAACAGCATTGAAATAAGGAAATACAAAATCACAAAACATAAAGTTTTTATTATTTTATGGTTGAAATACATCAACATGGTAGTTAACCCTCAGTACAACCTCTGTTACTTCACGAAAACAAATAAAAACGCACAATTTATTTAGGGTAAATAGTTTTAAAATACATCAAGTAATAATTAATAGTCTTGTTTCAAAATATATCCTCGTGTTAAATCCGATATACTGAAGCGTACCCCTAATCAGAACATAGACGATATAAAACCTATGAGCTTACAGATTGAGCTATCTTCTATCTTCGATAAACACAATCCTACACCTGTGTCTCGTGAAGGTAACAGGCAAGCCAAGGATGTAAAATTGTTAATTAAAACGCCCGACTTGTTCTCGAGATCGACAAATCGTGATTATACTGGCGGAGTGTGCGAGAACGTTGAGGGGGGAATAAATAATATTTAACGATCGCAGCTCAGGTATGATGAAATGTCCAGTGCGTGCAGTGCGCTGCTCCCCTCCATATTTCTTCTGTGTTTACAGACCAGACACACGCACCTGTCTCTCCCACGACCACGGCCCAGACACGTGCCAGGACCTGCTTCATCTTGGGTTTAGTTTCAGATATTTATATATACATGGTGGGAGTATGCTACACCATGTTTCGCGTAAGAGGCTTCGCTGAAGTTGCTTGCAACATTTCAGATCTATATCTCATATTCTTGAGGTGTATTGCGGACAAATATCTATTTTTAGGCTATCATACAGAAAAGAAGGTTTTGCATCTTCCCGACGAAAAAAAAGAAATTGTGTTAGCCTCCTGAGTGATAGGCTTCTATAACGCTCAGACAAATTCCTTGGTTAGTCGTGCACCACCATCGAACTCATTCTTGTCTATGTAAAAATGGAGTTTTATGCAAAATTAAAAGTTACTGATGAAATCTTTCTCAAGATATCTTACCACATAATACATTCACGTTTTTGTTAATTAAGTTAGGCTTCATACCAGTATTCAAATAACACAAGTTTCGGAAAGGTAGGAAGAGACAACGCAAGAGTGCGCAAATCACTAAGTTATAACACTGATTATCCACTATAACATACCTATACGATTAACACTGATTAACCTATACGAATACAACGTTGCTTTGCAGTCACATGTTGAAACCTCGTATGATTGTATCTAGTTTGTTTATAAATTTATTTGTTCTGCTATTTTCTCGTTGCCATAATGGTTACCCATAAGACCAACGTAAATACATTCGTTAACGCTCAGCCAAATCCCATGGAGTGACATCAACAAACTCAGTGTTTCAAAACTATATGTCAGTTCGCGCTCGAGATATCGTGCGGACAGACAGACGGAAATTAAATTTCCAGCTTCTCAAGTAATAGGCTTCGCTAACGCTCAGCCAATTAAATGTTTATGTGGTTGATATACTTTACATTTATTTGATGAATTTATATATTTACATAAAGAAATTAATTTCTTAATTTCATCTCATTCTTTAGATGTTGGCTTTAGATCTTATTTTATCCATGGATGTTAGAACATTGTTCTCAAAAAATAGTTACTGGGTTACATTTACAACAAACTTCAAATTAGAGGTAAAATGAGGTGTGACTTGAGACTCAATGAGGAACCAAGTTATTCTAAATGTTCATCTCAGTACCATACAAACTACGAAAGGGAGTCTGAGTTGCTGGGTTACATAACGAAGAAACTATAAATTAGAGGTAAAATGAGGTGTGACTTGAGACTCAATGAGGAACCAAGTTATTCTAAATGTTCATCTCAGTACCATACAAACTACGAAAGGGAGTCTGAGTTGCTGGGTTACATAACGAAGAAACTATAAATTAGAGGTAAAATGAGGTGTGACTTGAGACTCAATGAGGAACCAAGTTACTCGTATTCTAAATGTTCATCTCAGTACCATACAAACTACGAAAGGGAGTCTGAGTTGCTGGGTTACATAACGAAGAAACTATAAATTAGAGGTAAAATGAGGTGTGACTTGAGACTCAATGAGGAACCAAGTTACTCGTATTCTAAATGTTCATCTCAGTACCATACAAACTAAGAAAGGGAGTCTGAGTTGCTGGGTTACATAACGAAGAAACTATAAATTAGAGGTAAAATGAGGTGTGACTTGAGACTCAATGAGGAATCAAGTTATTCTAAATGTTCATCTCAGTACCATACAAACTACGAAAGGGAGTCTGAGTTGCTGGGTTACATAACGAAGAAACTATAAATTAGAGGTAAAATGAGGTGTGACTTGAGACTCAATGAGGAACCAAGTTATTCTAAACGTTCATCTCAGTACCATACAAACTACGAAAGGAGTCTGAGTTGCTGGGTTACATAACAAAGAAACTATAAATTAGAGGTAAAATGAGGTGTGACTTGAGACTCAATGAGGAACCATGTTATTCTAAATGTTCATCTCAGTACCATACAAACTAAGAAAGGGAGTCTGAGTTGCTGGGTTACATAACGAAGAAACTATAAATTAGAGGTAAAATAAAGTGTGACTTGAGACTCCTTCTGTTTTAGGATTCAGGTGGATACTCACTCTGAGACTCAATGAGCAATCAAGTTCTGCTCAATGCGCGGGTCCAGTATCACACAGTAAATCTATCTGTCCGGTCTGGTTAATTGTAGGCCACTAACAAGAACATATACTGTAGTACTCGTTATTTATGGGCCGTATTATCCGTAATGATGAACAGTGCCCGTCCAGTACTCGCAGTCTCCGGTCGCTGTTCTACCAGTGAGGAGCGAACAGGTTGTAATTTCCGATTTATCACTTCCGGCCTGGTCGCGATAGGAGCGCGTACTCCGCCGGTCGCATCGATCCTGCTGATGTACATAAGTAACTCCTAGGACAACACCGATTTTTCTCGAGTTGTCCATTTTTGGATAATCTCAGAATTGTGAGTTGAAACCACTCAGAGTCATATGAAGTCATAAGTACAAATTTGGCATAGTTTCAATGTTGCATTGTCCAATTTTGCAATTCAATAACTTCACTTAAAACCATTGCATGTTATAAGCGCCCAATGCAATATATGAAATCGCTCTCACGGAGAACGTAATAAACGTCTCGCGGATCGTACAGAACGAGAGGAGACGCGCTCCCACAAATATGCCGATGATTATGGTCTAGTGGTGGCGAGGGTGGACTCCCCGATCAGAAGACCGACCAATTCATCATCCCACAATAACGGTAGGGCCCGGCCGTGTGATCGGGAGAGTGCAGCAGCGCGCATTCGATCTTGGACTAATCGTCCTTTTGTCGCCGCACTGCAATCTACATTAGGCCCAGGACGACAAAGGACATATGATTGATGCTGGGGGGTTGCGGGACTGTCATGCCGCGCCGTGCCGCGCTAGCGCTGATACTCGCACTAACAAAGCGTGGTCTATCTCGGTTACAAGGCCACTCGCCTCTACTTTACCCTGTTTAACTATAATCCATCTGCCACAGAATTAGAATTAAGAATTACTTAAGAAAGCCAAATAATACATCACTGGAAAATCTAAGAAATAAATATAGTAGTTTTGTTTACGTGTCATGATAAATATTGTATCCTGCTCGTTTTTTTGAGAATTATTTAAGAAAGCTAAATAATCACTGGAAAACGTTTAAGAAATAAAAATATTAGTTTTGTTTACGTCTCATGATAAGTTGTATCATGTTCGTTCTTTTGTTAAAGTAGTAATATTCAAATGTTATGTTCGCAGTTTTATTTTAAAAATGGAGAACAATTCTTTTATTTTAAGTTAAACGTTGTTTTATAAAACTACTTCATCTATACAATACTTGTATGCCATTACATTTTCATGATTAAAAAATACGAGGATTCATATTTAAAAACCATAGTAAGAGATTGATTAGGTTTTGCTTGACGTGGTTGAAGGTGAACACTGATACTGTTAGCAAATAACATAGCACTGAACGTGTCTCAGAACTTGTGTTTACATGTGTGAAATCCTCTGAAACAATGTTCAAGTACAACAAAACATTATGTTATTTTTAGTTTTATTGCTTTGGAGAAGATAGTTGAGTGTATGGTGGACTATAGCGATGTAGGAACTCGATACTCAACGATTAATACCATCCCAAGTAGCCTATTGTTAGATATTGTCATTATTCTATAGCACTTAGTAGTGTTTCCCTAATGTGAACAAAGCAAAATGTTCAATCTCTTTGCTACAAAGTTTAAAAGTTGCCAACCATTTGATGTAGAAATTTGAAGAGGGTTTAGTGTGACAGATGAAGGCCTGCGAATATCATTTGTGCTGTATTAATATGTGGAAATATGTTAACTGCGCTAAAACACGAAAATAAATCTAGAATTTTCCGACAAATGAAAGTGTGGTATCACTGTAATTCACTGTAGGCTACGACTACCTAACACTCCACACAGTTGACCAACGTGAATGGACAAAATACAATTTTGGAACGAGAAATTTAAACGTTGTAGAGCGCGTGCCTCCACAACTCTGATCACATCCACTACATTGCCCTGCCCGGCCACAATAGTGTTATTTATACAAGCGCCATTACCCACCCACTCCTGCGGCTCTTGAGCGTTTAATTTCCACAAGATTGTTTCTCTTTCACTCCCGTAGTCGTATCCCGAGAAATTAACGACCCCTGTTCCTGGCAACCAAATTAAAATGCAGTTTGTTCCTGTAACGCGTTATTGCTACCTCGGAAGGAAATCTTATTCAAGTGTTTCTAACAGCACCATCATTCTTAGTTGTAGCTTTGCTAATCTTGGCAATTAGGACTAATTAATTTATAACTCTGTTGTAGTTGATTTGTAAAACGGTTGTAGACTGAAATCCACTCTTGCATAGAGAACTAATTTTGTTGTAACTTTATGTAATTCATTATAAACGAACTACATCGAAGTTGTACTATTTTCTTTTCTGTTTTGGTTTATAACTAACCAGAAATCTAAGCGTATTGAGTGATGTCAAATTCTTAAAAAACTAGAATGCCCTCCTTTTGTAAAATATTGTATGCCTTGTTATATACATATCTCAGTAATCTATAAAAGTTTGTAATTGGTATAATCAGTATATAGAGGAAGCTCTAATCAAGGTAACAACTTGTAGAAACGTGTCGGTGAGTTATAATCCAGTTGTCTCTAGAGATCACCTTAGCGTTATGTATAATAACATTCGGTGTATGAGATGTTGGTAATGTCCTTAAAGTTATGTTATGTATATGTAAATAATCTGTTCTGCAGGCAGTGTTAAATACCACAGACGACGAATAAAGCCAGCCATATAACAAACATTGACATCGTTGACGGATTACAATAGTATATTAGTGTATACAGTACAGGATCACTTTACTAAGAGTTATTCACTATTTATCTTTATACTGTTCTTACAATTATTCGTCCATATTACCTGTAGATAAATATATGGCTATGTGTAACATATTAACGGTTTATTAACGGTGCTCCAAATAGTTTGTGTTCAAAGATAAATAGATCGAAAACGATCAAGAGGTTGCCGGCTGATATTTTGATTTCCATGTTTGCACTAAAAATCTTCTGAAGGATCCCTAGGTCACTAGCACAAGATTTCTCAAAATTACGGGGTGCAGCGACTAAGTTGATCCACATTAGTCGATTCGCGCATGCACACTGCTGTTCATAGGCCGCACATCAAGTAGCAGAAGTCACTTCAAGTTCAATTTTACAAGTGGTAAAGTGGACGGACGAGCACCATCTTGTCGAATTATAGAAAATCGTGGAGAAGCCATAACACATAACACAACACATTCATGGACAAACATTGTATCTGGTTAAATTACCATATTAGTATAATGTTTTTTTTTTCGTAAACATTACAGAAATTACAACACTTTGTTTTCGGGCTGTCCACTCTCCTAAAAAGTAAGTCTGAAAACTTTGCCCTTAGTTTTATTTCTATAAAGCTAAATATACGTTATCTGGCATCACAACGGACCGCCCAACTATATATTCGCATTAGAACCCACAAAGTGTAGTATCCAAAAAGAGAAGGGATGCATCACCTGCACCATTGCACAAGCAGTTTTATGTAGTTGTTTTACGTATAAAAGAGCAATTACACAATTTTTAGACGAAGTACATCCTAAGTATTGAACTCAGACTGTTAAGATTAACAACAATATAAATTTAAAGCTTCACGTTTACTCATCAAATCTTGAAAATGCTGTTTTAAAATTTACAAAAAGAATTAAATTACTAAGAAATGGAAGTTGTAACAAAAACTTGTCATGAACCGAATTAAGGAAGGCAAAAAGTGTTCATTATTGCGTCCCAGAGATGAGTGGTCAGCATTTAGGGGCGTGACCTTTACTAAACATAGAGTAGAATTTGAAAAGTATTCATAATTTATAATGTTTAGCATCCTTAATTTAGACCAACCTGTTTTCTACCATTTCCACGCGTAGGTTTGACTGTGGATATCTTTTCCCAAGATTCTGAATGTTTTGTCAAAAGTTGTTATATTGTTATTAAAATTTAATACTTGATGCACGTAACATTTATTAGTAATACACGAATTTTAAATCTCTTTAACGATTTTTCTATTTCCTGTGCTATTTAATGTCCCCCTGCTGTATCTAGTTGTTTTTTGTATGGATTTCAGTAAAATTGTTTCATTTATTGGTTTATAGTGTCATTAGAAACTAACTGCTATCAAGTGGATTTGTAGCACTAAACACCATTAGACATTTTTGTGGGGTCACTTGAAATCAGCAGTTTTTAAAACACTGGTGTCCAAGACTTGAAAAACAGGATCACTGCTGAGTGCAGACGCTTAACCGGAGAAACCTTTAGAAAGGTTAGGCAAGAATTTGAATATATAGGTTATTTTTTGCTTGAACAACAATGGTTACCATTTTGAAAATTTGATTTGAAGTTTACAAATATTTTCAACAGTATGCAGTGTGTAATTTTGTTATTATTAGCAGTAGTACAGTAGTTTGTAGACTAATAATTGTTGTGTAAGAAATTACATTATTGGCTGCAGAAACCAAACGGCTTAGCCGATTTAAAAGTTTTTACCAAAATACAGAATTTTTATGAGCTTCTATTAGATATGTCACAAGGTATTAGTTACCATTTCAAAGTTTTGGCTCTGGGTACGAGGGGGGGGGGGACGTGGAGGTGAACACCCCCGTTTTGAAAATATATTTTTGTTCTCCTAATTAGTACTATACACTCCCGTTTACATAATTCTGATACTTGGGCTATACGTCTTTTAATACGAGTTTGAAGTTTTCAAATGAACACCCTGTGTATATATATATATATATATATATATATATATGTGTGTGTGTGTGTGTGTGTGTGTGTGTGTGTGTGTGTGTGTGTGTGTGTGTGTGTGTGTGTGTGTATTTTTTTTAGAATACAAATTTCTTGACATACAAGTACCACAAAATAGTAAAATTTTACTGAGAGATTCAAATTTACTTCTTAATGATGTTTTACACTTATAGCCGATTTATGAGTGTTAAAATCCAACAATTTATACAAAATGTGCCGCTTTCCTTGACGAGTCTGCCTTTATAAACGATACATATTGAGACTTCCATTCAGACAAGTAGTTGTATCAGTCCTCAAAAAGTAAACCCTTAAAAGTAAACACTTGTCCACAGGAGTCAGTTGCCTTTTTAATCCGCTCCCCAAGTGAACACCGCACCACAACCCTTGAGTGTCACACTCAGCAGTAGGATGCATGTCACCCGACGTCACGAGCCATTGTTGTCACGATTGCTTCACAATGCTCCGTGTGCCTCAATTTCACGAGCCATCAGTCCCGAAGCGGTTTTTGCCGTCACTGTCAGCCAGCCACACTCTCGGGGGACGACGGCGGAGGCGGGCAGCTGGGGTCTCCGCTAGTTCCCAGCTGCAGGAAACGCTTTCAGTACTCGTTCATTTCTCGCTCGTGCTGACGCGCGGACGTACGGATTATGCAGAACAATCTCGGGTTTCTTCGTTTCCTGTGTTTTTGTTGTCCAGAAGCTTCATTGACGTTACCTCCACAATGATTGCACCAGAGGCCGTTGGTAGACGTGTAATCCGAGACGACGGAAGAAGACAATACTGTCAGCCATGGAAGCGTTATAACGGAGATAGATTTATAACTAGCTTTGGAGAAAATTACAACAACTAAAGAAAAGTTTTTATTGTTTAAGAATTTTAAAAGGGTTTGTGATTTATTTAAAAGCCTCTTGAGGTTCAACTTGATATATCAGTAAAAACGAAATTCTTTAGATCGCTTTCGAGTATGTTTTAGGTATACACTAGACTATGTGAAGAATTTATATAATATGTGCTTATGTAATGTAATGCGGGTTTGCCAACACGTTAACTACCAAATTGATAATTGATTGAAACTAACCTTGGTACGGTCATATTTCTTGTGTACTGGACTATCGGGGAGTATGTTTTAGCCGTAAACCCTGCCTTGCCGATTATAAGTAGCTAGCTTTTAGTGTATTTCAACAATACTATAGGCTCATGCGTTTATTCTAGAAGCGTTTTAAATCTGGGTTCAGGTAAATTTAGCGCAGTACCTCTCGATGGCCTTAGGTTTAGTCCCATATCACCAATGTTAATTTTTACTCGTTATTTCGTTTCCTCTTGAATCTATTGATTACCTTTCCCAAAGAGTGCACAAAAAACTATTAATCGCAATGTCGTAAAAATGTTGTTTCTTAAAATTATTTCGTTTGGGAAGGTCAAGAGGAGTGTTTGAAGATGTATTCAATTGTCACTGACTGGTGCCTGGTAGCCGAAGGTGAAACTAATTGGAAAACTCACTATATAGATAATCTTATGGCGCGAAGTTTAAAGTGTCTTAATACTATCTCGTTTAAAGCACATTGCATCAACTATGTTTCACAATATGTGTGTGTGTGTGTGTATAGAACCGCAAAAAGTACTTGCTCCGCCGGGAGTCGAACCCGGATCTCTCACTTGCCGGGTGAATGTGCTACCATTACACCACAGAGCGCTTACTTTTTCCGATTCAATTATTTTGTATTTGGCTGTATCTGTCACATATGCGTTTAAATAAGCAAACTAACATATGATCGGAAGACCAAACACCTGTCAAACGACTTTTATTTACGTTAAATTGTATCAATGGCAATAGCCTTATTTAATTTCAATAAACATTGAATCGCAAAAAGTACTTGCTCCGCCGGGAGTCGAACCCGGATCTCTCACTTGCCGGGTGAATGTGCTACCATTACACCACAGAGCGCTTACTTTTTCCGATTCAATTATTTTGTATTTGGCCGTATCTGTCACATATGCGTTTAAATAAGCAAACTAACATATGATCGGAAGACCAAACACCTGTCAATAATATATATATATATATATATATATATATATATATATATTATATATATAATATATATAAAAATATATATATATATATATATATATATATATAATATGATGAACGTATTTTAAAATAATATATTTAGAATAATCATAAAACGCATATTGAATTAAAAAACACGGCAAAGTTTAGGCAAAGTAAAGAGCTTGGCCTAGCTGTACAATAATTATCATCCGAGAAATGTAAACGAAAAGTGTTTATTTTTCGGCTTTGACAACAGGAGTATGATCACAAACACGCACACGCACGCACGCACGCAAGCATGCAAGTACGCAGGCAAATGTCACGTGCGTATGACGTGCATGAAGCGCAGTGAACTTGATTCCTCCAAACCTCGCTCCCTCGCTCGAGTGACAGGTGATCTGCGCTACGACAGCAGGAGTGTAATAATCAAGGATCTTTACCCGCCAATATGTCCTTTGACAACCACGGGGTTAGAGTATGTTTACATGGTAATATTTGGACTCTGTGTTTTGATTTAAATATGGGTAGAAAAAACAACACGGCACGAAATAAATGGACAAGAACAATATCTAGTTGAATGGATTGAGCTAAATAAACATAAACTGAAAGCGGTTTACAGTAAAATATTGTAACATTATTTATATATGATTTTTTGATGAGTAGGCTAATTCAAGGTCATCACAATATCACAACCCCCGGAGAGTGTAGTTTTTATAACCTTATGTTAAAAAAAAGCAGTAGTACCTGGTCCAAAATATATTTTTGCGTATGAAATGTGTTATTTAGAAAATGCCGTAGCCAATAAAAACTACAGAATTTGGTCTTCGACACATATGTGTGGCTGGAGCGATGGGTTCGATAATCTTGTAAATCCGGTGGCACCCAGATTGATCTTGATTCATTTGAAACATTTTACAATAACTTTTTTATATTTCACGTAAATGAAACCGTAGTGAAACTGATCGAGATGGTTGTAAAGGGTTAAATAATCAAAGCGATCTAAAGCAGAATTCTCAAGGGATTGTAATATAAACCAATAAGTCGATTAGTCGATCTTCGGCAGTTATATAACCATTCAGAGGACTCCTATACTGTCCATTTTAGTCAAACTGTTTGAGTCATTATTCTCATTTAATTAAAAAAGTCTTATAGTTTTTATTTAATCGCAAATTATTCTTGAAAACACTGGAAGATCACCAATTGAAACTGGTCACACACATATATAAGTTAAATCACTTCATCGACGATGAATATATAATACCTGCAGTTGATTAGATGTGGTAAATTGTAAGGAAATTAGATATGGCCGTACCGGGGTGCCTCTGAACATCAACAAATAGACGTCAGTTGGCGGGAACATTAGCACCGTGGCGGGAAGACAAGAGCGATGGCGGGAACGTGCGCAATATCGCCTTGTTAGTTCAACACGACAAGATGGGATGAATGGATCTCATTTGGCGGTGTGAAAGACGGGGACGATTTGTAAATGCGGTTGTCCAGACGGACGGGCGATATGTCAGCGGGCATGACCAGCGTGCAGATGTCAGGCAGAGCACCTGTCTGAGATACTGCGGGCAATCGAGATATATCAGGATCGCGTTGCGTTGCATGTGTGTGGGGAACACAAGAGTATGCCATACAAGTGATCATGCTTTAACATATATGATATTGTACAAATGATTACTAAGGTGTCTGGAAAATCAAGCGCAATTTTGAATTTTTTCTTTTCTATCTCATAATATTTAAAATAAAGAGGTTCTCAGGCAACTGTAGAAACTTCCTAATCAAAATGTAATATTCCCTCCCCGAATATCTTAAGACTTCAGTTTGTCATGTCGTTCGATGTTTCGTATAAATTTGTAACTATACAAAGAGCCAACAACAAGAGCCCTATACTAACAACCAATAATATATCAGGTAAACAGTGTGGTTACTGGAGATCAATTCTACCAGTGACACTAAACATATGTTCAGTTTAATTTAATTTTTTAGAGATTTGGATTGACATCAGCACGAATTGAATTATATCTGAACCCAACAAATACTTTTGGTGTGAAATAATAAAAAAATATCTTAAATAGATCGGAATAGTTTAATATTAGAGGTAAATAGAAAACATAAATAAAAAATAATGTAAAACTGTGTATTTCTTACAATAAATGTTTATAACATTTCTCAGCTGAAGGTTATGTTGTTCTGTAATTGTTTAGCTGTACAGATAATGTGGATGATACGTGAGTGATATGTCTCTAATACTAACTGGCCTACAGACTGGAAATTTGGCATGACCCTTCATTTCTATATTTGCAACGCTGAGTTCGATGATGCAGTGTATCACTCCTTGGGTGTTCGCTCAGCTGAAAGACTTGTTCAGTTTCTTCAAAATATGCTCGTTAATATCCCGAGGAATAAACAGTTAAAGTTTAGTCTAACATTTAAATGGAGTTGTGACAGAAGCTCCGGACATTCTGCATACAAACAAAGATTCGTTTCAGATGAGGAGAGCGATACGTTTTTATTTTTTGTAAGCCTTGTGCCTCTACTACTGAAACATAGTAATGATGATACCATTATTTGGTGAAATCCTAGGCCGAGCTCTACACGATTTTGTAGACAAATTAAAATTATTTTAAGCAAGAGAGTAAGGAACTCATTTCAAAAGAAGTGGGGAACGTCACAAATCAGATCGCTGAACTAACACCTACAGTCATTAATTTTAAAGGGGAGTTGTTTCTGTATGCTACGATGTCCACCTTACAATGGTTGATGGCAATACTTTCGGAGCCATTCCAGATACATCTACACAGTCTTGTGTGGAAATTGTGGTTCAAGATAATCAGAGATGATCAGATTAAAAGGCGTCAAAAACCGCAAAATTGACGTAACTCGTTACAAGTTCGGACTTCCAACACTCCACGCTCACATTCAATGTTTGGAGTGCTTCTTACATGTGTCATATCGTATAGACGTTAAGAATTGGCAGATTAGAAACCAACAGGAGAAATAAAAGTGTATGAAAAGACAGAAATATATTCAAGATCAACTAAAAAGTCAGATGGTATTGTTGGTTGATGTTCCAAAGACTGGATATGGCACTACAAACGACGTAAATGCAGATAGATGATTTTTAATTCACTATGAATTAGCACCGACAATCACCAGGATAGATTCAAATCTAATCAAGCGTTTTGGTGTGGTACTACAACCTTTATCTGGTATGTACTTGATTCGAAGGCACTTGAAATCTACGCTTTGAGTATAGCTAAATCGTTTGTAACACTTTACCCTTGGTGCAATATGCCTTCTAGCGTACATAGATTATTAGTACACGGGACGTAGATCAGTGAAGCGGCAACATTGCTCATTGGAATATTTTCAGTAGAAGCTCTTGAGGCTAGAAACAAAGCTATCAGAAGATTTTGGAAACACAACACAAGGAAAAAACTCGAGTTTGTGAATTTTAACGAAGTGTCAAAACGAAAACATATGAATTCAATTTTCGACGAAGATAACAAAAAGCTATTACTTGTCCAAGCAGGTCAACAATCGACTGACGAATCTTGTAACGAATAAGAACTTTCAACATTCATAAACTAAATATTTTATATTCTATATTTTATTATATACTATTTTTATTCTTGTGTGCGTGTTGATTAAATTATGTGGTTCTCAAAGACATTGTAGTAAGCCTCAGAACTTTCTGTGAACGTGTTGATTAGGATTTTAATATCATTAATATAGTAGTATATAAGTAATTTTAATTATTGTAGGACATTAAATAATATGCAATAACTGAAATTATAAAATAAAGTACTATAGATTTAAAATAGTAAATGTGTGTAAATTAAGATTAAATTTAGCTAGGTAAAAGAAGATGTAACTCTTGTTTTTGTTTACTGGCGATAACATCACAAATAATATTATTGATTTTCTGTTAAAGCGTTAAATATTCCATCTACTTTACCTTTTAGGCTCGAGTATATGAATAAAGTATGTACAAGTAGCCTACACAACGCAACAGTTTCCATAATAATCGCTATTTAAATTAATGATGTGTTTTTAAAAGTGTAAATATTTTGTCCGCAACTTTTCAGTTATATTATTCGCTGAATTATAACTTTACATACTATTTATGAGATAATTGTCAATTACATAAGGTAAAAAAACTTAGTATAATTCATTAAAACCTTTAAAATTCCCCAACATACTAAACAATGTATTATTATATTAACCTTGTTTTCCCAGTAAAGAAGGTCAAGTATAGTAAAATGAAATCCGTCACAAAGATCGTTCTGCATCAGGAAATATTACAGCTGCGTGATCGTATGTTGTCTTTGTATGCCCAAACAAAACACCTAGACTCAGCTCATGTCTTGCGTCAAATGTACCGCAAAGTCAAACTACAATTTCGAGCAAGTGTTCAATCCGCCAAGGCTACTCAGTTCTGAAACATTTAACGGAAGCTCAAAATAAGGGTAAAGCGGTTTGGAGTATCATAAATGATATCCATAACAATAAGAGCCCAAAAGCTTTCTCTCAACTGTCTTTGAAGGCTGAAGATGGTTCACTTATTGTTGATCCCACGGATGTCTCGCACAAATTCAATTGTTATTTCTCTGAGATAGGCCAGGGCGTGGGTAATAACAGATCTCAGAATGCACGATATCCTTCTTATACTTTACAGGACATATCTTCATCATTGTATCTCACACCTACCAACGAATTCGAGGTAATCTCAATAATAAGATCTTTGAAACCAAGTCGTTCTGCAGGGACCGATGGCATTTCTTCAAACCTCTTGAAAGGCATTGAAGAACAGCTCTCTGCGCCCTTGGTTTATATTGCAAACTCCTCTTTCAGGGAAGGTAAATTCCCTTCCATGCTCAGACTGGCGATAGTCAAACCAGTACTCAAGAAGGGGAGCCCTAAGGAAGTTGAGAACTACCGGCCTATTTCAATCCTGTCTACTTTTTCGAAATTATTGGAAAAACTGTTTCTTAATAGGCAGTTACCTTTTCTCGATGCACACAATGTTCTCTTTTTGAAACAGTTTAGCTTCAGGAGAAATTCTTCCACTCTTGATGCTATGTTTCACTTTGTCTCCAATGTAACTAAGGCCCTTGACCAAAAACATCATTCATTTGGGATTTTCTTAGACCTTAGTAAGGCCTTTGATGTGGTCAACCATGACATATTGTTACACAAACTACAGCATTATGGAGTCAGGGGAATTGCTTATGATTGGATATCGTCTTTCCTTTTGGGTCGCACTCAGTTGGTAGAGTTACCTTTTGTTGATGACTTGGGCTGCCTTCGTAGTCAGGCTTCATCTACATTGTCGGTGGGGGCAGGCGTGCCCCAGGGTTTTGTCCTGGGGCCTGTTCTGTTCTTACTGTATGTAAATGATATTTATAGTAGCATAAGTAATGGTAACATTTGCCTGTTTGCCGTTGATACCTCGCTCAGCCTATCTCATAAGAACTGAGAATGTCTTGAAATAGATGCATTCATTCAGGGTGGTTCCCTTTTGCAGTGGCTAGAAGATAACCTTCTTGCAGTCAATGCAACAAAAACCAAATTCATTGACTTTCGCATACGTGATTGTGATGATTTCGCACATGCGAATTCCTGTGTTATGATATGAGACTCAGAAATCTCATCATCTGAGTCAACAGATTTTTTGGGGCTGGTCATCGATTGTAATCTCAAATACCATCACCATATAGACAAGGTATGTGGAAAAGTGAGTAGTGGAATTTTTCTATTGCGTCGACTCTCTCACTTTTCTAATAGGGAAATGCTTTTTGCAGCATATTTTGGTTGTATCTAGCCCAATCTAACCTACGGTCTGCCAATTTGGGAGGCTGAATCTACTAGGACTCAGTACGTATTCCGCTTAAAAAAAGGCAGTGAGGGTAATTCTTGGCCTCAAAACATCACAATCGTGCAAAGGTTTATTTTGTGCAAACAACCTTCTGCAATTTCCCAGTATGTTCATTTTAGAAACCACGTCCTTCATGAAATGAAACTCTCAACTCTTTAGTTCCTACACACAACCCGGTTACTCTCTGCGGGATCTCTTCCGCTTCCCAAATCCTCAGCATCGGACAACATTTTTTGAAAAACAAATTTTTGGCTCAGCGATTAAACTATTTAATCACTTTAATACCTAAGGTCTAAACAGAGTACACCTGTGTTCCGGAAAAATTTGAAAAGGTTTCTTTTAAACAAAAATATTATTCTATTAATGCTTTCTTATCTGAGAGGAATGTAGTATAATTAAGTAAGTTTAGTATATTAATTTTATTATGTTAATTCTGACGTTTGTCATGCAGTTTTATTGTCAATGACAAATAAACGATTTGATTTGATTTACAATAACAATTACATCTTTTGGAGCTAATCAGTAAGTAGAATTTCAGTGTATAAAACTTAAAACATTATTATTTGTTATTCTTAATGATATTTAGTGACAAAAAGTGCATTATACAAATCCTATTTTATAATTAAGACTTTTGCACTCCTAGAATAGAGTTTTGCCTCACTGTGCGACGTATTGTTTATACTCAGTTTCAAAAATTTTCGGTTTAGGGGTTTTTCGGTGACTAACACTTGCAACAACACAGACAGCAAGTTATGAGTAACTTGAATAACCCTTCCGCTGAGTCAAAACACTACCTGCTCTTCAATATTTTTAACATCTGAATTTATAATTACAGCATTCACTAAATATTCTTTTTAATATTTCTGAAAACGTAATGCAGTGTGGTCCAACCGCACGTCCAATTGCATATGATCGAAATACTATAAATTGAAAACGTTTCTACGGTAGCAAATACCATGTCACAAAACCCAACCTAAGAAAGAAATAACAAACACAAAGACGTGTGAACAGTCAAAATTGACACAGCTGATTGAGAAGAAAACTACAAGTTATTGATTTATTTATGTTGGTGCATACTGTATTTGTATACCTTCTTTGCTCACGATTACCCATGAATTCTTTAACGCTTCAACAGCCAGAGAGTGTATAGGATTCTTTAATATTTTGCTTATTTGTGAAGTAAGCTCAAATAATTATTTTATTAAATAAACTATAGCATGAATATTCCACAAAATTATACGTTACAGTTTATTAATTTTGTTAAAATGTAAATACATGATTTACAAAGATACATTCTGTATAAAATTAATCCAATTATTAAGGGATACAACAAGGCATAGCACAGTCCTCGAAGTCCAGTAGTTTGATTCTATAACAGTTGTAATATTATAGAAAATAAAATCGATTGACATTTTGAGGAGTATACGATAATTTCTAAATTGTAATTTTGGATCAGTAGATTGAGAAACATAGTTTCAATAAATACGCAAAACAGTTCTAGGCGATATCATTACGACGTCTGCAAAACAGCAATTATGCCATATATGTAGACTATCCCCTGGGATAAGCCAGGTCAGTCTCCATCAGCCAACTCCAAAATTGAATTCATATGAGTTTCGAACAACAGCGACTGCAGCCTGCAGGTACTGCCCGACCGCCACCATTGTCCTCTTCACACAATAGTACAGCAGATGTATTCTATACTGCACGCATGATGGATGTGGAACATCCGCCGTACCAACAGCTCACTAGCCAAACCCCTGCACTGTGACTAATAAGTACACACCCCTGGGGGAGAAGAAAAATCCGTAGCGGCAAAAAAACTATTGAAGAGTAATCCTCCCCCCTCCCCCGACCCCCAAGGACTCTGATGACTAATAGTATTAATAAAGTCACATGAAGTTAAACCGGTCGCCAGCATCGTTATTGTAGGATTACCTTCCCGCTGGATTACCGGGGGTCCGAGAGAAAAAACGGACATAAATTAAAAGGGAAGGCGAGACGCCATCAAAGGCATTATTAGCATCGGTTGTCGTCCTAGTCACCTGGTGTAAAGTGATCGATCTAAATTAGTTAAACTGTGTTTATCACTTTGCTGGCTTTCTTTTTATTACATTCAAGGACTCTTGATACCATTCATATTAATTTTACAAATATTTGTTAGAATTTCCAGGTTTTTATTAATAATAATAATATGCTTTTTTGCGTAGCAACAATTAAAAATTGCATGGAATGTGTCAGCAGAATAAATTAAGAAAATAAACCATTTAAATTGTGTTTTTTCAAGATAAAAACATACGATGCCTGTTCTATTTCATAACCAAGAGTTTTCGTTACTGCTAATGGTTTCTAAAAATTTTAATTCATAACAATATCTCTACATATGCATGACGTTGAAGATTATAGACATTTCTTCTGGGTGACGACAATATACTTGGTACTTGTAAAATAACCCATTTAGAACATTGTGACCCAGTCCAGGTACGTTATATTCCTCCGGGAAGAATATCATGCTGTATAATAACGATTGAAACATTCAGACGCAACTCGAGAGTCCCCCAGAACACACACCCCGAAAGAAACATCCCGCGATAGCCTACAGGATCCATTAAGTTATCAAACGAACGTTTCAGACCCCGAATGTCACATGTGGCCAGAGAGCGTCCTTTCAATTCCCTAATCCGGGATTCCACGTCTCAGTCAAAACTACGGATCCCATCTGGACCGAGAACGAACATATCAATAACGGCAGTAAAGGACACATGTGCGGCCCACGGGTGGGCCGGCTATGATCAAATTTCAATCATCCCTCCCCCCTCCTCTTCAGCACCCTACCAAGACACGCTTCTGGGTGTAGACACCGATCTCTAATGAAATTAAAAGTCAACACTGGCATGTGGTAGTCCCTTGTCTAGCACCGCCGATTTTCCGCTAAGTCTACTACAGTGCGGGAGGGGGGGCACAATACAGTTATTCTATTAAGGATTGTTGTGTTTGCTAGCCAGTAATGCCCTAATTTAATCAGTGGCTGCCCTGGATGTAGGACATGTGGTCGTACTTGACTGTGTTGACTTTACTCTGGAGTCGGTGAGGACCAGTTGTTTGTGTGTAAACAAAGCCGAAAGGCGGGCACGCAATCTGGATCCATAACTGAATGAATTATTGTACAGCAAGGAGGACAATATTTGTTCTATAAATAATCTGAAAACTAATTCCCTTTTAGCCAAAGGAGTTTGTTTATTAAATTAAGTATACCTTGTTACAAGTTGATGTTTTTGTTTTGTTAAACACATTTTTAGTAAGGCTTTGCACAAAATAATTAACATTCTATAACATGTTAATTATTATAATAATTATAACGGTGTTAATAATATGATATTGCTTTCAATAAGTGAATTATTCATATTTCTATCTATTTCTACATGTATAGATAAGTGAATAAGATTTTAGCACAATAAGTGCATAATAGCAGAAATATAATTGTGTATCAGCAGAAATAAGATTCAGAGAAGCCTATCTATCACTCGAAGTTCTGAAAAATTTTAATTTATATTTGTCTATCAGTCCACAAGATATATCGAAAATAAACTTATCTATAGACTTCAAATATTGAATAAAGCTTTATTTCTCTATATTGGTGGAGTTTTATCTTCTCAGTGCGGTTCAAATATGCTTGTCACTCCATGGTATTTGGCTCAGCGTTAGCAGCAACGAGAAAATAGCAGAATAAATAGATTTATAAACACGCAGAGTATAATCATATGAGATTATAGCATGTAACATATCAACAAATATGCGTAGCTTATAACGCAGTATAAAGAAAATATAATAAAGCGGAAAGTCTATATTAAAAGTTGGTGACAAGATGTGTTGTTAGTGCACTCTTGTGTTTTAATACCCTCCCTAGCTTACCGGAACTTTGATTGTTTAAACACCTATGGAATCCAAATAAATGAACAACATTGCGAATTTATCATGTGCCAAGATATCTCGAGAAAGTTTTCATTTTGTGACTTAACATTTTGAATGATACTTGCAATTGGGCTGACTGCCATCACCCAGTAGGCTGACACAATTTCTGCCGGGTAGATGTAAATGGCATATACGTTCAAAAGCATTAAATATTATATTGTATCAGTTGTTACCCGCGACTCCATACGCAATTTTGTGTTGAAAAACACCATGAGCACATTCTTTTGATATATTTATGACCATTGTAATTTATTCCAGTCTTAATACGTTTTGGCCCTTGGTAGACTTTGCCCTGTTTCCTATATCTACGATATATATACAGGGTGATTCATAAAAGGTGTGCAATATTTCAGGACTTGATACAGGTCATCAAAACAAGGAAAAAACTCCATTGCACATGGGTCCGGGTTATGATGGTTTACAAGAAAAACACAAACAGACAGACAGACAGTAAACGGTACGTTTCCGGACCCATGTGCAATGGAGTTTTTTCCTTGTTTTGATGACCTGTATCAAGTCCTGAAATATTGCACACCTTTTATGAATCACCCTGTATATATATATACATAAACAATAGAAGAAAAAGACTTCATATAAATCCTTTAATATTTCGACTATATTGTCGTTTTCAAAAAGGTACAAAAAGTGTGTATAATGTAAGAATTAAAAGTAAACATATGAATTTTTATAATCAGCTGAAATGTTCTATTCTGATTTATAGTGTAATTTTATAAACTCCTTGGTATATTATACTAAAAAGGGCTTTATATTAAAATTAAAATTTAGATTAATAATATAAAAAGGCGTTCTAACAGCATAACATTAAATTAAATATTAACAATTTTGTAGTTTTGTAGTTGTACATTCATAAAAAATTAATAAAATTAATTAATATATAGACAATACATTGTTTTAGATTTGCTAGATTAATTTAGACTATTTTAACAGATCATTTCTTATTTAATCCAAAAGGTAATTTTGACTTAGTGACTAATTGATGTGCTTGTTCTAAATTTTCTAATTGAATTTTTTGTAGATCTTCTGATACTTTACAAATCCCTTTTAATGTGTAACAATTATTAAATATTTCGTTATGAGCCAATGCATGTTGCGAAACCAATTTGTCGTCTTTTCTGTTGGATGAAGACCGATGGTTATTCATCCTAATATGTAAGGGATTTGTCGTTAAACCAATATAGTCCTTGGGACAAAGTTTGCAAGACAGCTGATAGATTATATTCTTCGATTTACAGTTAATGTTATTTGAAATTTGATATGTTTTATTAGTTGTGCTACTTGTAAAAGTTTTAGAAGGATTTAGAATTTTGCATGTAGCACAATGCTTGTCTTCGCAAGAATGGCAACCTAAAAACTTTTTATCAGCATCTGAATTTGGAATTTGGTTAGGCAATAATTTAGGTCTTACCAGAAGGTTCTTCAGATTAGGGGCTTTACTAAAAATAATTCTCGGGGGTTTTAAAAACAAACTATTTGTCAAGGGGGATGATTCTAAAATGTTGTAGGCCGTTTTTAATATATTGTTAGTTTTATGTAGCCCCGGGAAATATTGCGTAATAAATTTAGGATCATCTGTATAATTTTTCTTGTTCATGCTGCTGTTGTTATTTATTTTAGATTTGTGAATTTGATTTCTAATAATCTTGGTAGGGTAGTTCCTAGCAGTAAATGCTTTAGATAATGTTTCTATATAATGATGGTAATCCGAGTTGTTTGAACATAAATGTTTTGCTCGGATTGATATGCTTTTTGGTATGGACTTTTTAATGTGAACAGGATGGCAACTGTTATAGTGTAGGTAATGCATGGTATTAGTTTCCTTTACATGAATTTTTGTCTTTAGATAGCCGTGTTGTATAAAAATGTCTAAGTCCAAAAAGGTTACAGTTTTAAAAGACAAATTCCAAGTAAATTTTAAAAATGAAAATAAATTGAGTTGTTTTAAAAAAGTTTCCAATAAAGTTTTACCATGTTCCCAGATCACAAAAATATCATCTATAAATCTCAGCCAAACGAGAGGTTTGTGTGGCTGAGATTTCAGAAAATCCTCACGTTCGCTCCCAGCTGGTTTATATATATATATATATATATATATATATATATATATATATATATATATATATATATATATATATATATGCCGACCAGGAGAAATCTATACACCACTGTCCAGAAGAGAACTGTAATTAGACCACTAAGTATGACCACGACTCTTCTCACAGACCAAAATTAAAACTTGTTCAAAACATATATGTTTAAAAAAAAATGCTGATTTGTTCACAGTACAATTAAATATATCAATAAATTTGAATGTTTCATTAGGTTTTCATAGTGGCACATATCATATATATGTCCTTGCATGCTCTGCAAAGATAGAAGCTAGTTTTCCTCCCATATTTTGGTAATTCTGCAATGCAGGAATCTAAGTCTTTATTCGAGCGTCAAGGAAGATGTGATTCAGTTGAGGGACATGTTTTAGGTCGTTTTAAAGCAATTGCTCGAGGAATCGGCTGCACTTGGAGGTAACTCTGTATTATTGAGTCTCTGAAGAGCAAGTAAGTAATTTTACTGCCTTCATGGCAAAGCTTCTTGGTACAGGTACATGCTATCCATAAGATGGAAGAATACTTTTATGTACCATCGTAAGTTCTGGGCGTTGAGTAATAGCTGATCATCTGATCGCTTCTGTCAATTCCACTCATGGACTTGTTGTAGGCTACATGTGACTGTAAAAGTGACATGAGACTGACAGCAGTGCTACCAATTCAAAACAATAAATTTACACGGCACGTCTGCATATCCAAAAACCAAGTAGCTCTCAGTTGTGCCTCACATATCTACAGATTACATGCAAAGATTCAGGTTTAAAGTATACACCGTACAGAAATTATTTCATGTTATGTTCAACAGTGACAGTACTCATATTTCTAATTCTCTAATTGGTCTAATTGAAGTCTTTGGTTTAGGAACGACGATTCACTGCATATTTAATATTTGCCAAAACGTACAGTTAAAATTACGTTTTTTTTAAAAACATAATTCACTAATTTGGATAAAGACTGTGCTCAACAACGATTCCAGAATAAATTGAAATAAGAGGCTTTGTTACTATTAAGCTTACTCTTAGCTTTATATACTATAAATTAATTAAGCACATGGTTGCATTGTCATAAAATTATTAAAACAATATTTACACAGAACAGTTTATTACATGTAAAAACCAAAAAGTTGTTTTAAAAGCTACAGCCAACTAAATTATTAAAAAATTACAAGTTTTTACATGTTTAAAACCGTTGTATGAGTAATTTCAAATACTACAAAAAAGCGAATGACATTTTTACTAAGTGAACTATTAGTATCCTGTCCAGGCTCAGTAGTTAAAGTAATTCATAAATTTACAAAATTATTATAAAAAGTGAATATTACTCAAATGACTATCGTTGCTGACAACCAAGTCACGTCGAATCGGAAGGGCTTTATATATTTTGAATCATTGCAAATAAAGCAGTAACAACGTATCAACACTGTATAGGAATATCTACTTTTGATGCATATATCTTACTTACATGATATCAGAGGACAGTTAACAAGGGTTCAAAAGTAAGTCTTAAATGAGAGCATCATCCGCCTAGCATTACACCAACATTATAAGTCTCTATTAGGAAAATACAATGCTACAAATATCACGTCAAACGGTACAAAATGGCGACATTTATTGTTCCTCGTGTTAAGTGTGGATTGTCGGGGTTTTGCTATTACCAGAATAATAACCAATGACAGACAAACTCACTTTTGTATCTTTAAACCGCTGCCATTTTTTATAACTTGTACAGTTTGAAATACGTGGTTATGGTACATTTAAGATGGACACTCTGTATGTCGATGATGACCAAAACTAAAACATTGGCGTTTTCATCTAAATCTTAAAACTTGTAACAGTACCCCGTCCATTATACGTCTATATTCCATGTCTCTGACTTTCTGATGACGTACGGCCAAGACCAACTCACCGTGCACCCCCGCCATCGTAACTCATACTTCGCTGCGGTGCTCGCAACACTCGCGGCTCAACGTCCACCCGATTTAACGGTTGTTCGCCGCACTCGGAATACATTATTTGCTTCATTTTCGGACTCAGCATGTTCAATTAGAGCAGTTCCGTCGTTGTCACATAATACGTTTTTTACTTGTGTAACATTCATACTATTTTAATTTTTGTGACAGCCATTCCCTTCAGAAACTAAAATAATATCATTTGATGTTCTTGTCAGCTCGGAATCAGCGAGTGATAGTTACTCGTGATGCAGGTGTCTGTCTGTCCGCACGGTGTCTCGAAAATAATCTGGCCTATAAACATGAAATTTGGTATTGATATTTATTTATATATTAGCAACACAGAATTCATTGTGGTGCACGTCATTCTATGGGACTTGGCTGAGCGTTAGCAAATATTTATACATTGGTCTTATAGATAACCATGGTAGCAACAAGATAAAAACAAAAAAAATAAATTTTTAAACAAGCTGAGAACAATCATATCATATTCTAAGTTGTATATTTATATATGTAAATTATTCATACAGGAAAAAAAAACAAAATTATTAAGTTAAAATAACAGTTGGTCACAAGATTTGATTTCAGCGTAATCTTGTGTTGTAGTTTTACCCTCTTTATCTCATTGGAACTTTTACTTAATTAAACACTGATAAGCAATCTAACTCAATCAACAAAATGTAAATTTATCAAGTAGCAAGATATCTCAATAAAGATACATACACAAAAATAAGTTCTATACTAGCACAAGCCCAACCATGGAATTGGTTGAATGTCATTAAAGCCATCACTGAGTAAAAACTGCTTCTCTATATGACTGTCTGTCTGTCTAACTGCCCGCAAGACATCTCGAGAATGAAATGAGCTTGGATTTTTTACACAACCTAAGCGAAGTCTGTTACGCTACACGTGGTGTGGCGTACTCCTACCTTTTTGTTAGTTAGTACATGTGTTATTGTAACAGAAGGACTAATAAAAACAGTCACTACTTACATTTATTAAATTTAGATCACTAATGTATTTTTAAGTAAAATTTTATATTACATTTTATGAAATTTGAACTGTTCTTTATATAGAATAGCAAACAAGTTCCTTGATGTAAATATGATTATGATCAAAATGACGAGTATTTAAAATCTACCAACATTCTATAGAAGCATTTTGAGCTTCAAATAATTAATATGGAGTCCATACCAATGCTTATTGTACTTGTTGGTTGTTGTACATCGTATTAAATCAGTCATATATTTTCAAAACCTTTTCGTGATTGTAAGTATAATACAATATCAGCTTCACCAGTTTAATTCCTAAAGTACGATGAATGTTTTGGTGTTTCATAGTGAAGGGCCTGTTTCATTACTGAGGTCTAGGTGAATCAGTTAGATTTAGAGGTACAATTGATATCATATTTTAAAGATAAAAAATATTACCAATTTTGGTGTGGCACGTGTTGGATACTGTTTTTTAAACATATAAACGAAATAGAGATACTTCATTAAAATATTTTTTTATAAAACTATTTTACCAATAACAATTATAAATGAGCTATTTTTAGTAATTTAGCGACACTAAACATCTATTCAAGCTACAAAGCAAATCCTAGAGAAAGTCCTGGAAGGGTATAAAGGAAGTGTTCGACCTCATAAATCACGTGACGACGACCTTTACATCCACCCACTGGCCTACAACCCAACACATGTCTGAGATAATATCGGGCCTGACCTTTCTTGTTCGTTCAGCCGTCCTCCGAACCGCTCGCTGCAGCTGCACTTCAACAGGAGGAAGCTTGATTGAAATGCAATAAAAATCCACAAACATGATTAACCTTTATTTATTGATTCTTAATTATCTACTATGCCTTTGGGAAATACGGTAGTGGAGGCAAGATAGTGGTATAGAAGATCTCATTAGAATTTCATCTCAGGAGAATGATGTTCTGTGCAGATTGCTGTATAAGATAACATCTTGGGTACCCTCTAAGTGGACTATTGCGTACTATCTGTGTTGTGCAATAAAAGTTTTAGAACTAACTTGTATTTGCAATGTTTTGAATAATATATTATGTCATAGAAATATTTATTCTACTTTAATAATTGTCTAATGAAGAAAAGTAAAATGGGCTTAAGAATCAGAAAAGCTTTAATAGTTTTTTTTTTCAGTTAAGCTAATTTCTTCGTATGCATAATATTTTATTTGTGAAGTAATTTTAAACTTTTTCATCTTTCATCTATACCTACACTTTAACTTGATTCAGCCCAATATTAATTTTCAGCTGATAATTCGAATCTGATATGAACGTTATGTATACGGAATTGCATTTTATAATACTTGCTACAAAAGTCTTAGAGTGATTTGAGTGCCAAGTAGAAAAACTTAAAGAAATAAGGAATAGTTTGGGAACATATTACTTTCCCAGTAACTGCACGGTCACTCGTCTGTCCCTGACACCTACACAAATACATTTTACTATTTCCCAATATTCCAAAGTGGAAAACATACAAAAAAGAAAATGAGAAATCGTCCAGTGTAAACCTTGTAGTTTTGGCAACCGACGTAAACAAACGACGATTTGTCAAGTAAAAATGTTTACAAGTGACAGGTCAACATTTGTTCCTGTCGAGATTTTGCTGATGGATAGTTTCAACGCTTTGTTCTACCTTTTGTCAACAAATTTTATTTTTGGCAACAAAAAGACATTCTACTTTGTTGTAAAATTATTCTTTGTTTCTATTACACACAGGGGCGTTGTGTTATGCTGGCGCAAGAAACTGATATTGGCACTTTGGAATGTGCAATATTCTAATCAATTAATCACCGGAATGATTTGATAAATGAAGAGCATAACAGCCTCCCACCAAAAACCCTTAGATAACATATATTATAGAATACCGTCATGTCAAACAACCCCAATCGATTTACACAGAAAACCTCCTTTGAAAATTACTCACTATGGATGATTCGGCATATACAGCATTCAGTTGTTTCCAATCCTCTGAAAATTATATGCATGGATAATCTGAATTCGAGAATATAACGTTATTTTTATTAAAATTTAGTCCGTTTTGTTTTACTGATTGTACAAGAAGTTCTACTACCTGTGACTAGGGGTGACTATGGGCCACAGACTGGAAATGAGTTGGCAATTATTGTAGAGCAAGCTCTGCGACGAGACTACGTCATCTGGAATAAATTTGCATTCATTTCATTTTTTCCGTAACTTAAAACCGTATATTTTAACTAGTTTAGAATATTATGTTAAACCTATTTTAGGTAAATGAGTACTTGTAACTTTAGATAAGATCGGCGATGTATCCCGTAATAGTCAACGAAACCGTATTCGTTCTTATATATAGTAACCAACTATAACAATATAGCTTACTAAATGTACTTCGAGCAGGTACAAATTAAGAATTAATTATTGTGTAAGTTTCTACTTAAAGTCTATATGTGCTCGACTGGCACTTCGCTAGCCTAGACAATTAAATACTCCTTTTCCTGAAGAATGAACATTTTCAATCTTTGGTAAGAATTAGATACTAATTATTGTAAAAATTTCAACTCGAAATTCATATGTGCCAGGCCAGTGACATGCACCTTGTACCCTTGAGGTAGTATTTTTCTGATCTTAAACAATCTTGGTGAGTGGTTTTAAACCATAATCTTTACCTACATCTTGGTAAGAATAAAACCATCCACGTCACGTCTCAAGGAACCAATTGAGATGTAACTGCCATGCTTGATGACAAAGAAATTCTTGAGTGTATTTCTGTTTGTTTTCTTGGAGTAAATCCTAACACCAAATTTTGCTGTAACAATCATATCAATAATTTATTCAAATATCGACAAATAAAATAAATTAGCATTACCTCAAGTTTTTTTAAACATTGAAGTATTAAAGATATTTTATTACAGTTAATTCCTTCCAACGTTGACTATGGATTAATGTTTTAGGGCATTGTGGAAAGTTCCACTTTTTAAGTGTATTTAGACTGTAAAAGAGAGCTACCTGAATATTTTTTTTATTTAATTAAAGAGAGGAGAAAGCTGAAGAGAAATGTTTCACAGAGTGGTTATGTGAACGTTACCATATCTGTACATATTTTACAAGTGTACATTTACATTTAAACATTAAATTGACATCCTACTACACAGGGGCATTTTAGTGGTGCCAATACAACACAGCGATCTGTTCCGTGGCTGTGTTCCATACCTAGGTTCCAAATACTCATATTTTAACGTCCGTTCTGAAAATATAAATACTAGTCATTCATTATAAGGTCTTAAAAGAAATCTTCATGTTTTTTTAGATCAAAATGTTGTCTCCAATGAGTAATTTTTCAATGGCGACCCATAACATTTTGTAGTAAATTGAAGATTGGTCATTGTCTACTTACATATATTATCAATGTGAAACGTTTATCTTATTTGCATGCATATTATTTACATGTATACTCGTATGATGCATTGTTTTGCAACCAGGATGTGTTTTGCGAGAAATTCTAAGCTACTCCACAGATTTTTTCCTTTTTAAATAAGTCCCTAGCAATACGCCTTAAATTTTCACATATACTCATTTACTTAATTAATTTACACTTACTTTGTTTTAGTTGGAGGTTAGTTTATAATTTACGTTTCTTATCTGATAAACTCCTAGGTGTTACATATTACTCTGCTAATTATGCAACTTAGCAGGTGCAACATTGGTTCGTAATTTAAATTTTGTTCGTAAGGCATTTTTCTCATGAATACACATTTGTTCTACGTCCCTAACGGTCCACGAGTCTAGCTCTGATTTAAGGTGAAATCCCTAGTTTTATTATATTGGTAAGTTCTTTCCCGGACCTGTAACACATTAGCAGGCGGGCACTTTGCTTGACACTGTCAATATACGAGCGTAATCAAACATCCATACAGTTTGTGTCACTTACTTATAATTTCCGTTTGTTTTTTACCTGTCTCGTTTGGCTTACATAAGTATTAAATCACAATCAAAATATTTTTAATCTTGAAAACAAAAGGAAGGATATGACGGAGTAGAAATCCATCTCGACCTGTAGGTGGTGCACTCAAAGCTATACGTTTAACAACTGAACATATCTCGACTTAAAATTAAAACGGGGTGATTTAGGGAAGACGGACTAAGGTGAGTAGAACACAAACAGAAGGAAAGTACAAGTGACGTGTGTTTGAATAATACGCAAACATCCGAATCAGCTGCTCTTTCCTTGATCTACCTCGGACCCGTACGGTCCATGAAGTCCACCACCTGTCTGTGCGTCTACCTGCACTAAACTCACAAGATCTGAAAAATTCATTCCAATAATCTTTACTTTTAAATAAGACATATTTGTAACATTCTCCCGAACTGCTTATTTTATTTTAAAGGAGCCTGATGTCCCTGTTATTATGATTAGAGTATAATGAAACCGATACATATTAATAAAAAATTTCAAACTCATTTCTAAGCTAAGCTACTAAATTAATGTTAATCCAGTCCTAAGCAAAACACATAAAATTCAAAGTAGTTTGAAAATAGTGCCCAATTTCACCGTGTTTGAGACAATCCGCCTAAACAAGCCATATTATTTTTTTTTTAAACCATGATGTGATATCTATGTATCTGTTATTTTACTACTTACAAAGCCAATGATTTCGGAAAACTAAATCTTACTGATCTTTTTTAGATATTAAAACAATTATAACAACTTGATTTGCAGTAAACTATTAACATAACTCCAAACCCGGATAAAATAACATTTCAAGTGAAAAGATGTACTTGAAAGTCTACCTGTTTATTCTGAGTTCATAGAGTACAATACTAGCTTCGTTATCAGTTTTTATTAGTAAATAAACCTAAAACATCATGAAATATTTTATTACAAGCTACACTTGTATGTGTACGTTGTATGTGCACAAAAGTTTCCCTTTAGAGTGTTCCACAATCACGAGTAGACCGGAACAGTTTTTTGCATTAGCAAATACTCAAATAATTAAAAACGTCTACACAAAAATAAAAAACTAACTACGCATTAATCAAACATATCTCTAAACGGAGATATCTCTCACTATTCAAAGACCATAAATTAGGGAGTAAACGTGTTTGAAGTTTAACATTGTTCTCATGTGGTTAAAATCAAGATGGAATTACATCCGGATCTTAGATACTTAGAGATAAAGAACATGTTTTTGTATTTCATTCTCTAACTTTATATGCATAAATTATTATTTGTCATTGAAACAGATGAAAAATATATTTCTATACTGTCACACATAAGAGTAACGGTGGCCGAGGGGTCTAAAATATTTTTCGATCTGAATTGTAAATAGTGCAGGTCCAAATCCTATCTCAGACCATAGTACTTTTGATTAGTACTATCGACCTTGTACTATCCCCTTTATTCTGCTTGATGATCTTAGTACAGTTCAGTAGCCCATGAAGACGGAAAAAACAAAGGGATTGACCTCTCCTTTTCTGTTTTCAAAAGGAAATTTCTTACTTATAATGGTTTTATAATATTCAATAATAAAAATAAAAACAGTTTTTCTTTACAGTAATTTATTTTATAACTACCTGATGTTTTATTGAATGAGAACGAAGCTATGAATATATCAATAGAGTTTTTGTAAAATATATAGGAAAACTCAATGATTCTCATCGTTTGCAAGACGAACCTCTCCAGCCGAAATAAGGTAGGCCTAAGCCTGCGTTCTCAGTGGAACATAACTACAATGCGTCAAGACCGAATCAAAACTGAAGCGTGAATTTCTTTCAGGCCCTTTTATAAATCGTTCAAAGCCTTTGTGTTGTTTGAAAGACTGGAGCCGCACCACGGCCTATGTTCCCGACCACCCCTAACCCCAGGTGCCAGGTACCCTCATCTCTATGCGATATTTATCACCGGAGACCCGGTTTAGCGAGTCCAGAGATCGCTTACCTGCTACACCTCGGTCCTAATTTACTCGCCTCGATCTTTGGCCCGATCAAAGGCGCTTCCTTCTCCTCCGTCTCGCAGTTAGTTATTGCCTCCGGAGCCTAGCGCAGACCGCCGGTTCCCGGGGGGGTGACGACAAGTCGGCGGGGGTCCAGATACCCATCGACAAATGTCTGGGCAACCAGAACAACAGGAAACACGGACTACAAAGTGGAACAGACCTACACAACTTATGGTGACGACATTTTGTTTTTGTTTGTCGTGTCTCCCAGGTTTGTTTGTTTTTGGAGAGGCGGGTCACTATATATACGACCGGATGATATTTGATGTGATCTGCTAGAAATTTGTCTGATTGAGTGATTGAACTTGGCCGTTTGGTGTTATAATCAAGACTTAACTAACGATTTAAATCATTGAAATTACGACACGATATTCTCGCCTTAATAACATTAAAACTAATAATATTTTGAAACTATGAGATGTGTAATAACAGTTTATACACTTAATTACTAACATATTTATGCATAAAAACATAAAAATCCGTAAAAAACCCAAGCACATGTAAGTTTTAACTTTTGTGTGTTTTGAAGGCATTAAACAGTTTTTATTGTTTGCATGTGTATGTTATCAATAACCGTGCACTACAACAGCTTCGTAATATCTATATAATGTATTGGCCGATTTTTGTGATCTAGGTGTAAACATTGTTATATTTACATTTAGCAAATTGGATTATACTTTTAAACCTTTCATAATCTTATTAGGTTTTACGGTATTAAGCTAAAATATTCAATTCTTCGCCATCTTGAAACGTTATATTATAATATAATATTAATTTTGCCTTGAGAGTGCAAAAACGATATTTTTCGCAAATTTGAGTTTTTGTTTACCTTAACTGGTTCTGAAATAAGACATATAAACTAAAAACACATGCACACATACAGGCACATAAACTAACCAATTCTGACCCACGTTTATCGTATATTACCTTTTTTATTTCTTTAAAACGAAAGAACAAATTCACAACATATTATAATGCAGATATTACCGGAGTGTTCGTAAATACTTTGTTTGTTTGTCATAGTATCAGAAAAAGGGTTTGATTAATTTGTTAATTAATAATTACTCACATTCAGTGATTATATTGTTATTGATGCTAACAAACATTAAATAACGCCCGATACTACACTTATTATGGCATGTTACGTTACCTACAGAAAGGTATAAAGAAATTACAATTCAAATTAAAGAAAAAATAAATTTACTATGGAAATTTTATAAATAGACAACTCAGAATGCAGTTAAACGAATTGGAAGTTGTAATGGCATGTGATGTCAATCATATACGATCTAAATACCTTCAGTCATTCATTATCCAAGAAAATTTTAAATTAATTAAACGATATTTCCTGGTCGTTTAAAATATTCGTAGACTGACCATTCCTTAAATAAACATCAAAAATAAATATGATAACTATTACTATTTTTCTTTACTGCACAGTGTAGAAAAATTTAAAATATAATATAATAAAATAAAATACACAAATAAATTGAAAAAGGCAAAATGTGTAGTGATTACTATTTTTGACTGTGCCCTTCAAAGATATTGCGTGCACGATCTTAGTTCTTAGGTGTACGCAGTAAATGAATAGGCCTACTGACGTTGTCTTGGCAATCTGGCGTTCAGGGAGGAGATGCTGGCCGCGGTAAATTAACAAAACCTTTTAATTAAATCTGTGTTAAAATTTAAACTTTTTAAATACTGGTGTACAAAATTATACGCCCAATATAATTAAATAACATGATCAATATATATGTATTTAGACCGCCCGTTTAAGACAAATAAAGATAACCTACAAAAAAAACTCTCTGTCTGTCTTGTGTGTCTCTCTCTGTTATATACAACAAGACTTTTGTATACATTTCTAAAATTGCATACTAAACTTGAATAATACTTGTATAAAAATTGGGTCTGGGTCGGAACACAAATTTCTGTGTTTCTGTGTTCTGTGGTTCAAAGTTGCAATTTGTTTGAAAAGCGCCAAAAAGCCGCATCATATTTTTTTCTTTTGTTAACATACAAACTGGAAGTTATTGTTTGTAAATTATTCGCTTTATATGTCTAAACGTATAAATAAGCAAGCTATTTATTACTCAGATTATTGTAGTGTTGTTATAACTAAACCTGAAATAGGACCGGCTCCACCATAAAGCTTTGTTCTTTTGTAACCAAAATGTTGGACAAAAACGAAGTGTTCCCCACAAAACGACTAGTCTAGATTTACATCGAACATCCGAGCTACAGCTAGCTACATGGTGTGAACACGCCCAGCAGCAGAGCAAATTACTCATTTTGCAGGGGAGGAAACTAATAACAAAAACTGTTTACAACCGCAATGAATGATCGACGCTGCCGATATTAATATCGACCCCTACAACGGATTATTCCGACATGCGTCAGCTCCGTTTACAGCGCGCGCTCCGTTTACTACAAAGGCTGGGAATTTCAGAATTCGACGAATGCTATATTGGCCATTTCGCCACGAACAAAAGGGGGTTCACATAATACAGCTACTTAGTCGGCAGCTGCCAAAATATGGGCCCCGGCTTCGGGTCTATGAGCCCATTATAGATTATATGAAAAGGTGTGACGTTCTAATCTGGAGCGGGAGGGAGCAGCTGCATACCCCGCCCACTCCCCCGCCCCTGGACGGCCAGATTTACATGAGAATGCGGGCCAACAATCGCGAGTACTCTAGACTGATGTGTGCGCGTCTAATTATTACTGCGCTGGTTGACGGGCGAGAGGTGGCCGCAGGTGCTGGCCCCTTGCTTGCCGATGCTCACATAATTTTATTACACACGAGTATGATTGTTGGGAATATTTGTCTAGTGCCCTTATGTTTCAATTAGCTGACAGCTCATATCACTGTTGTACCCAGAGCAGCATACTCTGGTTCCAGTTCCGGAAAGAGTCAAATAAATGTAAATTCCCTTTATTTATGATTGTTAAGGATGTTAAATATAAATGAGAGTAGATAAATCATTTATCCTCGCAAATGTTTCCTTCTTTACTGGAAGGACAAACTTGGATCTTCAAAAAATGTTCAGTGTTTCAGTGGATATCCGATATATAGGGAGTTGGTTATTTTAGCATAAACCTTAACGTCCAACATGTAGGTAATTGGGAATGTCAGCATAAACGGAGAAATCGAGTTTTGTACACATAATGTTGTGGGTGAAAAGGGTTCATTCAATGTGAATGTAGTGGAGTTAAGCTCAGACTTGGCTCCTGGAATATGAAGTCTACGTCCGTCCGAGGAGATCCATACTCTTTGCACCGTGTCGACATTAGAAACTTCAAACAAGTCTGTCTGGTATACCCAGCAACTATCCTGTGTAATCTAAACGAAGAGATGTTCTCATTGTCTCATCAGGTGCACAAATGAGTGCATTACCATGTTTTATACCTGATCTCAAAGCACGGAGGAGGTAATAAAAAAACCTATCTTGTCTAGATTACATTGGATAGCGGGTGGGTGTACTAGACAGACCTCTTCAGGACCTTAGCTGTATTTGATGTAATTAAACGTTTTTGTCATCGACTTTTTTGGACCTCTTAAAACGTACAGGGGCAAACAGATTCCGGGAGTCAAGTCTGACAGTGTCAGATTCCAGACGCTGCACTAAGCGAAAGGTGAAATAGAGCTAAACTCAACATTCGCATTAGCATAAACCCAAACTTCCTACATGTAGGAAATTGGAAGTGTTAGCAAGAACTTAAAGATCCTAGATGTAAGGAGTTTGGCATGTTAGCATAAACCCAAACGTCCTGCATGAAAGAAGTTGGGAATATTACGATAATACCAAACGTCCTACATGTAGGAAGTTGGGAGTGTTTGCATAAACTCATTCGTTCTATACCTATGTCTCCGGTATCTTTAGCGAAAGATTAAACCTCTCACAACTCAACGCGAATGTACCCAATGCGCAGTTTTAAAAGCGAAGACTGAAACATATGCATAGTATAATCCTATTAGAGTACTCTAACGTTTATTCGATGTATACGATGTACGATGTATAGCTCGTAGACAAGATGTATAATATTTCAGTAACTCAATAAGTTGTACATTTAATGCTGGTTTTAATTCATTACCTCACGTCATTATGTAATGAAAATATGAAAACATTCGTATGAAAACAGTATAACGTTCAGTATTCTACTCACTAATATTACACATGTTAGTGCCACTTACAACGTGTGAGCACACAACCTTGTTTTCGAGTAATTAAGAGAGGAAACTGTCCTTAAGTAAGATCGCTAGCCGCATTAGTTGTGTTAGATTTTGAAATGTAAGGTTATTAAAATAAATAAACGTATCAATAAATAATTTTTAACAGATCATATTTTTAACCTTTACACGTTTAAAACTAACTGTCAAAAAGCAAATAAAAACTACATCTGAGCCAACTAAATATTATAAAGACGTGCTATTTAGCCGAAAATTGTGATTTTCAGTCTCACGCAGTGTATTCTTTGGATTACAATTTTGTATTTGTTTGCGTCTGTGTACAACATTGGTGAGCTGAAATGAATTGGCCAATCATCATTTTACAAGTGCAATAATAGGTTTAGAAGATGTAAATATTCACAAGTAAGACAATAAATTAGCCAGTCTTCATATTTTACAATTCGGCTTCTACTGTGTTTCTTACGCTTACGGGTTTGATTGAATGAAACTCGGCGAATATCGAATCCACTAAATGTTTATTAATCTTACAAAATAAATATAAATATAATATCTATTTAAATATAGGCTGGCATTACTAATTTATTCTCTCCCAATTCATTCTTAACTAAATTGAATATCTAATTACACACGTGTCTATTTCACACTGACACAGTCAATAAATATTAACACAAGTCCAGCTGTCACGAGTATTATCACTAGTTATGTCTTCACAAGTTCACTTCTGGAGCTCAACTCCACTCGCTGTGTCGCTACAGCTCCTTATAAGGCCACGGGCGCTTTCAGGACATTCAAGAGGAGAAGTCCAGAACCAACTGGAAGAGTGGAGAAGGGTCACAGCGCCCATCCACAGCTCAGAAAAGGGACTGGGACCGCCGGATTCAAAGTAAACCGACTCAACCCACTGACCGCTCTCCTTCCAACAACGCTATTATCCCTTTGGATCGGGGGTTGGTCCGTTTATATGGAACATTCCCCCACACTCTCGTAACATTATTATACACTTAAGGTCTAAAATATATGTGTTTTCCTCCGTTTAATAAAATTGAAACACATTAGTAACAGTGCCTGTAGCGCCTACACAGATTCTGTGGATAGTTCCTGCCCAGGAGTTTACTATATACATCGTATACTGAGTATTGTATCATTTAATGTGATACAGGTGTTCTGTAGATAGTCCGAAAAGTATAATAACTGCATATAGTCCCTACTCTGAATTTGAATAACAATGGAAACTACCCATTTCATAGAGTAAGTACTTTCTAACTATTTCAGAGATCAAATCCGTCTTTACAACTGTGGCGTGCTCCACTGGAACTTATTAATCAAATTACTCTCCAACCACAATCAGTCACGAGTAAAGGCACTCGATCAATCACCATTAGAGAAAATATTAACTACTTGAGGAATAATATGCGTATTTGTCCACAGCAATAATTCAAAGTAAGCACATTCAGAAACTCCATGTGTTCCCTGTCCGTCACCCCTCCCCCCCCTCTAACCATGTCGATTAGCATGAGAATGTGAACATTGTTTGGTCCAACAATCGCGGGAGTCACTACCGGTCAGCGGGGTGTGCGGGTTGTGACAGAGAGGGGTAGAGCAGGTGTGGGGTTGTGACTGTTTGAGTGTCGCAGTTGTCACAGTGTAATACTAACATGTGTTCCAGGGAGACAACAGTGTATTTAGGTTCCAAGTGGGTCTTCAGTTACATTGTACGATAACTTATTACGTGATGGAACTTAATTATGTCTACATGATTAAATTATTCATGAATTAAAAGTTTATTGTGTCTAGACTTAGTATTGAAAGAGTCATATTATCAATTCTTATGTTACATGTAATACTATTAAGGACTATTAATCAGTCTAAAAATAAAAACATCTAGCAATAAATATCTTTTCTCGGTCAATGTGAAGTTCAGGATAGTGTACTTAAATGTTGTTATGAATAAGTACCAAAAGGCAATTTAAATTAATATAAAATCATTAAATAAAAAACTGAGTATTAAAAGTATATATAAACAATCTAGTTTTGTTGGCTAAACAAGATAAATAATATAGAAGTAACTGAACATGTTTTGTATCATTTAAATATCTAGATTATTCGTCTTGACTAAATACGTTAGATTAGGGACCTTAACATGTTATCTAAACTCTGTCCGTTGAAAGTTACTGATAATCAAACATTTATCAGTATACACTCACTTTTCATTAAATCGTTATGAATGTATAAATGTGTCGGAATTACATAATATTACTTTTATATTGGTCGAAACCACTAATGAAGAGACTGTGTGAGATAGCTAAATAAAACATACAATATAGGGTAGTGTTGCAGTTGGTTCTAATGACGAGACACATGTAATTATCATAACTTACAAAATGTTGGTTATTATGCTGATTAAGATCATTCTAAGCAGGAGGAATATCAGTGCGGTAATTATGAAACCTTGAGGAACTCCTGGATTGGTTGGTAGAATGGTTGAAAAGTATGTGTACAACAAGGCTATTCTTCAAAATAATTAATCTCTCTAAACATTGTTTTAAGAAAATTTCTAAACAGCTGTGAAACTATTTACAATGAATTTATCATAATTAACAGCATAATTCCTGAACGTATGGAACTACACCCAGAATATACAAAACAACTCAGAATAAATACCTATCAGTCAGATGCAAGATTCTTAACTCTTTATCGATCAGCGGACAAGTGGGGTGAAAAGCTTTTAAGAGAGAACAGTCGGTTTATTTGTTGGAAACTTTGAAGCGGCGGACCGTCATGTTAATTTGAAACTTGTACATTAGGTAGGGGTGGATGGTTGTGACAGGTCCCAGTCAAAGAATGAAGGCCCGTCAGGATACTATCAGATAGAGGCCAGCTGGGAGAAGAAGAGATGAAGAAGGCTCATGGATCCTTTGTTGCAGTCAGCTCAAGGTAAATAATGAGGTAAACAAGTTCACCGCACGGTATTATTTATTACCGTGGCGAGCGTGATAAATATGATAATTCAATGGGAATTCAGTGAAACGACTTTTCTTTTTCAAGGTTACAATGCAGGCAGCTTGTTATACATTTTAGGGAGGAGATGATTTATTTGATTTGATCCATACGTATAAATTAACAAAACAAATATCCCCTGATTGTACAGACACGCGTGCAGGAATTGTCGTGGGAAAGCATTAGTTCCGATAAAAACATTTCAATTGTACAGAGATGATTTAGGCAGTAGAAAATTTATCTGATTTTATATCAACATTTAAAAACAAATATCCGTTTTTTTGTTACTTTGAATGATGAAGTTCGTAAATTTTGATTTTTTCGATACTCAATTTTGAGAACTTTCTAGTATATCTTATCATGATTATAACAAAATCAAAGGTCTCGTGATATAGGCATTTCTTAGGGAGAGGGTTTACAATTAACTAGCACCTCCTGTAATAAGCATCCCTTAGTCTTGCTTAGGGGTGTTCATTTAGCGAACGCATGTACGAGTACAACGCTCGAGTTGGCAACTCATTCTGCTGGAGGCGGAACAGCAACTACTCACCACAAGAACACAGTCATAGTACTGAATTAACACCTCCGTATTTAATGTAGGTGTTTACACAGCACACTAACACAGGCATGGCGCTCTATTACACATTCAGAAATAAGGTAGAGTAGTAGATAAGATATAATAGATAAGAGAGAGAGAGGTAAGTAGAGGGAGTGTCAAATCAACACCATAAACATACACATGCACTGAATTTAACGCTTTCAATTGTGATTTAAACATTCATACGTATTTAAATATGCTGCATTCCATGCTATGTAACAATTTCGTGTATAACTCAATTCCTTCTCTATATTTGTTACTAACTTTCAGCAAAATCTCATGGATGGTCATGCACATTCATCAAACTCAATATTCCCTACACAAATTAAGATTAAAGTAAACGTTTATAACTCTATTCATTTTGTAAGTAACCATCGGACAGTTATGTTTCTCTAACGCTCAACAAAATCGTTGATGTATATAATGAAACTTCATTCAAAAGTTCAGGTCTGTAGCTTAATTTGTTCTCGATATGTGCTGTGGACAGACAGACATATTCATTATCATAAATGTAATACCGTTAGTAATAAATGTACTTATACGTCTACGTTTACTTGATAGGTAATAGACAATTTCTTTAATCGCACACAAATAAAATCACTGGAGATAAAAAGGTAAAATTTTACATTACGTACATGGGTTATACTCGTATATTCAGGGAGTAACATATTTGTATTTTTCTATGACTTAAGAACTCCTCATGGAATGATGAAATTTTTTAAAATATTTTTTCTGTATTCAGTAATGGTATCTCAAAGGTCACGTTTTTAATTATAAAAATTATTCCAACCGGAAACAGATTAAATTTCTCTCGTGAATAAAATTTTGCAAATCACGGTATTAATTTATCTATTCATTGTGTTTACATATTTCCTTTTACCTCTTTATATATGTCCTTTATCAATATACGCTTTATTCTTAACATACCTGCAATTAATTACAGGAGACGACATAATTTAAAATTGAATACTTAAGCCTAGTGTACTTTAACAATTTTACAGGGAATATTAAACCTGGGATTTTTCAAAATTCATCCACCAAATACGACAATCTATTGAGTACACGATGTAAAGAAAGCTAATTGAGTTATAGGTGTAAGGAATGATCAAAGATCACTCTTAGGAACCTCGTTGCGTTCTTCATGACCCGTGGTTGTAGGCTTACAGCGGCTCTCTATATAAGTGCCCTCAAAGGCTACCTTCGAGTAGTAGGACTACGTTACTCCGCAACCAGTTCCAACCGCAGTCCGCAGAAGTCAGTAGCGGCAGGAAGACTGGCCGGCAAGAACACAATGACCAATTACTCTGGACAGCGGTGAGTTGCTCTGTTTCCTCCCCAAGACACATGTGTGGCCTGTGAGTGATTCACAGACTCTAGATCACATGTGCGTGGGCTGCGGCTCTGGCGGCAGCAGCGGCATTGTTGCGTGTGCTAATGAGCTTCTGGGTGGACATCTGTCGCCAGCTCTAGCCTCGGCCTCCTACACTGACCATGCCGACACTCTACTGCCTTGGGTCCAATCACATTTTAGTATAGTATTTTAGCATTTTCTATAATAGTTTTAAGCGTTAATGGCATTTTTATAGAAGGCAGGATTATGCTTATTCATTTGCTATAACTCGCTGAGTTACATTTGATTTTCATCGTTATGTGCTGTTTTTTACAATCATATCTAACCATAATTATTAAACTTCTATTAAATATATTTTTAAGGGACGCTTAGCTAATTTTTTCCCCTTAAAATATATTCTATTGGCTTTTTATTTACAACATGTTCTTCCAATACAGACAGCCTTAATACCTATTGATTTTGAGATTCTAACAACATTAAGAAGGTGTTAAAATACTGTGGTGTAATGGTTACTAAGAGAAATTTGATTCTAGATATTCATTAGACGCTCACTTAAAAGCGTTTCATGATGCAAAACTTAAACATTTATACTTTTTATGTCTATGTTGATCTCAGTTTGCAGCCCTACCCACCAGCGGATGTTATGGGCTAAATGAAATAGTAGAAATTAAAACAATGCAACACGTGTAAGGAGGAAAGACGATCTGTATTGTGAGCCATAAGGGAGATCTACTACTACCCACAAATATACGCTATGTGCTATACGAAAGGGAAATGGAAGTAAGTCTTCACGTGAAAAATAAAAATAAAATCTGTATGAAGCAGTGCGGGAGATCTACTTCTACCCACAAGTATACGCTATGTGCTATACGAAAGGGAAATGGAAGTAAGTCTTCACGTGAAAAATAAAAATAAAATCTGTATGGAGTAGTGCGGGAGACCTACGACTACCCACCAATAGACGTTATGTGCAAAACGAATGGGAAATGAAAGCAAGGCTACACATGTAAGGATGAACGACAATCTGTATGCAGACAGACGAGAGATCTACTCCTACTCACCAGTAGACGTTATGTACAAAACGAAAGGGAAATGAAAGCAAGGCTACACATGTAAGGATGAACGACAATCTGTATGCAGACAGACGAGAGATCTACTCCTACTCACCAGTTGTCCGCGGTCAGGCGGTAAAACATAGGACATGATTGCATCAGTTGTCCTCTAATTGGTAGCTGACTCAGACTTCCCACATGTGCAAGGTTAGTGTAGTACGAATGTCTTGTGGGCACTGGCTTGATCCATTGTAGAACTTGCTTTACCAGATTTAAGTCGGGCCCAAGAAACCCTGATAAGTTTCACACGAATGACTTTGGTATTAAATAAAATTGTACATTTTAAAACAAAGAAAATTTAACAAACCCCTAACATTTGTTTTATAAAGGAAAGTAGACAGTCTCTTCCACTCAATCCCCGACTCCAATACGGACGAAACTCCGATTTGTTAAGCGGAACGGCATGTATGGTGTTCGACCGGTTCGTGTGTCCGACTAGTGAATAGATTCTTTACAAAGTTAACAGATATGTTTACATATTGCAAGTACATATTGCATATGTGTTTGATATTTTGTTTAATGGAATTGTTAAAATTGTATAATGTAAAATTGAAGACATTTGTGTTGTTAAAGTAAGGAATTTAGGAAATTTTGTAAACGACTGAAATGAATAATGTGAAATTCTTATAGTATGTACGTACATGAGATGAGCTTTAGGGTATGTCGTTAATTTTATTCATTTTTTATTTTTTTGTATTACGTTTATTATTTTAATAACATTTAAGAAATTAAAAATGAATTTTGGACCTAATTTGGAATAGTCTCAAAATTTGTATTCGAATACCCACCATTCCTCGTGAAATTAAAAAGAAAATTTCTGATTTTTCTGTGTTTAGAAATGGATGTAATAAATATTTTCTTTAAAAGATTCTACAAAATTATTATAATCGGATACCGATTACATAACTACACACTATTTGCGTAAAGAAAACTTTAATACTTTAAAATTAAAGACTGTTAATAAACTAGTGAGTGTTAACAGTTGAGGTAGGACAGGAGCCTTTAGTACTACTCCCTGATTGGTAGCTGGGGTATCATTTTTCCCCGAGTGGGGAAAATGATACCCCTATGTCTCAGGGAAATATTGTCCACCGGTGAAAGTAATGAGTGTAGAGATGTTAAAAACAAAAAATGAATTATACACATCCCTCAGTTTAATTTATTTATTACTTATGGATTTTCTTCTAGAAGTAACCAAACAAATAGGAATAAAAATAAGTATTATATTAGTTTTTATACTCACCATATTTTGCAATGTTTAACTGATGCTGTGCCAAATAGTTTAATATTATTACAATAAGGGGGGGTCGATACAGTCGTATAAATAGACGCGAATGCAAACGATTAAGATGTTTGTTTGCGGAAGTAGACAAAAAATAATTTAAAGTGACAGGGGTTGTAACGGTTTGTTACGAAACACATGTAGACTTTCGGAGTCAAATTTGATACCGACCACACATCTGTCACAACATCTCAACTTCCTGTTCCTGTAGAGATAGATCCTCATGGACCCTCAGTGGTTCACACACCGATAGTCTTTCTGCCAGGCAAATATACCACCGTCCTTCCGGATGATATCTTAAACAACCGTGACGAAAACTACATCCTCGTATATGATGTGACGAAAACAACTGTGCCTTGTTCTTTCTTCTTGCCTATTGGATAGACTTGGACACAAAACATCACACATTGGTTACTGTAGGAGAACCAAATGTTCTGATTCTAGCAAATTTGACTATTTTGTCTGCTTCCCTATCGTGTACAGAACTGTGCCTTGTTCTTTCTTCTTGCCTATTGGCTACACTTCGACACAAAACATCATACATTGCTTGTAGTTTGAAGAAGATCCTTCAATAGAACTTCAATTAACACGTTTGGTCCTATGTGAAGATTCCAGTCAGGACATTGTTAATTGTTGCAGACTAACATAAAGAACTGGGACTGAAAATAATAATTATAATAAACCGATAAAAGGGATACAACGGCGTATCGAAGGACCCGATAGACGTGATTAAATTTATTACACAGACAAATAGACGGTCGGACGTCTATATGACCTTTTTACGCCTCCTTTGAGTAAGAGGAACAAATATACAAAGTTTCAAGTCTCTAGAATCATTCTGTCAAGAGTTATTTCACATACAGTTCCCGGATGGATTTCCATTTGACCTTTTTATCCCAAAAACAAAACCGTTCTTTCTTTGGCTAAGAGAAACAAATGTGTACAGTTTCAAGTCTCTACGATCGCTCCATCAAGAAGGCCTTGTCGGGTCTTAATAATAAACGCTTCTGTTTTAAATATATGAAGAATGAGTGTTGATAACAAGTATAGTCTGATCAAACTACAAATGATTGAAAAATGATAAGCTTATACTGAAAGATATAGCTGATCGTGATATAGTCAGCCTTAGTACCTTAAATTAGCATGGCCTGAGTAGCTATCCGCTTGCTAAACTAACTAAGATCTGTATCAAAACAATGATTGTAACAAACATTTATTTACTATGCATTTCATCCTTTAAATTTCGAATGAATTATTCACGGTTTGTCCCTGAATTACGCCTGACGCTCCACACTTTAATAGCCTCGGTGTAGATAATAAATACGGAGATATCATCAGCTGTTCGATCATCTGTTCGTCGACAATGCCGTTCACCTACAGCTGTTCACACGCTTACCCGTCTGTCTGTACACATCCACACATTGTTATCAGTCCATCAACTGGAGCTCTTCCTGCACCATTTACTGTTCATACAACAAACTTTTCCTCTTCAATCCAAGAAGTAGAGAAAGCCCTGACTGAAGATTACCTTACACATCGAGGTAAAAACAAGACACGGTGAAGATATTTTAATTTAATTGAGCAGGCTTGCAGAGCAAAACGAAAAAGACACTTTTATCTAACAGGTTATATATTTCCGAATAAGAAACAAAATAATCGGTATATATCTGCACAGTTCACAAATTGGGTGGCAAAAAAATATTCACGTTGTTATAGTAGATAGTCGCATTATAAAAATATGAAACAATATTTTTTTCTCAGCTCATTTTTGAACTTTACATTAAAACCAAATCTTCAGACACGTAAATGTGCGTATTAAATCAGCGTCAGCAGGTGTACTTATTAAAGTGAAAACTTTAAGTCTCTTTACTTAGTAGTCTGGCGGTAATATAACAATTATTATTTATGTGTCTGACAGTCAGTTTTAAGTGTATAAATCTATAAGTAGGTACAGCTAAAAAGTAACCTTTTCGATAACCTCCTATTTCAACCTCCATAAAAACTAGCGTAGCTGACGATTGATTTATATCTTAGGAAAAAACTTCGCCATCACTTCCAAGAAAACCCAGGTTGTATGTTTATACCGTGCAAATTTGGCTCTCGGCTCCTGGTCTATAATCTCAACTCCAACTCTCTCCCATACACACAAACACTTAAAATAGCAGGAGTTGGTATAATAATTATTAGGAATCACATTTCTCTTAATTGAGACGAGAAGTCAGGATGTATTTGAGCGACGTGGTCGATGTAACCTGAGGCCGCTTCCTGTTGAGGAGGTACGAGTGGTGTGGCAACTGTGGTGTGACAACTCTGGACGCGTGTTTGTCTACCACACGTAGTGGTGGATACCAGGGCTCTTTATATTAAAGTGTTTAACGACAATGTAATGAAATTAATCTTGTGTCAATACAGATACATGGCTTGTAAAGTGATGCAATCGACTTTTGGATATTTTTCATTTATATGTCACAACTCTTTAAATTACTTTTCTTGAAGGAAAAAAAAAACGGAAAACAAGTTTGTTGTTCACTCTACGAGTTATCACTTGAATTTAAAATGTGGTTTTTTAGTATTTTAAAAAACACGCTCAAGGTTGAACAGATGAAGATTTGTGAGTTACGATTAGGTTGTACATTAATTGAAACTTCAGGGAAAGAACTTTGATCAAATATTACATTAGGAAATTACTTTCTTATACATAAAAAATATTTCACCTTCAATAGTATATGATATGTATCTGTTAAAAATTTCAGTCTTAGCGAATCGTATCAATCGATGGACTGGAAGAGATCAGAATGAGTTCTATGATGGTGCATGTCCAACAATGGATTTGGCTCAGCGTCATTGGAGCTTGTCACCCAGTAGGCTGACACCATTTCTTTTTGTCTGCCGCAGGGATTTAAATAATTTTTCTATATGTTCTATCATCTGACCGCAGGACATCTCGAGAATGAAATGAGCTATAGACTTCAAATTTTGCATGAAGCCTCGAAGAAGCCTGTTGCGGGACATGTGGTGTAGCGTACAACTACGTGTATTATCTTCGGTCGATTTTTTTGTCGACTTGATTACAACATATCTTAAATTTTACTTCAGTATGACTATTTTAATCAAGTATTGTAATGCTTTCCACTTCATCGTTTAGTTGTAGTGTTGTCTATTTTGTTTTTGAAGTTAATAAATCACTTCTAATGTTATCAAAATAATATAAGCGTGCTTTCTGTTTTTACGATTTTTTACTATGCATTAAAATTATACACATATTTATATTATGCATTTTTTAAAGCAGTTTATTATTATTATTTAGTTTAGTGCTATATTTTAAATTGTACGTGACTTTACTTTTAGTTGTATTTGATGCTTTCATTACTTAAAATAATACGGTTCTTTTGTTTTATAAGTATAAGTTTTTATAATATTAAAAATATCGTTCTATAAATATAATTCATATTATGTAAACCATCCATTAGGTTATTACGATGCTAACTTAACTACAATAATAGTACAGTAAAATAAATGACTTGTTTCAATGAAAGATTCGCAAAATCTACTGTAAACAATTAAACCTTTTGTACAGACTGACGGACGACACTTCAGTGCTGAACACATGTTCAGTTTATACTGACAGATGCACACTGACGGGTTATTGCCATCGCCACCGTCATAGCCTATCAGACCTTTATCTCCCCTCTAAAAAACGTTCGTTCGTCCGTCCACCGCGCCGGTGAATAACATTAATGGCCGCCACATTAAGCGAAACATGTTATCTTGATTGAGTAGAAAAACATTCGTTTAGATTTATTACCGACGCGCTACGGCGTTTTCCTAGCACCTACCTCATAGCCTGTAGGGACATGAATGTAGGGACATTTATGATATTTTTAAAACGATGTGTTGTTGAATTTATTAGGCCGTCCTGCCCTTTACAGGACTTAAGCTTAGTCTTGATCAAGTTGTTTTTTTTAATTATAAAACAGTACTGGATACTGGATTAAGGTTTGGTTTTGTCACTTAACAAAGCAATGACATAATTGAAATCACTTTCGAATATTACATTAACGACTGACTGTTTATTGAAACTGATTATTTACCAAACTTGGAATTTAGATTTCAAATCACTAAATGTCTGAATATGTCTGAACTAGAAACATGTTTCTAGCCTTGCTTATGATTGCTTACTTTTACTTTTGTTTATGATTGGTGTAATTCAGATATATGTATAATGTGTTACTACGAGTAAATTAAAAATAAAATTCTTGGAAAACTTAATCGTTAATTGCTAATTTACTAGGGCCATTTTAATTATAAGAATTTATAGAATGTTACAAAACAAAATGCAAAAAAAAACATAAAAATATCTTTCTATAAAAATTGTCAATTAACAGCACGTCGAAACATCGCTATTTTAAACAAATTCTTGAAATATTTCGGCATCACTGTTAAGATCAGATGGCCAAAACCACATATATTTCTTATGTCACTCATAAAGTTAAGTTACTAGGCATTTACAGTTTTGTTTCATTAATATAGACCAAACCCCAGTGAGCCGGTTCAATACCTATATCTCCCCGGCTCATGTGTGTTGTTATATAGTGTATGTGTGTGTGGTTTATTGGCTGCAGAGCCACTGACCTTTGAAGGCGATTGGCCTTTCCGGTAGTAGTGGTAGAGTGGTAGAGACTCCGAGCCGTGGTGTACAAGTTAGGAGTAGCTCCAGTTTTATATTTTTGTTTAACTAAGTGTTTTATTTAGTTTTGACTGAGCTGTTCTCCTTCTAACATGTGCGGCTAAGTTTACGGCCCTCACTGATGAGGTCCAGGAGATGAGTTGATTTTCTGCTGTCATCTCTCCATCATGCGTGGTCGCAGAGAACCTTCGCTTTTGCGCTCTGCTGAAGGACGGCCACCATGATGGACATTGCTACTAGTCAACATCTGTGATACCCTGCTCATATTCTTTATTTATTTGTTATTGTTATTGTTGCCATTTATATAGTTTATATTTTGTTATTTAATTTTAAGTTAGTTTTAGATATTATTTAGTTATTTCTTGGATTTCATTAGGAGCCCGCCCTTAGCGAAGGATACCGGGTGGAATTGGCATTTCTTGTTTCAAATTATGGCGTTTCTAATTTTTGTATGCAGGTGCACCTGATAAGGATTGTTTGAGGTATATACTACTGCAGGCACTTTTTATTTTTTTTTTTATTTATTTTTATTTATAGTATATATACTTATATATTTATATTGACTAGATAGGCCTATATTGTGTCTTAGTAAATGAACCTGAGTATGCTGACCACGGTGTTCTTTTTTTTTTACCTAGTTTAGTTTTGATCCGGCATCCCGTTCGCCACCATGGGCGCGCGCTTCCCTGATGGTTTGCTGTGGGTGTGCGAGCGGCGATGTACGGTTTCAATGGTTGCAGAGCGTGGTTAGCTGCTCTCTCAGCTGTCTCTCAGTTCTGGTTTTGTTTGTTGGTGTAGGTTAGTGTTAGGTAGGGGGAGGTTAGAGTACACAACTTTTTTTCATTAGGAGCTCGCCCTAGCACAGGATACCGGGTGGAATTGGTTTTATTGTCTTGCTTCCTGCAGACTTACCCTTTGCAGGGAGCAAGGGACTCTAAATTGCTTAAAACCGCTAAATTTATCTAACTGTACTCTACTTCTCCCCTATCAATGTGTTGTTTTGTGTTATATTTATTGCTTCTGTGCTTGTAGGTTGTGGTTAGTGTATATTTGCAGGTTATCCTTCTATATTAGGTAGCAGGTATTAAGTTCTTCACTTGGACCTCGTCAGTGTAAGCCTTTTGTGAGTTGAGTCCACTTAGGTTACTAAGTAATTGTTGCGTACGCTTTGTTGTTTATTGTTGTATTTATTTGTCATAATTGTTTGGTATGGCGTTTTCCCTGGTGCCTGAACATCTACGCAAGCCCGAGTTGGTTTTTGAGGTCCTGGCGACGAGGACAGAAGCCCGAGGGAGATGTGAGGGCATTAAGGGCTCCAATTACGGGCTTGTATAGCGTTGGACCGCAGCTGGAATGCAGAGTTCCAAATTAACACAGAATTTGAGTTTTGTAAAAACCCGAATGGAGGAATTAGAAGACGATATTAATTTTGAGTCACTTCCCATGTCCGGGTCAGCAAAGGCTAGATTGGCATCTCAGCTTTTACATTGGCGTGACAGAATAGTGTTACTTATGTCAGCTCTAGTTTAGACTCTGATATTAAAAGTTGGGCTTTTTCGGCCAGTAACAAATTAAAACAAGCCTTAGATGGTTTGAGTGAGGTGCGCTCGGTGAAAGAGAAGGGGGGTACTATTTACCGCTGTCACTCCAACGGAGGTTCCCACTACCATTACTTTTGCTAACCATCCTCCGGCTCTTTCTTTCGAGCCCTCCCAGAGTTACTATGTCTCCGATGGGTAGTGGCCCTCCTGAAGCGGCTGGTGAGGCATCATCTATAGTTGTGCCTTCCTTTTCTAGCTTTGGTAAACTGCCCCATTCCTTTGGGGAGTGTTTTACAACACTTCCCCAGAGTTGATGGGCTTGACACTAATTTACTTATCCATTTTTCCTTCTGGAAGTTTTTAAGCTAAGAGAATTTTCTGGTATGACAGATGCCATGCTTATGCAGATTTTAGCGCAGTTTTCCTTAAGGCCGCTTTTTGATCGCCTTCTAGACTGCCTTAAGAGAGGTGCCACCTTTGACCAGTTCCACGCCGAGATCTTGGAGTTCTTTGTACCTGCTCGGGTTAGGGAGCGCTTGCGGGTGGAACGCGTTTTATCGTCCTCAGGCACCAGACGAGACGTTGAGCCATTTTGTCGGGGAGATACGGGATGTAGCCCGGGTGTTGCGCTTGAGCTTGAGCGAAACGGAGTTGGTGAGCCTTATTTTGGAGGGCATTAAACCTGAAGAACGCTCCCGTTTGATTTTTTGTAGCCGTCCCGCATCTTTTGCGGATTTGGACCGCCTCTCCATCATTTCTAGAGGGGTTCAGGATGCGGGATGATCAAAGGGAGGCCATGTCGAGGCATTCTTCCTCACTTGCCTCCGGGGCGGTCCATGCTCCGGTGCAGTCTGAGCCAGCAGCTGCTCCTTCCCGTAGGCAGCCTCCTACCTGTTATGGCTGCAAGCAAGTGGGACATATTAGACCGTTTTGTCCACTTAATAAAAAAAACTAGTAAGCTTGCGGACGAGTAAGCCCGACTCGTGCCGTAAAGGTAATTTTGAGGGCAAATATGTACCTGATTTTGATGGTAAAAGGGTAGCTGGTTTAATGCAGAACAGAAAGAAAACAGAAAGAAATAGACTTGGGGAAGTTATCATCGTTGGCCGAGAGGGGAGGTTGCTGCTATGGCTGCGCAGGGAGTAAGGGCTGCCCGCTCAAACCTGCCCACAACTGGATGTACTTGTGGGGAATGTGGTGCAGAAGGCCCTGGTTGATTCTGGGTCAGCACGCAGCCTGATTTCTTTGTCGTTTTTTGAAGATCTAAAATCCTCTGGGCTAATACGGCAGGTTGAGCCTAGTTCACTTATCTGCTGGACTGCTTCACGCACACCTTTACCTATTATCTGTAGTGCCCAGATTCACATCAAAATTAATTATTTCTCTTGGGATTGGAGCTTTTTTGGTGGCTAAGGACCTGACTTTTCCTTTCATCTTGGGAGCAGATTTTATCGGAAAAAACTGGCATGATTTTGGATTTGGCCTCAGTCATGTTTTCTTTGCTTTCGCCAGGCGGGTGCTCGTTCCCTTTTCAGATGTCGAGTCTCGTGGGGACTGCTGCCTTAGAGATGGAAGATAAGAGCTTGACTCCTCCTGACCATTTAGGACATCTTACGCCGAAAGAGGCTGAGGACAATAAGGCAGATTTGTTCCAGTTTTCCTGAAGTCCTAACTGACAAACTGGGCACGACCAATCTCTTGGAATACGAGATTCGTCTTACAGACACCCGTCCTGTACGTTCCCATCCATATAAGCTTGCTCCGCCCAAGATGGAAATTCTGAGAAATATGATTGTTGATTTACATTAAGAGTGGGGTAATCGAGCCGTCTTGCTCAAATTTTTCCAGTCCAGCGTTTCTAGTGCCGAAACCTAATGGGAAGTCAGATTGGTCTTGGATTATCGAAAGCTCAATGCTCAGATAGAAATTGACTCCGTGCCTCTCCCGATTTGCATTCTGCTTTCGATCGACTGGTTTGGTAAGGCCAAGTATTTCTCCATTTTTGATCTTAATCAGGCATATCATCAGATTCCTCTAAAACACGAGTTCTCGACCTCTCACTGCCTTTTGTGTGCCTTGGAATTTGTACCAGTTCACCCGAGTGCCCAATGGGCTTGGCTGTGGGGGCCCAGACACTCACCAGACTCCTGGATTCTATCTTTCATGATGTCAAATTTAAGTTCGTGTTCAACTATTTGGATGACCTGTTGTGTACAGTGAGAGTTATGAGGAGCACTTGACTCATCTAGAGGAAGTTCTAACTAGGCTGCGAGAGTCTGGCCTTACCGTCAATCCTGAAAAGGTGAGTTTTGCTCAGCCTGAAAATATCGTTTCTGGGTCATCTTGTCTCTTCTCGAGGTGTTTGTATTGATTCCAGAGAGAACCCAGGCAATCAGGGAGTTTCCTCCTCCTAAGGATGCCAAGGGGATTGCCCGTTTTTGTGGGAATGATAAATTTTTATCGTCGTTTCATCCCAATGTTGCTGAAGTGGCGGCCCCTCTGAACTCTCTTAGGAAAAAAGGGTGCCAAGTTTGAGTGGGGTGAAGCGCAACAGACTGCTTTTGAGCAGCTGAAAGAGGCAGTGATGCAGCCTCCAGTCTTGGCTATGCCTGATTTCAGTCGTAAGTTCGTCTTGCAAACTGATGCTTCCTCCTTAGCCGTTGCTGCTGTTTTATCGCAAGAAGTAGATGGTATCCGGCAGCCCATAGCTTATGCTTCACGCACGTTAACCCCTTGTGAGAAGAAGAGTTGTTCTGTTTATGAGCTGGAATGTTTGGCTGTCGTGTTTGGAATTAATAAGTTCAGGCGTTACCTAGAACATAAAGAATTTTTGTTGGAAACCGACAACCAGGCACTTTCTTGGCTCCTTGCCCACCCCATCAGCTCGGGAAGATTGGTCGCTGGGTAGTCCAAATTTCTGCCCTTAAGTTCACAGTGCAGCACGTGCGAGGCACCCAAAATATCATAGCGGACACTCTGTCACGCATGTATCACTTACCCAACGACCACCAGAATTTATCAGAGCCGCCATGTTGTGGCGTGCTCCTAGGACTTTCCTCTGGCATTTTCGGACATTGTTCCACACCAACTTAAGGATCCCGAGCTGACTGCTATCATCAATGAGCTTAAAAACGGAGGTGCCCACCCTCCTTATTTTCTGTACCCGAGGTGCTTTATGCTGCCGTGACAAGCAGCGGAGAAAACCTAAGTTAGTGCTGCCAAGCTTTCTTGTACCGTTGGTCTTTCAGTATTTTCATTCTTCTCCTGTGGGCGGACATCTAGGAATTCATAAGACCATCGCGAAGATTAGGGATCAGTTCATCTGGAAAGGTATGGACCGGGATATTGCAGCTCGAGTACGTTCTTGTGAACTGTGCTCGCTAAGCAAACCCGCTCAAAATACCAAGTTGGGTCTTTTGTCATCTGAGGTGGCGGAAAAACTTTGGAGAAGGTTTTCATTGACTATGTTGGGCCTCTCCCGCGTAGCAAGTCCGGAAATAAGTTCCTACTTGTTTGTGTGGATGCCTTCTCCAAGTTTGTTTGGTTGTTCCCATTGCGGAGTGCTACCGCGCAGCTCACGGTGCAAGCACTTCGTAACCATTTTTTTCAACACTTTGGAATCCCCGCCACCTTAGTTTCCGATAATGGTTCACAGTTTGTCTCCAATATCTTTAAAAGAATGTGCTTTGGGCACGGAATCCGCCATGTGACTACTTCCCTTTCTATCCTCAGCCTTCTCACGCCGAACGGTTAATCGCAATCTTCGATCTGCTCTCATTGCCTTTCATGCGGAAAATCAGACCACCTGGGATCAACAACTACCTTGGATCCAATTTGCCTTTAATACGGCCCAGCATGAAAGTCACAAGGCGGTACCTTTCGAGTTATTATTTGGCTTTCGCCAAACAACCCTTTGGCGAACCTTTGGAAAAATTAGCGATCTTCTGCCACCTCATGGTACTCCCAATGTGAAAGCCACTTGGGGAGGCAGCCAGGCGGAATCTCATTCGGGCTAGGGAGGTTAGTAAGGAGGAAGTACAACCGAGGTCGTATTGCCAATCCCTTCCAGGTGGGGGATCTAGTTTACTGCAAGGCTCACCCAGTCAGTTCGGCTGTGGATAAAAGAGCTGCTAAACTTTGCTACAGGTGGACTGGTCCCCACCGCATCTTGAAGTTTCTGACTCCGGTGACTGCCCGACTGGGAGATCCTCAGTCGGGAAGATTTTCAGGAAGGCGCACATATCCCATCTGAAGCCTTGCCGGAGTCATCCGTGATTTCTCTTTAGTCTGTGCGGGAGGGTTGTAGGTCCAGAGGCCTGATCACCTCTGCTCTTTCTTCCTGATCAAGGTTCCTGTTTTCTTCTTTTGTACCCACGCAAACTCTTGGAGTGATTTCTTGCCTCCAACTGGATTTTCTTGGTTTTCCCTTCTGCAGACTTCAGGGTTTCCGGTTTATAATTCTTCAACCATTGGGGGGGGAGAGGCATTTTCGTTTGGTTCTTCATTTTGAAGAAATTAACAGAGGGGAGTTCCTCCTTTTGGGGGGGGAGTCTGAGCCGGTTCAATACCTATATCTCCCCGGCTCATGTGTGTTTTATATAGTGTATGTGTGTGTGGTTTATTGGCTGCAGAGCCCACTGACCTTTTGAAGGCGATTGGCCTTTCCGGTAGAGTGGTAGAGTGGTAGAGACTCCGAGCCGTGGTGTACAAGTTAGGAGTAGCTCCAGTTTTATATTTTTGTTTAACTAAGTGTTTTATTTAGTTTTGCTGAGCTGTTCTCCTTCTAACATGTGCGGCTAAGTTTACGGCCCTCACTGATGAGGTCCAGGAGATGAGTTGATTTTCTGCTGTCATCTCTCCATCATGCGTGGTCGCAGAGAACCTTCGCTTTTGCGCTCTGCTGAAGGACGGCCACCATGATGGACATTGCTACTAGTCAAACATCTGTGATACCCTGCTCATATTCTTTTTATTTATTTGTTATTGTTATTGTTGCCATTTATATAGTTTATATTTTGTTATTTAATTTTAAGTTAGTTTTTAGATATTATTTAGTTATTTCTTGGATTTCATTAGGAGCCCGCCCTTAGCCGAAAGGATACCGGGTGGAATTGGCATTTCTTGTTTCAAATTATGGCGTTTTCTAATTTTTGTATGCAGGTGCACCTGATAAGGATTGTTTGAGGTATATACTACTGCAGGCACTTTTTATTTTTTTTATTTTTTTTTTATTTTTATAGTACCATACTTATATATTTATATTGACTAGATAGGCCTATATTGTGTCTTAGTAAATGAACCTGAGTATGCTGACCACGGTGTTCTTTTTTTTTTACCTAGTTTAGTTTTGATCCGGCATCCCGTTCGCCACCATGGGCGCGCGTTCCCTGATGGTTTGCTGTGGGTGTGCGAGCGGCGATGTACGGTTTCACCAGTTAAATGGAGTTTTGCTGATTCCAAGCTTAAATTGTGTCATTTTATTTGTCTAAAACATGTCTTCAGTATATTTGCCAGGCTACAATGCAGCTTTTATATAATGTCTTTATGATGTCGTAACTCTTTCATGAACCGTTCTTTGAACGTAAGAAACATATGTTTTGGACATCCTTCGCTTTGATTTGGATCTAACTCTAAATCATTCCGATATATAATAAATTTCATATTTTTTCAAATACTTTATTGTTCTATGTTTTATCTAATTCCTGTATATCTTGTGTAATGATCTTTTTCCTGCATTCCTGACCTATTTTATCGGATATGCAGGCTGTACGGTTAATTAATGTGTTTAATACTGCTTCACATATATATTGAATAACTCCTGAGTTGAATTATGATGAGCTAAACATTAACATAGGAGTGGTTACTAGTGTGTATTAGTTTCTTGTATAGAAAATATCCTATATTCTACACAGTTGGAATCCGTTATCATTATCGTATATCATTTTCTCCATTTCCCTTTTTAGTAGTTAACATTATTGTTGGCACTATTATTATTTTTGATACAGGAGCATTATTGGTATCAGCTGTACACCAATGCCGAGATAAGTATGGAAGGATCACCTTTCGAATAATTGATTCCGATTAAAAAAAAAAAACAACTCAAAACCAACCGCGAAGCGTATCTGACGGCTCACGAGCCGTGCAACACAATGGCCGTGTGTTACATCTCGGATTAGTTCACACGATCGTGTTCAGTTTTGGTACGATATTATCACAGAAGGCATCTCTTGGATTTCGTGAAGATGTTCCTCCCTGTCAACAAGGCAAATGCATTCTCTATTTTGAATCCATATCATAAATTTAATAAATCAATGTCTTTTCTAACATCAGACCTGATCTAATAAACCTTCCATGTGTCTCATATTATGTGTCACATAATTTGCCTTCGAAGCTTTTGGAAGTCACCCAATTTAATAATTAACACTCTCCACAAAATCAAATTGGGGGCATTGAGGGCGCTGATAAGGCACCAGATCCATATCATCTGGGGGGAAAGTGCGGTACAAATAACCATTTAATATGAAGGTTAAGACTATAATAGCCCTCAAATTGATGCCCTGCCCATCGCCGCACGAGCTGTTACCGTAATGGAGTGGGCGTACAGTGAGTGTAGCATAGAGCCAGCGTGTCGGGTCGCTTGCCCCACTACTAAGTGGTAATTGATAATTAGGCTAACTATCGTAAACTAGAATAGATAATCCGTGACCAAACTATGAGGAAAATCAATAAATTGCTCTGAACTCCTTCTGGATTGTCTGACTCATCAAGCACAATCATATGACTATGAATAAAATATAATATACGTATATTTTAGGTTACTCTTGAACGTTTTCATAATATAGTTTTCTTATTTAGGAACATAATATCTCCAAAGAATTGAGTAAGAAACCGTTTTTTAAAATGCCAACAAGTCCGGTCACATAAGTCTCACATGGCAGTAACTTACATTCAAAAATTGTCTTCCCACTCCACAATGTTGATGTAGTCTCAACACAACGTGTCATTGTACAAAATACCTGGAAATCCAATAGCTCAAAAATAACGAATATTATTTAGTTCTTAGGTTTACGTGGAGGGTGTAATAACTAGTTTCCCCATTCACAACGCTTTGAAAAATTGCTCAATTATTGATAAAAACTACATTCCAGTGTTAAAACATATTTAAACGTGAGACTTAGAAATCTAAGATTTAAACATTAGGTGGCTCCTCAGATAAAATTTATACATTAGGGTCAATACTAATAATATTAAAATACTATACGCAAACTAAAACTGCAAGTATTTGAAAATATTTAAGTAAATAAAAACGGTTTGTATAGGATTGCAACCTAATGTTTGATTTAATAACTCTGAAAAGGAGGAGGTTATAAAATTATATACCTGTTTCTATGTTAATTGTTTATGTATGCACACCGATTTCCCCGAAACTACTCTACCAACTTTGATGAAGCTATTTAAACACAATAAACAACTGCTGCCGTAAGGTGGTCACACTCAAATGTTTTAAGGCTCAGAATATTCCTACATTTCAAACTGTACAGAGAAGCGAGACAAAGCAAAATTACGAAGATGCAGTTTTCTTATTACAAGGTAGGAGTACTCAACACCACGTGTCGTGTAACAGACTTCACTGGGGTACATTGCGTAGCTTTAAGTCCAGGGGATTTCATTATTAATAGATAGAACCACAGACAATCATACGCCAATAGAGAAATTGTGTTTGCTCCCTAGAATGATAGGTTTCAAGATGCTTATATTCCATGGTTAAACATGCTTTCGACATCATAGAACTCGTTCTTGTCTATTTAGAAATTACGTTTCGTGCAAAATTTAAAGATAAAATATTTTTCGAGAAATCTTGTCACATGATATTGTGTTTTAATATCAGTGTTTAGATAGTAAAAGTAGGTCACCTGGATGAAGATTTTGAATTCTTTATAAATGATATCGATAAAATTTGTTTTCTTTAAATGTTCTCCAGGCTGTACTACGAGATAATATGTAATCTATTAGATAGTCGTCGAGTGCTAAGTTGAGGACTGCGTTGTATCATGTCAATGATATTATCTTGTTCGCGTAAAGGCTGTATTACAGGACGTTCTCTTGAACAATTAACGATTGGAGAAGACCTATTTGTTCGTTATTATTGAAAACCGATGCAAGTGTTACGTGTGTAGGTGTTCTTCTATTCGGAAATCGTCTTTCATATTCACGTTTAGCTGCACGAGTATTGCCTTTGGCAAAATCATTGATAAAAACAGTATCTGCGTACTCTTGATTTAAAAATGTAAATGGCATCTTGTCGTAAAAAAAAACAAATAAAGTACACATAATAATATACATATACTGCACAAACCAAATATATAGACGAGTTACTGCAACAGCTGCACAATAATAACTTGTATTGTTGTAGCAGTGTTACCAACTTTTGATTTTCAATAAATTTAAAGCATTTCAATTGACGTTGTATTTTTAAAATCTTGTTTCTCAACCTACAGTGTTTTATACTGTAAATGTTTTGTAACTATTTACTTCACTGAAAAAATTATTAAATGTTTTGTTTTTACGAAGAACGTTCATTTTATAAACAGATATTGCATTTTCTGTCATTTGTTTATTTATTATTTACCTATTTCACATCATTCTCTTCAGAATTAAATTCTCTACATACCGTACGTGTTTATTACCCATTTAATGAAGTTAATGTACCTCAAATCTAAACAAACCATGTTTTTAGGAACCAAATTTTGCATATTTTGTCTGATATCTCAGAAATGGGTGGTCTTACATGTCTGGGACATATTTTATTCAAGGTTTCAGATCATTTTATATAGAATCCAATAAATGTAACAACTATCTTTACGCCATAAAAATATCAGTTTCGTTTTATTTCCTTTCCTAGAAAATCGGGTGAGATCTTTCGCTAGCCATAGCTCGCTAACAAAGCGTTTACGGACATATGTTTATATGAACTTTTTCATTATTGTGTTGAGAGGAAACTGCCTGAGAAGTTTGTCGGGTCATTCGTGAGACACCCTGGCGATATGTTCCCTGGCATCTGTGAGTCGAGTTGTTCTATTTGCGATGAGTGAAAGTGGATCTCCTTATCATAAGGAAGCTTTAATTTAGCAATTCTATTAATCTGATTGAAATATATTTTAAAACGTATATTTATAGCAGTACTTCACCCTTTTGATAATATCGATTTGTTTTAGAACGTCAGCTCACTTCTTTGTAGTGTATAACTTAATATCAGGAAACCAAACTGTAAAATAGTTAAATAAAATATTTATTAGGCCCCACTACAGTTTAATTTGTATATACAAATTTAGTTATTTCATTGTATATGATAATTATGTAATAAATTCAGTAAGCAAAGTACTAAACATTCTTTAAAATAAACCGAAAATGTGTATTATATATGTAAACCTCCGATAGTCATCGCGCAAAAAGGTTTTAATTTTCCCTGTAGACTAGCAAAATCCCTGTTCATGGTCTTGTCTGAATATGAACGGTTTATATATTCTGGCCGACTCAAATAAGTTTTCTCTGGTCCAGAACACGCCCACCTCATTTCTCAATCCACGGTCTACTACCCGGAGGTCTAGGGTTCGCATTAGCTGGCGTCACGCGGCATTGGTTCTAACACCGTCACCGCATAAAACCTGCTTTTACAAGACCCTTGGACAAAAAAATAACAGGCTTTGTTTAATTTTATTACAAAGGACACCGATGCGGCAGTTCAACATTCGTCTCGGTTGCTGCGGCAGTTTCTTCTCTTTATGTGCGGTGTTCCTAGAAACTGCAAAATTTTCGCATTTAGTTAAACACAAAACTTACTAATTAACGTTGTAATCACTGTAGTAGTAACGCCTTGGTTTATTACACCCATAAAGAGCAACAGCGAAAACGGAAAATAGTTATTATACGAGCAGAGTAAAGTAAGAAACGTCAACCCTTTACTTCAACTATATTTTGGAGAAGGGACAATTTAAAAAATGCTATTAGAGAATAAGTTACATGAAATTTAACATACTCACATACATGGAAGGCAAGTGCAAAAAAGTGAGTGAAGATAAAGAAATTTAAAATGTTCACACCACTTCGAAACATTGTTAAAACTACACAAATCTTGAAATGTTTTGAAGTTAATGTGGAAAGATGTTTAAGACGTTTTGGAAATGACGGTCGGTATCAATATAACTATGGGAGTGTACAGTGTGTTCGCACTGAGTGTACCGCAGTTGTCATTATGTTTTGCCGGTACATCAGGTACCGGTCTCAAGGCTAACCACAGAATATGCCTTAACGAAGAGTTGCCTAACTCTCATCAAGATGGAAAACTTATCTTTACTTGCATATTTTATACAAAATGTACTTAGGACAAAAATATATGTATTTATTACCGATTCCCTTACTTAAGTAAATTAATATTATTGGGTAATGCCCTTCCGTTAATGTAATCAGAATAGAGTAGAAATACGAGAATTCAAGCACAAAAAACATATTTTTACTTCTAATAGAATTCAATTGACAATGCAACTATAGCAAAATAGACTCTTGTGTAACATAATTGAAGATTAGTGAACACTGTATGTGTAATTATTTCATTAATAAAATTAAAAAAATACATTTTCGTGTTAGTAGATTTTGAAAGTGAAGGCCTTCTTAATTTTAATACTGAAATCCAAGAAAATGCAATAGTAAAAATAAAGTAGGCTATGTGTAAAAATTGTAAAAATGTATGAACAGAGTGGGACGTTTTTTAGTCTACGATATAACTTACATTACTTCATGACAAGCACCTCTAACTGCTCAACAAAACATATTTAAAGAAGAGAAGCAAAGAAGGATTAAAATATTAAAGTATAATGCTACACCGCTCATTATACTAGGTGTCATCCATCTCAAGTGTTATGGTAATAACTCATTGGACGAGTCAATTATTTTTCTAACTGTCCATAGTTTATGTTTCATAACAATGGGAGGAAGTCTGAATTGCCAAGTCCCACTTATAGGCCTACTATATTCCAAAAATAAATTTTCTCCGAAGTAAAATAAGATGGTTTAACTCTTACCTTACCAATTTATTTTTTATTGTTTGTTAAACTAGTACAAATTTATTATAAATATTATTATCATTTGTGTGTATATTTTTGAAATATAAGTACTCTTCAGGAATTACCAATGCTATGTACGAGTACTCCACGAAAAAACTAAAATTGTAATTTTCAATATTATAACTCTAACTAGTATGAATTTTGTTTATCGATAAACTTTTAATTCCTGCTTAGTAGCTGGGATGTACTGTCTGTTCTTAACGTAACATACATAATGATAATATAACGCCATGACCACAATAACAGTAGTACAGTAGTTCTATCTAGTCTCCGACGTTTATATTGTTTGAGTATTAAACTCAGAACAATGGCAAAATAAAATGTTTAACATAAAATCTCTAAGGATTGAAGTTGTTAATAAACCGATACAACGAAGTATCAAGGGGTCTGACATAACGTATTAAATACTTTACTAAAATGATTTTTAATATTTTAACGGCTTAGTGAAAACTGATCATCAATACCACAAAATGTTCCTTCTTCATGCTCGTTAATTGTGAAAAGTTTCAGGTTTTCCCATGTAAGGAACACTAAAAGAAGCTGGCTGACTGGTGGATGCATGTCCTACCTAACGCAGCTAGTGATAACATTGACTGTGTCTTTGTTGCCCTTCGACTCTAAAATCATTAGGGTTCTTCCTGGGACAAAAAGGAACCTATTCACCAAGTCTTTAGGACATTTCTATCAAGGGTTATCGTACATACGGCATACGGATAGACATAAGGATGAATGAACAAACAACGACACGAGTGTGAGAAAGGCCAGGTCGGGTTCTAAACTAATATATAAACAATAATATAATGCAATATGCACATAAATCAAGAATCATCTGGTTCTCAGTTACACAGCCAAATTAATCAGTATTACAAGATAACTCTCCAAGGTCAATGACTGAACAGGAAATGGTTATTATCAAATTGAAAATTAATTGTAAGGAGTGTTAGTGAGGTAACCTTACATCCTCAGTGCCTTATCTAACGACACGAGCCCGGAAGGTATCATCATTAGGTCGAAACTCAATTAAAGCCTTCACCTGAATATTAAAAGGGCATTAGAGGGGTGTGAACCCCCACCCCCACTGCTACTCATCACCCTTCTATGATAAACGCCATATCGTCTGACAGCTAGTCATATGACACGGTGCGTGTAACAGCTGCGCGACTGCCTGGCTGTCAGAGGACAGCTGATTGTCATCTGATTGTATTAATTACCTACAAGTCAAACAATTTGTCATTCCTCTGACAGTATATCCCTGCGTGATGAGCAGCGATTCTGTTTTCGTTCACGTTACGTTATTTGGTTAGCGGGGAAATTATCTTTATTCCATAACATAACAGAAGTCTGACATTCAATATGTGAAAAAAAAGTCTGTACAGAACATATTTATTTGTTTTTTACATTATAAAAAAGTGGCGTGAAAATTCTAATGATATTTTATGACAGTTCTTATAGAATTGTAGAATTGTACATAGGATTTTTATGTGTAATTTGAACTAATGAAAACATTTAGAAATATTTGCAATTCTGCGTGTATGAATCTCGTGTAAACAGGTCTATAGATTACTTCCTACTGTTCATTGATATATATATATATATATATATATATATCCGATTTAGCAAAAAACAGAATAGAATATTTTTAATTTCGTAGTAAATTATACATAATTTTATTTCATCAAAACATTTGAATCATAAATATGTACATAATTTAGTATTCATTCAGAACTGATAATTGGATCAATGAGTTAGTTGTATATAATTTTATTTGACAGTCTCAGGCTGATTTATGCTAATTTCTATTTGATGTTTGGAGTCAATTAGCAATTTTTGAACTACACTGGAACATAGGTATAGCTACAGTTACTACAGCTCACATATCGTGATGTACTGCACAAAATCCCAGTCAGTTGTTTTCTTCATTGTTTCGTTCGTCCTTAAAAATTTCCAACCTGAAAATTCATTTTTTTATTTGGAAATTTAAAATAGGAGTCCACAAAAGTATCTGGGTAGCTTTGTCATGGTAGAAAGATGGGTCCGAAACGCCCAATTCAACAATGTTTTTCGCAACCCTTGCTCATTTGATTGCTCTGCATTTTCGAAAGTTATCATTTTTGTAGAATTTTTCTACATACTATTATCATTAATGCAAACACTGCACGATTTTATAAGTAAAAAATCGTGTATGATTAAAATAAAATTAGATCTGCATTGTGTACTGAAAAGGTATACTTACTTTTGAATTTAGAATTGTTTTTAATGTTAATTTCCCTAAGATAATGAATATAAATTCCCTTCATACATAAAAAATATAGACACATTATTTTTTGTTCCACAGGAAATTAGAGGAATTTAAATTTGGAAACTTAGGCAATTTCGTAATCAGGCTCAAATAAAAATGGTTCAAAAGATAAAGAGATGAAAAATGTATTGTACGTTAATGGGTTAATGTTACTGTTTCCGAGACTAGCATCTTTTTATTAACAGAACGCTTATTTTCGTTAAGAACAATATTTAAAATCTCAGTTTTCTGAAACTAGTACTAGTACTTAATTTAAAAGATCCAAGTTCCTTAAGTCATAAAATAAAAAAAATGATGTTACCCACTGAAGCTGTAACTCACATACGCTCTACAAAAATTACACATTTTTTACTTCAGCCATTTTTATTTAGGTGCCATTACACAACTCCCTAAATCAAATACTGTAACTTCTTATAATTTCATGTTTCATGTGGAGTGGAAGATTTTTCACTCAATACATGACGTTTACATTATAAGGACTACGAATTTAACATAGAAATATTTTCCAAATAACAAATCAATTACAACACCTAAAACATAACTCTCTTAAAAATACCAACAAAACATTTTATTTACTATAAAACATTTTGAAATTTTCTATTTACTTTAAAAATTACTTTTACTGAAGTTATAATTAAAACACACTGCTTTACTTTGCTTCAAACCTTTTCTACTTTTGGTCCGTTTGAACGTCAGTCGTCCGGTCTTACAGGCTTACAGCGCCCTCTTTAAATATGGAATCACAGTTTTTATGAGCGATAGTTAGTTGTTCAGAGTGAAATTGGAAATGTTATGATTCATGGATGACATGGATTCATTCCGGACAAGGGTCAGTTATTCCTGACACGCATTAGTATTTTCCTCAGATTATCGTGCAGTTCTGTGGCATGTATATTCTCAATCAAGATTCAGAATTTGATTTCAATATTAAATATAATACGATTTTTAGCATTTAAAATTTATTATCATTACAAACTCATCATTAAATTATAATTTCTTTCCCAACCTCCATCATTGCTTAGAGGCTGTGTCTCTCTAACCGAGAGGTTAAGGGTTCCATCCCCAAGGAGGTCAATACAAATACAAAATTTTTAAAGGGGTTTTGAACAGCTTTCCCTTAAAAACGTTTTGTGTACTTAATTAAAATGTCATTGGATTACAAAAAACCCTTAATAGAAAACAAAATACCTAAACAACGTAATAAAATATAACGATAAGCAGTCATGGATAATTAATTGATTGTTTACTTGACGCGGCCCACGCTCCCGGCTAAACGCCAAACTGGAACCGTTAATTGGACAAATGATTAATGTCTGCCAGATGTCGCCGGTCCCGTACTTCACCCTCGCTCACATTCTGGGTCTGGGCGTTAATATTCAGGTAAGGTCCTTAATTAACGTTTCCCGTTAATAATCACCCAGCGTCAGCGTGTTCGCCCCTGTTGTAAAGTGTGTCTGTTAACAGTTCTAAGCATATTTACGTTACTGCTACTCTGCGAATAAAGTCCTCAGGGTTGAAAAACAAATCGTTTTCATTGACATCCCAAACTGCACTTAAACATTAAATTATCTACCAATTTAACAAACACAATGGTAATATCCCTCACATTCTCCCAATTTCTGTCACATTTCAATATTCTCTTTTTAAGAACCGAGAACCAATAAGCATATAATTTATAGTTTCTTCAAATCTACAAAGGGATTTTTTCTAAAAAAGAAATCCATCATCAGACGCGCTATTTTTAGTGTAAGTTGCAATGGGAGGGATTGAAAGGGTTAACATTTTGAAACAATAATTATTTTCTCAGATTGTATTCTTCCTAGCTTGATGCTCTTAAACACATAAATAATAGTTACAGTTATTAAACATTATAATAGTTACCCTCAAGTAATTAGATAAACGTGCTATAAACCTGTCAAGCTAGGTAAAATGTTATGTGAGATAAATATGATTGTGTTATATTTTTAACCTTTTTAATGCCCTCCCATTTCCACTTCTACCAAAAGTAGACCGGCTGACAAACTATTATAATTATTTACCTGTTATACAAATTGAGAAAGCATATATTTTTGATTTTGAAGGCAACTTCTTGGAGCATTGAAAATATGTTCGTTTAATACCACTAGTGAATGCAAAATTAAATTAATATTAGAATGTGTGTTGTAATTCAGGAGTAGTACAACATTTTTAAATTTTATAGAAATGATTCTAATTGGTGTTTCTACGCATACAACGTTACTTATAGTTTTAAAGATACAATTCAAATACTTGATATACAGGGTGTTTGAAAAGTATGGGTACAGCTTAATATTTTAAAAACCATAGGTGATAACATCTATAAACTTTGCACAGTGTCATATGGCTATGTAAACTATTTTTCCTTGATATTGATGACATGCATTATGTCATAAATTTATAACACAATAAATAAAACTAAAAAACATGGTATTTATTGTGTTTTATTTATCGTGTTATAAATTTATGACATAATTTGCTAATTAAAAAAAGTCAGTGAAAACACATTGGTTAGTAGAGTGAAACGCCGCCTACCGCATCAGAATGCGACGATCCAGTCAGAAATGGCATCGCATAATGTACTTCACAATGTGTACCTAAAACAAGCCGCCATTTCTGATTGGATAAACCTTTTGAGATGCGGTTTGCGGCATTCAACTCTACTAAGTGAGCTCTTTCAAATGAGGTATCACTCGACCCATGCTTCAATTTGAGATTTCCATGTTTTCCTCTGTGGGCCGTCCCCCCATGGTTGGCATGTCATGGTAATAGCAAGGAAAAATAGTTTACATAGCTATATGACACTGTGCAAAGTTTATATATGTTATCTCCTATGGTTTTTAAAATATTAAGCCGTACCCATACTTTTCAAACACCCTGTATACAGTACTAAATGCCAATCACTAGTGTAATCCTAGAGCTATCCACTTCGCGGGTGCTCAAGAAGTTCCATTCAGAGAGACAAGTCACACGGATCTGGATTTATGAAGTTCAAAACAAAAATGCTATCCACTATATTAAATTATAAAAGACTCAAAACTGAAGTTAACAAAATGTTAAACTCATTGCGTAGTAAAATTATGCACACTGGCATTAACCGTATATATTTAGTGACACATACAGACCAACGAGTACTAAATTAAAGTGCAACCGATATCTGAGGACTAAATTTCCTCACCAGCAAAATGCACATCTGCAAGTGGCTCCGTCTCCTTTGTCCAGAAAAAGAAGAGTCGGCCCTCAGACGGCCAATGTTAACCTCAATTTTGGATATGTACTAAAAACACAAGGCTGTACACCACACAGGCTTCCCTGAGGCTGCTTTCAAAATTTCGAATCAGGTCATTTAATTCTCGAGATTTCGTGCATCTTTAATTCGGACAGTTAGAAAGACTGAAAATCATGCATAAACAAATTCTTACATTCGCCCGGCAGAAAAATGACAAATTGTGTAAGTCTACTGAGTGATAGGTTTGAACGACGCTCAGCCGTTTCCTTAGTTGGACATGCACCATCATAGAACATATTCTTGTTTATGTAGAAATAAAGTTTCATGCAAAATTTAATATATACGGATGAAACCTTTCACGAGATATCTTGCCACCTGATACATTCACATTTGTGTTCATTAGTTAGGTTTAATACTAGTGTTTAAATAATAAAACCCTACACACCAAGTCTCTATAAAATGTTATTAGGTGTTGTTGGGATGATTAGGCTACATGTGTCAATATGTAACATGTTAAAATCTCTAATGAGTATTCTGGGTTCGTTTAAAGATTTATTCATCCTAATATTTTCTCGTTAACATCATAATACCAATAAACACATTCAATAAAACTCAGCTATAGCGAATGGAATGACATGCATCATAACGGAACCAGTATCTTGGCACATGTTCATGGCAATTCACATTTTTGTCGATTAAGTTAAGTTTCATAGCAGTGTTCAATAATAAAAGTTCCAGTGAGCTAGAAAGAATATTACAAGAATGGGCTAAAATCAAATTTTGTCATCAACTTTTAACACTGACTCACCACCCCATCATTAAGAAGCGTAGCATATTTGGTCTACATTAGAAAATACTTTAGTTATGCTTTGCACAATTGTGAATGGCGTACATTTAAACATGTACTGGTGACTAAAAATCTCATCCAAGATACATGAAAATTCCCTCTCCGAACCAAAATTATGCTGGATTATTGAACATACTGCAGCTACTACGTTTAATAGCTCCCGTCATATTGCATAAACCCATACTTAGATATACACATATAATTTTAAGATAAAGGTGGTTATGTATTCTTGGAGCTATGATTCGAAAATTTAAAAACGTCTCCCGGAATTTTCGTTGTATCTTCAGGGTAATTATTACAATTGGCCAATTTCTATAAAATCCTAAGGTACTATTATTAATATGGAAGTATTTTTTCTGTTAAAATTACACACCCTTGTATTATTGTGTCTTCTTGAGGCAAACTCATATATATATATATTAGCAAAAGATTTTATTTTTCAATTTTGTAGTAAACTACACGTATGTAAATATGAAAAGTGCATCATACGTTCTTGTAATTATTAATAAGCATAATGGGTGCAAAACACACTGAATAAAATTGTGTATAAGTAGGAAAAATATTGTAATCTGTAATTTATGAAACAGTAAAAAAAGTCCTTAACTCCACCATCTATCTAATTTATAATTTTAAGTTAGTACATATTACGAGTTTGACATTTAATTAGGTATCCTTAACCCCGTCAAATTAAAAAATAACCGCTTAGGTGTACACGTTGGGGAGATAATCTTTCATTATCAGACCACAATCCTGTAAAATCCAATTAGCTGAATGGCTTAGTATGTGCAGTTAACATCACACAGGACATAAAACGAAATCAAAAATACGCGTAGTTCACACTGCAACCCCAATTCACACAGACGCATTACAATTACTTTGTAGGCGTACATTTACATAACACAACATTAAACCGTGACTAGAATATTATCTACTTAATATGTTTTCTTTGTGACATTGCAGGAGAAATATGCCATATCAATTCATGAATCTAAACACGCATAGAATTACAACAAAAGTACTGTTGCAAGTTCCATAGGTTTTTAAATTATAAATGTATGATTTAATTTAAAATCTAATCAACTCGAATAATATTACAGTCAAGTTGGTTACGCATTTTCCCCCAATAATGACCCCCATAAGTCTGAATATTTTGTGTGCTCTTTATAATTCAAGGATGAAAAGAAACCCCTTATAAAATGTCAAGAAAGAAACTGTAACAAAGACGACAGTATCGTATCATCCAAAATCTGGCAGCCAAAGGTAAAGAAATCGTATTAACCATTGATTGGTCATATCGATCAGTGTTGTATGAGCTTCAGCCAATTCACATTCACTCATAAGCGTATATGCGTTACTGACTGACAGCTTTTATTTTGCATTTCTGCACAGAATATCGATCTCGCTGACGAGACCGAAACATTTAAGGCACAAATTATTTTTGACGTGACAACGTCTTAAATTAGGTTGCGGCTCGGAGTCACTCATGAAAAAGTGTAACGCCCGGTAACGTTACGATGCCCGTCCAGTGGGTTCCCCGCACGGCATCCGCACGGGATAAAGCAGATAACTGTGGGTCCGCCGCACGGGATAAAGCAGATAACTATGTTTATTCGTGAAAATGTGGAGTGCTTAGATTCGTCATTTACAACAACTACAACAATAAAGGTAAATAATTGTACACTGATATTTCATTATCGTAAACTATGATTGATTGATTAATTGTTAGATTGACACAAAAGTTGAGAAACTGAGTTTATAGGTTATGTCATACTATTGACAAATGTTGATAGTGTTAAGTAAATTATTAGTTTAAATCACTCTGCAATCAATCGTAATTCAGTCGATTGAGAAGAAACAGCGCGTATTGCTAGTCAAACATTTAAAATAACAAATTATAACCTCTAACCTGTCATAACAGTGCGACCAAACAAACGAACTAAACCGACCAATCACCACGCGCGGAGTTAGAATTTAACTGTGTTTAGCAAGAATTTCAAATTCCAATTTTAGTAAATGTTTTATTCAACTTTACCATTTACAATAACAAATTTTAATTAATTTCAAATTATGTACAATGTTTTAGTAAACAAAATATATTTCTATAGTTAAAATTTGTGCAATTCTTATTTTCATTCAATTCCTTGTTCCTATTGTGCAATTTAATAATATTCATATCAATAAATATTCTACCGAGAAAAAGACGTTGTCACGTAAAATCTTCGCCCGTAAAAACCGACTTTACAGGCAACCATATTTTTTTTTAAACATTTTTTCGACGTGGTGTGTCGGGAAACAGATAAATAGTCTTTACGCTTCTAGTTCTTCTCGCCTTCGTACGATTTGTTTGGGATTCATTGTGATTATTATTAGGATTATTTATAACTATTTAGGATATTATATAATTTTTATAATACATTCAATATTTATAATGCTTGTTTACCAGTCCTGAGATTTTCTATTCTCTGCTCTACTCTAAGACCACGTTTGGGAACCGTAATTATCCTTTAGATCAGCAGGCTGCACCACGTCTTTTACTTGCTATGGGATACATCACACGTCATAGGCCAGCAGTATTCTGTGAATGGATCTAGTCATAAAGTAGTGAGGAATACTAAATTCATTACGAAGATAATTAATGTAATACACTGGTATTTAAGTTAAAAGCAATGCTACCTTTATAGACACAATACGAACATTAAGAAAATAATCAATATTAAAATTATTTAGATTTTGTAGATTACGAGTGTTTCAATTAATTTAAAATCAAATCTACTTCAATAATATTACAGTCAAGTTGGTTAAGCTTATAAGCTTGAATGTTTTATGTGCTCTCTGTAATATGAAACTAAGTTAACAATTATTAACAACAAAGCTAACAATGAACGAAGTTATAATAATTTTCATATTTTATACAATTAACTATGTGAGATTGGACACCAGTTTTGAATTAAATTACACATTAGCATTACCCTTTACTAATTAAGGCTTTCAATCCAGCAAACTCATTCATCACTAATCATTTTTCTGCCTAATATCCCAATAAGTTTAAATTCGGCATATATATGCCTTACACCTTAAATAGAAAAACTAAAGCATTTTCATAATACTTCAAAATACTTAGTTTTGCATTGTAGTTAAAAAAAAGCAAACATTGCAGTTGGTTACATTAACCTATTAGATACTCAGGTTTAGAAAATAAAACTGTAAGACTTTAAAAATGTGTATTTGTTGAAATTATAGTTTATATTGTTGATAGTTGAAAATCACAGCCAGTCAACATCAAAGTACTTTTGCGATCGTTTCGGTATTGCACGTAAATAGAGGCATGGGGGTAGAAAACTAGTGGTTGCTCCTCCAATATGAAGTTATTGGCTGAGCGAACTTCTTCACTCGAGCTGGAAAAATGTCATTTCTGTTTATCTGTCTGCACGATATCTTTGAACTGAACTATAGACTTATCTTTTTTTCATGAAACTTGATATTTTCTATATAGGCACTACCTAGTTAGATGATGGTACAAATCACTCACGATACTCATCATGTTTGAATTTTGTCACACATTTTGTGGTCTGTTTACCAGAATTGCTTAAAGTCCACGATAGTCTTTCTGGGAATTGTAAGGTCCTGTTTTAAAACTGCCTTGTGTTAAATATTAAGACCAAAATTTACTAGCTGTACAATATTTATGATTAGCAAAATTTAAACACATTGCTAAACAAGGAAAATTACATTAACAGTGTGTTTAACCAATAATAATATTACCATTATCTTTTATGGTGAAATACAATGTTGAATTGGTAGTTTTTCACACCTTATTTAGATCTAAAAGATATAATCATCTAAAATATTTTTTATACTCATTTTACTAACAATCTTAACACTAACTTTACTGTTAAAGTATGAAAACATATGTAACAACACAAACATAAAAGCTATGAAATAAGGAAACATAAAAACTTATAAATAAATTCATAACCTATAAATCCTTGTAGTTCGGCATTTGTGAAGAATGACTGCAACCCGTCACTCACAAGTTGTTTATTCTCAACTTCTCTAGTAGCGATAAACTTTACAGCCCCTCGATCACTCAAAAACTTATCTTACTCCCCCTTCTCCCCTCGTCTCTAATGTAAAAGGGAATATAAACCAGAACGTTAAAAGTCGTTCATAATGCTTTTGCCAAAAACATTACGTAGTAACGTTAATTTTAAATATTGATCGCGCAACTATTACATAACCACACGTTCACTGTCCGTTATCCTAGCATATGGATCATAAAAATGATCGAAATGGTTGGATAATTTTATTTTCATGTTTAATTATAAAAATGAATCGCTTTAAATCTGCATGGAACATAAATGTTACTTCTCTGTATCAAGGATGCCCCTTACATAGAAAAGAGAGTAGGTTGACAATGATAGACAGAGGTATAACTAGAGTAGCAACTAACTGTATGTCTTACAAAGAAGAGTAGAATTGTAAACATATTTATTCGGTAAAGTGAAAGTTTGACTGCTATTAAAGGCGATCAGACAAATAAAAACTAGATGTCATAGTATAGATTAAGTTTTAAATACATACTTGAAAAGGATTTTTTTAAATAAGACATTAAAAAATAATGTATCTGGTCGGGTCAACGTATTTCCGTAAAAATTTATTTACTACCTTGAACCCCCCAATCCTCTCTCATGCGTTCAAAAACTTGTCAGAGTCTTCAGTACCTTTCAACACGAGTATAATATATGTATTGATAAATTCCATGTCCATAGCGATGTATCGTATTTAATATTCATTATTCCGATGTGTTGAATAGCTAAATTCAAGTGGTTAAATTATCTTTTAGAATATTGAATTAACCTACACTTCTTTTTAATACTTTCCATAGGTAATTCATGCACAAAACAAGATTCCGTTATTATTATTGATTTAGTGCCTATAATCCTATTCAAATATTTGTTAAGAATAAGTTTCATAAAGATTAATTTTAACTTAAGTAGTTGCTTATACCTTATTCAGCATTATAGTACATCACAGAGTTAAACAGTTACCAAAAAACACAGGAGCCTCCAAATAAAAATAAGATTATGAAATATGGCACTTTAACACTAATAAATAAATAAACTATTAATAAATTATTAAAAAGACTAATAAATTGTTTATAAATTTTAGAGTGTACATTTTTGTACCAGTGATAAGTATATTTGGTATCGTGAGAAAAACCAATCCCAAAATGTTAATTTTTTAAGAGCTATCGTTAAAAAATTTAATTCGAGTGAATATTAAGATATTCTATGATTTAATTAGAATTCCGAATAATGATTTATTTGGAATTCATTTTATTAAGGAATAAATAGTTAGTTACAATACATATAAATCCAACTTGTGTTATAACTTCTAGAGCGTGTGAAGATTTTTGTAGTGTGGATTACTGGATGTCTGAATGTATGTATGACTCAATCATACAAAACCTAAAGGACAGATTAGGGCAAAATGTGGCATGTATATTACTGAGATATTATCTATATGTATATATTCATATATTATATGAATCAAAAACAGGCATATTTTTATTCCTAAATAACACTCACAAACACTTTTGAAAGTAATTGAAAGACAAGAGATTACAGACAGAGAGATAGTACAGATAGTAAAGATAGAGGCAACATTTGCGACAGCGAGTCACAGACACGAAATGTCACATTATTTTTTATTTGCACGAATAAATATCATCTGTCGTTGTATGACGAATATAGTAATGACAAATAGTGTTATCTAACTTTTCTTATAGATGGCAGCAGTGGTGAATTCAAATCGATTAATTATTATGATTTTTACTTAGTAAAACATATTTTGAATATGTACATGTACTTGAATTTGGTTTCCTTAGACATTCTGAGACTCAATTCGCTCGACAATTCATCCAAATATTCAAAATGATAAATAAGAAGATAATAATAAACAAGTTGAATATTTCGGTTTGAACAGTCTTCAAGAATTTGAACAACGCATAATAAACAGGGCTATAAGAACATAATAAATATATAAACAGTAATACATAAAATAAAAATAAAGATATAATGAAGTAAATTGGTTAGAAATGTTAACGTATGTTTTTATTTTTTCAATAAACTTTGTTGATTAAGTCATTAAATTCAATCCACTTGGAAAAGTTCATTTTGTGACGAGCTGATGGGATTTTTCTATGGTTCTTAGGTTATTTGTACTTACATTTTACGATATATGTATTATTGGTTTAACTATATGAATATATGTCTTCGAAATTTAACTATGCAGTTTTTTAACTAGTGCTATGTACCACTAAAGATCGCTCTGCCTTTTTTATGTTTTTATGCATATCTGTCAACCTCGTTCTTAGATGCACGCAAACATTCATTATGGAGCCAATGTAATCGTTAGGATATATCTTGCATTGAATTTGATAAATTATATTTTTGAATTCACATGATAACTCTTCAAATATTCTGTAGAATGTTTTGTAGTAGTGTAAAGGTGTTTGAAGTAGAGGAGCGTATGTTGCGTACTAAACATCTGGGGATGTTACAATGATGCGATCCGACTGTTATTATCGTAATTAGATTTAAAGAAGAAGAAGAAAATATATTTATTTCCAGCCATAAAAGACACAAAAATTAACATCCATAGTAAACAAAGTATAGAAAAAGATCCTCGCATGAGTCCACGCGTAACCTGTGCGCGAAAATCGAGAAGAGATTGATTTGTTCCAGTTAATATTAATTTCGTGTTCAATATTTTGTTTAAAAGTTTACGCGGATAACTCCTGTTAGAAAACGCTGATGATAAATCATCAATGTATCTTTCAAAGTAATGTTTTACACTGCGGAGATGTTGGGCTATTTTTATAAGCTCCTTGGATTGACTGTTTTGACATAGGAGAGATTAAAACTGTCATTACGTCGATATTAAAATGTGTTCTTTTTTATATTGTTTTTAGTATTGCACTTTTTATTTTTAATAAAAATGTTTATATCGAGAAATGTCACAATTGAGATGGATATCTCCCACGTAAACTTTAAATTGCAGAATGTACTCAATGATTGTAAAATGTTGTAAATGTTCATTATTATATGACCATATCATAAAGATATCATCAATTTTTTTAAATATGGGTTTATATGGTTGGATGTGTTGGAATCATATTCAAGTTTCCTATGACAAGATTATCATAAAAAGGAGCCATATTTGTTCCCATGGCTGTTCCTTTTTGTTGTAGACAAATGTTATTCTGATACCTAAAGCAGTAGGTTAAAATTAACTATGTTAAATTTAAAAGAATATCTAATGGTGGAAGTGTATTTTTCGGGCTTTGGTTTAAATAATATTTAACAGAATCTATTCCATGTTTTTTAATCAATTGTAACAAATTTAGTTTTTTCAGGAAGAGTTAAATTTTTCAAAAGGTGCAACAAATTTTTTTACGTAATAAGGAAGATTTGTAACAAATTCTTTCAAATGACCATCAATAAATAGATTTTTAGGTATGAAATCTTCCTATGCAAACTTATTTCTTAGTACACATTTAATTTTTCTTAATTCTCCCTTCGCAAACCCTCCGGCATAACAACATTTTCAGGTTCCACGTGGCCTCCAGCACACAATGCACAAGGCCCAGCCTATGAGGCAGTAACCGCGTCGGTCTAGTTCTCTCCAGAGGAGAATAAGGCTTCGGCTTCAGGAATTTCGTGCACGGTCAGTTTGAAATTTGAGTGGAACTTGATGTTTCAGTTTAATGGCTCGTGTGACGTGAGACGGCAGTTGTTTTATTTAACGACAACCAGAGCTGTAAACTTTTCGGCAGATGTCGACCGAACTACGTCCTCGGCTCCCCCACACTCATTTCCACGCCGAACTGTAGACATTTATGCGAATGTAGAAAATATGCGTTCCTCCTAGAGTTATTTTACTATTTCAGTATGATATTATTGTTTACCAAGATAATAAATTATTAAATAGTTAGACTTAAAACATTTGTTCATTGAGAGAAAATGGTTAAGTAATATATGTTAATGCCCAAAATAAGATAGCAAATGTATTTTTAAATCGAAATGTAACAATTACACACGTTATAAATTAATTGTAAATTCATTCCTGAAATAATCCGATCGTCGGAAAAAAGGTTATTTGAATATACACCTAATGTCGGCATCTTTGATGTCTAAAGGCATTGTGGATTCAATTTTAAATGATTGGCCAATTTATGTATTTTTCTTTTTAAAAGCATTTTTCTGTAAAGAAGTGTTACTTTAGTGAAATATCTTGTAAAAGTAAACTTAAATAGATTTTACACATATCTTTGTAAACAGAGACTTGCAGTGTAGACTGAACTACTAACCGGCATAGCAATTTACAATGGATATTTTGTAAAATTAACCATTTAACTGACATATGGCAACTTCTTATCAATGGACCAAGTTCCAATTATATAACAGTAAAGTAATGTCACTATGCTGTTAAAAAAAAAAATTAATTTAGAAAAATATATATTCGTTCTACACGTTTTTCCCCATTTACACGACAAGAAATGCCGAACAAGAATATGGCAAATATTGTGACGTATTACGCAGATACGTCACAATCTAGATGTCTCCTGTGATTTTTTCGGAAAAGAAAATTTTCATATATTAAAAGAAGTTTTAAAACAGTCTGGTTACTCCGTATTTTAAAAGTAATTGTTAAGTATTTGTATGAGAATTATTTGATACTTTGCGTAAGCTAATGCATTATTTGTAGATGCATTAACATCCATCCTAGTCCGATTTCCTTTTAAACGTAACTTTAATTTAACTTGAACAGAAAATATGATATATTAGATTAATCGGTAAATAAAACGTTTAATGCTTCGAAGGGGTGTTAGCCTTGATTATATGTGAATAATGTACACTCAATTATTATTGTATAATCAAGGGTTTTAGTAATACTCATCACTATTATTTGAAAAAAATTATTTATATGTTCTTGCTTTTTATATTTTACTTAAACATTTTAACAGACAACAAGGATTTTTTACGATATTCAAATGAAATATTTTTATTATTTTATGAAACAGATAACAAATTCGTCCTATAGAATATCATTTAAGACTGTTTATTAATCCATTATCAGCCATAAAACAAAAATATGGTTATACATTAAAAAAACAATTCTACTTATATACCACAGTACTTGATTTTCTGTAAATAATTTTGATACATGCCTGTACATCTACCGCAGTACAACCAAAGACATTAGCCTTCAGGTAGAATGAACTTCCAACGAAGTATACTTATTGTGGGAACGGGCAAGCACAAGGCTCAACTATGGCAAGATCTGAGTGTGGGGCACTCTGGACTGATATGCCTTGTGACACGGACGGATAGGCACGTATTATAGGACCCTTTTTTATGACAGATCCTACAAATAAGAGAGCGTTCAAAAAAGTAGTAATCGGCAAGATCGCAGCAGGTGATGGCAATCTCAGTCCTACAATAGTGTTGTAGTTCTTCAGCCCTCTCTCTAGGAGCAGACTGTTCAGCAGACAATACTACCGGCGATCTGTAAACACTTCAGTCAAACATGATTAGTCTTAGGTCCTTCCAGCCATTGTGCTCTGATCCCTTCCATTACACTACCGTCCATCTGAGCCCTTCCCTAGGATTCTCAAGCACTAACTAATTTTTCCCAATGATTTCAATACCATAACACGTGCATTCTGTATTTGGTTATTTGAAAACTGAAACATTTGTAATGAGAACAATATTATTACCAGACAAGTCATTTGTTGCTTAAAAACGAAATTAAATTAAATTTTTTTAGAGTATAATGTTTGAAATAATTTCAACTTTATGATTAAGACTTCTTTTAAAATTCTACACATTCATTTATCCTGTAAGGTCTGCGACATAGAGGTAAATGTGTCACATTTGACAATGGATTAATAAACCTTTTTTAAGATGTCATTTAGTCTAAAAGATTATTGGAGATATGAAAAGATATAAAACCATAAGAAATAATACCAATAACTGTAAATTTGATATCTAACAGATATTTTAACACTTATAATAACTACCAATTCTTTCATGTAATATTAATAATAACAAAGTGGCACTTCAAGACACTATAGAGACAGATAAAATATTCTTTTTCATTTTTTAAATTGTTATACATTATTAAGTTAGAATTTTAATAATTGCTAGGATAATATTTATTTTTAAATTAATAATGCGGCAGAATGCACGTTTTTCTTACTGTGTGGTTAAAAATAGTACTTTAGTATTTGCACAAACACATGAAATACATCAATAGACAATGTCATTTCAGTACTCAAAGATAATAACACTAAATATACGAGTCCTTGCACGGCAATAACGTTCGAAACCTATAGATTTTCTTCAATTTAAATATATATAAATGTACGGAAGTTAGTTTTGAGGATTATGGCAGTTATCATTATAAGACCAAAGATTTTAAGTTAATAATATAACTAATTATAATATTTATGTTTTAACTCAGTAGCTGCATCTATCAGATGGAGATTTCCTTGAGTATTAAAAAAAATTATGATACGTAAAACAAAAATCAGAACACACACTGAAATAGCTAGCAAATATGTGTTACTAGACAAGTTTTAATATAACAAATATGAAATAATTGTTACTGTTTTCAATTTTGAAGATAGAAAACGAAATGAACTGAGCACGAAACTCTCTTTTATTGTCTTACGTGATAATTGTGTCATTATAAACCCAGAACACAAACATGGCCTACAGACAACTCTTTCGACAATAATATTCGAATATAACTGCAATGATATAATAATTTTTCAACCTATTTTTTACATTATGCGGAATTCAGTTTTCGTGTAATTAAATGTAAAATATCTTGTGAGACGGTTAAAGAAATACCTGACAGCGGTGAACTGTTTTGCTCAATATGAAAAGTAATTTCTCGAGAAAGAAACCGGCAAAGAAATTTTAACTAGATTGAAATGTCACACATTCCTTTGTTGAAAATACCTGGAATACTCGAGAGATTTTTCATTAAAACTCGGTTCAACTACATTTTGTAACATTCTGTGTAAATCACTTGAATTAACATTGTAACGTCTAAACCACTTAAAATTCCTGTTTGTCGCCGGGAATTTTTACGTTAAATGTTTTCTTATTATATAACAAAAGATTTGGTTTTTCTTTGAACTATACTTCTTGTTGTTTCCCTTATGAGTCCTAGAACAAATTGTACTACATCTAAACTCGCGTACTTATAACAGAACTTTTGTATTTGCTGGATCTAGCATAAACATTACCCTGACCTTTACAAGACTAATAGACCTTACCACCCGGGATATTACTTAATATACCGGTATTTCAGTTCAGCGAACCTAAGCTAGCATACTTCACTTCACAGCTTGAATATTCCTCTCCTCGGACATTGTGATTTTTTCAGGTAGCCGAACCTTCCAGCATAATTATTCTGAATACGCCTAATGCACTAAGGATAATAGTCGTCACAGCTAAAGAGTTGTCTTAAAGAATTGCTACCAGCAAGACGCATCGTCATGAGCTTCTTTAACGCGTGTAATTTAATCATAAGTATCTCTCATTGGGTTAAATGGTTTCATGAGGCCTTGCTTAGAGGTGATACCTATTCCAGCTCCAAGTTACCAGTCTTGAAAATCCATGCCAATCCGCAATCTCTAGATTGAGGCTGTTTCCGATCCGGCGGCCCAGATATTTGCTAATCTTAAAAATGCATGCCAATTCGCGCTCTCTAGTTTGGGGTTGTCCCATCCTTGCTGCGCAGATCTACGTCTTGAAAATCCATGTCTGTCAGCACATTCTGTTAAGTATGAATAATGTGCATATGTTTTGGGGGGGGGGGGTTCAGGTTGGTAAAGGTCCTCTCTTTTTCATGATGTGAATTGAAGCGACTTATGCATGAAGGTAGCCTCAAATTTCGACTGCTCAAGGAAATCACAACTAGAGTTCTCCGACATAGGTGCATAGATAACAACTACAGCCGCAGCTGGACTAATTTTAGTTTTATTGTATGGGGAATAAAATACTAGGATTTGCTATCATTACTTCTAAACTAAGTGTTACTGCCAACGCTATCATTGGTTTAAACAAGGAAGATACAGTTTGTCTTCAAATGCTCCTCAGGTAACATAAAACTTTTAGTATCTTTTGAAAATCTACTTCCTAACTTTCGTTACTAGAGATAATATCGACCTAGAGCACGAGATAATACATATAAATGGATAAACATTCATACTACGGGCACATTACAAATTTAATACAAGTGCATTCGTTATACTTTAAAGCAGTGATACAATCTTTATTTGAATGAAGAAGTATTTAAGTTGATACATGAAAACTCTACATAACCACAGTTCACTTTTTACAGTATTTATGGTATTGAAAATTTATAAAAATATTCGTTCATGGATAAACATTATTGTATTACCTAAATTTTGATGCCCACAATAAGACGATTGTTGCGACAAAACTGTCTACTTACTGATACAAAACCTGACTGGATCATATCGGGTAAATGTGCCGATAGTTGTGTTAAGGAGGAGAAAAACCATATACATGAGAACTCAATATACATCTTCGAATTTATCATTCCACTTTTTATAAGGTTGGAAATGGTATTACTTAGTTTTGTAATAGTATTAATACAACTCCCCGCCTAACACTCAATTTTAGACCCAATTTATAAATTATTTACTCCTAATTTCTTAAATTTATAAAATGGCGTCTCCCTTGATAATATAGTAGTTCCTAATACAGAAGTTTGTACTTGAAGGCCATGCAGTTACAGCCATCAGTTTAAAAATAACCGATATCATGTTCCGTCTGCCGTATTTTGATAAAATTCTGTACTAAAAAATATAAATGATCTTTTATTGTTTTCTGTTTGAAAAGAGTACAGAGTATATGAAATGCGAAATTTACAGTAAGAAATAAAGCTTTTTATATATTTATAGCATAGCAGTGTATTATATATAAGCACTTCCTACGATTAATTAGGTACAGCGATAAACGGAAATTTGTAAATAAAACAAAACTCTTATGAAGCTGGTAGTAAAGTAGCAAGCAATATGTTTGCAGGGCAGCAAACCACCGCCAGGCCGGCAGCGCAACGTACGAGTACGGCTGTAAAGTTTATATCCCTGACAATTTTCGTGCTTCAAATCAGGCACAAACATATATCAAAGTTACCCATATCCATTGGGTACAACCCAGTGTTATTTCGTTTCGGCTGGAAACAGAGCCAATGTGTATTATGCAATCACACAACGTCGTTTTACGTAATACCAAAAAGAGGAATTTAAAATTGATCGGAAGCCGCACTATTTGTGTTTGGAGCAAAAACGGTATATGAAAAGAATTAGAATTTCAAATCCGTCATAATTATGAATGTTCATACTTTTCTAAATCTTTTACATGAAGACTGATGCACAGAACATTACTTGCCCCGCCAAATTACACCATAGAAACTTCTCTTTTATAAAGCAATTCTTTTCCACTTCACTGCTTCTTTCACTTACTTCCTTACACAACCAAACTAAAATGTGACGAAAAGATCAAATACCCCGTTTATCACACCACATCACCTCACTATGTCATCTCCAGGATGCCGTGTTTAAATAAATGGCTAAAGAAATACCCATCTTGCGATGTACTAGATTTATCATCCTCTCCCCATCTAGAGTATGAACTGAGTCACTTTTTAGACTGAGATGTGAACGTTATGTTGAGCTCTAGTTCACCTTCCTATTGCAGAATCTGAAGAGATCCAAAAAAGCCGGCGATGAGAGAACCTCCAGGTTCCAGGAGTCAACTCTATGACCGTCAGATTTCAGACTCTGCACTAACAGGAAGGTGAACTGGAGCAAAGTCAACATTTACATTGAGTCAACACCACAGCCACGCTAGATTGAGATTATTCGATAAATTCCAGATACATAGCCTACCTATGCTAAATGGCCATTTTTCTTGTATGATTAAAAATAGCACTATTTTATTGACTCTGCAATCGCCTATACGTTGGTTACTGCCACACCTTATGCAGATACCAACTCCTCAAGAGCTCTGTAATCCAATTGATTGTGCGTTTTAAAGTTCCCAGAACTAAAACTTTCATACAGAAGGAAGGATACATTGGTCATGTGAAAGACTTACATCTAGGATTAGACCAAGTTCTGTATAACGTCACTTTTGTTATAATCGATTTATTATTCGATTTATGGCATTGCGTCAGTTGTCTACTATTAATCTCAGATAAGCAATAGACTTTGATAAAATGTTATACAATTAATTGTGTTAATCGAGCCAGTAATCTCGAAGGCCGCGAATAAACTGTCACACTTAACATTGAATTCACAGTAAAAAATATCACGCTGTAAAGCAGTCACTTGGTAAATTATGCATTCTTGTTTTCATAAAAGTTTAAAAATGAAATGAGTTTACAAATCCCTCGTATGATATAGATTATAAGGCTTTTTATGTTCAAAAGCAGTTATAAATTGTTGTAGCGTGTTGAACTTGTAGACGCACAAGAAAGCTGGGCAATTTTGATCTTGTCTCTTAAATGTTACATTGTAAAGTAATTTTCAAACCTTTCCAGACAGGAAGAAAACTTTTATTGTCTAACATTGAAATTTTCAAAAGGAACAACATGTGAACGTATATTTCAAATAATCAGTTTGTTTTCTTGAGACAACTGAGTAAAAAGCTTTGTGTAATGAGACATGAGAGCCATTTGTTGCTCTTGAAAAAAAGTGATAAATTGTTAGACCTGTTCTTGATCCAATGTTAACACGTTGACTGCGGAGGACGCTTTACGCGACAAAAATACATTGGGAGTAGAAGGTATAGAGCAACAGTGAAGTTATTTATAATTACAGAAAAAAGGATTTAAATTAGAAAAGCAAAACCATAAAAATGTCTCTGTTCAACTCTTTTTTACATTCAAACCACTCACATACATAGAACACTGAGTAAATGCCAAAGAAAATGTATCAAATAAATGTTCAAACTTTTCAAACATCACATCCACCTCCTTTAAATTGCAACGTTGATAATAATTACAATATGTCTTGCTGACTCTGAGTTGTTAAAAATAGAGCCTGATAGGAAAAACTAAAATAAAAAATTTGGTCTCGCATTCTAAAAAAGCATTAGACGTGTGAATGCTTTTATCTAAACTCTCATTTTAGGTGCTTATTTGCAGCCCTCGATAAACTCCGAATAATAACCCAGTTACTTACTTATTGCTGCTACTGTCAATACGTCTGAGTATTGTCCCTCGGCAAACTCCGAATAATACTCCTGCTACTTAAATACTGCTGCTTACTTATTGATACTATCAATACGTTTGGGTATTCTCCCTCGGTAAACTCCGAATAATGATTCAGCTACTTACTTATTGCTGCTACTGTCAATACGTTTGAGTATTGTCCCTCGGCAAACTCCGAATAATACTCCTGCTACTTAAATATTGCTGCTTACTTATTGATACTATCAATACGTTTGGGTATTCTCCCTCGGCAAACTCCGAATAATACTCCTGCTACTTAAATACTGCTGCTTACTTATTGATACTATCAATACGTTTGGGTATTCTCCCTCGGTAAACTCCGAATAATGATTCAGCTTACTTACTTATTGCTGCTACTGTCAATACGTTTGAGTATTGTCCCTCGGCAAACTCCGAATAATACTCCTGCTACTTAAATACTGCTGCTTACTTATTGATACTATCAATACGTTTGGGTATTCTCCCTCGGTAAACTCCGAATAATGATTCAGCTACTTACTTATTGCTGCTACTGTCAATACGTTTGAGTATTGTCCCTCGGCAAACTCCGAATAATACTCCTGCTACTTAAATATTGCTGCTTACTTGATGATACTATCAATACGTTTGAGTATTCTCCCTCGGTAAACTCCGAATAATGATTCAGCTACTTACTTATTGCTGCTACTGTCAATACGTTTGAGTATTGTCCCTCGGCAAACTCCGAATAATACTCCTGCTACTTAAATACTGCTGCTTACTTACTAATACTATCAATACGTTTGAGTATTCTCCCTCGGTAAACTCCGAATAATGATTCAGCTACTTACTTATTGCTGCTACTGTCAATACGTTTGAGTATTGTCCCTCGGCAAACTCCGAATAATACTCCTGCTACTTAAATACTGCTGCTTACTTACTAATACTATCAATACGTTTGAGTATTTTCCCTCGGTAAACTCCGAATAATGATTCAGCTACTTACTTATTGCTGCTACTGTCAATACGTTTGAGTATTGTCCCTCGGCAAACTCCGAATAATACTCCTGCTACTTAAATACTGCTGCTTACTTACTGATACTATCAATACGTTTGAGTATTCTCCCTCGGTAAACTCCGAATAATGATTCAGCTACTTACTTATTGCTGCTACTGTCAATACGTCTGAGTATTGTCCCTCGGCAAACTCCGAATAATACTCCTGCTACTTAAATATTGCTGCTTACTTGATGATACTATCAATACGTTTGAGTATTCTCCCTCGGTAAACTCCGAATAATGATTCAGCTACTTACTTATTGCTGCTACTGTCAATACGTTTGAGTATTGTCCCTCGGCAAACTCCGAATAATACTCCTGCTACTTAAATATTGCTGCTTACTTATTGCAGATACTATCAATACGTTTGAGTATTCTCCCTCGGTAAACTCCGAATAATGATTCAGCTACTTACTTATTGCTGCTACTGTCAATACGTCTGAGTATTGTCCCTCGGCAAACTTCGCTGTTCACTTGCCACTGTTGTCAACACCTCTGTAGAAGTCCCCTCGGCACGCGCCGCACAATACACCTGTTGCTCAGATATTGCTGCTCACATGCAGTTACCATCAACTCGCCTGTACATTTATCACCATCACACACATTATTAAAACGTTTCTGGGCAAAAAAAGAAGGGCTGTATTTTTATATATGAAATTTTGGAAGTATTAAATATACATTTTTAGTGATATACTTTATATACAGGGTTAGCCAGTGAATCGGGAAGATTTAAATAAGTAACTAATTCTTTAAAAAAAAATAATTTTATTATTTAATGGTTATAAATATAAAGAAAAAAGCTAGCCATACTGTACAATAAGTGAAAAAATTATTTTTCGAATATAACACTTGTCATATGTCCTCCATTGGAATCTATGCACTGCTGCAGCCGGGCCTGGAAGTTTCTCATGACATTTTGTAGCATATTGACTGGTATTCCTTCGATTTCGTCCCGAATTCGTTTTTTTTTTTTTTTTTTTTGGGAGGGATAGTTCTAGATGGATCGTTCTGAAAAACTCTTGTTTTTAAGTAACCCCATAGAAAAAAAGTCACAGGCTGTCAAATCTGGAGAGCGAGGGGGCCAAGGGATATCCCCGTTTCGGGAAATGACGCCACCTGGAAACAAAGCATTCACAGCATTCATAGCAACTCTTGTAGTGTGGCTTGTTGCCCCATCTTGTTGGAACATTGTGTGTTCATTCACTGGAAAATGGGAGAGTTGTGGCGTAAGAAAGTTCTGGATCATTGCAACGTAACGCACAGAGTTAACAGTCACAGCACTTCCATTGCTATCCTCAAAGAAAAATGGGCCTATGATTCCTCTTGCTGACATTGCGCACCAAACCGTCACTTTTTCAGCATGAAGAGGCGTTTTATGAAGTGTGCCAGGGTTTTTCTCCGACCATTATCTGAAGTTTTGTTTATTAACAAAACCAGAGAGGTGGAAATGCGCCTCATCGCTCATCCACAAGTTGTTTACTTGGTCGACATTTTCTTTAAGTCTTCTGGCCATTTCCTCACAAAATTGTAATCGTTTCTGATGGTCAGTTGGTTTGAGATATTGCACAAGCTGTATTTTGTATGGGTGACAAATTAAATCTTGGTGAAGAATCCTTCTCACTGAAGTGTTACTTATTCCAAGGCGTAGAGCATGTTGTATGGCAGATCGGCGTGGACTTCTGAGCATTGGCTGTTGAACAGTAGCGGTATTTTGAGGGGATCGAACTCCCACCTCATTTTTTAGACGTTGATCCAGTTTGTTCAAGGTTGTTTATCCGCGAACGAATTGCGTTATCCGAAGGAACAGGCCTGTTGCGCGGTATTTTGAAGTGGCGTCGAAAAGAACGTCGCTTTTTCACCAAACTCTCACCATTCATATAATACTACGCTTTAACCGCGTAGCCGCGATATTCACCCGTACAACAATCCATCTCAACTAAATGGCAGGACACGCAGGTAGAAAGGAGCCGGCCACTATTACCCACACCACTAACATTCCAACTGTCAAGGCCATCTCCAATCTTCCCGTTTCACTGGCTAACCCTGTATATATATATATATATATATATATATATATATATATATATATATATATGTATGTATGTATGTATGTGTATAAATTTATTAAATTTGTGTAAATGGCAATAGCCGAATTTAATTTCAATACACTTTGAATTACAAAAAGTGCTACCACTACACCTCAGAGCCCTTACTTTTTACGATTCCATTATATTGTACTTGGCCGTTTCTTGTCACATATGCGTTTAAATAACCAATATAACACATGATCGGAAGACCATGTACCTGTCAAACGACTTTTATTTACACACACACACACACACACACACACACACACACACACACACACACACACACACACACACACACACACACACACACACACACACACACACACACACACACACACACACACACACACACACACACACACACACACACACACACACACACACACACACACACACACACACACACACACACACACACACACACACACACACACACACAAATAACAATAAAATAATATATTAATAACAATAAATTATATAATTAAACTAACAAGGGACTAACTGATAATCGTCAACTTAAAATGCATCGCTTTGGTCTGTGATTGGATGCAAAATGTGCACAACAGTTTCAACTGGTTCCAGTTTATTACTAATATCTCTGACATGCTGATAAAATAGCTTAAATTTATTTGCTCCTTTACTGCCATTATTATTAGTGGTTTAACTTACACAAGTTATTTGAAATCATTTTTATGAGTAGTTTATGGACCCTTTCGAAATCAGAACTGTTATCAATTTGCAATATAAACTTGCTTCTAAATAGTTTTACTACGATCAATGTCAGGATCTTATACTGGCTGATCTTTTTTTTGTTTTGCCAAAATTCTAAAAGTAAAGTTTTATATTCCAACACTTAGTAACATAAGTTAGTCTGTTTAGATTTTTTAAATAAAGAATAATTCCTAAGAATAAAATTTTTGATCATTAGTTTATTTTTATGAGATCAATACCCAATTACTGTACTACAGACAAATACGCAGACGTTGCACTGCACAGCGCCGCGCCATACATCGACTCAGCGTTTCATCTACACCCTATCCCTTCACTCCTCGTATTTACAAAAAGCCCTTTAGAAAAGAATCACTTAAGGGAAAACAATCGTGCGACACCCTCTTGGAGGCTCCCCTTGACTCTGGACCAGTGAATGGCGGTATAATTGGCGGTGAGATGACAATGGCTCGGTGTTGTTGGCACTTTGTCTCAGATGCAGTGGTCTGGCACCGTCTATCGGGAGCACTCACTGGCACTCAAGGACTGCCACCAATAATAGCCGTCTCTCCCAGAGAGTGCACTCTACAGAGACCGTTGCACTCATTTATCGCACCCCACCGTTAATTTATTGCATCCCAAATAGCCACCCCGCTGCGAGTAATTAAAACGAAGGACAAATCACTTCAAACTTCTAAAGCTTCGATCGTGGCACAGAAACCATTTTCATCGATTTCATGAAACGGTTGCATGAGTCAGCTCTTTTAATTTGTTGAGAGCAAGCGAGTTCAGAGAGAACTTCTGAGGGGCATCGCACTGAGTAGATGAGCTTTCAGTTGTATGAACTTTTTTGCAATATATACTTAATGGATTCTTACGAAAACTCTGAACTTTAAAACATGAAAATTATTAAATATGTAAATAATTCTGCTTAAAGCAGACACTAGACATAAATGTGTTTTAAAACATGAGAATACCTATTTATTAATGAAAAACTTAAGATACAGTCGTATACGTCATTTACACCATCATACTATCAATACTCAACGTCTAAATTTATTGGAAAGAATTACGAACATTTGTAATGAAAATGTCATGTTCAAGTTCATTGTAAAGACAAAGACTTGAACACGACGTTTTGTGAACTGATATGTGTTCTTTCTTCGTACTTTTACCCTTCAACACAATTTTTTAATGATAGTCATTTTTGTGTTTTGCATAACAGAAGCGTTTTCTTTTCCTAATTCTTAGGTTGTAAGGTATCAGCTTTGGTATGAAATAGATTTAAGTTCCTCCAAAGTTTCATTTTCTGAGACGATCATACTCAGTAAGTGAAACCGCCTAGATTAACAAAAAAACTAAAACTGATTCAGCAATTGGGAAAGAGCAATTACAAAATATATTTCTTTTATTATTTAACGTAGATTTTGACACTTTTAGGGGAAAGGTTGAATAGTACAACTATGTTAATCTTGCACGTACATATACAACTGAAAAGAGTACTGAGAAATTTGGCAAACGTTTAAAAAACTAATCATGTTCTTTTAAAACTCCGCACCGACGGCATTATTTGTGGTTATAATCAACAACTACCTGCACTTGTATCAGAAACGCCATTGCATGTACTATTATTAAATTATCAGTAAAGTACGTTCCGGTTTTAGAGACTCTTAAAACATTTCTAAACATTACAGGCTATTATTTTAATATAATCTTCAAATTATTATTTCAATTGACTTTCTCTTCAATATTAATTATAAAATGTATAGTAATTAATGGTGTTATTTTTGTAGACGCACTAAATACAAGCTGGTGTTTTATCAGACTTATTAAACACTCCCGCGCACTTTAAAATTTCTAAAGTTTTCGCTATGCACGAAAAGATCTCTTTCTGGACGCAGTAAACAGTCAGTTTCCACTCTGGCACTTGCACTTAAAAGCAACAGGCTCTTGCCACAGGTTGCCCCTACAGCCCTTAAAAGCTTTTAAAGCACCATTCTTTAACTCGGCCGTTACGGAAGTGTTTTCTCCTTGTCCTGAAACACTTCGTGGTGTAAGTTTCAATGTTAATAAATAGGTTAAGCAATGTTGTGCGTTTTGAACGAATTAGTTGAACAATATTATTATGTGTGTATATTGCATACACATACCTTTAAGAATTCTGTTAATTGGTCCTACTATACAGTACAGACTAGAATAACACGCTGTTTTAAATTAAATCAACATTTTTTAAGATACATATTTAATTTTGAGTGTAAGCATTGTAAATTCTTTCTCGCCAATGCGATACAAATACAAATACCGCAATAAATTTGAATTTTTTAATTTCCCAAGTGGATACCAGTATCCTTCAAGAGCATCATATGCAACTCCTTTTTAAATGCACATCTAGTTCCTTGTCGGAAAGAAAATTAGTTTACACAGTATATTGTAAAAATGATGTAGAATGGAGTGAAGCTAAACAGTTTATTTTTATGTAGTGTAATGTAAGTTTTTTACTAGCGTAAGGCTTGTATAAGCAGCGTGAAACAATAAAAATATTAGATAGAAATAATTTTATGAAAATTATTTACAATGTTACGATTGCTTAAGAAATGATCGACACTTTCGTCACTTTTGTTCATACGTAATTAAATATTTTGAGACATCTAAAGTAAGTTTAAAATTTTATTTGAAATATTGTCAAGAATGTTGTTATCTAAATAATGATAATACATTTTCTATTTAAATGAAACGATGTCTGTAAGGCAGGAGTTGGGACTAAAGCACATTGATAGTCTGCAAGCGGAGAAGCACGGAAGCATGACTAAGTTGGGATAATATGCTTCTGGAACCGTGAACAAGTACGACCAGGAATTGTTGTGAACGTGAGTAAAGTTGGGCTTCATTGTTCGTGGAGCTGAACTATGTCGGTTGACAAGGCCGTCGAAACTGTTAATGGCGACAAGAGAGATGATATTCGGGTCAACAATGTGACCCTGTGGCAAGTTTCGCTCCTTTGATACGGTCAGAGGAATGTTAATGTGCAAAGTTACCCTGCTGTCTGGTTTTGGCTTAAACTCTTGCTATACTTAGACAAAACAATTAGGTAATAATCCGTACATGGCATCTAGTTATTAAATTAACGTTAGCTAACGATTAAATAACGTGTTTTCTAACGTATATCTTAATAATAAAAGTCCATGAACCGAGAGTCAATGTGCATTTATAAGCAAAGGACATGGTTTTTCTCGAAATAGATACAGAATTTTCCTCCGACAAACAATCAAAAGTCAGCTGCACTAGTTTCGGTTGAGGACGAGAACTCAGGGTACCAAAAGGGGTGACAAGATGAAATACTTTTTCCCGCAGATCTTTCTGAACATGACACACATCAAACCAACATTAAGACACGCATACAATATTTCTGATCACGATATACATCAAACCAACAGTAAGACACGCATACAATATTTCTGATCACGATATACATCAAACTAACCGTAAGACACGCATACAATATTTCTGATCACGATATACATCAAAACCAACAGTAAGACACGCATACAATATTTCTGATCATGATATACATCAAACTAACCGTAAGACACGCATACAATATTTCTGATCACGATATACATAAAACCAACATTAAGACACGCATACAATATTTCTGATCATGATATACATCAAACCGTAAGACACGTATATAAACGTTAAATCTTCGTTAGTTAATCATGTAAAGATCGACTGTTTGGATGATAGTGGCGAGTTTCGGTATTTGTTCAGTTTTTTAAAGGTGATATACTATGACTGTCGGTTTTGAGTTTATTAAGGTTTTAAGAAAATGTTTAATTTTGATTCTTTTAACCCTCTTGATACCATCCAACACCAGTGCGATAATAGAGTTTCTTAATTCAAATTCATCCATTGATTTCTAGAAAACTCACGTTTGTGTAAATGTAAATTGGCCCTCAGCTCCGACCTATATAATTTTATAAGTTCGTTCTTTTTTCATTTATGCATACATTCACGGCTACAATGCAAGAGTTTCGTACTAAAGAATAGTCAAAGACTTAATCATCCTTTAAAACGTGTAACTACTTTAGAATAACTAGCTCTTTTCAAATTTAAAAAATTAATGTAACAATTTAAAGTAAGATCAACAAGTTCTAACACAGAATATTCCCATGTGTAACGTTCGCTAATAAATCCGCAAAAAATTTCAGAGTTCAAAAAGAATATTACAAATTGACACATGAATTAAAATCTAAATAAGCCGAACTATGTCTCGCTATAATGAACGATCTGGCTACACTAATCACGAGGCTACAGAAACTTTTCTAAATTCTACGCTTCTCTAAAACAACGAGAAAAGAAAAAATATCGTTAAGTCTTAGAAGATTTTTCAGGAACATGACGACGAACAACTTATCATTGAATAATATGAAAAAAATTCCGTTCCTTAGACAGCCGTTTTCGCTATTGGAAGTTCAATAGCGTAATTATATAACAAGTTCAACGTCAAAATAGTACGTCGAAATGACAGTTTTCATCAACTTTGACGCAAAAAAACTAATTATTCGACCAACGGACCTTCGATTGCAAGAGACAAACTGGCAGGTTAATTAAGCTCATTAAATTAAGAATTTAATGTGTTAAAAACTCATTATATATTCTACTATAGACTGATAACAAAATAAAACAATTCATAACAAGGCAATTTGCCTCTGCAATTAACCGATACAATAGTGTAAAGGAGAACCCTACAATACATTACAAAAGTATACCCGAACTTAAAAGCTATTATGAACGCCTTCTATCCGTTGACCGCAATACCAGCTGTCTACTGTATAGTGTGAATTGCATACAAATTAGGCGCATAGCCTTTTGACCTTTTTAGTGAAAACTTTTTTGACGTTTGATCTTTAGATCCCAAAATCAATAAAGTTCTTACTTGGACCAAGAGGAATCTATGTACCAAGTTTCAAGTCTGTGAGATTTTTCCGCCAGGAGTTATGTTTATGACGGACAGATTGAAGGACAGACATGTAACGACACATTAGGAGTTTAATAACAATATAATATGCAACAAACAAAACACATTTTTAGCTGTAAAATTAGTAGTAAATACATATAATACAAATAACAGTAGTATAACACTAAATTAACCTAATGTAGACCTTAGTTTCTTATAAAACCAATGCGCTGAACAGTTTTAGGCTACAAGGAAGGTCATGCACAATGTAGATCCCAAATAATTGATCCCTGTATTGCTAAGTTCTAGGTGAACTGTAAGACATTGGAGCTAAAGTGAGATTGACGATCATGCACCTCGAATTAAAATACTTTGGGAATTTATATTTTCAGCTGGTATATATAACTAAGTAAAACAAGGCACTCACAAATATAAAACAAATACTTGGTTGTTGCACAGTGTCAGCTTTTGATAAATAGGACTGCGTAATGAAGTGTAAAATCATTTTTAAAATTTCTCCCTCAAACAGACGAGAGAAGTTTGACATAAAGTTACACATTGGAAGGGAAGTTTAGAATCGGATTTGAAATTAAAATTATTACAACGGAAACAACTTTCAAGCCAAGTAATTCCCACAAATCAAGTTACTGTCTCCGGGTTGGTTAACTTGTCAAGATAATTGTTGCTGAATGAGTGGGACTTGATTACGCTGTGGGGCTCGTCGAGAGTAGCCTAACTGCTTTACATATTGTGAGTTAGATGCGCTTCATGTACAATAACAGCTTACTTGACTTACTAACTTATTTACTGCAACTTAGAAATCTGGTTCGTTCCGCAATTGATGACAAATGTTTTGTAAGTGTTTGATTTTCTTCACCCAGCCAGTAGAATAATGTTCACAGAAACTTCGAAGTACGCTTTAAGATTTTAGATAGATTATCCACTAAATCTGGGATTTAAAAAATATTATAAGTATATTTACATTACATATAATAAGTATTTTTACATTAAAATTTTGAATTTTTATGAAACAATATTCTACCCGTACGAAATCGTTGTAACCATAAAATACCGGGCTATAATTATATTTAATATGTCTTCCAAGCATACGCAGGATGTTCAATATAATGCAGACAGACATAAATCTGACCAAACTATTAGTTTTTCACTGAAGTGAACTCTTATTTTATTGTATTCCGCACGTTAGAACTGTGATTCATATTCATGTTTAATGATAAATGATTCAGGTTATTCACACTAAAATAACTTTATATACTTTACTAGCATTCTAACTTAAGAAACATTCTCTTGTTTATATTATCATTTTTGTAAGCGATTTGTATTATAACTAAGCTAAATGAGAAATGATTGATTTTTAAAATCTCACAGCATAAAACCAAGTAAAGAATTGTCATGAAATAAACTTAAAACTCACCAAGTGACCATACTGGGGAAATTAAATACTTAAAACAATTGCCTTCTGACAAAATTATTTTCATAATCTTGTGTGACATGGCAATGTTATTGAGCTAAAATATTCCAATGTGATATGTAACAAGGCCGGATTTAAATACTTTCGTCTTCGAAACAGGAGTTATAATATTTTTCTGCATGATTTCTCCATTTTATGGGAATATCACAAGTAATTCTCAACTACACCTCCTCAGCAGTGCGTGAGATGAGATGACCTCACCAACGCTATCCAATTAAGGTCCTTCGTAGCAAGCTCGCTTGCGTTCGGGTGTGTAGAAGCGTGTACTTGCAGGTATGTAGCAATTTTTAGGCCTAGGGCACTGAAGATTAATTTAGAATAATGAAAATTAAAAAGGTTTGATGCTGAGATCAAGTATCAGTTATTCTTAATCTAGGAGTTATGTTAATCTAGCTTTATTTTAAATCATTTTAGTTTTTTAGTCAACAGTATTTTTTGTTTATTTACTAACGATTATTTACAATGTAGGGTTTGTGAAAGTAACAAGACCGTTTCAGACATTTCCCATCATTAACCGAAACAGTAACACCACGTTTCAAGATTTACAATCCGATCTCTACCTCAGGTGGGTAACCACACATAGACTATAATCCAGATTAACACATTGGACAAATCAAGTGAATAAACATAGCAATGTGTTGTGATGCGAGAGTCGGAAATCATAACAAACGTTACATGTATCAAAAACAAAACTTGCATTTATTAAAACTAATACGAATTATATTATGTAGAGCATATGTCATAATAGTTCTGCTTACCACAACCACAACCACAACCAGAGAGAACTGACCAGTGGATAATAGTAATTGGCGAACTTTAAAAAATCATATTATGACTCAGCATTGCTTTTCAACTATACAGAGTGAGTTTTATGTCCTGGCACACCTGGATATAATTTAAACGGCCCGAGATATCCATGTGAAACCTTGAGCCTACCTATTATAACATTTTTTTTTTTTTAATTTTTCAAGTTGTTGAAAATTTTGCCCCCCTTTTCTAAAGGGGGGTAAAGGGGGGCAACTTAAAAATTTTCAAATACAAACCCTTATCATGTGACCCCTCATTTTAAAGGTAATAAAAAAGAAATCCAATAATGTAATCTAGAGGTCTCTACGTTTATTTTAACAGATTTTATGACAAATTTACAATTGAGTAAAAGGGGGGGTAAAGGGGGCAACTAAACATTTTCAAATACAAACCCCTATCATGTGACCGCGCATTTTAAAGGTAATAAAAAATAAATCCAATAACCCAAACTAGAGGTCTCTACGTTTATTTTAACAGACTTTATGACAAATTTACAATAATAAAATCAGTAACTGTCTTGTCTTTTATCGTAACATGAGTCAACACTAAGGCAAATTATAAAACCAGTTACCTGTTTTAATGTAGCAAGTGTTCAAACTGTTCACCTCCGGCTGTTTGACAGTGTGCTAGACGTGTGTAAAAACTTGAGACATGATAGGGTTTGTATTTGAAAATGTTTAGTTGCCCCCCTTTACTCAATTGTAAATTTGTCATAAAATCTGTTAAACTAAACGTAGAGACCTCTTGTTTGCATTATTGGATTTCTTTTTTTATTCTCTTTAAAATGAGGGGTCACATGATAAGGGTTTGTATTTGAAAATGTTTAATTGCCCCCCTTTACTCAATTGTAAATTTGTCATAAAATCTGTTAAACTAAACGTAGAGACCTCTTGTTTGCATTATTGGATTTCTTTTTTTATTCTCTTTAAAATGAGGGGTCACATGATAAGGGTTTGTATTTGAAAAGTTTTAGTTGCCCCCCTTTACCCCCCTTTAGAAAAGGGGGGCAAAATTTTCAACAACTTGAAAAATTAAAAAAAATATGTTATAATAGGTAGGGTCAAGGTTTCACATGGATATCTCGGGCCGTTTAAATTATATCCAGGTGTGCCAGGACATAAAACTCACTCTGTATATTCTGTGTGATATTGAGGTTTTCTGTGTAGTTAGTTTTGTAATATAGGGAACCAAGCGATCAAATGTCCTTACTGCAATTCACTAACAGAATAGCATGCTGTGAACAATTTACTATCTTTGTTCCACATACGCACCCTGTACACACATGCTCTACGCTACAGTACCTCATACACATCTGGAGTGTTCCTAAGTGTCCTCTCCACATCAGTTCTCCCCTCCTCCACTCATGAACGTTATGTTATCAATTAACTGATAAGCGCCATCTCCAGCCTCCTCCTAATGTAATTACCGCATTGTCAGTCAATAGATAACAATCTGTTGTGATGTGAGAATCGGAAATCGTAACAAACAATACATATATCTAAAACATGCATTTATTAAAACTAGTACTACGAATATTATCAAATGTATTTCAATTACATTCCATTTCCTAACTTGTCTGAAATTGTTGAGTGCACTTAATTAAAGATCATGTATTTTAATACAGAAAAATTATCTTTAACAAACATTATCAACGTGAACGGTTATTTTCAGTTTTTTTATTGTGTGTAATTACGATTTATAGAGCTTATTTTATTAGTTTTGGATAGTGAGTAATGCTAGAAGTGATATCTTTTTTTTATATTTACGTAGATATGCACTACTTTAATATAAATATTGCCGATTAGTTATTCCGCACAACTATTTACAGTTAAACCAAAATATGTCATTTATCAGTTCTACTGATAACTGTAGAAAGTCACCCATCTGTTGACTGTAGAAGGGTCTCCGCTATAAGGCCGATATATTTCAAGAATGTTTCTAAGCGATGTTAACAGGAAACTTAGATTTTTGTCTTCTGCATAACTTCCTCCTCTTAGTAAAACATTATTTAATATCCTAAGTAATGATTTTATTTTATTTCCAAATAATATAAAGCAAATTGGATTCAACAAACATAACATTATAGGTTATACACCATTAGTGCATAACTATAATTTTCTTACTAATATCAATGATAGCAATACACTTGTCATTCACAATTTGCAACATGTTAAAAATTTGGCGATATTGCACACGTAACTGTTTTGTTAACAATGAATCAATAAAACAATATGCAACAACACAGCCTGAGCCAGGCTGCATCTTGACGGGTGCAAGTATAAACTGGGGCAAAACCTAGAGATACTGCCGAAGTAATTGTAAACCGACGATGGTTAACCAGTAGTATTTAAAAATTATCATTGCCTTCAAATATCACAACAAATATTTACTAAAAACAAATATTCACTAGATGTATATACACTCTCAGCCCCACGTGAAGATCCATGGTCAGTATATTGACACTTGTTGAGGACTAACGTGGTTGTCTCTCAATACTTGACTAGCTAAAGTACACAATACTAACACTCTCATTCTCACGTAAAAACTCATGGTCTGAACATTAACATATAAAGTTTTAGGTCAAGAAATTAAAAATTGTTTTACAATATATTATCAGAAGTATCTGCGAACTATAACATCAAACTATAGAATATATAAAAATGATCGATTTATATTTTCCGTTTTCTCTTTAAATGAATAAAATTAATTAAAAGTATGTCCACAGTGTTAAAAGTAAACTAAACGTTATAGATTTTGTTGCCTGCAGCCCGATACAACCTGTATATACACCTGTATTTAAATGGCATACCTCCGTTTTAGAACCATACAACATACAAATCTATATAATCCACGCATTGACTTTATAATAACATTGTAAACCTTCAATAAACTAAAAAAGATCTGAACATCTCAAATATAATGTTTTGAAAACTGAAAATTATATCGATAGTTTGAAACGTAACAGTAATCAGTAAGGTGTCCAAAAGCGTGTTGCACCAAACTCATTCTGTGAGCGGCAGAACTTCGAACTCAGATCTCCTCCGGATTGCCGTCCAAAGTGTTTCGATTCATCACTTTCTCACTTCCCAAAGCGAGAGTAAATGTACTTGACCCTTCAAATGACCAGTTCCATCACCAGAGCCGACAACACAACAGCCCTCTCCAAAGATTCCGTCACACGATGAGATATATCTCGACCTCTGTGGTACACGTTTTCTACATTACATTTTATAGTTGCTATTGGTTGTTCTGAAGACCTTGCCGTCAAACATAGGTTTAATGCATTTTGCGAGTTATTATAATATTACTCTTTCATTTTTTGCATTTTGAAGCGGCATTTCAAATAATACTTATATAATACAATCATTATTTATTAATATTCATCAGTTACCCGTGGCCTTGCACACTATTCCTGTTATATAACAGAGACATCACAGGCGCGTCCTTTAAAAATGGCATACCAAATATTCCTAGTTTTTTTAGAGTTGTGTTAGAACAGTAGTTTTTCTAATCTCCTGATTCATTTTAGAATAGTTCAAGTTCATAGTGTTTCAATATCCTAAGAGCCGCTCGTCAGAGAGGGAATCAGTTTTTATAAGCACCCACAATATAGGGCTAACTCGAATTTCTAGCCAACATTTCGTAATATTTTATGGAACATGAAAAGCGATTTCAGTAACACCTGAAACAATTTAGACCAGTGGGGAGGAGTCCTATTCGGTACGGGTGGCTTAATTAGTAAACACATTATAATGCAACACGATGGAACCCTATAATAATTTTGAAATGAAGTAGGTATATTATAATGTACACATAATATCAGTTTCCTTGAAATATTTTAATACAGTTGTAACAGAAACACAAACTTAGAAATAATCACATTATTTACGATTAAGTTTAACTCCTTTAAAGGATACATATGTCTGCTCCCGACTCGCTGCCTTCGTTTGTACCAGTGACATTTTTTGCTCTTGGAAATCATAAATATTTTTGGACCTGATACAATACAGTGTATAATCCTGCTTTCCGACTTTTGTTTGCTATATCATCTTATTTCCTCCTTTTACTTTTAAGTTATTTTTAATTTTCAACTATGCCATCCCACGTACAAAATATTGGGATATAAATCAATATGTATTTTTATAGAAGATATATTTACTTAGTATAGAACTGCACAAATTTTAAGACTTTAATTACTAGTTGTCTTTTTTACCTCCACTGAGCAGTTGACAACCACTGTTGCATTGCGCATAGACGCAGCAGACGCTCGCCGATGAACAAATACAGACATAGAATATATGCACATCAAGTTAAATATTATTTATAAAGCACGATATTTCGTTACCTTGCTTGTCTAGTTTTCAGCTTTCTTATAAGAAGTATGATGCAAACACGTTATAGCTATCGGTAAATAAGTCTCGTAATAATTAAATCGAATGAAATCGACCAGCCAAGGGCTTGATTGTTGCTGGTAGCACCCTTTCAGGGCAACCTTGAAAATTAACTCGTATTCTAATTTATAACCTTCGTTGTCTAAACGTGAGAAAGATGAATTGAAACTCATCGTAATTATCACACAACATCTGCAGGAAATGTTTATAGTTTTAAATACTATTTTTACTGGCAACTCTGTTATATTAAAATCTGAATCCCTTTATTCCAGTAAACATAGCAGTCTTGCCACTGTTTAATTTAAATCTTTAAGCTTTCCCATTATTAATATATTTAATTAAATTTTTCTTCCACAAAATCCAGTTGTATGTATCTCTGGATGCATTCAGCTCTCTTAAAAAGAGTATTTATTACAACTGATTTTTTGTTGTCTTCCTCTATAGTGAAATCATTTTTTTAGCTATCCCCTTACTAGACAGGTTTGTTAAAATCTTGAAGGACTTATGGTGTTTTCCCAACTGATTTTTAAGATTAGTAAAGCTATCGTAACCCTATAAAATTGAAATTTTAACCTTGATAGATTGAGGTACTCTCAGGGAGGCTTTTATGTGAAATATTTGAGTCTACGCTGAGATATGTTTTTTGAAAACTTGTTTTCTTCAGAATTGTAATGTTTTCCGCGTGGACTTGAGGCTCGGACCGCGAGATAGTTTCAGAGAATATTTTCCGTCAGATAGCATCTTACAGAAGGGGGAGATTTATTAATTATCATTGCATTGATTTTCTTTTGGATAACAACAATTTGTATAAAACTGCAGATCATAACTCCAGCAACATAAACTAAAATTGGTTAAAAACTGATAATTTGAAGTTACACATTTATAAAAAATTCAATTCTTTACTTTGGTCCTAAATTATTAAACGTCTCAAAACTAGTACGTTATCTGGTTTGAAAGGGATTTTACTGTTTACATGATGTTCTCGAGTTTATTGTAATATGAGATGAACATTTGCTTTCTAATAACATTTTGTTATTATTATTTATTTATATTTTATTCCAGGCATTTGTGTAAACAAAACATACTCTAATGTGCAAAATAAAACATTAAAAAAGACAAACTCAAGTCGTATATTATATCAGAACAACTAAGGGTTAAATGTGTGTTATTTTATTTTTATACTGTAGATAAGTCTGTAAAAACATAACAAACTATAAAACATGTTTTGATCAGCTTCTAATTTTGCATAGCCCTATATCTTACACAACTTTATTTGAAACAATACCAGATAAATGTAACAGTAACAGCAATCAATTTTAGCACTATACAATTTACAAATTTAATCACTTGTATTTTTATTTAGAAAAATAAAATATTTCTAAATAATAAAATCAGTTTTGTAGTTTTATTTATTTATTTTGTGTTTATTATTACCACTACTATAGGTATTCATTAATAATACGATACACTAATGCACGACTAGCGCCAACAACGAAAGCGATGAGAACTATGTTAAGACTATTACAAATTGGCTGTTCAAAATGACAAAATGATAACCGATGGGCGTCCATGGCCATTACTCCCTGTCTCTCTCGCCCGAAGTGCGGGAAGTGTGGAAGCGACAGTGTCTGTATTATATTAATTGTCAATCCCTATGGGTCACAGACGGACTCGTCATTCCAGAAAATTACAAAGCACGAATATTGTATTTATACTATGTCAGGTTTTAAAGTTAAAGTATCAAAACAAATTAAAACAAAATTGAACTATGATACATTGTTCGACCACGAGTTCACTTTCAGTTTAACGCGAGTAAAAATACACCTTGAATATTTGTATCACTTGGGGAGGGAGTACAACCCTCAAACACACCCCCCTCCTCCGCTGGATACCGCTGGATGGTATGGTGCCCCTATCAGTGCAAAACTGACCTGCTGTCCCCTCGATAATTTTCTTTGCCATACAAAATTGCACGTCGTTTCTAGTATATTGCTTTGTGATTCCATTTGCAATGGTCACAGGCTCACTGCGCATGCTTGTTTTTTAGTAGTTATGTAGTGAATTATTCACGTCAGTGAATGTTGTTAACACCCGGTCCACCAGTCGTTACTACTTCTGCTATTCGGGAATTACTGCATTTAATTATATTTTAACCCTAGGTAAACACTTTAATTATAACATTCGTAACATTTTGAAATCTGAATTCCCTCAAGGTGCATTAATCTGTAATATAATTATGAGACTTGTTGGGTAGAATTTTTATATCAAAGTTACTTCCAGTTAAAAAATGTAACTGGAAACAGAAAATTTAAAACATTTTAATGATCCCTCCCTGAGGATTTATAGGCTTTTACATGAATTTTAGTCAAGAAAACCAGGATGAATATAAAATATGATTTTGTACAACATGTAGGATATATTAATTTTAACTTCAAGGAAAGATACAATAAGAAAGACATTATACATGTTAATTTAATATTACTTAATTAAATTAAAGATTTTGTAAATAAAACATACATTCCTTGTTCTTTCTGACATCGTTGTACAAAACCAATATAAAACATCTTTGATCCGCATATTCAGCCGTTTTTCTCTGGGCTTGATACGATATGGCTGACGTAGGTTTTTACATTTAATGCACTCATCATATGCATATGAGATCACTAAGTGAGATCTGACTCTTATTACTTACAGTAACAACGTACTATTGGTAACTACGTTATACCAGTTGTGTGTTGTACGTGTACTGCCTTTTCGACAGTAAGGAAAAAATTTAACCCAATTTTCTGAACGTCAAGATCATAATCGTCTGAATACTAGATAGAGCACACAGATAGGCAACTACTACCTTAACACCGTATGATATTAGTAGTACTAACAGTGCAGTAACAAATTATAAGAACTAAAGTAAAAATAGTACAGTAACTGTTAACTGACTGTATTTTGTCTCCGAGGTTTTATCTTGGATATGACTTCACTGTACTAACATTAGCATATGTTTGCCATGCGTCGCTGTGCCATGTTCACTGAGATAGCGCACGCCTACCCCTCCTCCCTCCCACCACATTAAACTTGTAAATACTAATCAGTTCAAATCCGCCTTATCAGTCCGCCCCTCTTACAATCAGACGGGTTCATGTCCCTGAATACTTATGAATAGATCATTGAGTTTCAGTTATTGCGATATGTCTAACCATTCATACTACACTGCAATACATATTTATGAAGCATTAATTAATACAAGATTATGACAGTGTGAAAGACCTGATAAGTTCTGATTCACTAACGCTCAGCCTATCACTCTGAGGACTGGTAAAAATTTACTTCTGTCTGTATGTCAAAGTCAAAGTCAAAAAGTATTTATTTCTTCATCAAAAATTATTTACATTTAGTTTACATGTATTTTCTTAAGTGAATAGAATATACTACAATAACTAGTTACGTTGCTGTAAATCTCTATAAGATAAAACTTAGAAATTAATTCCCAAACTAAGTAAGAACTTGTGTTTTGAGAATGAGTCTTTTGTACTGTACCGCATTGTTTACTTATACTTTATAGCTTAATTACAACAAACTAAAAAGGATATCTATCAAAATAATTAAAATTTCTGTAGAAATAAATATAAAAATATTTAACATTAAAATTATTAATTGATTAAGTTTTTAATAAATTTAAAAAGAATATACTACAGATTTGTTTGGTTACATGGAGAGAAGACTATGGCAGTTGCAACCCTCCCACCCCCCACCCACCACCTAATGACACGTCCCCAATCACTCACACTCACATACACCCAATACACACTACTCGAACACCGCGCGCGTACACACACACACACACACACACACACACACACACACACACACACGCACGCACGCACGCACGCACACGCACACCGCACACACTGACACACGCTAGCGCAACAAAGACAACACATTTGTACTACGTTAGGTTCGAAAGTTAAGTTTATAATTGTTTTTTTATCTATAGATTGATGTTATAATTTGTTTTCAGTTTCTGTCCTTCCAACCTCCAGTAACCATGTATTAATTTTCTTTTTATATGTCGTGCTTGTATAAAAGTTGTTGTGCTGTAGGTCTTCAGGTATATTTCTGTATAAATAGTGGGCTATAATGAACGGATTAGTGGTCGAGTAAGTCCTTGAAAGTCTTGGTACACGTATTCCAACATTGTCCGCATTTCTTGTGTTGTAGTCGTGGTTTATTTCGTCGAAGATTTCGTCAAATCGCTTGTGTATATGCATCAACAATTTCCTAACAAATAACTGTCGTATGTCAAAAAACTTTTAAGCTGTCAAAAAACGGCATTTGTAGAGTATCGCCTATTTACTCTTAGAGCTGCTTTAACTATTGCCTTTTGTGTAACTAATAACGGTTGTAGAATTGTTTTGTACGCTCCACCATATGCTATCAATCCATTTTCTAAAAATAGACTGTACATACGCGCAATAGGTCATTCTAATTTCCTGTAAATTTAAAAAGTGACTAATTTGTCTAAATGCATAAATAAGTTTTCTAAGTTTTTTATTTAAATAATCTATATGTTCTGTCCAGCTTAGCTTGCGATCAAAAAAAAACACCCAGATATTTATAACTCGTCACACTTTCAATTTCCTCACAATTACACGTTGTGTTGTCGAAATTTCCACAACTATGCAATTTAATGTTTTGGATTGGTATGTCTCCTCTGTCTCTTAATGATATCGGCAGGAATTTTGTTTTTCGAACATTAAAGTGTGAGTAGATTGTGGTCTAGCCATTTTTTAACAGACTCAATATCTTTGGTGGGCCTTGCCTCTGACTTCCTCCAACTCTTACCATCAAAGAATATCGCTGTATCATCGGCAAAGAGATAAAGCTTACCCGTTATATTTATTTTAGCAAGGTTATTCGCGTATATGAGGAATAATGTGGGGCCGAGCGTACTCCCTTGAATGACGCCGTAATCTATGGTGGTTTCCCTACTATTGACGCCATTAATTGTAACAAACTGCTTCCTATTTTCTAAATAAGATTTAAACCAATTTAATGAATTTCCTTTAACGCCAATTAACTCTAATTTACTTAACAGTTTGACCCTATCTACCGAATCAAACGCTTTTGCGAGATCCAGAAACACCAACAGACAACGCCTGTTGCTACTAACAGCCTCGTTGATATCTTTATTCGAACAAAAAAGTGCATCTGCAGTGTTTCTAGATTTTCCTGAAACCATACTGCGAGTCTGTTAAAAATATTATTGGTATTTAAATACTCAGTTAACTGTTCGTTTACTATCTTCTCAATTACCTTAGTGAAAACGCTCAATAATGATATAGGCCTGTAGTTAGATTGTATATTCATTTGATTTATAAATTTGGTACCACTTTAGCAATTTTGAACGCGTTGGGGAATTTTCCAGAGCGGATGCTTTCGTTTATTATATGTAGCAGCGGTTTCCCCAATACACTTAAATTGTCTTTTAAAAAGGAAGCAGATATTCCGTCATTAGCCCGGAGCTGAGCCACCACGTAGTTGGTTGACGTGCCGTTGTAAGTCATCCTCCGTGACAGTGTGAAGTGTAAAGGTCGAGTAAGTCGCATAGTCAGTGTCGTCTACTACAGGTGGGCCGCTTGAATCAATCGCATTCGCCAGATTAGAACCGACTTGAGAGAAAATATTGATTAAATTCTTCTGCTACCTTTAACTTAATTTCTCCAGATCCTACTGTTTGATTAGTTGTAAAAATGTTCCAATGGAAATATATCTTTTTTGTTTTTTCTACCCGCAAGTTCGTTGACAGTTTTCCAAAAGCTTTTTGGATCATACTTTGCTTCGTTGAGTTTTTCTCTATAGTATTGTATTTTAGCATTTTTAATAATACTATTCAACCTATTTCTATATCGTAAGTAAACAACTTTTATATTATTGTTAAAGGGTTTGCGATTTAACTACCTTACTAAGCTTTTCTCGTCTTCTTATAGATCGTACTATTCCTTCAGTAATCCAGGGTTTTATAGGTCTTAAAAATGCAGGTTTTACTTTCATGGATTTTTTTGATTTTTCTAAACAAACACTTATAGTTCCAAAAAATCTGTTGGTAGCGGTATTCAAATCGGTAGCTTCCGTAACACCTGCCCAATTGCTGTTATTTATCTCTGCGGTTAATTGTTTTTTTATCTATATAAGTACTACTGTTAAGTATCCTGCTAGCATTGCTTCTATTAAATTTTACTTCTAAAAACACTGCATAATGGTCTGTTATGTCTGTTTCGATCACTCCAGTCTGTACATTTGTGAAATTATCGTGATGTAGAAGACGTGGTCGATGCAGGTTTTACTCTCTCCCACTACTCTTGTTGGTTTTGTCAATCCCACACATAAACCCAGCGTCATACAACACATCCAGGTAGCGTTCAGTCTTGTTGTCAGTAAGTATCAAGTTAGCATTAACATCCCCCACTAGTATATACGTCTTGTTATTAATCATGTCCCCCATAATAGTTGTTTAGTGCTGTAGTAAAATTGTCAAGGTCACTATCGTGTGTCCTGTACACTGTAAGTAGGTTGCATTGTTTGTTTAGATAAGTAAAGTCCAGACTCATACCGTACACATCACCAAGCTCTAACTCTCTCACAGACACACTCACTCTCTCACTCACATACACCAATACGCCATCATTTTTGTTTTTTACTTTAGTACTTGAATAAACGTAATATCCCTCTAACTGAATCCCCAACCCTGTTCCGCCAAGCCATGTCTCCCCTAAAATTATAAAATCAAACTGTGTTTTAATTTGGTTTAAGTGTATTAATAGTGAATCAAAATTTTTATTGTAGCTTCTAATATTAAGATAAAAAACCTTAAAACTTTGTTCCTCTGAGGGAAAACACCAGATCAATATTTTGAAACTTTTCAACAGAATAACAATTTAATTTTCTATACTCTTCAACCTCAAGGTCAAAATTGTTCATTTTTATGAATAAAAATAATTAAGAAAAAATGGGGGAAATTAAAGAAATGTTTCAATAAACAGAAATTTAAAATAAAAGAATCATTTTCAACCCACCCGCCCTGTTCTAGTTCTTATATTATCTATGTAACATGTTTTATATTAAAACTGAAATGTAAACTTAATTTTAATTTAAAATACATCAATGAAAAATAACTTGTTTTCCTTCATAAAATTGTTAGACATATTGATAGGAGTTTAATAAGAACAAACGAAGTGTCCTATAAAAATAAAATAAAATACAAAGAAATTTAATTTGTGCATATATGTTTATAGGGTATGTTAAAATAGAGACGTTACAGTAAATAATCCAATTAGCATGAAATTACGAGTTACTGAATTATTAAATATGCTTGAAACTGGGTTAACCATATTATACACTAGGACTTACGAAAATAATCAGATTGTGGCCCTACATATTTATTACTATAATAATTAATATAGGCAATAGTTTCCTATCAGTGATAATAAACATTATTTAGTAAGTTATAACTTTATAATGTTAGGTAACTATTATATGATTACATACAATAAGAATTACAGTACACTTAATAAACAATGGGCAAGATTAAATACACAGTTCCTTTATTAGTAATCAAATCATACTAAGAATGCAAAGCATAATATTGTGCAAACATCTTCCTATTACACTAATAATGATGGAAATAAAATAAGTGTAACCTTTTAAACTAATTTTTATAAAGATTATAACATTAGCTTAGTTTAACATAAACACCATTGTAGAGTAAATAAAACTGATGTACTAAAAATCCTATTTAACTAGATATGTAAATTATTAGTAGCATCCTATCCTTATACAGGTTTTGTGTTCTTTTCAAATTTTGGATAACTGCTACTTGTATTTTGTATATATTCAATCAATAATGTATTCTATTTTTTAGCTGACAGTATTGTTACCACTCTTAATAATAATTTTTTATAGTAAACATGTTTTAGTAAATAACGTTCCAACAATAGTAAAAAAAACACACTAACTATGGTTTAACCTTTATTTTTAAAATTTCCTCTTAGATTTGTTTTTCTGTCACAAAAAAATTAGGGTTTTAATTAGTAATTACACTCTGAACCGTAACACTGGTTTTGCTGTGTATTCAAAATAGTTTGTTTTATATACGTTAACATATATAAGTATAAAAAACCATTTTTCAACCTTTAGTGACCCCCTTCAAAGGTTTCAAAAAATAGTTACACATTTATATCTATATACATTTAAGTTAGGTGACGTTTGAAATTTAAAAAATGTTGATATTGATTTTTATAATTGGTTACTATTAAAATTTACTCCAGTATATTCTAAACATATCTTACTTTTTAACTCTAGTTGAGCTGGGTGATGCGTCCATATGGCGCCTTAAGGTGTCGTGTTCGAGCCACCATACGCCGGTGAGGTGTCATCTGGTGCCGTGTTGTCCTCAGATGTAGTTTGTTCGTGGTCCCAGCAGCTACCATGTTGGCACCCTCGCAGTCCTGCACTCTCACAGCTTGCGAGTCTGCTGTCTTGCGTACCAAAATCTTGCCGTCACTCACCCAGGCGTAGGCGAGCTTCTTCTCTTTGACCAGGGTCTTCGCGTGTCCTAGAAGTTGTCTGTTGTGTGCCGTGAGGTGTTCATTGACGTACACAGGGGCTTGCTTGAGTGTCGGGGACACAGGTCCGTAGTCTCGATCTTCTTCCTCTTGGCTGCGGACAACCACACGGCTCTGGTGTATCTTGATACAAACTGTATTACTATGCCTGGAGCCAAAACGTTCTTAGTGGGTCTCGACAACCGGTGTGCTATAGAGATGTCCTCATTTGCATGATTCACACCCAGGGCCTGGGCGACCATTCTCACTACATTGTAGATATCCTCATTACGAGAGTAAGGGATTCCTCTGACTTCTATGTTTCGGTTTCTCGAATACTGCTGAATTTCGTTAATTTCATTTTGCATGCTGCCAACCTTCTTGTCTAATAGGGCGTTTTTATTGTATAATTCTTTACATTTAACTTTCAGGTCTGCATTTTTCTTTTTCAAGCGTAGTTAATTTTGTTTGTACTCCATCTAGCGTAGTGCTGATATTTTTGAGTGTAATTTCAAGTGCAACGAAACTCTCTTTGCTGTTTTTAAGCATTTCTTGTTGTATAGATTTCAGAATACTCATAGCTGCTGTATCCTTCAGACCGGGGCGTGTAACCCGCAGGCACCTCCGGCTTGCAGTCCTCACACCTCCACTCCTCAATCTGCTTCTCTGTCATACCCTCCAACTTAGCCACCGTTCTGACACGACAACACGCCACATGAAACTCCTTTGCACATTTCTCGCACTTAATAACTTCTTTGCGATTTGATATTAACTGTTTACACTTACCACAAGCCATAGATTACGCCTTTCAAAAAAATAAATGCGAAAAAATAAAATATGTCTGACACACCTCCACGCTAGTCAGTAATACACTTGTTATGAAGAAACAATAAACTTGTTAAAATTATTACTTGTAAAAAAATATATTACTTGTAAAATTGTTATAATATCACTTTACATGCAGTTGCATACTATTCATCAGGAAAGAACGGGCAGGTAGGTTGAGCAAACCTTATCAAAGCGGAGCGGCTTATCATACGACCTTCCGACTCAGTGGCCTGATAAAGACTCATGTATTCCCGCACAATATATTGAAAACAAACTGAACTATGGATAATTTTGCATGAAATTTAATTCTATAAATACAACATTGGGTTCGATTATGATGCATGTACCTACTGTGATGTAGCATTAGAGCAACATAGCTTTCTACAGAATATTTAGAGAATGAATTCATCTCTTGACGCTAAATTTTCCTATCACGATAAAAATTGCACCGTCCCACTTATTTCTGCCTGTATGTTTTTCCACGGAATATCTCGTGAAATAATTGAGCTATAGAAATTTTGTATAGCCTATCATCATTTCTAAAAACACAACATCGACTTTGATGATGAATACATTAAATGTTATACCTCGATAACATTCTAGGTAGCCTAACAGTCTGTAGAATGTCTCAAGAACGATTTGACTTATTGACCTTACATTTTACATAAAACTTCATTCTGTATTGCGAAATAAAAAAAAATCAAGTTTCATGATCGTGCGTGTTACTCTTTTATCTACTGTGTATACAGTTGGTAGATATAAACAATACAATGGAACTGGAAAGGCTGATCATCAACTCCGTCACCAGAAGGACATGCTCGTATTTACAAAAATGTAATCGGCCGACTGTGTAAAGTGGGTAAGTAGATATTTGGATGTTGGAATTGGAAAGGGTGATCATCAATTCTGAAACCAGAATGACGTTATCGTATTTCGAGAACAGTAATCGGCCTACCGCGCACAGTGGGTAGATAGATATTGGGATGATGGAACTGGAAAGATTGCCAGTAGGACGTAATCATATTTAGAGCAAAGACATGCACAATTCATTTTTGTCTCATATCTAATGTGCATTCGAATCTTTGGACTGTTGGAATATGTATTAGGTTAGATGGAGATCTGCGTTAAATAATAGTTATCTGGTTAAATAATAATTAATAAGACGCAAGGAAGAGAGTAGTAATCATAGTAATAAAATGTCGAAAACATGTTATTTGAATTGTAGTAGACAAATTTAGACGCTATTATAAATCAAAATAACTAGGGAAATAATAAAAAGTAAAGCAGCTGATTTGACGAGTATGTTGGAAGTGAACGTGTTCTTGCAGCACCAGATGGTGGCGTGCATTGTACTCGAAGGGTACAACTGGTGTAGAGAACAATAATCCTGTCTCAAGTGCACTCATGGAACAGTGCAAAGCCTTTCTGCAAGTAAGCTTACAGTTTACATCTCTCAAGTACTGAACTTCGATATTGGACTGCCCCAACTTCTTTTATTTGGCAGTGAAAGAACGATCTCTGAATGTGGATTGCTGCAGCAGCCTTGATGGCTCTTTTCTTTGTAATGAAGACCAGTACTTAATGATGATAATGCACTGATGCAAACACGCACTGAAACGAAAATATCACAGTGTGGTCTTAATATGGGTTCTTTATAAAACATCGTCTTACTGAATTTCATTAGTATTCATATTACAATAAAACTACTTGCTGTGCTAATTGCTATAAAATGACCGTAATTGAAGTTCATTATTCATAGCTTTGTCATCAGATCTGAAATATTCTAGAAATGTTCCAAAATATTCTAGACAGGTTAGTTAGCCCTTGTTGAATTAAGAAAGGGGATGCTATCAATTTTTGTTGGGATTCTTTTTTTATTTAATTTCATAGTATCTCAAGGTAGCTTCCTTGAAAAAAAAAAACAGACAATCTTTTAGTTAGATCACTCCAAGAAGAATAACAAGCATATGAAGTAGGAAATTGAGCCAACATTGTAATCCGACCCAAATTAAAATAACTGAAGATAACATTTATTACTGTTTGTACATGATTCATAGACTCAGAAAGATTAATAATGGAAACATTAATACAAATTATACAATGTATTAGATATAATTGAAAAAAGTGTATGCTTAATATAAAGGTTTTTTAAGGAAGCTAATCATTTTATTGAATAAAAAATATGGAATCTCTCTAGTCTTCTTTCGGTTACAGGTAACACATTTTTCGTATCCTTACATTACATCTTTGCGACTAGATAGCTAAGATGCAGTAAATTCTACTTCAACGCCTACGCCTACTAGTCATATTGAAATTATCAAAAACCTATTTTTCTTCTCTTTATGAAAAGGCGTTTTGAAAGTCTGTGACTAGACGTGTGTATTATAAATTAAAATTATTCGAATTGACAAACGGTTTTTTTATTTTAAACGAACAAAGCTACAACGGCAAAATATAACCTGATTCATTTTTGTTGTAGGATAACATTTTATTTATTCAGTCTGTTTGCTTTGTATAGTGTTTATTATATGGAATATTCGATGATTAAAAAAATAAATATAACTAACCACTTAAAGAAAATCCGTTATGATCGTATTTTCTTTGTCTAAATGCGATCTAAATACAATATTGATACAGGAAAAACTTAACGGTTATCCATGGTCAAACAACTCTCCCTATCCATCGTTAGAGCAGGATCAGGTAAAACCGTAGCCGTTGTATCGTATGACTTTTAATACGATATGAGCTATTTGGACACCCCACTCACACAGGATCGCTATGTTCCATTGAACCCGTTGGCACTTGAGCATGTGCCGAACATCGGCGATGGCAACTTTCCTCACTTTAAGACTGTGAAGTTTCTAGCACAAATATCATCGAAGCAACACATGCGGCAATCATTAATAAAGCTGATCTAAAATATTGTGGAGATATCTAACTGAAGTGTTGACGATATGCTTTTACGCGTAATATTCTCTATACACACAAAATTAAACCGGTTTACGTTACGGTACGTTATTAGAGAAATGTAATTACTTAACATAAAATACGATAGATAAAAGGATGCTGTAATACAACGAAATGTTCACTCAGATAATGTTACAATTCTCTGTAGTACAACGAGAACAAGGTTGCCAGTGAGGGAGTGTCACTGTAGTTATCGCTCACAGTGCAGGGGCGTGCCTTATCGTGCGGAGTCGTACGGCAATCTTATGACTCGAGCGTAACCCTGTATATTGTTTACCGTTTATGAAAACACAGCAGCGCAGTTGACTGTGTCATACAGATAATTCAGTGTGCTAGCAGTAGCCTGTTTACCTCGTGAAAGGTTAGCTCTCTCCATGGCGGTAAAATTATATAGAGTTACACAGTGTACACTGTCCCTGTAGCCTCATAGTGTCGAGTGTCATGCTATAATTATATTAGTTCTGGTTCGATTACTCCACCCGATAACAGGCCCAAAAACTAACCTAGACGTAGTGTAATCTAAATGCCTTCATTAACAAAGATAAATCATAATCTAAATTGTTTGTTGGTACAGCAGAACTTTTATTTACAGATTTTAAAACAAATTTATACTCAGTAACTCAAGGTTCGTTACTCAAAAGACACAACATTTATAAAAATATATTGGTTTGTACGATTCGTTGCCCAAACACAACTACCTCTTCGTCCACACGGGCGTGTGGGTTATAAGTTAATCATCGTACAGTCAGTCAATACGAGCAGTTGTACCGTCAATGAAAGCAATATTAACGTAATCAAGTTACAGTAACACGTTTAGCCCCGGAATATTGAAACTCGGCAAATTCGCGGAGAGCTTATTCGAGTAGTTTAATCATGATTATAAATTAATTTCACCCTCTCGCTACTATCGCAATAACCTATCGGCATATGTGTCCGCTGATAATATATGAAATGGTTCTAGATTAGTATTTTCAATTCCAGTTGAATTTAAAAAAATAATGTTCTGAAATTTTACAATTGAGTAAATTTGTTTTGTGCTCAGGTCTGTTCTATTGTTTAACAAATTTATTTTATAAAATAGTGCCTACATTTTTTGTATAAATGAGAGATATGATTTTGTTAGTTAATAAAGCTCAATTCTAAGTTAAGCTCTTTATTTCAAATGCGTGAATAACATGAAATGAACTTGAAAACCTTAAAATGTATAGCAGATTTAATTGAACTTTAAATATTTTCATTAGCACAAAATCATAATCAACAATCTAACACACAATTCAGCATACATACAACACACTCATATTTTCCCACCTCAAACGTGGAAGTCAATCTCCCGATTAGCAATTTAACTCGTGGTCGTATGCCGAAAACTCATGTTCATTACAAAATGCTTGTGACGTTAAAATTCGTTTTAGTCGAGCTTCCTTGGGCGTTGTGAGATTGTCATCCAGTTTAGCATCTTGGTGACGATATGTATACACCTGCCTGTGAGGAAAAATGAATACATCATCAACTTATATTTGTATATGTTACGAATATTTCTATGCCTTATAAAAAAAACAAAACATAGTTAAATATTTTCTTTTCCAACCCCGTTTTCTCATTAGTCCAGGTTGCCATGTGATTGGTTCTTAGTATAATTATTTATATTACTGTTCGTCGTCAATGTATTGTGAACCATACGGAATGCGTCCACTATAGATCCCTTCCCTCTTCCACTGACCAATTTTCATTGTTCTAAAATGACGTCATAAGATTCATCTACAAGATTGACGTAAGGCGATTCGGTTTGCTTTCCATGCAGATAGTTGACTCACTATGGAGATGTTTATTGTCATAGATTAAATGAGCTTCAGAATGAAAACGAAAGCTACTGTAAATACTAAAACAAAACACGTAAGAGTAATTTAGTCCATGTAGATTCCTACTCTTTCTATAAAACATATCAGAGGATCAAATATTGTCTCATATTATGGCGGGCTAATTACTGTCTGCATGTAATTATAGTGATATCCAATAAAGGCTATACAGATCCGGTGAATTGTGAATTTATTGCTCTAATTACAATTGAGCCGCTCTGTCTGGAATTGATGTTATCGTGATAATGATATTGGAACCTAAATTTTGGGATCAATAATTAAAACGTTCAGTTAAAAACTGGGAACTTTCAAAACTTAACTACTTTGATCTTTCTTGAAATTTTCTTTCTTGATGAGCTACCGGTACTTAAATTACGTACAACTGGTACTTTGTGGCCAAACTATTACCTAGTCATTTTTGAACAAATTTGTTTTCCACCTTCAACACACAATACTGTTCATGCTCTCTCTACCTACTCAATACAGCATATGTCCAAAAACATATAATACATATTACTGGTTTCTTCACGCGTAATTACCTGCAGTAAACAAGGACAGCTTCATGAGAATCTCTTCTTTAAATTTTCCTAACATTCCTTTGATAAGTGATGGTCACTGAAGGATTTCCCATCTCCAAATTCACCTGCAAATAGGATGTTCTTGACCAAGAGCGAGAGAACAAACAGTGTCTGTGAACAAAATGTAAATGTCCAACAAACATCTTGAATTTACAGACCAACTACCCATTTCAAAATATACCACGAATTAAATGTGACATTCCAATACCATTAGTGTGAAGCCATGAAGTTGTTTGAAAAGTAAATAGTCCTACATGTTACACACGTGTTTACTAATCTCAAATTCATAAAAACTTGTTCAATTTAGTTAATCGGTTCAGTAGTTTTTGTGTGATGGAAGGACAAACTTTCGTACATTCAAAAGTTCACTATAATATTAGTAGAACTGGAGTATATTGATTTATTATATAAATATTTATTTAAACTGAAAATAAACAGATTACGATTGCAGGTTTAAAACACGATTCATAAACAATTATTCTATTAAACACTACCGAGATAACAGTATTTATTTCGACAGATTTAATCAGTATAATCAGAAGATTTTGATTCCGATTGGAGGAATAAACTCCAAGTTCAAGCTCCTGGTCTGATATTGCTGATTCACGTTGATACACTGAGGCTGTATCAGCACATGCAGCGACTCCCTTCATTACTTCAGCAAACACTGATTACGCGTGTTTAATCAACCACATATCCTAGCAACCTTCCTATCACATTTTAAACACACAACTCGACAGATTTTAATCTACTTTTTCGTGTGTTTATTTTTAATTTAGAAATCGTTTCAACTTTCCCTGTCAAAGCATGCCTCTGAAACATGGTCATTTTTATTTTTTCACAAATATCGTTGAAATTAATATTATATATTATAAGAATATTACAAGAAATAAATTAAGAGGCATTTTTAAACCACCTTATAATTTTTTTTATTTCTATTAGTAATGAATAGTGATTGATTAAAAGTTTACCAAAAATATTAAGCTTTGAATATCACATGAGAAGTATATTAAAAACTGATGTAGTGAAAGATTAAATTACTTCTTTGATGACTAGGGAACTCAAGATTAAATCGTTTTCTAATATTACTGCGAAACATTATTAGACTCACTCCCAACAAAATAGTTTGGGAAAATAAACGAAAAACCTTTAATAACAAAACTTAATCCTACAAAAATAAACATTTTAAAAACATTAAAATGTTCATCGTTATATCAATAAACTAAACTGTTCCGTATAAGTAATATGGTGAAGTATTCCCCACTTAACAGATGTTGGTTGGTTAAGTGTTCCGCAGTGATCGAGCAAATGTTAAGAAATTGTAAAGTTTTCTGCTTTGTATCCTTGGTGGAAGTAAGTTGGTTTTAATGGAAAAGACATATTTTGTATACTTCCACATAAAATTTATTAAAATAGCGCTTTCGCCGGTTAAGGCATCATCAGTTTCTGATGATGCCTTAACCGGCGAAAGCGCTATTTTAATAAATTTTATGTGGAAGTATACAAAATATGTCTTTTCCATTAAAAAATTGTAAAGTGTTACTATACTAAACACTTAGGCACAAATGTTCCCTACTGAACTCGAGGGTGGTTAGCAAATTTTATTTTAACTGCTTACCATTTTTTTTCTTTAGGTAGGCAATCTTATTATGATCTAAAATACTAAAAAAGTTGTTCGAAAAATAAAACTAAAAAACTCCAAATTCTGCAATGATTTTAGTGTGTTTAATTTTCATAGAGTTCCATTTATAATTATGTCTTGTCTTATTATCAGATTAACGTGTCGTGTGCTTTTAATACAATGCAATTCAAAATGAAACAATTCGCTTTGTTTGTTTAACACTTTTAAGAACTCAATTTACATTTCCAAAACAGTTTCCAAGAAATCTTATTCCGTATACTATTAAAATCTTGAAATGTTTCGGCCCGTCATCTTTAGTCAGAGCACCTTCATTCTTACACGATTCAGTTTAATATTTCTTGAACTAAGCAAGGCCAAAATATCTCAAGATTGTAATTGTTTAGCAACAGATTGAAGTTGCTTTACCAGAAAACTTAAGAGGTCTAATATTTACTATTCAAATTTGAGAATTTTATTATTATTTACAGAAAGTTAAATACGAATTAAACTTTTGAGATTTATAACTGAATATTCATTAATCAGACTCTAAATTTGAAGATTTGACTCACTAATATTTGAAGATTAATCCAATGTTGTAAGTTTTTTGAATTTATCTTTCAAACATAAAATGAGATTTTCCATTATTTGATAAAACAAAACTCACAATTATCCAATAATTTTATTTTTCAAGCGAAGCCTTTCGACATGAAAGATGCCATTGTAAGGCGTGAAAGATGTATTTTTGATAACGATTTTTCTTTGATCAAATGATAGAAAATTGTTTTTCCAATAAGAAGAGCTCCTCCTTCAATAAAATGAAATGTTTATTGTTTAAAAGGATGTAATTATTATTTATCAGTTCCTAGAGCTGACATAAAAATAGTTTTTTTATAAGAAATTTTACTTCATCACAAAAATCCGGATTACCACCGTGTACGACACTGTAGTGAATGTTACAATTAAAAATAAATAAGCAGGTTAATACAAAAAGTAAGTAATTAAGATAAATACTGTCATCAATATTGTTCACGAATCTGTGTGTTTTAATGCGCATCACGACTGCCCCTGCCACAGTATCTCTGCATGCAGCAGTGTGTGTTTGCTAATTATCAATAAACATTTGTCAGACTGAGCTCGGAATTCGTGACTCGGAATTAATTATACTTTAGGTAGAAAATTAAAACTCATTAACTGTGTTCGTTACTTTTTATCCCTCGCTATAATTCTGATTTTCAAGATGACTCTAAAATTGCTTTTCACACAGTCTCCATCGCGTTTATTTTGAAAACAGTTTTCATTGTTGTTTCTATAAAAAGAAACAAATACATGATAATCAATGCGAATGTTGAGTTTAGCTCCAGTTCACCTTCCTCTTACGTGCGGCAACTGAAATCTGATGGATCTCCTGACGAGGGGCTACAAAAGTTGCCGGGAGATATAGCACGAGGACGCAGACGCAGAGTGCGGATCAGTCTTGCCTGCATCCACATCCTAGTTGGTACGAGCTTATAATTATAAAATATTATTCTAAATACTGATATAATATATAATATATGTATATAATTCGATTATAAATATAAATATATACCGTATATACATATATATTTAGAATCAAATTTTGTGAGATATTCCGGAAAACTTTACTTCAATGATATTGCCACTAATGACTAACACCTAATTAAAGTCTGGAACTAAATGTTCTTGAATAATGAAAATAACATACAATACGGTTGCACTTCCTGATTTTAATCATCTTTAAGCTCTATGACTGAAGACAAGGTTGAATGCTTACTTAGCTAAAGTAGTAGATTACCAAAACTTCCCCCAATGTTCCAATGTTCTCTTTTGTCAGTCGGTCTTGTTAGTTACGGCTGAAGGAAATAATGATATAAAACATGCTCAAAAAGAAGACAAATCTCTCCACCAACTAACTGCTTCCTCCTCTCTCCTCACAACATCGCCCAATTCTGATCACGTTTTAGTCCATGATGATTGTGTGTACCCGAACTGCATAAGAAAATTCACGACAAAAATCTACTTAAGTTACATCGAAAGTACATCGAGAAGAGAAAACAAAGATATTTGTGATAATTTACGCTTGGTTTCGAAGGAAGTGGTAATAAATATACATAAACCTCTCTCGTTTCATATATAGGGAAGAGAAGATGGAAGATGGTCACTGGGACATGTTCAGTTTGATAAGTTGGGAAGAGACAATGGATGCACAGGAACATGTTCGTTTTGATAGCTTAGGAAGAAACAATGGATGCAAAAGAACATGTTCGTTTTGAAGGGAATCGACGATCGATGCAGTGGAACATATTGGGTTTGATGGCTTAGGGATAGACGATGGGTGCACAGCAATATAATCGGTTTGATGGCTAGGTAAGATAGGATGGATACACAGTAACATGTTAGATTTGATTGCTATGGAAGAGACGATGGATGAACAGGATTATGTTCGATTTTATGGCTAAGAAACAGATGATGGATGTACAGGAACGTGTTCAGTTGGATGGCTAACGAGAATACGATGGATGCACAAAACATCGGTTCCTAATTCTACATTTTAGTGAGATTGTTCCCTGCCGAACATTGAACACATATTCCCACTTTCCCTAAGATTCTATTAACGGAATATGTGCAATAAATACATGATTGGTAACTTGCCGAATTTGCTCACGGTTCTTCCCAACGTAGTCAAAAATGAGGGGGCAACAAGCCAGTATGTCTCTACATTACGTTTGCCTGTTAGTATCCAGTAAAATGGCTGGGAAGGAATGGCGCAGAAACATTTCCTGGTTGGTCGCCAGACTTGACAACTTATAGTAAAGGATTACGAGCATTGTTTATCTCGAGAGAACAAAAACAAGAGATGACATGATAAGAAGGATAAGATAAACGATATTTACTATTTCTGAAGAAGAAAATCAGCGCTACGGTAGTTTAATGATATTAGCATCCAAAAAGAATTGTTATATTGAAGTTGAAGGTAGTCTCTTCAAGCGCTTTTAAACGTTCGAGACCCATGTTGCATCTGTTATAAGGTGTGTGTACCCAGTGCTTTGGTAAAACAGACAAATTTAATTTTCTCTCTTACTAGTTTTTTTTTTGCAAATGATAATTGATTATATAAAATAATTAACATTTCTTCACAGTATTTCTGTCGCCATCTTTAAAACGTTAGCTTAGGTAAGGAAAGGGTTATCGTTTAGGTTACGTTAGGTTAGATTAGATTTGTGTAGGGTAGGTTATGTTGGGTTAGGTTAGGTAGGAGATATTTATTTATTATGAATGTAGCGTAGCTTACATAATAAATATTTGTTTTTATTGTACTTTAATTTAGTGAATATCTCGGCATGCGTTGCCGTTTGGAAATTTTAACTTAAAGAGTTTTATTTTCTCAATGTTGAAACTTTTTCAGAATTTGAAATAAAAATAATAGTCCCTTAACTCTATAATTTGGATAAATTGAATGTCATTAGTAGTTCAAGAAAAAACATTTATTTATTTACAATGTACGAAGGAGTTATATTAAAATTTAAGTGTTTTAAAGGTTTGGTAAATACTGTAGTCAGTGGCGTAGCGACAGAGGAGCGAGTGGAGCCACCGCTCCAGGGCGGGGGCGACAGGGGGGCGCGGCGGACGTGCAGTGTCTTTGTGTCAGTCAGTCTGTCATTGACCTTGGCTGAGGCAAAAGGCGTCCGTACAGACCCACCGAGTGATTGACTTACTTCAATTTACCTTTGCGTAGTGATTGCAGATTTAGCGTTAGTGCAAAGTATTGATTATATTATTTATTTTGTTGTGATGTGATTTGTGTGGTGTTGATTTATTACCTTTGGTATATAATGTCAAAAAAAAACTAAGTGGTGCTGGGTATCGGAAACGAAGGTTAGAGAAAAGTCACGCAGAAAAATCTTGAACTTAAGAAAGTAAAGAAGTTATCTACCTACTTTTCGAGGGACCCTTCAGTAGTTGCAGTTTCTCAAGAACCCACTTGTAGCTCACAAGTACCTACAAGCGATGAGGACTTGGAGCAAACACCTGTAGGCTTACCTGAAGATGCAGAAGACCACGCCCTTCTTCAGGAACCTTTTAGAAAATGTAACAGCTGTTATAAGTTCTTCTGATAAGGGTAATTTTGAAAACACTCTTACAGCCGAACAAAAACGGCAAATAATAAAATTAGGCCCTCATCAGCCTAAAGGGCCATTTCCAAAAGAATCAGAAGGGAGAAATAAAAATAGGGGATTTGACGAGAAATGGTATTTTCAAAAGAATAAAGAAAACCAATTGAGTATAAAACGTAATTGGTTATGCTATTCAAACATCCTCAATGTTTGCTATTGTCAGCCATGCTGGCTTTTTCAATATGGCCTATACTGATGTGGGATTTTCGAAAGGTACGTCTGATTGGGTACATTTAGGTCGAAACATAAAAGACCATGAAGAAGATTCGCAAAGTCATGCAATTGCGTGTGAAATATACTATCGCTGGCAGTTAGGCCTAACAGTTGATAGTGAGAATCTGGAGGAGATTAAAAAAGCCACTGATTACTGGAGACAAGTTTTAAGGCGAGTGGTGGACGTCATTATTACGTTAGCTACAAACGACTTACCACTGAGAGAGCACAGATTGTGTAATGACGATGAAGATGCAACTAAATCGAAAGGAAATTTCCTTGAGATAATACATATGCTAGCAAGATATGACCAGGTCCCTGCAGATTTAATTAAGTTACCAAAACGTAGTGTTAACTACCTTAGTCCTCAGATTCAAAATGAGCTGATCAACCTGATTTCCAAAGAGATAAAAAAAAGAAATCAAGGAAGAAATGAAAAAAAGCCCCTATGTGTCTATTATCTTTGATACAACTCAAGATATAGCGAAAACCGACCAGCTGAGTACAGTGTTTCGTTATATAAAGATAAAAACTGACGCAGGCGACAGGCCAGTACAACTAGTCATAGAAGAAGCGTCCGGGGGATTTTTGGAAGTGGAAAGCCAGAAATCAGAATACTTATCAAATGTTGTTTTTAATATCATAGAAAAAGTATTCAGATATATCTAAAGTTCGAGGGCAAGGCTACGATGGAGCCGCTAATATGAGTGGTATATATTCAGGCCTTCAAGCAAGAATAAAACAACAAAATCCTGCAGCTAAGTATATTCACTGTTGTGCTCATGCCCTTAACTTGGTAATCAACGATTCAGTATCAAACATTCCTGAAATCAGAACCTTTTTTGATAATGTTCAAAGTCTTTATGTATTTTTTAAAACTATGTCAAGATGGGCACTGTTGACTAAGTCGGCTATGTTACAAAAAAACCAAGAAAGTGTGTGTCCAACAAGGTGGACTTCAAGAAATCAAGCCGTCGACGCTCTTCGATGTGGTTATTTTGACATAATGAAAGTACTGACTTTCCTAACGTTAGAAGGTAAAGACCAAGAAGAAGTACACCAAGCTAAATCACTTTTGAAATAATTTTGAGCAGTTTCCTACAGTAATATTGATAGTTATTGAAAGTGTGTTGCTTGAAACTATGGACATCATTTCTAAAAAACTTCAAAGTACCGAAGAAGACTTGGAACACGCAACAAAAAATGCTCTTAAATCTCAAAACAAAAATTAACAAACTTAGGAATGAGTGGCCAAACCGTTAAAGCAGATGCAACTAAGCTTTGTTTGCAATGGAAAGTTTTACCACATTTCATTGACTCAAGAACAAAAAAGAAGGCAAGAATGTTTGATGAAGTGCAAGTTGATGACCCTATTAAAGACAATGAGAAACGTTTCCGGGTTGAGGTGTTCAACCGTAAGCCTTGACATAATTCACAACACAGCTGACAGAGCGAGCGTTTTGAGGCTGTTACTCACATGAGTAGTTTCCAATGTCTGAAGCCTTCTTTTTTAGTTGGAGCAAGTGATGAAGAAATCTTAGAATCAAGCAAAATTTTGATATTAAACTACCAAGATGACGTCTCCCTTAACTTAGGTCCACAGCTTGTAAGGCTAAAAACTTGATTTTTTAAGTCACGTGGAAAAACTCAAAAGTATAAGGGATCTTGCAGATACTTTAATAGTGCTTGCTCAAATTGGTTCCAGCTTTCCAGATGTTGTGAATGCTTGTTTGATTTTTTGACACTACCTGTTACAACTGCAAGTGCAGAGAGATCATTTTCAAAACTTAAACTGATAAAGAACTATCTTCGCAGCACCATGTCCCAAGAACGTCTGAGTGCCTTAGCAACCATATCTATAGAGCGCAGCAGAGCCAGGCACATCAACTTGGACGACACAAATAACACAGTTTGCTAGCATGAAGTCACGAAAGAAGATTAGTTAAGATAAGTAATATGCGAGTTGGTTTTGTAACCTACTTAACTACTATGTTCACGTTTTAGATAATGTACTCAAAATTTAAACTAGGGTTTTCAATACATATTTATTAAGTATATTGAAATTTGTACTTTCATTCCAAACCCTATGGAATTGAATTGAGATTTAAATACATATTGCTATACACGTAAACTCTTACAATGAACAAAACTTTATAAAGAATAGTAGACTGTAAGTTATTATAAAAAATGTTTGTTTGGTCAAAGACGCCTTACACTGCTGATGAAATGATGGGCAAGAAACGTTTGTTACGGTAGTGAGGTGAACTGTCGGCACTGATTGATCATGTAGGTAAAAAAGTCGGGGAAGGGGCGCTAGGGACTGAGTCGCTCCATGGCGCCAAAATCCTCACTACGCGACTGACTGTAGTTATGGTTAATTGTAATTAAAATATTTTGTACTAAGATAATAAGGGTTTGGAGACCGTTTTAATGCGGTTTACCATGTTACCAATGTTTATATTTTACAATTTTCCAAATCCACAGCTATCTGCACCTAAGTGCTATTTTATTAAAAAATGTTAAAACATATGGGGTTACAGTTCGAACCAAAGATTCTACTTAAATCTTTTAGCAGAGGTGGTCTGATAAACTTGAGTGTTGATGATATGAATTAACTATTAAGAATTATTATTTATTATTATTAAGAATTAACTATCAATACTTTATTTTTTATCAATGCTTAATTTGTAGTATTCTATTTCTTTATTATAGTATCAGATCAAAAATATGATGATGATGGATAAAAATAAGTTTAATAAAATCAGCAATGTTAACAATGAATGCAAAGTTGTGCACATTAATAATTAACATCTGTTTTATTTACATATGTGTTCAACCAAATGTCAACAAACTCTTTTTGTTGTATTGTTCCTCTCTAAGTATTTCCATGTAAATGAAATTAACTCCTCAAATGACTGCTATGCATTTTTCTTCTTAATAAAAATCAGTTGTAAAGAACGCAATAATTAATAATAATAATAATCAATTCAATTATTACTCCCATTTTAATCCTTAGGATAGAATAATATGTTTTGAGTGATGATGTGAAATGCAGATTAATTCATATAGATGGAGAACCTTTTACAAATACACTATTAATTAAAAGTGTTCAAAAGTATATTGTTAATAGTTATATAAACGTAAAATGAAATGGGAGAATCTTTCGAGTTTCCAATAATGTTGATTCCACTACAGTTAACCTGATCCTGTATGAGAACACGTCAGCAGAATCTCCGTTAGATAACAGAATTGTAATTAAATTTCAATTTATTCAAATATAACCCTCCAGTACGTAGTAGGTTCCCTACACTATATATTTTTCAGTACACACAAAATTAGGAAAGTAATTTGTTAATATGAGTTTCAAAACTACCAAGTCGTTTAGTTTTACTGCCAAATTTCTTTTAGTTATTGATCAACTACTTAAAATATGTTCCAAAACAGTTTTGTTCGTGTTATTCTAAAATAAATAAGGATTTTTTTTATTTTAAAGCTTTCATAATTTCGTTACTTTTATGTCATTTGTTGCTTTTGTAATATTTTGGCATTATAAATTATTTAAATTAATTACCTGTATAAAAAGTTTGGGAAGAATTAAATAAAAACATATTTATGAGCATAGTTATTACGATTTTATATGCTTTGGAGTTAAAAAGAGATAATTTATTATCAAATTAAATACACATTAGCTTTCATGTAACACAGACGTTAAAAGAGGTAACGTAGAAAAATGTTTTTGTTTGAGTCTAGTCCCATGTTTTATCTAAAGTTTGTTACACCACGCGTATGTTTAATTAATTACCAAAGTCATATAAAAATAACAAGCTGTAACATACGAAATAGCTTAGCGAAGATTCATGTTAAAAGATCGCATATCATCTTGTATAGGACTAATTTTGATGATAATGTGAAATAAATTTGAAATAATTAGTGATTGGAAAATGCATTTACTTTTATATCCACACAATGGGAGTGTGCTGACCAATAGTCTAGCTCGAAATGTTGTTATGATGCTCATGGTTTAAAGTAATATTTTACACAAAAAGAGAATCAAATTCCTGAATAGAATATGAAGTTTTGAACTTTATGGTAGTCTCATCCGTTTAGTGCATTATGGGTTTTAAATTAATCTACATTATTAGACCTTTTAATTTCAGGCGAAAATTCTCATTATTTTGGATAAAATTAATATTTTATTAACATTTAAAAGCTTTAAGTTATATGAAAAAAATAAAACATAATATCAAAATGTTCATAAATTAAACTTACATCTCAAATTTCGTCACAACTAGATCATCGCGGTGTCTACAAAGTATTAGTTGCTTTTTACCCGATATCTAAATATTTTTATTGTTTTGGGCATCTAAAGGTGTATAAGTAGTAAAGAAAGTGTTTTTACAGTTGTTTTGGATAACGTTCGTTTTTGGCAATTACTAATCATCAATTTTTTTACCCTACTAGAACTTTCTCTTTTAATAAGTATAAATTGACCATTATCAATAATCGAAGAACTAACTATAATAACTAAAGATCGATTTAGTGATTTCTATCATACTAGGAATGAGGTGGAAAATAAAACTTATCTTTAAATAGCTTAAAATACTACCTGATAAGCCATCCACTTCAGTTGATGATTATTTTTTTTTTATTTTTTTTTTTTAAGGAGAAGCCGATCCTCCTTTTATGCCTTATTCTGCCCGTCCTCATGGGCCACTGGCCTGTGCGAGGATCTTATCAAACAGAATAAGGGGGAGAGTCGATACAGTACAAGGTCGATGGTACTGATAAAAAGTGCAACGGTCACAGACAGGATTCGAACCTGCGCTATCTCTAACTCAGACTCAAAGTCCAACGTCTTAGACCACTCGGCCATCGGCATTATGGTTCAATATAACAGGCTTTATCGATATGCACGTATTGATCTGCTAATATAAAGTGGCCCCCACATGACAAATGCTGCAGGGATAACCTCAAGTGACTCAGCAGCAGATAAGGCACGTCAGCGCCCTCTTCTCTCCCCTCACCCCCACTTACTCATTACATGTGTAAACAATGACCTCTCGCTCTTTATCAGCCCCAGTTCTGGACCGTCAGCAAAGGGTTACGATCCTACAGAATTGCGTGGATCGAACTAGTTGCGAACTCAAAATTTGATTATCAAAATTTTAAAAAGTAATACGTAGACATCCGCTATTAATTGCAATCATTCTTGTGAACCACACTAACACGCAGCACTATTCCTTTGTATTTTACCGGTCATGACCTGGTAGTACTTTAATTCTAGAATTTCTTACTTATCGAATTATACCTAATCTTGTTTTGGTAGGTAACATAAAAATTCAAAGATATTAAAAACCCAATTCAATTATAAGTTATGAGCCACATATGTGGGAAATATCTTTTTCACCATTAACCACTGTAAATCAAGGGTAAAAACCAGAATTCAGAAATATAAAGAAAACTTTTTTTGAAAGAAATTAATAGTTACCACGGTAGGTTTAAAGGAGACGATTTTTAGCAGTTTTATAAAACGTTAAGCAACAGACAAAATTTAGAATTTCTTATAATAAATTAAAATCTTGTTATTTCGTAACTCCTTATCAATCAAAATTTTCAGTGGATAGAGGATTATGGTCACTCAAAGCTTATAAAATATCATAATGATGATACGAAATGAATTTTACACATAGTTACATATCTCTCCCAGAAATCACAAATTCTAGAATATCGAGAGAAAGCATTTCGTTATCAATCCCCCCTTAAAATTTAAACAACTCTTATACAATACTATCCTATACCACATGAATAAAGGCCATTTTATTTATTTATTTATTTACCACCACCCTCGTCTTGTTTTGATGAGATCCACGTACAAAGTGCAAAGACGAATAGAATGAAAATAAAACAAATCTTCCAGTTATTGTAAACCCTTCACATAAATATAAATACTTTTCACATCACTATTTTTAATACACTGATTATCAAGCACAGTATAATTAATTATGTCTGGATGTAAAGATATCTTTCACATAAATTCTTCCATTTTATTATCTGGTAAAATTCTGTATAGAACAATTACATTGGAATGGTTTTAAACAAAAAGTGTTACTTTTATGCGCTTTCAATGAACACAAATTCCTTACTCAACATTTACATATACATGCAATCCAATTAAATGAGTCATTTAAATGATAATGGCACAGAGCCATGGAGACATGGAGTTAACAAACATTTTTTCCGGCATCTTGAAAAAAAACTTTAACCGGTCTTGATTCTAATAATATATGGACACCGAAAGAAACATTACTCTAAGGCACATTATAAGACTGCAGCATTCTTCAGTTTTACTGGGACTCTGCCAAAGATTTTCTACACTTCGAGACTACCAGATTTCTGCAAAAGTAACACGCATGATCTTCATCAGCTTCATCACTGTAATTCTAAGAAAGGTATCCTGTATCCCGATAGTTGGCGACTTTCGTGTATGCAAATCACTCATCAGAAACTCTACTGGTAAGCTGAGTGATAAAATAGAGATTATTCCGTCTTTTGCTTCCATATCGGAATTATGGTGTGGAGTAACTCCTCTGCCGCAGTCCTAGTTACATCAGATAAAGGTACAGTCACTGTACCACGTGACAGTACAGATACCATTTGTTGTACGATAACTTCGTTTTACACGAAGAGCCAGTCTCCGGTACGTAATACCTTATGCCTGATTGCCAACTTTCTCATATAATAGTTTACGTATTATTTTTGGGAACCATTTGATTCGATAGTGAACTAACTGTACATAATTCGAGCCTAGAATTCCAAGGACAACTGAAGCAGTGACATACAAACCGTCCACTGCACTGTGAAATATTCTGGCTCAGTTCATTTTCCGCAGACACATAATACATAGTCCTCCACAGTCTCCACGAGTTCAAGCTACTATCCTCACAACCCAATCCCTCTATAACGTTTGGCAATGTGACGTTTCGTACAAGATTACGTACCTGTGAAGGATGAGGTATAAGTTGTAAAGTCTGGAACTGAGAGAGAGAGAGGGGGGGAGAGAGAGAGAGAGAGAGAGAGAGAGAGAGAGAGAGAGAGAGAGAGAGAGAGAGAGAGAGAGAGAGGGAGGGAGGGAGGGAGGAGTCTGGCTTTATTTTCATTTAATTTCATTATTTCAAAGAGCAGGTACGTAACTATTAAGGTATGCTCCTTCTGTTGGCATTTCAAACATTTTTGTATATTCTCAAACCAACACGCAAAACCTTGAAAAAGATGATTATCAGGTTTTGTTGGAATTCTTATGAAACGAAAAACTTTGTAGTTCAAAAACTGCAAGATAAATTACACTCTTGCACCACCATCAATAGTACAAATCGGCGACAAGGTTAGATTTATAAAATCAACATTATTGCATTTATCAAAATTATATTAAAATTTCTAGAAGGGAATATCATGTACACATGTAGCTTAATACAACAAAATACTGATACAGAATCCGCTGTCTTCATTTATTTTGACTGAGCAGGAAAGCAGTTTAATTGGACCAAGAAGAATGTTCTTCAGCTCTATTATAAACTATTAATTTCCCGTCACTTTTAAGACGTCACTTGAATTTCTATCAAGATTAAAAGTAATATACAACACCTAGTGCCACAACGGACATGCTCTATACTGTCAGCGAGACACAAAATAACACTGCATTCCATAACTCATGCTGATAAACATCTACGCGCTAACATTACTCTTGTATTGGCTGTGTTCCTGATATGATGTGTAAAAGAATTGTGCTCGCCTTCAAAGAATTGTAATACATCTTGCGCCACACGGGGACCAGACCATCTCGTGGTTCACTGACAATATTAGTCGAGTTCCGGTATAGGGATATCCCACCTCAGTCCGTCTCTCGCTGGCAGTTGTTTGATTGTGTTGACGACGACAGCTGGTCTGATTGATACTATTCTCCTCTAGCTCACTATTTTGCTACAGACAGACTTTGATGAGCCATTCGTCCACGCACAGAATACAGTATGCATCTCGAATCATTACGGATGTTTTGCATTTCCATTCGTGGAAGACGTGATGACTCCCATCCAATATGAAGTTGCTCTAGCTCAACATCTCAGGAACTAATGACTACCATATGGCAATTTGTTTACCTATAGACCTCTTAATTGATTCCTTGTACTTCGATGTTACCTTGATTCGCTAATGCGGATCATTCTTGGAGAAAATGAAAACACTCAAAAGAAACTGTTCTGAAAAACACTGCGAGTAAAATTGAAAGATTTATTTGTTTACAAGCATAATGTTTTGTAAAATGTTATTACTTATTTGTTATTAAATAAAGTTTAAATTAATTTTAGTTTAGTTTAAACAGGATAGGTAGTCATTTTATTGTGATTATTTTGTGTGGTAAGTTTGTCACATTTGTTAAGAAAACCACTGTTTGTAATGTTTTCTTTTCTGCGGTTTGGTACGGTACTAATGATAGATGAAAGACAGAAAAAAAGTTCAAGGATCGCCAACCTTACCAATAGTATGGTCACCAACTACCTTAACGACTGGTTTTCATAATTACTCCTCCTCCGCATGTATGACTTTTGTGTTTTTAAATTAAATACAGTTCGTTTATAAAACACTTTTACTAAAACACAGCTAAACGAACTCTTTGTCAATTTGGTTCTCTCTTCCAAAATATTTCCGCATACAACAATACCTGGTATGTTCCTGTCGTGGAAAGAAACCAATTAAGTCTGAATTGAAATAGTTGCTCTTTCACTTAGTTACGCTTTCTTGTATGAACATAAAAATTTTCTACAAACATATCGATCAAAAGTTATATCCAGCTTTAAATTGCATCACGTGTATATCGGTATCTGCTAAGTTGTTAAGGAAAGGAAATTTATTTTACTGTTTCAACTTGGTTTATTAACATTGGTTTCACAAATTATTAAGAGATGCTGATGGAAGTTGTTTACTCATTTCACTCTCAGTGTAGTAAAAAAATTCAAAATTTTCAAATTTTGGTTTAATCAAAAGATTTTCAGTAATATATGGCCGATGGACCCCAATAATGGAATTAACAACATATATGAAAATTTAAACAATTCCTTATATATTTCTAATACAAAACTTCCTTTTGATAGTACTTTTGTAAAACTGACTACCTACCTTCAAACATATATTGTCCAACATCAGCTGCCCAGTACTAACCACCGACAAGTTATCAGTGATGTTTATTTTATATTAAATTTAATGCTCCACAAAATTCTGCTTACTCTCAAAATATCTATGTTCCTAAAAATCTGAGGTTATTTCTCAGCAGTAAAGGCGAACGGCAATAGTAACGGTCGGATTGAACTGTGGTGTATGGGCCGTAAAACATTAATAACGTCTGAGTGCAACCGAGCGGCAAAACTGTACAGTAACTTGGCTTCAGCAAAGGCATTATTGTTCACGGAAACAGCCTGAGATCACCAAGTGATCGTGAAGTTTTATCCTGAGAAAACGACTACAGAAACTTAAATTAAAGTTAAATTTAAATGTAACTGAACCATTGATGTAGGCCTAATTTGCTATACATACTACTGACTGTATGTCCGCATGAAATATGGAAATCGAGGTAACTCAAACTTGACGTATTGAGTAAAGCTTAATTTCTATGTTACCAATACTGAGTTCGATGTGGTGCATGTCACTCCATGGGATTTGGCTGAGCGTTAGCGAATATTTTTATATTAGTATTATGGACAACTGAGATGACAACGATACAATAGTTGACTAAATCAATTTGTAAATAAACTGAGTACAATTACTTGGACAGACAGAGAGTGAAATGAGCTATTGGCTTGAAATTTTGCATACAACTCAGCGAAGACTGTTACGTGATATTGTTTAATTTAAGACTACACGTACATAGATTTGAGGTTCTACCACATACGTAGTTTGCGATTAATAACGTTTCATTGAATGGAACCAGAAGGTAGGCAAAACTTGGCTCTCTATTGTGAATCGTATAATTACTAATTATTTTGTTTCTATACTAATACGAGTATAAGGTTTTTCGTATGAATTAAAACACAAAGTATATTTCATGTTGTGTATAGGAATGTAAACTATTTCAGTTGTTGAAATAGTAATACGGCAACTCCGGTGGTTAATACAAGAATTTAATACTATCAATTAAGAGTAGATAAGTAATCAACTGAAGAGCAAGAGACTTGGTGATTCATATTTGGAGCCTTGGGGAAATCTTAAATCGCCAAATATCTGTCATAATAGAAACTACACAACCATATTTTAAATTAACTTCATAAAAAAAGATTTCACGTATCATAAGTTTCTAGTTTTGGAAGAAATTCAAATAGTTGCAAGTTTATTCATAACGAATCAAATCAGTTTTATTGTAGCAACAATAGTAAATTGTATAGCAAACGTTATGGATTTTAATATAAAATTTTTGTATTCATATCACAAAATTCTCATTCACACATACAATTTTATAACTACGCCCCTTTCCCCTTTCATTCCTCGGAAATATAACCCGCTTTAAAAAGCAGAACCAGTCGTCTAATTGGGCGGGTTCCCAGTTAAATGTCCAAATCTCCCCTGCATTATAAAATGCTTGTGACACCAAAAGCCGTTTAAGGCGCATTTTGAACGCCTTGGGCGTTAGGGAATGTTTTATTGAATTTGGCAGTCTGGTAATAAAATTAACACCTGCCTACAAGGTTTCTTATGAGAAAAATCTTTACAAAAATGTTGCTCAATACTGGCAAAATTCAGACAGGCTGATAGTTATTGATTGAAAATGGGTCGTCTTTCTTGAAAAATGGACCAACTTTTGCAGTTTTCAGGGGGGAGGGAAAAAGTCCTCTTTGGAATGAAGAGTTTACCAAGGGGTCTCACCAAATGTTCCAGCATTGTTTGATGAGCTATGTGGACATTAGATTAAGATCGTTTGACTTTTTGGCTGAAAGCAGCTGCTGCTTATTATGTAGAAGAATCTATTTCTGTCTTAACAAAATCTTAAGATTTAGGATAGTGTCTCTCTTCCCTGACTAGTTGAACACTACCAGGGCAGAATACTATATTGAATACAACTTACATTAAAAATATTTAAAAAATTAAAATAAACTAAGAAAACGGTTGTTTATATCGAATAGTATTAAATATCTCTTGCTGTTAAGTTTTAAAAATTTGTCAAGCAAACTAATCAATATTGAATATAATAAACGGAATTGCGAAAATGAAATCCTAAGGGGGAAACAAAACCATAAATAATTTTGATGTAGATTCCCTTCCCCAGTTCGCTGATCCCCATTATGCTAAATACCTCCCATTTATACCGTTCAAGTGATTTTACGGATACAAATATTTTCGCAGCTGTTCTTTCAGGAGATAAATTGGATATGAATCATTATCAACCCCTAAAGCCACTTAACCGTCCCTATGGCTAAAATAACGTTTCTCTGTAATACATCATTGAAGGGGAGGAAAAAAGGGCGGCAAATTGCTCCTATATTTTATACAATATAAAGTTTGTGTTTCTTTGTATGATTTGTTTATTGTTAAAAACACATTTTTATAATTTCTTTAGTAGTAGTTAGTAGTAGTAATAGTTTTTTTAAATAGTAGGAGTTTTCTCTACTTCTTGAAAGTACGGCAATCAGTGAGAGAGTAGTGAAATTTACATTCTTAATTTCAGCTCGTGCCAGTCCACATTTCATCTATGGTATTTAACTCAATAATATTATTGCACACATTAATATTATAATTCTTATATAACGACTTCTAACTTGATATATAATACTATGAGGCCTTTCTTGGATTGGTTGTTATTCTTTCATTACATCACATTGCAATAATAGTGTGTTTTTCGGATTTTTTGTTTCGTTTTTAGTTTATCACATAAAGTTAGTTCTAAAACAATATGTATTAAATAAAGATTCTTATACCCTACTAGGATTAAACTGTACCTTTCATTTTACACCAAAGCCTTCTTTAAAATGATTTCACCTTGCCGTCCGATTAATACATTTTTAAATATGAGGGAAATGAAAATTTTATATTTATTTACAGTATAATAACATAATTGAAAACCCCTTAGAAACGATGTAAACAGGAATATTTATGTCCCCGCAATAATCCTACCCCTGCCCAGAGTACACAAGCTTCTGACGAAAACACCTATATCGATTGTGAGATCGGGCCCGACTCAGCATCCGCTGCTTATATCTACTCTATAAACAATTTCATTTTATCATTTATAAAAGCAATAAGGTGACATGAAGCCAATGATCATATATTTGTATGTCTCAATATTCAATCACTCTTTCAGTAAAGAAACCAATACATTCTATAATATCATAATTAAAGATGTAATTTTATAATTGATAATGTGGTATCAATTTACTTTCCTATCGTGTTGTGTCATTTCCAAACTTCTCAAATCAATGTTGCAAAGGACATCTATATGCAGTTACTATATAATCAATATATGTATGAGATTAGCCTTGAGCACAAATAGTTAAATTTACATAATCTTATTGACAATATATAAGTTGGTTTAACTTCTTACTTGCATTAATGTTGTATATGAGTATTAGGATGCTACAATGTTATCATTTTATTTAAAATGTTCAAAACTTCATTTATGCTAAGCAAATATAAACACCATTTCCGTTATGCCAAAACATTAAATGATCAAATCACTGCATGATAAAAGAAAAAAGCTTTGAATATTGAAAACTCAGCAACGAGGCTATAATGTTTAAGACTATGAGGAAAAAACGTCACAGTTATAATTGTTGTATCGTATAGGAAGCTTTGTAATGATATTTTTAAAGACCAAATCGTAACAATTTTATAGAAAACATTAACGGATATATAATATAGCAAATAATTAGTACTTCCGGATTTCTTCCTAAGAAATAGGTAGGATTTGTGAAAACTGAAATATTACTTATTTATTGTCTTGGAATATACATGCAATCAATATCACGAAAACAAAAATTATTTGTTACAAAAGCTTTAAAAATGCTATGATCAACCCAGAGCACTTTTTATTTAATTGTTTTTTCTACATATTTTTTCCTCTAAAGTCATAAATAACAGAGCTGTGATTTTTGTAATGTTAAAGCCGCCGCCATATTGAAACGAAATGGGATGACAAGCTGGTCAATGAACTTATTCGAGATATTTATAATATCAATATTTGTGCAAAAATTGGAATTGTACCAGCATTCCTGTCGCCAGTACTTTATTATAGAAAAATTGTTGTGGAGTTACTTGCAGTGGATATATAAAAAACTGTTAAGTTCATGAAAACACTGTATGTACGAACCGGAAGCTGAGGACTTCGACAACTCAGCTGCCAAGCTATCAGGAACAATATAATCTCAAGCGGGTTGTCGTCAAGAACTTTATTGGTGATAACGATGTGGTTTATGAAGATACCGTATGTACGAACCGGAAGCTAAGGACTTCGACAACTCAGCTGCCAAGCTATCAGGAACAATGTGATCTCAAGCGGGTTGTCGTCAAGAAAATTATTGGTGATAACGATGTGGTTTATGAAGATACCGTATATACGAACCGGAAGCTAAGGACTTCGACAACTCAGCTGCCAAGCTATCAGGAACAATGTGATCTCAAGCGGGTTGTCGTCAAGAACTTTATTGGTGATAACGATGTGGTTTATGAAGATACCGTATGAACGAACCAGAAGCTAAGAACTTCGACCACTCAGCTGCCAAGCTATCAGGGACATGATGATCTCAAGATTGTTGTTATCACACACATTATTGACGATAACGATGTGGTTTATGAAGATACCGTATGAACGAACCAGAAGCTAAGAACTTGGACCACTCAGCTGCCAAGCTACCCTGGAAGAGATGGTCTCAAGCGTGTCGGTATCACTCACAGAACAGCCCACAGAACGGCAATAAAAGCCAAAACCTGGGGGAACGGACTGATGAATACGGCACATTAATTATGTAGATTGCGGTACAACCGAATTGGATCGGTCGAGCGCGAGGCTCGGCAGTGGCGCGGCGTGGCACAATAGGACCAATGTTCGCGTAAATTGTGTTGTATTTCATTATGCAAATAAAACAATCCCGTGCCAAAATAATCAAACTACAGTTTTCATTAGCCCTGAGTGACCTCCGCACCGGGCAGGTATGGAGCTGGCTTTGTGTCACACATGTGCTGCTATTTTGAATGCTAATTTTTATCACCGATTTTTACAATTCATGTTAAAATACTTAATTAAAATTATATGTTGATCGCCATTTTAATAATATCCTCCACCATGTTTCATGTCGTCTGAAGGTCTCAGTACTCATTACTAAGATAACCGAATATATCAAGCTACAGGTATGGCCGCTCCTTGGCACGGAAGAGGACTCGTAATAGAGGGGAATTCTTAGCTCTAATTTTCCTAGTTTTAGATTTACTATTTACTTAGTTTTTACAAAAATAAGAAAAAGCTTTACTTAAATATGGTACTAATAACCACTGTGATTATTTATGAAATAATCATCATCTAGACCTTATCCAATATTGTGTAATTTACTTCGATATAAAAAACTGTACGTTTATATTTGAGTTACTATATTTAACCATGGTTGGCACTGTTATAGGGAATACATTATTAGAAATAATATGCTTGATATTTTCATATTCATTCCAATTCGCTGTGTTCATTAATTATTAATGACTTACTACCTTTAAACTAGAATAGAATTTAGAACAGCTGTTAAATAAAACTGCACTACATTGAAACTTAGTTAACATACCCGTGGTCTTACGTGTCTGGTGAGCCTAAGTTCTATTTGTGGATCAACTCAATAAAGCTGTAATCAGTTATTGTTTCATTAAGAAAACAATTAATTATTAATGAAAATTAAAAAAAATTATGGTTGCCTGTAAAGTCGGTTTTACGGGCGAAGATTTTACGTGACAACGTCTTTTTCTCGGTAGAATATTTATTGATATGAATATTATTAAATTGCACAATAGGAACAAGGAATTGAATGAAAATAAGAATTGCACAAATTTTAACTATAGAAATATATTTTGTTTACTAAAACATTGTACATAATTTGAAATTAATTAAAATTTGTTATTGTAAATGGTAAAGTTGAATAAAACATTTACTAAAATTGGAATTTGAAATTCTTGCTAAACACAGTTAAATTCTAACTCCGCGCGTGGTGATTGGTCGGTTTAGTTCGTTTGTTTGGTCGCACTGTTATGACAGGTTAGAGGTTATAATTTGTTATTTTAAATGTTTGACTAGCAATACGCGCTGTTTCTTCTCAATCGACTGAATTACGATTGATTGCAGAGTGATTTAAACTAATAATTTACTTAACACTATCAACATTTGTCAATAGTATGACATAACCTATAAACTCAGTTTCTCAACTTTTGTGTCAATCTAACCATTAATCAATCAATCATAGTTTACGATAATGAAATATCAGTGTACAATTATTTACCTTTATTGTTGTAGTTGTTGTAAATGACGAATCTAAGCACTCCACATTTTCACGAATAAACATAGTTATCTGCTTTATCCCGTGCGGCGGACCCACAGTTATCTGCTTTATCCCGTGCGGATCCCGTGCGGCGGACCCACTGGACGGGCATCGTAACGTTACCGGGCGTTACACTTTTTCATGAGTGACTCCGAGCCGCAACCTAATTTAAGACGTTGTCACGTGAATAGTTAATTTTTAGGTCTAATACATCTAGAACAAAAAGCAATTCATATTTTCATTATAAAAATTGTAACACGTATCTTATCGTTACCTGACACTATGGACGAACTCACAGTACAACAAAAGATGTAATTGTTTTTGAGGAAATGTAAACTTAAATTCAGAAACTATTTATTTACAATTGAGATTTAAATACAATATCCCATTAAAACATAGTAGAGAGATATTTTCTCACGGCCCTTAACCGGCTTGCGTGTGGGAATTCAGCATGAATGTTTAGATATTGATATATCAAAATTAATACCATTGATATAAACAATTTAACAACAATTTACAAAACAATGTCACAAGATACATATATACAAAATTTAAGTCTATTTCAATTTATACTAGGATCAAATAAAATTATGTTTAACATCTATCATATTAGCGTATTGAGTCTTTCTTTATAACATCTCGTATTCAATTCCTTGCCATAGAGATGAATTCCTTGGTAAACAATAGGATAAATACAATGTCCACTTTGACCATGAAGGAGAGGAACAGTGAAGCCGCCGCAGACTAGTACGTTGCTTGATTGTTGCATGGAACACCACATCGCCAGATGTCGCTCCCTCTAATACTAATGCTTCTACTAATGCTAATGCCTCTACTAATGCTAATGACTCTAATGGAATTCCATTGTCTCAACCCTGAGTCGTGTGTAAGGCCCCCACAACAAAATCCTCACTGGTAAGCTGTGTTCCTTATGCGTCTTTCTTGGCAATCTAACTTTCGATGACTAATCGTATGGAAGTTTGTCTGCTCATTTTTTCAATGGTCTGAGATGAAAACCCCATTATAATAAATAAGTAACTTCGAATGAGAAAATCCAATTTTAATTTCCACAGATTGTGTCCAAGAAATTCAAGAAAAAGCTCAAGTCAGACAGTAACTGGCTGAACGTCAACGAAACCAATCAATCACTCGACGGACTGGAGAAATATCATTTCTCATGATCTATTTGTCTATCTGTCTGTCTACCCGCATGATATTTTTGAATAACGTACGTGGCTTTAGAGACCAAGATGGTATTTTTCTTACTTAAAAGACCAGTGGGGCGTAGCCCGGAGGGATATTTAAAATAAGAATAGGCTTATATTCATACAAAGGGCTGTAAAACTTTCAGTACAATCGGTTGAATAGTTTACGTGTAAAAGCAAAACAAACAAGGCCACTTTCGTATTCACAATATTATTAGGTTGGTCGACGGATGCTGATCATGATGGCAACGGGAAAATTGCAGAATAAATACGTTTGTAAACAAACTGAGTACAATCATACTCATCCTAGATTTTAACTGTGACATATTAACGCAAGTAGCCGAAACACCAATACATACATCATATTTTAGTAACTTGTTGTTTAGACGTATAAAACCGTTATAACACCCATCTTAATGAATACAAATGGCAATGTATCATCCTGAAAAGGAATTCATCTGTAAACTTGAAAAGTTCCATGAATCTTTTAAAAATTGCAGAACATATTTTTTACAAAACTTCCTTTTAATAGTACTTTTGTAAAACTGACTACCTACCTTCAAACATATATTGTCCAACATCAGCTGCCCAGTACTAACCACCGAGAAGTTATTAGTGATGTTTATTTTATATTAAATTTAATGCTATACAAAATTCTGCTTACTCTCAAAATATCTATGTTCCTAAAAATCTGAGGTTATTTCTCAGCAGTAAAGGCGAACGGCAATAGTAACGGTCGGATTGAACTGTGGTGTATGGGCCGTAAAACATTAATAACGTCTGAGTGCAACCGAGCGGCAAAACTGTACAGTAACTTGGCTTCAGCAAAGGCATTATTGTTCACGGAAACAGCCGTAAACTTAGAGAGATCACCAAGTGACGTGTGTTAAGTTTTTGACGTGACAACGTCTTAAATTAGGTTGCGGCTCGGAGTCACTCATGAAAAAGTGTAACGCCCGGTAACGTTACGATGCCCGTCCAGTGGGTCCGCCGCACGGGATCCGCACGGGATAAAGCAGATAACTGTGGGTCCGCCGCACGGGATAAAGCAGATAACTATGTTTATTCGTGAAAATGTGGAGTGCTTAGATTCGTCATTTACAACAACTACAACAATAAAGGTAAATAATTGTACACTGATATTTCATTATCGTAAACTATGATTGATTGATTACTTGTTATATTGACACAAAAGTTGAGAAACTGAGTTTATAGGTTATGTCATACTATTGACAAATGTTGATAGTGTTAAGTAAATTATTAGTTTAAATCACTCTGCAATCAATCGTAATTCAGTCGATTGAGAAGAAACAGCGCGTATTGCTAGTCAAACATTTAAAATAACAAATTATAACCTCTAACCTGTCATAACAGTGCGACCAAACAAACGAACTAAACCGACCAATCACCACGCGCGGAGTTAGAATTTCAAATTCCAATTTTAGTAAATGTTTTATTCAACTTTACCATTTACAATAACAAATTTTAATTAATTTCAAATTATGTACAATGTTTTAGTAAACAAAATATATTTCTATAGTTAAAATTTGTGCAATTCTTATTTTCATTCAATTCCTTGTTCCTATTGTGCAATTTAATAATATTCATATCAATAAATATTCTACCGAGAAAAAGACGTTGTCACGTAAAATCTTCGCCCGTAAAACCGACTTTACAGGCAACCATATTTTTTATTGAGAAAATTATTACACAAACTTAAATTAAAGTTAAATTTAAATGCAGTCGTACCATTGAGGTAGGCCTACTCTACTATACAGTACGTATACTAGGCATGTACTCAGTCACAGGTATAGAAATTGAATGAATTTGGGAAATTAACAAATAGTAACAGCGATACTAATATTTATTGGCTGAGCATTTGAAGAGGCTGGAGAAATTTAATTTCTTTCTTTCTGCATGAAATATCGAAATCGAACTGACCCGTAAACTTGAAATGTTGCATAAAGCTTAATTTCTATAGCGTTAAAACTGAGTTAGATATTGGTGCATTTGACTCACTGGGATTTGGTTGAGTATTAGAGAACATATATACATTGGTCTTATGGGTAATCATTATGGCAATGGGAAGTAGGAGAATAGATTACTTTGTAAAGAACATGAGTAAAAGATTAGAGACTTCAAACATGTGACATTATATCACACTTGGCATAACTACCCCAACAAATAAAACATCATCTTTTGATAACTTTTGCAGACTTATATTATTTAAACATTGTTGTGAAGCCGAACTTAATGAACAAAAATATGTCGAGGAGGATTTCACCTGTGGACTTTAATTTTTGCATGTAGCTTCATTTCTATATGGGCAAGAAAGAGTGCGATGGTGCATATCCAACATTCAGTAGGCTGACTCAATTTCTTTTTGGATGCAGGGGTGGTGTAAACATGTTCTGTATGTGATTATCTGTTCACAAGACATTTGAGTATTAAACGATCTACAGACTGAACTTTTGCAAGCAACCTCGTTGAAGTCTTTTAGGCGACCTTAGCTTTGGCTTATTCTTCTCGTACCTTAATTTTTTAAAAACATTTATGTATTATCAAAAGATCATAAGTATTATCAAATATCAGGGGGTCGTCGCCCTCATGTGAACCGATTATGATAACAATCACTCACTGTATTGTTTATGTAAAGATATATAAATATTATGGACATTTTGAAACAAAAGGTGTTTAATCGTATTTCTTTGAGTCTAATCAAAATTCATCTACAAAGAAGCAATTCTAATCAAAGTAAAACTGTATTAGATCAAAAACCTAATTCAAAGCTCAGGTAGACTAGACGAAACACTGGCAAGGGTATCCCCTGCTCTCATTATACCGATGAGCCAGCTAATCATCATCTACGATGAGTTTCTCTGCCAAGGGCCTTACAGAGGGCGGCTAATCAAGATCGGCAGAGGGAGTGATAAGGCCTGCCCTAGCTGACCCGGTGACCGTCCGCCCTAGGGCTTTGTAGCGAGGGTCTTTTTGTGCGTGGGGATCGTATTCTCTCATTAAGTCCATCCGTGTAATTTGAGATAAACGCAGTCATTATTAAATTTAGTCTACATTTCCTACTTTTTCCCGTTCATTTTTATTATTAACAATATTAGTTCATCAATCTGTTATTGTAAGTTTGAAGTAAATTACAAGTTTTACGTCAAGTAAAAACTCATATTAAAAAGCATTAACACATACAGTGTTTATTTCAGTATAGCGAACGACTGAGGTAGATTTTGATTCAATTCGTAACTGACTGTATGGCCATTCTGCCTATAACCACTAGCACAAATGGCTGTATTATAAGTAATGTTAGTCCTTTATTGAGTTTCAAGTACCGGTACTGCTATTCTGATCTATAAACAAACTGAGGAGAGAGGCTGGTATTCCTCTCCTCTTTCTCTCCAAATTCCTCAACGCCATGCTTGTCACTACCTAATATTGTCTGTACTGAAATGTATCGTTCCATTTAGATTTAGTTTGACCTAATAAAAGCCGAGATATAATCTTTTGAAAATTACAGCCCTCCTCCAATCCATGGAACTATTAAAAACCCTTGCCGAGGTTTTAGGTCTATAAACAATATGTAGTGATATTGACTGCAATTGGTGGAATTTTCATCGAAATCTACCAGTATTGCACCTCGAACAAGCTTCACATTAATTTGCACAGATCACTAATAATATTTAATAAACACACACCGATTTTGATTCTTTATAAAAAATAATTTGTTATGTAGGTTACACACACAGCCACATTCACAATTAAATGTGTCAACGTAACAATTTGGAATCTTATTATAACTATATTAACTTCGTACGGGATGTGTTTTTTGGTGCTACGTAATAGTTCTCCATTGCTCCACTGTATTATCTTATAGAAATGATACTAAAACAAAAATAAAAAGATCATAATGTAAATATTACAATATTAGTTCAATAACTAAAGATTGGACCCCCTTGATCAAGCTAATTTAGCTCATTTACATATTTTGGACTTTTGGACGACCACAACAGACCCATTGGTCAATTATTACCGGTACATAATTATGGCCGATAAGGGAGGTGACTGTAATGTAGATTATAATCATTGTCTACTAGTAGTAGTACTAGTATGTTCACTACACAAGCCCAGAGAGGGCAGTAGTTTCATTACAAGGTACGAGTATGTCACACCACGTGTCACTTAATAGGCTTTGCTGAGATTTAATGCAAAATGTCATCTATAGGTAAATTACAGATGAAATGACAGGCAATCATACGGAAAAGGAATTTTTACATCTCCCGACAAACAAAGGAGTAATTGCATAAGTCTACTGAGTGATAGGCTTCAACTACGTAGTTGAACCTGCACCACCATAACAATTCAGTCCTGTCTATGTAGACACTAGGGTATAGTATTAAAAATACTATACCCTAGCAAATACTAAACTCTTTTAGTCTACAATATCTTCTTCATAGCAAATGAAATTAATAGAGTTGGTCGATTAAATAAACTTGCAGACATGCAAAGGCATAATTACATTTTTAACTGACGATCATAAATTTTCACTTACCCGGGAAAAATACTTAAATCAGTTTGGTAACGACTTTAGCCACGTTCTGTAGGGTCCTTCGTTACTCCGTTTATTTTGACAATTTCTATACAGTGAGCATATGGTATTAAATTAATGAAGGTATCCATTGAGCTCAAGGATTAGCAATAGGATAAACTATTAAAGATCAAACTATGATTACGGAGGCATCAAGCAATTGAAATCCTGTTCTGGCAGAGTTCCGACTAACATGGTCGGGCGGGCGTAATGACAGGGGGAAAAATTCCCGTCCGTGTTATTTATCCACTGATTTTGTCGCCTACACAAATCGTACATTTCCCAGCAGACAGTTTGTGATAATTGTTTTAGTTAGTGAATATAATTTCTACTAGACAAGGTTAAGTATCTTAAGAGAATTGAAATTATATTTTTAGGAAGACAATCGTACAATTACTGAAGAAGTGATATAAGTGGATACTCAAATGGAAAGACTTAAACACGCTCCAGTTTGCACCCGTCCGTTACCGCGGTACAGTGTCGAGAACAAACTTTAATCGGCCGACGTTCACCTAAATCTTGCGAAACGTGTTTGGTAAAGAAGAGAGGATCTCGCGGCAGACGATGTTCACGGGTTGTATATAACAAAGGCAGGACACGCCGGAGTGTGCAGCAGAGATTGCGGCTCGCAGGTCAATCTGCTGGAAAATTACCATATTGTCAAACACACATACGGTAGCACGAACGCTTTGTCCGCAACCCCCTTTCAATACCTCTTTACATGCGTTCTAACAAACCTTTAGCAAATCTGTTTGTGATCCCATCGCCGTAATTTTTCTGCTTTTAGCACTCAACTCGTCTTTATTATACCCGTTACAAATATAGAGAAAACTTTACTAAATTCATTTAAATTACCGAAATTGTATGTAATATACAGTAAATATGACATAGATATCATTATTTGTGTGGGAGTTATGGCCTGTAAAGACTTTCGGTTAGACTTTTAAAAACCATATTAAATTACAAGAAATAAATACCTCCTACATAAATAAATATATTTTTAAATTGATTTCACATTGTTGTCCTAAGAATGAGACAGTTTAAAATAATGTGCTACTTACCCCATCCCTTTCGAAAAATTCTAAAAATCCAAGATGGCGGTTTCAGAATGGTCACCGCTGTTACTATGGCTCTTAAAAGTTACACTTTTCGTTCATACATGCCGTACCAGACGCTATTATAATGGCTCGCACAATTAGACTTTTTTAATTGTTGTCTTTTTATGTGATGTAGACAACTTTAATGTTTACGTAAGCTATGTAATGATAAATTTCATGTAACAAATGCTATTGATGAAATACAAAGCATTCTATTTTATTCTAGTACAGAGATATATCTAAAATATTGCCTTACTCTGTTCTTTAGACTTTATCAGGTAATAACTCCTACTAAAATAAGGATGTGTTATAAAAATTTACATTTGCATTTCTGAGTATTATGTGGTTCATTGTAATGTGAAACATTCCTCCCTTCCTATGTTAAAAATTCTACTTATATGCAATATGACGTACGATGCCGCTGCCACCGTAGCTCCTAACAGTTGCGCGACCCCATGCAGATATCCATATCTTGCTCAATTACAATTCATTCTACTCTTCGACTTGTATCCAGACTTTTGTTGAATCCCGTACATTGATTGTCTGTAATTGTCTATCCAGTAAAAAGCGAATCGAAAACACATCTAACTATTTTCCAAGGTCGTAGCCTATAAGACCTGAATATAAGAAAATGGCCTAACGTTTAAACCACCAAAGAGCACGTCCATTTTAAACTTGTCACAGGTCCTCTTAATTTTGCACGAAGTAGTTATTACGACTATTTTACTGTAAAAAATCCAGGGAATCCCAATCCTAAAGAAATTCCTATCTGCCTATAAAATTTCGAAACTAATATAGATAAGGAGCTTCTATCTTTACCAAGTAATCACCCTGTTGATGAATTTACTTATATAAGTCGTTTCAAACAATATAGCACCTTATTCCTGCTAACTGAAGTACTACCAATTTTCTATTTAAAAGTTTCAGTAATCAATACACTAATCAGTAAGCGAAAACAGAGACAATTATTTTACAAACACATAATTATTTTACCAAGTGATAAGGACTATTTTATTGTTATTCTAAACACTTTAGATGATTTATTGAATCATAAAGGTAATTGAATGACACTTTGTACTAGATAGCACAATTACGGGTTAACTCTTTAATTAACATGTATCAATTTAGGTAGATAATCCTGACTATTTGTATGCTCTGTTATGTGTCACACTCACTATAACCAGCTAAATAAATAGTTAACATGATTAGATGAAACTAATCTCGTCAACGTAACGAAATAATCAAAAGTTATCCCATTCACAACGGTTCTGAAGAGGGATTGGCTCAATAAACAATTCAACACCTGACAACTAGATATCCTAGAACGCCAGTGTTTCACACTTTACCGACAGATTCATCATCACCAGATATGGATGACCAACAGAAATGAAAACAATCTGAGGTCAACTATATAATTAGACATTACAATGTCCTTTTAAAATGAGCTATCCTAAAAAAAGCTTTTCGATAAAAAATTGCAGCATATAAAAATAAATTAAATATTATCAACCCAAATGATTTATAAATCAGTATTTACCTGTTCTTCGTAAAGTCCACATCATTTTAAATGATTCTTTTCCCATTTTATAAGCTTTACTAGAGACGATAGAAATTTATTTTCTAAGCCCTATAAAGCAATTTTTAGAAAACCTCTCAATTTATGAAACATTCTTCAAGGCCGAAATTAAATTATTAAGGTCAGTCTAAAAGAATAACAATAAATATAACAAGTACAATCTTTATAATAAACCTACATGCGATACTTGTATAATATTTGGAAATTGTAAAGCTTCCAACAGTAATAAAACTGAATAAGAATATCTCATTAAAGGTAAAATCGACTGAACAAAAAACATAATGTATCAGTTAACCTGTACATCTTACCACAAAGATTATTTTGGCAAAACGTCACCCTTTTGAATCACTAATCATCGCATTGAAGTTGAAGTCAAAATTCTAAGACTACACATAAATCTGCAAATGCGATTCAATACAATGGAAAATAATCTTGAAAACTGTTTCATCTTGACAGAATTGACCATTATCAATCAAATCGTGAACATATTACAAATTTTATTAATTTGAATAATGTTAAAATTGCACATAAACGAATTCTAAAATCAAGACAACTAGACCGGTTTTAAAATAATCCTAATTTAAGGTTTAGTTTTTGGCAAATATTACAAATATATTTGTATAGAAGATGTTGGTAAATTTGCTGTTTACGTTATTAAACTCTTCGGCAATAATTTTCTTGGGTAAATAATTGTTTGAGCTCTGTTTTATGTTTTCCTCTAAGTGCTATTTATATAAATTTAAAGTATTAGTCCATTTTCAAGCATATGGCATGGTTTTTTAACATTAAGTTTAAAATACAAAAATGCGTTCATATGTCAAGTATTGTACACATTTTTTTCAAATAATCACATTTATTTGGTATAAAGTAAAGAAAAAACAAATTAACTATTTCATTTTGTAAAGACAGTTTTTTTACTGTCAGGGCAAACAATTTTTCATGGGGTATAATTGTTTTTATGTATTAATGAAGATTTCAGAATATTGCAAATTGTTTAAAATGTTGTTCTAAATAAGATAAATCTTGCACCACAACACGCTACGTTGACTGATTCAGTTAACTTTAATTTCTCATATTTCCCATAAACCTCCTAAGTAGCAATTACAGTTCTGTAGTGTACAGAGGAATCTTTCTTACATTTTACTTTACAAATAACGCAGGTATTGGATAAACCATTCGTTTGTAACATAGCGAAACAAAAATATATCACAAAAATGAGAGCATAAATTGCTTGGTTTAACATTATGGTTGTGGGGTGAATGCAAAGTATATCACTTATGCAGGCTCGAAGTGGAATTAAGAGAAAAGAGCAATTAAAACCTGGATTTTGTCAGCACCTTCTATATTTTAAGCCGCAATAACGTATACTTTACAATAATTATATAATATAAAAACATTGTAGGAACTGTCAACAAATTACAGTAATATCAAATTGTCATTAAACGTCCTCAGTTTTGCGACACCGCTAAAATCTAGGAACAAACGCCAAGCAATTGCCAATCAGTATTCAAGTTTGTTTCACTTCAAGCTTTGACTCTGTATCACTTCAAATTCACACAAATAGTTTTTTTTCAAATTAATTCTTATTGAAATATAGTCAACTTAAAACAATTTCTCAAACACATTTTTTAAACATGACATTGAATTCTTAAAATAACCATTTATATCTTTTATTGTTTACTATAATATATTGTAGTTTCATAATGCAATGGTAAATCATTAATCTATTATTTTTCAGACTCCTTCTGTATCCTATAAACTTTAACTGAAGAGTTAATTTTTTACTCTGGAATAGGCAACAATAATAAGTATACACGATTAGTCATGTTTGTGGTTGCAATAACACTTGAGCATATGTTACTTTGTGGTTTTAATTTAACAGTATTCTTGGTTGCCGGCAACCGAGAGCGCTGTACTTACAGTCTCTTCCAACTGAGACCACTGTTATTGAGTGTGAAACATTCTTGTCTATCATCAGAGTACCGCTGCAGTAGTTTCTTATCTTATCGAGAACAGTAAACATCCCTGTAGTTATTGCGTAAAATTACAATTGTCAGTTCTGACAGGGGTTGTTCAACATCGCATGCCATCGATGCGGTGGTTCAGGTGCACGGTGGAGTATTAAGCCCTAAAACGTGGCCAAAATTACTTCTTTTCTGAGTTTTGGTGAATATAACTGTTGTTTACTTATAATGTATGAACTTGTGTCCTATGTATGTACACACACATAAAGACATAAACCATGAAAAATGTACTTTTTGTAGTTTATCGTAACAGATTTGGAGTATTTTCGTTGTTAATCATTAGATTAACAGTAGCCCTATACGGCTTATAATCTAGAGACGAAAGCCAGTTTGCATTGTATTTGTACAAAACTTAGTTAAGAAATGTAGTAATGAGACAAGAAAGACTGAAAGTTGTCATTTTCAGCAATATTGTCAGTGCTCATGTCGTTATCTGACCTTAAAATAACAGAACCTGATATCCAGGTTCCTTAAAGGTCATAAAAGCTCGTAACGTATTTTTTGTCTAACAAAAATGAAAGACTAAAGAAAAACTATGGATTACTGTTTAGTTATAACCATACCGAATTTAAACCGTGTGGATTTTATATATTTTCAAATTTTTCTAAAACATTTATACTTACAAGTATTCATTTGTACTTTATACTGCCTAAAAATAAGAGATAATAAAATAAAGTCTTTGTATTTTTAAATATAAATTTAACCCCGAAGTATGTACATAATGGTCGGGTACGTTTGAAAAAGTTCTGTTAACGATTACAAAAATAATCCAAGAGTCTTGGGCGGTAATCTCAAAATATCTTGATGTGTTACGTGAAATCGCAAGAAACGTTGAAAATCAGATCAAAATTGTTCAAACCGTCCGACCTGTATATAGTAAGCTGGAAGCGAAATCTTTTTTATTTATAAACATTTCCATTTCCTTTTTATTGCTGATATAATATTAATTTCATTTGAAAATTATACAATTGTCTTACACTACATTTAATTTTCTTTAAGTTACAAATTGTACAAAGAACAAAAATATGTAAATTCCTAACGTCATAAGTCATATACATTATTATATGAAGAAATTATATTTTATCTTAATCCGTTTTAACTTGGGACTGGTTACAAAACTGTTAAAAATTCTTATTGTAAGTGTCTATAAATCATCGCGTACTGGCCAAAATATTAAAATAGTATTTTCTGTTGTCAAATCTGAAGAGAATTTACTCTAAGATAAAATTTAAATCAAAGAAAAATAAGTGCATCACCAGTCAGTAAATCTCGTTGTAGAAGCCAGAGTAATATTGATTTTGATACTTATGGAACAAACGTGATCCATTTCTCTTGCACTTATTATGATGGTGGGAAGAAAGATACCTATTTGGGATCAAATATTATAGTTTTGTCCCATGAAGATGTTCTCTTACTAAATGCCTAAGTTAATATAATTATGTTATGTTTGGAAATCGAAATATATTCTAAGTACTTTCCATACTATTGCATCTTTATTCCTGAAGAATTTAATATATACTCTCCGTATATATAGAATTCAATATTAGAATTAAAAGTTCATATTAATACTCGATGGCAAGTTTGATGCCATGCACTGGTACACTGTGGTATTATCTCCAGCTCTACGGAAATGTCGAACCTCATTCGTTTCCGGGATCAACCGAATGGCACCAATGTAAAACTTATGAATACGATATTGATTCGGATATGAAGTAACGATTTTGCAGATTTTTATCTACATACCTTCCGCTTCGGATACGAAATTGTTTTGAATGTTAATGCTGTTTATGTTAATCAAATAACTATGTGTTGGTAAGATACGGCTGAAGTAAAAAATAAATTATGTATAGCAAAAATATAACGTTCCATACATTAAATACAAATTGAATACTAGTAAATCAGGCTTACAGCTTAAAAATACATTAAAGGCGTAAATTACGAATACTAACACAATTTATTCGTAAAATGTATATTTTTAAAATTAATAGTTTAAATGGTTAAAGTTAGAACTATAAGTTATAAATGAAGTATCCGAACTTGCGCTTGTTCGGTTTAGGAACGGTGTTGGTAGAAGAAGAAAACCGAACCTTGGACTGGTCACGAAAATATCTTCTCATTTACCTAAAACTGTAAAAGTATTAAGGGCGTTTTAAAATCTAGAGTAAATGAATGTATAAAACTCTAAGGATTTTTGTTCGATAGTTAATGATAATTAACTATCGAACAAAAATCTTAACATATGGATCTTATATATGGATCTTAAAATATTTCCTCATATTGAACTTGATTTGAGTAGATTTGTATCCTTTATAAGAAATCACTGATTCATTCTGAAGGCAAGTTCAGTTGTACCCGTTTATACCCAAATATTAATATTTTCAGGTCAAAATGTATATGAAATGATCAAATGTTTTATTTACCGTTCTAATTATTTCAGTCCGGTTTCATTTAATCCTCGAAGTGGATATCTGGGCGTAATCTTTCACTAGCCTTATATTGCTAACGAAGCATTTTCAGACATATGTTTATATGAACTTTTTGTCTTTCATTTGGGTCCACAATCACCAGATAAAATGTTTTCTTTTCCTCCCGTACCGCCCTCTGTAGAACAATAGGCTATACCGAGGGTTCATGCAAAGACAACGAATCGGTTGCTCGCGAAGTATGCACATGTTTTAGGGAATGCAACTTAATCATGAATATTATTTATTTATGTGATTGTTTAGATGTACATGTGCCTGTCATGCAAAACCTACTATGTACTATTGTGTCAAGATTTCGCATAAGCACGCCTGAATATTATTCACCTTAAACATTCTATCTCAAAATTGTAATCTTAGAGCTTCTCTTCATACTAAATCATAAGATTTGTCATTAAGAAAGCTATGAATACGGATTTCTCAATTCACATTGGCCTGAAACAGTTGAAGTGTTACTGAAAACGTTGTAGCTATTCGATCAAATAACATGAAATTTTACATATAAATTCCAGTAATGTCATTAGTGCTTATAAAAACTGTTTCACTCTTTAATTCAGGGTACCAAAGCACTACTCTAAATTTATATTAATTGGAAATAATCAGGAAGTTGGAATATCTTCTGTTGACCATTACTCATGAGTGTTTTATGTTCCATTAAAAAGAATACGTTTAAGACGTACCTATTTATTACTCAACAGGAATTCGCGTGTGAAACCACAGGTAACTGCTAGTATTTTAATAAATATTTATTTCAATTGATTTATCGCAAAGTTACTTCAAGGAAATATGTTAAGCATTAAAAAGCAATACTATCACAAAGACATCATAGTTTATGAATTGTAATAAATTGGGAAAGAGTTTTGTATGATTATGCATTACCTATTGCTGCTGTACTTCGTGTAACTTAGCTCTTGAGATTTGCACCAAACCGAGGAAAGAGCAGAGAGTCTAATCTGGTAGAGAGTGAAATTGGGAAATAAACTGATAAGAGATAAACAATAGAGGATGAGAGATCCGGAAATCGGGTGAAAAATTCAGCGGCTATCCGGAGGAAGTGAGAGGAGCTGGAGGGCGGGAGAGGTGAGGCCAGGTAGTGGGATTCTATTCCCGGCCACATACATGTTACATGAACGTATTTCCGCTCTCCAGGCGTGCAATATTAATTTTCATTCACACGGCGGCCATGTTTTATTCAAGATGGCGCCGCCTCGTGCACTTCCCTGGCGGGTTGAGGCCCGTGAGCGGTACTGGAGACTCAGAAGGGAACTAAGAAATGTCGTCCGGGGAAATCCATATTTTTCCTTCTTTATAAAACTTCCAAGGCGGAGTGAATGGTGTATATACAAATGCGCACGTGCCACAATAAAACTACTTCACTTCCTCGACAGTGGGCAAACCACGGAACATACCGTCTCAACTAGTTCCTGAAAGTGATTTTGAAAGATTTTTCCAGGAATAATTTTAAATCCATACAGTATGTTAAAGTTGGACCAAAAGTAAACTTTACTCTCACCAGTTTCCTTTCAACCATTATTTATTTTAAAATAACTTATTACCCTTAGGCAACGATTTTAATTATTTTAGATAATACAAGGTAAGTCCATGTGTCGTGAAACAGGCTTCTCCGATATTGCATGCTAAACCTCAATATTATAGCCAATTCATTCTCGTGACGTTCTGCGGCCAGATAGACAGGCAGACCATCAAACAGAAAAGGAATTTTACATCCATTTGAATTAAAAAAAAAGAGAAATTGAAACAACCTACTGAGTGATAAACTTCAATAACGCTCAGCAAAATTCCATGGTTAGACACGTACCATTACACTCTTCCTTGGCTATGTAGAAATGTAGTTTCGTACTTCAAGTCAATAGATTAAATCTTTCTCAGGATATCTTTCAACAAAACACATTGAATTTTTTAATTAATTTAGGACCATTGCGGTATTTAAGTAATACAATTTTCGGTGAGCTACGGAGTATACTACAACGCAATAACACTCTGAAATGAAATCTTGTCACCGAATTGTAACTCTGACTTTCAGCACTAATATTTTAAATTTTACTCTATGAATAGAATTGTACATGGACTTGCTAATGTGTCACATGTTAAATACCACAGATGGTTGTACTCAGTTTGTCTACAAATTAATTTATTCAGCTTTTTTCTCGTGGCCATCATGGTTGCCAATAATACCAGTCAGTGTAAAAATATTCGCTAACGTTCATCTATAGGTTGATATGCACCATAATAAAACTCAGTGTTGCTTTTGTAGAATAAAAGCTCAATGCACAATTCAAAGCTCTATAATCTATAAAAAGGTTCGTTTTCGAGATATCGTGCGGACAGACTGACAGATAGAGAGACAGAAATGAAATGTTTTCATCCCTATGAGTGATAGATAGGCTTTGCTAACACTAGCCAATTAAGAACTATTTTATATAGGCTACTTTGACAACCAAGCTCACCTTCCACATTAAACATTATATACATATAATATAATTGTAAAAAGTAAGTGCTCTATGGTGTAATAATACATAACAATAATAAGTAACATTCACCCTGTAAATGAGTGATCCGGGTTCGAGTGCCGGCGGAACAAGTACTTTTTGTGATTCAATGTTTATTGAAATTAAATTCGGCTATTACCATTTATAGAAATTCAATTAATGTAAATAAAAGTCGTTTTACAGGTATTTGGTCTTCCGATCATATGTTAGTTTGGTTATTTAAACGCATATGTGACAGATACTGCCAAATACAAAATATTGAATCGTAAAAAGTAAGGGCACTGTGGTGTAATGGTAGCACATTCACCTCCTACTCCATGAGGATCAGTACAGCAACATCAGCAGCACTCATAAACACTGGGCGCTTTCAATTCACCCAGGTAGGCTGATAGGATAGCCACTACCGCATCCCTGCCTACTTCATGAGGGTCAGTACAGCAACATCAGCAGCACTCATAAACACTGGGCGCTTTCAATTCACCCAGGTAGGCTGATAGGATAGCCACTACCGCATCCCTGCCTACTTCATGAGGGTCAGTACAGCAACATCAGCAGCACTCATAAACACTGGGCGCTTTCAATTCACCCAGGTAGGCTGATAGGATAGTCACTACCGCATCCCTGCCTACTTCATGAGGGTCAGTACAGCAACATCAGCAGCACTCATAAACACTGGGCGCTTTCAATTCACCCAGGTAGGCTGATAGGATAGCCACTACCTCATCCCTACCTACTTCATGACGATGCTTCTCAGCTTCAACAGAAATATGCACTTGATTAGCACCTCTGGACATAGCAGCGTCGTAGACATAAGGTTACTAAGTGTTAGACCTGGTGATGGTCCTCTTAGCTTCAAATGTACTCAGAAATTATTCTCTCTTACATATAAAGAAATCCACGTTTTGTTCACACCCTTCAATGTCTTCGGTTCTGGAGATCCGCACACTTGGTCCCACCCAATATGTTTACAAACTATCCTCGTGCACGATAGAACAGAACGTTTATTAAAATCTATCTCATTAGGCATCTAAAGTAGGCATTTAGGACATTTGTGCCTCTATCACGCACAAAACTACTATTTATGTATTAAAAATGTGCATTATCAGAATGGACAATGCCATTATGTTTACGTAAAGTATGTGAACGTACTTACGTTTCAAAATATTGATTACATTAAGCCTCCATCACAATACAACATAGGTTCTCGCTAAAAAAAGGCTTTGGACCGTGCGACGACGTTAGGAATTTGACCAATTAACCTTAAATAATTCAATACAACTGTAAAAAGCTATACAACGAAATGCTGAGAAGTTTTGCTCTAAACGTTGTTATCTTATTGGTGCCCTTAAAATCCTTTGTCTCTTCATATTTATAAAACTATTCTACTCAAAACTAAATTAAAACTTCAACTACTTTAAAATATAATATGTCTTGCTATACATAAAACGGTTATGGTAGGAAGAGTTAATTCAATGCGAATGTTGAGTTTATGTAAGACAATGAGAACAGCTCTTCATCTAAGTGGCACTAGATTTCTATTGGAAGAACCAGATGGAGCTCTACAGTGGCCAAAATAATAGGAATTCATTGTTTTGTTGAAAGTAAGTTTTGAATGCAAATAAAAAGAAGTATTGCCAAGGTACTCAACTGATTTGGCCGAGCTGGATCTCTTCAGACGGACGTGAACTCTTGGTGAATCTGAGCTCCAGATGCTTGTCACGAGACAAGTACTATTAGCAACTTTCTTCTGCCCTAATTATTTATACCCACATCTCATACAGAATTCCACTTTGGAGAGGCTGTGCAGACACTGCATTCGAAAGGTTATTTAGATTTCCAAAAGAGTTGTTCGAGTTATCAAAACTTTAAAACATAAAGAGTAATACAAGCCAGATTTCAGAGTTTGAGATGTTTAACTTACCATGTCTCTAAATACTAGAAACTACTCTGTACTGTATGGCTAAAGGTAGCTTCATACGTGGGCAAGACGTACACACTCGGGAAACTAGATGCATGGATAACTTACGAATTGGACCCTACAAGACGGTAGTCTTTACACTTTACACCTTTCCTCTCTCGGGCCGGTATTGTACTACTCAACACTCTTATTGATTCTTTAAAGAGAGCTCATATGACAAAGACATTCGGTAAAAAGTCAATCAGCTTCTTCTGCAGTCTTCTACTGAGCAAAGAAATTCTCTGCTAACAACTGGGAAACGGGTAATACGTACATCGGTACGGTGTGTATCTAGCTAGGGGGGAGGGGGCTAGTGGAGAAAGAGTATGAAAAAATGTGTAAATGTTAAAATTTGTATATCTGATTAGGGAACATTTGTCTATCGTTTTTACAAATAAAAGGTTCGTGTTCTATACAATGCGAATTGGCGCTCACTTCCGGACTACAAACTAATGTTTCGGGAGCGGATTTTTGACGCTATAGACAATATTGTCTCTGTACTATACTCTGTACTTTGAACCATACATTAATAGACATGACTGTATCGAGCAGTAGCAGCTGTGAAGTCTGTCAAGCTCTGCATGTTCCTTCCCGCCCGGGTGCAAGCTTGAGCGGACGAGACAGCAGGCACATGTCGGCAGAGCATAGCAAGCGAATGCTCCGGATGGTACTCGGACTGTGTTCTTGGTTGCGATGGTTATTTTCATCACTTTGTTTCATCAAGGGAAGTCAGATTTAAGAGTTTTAGTTAAAAATCATTTTAAAATGGTCGTTTTTAACAATAGAAATATCATGATCTCTTCGCATGAGTGCTGCAGATAGGCCTATAACTTAGGCAGGTATAAACAGGCTCAGGCCTGTTTAAGTGATTGAGTACCACTCGTATAAACACAGCAGAGAGTCGCACCAAACATTCCACGCATAAAATAGTCATAACCGAGTTTTACGCGAACCAGAGGTCCGTTCCGCCGGACGTGGCATGGCGCCATGCACACTTCGAGACACATTGTTGATGCTATAAATAAACAACAAGGAAAACCATTTATGTGCGCTAAACCCTTCCGGGGTAAATGTTTCATTAGCCCTTTATATCCGCAGAAGGGCGCAACTGTGCTAACACTGTGGCTGAAAGGGCTTACAGTCATTTATCATAATTACGTAAGTAGGACCCTTATGTGTGGGTGTGGGGGCTCCCGCCGCGAACACGATGTGATGTGCTTTGCAGAGCGAAGCGAGTTGATGTATTGTTATTTGTTATTTTTTCTCCCCTCCTCACCATCTTATGGGGTTTCACCCCTGAAAAAAAAACACATTGTCACATAAACTGAGGGGATTCGCTAAATAGAGGATTTGTTGAATTATTGTACATCCTGCATCTGGATCTTCTTCTAGGTCAAGCGTTTCATTAAATGATTTAGTATGCAAGTTCTTATGAAGAGCAAGTAAGTAAAATAACTGTTTTATTAGAATTTTTATATAATTAGTAGATTATGTCTAAATTAAATTAATCATAAATAGCTTTTTCTATCTCAACTAATTAATTATGTCATCAATATTTCGAATTATTTTTGATTTTTCTTCGTTTTCATCTTCCTATACATTTATGTCAGATACTGCCATCTCTATATACGAGTAGAAAGGCAAAGCTCTCGCTAACTCTACTTCACGATATCTTAGAAAGTTGAGATTAGGCACGCGTATGACTTAGTTAGAAAAACAACATGTTTATGAAGATCAAATATCTAGGGGTTGGATTACGGCTGCAACCCCAGAATAACTACAAGTTTCGTGTTTTTAACTTCCAGATGCCCTAAAGATGAATTTTGTTACATATGTGCCTTATGTTCTCAAAAGACAAAGTACAGATATTTCATGAAGATAAAAACCACCCATGGTGGAATAAATGGACTGTAATTCCTAGAAGACCTATGTATTTCTTTCTACATCTGGATGCCCTCGAAAGATAATAGTTAACGCACATATACCTTATGCTCTAAAACAACTAAAGCATTCTCTTGAGGAAGGAAGTATGGTATACAAGGGCAGAAAGTATATACTTGATCGAAGTAGGTTTCTAAGACCCACTTATGTATATATTCTTGATCAAAATGTAAACTGACATGTGGCGTCAAAAATATAATTAATTCAAACCAGAAGTGGCGTTACATGCACAAATTCTTAAGTAAGAGTCAGTCGAAATGTCGATTAACCTCTGACTCTCTTAACTGTAAACACTGGAATAATATCAACATGTATATTTGATATTGATATGTATTGATATATGTATATTTCCGTAAACTCCATCATATTACATTATAACTATTTTCACTAAAAATACTATGGATTTCAACTTTATTAGTACTCCTTACTGGCCAAAATATTTCAAATGTCACAGAAATCTTTGGAGCTATTATATAAAATATCATGGAATGTTGCAGAGAAATTCCAGTTATATCATTATTGTTATACTTATAAAAATTGTTTCACTCTCCGACTTCAGGGTCTCAAAACAGCAAAATCTTAAACACCAATTATTCGAAGATTGTTCAGAAGATTTTAATATCAGTACCATCACTAATCACAGGTGTGCTTGGTATGCCATGACTATGACATCCCAGTTGTTCAGCAGGAAATTGCGTGCGAAGCTATGACAAACTGTTAGAAGGATATAGCCTACAAGAATATATGCAAAATAAATAGTATACAAATATATTAAGAAATCCCTGCAACAACTTTAAAATGTTTAACATGCAGTGCAATTTATGGTAATAGACTCCATATAATTCAACTAGATTTGAGATTTCATGACAAATACGCTGACTGATCAATAGCATACCGATATCGCAGATCAGCTTAGTCTATGGCGTATTTTTATTGAGACTACAATAAATCCTCTCATTAAACTGATGACTGATAGGGTCAATTACCCTTTAGCCTCAATTAGCGTACTGAAACGACTACTGATAATAACAAGATCTGGAACTCGGCAGTAATATCTACGAAATTAAGCCAAAGTTTGTGAAGTTTTTTTTTTTTTTTTTAATCGGAGTCTTGAAGAGGAAGATGACGTAGGGAAGGGTTGATTCAATGTGAATGTTTAGTTTAGCTCCCAGTATGAGTAAAAAAACTCTCTACAGTGGTTAAGAGATCGTGTCTTAAACATCGATCGTAGTACACTCAATTGTGAACCTGATGAGACAATGAGAATACCTCTTCACCTAAGGAGTTTATTTTAGAGTTGGATTATATTAATGTTTAAGACTGCACATTTTTTATTTTATAATATAAAAGGCTAACTTTGAACGAGTTTTGGTTTTGGTTTATACATTAAGTGGGTTCTGGTAAAAAACTAAAAACTTAAATTACGAGTAGGCCTACATGTGTCATCTAAATGACTCAAGACAATGTAATGAGAAATGTGTTATCCATTTTGTTTGTTAATAATATATTACTCTTAAGGCAACGCAGCATTAAAAACGTTTTGATGATACCTGAATGTGGTTTTCGGGTGGATTGATGTCTTAAATTTTTGTAGTCTTAGCTCTCTAAAATGCCTTTTTACTTTCTCACTATGGTAGGAAGGTTAGGCAAGTTAGTTATTCCTGCCATCTTGAAACCAAACCCAGAAAAAATTAGTATACAAGTTTTTGATTGTTTTCAATATTTTAATATTAAATACAATAGAAAAAATAAGACTTTTTTGTACATATAGAAAATTTCATCCAGTTATATTTAACTAAAAATCTTGTAAATGTCTTATACTAATTTATTTATAAATATGTAGGCCTACTTACAGCAAATCATCTTCAATTCTATAAAAAAAATTCAAATCCATTATTTTCAGACATCTTCGTAAACATGATCACAAAATTCCCCAAACCACTTCCGAGTACTTAAAATGCCTATGATTCAACATAGAATGGCCAAAAAATAGTTTTCCTGAGTTATAGCACTGTTCCTAATGTTAATTTTATCTGTTATCAAACAAAACATATGTCTTGCTGATATAGTGATCATCATCTTTGTCTGTCCACAATGTTGGCTTCAATACTGAAATACAAATATCATAAATCTCGAGAACGGTTGGACTAATTTGATAATTTTTTTTTTATATTAATTTTTTGAAGTCCAAGGAAGGTTTATAAGAAAGGAAAGATCGGAAAATTGTTCCCGGAACACTGTATAATTTGGAAAATGATGATAATATTTAGGTCTCACAATACAAATTCAACTGACAAACAGCTGTTGAAATTTTAAAACTTTCTTTGGTGTTTCAGCTGAAGTTCGTCAAAAGGGCTAGAACATTTGTTAACATTTTAATTTTATAAAATATTGAGTACACAAAGCGTTATCAATAACGGAATGCAGAAAACAAAGACCAAGATACCCTATACATTTTATTCCAGATTGCATCAATGACGTAAAAAACCCCGCTAATTCATTATAAACAATTAGGTTAAAGTTAGTTTTTGGAGATGCTATTCAAATACTGTTATAGGACCTACCTTAATCAACAAAGATGTCAATGTTTTCACGTAAGGTAATCAAAACTAGTTGGCTTTCTTGACATTGTGATGTGGCATTTTTAAGTTGGCTTGAAAGAAAACAAAGGAATGAACATTAACATGTCTCAACAACCCATTCCTTCCCCCCCCCCCAGAATTGTAGATCCAAAAAATAGCAAAACCGATAAAACGTAAAACCTATTATATAAGATTATTTCGAAGTGTTTTATGAACTTGGTAAGGATTTCCCCTTAATCTGGAGTAGATGTATTTCGACCGTAGTATGCTTCTCAGTCCTAAATATGCATGTATATTTTCTTCATCGGGTCAATAAAGCAAACACAACAATGACACTGAATATATCTTAGACCGGAAGTAAAGAAAGCTGGAAATGAGCGATTTTTAGCGAAGAGTGTTTAGGAGATCTATGTTTATATTTTCTCAGGCAAACTCAGCTGTGACGTCGGTTATGTCATTCATTCGAACAAGAAATGCCCATATACGTGCAAAACCTGATACAAGGGTTACTCCCTTAACCTCTGATCGTCTTAATCATGAACACTGAAATAATAAATACCTGATGTATGCTTACTTAGTTTAAAAAATATAGGAGACCATCATATTACATCATAAATGCTTTCTCCAAGTAGGCTAAAGAATTCGATTTTAAAAATTGCGTTCAATGCCGCTTGTAACATGTAGAGCTAGACAAAATTGAAACACACACGAAACGAACACTCGAAATCACCTGTTGACAGTGGATGGGTGCCGGCAGATCATATCATTGATATACTCGTACTTGTTACAGTTTATTTCCTATAACCTTTTTAACGCATTATCGATAGATTTTACTATGTTGACAGTTTAACAGAATACGATCATTAGGTACCGCACCAGGTAGAATCACCGTTTTATACATTTATTTCAAATTAAACTACTTTATAATTTTTTAAAAGTTTATCTAGAAAAGAGTATCTTTCGAATTATGTTAGTACGATATTATGATTTGATAACCTACTGTTCAATCACTGGTGTTTGATTTTGAAAATAGAATGGAATAATTTGTAATTAAGAACTTTATAGTGCAATATTTTATACATATTTTGTACATAGCACAGGGACAGATTAAAATAAATTAACTAATTACAATACAAATAATAACTAGTTATAGTTTCGCATCACAACAATTGTGTATAAATGTAGTTATTTTGTTGCACCTGCACAGCTAACCTGCAGTTTCCTTATTATTTAACATTTTCATATGTTTTTTTTTTTTTTATATATAAAATTGGTTTCTTATCAACAGTTTATAGCTATATTTAAATTAGAGCACTACTCTGCGTTGTGTGTTTTGGTATTTGAAACTGGAACAAATCCCGCCACAAGCATAGCACATGGAGTTACTGTAGAACTACTGACGGCAAAGTTTGGAACTATAGGCCAACACAGTGTTGCTCCGTTCCACCGCAAGGTACCGGTATGGTAGTTAAACAAAGCTGTGTGTGCAAGTACATTTGATTAATTCTGGTTACACCGGACTAAAGTTTCAAATCAGTCGCCTTTTATTTAAATAATAATACACTTGTAACGATAATATGTATGTTCTTCACAATAAGCTATTAATAAATATAATAAAATAAATTATCAAAGATTCAGATGATTCTCACGGGAGTAAAAGCATGTACATTAGTAGTCTAGCCTAGCCTGGACTTGTAGCAGTTGTCAATTGTCATCTGTATGGTATTTACTTACCTCAGATACCGTGATGACTGTGCCACCCCATGATCTCAGTGATTAAGGGGTTCGGACCTAGCCTCTGCAACAGGCTAGGTTTCGAGCGTCTGAGAAGACTAGGAAGTTAGTCATACAGATGACCATAATATTATATTAGTGATGAGAAGAACGGGTCTTTGGAATGATCCGGCTCGAGCCGGATCTTAAGATAACTGTCATCACTCACTTCGTCTGCTCCATCCTATCAGATCATGGAATAAACTGATTAAAAGTAAATTTAGTAAGTTATTTTATCTTTATGCAATCGATTGTATTGGTTGGTTAAAATCATCAATTTGGTTTTCATTATAATGTTAAAAAAAATTTGTTTTTCATCCTGTGAACCATGAAATACAGTATTACTTACAAAATAATCATCATTAATATTATCTGTACAATAAAATAAATGTTAATGGATCAAAGGCTTTATAAGTTAAGTACAGTACAATAGTTTTCAATGAGGTGTAACTGTCCTTCATAATAAATTCAGATTTTAAACAGTTTTCTTCTATCTCTAGCAGATTATAAAGAACTAAGAGAACCGAAGAATGTGACGCTGGCTGGGGAATCTCATCTCAAGGGTCGCGACGCCATGGTTCAGATTATTTTAATCAGGAATCGGCTCACCAAATGACACGGTTCATTGCATCACACGATCTGACGGATCACATATCATTTCGTGACCCGGTTCGCTCATGATCTGAGCATCACTACCACTTATACATGAAGAGAATGATTGTAATACGTGATCAGTAAAGTAATCCTCAATAATGTTACTAACGGCTAGAACAGGGGAGACAAAACGTAAATTTCTGCAGTTGGAAGTTCAATTTCGATAGTTAAGACTATATTTGTCTATATCTACTTTATTCACTGAACAATGGCAAAGCCTGTGACTCCTGGCAACAACGTAGCCAGCGGGGGTCCAGACCAGAGAGTGTAACACGTGATATATTAACATTATATAGCCTAATTATTCCAAGACATCTAAGGCTAACCTAAAGCAAACCCAAGTAACATTTTTTCTATGTCAGGTAAAATCAGTCTTTTCAAGCATGTAGCTTGGTCCAGTATTATATTTATAATATGTTATTACTCTTCAACCAGTAAACCACAAAACCAAATACATAGTAACAATTCTAAGCTTCCCAGTTTCAAGGCTATGCTGAAGGTGATAATTTTAAATGCTTATTTAAACATGATAGCTGTAGAATGTAAAAACTCTTATGTATAAAATTTATTTTATATGTTACCTTTATTTAATATATATATACACATTACTTCAAGTGGGCTGATTTTTTAAAATGTCATGGTATCATATATACATAGTTATTGTTATAATTTCCTAGGGACTTGTCTTATTAGGGTTTATGGAGTAAATATTTAAAAAATCTTCACAATTCATAAATTTTTATATTAGAGTACCTAACTAATTTCCAGATAGGCTATGATAAATCATTATTCATGAAGAAGCATTGTCAAATCAGATTGTGTTTCCCTTTGGACAACAATGAGTACCTACTCAAAGAACTGATATAAACAAGGATTGTTTAAACGTGATATATTTTAGTCACAGTTATGTTAAATATGGAATTCAAGGTAACAAAAGGTTGGATGGTACTAGTAACACAGTGTATGAAGTATTTAGACATTAAATGGTGGCAATAACTTCCTGCTCCTAGTCATACCTAAAACCCTGGATTGATTACAGGGTTAGGTATCTTCCAAGTTGTTGAGACTCCATGTTAAACTAAATGTCCATTCAAATGATTCCCACTTTTACTGGACATATGATGTCCTTATTAAACCTATAATTGGAGTTGCATAGCAAACAAACTCTTTACGGTGAGTTCTGAAACATATCTAGGTTGATAATCAATTAACCATAGGTATTGTCGAGGCTTTTCATTTTGTGTTATCAGAATACTAAAAGCAATTGAGATCTCAACATAATGATATTTCATTGAAGTATTAAATATGCAAAATTAAATCACAGCCTAACTTTTTGTATCAGCCTTTTTTATACAAACTAAGTTTTATTAAAGAAACCTAATAATGTTTTGTAATGAAAAACAATTTAAGTTACTTGAAAAGTAATCCACAATAAAGATTATTCCAGTATTTTCAAATATTTAGTGTCAAAACTATTAATAAATCCACTTCTAAAGTTAGGAGTTTCAATTTCTCATGCAAACCCCTCCTTTATAAAGTACAAAGTTATTGAAAAATGAAATTTGTCAATGCTCAGAACATAATTTAATTTACATATATGAATCCTATTTTATATTCATTAAACTGATGACTGATAGGGTCAATTACCCTTTAGCCTCAATTAGCGTACAGAAACGACTACTGATAATAACAAGATCTGGAACTCGGCAGTAATATCTACGAAATTAAGCCAAAGTTTGTGAAGTTTTTTTTTTAAATCGGAGTCTTGAAGAGGAAGATGACGTAGGGAAGGGTTGATTCAATGTGAATGTTTAGTTTAGCTCCCAGTATGAGTAAAAAAAACTCTCTACAGTGGTTAAGAGATCGTGTCTTAAACATCGATCGTAGTACACTCAATTGTGAACCTGATGAGACAATGAGAATACCTCTTCACCTAAGGAGTTTATTTTAGAGTTGGATTATATTAATGTTTAAGACTGCACATTATTTATTTTATAATATAAAAGGCTAACTTTGAACGAGTTTTGGTTTTGGTTTATACATTAAGTGGGTTCTGGTAAAAAACTAAAAACTTAAATTACGAGTAGGCCTACATGTGTCATCTAAATGACTCAAGACAATGTAATGAGAAATGTGTTATCCATTTTGTTTGTTAATAATATATTACTCTTAAGGCAACGCAGCATTAAAAATGTTTTGATGATACCTGAATGTGGTTTTCAGGTGGATTGATGTCTTAAATTTTTGTAGTCTTAGCTCTCTAAAATGCCTTTTTACTTTCTCACTATGGTAGGAAGGTTAGGCAAGTTAGTTATTCCTAAAATAAAAATATGCATTGCAGGATTTAATTCCTATAAAAACTATACACCTAGTAGTAGTGTACACAAGGTGCAGCTATATTTTATTACTAAAATACCCTTTTAGATTGTACTATAAAATATTTAGTGCTTGAGATTGGAAATATAGTATCAAAATGACACGTTCGATGATGGCATCTGTAATAATGTTCCAAAGTGTCTTTACATTCTTGAAGGCATTGGAAATAGTTTGAATTTGGGATATGGTAGGAATGAAACAAAAGTAATAATTGCAAATGAATATATTAGCTATGCATTTTGATTGCGTCCAAATTTAAAACTATACTACAGAGAAAGCTGTTGTAACACAATAGTATTGCGCTGTGTCTAGGACACTTATTAACTAACTAATCTAATTTAAGAATTCAAGTTCCTTTCTAAAATCATATAAATATATTCAATTTGATAATAAATATACATTTTCAGATTTTCTAGACAGGAAATAAATATTAAGTTACCTAGCCAACATGAGCTATATTACATCAGTCTTATGATAGAAGTCAACAAGAAGCACTGCCCACTTGATATCTGGTTCAAGGCACACCTCGCAACAATCCATCACTTCATCACAATAGCTTCTAATTATACATTAGCTTACAAATTAGTTTCACAATATTTTACTATATTCTTAATTATTACGAAAGAGTAATCAGAAATATAAAATATACTTTTTCCTATTTTGTATTAAAAATAAAATTAAACAATGCTTTAATGGCTGAATCTGTCACAGAGCATACAAGGTTAATGAATTTAATCTTAATCTTGCTTGTCGCACATGACCTCTCATTTCTATGCTGAGAAATTTATTAAGGGTTGTCAGTTTGCACTAATATTATCACAAGTTTCAGAACTCCTTTCCCCATAAAAATAGTATTTCAATTAACATTAGGCATTTGATTTTGCTTTGTTCTGTATTTGTTATTGTTCATTAAATCAAAATGGTATTTTAGTTCATCTATAAAACTTACCTTGTTCATATTATAAAGTGCACATATTGCCTTACAAATTTTGTACTTACAGTTTTTCATGTTTTATGAGTAAAATCATTTTTCCAGTGACTATTCAAACACAGTGTTTAAGACACAATGTTTCAATCCACGCTCGACACAAAGCAGGAGTATAAATGGATTTTATTAGCAAGAACATCATACCTGTGTAGTATGATGTATGCTTGGATGTAAATGTATACACAAGTGTGAATGTTATCACTTTCACTGCCGAAAGCGTAATTTGACGCTGCGCATGGAATGCTATTGACTGCCGACGTTTTTTGACAGTGCCAACTTTTACAGTAATAAAAATGCATTTAAACGTATTTGGACTACGGCATTGATAGCCATTCACTATTTCCATGTTTTTATTTCTTTCTGTATGGATTATGATCTATAAAATGTTTGTTGTTGGCAGTCATCTGAAATATCAGAAAAAATTGGTTTGTTTATGAACTGGTAGTCGCGTTGTATCGGCCGTTTGTTGTCTTTCTGCTAATTTGTCATCTGCATTGTTGTTCTGCTTGCTATTATTACTTTAGTTTACGATTGTTTTGTGAGTAATAAATGCAATGGATCGTGGTAGCATTGAATACAATCAAGTGCTTCAAGAATTACTCAGATTTTCAAGTGACAGTGATGATTTATTCTAAGATGACACATATGATGATCCTGATTTTACTACTGATCGACTTGTTGACATTGTTTTTTCACTCAAATAACAAATATAAGCAAAACAGTAATAACAACTTTTATTCTTGTTTGTTGCAGAATTTTATAGTTACATACAAAGCTAATTGTTGTTTCATAGTTAATTGTTTTTAGCTTCTGATGATGGTCCTGACACAAGTAGGTTAGGCCTCCACATAACGTAAGTGGATTCCAATTGTAAATATGTGCAGTTATAGTGAAAGTAATTACAAAGCTAAATACAGCAAATAATAATGAGAAAAATATTTATGTTATATACTAAGTGCATAGTGATGTTTTTTGGTCAACTTTTTATTTTTTGTTTTAAAACAAGACTTACTGTTTGTAAATATTTATGCATGAGCATTTATGTAGAAAGAGGAAGAACTGAGCTTAAAAAACCTGAGTCCCATGGTTTTATTATAATTAGCTACAATATAATTGGAGTTGCATTATTTGAGTTTGTTTATTTCTAAGTTTTGATGTATAAAGCAAATAATTTACAAACAATAACTTCAATATTTTATGTTTAAAAACAAGCACCAGTTTTTGATGCTTTCCAACTAAACTGGAGAAACTGCTGATCAATTAAGGCAAAATTTTTGTGCACGATACAGTAGTTATAAGTGTACAGTTTTTGAGTATGTAATTTAGAATTATATGAAAACAAATTGTTATTAAAGTACAATATTAATTTTATTCTTGTTAATTTGTAAACCACTATCTAAAACATTCAAGTTTTAACATAGATTTTATTGAGCATATTTTTGTTAGTTAAATGTGACTGGCACCTGCTCGCGTACACTACCAGAACACAATGGATGGGTCACTTCCTTTCCATTATGCAATACAATTGACCAGAAATGCACCTATTGTTAACTGATGTCATATCTTTGAACTCCGTTAAACCTACATAACCTGTGTTGTACATGTTCATATCAGCCAAAATGCCCAAAGCTCCTCAATGATCAGATTTTTAAGTTTCAATAATTATCATATATAATATATATATTTATGTATAAAATTTCATCAGTGAAGGTATTAAATGAAATCATACAAAGTACCTGGTGTACCACAAAATGTTTTGGTGTGGATAATCATGTCTTAAATTTAGCAAGATCACTTTTAACACATTCAACTACACTTCAATAACTATGAATAATATTCAGATTCTAGTCAACAAATATTCAGTTGGAGAGGAAGATTCACAACACTGCCAGAAGCAGAAGTTATATAACGATCATGGTACAGTACAGGTTTTATAACCATAAACTCGGCCAACATGTACTAACTTGCTTGATAATATCTCAAGCACAACCACTGGACCTATCGTGAATGTCAGCAGTGCATTTCTCTGTTCAATGGCTATCCCGGCGTGCTAGTGAGAGGTTACTGTTGCTCCTTGTTGAAGTGATTACTTCTTTTGGCGGGATATGGATGTATGTTTTGCACTGGGGAAAAAAACTGTTGATTTTGGATCTCACCTTACATCTATTTAAACAATAAAATACATAAAAACAAATTTTAATACAAATTTTGCTGAAGAAAAGTCAAAACTATTAATTGCCTTTCTTATTCAGTTATCATAAACCAATAACTTCTTTTTTAGAATATAATGTAACAAAAATGAAGTAATTATTTCGGAAATACAAGATTTTTACTGAAAATGATAATGACCAAATTATAGAATCTAATATAAATTATAATAATGAAAATGTATAAATATATCTTACTTTAATATTTAGACGTAAGTGACTATTGTAATATATGAATGTAAAAAAATTATAAAAATATGTAGAAAATTCATAGAAAATTTAAATCATTTTATGGTAAAAGTGTTTAGTTTATCTTATTATTTTAAAATATAAGAAATAACCATTTAATAATTATGAAACATACTTTTTTAAAGATATATTTACAGCCCGTTATAAGAAGTAGCTACTTCTAATGGTCAGTCCCGCAACTGATTATTAATTTTTTTGATCAGGGAAAATTTGTCAGAGAAAGTTTTTGGAAAGAGATTCATTCATTTGTAATTTAATTTGTTTTCATTGGATGTTTATTTTAACCTGTATGAGCTGTAGAATTAATAAGTGGATGTTCTTCTGGGTCTGGGAACAAAGTTGGCATATCCACTTACTGATCCCATATTTATTCAAGAAAATGGTTTTTATGTAATAAAAATAATTTAATAAAATTACTAAGTTAATTTAATTAGCCCCCACTCTTAATAATTGTGAATTAAAGTGTAATTCATCTGTATATGTTATCTATAGTTAACTACATTATTATAAGTAGCATTAACTTGTATTTTAGGTTTAACTGTTTATTATTGAGCAATGAAGACAAGTGTAAAGTGCATTACATTTTTGATGTTTAAAGTATAATAATTTCAATTACAGTGGAGTTTTGAGGATTTCCTCTCCATCACTATCCTCTTCACTACAGCTGATTTCAGACTCACTTAGTCATTGATGTTTATTATGAACTGCTCAGTTACATCATCTAATACGTGTTCCTTTTCAAAGTATTCTTTTCTACTTTTATAACTACATCACAAACTTGTTTCCACCCTTCTACAAATATACCTTTAATTTTATTTTTATAAAACTGAATTGTATTGTCTATTTTAACAGTCACATTTTTATTTAGTTACAAAGTTTTTAATTATTTCCTACATCATCTTGATTGGATTAAGGCCAGAATGGTGTGGCAGTAATCTAACAACATACTCAATGACCCAATTGGTTGAGGAAATTGTAAACAAATGTTATATCTGTCTTTGTAGAGTTTAATTGGTCCATACAATTCAGGTTTTGTACATCTGCACGTGTTCAGTTATCTTCCTCCGACTACATGTCTCTACTAGTGTACGATTTTGAGCTTATGTTTAACTCCCTTTAAACCACCCCCTTCCTCCTCAGCCTTATGTCTCGATCACCACTGCTCTTCAAGCATGGTTATAAAGATCTTACTGTATCACACACAGTCCTCTGCACTTTGGTGGAGTGCCCATTCAGCCAAGCAGGCCATGGTAAATTAAAAAAAACCTGCTCACACATCAGTATAAAAAAGAAAAATTTTAAATAGTGGTTTACAAAATTACATCCCCAAGATAAGATAATGATTCCATAACATGACCAATACTGAATATTTTAATATTTTTAACTGTCCAATCAAGACTTCAAGTTATTGTTTGTAAGTTATTTTCTTTATTTTTCCAAATGCAGAAATAATCAAGCTAAATTTTAATTTAACTCCTGTTATTGCAGCTCTATAATGGTTAGTTTATGGTTAACTTTCAAACTTGTGCATCTAACTTTTTTGATCCGTAAGTTGATTTAAGAGTAGACAATTTTCAATAACCTTTTTTTCTTTAACTTCATCCAAATTGTGTTCCTTGGTCCTGTAACTACCAACCCAACTCTTTTTACTTCTTTGTTAATAAACACATGATACCAAAAATAAAATTTACTATTACAAGAGATTTTAAATCATAAATTCTAAACTGTCAGTTCAAGGTGGTGCAATCAATATTTTTTGGGTACATTTTTTGTAAGGTTACAACCTCTTAGGATATCTTTTCTGAAGATATGAAAAGTAGAACAATATTTTTTGGTTACACCATGAGATGGGTATTTAAGGTAGGAATTTTACAACCAGTCCTCAGTAAAAATAGCTGATGATAAGAATGTGAATATTTTTATACTAAATAAAGAAAACTAATCAAAATTACAACTTTGTCACTATAGATTTAACAACTGTTTAAAATTTCAAAATGATTATATTTAATTATATTTATTTTGGAGGTTATTCGAATGTACAATGAAGATGGTTTAACTCCATACACTTGAAGGCAGTTGTTATAATTTGTCCTTGGAGCTTGTATGGCCACTGCCATTTTGTTGGAAGTGCGGATTAAATTTTGCTATAAAGTTATCTCAGCTCATATGTCCAGCTGTATTGGTCAAGATATAATAAATCTGTAGCTCATAAGGCCAACACCATTGGCCACTAAAAAAAGTTATGTTCTATTCTCTTTGTTTTATAATGAATGGTGACTGCTGAAACCTATCGAACAGCTTTATTTTAAAGTAATTTTTAAGTAAAGCAGTAAATTTTATATCAGTTTATAATTCTCTAAACATTGACTGTTCAAATAAGACAAATGACCTATACACTAAAGTGATAGAAACCTAGAAAATTATATTTATCTTTGTTAACAATATACGTAAAAGAGTTAAATCCCCCAAATGTATGTTTATCTTTGTATAAAAAAATTCATTAAAAACAAATTTTTAATTTCTTCTTTAAACATTTTAAATTACTATGCATATAACACGGAGGGTATTGAAAAATAATTCTGATCTGGAAAGACAAACAACAAATCAAGCCGCCTAGGTGTCAATGAAAGTATTGCGCTCATCTACACTGGCCATTCAAGCGCAAAAGGTTAAGACCAAAAACATGTTTGTACAATAAAATGCTTAAAAAGGATTCTAGTTTGATATTTTTATACTGGAATTTTATACAGTGAATTATGACTTCAGTGAGAGGCATTTTTTTAATGAATTATGATTTCAGAGAATTACATTTTTATTAATAAAACCATGTTCCTTCCTTCAAGTAATATTTATATATGTATACATTGTGTAAAACATGGAATGATCTAAACAAATCCCCTTGTTCTATCTAATAAAAGTTTTTTTAATCAAGAACAAAAGGCTGACTGCACCACCTTTATAAAAAATCTTGGCTTTCAAGAAAAAATTAAGACGGAGCAATTGATAATGATAATTACAAAATCATCAACACTAATAACGTCTACTACAGGATAAGTCTATGACAATGTGTACAATGAAATATATTTGTCATTTATCCTGAGTATCTTATATTACAAGCTGAATGTTAACTGCTTCTATAATTGTTGCAATTTATAAATCAATATAGACTAAGACACAATAATAGCTCCTGTAATTTTAACAGCTGATATTTTATTATTGTTTATAACAACATTCTCTACTGACAATGTCAATGCACAATTACAATACTGTAATTCTTGTATCCGGCACACATACAAATTCTACTAAATTTCAATATACAAGTTGTTTGCATAACAGTGAATTGATGACTACAATAAATTTGTTTATTCCTATAAAATATTGATGGTAAACAATAAGTGTAAATTGTAATTCTTTTGTTGGATAATTGACATATATTATTATCTCTGTAGGAATGAAACCTTCAATATTTTATAATTAGGATAAGATTAATTGATATTACTCAGCATATAGCTAATGTAACCAAACAAAAACATGAACTGAAGACTGGAATGTTAGAAGCTGAGCTGAAACCTTTAGTATGACACAACAGTCTCATGATAGATGTTTCACAGAACACCTGTAGACTTCACGTAAAAACAAGATTTTATTTACAGCCAATATCAATAATTTTCTTTGCTTCTGATTTAAAATTTATCATTGCTGAAATAGATAATCATTTATATGTTATGTTAACTATATATGCAAAATATTTTAAACTAAATGTTTATTACAAAAAATATAAATTAAAACAATAAAAATCACTTAAACCAATGGTTTTTATGCATGCAGTATATGTATTTACTGTTATACAAATCCAATGTTTAGCAAAATGATAAGCCCAACCAAACCATATTACTCCAAAATTACTAAACATATTAAATAACTGTGGGTTTTAAAATAAAAGTATTAATAAGAAAACAATAGTTTTATAAAAATAATTTAATATTAACAGATTTACAGTTTTCCCTGAAGCATTTTATTCTAATGTGGTACATGTCTGGATCACAATATTCATCATTTTACATCGCTTCATTAAACAGCAACAAAATCAACTAATATTTCACCAAATTAATTAATAAATTCAAAATAATATAACAGGATTATATGGCACAAAAAAAATGTCGTTCATTGGTCTTAAGACCAATGCTTCGTAATTGTACAAAGCAAGTGTAACTATTTTTATCAATAAATTTTACACAAGATTTCATTACAATTAAAACTTCTACTTTTAGTACTATGCATTTAGTTAAATAGAAAAAAAATTAAATTTTTATTTATCATTTATAATGTAAATAACGTAATGAAACAACTAATCATATAAAATCTAATCAATAATGTATCTTATTTAGCACGGTTATACAAAATAATTGTGTGTTCCAAAACAATAACCACATCTGATAAAATATTTGTTGTTTTGCTGCTATTTATTGTTTAACACTGTTAGTAACATCTATAAAATATTCAGTGAATTACAATTTGGTAAAGCAACCAAAAAAATATTTTATGCAATCCCTGTGATTTGTGAAAATATTTTTAATACTGTTAAAATTACTTATGATTCTTCATATACAACAAATGGCAAAGTTTTAATTTCACACGCTTTTGTGCTAAACTCCAAAAACATAAATTACATGGGAAGTATGAGACAGAGACTTACACTACACTTAAAGTTACTAAGTACTTTACGAACCTTAAAGGTTTGATGAATATAAATATGAAATGTACAAACATGAAATATAAAATTTAGTTTATGTCAAAAAGACAAAAACAAGTTTATATTTTTTACAATGGATACGTAAAACAATATACATAAATAAATAGATTCAAAATACAATAGACATGGTTTTATCACAATATTAATATCTACAGTTAGTTAAGGTAACTCACTTTTATTTTATCATTGGCCAAATTTAAATCTCATGAACCCAATATCAAAATTAAGAAGACACTGAACAGTAAAAAGCTTTAGTTCCTAAACTGGTTTCACTCTTCAGTGTCTCATAGAAATTGTCAATTAACTGTTAGTAAAACTTATTTGAAAACGGTAAAGTTTCAAGTCCTATTTTTCGAGTCTAATTTTCTTTTACAAATTAGGAAGAGAATTTAAAATGAGAAAATTGTCATTCAAAACTATTACAGAATGCATCACACATTTTTGGACAGTTGTCTACTTGGACAATAAACAGAACTTGACAATGCATTGTCAATATTTTGCCAATGTAGATTCCTCTTCATGTGTTAAGATAAGTGTTAAAAAACACATCAAAATAATTTTACTTTCTCTTCTGTACTTATGTGGATCTATTAAGCTTCGTTACTTACTATCCTGTCATGACATGCATGGATTAAAATCAACTTATACATGATTTGAAATACTTCGATAGATAATAAAAACTTTATTATGATCATATCAATTCTTTAAAATGGTTTTGTACGCATGTTTTACACTGAACAATTTTTTTTTTATATGAGAGAACATTTTACCGTTTCTATGATAATAGGATAATAGACTAGCACCATATTTTTTTGTAATAAAATGAAACATAAGACTACATGTTGTGTATAACTGTCGTTGAGCAAATAAAACTACAACTATTAGGATATACTTCTATGAGAAAGTACACAATACTAATAAAACCACATTCTTTCTTGTTAAAAAAAGTACTATTTAAAGCTTCTGTTGAAAAACAATCCAACAGATTCTGTAACTGATCATAAACTGTCACAAAGACTGATGCTCTGATTTTAACTCCTGTGCGATCGAGTGCGGCTAACTGTATAGGGAAATTCAACATGTTATAGTTTGTACTACTATACATTTATAGTAGTAAACATATGATAAGGCTCACACTAAGATACTTTTAAATATTTGTGTTTGTTCACTTTACTATGACAACTCCTGCCCACTCTTGACGCAAAGTTATTTCTTCATTATATCTCTTCTGAAAGAGGATTAAATCAGAGACACACTCATTTGATTGGGTACCCATATTTGGACTGGACTGTGTCATCAGCATTTTTTGTAATGTAATAGTGTACTGGAATTTTATGTCACAGAAAAACATTAACCCACTGACTACCAATTAAAATTTAAATATTTTATTCTCAGGTACTGAATTAATTTTTAATTTTGTAATAGAAATCGTGTTAGTGCTTAGGGTTAATTAAAAATATTAAATGACCATAATATAACATGTTAAAATGTTATTTTTCTATTATATTATATTTTAAGTATTTAGTTGCCTAGCAACAGTTGGATTTATACCAGATCTATCACTAAAAATAAAATTATTAATATCAATTAATTATAAAATTATTATGGATCATTTAGCTTGCCTTAGCCACTCCAAAGTGTGAAAGTTAGGCCTTGTCACATAATTTTCTAAAATTTCTTCATTGCCAAGAAATACCTCTTACTTCCACTACTACTTTCAATCAAAATTCATTATTAAAGTTACAATCACACACTTTTTACTTCATTGAGTATGTTCTTCACAAAGTTACTAAAACTCTTAAGAAAAGAAATGATCTTACAGCAAAGTCATTTCAGAATTCAGACAGCAACTAATTAAAACAAACAATCAATTTTGAGTCAACCAGCTTCAAAAATCACCAACAAGTTATATTTTAACAGACCAATATAACAGTATAGGCAAATGCCAAAATAGGCAATATCAAGGATATGTTTTGACTCCAAAATTACGAACTTAGCATGACATGCTGCACCCGATATTAGTAATTACGCTGATGGTAACTGATGACGGGCAATATGTAGCCAGTGGGTTAACAAGTAGTTTTAAAATTAAGTAGAATATTTTGTGTCCTCGTATTGTGTCTATGCATGGACGCTATTAAACTAGGCCGCTGAGAGGCGCAGCCTTAAAAAATGTTGTGATACTGAATTAAATTGACTATGACTAGGGTAGGGTGGCCAGCATTACTACTGATTTTATGAGATTTTGGGCAATTCATAATGCATATATGCAGTGACAAAGATAGAGACAACAGTGTGAGCTATGGCATTGCTTATTAAGCTGACAACAATGTACAGGGAAAATCCAATTTAGAAGTTTAACGTGATGACAATATAGTAGTCTTGACAAGCATTGGGCCCGACAACTGAATTTTGATGCTGCACCACCGGCAGTCCTAGTAGCACAACACAGCGGCGCCACTAAGCGGACTAGTGTAAAAGTGGCCAAATGATGCCTCTCTGATGACAACAGCCAAACTTAGAATTCCCCAATCCGTCCCAAACTGAAACATGGATCTCAGTTCTGACAACTTTGTAGTTACTGTTGTATTGTTATTATAACTTAATGAACTTGTTTCAACTGTTTTTACAAATTTTAGATTTGATTGCATTACTATAAAGCTAAACAAGAACTTCTGATACTTGTTACGAAAATTATACATTTCACCATACTGCAACAAATTCACATTAACCAATAAAAATTTGAAAAAATTATTTCATAGTGCACTGCACTGATATGTTTAGTTTGATAAATGAAACTAAAAGTTAAAATATCTGAGCAACCAACTCGTTGACATGTGAGTAGCCATACACAACATTTTATTGTATCACAACAATCGGATTTGAATAAATTGGAAACAAAATAAAAACCATGTCTACAAAATCTTATAGATAAAAATTGAATTGCAGATACTCTGCAGAATGCCAACTTTAGGTAATTTCAAAACTGGTTTACAAGAAAACATATCACAATGACAGCGGTAAACTAAGGATCAGTCTGGGCAAAAAGAGGAAGGGTAAGGTAGGTTAGTTGTTATTTTCTCCATCACACAAGGAACTGATGATATCATTACACTCTAGTACGTTGGTCTCCAATGATTCCAGTTCCTCGCTGATGTCCTCCCTGTCTTCGCTGTAAACCTCTGGCTTGTCAATCTCTGTGAACGACTTCAGTGGTGGTGGACGTTGACAACGTCTGAAGAACAAGCCCAGCTCAATTTCATCTAACGGTCCAGCAAAGGGCACTACCTATAACAATTTACAAATAAGTCACATTTCTGCCTTCAATCACCATTTCCATTTTTCACCACTCTTGTTCCCCGAAATAGAGTGTAGACTCTACAATCGGCAGTGCAAACTCGATACCTCAGGTCTGCAAGATTTTTCAAGCCAAAGAGGGGGTGGACGAAAACACTACATTTACCCATAAGACCTGAGATATATTCAGGTAGTGCCAAGAGCTGCCCCGCAGTATTTCTTGTTCTGCCACTAAATTTCGATCATACTTCATCGTGCTATTAAATGCATGATGTGTACTTTATTATTATACTATAACCTTATTAATCAATATTTATATCATAGGCCTACATCAAAATCCCTTTTTTATATGACATAATGTACCAGGTGCCCCACGAAGAGGTTTAAAAGTTCGATTTTATATTACTTGCCCATTTACGCACTGAACATATTGAAAATTTTACCATTTTGCTTCCTACAAAAATTCATTTCTTGAAACTACCTGATTTGATTACTGCATTGCAGTTTTAAAGAACAGCTGTTTAATAACACTCATTGTTGAAAACAGCTGTTTGATTGAAGAAATTGCTTGTGCTATAAAAACAACCTAACCTCCTCCATTAGAGATTTACTAATATTGAAGTTAGAGAGAAATGGGTGTTAATGTTGAACAAAAAGTGAAGCGTTTTGCGTGGGCTATTGCTTTTGGCAACATTACAGAAGCAATTAGATAATTTCAGATTGCCTACCCAGGAGTTGAACCCCCTAGCAATCCAACATTAACTATGTGGAAAAAAATCTTTGGTTAGAGACTGGAAGTGTCGTAAAAAAGTACTCTAGAAGATCAAATGAGGAAAGAGAAGTACTAGTATGCGCATCAATGCTCCGCTCTCTAGGTAAACCGAAATCACTAAGGAAGGTTGAACTTGAAACTGGTGTTCGAAAGTCTTCAGTACAGAGAATAATTCATAAAAACAAAATGAAATTGTACAAAAGACACCTAGTCCATAATCTTCTTGAAGATGATCCGGACATGAGAGTGGAATTTTGTTTTCGTATCATTGAGTTTCATGAATTAGATCCTAATTTGGCATAGTCAAATTGTTTTGCTGTGAGTGCTGTAAATGGGCATATTTGTAATTTTTACAACACCGGTAGTCCACACATTCTTGAACAGACTCTACTCAAATCAAAAGGAATTACTGTTTGGGCAAAAGGAAATAACAGAGAACACCCGGTAGGTTGGCTGGCCATGCATGTGACAACACATCGTTGTAGCTGTGTAGGTCGTACATTTCGTTTGAGAAGAGCACTCACAGGTCGGTTTGTCATGAACAAAGCTAGTATGGCCACACTCAAGACCCACTGAACTACGTTGCTATTATTTGAAATACAAAATTAATTCCTCGACCTATAGGGTTCAAAATCGCTGCTTTCTATTGGGAAATGTTGCAACTATGTAAATCAGTAGTTCACATTATTTCCTATTACCTTAGTTTCATTCTGAAGCCTTGTGTAGTACAACGTGCTTCTACTGCTAACTGCTAATGATATAACAGCTAATTTTATATATTTACTAATGTTATTTTAATAATAAATGTGTCATCATGGTTGATAGTAGTGACCTAGGTTCTGAGGGGATATGATGAATTATTGAAACCCTCAAGTCTGAAGATAGTGATGGTGATTTTGACCATTTCAATGGATGTGAATCTGAGCAAAATGGAGAACAAGAGATGAACGTTGACAATTTCTTCTACAGTGACCACGAAAGTAATGTTAGTTAGCTTAGATGATTCCTTGGTACCCGAACTTAACATAGACCTAGAAATTTCCGAAAATAGAGAAGAAAATCTGCACCAGATCACTCCACCACAATCGACGAGTGGCGTGAGCGGAGAGATAATAAGTTTTGAGGAGTTTTCTTATAAAAACAAAAAAATCAATGTGGCAGTATTGAAAGAATACAACACTTCTAGAATTGTAAGCATTCCTAGGAGTAATCATGGGGTTATATCTAAAACCAGAACTAGATCATTTCTCAAATGACTGGCTAGATTCCCAGCCATTTTTCAAAAATGTTTTCAGCAATAAGTACTACATTTGTGCTCTCCAACGGATCCAAATTCTTTAGGTGTTTTTTCACTTTCTTCCAAGGTAAGATATGTGGTTTAATATTTGGAAAACAAGTTAGAGAGTATACTGTCCTGGAAACAAAATTAGTATCAATGAAAGCACAGTAGGCTTCAAAGGAAAGATAATGTTTAAAGTATGCTAGGGCGAGCCCCAAAAGTTGGGAATTAAAATGTTCATCCTCATTGATTCTGCAAATGGTTACATTTGTGCTCTTCCACCTTACTGGGGGCAGCTACAACTAAATTTCTTGTCAATAATCCTGATTTGCTGATGACAAGAGTCGCGCTAACATTGTTAGAAAGTCTTAAAAACACATATGGAAGCATAGAAGTTTGTGTTTTATGACAGGTGTTATTCTAGTGTTGAACTTGCCACAGAGCTAATTAAAGAAAAGGTGCATCTAATAGGAACCATTGTTAGGAACAGGAAGGGTTTAGCCGTAGATGTAAAGAAAAAGAAGAAAATTGTAAAAGGGGCTATCACTGTTTACAGGAAAGATGATAAGATTAGTATCTTACAGTGGAAATACAAACGGAGAGTTCTTATGATAAGTAGTCTCTATGATTCATCTACGGAAGAAGTGAGATGAACAGTTAAAAATAAAGTTGAAGAGGTGTTGTCTGCAGGTACAACGAATCGATGGGAGGTGTCGATATTGTAGATTATTTTAGCTTCAGATACATTTACAAAGAAAACAATTAAGTGGTGGCGCAAAATTTTCTTTTGGTTGTTGAAGGTGGGTGTTGTGAATGCCTTTATATTATACAACAGCAACAGGCCCCCTGGGATGAGAGCAATATGCCAGCTCCAGTTTAGAAAAAGTTTGATACAAAATTCATAAGAGGAACAAGAAATCTGAGAAAGAGAGGGAGACCCGCTAGTTCTGATGAAGATGAAAGGCTTAATGGGAAACTTCATATTCCTTATGAAAGGGAACAGAAGAAAGACTGTGCCATGTGTAGCAATCTATCAGTACCAGGTGGCAAGAAACGGATAACATTGTACTGCAAGACATTCAATATTGGTTTATTTTTTCAGCTTATATTGCACTACACCTTTTTATTGTTCGTAAGGTGCATATATGTTTCTCTAATATTGAATTAATTCTCAATAATGAAACTCAGTGTAGATACATTTTTTAACTTTATTAACTGAATTAATAGATTAAATTTCTACATTTTATACTATACTTGTTTTTTATATTTATTACACTTATATAAATACTTTTCTTCACTCTAAGCTACACAATGTAGTTTTTACTTTCTAACACTAAAATTATTATTATATTTATAATTAATCCTAACTTCACAATTTTTGACATTTATATTTTGTATTATGTTATAATGCAATTATAATTTGTAAATAAAGTTGACCATGGTCATTAGCTAGCTACAAGGAACATGGTGGCGGAGTCTGTGAATGTAGCCTCACAAAAAGGGGATAAAGAGGTTAATATTGCCTCAGATTACTTCCCCAAGCTGTCAACACACTACCCACCAGTGGAAATACACAGGCTACTGCAGCTCTGTGGAGAAAGAGGGGCACGCCTCATCCTCAGCTGTGACTGCAACATTCACCACACCTTCTGCGGCAGCACCAACATCAACCCCAATAGGTGAGGAGCAGTTTTTTTTTTCTCGAATGACTTAGTTCTAGAAAATAGAGGATCTAGTCCCTCATTTATTATTAGAGAAAGACAAGAAGTTCTGGATATAACTTTATCTAAAGGACCCAAAAACATAAACATAGAAAGGTGACGTGTTTCACAGGAAGCCTCACTATCGGACACCACCACCCCATTAGGTTCGACATAGAGGCAGGAGTTGAGGTGAACGTGACCCACAGGGTTCCAAAATCCACCAATTTGGAGGGGATACCGAGGACATCTCTAGCTACAATGTTGGAGGAAATAGAACCTTACCAGAAAAAAGTATTGCCTAAATAAACAAAACACAAGAAAAAATGCCTGCTTAGATAACATCATAACTAATGAGTTGCCAAATAGAACTAATTGCGAAGTCTTTCAAGCTCATCTGTCAGACCATTCTAGTGTTATTGCTACATTTAATAATAAAACCTTGTTAACCAATGAAAAAGAAGTTATGTATCGTAGTATTAGGAATGTAAAACCATGTGCAATTGCTGTATTTAAAAATCATCTTGAATTATTGGATTGGTTAGAGCCAAGTTCTTTTAGTAATGTAGATGAAGCATTTAGTTATTTTATAAAAATAGTATCAGATACTTATAATTATTGTTGTAATGTTAGAGAAATTAAGTCTACATCCTTAAAAAGAGAACAAAAAGTCAAATGGTTTACTCCTGAACTTAAAAAATCAAGAGAGATATTGTTGTTGTTGTATGATAGGTTTCTGAAATGCAATAGTGATTTAGAGAAAAATAGGTTTAAGAATGACTATATGGTGGCAAAAAGATCATATAGATTTAAAATAAAGCAGGCAAAAATAGCAGCAAACAATAACTACATTGAAAAGTCTAATAACAAGTGTAAAGGAGCATGGAACATTATTACAGCTGAAACTTGTCAAAATGGTAAAGGAGGTGAAACAAATAATATTGAATCAAAACAACTTAATTATTTTACCGATGCTGCTTATCTTTTGAATAATAATGTCATAAATGATGAGACCAGAGCTTTAAATTTTTTAAATCAGTACCTTATATCTAGTCATAATAACATATCTTGTAATTTTAGATGGCGCAACATTACAGAATATGATGTCTTAAAATGTGTAAAAGAGTTGAGTTCTTCTTCTTGTGAAGACATATATGAATTTTCAAATAAGATCTTAAAGGAAGTAATTCTATTTATATTGAAACCCTTAGTATACTTATACAATATTATGCTTCAGCAAGGTATTTTTCCAAGAGTTTTGAAAGTTGTTAAAGTCACCCCTATCTATAAGAAGGGTGACAAGTCTAATCCTGCTAGTTATCGTCCTATATCATTGGTTCCAATTTTTAGCAAGGTATTTGAGTACTGCATTAAGAATCAATTATATTTTTATATGTTAAACAAGGGGTACATTTGTAAAGAACAGTTTGGTTTTATACCTAGCCGTAATACAATTCAAGCTGTGGAGTCAGTGGTTTTGGATGTTTTAGATGGCTTTTGAAAATAAAATGATTTGTTCAGCTACCTTGATAGATTTATCTTAATTAAGATAAAGCTTTTGATTGTATTCCACATGAGGAATTGAAGCTCTTTTCATCATATCTCTAGAAAACAAATGGTAGTACAAGATAGAGACAAATCGGATCTTAAAAATGTTACAATAGGGGTACCACAAGGTTCAGTGTTAGGGCTTTTTCTGTTTGTAGTGGCTGTGAATGACTTTGCACACAATATACCATGTTTTTCTGTACTATATGCTGATGACACCACCCTAGTGAGTAGCAATGAAAAAATAGACCAGTTATTGATAAATCGTAGGAGGCTGCTAGATGATGCAAATGAATGGTTCAGATCTAATTCTCTAGTTGTAAACCGTGATAAAACAGTGAATATATGTTTCTCTCTTGATAATAATAATTATGATGATTTAAATTTTAACCCTGTAAAACTTTTAGGAATATATTTGGATAGTAAGCTAAGCTGGGATGTACATGTGCAAATGATGTGTAAAAAATTGGCAAGAGTCATCTACTTACTTAGAAAATTAAGATTCTGTGTTAGCATGGATATGCTCATGACAGCCTATTATGCCTTCTTTAATTCACTTTTAATGTATGGAATTTTGTTATGGGGAAATAGTAGCGCTGCTCAAAAAGCTTTTATATGGCAAAAAAGGCGCTAAGAGTTATTAAAGGTTTACCTGACAGAACTTCTTGCAAGCCCCTTTTCAAAGAATTGCAAATTATGACTCTGCCAAGTATGTATATATATTCATGTTTATTAAAATGTAAAGAAAATTTAGAAACATATCAGCTCAAACAAAATATACATAATTATAATACAAGGAACAAAGGCAAGCTAGATATGGTAAATTTTAGGCTAGAAAAAAACTAAGAAAAGTCATTTATGCATGGAAACTAAACTTTTCAACAACTTGCCTGATAACGCATGGAGAGTTAGTATTGTCAAGTTTAAAACTTCTATTAGTAGTTGGTTGAAGGACAAAGCCATTTATTCAATTGACGAGTATTTGTCCTGTGGCACTAGTGAAATAAAATTTTAGTCTACTGTTTTTATCTTTCTTGTTTCTTTTAAAGTTTATTTATTATTTCTCATTGGACAAAGCCTTTTGATGAGCATTTGTCCTGTTTCAATCTTGACGCCACCGTTACAAATTTGTTGAGTTGTTATTTGTTTTATTCTATGTTATTACTTCTTATATATTCTATTTATTGTTGTTATGTTATGAACTTATTTATTGTAGTTGTAAATTAGTTTTTAATTATTTATTTATTTTATTATAGGCTTATTGAACAATTTTGTATACAAGAAATTAAGGAATTTGGTATTGGCTAGTTATATGAATATTCTGACGATGTCAATTGCATTTATATATGTTTAAAGACAAATAAACAATATCTTGAATCTTGAAAAAAGAACTTGAGGTCAGCTTAAGTAGTTGTATCCTTAAGGCCTATGAGAAGAACTGCTCCCTCAGACAAAACAGGCTAAAGAAAGATGTGCCTTGGTGGACTTGGAGGTTAGAAACACTTGGAAACAAAACCCAAAAATTATTGAAATGGGCAAATGGGCAGATGACTGGATCTCTCATCTATATGTCCTAAACGAATATAAAAAAGAAATTAGAACAAATAAAAGAAGGACCTAGAAGAATTTTTGCAAAAACATACCGGAGGCTGCCAGATTTTAAACTCCAAACAGATCACTCTAACCCTCTGAGGTCCCTAGAAAAGGCCAATGAAGGCCTTACAGTGAACAAAAAGGAGACTGGAGGTGCTTTTAAACACGCACCTTCCAGGTGGTCTTTTGAATCGAAATGAGGATCTTTATTCTCTAGTTGGGGAGAGATCTGGTCGGGAGGTAGCTAAATCCAGACAGCAGGAAAAAAGAATTTTTACACCTGAAAGAATTAAATGGGCAAGAAGATCCTTAAAGCCATTTAAAACTCCTGGGGCAGATGGAATTTTTCCGGCCCTTCTCCAAGATGGGTTGGAAATGTTATTAAATGCGCTGATTACGAAGCAGCTATGCCCTAGGATTCATTCCAAAGAACTGGTGGATGGCACTTATGGTGTTTGTGTGGAAAAAAGACAGGGATTCAACTCAACCCAAATCGTACAGACCCATAAACATAACCTCTTTAATGGTAAAAACTATAGAAAAAATAATTAATAGACATATTAGGAATTACAGACACATACTCAGTCCATATCAACATGCGTATGTAGAAGATAAGTGTCCACCACCACCGCTCTCCACAGTCTAGTGGAAGTGGAAGAGGACTCCTACAAAGAAAAGGAAGCCCTAGTCAGTGTATTTATGGATATTAAAGGAGCTTTCGACCAAATAGCATATCAATCCATGGAGGCAACTCTGGAATGGTTTGGAGTTCTCCTGAATGCTGTCAAGTAGATAGTGGCCCTCCTAAAAAGCAGATATCACGGACCGAAATGGCTGTCCCCAGGGGGAGTTTTGTCCCCCTCCTTCTAATAAAAGCAGAAAAGAGGGGAATAAGTCTACTATGTTACACTGACGATCTAGTGCTTATGGTTAAAGGGAAAAACAAAGGTACGCTGGAACGCCTCATTCAAGAAGAAATCAATTTCATAAGCAACTGGTGTCATGGGGAATGTCTTCGGATTAACACTAAAATATATATATATATATATATATAAAAATAATAATAATAAACTTTCCCAGGAAAAGATAGTTTCAGCTAGTACAACCTGTCCTGGAAGGAATCAGGATAAAACATTCAAAAGAAGTCAAATATCTAGGTGTAGTCTGGATGATAGGTTGACTTGGAACCCTCATATTGAGAACAAATATCCAAAGCGACAAAGGCCTTGAGGGCCTATAAAAGACTCTGGATTGAAATGGGGATTGAAACCCAAAATTATTTACTGGATATATGAAACCATTATAAAACTAATGGTCACATATGCTGCATTAGTGTGGTGGCTGAAAGTAGAAAAAAAAACAGCTGCCAAGAGGCTACAAAGTCTTCAAAGGCTAGCTTGTGTAAGCATCGCAGGAGTAATGAGTTCCTGTCCAACCCTGGCACTTGAAACAGTCCTGGGATACACTCATCAAGTGCAGGAGATAATGAAGACAGCAATTAAGCTTCTAGGCACAAAGGTGATAAAGAATACCTCCTCAGAAGGCCATATGAAAATAACTCAGGAATCTCCTGAGGCTGAAATGTTAACCAACGTGTCAGAAGCAATGGTTAAGAAATACTGCTTTGAAAAACCATATACAGTCTCTATTGAAGAAAAGGAGAAATGGAATAAAAAGGAGGCCTACCCTATTAAAGGAATCCAGAAATTTATACAGATAGTTTGCGCCTTGACTCTAGGGCGGGATTTGTAATATATAGACCAGGAGTTAGTCTAGTTGTACCACTGGAAAACATACCATGGTCTTCCAAGCATTGGCAATAGAATCATGCACCAGAAGACCCATACAAATGAGGTCAAAAGGAGCAAAATATTTAATACTCTCCGACTGCCAGGCTGCACTAAAGAAACTTGACACCTGCATGTTTGTTGCGATGCAGTCTGGGAATGCAAGAATGCTCTGATAAAACTGGAAAAAAAGAATAGTTACACGTGGTTGGGTACCGGGCCATGAAGGCATTCATGGTAATGAAATTGCGGATACCCTTGCCAAAAAAAGGAACAAAGTACGGTAGGGCCAGAGCCAGACTGCGGGTCCAGAGACAGCAAAGCTCTTGTAAAAGATTGTGAAAAGAGGATAAGATACATTAATTGGAGTAGGACCTCAGGGTTAAGACAATCAAAAATGTTTATCTCTCCTTATGCTAAAGGGTAGGCATCTCTCCTAGATCAGAGTAAAGATGATATAAGGAAGATTATAGGAATGCTGATAGAACATGGCCTCCTTAGAAAGCATCTCATGAAGATGGGTCTTAGCCAGACTGATGTATGCAGACTCAGCTGAGAAGCAGAAGAATCAGTGAAACATATATGGATAAATTGCCTTATCATAGCTACAAATTTGGAAAAGATTTCTAGGAGCATATCTCCTCAGCTCCAAGCATATTATCAGAGAACAGGAGCCCTCAAATCTGATTAGGACTAAGTGCAGGGACTAAAGCATCTTTCCCTCAGGATTTGTGTATATATATATATATGTAAAAGGAATGATCATCAGAAATTAAGGCAGGTGAAGCAGATTTTGAGCTACTCAGGAAAATAAATAAGCAGAGAATTCTAACTTGATGGGAGAACATGCAGTGGGCCCTGAGCATGGCTTTCCAAGCACTAAGGGTTAAATAGTAAAATAGGCCAAATACATGTTTTATCACATTTATGATTGCCCTTGATATATTAATAACAACAAATAAAATTAAAGAGAAGTTTTTACTACACAAAGGTAGTAATGGACGATTTGAAAATATGTTTTAAGTTATGTTAAAGGAACTAATTTATAATAATAATATGACGCTCATTAGATATAAAACAATTAAAAACACTGAATTAATTTGTTTGTATTTCCAACAAAATAGATGAGTCAAAAATAAATAGTATGTACATATTTAGTATCATGCATCCTAACCGACATACCGGCACGACATCATCCATACTGAATGGCTCCTCATACTGTGAGCCCAATGACCCAACTTTTGGTGTGACATTGCCATTCTGACTGTCTGCGCTGTCACTGCAGTTCTTGTTTCCGTTGACCGCCACGAATGAGCCATCATTATCAACGCTCTCGTTACCGTTAAGAGCTGCATCTTCACCATCATCCTGTGTCGGTGGTGATTGCTTAGACTTTGGCTTGGGTAAGAGGTGAGCAAAGGGGATTTCTACAGGCTCAGGCTCTTTCCATCTCAAGTCCCACCGATCTGCAAAGGCTGGCAATTTCACCATCGGTAGCCCATTGTTTGCCATCTTCGTATCAGAACTGTAAAACACACAAACTAGTTATTATACCGATACAAAATCATACATTACAAACAAATTTCATTTTCTTATTTGGCTACCATGAAAATTACCAGTACATATAAAATCCCTTATTGAGGCAAATTTTAAGTAAAGATTCTTTTGTATAGGCCTACTTGAGTGTTACAAATTTTCCGGCTGTGGTGCACAAAACTAAATTAAAATATTCATATTAATACAGTAAACATTACATTTCCAATACATTCTAGAGCTAATAAAAACTGTAGAAATAATTTGAATTATATAGCTGCATTGCACTAACAATTTCTCCAGTATTCCCTCCAATATCTCTCAAGAAAAATCTTTCATTCTCTTCTGATTTCCAATTTCATTTACCCCCTTTAAACCAACACTACTCCTTGTCTGATCACATTATTGCTCAGCTGCCCTTGGAACATTTTTTCTATGAATGGATACCTAATTTTAACAACTACACCATTCTTCCTTATCCAGCTTTAACAAATTGTTCATTTTCAAAGTTCCAGAAGAAATTAAATTCAGATCAGGGGTACAATTGTGTATACCAGGTAATCCATCCATGGGTAGACTAAAGAAGCATTTCATAATGAAAAACCCATCCAATCTCTTGCTGGCTTAAATTTCATTTACAAATTTATCAAAATTTGGACTGACACCAATAATATAAACATTGAATTTTGTATCCCCCAAAAATTTAAATTCACATCAAATTCACAAACTAAAACTAATATCACATTTTTCACTTGTCATCCTGAAGTTATTTACCCTTGTTGATGTGGATCCAATATGATAGATTAACCCTTTGATAAGTTACTTATTTCACCTCGTTCACTCTCTCCTGCAAATTTAACTGTGCCCGTAGATCCAATATTGGAGCAGCAAGAAACTCCAGAAAATTGTCAGCGGCTTGTAAAATTCTCTAGGTCTTGGGTTGATATGGGTTAAATGGTTTAGTACTAATCAATGGAACGGTAATATAAACATAACCAGTACAATTCAATAAACAGACAACTATGCAATAACATTGTTTGGGTTCAATCTCTCCAGTCTGGACATCAAGCAGTTTGTCAGTTCAGTTTTGACGTGTCTGTGCTCTTGGTTCCTATGCAATAACATCGATTGGGTTCAATCTCTCCAGTCTGGACATTAAGCAGTTTGTCAGTCAGTTCGGTTTTGACGTGGTTGTGCTCTTGGTTCCTATGCAGTGACATCGCTTGGATTTATTCTCTCATCTGGACTTCATACAGCTCGTCAGGTATAACTTAATTATTTTAAGTTTTAGAGGCAGTCCCTTGCCAAATTTTTTAAACATCTTTTATACCTGAAGAAGATGGTATTTTTCAATCCTCAAAACGTTATACATTTTGGTAACATGTAATGATGGCAAATGTCCGAAATTCTATTATCCTTCCTAGCTTCCAACGTCAATAACAAACTTTAAACAAAGGAGTATGTAATTGTTTTAAAACCAACCAAATATAGTGTTGTTTCAGTATTCTAGGCTAGTGAAACTTCAGCAAAACAGTAGTTTTCTTTTATTTACTCTGTCCATTTAAAAATTAATTGTAGTGCATAAACTACTGATTTTTACACAAAGGATCCCCTCTTTCCACTAGCACCAAAAACACTGCACCATTCATAAGATTATAAGGCCCTTTGTAAGAAAGGGCCATGAGGCCCTAATTTCGCCTCAAATAAAGAAATATTTCATTTCATTGTTTCTTAGCTGTTGAACATAACATGTGGCCACACTAGACCCATGGTTAGCCTTCTTTTCATTGTTTATTCAAGATATTAAATTAAGTATACTAAATTTAGCAGACAAACAACTTCTTTATTTACAAATTCGTTGTGAATTGTAATTAATCAATATTACAGAAATAAAAATTAAATTTAGTTTAATGTAGTTATAACTATAATATATTGTGTTACGACTTTGTATAATATAGTACATATGGCCTATCTGTGAGCCTTGTGTTAGTCTGTGGTAAACCTCAATATAGCTTAGTGCTGGTGGCTAAATGTTTCTAAAAATTATGGTAATATATTTTTCTGAAACTTTTTAGTTACTTAAGTTTAAATCAGAAAATCTGTTCATAAAAGTCAAAATGTTTAATAAGGAATGTTTTCAATTACATTCTTTTAAAACTAATGAATATAAGAGGTTTTGTATTGCTTGTTTCAATTTTTAATTGTAAATATTTCTTGCATACAATGTATCATAATTTATCTTAGTCACACCATTTCAATTGCTTCATAATAAAATAGAACAAGTAACTATACTCCCTGATAAGTTTTTTTTAGGTACGAGAAACTTACCATAGTTCCATATTAACTAAGTATTCATAACCCAAGTCAATAAACCTCTAACCAAACAAGAATACATGTGCACACACACACACACACACACACACACACACTCATTTTATTACAGTTAGGCGTCATCCTTGATAGGTAGAAGATCTTATATACTCTTCACTCTATCACATTCTCTATTACATGTTGTGCTATATTGGGTAAATAGTATTTGATTAAACCTAAAGCAATAAAAATTCGTGATATGCGAAAAAACTTCAATATGGTTTTATTCATGCTTTCAGCGAAAATATACCACACATTCACTAATATTTTAGAGAAGTTCTGAAAAAGCCTGTTTCAATATTTTCAATTAGGAAAGTTGATCTAGGAACTGACTTTTTTAACTAACTTTATTTAACCCTTTGAGTGCCACGCGAAGTGGTGGAGGTCATGCAGCCAGTGCCAATCATTTGTGACAGGCCGTTCCCCTCAGTGCCAAGCACTATTTTTATGTTACTGCAGTATTTTACTAAAAAATTAACACCTTCCATAAAAATTAACATAATGGGACTTTTTGCTTTATTATTTAGGGCAAGATACAGGCTACAAATTGGTATATATATATTTTGACCATAAATAAAAAAAAAATTTTATATAAGTGTAAACAAAAATACGAAAAAAACCACATTTTTTTGTTTAAGATACAAAAAGTATTTATTTATTTTTGTTTTATTACGTATATGTGCCAATTTTATGTTCCCCATGTTAGTTGTAATAAATGTACGAAGTTTCATAAAAATACATTTATATATAACTGAGTTTTGATTTTTTTTTTAATATTGCTGCAAAATGCTGAAAACCTGCACCAACATGCACGCTTAGTCTTGTTCATGTAAAATATATTTTACAAGTTTTAAGAAATTAAATCAAGGTAGATTATACAACTGTTATTTATTTATTATGAACAGACTTAAATAAATTACTTTGGGCTTATTTCATTAGGCCTATTATACTAAATCCTTCAGATGAAATAACTGTGCATTTTATCATATAGGCTAAGAATGAATTAATGTATTTTCACGGTCAGATTCCGTTATATGCCCCCAACGCTTAAAACTTTTTTCAATGAACTTAGAACGTCATAAAACGATGTAGTTGAGTAACAGAACTAACATTTCATCAATCAACAAGCATTTCCAGGTATTGCGATCGGTATTGTTGTCGCTGTTATCTTATCTTTCTCGAGAATCCCGATTACGGCAGGCCGCGCGGCATCACATGACGATAAGATTTTTGCACGGAACATAACTGCCTTTCCATTACAATTCAATGTATATTTCTGATCAGCCCCTCTAGAATTTGATATTTTACTGATAGGTATATATCGTTATATCGTTAGTTTGTCTTTTAGACTAAAAATACCAACTAACGATTTATCAGTAGTTTGGTTTTATGGGTATAAGAAAATAATTAATAACTTTGATTCAACCAAATTTTGACTCCACATCTATTGATAGTTTCTACATTCACAATCGTCTTTGAATTTAGTAAAATTTTAATCCACGGAGGAGTGGGAAATGATAAATTGCGCAGTTGGTAGCGCTAGCTCTCAGCCGCGGCCTGCCGAGTTTGTTTACGTTTTGTTCATTGTGTTTAGACGATTATCGTGCTTCAAAATGACTAAAAGACAAGATGAAGAGATCCAGAACTGCCTGTGTCAAATGTAATAAAGGCTTACATGGAGTGTGCCTCATGTTTGTTAGACTTGTCAGCAGTTCTGTAACATTTCTTCTGTGTGCAAAATAATTTATTTTTAGTTTTTTAGTATGAGTAAGTTTTAGAATAGTTCTCATGAACTTTCAAACTTAATAAGACCATGAAATAACTGAGTTAGAGACAAAATATTGTTTCATTACTGCTTAATTGGCCTGTTCTCTGTCGTTAAGTTATCTTTTTCTGCTTCTATCTATTTTCTAATTTTTACCATTATTATTATTTTTCCTCGTATCTCAGCCATTTATTGAAGAAAAGTATTGAAATAAGTTGCAATCTCCTAAGCAATAACTTGTACATACATGTATCTATATGTGTGGACTGTTCTATTGTTTTTAGAGTACACAATATTCCTGTAAACCAAAAAATTTTTTTTTTCAAAACCCTTTTTTTATTTATAGGTGTTAACAAACCTTTTTTTGATTTGCACAAAGTAAAACCTATTTTCTTATTGTTAGTCACTTCATGCAGAAAAATTGTTGAAAAAATTATTGAAATATCTCCACTACTTTAGAATATACAATTTTTTCCCCAAACCCTTACACTTTTTAAAAATACAAGGCGGTCTTTTAGGCATAGAAAATCTGAAAATGCGCAGTCCTAAAAGGGTTAATTTGATACGTTTTACAAAATCATACGTCAATATTTAGCAACAGGATGACCAATATTGGAAAGGCCGATCTAGTCGGCCCTTGGCAATTTTTGTCAATACCATCGGGCCGATTACATCGACCCTTGGCACTATGCGGAAACGTTGCTAGGCCGATTAAATCGGCCCTTGGCACTCAAAGGGTTAAACATCTCTAAACAATAAACAAGTTATATTATGTATATAAATTACTATATGAATATAAACATAAAAAAGCTGATACACAATTGGCAAACAGGTGAATCAGGACGATCAAGAATTAAGAAAGAAGAATAACAATTAGAATATTCCTATTAATTGTAAATTTTAAAACATTTAGTGGAACTAGATTAATAATAAGAATGATCAGTATAAATACATCATAAGATGAAAGGAAAGTGTCCATACCAATTTTTAGTGTTGTTGTCTGATGGACTGCTATCAGATGGAAAATGATCACTTTTGACCATGATGGCTGATGTTTTGGTGTGCTGAGGAGATATAGTCAGCTTTGTACGATAAGCTACAGACATCTGCAGGGTACCCAGGGATGTGCCGACCTGACCAACGTTCATCTGCGTGTAGCCGGAACCTGTCAACACAAAACAACATTATTATTTGAAGCAATGAATGATGATATATACAGAGTATCCACTCATGGTGATGGCTAGTAAGTTAAATTTTTTTTGGCATTAGGTAACCCTAACCAACAATACCATAAATACCTTGGTTGTATACCATAAGTTTAGTGCCTCCAAAAGTGAAGCGAGAAGTAACTGTTGTTAAATATGTATTGACCTAGATAACAAATAAACAGTCACTTTGTTTGTATTCAGGGGATGATATTACAAAACCATATCCCTCTAGACTAACTAAGAATTTTAAATTTATTAGTTAACTAATTAATTGAGTATGAATCTGTTTAGTTTGTTATAAACATGAAATTGTGTGCAGAGTCGCAGGTAAGTACTAGTAGTGAATCTCATTTGAACACTACATATACACTGTAAGAACATCAATGATATTTTGATTTTTTTTTACTTAAATTTTCTTATTTATAAATAACCATAAAACTGTTGCTGTATTCTTACAAGATAAATATGTCTACAGAAATATATTATATGTGACACGTAAAAAATTACAAATATACTTCATAAATTAAAATTTTAAAGAAAACTCTAAACTTACTTTGGTTTTCTAACATTAAAATTAAACAGAGGCATACAAATTTCATGATACATATAAATGTATACAAGTTAAAGACGAACAAAACAGAAAATAGTCTACTGTCTAAATACAGCTATTCTTGAAGTGGATTTATGACTGTTAACAGATGTCAGCAAATTAATGATAAAAATCACAGCATTTTTCAGTCATTGTCAAGCCGGTAACCTTCAGAGGCTCAGCTGACCGCCCAGCGGCCACTGTAATCCGTGTTTAATATGTCTGTGATGATAACAGGGTTAAACCATTCATAACACTACATGACACCCATGAAGTCCTACACATATACTTGATTTTGTAAGAAATGTCTCCATAACAATTTTGCAACATTCATATCAAAGTTTAATAATTACCTCGGTTTTTACTCTCTATAATTCAGTGGCTGTACCTCACCAACTAATGTGGTCACAGAAGATGTGAAAATGGCAATTTCTTGTCAAAACCAACTACTTGGAGCACTCGCTGTACGCATTACTATGAAATCTCGGTTTCTTTAAAACATACCTTATGTATTCAAACTCAAGACAATGAATACTAACTCATCTTTTAAAATTAGGCAATTGAAGACTTATTGTTCTTTACTTATTGAAATTAGTGAAATTAAAAAATTGTACTAAACCTTCCTTATTTAACTACTTTTTAAGTGGCTTTTTTTTAAGTGGCTGATTTAAACATGTACTTAACACTCATAGTGATAACCATGTGATATCAGTGCGCCACCTGGTTTCCTGCCATTGCTCTTCATAAGGTTATTTATGTTGACTTCTACCGCAAACTACATAACACCCACAATTGATATTTCTCAGTGTATTTTTTATAGTGATAAACTAGAAAACAGCACTATTAACCCTTTTAGTGCTATAGCGTCTACGTCGTAGACACTGCGTTTATGTCGAAAAGTGCTAGCGTCTACGTCGTAGACGCAGTGTATTTTTATATATATTGGTTCAGTTTATGCAAGTTACTGGCTGCAAACGATGACAGTTCATCCAAAAACCATAGAGTAACGATATTTGTATATTTAATTGCCGACGACCAGCTGTTTTACGTCATTGACGTGAAATAGAAAGGTCAGTTCAGATGTTTATGTTGTGAGCGAACTGACGCTGTGCTTTGTTTACTCTGTTTTATCTTATTTTATCCATTAAATTGTGAAGTACTACTTCATTAGTATTCCAAATCATTGCATTACTTCATTTTTCATTTGTGTTTTCCGTGTGTATTATATTTTACTAAGTTACAATGTCTAATAAGAACATTGCAGGTTATGATGAGCTACTTCACCTTTTTTATAGTTTTATTACTGAATAAAACAATTATTTAGGTAAAATAAGTGTTAACTGTACTTGAATTTCTTCTTTTATAAATAATAATAAAGTTAGTAAAGCATTTATGCTAATAATAGTAAGTGTATTACTTTTTCTCTTGAGCGTTTCAAACATTAGGCCTATATGTAGGGCAAAATTTGGCGCGCGAACAACATATTATATTTTTAATCCACACGTCTTATTTGTTGTGTAAAAATAAAATCAAATATATGTAATTTGTTTAGTTTTAGTTGCTCTTTCCGATGGTAGCCTCAGAAAAATAATATAAAATTGTTTACCTACTAAAATTGTATGCCAAAGTGAAAAACAATTATAAAAAACATTTATGTTATAAAGATAATTTTTTTTATAACAATCCAAATATGTACAAATGTATTTTTTTTATTTATTTCTGTTTACTGTTTATTTATCTTCAATACAAAAAAAAGTAATAAGATATGACCTCAAATAAGGAAATAGTAAGGAATTTACTAAAACTCTGCATTTATGCACTAAAATGCTTAGCACTCTTGGGTATGGCAATGCGCCAGACCCCTCAGCACTAAAAGGGTTAATAATATCCATACGCTGTCTTTATTTTATCTTAAATGCTGTTGCTAGACTACGGATAATTTTTGCGTTGCATAGCTTGTTTGTTTCATATTGGAGTGGCTCTTTACACAAATTATTTTATTGTTGTTGATAACTAAAATAGTTTTGTCTTTCCTTTAATGTTTTATTTATGATTTGCTATCTTTTTTGTTAATCATAATACAGGTCAAAAATATGTAAAATACCAACAAGGACTCTTTTTGGATGATATACAACTCATCTGTTTAAGTACCGTAGTTGTTTGACTGCCAGATTTTTAAGGGTTTCAGCTGGTACAAATAACACAATTTTTATTTTTATTTAAGTAAGTTTAGTAGAGTGCTATCCAGTGCTAAATGTAAAAATCGTTTCTCCAAAAACAGTTAATAACTTTTTAACATGTAATAGCAAGTGATTGCAATTATTATTTTGTTATTCTGTATCTTTTATATATATATACATACATATATATATATATATATATATATATATATATATATATATCTTATATATATAAAAATCTTGAGTCACGATGTATGTTGCCAATAAACTCCAAAACGACTGAACCAATTTCAATCAAATTTCACATGTATCCGTAATTTAGTCTAACTTAGAAGATAGGATAGTTATTATCTGAATTATTCGCTTATGTCGTGAATATAAACGAATAAAATGAAGAAAAGTTTTCAAAGCGCCTGCACATTATAACCTGCAATTACGAGATAGATACGTATATTAAACAGTGAAACACTATTTGAAGGCGCTAAGTTATGATGTATAATTGTCTAAACTAAATTTTTGGTTGAACTTAAAGGTTGAGTGGTAGACCACTTTGTAATAAAATACATTATGCATGTACAATACATTTTTGACATATTTTCTTGATCGTGACATCAAGGTAAAATCTACATCGGGGTTGGAAATATAATTTACTTCAACCAGAAATGCTCATACACGGGCAAAACTTACGAAAAGCGTGCGAAGCCGCGGGAAACAGCTAGTATATATATATATAACTTTATAATTTTTATGCACTTGTTATGTACTTTCAACATAAGCTTGCAAACTTCCTAAAGACCAACACATAACATAACAAGTAAATAGAGTCAGCACTTAATTGGGTCGGCACATATAGAGGGTTGATCTGTTAGACTAAAAATTAGCCCTCTCTCAGTCACAAGTCAAATCCTGTGAGCTCTTGCCTCTACCAAATACAACAAAGCTGGAGTGGAGCCACAATACGGGACTTCTAGTTTATTCATTAAATTGAAAAATGCAATCAACGGAAGTTATTATTTCTAATATTAATGGAGGACATAGTGAGAATTAGTTGAATTGTTCATGGTTAAAATTAGGTTATAATGCCAGGGCATTTAGAAATCAGAACATTTAAGAAGTCAGTGGGATTTGAGTATCATGTATATAAACAGTATGGTGTAATAAAAAATTATCATAAGCTCTGAAAAGGCAAAGTGTGAACCTCACAACTCGGTATGCTGTTTAGGACTGTAAATACAGGAAACAGCTGATATATATAACCCTATTACCTTGTAACAAATATATTGGGAAGAATATTTCAACAATACTAAATAATTCAATAAAAAAAGTACATGGGTCAAGTATAAATTTGTATTTAAATCAATTGAACTTGTTTTGATATAGAGTAACTAACCTGAAGATGTTGTCTTGACCAAACAGAACTAGTCTCACCTACCCTTACTTCTACTACTGCCAGTCTGGGCAAGTTGACCAAGGTCTTAGTCACTGCCAGTAAACCAGGTTCATACAGGTCATTTAATTGTTAACTAACCGCAATGCCAGTAGACCAGGTTCATACAGGTCATTTCATTGTTAACTAACCGCAAACGGCCAGCTGTTAAGATAACAGATGCATTTTCTTCATTTGCTACTGTTAGATAAAACCTGTTCTTAGTTCACACTACTTGGACTGAATAAAATTTTAACCAATGTACAAATAAATAATATATGCAAAACTGGTTGTGGGTATTAATTGAAATAGAAACATAAAATATTCTGGACAATAAATAATAATATTGATAAAAAAACTCTTCGTTATAAAGCATTTAACTAAGAAAAAAACCAACTCACATACGGAAAACCTTCCACTGCGTACTACCAAAGAAATAAAATATATGTTAATTGAAAGAGATTTAACTCAATCAAAGCACATGACACACATGTACAACACCGAACAATGTGTGTTTTGTTTAGCATTGTTGTTTTACTGTGAAATATGAGTTTTAACCCTTTGAACCCCAGACCAAAATATTGATGGTGGGAAAAACATACCAAAACTATTTGATCTAAGAACTACAGAGAATCCCCGGAGCAGAAACAGCTGTATTGCATACTGCTCGTAAAAAATTAATATTTTTGCTATTTTTTATGCTATTGTCTTGTATTTACACACCAAAATGGCCAGAATGAAATTGTGCACACAGAAAAAGTTTAGTCTGAAGTATAAAAAATTGTTTAACAACATTAAAATATATGTTTATAGATTTTTAGTTAAAAAAAAAAAAATAGATTTTAAGATTTTTTAATTCAAAAATAAGAAAAATTTTTACCATGGGCACCCACATTTTATTCTTTTAAATTTAGTTTTATGTATGTACAAAAACAATTATATTGATATCTCTAAAGATAAAGATTTTGCAACCGCGATCTCACTGAGGCCGGTTGGTCATTGTCGGGAGTAGGCCTAGCGGCGGCATTACCGCGAGAAGTAGATAGCTGACTAAATGGCATTTCTTCGTCATCTGAGTCCGAGATAGTTGGCCTATAGGTAGGATCAACATCAGTGTTATCACTGAAAATTGATGAGACGTCAGACCAATCGTCATCTGATAGGTCAACATCCAGTTGTCTGCCCAATTCACTCGGGTGATTTACAATGTTGTCACTCATTGTTCACAGAACTGATTATTACTATAAGATTAAAACTAAAGAAAAAGTGACTAAAAACAGTCCTCAATTACAACATTTAACTCAATTCACACACACAAGACAATATACGTAACATTAGACCGCTTTGTAAACAAATACAGCTGTAGCAACAAAGAGTAATATATTTTTTGGAGCATAGATGTTATTTTAACCCTTTAAGCGTTATGAAAAATTGGACCTGATCTTTGATTACGTTACAATTTTTTTTTATTTCCAATGTGTAAAGTCAAATTTTTTTTTGTTTTTTTATGTCAAAATAGAGATTTTTAACGGTAAATAAAATTTGTTTAGCCCTTTTTGGCTCTGCTAGGTAATTTTTAACTTTTTGAGAATATCGTAGAATAGCAGTATATTTGTCACTAATTTTTTTTATCATTTATTCAAGATGTACTGGAATGAAACACAGTTTTACAGATAAACATATACTAGCCTTTATTACAAACTAATAAAATTAGAAAAATACAAATTAGACAAAGAGTGTTTTTATTTTTATTAAAAGTTTTTGTTTAGTATGATTAATGTTCAAAAACACTCATCTGGGTGGAGAGCAGGTTCATTAGGACAGGTCTTGCAGACGTAGGTTGTTTCTCGACGTAGACCCTTTCTTCTTACAAACAACACACCTGTTCCATTTCTTGTCCCTTTGTTTGAGAAAATGCCTTCCGGTTAGCCGTTCCTCTTCCGGTCTTTTTGCAGGGCGCCCCGGGACCGCCTTTTGTTTGGTCTGTGAGCCATTCGCTCGGATACAAGGTCACGCACAAGGCTGCGTCTAAAACTCCACATGTGACATCGGCTTCAAGTCTTCTTTTTTTTTGAACTTCTGTGTACATTATGTACGAATTCACAACTGATACCTCCAATAGCCAGAAAAATACTTTTCTGTACCATTTCCTAGTACGCCTCATGAATTGGTACGAGGAAATAAAAATGGTCACTTTCGATCGACCCCTCCCATATGTTTTATGTAGTCTAACACTACCATCTGGTTTCTTTGTCGGGGGTTATGTTAGGCCACTTGCTTGGCACTTCAGTCATTTCATTTACGCTTCCTTTTCCTTTAGTGCTCAACATGTTCACTACTCTTTTGTCTCGCCAAGATAAGATAAGTAAATTGTCTTTCCTTTCCGATAAAATTTTGTCCTTTTTCTAGGTGCTTTCCTTTTTCTTTCGTGTTGTTTGGCAGTCCTAGACGATTTGTCATAAACCGTTCCAGTTGTGTAGCACTTCATAGCTAACAGCTCACTTGCTAACTCAGGACTGGTGTAATAACGATCTGTATATACGTGAAGGCCTGTAATTGGTTGTGCTGGATCCTTCATAATAACAGATTGAGTTAGGAGTTTTACTATTTGTGTGGTTTTTGAGCAGTGGACTGTTGGCAATCAAGTCTTCTTTTCCAAAGTATGGAATGAAATCATATATGTACCCATTATTTGAATCTGACAAAACAAACAATTTGATTCCAAAACTTAACAGGTTTTTGGGGATTATAGACCCTGAAACTGATTTTACCTTTGAAGGATATTGTAGATTCATCCACGGCGACGAAATCCCCAGGCGTGTAAAACAACTTGCAGACATCTTTCATATGACTTACTATTGTTGTATAAGGTAACTTTTTTGGGTCTATTTCGCTCTTGACTGTGGTTTGAAGTGAAGGCATCCAAAATATATTCAAAAACTCACGTTGCGAAAAGACATCACCGAAGAACGGAATCATTGCCTCCCAGCTTTTGGAGAAATAGGATTCAATGTTTGGAAGGGAAATAATGCCCATGTTCAAGATTGTACCTAAAAATGCTTTTAGTTCAGTGTCGGTAATTGGGGTCCAATGTTTCCATCGAGATAAAGGTGTCAAAGGTCCATTTTATTCGCTTGGTAGCAAAATGGTTTGTTTCGTCGCAAATGTACTGCCTGATCTCTTCGTTAAAAAACAAAAGAAAAATAATCAATTGGAGATGTATCAGAGTTGAAAGATTCGGGTAAAATTTATACCTTTATTTCATGTTGAAAATCGGTATAGATGTCTTTGGACCTGGGTCGTTGTGAGTGACATCCTTGTAGCCATCATCTTCTGGTTTCTTCTTCCCTTTTTTCTTATATTGACGTGTGCGTTTAGGTGCAGGGCCCAGGTCTTGGTTGTATAGGTTGGGTATGTCTACGCCGTTTACATGGTGTGGATGTGGTAGGTGCAGGTCTAAGCTAGTACAATGTCTAGGCGGCGTGAGCGGTACAGGTGTGGGTGGAGTGTGTGTCGACAGTGCGGGTCCCGAGTGTGTGAGTGTAGACGGTGAAGGCGGCGGGGGGGTGGTTGGAGTGAGTGTGAGCATTGCAGATGTGGTTGGCTCAGGCGCCAACTCTTGCTCGGGCAGCTGAATAGGACTAAGAGCCAGATTCTCCGCCTCCTCCATACCACTTGATAGATGTTCATCATTATCACTTTGTTCACTATCAGTTATATTATGAAGCAAAATGTCTTCATTGTCACTTTCCATCCGGTCTCCGTATTCACTTACCAATGTCTTGTCCATAACACGGGTAACAAAATCTTCAAACTCCGAATCGTCTGGATTCACCATTGTACACGAGTAATGGTAAAAAACACTAAATAAACACTGGACACTACTGTATATAATACTAATAATTTACTTTAAAAAGATTAGGACATAACAGAAAATTAGCGATAACCGAGAAATACATGTGCGAGTACCGGACGCTTCTCGCTAACTAACTGGCTAGATGCCTTGACGGAGCTCCCGTCAATGACTTTGTGGATGCCGCGGGGGCCACGCCCACTAGACAGTGTTTGGCCAATTAGAAGCCACTGCCACTCCCATTGTAATATAATTCGAGGCGGGGCAAACCGTCTGTATGTCGCATGAATACTAGAAACATCTAGCAGCAAAATATTCAACTAACATAGCAGTAAGAAAATAAAGAATGCAAAAACGCGGATCCACGGCAATAACGTTTCGAGCTTGTAGTGGCCCTCCGCGGATCCGCGTCAATAACGCTGGAAAGGTTAAATACACTATATTACTAACAAATAATTTGTATTTTACTAAAATACTCATAAATATGTATTAATACTCGTAAAATAAGTATTTTACGGTTTCAAATAAATATGTATTAAACGCATATTTCACGGCAACGATATTACGTCGCCTGGAGATTCTCGCATCTTCATTGGCGACGATACATCGTCGCCGCGGGGATCATCGCATATTTACTTGGCGACGATATTTCGTCGCCTGGGGTTCAAAGGGTTAAGATATATCTGAGTTATGGACACACTTGTGCCAGGTTTGAAATGGCTTTTCTGATGGCTTTACCAATAGAAATGGTTTGATTAGCTTCTACTGACTGCAAGTTGTTATCCTTTAAATAAAATATTTTATCAAGTATAGTATTTTATCTTAAAGAGAAGATTTCTGTTCATTTTGATAAACACAATAGTGATAAGAAAAACTAAACAATGTTCTTGCTTTAAGGCTGTTTGTAATAAGTTAAAAAAAACTTATATTTCAACCAAAATTTTCCCAATTTATGAGACATACTAAATTTACATATATTTAAATTTTATCCATATTTGTCACATTACATATTTTATACACATGAAGCTATAAGTTCCAACAGTATAATTTAAGAAACCTGTTAATCTTCCGACATATACACTTAACCCAAACCTGACATTTTACAAAATGTTAATGTCTGTGCAGAAAACAAAAATTTCTCAGGAATATAGAGATGTGAATAGCTTAAGTAGTTTAGGTTGTTCATATAGATGGAAAGAGCCAGATTTAGTGCTGAGAAAAATCAGAACAGATTATCAAGTTCAAGAACTTTGAACTTCGATATACATCAATGTCAACAAACATTTGTGACCTACAAATATTACATAAATTCCTCAATTTGTTCATGTACTTCGATCACTGTTCACTTGTACTTATTTCAGTTACAGTAAATTTATCATTAACTTTAGACCTTGTTGTGACCAATACCAGTGCAATATATAAATGAAAAATGTAGCATTAATTCCACTCCACCTAAAATTTACCTCTACATACTTACTTACTCTTACTCCCAGGGCCATTTATATCGGAGGTGATATTTAGCCGCACCAACAAAGCTCCATAGCTACATAGCTTGTATTATTAAATACAAGGGCTGTATAGAAAATAACAAGACGATATACATTTGTATAGCCATAGTATCTAATAATATAGTACGTTTGACATAACATGCATAAATCAGTACTAATTAATTAATTAATTATATAAATATGTAATTAATTATTTATTATTAATTATTTATTAATTATTATAATTATATAATTAATAAACTAATTAATTAAATACAGTCAATAAATGGTTTGTACTTACTGCAAGAAAATATTGAGAGCATAAATAAAGGCTTTTGGCACATCTGAACTTGTCCAAGCCTAAATATAGGCTCTTAGCATTTCACCACCAACCTAGCTTGAGCCTAAATAAAGGCTTTTGGCATTTTATGACTTAAGAGGTAGAGCCTATATGCATATAGGCTCTTGGGGCTAAAAGGGTTAAACATTTTTATTTCTTTGTTATAATGAACTTCAATCAGACAATAAAAGGTTTTCTCTAAAATTCTTTATTAGAAGAAAATATTTTTAGTTTGGTAACCATAAAAGTCTGACCAGTGTGGCAAAGGAAAGTAAATGGAGGAGTTGATATTTTTTACAAAGTATCAGAGATCCAATCATAACAGGCTGAAGCAAATAATGTTCTTCAATTCAAATCAATTGGGAATCAATATTAGCATGGCTTATCCAACTAATCCTTCCACACCAACTTTTTTATACCTTCCATTCCTGATTTTAACTCCCATTTGATCCCACTCTTTACGGTTTCAAATGGTTACACAATAAGCTAATTCTGTTAAGTTGGTATCTAGACTCTACAAAAGAAAAACAACAGCTTACCAAGTCCAAGAAGCTGTGGCTCACCCACGTAGATCCGGTAGCACATAACGTAGTCGGACTTGTTGCGTGACAACTTGTAAGCTGGCGTGACACGCGTCAGTGTGACCAAAGACTTTAGCAGTATACCCATCCTAGTATACAGTGGGTATGTCACTCGCATTGTTGGATCCACCAGATCAGTGCGTATTCCGATACACCACGTCTCAAGCATCATAGTTTCCTAGACACATGTGTCATCAGTTGTGGGTGCAGGTAATAGATCAACTAATATTACCGTAATTACGCTTTTAAAGTTGTAACACTATATAACAAATTTCAATTTATTACAAGCCGTTCTTAAATTAAAGATATGTGAAAAATAAAAAACAGAAGATGTTTGGGTGATTATAGAGATTTCAAAAGTTTGAATATTATATGATGTGCATAAACATCTCAGGGACAATGAGCTCCTGTCATACTCTGGCACTTGAAGGGGTTCTGTGATACACTCCTCTGGTTGCAGAGTTAACGTAGCAGTGCTCCTGGGAAAACACGCCATGGTCTTCCAAGCAAAAGTCATGGCAATAGAATCGTGCACAAAAAAACTCATACAAGAGGCCAATAGGAGCAGAATACGTAATCCTCTCTGATAACCAAGCTGCACTAAAGGCACTTGACGCTTCCTCGTTAGACTTGAAAGCAGTATGGGAATGTAAGAATGTTCTAGTGGAACAGACAAAGAAGAACAGAGTTACTCTCGGTTGGCTGCCGAGCCACGAGAGCATTCGTGGAAACAAAAAATCAGTTATCCTACCCTAAATAGGTACATAATCCTTTATGGTAGGGTCTGAGCCAGGCTGTGGAATATCTTTCTCGTATAGCAAAGCTCTCCTAAAAGATTGGGAAAAGAAGACTAGATCCTCAAGATTAACCTTTCCCGCGCCATAGATGGATATATTAGAATGGTAAGACTTTGACCAAAACACAAAATACAGTTATATCCTATATTATAGGTTATGTCTCTTGGAAATTTTTTTCAGTTCACAACAGGCCTTTGAATGCCCATTGCATGCTCTGTGCTTATCGCAGTTGGCAAGGAAGTATTTATAATCGACCTCGACTCTGCTGCCCTTTGTCCAACTCCGACCACATGCTCGTCTTCTTCTTCTTCTATGGGGCAGCCTATTGCCATGTGTTTAAGCCTGAAAGGCCTGTAGCGCACCCCGGAAACACACCATGTGGCCGACCAGTCTATGGTTTCAGCAGTTTTACAAACCGCTGAAAACAACCGATCAGATCCTTATGGTGAAATTCGCCACCCTTGTCCAAACTACCAAATATGGCATACCGCTCCCTTGCTATTGCAGGGCACTCAAAGTGCAGTTGTTCAGCAGTTTCCTCCTGCTCGTCACACATTCTACAGAACAGATCCTCCTGAAGGATTACATACTCTGTGAAGATGCTTCCTCAGGTAAGCATGTCCCGTAATCAGACCCACAACCCGAGAAGACACTGATCTACTTAGTGAGAGAAGGTCAGACGCCTCCCTAGGGGAAGACGACTGTAGAACCATTCTGCTCATTCTCAGACCCAGATGCAGCTTCCGTCTCCTATAGACGGAATAAACAAACATATCTGTGGCAAGTATTACTGCTTTTCAGTTTAATTACATTTTAATAAAATTAAAATTGATTTTAAATAAACATTTTTTTTATATAGTTCTTTTTTATTTTTATCAATAAATATACTAATTTTAGTAAAATACCCTGTTTTATAATTTTGTTATAATAAAAATTATCTTTGAACTTAAATAAACAAAATTTTTTACTTGTCTTCATAGGACAGTTAATGGATTTATTAGTGGCGTGCGAAGAGTTAAGACAATCTAAAATGTTTATCTCACTATTATAGGGTGGGCAGCTCTCTCAATAACATCATGTTTGGAGTTATTATCCTAACTCCATTAACTTGTAAGCTTTTAATCAATCACTTATCGGAAACATATTAGTCATAATAGTCACCTTTAGCCAGACTTCCACTGCGGAAGCTCAATGTTCCAAGTGACGGTTTCGTTATAACACAAAATACAGGTTTCCCTTGTGACACTTGTTATAAATCATGCCACTAATAAACTACCTTGAAATATTAGTTTTGTAATATCATTTTACATTTATAATGTAGTTTCATTGTCATATTGTTATACAAAGTTAACTTTATTGTTACAAACTTTAAACAGACTACCTACACTATCGTTTGGTTTTTTATCATATTTGCTCTTGTCAGGTAATAAGGTTTATTTATCTAGTGAGGAAGCTAGTAGGTGAGTCATTAAGGAAACAGCTACCGGCGGCTGAGAGTGCCGGGAAATGGCCTGGGCCAGTCACAGGTAGCCGAGGGTCCAGGAGCCAGGTTACATCATTCTGATTATACTGATCAAGCACTCTAAATGTATTTAATATTTTCTAAAACTTAAATATAAAAAAATGTATAAGCTTCTTTGAGAGACTTCACCTGAAACGATCATTAGCTGTGTATTGTTAGTTAGGTTTGAATTGTTTTATGAATATTATAATTATTTTCCTAAATTCAAAAATATTACAGAACAATTTTTCAAAATTTTCTTTATAAAACCCTTCCTCCGGCTTCAACATTGTTTTTACTAGCCGAATTGGTCAAGCCATTCTCAAGATAGCGCTGGCAAACCATTTAGCAATGAATTTTAATCATACACAAGATAAATATAGGAAAACAAAGAAAACATTTGGAATAAATAAGAAGAAAATATGAAAGGGTCATGAAATAATGCAATAATTATTTTTGTTACCCTTTCTGGAAGGAAGTAATGATAAGCTGTTTGTAGAATATGATGACTAAGTTTGCCACATAAAAATTGTTGGTTGCCTTCACTTTTTGAAAACAAAGGAGTCTCTTTCCCATTTAAATAATAATGATATTATACCAATAACAGAAACTGGTCTAAAGTTTGAAGGGACTTATTCAGAGTCAGCATAATATTACAAAAATAAAAGTAATGTGAACTCTATAAGAACAATGATACAAGTAAAGTAGCAACAATACAAGATATACCTTTGACAACAAACATAGAAATATCAATAATCTAACAGGCTGAGAGAATGTTACGGTTCTTGATAGTGACCTATTAAGTGACAATGATATGGGTGGAAATTTCTTGAGATATGAGATATGTGAAAAAAAGCTTGAGATATGTTTAAAACCTCAAGTTCCTCTTGATACTGCTTTATGGAAGTAAAGTATTCTTCAAACTTAGAACTCAGTACAGCCACATTAGTTATAAAACCACCATCAATAATGATAGCTGCATCCAAGGCTGCTTGGGCTTAATAAAGAAGATAGGAGTTTTGTAAAACAACAATTTTAATAGACTTATGACATTTACCTACACCACTTCCCATTGATTCATCTGTTATACTTTTACAACTCTGTTTGATGAGAAACCTGATATACATACTTGTTCATTGGTTCTGAGAGATATCTCCACACAGAGAGGCAGCCGAGAGCCAGAACTACCCATCGCCTTCTTGGCCTCAGCTAACACTTCCGGCAGGTCTTTGATGGCCAAGTTAAACTGAAACAGAACATCTTCATCCGACCAAAGAAATACAAGAGCAAAATTATGTAATCTGAATGTGAAAAATCAGTTAATATATGATAAACTTATCCTGAAAGGTTAGTAGTGTAAAGAACACCTATATTGTGTTTACACCATAACATAATAAGCATTGACAGAAAGTTTATTACGCATGTGAAAAATGAGGTCAGCACATAATTTATAAATAATAATGCACTGCCTCAACTGACAAATAAATTAAATACATTCTTGCCTTTGTCCTAACCAGAATTGATCATTTGGAATGATCAATCAAACTTCCAGTGCTGATTAAATGTTTTCCAGTGCTGAGCCATTTTTGCTACCCCATGCATACTTGCATATTTTTTCAATATTATTAATTTTTTACCTAGTGCCTTAAAGAGAGGTTGCATGACATCTTAACTGATATCTTGGATATGAGATAATTTTCAACAAGATGGATGCCACAACAGCTGCTTCCAGACCAAAAATATTAAACTATTTCAATATCACAGCATTGCTAGATATACTGTAAATTTGCCTTTTGAGAAACAATTGATGATTTACCAGACCACTCATGTTGATAAGACATGTTTGCTAAGGTTTTCTGCCACCTCAGGTAGTTAAGAAAATCACTACTTGACGTGTTTACCTAATCACTTTATTTTTTGCACTGCTAACGAAACCGTTTACTCCATGGTATCAAAATGTTATTTTATATGTCTATGTGCATTATATGGTTTGCGTGTTAGCTGCATGCAGTTTATTGCTATGTTGGTGTCATGTTGTTTTGACTTGTGCTTTGTTTATAAGTTAGTGTTTTAAAACTATTATTGAACCAGAAATAATAGTGGTATAAACGTCAACAGAAAGTGTATTTGTGCTTTACAAGTGCAAAACCGACTGACTTGCTAATGTTGTCCATGTGTTCTCTTAAATGTAGCCTAAATATAGCCTATACTAAATGTTTTTGCCTACAAACTCAATTTGTTGGTGTTTTATATAAAAACTGTGAGTATTATTCAATATCAACGTTTGTGTTTATATAGTCAATAGTAAATATTATAAGAAGTGCTTTGCTTGGCCTATCTTATGTGATGGTAGGCTATTGTTTGTCACATGCCAATAAAATGGTTTTTCTTATTAAATTTTAATATTTTTAGAGAAAATGCTCTTAAATGTTGTCCTTACTTGCAATCACACATACAATGCAACACAAACTTAAACCAAAACAAAATTGTTTACAAACGTTTTGTCTACATATTATTAAAAAATAAATTTTAAATTAGGTTTTAATAGGCCTTAATTGTACTAAAATAGCTCTATTCTATTGGTAATATAGTAAAAAGCATGTTAAGAGTATATCTTTTTTTTAAACTTTACACAGGGAAGAGTGAACCAACAATTTTTAAACAAAAAATGAACGGTTGACAGAATTCAAATAAAAGAAGAGTACCTAAAAACCACCTCAATACATGACACAAAATCATATCATCTAAAGTATAACTTTACATGATCAGTAAAGAAATTTAAATAACTGGAGACCATGTTTGTGAACAAATTGTGATGAATAATAAAAAAAAAGTGTAACCTGAAAGAGTAAGAAATTTGAGGCAGAAGATTACTGCAAACACAAGAACAACTTAAAAAAAAATCATCAATGAAGATAGATGAAAAAGATCCAGTCAGAAACTTCCAGAGGAATAATTTCAATCTAAAAGCAGCTATATATAAGGTTACTGCGAGACCTCAAGAATAGATGAAGCCATAGCGAAACCTTTAAAACAGTGTACACTCAAGAAGTAATAATACTTGCAAACAAGATAATACAGAACAAATACAAATTATGCTAAAAAAGACACAACACAGTTTTAGTCTCAACGTCCCAACATTTAACAACTGCTTAAAAGAAAATTTTGTTTATGCTGAACAGAAAGTTTTCAACCTTCTACCTCAAAATACCAAAACCCTTAATCCCATCACCCCTATATTGAAATTGTGACCAACTCCCAAGTTCAATCTGTTCTTTTTAGTACATCTACAACAACTTTTTTTAAATCAATTGATGCAATCATTACAATTTATGCTACATATTTCATAAAGAACTCTACTTGTACTAAAAAAATATTCTTGTATATTGTGTATTGATTTAAAAAAATGTGTGTATATATATATATATATATATATATATATATATATATATATATATATATATATACCATTTGTTGCTTAATGGTATAATAAAGGTATAATCAAAAGTAACACAGCAGACATTAGATAGAGTAAAGCCTGCAAGAAGGCAGCTTAGGAAGTGATAATTCTTCACTCAGATAACCTTCAAGTATTTTCAACAATAGATAAGCATATCTCAAATTTAATCTTAAAAGTGCAAAACAAAGTATTTCAAAAGCTTCTCCACATTTCCTAATCAGCTGTTATTTAAGTCAAAAATATCTATCAGACATGACCTCTCCTATAAAATGATAAATTTAGTCAAACAAATTACTTAATGCAGTGTCAACAAAACATTTGACCACAAAATAAAAGTCAAACAAAGCAATGAACTATTATGACATATTTTTGTTGCAGTTTTAAGTTTACTAAAAATAAACTTAATGTTTAACATTATTTACAAAAATTTCTCAGAAATTTAGTCCTCCAAAAGTCATGGCATGGAATCTCCCGCAACCCAAGTGGAACTACCAAATCTTGATGTAGTGCCAAAACTAAAAGCCAGTTCTTATTGCAGTGTTTTTGTTTCAGCTCATAAAACAAGAACTAGCCAAAATAATATTTTATTTACACTTAGCTTGTTCTAAAATAAGCTTTAGCTTATTTGGAACAACTGTGTTAATGGGGATTTGGAAACAGTTTATTACCCTATTACTAACAATATATATCCACAGCCATATAAATTGTATTAGTAATAGTTTAGTAAAATTGTAAAACATAACAACAGAGGTTACAGCAAGGCACTCAAGGGGTTAACGGAAGCAATATCATAATTGGTTATCTCTTAAAATTTGGTTAGTAAATGTAAAAGTCCTAGTAAATATAAGTTAGTATTTGGTTAGTCCTTTACTTATATTTGTCATAATTAATCTTGTAGCTAAAAGTAGTTAAACATGAATAAAGGAATTCTGTTGATAACCCGATATGCATCTGCATAGTTATGTCACAAATCTGTATAAAAGAAAGCTATTTCTGAAATACATGCAACAAAAAATAAATCTATAAATCCAATTTTAATGTAGTTAATAACTATGAGTGGCACACACATAAGGAGTATTTATTGTAGAGAGAAGCATCAGATGGCAAGTATTTACAATAATTTTAAGAACAGACGTATAACAGTTATCTTACTTTTCACTTTAAAGGTACATAAACCATTACAATGAATCTATGTTCAATAATGGACTATGGATGATGACGTGGTTACAATATTGAGTAACTTGATCAAGTTTTAAGATAAGATACATATGAGTCCATTTTCTGATTAAATCTGACAGGAAAAATAATGATTTTTTTGTGTCAATAGTAGGCCTACATTGACAAATGGATCAATCCAAACAAATTTTCCAACATAAAGTTTGTTGCTTGACTTAACTTTTTAATATATAATATTTATCCAACAAATAATTTTAGTCTATAAACTACACAAAACTGCACATATTTGAATTTTTATTTTATTTTGCCAATGGCAGCTATTTGTACCTATTCAATACCTGAAAAAGGCATATCTGCAAAATATTTGTTTGGAAATAAATGGTATGTATAATACAGTAAAGTAAAACTTAAGTCAGGTTGGATGAAGTCCATGTGGGTTCTGCACCAACATTGAAGGCTCACACTTTTCAGGCACAACCACTCATAATGTTTTGTGTATACACTTCATAATTTATTCTGACGGTGAGTTTGAGATGCCTTTACACTTTTAGTGCCAAGAAAGCAAATAAGAGCATGTACTTCACAGTTGGCAAGATTCTCAGTTTACGGAGACATTTTTAATATTCATTAATAGATATAAAATGGTTGATTTTTACCGAAGTTGTGTCAGTGACTTGCTAACAGAAGGTAGACAGAGTGGACACTGACCGCAGAGGCAAAATTTTAAAAGTATACTTATAAAAAAAAGGTTAAGATAATAAGATATAAAAAGCATACGATTATAAAAATTACTGGAGAATAAAAACTTCCCATTTATATAATTTTTATTTACAATCCCTTATCATCAAAATAATAAAGTTGTTAAAACTGACTTTGTCAAAAACATATATACAAGGATAAAATCTAGAGATTAATAATCATCTAGTTGGGGACACATTCCAGATAGTTAAATCTTTCTTACCTTAGGACCTATAATTAGATATAATACGAGTTTAATGTTCTCTAATCATATTCAAAGTTATCAACATTGTTGAAGAGGTCACTTGATTTACTAAATGGATTTATCTGTAAACACTTTGATACTACTAATGCTAAATTACATTCAGTACAAACAACTTCAGTGTGACCGAGTTAAGCTATTGTACAAGTTACTTTAGCCCACTCATACTACACCCATCAACATCCTTGAACAGGAGTTACATATTTTTCTAAATGGATTCATCTGAAACACTTTGATATTACTAGACTACTGCTAGTTTACGTTGAACATAAACTACTTCAATGTACACATTTTACCAGCTTCTTCTTATTGGAAACTAAATGCTTAATATTAAGCATACTTCAATGTAATCACATTAAACTAACATACAATTAACCCATTAATATTTCACATAACATCCTGAACAGGATTGAAGTATTTTTCTAATAATTAATGAAAGAAAAGTCTCAATTATCCAATAATTTTATTTTTATACACGAGGCCTTTCAGCATCAAAGATGCCATCATCAGGTGTGAAAAACCAACTTGAATAATATAAATATTTAATATTACAAATTAATTATCAGCTGAGTAAAGCTTAATACAAGATTTGTTTAATATAAAGTAAAATAAAATAAATAAGAATATACGTATAAAAGTATGGGTCAAAAAGAATTTTATTATATTTTAACCCTTTCAGGGCCAGGACCAAATATGAGATGTTGCAAAATTTTTTCACATATCATATCCCTTGTGACTAGTCAAAAGTGCCAGGCTAAAATTGGCGATTTTGCAGTCTCTAAGATTAAAATTTATAACTTTTCATAACAATTAGAGAATGACCTAAAAGTTGCACCAAATTACTCGTATAGATGTATACTATCAACAAGAAATATATAGATGTAGTTTTAAGTAATTTAAAATTAAAAAAAAAATAGTGTTTTAATAGATTACAATAAATTTTTTTATATTTTTATTTGTAAATAACTAAAAAAGGAAAAATAATTTTACTGTGGGAAGCTATTTTATTATATTGTACATTTAGAAAGGAGCAACCATACAAAATTTTGTGTTATTTCTCTCATAAATAAATTTTTTATGACACATTTTGTATAAATACGCATAATTGTACTTCGCAACAAGTGATAAAGCAACTGACTCTTACACTGCAAGAAACTTAAAATAAATATTCACATTATGGATTTACCGGTAAACAGATGATTGTAGGATCCATAAACAGTTTCAATACAGTTAAAAACACTATTTACCAAGAAATATTTACACAGTTTTATTTGAAACTTACTTACACTTTTTCTATTTACAAATATGCTACTTACAATCCCGTGAGATCGCAAATTGTCAGTCATTGTAACTACTACACACAATAGCTAAGCACGTAACTACTAACACTACTAATATTTACAACCACAAAATAAAATAATAAAGGAGAATCCAGCATAAAATAGTACGATTACACTAAAGCATAAAGAATTAACAACAATAGATCGAGTCAGCTGATAATGTCACGTGACAATTACGAAATAAAAATGCATAGACCTCCAAAATAAAAATTATATTCATATTAATTATCTATAAATATACCAGGGAATAAAAAAACATAAAACTTTAATCATTTGACGTCGTATTTATTTAAGAAAACGACGAATATCAAGGCTGGCGCTTTTCGCGTATGTCACCGATGGCAATATATTGCCGCCTGACACTTTTCAGACACGATCTGTGGCGGCAATATATTGCCGCCTGGCCCGGAAAGGGTTAAAGGAAGGGTGAATTTTGAATCGGTCCAAAATCATTGTTCAATATTTTATCTTTATGTTTTGTTATGTATAATGTTTCATAAGCGTCAAGTTCTTCTTGCTTATGGACTTGTTTTAATAATGTTTAAAAGTGTGATTTGTTTCTAATGCATGTTTGGCAATAGCTGGTTTTTGAGTTTGTCCATATTTATAATATCTTTCGTGTTCTTTAAATATTGTTTTAATGGTTCGTTTTGTCTGGCCAATGTAAATTTCATCACAATCTTCACAGTTAATTTTGTAAATTCCTCTTTTATTTCCATTAAAATCCTTCAATGAAAAATCAAGGATTTAAGTAATTTATTAAATAGATTTACATTTTTACTTTGGGACAACTGCTGCTAACATACTTTCAGCTTAATCTACTACAACAGTGTGATAGTGCTAGCGATAGATTGGTAATTATTTCATCAACTTTTCAGGACCTTTCATATAGTACTTCTACTTTAATAAGAGGAGATATATTTCTTTCATATTTATTGGCACACAAACTAAAAAATTGTCATATACACAATTCTATTGTTATTTTATAAATATAAATAGAGAGACAAATCACTTAGCACAATATTAACTGTTGGAGAATTAAGTTTGTTATCCACTATATGTTTACATTCATGATCCTTCACCAAATTTTGAGTATTAAGATGAAGTTTGAGGTCAGATAAGAGGTGGAAGTCCCTTGGATCACAAATAGTCAGTCACACAGATTCTTTGCTCCTGATAAGTATTAGGCACCAGATTACTGTACTTATATAACTTACATTTAATGAACTTTTATATGTAAATATCAGTTTCAACAAACCTGACAACACAACAAAATGTGTTCAATACTGTATTGAAACATATTAACAAGCTATTTGTAGCTGGTATGTCACATAACTCAATTGGTTAGTGACTCACAACTGTAAACAGAAGCCCCATTCATAGAAAAACTAATACAAATATTCCATTGAGATTGATGGTCCTATCTCTGTCGGATTTGTTGGATGATGTCATCTTAGATTATGCCATCATCACCTATATGCAACGAATTGAGCTGAACTTTCCTTAATAGTAGTAGCATCAATAACATATGCTATTAGATGAGCTAGTTCATAGTGTGCTATCAGTTTTGTAAAAGCTTGTTAACCCTGCAACTGGCACACAACTAATACCAGCCGTTTCAGTTGCTCTTGATAGCTGCACCAAATATCATGGTCTACGGTTTTTGTAATTACAAATATGCTAAAAGAGTATCAGTATTGATACTAACCGAATAAAGACATTGACCATTGATGTTGATGGATGTTGAGCACAATTAAATATATTTTACAGTACAAAAATATCTTTTTACTGAAATCTGTTTGATAAATTATTGACTATGAGTAGGCTATTGAAAAATCACTTGGTTAACATTCATTTCACATAGTTTGTTATTGTTTTTCACTTACTAAACATTATTTCCAACACTTAGTTCTGAAGTAACAATTTACCTTGGTAAATAGATAGTTTTCACAAGAAACATATTTACTGTAATTTCTTTGGTTATATATATGATAACCGTTTGGATCATCCTAGGATCATTATTTGTCACTTATAAATGGTTATTTAAGTAACCAATGTAGTTGGAATAAACATGTTGTCTTGGTCAGATTATAAGAAATTAATTTTTTCTAAAATATTGGTGATAAATTAGTGATTTATTGTAGACTACCTTTACTGTGATGGATTGTGCTATGACCAAGTGATTTGAGGGAACTGGCAAAGCAGGTTTCAGAAAATGAATCTAGTGATGGGTCAGATGTAGACAATATCTTAGTGAAATCATATTATATTGAATATACCTGTTTGATTTTCTTATTAGGCATTCCAATTTAGCAATGTTCAGGCTGATTTACATAAAGATTAGCTAATTTAGGAACACTGTGTATGCTATCGTAGATTAAAATTTTTCTTTTATTCTGTAAATTTGGTATTATTCTATATATTTAGACATAGTTAATGTAGTAAAACTACATACAATTTCCCATCAGTTATAAACCATAAATTTATAAATTTTGATGTAATACAAATTTAAAATACACATTATACTTTGCGGTATACAAATTTTTCATGGCATAATGACAAAATGTAACTTTTTTTATACTTTCAAAAAATGAGTTATGGAATTTATATTATTGCTGTTGTATACATTTCATTTTGACTAGGAACATATGCAGTATAATTTATATTCATTAACAATTGTATTAGCAAAACCTGTATTACCAAACTTCTATATATGCACCCGATTTGCATAATTTATATACATAACAACTTTTTGTTTCATACCTTTATTACGGTTTCATATATGTGTATAAAGTTTATGGTTTTCTGAACTAGATGAAATTTGACACAAAATGGCTATCTCACATTTACATTATTCTCACAATGGCCGATTTCATAGGCATGGTCCCCCCAAATTTTATAACATTTTTTCAAAATTGTTATTACATTAAAAATTTGTTTCAACTAAAAGATGGTATGGCCAATTTTGTTATATGTTAAATGCAAATATTATTCTTTTTCTAGTTCAGAAAAAAATATATTTTTATACATATAACTATATGGTTAGCTTTATGTAAATCAGCCTCAACATTGCTAAATTGGAATGCCTAATAAGATAATCAAGCAGCTCCTAATTTATATTTTCAATTAATAAAAAAACCTTGTGTGCTCTAAAACATCTCTACACTACAGGATGAAATGACCGCCAGTTGTAGGGTTAATTCTTCCAACAACTTTCCATCTGATAAAACCTGTTATACCAAATAAAACAAAACCTTTCTCACATAAGGATGTTTTAATATTTTATAGTTAAGAAAAGTTTAATCAAAATGACCAAATTTTAGTATACATTCAAATAAAAAAAGAAAAACATACTAAACTTCCTAAATACTAGTAATCATTTAAATGAATATTCTTGTAAGAAACTGATTTGAAATCGAACTAAATACAAAAATAAGATTTATAATAATTTTACAACTTAATTTACATCAGTAATATCTGAATGTATAATATATGAACTGGCTCTTCTGTTACTTGATACTGGGAGTGTGAGAGCTGTGAAACATACAAGGCTCTCACATAACTCTGCAATAATGAAACTATCTCAAGTTGACCTTGGCAGTCTCAGTTCAGACCTTATCTATCATATGAGTCAACAATTCAGAGGAAAGCAAAAGGGTTAACTTGGTGCATACAATCAGAAAAGTCTCTGTATTCCTGCAACATTAGCCAATTATCTTTTTAGAAGCATATCTTATCATTGCACTTTGACAAATGAAAATCACTGATAAAACTTGTATCTACACCACAACTCAAGGTTATTTTTTGTAACGTTGGTGCTGTATTTTTAAATTATTGCAGGCCTAATTTAATTATTTGCTTAGAAGTAACTAATGTTAAAATGTTCTATTAAGTAGTGATAGATCAGTAAAAACCTATAGTTTTTATAACTTTGAGTGACACTTAAAGAAATTATAATAAATACAAATAAACAAATGAATCACTTGTGACTCTCTTGTACAAAAAGAATGGAGAGAAAACAGTTTACAACTGAGAGGCTAAAAGAATTAATTGAGAGTTAGAAATATGAATTTAACCCTGAAGCTGACAGCTAAAAGTCCTGTAGTGTCAGCCTATTTTTTGTCAGTTTACAAAGCACTTATTCTAAATTATCTCTACACTTCAAATACTATGTCTTTATAATGATACTATTAGGTATCTGCGGCTTCACACACAATTTTGTTGTTGAAAAATAGGACTATATATTTTCACATATTCTTTTAATATGACATTCAAAACACTCCTAAGATAATTGAGTCATTCAGAGCTATTCAAATTTCCTGATATTCAAATTCTAGTTTTATATAATCATTCATAACTATTACATGAATTTTTTATATAAAACCCTGTAAATGTCTCAGACATATCACTGAAAATAATTAATTGAGAAAATAAATTATAGTGATTAGCTTTTCTAAAATTAATTTGTTGCCAGAATGGTTCATTTGTTTCACAATCAATTACACTTTAAAAGAAATCCAATTAAATTTATTATGTAAATAGAAATGTTTTGTAGAGTAATATAAAAAATATGTCAATTTAAATTAGACTGGAATGTAGTTTGGAAACAGAACAGTACAAATTATTTTATAAGAATGTATTTCTTCAGTCCAGTATAGTTGATCACTGTCAGAGAAATACAGATGTAGTAGACACAGTCTGTGTTATGTAATATAGCTTGTCTGTGATGCTCATGTCCGTCCTTGGTTACGCAAGTAGTAATGGCTGCAGTGGGAGGAAGACAGTCAACTGACTTACACACCCACTCACAGGCTGTGCATCTATAACCTTATCAGGTCAAGTTTGCACAGTCACTCTTTATAGTCACTCTTTATTATGTAAGATTGTGCATCTACATCATATCAGACCAATAGTTTGCATACTTGTGAGACATAACTCATTAAGTTATACAATGTTGGTATTTCCTCCACACTTACAGTGTTTCCTCCTCATTAAAATACAAAATAAAATAAAATTACTTTGAAAGGAAAGTTCTAAATCTGTTTTGTACACTATCCTACAAAATGCTAAATGCATATCAGCCATCAGATCAGTATGGGAGGCTTCACGTTTGCTCCACAGCGGATTAAGTATACACCTAAGTGATAAATATATATTTACATAATATAGCTGTTCATAAGTTTTCAATGAAACTGCTGTAATGACGTAATTTTTTAAATCCATTTTTCAATGAAAGAACATTTTATTAGCTGGGTATTAGTAAAATGAGGTTAGAAAAATGTCTTCTGCCTCGCTGTCTGTATGTCCACATGACATCAAGAGAAACACATAACCTAGACTTAAGATTTTGAATTGACTTTATTCTATATAGAAAACAGTTTCATGTTGGGAATGTTCCTCCATGGGATTTGGTAAAAATTGGCAAAGGCTGATTTTTTGCAGGATAAAACAAATTAAGGTATAAACTTGAAATTATGTGTATTTGTTATCACTCAACTAAAGGCCTGGTACCATTTCTCTTCTATCTGTCTGTTATCCACTGGATAACTCAAGAACTAATTGAGTATGGATTTGAAATTTTGTTATGTAACTTCATTTTTTACATAGGTAATATCATGCTTAACAATGTTGCATGCCCATTTGTATCCAACCTCTCTGCAGAATATCTTGAAAACAATTAAAAATTCTGCAACAATAAATCATAACAAAATTAAACTTTATAAGAATTTGAATTTTAGTATAAATTTAATTTATATGGAGAAAAGATTCAGCTTGATGAATGCGCATGTCTTTTCATGGATTTGGCTGAGAGTAGCTCTTAAATCTGTCTGAGAGTTTGAAAAAATTCTTTTCTGTTAATTGTCTGGCTGTATACAAGAAGGATATCTCAAGAATGAAATGGGCTTTAGACGTTTGTTTATTTTCATCAATCATTAACGTTCTTCAATTAAAGGTTTTATTTGAAGTCAAGTAACCTCTGTGCCTAGGGCACTTTTGTCAGGCAGAGCTCTGATGTAAGTCACTATAAAATCCCAGCTGACAACTGACAAAAACATTTCTGCACATGATGGACTGAAGTGACTTTTAATATAACAACTCCTGTACTAGAATTCATGTTGCAGGTTTCTGGTGAGTGACCTATAATTTAATGACAGATTTATCACATTCCAAATCTTAACCTCAAATTTTATGTTGGAGTGATAAATTTGTATGTGCTACTTTATTTAGAAATGTATAAGATATTAGAACTAAATACTTATTAAAACTTAAATTTATTGATTATATGTTGGTTTCTGTGTAATCTCCTCTACGTAACATGATCACCATAATAAGTCTGTTTTTAAAGTATAAAGGTTTACTCCAATTCCTTAAAGCACAATATTTGAATATTGGAAAGTTATCTTAAATGCTTTATGTACCACCTGTGTAACAAAGAATTTTACCTTTGCAATCGATCCAAATATTTTTCACTGCTTTAGAAATAATCAAAATTTAAAATGAATGTTATACACCTCTCCTCCACTGGATACGCTCATTTTTCAATTTAGTAATTAAAATAAGAAAAGCTAATATAAGCTCCACCTTCAACATGTTTTACAATTGTTTCTAAACTCTGTTAAAGGATTATTAATACTTTCAGTGCCAAGCACTTACTTTTTTCAAGATTAAATTTTTCAAGTCTTTTTTAAAATTTTTGTTTATTGCAAAATGCCACTCTGGTTTAAAATGTTATGTGTATAAGAAGTTGAAGTAATTTAAGTAAGACAATAATAGGAAAATGTATATTTGATACACTGACCACACCAATAACACAAACATAAAGCAGTCCTTTTCCTGTCACGTTCCCAAGTTCTTAAAATAAACAGCAAGCAGGAATGCTGAGAATCGGTCAAGGTCAACCGGAGCCACGGTGAAGGCCATCAACTAACTAGCCACCAGCATTGCGGTTCACAAACAGAGCAAGGCAACTGGCGTCATGGCTCTACAATTAGAGGCTAGGGCTTATCACTGTAATTAGGAATAATTCACTACCAGGAGAAAACTTTCCTGTACCTATTCCATTACATTCCACGTTTCTTGATTTTTTGTTGTAAAAATAATGTCTATGTTGAGTAAGTTAGTTACATTCTTTGAAAACAGATTCGACTTACAGAAATGTCACCATTTTGAATAAGAGATATTTTGTAATTCACAAATATAATTCTTCATTGGATGAAGAATAACATACATGGATTATAATATATTTAGAAATACAAAATAAAAATAATTACTGTTTGAGTTTAAATCAGTATAAAAGGGATTTTTATGTTAATTCTCACATGTACAGATGTTATGTTCTTTGGACTAGCTAAATATTTACTTTAGTGCAAAAGGCCTTACACAATAACAAAGTATAAAATATTAGTTGCTGTGGACTTGAGTATCGTGGAAGCATAAAAACAATAGAAGCTCCAGCTACAACATTTATGTAACTGATATTGTCTTAGGTAATAGAACACAAATATCTATTCTTAACAAGGAACTGGATGATGGAGGAATAGAAGGTCATAGAGAAGGTAACAAGGCAGCGATTCATTGGAGGAACAAGACGTTGGTTATGATACCCTCTACAAAACAAAAGTTAGATCAAAACTCACATGGTAGAGCTTCCTATCAAGTTTAGAAGAACCAGAATCTACTATTACAAAACCAGAAGCTATTGCACACTATGCAAAAGAACAAGGGTGTGGGGTAGACCACAGTGACCATTTTATTTCCATAAGCATTGGGGAAAAAGTAGTTCGTAGTGCTAGGACATTAAATAATAGCAATTTAAGTCATATGTGATTCCTGAGGAAAGTTGAAAGGCCTTCAGAAAACTTTCACTCTAAGTGTGTTAGTGAGTTTGAGGTTCTTAATATTATGAGATCCTTTAAGTCTTCCTGGAGTGAGGATGTGTTTGGTTTTAGTAACAGAGTGATTAAACACAATGCTAATTGTATTGTTAGGCCCTTAACATTTTTAATTAATCTTTCTTTTCGTTGTTCTACTTTCCCAAACTGCTTAAAAAATTCCAAGAGTATACCACTTTTTAAAAAAGGTAATAGATCTAATATAGATAATTATCGAACAATAACTAAACTATACAAGTTTCAATGTTTTCCAAAATAATGAAGACGTGTTTTAAAAACCAAGTTTTTAAATTTTTGGATAAACATAATATTTTAAGTAATAGTCAGTATGGATTCTGCCCTGGTCAATCCACGATAGAAGCTTTGAATGAAGTTGTAACTAGTATTTTAAGTAGTTTTAAGAAATATGAGTATGCTAATATGACTCTTGTGGACCTAAGAAAGGCCTTTGATAGTATTTCCCATCACACTCTTCTCAGAAAGCTGAAATTTTACGGTATTATCGATGAATCATTGCACTTTTTTTAAATTTGTCTTGGTTGCTGGTACAGAGTCCACATTTCGAGAGGTCCTTGCAGGGATTTCACAGGGATCTGTTCTGGGTCCACTTTTTAAATTATATATATATTAACCCTAGAACTGGCGGTCATTTCATCCTGTAGTGTCGGGCTGTTTTGGAGCTTCGTGCAAGGTTTTTTTTAAAAAAATTATTAAAAATATAAAATAAAAGCAATATAAATAAGAGTATATATTTTTGTGTTCAGAATTAAACGTAGAATTGCACTATATTGTAAAATTAACCATCAAAAATTTTCTAATAAACACTTTTTTTAATCAAATATAAAATTTACGAAAAATATTTCTTAAATTTGGGGGGGACCATACCTAGCAAATGAAATGAAGTTATAGTGAGAAATATTTATAAGTGAGATAGCCATTCTGTGTCAAATTTTATCTAGTTTCAGAAAAACATAAACATTATACACATTTATGAAAGCATCATAAAGCTATAGAACAAAAAGCAGCGATGCGTATAAATTCTGAAAATCGGGTGTACACGTAAGACTTTGGTAAAACAAGTTTTGCTAATACATTTATCTATGAATACATGTTATTTTGCATATTTTTATTACTTAGAATAAAATAGAATATACAGTAGTAATGAAATAATTACCATAAATTATTTTTTGAAAAGTAAAAAAAGTTAAATTTTGCCATTATTTACAAATTTTGCAAAAAAATTTTCATTCAGCAAAATATAAAATAGTTTCTAAAGCTTGTACTATATCAAAATTTATAAATTTATGGTTTATAAGTAATAGGAAATATTATGTAGTTAGAAAACTATAAATATAACTAAAGATATTGAAAAAATATAGAATAACCCAAACAGTTATTATATATAACCAAAGAAATTACAGGAAATATATATTTTATTGTGAAAACTATCTTACCAAAAATAAATCAGAGCTAAAAGAGTGCTATAAATAACGTTTAGTAAGTGAAAAACAATAACAAACTATGTGAAATGAATTTTAGCCAAGTCATTTTGCCATAGCCTACACAAAGCCGGTAATTTCTCAAACATATTTCAGTAAATAGAAATTGATTTATTCTAAAATATATATGTTTACACTACTATGACATCAAACAACACACTACACATTAAATACGACACTAAAACACGCGTAAAACTATTAAAACTTACAAATATCCACAGCTCGGCACGAAAGTGATACAGAACGGCAGCGGCAATATGGCGGGTCACAACAAACGGCGACGCGTTTTCTTTTACGTTCAAAATAACAAGCTTGCTACGTCATAACCATAATACAAAGAGGAATAAAACTCATCTGTTCCTTAGCATTTTTCTTCCCGAATCCAATGGTGCATGAATTATATCGATACGTTACCGGAGTATATTATAAAAAGTAATTATACGAGGGAATGTTTGATCGACAAAATTTTGACGGTTAACACCACAAAAGCGGCATTAACCGACATAATTATGTCGATTAACAGTTCTAGGGTTAACAATCTGCCTTTCAATGTTCCATGTAAGACCACTATTTATGCCGATGACACTTCATTTATAGTTACTGGTGAATTACTTAATGAGGTAAAAACACATAGTGATGAGGTAATGGAGGTTGCTTATTCTTGGATTAATTGTAACAATCTACAAGTCAATACTGATAAAACAGAATCAATTTGCTTCACATTGAAAAAGTTGAACGTATTGGAAAATTGTTCTCAACCAGTTAAGTTGCTTGGAGTGGTTTTTGACCAGAAGCTTTCTTGTGAGGCTCACACCAACACATTAATTTCTGCCTAGAAATGGTTTTCTACTTAGAAAATTAAAATATGTGTAATAATATAAACATTCTAAAACAAAATACAATAGCCTAGATATCACACAGGCAATTAGCGGCTCATCAACAGGTAACTAGTGCAATTGGATTAGTCCATGTAGGACTTTAAAATTATTTTGAGCAGAATAAAAAACTTTTCCTTTCACATAGGTTTGAAAAAGAGTCAAGAAAAAATAGAAAAATTGTTTTTGAAAATTAAGTGTCCTTTTTATTATACAGACTCCCCCTCCTTAGTGAAACCCTTCTAGACACTGAGTTACACCCAAAAACATGCTCCTCAGTCAACTCCCAGTTAAGTTTCTCAACAATTCATAACCATATGATTAACAATTAAAACGAACTATTAAGAAGCGTACTCCAAACAAATAACTCTAACAATAAATATGAAACAAGGTCACGAATTTTGTAATAATTCTCATGGACACACGTCACACAAGACCACTTTTGATAAGCTAACAAAAATATTCAATGATTAAGACACAAGAAACTCAAAAACATCTCAGTGATTGCTACTAGTGATATTGTGTTTATTGCTTTAGGTTAATCTGAAATGAAGTTTTGATGGAATTTTATGATTGACAGGTTATAAAAAGAAACACTCTCTTTTGATCATTCTCACTACCTAAAATATAATAAACTAAATCTAAAAATTGAATTTTGAATCATCTGTAAAAACCACTTGACGTCAACACCACACCAGTACCCACCTCCGATTCCTGTGTTTGTCCCAGCAAGTTTGGCCCTCAGGGTCTACACTACTAGACTCCTTCGGAGTCCTGTAGGCAGCACATGAGCCCTGAAGGCCCTTGTACACGCTCCCTCCCTCAGATCTACAATCATAAACTCGTTTTGAAGATTTGAAGCATACTGTTTCAGCAGTAATGGGTTAGTTTAAACAATTAGTATCATCTTTCATCACTAGTCATTTATCAAGTCAATATTACCCACTATATTGAAGCATTCACCACTATGGATGTGATACCTTAAAAATATTTAATACATTTACTGATTGTCATCTAAAGGAAAAAAAAACCATTATTATCTGTAATCACATTTCCACAAGCTACTTTGTTGATCACATTATTAGACATGTAAGTGCTATATTTCTCATTTTTGTATATTTTATAAAAGTTGAGAAAATAATACCTACTAATAATAGTCAATTTAGCTTTTGCCCAAGGGTTTAAAATGTTTACTAAGATTACTCTGTGTTGTAGGGAAAAAATAAAATTCTCATTCACATAAGTCTACATGCCTGTTGAACCAATGGATTGAGTGTGATTTTAATTAATTCCATACAAAGCAAATTACTATTCAAATTGAATTATACCTTTTTATTAATACCCTTTATAACAGGTATTAATAACAGTTAATACCTTTATATCAACACCTAAAATTAAAATTTAAAATGTGCTATATAGAGTTTAGTACTAGAAACTAAAATAGAAGTATATTTTATGAAAATATGTGTCAGCCACGAATACAAACAATGCACCTATCCAAATAATACAGATTACTTCAAAAGCTGCAATATTATACATTACGGTACATAAATCAAATTATTTGTATTTTATGTTACACAATAACATACTTATATTTTATTGATAATTTTATTTATGTTGGTTAGTGCTTTGTTATTCGTCCAACTCGCAATTAAAAATTCTACAATAATTTTCTTGATGTCTGATAATTTTTGTTGGTTTCAGAATATCAATATGCACTTTTGAGGTCCATTGAAAAAAAACCGATTTTAACAAATTTGGTATTGTTAGTTTATGGGTGGGGGGGGGGGGGGGTGGGGGGGGGGGGGGGTGGGGGGGGGGGGGGGTGGGGGGGGGGGGGGGTGGGGGGGGGGGGGGGTGGGGGGGGGGGGGGGATAATTGGCTTACAAACTTCGTGTTGCTTGCAAATTTCTAAATGATCTGTTAAATCTCCAGATTTGTAGAAATGGCTTTAAACATCTCCTACATAGAAATTTCCTTTCTTTATGCTTGGATAACTGTGAACTCACTAATCTATTTAGATCGGTTATTAAAACATAATGAGATTTATCTTCTTGTTTTACATACAATAAATCAACTTCTAACTCGGCGTCATACATTTCTGAAATTTGCAACGGAACAATGTTAAATTTCTCATCATAACTGTAGATATTTATTGACATTTTCGGATACTTGTACTTAGAATTGTAACTTCGTTTTTCAAATGATTGTATATCTTTTAAGGACATTGGATACTCGAAACCTGAAAATATCTCGTCATTTACAAATTGTTCGTATTGTTTTGCTCTATCAGCATTCTTTTCAGGTTTTTCAATAACACATCGGATAGAATAAATAAAGCAATAATCATCTTTATTTTTTATATTTATACAAGCTTTTTTATCTTTGATTTTCTTTGGTAAATCGATATATGATCCTGCGTTCATAAATTCGTGTTTGTTAAGGCTCAAAACTAGTTTGTTTACAGCGTTTTAATGTCCATCCAGAACCTCGATTTGGATGATTCGTTTGTTCTCGATGTGTTAATTTATTAAATTGCTTAGTAATAAAGTCGTTTATGTCAAAGATCTCGTCTGCTTTTATAGTAAAGTACATTGGACACGTTTGTGTTTCACCGTTCACTAAAGTTCTTTCGTATTCGCATTCCAAAGAGAGATATCCTTTACTGTTTTTCACAGTTTCTTGAAATTTTTCTATTAAAACTCTTAATCTCTGGCCGCAAAATAGAAAGATATTTGTAAAGTGGCATGAAATTATCGTTTAAATTCGTTAAAATGTATTGCTTGAAAAGACCGTGTATTGAGGATAAAACTTCTACATCAATGATATTTTCAGGTTTCTCATTAAGAGTTTTGTCAATTTCTTCGATCATTTCAGACTTAGTTTTATCGTTTGTTTCAATGGACAATTTCTCAGCGATTGATTGAATTTTTTCATCTTTAAATAGATTGAGATCTTTTTTAATTTCCTTAAAATTTTTCTTTAGTTCACGCAATTTTTCTATATTGTACATCTTTTCATGATCGACAATTTGATTTTCTTTAGCCCAATTCCTCAAATAATTTAGTTCTTTCTCATAAAGTTCTTTGTTTTTTAGATGATTTTTCGAATTGTAATGTCGAGTAAAGTGATGTTCGAAAATGTCTTTTTTGCAGTATGGGCACTCTATCTTTTTCCGCTCCATATTTAAAGAGCAAAAATTTTAACTAGCGATTTTTACTATATTGGTTTGCAGGAGGTAATTTAAATTCTATAATACTATTTTTTCAATATTTTTAGAATTTGAAAAAGTAATGATTTTTACTTGAATTTGACAGAAATCAGCACAATTTCTGGTGAAACAGTGATGGATTCTTCTATTTATTATAGAAAAATCTGTAAACTAAGACTTAAAAATTATTGAAAAAATAGTATAATTATAGGACAAAATAGTACTATATTGGTTTGTAGGAGGTAATTTAAATTCTATAATACTATTTTTTCAATATTTTTTTCTTTAACTTTTCCAAGATTTTTCATTAAGATTTTAATATATTTACAACAGAATTTTCGAGAAATATCGTTCACATTATCAACTTTAAAGCTAAAAATTCGCAATAATTAGAGAAATTCAGTAGATTTTCAGGATTTTTCAAAAAAACTCTAGTATATGCACCTTAAGAGCTGTGGTTTTGACCCTAAAAACACGTTTTTTAGGGTCAAAACCCCGGTTTTTTGTGTATTTTGGAAGTATAGTTTTGATTTTTCACCTTAAAAGTGTAGAAGTATTAATTTTTTTCTATGTAAATGGCGCTGTTACAAGAGTTGAATAAGGTTGGTGATTTAAAGTTCAAAGAATACAAGAGATTAATAGAATTAGAAGAAAATAAGAAATACAAAATTGTGAATCTGGAGAAAATAAAAGATAAATTCGGGTTTACAATAATTGCCGAGTTGGAAGATTGTAAAGTACACTTGCCAAACAGATTTTTGACTGTTTTGGATGAAAACAAGATTAAAGAATTGAACAAAAATGAAAAATTACACTTGGTTGTTACTGGAAAGAAGACTATTAAAGATAAAGACTGTGTTACAATTAACTTCGTGGAATAAAGATTTCGAAGATTTCTGGATTTTTTCATTAAAACAGCTTAGAAATTAGAAGCCTACAATGAAACAGTAAAACAGCTAAAGATTCGGTTAATTTTTCATTCGTGAGTTACAGATTAGTTTTATTGTCCTTTAAACAGTATTTTACGTTGATTTTCTGACTGTCCCAAAAGTGAGCTAGAACCCTTACATTCATATCTACTTATATATATATATATATATATATATATATATATATATATATATATATATATATATATATATATATATTTGAGCAATATTTATAGATTAATGCATGATTTGCCTTCTGGAATTATATTTGACTGAATATAGAAGGTTACATACCTTTCTGTTGTCAATCCAACTTTTTTATTTCGATAATTACTAGTTGTGAGAATACTATCCTATTGTCAAATCGTAAAAACTGAACACGTAGCCAAAATATATAAAATTACACAAATCGCAAATAAGTAAACAAACTCACAAAAGGCCTTCTCAACAACTAATTTCAATCCATGACCGGCTGTATCTAAAAATTAAATTACACCTCAATTTATTTTGTATGGAGTGTTTTCGTGTGCATGTTTTATTATTGTTTGGTGTTATGTGTAATTTTATTTATTTTGACTACATATTTATATTTTAATGATTTAATGATGTGATTTGACAATAAGACAGCGCTTCTGAAACTAGTAATCATATAAATAAAAAAAGATAGATTGACAACGGAAACGTATCTAACCTTTTTTTTCATATTTAGATTGAGAATTAATGATATAACAAGACAATTAAATATAAATTAAGGCACGAAAAACTGACTGAACTATGGTATGGTAATTTAATGATACAAATAAAATTTGGGCTAGGAAGAGGAAGAGTAAATATTGGTGAAGAGATTTATGCCATATTATGAGAGTGTAAATATGTAGATTCACAGAATGAATGCTTGCCACAAGTTCTAATGGGCAGACGGCTGGTCTCCTCCAAGATAGATTTCGATAATAGGCACAGGGAATTGAGCATTATTTATAGATATTTCGACTGATGGCCTGGGCAATCTGTAAATACACTCGAACTTGTGAACATTTATACTGTCTATGGCAGCATTGGGCTTCAGAAGACCTCAGAATTTAAGCTGTAAACTCATGTAACTGTGTACATATTCTGTTCTGTCATTAGGCTCTGTTGGTGATGTCGAAAGTGATGAAGGAGTGTTGGTACCACAATGCGGCTGCTCGTCTTACTGCACTCAGAATAAAGAAGACTCTGGCCAACCTTGGAGCTTCAGAAGACCTCAAAATGTGAGCTGTAAACTCATGTAACTGTGTACATATTCGTTGTATGAAACAGCTGCTAGAACCGCTGATATTCTCGTTTTGGGCTTTTCGCTACAGCTCTATTTTACAGTGAGTAAGACTTTGAACAAATGTTCGAAGTGAACTACTTTCCGCCAGTTGATTATAGTAATTATAATCAGCTTTTTGTTATGTATATGTCGCTAACTTTTATAAAAGTACGGTATCGTTAATATTAGTCTTAAGTATTTACTACATCACATTATTGATATTTAAACCGTTATCTGTTATTTTTAGATTTTATTCTAAACATTTGGAACTAAAAGTATTTTGTTGCTGTTGTAGTTGACTTTGCAGAAGTATAAACTGCCAAGAGTGACAATTTATTTTTATAACTTTACTGTAAAGCAATGTGAATGTAGAATTGTAATAATCTATACTCCCATTTTATACGTAGTTCAGTTTTGCTGAGATGTTTTAAATTATAGTGTTATTGTATTTGTCAAATGTTTTTCTCTTTTTTTGACAGTTTATTAAGTCCATAATTGTCTAAAAATTTTATTATTGTTAATAATCGTTGATTGGTAGTTTGTCTAAGGGTTTTTATTTAGGTAAGTAGATTTAAATTTATATAAATATAATTCTTCAGTGTTTCTTTATTGTCAAATGAATGAGTACCTCACTATTTATAAGTATTTTTCATATAGTTAATTTTGTTCTTATTGTCTTGAATCAATCCAAAACAAGTTAATAATAACTTATTTTAAAATGTAACCTTTACAATTTGTGCCACATTTTTGTTTAACACTTAAGATTTACAATAGTTGACTGAGTTGCAGGAAAGATTATAGAGATCATGCCTACTATAAGCAATTCATAATGTCGTTCTCATTTACATGACTCTAATATTGTTACTTTACCTGTGTTACATGACTACAATTTTCAGTCAGATAAGTAGTAATATATAAAGGAAATAATTACTGTATATCAATGCACGTGTTTTATGTTGAGCGTTTGAAAGTTTAGGTAGGGCAAATCTCAGTCTTCAATATATAAAACTTGTGATAATAATAAGATTATGAGGTGATAGAAGAAACTGAATGTGCAGGTGGTGTAGGGGGTTATTTAATTATTTACTTAAAACTTCATGTTGAAAAGGAACATTAAAACCAGTTTTGCAATCATGGATATCTTACCTATTGGTAGATTATTATTTTATGATTGGTTTGTCACTTCTAATGGCAACATTTCAGACACATGTAAACAGGTAAAAGTACCAGAACCTTGGTGTATCCCTACATTAGTTTATTTACTCATCCCATGGCCTACTGCAATCTTTAAAATCGAAACTAATCCAATTTTGATCTGTGAATATTGTCCAGAGCTAAGCAACTAGCTACAAATCATTTTATTATACTAAAATATTTTTAAATTACCTTAGTCACTTGTTACTATAATAAAGGATTGAATTTTAAACACATTTATTGCTTTTATTACATTTAAAATTAAATATCTAAATAACTTTTACATTAGTGAGTTCACAGCTTAAATGTTAGTAGTAAATTTCAAGGTGTTTTGAAGTAGGCCTCTATTCATCTTTTTTAGTAAATAAGAAAAATTAAATGTCAATAGTTGAACTGGCTTAACCGTTATTTCACTATTCTATTCAATATACTTTTTGTACCTGCTCAAAATTAACAGTTTGGGTGATTCAGAATTATTTCTTCAGCAAGCATAAAATGTTTTTAAAATTTATTCTAGAGAATATTATTTTACTTTAAGAAATTAACATCTTGGTTGTTACCATCAGTGAGATTGTGCCTTATATCGTTACAGATAAAAATCAGTATAAAATTATGAATGTAAAAATAATATATGCTGCCCATTACAGGAAATTAAAAATTATGATAGGTTTTAAATGTTATATAGATAAACTTAAAAGCCTATCGCATTCTTGGAAAAAATTCAGTATTGTAGCAATTAAGGTGAAGTAGATTATCTCTACTAAATCTTCATTTTTTGTTGTAGCCGAACATTTTTTAAATATCAGATCATTTTAGGAGACATCCATATTTTCAATGCATTGTTATAAACAGATATTTATTATGAACCACCATTTTTTAATAATAATTTCCTTTATATAACTAATATGTAGATTATTGTTGAGTGTGAAACTTTACATAAAAATTAAATGTAAATATGTTTTGCAGGTTTTTATTGCAAAACACATTGAAAACACATTGAAAAACTTTTGAGGAAAAAAATCTTAATAATGTTATTGTTATGGACAAAACTAAATTAGCCTAAAATTTTATTAATAGATCCAGATAACGTTTCGTCTACAAAAATTTATATTTGCTGAAAAAACTGAAGTGAAAGGCTAAATTTGTTACTTTTTTACATTTATTTATTTTAAAGAATTCACAAAAGTTCGACATAAAAAACTATTGGGTATATTATAAGTGTCCGCATAAACATCTTCTGTGTAGAGACTTGGTAAATAGCAATACAACTTACATGTGTTGAACCAAAAGTTTCAGTAATTGTTATGGTAAATAGCAATACAACTTACATGTGGTGAACCAAAAGTTTCAGTAATTGTTATGTAGTTATTCAATACAAAAAACACAACCTTTAATAAATTGCACTAATTTTACAGATATTTCATTATCAAATCATCACTAATAACTGAAAACCCTGATTTTTATAACTTAATGAATTATTTTGACTAATGATCAGGTTAATGCCACTTAATAACAGCAGCTGGTGACCAGACTATTGTCATTTCCAAAAAAATTGTATTGATGATATATAAACAGTTACCAATGAAAAAAAACTTGTATCATATAACCTTAACTAATACAACATGATATCAACTGAATAATCACGGTGTAGCTTTTTTGTTGACTAATAACAACACAGTTGCTACTAGTACAATTATTGTTTAACCCTTTTAGTGCCAGAGACAAAATCAAATCCATGTTGAAAAGTGTCAAGTTATTTTTTGTGGGATTATGCGAAAAGTGCCAGAGGGTTTTGGATGAAAACGCAAGTTTTTAGAAAAAAAAAAATTACCTACAATTTATTTTTGATCATAAGCTCCTTTTTAAAGATAAATGAACTATGTATCAGAAACTATTCAACATTTACATATTTATATAGTTCAAAAAAATTAAAACATCACTTTAAACACCAACATTTCCACGGAAACAAAATAAAAATCAAGTTTGAGGTAAAATAACTGTTATAAAAAAATTTTATTTTGAAATTTCAATACTTCCATCACAAAAAAATTTAAAAACAACCCAAAATCATGTGTAATAACCTAATATTGTACCATAAACAAAATTTTTATAAATAGTTACTAGAGATTAGTTTTTACTAAAACGCAAGGTTTCAGAAAAAATTCACTTAAAACTAATTTTAGATCATTAAAAGCTCCTTTTCAATTCATTTGAACGGTAAATGAATTGTCCATCAGATAACATATAACTATAAGATGTTTATATAATAAAAAAATTATAAATCACTTTAGACAGTGACTTTTCTATGGAAACAAAATAAAAATCCAGTTTAAGGTAAAATAAGTAATATAAGAAAACTTTAATATTTTAATATTAATACTTTTAGGATAAAGAGCATATAAAAACATCCTAAAACCATGTGTAATAACCCAATATTGTTCAATAAACAAAATTATTCACATTATTCAAGAGCTAGAGGTTTGTTTTTTTTAATAAGCGGTGGGTTTTGGAAAATATTCAGTTAAAGTTTATTTTTCACCATAAAAAGCTTTTTTAAATTTTTTTTAAACTTCAATACTTTAATGATAAAAACCATTTAAAACCATGCAAAATCATGTGTAATATAACAATAATTACTAAAACGAAACTCAAAACATAAACATAACCTTATTCAGGCAATTTTTAAACAAACTCTACAACACTGTCTTCATGGACACTCTAAAGTGACTGTCATCACTGTTTTTATTAATTTTAATATTTAATATTACTTAGAAACATTTTAAATTAATAAAAATGCACAATTATACAACCTAAAAAACGCTCTCCGCTACTTGTCTTAACACTGAGATCGTGATCCAACTGAGAAAGTGTATTTTAGTTAGTTTACGTCACCTAACAGCATTAAAAAGTAGAAATAATAATTTAAAAGGTTAGTTTATGGAGGTACTATAAATGAAATAGATAGAATAAATGAAAGTAAATCGTTTTGTTCTGTGACTCCGGCACTTTTGCTTAGGAACATCTCAAGCGTCTTTTTACATCGTCTCGTAGCAAGACCCTTGGCACTCAAAGGGTTAACATCTTAATATTTTAAATTTTTTTGGAAAGTTTTGCACTGGATCGGAAGGTCTGTTTTAGGGGTATTGAATAATTATATACTGACTAATTTTGGTAAGTGTGTAACCCTTTTCCCTTTTCAACCGGAACTGTACCATTTTTCTTTAGGTTATTCTCAGTTAATTATTTATTAGCGTGAATTCAAACTCAAATCTCGCTAACCACCCGGCTACAGTAAACTAGGTGAGGTCACATAGTGAGAAGTACAGGTTAAAGCTGAAATGTTGACCTCACAATTCTGTCATGTTTACCAATTCATAGAGCTGACCCCGTCATCATGATGGTCAAAAAATCACCTATATTTACTTATTATATTTCCTGAATATCTGGAAATCTTACTTTTTATTTATATTTTGTTTGTTTGTGAATTATATGTACATTTAATTGTTGATGATTTTTATATGGATGTTAGGGCCAAAGTAGGCATTGAAAAGCTTTATAGCAGTGAATATAAAGAAATAATTTATGAATTTAGAGAGAGAGAGAAGTGATATCAAGCAGGATAACCTAAGTAGCAGCTGTAACCTATGTTTTGAGTTAATAAAACATATTGAGAAGAGGGTCAGATGAGTAATAATTTTTACAAATACCATGTCTAGTAGTTAACATGACATAAAAGGATAATAGGATTTTGAAAATTTGCCATTGTTGTATGTTACAAAAATAGAACATTGTCTCGAGAACTGGAATGTAAATAAGGTTACACATATACAAGAATAATAACAAATCAGAGTCAAACTTGACAATAGAAAAATTTGTTAAATAAAAAAAAGCTTAAAAGTCCAGGTACAGTCATGAGAAGCACAAACCGTATCACACAACATGTCCCATAGAAAATAAGTGGAGACACAAAATGGACTCTTGTGTCGTGTCACTCAAACAACAAAAAGTAGGATGATGATGGTTGGGTGGAGGGGGCAGATGACTTTGGTCTTGCTTATTTATTTGTAATGTCAAAATTATATTGGTAACCAACCAAAGTGACTTGACTTTAATAGAAGTTTTACCTAGTGGCTGATCCTCTATTTTTATTTTTGTAGTAGTGTTTGTTTGAAAAAACTTTTCACAATGTACAACATTGGCTTGATCCCACTTCATGTAATAATTTTCAGACCAAAAATTCGAAGCAATTTTAGACCATACTAGCTCTTTTCTTTTACTTTCTTTATGTTTCTTAAGTCTCACATTTACCAATTCATCAAGAGCCTCCATTCATACCATTCACTGTTCTAAGGATGGTATGATTGCATCGCAGTAGAACATATGTAAAAACATTACACCACATAAGCTGGGCATGATTCAAAGTGCAGTCCAAAATCTTTTGATTTTGTTGATTTATTGGCTGAGCATTAGATCCGTCTGTAACTTGAAGGGCTGGACAAATTTAATTTTTGCCTGTCTCCACATTGAGAAGAAAATACAATAGATGTAGTCAAACTCCTCTCTTGTACTTCAAGTATTACTAACCACTTTGCATAACTACGGACTGAGGCAATTTTTTGACACCTCAATAGTTAAAATAAGTAATGGTGGAGTTGGGTTTACAAAAATCGTCTTAGCGTACTATAGAAATAGATTCTTGTATTTAGATTAAATTTAAATTAATACTTTGATTTAATCTTCATTGAATTATTTCTGTAAAATAGTTTGAAATGTGATTTGAATGATGGCCTTGACAAGAACAATCTGAACCTAACATATAATTTGTATAAGTTTTCTAAGGTTGGTGGTGAGGCTTGTTTTTGTACTTAAACTAATTTTTGTATGTTGCTGTAGCAATATGTATAACAATATATTTTTGCCATTAAAGTGTTAAGTTTTTACTATATTTTGCTGCTGTAGCAAGTAAAAATGAGGCTCTAAAAGGAAATGGCCTATCTTGATAACGATGTTTGGGCTTTCTTGATGTACAAGCAGCAAAATGTTTAGAGGTATCCTGAATAGATATGTACAAATAGTGTTTCTCTGTAATATTCTACTGTAGGCTATGTATGTTTTTACTGACAGCTCTGCCCGGCCTGTACCAATACCCTGCTCAACGAAGCGTACCGTGGCTACAGTAATAGATTTAATGACGCAATCTTATGTATATAAGGTGCACATATTCCAGTTAATTTTTACTTAGGCATAACATTAGTAATTTATAAAGCAAGCATAGTTGGTAACACAGGATTGTGAACACTGCTTTTGATATGCATGTAGTCTTCCTGTTTATTTGATTTTAAAGGGTGAGATTAATTATCTTATAACCATTGTTATGTATTTTAAATCAACAAGACTTATTGGATTTGGATTCAGTTACTTTAGGGCTGCAATAGAGCCTCAACCAGTTTAAACCAATGAAACTAAAAACAAATATTAAACAAAATCAATTTGGTTTAGTTAGATTTCATACAAATCTGTCCAGTGCACAATTACCTGCGCAATAAAATTTTATGAAGACTTTTTTTGTAGATGATGATATATGTGCACTACAATGTTTTAGACACGATCTCTAAGCACTGTAGAGTAACCGACTGATTCAATTGTGCACCTGATGAATCAATGAGAGTATCTCTACACTGTATTTTGTAGTGTAGGTGTCTCTGATGTCAAAATGATGTAAAGAGTTATTTTAAGCTTCTTCATCAATAACTTTCTCTGGATCTCTTCAGACGAACATGACTCCAGCCAGATTCCTGTAGTCTGTTACAAAATAGATTCCAGATTCTGCACTAAGGGGAAGGTGAAATAGAGCTAAGCTCAACATTCACATTGAATCAACCCTTCCCAGCATAGCTACGTTATATGTAGAACATTATAAAGTATTACGGTTCAAAAATTCGTTAAGTTTCATACTTCTTGTAATTAAATATCATCAGCTGTTCAACAGATTTGGTTTCGACTTCAAATTATATATCACAGCTGGTTGTTAAAACTGTACAATAGTTTACAGTAATTAAACAATAGTTGAAGTTTCTCCTGTTTATGTGTGGGTGTGTAGATTAATAAAATGTAACATTCAGAAATAAAATTTGAGAGTTAACCCTTTGATTAATATGTTTGCTTTTTACCCATTGCGGATTACTGACGAGCTGCACTCGTCACGCAGCGGCCGGGTCTAACGGCTCGATGACAAATCAGGTTGCAAAAGCGGTTGTTTTTAAGTTTCCCATCAAATAGTTCTATTAATGTCTGATAGAGTGGGCGATCGTCTTTACTTGTCAACTAAGAGTGTTTAACAACGGTCTATGTTCAGAGTTTTCAAAAGTTTTATAAATATCCTACAGATCGCAGTTGTATGTCGAAGTTGAAAAATCATTCATATGAGTTATATGAATATATACAATATATGAATATATATTGTATTTAATTATTATGTTTTTAAGAATATAGATGGAGATATTTTTATAAACCGGAATCCAGTTCAATGTAGATATGAAGTGAGTATACAATAGCGAGCGATACGATGTTGCACACCATTGCTGTTCATTCGGCCGCAGACCGTAAATTAATTCATGCCCGAGCACTAAAACAATATGATCCGTAATGGGTTAAACCAGACCTGTCTTAAAAATCAGCTGTCTTTTAATATATGGATGATTCTTATCAAAAGCCAGTTCAGAACTTTAGAGTTCTCAATGGAATACTCACTAGAATAGTTTTACTACCTCTTTTACAAAATAATGTACAATATATTGAACGTGTTACAAACTATGCTTGCCAGTTTTGTAACAAACTCCAGTAGGACCATGTTACCTCAAATATGACCTCAGTGTCGGAACCCTTTTCACCTCGTTTTGTATAAGACAGATTACTGCCATAATTCAGGAACATAAACATTTCATTTATATAAGTACAGTTTAGTAGTTCTAATCGGTTTGTGTTATATCTGTGTATTATGTTTATTTAACGAGCTGGTAGCCTCTCGTTAGCCAGAGTTGTTCCTATTATTGTTTGGTGTTGTTTTGTTGATTTGTTTTATTAAATTCTTAATAATTTGTGCTTGTTGATAAAAATAACTTTATAAAATTCTAATGGTTTTGTAAAATAAAGTTTGTAAATATAACAAATATATTACTTATAAAATTTGTTGTTGTGGTCTTATTTAATATTACCATGTTCAACAGCAATATCTTGGAGGTTTTACATTTATATAAGTCTTTCAATTCAATATATCGTTATTCCATAATTATAAAATACATTATAAAATACATTGAATAGGATTATGATTCTTTGTGGAAAGCCCAGAATGGTTTATAATGACTGAAAATTATGTTTATATCCTATTGTCAACCTTGTACCCTAAAACACATTACCATTTTATTGTTCGATGGTTGGATATGAACCTAAGTTTTAGTCATAAGTATAGGAGTTAGAACAATATTTAAAAATTCTCTATAATCTAAATGTGTCATAAACATCAACAGGATTGTAAAGGTCTAGAAGGAGGTCCTTTAAAATTTTCTGCATGTCACAGAATAATTAAACTTTTAGTAGTTCCAGATGAGGTTATAGGTTACCTTTTTTTAATAGAAGGTCAAATTGTTTTCCCTCTGCAGTTTACAGTGAGCAAGATGCTTGTAGTAACCAACCATAACATTTCAGCAGATATGTCTACTGCTTCATGTAGTATTCTTTGTATTAAGTCGTTTAGGTTAGAGGGCTTGGTCTTATAAACTTTGTTTTTTAAATGTCTCCAAAAAAGTAATTCAAATATGATCCAGCAGGCCATTCAACTGGACCTCTACAATCTGGAACCAAACTATTTCCATTTTAATCCATCCATGGTAGATTTCTCCATTCAAATTTCCATCAATAACAAAAGGACGTATAATATCCTACAATGCCTGCCCTCACATTCACCTTTTGGGGATGCTAGGTGTGGGTCTCGATCATCCAGTGAAGGTTTGTATCTACTGTTATGTCGATTGACATTTCCATTTAATGTAAAACTTGCTTCGTCAATAAAAAACTATGTTGTTCACAAAATTCGGGTATGCATCCAATTTTCGCATTATTGTATCGCAGTATGCCAATGTCAATCAAAATTGTCTTCAGATAGTTCATGCAAAAGTTGTACTTTGTAAGGGTGGTATTTGTTACATTTTAATATATTAACCATAGAACTAATGCTTATGTCTTGTAGAGTAGCAACTTTTGTAATTGAAGACTGTGGATCTTTAACGAAAGATTGAAGCACATCAATAGCCATCTCATCACAGGTCATTGTTTTAGGTCTCACTGCGTAGACAATCTTTTACAGATCCAAATTCTTCGAAGCAGTGGACTGTAGTGTAAACTGCATGTTTTGAAATAGGTGGTCTTTTCTGAAATCTATCATTAAATAAATCAGCCACCTGTTGGTAGGATATCTGAAGATTGCCATATCCTCTCATAATCAGTACATTCATTCATTATTTCAACTTCTGATAATACCAATTTGGTTTTGTATTGACTATTTTCTTTACACTGAAAATTTTTAAGTAGAATTAATTACAATAATCAACTATAGGTGTGCACACTCCACAAAAACTGATCGGGAATGACAAGAAATAGGAATTTGCCAAACAACAATGATTAAATGTACTCCTAATAGTGTATTGTTGGCCAAAACCCCAGCTGATAAAGTATATCAACATCCTTAGGAGATGCCTGATAAAGTCAGCTTGACTGATGTTATTTATTTTAAATCTTCTAAACATTTCTTAACTTTATGATCAAAGTCATTGCTGGTCACATCACTCTTATTTTCATGTTTTTTACATTAACTCAAATGGCAGTTTCATTCAAGGTAATTTTTGGTAAAGAACTACATTAAAAATGTTCATAGTCTTCATTTTAGACAGTTTCCGAATGTGGTGTTGTCATTCGCAGTTCAGAAAAATTGTTGTTTGTATGCTATGAGATTTTATTATTTTAACTAACACAAGGAATGACAACTAAGCTTATTTATCAAGGTCACAAATTTGTGGCATATTGTTCTCCTAAAAGGACCCTTAATTTAATACATAAGTTAAATCGATCTTTGCTATTATTCAAGATTTTCTTCCAACTCCTTGTATGATGGAGTTGGAACCAGCCCAGTATGATGGAAAATTGATATTTGCTTTAAAAAAAGTAAATTGTTAGGTATAGTACTTATATGTAAAGTTTAGCTGCCTTATCTGCAATAGTTAAAAAATAAAGCACCGTTCCCAGACTTTTTGTAGATCCTGTATGTAGGAATACACCATTATGATTAGCAATAGTTATATTATGAACATCAGAATTTTATTTTTTACTGATTTTTCAAAATTTGTTTACATTATTATAAGTTGTGAGAATGCTGAAATTGTAAACTGGTAGACTTCATAGTACATTTCAGGGGTACATAAAAGGCTTCAGTGCATAGCAGTAGGCCCCCATGCAGCCTCCCTTACATCACCAAACTAACATTGCTAGAATATGCCCTGACTTTACTAATTTAGAATACTGCCACCTGTATCAGATTTTCACAGTTTGTTAATAATTTTGTTTTGCTTGAATGACAGATTTAACCCATTGGCCTACTAGTTGATAAAGCCTCTGAACTGCAGTGTAAATCCAATAATTTAGTAAAAAAATGGAGATTTTTGCTTCAAATTCTATTTTATTCTATGCTTTTTTTGAAGTATTGAGTTTTAATATACCAATAATGTTACATCTTAAATTTAAAATAATATACAAAACTTAAAGTGTAATGTTAATTTTAAAAATGTATATTAATTTTGTTCAATACAAAATTAAAGTTGAATTTTTTACTTAAATTTGTTGTTATATAACTTTTTAAGTATGAATAAATGAAATATATTTCCTTAATTATGTATTTTTTATAATCATGGTTTTGAAATGTTCCGAGTCATCGTAACCAGTAATGGTTCACATCTTTTGCTCACTGCGGAACTTGTGTAAGTATTAAAGCAATGTTAATTTAAATATAAAAATCAGTTTTGTTGTTGTTGAAATCTGTATTGTTTCTTTTGTTTTCTTGCTTTAAATATTCAAACAACATTTCTTGGGTAAATATATCATTGTTAATTTTGTATTCATTTCCAAATGAAATTTGCTGTATCTTCACAATACAGTCAAACCTCGATAAGACAAATTTCAAGGGCTACAGAAAATATTAGGCTTATCATAAAGATAGCAGTGAATTGGTTTTGTCAAAGTAGCTCAACAGGTTAAAACTTGTTTTTCAAACATTTATGTCTGTGTTACTTGTATGAAGAGAACAATATGGCGTGATCAAAAGCTAGTTTTTAGATTCTGGTAAAGAAATACATTATTATATTAAAAATGTAATAAATGAAAGTCTAGATCATAACTTATTATTTATTGTCAAAATTACAATACTGTACAATTGTACTAAGCAGGAGGGGGAGCCTCGGTTGGTGGGGAAGGTCCATTGGCTGCTGCATGTACAGAAGCTTCATAATCTGCTGAGTCTATGAGGTTCTTCTTACCATGAGGAGGTGGACCGATGAGGGCTTCCACTTCAGGATAGTTGAGTGTTTCCTTCTTCAGCAAGGTCTCTGCAAGCTGGTCACAAAGTTTGATATGTAAAAATAGCTTGTTAACCCTTTGGCTGTTTCATAACGATATATCGTTGTAGATAGTTTTACCGAAAACTGTTTCACAACGATATATCGTTGTTGGTAGTTTTTCTGAAAACTGTTTCAGAACGATATATCGTTGTTTCGCAATCAATTTGTTTTAATGTAATTTTTTTAAAATAAACTAGCGTAACTATATATCAATCAGTAGAGGAATACATGCTATACAAGAAAATAAGTGTTTATGCTCTTTTTACATACATCCGCTGTAATGAATCCAAGACCATTGCCGCGATTCGAGTGGCCTTGGCGGGCTTGCACTGGCAGTGCCAACACGAATCGCTCGCTTGGTGCCTTTTGTTGTTTTCGCGGCTGCTTGTCTGTTCTTTTGAGGTTATTGTGCGCTGTTTACATTATCTCTGTGAAGTGTTATAATAATGAGTGGAAAACGATCTAAATCTCCCGTTAGTGAGAACACTCTGATAAACATTGTTCAAACTGCTGGTTTGAATTTCCGAAGTGACAGTGACTCCGAACATTCTTCTAATGTAGATAGCAGTGATTCTGATCAACAATCTAGCAATGATTTCATAGATGACACGGACGAGGATCCTAGTTATGATCCTTATCAACCATCAACCTCAACAGGACTTCAACGAGGTAAAATACAATTGCCAATTAGCAGCCGTAACCAGCCTGATGTGTCATCATCTGACTCTGAGGTAGATGAAACTCCGCCTAGGCATATGCCAAATCTATCAGTTCCAAAGCGTCGTAGGCGTTGTACAGTTAGTTTGGAAAGAACTGGGGCTTGTCAAAATGTCCCACAAAACGATACAACTGATAATCAAAATGTTCCACAAAATGATCCAGCTGACGATGATGATAGTAGTTGGGAAGAAGTAGAGGAAGGCAATGATCCACCTTACAATCACCAATTTACATTTTCTGAAGTAAGTGGACCTAAACACTGCCCTCCACAAAACTCGAAACCTATAGAGTACATAAAACTGTTTTTTACAACTGCAATTTTGAATGTTTTTGTTACTGAGACAAACAGGTATGCTAGGAACTACATTGCTGACAATGAGCAGACCTTATCGCCTTTCAGTCGAGTCAGAAAGTGGGTAGATGTTACCCTAGCTGAGATGAAAGCTTTTTTGGCAATCATACTGAACATGGGCATGATCAACAAGCCTAGTATTGCCAGCTATTGGGATACCCATTTCACACAAACCACTCCATTTTTTGGCAAAGTGATGACTTCAAATAGATTCATTTTGGTATTAAAATTTTTCCACATTGTAGATGTCACTAAACTAGTCCCTCACGGAAATCCTGGGTATGACCCTTGTGGTAGGTTTCAACCTATAATCGACCATGCAAACCGGCTGTTCAAGCTTCATTACAAGCCAACTAAAGCCCTATCTGTAGATGAGTCTTTGGTGGGAACTAAAAAACGAATTGGACTTACTCTGTACCTGCCCAAAAAAAAAACACCACAAGTGGGGTATTAAATTGTGGGTCCTTTGCGATTCAATAACACGCTACTGTGTATCTTTTTACTGTTATAAAGGAGCTCAAAGATCAGAAGAAAATGAAAGAGTTGTTGAGACGGGTTTGGGAGGCACAGTTGTAATGACCTTGCTAAGAATGGCAAATTGTTTGGGAAAAGGGCACCATATGTTTCTTGACAACTTTTTTACTTCAATTGCACTTGCTAGAACTTTGTACAGTCACCAAACTTTTGTTACTGGAACTATTAGGAAAAACAGGAAAGGTATACCTAAACAGTTATTGGGAAAGTATGCTGTTGGTCAAAAGACCTATGTAAGGAAAGGCCCAATGCTCATTATGGCGCATAGGGAAAAAAAGAGCAACTCCTCTCAATTTTTAATCTTATCAACTGACTGCCAGGCTGCTTCTGAGGCATACTCTATTAGAAGAAGTGGTCGTCTCCTTATAAAGACTAAAACTAAAATTGCCCATCAATACAACCGTGGTATGGGTGGTATCGATTCCACTGACCAAATGTTGTATGTATATATGGATGAACGTAGAACTATGAAGCACGCAAAAAAGGTTATATTTAATGTTTTTGGCCCCATGGTGCTAAACGCATTCATCCTATACAAATTGAATACCACCGAACGGCGGCTACGTAGAGCTGATTTCATGAAGGAAATTGTGGGAGAACTTGCCTCAGAATGGATGGCTGTCAAATCTGTACCCCATAATCTTCAAGGCGGTGGAGATGGCCCTTCAGCTAATTTTGGACTTAGGAAGCTCCCAGAGAAGAAGGAAAAGCTCTGTAGAATGTGTTCAGGTGACAACCATCCTGAAGGAAAAAAACGTAGATCGCGCACAGTGTGTGTAAAGTGTGGGCAGGGCGTTCACGCGGAATGCCTCGTCAAGCACGTGTGTCAGTAAAAAGTAAAAAAGTGTAAATAGTGTGAAACATTTGTTTGTCCTTTAAAAATTAGCTTTCTATAAATAATGAGCTTTTGTACACTTGCAGTAATGTACTTTATTTATTATTGACAAAGAAACTTTATAAGTAGCAGGTGAAAATTGCATCAAACTCATGTAAGTAACTATTTACTTATTTTTACTACAACCTGAACAGTTTTTATCCAAATTACTTAAGATTTTCACGGTCTATTCATAATTAAATGTACTTTTAGGATATTATACTGTCAATTCACCCTCCTTAAAACAAATATAATATGTTTTATAGTTCCAAACTAAAAAAATAAAATAAAATAACAAAATAAATAAAAAATTATACATATTTTAAAAAATATATTGAATTTAATTGACATGAGGTATTTTTTTCTAAAGCACGGCCTTATGTTCTACAGAACACAACAAGTTTCAAGCAAATATCTTGATTTTTAAAGAAGTTACACATTTTTAAGAAAATCCCTGCAAAAAGTCCATTTTGAGCTGAACAGTTCTGGGTATGACCCATGCTAAAAACCTAACAGTTTTATGCCAAGATTTTAAAAAAATGGCAAACAGCCAATGGGTTAATTGCTTCTTCACAGGTGCCTAATTCACAATCAGATTTGTTATTGTTAGAAATTCATTAGGTGAACAACGAGGCTCAGTAGTACACTAAGAAAGGTGACAGAAGCTGGTACTAATATAATAACTATAGTACATAAAATTTTTGTGATGGTGCTAAAAAATTAAAATATTAATCCTTTTACTACCAGAAACTTTTTGAGGGATTTAGTCCAAGTGCCAAGAGGATCTTTACAGATGTTAACCAAAACTACTAGGCTCTTTTGAGCAATTCAAACAGTGATTAAAAATCATTGTAAGTTAAGTCATTGGCATTGTTTTGTGCAAACATATGTATGTATATGAACATTTTATATGTTCAATACCTTCTTGAAATATAAGAAAATTAAAAAATACTGTACCATGATCAACCAAGAAAATGTAAAGAGTTAGCAGAGTTATTGGTTAAGGAAAGAAAAGGTTTTTTTGCTAGCTCTGGATGACTTAACTTTTTGCGTCATAAATGTAAATTGACGTCGTTTTCTTAAATAAATACGACGTCAAATGATTAAAGTTTTATGTTTTTTTATTCCCTGGTATATTTGTAGATAATTAATATGAATATCATCAGTTAGTAATCTAAGTTTAGTCTCACTAATTTAATGAGAAACTATTAATGGTGAATGTTTGAAACAAGTCATAATATATAATTTGAGGGTCATCCGGAAAGTACGGTCCGATTTCTTATAAAAAATAAATAAGACTTCAAAAAATTTGTTTAATTTGATTCCTGACATGACGTTCTACGAGCTTTTGAATGCTGATTTCGTAGAAGTCTGCTGCCTGTGAGGATAACCAATCTTTAACTGCTTCTTTCACCTCGCCATTGGTGTTGTAGCACTTACAGCCGAGAAACAAATATAAAGAATATTGTTTATAATTAATTATTATAACAAATAAATATATAATAAATAATAATAATATTATATTATTAACTCCACTTATAGGGTTTTTATATATATATATATATATATATATAAATGTATATGAAAAGTAACTAAAAAGTAACTAAGACCCCTTTAAAAATCTTTTTATTAACACACGTGATTCGGTTTTTAACCATCATCAGTGTACATTGACCTCTAAATAAATAAATAATAAACAATTATATATACACATGTGGACATTTAAATATAATATTTAATTGTTTATTATTTATTTATTTAGAGGTTAATGTACACTGATGATGGTTAAAAACCTAAACACGTGTATGTCAATAAAAAGATTTTTAAAAGGGTTTTAGTTACTTTTCATTATATTAATCATAATATTATAAACAAATAATAAATAATCTATATATATAAAAATGAATGTTTGTATTTTTGTCCTTTATGGAATCGTGAACTATTGGACCGATCATGATGAAAATTTGTACGTATATGTATTTTTCCACGGAGAAGGTTTATAAGCTATGCCCATCCCTTTCCCGATTCAGGATTCCGCCCCACTGGTTACAGAAATACCCATAAGAAATGCATTGCAGCAAACATATGTTAACGTCTTTTCAAATTTTTAATCAGCTGTTCTTTGTAAACATATATTACACTTATAGTTTTAAAGCATAGAGTAAGCTTAAGAGAAACGACAAATTTTGTTTAAACTGTTTTTGCAATCACTGTTAAAACATAGACTTTACTATCCAGATAATACAATTCAAATTTGACGTAAAAATTCACCTTTAACTGCAATATTTATTTAATATAAACCATGCTCATGCTTGATCAGAAGAGTAATGCAGATATCATAATTACTATCTTACGTTGGCTACAAATATAAAGAATGTTATAAAATCAACCTTAGTTGTTTTTTTTTGACAGAAGTATGGTTCTCAAAACTCCGTGTGTACATATTCTCTCGATCGAGACAACAAAGCAAGCTCAATCGTGGCATCGGAGATATAACTAATTTAATCTAAAATTTATTATAGTAAAAAAAAAATTTACTAAGTAATATAAGGACTTCGGTTCTTAAGATTTGCGTGCGAAGCCGTGGGTAACAGCTAGATAGAGGCAGGAATATGGTACATACCTTCATAATACGCCCAAGAGGCTCACGATGGAACGACTATCAATTATCTCAGCAATGTTTAGAATGTGATAGAAAAAGAATAAGTGAATATAGTGTACTGTTTTCAACGGGAAATTGCGTGCGAAGCCGCGGGCAACTTTTGCAAAAAATTATTGAAATGCGCAGCAAAGCGCGCCGGGCCCGCTAGTTAATTATAAATAAATAAATAATACATTAATTATAAAACAAATTAATTGTTCAAACTACAAATGAATTATTTGTGTTTCTTTTTATTTCCTTAGTCTTTGAAAGATTGATAGATGGGGGAATAAATATATGCAGTGACTTTATTATATTAACACTAGAGTTATGATGATGTCTTCATAACATTTTTTAAGTCTTTGGAGATTTTTTAGTAGTTTATAAACTTTATACTACTTTAAAAATAAATCAAACAAAAATACAAAGTACATAAATTGTTTATGTAATTCATTTAACTTACTCACCCCATTCTAGTAGGTTATTTTTAGACGTTATTTAAAGTTCATCCATACCAACTGTCTGACCTTTATCTTGGTTAATTCGGGTTTTACTATATCTACTAATTTTTATCAAATTATCTCCAAAAATAAAATTTATATCAGCTCATATTGTCTTGTTATTGTTACTGATTGATGACCTGAGTTTGTACAGTATATTACATGTGTAAAAGAAAAAAAGTTTTAATTTTAAATATAAATGTATATATAGAAATAAAAATATAAAACTTCATTTTATTCACTTTTTGAACATCCGGGAAACCAGATGTTGTTACTGAAGGGTCCAATTAACATCAGAAAGGGTCCAAATTAACATTATTCAAGTGAATTTTACATTTAATTAAAAAAATTAATGAAATTATTACTTAATACAATATAACACATACCAATTCCAGTTTACTTTTGTTTTCTTGAATGACTTTCTCTGTGTGTTGGTGAGCCTTGGCAACAATTCTCCGCACTTCATCATCAAACAAGGCAGCCAACTTCTTGCTGTATGGTTTTAAGCTAGATTTGTCATCTTCAAACGACAGCAAGCCTGTAGCATCACCCATTCCATATTGCCGCACCTACAATAAAAGTTTATGACAATTAAGCTGAACAGGAAAAACAAGAAGTAAATAAGACTTAATGAGACACATAGGGTTATGTGTCTAATAACAACTGTCAAAAGAGTAAATTTTACAAGAATTTCCAAAATAATAGAAAATTGGATGACAGAAGATTTCTAACAGACAATAAACTCGAGACTGAATCTTGATTAAGGATACAGTTTAAAAAGCTTATCAAAGTAGTTTAAAAAACTCTATGAATATTGAGTTTTTGTGAGGTTATAATGGAGTTTTCTATCATTTTAAATATGGCAAAACTAAAAAGCAATTCAATCCTAACTATTAAATAATAAATTTGATTTATTCTGTCAAACTGTTACACAATTACGTACAATGACAACTTTTTTATAACATGTTACAAAGCTAATAGTAATAAAATATCCCCAGAGTTACAAAACTTACATAAAAGTTAACATTTTCAAAATCATAATAAAAAAACAAATATATGATGACTTTCCAAGTTTGAACGTTTTAGTCACTTAAAAGGCTAAAAATAAAACCAACTTTATTTAGACATAAAACAATATCTCTTGAAATTGAAATGTACGTATCATTACATATCATATATATATACACACAGACAAATACATTAATTAAATTTGTATAAATGGCAATAGCTGAATTTTATTTTATTTCAATAAATATTGAATCACAAAAAGTACTTGCTCCACCAAGACTCGAACCTGGATCTCTCACTTGCCGGGTGAATGTGCTACCATTACACCACAGAGCCCTTCATTTTACAATTCAATTATTTTGTATTTGGCTGTATCTGTTACATATGGGTTTAAACAACCAAACCAACATATGACCATAAGACCAAATACCTATAAAATGACTTATATCTACATTAATTAAATTTGTATAAGTGGCAATAGCTGAATTTAATTTTATTTCAATAGACATTGAATCACAAAAAGTATATGCATATGTACACACGCACGCACGCACCATATATGCTGATAACATTTACTGTAAAGTATTTATTACAAAAAGTTACAATAAATGACACCATACTAAAAATATTTAAACCCAATGTGAAAATTTAGGGCCTCTTAGGTAAAAACCCGTTTGTTCCAAATATTTTACTAATGCACAAGATTTTATTCTCTACTTTAATCCTTCTCAATAGTAAGAGGTAGTAAATTTGAGCCAACATTATTCCACTGCAATTATTAGCTTCCAATCAAAATAGCTCAATTGAGAATTGAGAGAACTGTATAAAGAGCTAGATATTGTAGCTGATGTATGAAGTAGAAGGGTCAGATGGACAGGACACATCTTGGACAGCACAATGACAAAGACAATATAATGGAGAATAACTCGGAGGGTAGAAGACCTCTTGGACAACCAAAACTAAGGTGGTGAGAGCAGGTGGACAGGAGCCTGAGAAGATTAGGAAAGAGGATGCAAAATGCAGAGACATCTGGAGACAATGTCCTGGCAAGGAAAAGTACAATCTGGGGTCAACAATGGCCATAGCAATAAATAAGCAAATATGGATATACTGTATATAAGTCTATAAGTGAAGTTAAAACTGAGGAGGATCAAAGTAGTTAACAGCAATATCTGACCATAGCGTAGGCCATTTGGCTGACTTTCTGCAGGTCATTCTGGGCCCCTGTTGTGATCTTGTTAAATGTGAGCGACTCTGCTACTCGCCCTCCCAGGGCCATGCACATCCGCTCAAAAATCTGTAAAAGAAAAAGCATAAACAGGAGACACACAATTCTTTTATACTATATGTTTTATAATTAGATTTAATTTAGCAGCACAGCTTCATGGTGTTTTGCTAAGTTTTTGTATATGTCATTTTTACTGAAATCCAGTAATAGTCACATGGCAATTCCAATTTGTATGATCATGGACAAGAATAATTTAATTTATTGCAAGGTTATGATTTCATTAAATAACTGTTGATAAAAAATGTGATTCATTTTATTTCAATTTTATTGATGAAACATTTTTTAAGTAATATAAATTTCCTCATGAGACCCTCTATCTACAAATAAAATAAGAAAACATTATTTTAACCCTTTGCGATCGGATGGCCAGTCAGACTGGCCAAGTTTTACTCTAAGACAGCTCAGAATGACTACTACATGAGTTGTCCTCGCCGCTCGGGTGGCCAGTGTCACTGCCCACGGCGATCTCTGCGTCAGCTGTTATTCATCATAGTGGCCTTCCTCCTCCAACCTCGGAATTATTTCGTAGTAAAACCTGCAATGTTTACATGTGGGATTTAAAATTTAAATAATTAAAAACCAAACTACTTTATAGCAATTGTTTTATTGCTTATACAGACACACAATAATGGAATTATAATATACATTTGGTTTACATTTGAAAGTGCAATAAATTACATACTTATAGAATAATGAAATTAAAACTTTATATTGCTACTTATACAATCACTATGGCCGACTTTGATTTCATTGTTCTTTTAAAAACTAATATTACTTTACTGCAATTGTTTTATTGCTTATACAGACACACATTAATGGAACTATAATATACATTTGGTTTACATTAATTTGAAATTGGAATTAGATACTTATTGAATAATGAAAGAAATTAAAACTTTATATTGCTACTTATGCTATCACTGTGGCCCGACTTTAGTTTCATTGTTCTTTTAACTTTTTGCTTAAGTGGTATTTCTCAAAACACTCGCCGATATGGAGCCCTGGATTGTTGGAGCATGTTTTGCAAAAGAAATTTGTTCGTTTTCTTTGCATCCCCGTCCTTCTGTCACTGCAAAACAGAGCAGTCCTTGGTTTTGCCAGTCTGTAGAGGATAGGGTAAATGTAATTTTCCGTTGAGTCTTTCATCATCTACACTGTTAGACGGTCTTCCTCTTTTCTTCATATTCCGCACTTCCCCGACTAATTCTGTGATCAACATTTTTCTGTAACTTCTCTGTCTAACTTGATGTTGTTGGTCTTGATTGGCATTGTAAAGTACAAATGAGTTGACAATGGCGGTTTCCAACAACCAGAAGAAAACTTTCCTCCACCACTTGATCGACTTCCTGGTAAAAGAGTATGATGATATGTAGTGGTCCGCAAGATCAACTCCCCCCATGTACTTGTTATAATTGCAAACTACAGTCGGTTTTTCACCTCTTGTACTACGTTATCTTTTTGCTGTCGCCTAACTGCCACAGTAGTGTTATCACCATACAGTGTACTTAGCATTGACACTACCTTTTTGTCTTTCCACAGTAACAGAGAAAACTTTTCATCTTTCCTGAAGGTTTTTATGTCCCCTTGTTTCAGTTTAAGCTTTTGAGTCCTGTTTTTTTGGCATTTTTTCTTTGTGGTTTCACAATTGCGGGTAGGCCATTTCTGTTTAACATTACAGTACCTGTTAGAATAAACATTCCACTCTAGAAGTTCTGCTGCCAGATCCATATTTGTATACCACCTGTCAGTGAAGACGTGGAGGCCCTCAATGTTGCCATAAGATTCCTTAAGCTTAGCTACAAGATGTAGGACAATGCGGCTTGTAACTCCTAAATCTGGCCTATTCAAGCGGTCAGTTGTTGTTTTACCAAAGTATGGCTCAATAGCGCAGATATATCCAGTTGAGGACTCAGACAACACAAACACCTTAATCCCCCATTTAATCGGCTTGTCTTTAATTGTAGACTTTAAAGACTATACGTCCTTTGAAGCCTGTGGTGCTTTCATCAACACAGACTTCTTTTTGTGGGACATAATATTCTCTGAACTTTTTATCCAGATACGCAGAAACATTTCTTACCTTACCGGAACGAGTCAATGTCCCAGCGACAGGACCAGAAGGAGGTGGGCATATGTGCAATTCCAGAATATTTGTAAGAATCTTTCCTTACTTAAAACATCCTTAAAAATGGTTGGTAGTGTACCCAATTTGTGGAAAAGTAGTCAGCCATTTCTGGTTTGCCGTTCATTCCCATATTTATAATAACTCCAAGGAAAGCTTTCAATTCTGAAAGTGTTAGTTTCTACCCATGACCACCATACTGATTTCTTTTGTAAAGGTGTGTTTTTCTGAATTTTTTAAATAGCATATCTGTTTGTTTCTTTTACGATTTCTATCAATAGGCTATCAGTAAAGAAAAGCTGAAAAAAACTCTAAAGGGGTTGAAGGTTTTCTCATTACCTGCAAGTTGAAAACCACTAACCTGTGTCCAAAATAAATTTGTAAAAGTTTCCATCACTTCAGACCATTCTTTCCATTCTCTAGCCACGTCTAGGCCTACTATATTTCCGTTGTCTGTCCTCATCTAGGCCTACTATATTTGCATTGTCTGTCTGGTCTACTTCATCATTATGTTCAATATAATCTGAATCTTCTTCAAATAGTTCTTCAACAGTTACATAGTTATCAAAATCACCACTGAAATTAGACTGTACATCACTGTTATGATTTGAGTCAACATCACTATTTTCATTAAACAGTATCTCTTCAAAATCGTCAGGGACTAAAGGTTTATCCATATTGACAACTGTTAATAAATTGCATTTATCTAAATATAAATAACTGCACGATATCTAACACAATAACAAGTAAACTAGGTTAATCACAATATTTACGACACTTCAACAAATCTGAAATGCTCCCACTGTCAAATGGTACCGGACAAACACCTGTTTATTTCTAGTATTCCTCAAATCCAAGATGGTTAAATGTAATGAAACAGATGTTTCATTTAGTTCAATGTTTACTCGATAGGTTTCAGCACTTTATAGCCATCTTAACGCTGATAAAAGTATTTCTAAATGCAGAATGTATTTCTTGGTCAGTGGCACTGGCCATCCGACCGTTGAAGGAATTCTATGTTGGCCAGTCTCACTGGCCATCCGAGCGCCAGGGACAACTCAAGTGAAAACTAATACGACTTGATGCGCAGATGGCTGTGGCCTGTCACACTGGCCACGCGATCGTAGAGGACATACTATTACATACTGCATCCGATCGCAAAGGGTTAATAGTTGAGACATATCGGTTTACTCACAGCTGTCAAGGAGATTTGTAGATGAGACAACCCAGTAGCTCATTTCAAAAAAGTTTATATCATTACAAAAGACACAAGCCCAAATAAATAACACACATATACATTAGGTTTATTTTTCTTGCTTCCAAGAAAGCTAACGTTTCATATCTTATGACTTGAGTTTTAAAGTTTTCATGGAACCCCTTCACATGAGGCAAGTAGACTCATCCGGCCAGTCGTGTTCCTAAATAGGTCAAAGAGGGGAGGGGGGAGCTGCTGTCAGTCGCTTTTCACCTGTAAGTGGTTGTATTAGACAGTTACTTGTAAGAAATACAATACATTAGCTTTTACACTTGAATTTTTGGAATTTTAAAAGATAGTTGTACGTGTTTTTTGTTTTGTTTTAATGTTGCAAAAGTGAGTGTGACTGAATAAATTTTAAAATATTTGAATGATGACGAATGTTTGAATTTAAGTAATATTTCTGACTGTGTTGGTCACTGATGATTTAGTGGAGTACTAAATTGATAGTAATGACACAGATGCTGATCCATCCTACTCCCCTGCAAAGCAAACCCTACTACAAGATGTCTCCAGTTCAGATGAAGAACTACCCCTACCCCCAAAAGGAAGAAGACACAATCCAAATGTAGTGTTTGGCATTAGACATTGAAAACCCAACTTCTAAACCACAACTAGAAACCACAATTCCTCTAACTTTACAACCTGTACTTTAAGAACCTTCAACTGCATCAATACAACTAAGTGGGAATGTCTCCTTATCTTGCCAACCAGGCCAACTTGATGTACAAAATGCTGTAGCTACCCAGAGCTCCACAGCTCAGACATCTGATCTTCACATAGTTGTATGTGATAAAGTGAGCCTTAGGGGTAAAATAAAATGTATTTGTATAATTTTTAAATCCTGCCGTAATTTTTACAATAACTTTTACACTTTAACATAACTTTTTGAACACCTTAGCTGTCTAGTGTTAAATAATCTTGATGTTGATTCCTCAAGCAAAAATATAAATACTCTAGGGCTAATGGGGAATGCCAAATAATAAATCATTTAGTTTGCCCACATTTTTTATAATCTGCATTTTAAACATATTGCAGCCTAACTTCTGTCTTAACCATTTCCAAAGTTTATACTGTATATTTAGTTTACTATGATTAATGGATTTTTCTTTTCTATTTAACAATACATTTTTCAAAATTTAATTTTTGATATCTTTATAAATTAACCCTTTGAGTGCTGGAGCGTCGCTGTTAGCAATCCTGCATTATATGCAAGAAATGCCAGAATCGCTATTTGCGACTTCTGCAGTAACGCTTATATTTTATATAGTATTAATCTAAATTGGCTTAATGACTATACATACACATTCCAAAGGCTTCAACATAACTTGAGGTTTTGTTGCATTCTGGTTAGATTCTGATTTTTACAGCGGTTGTAAAGAGCTCTTGCGCGTCAGTTGAATTTAGAATTGACAGCTACACGGACGAGCCGTCACATGTTTTGTTAAGCATTAGCAGTGTAGACAATACACAGAGTGTTAGGTTAGGTTAGAAAATTTCTAGTTTTGTAGCGGTTCACATTTTCATATTTATTTTCCAAAATTTATTTATAAGTATAAAAAAAGTTTTTATATGTCTTTTTATAAAGAATTAAATGGAGTATAAGGTAGAAAAACTGAAAGTGAGAAAATAAAATATTTCAATAACACCAAGTTGTGTCAAAATAAAAAACACAATGTTTTTGCTCATAAAGTTTTTGTTAATGCTTTTTTATTGGTATAAAAACGTAAAATAAGTAATCAATGTATTATATTTATAAAGAAAATATATTTATCTACAAAAAAAATAAATAAAAACCCAGGACATTATACCAATAAATAATTTTTTAATGAATTTTTAACCAGACTCTTGCAAAATTAGGCATTTTGGCTTGGCATTTCATGCATACCATATAGCAAAATGCCACGGCACTCAAAGGGTTAATATGATGTATATTTTTATAAGTATTATATTTATATAGTACTATAATTCATTCAAAAATATTTACAGATGGAAAATTAACATTCTTGCTTGTAAATATTAGTGCACTAATTTGAGTTTATAGTAATTACCCCAGTTATTCGAAATAAAGGAGGGCAGTCATTTCAGACAGCCATTTTTTCGGTTAACCCAATTATATCTAAAAGTAATCAACTAGAATGAGCCCTAAAAGGGAATGAATAACGTACAAACATTATCTATAATTTATACTTGGGAACGGTGGTAGGAGTGGGGAAGATGAGTAATAGCAGCAGCGTGAGTCAGATGGCCAGTGCAGTTGTTGAGGTAGGGGAAGGGTGAATTATTTCAAAGACACACAAAGGCTTATTATTTCAAGAGATTATTTTAAGGGTTCAGCGATATGTCATGCATGCACCCAGTCTTCTACCCCGAGGCAGAAGGTTGGCACGTTGTTATTATTCTGTGTTGAACATAAACTGCTTTACATATTTACACATGGAACCATTTTTGTTGATCTGGGATTTGGTTGACCCAAGTTCGGTTACCCAGGGTTTTACTGTACCTTCTTTACTACGAAGGTAAATTGAGGATGTGTCAATGGTAAACAATTAATAATTTTTAAATAATGATAATGATTTTATTCATCCTAAGGATTCATATAAATTATTGACAATGTCAACATAGCAGCCTCCTATACTAAACTAAATAAATATTTAGTTAAAACATTCATTTTAAAAATAAATTATACTTAACCCAAGAACTGGTGACTGTCTTAATCGTAGCAGTAAACCTTGCCCTGAAATAGCCACTTTGTTTAGTAACAATAAAGTTTTTCAATAAAAGTAATCATGTTATGGGATAGTGTATCAAATAGTAAAACAAAGTTCGATATTTATACATCTTTGACACAAGTTGGAGAGAGGAAAAATATACATATACGTACTACATTTCTTAGTTTCTTTACTGTTATTGTTTTGTTTTCACACTGGTAGTGTGTTATTGTGTTCTCATTGTGAATAAATGATAATATATACAGTTATAATGTATTAAAGTAAAATTTAAGAATTTTATAAATAGAAAATTTGAACATTGCTTCTAAAGTTTTGAATTTGATATATAAGAAACTGTAAGTTTTCTGGATTAATAAATATGGTTCGTTTCGCTATAAACAATTTTTAGTACGGTCCATTGCCAAATCTTGACATATTATAATGATTTGATGACGGTATTTTTAAGGAATACAAAGAAGTAGCAAATTTTAGACCTTTATATTAGGAGACTAAAATATATACTATTGAAGTTAAGTATGTCACTAACAGAAATGATGTAGGTAAGCCAGGTTTAAGTAATTACCTTCAGAACATATTCAAATTAGTACGGTTCAAATTACTCTACTGTAACAGAAAACCTACCTCTTCTTTGGTAAAGAGCTTCTGGTCCTTGGGGGTGTACTGGGCAAAGCCGAGGGCCATATTGGTGCGTGGTACAATTGTGACCTTGAGGAGGGCATCAGTGGTGGGCAACATCCAACCAACAATTGCGTGGCCGGACTCATGGTATGCGACTACACGCTTCTCAGCGGGTGACATGGCATGGCTACGTTTCTCCGTGCCTCCTACCACACGTTCCACTGCATACTCTAGATCTGCACCTGTCACCTTGGGCTGTTTGGAGCGTGCTGCGTGGAGCGCTGCTTCGTTACACACATTAGCTATGTCTGCCCCTGCATGTATTAAAATCATGTAAACATTAGAATAATTATATAAACAGGATTGGTATGGTTTTACTGGTCACATAAACCTCTATTGATTAGGAGAAAGATCCTTGGCAGCATTCCATCTTCACTTACTGACTGTGAGCAAAGAAACCCTGACAAGAGATTTATTAGATCTCTCAGTGGGCCTCAGTGGAGTTTAACAATACATATTCATCCCTACTATGTTTGCATCAAAGAATTGATTCTAACCACTACTTCTTGATCCTTCCAAAAGTCCTACATGTTCCTTTTTAGAGATTTTCATAAGATAAGATTAAGAAAGAATGCTGTGACTTGTACATCAATCATGGAATGACATGTCTGTAAAGGAAAACCCCTTCTTACAATACTAGTTGATGCGAGTAATAGAAGTTGAAATGGGAAGATACAAAAAAGGGATTGCACATATAACTTTGGAGTGATTAGTAAAATAATGAATCACATCAATGATCAATGTTTTCTGTAATCTTTCAAGGAGAGATGACTTATTTTTGTTTCTCAGGGGTTTTTTTGCTGGATATTTAAAGCAATTGATTCTGTAATGGAATACCTAGATTATATTATACTTAGTGCTGTTATCTTTTACTTTATTTATTTATTCATTCTTGAACATCTCTTAGTTTATATAAGTTATTTTTACAGATGGACAGGTGTGTTTTTGAGTTTGGATTGTCTCTGGAAAAGTAAAATTGAGTAGGTTTATAACCTGTGGATATTGAAATTAAATAATGACAAATGAAACCGTAATAGCTAGTTAACTTTTTAGGGAGGTTTTTAAAAGATGGACAACAGGTGTGCTTTTGAGTTTGCATTGTCTCTGGAAAAGTAAAATTAAGTAGGTTTTTAACCTTTGGATAGTGAAATTAAATAATGACAAATAAAACCAAGATAAAGAAGCAGCCTAAAAATATAAGCTGATTATCTGAGCATGTGGGGAGATGTACAGCAAGGAACACCAAAAGGCTCCTCACATACCAAGTAATGTGTGCCATCCTAAGGTAGTTTACTATAATACAAACCATGTGGCATAAAAGAAGGAAAGTTGTGAGAAAGTAGGATTAAGACATGCTGCTTTTAAGAAAGCAACATTGAAGAAGTACATTTGCCTAGTATGACGCTTTTCAATATCAGAAACCTGTTGCCTTTGGTAGAAACTCAGCCTTAGACTCGGCTTCAAATACTGTAAACTCTCAAATTTCTGATATTTTATAATATTACATGACATACATAACATGACATAGCCATAAAATAAAGGTGGTTACTATGCTGTTGTGAGTCACATAGTTCCTGTAATGTTCAATAGATCTTATTAAAAGTAATTCATAGAAATAATGCGGAATACTAAACATTGCTATCATTGATGTAAAGAAAATTACAGAACAAAACCAATGTTAATGCTGACTATTCTTAGTTCAGTAATTAACAAGTAAATGACAATTTTCTATAAAAGTGAAGATGAATATGTATATTCCAGTAAAGATTAATTAAAATACAACTTCATATTTGTTACACAAAATAGCGTAAATAAATGAGAGATTTTATTAACAGGAAATAATACTGAAAGTTTTAATTTCTATGCACTCATTGCAGGTTTATAGAAAAGTATAGTTGATAGAGTTGGAAGAGAGTCAGTAAATACTGTCAAACTGTTTCGAATGATAGAGGAGACTGTGAAATAATTGGAGATATTCTTGAAGAGCTACAAAGTTTTGGATCACTACTGCCATCTAGGCAGTCACTCAAATGGAGGAGATAGTGCAATAAATGGAGATATTCTTTAAGAGCTACATATCTTTGGATCAACCAATTCCATTGACTCTGCTTCAGTAACAGCCATATCACGGATGACAAGTAGCAATGAATTGTCTTGAACTAATCACTTCACATGAACTAGCCACAAACATATTCCTTTTGACGATTATGTTTATACACATTGTAGTGCAGTTCACAATTTTGATACCTGCACATAGGCAGATGCCTAACATGCTAACTTGTGCTTGTTGTGTTCTGGAGTACGTGAGCTTTGCACACTGACAGGCTGTACTCTTGTGCTGTTGCTGACTAGCTATTGCACATAGTATGAATAGTTTAGAACCATCTTTTCCATTCCATAAGTCACTGACTCCGCTCGAAATGGAAAAAGTGGTAAGAGGCAACTGTTCTTTCACTAGTACTCTGTGTTTCCACCTAACTGGATCTCTTTAGGTAGGTGACGATCACAAATTTCAGTGATCAAATCTACGACATGGTTTTCACATTCCAGAAAACTTAGGGATGGCGTGATGGTAATAGAGTTTGTAACCTTACATAACATATCCACCAAAAAAAACAACACCGGATTTCAAAGAAGAATGATTAAGAATTATTTTCTAATAGTACAATTCTTGTTTTTCAGTTGATATATTTATCATAAAAATTGATGTATAAGGTTGTAAAAAATATTAAAATTCATAGTACTCATTACTGTTCCAAGATTTCACAAATGAATTAATAAACTTTAAAATATTATGTAAGGATGCAGTTTGACAGCAATTGTCCTGATTTTCATGCTAATTATAACAAGAGGTTTGTTAATCATTCATAATCAGAAATTACATTCACAGCATTGTTTACATAGGCTATCATAACAGTCAACAAGAAGATATTTACTCAATGAAACTTGTTACTCAAATTACACTTCGTTGTTTGATACTAGAAGACTGCATTACTACCATATTCAGAATTACATTCTAGGCTTAAAAACAGTTTATTTTCCAACAAAGAAGATAGTCATAGTAATAGTCAAAGCAAGAAATGTCACACATACCTTAATCACTTTTTTCACAATATGTGCTTTTACCCCTAACTACGACCTTGCACATGCTATATTTAGACAAATTACCTTGGTAAAACTGTTATCAGCTTTCAAATGTGCATTGTGATGTGTAGTGGAGGGTAAGTTACTTTGCAATTTTAAAATTATTTAAGATATAAGGTTTTAAACAATGATTAATTTGTACATTATAATTTATTATTTAAATAGACATTACCAAGTGATTCATTGTTTCTAAAAAAATTTGCATTTATTCTCTTTTGAATTGTGTTTTATTATACATGAGTAACAACAAAAATTAAAAATATCCAGTGCATTAGTTTAGTTTAAAAGAGAATGAACGTTTCCTACAAAGAGAAAACTTATAACAATTCACTAGAAACAGTTCCAGTGCAGTATTCAACATTTTCATAATCATGCAGTGCTTCCATAAAGTAAATCACATCGGTAGTGTATTTACTATAAATATTTTACTTTCTTGAAATTCAAATTATATATCTGGCTCTAATGACATTTGATGGGGTAAGGCCCTCACCACCTTAAGCGGGTATAATAATTTGTACTGTACTTTTGTCACATTTGAAATAGATTACAATTATTGATCTGGAAAATAAAGGTTTTAAGCTTAAACAAAATTTGTGAATAACAAGTTTGCTCACCACAATTTTATGCACCAAAATTCGATAAAATCTGAAGTGAATGTAAAAACATTCTGTAATTGTAATTTTGACATTGTTTTCAATCACCAGTTCATAGGTCACAAGGCTTGGCCTGCCATTGATGGATTGATTAATTTCTTTATTTATTCTTCTTGTAGACGAAAAACTACTGTGGTCTTCATTGTAAACATTGATACAGCTATTTTTGAAATTAATACATTTGATAATAAATGCCTCTAATAATTTTTTACTATACACACTACAAAGTTCAAAATAAATTTAATTTTGCTGGTAATTTTTTGCCTACATAAGCTCATTACATAATGCATTTCACATGGTGGGATTTTCTAGCGTTGGAACATGTGACACTTTATGGACAGCCCTGATTTATTAATCGGGAAATCAGTACTTAATAACGATAATAAACTCAAACTGTGATAAAATATAGTACCAACTAAATGTGGAGTGCACTTTAAAATCTATTTATACATTAGAAATTTACCACTGAAGCCAGGCGTGAGGTAAGCCATTCGGTGGGAGTATTTGGAAGGTTGATCTTCCAACGTTATTCCTTTAAGGTGAGTCTCAAATATTTGCTTGCGTTCCTCCAGAGTTGGGAGGTCTATAAGGATATGACGGTCGAACCTGCCTGGACGTAGTAGAGCCTGTAATATATGATACATTATACTTCCATTGTGACTAAAACTGGAGCAACGACCCATAAACAGCTAATTTAACAGTAACAATCAATATAGGATTAAACTGATGAATGATATATAACATGTATTAGACTCTGACTAGCTGAATTATGGCTTAATTCAGTTAAAGAGCAATAAAGTGGTACAGCTACAAATACCAATTAATTAATTATTGAGTTGATGTGAGATATAAGTACCAAAACACTTTTAATTGTTCCAAATAAATAGTTCTTTTTCTATATTGGTGAAGATGATGTGTTGAAAATTTACTTTTAATTATACAAAACAAAAGAAGAAAGATAGCTGCTGGGAAAATAAAAAGAGGAATAAGAGTAAAATAGGTTTGACTTAAAGTTAAGTCTAGAAGTTTATAAAAAAAAATAGTTGGTGTCAGAAGTAGTGGCAGATTTCGGGCAGCTGGTAATGACTAGAGTACTAAAAATTTTGATTAAAAATTACACTATAACAGTATTTAATTATATATATATATATATATATATATATATATATATATATATATATATATTAGTTCTATACTTTACATTGTATAAGAAGAAAACACAAAACACTTCCTAGTACAATCATAAATATTGGTATATAATTTTAAACATTAAAAATTATAAAAAAACAAATCCTACTATGATCATAAACATTGGTGGCAAATTAACAAATTATAATGCCGTTTTGTAAATACTAATATTTACTTCTTAATTTTGTCACATTAGATCCTTACAGGCACAGTAATCAGGATATTGTTTTGCCCAATCAATCCTCTGTATTGTATTGGAACTCTTAATTTATATCACTACTTATAAAGTAAGTACAGTCCAAAATCAAAAGAGCCCAATCAGCCAATTACATACAAATCTTGCCCAAACGCTGAGTAGCAACTCTGAACACAGCCAGCCTTTACACTAGATTTTCTGAGCTGAGCCAAGTCACGTAAGATCTCACACAATGGCCTGCCAAGGCCTAAGGGTTAAGTAACTCCTGCTATTTATACAAAATAAAATATGGCATTGTGATCTACCTTTTTGAAAAGCACAAATAAAACCATCAAGCAAAGTTAAATACAATATAACTAAGAATGGAAACAAGTTGAAATCACAACTGACCTTGTCTAAGACGTCAGCTCTGTTGGTGCTGGCCAACATAATTACCCCTTCCTTGGAAGCCATGCCATCCATCTCTACCAGTAACTGATTGAGAGTCTGTTCACCCTCTCCTGACCCACCGTCCCATTGTCCACTGACACTTCGCTTCCGACCGATCGCGTCGATCTCATCAATATAAATTATACAAGGTGATCGTTTGCGCCCCTCCTTGAATAAGTCTCTAACAACAGACAATCAAACTATTTTACTGAAATTCTAATGCATGAAACATAAACTTGTATTACAAAGTTCGGATGCCTGGCAGAGCTGAGTAATGACTTGTTTGAGAGTGTTATACAGCAATATGGCCGACAGGTTTTAATGAGATAATGAGATTTATTCCAAAAAAATATAAACTTTACAAACAAGATTATTAAGGAATATAATCTAACCACATTAACAAGTTGCGTGGTTTAACTGGTGTAATAACTGTGCGAGTTTTGGGCTTGGCATTAACAACAAGCAAGAACTTTTATTATAAATGGTTGTCTAGCTGAAATTGAGTAATGATTTGTTTGGAATGTTGCACAGCAGTATGGGCAACAGTGTTCAAATGGTTTTTATACAGCCTCAATGCTTTTAAAATTACTCTTGTACAATTACAATTCTATAGATGCAGAATTTTATCAACTATTGCACCTGTGAAACCTGATGGCCATACTACTATGTAACATTCCTAAACAAGCCATTACTCAGTCTCAGCTAGAAACTATTTGTAATGAAGTTCTTGCTTGTTGCTATTGCCAGGCTAAAAGCGTGTACCATTATTACACCTGTCAAAATTACTCAAACACAAGTTAATAAAGCTAACCAAATCATATGTAAAAATCAAAAGTTCACATTTGATTACCTATGTATTTTAGTCCCTGAAGTTTCTCAAAGTAATATTTACCAGACTTTCACTTAATTTTTAGAGTATTGAAAAAGAGAGTTGTTAGGTTAAAAAACCTGAGTATTCCATTTTACACCTGAGATTTAAAACAGCAGTTAACTGTATTCGGTTTATCATTCCTTTTCATCCAAGCAGTGAATCATAACAAATTACAATTTTCAGCAACTTTTTTGGGAATAACAGGATACAACTTCATGGATTTGGTAACCTTAGAAAACACTGATATAATAAATATATATTATTTATATATGTGTGTGTTAGTTTGGTTATTTAAACACGTACATGATAGATACGGCCAAATACAAAATAATTGAATCGTAAAAAGTACGTGCTCTGTGGTATAATGGCACATTCACCCAGCAAGTGAGAGATTTGGGTTTGAGTCCTGGCGGAGTAAGTACTTTTTGTGATTCAATGTTTATTGAAATAAAATTTGGCTATTGCCATTAAAACAAATTTAATTGAAGTAAATAAAAGTTGTTTAACAGGTATTTGGTCTTCCGATCATATGTTAGTTTGGTTATTTAAACGCATATGTGACAGATACGACCAAATATAAAATAATTGAATCATAAAAAGTAAGGGCTCTGTGGTGTAATGGTAGCACATTTACCCGGCCGGCAAGTGAGAGATCTGGGTTCGAGTCAGTGCGGAGCAAGTACTTTTTGTGATTCAATGTTTATTGAAATTGTATATATATATATATAGGTAAAAGAACGTTGATGAAGTAACATATTTTAACAACATGTTTTGATCTTGTATATAATAGATTTTACATTTTCTATGAAGAAGATTAACAACTAAAATGACAATTATATAAAAAGTTCTTGTATGAGCAGTAGAGGTTACTTTCTATTTCCAAAAAGTATGTTCCTACTGATGTGATTATCACTGAAAAAAGATCTGTCATTATCTATGGATAAAATAATTGAAAGTCTAGTATGATTTTGAACCAATCAATTAGGGTATTATTGCCAGGAATTAGTGTTAATAAATCTTGTTCATCTATGTAAGGTATTTTCCCTAAACCCTGTTTAATCACCAGTGATCATGTTCGAGTAAAAGCACTATCATTCTGTCTGTTAGAATTTTAATCCATGAGGTATAACTTGCTGAAAATCTCGTTCTTAACATTATCCATTATTCATTAAATCCAATGATTACACTTATTTAATCTTTACAGCTTATCACAAAGCTGAATGCAACAACAAGATGAAAAAAATGAAAGAGTATAAATTTGATGCACCCCACCCGAACAAAGAGAGAAAACTGGCTAACTGTGGAGACAGTGCGCAATAGTTCATCACTGAAAGCAGGCTACTAAGCTCACACTGACTCAATAATGGAACAGCTGCATGTTTCTGAGCATATGCCAGTGTCATGTAACTTTGGTCTAGTTTGCCACAATAAACAGGTTAATCCTATAGTTTATACCACAAATTTAACATTTTATTATAGTCTTATCATCCAATACCTGACTCTAGCTGCACCCAGTCCTCCAATCATCTCAATGAACTCGGAGCCATTCATGGAAAGAAAAGGCACATTAGACTCTGTAGCCACAGCCTTCGCCAGCAGTGTCTTACCACAGCCTGGAGGACCCAGCAGCAGGGCTCCTCTGGGAACCTGAGGCGCATTAAGTTTCATTACTTCTATTATCATTATTAAAAATACTATGTATCATTAGTTCTACAATTTCATTACTAAAACTTTCCATTTGTCATCTTTGTGTGGAAAATCTTTCTTCTTGACATGAGTTAGGTTACGGCTTATATGCAACGCAGGATCTCAGGTGAATCACATGAATGACACTTCAATGTACTATAAACATGTATAAACAGCAATAACGAAATATATTAGTACTATATTGTATTTACATGAGATACTGAGATGTCTTTTTTCTGCCAGTGTCTCTCTTACAGTTGAGAGTAATCCACAATACAAGTATATCAACTTTAATGGTTTTTTTTTAGTTTTCTGAGGGGGTTTTATGCACATATTTAATGATACACAGTTAATTTTGTACATCAATATTCATAACTGACTATTTATTGTCATTCCTTGCAGTAGAATGTCTATCAAAAGTGTACGTTTCCAGTCCCATAAACTGTGACCATGATTTTCTTTGATGAAGGTTCTTGCTTGAATTTCCGTGGCAACGTTGGGGAGTTTAGGTGATGCAAATTACTAGATTGACATTAACCCTGGAAACTGGCCATCATTTTTCCCAAAATGGCAGGCACTTTTTGGTGATTTTGTAAGGGTTTTGTATTTTAATCACTGCTCATCTATTTTTTAAGATAAAAACATTTTAAAAACATCAATGTCTTTAGAAATAAATGCAGTTTCCCAAAAAAAAATATTAAAGGTTGAATCATTTAATGTATTTTTTATTTTTTTTACAGATTAACGTAAAAATATTAGTAAAGAATAAATTTTTCTCAAAATGTATAGCACCCTCTCAGGTAATATGAAAGTTTTTTAGAATAATTCTAAAATATACAAAACTTTGCTTATATACCTCAATTACAAATTACAAAAAAATTTAGGTAAAAGAAGTTTATTGGTACTTTTGAACAATATATCTATAAAAACTACAAAAACTGAAAAAAGTTTGTATAGCACTATTATGTATACCATTTTGACATTTGGAATCTATTGGATGAACAAATATTTTTTTCTAAGAAATAAATATATTTAGAAGAGAAAAATATGACATTTATAGAAGTTTACATTGTATTAAGATATTTTTATATGGCAACAAACTTTTTTTTAAATTTTTACAAAAGTCAAAATTGTGAAATAAATGCCTAACTTTTTTAGCTAACAATTTTCTTTTCATCCAAATATTATTTATAAAGATAGTACGTTTATTGAAGTTTACAAAAATGTACAACAATGTATTTTTTATTTTATATTATTTTTTGTTAAAAAAATAAAACAAGCGATGGTCATAGAAATAAAACGCTAATACCTTCAGAAAAAGTAAAAAAAACCCTTTTTCACTTTTATAATAAATACCTTTGCAAAAATTTAAATCAAAATTTAATTTTAATTAAAATTAAATTGTCTACAAAAATTATAAAACACTGAACCTACGTGAACATAGGCTTATTTTCAGTTTCACAAAAATCCAACCTATTCCCTAAAAACTTAACCTAACCTCTACATTTTTCACTTCACTAATTAAAAAAAAAAAAAATCAATAAACAAACTTTTATTTATACACACTAAATAACGAAATGTCTAAAATATCCTAATAAATAGCAAGCAATACACTAATACCGGCAATGGCGTAATAACAACAAAGAAATCAACATGGCAACCATGCGATGCGTTGTTCTTCTCTACTGGCTGAGTCGGTGATTGCGCGACAGAACAAAAATAAAATACTAGTTCATAGTCTTCGTTGTCTATTATACTGTTGCTTAGAGCAATTCTTCTTCTTTGTTTTGATATGATTTTTTCACTATTTCCAGACAACGATAAAGTAACAAAAATAACAAAATTTAATGAAGCTATTTTCGACGCATTAGGCATTTTGGGATTTTACAAAACACAAGCTTTTCAAACGCTTATTTTATAAACATTAATTTTCCTACTTGGCTATTGAAAAGATGTTTCTGAAAGCCAAGAATACACTGTTTTCAATGACGACACTTACGATCGTGTAGAACGTAAACTCACGATAGGGAATTTTTACAAACATTACGGTAATTTTTAGCGTGTTCGGAAATTACGCAAACAAATGGCAATCGGAAATGTGAACATCCAAGTTTAGAATTTAATAATGAAAGATTTATAACTTAACTATAGAGCGTTTTATGGTATAATATGAAACCTTGAATCTTTATCTTTAGATTTACGTATGTTTTACTTCAAACAAAGTAAAAATAGACTTGCTGTGAGAGATCATATTACGACATAGTTAATGCGTCGAAAATAGCTTAGTGCCAATTTTTGAAACTGTAGTTAATGCGTCGATAATCGCTTAAAGCCAGTTGCAGGGTTAAGTCACCATCCTTGTGATAGCACTCCAAAAAGGACAAAGAATGTGCCATACGCATTGCTTTATGTTCTTCTGTTAACACTTGTGGAAATGTGTGATGAAGTTCGTCAATAGTAAAGTGCTTGTTTATGGCAAATTTTCTTATAAATTTTTTGTGTCCAAGACTTCATTCATGAGAGTAGGCCATCCAGGTCATTCTTCATTATAAACATTTGTCCTTCCTTCATTAAAAAGCCTACACCATTTCCTCACAATTCCATTGTTCATTACACTTTCACCATAAACTTCAACAGGCTGCCGGTGAATTTCGGCAAAACCGAATTAACTAAGTGCACTTCCCAATCAGTGGATGTAATGATTGACATGGCAACAATGAAAGCGGTATAACCATACAACCAACACTGGCAGAGACGAGAAATGTAATGGCAGCTTAATGACGGATGGCCAAGAGTGGCTGTAATGTGAAAGAATGTGCGGGCACAATGCGCAATTGGTTCTTACTTTAAAAATGAACCTCGTACTAGAAAAAATAAACCTATAAACAAACTGAGTGTAGTCATTTGAGATTTTAATACGTTACATTGTTATTCATAGAGTGTAAAGAAAATAAATAGTGTGGAAAGTCAATGTTTTATGTCAGCAACAAGATTTCATTTCACCTTTGTTGTAGTATCTATATAAGTCAACGACAACTTTTATTGTTTTAACACTGATATAAAACCAAGCTTAATGAACATAAATGTGAATGTATCATGTGGCAAGATATCTCAAGAAAGATTTCATCTGAATACACTAAATTCCATGCAACAACACATAACCTATATTGTGAAACATTCAATATACACAAGAATGAAACACATGATAGTGCAAGTGTACAACCATAGATTTTGGCAGAGCATCATTATAGTCTATCACTACATAGGCTGACACAATTTCTCTTTTATCTGCCAGAGGAAATGTACAAACGTCTTTTTTTATGATTTTCCGACTGTATATCTTGAGAATGAAATGAGCTTAAGATTTGAAGTTTTGCAACCAATCTCAGCAAAGCCTGTTATGGGACCATGTGTTGTGGTGTATTCCTACCTTGTTAACAATGAAATCAGAAAGGATAATTAGTTGTAAATACAACTATATTCTAAAAATACATTACCTTGGCACCTAGATTCCTGTAAAACTCTGGTCTCTTAAGGTAATCTACAAACTCCATAACTTCTTGTTTAGCCTCAATGAGGCCTGCAACATCTGAGAATCTGACACCCTTGCCCGAGCCAGCTACTGGATCCACTAGGGTGAACTTGGCTCTCCCCATCTGAGACTAGAACATCATTTTACAGAATTTAACACAAAATAACATTTTGCTATCTTAATGCAATGATGTACAATTTAATATGTACCATTTCACACTTTCACTGTTATCCAAGTATGTATAGTCTTTTCATATTCCCATATACTGTACCCTACATTATTAGGTTCCTGAACTAAATCTAAATAGCAAGTACAAACATAGAACACAGCGACACAGCCTAAGACTTGACAAACAACACTGTGCTAACTATAATCTCAAAACACTAACCATTGGCTATACAAGGTGAGTAAGTTTGACGGTTGTTTGCTTTTCTTACTCACTTCGTTAATGTGAGCTTAGGCTCTGACAGATGATTGCTATCTCACATCAGCATCATTGATGACGATAACTATGATTTTTCATTTAGTACCTCGAGTTACATCAGTGGAGTTTTTTAAGAATTTTTTATTGCATTTGACGTTACTGTATGCAATAAAACTACAATGGGATGAAAATTTGATAACTACAATTTCAACAAGTAATAATGTGACTCAAATAATGCAATAGAGTGTTAAGTATAAGTTAACATCTGTATACCGCATAGCTAAAGTCATTACATAATAGACATTTAATTTTAACAACCTTTAGGTACAATTTTGGTAAGTTTAAACTAAAATATCTCTCTATATATAGCACACAGTTACACCACTAGCCGGGCTACAGTCGAGTCTTGATCATGGTTGACTTCAACACAAACATACTAAAAATTACAGATTACAATACTAGGCAAGTGATAACAATATTTGTCTCCACTAACATGACTATACTGCCACTACGCCCGACACATCACACTGCCGAATCAGACACCCTCCTGGACCTTCTAGTTATTAATGACCCTTCTGACATGACGCATCTCAGAATTATTATTTAGGGCTATTTCCAATTCCAGTCACGATCTTGGGTACTGTGTTATCAAAGTCAAAGCTCTAAAACCAAAAATAAAATTTATTAAATACAGAGATTTTAAGAAAATGAACTAAGCTTCTTTTATGTATGATGTTTATTCAACCCCATGGCAGAATCTACAGACATTGCAATCTGTCGATGACATGGTTGAAGAATTTAACATCACCATTCTAGGCCTATACGATAAACATGCACCAGTTGTTACCAGATGCATAACATAGCAGTACCCAGTGCCTTGGATCACGTGTGAAATTCTTAGCTAGATGGCTCAACATGATTCCCTGTATAGGAGAGCTCGACGAGCTAGTTAGCCCATTTTAATAGTTCAATATTAAAAAATTAGGAACAGAGTTAAATAGCTTCTGCGAAATTCCAGATTGAGATATGAGACGTGTTAACTGTTTGAAAAGAAACAGTCATCTAGCGACTTGTGGTGCAATGTTAGGAAACTTGGTTTGGGCAAAGACCGCGCTTCTCCTATGATCCAATTACCCTTAAATGATCTTAATAACTATTTTGTTTCTTGTTGTCAGACTGTCAATACAAACCAAGTTACGGATCATGCTAAAAAAACTTCTAAATATGCCTATAAATCAGCACAAATATGAAAAATTTACTTCTAAACCTGTAATACAATCAGACGTTTTGAAAACCATTCACCGTATTGGTAGTAATGCTGAAGGGTCTGACGGCCTAAAAATGTGATTAATAAAAACATGAAACACATTCTTTTTGCAACTCTCCCAATAATCACATACATTTTCAACACATCACTGAGACAGGGTGTTTTCTCTTCACTTTGGAAGTCTGCTATTATCCACCCCTTGAACAGGACCTCAGCTCCAACGTCTTGCCAAGACTTCAGACCAATTACTATTCTACCTGCTCTATTCAAAGGCGTAGAAAGAATTGTGCGCTGCCAGATTACTAATTATTTGACTTGCAATAAAATTCTAAATAATTTACAATCAGGATTTCGAACGGGATGTAATACTGAAAATGCTTTACTGAAAGTCACTGACGATATACAATTCGCAATGGACCAAAAACTAAGCACAATACTGACACTCTTTGATTCCTCAAAGGATTGTAACTGTGTAAACTACAGACAACTATTGACAAAATCAAAGGATCATTGGTTTTTCAGAAAATGTCCTGCAATGGCTGGGGTCTTATTTGTCTGGCAGAAGGCAGTGTGTACAGGTAGGTGAAATAGCACCCAACTGGCTGAGTGTTGAGTGTGGTGTTCCTCAGAGTTCCATACTTAGTTGTTTGTCTTGTACATTAATGACTTAAGCACGGTACTGGTACACTGCAAGTCCCACATGTATGCTGATGACCTCCAGATATATGTCCATGTTAACCACGCTGAGAGAGCATTATCTGGGGCGGGGTCGGCATAGGTCTCTTTGTTGCAGTTGCACTAGCATAAATAGTATATGTTTTTTAAATATGATATTATATACGAGTAAATTGTTATTACTCTGTGTGTGCGTCCGTGTTTATGAATGTGTTTATACACCTTTTTTATCTTTATAAGATTTTTCAGTGTATATTCCTCAATAAAGTTGTACTTTTGGTTGTTAATATTGAAAATATTTACAGTAAAATATTTAGTTTTATTATAATTTAAAAATAAGAATGTTTTGTATCTGATATTTATTGTATTATATGACATTAAATATAAGAAAGGACCATGAGGCCCTAATTTTGCCTCAAATAAAGAAATATTTCATTTCAAGAAGTATTTCCAATACGACTTACAGATGGTGGAGGTAGTAGCCAAGTGCATTCATTGCAGTTGATTTGTTAAGACATGCAGGATTGTATATGCAGTTTGAGATTTATTAAATAATGTGACACTGGCTAGCTTTTTAATGATTTTATGGAATAAGTAAAAGCAATGCAACATTTAAAATTAATAATTTTACGAAACTGAGAAAAGAAACTTACAAAGTAATCGAAGGACACAGGAGAGCGCATAGTTCGAGCTCTGTTAAGGATGGAGATGAGGATGGCAGCCATGATAAGAGACACTAGCAGTTTCCCTGCTGTATCAGTGCCCCGCTCATAAATAACAGGAACGCCCCCACCAAGCCCCACTCCAAGGCGCTCTTCTGCCTCTCTCAACTTTTCCTCAAACTTCTTCATATCCACAATGTTCATATGAAACGTTCTGTGCTCTATCTGCAACCACCAATCATCCATTAATACATAGGCCTACATACATACATGTATGAGTAAATCTTACTAATACAGTTTTTTTTTTTTTTGGGTAACCTTTAAATTCTTTTCATTTAACTAAATAACACTATTCAAACCAGAACTGAGGATATTCAAGATTCCATGAGGATAATGGGCACTATGACAATCATGTCACCTTGGAAAACAAGAGGTTGGCTTAGTTCCAACCTCTTCTAGTCAATGCAGGCAGAGTGAAATACTTCCTCATGCTTACGATTTAAAATGCCATTAACATTAAAAGAGCTCTACCCACTCCAACAGTCATTTTCACAGCAAAATAAACCTATCGATCAGCCCTTTCTACACAAATATGTTGAAATTTTGGGTTAGTGATGTGCTGCTCCTGGATATTCATCAGATTGCCAATATTTAAATGGTTATTGCTATACCAAGTGTTAGTTCAACTGGAAGGCATAAACCAAAAGAACCACACTGGGGACCACTTCTCTGGGTTTTTTTTTTGGGGAAGTGAACTCTCCTGGGAAATAGTTTAACCTACCAAACCCCTACCAGTACGTTGGTATTATCCGGAGGCCACTATTTTTGAAAGAGCTTTTCTTCCAAAAGGAGACTTAAAAAATTAATTTATTAGAAAGAACAGTCTTTTTTTAATTTATTGTGAAAATAACATATCGTTATGACGATTGATTTTTCTTTTCTGTCTCCAAAAAGGAGGTGATGTAGGTAGAAGGAGGCCACTCTGTCCCTATCTACTACTTGTTATTACGCTGTACAAGTAGGTAAATACATACGTACATATTACAAATATAGAGTTAACGAGCACTCATTCGATCTGAATTTGAGTAGCATCTCAAGGGATGTTTTTCTATTTTCACCAGAAGTGCGGGGCCACCGAAGCCTGCAATTTTGGCAGGGATACGATGGCCTGCAACTAGCCTGCAAATACGATGGCCAGGGATATTTCCAATCGGTACTCTCTCAACCTCAGATCATCTAACGTGATCTGATGTTGGAAAAGTTAGACAGTCTAGGACGTGATCTGAATTCGGGCAACTACTGTAGGGAAATGCCCCTGCCACCCTGCACTTTTGGTGAATAAAGATAGACATTCCTTGAGATAGTATCCATATTCAAGCTCAGATCATGTGTATGCTCATAAATGTTATCTTTAACTTTGGTATTACTAGTTACATATTTATGATAATCTAATCTAAGCTACTAATATAGTGTAATAGCATGTAGTATATAGGGATAGAGTGGCCTTCTTCTGGCCAACATTACTTCGCTTTGGACGGCAGAATACAAAGAACTGGTCGTCATAATGATGTAGTTTGACAATAAGTAAAATAAAAACAATACAGTACTTTCTAATAATACAGAATCTACAGTCCCCGGTAAGAAAAAAAAAATTAAATAGTGACCTCCGGTTAATACAGACCGTAGCACCGTGCTTGGCGCGTAGGGAGGGAAGCGAGCGAGAGACTCAGACTTCTCCACCTACATTTTCCCTCCCGTGCCATCGCGGTAAGACGTATGTACAGTCCACTCTGTTCTTTGCCCATTCCAAACTCTTTATAGTCAAGCTTACGCATGAATTCTGACAACTGCGATAATTTAATATAATTTTGACGTATACTGTTGTTTACTCCACATACTATTAGATACGGGGTTTTACAGCCATAATTCTATAAATAGTTTCAATTACATAAAAGGGTTTTTTTAGCCTACCGGTTTTCATTAGCAAACCCTTGTAATGATTTAAAGTTTTAAAACCATTTATTTTACAGCACGTTCTTAATAATTAAATGTGATATTTAAAAAACAATACAACATCAAACAAAAACTTATAAAAGTGTAAATTAAGCGTTTACTTAATCGCTTACATTTACAGTTATTTATGTGATACAATAATAAAATTATACCATGTAATTTAATCGCCCAGCTCTTCGATTCCGGACATATTTCCATCTGCGGCATTGCTGTCCTCAGATTCCAGGAAGTCGTCTTCTTCACTGGAATCCTCACCAAGATTGATAACGAAAGATTCGATAACATTTTCAATTGGTCCTTGATTCCCTATAAATTCTAATTCCTTTTGCTTTACATGTTCACATATTTTTTTCCATGTCTCAACCGTTATAGACTCAAACTTATCATTTACCAATTTTATGACTTCATCCATTTTAAAACGTACATTGTAAGCACCAACCCAATTTTTTACTTCAGCCCAGATAAATTTGATGGCATTTAAGTTCTGGATGATAAGGAGGTAGTCTAAGGACTACATGTCCTTTTTCACCTAAAAGCTCATCAATAACATATCTTTTGTAGGCTGGTTTGTTAGCTTTTATAATCTCATAAAGTTCTACCTTTAACATAGTGTGTGAATATGGAATATTTTTTTCAAGTAACCATGCTTGCATATCACATTTCCTTGAATTTGAAATAGGACTTTTGTCAATTTCCACGTTGTGATAGGAAGCGTTGTCAATTATTAGAACGCTCCTAGGCGGTAAGTTTGGAATTAATTTTCTGTCAACCATTTTTTATAATTTTCATGATTCATATTATCATGGTAGTCTCCTTTTTTGTGATTTGCCTGCCACATAACTAAGCAGTCTTTTATAAAACCCATCTCACCCCCGGCATGTAATAATATCAGGCGGTTTCCTTTGCTTAACGGGACAGCTAAACCCGCTGTGGAATCATCCGACCCAGCCTTTTTTGGAGACGTGTGTTGAATCAATATATGATTCATCTGTATAAATAATTGCACGTTCTTCAGCTCTGTATTGAGAAATCTTTTTTCAAAAACACAAATCTTTTGTAGGAAATATCTTGAGTCTCCATTAATATCTTTTTGTTTGTTTTGGTTTTCCGCCACTTGTAGCCCATTCGTTGCAAGATGCGGCTTACACTGCTTTTAGATCCTGTAAAATTAATGTCTGATCGCATTTTTTTCTTGTATACCTTTTAAAGTAGGAAGTTGTTTTTTCAATGAGGTAAAAATTATCCACAATACGCCTGACAACACCCAAATTAAAGTCGTCTAACCCCGTCACTCTTTTAGGTAAGATTCTATTTTTATTTGGCGTTTTGAAAGATGTGCCAGATTCTTCTACTTTTTTCCTCTCGCTTTTAATCCTTGTCACTGTCCTTTCTGAAACTCCAGTGGCAGCACTTACTCTCGCATTAACTTTCTTTAACGTCAATCAAAAAACCGTGGTCAGCATCGGCTTCGGCTTTCATAAATTTTGCTACATTAGATACTATTTCTCGAGTTTGGCTCTTTTTTAACCTTATTCACTAATTTTGAACTAAATAGTTCGTTGCCCTGATCAGCCATCACTAATTGCTAAAATAATACAACGTACTGTCGCACATAAACAAAACAATCACAATTGTCAGACGCTACTAAACAGAACGAGCAGCAGAAGACAGACTGAACAAAACGAATGTGACCTGTGACTGTACTGCACCACGTGGACGGGCGAAGAGGGGGATAGGCTTCTCTGCGCATGCGTCAGCCCGCACGCCATTCACCAAGCGCTATCTATACCTAAGTATCCCCATTAGCTTAACTTGTCATTAACATACATATATTCTTTATTTATATTTCTTGGCTGTCTTAAAGTATCATGTTTTATGATATCTCCTATAAAATAATTGATGTACAAATAATACAGAAAAATGTGATTTGGAAAATCTGAGAAATCTCTCATTGCAATTATTCCTAAAAGGATCTTAACGCTTGCTTTTGGAGTCACCAGATAATTGGGATGGGTAAGGTTGGGAGTAAGGTCTATCTACTATTGAGATACCATGAGGAGGAATAGCGGGTAATATATCTCAGGCTTGTCACCTTGGAAGGGAAAGCCAGCGGTATTCCAGCCTTTTCAGTCAACGGTGACAGGGGCTAACATGCCCAGGCTGGGTTCATTGATAACAACAAGAAATATTTTGTACGAAAATGTGACAAAGTAAAAAGTAATAATAATTCACATGAAAAATAAATAATTTATAATGGAAATATTGTATTTACCTGTTCGAGTAATTATATGCTCATGCACTAAGGAACTCCACCCACTCCAAAAGTCATCCTCCACAGTAGACTAGACCTATCGTAAAACCTTTCACCCAAATATTACGACATTTACGGTTAGTGACGTGCTGCTTTTGGATCCATAGGTTTGCCTAGTTATAAGTGATACTTCGGTGTTTGCTATACTCAGTATAGGTTCAACTGGAAGTTATAAACCAGCCATGTGAAAATTTCTTCAGGTGACTTTTAAAAATGGTTAAGTACACATTTTATTTTACCGAAAAATAAGAGTAATTTTGCTGTAGTTAGTATAATGCATATGTACACCAACATGTATCCTTTTGTGATGTAAAACTTTATAGCATACAGTTTATTTAACACATTCACGACAACGATCTTTCACAACTCTTTGTTAAATTTGATCCTGTGCTTAAATAAATACCTCAGAATATCGTGTACCGCGTTGGGCACACGATTGGTTAATTTTTAAGTTAAATTAATTTTTTTGGTACCCCTTGGGGTAAAGTAAATGTAAAGTAAAGTACATCTTATTTTATTCAGATGTCTTATTTTACCTGGCAAAGTTAGGGCTAAGAAGCCCTCTCTAACACTTAACCTGGAGACCAATGGCTTAAAGGTGACTTCCAAACCACCACCAACAAAGAAAAATTGAAAAAAAAAACATAATGAAATAATTTTTTGTTTGAAATTGTGAAGCCTACATACTTTTCTTGTTATACTTAGACGTTTAACGTAAAAAAAAACAGATTACGGGTTTTTGCCATTATTATTGAAAAATTTAATGACAAATAAAAAAGTCCAGAAAAAAGCTGTTGTAGTGAATGTATTAAAGTGAAGCTCTCTTGGTTTTTAATTTTATGGAGAAATGCATTGAGGAAAAAAGTATTAATACTAAATATAAGAAAGCATTTCGTATTATGGATCAACAATAATGTACGTCCATAGTCCAATGTCACCTCTTTCTGCAAAATAAGGGCTGGCAGTAAAAACTCATATGTTTAGTTCCATCTTTACATCCCTCCTTTTGAACGTTATGATTCCAGATGATATGTTATGGAATAACAGTTTTCTCTCATATTGTGAGGGATGAGTGGTAGTGAGATGTAGTAAGTTATATATAGAGAGTTGTACAAGATTATGTCTGTGTCTTTTTGTATTCTCCTGGGTGTGTTAAGAATTACAAATGTTATAATACACTTTATTATTGATATAAGATTTTCAAAAGACTGTGTTTATGAAAGTGTTTCTATCAATGAAACTCACTCTCATAAATGCTGCCTGTGGTTTATGAATAAAGCAAAGAAACAACTTACAGATATAATCCCATTATATCTTCTTCAGAAATAAAGCCAGGTGCATCATCTGCCAAAAGTATGCTCTTCCATGTTAGAACATTTATTTACATGCCACTCAGAAAGTGTTAGTATAGCTCTCATTTTCATTCCTTATTGGAAAGATTGGTAATTCAGCAGTAGCAGTGTGGTCATACAAAATGATGCATGTAATAGTGTCTTACAATTGTTTCGTGACTACAATGAGACATTTTGGTAACTGATATAACAGATTTTAATGATATCATGAATACATTTTAACTATAGAATTGAACTGTGAATTATTATTTATTTCAATCAAATAGTACGAAACAAAGGTGTGAGAAATGTTAGATATATCTGGTACTGCACTTGAAATCATGATTACCTTTCTTCCCTTAATGACAGCACCATCGTAGAGGATGATGGTAACAATGTCTATGTCTGGTCGCACGATAATCTGTTCCACCTCACCTTTAGCCAACATATGGTGCACAAACTCGTTCCATGAGACGTATCGGATAATTTGCTGTACAAAACCACAATAAATAAGACTTAATTTTATCCTTTCACATTGTTTAATACTATTTTATATCCAAAGAAAAACTACTATAAAATCTACGTACATATTTTAGATTAAACTATCTGAAATCAACTGATTGACTCAGCAATTCTATTTAGGCCTTGCTAAGCTTATAAAGTCTACATTAATATAAAATCTGAATCAATAAGACAGACACTCCTAAATTTGTGTAAAATGTACATGTTATTATAGCATTATTTTATTATCTGACTAGTTATAAAAGTATCCTTGTTGAATGGCTACAGTTAAGAAATTGTTTCTTTTTTTAAGCTTACTACTATTTCTACATGGTGGAACGTACTGAAAGGTGTTTATATGTCAAAATTAATTTGTATATGTGAAACAATGGCATTATTAATTATCCATTGCAGAATTTTTTAAAGACAATTCGCAGACTTACCTCGGATTGAAGAGAAGAACAGTGTATCAAGTTATTGAACTATATTATGAAAATCAGAAATTGATAACTGTAACCCAAGAGTTTGATGTCAACGTTTCATTCTGTGAAGACCCCCTCATCAGACTATTACAAATAGTATGGTAGTTTAATCAAGAGGGTTGTCTTATATGAATTATATCCACATTCAATAGGTCAGTTCTGATAGATAACTACACCATTCAAATGAAAAAAGTCTCTTCATTTGTTATTAGATTCTGAAAGAAACCACCAAGTTCTACTTTTTACAAGTGCTAACAACAAACTATGCAAAAAAAAGATGTCTGGATGCATTAAACCTTTATCAGTTGAAGTTTTAGGGAAACAAATGCTTCTTTGAGCAATAACATCTTTCTTTGAGATTTATGCTTTCACGCGACATTTGATTAATTCCCAGCTAAATAAGTTGTCTTCAACTCAACTGAAAATTTATTATTTAGAGTATTGTCCTATAGAATTCCTCTGTGGGGCATTTGTGCCATATCAATCTTGGAAAGAGTATTCAGATGAAAAAAAAGATGAATCATGGCAAATTTGAACAACAGAGAGTCATGTCGAAGTACTTTCAGGGAGCTCAACTTGCTAACTCTAACCAGCTTGCATATTTTAGAGACCATTTTACTGTCGATTTCAGTGTATATTGACACAGGGCAGTGAGATACACAGATATGAGACAAGAGCTCAGGAGCGCTTTCAAGCCTGACAGCATAGAACATCAGCATTGAAAGCCTCCCTTCTAGTGGTGGGATTAAATTCATTAACAGTCTCCCTGAAACACTACATTAAAACCCAATTTAAACCTGGTGTCTTGTGCTTTTTACTCAGTTGGCGAGTTCATGGAGCACACACGGGATATTCGCGGCAGTGTTGAAATCCTGGGGGTTGTTCCCATGAATTTTGTTTGTTTGTGTATGTGTGAATGTGTGCCTGTGTGCAACTGTATGGAAAGTCGGGTGACTACATTTAGTTTTTAAGATAAATACCATGAAAATTGGTATTATTATTGACTGTTGGAATACAATGTAATATATATATATATATATTATATATATATATATATATATATATATATATATTATCAAAGCAATAAATATATTCTATTCTATTCAAGTTATGTTCCATTTACTAATAACAGGATTTTTATCAGTGTTATTCTGGACTTGTTGGGTGTTTTCAGGTATTCCACCTCTTTGGTTTTCCAGTAATTAAAACTTTCCACTTTCCAGGGTGGTGTTTCTACTTTCAAGACTTATGTATACAGGTGCATGACATGTGTAAAGACTATTTTAATTTTTTCATTCTTTGTTGACTTACATTGTCATGTTTAAGATATCTCCCATAAAATAATTGACATCCAAATAATCATAAAAATTTGAATTGGATTATACTTGTCTTCTTGTCCCTTTTAATTGAAAATAAGATTTAAACTGTTATCAACTTATACATACCTGAAATTCATTTATTTATCTTTTTTAATTTTAATAATTATAAGACTGGATGCCAAATACAAAAAAATAAGGATAGAGTTGAAATTCCTTATGTTAAGTTTGAGGCCACTGGATGACGTTATAAAATTATTGGACTGTATTTTTTTTAATAGGCTGCTTCCTGAAGTAAGTATTAAGTTTAAAAGGAAGCTAATGATTCTGCTGATTGATAACACATTATATAGCGCTAAAGACTGTTTTGAGCTTGATTGCAAACAGTTAATGATTTTAGGTGTGCAGTACAATTTATCTATTTCTTCAAATTTTTTGCTTAGTTATCACTGCATTTCTTTAGCTCTTCTTTTAATATGGTACACTGTTTTCTCTAATCTTTCAGCTTGTATTTATCTTAACATATTTTCAGTGAAAATTAATTTTTGTATTAAACGATTTAGCAGAATATAGTTCAATGATTATATTTTCATGTTTTTAACTCTTATAATCTATCATTCTTGAACTAAAAGATGTATTAAAATAATATGCTTCACTTTGGTTAGGAATGAATTGACACGTTCTGTGGAATGGCCGTGGTTGATCTACAGCTGACCTCAAGCAGTTAATTCTGTTAGCTCACCTTTTACCTGTTTTAGCACATGTTATCTTTATAATATTTACTTTTTCAATCGTATATGTGTGTTTTAATGGTTTTATGGTCATTATTTCATTTTTGGTTTGATTTATTTGTTTATTGAATTCTATTCTATCATAGTTAATTATTTAATTTATGATTTATAAACAAATTATAGTCTTAATTAAACAAGGTAGGAATATGTCATAACAGGCTTTGTTGAGGTTTCTTACAAAACTTAAAATTCTAAAGCTTATTTCGTTCTTGACATGTTACTTAGTATTACATATGATGTAAAAATGAAGTTTAATGCAACATTTCAAGTTTATAGGTCTGTTTGTTTCTGAAATATGAGCAGACGGACAGACAGGCTTTTAAGAATTACACGTCTTATACATCTAATTTTGTTAACGAACAAATAAAGATTGATTTGATTTGGGTTACATTTACTGACTTAGGTTTTCTAAAGTGAAATTTAATAACGGGCTGTTTAGTACACATTTTATCCATGAAACATATTTCTTCTGTTTAAAACAATTTGCAACACAAAAATAAAATTAACATAGTAAATAAATAGTTATTTGACTTGTTCATATGTGACAAAATATATGTCATACCGTATAACCGTTCATGACCTGTCATAGTGTACAAGCTACCATCACAACCTGTAACATTGTATAACCTTACTATCATGACTTGTCACACTATGTAACCTACCTTCATGAAAAATTTAAAAACACAAATTTAGACTATTGTAAGATCTTAATGTCTAAAACATTAAATACGTCATTATATCTCAAAACAAGTTGTACAAACCTCTGGTTGGTTGCTAGAAGGAAATATCAAGGACAGCAGTGCTATAAACATGTAACCACTGAGCATCCAAAGAAAAGCTTTTGCAAGTACTGATGAGATCTTCTTGTCATCATCATTATTTGGTTTCTTGTTATCATCATCTGGAGGCTTCTGCTGATACCTAGAGGCTGAAGTATGAAGCCTCCTGGTGCTGGAAATTTGGGGACTGAATCCTGATCTCTGAAGAAGACCAATCACAGCTCTGTACTCTCTGTTTATCTGTTTCACTAGTTTGTTCTGAAAAATGTTTACATTAATTTAGAGAACACTTACACATTTTTTTCAGCTAGTAGGCATATTTATCTTGGAAAAATATATGTACACTTAACTGTTTCAATCAAGATAGAAATGTACTTTGACACTAGTAGTGATGTCTGTTACATGCTCAGTAAACAGCATGGTTTTTAACCAGTGTTTAAAATAATCTTACATTAATAAATCACTATGTGTATATATAGAACAGAACATACACATCTCAGAATAGGTCAGAGTTTCATATGACTTTTTTGAGGTAATAGGAACATTTAGATTTTTTTAACACTTTACTACCTTTGTGAAAATGTTAATAGAATTTTCTGCAAGAAAAATGTTGATTAGATCAACAAAACAGAATGTTAGATTTAGCTCTTGTAAAAATTTAGCACTTTTCCGTTCACTTTGTCTATACCAATTGAGGATTTAGTTGAGATAGTGCTAAAGATTCTGGAAACTTCTTTATCTAAATAGTTGGTTAAAAATATGAGTGCATACAGGTCCTTAAAACTGTATTTAATTCAGAAAAATAGACTTTTGACAATATTGTTCTTTGTAAAAGTTTCATTAGCTGATAGAAACAAATTATTATTATCTGGAACATTGTTTCATTTTTCCGTGATACCTACCTATTTATTAAATATATATAATAAATTGGAAACCATATATTCCTTTTGAATTTATGAAAGACTATGTAATGCATTAAATTTGATTCCCAGAAACTAATGAGATTCTAAGTGACTTATTTGTAAGTGATGTATGTTCAAAAAGTATATTTCTTGCTTAAACCAATGATGTACTTGTCCTCACACAGGCCAGTGGCACATAAGGATAGGTAAAATAAAGATATAAAGGTGATTGACCTCTCCCTTTATTAAAAAAGGTGTAATTTGATGGAGGAGATATTGAGAGGACAATCATGCACAGTTCCCGGGACTGGCAGAAAACATCAGTAACTGGTATTTGGCCTTAGAGTGAGGAGGTTCATTAGATTTAAAATTATTTAAATCTTAGAGTAAAAAATTTAAGTTCATTAGAGTACATAGTAAAATGATGGTGAACTTTGAGCAGCAATATTGCATCAAATTTGGAAAAGAGAAAGGTGATATCCAAACGAAAACCATATGCAAGATTCAGCTGTTTTTTGGGCACAATTAAAAGAGCAAGTCATGAATAAAGGATTGACACAACCGCTTTAAACATGTTTGTATATCAGTGGACAGTGAAGCACATTCTGGCAGACTCTCATCAAGTCGAAGTAATGATGTTACTGAGCTAGTGCAAATAGTTGAATGACCTTACAGTAATAAATAACTACGAATAAACCTTAACATAGAGGTCTAAACTCTAACCAAATGACAGAAAGTAGGTGAAAGTTACGGAAAACTCCTAAATTACCTTCAAATGCATTCGGTACGTACCTCTTCTCTCCACTCAAATTCTCTGCTCTTTCTCCACGTTTGAATGTTGATAACCCTGTTATCTTCTGCTTTTATGTACCTAGTCCTCCTTAGTTATTCTCCCAACCAGAAACTAAGATTCCCATTCAGTTTCCAAGATTTATAGACTATTTGGGATATAATTACCCAAATTTCTAACATGTTAATAATTTTTGTTAATAATAATTGTCACATTAATGGCCAGAGCGCCAAAATACGAGTTTTGCGTTATTAACTTATTGGAATCGTCCTACAGAACAAAACAATATAAGGTTTGACGGGGTGGAAATGAGAAATAACGAAGTTCTAGAACATAAAAAATGGAATAACTGTTCAAGCGCGGAGCAATATTTCCATGTTCTACATCCACATCGGGCATCACGTGACCTTTTGTGACCAAGATTCAACCTCTTGATGACGTCATCGGATGCGGCGCCATCTTTGCAAGTTTAAATGAAAAATAATACTGAAATGAGCAGAATTTTGATCCAAATGAACAATGTTTTTCTTAAATTTCAAGCTACAAATTAATTAGTTGTTTTCGAGTTGAGATGAGTGCCTTCGGCCATCAGCGCGGGGCAGCACCGTAGAAAAACATGCCTCGAGATAGTACGTATCAGTAAAATATCAAATTCTAGAGGGGCTGATCAGAAATATAAATTGAATTGTAATGGAAAGGCAATTACGTACCGTGTAAAAACTTAATAAATCATGAATACCCCTAATATGAATACATATATAAATGGACATTAATAGAGAACACTTACCATTAGTGTATTCCACAGAATTTACAAAAACTAAATAATCTTGTTTCGGTCGAAACGTAAACTCTTAACATGCCCGACAAAACACTCCGACACACCAATTCACTACGATTGGTCGAACTAGTGGATGGTTGATCCATGATCGTCACGCACTCACTCGATCCAACCTACAGTACACATTATCTCTGACTTCGGGTAGGGTACGATAGGCGGACCCGGTTTTTTTATATCGAAGAATATAGTCATCGATACCTAATATTCGCATCTCAAATCCTAGACTATCAATCGATATAAAAGTACCTATAGTCCTCAATAACAATCATATGTTTTAAATTAAAATATGAATTTAATATTTACAGTGATCAAACAAATTATTATAACCAAAATTAGGAAAACTGAAGACGACCATATTTACTCCTCTCACAGTTACAGTTGTTTCTTTCCCACAAACTTCTTATAATGGGTTTTTCGGTACGAATCCAACATGTTGAAGCCACGAAAAAGCAACGTCGTGTAGTTTTCTAAGATTGGCTGCCATTTTTAATAATCTGAATTATTTATGTAAAATTGAAATATTATCCTACGTGTATTATTTTAGAAGGTTTTCAGCTGTTGATATAGATTATTTGTTAATATTTAAAATTAATTAATCAGTATCGATTGATTATATTGATGGTTATGATTAAGTAATATCGTTTGCCAATTTTGATATAAAAAACCGGGTCCGCTTATCGTACCCTAACCCTGACTTCTGCCCCAGAGCGCTCAGATAACAGATACGCTATCAGTCCCACCCGCAGATAATATTTACAGATATCCAGACACAGCCCACAAACAAAACATTAAGAACTTAACTTAACTATTTATGTATATACCTTCTAAAATGATGTTATTTGTCATTTGCACACCCTAAAACCATATATATTTTTGGTATTTATTTACAATAGCGTGACCATGGAAAATGGACTTTTTTTCCTGGGGTTGGGCATTTATAGCCAAGTATTATTATCACAGGTGCATATAAACTGGGGGGAAAAGTATATTATTGTATTATATTGATGCCTTTCGGGCATTATTGCGTTCAGGATGGAAAATAACTGTCAAAATTTTGTCGAACTGACACTTGGAGGGTTAAGGAGCAGGGGCATCACGTGATCTGGGATTCGACTTTTGCAAGCTCGAGTTAATTTTTTTTTTTTCTAATAGAGCAAGCAGTGCGCAGCACTGCGCAGCGGACAGGCATCGTTGACAGGATTAACGTACTAGTCAGCATCATTTCAGCCAGAGGTAACTGTCAAAAACAGAGTTTTCAGAGGATTTCAAAAAATCGTAAATCCTTTGATTTTCGTTGCCGACGAATTTTTTCTTCACTATTGTTTTCAGGAAAAATTGTAGTTTTCAGGAAAAAAAAAAAATGAACATATACCTTTCCATGGTCACGTTATTTGTCATTTGCACACCCTAAAACCATATAGGCTATATTTTTTGTTCAGGAGGATGAGCAGAATACATTGACAACGTCAAATTCGTGATTTGCCAGGTCAACCTTTAATCTTATAATTTCCAACTTAATGGGCTTCCAAAAAAACTTTCAAAAATTTAATGGATATCCATTTTTGCTAATTTAATTTTTAATTTTTATCTTTTTGAAACACAACAATATTGTGAAGCGGATGAAGTAAATAATTACCGAAAAAAGCCAGCAAATACAGGATTTTCAAATGTCAGATCCAAGATAAAAAACAATAACCTTACCTTTCCTGTAGATGTTGATTTCAAGAACCGTTGGAATACACATGAGGCTAAGTCATGAAAAAGGCAGTTTTTGCAAACATCTGAGGTTGAAAGATTTTCACTTTTAAATCTGTCTCGAATGTTGTAGGATAAACTATTCGTTTTAATAATTTGATTTGATGGTGCAAGAATTTCACTAACGTTTACACAATTTATGTCACTTGTAGTATGCTTAATATATCTAAAGAAATTTAATGAAATGAACTTTCGGTATTTATTGATTCCCATCATAGTGCAAAATACAATAATACACTCTTAATTATTTCAACTATAAACCTATGTACATGTATGACGTAATAATATTATTCAACCTATAATGTAGAATAGTTCAATAACACTGACATAACCTCTACATAACTTGTTTACGAAAATTGCAAGAGATTCGCTTCTGCTTGTTGGTCTCCATATCTTCTTCTCCTTCTAGTTGATGCTTCATTGGATCTAGAAACAGCCCTACAAGACAATAACTCATGGCAATGTAAAACGTCAGATTTTCGTATGAAATTTCTAAATAATTGCAATAGCTTAGCAAATACCGTCCTAAAAATATATATGGACTTTGTGCTCCTTTATTAATGAAATTAAGTTTGACAATAAACCACTAAAGATTAAGAATTGTAAAAGGTAATAATTGAAAGGGCCAACATTCCTGTAGGTACTTATGTATTCTTCCCGTACTTGTATTACCATTATTCCTACATTTAAACGCCGATATCTGTAAAAAAGTAACATTAAGTTTGAATAAAATTAAATGCCTCAACAAAATGTCTATATAATCCATCCAAAAAGAATTTCTGTATCCGAGTGGTGTTGACAGTTGCAATGTTAATAAGATTTGATATTACTGCTTCTTTTGTTTATTTATTATTTTAATTATGTTTATAGTTCATTGATATCTACCAGTAAAACATATTATATTATTCATATAAAAGTATAGCCTATAGCTGAATAGTTGTTAAATTACGAACGATTCACTTTTGATAAGCTGCGTTTACACTGGTAAATAAAGTTAAAAGACAATTTGATTAACTGCTGTTGCATAATGTGAACAAGGATAAACAATTTTAAGCGAAAGTACTTGTAACAGCTATGTCACTGGTTGTTGCGGGAGTCAATTCAAAATACGTTTTCACACGACGGTAACATCTCAGCAATGTTTAGAGTGGAAGATTTTTATATCTGACACTGCTCTTCCAAAAACTGTATGAAACCATTTATGACATCACTCGCGGTACGGATTTTTACATTAGACAGTGTTACTAACCGATAATGCTTTACTATTTTCGTGTACAGCTGTCTTGTAGCGACAGCGCTCTTGAGAACTCTTTTGTCTGTTTAGACTAGTATGTAATGTTAATTAACAAATAATACAATACTGTACCAATCTTGCGTAACGTCTACCAGTAGCCTATAAACGCAATAGCATGTGTTTACATGTTTATGTTAACATAAAACTAAAATAGATTTTTCAAACTTCTCTTCGGTAATTAATGTCAAAATATTGTGGTATCAATTTGAATTGAATATGAAAAATTTATGCTAAAAAGTTAATTTGGCACGGACTTTAGGTTTCAAGAAAACTAATGCATAATTATCTATTAATTATGCTGACTATGTTTTTATCTCAGTCATCTTACGAACAATTTTCCCACGGTTGGTAATAGAGACATTGGTTATTTAAGTTAAGACTGTTTTCATTTAGCTGTTTTAAATCCCATATGTAATTATACAAGTTTCAAATCTTCCATTTGACTACAGCATTAAGAGAGATAAATACCATCAGTACAGTTCGAGGACCTTAGCTGCGCGCGTGACCTTGAGTGTGTGGTGATTGCCGGGATGGGTGGCGGGGTAGCGTTATGCGCTGCGTCCCGAAAATATTTCCTGAGACTCATGGGTAAAACCCTCCTTTCAGGAATCGTATTGGCCCAAATAACTCATCACACTTGTTAAAATCAGTCTGTTTTGTGACAGTGCTGACTGTGGTGGAATTAAATAACAAGAGAATACCAAATAATAATAGTAATAATAGGACTTATCCTTGTTTTTCAGTTGTTATAGTGTTGTTTAACGTGTTTTTGAAAATAACTTATTTGTCAATACTAATCTGCAAATCGAAATCGTGAGTTTAAAGTCGTTAAAGAGATTGTTGCTTTCATCTCAGCGGCTAGTACGTAAATGCAACCCGCTACACAGATAAAGTTTATTTATTGAAAGGGTAGTATTTGGGCCCTATGAGCACAGCTAAATTCCTCCAACTGTACGTACTAGCCTGCTTTAGGGTCACGTTTTTTCTACCTCTGTGGCTCTTCTCTTTGCTTAAGCCATGGCATTTTTACAAGCCTAAGAGTAAGGTTATTGATTGCTTTTAAAATAGAGTACAAAAGGAAAAATAATGGTCTTTACTGGTGGGCCAAGGCAGTTTAGTATGTTTATGCGTGAAGGAAAATAATTGTGATACAGTTTCCATTGAAATTCATGTATATAATGTATATATAAGAATTCCACAACACGAGCCGTACATGTTAAATCTGTGCTGATAGTAATATCCAGGAAGCTTAAATATAGTTTTTCTTAAAAGTCATAAAAATATTAGACTAAAATGGCAATATTTCTGTTTTTATCAGATTTAGTCTATTGGCCGCTCCTTATTTCTTCTCGTGATAGATAGATAGTAAGAATATGTCTCGGAGATCCAGAAGTTCGACCTTGCCAATTTTACTGTAACACCCTCACCACGGCTCTACAGTCTACCGGTATATAGAATTATGCACTGACTCAGTATTCATTAAGGCGTCTGTTGCAGTCAACGTGTCTATTTTGTTCACTTCAGAATGAGGTATTGGCTGCCTGGACATAAAAGGCGCTTGTGCATACCTTCGTTAGAAGAATCAGTCTGAGTATCCCCAAATCTAAGTACGGGTATCTATACAAATTTCAATTGCTCTTTATGTTCATGGCAACAAATAAAGAGGAGTACGCAGTTTTTGTAATCCTAAAACGATTATACATAGCAAATGTAAGGTTATCATTTTAGGCGACAGTTATAGAAAAGGTCTACATCCGCACATTAGGAATTCCTGATAAAACTGTCGACATGAGGAACTAGTGGAGTGTGTTGTATCTTTGAGAAAATATGGTATTTTCTAAAGTCCTTGTTGACAAGAAGTTTGGACAGAACGCTATTTGAAGAGATAAACTAGGTGCAGCAATTGCATGTCAATACCAGTAAAATAATATATGAGGTGCCGTTTTGATATGACGCGTCTAATTGAAATTATAAAACTTTCTACACTTATTCAAATTTTACGAGAATGTGCATTACCACAGTGGAAAGAAACAATTTTATTTCTGCAGGTCAACGAGTTACTGTTCAGAGAACATTACATACGTCATGGAGTCCATTCTAACATACTTGGGAAATGTATAATTAAAAATATTTTCGTGGACATCGTGAACGTGACTGCAAGGTCAAATAAAACGTCAGTGTTACATTCAAGACCATCCCCTCCAATCTTATTCTAATAACACTAAACGAGCAGTAATAAACGTCTGTATGAAAATACGATGTTTGGTATATAATCTTGTAGAAAGTCTGTGTTTAATCCTCTCTGAAATCAGTATTACCGAGACTCAAGTTTTTCTATATCGACACAAATGACTGGATAGGATTGCGGTTGCCTGTATAGAAATTAAACAATTCAAACTTTCAAGCCAGTAGTTAGTTCTTTCTCAAGATATCGTGTGGATAGATAGAATGAAATGAAATGCTTCCAACCTCTTCGCCTATGCTCAGCCAATAATTGGGCACATACTTCAAATTATTAAATACAGATCTACCAAATGAAAGATATATTCCAGAACTCAGACACTTCGGTACACGCAACACTCACTCCAGGCTTTAACCTTCCAGAGACTAAACTAAGCGTCCACATATGAATTGCGTGGCAGAAACTTTGTTCGATAAAGCTAGTTCTGTTTTTTTTTTTTTTTTTTTTTTTTAAATAGTGCTATCATAATAAACCTTTTACTCAGAGTTTTTAACAAATTTAAATATTAAAGTAATTACTACCTAATTTTTATGAATTAAATTTAAAATGTTGAATATTTTTTATTATTTTCAATGTTCACTTACTATAACATTTGTTTAATACTTTCTTGTAACATTTTTGATTGTCGATTCTTTCATTTGCCGCTAGGTAGCGCGCAAACACAACGTTTCAAGTTTGTATCATTGGTTGTAATATTTTCTCCAATAGACTGATAAATAATTAATTAAACAGGATTTTAGTTTCCCTGTCCTCACTGTTTTATGGGACTTCACGGATATTCCGGTCAGTCATCTAAAACAATAGCATCTTGTCTAAGCTCCTCATCAAACATGTGGTAAAAATAGAAAATAGAGAGTACTCTCAGCTGTTGGAATCATGAGATTGGTATGGTAATGCTGAAGAGACTCATGAGTACACATACCTGCGTGTAGCTCATTGCAGTTTGTAATTCAGGTTGTGTCTAGAAGTGCAATATGTATAGGTTAGGAATCCAAAGTATACGACGTCTCAAATGGAATGAATCAGTTATACCTCTCTTTATGCACTATCAAGAAACTTCCTAAATGTACAGGATTGCAGATAAAACTAAATATTCATTTTTAAAACATTAATCAAAATTGTAGACAAAAGTACAACAACAAAAACACACTATAATAAATAGTGATCTTTTTGTGTAAGGTAAAATATTGATAGTTGGTCTACCAGTTATAGACGGTTAGATTCAATAATGTTTTGGAATGTAACATATTACATTTATACTGTAGGCTTGTAGCCTAAAAAACAAAAATCAACTATGGTTGTTATGAAAGAAATTGACAAAGAACTATAAAATGTGTTAATATTTAAAATATTATATTGAATCAACACTTTTCCATCATATCTGGGGTTGATGTTGAATTATAACAAGTTCCAGTAAACATGTAAAGTTAGACGACGTGTTATTGTAATATTGACGTCAAGGTAATACAATATTTTAAGAGAAACTTTTCAATAGGAATTTTAAGTTAGATAATGCGTAATTGAATTACCTCGAATGACGCTGTCGTGTTAATAAAATGTTATAAAAGAAATTGACGAATGACTATCATCAGTTTCAGTATAAATGTAAAGTTAGACGACGTGATATTGTTTCTTGATGTCGAGATAATACAATGTTGTACGAGAAATTAACAAAGAATTATCGCAAATTTAATTATAAAGCTGAAGTTAGACAAAGTGAAATTGTTTCTAAATGACGTCAAGGTTCAGATAATACAATGAGCTTAGTTTCATATTCATACTCCAAACAAAACTGAAATTAGTTGCTAAGCTTGTTAACGAGCTGCCAAGTCTGCTACTGGCTCTAATGTTTCATCATACTTATTGTCATTTACGCATGCTCGGTACAAATTACGTCTTTGAACAAGCTATGTAATTATAAACAAGTTTGTCTCTGATTGTGATATTCTGATATACATATATGACAAAATAAATTAATATTTTAATAATAAATCGAAAAAATCAAAATCATCAAAGTAATGAATATGTTGACACATGAACGTTTCCTGCTTTCCTTGACGAAAATGCCCTATGGGCGTCATAAATTTTGATGGCAGATAGCATATCTAGATTTGCATTGAACTAGTCAGGCTTGACAATCTGGCATATATGATCGAATTACGGAAGTAATGTTTAACTCTTATAATATTATAATATACTGGATTTTCTGAAATCAGAGGCACAAGTTGACACCATGGATAAAAGAAATTCTTAAAGCTACATCTATGTTAGGTATAAGAGGTATCAGTTGTTGCTTAGTGAGTTTCAAGAATCCAATAGGCTCTTTTACGTGTAGATTAAGTAGCTCTACAAATGCTCTAAAATAAACGAGTACTTTCCCAAGATTTGAGGCAAGGTCAGTGTTAATGTTTTACATACTTCTGCTTGCTACATTAAAGCGTTCCAGTATATCATGCCAAAATAAAAGTAGTAAAGCTATTTATATTCTTCCAAAGAAGTTACTCAGACCTTTTGCTATGGACTTAAATTCTGGCTTTTCTTGTGGGTTTTCAGAGATTTCTGTAAGGGCTTTATGAAACTCCTAGTAGTCACGCAGTAAACACATGCCATACATGCCATTTGGCAGTCCATCTTGTTGTATTAGGCATCTTAGGCAACGGTTTTTTCTTGATGTATGTGCATTTTATTATCGTAGTTTTGATACCATCTGGAGGTTGATGCACTAAAATAAACATATAATTCTTCCATAAACATAACAATTTAGTTGCTTGAAGAGAGCCGTTAGCTGCATGTGTGATCAGGTATAAGGAGAGTGCCAAACTCGAAAAATAATATGCCAAAGAGTTGTGAGTTACAATTTGGGCTTGCAATCCAGAATGTGCCATTGACATATTTGCGTAATCGTCGTACGACCGATCCATCATATCTTTAATTGAAATTTAATAGAAATCTTCAGTGTTGAAAGCGTCTGCAAGACCAAGTTTGCCATTTCAGTATCAGTTTACCATCTTTAAGAACATAATGAATCTCCACAGCACAGCCAAACTTAAGAAGTAGAGAACAACAAAAGTTAATAGTTAAGAGTTATGCAGGGAGTCGAATCAACACTTATTGAATAGGATTTGCTTTTATTTAAATCCTCGACAGTTAATTGTTGAAGTATTCTTATTATACATTATTTCAATAAACCCATTACATGTTGTTTTTGATAAACCTCGTAACTTGTCTTTCCCTGACTAGCGTTGCCATAATTTTGTATGTGGCTTTTAAAAAAGTCATCGTATTCGGATAACTACTCGAGAATTATTCCTAAATATGTGCTATTAGCTAAAGATCCAAAGATCTCGTTTTCAGAGCCCCGAAATGCTAATCCTCGAGCACCAAAAATCTTAATTACGTGAACAACTCTAGTTAGTTAAAACCTTTTGCCATAAGTCTATTTCGTTTAAAGACTGTTGGTGAAGAGCAGATTCGATTTTGTCTAATACTTTGTTTCTTTTAACGTAAGGCTGTGTGTTAATGCTATGCTCAGAATTTTGATCATGTCGTGAAATCTATAACCTATCCATAACAATCGTTATAACCTTGAAAAATAAAATTCAGAAGTACCTGTATGAAAAAGCTTGGATGGGGTGCAATAAAATCAGCCCTTAGGATTTGAATACATTAAGCATTTTTTTAGTTGTCCATTTTGTAAACGAGTAAAGAACATAGTTTTGTTAGCATACCTGGTCTTACCTGGATGAAAACGCTTAGTGTGGAAAAAAATACAGTCCGATATTTTTGACAAGTGTTGTTCAGATTGTTTATATTTTAGATCATTGGAAACTTGCAGTATTTTTAGGGTTAGTAGTTTGTAAAACTGGTGGACTTTTAAATAACTTATTTAACTTAACAATATTATATATAGACATTTCAAATGAGCATTGTCTTTAGTTTTTTTTTTCAACAAACGTTGTAAACTCACACTGGCAGTGCGTAATTTTACTCATGTTTGATTATTCACCTGTAGTTTTATTACAAATATTTCATAATCGTTCACAGTCACACTATACAGTATCACTAGACCAACAAAACCACTCACCAGAAACTAAAATAACATTAACAAATTTTTTAACTACAGTACATTTTCAACTCACTTCTACACCATCTTGGCTAGACTCATAAGTTTACAATAACGTAACCTCAAAATAATTAACTGTTGGAGTGAACGCATTGACTTGTGCAGCGGAGGGTGGAGCGAGGAGCGAGGGATGACTTCAAATCCCATCATAGTAAATCGACGCGACGCGTGCCGCGGGCAGCCCTTCTGCAGGCGACTGCCACTAGAGATGTGCTAAAGAACTGGAACAGTTCCATCGGAACGTTCTGGAAACGGAACGGACCAGAAACAGTTCACTTCTTCGGAACTCCGTGTTCCGTCGGAACGGTTTACAGTACTAGACGTGCTAAGATGGTTTCCAGCGTTCTGGATCTGTTACGCGGAACGAATAAGCTGGTAAGTATTCCAGTTTCGCTCTGGATTCTGGGCAATCACAATATTTTCCTGTGGTAACTTGTATTTAATTATTTTTATTTATATATTCAAAACATTATTAATTTATACGTTAACAACTTATAATTCATAGAGGAGCGGCGTTAGGGTAAGGCGCGGTTGGGCGACCGCTCAGGGGCGCCGGTAGCCTTTTTCGTATGTAATTGAATTGCAGTTAGGGGGCGCCGAAGAAATCTCGCTCAGGGCGCTAGTAGTGCTAAAACCGGCACTGAATTCATATATAACATTGTGTCCGTAGACTTAACGAAAAAACTATACATAATTACATTTTCGCACAGTTATAGTTTTAGGCTCTTTCTAGCTATAAAAATATGTTTTTAATTTTAAACTAACTGTTTTAATTTGGGATCAACAGTAGTAATTGATTAGTAAAGTTTTAGTATTTAAATAATGGAATTTCTTTTAACATATCTATTTATTTTACTGTTTTAAGGTAACCTTCTAAATATATAATTATGTTTCAATTGCATTCATTGTAATTTATCTCATTATTTTAAAATGCATGATTTTCAACTCATTTCAGAAATACAATGAATAATGTACTTCTTATTGTGTTTGAATAAAATTTTCTTTAATAAAATTTGTTAATTTACTTTAGTCACCTATACTGACAGTATAGGTGGATGAGTGGATTTAGTTATGAGAGGATTTTTAATTTAAATTGATATTTGCGAATATACTCGTATGCAGTCACAAAGTTTAATTTTTATGAAACTGTATATCCATGACGCCCGAAAACAACTTGGGCAGATAAACTTTGTGTTTATAATTCAAATATCGGAACATAGTACGGTATTGCACCAAAAAGAAATTGGCCAGACGCTTAAATAAGTAGACAAGCACTGTCACAAGTAGACACGCATGGAACTGGAACTATCTAGCGGAACTAGTTCGGAGCCTGGAACGTTCCGGTCGGAACGGTTCCAGTTCCGGAACGGTCTGGCACGCCTCTGTCTGCCACAGCACACTCACTACACACCGTAGGCTAATAGGCTATACTAACCATTAACGCGATGTCAGACTGGACCTTGACATAGAAAATAACTGTAAAACTGACAATCACCCGCGATTAAATGCCTCTTTATCCAAATGACCTTGCGTGTATATAAAATATAAACAATTATTGCTAGTAAAATGTTACACAGCAAAAAACTTGCGGCCCGTAAGCTCACGCCTAGTGGGCATGTTTGTAAATCCGCCACTGATGTTATTAGTAATAATTAACGTGAAAATTTACAGTCATTACAATCACACCAATACCAAGTACATGCTGGATCCACAGTGTCATGGGTTTGTACAAATTTAGGTTACAGACTGGGCTCTGTGCGAGGAGAGGAATCCACATACTCTAAGGGACTAAGGGAATTGTGAACTTCGAAAAGAGTATCACTACTCTGTTATAAGTACTATATTAATTCATTACAACGTGAGGAATTACATTCGATATACCTTAATTTAGAGTTTTCAGGTGCCCACACGTTCAAGTATTAGTAAACCATGACATAAAATATAACAATGTAAAACAATAAAGTTCGATTCTTTAACAATATGATATACGAAGTATATGCTATCTTTTAATGCATCAGTACAATATTTGTGTATTATGAATTTTTTTATTTAACAAATATTTCACGATTTGTCTTGCAGTCTGAAGATTACATTGTTTGTATGGAAGCTATAGAAACATTTAGCTTAGTTATATGAACCAACTATTAATTACGAAAATATTACAAGAATACTGAATTTTTTCCACAGACAATAAATAATGCATAAATCTAGTGTCTTGAACTTGAAGAGGGCAATGAAATAAGGAATAGTTCTAATCCATAGGGTACACTTCCAATTATTCTTCTTGTGATGGCAAGCGCCACATGGTGCACAATATTTCGCCTCAAACTCGGTTGTTTTATCTTGGATTGGATGTACTTTGTAACTGCACTAGAAAAGAATAGATTGTTCTGCAATGGAGTTCTGCAGTAATAATATCGGCGCAAGACTGTTTTCTTCGGAAACAATTCTATTCAAGTAGCAGTATCTGTCAAAGTTATTGCACACTACGATAGTATGTTCAGTTTCGTCCGCTTAATGGCCCTAAACTTTGTTACATCAGCCATTGAATGTACGAATTACAGTATATTTACTTAACCACATATATCGCCAAGTACAATTTATTATACCAATACAAAATGTTTTGATACAGGTGTATTAAATTTATATATTTAACAGTGGAGCATAATATAACTATTTATACAAGTGGCATATGTCTTAATAATTATATTTCCTTCATAAGAGTTTAAATGAGAATGTCTTATTATATATCTATTATATCTTATTATAACAAATGTATACTCTATATCTCATATGAAAGTTGGTAAATATATACGAGTGGAGTGTATGAAGCCCCACACGCATGACTCCTTGGACATGTGTCGTAGATCAAGTAATTTAATCACACACACACACACACACACACACACACACACACACACACACACACACACACACACACACACACACACACACACACACACACACACACACACACACACACACACACACACACACACACACACACACACACACACACACACACACACATCCCTGGGGTTACAAGATGTAAGTATTGCACTGGATTCTGTGTAACCAGTGTAGGTTCAACTGGAAGATATAAACCAGCCAGAAGTGAAAATTACCTGGCGTAATTCAATTTCATTACTTGGTGACCTTTAAAAATAGCTTTCGCTGATAGGTTGTTTTCATCCTAACTAGAAATAACGGGTGATAATACCGGTCTACGTTGCAGGCTTCAAAAGTTGCATGAAACTTCATGTTTTCTAAGCAACATCGAGTTTTGTGATGCTGTATGTAATATTTAAAGAACATATTGAGTTACAACCATTAAACTTTACTTCCACATCAATGGACACTGACAATGTTTAAACCTTGTGTAGTAAAGATTGATGAACAGAAAGTTCTCTCTTTCAGTCCCTCAACCCGGGTCTTTTACTTGCCGGTGATATTACATATGAAAAGTGTATGTTTTATCAACAATCCTAACATTACCAGTCTCTTTAGTTCATTAGTCATCAGTCACCAGTACACATGAGACATGTATACAGTCAGCACTCGTGTGTGTAGAGACACGTTGTCTATATATCAGGACCTTAATTACATCTGTGCTGTGTGTGACGTCATGAATAGCAATATCATGTCATGTGACTGCTTAATCCAAGTACACTCTTCTAGTATCCCATTGTCCTTCAAAGATAATGTTTATATTAGTTTATGAACTGTCTGGGAAAAAACCTTTCTCCGTGCAGTATTCTGAACATTATATAATCAGTAGGCTAAATATAATTTGATTGTTATTGAATCAGCAACTCTAGTCTCTCAGTAATACTAAATGTACAATTTACCATAATTACCATATTTATTTATTTATTTTTGTACAATAGCTACAGGAATATTATCCCAAAACAGCTATATTGACAATACACGTTAGTAATAATAGTTTTACAATATAATATTAATATAAGTACGTATAAGAAGAAACGCAATTACAAAATCATTATTATTATCATTATTTATCATTATATTTCTGATTTTATAGCATTATCAAATTGAATCTTTAAATGTATGTGCTACAAACAAATGTTTTGCTAACACATTATAACATTTAGATAAAAATAAACGAAAAATGATCAAGTACACGTAAATATTAGATGAAATGCAAAATAAATAAAATATGAATTAGATTTTAAGACAGAACTAGCAAAGCGCTTCCTTATCATTTGCCTTGCACAATCCAATTTAAGAGAAATTACATGAGAGTTGCACGAACAATTATTGTATTAAAGTTAAATAGTTATACTGAGCGTATCGCAACTATTTGATCAAACTTTACATGTTATTCAGAAGGTAAAATCTAACTAATAATACATGATAAAATATCTCCTATATAGATTAGGTTGATGTTGTCTGTATGTATATGTTTTAAAAACATTATCTTATGAACAGTTAGATAAACTCATGAAACTCGGCAGAAACCTACACCGTACTGAGTTATGTAATCATACAAAATATTTGTGAACAAATCCGTTTCAAAATGGCAATGGTTTAAAATTTAAAAAGTGAAATTGTAAAAAACCTACAAACTTGCCAAAAAAATGATAAAATCCAAAATATGTGGGTAATGTCAAGACAAATCTAATGGTCTATCAAGCTTTATCATGCAGTCAAGGATAATTGAGGTAAATCTTATTTATAACAATTGTTTTTCCTAATAAAACTAATTGGAGGGCTTCAAAAGTTAAAATTACAGAGGTTTATAGTTACAACTTAAAAAATTAATTAAAAAGAATTATAAGGTATAAATAAAAACCTAACTTTATATAACACATTAAGAAATACATAACTTACACAAGGAAACAAAAGTGCATGATTTGGACCAGCAACCACAGAATAGCACAGACAGGGCAAGTTCGCCAGTGAGTGAAGCTGGCTGTAGACGGCAGACCGAACAAAGATGGCGACGGCAGAGCATGAGTCAAGTCAGTACCTCGCGCTGCATTCGTTTCCTTACACCCGTGTTGCCAATCGCGTGGGAATTACCCCATTTGTGGTAATCTTTGGGTAATACGAAAATCTAAGCTCGAACTCTGTAATTACCTCGAAAACATACCATTTAGAACGACTGTTTTGGCTATGGTTGCGGTGAGGGCACAATAATAATCCCTCACGCAAAGAATGTACTTGTTCTTTTAAAAGAATATTGCCCCATAAAGAGCTTCAAGAGTCTAAACTGGCAACACATTGGCTTTGAATAAGACTAATTTTTGATACAAACAGAAAAAGCCGTGTAATCTATATATATATATATATATATATATATATATATATATATATATATATATATATATATATTATATTCATATATATATATAACATATATATATATATATATATATGATGTATATATAATAATGAATGTTTGTGTGTTTGTCCTTTATAGACTCAGACACTATTGGAGCGATATTGATGAAATTTTTTGTATGTTTTCAGTGGAATTCGAGAATGGTTTAGATTCACAATTTGGTCCAATTTAAATAGTTTATTTAATAAATTTTTTAATTATAAATTGTTGTTGATGTTGGAGTGTTTTATATTGGTTCCAACAGACTGCGCTACAACACGTAATACAAAGGGAACTGATACTTAACAGCTGTTAATACTTTCAGCTGAAGTTCATCAAAGAGGCAGAAACATTTGTTTACATTTAAAATTTAGGAAATTTTTATTGTAAAGTGCTTGATTAGTAGTGTAATGCAGGTTGCATAGAAGACGTCGTTGTCTAATTTTAAATTCATATTGCACCAATGATCAATAAACCATCTAATGCAATGAAAATACTATTAAACGCTATTATGAAACCAACCTCATTGTACAAATCCGTGAATGTTTGCACATAAGGTAATCGAATTTGGTTACATCGAAGGTAAATGAAAAGAGCCGAAAGAAGACACTTTATGATCGAAATTGGGTTTCTTTGATACATTTCTTGAAGGCACACTCCTAAATAATACTGGAAATATCTTAGACAGAAAATTAATTTTAACAGACCGAATTTTATTCTTTATAACCTAATTAGTTTACCGAGATTCATCCATATACATTAATTGTTCTGAATAACTTATCAACACCTAGCAAAAACCACGAAAGATAGAGGCAGGAATATGGTACATACCTTCGTAATGCGCCCAAGAGGCTCACGAAGGAACGACTATCAATTATCTCAGCAATGTTTAGAATGTGATAGGAAAAGAATAAGTGAATATAGTACTTACTTGTACTTGTACTTGATGTCATGTCCAGTTGGCCTGGTAACGGCGTTGGAGACGAGTCCATTAGTGCCCTAGGAAAGGGTCAAGGGGGGGTCACTTTCTGTTTAAAAACTCTGACAATGATGTAATACTTTTTTTTATTAAAAAAATCTTTGAGTTCACTCTTGAATTTGTTTACAGGAATTATGTTTCTAATGGAAAGTGGTAGTTTTTTGATAAATTTTAAGACCTGAGTAGAGTGGTTTTTGTTTCAAACATTTTTAGGTTATGCTGCTCACAGAATACAAATTTTTGTATTTTCTAGTATTGTACCTATGGGTGTTATTAACAAATTCAAGATGGTTGAACTTAATGTAGTTTGCCATTTCATAACCATTTCATAAATGTAAAGACGATTCCAGTATAGTACAGAATTTCCAGCCTTTGAAAGTGTTGCTTTGCAATGGGCTTGAGGGGGCAGTCTCAGCATTGCTCTGACTGCCTTTTTTTGAAGAATGAAATATTTTTGCTCAAGGCTGACTCCTTTGCTTCCCACAGGGCGATTGAGTAGTAGATGTGCGATTCGACCAAGCAGTGTAGAGATTTTTCATTTTTACCAAGAGTTTTTCAGATTTCAGATTTTGAAAGCTCTGAGGCTTCGAATGACAAAGATTCCTTTTGAGAGCTTGCTTTCTAATGCCACCAACTGCTCAGTCCCACAAACCCCAAACCCTCGTCCAACATTCACCCCCAACAGTTTTGCTGTTGAGGTTGTTTGCAACTCAACATCACCAATACAAATGACAGGGCTCCTGAAAGCTCAGTTTTGGATTTTCTTTGCTGGGTCTGAATGACCATGCCATTTTGTTTTTTTCTGGGTGAGTTTTGAGAAAATTTTGTGAAAAGAATTGGGCAAGATTGTTGATTTTGGTGAAAGAGTCAATTTCGAGAGCCCTCCCTACTTCTTTGTTTGGTGATAAGAGTGGTATCGTCCTGCAAAAATGAAAACATTTTTTTCGGGAACGACATCTGCGATGTCGTTTATTATAAATAAAAAAAAAGCAATGGTCCTAGAATTGATCCCTGAGGTACCCCACACTGGATCAGTTCAGGGTTTGAGCGATAATTTTTGAATTTTGTTGAATTTTGACATCGTGTTGGATCTCTACCACCTGGAATCGGTTTTTCTCAGGTATGAGGAGAACCAACCCAACTCTGGATTTTGGATGCCCAAGGAATTCAATTTTTGGATGAGTGTGTCTGCATCGACACATTCGAAAAAGAGCCTTCGAGAGATCGGCATAGCAACCATGAACGATCTCCCCTGCATCAACTGCATCGATACATTCGTTTATGAAATCAATGAGTGCCAATTTTGTCGATTTGTTTTTTTCTAAAACCATACTGCCTGCCAACCAAGAGATTATTATCTTCTAGGTAGCAGTCAGTTGGTCACAAACTGCTCATTCGATAAATTTGGAAAAAATTGGTAGGAGGAGATATCGGACGATAGTTGCACACCTCCAACCCATCCCCACCCTTAAAAAGTGGTCTGACCTTGGCCACCTTGCAACCGTCTCAGAAAAAACGCCCCCCGAGAGTGAGGCATTTATCAGGCCGACGAGAGGTACCTTTAACTCGTCTTTGCAGAATTTTAACTGCTTTACATACACACACCATCAAGTCCTGTTGATGTTTTAGGAGAAAAACAGTTTTTAAAAATCTTTTAAATTTTTTTCTTCATTTACCAATTCAAATCTATTAAAAATCTTGTCGGTTTTTATGTTTGGATTTTTTATGTTGTTTTGTTGTTATGTCAAGTTCCTTCCTGCCTGATGGTACTGGCAACATTTACAAAATAACTGCTAATTATATCACATTTGTCTTTAGGATTTTTTAATACATTATTCCCTTGACGTAAAATTAAATTTTTTTAGCATGAGTGGATGTAGAGGCTCTGTGCTGGTTTACAATTTTCCAAGATTCTTTAGGTTTGTTTGAGGCATTTTCAATTCTCTGGTTAAACCAGGCTGCTTTGGTATCAAGTATACATTGTCTATATTTATTCAGTGAGCCTTTGTATGTTTCTTTATTTTTCAGTATTTCTAAATTGTAACCAGTGATTGTAATGTTCAACCATTTCAGCTTTAAGTGTCATCACCTCATCGTTTTTTTCCACTTAATTTTAATATTTTTCTTTTTAAAATAGTTTCTTTTTTCCGGACATGAGATGTTAAAGTAATATAGTGTACTGTTTTCAACGGGAAATTGCGTGCGAAGCCGCGGGCAACTGCTAGTAGAAGATAAAACTCTTCTACACCGGGATATAGAACATTAAACCAAGCAGAGCTAGCAATTTGATAGCCAATGATGTAGTAGAAGTAGATTTTTTTATATTTTAGGGTCAACATCTAATATTGACTGTGATGTGATCGAGTACGTTGCAGGTTACGTAAATAGATTACTTACGTCTAAAATCATATGTGAGGGATGTGCCAATCTTATGACCAGTAAGCCTAATTCATCTCAGAAACATAGTTTGATTGATTGTAAAAACAGAGGTAGACCGTGAAGGAAACAGGATTTTCCGGACATTTGCCATCATTCAGTAAAACAAAAAATCAGTAACACTACGTTTCGAGATCTGCAATCTGATCTCTTCTCCAGGTAAAAATAACTAACCTAACACACAATTACAAACTAGGTTCAAATGTAAACTAGGAACTATGGCAAATGTTCGGAAAAATCCTGTTTCCTTCACAAACCTTCCATCGTCAAAAATAAACATCAAACAAAGAAGAGGTAGAACGTTCCAACAATCTCAAGATGTAACTAAACTCTGATTACTTTGTGAATCTACTGTTATGTATTTCGTTGCAACTGGTTCCATTTTTTCAAGAAACATTTATAACAAACTAACACCTAGGTGTGTTCAGAAAGTTTGTTGGCATCAATTTGTTCTCCGATGAACACTCTTTCGATCATGAACCGGAATAAAATCATTTTATTCTGCTGATAAAGACTATTTCCAGAAAGTATTTTACTATAAGACTGCACAAATACACAAAATGTGCCTAAGGTTTGCACAATAAAAAATTAAGACATTACTTAACAAAAGTGGCCACGTTTTAGGACGGTAAGGTTTAAAGATTTTATTCGGTGAAATTACGTAGCCTTTCACTAAACTATTGTTTATACAACAATGTGTTTCAACAGCAATTTCACCTTATTTTATTTTATCGAGTAGTAATCATTGTATGTTGACTAAAAATGGTTTTGTTGCCATATCTATATTGTTTGGTACCAGATTGTGTGCATAGTTCTATATAAATAAATTATTTATAGTTGACAATACAATTCGCATTATTTTACTTTGCTGATATTCATTTCTCATGGAAATAAAACTCTTTACTGCAGTTAAATATTACGAAAAAATACAAAACAATTAAGAAAGCAATGTGACTTTTTCAGGATTGCCTTAACCCGGCAAGTGGCAACAACACTTGGAGCAGCGAGATTTAGCGTTTACAGAACTATATCTTCAACCTACTGTAAAATTAAAAGTAATAGAGATAATAAAAAAAGAAAACATGATTTGTAAAACGAAACTCCTTTGTTCAAACTCTTTGGCTTATACTTTGTCTGTACCCTAAAAATACAAAACCTCACAGAACAACTTTTCATGTCATAATCCTAAATTTAATAGAAAACACACATCTTGTAAACCAAATGCCTAAAGATACGTGAAAGTTTGCTACACTGTCACTTTATATGAATATAAAGTGAATATGAATAATATTTTTCAATGTATAAAGAGACAAACGCGTAGTCTAATTGTTTATGTACTTTGAACTGTACATGTTTATCAGATATTAAGTATTAGAACTTAAAGACAATGTTACTATCTAACTTTTAATATAAGTTGAAAGACTGATATAAAACACATCTTAGTTAATTTTTTATAGAAGTAGGCTTCTCTGTTCTCTGATCTGAGATGTTTATTTTCGTGATTGGGAAACATAGCAAAATCAAGTAAGAAACAACACATACTAAGAAAAAAGTAAATTGCAATGTGGCCATACACACTTTTTTACGTTTTTTCTTGATCGAGGCAACAAGGCAAACTCAACATTGGCGTCGGAAGTATAATACACTATAACCAGCAGTGGACATACATGTGCAACGACTTCTAAATTGCATGCAAAGCTACGTCTAACTGCCAGCAGTGCACATTATAAGAGACAATGTAGTCTGACTTTTACTTTACGTTTAAAGACTGTTATGAAATCTAAATTAGTTGTCTTTTGACAAAAGTAAGCTTCTCAGAGCATATTCTTGACCGGGAAAGAGGACAAATCAGATATGAAACAAAAGTATTAAGATCGGTGTAAATCGTAATTACAATAAATATATACTTTTTATCACATTTTCTTGATCGTGGGAAGAAAGAAAACTAATTGGTATCAGAATTATAATTCACTCGAATCAGTAGTGCCCATACAAATGCAAAACCTACGAAATTGCGTGTTAATCCACGGTTAACTGCTAGTACGACAATAAAACTTTACATCGAGCAATATAATTATAGCCTATACTATTGTTGGGTATAACAGTCGTCATAAAGTTAACAATAGAAGTGTAATAGATATAGCCTTAGAACTCTTCTTCCACAAGTAAACGTACCACAATCTGGCTAACTATTGGACTGAAAACACCGCAAAGTTTGCTTCTACTGTTGGGTCTCCTGGTCTCAGAGTACGGGCTGAGGGACTGTGCGAATTAGCGGAGTTGTGTGCATTAATTTCGATAAAGTGCGTTATAAACACTTCCCTGGGCGCTACCCTTCTTTATTACCCGTCATTTATGGTTTCCGTTGTCCCACATTAGACCTTAGCGCAAAGTTAACATAGAGTGATGTTTATGCTCTCTTGGTACACTTCCGTTACACTAAAAATCCTGTTAAAATCCTGCAGAGGTTATACATACAGCTATGTAGTCATCACCATTCGTGTTGCAGCTAATATATTTAATATAAGTTTAGCCAGTAAGGAGTGGTCCGCTGTCTATTGATATTGAAACATTAATTTAATCATATTCTTATTATTCAAAATATATTTTTAAAAACAGCTAGTTGTTTGTATATATGATATTCACTAAATGTTTATGTGTACTTTAAAATTCTGAGTTAGAGTTAAAAGTCAAATTAATATTGTCAAGAGTAAACAAAACTCGGGAGAAATTGGATTTAACTTTTAATTATGATTGATAGATAATTAATTATGTAAGTATAAATAACTTTTATTCATGTTTCAGTTATGTATAATATTATTTTTATAATATTTTTGTAAAAATATTTATAGAGTATTGTTATTAGATGAGGAATTGTAATTTTAATTATTATAATCCTTGTCAATATTTTGTAGTTACTTTTTCCGAAACTTGTAATTTTTGTTACATTGTTGTCATTGAAAATATTGGTTTCGACTGTAGGTATAAGTAAATAAAATCATTAAATCACCTACAATGGCATAATATAACTCTTTATATATTTATCTTATTAGGTTAGACAGCATTTTTACCCAAACAGATTTTATGACCTCAATTCCAAACCAAGATCCAGAAGTAACTTTACCTTACGAGCCAGCCTTTGACATGGAACACCGGCTTTAACTAGTGCGTGCAACTTTAATAAGGAAAGTTGAAGTTCGCTCAGAGCTCAGCAAGTTATAACTACTTTGGTTTTTACTACAAATTCCAGTCACAGCAACTATTTATTATGGCTCACTAGTCAGTGAATTTTATTACCATACAGTTGTTTGAATACAATAAACAGTATGAAATATTACACACTTAGTTTTCAACAGTTGTACTACAGGAAACATTGTCGGCAAGAAGATTTGAAACATTATATATTTTTGCTGTGATAACCTTAAACAACCAGCCTTTATCTATATACTTTTGAAATGTTTGGTTCTAGTCTTAACTTGTATACGAGTGTAAAATATTTCAAAACTATTATATTTTTTAATTAGATATAGTGTTCACTGTGATCATCTATATTTTCACTAAACGTGTGTATGTATGTATGTATGTGTGTATTGTTTGATGTATTTGTATGTTTTAGATGTTTGTTGCTTGATGTTAAACGTAAGTTAAGGCTGCGGCGGCGTACCCCAAACTTCGCCCCAATAACGAAACTTCTTCAGTATTTTATATACGTAAATAGTTATTCAATCAACCATTAAATTCAACATATTTTACAGATGGCATCAGTTTTATAATAATCACTTTAGACTGTTTAAACACGCTATCTATATACGTATAAAAATTATTATATTTATAAAGTCTTTATTTCAATACAATTATAAGTTTATGGATAAAAGAAACAAATCTTCCCCCACAGTTAGGATCTAATTATCTTTTTTCTGTCACTTTTATCGGTAAAGTTTTAATAGCTTAACTTGGCTTGCGATGGCAGAGAAAAGTCGACAATAGAATCTTCTGTCCCAATTAATTAAGATGGGATCTCCCCTAAACAAGTTTGTTTATAAGCAATTTAATTAAACAGTCATTTTCAAAGATTAAATTATGGTAGTTCACTTTTAAAGTTTTTACTGAAATCAAGTTAACGAATTTAAATAAATAAGATAAATTACTCTCCTTCAATACAAAGTGTGTGAGGGAAACATATCATCATAGTGCAAGAGATAATCTTTCAAACGAAGTTAAAAGAGCTTTTTAATGCCCTGTGGTACAACAATATTTTTTGGGTCAACACAGTCCAATAATATAGTTAGAAGAATAAAACCAAATAATGCGGATATTCCGTTCTCTAAATTCTGTCACCAGATAAACCAGATTTTGAGCTTGCCGTTATGACAACAATTTGTTCTATAAAAGTGAAATAATATTTACCCCAAAATGTATTTCGAATATAATTTAAAGAGAATAGTTGTTCAGTCGATATTATTTAATATATTAGACAAGTAGTTTCAGAAACCACATTATTTATTTGTAGTTCTTAACAAGACTTCACAATCAAAAACTGATTTGTAAATTAAATGTTGAAGGGGTGTTAGCAAAATAAGCTTGATACACTTGTAACTGACCAAAATGACGTAATCGACATTTTAAAATATTTTAAAGGAAACTACAGAACAACATTTTGGTAGCCCATGACGGAATGTTTGTTGAATTGGGATTTGAATGTGAATTCTTAACATGAAATGTAAATAAGGGTTTATTGGATGGAGCTAATCATATTGGAACGTTATCGAGATTAATTATCAAACTAATTAATACTCATCGATGGGTGGCGCATGTTACAGCCAATCGGGAATAATTATCTGGACTGCATTCGTTCCATATGAAATATCAAATGTATGAAAACTCACTTATATTATTAGCTTAACATTTTCCAGCAAACATTTTTTACAATGTATTAAAACACAGTACTCAATAGTAAAGCACAGTATTTAATACAATATTTAGGTTACCGTACTCATCTAGTGTGTGAAGCTTTTAGTTGTGGAACCAATATTATTGCAATTTACAATAAAGCGTTTGTGAGAATGTCTACCTATTAACATAAGCCATTCTAGGACCAAGTTGAGTTTATTCGTATTTGGTTTAACAAAAGTAATGTGATTTTGTTATAAATGTCGTGTTGCTACATTCTTATAACAAAGTTTAAGTATAAGTTTAATATTTATTTGTTCTTTTCGAGAGCAGTTTATAGGTAATAAACAAAATATTAGTCACAAAAATGAACCAAACCTATGTTGAAACATTTCACTGCGAAAAAGAATTCTCCTATACATATCCTTTCTCTTAAATATCAGAATTAATTTATTAAACAAAGAAGTGAATAACCAACATAAATTTATAAATTCGAACAAGTGTACTTGAAAAGTAATATCGAAACATCTGCTCCATGTTTTAAAGGTATTGTGAATGTTGTTGAACAATAAAGGTTGGAACTGTATTGTTTACAAACTGACCACAAAGGCTTCATGCAAACAATGGCTTTTACGTTTGGATATTAAAGAGTACAGATTGATTTCGTTTGTTTCATGGAACCCAGAATGTGCGATAACTTTTTCTCATTTTATCTGATTTTGTCATTTCATTATACCGGCTCAGTATAGGTCTGATAACAGTTTTATTAATAGTGGCTGCTCACGCAGTCACTGTTAATAAAACTGCAATATCTTAGTATAATATAGTCTCCAAAGTTGTATTCTTACTTATAATAAATTATGAAAAAAGGCATATTCAGTATTGTCAGTACAGTACAGAAAAGTATGCTAGTATAATTAGTACAGGAAGTACTTAGATTATTAAGGGATTGTAATTCAACAAATTACAATATGCAATATCAAGAGGTTTAAGTCACACATCGTAAAAAACGTCTTTGGTCGTTATTTTTAAAGAGTATTACTTTAAAATAATACATTTGTCAACCTTTATAATAAAAGTTTTATTACAGTTTTAAGTTTAAGATACTTCTCATTGCAACTAAGACTATAAAGATCTTTCAGCTGTTTGCTGAGTAACGGATTAATCAGGAAGATAAGGCTATAGGTAGAGTCTTCCTTCTGTCAAGTTCTATCCACCACGAGAAGACGCAACACTATCTCAGTTGTCACTTGGTAGAAGGGAGGGTAGCTCTGTTGCAGCCTCTTAAGTTCAATAAGGGCAGGGAATGGCAGTCCCTCATGTCTAGGCTTGTACATGCTGCGATAAAGGTAACGAAGTCCGTATTCTTCATCACTAGTGACTTCACATACACCATGAATAAACACCATATCGACGTATACTTCATTTGTAAATACGTGTAGGATTACTACTCTATTATTTAATTTTATTTAATTCTTACTGCGGGCAGGACAATACAATTCGCACATGGACTGAAACACAGTTGCTAGCTCTCAAAACTTTTATATATACAATTCAAATCATATCATTATTGAACAGCTGGTTATTGTATTGCCAACTTATGAAATAGAAATTTCCCGCAAAACAACATTCTGTGTTTTTAAATCAAATTAAATCAAGCCTTACAGCATATCAGCAGCACCTGAATACACTGCTAAAATGAATTTACTCTGTGAAATAATGTTTCATTTAAGAATTTAAATTTACTTTGTTTAATGGTAATTAACAAAGTTATTGTTAGTCAAATGTAAAAGGCGTGTTGCACTGTAATGAATAAAATTTCATTTAATCAAATATATATTCGCTTTTTGCGCACTTTATTTAAACAGTTTTGTTCAGAATAATATTACCTACAAGTTTTATTAAAAAGTGATCTGTGTCTTTGTAAAATAACAAAGTTATTGTTGCCCAAAGATGTAAAAATGTGTTTCTTCACTCCATTTTTTGCATTTAACAATGGGTTTCTCAAAAACTACTTAACTTATAGTTTTATTAAATTTATCAGTTTTAAAACCATAAGAAATAATTTAATTCGCCCCTTATAATCTAACTTACCAGAATTTCAGGAGGACCTCGTTTTATATATTGAGCTAAAATCTAGGCGAAATATATCGCAAGTCATAACTCGCTAACAAAGCATTTCGGACCCATGTTTTATATAAACTTTTTTCAATTTAGAGCGAGCTCCCACAGTTTCTGCATATCTAGTAAATTTTACACTAAGGGACCCTTACACAATCAAACAATCATCTTCCACAGTAAACTAATTATATATCAATATCCAATATGTGATATCATATCACAATATTAAGACATTGTCTCCTGGATATCCATTGTGTTATCTCGGTTTGTCGTGACACATCGGTTTGTGCTGTACCCAGTGCAGGTTCGAATAGCAGGTATAAACCTCCCAGAAGTAGGCTACAATTATGGAATATTTTACAAAGTTAAAATTTAACTACGTTTTTTATGTAACATTTGAAGTATCGTTATTTTGTGAAATTTTGGAAAATATTCCTTGTGTTAAGCTCTTTATGATACATTATCTAAATACTGTAAAGCTACAATTTTTCTGTTGACACGAAATGCAGGTATTTAACACATTGACTGTGGACGATGCACATAATTACTATACTGCATGTCCTACATAAATAAGTAGACATATAACTAGAGTCGCAAGGAAGGTATTAAAGCAGAAAATTTGTAATCAGGCCCAAATTAAAGAGGCTGAAGATAAAAATGAGGAATTTATTGAATATATTGAATATAATAGCCTCAGGAAGTGACTTGATTTTACTCATTTATAAATTAAGGGAATTATTATATTTTCAAAATAAAAAAATGTTTTTAATAAATATCTAACGAAATTAACATTTTATTAATTAAAAGTAGAGCAGCCAAATACTCGAGTTAAAAATAAGTGCATAATCGTCCGTGTTACAACACATTTATACAGCCTACTATGTTATTTTTAACTAAAAATTTGCGAAATTAATTTTTATTTTCCTATTTAGCTTAGTGTCAATTTAATCAAGTTCTATTTAGTACAGATGGCATTAGCAGTAGTAAAAACAAGCAACGCTTTAACACTGAAAGGCAGGACAAAGTCGGGTACCAATTGGAGATCCAAGCCTCCCCCCTTACTGCTCCAGCAGAACCATCATGTGTACGGCCATGTGTAACTCATATTATATGGTTCAGCATATGCATGTGAATACCAATGACGGAATAGAGTTAGATGCCTCGACAACCCCTGCCATTTCACTATGTTTGAATATGTATGGGTGACGCCCGTCTAGCGCATGTCCCACACCAGATTAGCGTTGCCTGTGCCACATGTTGCATGATACATACAGATAGAGACGGGGCAATGTCGTCAATCCTAATAGCCTAGCTGATACAATGTGAAAGCCTCTGTATAGATTATACTCTATTATCTGTTAGAATAAAATAATATATAATCCATAATAAAATAATAATAATAATATAAAAATGAATATAAAATCCATTAATAAATAACAAAGTGCTAAGGAGAATTTAATTGTACCTTTCGGAATATTCTATGGGCTGAAGTAGAATTGTTGACGTCTCACAATTTATATCGCTATATGTAAGCTCGGTCCTAGAGAAAGTGGTTGGAACATGTGGGGTGCTGATTTGGCGTCCTCCAAATTGTACAATTAATTGTATAATAATCAATAGAAGCCAAGCTTTAAACTTGACTTATCGAATCTATAAATTTTATACAAAATGCAATCAGTAACGTTTAGTATGAGTGTGTAAGATTTACTTCTTAAGCGAAAATTGTATTTTCGCACTGTACTACTAACAATACCAGAACTAGAGCTTTATAAAATGCTCAGCTCTCCACTTTTTTAATTCAATAAAAAGCAGATTCTTTTTACGGAATAAATGTATTATTTGTAGTAAAGAAAATTAAGGATCCTTACAAAATCGCGCACTTGTTTTGTATGATATTTTATTAACTTTTAAAGTTCTTACAAGATAGGTACTAGTGTATTTTAGATTTTATGTGAATGGCTATTTTATGCTATAGAATCGGTTAAAGTTTGTACAAAAATCACTTTCTCATTGATGTTTAGATATTCATTAACAATAATATTGTTAATAACATAACCATTATTGTTACAATATAATACAAAATTTAATATGAAGATAGAAAACTTGCCAAAAAATAACTGTTCTGGCCTTTTTCATCGAAATCTTATGAAATCATGCTCATGAAACAAATGTTATTTTTTCATTTTGCTCATGTTCCAGCTAATGGTCCGTAATTTTGAACCAACTTGAATTTTGTAAAACTAATTTCTTGTCTGGCAATTAATATGGGAATAGTGAGGAGAATTGCATTGTGTTAGAAAATTTGTCTAAATAATATGAATTCACAGTTACATAAGACAATGTCAGTTCAATTAATTGTTCTCTTTTTTGACAATATCGGTGATTGCAGTAGAAGCTCTTCCACTAACACCTAGGTCGCACTCCGTCTGATCAGTCAGAACTGGTTGGAGATTTTTACAACAAATTTTAGATTTTTTCTTCTTCTTCTTCTTCTTAAAATTGTCTTCTATACAGGCTAGGGATATATCTACAATGGCATAAAAAGTCAAAAGAGTTTTTTCCCTTAGTTCAGTAGGTTCATCTTATACTTCATAACTGGTAGGCCTACTTTACTTGTTAGGTCTAGTTTTAGTTTCAGTGGTGAACTCTGAGACTATCTCCAAGTTTTTAGCCAGTTCTTTGCCATCAGAATGACACTGTTTAAACCATTCCCTGATCTCATATTTTCCAATAAAAAGACTTAACATTTCCAATAAGCTCAATACCTTTGTAAATTAATATTTTTCTTCTGAAGTTCACTGGTAAGTTAATTTGAAAATACGCCATGCCGTGTAACTAAGTAGCACACAACTTTGAAATATCTCAGTTTCTTGAAACCCAATTTAATTATCAAAAATAAAAAGGATATCGCAAGATATCTCGAGAAATATTTATTCAGTGAGCATTAAATTGCTGTTAAAATGTTCCACAATTGTTGCGGTATGCTCGTACCAATCGCAGTAGGTAGAGTTTTAACTAATTATACCATAAACTGAAACGTGTCAAGTACTGACATAACCTCACTTTTATTAAATCTTGTCTCAAAAATACTGCATGGCGAGTATTTATCTCTTAATTAATTTATCATTACTGTTGTATTTATTGACGAACTTGTACTGTTCATATTTAATTTCTTGTTTTAGGTCATTTTGACGTTGGTTATAATCATCAGAGAAAATACAATACTATTTTTATATTTTTGATTTTGTGCGAAAAGTAAGTGTAGAAAATGGACTTAATGTGAGTTTGCAGAGTTTGGGCCTCAGTACTGGATAGTTTAAAGGAATAATCACTAAAATTCGTCGAGCCAGTGAATATGATATGGATATTTTTAGGGTTCAAGCAGTCTGTCCATGCATACCATGTGCAGGGGCGCAACGAAGGGGGGGGGACGAACGGGACCTCTCACTCCCCAATAGCATTTTATTTCAAAATAATCGCCTAATAGTCTATTTTTGACTAAAAATAACATGTATGTTGGAACTTTGAAAAAATTACAATAAAATACATAAATTAAAACCTTATAACTATTGTATTTACGAAATACACACCACTACAAAAATAATAATGAAATATTTTCAAAACTAAGTAATTGAATTTCACCGTCATGCATTAACGAATGTGAGGTTAGTTTTTTCCTCTTTCTACAGGCTTCTATCTGTACCCGGTACTTAAGTGACCCAGTAAAAAATGTACTCGTACTGATTTAGATCCGGACATTACAGAGTGCTTATAAAATGGTACAAGTACTGGTTCTAGTCCCTATTACTGTAGGAGGCATTACAGTAGTTCGAGTACTTTGAATCAGAAGGGCGGTAAGCGTGTAAGTATTTGTATCGTAAAATTATCTGTAACAGTAACCTTTACCGGGTACTTTCGATTTACGGTAACTCGTATTCTCTGTACAGACAAGAAACCTGTACAAAAAGTATATTTTGCAGTAGTCCCGACGTGATCAGTTGTCACAGTAGTGAGTGAGTTACCGAGCTCTGAGCATTCCTGTACTGTGTTAGTTTGTTGTCATACTTTGTCACAACACCGCCCTGGGCAGACTGGCGATCACGCGCTAAAACGGTTACGGTCACGGTTAATTAAGAAAACTTGCTCAATGCAATATGTGTTAAAAGTCAACCATTGTAATTAGCGATTTACAAAATTATACACGGTCAAGATTATTTGTAAATCGCTTACTATTATTCCGAGTAGTGTCAATACGTCTTAGTTGTGGGAGTTTTGTGGGTACTATTATTATTCCTGTCATTTATTTCCCCTCCTACTATTATCTCAGGTAGTGTACTAATACATATCACGTGTATTGTGGGTACCAGTATTATTCCTATCATTCCATTCTTTTTATGGCATAATCTCTTTTTACAGTTTATGATACTGTCTATGTAAAAAGTATTCCAAACCACTCAGGAGATAGAGGAGATTTATTGGTTAACTGTCCAATATTGGCTTGTACTTGAATTACTGTTGCATTCAGTCTAGTCTTGGCTTATTTGCATTATTGATCTTTAACATTTTTACTGTCTTGTTTTATTTTTCAGGCAAATGAAAAATGCCTGAAAATAGTAGTAAAATAAGCTGGAATATATATAGACTAAGTATGTTTATTATGTTCTCATAAAACTCTTACACTTTTCTTGCATTTCCACCTGGAACTCCAATGTTTGGAGGGAAATTATACGTTTGCAATTTTATGATGACATATTTCACGCTAGAATGGCTGAATGCTGCCATTTAAGTATAATTTATACAGCCGAAGAGATGATTGAAACAAATGTCATCAAAATTAAAACGGTAAGTTTTCATTAGCTTTTTAAAACGTTTGTAATATCCCCTAGCAGTAAATGTTCCCCGCGAACCCACAGGATTGTACAATATATCGCGCTGCGTCGGTAATAGAGACGAATGGCACCTTGGTGTAGAGGTGCAACTCTCGGGCCTCCATTACCACACTAATAGTGAGTTTACTGTTACTTTCCGCTTTACTAACGGGGTAGATTTATCACCTCCTTTAGTATTTGATCCCATAGAGCAGTAATAAAATGATATAATATGAGTTTCCATTAGTGCGCTGTTTCAGATCACTAACTTAACACAATTATCAACTAATTTAAAAAATAGACTTTTGCTATTTTTCATGTAGAACCATACGTTGAATTGAATTGGTTTATTTCCAAAAGCTTACATTTCAATGGCCCCGCTAAGTACAAAACTTGTCAGCGGGGTCCAAATTAAACTATCTTAACTAAACCATACAATCTTTTTATTAAATTACTTATTAAAATTGGCACTTATTATTTTGTTAAAGTTTACAAGCAAAACTAACAGCATACATGTTTGTTTTATTTTATCTTTACATTTCAAATTATAAACACTCATAAAACCAGTCTCTTAACTCTTAAAATTAAGTTCATGTTCCTAACTAACAAATTTGCACTGGTCACTGGTTAAGCAAATAAATTAAAATTTCAAGAATATTTTTGGTCAAAAGTGATGAATTTGAGGTGAGTGATGGCCGGTGATGAACTTAACAATCACTCCATATTAAACGTATTCATAGTACTGAAAAATAAACATGAAGTTACTAAAAAGGAACTAATGATGAGTAAATAGTAATAGAAATACGCGAATTTAAGTTAATTAAACTAAACAATGACCTGAAATAAAAATAAAAAATTTGAATAACGTTTTTATTACCATAGAAGTGATTATACAGAAAGGTAGTCTTAGAATCGCCGTTTTTGTAACAAGTACAAAGGAGTCAGTATGTGATTATGTAAGTTTATGTTGACGATCGGCATCGTCTGTATTATTTTCTTTTAAATGTGTTAATATTTTTAAACATGTTTTTAATATAATTTACGAATTTACAGTTTGATAGCGACGTTATGTTAACAAACAAACTACAGTAATACTATTTAGATAAAAAACTGTGTTTACGGTACATTATTAATGAAGCTTTAAATTATGCATACTCCAAATAGATAAACACTGTGTTTACGGTACATTATTAATGAAGCTTTAAATTATGCATACTCCAAACTGTCATTGCCTCTCTGGGGGTAGTATATACTACAATAACCCGTTTTATGAGTCTTTCAACTGAGATGTGTCATCCAAACGAGGAACAAATACGGCTCAAGAATAAAGTCAGGGTAAGGAAGATCAAATAATTTCAGACACTCATCTTTCTACGCCTTCTTCTTAATATAAATTATTGATATAAGCGGTGAGAATGAGGTTCAGTAATTAGCGATAGAGGACAGAGAAGAAGTCACAAAGGGGTATGATGGAGAGGGGGGGTGTCATACTACGCATAGTTTTAGGGTGGTTACTTAGATGTTCCGTTCTTGTGAGACAATATTTCAGTAGTATCGGGATTATATCAGTGCGGTATTTACTCAGATACTTCCAAATAAAATCACCACTTATAAGTAATTTCTCTTTCTCAGATTGTATTTTTCCCAGCTCGGTACACTAAAAAACATCGAAAGACACAAACACTCGTTATATCATCGTCAGACAACTAGATAAAGAGTCTGAGAGTCGGCATATGTATATGGTTAGGTGATTAACATTAAAAATATATGTACGTGTAAGGCGGCTGGTATCAATTTTGTCAAGCCAAGAAAATTATGATCTGGGGAAAAATTTTTATATTTTTAAGCATTCTGATACCCTCCAGTTGTAAACTACACAAAACTATAGTTGAATTGATTACAAAATAGGACTGGGACCGGTGGAGGGGGGCGCGGTCGACGGCTGAGAGAGCAGCCAATCAGCTTCGAGTAAACCGCACTCAGCGTTGCCGTTTTCACATCCGCACGTCACTCCTCAGTCTCAGTCTCTGCCCAGCAAACCGATTCGTGCGTTTCGCTTTGTACTCTCGTGTTCTGTGCAAACTGTAGTGGTGTTACTGTTGTTTAACAGTCCTTTTCAGGACTTAGCTGTGACTTATGGCCCTACAGTAGTGTAACAAAACTATTTTGTACTTTCATAACCTTCGTACTGGTATTTAATGATTATATTTACATCATGAATGCAGGAAATCAAACTGTGAATCGTAGTGGGCGTCCGCGCATTCATCTCAAGCGTTTACATTATCAGAACGTAGGACGTGGTGTACCTCTGCGCACTCAAGCCAGAAAACTTGTTTGCACTGCCAAAGAATATTTCCAGCAGGAAAAAAACAAACAATGGGCCACTCTTACCCGTTTGCCAAAGTTGTAAAACGAACTACAGCGGCCCTGGGCATAAATAAAAATACCGTTGTAAAAATTTGTTCAGAGAAGAAGAAAAACAATGATGAGGGACCGAAGTGGAGAAGTACATACCCCAAACAAAAAGAAACTTCCATGTCAGAAACGAGTTACAAACCTGGAGATATAAATTTCCAAAAAGATGCAATCCGTCGTCATGTGTATGCATACTATAGACGAAAGGAATATCCAGCTGTAAAAAAAACTAATTCAATCATTGAAGGATGCCGATTTATTTAACGGCTGCAAATCTTCTCTTTCACTTGTTTTAAAACAACTTGGCTTCAAGTACAAGTCAGTTGAGAAACGGAAAGTACTTTTTGAAATACCATGATGTAGTTGCATGGCGCGCTGTAGGTTTCTTCGTCAAAGAAGAACTTAAATTTAGTTAAAGTAGTCTGGATTGACGAGACATGGATTAACACAAACCACTCCCTAACAAACGCTTGGACAGATGACTCTGTTCAAGGTACAATGTCCGTATCTCTCGGTAAAGGGGGAAGAATGATATTGCTTCACGCTGGTAGTTCTAAAGGGTTAATTCCCAAACAGCTTTCTACTTTTTTCTTCGAAAAAAACGAGTGATTACCATGAAGAAATGGACCACGAAAGGTTTTTTAGGCTGGTTTGTAAACAATCTTCTTCCAAATTTGGAAAATCCTCAACCACAGTATTTCATAATGCTAAGTGTACCACTCAAAAGTATTGGACAAGGCCCCAACAATGGCTTCAAAAAAATGTTTGATGGTGGAATGGCTACAGAAATTCAACATCCCATTTGAAGCAGACATGAAGAAAGCAAAAAAAACCGAATATAATATTTTGAATTCTATTTTCGCATGCAAATACTACAAAACTGTACACTTAAAAACCATATTCTAAATCATTTTTATGAATACTGGTTTAAAATTACATCACAATTATTATCTACCCAACTGTAATGATATTTAAAATAAAATGTGCAACCAAATATTTATGTCATTATTAAAATCAATATTTACGTGAGTTTGTTTCATTTATGAACACCAAAACGAAAAGTATGAGCAAACAAGTTTCATACAAGGTCATGAGTGAACTTCATCATAATTTTGTTGTAAATGACCAAAAGTCACTCAAAAATATTAAACCATAATGAAGAAATTAATAGAATAATAATATAATCAATTGAAGACTCAATAAACGGTCAGTGAAACGCGCGTGGCTAGCAGATCTGCTGTACCCTGTAAACGCCATGCGTCGTCGACGTGGCAACGCCGCTCCCTCTCCTATGCCGAGCGCCAGTCCTATTTTGTAATCAATTCAACTATAGCAAAGCCGACGGTGCAAAATAGGTATTGTCATATCTTTATTGTACAAAATTAGAAAGAAGACGGTTTTAACAGAATAGTATGTAGATATATAAATATTGATGTATAGCATGATAAACATTATACGACAATCATTATTAACCATTGTACAACAACTATAATTCTATACTACAGATTCTTGTACATATTATACTCGTTAACAGCACGCGCTGTTGTAACTGCCATCACTAACTCACATAGTAACTGATTATATACGTACTGTCGTAAACATATAAACACAGACCACCATAAACACGTTGTGTCATAAATGTTTATGACTTACTGACGGGTGAAATGTCCAGCAAATGTACCGTAGTGCGAGTTTAGAGATGTTATTTAGGTGTTAAGTTTGTATTTGTATATTGTTATTTAAACAATCAATCTTGAATAATAGTCCATTCGGTTTATTTGGGAAAAGTAGGGACATTTTGTGACAACTGAAATATTAGTAATTTATTTGCCATGTGATTTACATTTTAAGGTAAAAAATTATGGGAAATTTTATAAGTATTCCAAACGACTTTTTCCCATAGCTCTATAAATAATGAATTTGTTATACACATATAACAGATGTAATATATTGTTTGTTGCAAACTTAAATAATTTGTTACTATTTGTTATACAATTAATTATTACATATATACATACAATTAAAACTTTTCAACTAATAATAACGCTTTCTACTATGTAAAGTAATCATTGTAAACTTAATAAAAGTTTAAATAGTTGATCCACTGAATAAATAAATACATAAATCAAACAAAATAATCAATAAAATATATATTGAGAATATCATAATAGTGTAACTAAAATAATTTACTTCTATACACTAAACCTAAGAACCGGCTGCATCACGACCACTTTGAATTTTGTTTCTTAAGTAGATGTTGCACCTATACAATTTAAAAAAAGTTAATTTCTTATCGACATCAGAGACATACAATATAGTTTAATCCAGGTGAAGAGGTATTCATTCTGTTTGTCTCAATAGGTTTACAATTCAATGCACTACGATGTTTAAGACACGATACCGAAGCACAGTGGAGCAACCAGGTTTTCTACGCATAATGTAGCTATGGAGGGAAGTGTTGATTCATTTTGAATGTCAAATTAGCTTCACCTTATAGTCAAGACTGAGACTGCGTCAGATCTCATACACTGGACTAAGAGGAAGGTGAACTGGAACTAAACGCAACATTTACATCTTATTTTGGTTGTACAAGCCACACGCATCCTCTTGAGGTATTGTTTTACCAGTTTTGTAACTGGTTAATAAAATATATTTTACATTTACACGATTGATAATTATAATTACTCATGCCTCTAAAGTTTATTTGTAAAATCTGCTGGTAAACATTGAGAAAGAACGGCTGAATATGTTTCAATGTTCACATGGAAAAGTTTAAAGGTCGCTTGTAATACAACCTGCCCTCAAGCTAATGGAGAGTGTTTATGTAGAGGTGACATGCCATTTTAGGTTGAGGAAGAGAGTCACTCACAGCTCAGTGACGAGGTGGTTACGTTCTCGCCTCAAACTACGCTACGTAGTTGTCTGCACCAGCATAGTGAGGTGCGGTCCACAGGTTACTCTATACTTTATACTATCAATACATAAGAGAAATATTGCTTTGTCCGATCATCTCATATACATCAACAACATGTAAATGTACTATCTGAGGAACTATCCTAGATGTCATAACTGTAAATGGTGGGTGCGGTCATTTAAACTTAACAGTCTTTTTACGTACTTTCTGAAACCATGTGATTATCTCTAAAACCGCATTTAGAATCCTGCCCCTCCCCCGCACGAGTGATCAATTGCTGAGAAGATAACAACTATCCAGTGACAGCTTAATTAAAATTAATCCCACACACTACACAGGTAACACATATGCAGTGATCATTAGTTCCAGCTTCATAACATATCAAATAATAAAACGGTTAATTTGAAATAAAATAATTTCACATATGCCTCCAAGTAATAACGAAAAAATGTTATAATTTTAATGTTGCCTCATCATTATAATCATAAGTGATCAGTCACTCGTCCTCTTTCGAGAAAACTAATTTTGCCATATTTTCCTAATCTATATACTTAAGTACGACTATATCACAGTGGATACATTACTCGTTAATATAGAATTAATACTACCATTAGAATTATTACTAAGCCATCATCTATGTATAAGTGTTTTCTTATACCTTTTTTGGAATTTCTGGATAAAAGCAATACGGAAGTACTTGCCCGTGTAAGATAATCATAATTTCAAGGGAAAGAATTTTTTTTAAATCATCGTTTAGCTCACCAAAATCTTCAAAATATGTTTTTAGTGTAGAAATTTTACGGATTGTCCAAATGCCAATGAGGAACTACAGCGTGAATATTGCACCACACAATGTAACTGTAGCCAATGAGTGCATCAATATGGATATAACTATAGATAACAATGCTTCAAGTGCGATGAACATAATGAGATATGGGACTCTATAATTAAAATAACGATTTGTTACGCTGGCCAGGTTGAAGTATACACACATGAACCTAAGACTAGGCATGATAAACATAGGTACTTTATATAAATAACCTGAACTACTTTATATCAACCGATCAATATTGATAAAGTATTTTGATTTAAGATGGAAGATTAGAATATTTTGACAGCGATATGTTTATAACATGTTCAAAAGATTTATATACATTTTTCATTGCCTACATTACATCAATTTACTCATTTTTGTTAAAAGAACATTCCTAGAGGTGCAGATGAAATAAGCAGTACACAATACAGTAGAAACTTGACTGATACCATTGTACAAGAAGTTATCCAAGGGGAAGAGTAAGAGGAGGGTATTATATAAATCTAGCAATGTTATCTCCTCCAATAAATGGTGTTTAGCCATTCAAACATTCGAATTTAACTAATCAAATCTTTCAGTCAACCTCTGAGGAAATGATCAGAAAACCACAAATTCTCAAGAAACGAATCTGTATTAGTGGACATCTTCTTTGTCTTCGCAACAACAGTGTTAAAATTCCATACTTTTATTCCAGTTCTCTATTGTTTTCTCATACTTATATAATATAAATAATATACAATATTCCCAAAATCCTCAAACTTTTTGTACTTCATCGTTCAAATACAAAAAAGTATAAACTTTATAAGAAAAACTAAAAAGGTGTTTGGATATATATTATTAAAATTATATATATTCCATAATCGTATGACCAAATGGCGCATCTACTCTCAGAAGACAGCAAGAGCTCTAGGACGCCTGCCGTAGTCTTCATGTTAACTACTGTACAATAATTGTCTAGCTATAATACAGTCATGTAGTTAACACCGTCACTTAATCATGATAATTCCAACATTGTTCTTATGGGGTAAAACTTGAGGCGTATCGATAAAGCCAAGATGAAACGCTGGTCAGATGCTGGCCGAGTCTAGGAGCCGAGAGCCAAGTTTCAGTACCTGTATATAAGCACACAACCTGGTTTGTCTATAAATCACAAGAGAAATTTCTCCTAAGTAAAAACTTGAGGCGTATCGATAAAAGCCAAGATGAAACGCTCGCTGGTCAGATGCTGGCCGAGTCTAGGAGCCGAGAGCCAAGTTTCAGTACCTGTATATAAGCACACATATAAGCACACAACCTGGTTTGTCTATAAATCACAAGAGAAATTTCTCCTAAGTAAAACTTGAGGCGTATCGATAAAGCCAAGATGAAACGCTGGTCAGATGCTGGCCGAGTCTAGGAGCCGAGAGCCAAGTTTCAGTACCTGTATATAAGCACACAACCTGGTTTGTCTATAAATCACAAGAGAAATTTCTCCTAAGTAAAACTTGAGGCGTATCGATAAAGCCAAGATGAAACGCTGGTCAGATGCTGGCCGAGTCTAGGAGCCGAGAGCCAAGTTTCAGTACCTGTATATAAGCACACAACCTGGTTTGTCTATAAATCACAAGAGAAATTTCTCCTAAGTAAAACTTGAGGCGTATCGATAAAGCCAAGATGAAACGCTGGTCAGATGCTGGCCGAGTCTAGGAGCCGAGAGCCAAGTTTCAGTACCTGTATATAAGCACACAACCTGGTTTGTCTATAAATCACAAGAGAAATTTCTCCTAAGTAAAACTTGAGGCGTATCGATAAAGCCAAGATGAAACGCTGGTCAGATGCTGGCCGAGTCTAGGAGCCGAGAGCCAAGTTTCAGTACCTGTATATAAGCACACAACCTGGTTTGTCTATAAATCACAAGAGAAATTTCTCCTAAGTAAAACTTGAGGCGTATCGATAAAGCCAAGATGAAACGCTGGTCAGATGCTGGCCGAGTCTAGGAGCCGAGAGCCAAGTTTCAGTACCTGTATATAAGCACACAACCTGGTTTGTCTATAAATCACAAGAGAAATTTCTCCTAAGTAAAAATTGAACGATAACTGCGCTAATTTTAGCCAAGGTCGAAATTACGAGTAGTAGGATATCAAAAGGGTTAAAAATAAAGATTGGTATTTTTTTTAGGTTATATTTTTCTACACACTTAAATGTAAAATCAATGTCACATGATCCTTAAAGTGAGAAACTTCAGTGCCTTTGTTTAGTTGCCTGACGGTGATATAGGACATAGGCCTAACTGTTGGTTATGTGACTAACGATCGATCGGTTTTAAGTGTAATGTGCTAAAAAAACATGATATGAGAAAAATTTCCCTTTTCATATTGTAGGTAATCCTTTTTATTCCTTCCACTTCTACCTCCACGAAAACAGCGTGGCTAAAGACTTTCTTTGTTAGAAACATACCTCTATCGATTAAAAAAGTACCAGATTGTGGACTAACAGGCCTACACTGCACTTATCTCTCGGCTCCTACACTATATATGAGGTTTATAACTGTCTAAAAATAATGAATTCTTCTCAAATCCATACACTTTTCACTTCAGAAACTTATGTTTTAGTTTCTCAAACCTAATAATGCTGGTTGCTTATAATTTATATTTAAAAAAAGTATCAATACCCCTTCATAAACTCTATATTAATTGCCTTAAGATACGAAAATCAAAGTTTCTGTAATGATACACTAAATTTGAGATGAGTCCATATTTATAACGCAGTTTCAACTTCATTCACGTGTTAAAATCGGAGCCTCATATGCGTGACTGGAGGCTGACTACCTTACCCTCTTCCTATTAGTTACTACAGAGTTACATTTCGATTACAGTAAATGTCATCTGCCAGCACAACCAAAGTTCCGAGTTATTCCGTAACTACGGAGAGACTTCATCTTGGATCATACAATACAGATGAAGCACTTAAGAGTTGTTATAGAGAAGGCATTCAGGATATTTTTAAACGTTAGACAGAGAGGCGAGGGAATCCCCGATGACGCGGTATCGGGCCCGCCTCGGTGGCTGGCTGTGTGTTGCACAACATTGAGCAGAGCAGCCGTGACTCATTCATCACTCGAGAGCTCGGGCGACACGTGTGCCGGCACTGTTACTTTACTACTGTCTGATACAGCGTGGCGGTGCGGTACACTGTGGTCGCGACACTGCGACACGTGGTTACTGACCGGTGTCTCTCAAGTAAGCATCTACCACACATGTTTCAATCAACTGTCATTATACTTATACATGTATTTTACTATGTATGTAATTTTTGAAATTTCAAGCATTTCTTTATTGAATAAAATAATCCGAAAAATAGAATTACCAAATTGTTAATTTTGAATCGATTGATCGAATTTTTTTCTAGACATAGCCAATTTATAGTGTAGGAAATCGGTTATTTTAGTTCATAAATGTTGAAACGTTATTACCGGAATATTTAATGCAAGATGTTTTACTTATCAGGTTAGCTAGGGTAACGCTTGAGACGTACGTAGGCTTGAAATATATGCATCCTCTGATTACACATGCTATTTAATAATGAAACATAAGTTATTGTAAATTGTTATTGTGTTTCTGTATTCCTTGAACATATTTGTTGTACTAAAAATTTTGCAAATTAGTCGAATTAGATTATAAAATGGTTATTTAAAAATTAATACCGACTTCAAGAAGTGCTAAACAGATTTGTGTACTTTTAATTCTATATACAATGTAAACTACATTTATACAAATCAATTAAAACTTATTAATAAAAAAATTATACTTTTGCTAAAATTTGTGTATGTGAGATTTTTAAAATGTGAAATTACTGTATTAATACTGTCAAATAAATTTTCTTTGATGCGGGAAAGGAACCATTAAATTATTTCAGTATGGTGGAAATATTTACAATATTATAAATTTAAAATATTCAAGTAAATTAATAACCTTATTCTTTTGAAGTTATTAAATTATGAATGTTATAAATATAACAGTATGAGTAGGCCTAATACTGTTTTAATATTCATGCAATAATAATACACGAACATTTTGTTGAATGTTAATGAAATAGTTCATGAAAAAGTGCTTGTAAACGGGCAACTTGTTTTGTTGAAATACAATTTTCTTCCAGCTATTAATACTTTACAAGACGATATTATTTTTGGGAATACGTTTACAATAATATAGTTGTCAGAAAAGAAAGATTCTTAGTCGTTATTTTTTCTCATGATGTAGCTTATTTAACATGTTCTGTGATAAAGCACAACACTGCGTTGTCCAGAGGATCGTCCGGAAAAATAAATATAGCACTATTTGGAAAATATTGATTTTTAAATATACTGCTAATGCAAAGAATTTAATGTAAAATGCAAATAAGTTGGTAAATAATTATATTTACAGTTTATTTTAAATAATTTTGCTTTATAAGTACCATTTAACATGCTGATAAAAGTAAAAGTAGAAAATTTTATCAATTTCCATAGTACATTAGAATATTGTCATCCACCGTAAGTCACGCTTGTAAATCTACGGACACGTATTGTGTGTACGTACATAGCCTACACAATACAAGTGGCAATTACGATCCGGGCATTTTTTTACATAGGGGGAATGCATTTGCGCACGGAGTGTGGGACTCCCTTGCGGACTAGCCACTAAACCCCCTACGGGCCACGGAGGGCCCAGGCCGGAACCCTTTCGGATGACATCTTGCCTGGTCCGTGTGTCTTATGTCCCATCCAGGACAAAACTAGTCTACTTGTTTCGGAAGCTAGGGGTCAGCCAGCTGATGAAGGATCGCACGAGTTAATATTTTAACCATTACAAATAGAGCTACAAAACTTTACATATCGTTAGGTCACACGACAAACTATTTTAAAATGTATTCAGTGAACTGCCCAGGGAGGCGACCCGCAAGTAGTGAGCGGAAAAGTATTAATGCCCTACGCCTGATCTTAAAAGTTTTTGCGCAGCAAAATAACAGCTTATTATAACAGGATAGATTTAAGTGTTTACTTCTTAATGTTTTAATGTATCATTTAAATTGTAAATCGCAAAGGTAAATAACGGTTATTACTAATTTTTTCACTACCTGAAACTCCATTACTTAATTTATTTACTTACAAATAGTTCTTTTCCAGAACTGTTAAAATCGATCGATAGGCTAGTGGCCGGGCGCTAACCTTGACCTAGGAAGAAGTGTGACCGGGTCGTTGTACACCCCCCACGCCTTCATTACGTCACGTCCCTCACTATGACGCTGTCTGAGGTAACGGCTTCAGACAGTTGCGTCAGCCACTTGTAAATATTGTTTTTAGATTGGATAAACGCTACTGTTGGGCTAAACGACTAGTCGACTACCGGTTTATTCGACTAGTGGCCAAAGTAGTCGATTAATCGGTTGATTTGACTAGTCGTAGTTGAACCACTAGTTGTTAGTAATATTTTACCGTTTTCAATGTACCGTAGCGGTTTGCTAGAGCTTATACTTGAAACATTGACGACCAGTAAATTTTGTCAACTGACGACTAGTGTATTATTCAAATACACAATAATACACCTAAATTAATCGACTAGTTTAATTCAGTATAACTTTAGTCACCTACCAAAGATTATCACCCTCACAATTAAAAATATAAATTATTTATTTTAAGGAAAGTGCCTAAATTTTATAACACGGTACTTGTATTTGACAATAATACATTACATACTTCCTTTGTAATCACTTTACAGTAGCCTACATCATTGGTTTGAATTATATTGTTTTTATTTCGTATTAGAATATAAAACAATATTTTATTAACATTTTTTGGGACAAGTCTACTTCTTCCATAATTTGCTACTTTGTTCGGATAATCGTGGCTAGCAAGCATACATACTTTTTTGCAAGACATAAGTATATGAAATTTTATTTTTTTAAATTTTCACAGTAAGGGAGAGGGTATTTGGTATGTTTTTAGATATCTTTATTTTGTAGGAGCTATGGCCTGTACAGATGGTCTATGTGTTTACAGTACAAGTGACATGTTGTGATAGGGGATACATACATAGGTGAGGTGAGACAGAAAGATCAGCAGTTGAGATGAAGAGCACGAAGACAATACAAGCAAAGGACTCGTGGAACTGCAATTTGGATGGAAAAGCAATATAAATGTCAAATATAAATAATGTAGTAGTTTTTACTTGGTAAACACTAAAAGTATGGTTATATACATGTTTTGTAACCCGTATACCCCAAATTTATAACAATAATATGCTCCAATCGTTGGATAAAACAGCACCTTCTTCCGGATAAAATGAAAATCATATTAATAGCACGATGCACATCTATAGGCGTAATAAACTAGTTCTCATTTATAATAATCGTTTTTCTTATAATAAGTAGGAATCGAAAGATAACTTTCAGCCAAAAAATAAACTGCAGCTGATTACGATGGAAATTCTTTTTGAAATAAGTTTTATACAATTAAAATTAAAGTGTTAATAACACCACAAACCAAATGAATATGTAAAATTAACGAACAAAGAACAAACATGAATATAAACATAGGATGAAAGAATAAAATTATTAGTAATTACTGAAGAACATTTTCATGAAACTTCTAATAAATCTTAAATACACCTGAAAATCTATGATAAGCAAATACTTTTGAGTCAGTATATTTAATTTATTTATTGCATAGAATATTGAATTCCTTTCACGCTATTTTATATTAATGGTAAAACAGATTTTATAAACAATTCGTTATTTTTTAGCCACCGCCAAGATGCCGTTGTTTCCAGACTCTCTCGAAGAACTGGATCTCATCTATGTAAGCATAAAATATATTATAAATATATCTACTATGTGTAAGTAATAATTCCTATTGAACTATCTTATTAATTAGTTAATCTAGTTTGAATTCTTTATTTAGTAATTGATGTTACTTTTCACACCTACTTTTGTTCCCCAAGGCCGAGTTTCCATTCGTCCACGTTGACTTGGAGATGTACATCAACGAGATCTCCTCACACAGCGAGAAGCTAGCGGCACACGGTGACGAGCTCAGGAACTACAGCGACCAACTGTCAGAGTGCAGCGCAGAGTACCTGCGCTACAGCGAGGAGTTGGTGCAGTTCTGTGAGACGCTGCAGAGCCACGTGAGGCACAATCCGCACCTCAACATGTACCTGGTGGACTTCCAGTGGATTAGCGCTGTAGCACAAGCGAACAGCGAGGAGATGAATCTGTACAGCGCAGAGTTGGCGCTATACTGCGAGGCGGCGGCTGACTACAGCGCACACGTGCTGCAGTACAAGGACATGTTGATCGAATACGTAGACTGTAGATAAGGGTAGGTCGCACAACATTTTCAGTTTTGATTTTACGAGTTTATTTTTCATCACACATTAAAGATTTATGGATAAACTTGTGGCTACATACACAGAACAAATTGTTACTAAAAATCTTATTGTTTAAAAACAATTTCTTGAGTGCAATCATATAGCTTTACTCGCCTTCGGCTCGCTGGGGGCTACGCCCCCAGGCCCCCAAAGTAAGTGCCTTAAATTTCGGGGATAAGATTGATTTGGTGATAGGTAAAATTCGGATATGATGTTATGCCTGGATATTCCCAGGGGGGTTAACTTTGCCTACGGATAAGACGTCAGGGGGTTATCTGGTCATACCAGGAACTTCCCAGGGGGGGGGGGTTAAGAGATTTGGTTATTGGTAAAATTCGGACATGAGGTCATGCCAGGAAATTGCTTCGGGGATTAAATTTACCGGGGGATAAGACACCAGGGGGTTATCTGGTCTTACCAGGAACTTCCCAGGGGGGGGGGGCTTAAGAGATTTGGTGATTGGTAAAATTCGGACATGAGGTCAAGCCAGAAAATTCCCAGGGAAGGGTTAATTTTACCGGGGGGTTACCACATCATGGGGTTTATTTTACTCAGAAGGTTATCTGGTCATACCAGGAAATCCCCGGGGGGGGGGGTTAATGTTACCGGGGGTTAATGACACACTTGGACCTATTTTAGAGGGTGTTGTGTCTGTGAACATAATACAAATTCACTCTGTCCCTATCTACTACTGACGCTTAGCTAACGCTCAGCCAGTTTCCAATATGGAGTGTTATTCACTCGTTAACGTAGCAAAGCAAGTGCAAACTGAATCTGGAATGAATTACACAAATATTAGTCACATAATAATTATTTAAGAACTCCAAAAATTGCCAATCTACGACAAATATTTAGCTATTTATAGCGTTTTCTGGCTTACTAAAAGACATACATCAAAAAGTTACATTACCTTTTTTGTAGATCCCATCAATTGTTAGTCATAAAAACTTTTACATTTAAGCTAGAAACTAACCGTTTGGCGTAAAAGAAATTACGAAATATTTACATTTATTAGCCGAACCAATGGAGATAGAGCAAAATGTCACTGGACCTTTTTTGTATATCGCATTAATTACTAATAAAATCAATTTTTTATTCTGGGCTACAATTAAGAGTTTGGCCGCAATAAAACCCAGAATACAAATTCTCACGTAAAACTTAGAAAATGAATACTTTAAAACGCGTTATGCAGCCAAACCATTGAGGGTAGGGAAAAAAGTTACATGACCTTTTTTGTAGATCACGCCATTTACTAAATCCCATTGAAAATTTCGGGTGTTGGCCAAATTCGGGAATAAGCGGAATTCGGAAGTCTTAATCAAAGTTTTGACTTTAATAACGTTTTACGGGTTAACCGTTAGATATACGAGAAAAAGTGACTGGACCTTTCTTGTCGGAAATGTAATTTTGTGTTTCGATTCAATCCTCGGATTTGAGCTACGATCTCTGGTTTAGTCGGTACAACGCTTGTGATAAAAGTATGCAGTGGTCAGCTGTTGTGTAAACAGATTTAGTGTAAATAAATTAAAAACTACCTTTATCAGATCATTAAGTTGATCAGGGGGTTTAATTTAATCAGGAGTTCATCAACCAGGAAATTCACGGGAGGGGGGGTTTAGGTTCTCGGGGATTAAAGAACGCGTGTTACTTTTCTAGTAAATTTGTGTCTGGGCACGAGGAATTTTTATCAAAATAAAACGTTGATCAGGGGATTAAAATTACTTCGGAAATTATCATTCCACGCCAGAGTTTTGACAATGAACTAATATTTCATAAAATTAAATAAAAAAAACACTCTGTCCCTATCTACTATTGAAGCTTCACTGACGCTCAGCCAATTCTCGATGTGGAGAGGGGTTTTAGTCACTCGTTAACGTAGTAATACAAGGCAAATATGGAACCAGCATGAATCACACTAATAAAAATTTAAAACACCTAAAAGTGACGACAAAGAATTTGCCATTTAGAGCATTTATCAGGCTCACGGAAAGATAAACGATAGAAAGCTGCTGCTGGGCCATTTTTGTAGATCCTATCAATAGCTACTTACAAAAAGTTTTACATTTAAGCTAAGGCCAACGGTTCGGCCACTATCGAGCACGAAAAGTAAGTTTTTAATAGAAATTTTCAATATAATCACGTTTTACGGCTAAAGTATGGAAGATAGAGTAAAAGATCACTGGACCTTTTGTGTAGATCGTATTATATTGTATTATTTTGTATTAAAAACAAATTTTTAATCTGGGTTGGAACTAAGATTTTGTCTGAAATAGAGGCCAGAAAACAAAATCTCACGTAAAACTCAAAAAATCAAAACTTTAAAAACGCGTTATGCGGCCAAACCGTTGAGGATAGGGCAAAATGTTACTGAACTTTTTTTGTAGATCACGTGATTTCCTAAATCCCGCTTAAAGTTTGTTTTGAGCTACGACCAACCGTTTTAACCGCTATCAAGCCCGGAATGTAAATTTGTAGGCGAAAATTTAAAAATATTTTCAATTAATCGCGTTTTGCGGTCAAACTAATGGAGATATAGTAAAAAGTTACTAGACCTTTTTTGTAGATCATATTATTTCCTAAATGTAATCTTTGTTTTATTTTGACCTCCGACCAATGGTTTCGCCGCTATCGACCCCATAAACAAAAATTTTCACGTAAAAGTTACCAAAAATTGCACATAATCACGTTTTACGGCCAAACCAATGGAGATAGGGCAAAAAGTCACTTGACCTTTTCTGTAGATCGCGCAATTTGCTAATTTGATGGGTCAATCAGATTTGAGCTACGACCAACGGTTCGGCCGCTATCGGGCTCGAAAACATTATTTTTATCGAAAAAATCTCTGGAATGTCAAATGTTCGAGCGTTTTGTCGATTAACCATGGAAGATAGAGCAAAAAGTCACTGGACCATTTTTTGTAGTTCACTTCATTCCTGACTATGAATTTTCCGTCAGATCCAAGCTAGCTCCAACGGTTCGCCCGCTATCGGGCTTACAAAAAATGCCTGCAGGGGTGAAGAATGCATGAATTTTCTCGAATTTTTTTGAGGGGTTTTAAAAGTAAAAAAGTCCGGTTTTCAGACTTTTCCTCCGGGTCATATTGCAAAAGGTACCTGCATGCCAAATTTCAAGTTTCCAGCACTTCTAGAACTATGTTAGAATTTGTATCTATATATCAGTGAGTCAGTCAGTCAGTCAGTTTCACATGCGGCTGTATATTATATAGGATTTAGGATAAGCGCTAGTAGTATATCTTACATATTAAATCTTTTTTAAGTTAAATTCTTACTCTAAATACACATGGTAAAAAGATTCCTTTTTGTTCTTTTCAGATGCTAATGCAGAAGCCAGCAATGGTATTTAACAAAATCATTAAAATGAAGAAAAAATATAGTATTAAACTACCTCTTCATGTATACAAAGTATGATAGTAAACTCGAAAAAGTTTACTAGACATCTGTTGGAGAATTGATAGCATTTGAAGGTAAGTAACGTAGAATAAGTGTGTTTTATACATAGAACTCATTCTTTTCTATGTAAAAATTAAGTCTTCTTCAAAATTTTAAGTCTACATATAACATATTTTGTGAGGTAGTACGGGTAGTTTGATTACAAATTAAAATGTTATATTAATTTATTCATATTGCAATTTTCTAGTTACTGTCATTGTTACCAATAAAACCGATGTAAGAATGCTAGTTCGCTAATACTGAGCCAAATCCCAAATAGCAGTATCCACCATCATCGAACTCAATGTTGTCTATATACAGTATACATGAAAATTCATACAAAATTTTAAGTCTTTGTCAGTCTTGTTCTCGACATATTGTGCGGACAGGCACACAGGCGGAAAGGAGAAATTAAATAAACTTCGATAAGTGTCAAAAAGAGAGAAAAAATATATAAAACAGAGTAATGAACGTTTTACTAATTTATTTTTATTATTATAATTAGGCGAAGGGTGGTTACTATATTCCTCCAATGTACTAGAGTCAGTACAGTTACTGATTTCATTGATTGAGTGTTTATCTGGCCCTGTCGTTATAAGCAGGTGTTTATTGTAGGTTGCGTCTTGTTGCTTGTTGTTATAATCGGTGTAGTAACGGTATGGTGCGTGAATTATAAATGTAATATGACTTGAAAGAAGCATTGCTATTGTTGTTCTTTTTAGGTAGATTTTGTATTCATGATATTATTATACATTTAAAAGCTCTCTGTTTTCATTTGATATACAAAGGTAGCGTTGTAAACAGTATTATACCATTGTAGTGTTATGCACATGCTGCAAGGTTCTTAAAGTGACGTAAGAAGAGAGGTATGTTAGTAGCGCGACCTTAACATCACGTTACATTAGTTGCAGGGAAAACCGATGGAGCACCTAACTTTTTTGTGTATGAAATACTTGGGATTTTTTGTTTAATGGTATCCAAGATTAGCAATATTAGGTTTTGAGTCAGCTTGGTTCAGCTCTCTATTATAAACGCATGTTTGAAGAGATTATATCACTTTACAACATCTGGAGTGACTTGCAAAACGGGTTAACGGACTAAGATTATAGATTTATAACAGACGGAACTATTAAAACACTTTCATATTTACTCCATTATTATTCAATACAAACCAACAATTCTATATTATAACGTAGTAAGAAGAAATTTGAAATATGTTTTATTGAATAAAATATCGCCAACTATTTAAATTATTTTTGGTTGTACAGTAACAGTTGAACGTCTTTATAATTTGGTATGATAAGTGAAATCGAGAGTGCCTTGTCCAGTAAGTTATTTCACAGTGCATTTTTGGAACTGTTATTGACAATGATATTTTACGAGCCATATATACGAGTGTCATACATGAGTATCAACACTGGTTTCATAAAATTTTTATTGCTTTTTAAGGTAGTTCAAATGGTAAAATGTCATTCTTTAGATGTAAATTAGACATATAAGTGCCCAGATATTTGGATATTTCGTTTATGATCAGGTTTACTGCAGTATTTATTCACAGCTAAGAACACAAATATGGAACTGCAATACAACTTTAACACAATCGGTTATTTTATTTTGAAATTAGAGTATTCTTGTAGAAGTAATATCCGTTTGCAGATTCTTTCATTTTCAGTATTGTCTGAAAGTAATACATTAAGTCCCGGATGTACTAAAAAGACCTTGGTTGTTTTCGCCAAAAGAACAATGTGAACTCTAACGCAGTGTAACTCCTTTATTTTTGGAAATGTCTCACTTTAAATTTGTAATTAATATGCATCCATACGCTTTTTACATTTCTTGTACAGTATATATCTTTGAATATTTAAATGTTAAACAAACCAACAAAATTTGAGATTTTATTCCAGCATAATCTATGAAATATCGAAAACTATTAATCGTGTATCATTAGTTTGCAATATGTTTTAAGATGCGTTATGTTTCTAGGTGAAAAAGTATGATCTCTACACCACAAGTATAATAGAGGGAAGATTCTGAGAGAGACTGGACACTCACACTGATGGATACGAGACCTGCACTTGAAGAGGAGGCAAGTATCGGCTGGTGTAGGTTCACAACACCATTGTAATGGTGGACGCACGTTACACTATCCGGCTCTCCTACAGCGGGTACAGTACTCGTGTCGCAGTGACGGTGTTAATGGAAATTTTTCTTTATGGCGGATCCTGGACTGGTCGTTTTCTGAACCGCTTATACCAGCGACTAAGGAACGCCATAGACTGGCTCTGGCAGTGGCAGCCGATAGGGGTAACAATGCGTGAGTCATCCACTGCTAACCGTTCCACAGATAGGGTAAAGTTCATGGGGAACACCATGGTACTAGAAAAAACTGTTATGTTCAATTAATAAAAGTAGATACAAAACCCCGGAGGTGATATAAATGCAACTTTGGCGGGTTACTGTGTTTCTCTTGACTTATGAATGTACTTACTTATGAATGTTGTTTCTTTAATATTGTATATTCATAATGTGATGAATGTGTAAGGTCTTAACTATGTAGTCTGTGTATTTGTGTTTGTAGTTTTCAAATGTATAGGTTGAAATAAATGCTTATAACAATTGTATATAATTCTGAATAAAGTTTCTTTATATTTTTTTAAGGGTTGTTTACATCATTAATTATATTAGTTCACCATAATTATTATTGATTTATTATAAATATTTGTTACTATTACTATAGTTTTTTGGAAAGTGGATGTTCTTAAAATATGTCTGTGGTATTATATTCCATAAAAGAGGTTCCTGTTCAATGTCCCTATCTCTCGACGTAAGCTCGCATCGTGCCGCGGGCGCCGGAAAAATTATGGTTCTTTCCCACCTTGATTTTGGCGACAACGGACATAATTTCCGCCGATGGAACGTACAGTGGGTATCGATCGGCTTCAACTCTCATAACGTGTTCTGTATAGAGATTGGCAATTCTTGGCAAGTCTATGGCATTCTTGGTCGCTGGCTTGTACACACCCCGTAGAATAGTTCGTATGTTTACAACGGTTCCTGAAGAAATGTTACAATAATTTATTTATTCTGACAATATGTACACGATTCAGAAATGGTAGTCTGAACTGTTTTGAGATTATATAGTTCTCAACTAAAGAATTTACTAGATGTAGGCTAGTTTTTGGCAGATATATGAGTATTCTTCTATTGCTTAAAATATAATTTAACCTACAGTTGTTTATGTTTGTTTTTGCGGCGCGTTCGTGTCCGTTGTCAAGGAAGATTCTTAAAAAAAATTAAAATATTCTTAAAATGGCAAAGATGACAACATGTATTCTGTTCAAGAGACCACATTTTTTTTAAATCCATGAAGGTAAAAATGCCTTAGGCTATTTATAACCCGATATATGTTTAAATTTTACATTAATAATTAATTTGTATTTAAAACGTATGCTAAAAATAATGCAGTACATTATTTATATCCCAATTTACATTGTGATAGGATTGGTTTTATTACAAGAGTAAATACCTGTATATCCATTTCTAGTATGGACGAGTTAAGAGTGACACAATATCACATATTGTAATGATTTGTAATGTAAGTTTGTAGCTTTTTATAATTGAAGGAAGAAAAAAATATTGGACAATATCTGAAAAAACAAATAAACACGTTTGTTTATTGCATACGTTAAACAGTATACTATACATTTTTCCAAGATAAAATTCTCGATATATAAAATATTAATGCTGTTGTCATATGGATATTGATAAAATTTGAAATCCTTCTTAGTATTGTACTAATATTTTAGTACTTGTTTATAACTAGCCAAAATGTACAATGGTATATAAAATAAAATACACTTTAATTATTATTATTTTTGATATTACTAACAGTCTTGTTTGCAATATGTCAGGGAGAACAGGAGTAGGAGTGTCGTGTTCTGCTCATCCCGGAGACTGTTCACATTTTTCAAGATATTGTGTGATAATCTTTTTTATCCCTGTGGAGTTTTAAAATTATGTATTACCATTTTTACAAATTGTGTATGTCATAATAATAAACGCCATACATTTAAGACTTTCTGATTATTTGGGGTGGGGGGGGGGGGGGGTGGGGGGGGGGGGGGGTGGGGGGGGGGGGGGGTGGGGGGGGGGGGGGGTGGGGGGGGGGGGGGGTGGGGGGGGGGGGGGGTTATATTCAAATATTGTAAATAATGGGGGTAGAATATTGTACATAAAGTTTTTCGATTTAAGGTTTTGGTACTTTTTTCCGTATAGAACAGGGATTATCATTGTACCATTTTATTGCGAGAATAAAAATATTAATATAGAATCCACTGTTTGTTGAAAAGTTTACGTTCCATTTATTCAATTGCTCTAGTATATCTTCCTAGACTAATTATTGAAGTATTGGTGATTGCGTACCCATCTTATTCACAAGTTCTTGTATGCTTATAAAGGTTATATAAGGTTTACAACAAAAGGGGTATCTATTAGTTCCTCTTTGGTGATATTGTTTTTATTTGTCTTCTTCTCTTTTGTAAAAACTGCCTTCTTACTCGTTGCTGAAGTTATCTTCTCCTTTCTTGTGGTATTGCTCTTTTCTGGTTGATTAGATTATCTTCAACTCACTTAACCGCATCCTAGTGGACAATAACATTAAACAAGTGATTACGTAAAGAAATTTTCATCAAGAAATAGAGGGCTTTTTTATACTGAAAACGAGGGATAACCCGAGCTTGTGAGCTAGTCTCGTTATATTCTACTTCGTAAAGTACTTAATATTACCTTGTCAAATAAATGTGGAGAAACACTACAGAAAAGGGACATGAATAGTAACATGGTTGTCAACAATAACAATTCCCCACGGATTCCAATATTTGTTCCTCTACAATAAAACGGTCGAGTAGTACAAGAAGATTTTATCGCGGTAGAGAAGAGAAGAGTTGAGAGGAGTTAACGATTATTTTTACAGTGTAAAACCCACTTGTCGTCAGGCTCTTGTCTAATTTTCGAGAGTCGGTTTTTTCAAAACGGGGCCTTTTTTAACTGTCTCTAGCTCTCACCACGCACTTGACAAACACGCTGCCCCAAACTGCATTACATCACCTGTTTCATTATTCTCTTTAAAAGTTTTATTACATGCGTTTAAATACGTAAGATTTTATAAAAATTTCCCTACTTTAAATTTTTTAATTTTTTCGATATTTTTTGGGTGCCCCATTTGCTGTAATAGGTTTTCGGAAATTTGGACATAAATACTGAAATTTCAAATTTAAAATTTCGAGTGTATTTTTCCATCGTAAAAACGGGAATATAGTAGATATAAAATTTCCTTGCATTTTGTGTATAAAACGGTCAATATGGCGGGGTAATAAAATCCCGATAGGGATTAATGCTTGATCTTTCCCCGCATAGATTGATGAAAATACTTTAACTTTCTAATTTTAATTTTTTAAGATTTTCTCGATTTTTTTAAGCACTGCAGCATATGAGCCTCATCTTCTTTTTCAAATGTTTTTAAAGGGTTTTTTTTGTTTTTATACACACGAAAACGAAAAGGAAAAACGCCTTTATTTTTAAAATATATTTATATATATATAAATATATATATATAACTTTTATTTAATTGTAAAAATTGTAAAAAAAATTAAAACCAGTATCGGCGGGTACCGATTTTCTTTCAAGGTTTTTAATTAACTGGGGCAAAATTTGTTACATGAAATCCCTTTAAACAAATACCGATGCAAATTTGATATAGGACAGTGACATCCACGATATAATGCGTGAAAACGGGACAGTTTACAGAGTGTAACTTTTTCCGCATTGCCTTTTCAATCAACTTCCCTTGAGTTTTAGGAGTATGATTTTCTTGTAAAAAGTTAATTACTAATCTTTTATAAAAATTTAAATTTTCTGGGAAGCCAATAAAAATATGATTGTTAATGAATTAAAGACCCTATAGATAAACGTAATTGTGGAAAAAAGTAACCAGGACTCGCGCTTATAGTTTCTTGCATACTGAGACGATCTAAACATCCACGATACACACCGTGAAATGGTAAGAAATGATGTTGTTGTACTCAATATTGTACTTTACAGAGGAACGTTTAATAAATAGTAAGTTTCATTTCGATTTTTAGCTACTTTTTCAGCACTACCCCCTAAATAATTGTAGCATTTTTGAAAAGGGACCATTTAATTTTTCCCTTTGGAGACCCCCTGTGCTATCTAAATCTTGAATTTTAAATTTCAATAAATTAATAAAACGCACGGGATTTTTGTGTTAAAAATTTAAAATACAGCATTTTTTTTTTGTGAAAGTGGGCCGATTCCATTTCCCCCCGCCAGCGCTGAGCCCTCTACAACACTCCCCCCGGGCCCTATCAAGGGGGGACAAACAAGGGATCAATTTTTTAACCAAGTAAACAGGGCATAAGAGCTAACAGACGCACAAAAACCAAACCACGACTCATTGATAACGCACGGGAAACCCCTTTGTGTGCTACAGAATCGATCTTTTCGATTTCGAGACTCTTATTAAGTGATAACAGAAATCAAAATGCTTTTAAAGGAAGTTCTAAATCAACAGTCGGAATAAAAAAACAATTATTGCTTGGATAAATTTTTGTTTGTCCCTTTATAAAGGGGAGGGGGAAGGGATTTAATCTCTTGATAAAGGCAGCTTCCCACCTGCGAGAAAGGGGTCCATACCCCTTCACGCAAATGAAGCCCCCAACCCCCTGTAGTAAGTCGAGGGAGGTTTTTCCCCCAGGGTGGGAAGCTGTGAAGCGGCAGTACTTTTTCCAAAATACTTAGAGCTAAGTATTTTACATAAAAATTTTGATTTTCAATTGGACTAAAAAAGTAAATCTAAGTGTGCGGGATGAATAATATACCGCACATTACACGGAAATAAATAAAATGAAACCCAAAAAGATCAACATATTAAATTTAAAACCAAAGTTTTAATACAAAAAATTAAGCTTTAAAAGCAACTAACGTTTGCAACAGCTGAAGGTCTCCTTAAATCTGGGAAAAAGTATTGTTTAACAAAGGTTTGACATCACTCTCATACAAATTCGTTAGTGTATATGATACAATTAAAAAAAACGTTAGTTTTTTTAAACAATACGGGCCGGTGTCCTGAAAAAAAATCCACATTTTCGATTCCCAAAAAGAATTAATAACTTTGTTCTTGGGATGGGAATCATCTTTAGTTACCAGATGTTAATCCGGAATTTTTCAAACCAACTTTTGAAAGACAAGGCAGAAATATTTCAGTCAATTTTATTACCAATGACCTTTAAAAAAACCCCGAAAGGACAGCTTCCCAAAAGAAACCAATTTTTTCATCCAGAAGAGATTTTTTAATAGTTCAAATTTCAGTGTATTCCCTGAAAGTAGAAGCCCAACCAAAAACTGAGGAAAATCATGAAAAATTTAAAAACCAAAAATGTAGAACGAAACGCATGAGACAAGCAAACCCCAACCAACACATAGGTGTAACCTCCGGGGAATGTCCCCGGAAACGCCGCAACAAGATAATACTGCCATAAATTTTATAGATCCAATAAACCGTTTTCGGAATCGAACAGGCTTGTATTTTCCCCGGTGAAATTTCCCCTCCGCCCTCTACAAGCAATCAAGTATTTTTATCACAACCCCCCCCAATAAAAAGAACCCTAGTTTTTTTTTGAGACGATTTTTACATATTTTCCAGGAAAAATTAAAAAATTTTTAAATTTTTTTGTTTAACATTGGTTTTTTACGATTTTTTTTGGAGACAGGTGATTTATTTTAATAACATAAAAATTTACTTTTTTTGTATTAACCAAATTTTTTCTTTTTTTTTAAGAATATTTTCAATAATATATATTTCAAAATCAACCATTTTTGGGAAAACCCTTCACGAAAAAAAGGAAATTCAATTTTAAATCTAGTTTTCTGATTTTGTATTTAGTTTAGTACTCTTTTAAATATTTTTTATATACGAAAGAACTAGAAAAATAAAAATACAATTTCTTTTGAATCATTATTTTTTTTTTGAAATGAAACATATTTGTTTTTTAAATTTTTTTCTTTTATACCAAACAAAACATGTCTATGGTTTCTTTTAATATTTTTTTTATTATGACACGGTCCCGATTTGTTCCTGGGGCTGATAAATTTAGTTTCATAATTTAAAAACATTTTGACACAAACAAGTAGAAGGAGTTCTGAGAATTATATGACCTTTGATAAGGTAACTTTTCTCTAATGAACATATTTTCCCGTGCTAATAGATTTATCTTTTAAACCCACAATATTTTTTTAAAACGTAAAATTCATTAATAATGAGTGTCAAAAGAAAGAAGAGAGCGAGGAATATTTCCAGCAGCGTTACCACGTCCACATGAACCAGTTTATAAATCTGGCTCCATGTTTTAAAAACGGTTTTTACCCGACACAACCAATGGAGTTGTTTTTTACCGCCGGAAACGCGGAAATTGCCACGTTTAAAAAACGATTGTGTCGGGTAATAGTGTTTAATGGGCAGTTGGCGTGCCGCGTGCAGCGCAGCGGCTACCTTTCTGGGCCGCCGATAACAGGAAACGGCTGTGTTCCCAAAAGGGCCCGATAAAAAGTAGGAACCCAGCAGCCACCCTATAACAGCTGTCAGCGCTCATCATATTCTAAATTCTGATAAAAGAACGCTTGTCAAACGGTCTGATAAACTGGGAACCGAAACCACCCTACTAAAGTGTGCAGCGCTGCATCATATTCTGAGTCACTGATAAAGAAACGGCTTGTCAAACGATGAAAAAACGGGGGGAAGCCAGAACCCCCTATAACAGCTTGCAGCGCTGCATCTATTTTGAGTCTGATAAAGAAACTGCTCGTCAAAGGTCTGATAAACGGTGGAAGCCACAGCCACCCTACTAACATTGTGCAGCCGGGTCTATATTCTGAGTCCTGATAAAAGAAACGGCTTTGCAAACGTCTGAAAAAAGGGGGAAAAAGCCAGCAGCCCACCTAAAAACCGTTGTCAGGCTCATCTATATTCTGAATTTGGCTGAAAAGCAAAACTGTATGTCAAACGGTCTGATAAACGGTGGGAAGCCAGAACCCCCCTACTAACATTGTGCAGGCTGCATCTAAATAATGAGTCTGATAACAGCAAACGTTACTTAATGGCCTGAAAAAAGGGAAGCCAACCAACCTACTAACAGTTCAGCGCTGCATCTATATTTGAGTTTTTATAAAAGAACGGTTTGTCAAAGGTCTGATAAACGGGGGGAAGCCAGAACCAACCTACTAACAGTTCAGGCTGCATCTATTTTGAGTTCTGATAAAAGAAAACGGCTGTCAAAGGCCTGATAAACGGTGGAAGCCAGACCACCTACTAACGTTGTGCAGGCTGCATCTATATTTGAGTTCTGATAACAGCAAACGCTTCAAAGGACCAGATAAACGGTGGGAAGCCAGACCACCTACTAACAGTTGTGCAGGCTGATCTATATTTGATTTCTGATAACAGCAAAACGGCTTTCAAAGCCAGAAAAACCCGGTGGGAAGCCACGCCACCACCTACTAACAGTTTGCAGCGCTGCATCTATTTTCACTGATAACAGCAAACGGCTTTCAAAGCCGATAAACGGGGGAACCCAGCAGCCACCCTACTAACAGCTGTGCAGCGCTGCATCTATATTCTGAGTCACTGATAAAAGAAAACGGCTTTTCAAAGGGCCAAATAAACGGTGGGAAGCCAGCAGCCACCCTACAAAACAGTTTTGCAGCGCTGATCTATATTCTGAGTTCCTGATAAAAGAAAACTGTTTTGTAAACGGTCTGATAAACGGGGGGAAAGCCAGCAGCCACCCTATAACAGTGTGCCGCTGCATCTATATTTAAATTGCTGATAAACAGCAAAGGATATGTCAAACGGTCTGATAAACTGGGAAAGGGCAACAGCCACCCTACATTGCCAGTATTCGGGCTGTAAAACTAAAAGTGACTAATTTATAAAATGTGACGTAAATATTTGTTATTTGAAGAACTCAAAACTATGAAAATCTTAACGTTCTTCTGTAGTAGATTCTTTGAAACTGATTGAGAATTGCCTCCAATTTAAACAATATCCTGTGGATATTAGGTAAATCCTCCCAAATATTTAGTTAAAATCCAAATAAATCAAAAAGAAACTTTGAAAACAAACATCAGCATTCTTTTTTTAAAGACGATGTTTAAAATATGTATTCACGGACTAAAAATCAAACAAAAGTATTGCCAGAGTTAATATATTGTAGTATTAAAATTTGTGACAACGAAAGGGGAAACGCCGTTTTCCCCGAAATATTTACCTCTGTATGGGACTTAGATGACCTCAAGCTCAACATCATCAGTATCCGACTTACAAACCACAGGCTAGATATTATCATTTTACCGACATCTGGTACCAAGCACAACGTTCTAAGCCCACTTACAGACCCATCTCAACCCCAAAATTCTCAGCATTTAGCATACAGAACCTCTAAAACCCAACTCCTCAGCACCTGGTTTACAGAACCACGGGGGCTAAAGAAAAATTAATTTCAACTTACCGAAAGTTTTCATACAGCCTTTCAACATTCCAAAGCCCTTTTTGGCCAAAAACCAGTCCTTTAACCCTTTGAAGCCAAACATTCTCGGGATTTAGCATACAGAACCATCTAAAATCCAACTCCTCAGCACCTGGCTTACAGAACTATCTGATATCATTTTTTACAGCATCTAAAGACAATGGGTTTTATGATACCACTAAGTCGTTAATATTACCTGTGTTCTCGATAAATGGCTTACACTGTAACTATCAACTCTCTGTTATCACAATGACTGTATAGACCAACTCGTACGTACGCGCACACCCACAGGCACAGTGTATTCCAGCTACTAGTAACAGCCCAAAAGTAATTAAAACTTCCATACTAAGCGTTTGTGAGACGATTATAAACGTTAATATTCATTGCCCGAGCCGTCGTTTTCACCCTTTTCCTCGCAAAATTAAAACAAGTTCGGCACTTCCAAGCGTCCCAATTACCCTCAAGCTGAGCCGGCAGTCGAACAATGCTGGCGTAACGCGTCAGCGCGCAGCAATTGCAAAATGTGCCCAATTGTAGCGGAAACAAAGCGGTATAATTGCGAACTGGGAGCTGGGGCTAGACTGTGGCGTTTACAAACGGTATAATTGGAAGCTGTCACAAGCCGACATGTTCACTTGGCGACTTTAACGGCTCACTTTTTGCTCCCGAAAGTTGACCCAGAGTCCCGCCCAACCGTAAATACAGCCGGACCTTTATTGTCGGTTCGTAATTTACGGTCAGTTGTGTTTCATTGTCGAACGCCGTTAAAATAAACAGCGTTTGAGACGGCATCCGCAGCTCCACTGGGGAGAGTCTTCTGTTACGTCTATTAACCTTTCGAAACATTTAATGAAACATACCTCAATACAGCCTCACTTCGAATAACTATATATATATATTTACACTCAAACACCAAATTCGGACAATGTCCGAAATTTTTACTCACTCCGCGATGTGGACAACGTGAATTACCCACGTCGCGTATTGAGCATTTTTTTCGGACATTGGCCGAAGCGAAATACCCAGAACGCGTTGTGGGTAAGCGAAAGTACTCAAGAGACGAAATAAACACGTTCATCGGAGATTGAGCAAAACCATAATACCCATAACCCGACGTGGGTAATCTAATTTGCCCACGTCGGGTTGTGGGTATTTGTAATTTGCGCAAACGCCGAAATCCGTTTCCCACAGTCCAGACGTGCAGGTCGAGACATGCGCCCCCCCCCCCCACTATCGTCACTGTTAGCAACAAATAGGCCTACTGTCTATTTTCATTGACATTAGTGCACTGTCGTTATACACAAGCAGTTTTTCTTTGTTCTGTGCGTAAGTGGCGTGTGTTGACTTATTTTAAAGTGCTGTTGTGTTTTGTGATTTTGTTTGAAATGAAGGAATCATTTCACAGTAAATTGGAAGATCTGATGTCCAAGAAGAATGGTCTCACAAGTCGAAATTTTATTATCGAGGAGCCACGCTATGAAGAAATTATCAGCGAAGTAAAGGAGGCAAAACAGAAGAGGAAAAATGGTCAGTCCTTGATGTCTAAAGATTATCGCCGAATCAATCGGTTTTGATGTCATAAACATTGGCGATAAAGAAATGTTGATTGAAAAAACAACTGAAGAAATGACAGATATAAAATATTTCTGTCGCATTGATCAAATGTATGACACAATTCATTCAGCTCACTTACGAGTTGGTCATAAAAAAAGAAAAAGCTATGGAAGCCGAGCTAAAAAAGAAATTTTGTAACATTACCAGGGAGGTAATTAAAATATATTTGGATCTTTGCGAACCTTGCGCACTTAAGAAAAAGTCAAAAAGTAAAGGGCTGGTTGTTAAACCCATCATTATGACAGCATTAAATTCACGCTGCCAGGTAAGATATCATAGCATTTCTCTAAATAAGACAGTTTCTCCTTTGCTGACAAATACCTAAGCGTATTACGCACTGGCAGTTGTTATAATGAGGTATATGGTATAGTTGACATAACATTTATGTTGAGTCGATTTATGTATTTTTATTGTATTTTTAGGTGGATCTAATTGATATGCAATCAGAGCCTGACGGCGAATACAAGTTTATCCTTAATTATCAAGATCATCTCACCAAGTTTGTTGTTCTACGTCCCTTGAAAACTAAAACTGCTGATGAAGTATCCGACATCCTTTTGGATATATTTTGCTTATTTGGGGCTCCATACATACTTCACAGTGATAATGGACGGGAATTTTGTAACCGGGTAAGTGGTAAAAACAAATTACTGTAGTGAAAAGATTCCACCCTAGAATTTAGTATTTTTGTAATGGTAATGGTACGGTTTTCAGGTTATCGAGAACCTAGCCAGTAAATGGAGTGCCATAAAACTAGTACATGGAAAACCAAGACACTCGCAGAGTCAAGGGTCTGTCGAACGGGCCAATCAAGACGTTCGAGATAGTCTTGTGGCTTGGATGACTGATAACAACACCTCAGGATGGGCAAATGGTCTCAGGATCATTCAGAATACTAAGAACAACAGTTACCACAGTGGGATCAAGAGAACCCCTTATGAGGCAATGTTTGGTTCACCACAGAAAAATGGATTATTAGATTCCCCTTTGACAGCCGACGTCGTAAAAAAAATAACTACTAAGGAAGAACTAGAAGGAGAGTTCTCTAAGCTTGAAAAAAAGTTTTAATGAAGAAGACAACGAAGAAATAAATGCTGTGGATGAAGATGCTTCGGAGATTTTGACAAGGACTGTAGAAAACAATGAACACGTAGAAAAAGAAACTATGTCCAGCGATAACTTAACACTCTGTAATATAGATTGTGACAAAGCAATAGATTGTGACAAAGCAATAGATTGTGACAAAGCAAACAACAGCTGTTTTGAATGTGGTCAGCACATACATTATGAAGTTTTAAATAACGAAGACCTAGGCTTACCTTTGTGCACTCTTTGCTCAAGAAAATCTGCCATAGACACAATACGAGAAAACTGTGTAACTGCATTGAAAAGTCAGGCAGCCAAAATGTTAAAGCGTACTGAAAGAAAATTAACTCCAGTCTCAGTCGGCGATAACGTTTTGGTAAACATTCCTGATGTCGACCGGGGCCGACTAGCTCCAAGAAATGTAATGGCTGTTGTAATAAATAAGAAATCTAACAGGAAACCCACGGAATGGAAAATAACCGAATCTTTAGCTGTTTTACTGTTCATTGTAGGCTTCTAATTTCTTAAGCTATTTTAATGAAAAAATCCAGAAATCTCAATGAAAAATCTATAAACGGAAATAATGAAATTTGCTAACAATCACTCGAGAAGTCGGGGAGAATGTGAGTAAAACCGCATTCTTTTCACGAGGTTCTTCATTTTACTTTCTCCAAATGTACTATAAAATCATCAAAGATTTCAGGTTTAAAATCGTAGTTAAATTCAATGTCTAAATAGTGAAAGATTATAGGTAAAATCTTCTCATAATAAACGTGTGTATTATAAACCTACAAACCTAAATGTATTCTTTGAAAAGGAAAATAATTTTGTCAACGGTTCAAGAGATAAGTAAAAATTTTTGTTCTTTTTTCTAAATTCTGAGACAAATTTTGTTTGTTTCTTATCTCCATATTGTAATTTTCTAAGCAGATTATTCAAATGTGTTAGCTTATTTCGAAATTTCTTAGGTTTAGGTTCTTTCGTACAAAATTAAATTACAATCTCTACAAAACTAATCTTTTATCAATAATTTCTCCTCTATTATAACACTTGTAACAGTTGGCATTATACTCTTCCATTTTACAAAAGAAGAAATGGAAGCTATGGAACTAAGTCTGCCGAGATATAAATTTTTCAGCGCAAATGTTTATGTTTATATTTCAAACTACCGAGATAAAAAAGAAATAATTTCATTCTATTGTACAACTATTTAGGATATTTTGTTTATGATTACAAAGATTATTCCGGAAGAAATCGAGATTTTTCATCAGCGAAAGAGTATATTTTTGAAGTTTTAGAAGGAATGAAAGAGAACAATATTGAACATCATTAACTACTGAATTTCTCTAATATCGTTCTTAATCACGTCATAGGCTAAAAATTTCTCAGAAAACCACAACCACATAACAAATTCGCGTTTGTAACAGCATTTTGAAAATCCATATTGATAATTATATCGTTCTTTGAACTAGAAATATTTGTCAAACTCTTTGTTGTATCAATGAACATAAATGGGTCCTATTTGCTATAAATTCTTTGGGGTTGTAATACATTTCCATATTTTTGTAGTAAACTTTCTTAAAATCTTGATACATCTGATACATGATTCTGAAAAGACCTCCTGAAATGTTTAAATTTTTGTAATTCATCTGGATAATAAGAACCGTTCAATTTTACTCTGATATTTTTTACATCCAAACTATCAAACTTTGAAGGATTTTTTTTCTTGATTATTCTGTCTATCTGTTTGAAAACGATGATAACGAACTTGGGATTGAAGATATTTCTATAAATATTTGTGATATCGAACGAATAAGTTGTTCCGGAAATACCTTTTTGTTCAATAACATTGCCAATCTAGAAAATTAAACGTGATGTTTTGAGATTTTATAATTTCATCAATCAACCTAATTTTACTCGTGGTTTTGTAATCAATCATCGGAACTCTAATGAAAAACTCGTTAATTGTAATTTTGCCATCAACAGGCATAACATTTCCAGTTGCAAGTCTTCAGAATCACATCATCGTCTTCTGCTCTTATAAAACTTAGATAAAATCCTCCTTTATAGATCGGAATAGTAACATTTTTCAAAAAATCCTAAGCCGAAATGTGCTAAATCACCGACCGCTTCAAATTTGTCCAAATTTAAAAGTTGATTCAAAACTGTTTGAAAATACATCACTTTTGGAAATAACAAATAGTTTCCTTTAATTGTGCTTAATTGGCCACAGTTTTCGACTTCTTCTATCAATTTATTGTGTTTTCTTACTTCAAATCTTAGAAAAATAAAAACGGTATAAAATTATCGATTAATCTAACATTATCAGTTCCAAGATATGCTTGACCATCTTGTTTTTGTTAAAGTTCCAGAAATATAAAAACTGGATGTTAGACGAGCAAAAAGTTATCTCCAAAATCAATATTAAACTCAGTTCTTTTATTCGGTTCATTCAAATGTTTGTTTACTAATTGGATAGAAAATTTTTAAACTCCGCCCTTTCAATATCACTAGCATACTTTCTGTAGTCCACCATTTAATAAGAGAAAATTTAAACATCATGTATAAGAAAGATATCATTTTTTTCATCGATCTAATGTACGTTTTTATAAGAAAAGATATAAATTAGAGTCATTTTTTAATGATCTACTTCGTCATATTCAGGATTCTCTTTCCTTAAATTTTTGCAATTTCGGCCACATATTTCAATAAAATCTGCACAGGATAGTATACCGCTATCTATAATATTGTTTCCAATCTAACTGTATCTTTATTTTCATCCAAAAAATTTTTTATACTCAAGTGTTTGATAGAGACAAAGAACAGACATATGATCTTTTTAATTGATAATGTATATTTTTCTTGAATGAACTCTGGGGACAGATTTTTGATATTTTGGCAATGTTATACCAATTCAATTTGTTTACGTATAATCTCATCATATCTTCGGATAATTCATATTTTTTGAAGAAATGTCATCCCAATGTTCTTTTTTCAAATCTCTTTCGTGTTGCATTATAAAAAGATCGAAAGCACTGTAATGTCCCGCCATCTCTATTTATTAAGAAAAAATTTTCAAGTTTTTATAAAATTGACTCTTTTTTTGCGTTACATTCAGCACATTTTCCAGAAATTCCTCTTAACTCCATTGATATTTTGCATAGTATTTTATATCATTTGTTTCAGTTTTTGCCTTACACCTCACACAGTATATGAGCGCCATTTATATAAGGAAATTTTATCATGCATAAAACCCTACACGAATACCTATTTTCAGTAAGATTCTTCCTCCATATTATTAAGTTTTTTTTTCTAATTTTTGAAATTTGGACAGCATAAGAATCATTGTATTCAACAAATTTATGACCAATATTCTCAAAAGTTTTCGTAGCATTCTAAACTAAACTTATCAAAAGACTCTTTAAATTTAGTAAGTTTTTTCATTAATTTCACCAACATCGTCTACTGATCTTCTATTTCTGGCTTCTAACTTGTCATAGGACTTCTGTTGTAAAATCTTTAACATGCTGTTTATGATTCTCATAATTTTGTTTTAGTTCATTAAACATTTTAATAGGATCTTCTAATTGAATCATTACAACAACATCAAATGGATTAATTCCTTTACTAACACCGCTAATTCTTTTTCCTTTAAAAATCTAAGGCATTTTTAACATTCGGATCATGTAAATTCAACAATATCGATGTTTTCTGATAATTTTAGAGAGTTTTAAAATTTGTTTCTTTAACAACAACATCATGTTTGTCAATACCAGGTCGAACACCGACAATTCTTTTTTTATTAGCCAAACTAACATAATTCTTTTCAACTTTGATCGCTTCAGTAATTTTATCAGCTTTTTTCGATATGAGACATTAAATTGGTAAATAATTTTTTTTACACCATCATCAACCTTCTTTTTCCAATGTTTTTATTTTATCAGCAACTTTCATTTGAACTCATGAAATTTACAAGTTTTGTTATCATATTCTGCTTTAAAATCTTCAATCTCGACAGCAAACGTATCTGAAATCTGGAATGTTTTGTAATAAATTTTCTAACTTGTTATCAAACTCATTTCTCAAACTATCAAAATTCAAACTATTATCTACATTTTGAATAATTTGTGTTCCAAATACGTCAAAAATATTTTGTGAATCCATATTTATTAAGCAATAATTTCGTTAACAACTTCTTTAAAATCTTTACCATTACTCAGTTCATTCAAAACAAAAACACACAAATGTCCACAAATTGGGGGATCTTTATAGTCTTGAAATCTGAGAGTCCATTGTAGTAGACGCTTGGATTTTTTTCAAATATTTGATCAATTCTATTAGGTGGTTTTGTCCTCAATTCTTCCATACGAATCAAAATAACATGCATTCTTATCATTTTTATAATAACAAACCCAATGCGTTCCACTCCCCAAAATCGAGTCTAAATTCACAATTCCACATTCAAATTTCTTAACTTTTTTCGGGTAATGTATCTCTCATGAAAATTCCTCTAAAATGTTTAATATTTTTGCAGATTTCTTCCAATTCTCCGAATGTTAAGGGTTCAAATTTTTTTTTAATGTTTGATTTCACGTAATTCAAAGTTTTTTTCATCTAATCCAGATCCTGTAACATCTTCCAACTCTTTATCTAACCAATTTAAAATGTTTCGAACAATAGGAATCACATCTTTTTTTAACGATTGGAGCAGCTTTACGAACATAAGGAACAACATTTTTAACAAACAACTGGAATATTTTCTCCAAAATCTAATAAATCTTTCAAAAGTCCACCATTTTTAAGTTCTTTCAACTGATTATAAGAAAATTCTATTCTGGTTCCTTTATTGTTTTTCTTATGTTTTTCGAGTTTATTGTATTGTCTATTTGTTAAAAATATCTTATCTTCGCCATTTTTTAGTTGATCTATTTTAAATTGAATACTAACGGGTATTTTTTTCTTAAAAGCGGATTTTATTTTTTCTTTCTGATTTTTGCTGAAATTTACGTTCACCTCCATTTATATAGTTAAAATTTCAAGTTCTCTTCAATTCCCATTCCTAGTTTTCTCTTCAAAAACATTGCTCCAACTGTTGGAAGTGCAACAAATCTTTCACCTAAACTAGCATCTTTTGATAAAAATCTATCCATTGCCTTATCTTGCAAAAACTTTATCTGCTATATGTCTGGAATTTGTGTCACTATGTTTTGCATAAAAAATATCGTGTTCCATAGCAGCTTGATCTAATTTATTTATACCAGGATCTCCTCTTTGTAGTCTTTTTTCGAGTTTTGTGCCAGGCCCCAGATACTGATAAGTTGGTACGTGTAATTCAAAAGGTAAATTGTTGATAAAATCATTCAAAAGTCCGCTACCTTCAATCATAGATGAACTTATTGCTGGCAAAACTCGCTTTAAATATTTAATTCCATCAGGTTTTTCAATCAATTCATCAAAGTTTGTTCGAAATAAAATCTTTAATCGCTTTCTTTTCGTTCAAAAAATTGTTGTTTCCCAGCCTTCTCTTGAGCATAAATATAATTTATAATTCCATCGAGTTTTGTCAAATCGTCGATATATCTGTACTCAATCTTATTATCATTGTATTTTCTTACACCTGATCCTTCGATTCGTTTTTCCCAAATTGGTTTAATCAAATTGATATATTTTTTACCTCTACTTGACTTAGGCTTCTTAGTAGATGGATCATTATTTTTGTAAATTGAGTCAGATTCCCATAAAATTTCTGTATACTTTTTCAAATCTTCTTCAGAATATAAATTATCTTTTGGAACGTCATTGTCTGTTAATAATCTCCATAAACCTTGAGTACCTTCGTACATTTTTTCATTAATAATTATATCATTTTGTTCAAAATTAACGGGTAAATTTCCAATCATAAAACTTTTCTTTTTTCTATCCCAATACAAACCAAATTTATCATCCTTCGCTCTAGGAAGAAATTTTTTACCAATTTCACCAATTATTATATCCGTTGTTCCAGGACTTATTGGTTCAACTATGGTAGAGTCTTCAATGATTCGAGGTCTAAATGGTGTTGAAGATGGTAATTTTGGCAATTCAAACTCAGATTCTGGAATCGAAATATCGGCAAATTGTCGTACAACTGGAACCAAATTCATTAAATTTTGATTATCGCTTAAAACATTTTCAATTTTGCCCTCAACATTTTTTTATTGCAGAAGTTACAGGTTGATTAATTTTTTGAATAAGTTCTTGTTCTTCTTCATCAATTCGAATCTGTTCTTTAAATTCTTTGATTAATTTCTTTTCGATTTGATCAAGTTTTTTCGCTTCTTCAGAAGTTACGTTCACCATTTATTTAGGAAAATTTTGAAACGTGGAACACGAAACGTGGTGGAACGTAAAACGTGAACGTGGAACGTAAAACGTGAACGTGGAACGTAAAAACGTGAACGTGGAACGTAAAAACGTGAACAGATTTACCGTTTTTCAGTTGTTTTCATAATGTAAATAAAAAGTAAAGATAATGTAAAAATAATTGTAAACAAATATTTTATCAAGTAGATTTGCCAGACCACTGAGCAGCATTTATATTAGAAAATTTATTCAAATAATTTACCATTTTTAGGCTTCAAAGTTAGATTAATAGTTTAAAAATCCGTAGTCTTCCTTCCAAATTTTATCACACAGCTCATTAAATTGGTTAAAACTCATATCAGATCCCACATAATTGTTATAAATCTTTCTCGAAATAGTGATCATCTTGCTTAAAAATACACAACATATTCAGATTATTTTCTTATAACTTGTTTATCAACCTTTGAAAAGCATTGGGAAAGATAGATACAAGATATGTTTTTGTGACGAGACATAACGAAATTATTCCTTAATAACGTCCTGATTTTCCAAAATACAATCATCAAAAACGATTAACGAATTGGGTTTACACTCGCTTAATGGAACTATGTCCTCAGAGGCATTATAAAAATGTGATACCTTTTTGCTTAAGTTTTTTCTCAATATTTTCAAATCTCTCTTGCAATTTTTTATAAGCGTCTTGTTCTAAAGATTTACTAAAAACATACAAATTGGAATAAGGAATCAAACCTATTGTAGATAAAATTCAATAATAAAGTTGTTTTTTTTCCACATCCACTTGAACCAACAATTAACAATCTGATTGGTTGATCTTTCTTATTTTCTTCAAAACGTTTGAAGTTTTATCTGATCTTTTTGCTTTAAAAATTTCTCCATTTAAATAGAAGATTTTCATCTTGAAGCAACGCTTGCGAAAATGAAGCTGTTCAAGTTGACTTCAGAAAGCTCTAAATTAAGTTTTAAACTTGGAACATCCTATACACTTAGAGGAAGAATCAAATTATTTTATCGGTTTAAGCGGTTTTTATTCTGACAATTTTGTAATAAAATATTAGTGAAAGTTCTCCTTATTGTATAGGATTTAGTGAGAAGAACATAACAAAATATTATGGTTTAAACAAAGGATATTATACTTTCGATCAAATAAAAAATTCCCTTAAAAATTATCTGAAAACATTCAAACAATCAGATAAATCTTTAAACTTTGACGAAAACAAGTTTGAAATGCAAAAAAAAAAATTATCTCTCTAATAAAATTCAAATAAAATCACCAGTAAGAATAATGTTTTCAGCAATTATTGTAGATTTGTTAGGGTTTGTTCAAGAAACTATTGAGCCAAATCAGGTATTTTTAGGAAATAAAACGCCAAAATTTAGACCTTTCGATGTAATTGAAGTGCACTGCAATCTCGTTGAACCTAGTTTTGAAAATCATACCGAACATTTACACAAAGAATCTGAAATTTTGTACACTTTTTTCCCAAATGTTGCTTATGGATCAAAAATCAGTGAAAAACCGAATGAAATCGATTATATTCCAATTAGAAAAAATATTAAAAGAATTCAAAAAATCGTTCTAACTATACAAGACTCTGAGGGAAATTTAATAAATAATGAGAGTAAAACAACAATATATTTAAGATTGTCGAAAGAATGATGAATCAAGGGGGGAACGAATCGTTCTTACCTTCAAACTTTCAAAACGAGTTGATAATGATGATAAATACCAATACTTTTATCTAAAAGATAAGGTAGCCCTCGAGGGCCACCTCACAAATATTCACAAAAAATACGAATAAAGACAATGTTAAAGAAAAATACAAAAAAAGCTTTGAAAACATAGATTTCTGACAAGGGTATCGAATCGCGACTCTTTCAAAATCTTCATCCTGACCCTGTTTTTATCAATGAATCTAGACTTTATACTGAAATAAAAATTACTAGTTAAATGGAGTCAGTTGTAGACCTACTCAACAATCAACTTACATTCAATAATAAAGACATTTGCACGATTGTCGAAAGAATGAAAATTTGGTTTAAGGCTAAAGATGTTGCAGAAATTTTACAATATTAAAATACTAGACAAGCTATCATAGATCATGTTAAAGAAAAATACAAAAAAAGCTTTGAAAACATAGATTCTGACAAGGGTATCGAATCGCGACTCTTACAAAAATTACATCCTGACACTATTTTCGTTAATGAATCTGGCCTTTATTCTCAAAATAAAAATTACTAGTTAAATTTTTTTTCTATCTAAATGGAGTCAGTTGTGAATCTACTCAAATTCAATAATAAAGAAATTTTAACATTTGTTGACGAAAATAATGAATTTTGGTTTAAGGCGAAAGATGTTGCAGAGGTGTTTAGAATATAAAGATACGAAGAAAGCAATTAAAGAACATGTCAAAGAAAAATATAAAAAAAGCTTCGAAAACATACATTCTGAAGGTAGGGGTGATTCGCCCCCGCCTTCAAACTTTCAAAAAAACACTGTTTTCATCAATGAAGCAGGCATATATTCTTTAATCTTGAAATCTAAAATGAAAATAGCAGAAATGTTTCAAGATTGGGTTTTAGAAGAAGTTTTACCAAGTATTCGTAAATTTGGTGTGTACAAACTTGAAAACAAGATTAAATATTTAGAGGACGAAGTTAAACACTTGCAAATTAAAGATGAAATAAAAACGGAAATAATCGCAAAACAAAGTGTAAAAAATTGACTTAATGAAACCAGACCTTGTTTGTAAAGATTTTGCTAAGAAAAAACACCATGTTTTTGTGTTAATTAAGAAGAATCACATGTGGGAATATCCTTATTACGTTATCAGAGCTCAGAAACGAGAAATACCAAACCGATTAAAACATCTAAAAATAAATTATCCTGAATTAGAGATTTTGTTCATTGATGACGAACCAAATTCTATCAATCTGTATAACCAAATGAAAGAATCTTTGAATATTTTATACAACGGAAATCATTTTACTACAAATATGGCAGAATCTCGACTGATTTATAGAATATCTAAATTACACGATGAAAATGTTACTCAATTTTACTAAAAACTCTTGAATTATGATATTTTGTTTGTAAATGTTTTTGATAATTATTTAACCATTTTATAGTTCTTCCACATTCACATTGAGTATCTTCATAATATAATCTATGGTGATTCTTCTTTACACAATCTTTACAATATGAGTCTTTCTTATCTCTACTATAGGGATGACTATTAAACTCTGAAATTTTTTTAGTTTCTTTACATTTAAGACATTCTTTCTCTTCCAAAGTTAATTTTTCTATTTTATCATACAGCTCTTTATGATACTTCCTATAACAATCTTTACAATTATAAATAATTCCATCTTTTCTACTTTTATCTTTATAAAAAGCTTCAAAACCTTTTATTTCTTTGCACATTGAACATTTCTTTTGAGCCTCCATTTATATAGAAAAAAATCTTTGACTTTCTCAATTCATATTCATAAAACTTTCCGGTTATTTCTTCATTATTTAAATCTTTTATACTATAAGTTACAGGATCTGTGTTATTAATTTGATAAATCACAAAGATTTCTCTTGACCAGTTGTTCTTATATTTGTTCGAAAATGTTTGTTTTTTACTAACAATTCTTACATGATCATTGATTTTAAATTTAGTTTTCGTGTGAATTTCAGGTGGAACATACTTGAAAACGGTCTCTAAAAACTCCTTTTCTGCATCCTTATCTACGTCTTTGGGCTTCATTTTGATTGTGCTGTGAACTGTATCGTTATAATTGTTTACGATTTTTTGAAGAATATCGATCCATTTAAAGTTTTTATTAACCTCAAAAAGAACTTTCATTCTCTCATTTTGAGTTCTGTTATATCTCTCTACGATACTTGATTTCTCTTCGTTTTCAGTATGATAAATCTTAATGTTGTATTTCCTCAAAACTTCGTTAAATTCTTTATTTTTGAACTCTAAACCCTTATCTGTATGAAGTAGGTTTGGAGGTTTGTGATTGATCCTTATGGCATCTTTTACTATATCTTCGAAAGCTTTTGAAATATCCTTGCCGTTTTTTCTTTTGATAGCTCTTGACCAAGCATATTTTGAGAAAGTATCAATAACATTTAACATATACTTGAATCCATCATTTTGATCTGAATAGTTAGACATTATAACTAAATCTGCTGCCCATAAATCGTCAATTCCTAATGTTATAATTTTTCTCTTTTTAAACTTCTTTCGTACTGGTGCATGAATTTCTCTAGCTTCAATCTCGATTTCTTCCTTATTCTTTAATTCTTTCTTTACTTGTTTTTCATTTGGATTCTTTATAAATTGACTCTTATTTGTCTTACATTTGGAACATTTTGCAGCAATTCTATACAACCCGTTTTGAGTTTTGAACGATTTTAGAATCTATATTTTTCGTTTTTTTCTTGCATTTGTGGCAGTGAATCAAATCATCTTCCATTTACATGTCAAAGTTTCCAAGTTTATTTAACTCATCTAATATATTAGATTTTTGCTTCGCCTTTATATCCATACGGTACTGTATCGATCTTATTTTCTAGGACATTTCTCTTATCATCTTTAGCGTTCAGTGCCAGCTTGTTTATGGTGATGGTATACAATTCATGTTTATAGCTTTTTATTACAGTCATCTCCCTAAATTCTTCTTTATCTTCGAACAAACATCTCTTCAAGTTTTCGATATTTATTGTTTTATTTACAACGCTTCTCTTAATTCCTTTACACCTAACTGGATTTTTGTCTAGATATTTGTACGAGTACATCTTTGACCTCAAACCACAAAATTCTTCTAAGATTTCCCCATTTAGTTCGTCTTTGAATTTCCCTATTACCTTCTTGTTTTTAGTAGCGAAACATTCGTGATCTTTTGGATAATCGCTCGTATCGAAATCATCTATATTTTCTTTAATAATTTTGTAAGGATCACGTTTCAATTCTAGGAAGTAACTGTCTGTGTCCATGTAACACAGATTCAAATCTGGATCAAACTTCTTTAATTTGTTGTAATAAAACTCGTACATTAACAATTTTGAAAGGTCAAGAACTGAAAAAACCTATGTAGATTGGCTTGTTAAATTTAACTTTCTGCTTGTACATGTGACTCGCTATTACAGTTGTCGTCAAAGATGTTAAAGCATTTGAAATTTGTTTTCTTAGCTTGTTTCATTTGAAAATTCTTCATTTCCTAGTCTAATATCACATCTGTTTCTCACATTTTCCATAGATTTTCCAAAAACAGAGTTGTTCATCAGCTTGTAAAAATCTTTCTCAAAGTCGCTTGTGGCTTTGGTTCTCATACTAGTATTAAAATCAATGTAATCTTTCATAAAAGGCTTCTGATCGAATGCAATAACTCTATTCACATGTTTTTAAAAACACCATTCCTTGTTCCAGATAGAATTTCAAATTTCTCGAATGAACAACATATTCAGTTTTATCCAGTAGAGTTGTGCAAAGTTTGTTGTTATAATGTTCTGGAGCAAGAGGCAAATCTTTATGATTTTCATGTAAATTCTTCGGATATTCTAGATCGACTTCGAGAATATAGCCATAATCTTCGTCGCCAGTGAGTTCCAAAATTGTTTCTTTCCATTCTGCAGTTGTGTAAGTTTTTGGATCCATCCACTTGATTTCGTTATATGGTAAATTTTGCATTAGGCCATACCCATAAAGGTTATTAGCATCAACGTACAACAAATAGTTTTCAGGCTTTGTCTTATCAAAATCTTTTAAATATTTGTTATTTGCTTTCACATATCGTTTAATACATTGAGAAATGCCTCCGCGAATACCTTTTTCGATCATCAAATACATATTATAATCACTAATTAATTGTAATTCTATATTCGTTAATTTTAACATAGCATCCCATGCAAGACTGGGAGCTGTTAGATAGTGTGCTGGATCAAGTTTATAGCAATTCAAACAAATATTCCTAAAATTTTCAAAGATATCAGCGAGCAATAGAACATCTTGAATGTTATAGAGATCGGAGTAATTTCCTAGATTTTTCTCTTTTAATTTATTCCAAACAGCTAAATAATGTTGAAAATCTTTCTCAGATATGCTCTCATCTGTCAAAAGTGAATAGAAATCTTGAATTCTCAATTCTTCTGTGTAATCAAGTTTTTCAATACTATCGATAAATTCATAGGGAAATATTCCTTTTCCAGATAGAATTTTAAAAATCTCGTCTTCGTCATTTGGTTGTCTATCTAGAAATTGCGTTCAGACCATCTTGTATAAAATGATTTGTATGCTTGAAATCATCTTTTTTGAGGTTTTTAGCTAACTTTTCTATAGACGATGCCATAAATCTGAACGTATCTACGAAAGAAAACTTGATGAACTTTCTTGGTTTATCATCTTCAAACTCATACCCATATCCAGAATTTACAGAATAATTTATATATTTCTCATCGGTGTTTTGCGATCAAATCAACGTTTCCATATTGTTTAGCCAATTCTTTTATGTACAAATGAGTATCGTAACATGACATATTGTGGCAGAAAACGGGAATATTTTGAGGAAATTTGAGATTCAAGTTACAAGATAAATGAGCAGCACCTCGAAATTTACCTGTTAAATGACAATGATCTCGTACTTTTTTTCTTGTTTGATTATCAAAACCCTCAAATTCACAAATATGACAAAGATTTGAATTTAGATATGCAATTTCTTCTTCTTCGGTCAATTTCATAGGTATTTGGTTCTTAGAATTATATTTTTTAGCTATGTATTTCGATAATTTATTGAGCTCTTCAAACAATTGTTTTGGAACATTCGGCAAATCTTCTTCATTTTTTGCTCGATAACATATCGGCTTGTACATACGATTGGTCACATTAGACACTAAGTATAGAGTAAAACCATATGGAATGTGCTTCTGAATCTTGGTTGTGATCGATTTTTGCGGATTGTTTTTGCATGTGGGAATCTTCTCTAATATGCTTTCAAAATCCATATAAATAACGTAAGGATGAGAAAATTTCTTTTGATAATTAATAAATGTTGTTGTTTGACCTGGAAACGGCATAATTGGCTTACAAACTTCGTGATTTTTACAAATTTCTAAATGGTCTGTTAAATCTCCAGATTTGTAGAAATGGCTTAAACATCTTCTGCATAGAAATTTTTTATTTTTACACTTAGATAACTGAGAAAATACAAGTTTGTTTAAATCTGTTATCAAAACATAATGAGATTTTTCATCTTGTTTTACATACAATAAATTGATTTCTAATTTGGCGTCATAAACTTCTGAAATTTGCAACGGAACAATATTGAGTTTTTTCATCAAAACTATAGACATTTACAGACATTTTCGGATAATTATACTTTGCTTTACTGCTTCGTTTTTCAAATAATTGTATATCTTTTAAAGACATTGGATACTCGAAACCTGAAAATATCTCGTCATTTACAAATTGTTCGTATTGTTTTGCTCTATCAGCATTCTTTTCAGGTTTTTCAATAGCACATCGGATAGAATAAATAAAGCAATAATCATCTTTATTTTTGATATTTATACAAGCTTTCTTATCTTTGATTTTCTTTGGTAAATCGATATATGATCCTGCGTTCATAAATTCGTGTTTATTAAGGCTCAAAATCAGTTGTTTACAGCGTTTTAATGTCCATCCAGAACCTCGATTTGGATGATTTGTCTGTTCTCGATGTGTTAATTTATTAAATTGCTTAGTAATAAAGTCGTTTATGTCAAAGATTTCGTCTGCTTTTATAGTAAAGTACATTGGACAAGTTTGTGTTTCACCGTTCACTAAAGTACGTTCGTATTCGCATTCTAAAGAGAGATAGCCCTTCATATTTTTAACGGTTTCTTGAAATTTTTCGATTAAACTTTTAATTTCTGGACGCAAAATAGAAAGATATTTGTAAATTGACATGAAATTTTCATTTAAATTCGTTAAAATGTATTGCTTGAAAAGACCATGGATAGAGGATAAAACTTCTACATCAATGATATTTTCGGGTTTCTCATTAAGAGTTTTGTCAATTTCTTCGATCATTTCAGACTTAGTTTTATCGTTTGTTTCAATGGACAATTTCTCAGCGATTGATTGAATTTTTTCATCTTTAAATAGATTGAGATCTTTTTTACTTTCCTTAAAATTTTTCTTTAGTTCACGCAATTTTTCTATATTATACATGTTTTGGTGATCGGCAATTTGATTTTCTTTAGCCCAAGTCTTCAAATAATTTAATTCTTTTTCATAAATATCTTTATTTTTCAGATGATTCTTTGACTTATAATGTCGGGTAAAATGATGTTCAAAAACATCTTTTTTGCAGTACGGGCACTCTATCTTTTTCCGCTCCATATTTAAAGAGCAAAAATTTGAATGTGCCAAGTTTTACTATTTAGTGAAATATCTTTTTATTAAGCTGAAAAATAGCAATAATTCAGTAGATTTCTAAGGATTTTTATCAAAATTTGATAAAAATCAGCACAATTTATGGTTAAACAGCCTTTGATTCTTCTATTTAAAGAAGAAAAATTTGTTTAACTAACACTTTGAAAAGTGGAGAATTTTACTAGAATTTTACACAAATCAGCACAAATTGTAGTAAAACAGCTGTAGATTCTTCTATTTATTATAGAAAAAATCTGTAAACTAAGACTTAAAATTATTGAAAAAATAGTATAGTTATAGTAATAAAAGTACTTTTATTACTATATTGGTTTGTAGGGGGTAATTTAAATTCTATAATACTATTTTTTCAATATTTTTTTTCTTTAACTTTTCCAAGATTTTTCATTAAGATTTTAATATATTTACAACAGAATTTTCGAGAAATATCGTTCACATTATCAACTTTAAAGCTAAAAAATTCGCAATAATTAGAGAAATTCAGTAGATTTTCAGGATTTTTCAAAAAACTCTAGTATATGCACCTTAAGAGCTGTGGTTTTGACCCTAAAAACACGTTTTTAGGGTCAAAACCCCGGTTTTTTGTGTATTTTGGAAGTATAGTGTTGATTTTTCACCTTAAAAGTGTAGAAGTATTAATTTTTTTCTATGTAAATGGCGCTGTTACAAGAGTTGAATAAGGTTGGTGATTTAAAGTTCAAAGAATACAAGAGATTAATAGAATTAGAAGAAAATAAGAAATACAAAATTTTGAATCTGGAGAAAATGAAAGATAAATTCGGGTTTACAATAATTGCCGAGTTGGAAGATTATAAAGTACACTTACCGAACAGATTTTTGACTGTTTTGGATGAAAAAAAGATTAAAGAATTGAACAAAAATGAAAAATTACACTTGGTTGTTACTGGAAAGAAGACTATTAAAGATAAAGACTGTGTTACAATTAACTTCGTGGAATAAAGATTTCGAAGATTTCTGGATTTTTTCATTAAACAGCTTAGAAATTAGAAGCCTACAATGAACAGTAAAACAGCTATAGATTCGGTTAATTTTTCATTCGTGAGTTACAGATTAGTTTATTGTCCTTTAAACAGTATTTTACGTTGATTTTCTGTCTGTCCCAAAAGTGAGCTAGAACCCTTACATTCATATCTACTTATATATATATATATATATATATATATATATATATATATATATATATATATATTATGCTAAGGATAAAACTAAACTGATAAAACTTTACAACTTTGCAAAACATTGAGTTTTGACCAATATGTTTTCACCATTAAGGAAATTTCTCACTGGTTGTTTAAAGGGAGCTTTAGTATGTTAGTGAACGAAAAGACGAATTAAAACTTTTTATTGTATATTGTGGTGAAAATCATTTTAGTCACCTATTAGCAAGTCAATTTCTTGGATTATAAAAGTCAAGTAGGTATTTTCTATAATTCACAATTGTACATAAAATACAGAATTCCACTCCAAAATGCTCACCAAAACTTTTTTTGAATTTTTTAAAGTTAGTGATGGTTTAAAATAAGATTTGTGTGATTAGAAAACATCGAACATACGATAACATTATGGGGAATTTTCTGTCAAATGTAAATGTGTTTCCAGACAAAAATGAAAAGGAATGTGTGTTAGTGACATTACAAGAAAGACCACCTAAGGGTGTGTAGGATATGTGTGAGAGCCGGAGGCTGTGATGTGGGGCGATGGTATCAGCCAGAGGTGTGAAGAGAACATAGCCAGCTGGGCGCTTTACTACACCGCCTGTGGTCACCCCGGCACCTACAAACTCACGGGATGTTCAAACAAGTATGTGTTTATATTATAAACTGAACATGCAAGAACAGTTGTACTTTTTTGGTTTGTCGATTTAAAAAATATATAATCGTTGCATGTTACACATACCTAAGTAAAATTTATCAAATTTTGTTATACCTCACAAATAACCTATTAAAAAGAGCCTTTTTACTTTTATTTTTAAATAGTTTCCTTAAATATGTAAAGTAATAAAACATGTTAAGACTTAACAAAACTGTAACTCATTAAATAATGCCCCCAATATAATATTATTGTAATTAAACAAACACTTTCTATTCTGAAAAGCCTATGAATGCCACTGTGGATCCAGAAATAGTATTGTAATGTGACCAAAATTACTGTAGTTCTAATTGTGTAATACAATCTTTAACTGGAGCACGTATGTTCTTACACTTCAACTCTTAAGTGTAATAATACTATTTCCTTAAGGTCCTTTACTGACATTAGTGCTGTTGATAAATCCATCTGACTGAAACATTGCAGTTGGGTCGGAGAAGGACGTCTTGACCAAAGTTTCGTATCCCATTCTTTATCCCAGTTTGTTTCTACGTTTATCTTGACTGGGTTTGCCATACAATCCTCGTGATGTAGCCTATACATGCTGTTTTACAATGTTTCAGAGCTTTACTGGATACGTTTGTAGTTTTAATTATCTAACATTTGGATATTAATTTTATTTCCTTTGTTAAAGAACCCCTACTACCCTACCCACCAAGTATATTTAATATTAAAGCTAATATTACAAATTGCATGCAATAACTACATTTACAAGATTTATGAAGTTTTTTATAAATATTTATTCATAACAGAAATTACTTTCCAAGTTTAATAAAGTCTGGTAAATTAACTGACTGGAATTCTTACTTATTGAGGCAAGAAAAGTTAAGCGACATTAAAGATTGAATGACGTTATGGCGTGCGGTTCCGAGAATAAAGAAACCTATTACTCCGACTGAATAAATTGAAACTAAGGAAAAGCTTTTAGTTTTTTGTCCCACTTTTCACGACAGCATTTTCATTATATCCGTTTTAATCTACTATTTACGTCAAAAGTTCCTTTTGTCATTTATCGTCCAATGTATTTCTGTTTTCAATAATCTATAGTTCTGTGAGAGAAATGGCTTTGTCGGTCTGGCACATAAATCAAAGAGAGATAAATTTCCGGAAAGCTGAAATCTGTTCAAGTCGCACAATCAATTTGCAAATGATATTTATGAGCAGCAGAAAGAAGGAAAGGACTGTCATAAACTGGAGGAATTAGAATAATGCAAATCTAACAGTCAGCTATGAGAGTGAGCGCGCATGTTTGTGGGGACCGATGACAACCCCCTACACGACTCCCGCTGGGCCCGCTATATTTATCGATATCCTTACTAATGTCCGATACCGGCAATGAGTTACGTTCCACCTACATTCAGCTGTATGCAATTAAACGGTCAGCGTCGCACCAACAATTTTGGAACCCCGTATTCCACCTGACATCTATGTATATTTTGGTGAATATAAAATATCTATGTATATTTTCGAATACGGGATGATATAATTTCATTGTGAGAATTACAACTTACAACTAAATGTATTGTAGATGTAGACGTTTATTTTATTTGTCATCAGATTAAAAAAGGCCCTCGTCAAGTGAAGGTTTTATACTTTCTTGCTCAACAATAATTGTTCTTTAGAGTAGAAAGCTGAACAACGCTCGTAAGCTTAAAAGGTTCTTCTGCATTTGCTTCCTAAAGAACGAAACATTCTAGTTCTAGTTACACAACGACGGATTGGGGCCCCCTGTTAAAGTTATTTGTAACCAGACAACGGGGGATTTGTTATTGACGATGGAAGGTGAGAAAGGATTGTAGGATTTCGAACATTAAGTGTGGCGTACCTATATCTTGGTTATTCATAGCCGCATCAAAATAAATGCCTTAGAGGTTTCCATACTCTAAACATATATAACGTGCCAATGCTTAGAATGTCTATATGTCTTTTTTCTGACTTTCTTCGTTCTTAATCTTAACTTTCCTTCACGTCTGAAAGTAAAAACTAAAATAAACTTTAATTCAATGGTGTACATCACGAATAAAGAGTAATGCAAATAATATTTTGTGTATTTACAAAGATTATCTTACAAGAAATTAACGTAACCGAATTTCAGAAATTTATCACCATTAACTTTCCATTAATAGAAAAATACGTCAATATAGGAATTTTATCATCTTCCTTGGATTTAAAACAATCTAATGTATAAGGTAAAATAAACACAAATAATTGATATACTTTGATGAATTCGCCATGATAAAAATAGAACAAGTACACGTTCAAAAACTTATCAAACTTATAAGTATACAGCGGTCAGAAGGAAGAAGCACAATCCACAATAGTACCAATACCAGACAATAAACATGATTTACATACCAGAAAACGTGAGAGATGCATTTTTTATTATCAAATAATATTTTTTAATAAAAATCTTCTCTGGCTTTATCAATAATATTACGACTGTTATTAGGCAGAACCTCACAATCCCGAGCCTTATAAGCACACTTCTCCATATTCATATTCCACAACCTATGTTGAGTAAATCCATACACCCTAGTTTGGAAATACATTTCCAGAAACTATAACTGCAATTAAGATGTGTTAAAAAAATGTCTATTCACACACATCTTACAGAGTTAAGATGTCAGGTGGTAGAATTCTATTTCTATAGAATATTATTACTAAATGCAAAACCATCTTCAAAAAATATCATCCACACAAGACTAGAAATATTCATTCATTCAGACTGGCTTTAAGATGGTAAAACTTGATGAATAGAACATTTACCGACGACATTTATTTAAAAAAAAAAAAGCAGTGTTAATTAACTTAGTGTAATGAGGCAACTATGCAAAATGAATTGTTATAAAAATTATTGTCATAAATAAACTAATAAAGAATGTTCAAGTCACCTGTTTGTATAGAATCAAATACTTTTACTTGCTAAGACACATAAATTATTTCGAGAGATATCAGATATTGCTCTGCCTCCCGTATATTACACCGCCTCTCAGACTTGAATTAGAACAACACCTACATGTCCCCGCAGGCTATCTGTTATTGGCCCGCTCTTTCTGCTAATAACGCTCCATATATCATTTTATCTTGTTAAACGTAATTAAATTATCTAACCTGTGCCACCACAACCGTTAGTTTTATCTATGTGGTGCCAGTTTCTGACACCACTATATATGCTTTTATTACATCGGAGTAACGAACCGTACTTAAAAGGATAGGTTTATTTTCAATTTAGTAGTAGTTTGTATTATTTCCATACAATTTTTTTTAATAAAAATGCATATCCACTGATTATTGAATCATCTGTTACAGGGTACAAATAAAAAAACATGAGTATAATAAATACATATGATATAGTAGTTAAAATACAATTTAGAGCTAGTGGTATATTTTTAAAAAGTAAAAATGTTATTATAAATAAATTTGAAAAAAATATGGCTTACTGGTCATTATTTTTACTGGATTTATTCTTTCAATAATTGATGAAAGATGTCAATAACATTTAAAGATACTTCAGTAGAACTTTTTACAACGGACATTCACAATCTTCTTCTTAGTTTGGTTTTTATTCGTCGACGAAGATTCCTCAAGAGCATTATTCAAAATTTATCTCGTCAAATTTCGTCAGTCTGTTGACGTACATGCATTATTTGCACTTCCATATAAACAAATTCACGCATTCTATTTGTAAACAGTTGCTATAGTCATTACGATTTATTATAAAATTATACTACAGTGGAGAAATATACGATTTATTTACATCACTTACAGTATACTTCTAATTTCTCTCATATAACTGAACATAATTGTTTTAGACTGTTGAAGTCTTTTATGAGGCATTTCAAAACAAATTGTTTGTTTGATCACCATTATACTAATAAAATAAGCTTCCAATAATACAAAGATAGTGACTTTTCTGTAACAGACCTAAATTAAAGATGTCTGCTAACATTAAACAATGGTCAAATCGCCATGACATTTTTATGATAATACATGAAATAGGAACAAGTGAATATTGAATCACTGTCAATTTTTTGTGTATAGTACATACTCTTGGATAGTAATTTTTATATGAAAGAACTGCCGGAGATTAAAAATTATACTTTCTCCTAAACTTTCAGAAATAAAACAAGTCCCACATTTGTTCGGTTAAAATACATGGGACCATAATATTTTATTAAGACGCTGTATAACGAAAGCGATATCAAGAACGTCATGAAATACATATCAATACGATATAGTAATAAAACTACATTTGGTTATGTTAAAACTTCGTATATTTAATTAAAAGTAGTTGGCTTTAATACAGTTTTTAACATAGCTTGATGGTTTATTTTTAAGTAATATAATTATTGTAAATTAAGTTAGTCTATTAAATGAAATACTGAAAATGTAAATGAAATGAAAATGTATGAATGCGTGATCCTTTTTTGGAATTAAAGCGTCTGTTTTTTTTATTTCAATGTCAATTCTATTAAAAACCAAACATTAAATTTTTTTTTAAAGTGAATTAACCATGGCAGTAATATTAAAGTTTTTTTTCAACTCTAGGCATTGAAAGAAATAATTATAAAAAAAATGTATATATATACATATGTATATACAATATATATATGTGTATATATATACATTTTTTTATAATTATTTCTATATATATATATATATATATATATATATATATATATATATATATATATATATATACATGAATGTTTATAGGCGCTTTTAAAATTAAATAGTATTTAGTAACATCAATAATTCTTTCTTAACCCGTTAACAAAAATACACAAATAAGCAGTATGTTTTGAATAAAGCGTAGATTTTAGTCAAATATCTTGTTGTCCAACAATTTTTAGATGACAAACAATTTTATTCTTATGGCACTAATGTATCTAATGTTATCTTCTAAAAGGTTTCAGATATACCAGTATTGTTGTATTCAACAAAACTGAATCAGCGCAGGTGTAAAAATACAATTTTGACGTATGTGTTGTGTTTATTTTTTTATCATTTAGTCGTAAATTTTGCTCAGCTGGAATTAGCGAGATTATGCGTGAATTATTCTAATAGCTTATTCCCTTGCATATGTTTTTTATTGACGACTTTTGGAGGTAAATAACAACTAGGTAGTAAACTGAATGAATTTTGTGTATTTTCATTTCTCAGTGTTTATTTGCCTAAGGTTTTAGGCGAACGCCAATAATTTCAAAATTAATAAAGGAAAATTTTTGTTTCATTAAACAGCAATATTTATCAAATCAAATACTACAATTTAGTGTGAAGCAGAACGAAATAAATTTGCAAAATATATCTCAAAATCCAGCTGAAACATTTTTCTGGGCATTAATAATATGAGGTTCTGAATCTCAGAAATAAATGGGTGTAAATATTTATCTCAGTCAAACTCTTAGTAAAATACTCGTAGTAATACAAAAGTATCATTTCAACATTGTCATCAACTAACCATGATAACAAGAAGAAAAGTGAACTGACGTAAACTCAGTATTCTGTGAAGCACAGTCATATCATATTTTATTACCATGTGATGTATTCGTGTATCTGAAATGTTAGTTGAACTGCTCCTCAACACCGAATGCTGCCATGCCCTGTCCAGTGACCCGTGGTCGCTGGGAAGTTCTCTCTTCGCACCTCCGTTATTGCCGATAGTATCGCCTCACGTTCGCAGCGGCTCTGGGAATGTACGGGGTAATAACACCAATCGTGTGTATTGTCGGAGAGACGAAATATAGCTTTCGGTTGAAACCTAGCTCTCAATCACGGTACTGTGTATTGTGGACAGGAAGAGAAAATTAAACACGCATTTCTTCTCTATTTACAGAAACACTACGATGTTAGAATGTCTAGCTAACATAATAACATCCAGTATTCTTATGCTAATGAAACTGTTTTAAATATTGTATTTACTTTGGTTCATATTAGCATTGATCTTATAGGATAGCCTAGACAACGAATACTATTGTCCATAACCAATAGAATGTATTAAATACAATTAAATAATTTTTTAAAGAGATGAATTTAGCCTAATCTCATAGTTAAACTGTTAGGCCCTGTATACTCCGTAATTATGTTGATCTGAGGTACACCAACCTACGTCGTGTCTCGTTAAAGTTAATATTTTTAATTTTTGAAATTGATCTTGAAATATCCTCTTAACACGTTGACTGCCGAAGGACTATTTGTAAATTTGCAACCTGAGGCCAATTAATAACTTTGTACATAGATCAATACACACAGTTACAAGGTTATGCACTAAATCAAAATATTTTTTATTGCAGCGACAAAAATGGGCATTGTATGGCAAACGTCAATACGGGTTTTCTAAAATTCCAGGCATTCATACACACAATACACATTCACGCATACAATTTTACAATCACGCCTCTTTCATTCATCGCCAATGCAACCCACTTAGTACAGCAGAGTCAGTCTTCTAACTGGGCGGTCTCCCAGTCGAATGCCAAAACCTCACCCGCATTATAGCATGCTTGAGACACCAAGAAGCGTTTGAGGCGAGTCTTTAACGCCTTAGGCCGAAAACATAGTGGAGCGTCGAGTCAAGAGTCAAGCGGCGAGTTCAAGGACCGCGTTTTTAGACCAAAGATGCAAGCGACGCTTCACAATCGTATAGTGGGGCGTCGAGTTCCGACGTCAAGCGGCGTTGCAGTCACAAGAATGATGGTCGGACAGTGAAGACGAGTTTTTGTTTGAAAACAGTGCATTAAAAGTGTTACAACTATCAAGTACAACTAGAAACTACGCTGTACACCCGGTAAATAAGGAACGACATAGATTGGGTGAATACCATCACTTATTTCCGCAACTGAAGAAATACCCTGATCGTTTTTTTCAATACACTCGAATGGATTATAGTACTTTTGAATATATTTGAATCTCATAAGTCCCCATATGGCCTCGAAATACACAAATTTCATTCAACAGCCAATAGAACCTGCAGAGAAGTTAGTTGATAACATTAAGGTAAGAACCATGTTTAAACTTGTGGTTTATGATTGTTTGACTTTGACTTAGTTTCAAAAATGTTAAAACCAAAGGAAGTAATTGATCATTTGAATTTAAATAACATTATTTATTATTACTTTAAAAACACATTACAAATAGCTTGTTATTTCACTTTGTGATGTAGGAAAATAGTTTATGCTGTTAATATGGAGAATAACTATTAGCAGAATTCCAAGAATCCAAATCCAAGATAGAATTACTACCCTCATCTTGCTGTGGTAAGGGCGTAGATGTTTTCAGAGTGATACACAGATCGGCTTGTAGATGATCGAGAATGTAGATTGGTGCTCTCAGATGATACAGAATGCTGATTTGTGTTAGTTGGATACGCGTATTTTATTACTAAGTTTTGAACTTTCATTTCTAAAACGTAATTTATCCACACCATTGATATGTTTTATGTGGGGGAGAAGGCTTTCAAAAAATTTGCAAATCTTCATCAGGTTTTTCGATGATTGTATGCCTACTTCCAACGTTTTTCTTCTAGTATAGCCAATTTTTTTTCTTCAATTTGGACTAACTTAGTTAAACTGTCCTTTTTTATAGCACTTTTCTTGAAGGTGTTGGGATGTACTAAGTCATCATTCATGTCTCTATCAGTTCTCATCTCAGTAGCCTCTGTATCGTTTGGAGGCTGATTAGATGCATAGGACTCCTCAATTTGACTATTTTCAAAATCAAAGTTTTCGTCGCTTGCCATAGGAACGCCTTCCGTAGCTGCTGAGTCCAAGCACTTGTTAGGTTTGATTTTCTCTTTTTAAGTTACCTGAAGTAGGTTCTCGTCTTGAACTGAGATCTCAAAAAATTCCAATAACATAAAATAGGGCCAATTCGACTTGTAAAATATGGTGTCAGCACCTGGATCCCGATCGCTCCTCTTGCATTTTTCGAATTTCTTTTCTGTAGTAGTCTCTCAGGGACTTCCACTTCTGTTGTGCATCTTTCACTGAAATATAAACCCAATTTATTACATTGTGTATGCGGAATCTATGATTAGGTGTGCATGATTGATAATTTGAAATGATTGACTCTAATCCAACCACATGGTCCTGTTTTCTTCGTTCAAGCCTATTACGCGAATCTCAGATCGTATACTTAGTTTATTTTAAAATTACAAACCTATTGGCGTTTAATACATTGTTGAATTTAACCTTTACAGAAATGACTTTACAGAAACTTCCATAGTTCGACTACCCAAAGACGTGTAGATATACACGCAGTACACATATCCGAAATTTGGGTTTTATACGGGTTGCTACCTTAATATATTATTACTCCGATGTAAAAACTAAAAAATAGGGTCCCAATCAGTCAACCTATTTGGCCTACCCTAAAAAGAAAGGTAAAGCCCCCTAAAATCACAAAATACGCCTACGGGCCCTATGTTGTACAAAAACTCCATAGTTTCGACTACCAAAGGACGTGTATATATACACGTAAGGATACTTATCCAAAATTTGGGTTTTATACGGGTTTACTATGTCCGTATGATAATTTTTCCCCAAAAAAACCGGAAGAGGGCTTCTCGAACCCATAATAGGGGCCAAATCTGAAATCCCATCAGCTGGTTCCTCCGATGTAAAACTCCGAAAATTGCGTCCTAATCGGTTAACCCATTCGGCCTGTAGACTGAACGAAAGGTCCGTTCGATGTACGTACGAAAGTACGTGACAACAATTGGGTTTTTGATGGAATCCATCATAAAATGAATCTGAAACGAAAAAAATACAAAACAATTTTCGTGAAATTCCTATGGTAATTGACGCAACCCAAAAACCAGACGTTGCTTAGTATTCTGGTAAGCAGCACCGAATTATCTGCAATTGTACAAAAAAACAACAAATTAAATACCAAAATGTTTCTATAAAAAGGAATTTTTCTGTATATTACTATTTTTAAAATTAAACCTGTCGCTGTTAAATTATTAAGCCTAAACATTTTTTCAATATCTATAGATTTTTCAATATTAATTTGGTTTGATTTTTCAGGTACTAGCAACAGGAGCTTCATTCAAAAGCATATCCTTTGCCTTTAGAGTTGGGGCGTCAACAGTTAGCAAGATTGTAAAAGAAACAGCTTGTGTTTTGTGGAATGTATTGCAGCCTATACACATGCCTACTCCAACAGAAGAAAAATTCGTCCAGGCAAGCGCTGAGTTTAAGGAATTATGGAACTTCCCTAATTGTATAGGCTGTATAGATGGCAAACATGTGCGTATAATGTGCCCACCACACTCAGGTACATTATTTTTTTAACTACAAAAAGTACTATTCAATAGTTTTTTACTAGCAATCTGTGATGCCAAATACAGATTCCTTGTCATCGATGTCGAAGGATTTGGAAAGCAGAGTGAAGGAGCTACATTCAATTCATCTGATTTTTTACCACTTGTTGAAGAGCAAACAAATCAATATCCCGGCTAATAATTGTTTACCTGGAACTGATGTAAACATGCCTTTTGTTTTTCTAGCCGATGAGGCATTCCCCTTATCAGCGCATTGTACTCACACCTTACAGCTCAGAAAATCTAAACATAGAAAAATGCCTTTTTAATAAAAGACATTCCAGGGCTCGTAAAAGTATTGAATGCACGTTCGGCATTCTCAACTCAAAATGGCGATTACTGTCAAAATGTATTGAAACAAGTCATTACACTGCTGATTGTTTGGTTAAAGCGGTTTGCATTCTACAAAACACCATAATTGACAGAGAGGGCTTTGAGAGACATCTAACAGAAGTCGAAACTGATCAACCAAAGAACATTCAAAATTCCAAGAAGACCACGGCAAAGAGGTCGTCAGTCGTCTGAGGCTCTTCTTATTCGGGAAAACTTTTACAATTTATTTTAAAGAAAAATCCTATCCATTTTCCAAACTATTAGGTATAATATGTCTTTAACATTACTACTTGTAGCAGTTATTTTAAAAAACAGTAACTGCATAGTGCACTGAAATAACAAATGAAAAGAAATTAAAACTGTTACTGTTATAATTGTAACCGTAGGTTATGCTTAATAAAACAATTATTTTGATACGTACCTGAAACAGTTATTTTCCTGTCCCCACCTCCTTCCACAGCTTGTCGAGGACATACCTATTATGGTGATTAGCCAGTTGCTGGTTCCAAATGGACTCACGAGATCGTACTGACAAAACAAAAAGATTCTACGTCCATTTTTTAGGTTAATGAACACGCGCTGTCAACTGTGAAATCCAGGAGTCAACTGAAGCAGCGCTTCAAAAGAAATCGTTGGTGAATTCCCGAGCGGCGAGACAAGATTCATGTATATGCATGAGAAGTGCTGCTAGGCGCGTCACTAATGTGCTGGTCAACCTAACTATACGGTGGATTTAATGAAGCGCTGCTTGACTCGCCCGCTTGACTCTTGACTCGACGCTCCACTATGTTTTCGGCCTTAGGCGTTGGGAGCATCTTTAATTGAATTGGGCAGTATGTTGAGGAAATGCACACCCGCTTGCGAGAGTATACGTTCATAAACCAAGGCACATTTACTCATACAAAACAATTTTGTTTCCAAAATGTAGAGGCAGGCAGAGTCAACAGCGTCAATCTCTTGAAAGGGCACAATGATGGAAAAATGTATAGCTGGTAATAACCGTTTGCAATAGAATTGTACAGATTAACATATTAGAAATATTTGAATTTAAATTTGGAACTAATTGACATTTCTATGAACTCAAAGTGTGTTATGATTTTTGAAATAACAAAATAACGTATACAGCTATCGTGTTATGGATATAGCGCGCAATGTCGACGTTTGAGTGGCTCGTGCTGTAAGCCACTCCAGGATCGTGCTTTATGACTTTCTTAATATTAAAATAACGTATACAACTATACACTGTTATGGATATAGCGAGCATTGTAGACGTTTGAGAAGCACGTGCCGTAAATCACTTTTTAATAGAACTCTGACAAACGCTTATTCTTTTTAAAACTGCCTTATTGTAGTGATATATAATTACCGAATTCTCTGCCTTCGTTAATTGAATGCTGTTGATCACATAAGGCTGTGCGGAATATCACGGATGTTGACCAAGTGCTGAGTGAACGCTTGGCCTCAGCAAACTATTTCTGGTCTGTCAGCATGTAGCCGATTATGGAAAGATTACAAAAGTTGTTGGATACATCAAACTTGTCCCTGAGAGTTGTGAAGTGATGACTGAGAGAAACGCACAGTACTGGCATCTAATAATTATTATTATTTCCCCCCTCGTGAGACGAGTGGACGGACAACCTGAACCCTGGAATCTCCATCTAGAGTAATTTAGGCAGCGGCCATCAAGAGGACTTTTGGAGATTCTCAACAGTAGAGACATGAGATCCAAGTGTTAGTAATTCGGTGTCCTGAGGCGGTCTAACCTCGCTAAATGTCATGCACGACAAGAAGACGGTGCTATTGGTGTCTACGTCGCACTTACGAGAAAGAGATGAATTATACCTACGTTTTGTCACTTGTACAGTGTACAGGTCACTCCAAACATGAATGAATGAGTTTTTCTCTATTAGAGAACGTATCTTAGATTTAATCGTACAAGCTTACTGCAGACTTATGTAGAATTTAATATTTCTGCAGCTCCAACATTCCTAATCATCATAATTATAAAGCCGCAGCCACCTTGCCGCATATTGTAGCATCGTGGATGTAACATTCGAACGTTAGACTTCGACCATACTTTAAACATTAGCCCATAAGTACAATAATGCCTTCTTTGTGGGAGAGGGTACGAATCGTCTCAAGGTACAAGTTACATATTTAAATCAATTTACTTTTATTTTTTGTGTTTTCCTCATGAAGCCAACGTGTTTTTTTTTAGCAAAATGACGTTATTCCACAACCGTAGTTACGCCACTATTGTAAAAAGCCTCCTGCGAGTAAACTGCACGCAGTTATGCGCGGCGTGACGACGTAGAATTTACGTGTTGGTGTTTGAAGGTAGGGTGGGAGGCATCGATCCTAGGGGAGGTCTACTTTACCTGTATATCGACCTTACCTGGCACCCCTGTGGTCTTGGTTGTTGTAAAACTCTAACTCACATTGACTCCCATCGACTATTCAGTGTTCTTCAAGAATTAGAAAAAAATATATTAAACCTGGGGGGGAAAATTTTGTTTTAATATAAGAAGATTGGCTTTGAATTTTTACTTCTTTCAGTTACATGTTAAGTTAATATTCAAATGTAGAACTTCAACGCCTGTGTTCGTTATATCGTTTAAAGATCACGAGAGTACTTCCGATTAAAAACATACAAATATTTTGCGAACACAATGGAAAAAAACAAAAAGTATGAAGTGGTGAAGTGTAATAATAGTTGTTCGCATTTCATATTGCATAATGGAACAAAAAACCTGTGTGTAAATGGAACACTTCGCTAAGTGTAATTGGATATTGTTATCACACTGGAGTTCTACCTCCTTAATTCCAAACTTGTTCACTATCAATACTTGGGAGGTATATTCTAGCCAAAATTTTATTCCAATGCGTACAATTAGAAGAGGCCAAAAACCAGTTATTAAATTTACTACTTTCATCATAGGGTTCACCATATCTCCTTGAATAACTACGTACGTTCCTTTTTGTCACAGCAACCTGTATGTAAATTTTTGTAAAACTGTGACAAATAATAAGGTTCATGTAATGTTAATAGACAGGTGGATAAATTTTGTTCTCTGTATTGTTTAGTTTGAGTGCTTAAACTTCACTTAGTTTTATTAATCAGTTTCCTGTTTTCAGACTATCTGCTACTTTGGTTTACGAAACTGCGTTGTAGCGATAGCGTATACATGCGGTGTGGCGATAGCTTGAAACTGCGTTGTAGCGATAGCGTATACATGCGGTGTGGCGATAGCTTGAAACTGCGTTGTAGCGATAGCGTATACATGCGGTGTGGCGATAGCTTGAAACTACGTTGTAGCGATAGCTTGAAGCAGCGGTGTGGCGATAGCTTTGACATGCGATGTGGTGACACTGAGGAACACCGGTGTGGAGGTAGCCATTGATCTGAAGGATGGCCCCGTCTTACCTGAATATTTAACCCTTTAATGAACCTACCAAATTTTATAGTAAAAGCCACCGAAACTTAGCAAGTAATCAAAGATATGATAGGTTACGGCAAAACCTTCAAATAATTTTTTAAGAGGTATTCCAAGTCCAGGTATACTATATAAAGGCGTTTGGCTGGATCGTCAATAAAATTAACAGTATCTGATATCCATAAGACATTGAAAGTGTGTGGATGGCTGGTTTTGGAAGAAAATGTTACCTAATTTAAGTTTAAAAAGTAACGGAAATAAGCCATTTAATTCGAACTTTACCTACCATAACTTCTATCTCCAAAGTCAGTAATTCTGATTACGTATATCTTCCTTTTGCCTTTTAATTAGCCTCCTCTTCACTCTGCTTTGTTTGGTTTGTTCCTCTGCTGTCTTATCCATTTTAATAACCCTAATTTCGTAGTTTAGATTCCCTGACATGCCTGTTGCATTAAACTTCTCAGTTTTAGGCATTTTACATTTTAGAATACTACAACTCTACAAAAACAAATAGGCTAATCAAGCACTCAAACACAATAAGTTTATGCAATCCTCTAAGAAAAAGTTTACATTTTATAAAAATTATGGTTACCAGAAAAATATTATTCATAACCTACCAGCCGCTGCAATTAATTACTAACATCTGAAACAATATCAACTTAGGGAACTCCCCAGTAATTAACAACGCAGAGCATGCCTACCCAAGGTTTTATTTGTTTAGAAAATACCGATCATGTGTGGCTATAGCCTCAAAAAATTAATGCAAGAATTTAAAATAGTGTTTTACCTTATAATAATAATATATGTATATAAATACACGTATATTTTTTCCTGCATAAGCCAGAGAATCATATATTGGAATGAAAGATTACTATTTTTTGACCCAAGGCAATATGCATCTTCTCCCTTATTCTTATTTTTAAATAAGAAAAAAAAGAAACAAAAAAAAAGAAAGAACAAACCACATAGAAAGAAAGAAAGACAAGTTCTTTCTTTCTTTTCTATTTTTCTTCTTATTTTTAAACATATAAAATCATAAAAAATATTTAACTATTAATCTTTAAAAATGGGCTAGTTTACTACCCTGCTTTATGGGATCTGTTACCTTAGTCTTCACTGTTTGAGACAAGATACAAGACTGTAAAAATAATCTGTAAAAAGAACTGGCTGTCCTAAAATGAATATATACAGTGCATTGTGTTTACAGGCTTTTTTTAAACAAGGTATTCTTCGAAATTTGCAATTATTTGTATTTCACAATCTGCTATACATTTTTCCAATTGGAAATAACATTATAGTTTTTGTTTTTTTTTATTCTTTTAAAAACATCATTAGTATATATTGGTGTTTTGTTGAGAAAAGAGCAATAGTTACAAATTAACTTTCCCAACGAAACACAGCTCAGGACCACCGCCGTGGCACGTCACACCGCTGTGGAATGTTTGTATATCCAATCGAGCGCCATGCCGCCGCCGCCGCCGAGCCGCCGTGCCCGTTTGTTGAGAAATGTCGCCGCTGTGTGCCTACTCTACTTCACCTTATCGATCACCGCAACACGCTGGCCCAGGTGGGGGACTCCTTGGGGGCTCGTAACCGCGGGAAATTGTAAAATACGGAGACCGAGTGTTCCCAGACCGCGTACTACTTGGTGTTTCACCTCCACTACTACTGCTGGGCCCCAGTTAACGTGTCGTAGTGAGAGAGAGCTGGAACAAGAATCCAACTTGTGACACACACAATAAACTCTGTTAAATTAACCAAAACTTGTATTGCTCAGACCATTACTGTTGCATGGTAACTGAATAACTTACATACACATTGATTAGTTGTGTTAAATATACGTATGTAGATTGTGGTTTTGATGTCAGCATGCTTAAGAAAAATAATAAATAAGTACAAACTAGTGCACAGGGTGTCGGTGTATGTATTGAAAGAGAACAAGTTATACAATAAATAACTATACTATCAAAGAACTAATTAATAGTTATATAGTTTACGAAATTGATTAAAAGTTAATCCAATATGTACGCTGCTCTTATTAAGTACGTTTATTATATGTTTATTTGCATAATACCATAACTTTGTAAGTTACCTTGGTAGTATGTGCCTTTGTATCCCCCCTTTCTTGTCTCTGTCTAGTATAAACTATTAGGCCTGTTATAGGAAAGTTTAGATCGTCAAATCTAAAAATTCCGTGGTAAAAGTATATACATTATAAATACGGTGGGTTTTGAAGATGTTTGTATATTTAATACTCAATCACAAAAAACATAGCTGAAAAGTTTGGACGAAATTAGGCATGTGCATTACTTAGATATCAGAATCGAGCAGACATTTTTATTCTGACACATCAACCACAATACTCTTAAAATTTACTGCAAAGATAGAAAATAATTTTATGACGGCTGATCAAGTAGCGTGTCACGGTATTTTGAACGTATTTACATGAATAAATACCAGGTGTTGTGTTATGTATAATATAGTAAAGACAAATGGTAGCCTATTATCTAACTTTTAATATAAATGGCAGTAGTGTCGAATTCTGTACAATTACTTTATTCTGGATTTACTTATACAACAAAATTGAGAATGTCTACATGTAAGGTAGTAAAAATTGATTTCCTTTGACATGTGGAACGGTGTATCTACAGCAGGTAAAGGAACAAGAACAATTCAACTAACCATTCGCCCCGTAACTACAATTGGAGCTGAATGGCCTGCAAAGCAGGTATTAATATCATTTTAGAGAATTAAACTAATTCTAAACATTATGATTCAATCAGAACAATTTGAATAGTTCATGTCTTTGTCTGTTTGTGTATATGCCTACGTAGGTCGTGCACACTCTATCTCGAAAACCGTTTGACGTACATTAAGCAAGGAATAAGATTTAGCACCAATGTAGGTCTATTGAAGAGTAAGGTTTAACCAGTAGTTAGGATTTTTTACTTCATCCCTTGTACCCTAAGTGGAATACAAGCGCCGGAAGTAGACGCTTTGTGACTGTAGTAGGCTTCACAGTACAACGTACATATTATGTATACGAGTGCGTCTGTAAATTGTATCCAAAAGAGTTCTTTTGTAATCATTGGTTTCATATATATATTTCACCAACGAAAGACCATTATCTGCACATGCGATTCAACATAACAAACACCATTTATAAAAATGAATTTTATCATTTTATTATTCAACTTGATCTGACGACCTGGGACTTGAACTGAGGAACCGATCGGAAATGCGGCCTTCGGCGCCACCCCGCACTTCTGACGAATAAAGAAAAACATCCCTCGAGATAGTGTCCAAGTTCAAGCTCAAATCACGTGAGCTCAAGGTTAGCTTTGGAACTACTGGTAACATATTTATGATAATCTAATCTAAACCTACTTATATCTCGTTATAATAAGCTGTAAATAGGAACAGAGTAGCCTCCTTCACGCTGAAATCGCTTCCTTTTGGGAGGCATAAGAGAAAAACCGTTCTTCATAATGACATGTAGTTTTTCACAACAAGTCAAATAAAGTCTGATCATTCAAATAATATAGATTTTTAAGTCCAAGGTAAGAAAACTTTTCACAAAATAAGGGCATCTAGATAGTAAACACTAAAGTACCGTGCTTTCTCTAAGAAAGCTTCGAACTTCGACTTTAGGATTCCTCCAAATTGGTCTAAAATAGTTCAAGTGCTACTGAAATTTTTGAAGAGCTATTTAACCAAACATATGAAAACACATGGAGCACTTGAAATTGCAGAGAAATTCGGTTAAGTATTTAGATGATAATAGTAAAATCTTCAGGACTGATATTAATGGACTTCAGGACTCCAAAACACTGCTCTATAAACTTAAAGTCTGGAGGGCTTTTTATGCTATTTAAAAAGAATACTCCTATGTCGTTCCTATTATTCGGCAGAAAATTGTGTGCGAAGCCGCGGATGGGAGTAAATGCTAGTTGCTTTATAAAACTTCATAAATTGTATAAAAATTTCATACTTACGACTATGAATGGAGTTTTACCGATATTATAAACAATAGGATTTTATTGATAACATTAAGTTTATAAGACATTTTTTAATTGTCAGTTTTCCACTGCATGCAGAATCACAAAGTCATTAAAAATTAGGGGTTGCCGTTAACTGGGGATTGAGTGCGATACGATGCAAAGTAATTTACTCACCTCTGTTACACAATGAGTTCATCGACACAATCCGTGATGTCTATAACTGGTCGATGTTTTGCCAGCCTACAATGGCTAGCAATGGTTCTGTTTGTTTGTCTCGCTCTCTTTGGAAGCGCTGTCAGAACCGGCCGCGGCCACGGCCTCTGAAGCCCGTATTACGTTTTCCTAGAAAAGTTGTAACACCAAATGTAGACCGATGTGTAGGTCTACTGGTAGGCTTGCACGCCGCGCCTCACCGCCTTGAGTAGTGGTTGGCCACACGGACTGACATTTCTTGCTGAAGAACATTGCAAAGATACTGAACAGACGACATTAAACATGTCGCTTCCAATAGAGCTGTCAAGATAGCAAAACATGCTCTATTCTGTAAGCTGGTTCAAAAACGTATGTATGTAACTGATTCAAACACGAAGCGTTGATAAATACTTGCGAAGTCTAATTTTGATTATTCTAAACACAAGTTAACACAATAAGGAATGTTTTTGATTCACAACCCATAAAAGTCCAAACCATTTAAAAATGTGAGCTTATGCCTGGGTATCACATTCTATTTCTTCTTATATTTTATTCGAAAGGTGTACTACTTTATCTTTTCTACAATTCTTCTTTATAATTTACTATAAAGGGCATGTTTTACTGATTAAACGGCCTAAAAAAGTGAAATGTCTGATAAATATACATCGAAATAGATAAAAGTCATATGAGACCGCAATCATATCCGATTTAACCACGTTCAAAACAACTAGTTCTTTATAATATAGAGCACATGCGAAAAAAATCATCCGATCACCGTCTAGACTCGAGTCGGTTGGTATGAATAGGAGACTATTGTACAATTTTAATATAGAATAGCCACAGAAATCAGGATGATACCTAAAGAAACGACATGGTTCTGTGGAATAAATAATGGATGGAATGGAAATAAGCAACGTGTATACTTAACTCAATAATATGGGAAACTGAAGCTGGAAATGTATTTTATGACCACGCCCCTGGCCCCAAAAAAGATCAGTAAAAGACACACTTGCATCTTTGGCTTCCTGGCTGAAAGTAATGCAATGGCTTAATATTCTTAGTGCTAAACACTAGTCTTCAATAGACAATCAATCTGAATTGTTCTTCTATCATGCTAACAGACAGAAACAAATTAAATTCATAGTTCTAGCTCTTTCGATTCTAGGTATATTTTCTTTCCAGGTCTGCAGCCCGAGAGGAGCAACAAAGCCCCTCATAAACTCTTATCCCTATGTTTGTTTTCTCTGGAGTGAAGTGGAGTGGACGAGCGTGTGCCGTCATAACGAGTTTACAGTCCACACACTTCAGCAGGTTATAAGGCGAAGTTGTCCGAGTGGTGTGGTGTGGCGCGTGCACTTCACCGGTGTCTGTGTAGCCGGCCGCCCTGCCATATTACCATCAGGTTAAGGCAGGCGTGAACGGGCTTCTGACTACCTCAGTACGTAGAAGACATTTTCAGGATCTTAACATTACTAACTTCACTTACCAGAAATTCGCGCCGCATAATCTTGCTAGATGGTAATCTAGCAAGATTACCATCAGTAAAAAGTGGCCGTTAACATGCTTTTGTCTATTTCAGTATTTAGAAGACACTTGCTTTCAGGATCTTAAGATTGCTGAATTCTCTTACCAGTGTGCCTCGCCTGGCCGGATAACAGAGACGCAGGTCACGTTTTACTTACAAATAATAGTTGTCGCGTTGTGCTTGGGTTGTAAAGATAACGGACTTACTTCGTTAGCCCATCGGTACAAGATAACACTATCGTTGAGGATTTATTTAGGCTTTTGACGTGTTTGCTTTCCTACATAAACCCTATCTAACATTTAAATTACAATTAAGAGATGTATATCTGAGGATAAAAATTCCTAGTTTTGAGGGTAAGTTATTAATGTTATAAAAGTGAATTAAAGGTCAAAATAATTTTCTAATCAAGTATACGTTTTTTATATATATTAAAAAAACATTATACATAATTCGGTAGAAATGTGAATAGCCTTTTTTATATGTATGTTCAATATTGAAATAAATATTGTTGCAAATTGTAATCCTTGTTCATTTATTATTTTTATCGAATACGATTTTAAATACTGATATCATTCTTGCTTTTTCAGTGGTAACCAACTATTCCTCAAGTTGTTGTTTTCTCTTATTATAAGTGGTTAGACATTTTTATCTCCTTTGATCCTTTGCAATGGCTATGATAAGGACCCCAACTGTATTTAAGATTTCGAGAAAGCCATAATAGTCAAAAAATTTACTTCCAAACAAAAACTACTGATCATTGTTGAACTGTGGCATAACCTAGCAAACATTTAACACAGTATACAATTTTAGTAGTAATTTCATTCATGGAATTGTAACACTGCTCTGTATCACGAACGAGAGAGATAAAGTTCAATAAGAGATAAAATCCCTGCCAACCGATACATCAGCTTAAGTTATTCCAGCCAAAACACGTGACATGTGGTGCAGTTGTTTCGGTCGCAGTCACTTGTAAAAAGCCATTGTGCGTATGTAAACGGTATCGGGGACAATTTGTAGGGTGCGGTACATGTCGAGACCATGTCAGTATAATGTGAGTGTACCAACAGCTGGCCGAGAACTGAATAGGGTTTTTACAATTGTATGGTTTTATAAATATTATATGTGAAAAAGTGTCCTCTATGTATATAGTATGAAATATACTAAATTAAAATTGTTGAAACAGTGTAAAACAATGCTACATATATGTCGATTTAAATTCAAATTTACTATGTAGCAATGCATAGAAGAGCAATGGTACCTCCAATTATGGTAAGTCGTGAATTGGAATGTTGTCACTTAAGCTATAATTAACTAAACTTATTGAGTGTCTATCACAATTACAAAAAAACTTAATAAATTGTAATTAATTAAAACACACAAAAAATAAGATCATTGCGTAACAATTACTACTTATTAACAGTATTTTTAAAGCAATAATTTAACCACAAATGGTTATGAAAGTTTAAATTACTACAATATAGAAGCATTGACATTAAATTAAGAACACAACATAAAGAAAACTTAAAAACTCCTTAAAATTAAGAATGGCAATATATACATCAGAATAAAGGAACAACAATAACAAATAGAATAAGTATAAAATAACAGAATAATCATTGATCATTGAGGACAAATTAAATTCTCTAGCTGAGTTGTTTGTAGGAACTGGTCCAACAAGCCATCCAGGAGGAACTCACAGAACTTCTTTCTGGCAGCTTTTAATAATGTGTCTATATATTCAAACATACAGTAAGAACATCAAAAGGAGCTTAATTTGAAGTGTTTGGATGAATTGATCCAATTTTGGATTGACCTTCCCAGTTGACACCGCTGTCTAACTGAATGTGTAGATACATTGTTTAGCTGTCATCGAAAATAGTAATCATAGCTCTTTCATTTCTCTGGAAATTAGAATGGTAGTTTATGGAAAGTGATTTTTATATATTACAAAGCAGGCGATTTTCAGAGAGTTTTAATAATGAAACGTAAGTTCAAAAATGTAAGAGCTAAAGACAATTTGAACGATAAATGTAGCATAATTTGAAAGTCATTTTTAAGAAGATCATTAACTTAGTTAGGAAATAAAATAGTCTCAATTTAATGATATGCGGGTATTATGAAAAAGGAATATTTTCTCTGCCAGGGGTTTACTCATTCTTTCATATTCAGGGTGAGGCAAAATACCATAAAAGTAGTTGTGGCTCCATGCAGCTTTCTCGAAGTGACCCATAAATAATATATAAACAGTGACGGTAAAAAAACTATAATTATTTTAAAATACAAACCTATCACATTTTTTAGGCCATAACATCATTTTCTGACTTTAAAAACCAAAACATTTGAGAATATCATTAAAAACCCAAAAAGTTAAAGATGTGCATGTGAAACCTCCTCGGTTTAATTACGTACATCTGCTTTAAGTAGGAATTGAGGCAGGTTTGCCAATTTTAAACTAGTACTAGATTGATTCAGTAAAACAAAGTAGTATTAAGAAAACAAATAAAAATAGTGAATCTGGACTATAATGGAATCATAAACCAATTACTAGTAACTTGAAGCTTGAAATAACATGAGAAGTACAAGAATAGCTGTATCGTCTATGTTGCTTTTAATTTATGTGTATGTATATTTATACAATATAATTGAATGGTATAAAGTAAGGAATCTGTGGTGTAATGGTAGCACATTCACCCGGCAAGTCAGAGATCCGTATTCGAGTCCCGGCGGAGCAAGTTCATTTTGTGATTCAATGTTTATTGAAAAAATTAAATAAGGCTATTGCCATTTATACAAATTTAATTTATATATATATATATATATATATATATATATATATATATATATATATACACACACACACGGGTTGGCTTGATGTAAGTCAACTTAACTGTATAACACTCAACAGTGTAAAACTAGATCATTCTAGTTCTCATCAATATTTAAATCACGTTAATTGTAATTATTTTTAAAATGGTGAGCTTTCATCTCTATAGATTTATAGCGTTTGAAATATTAACATCACACATGTTGTCTATGTATTTCTGAATTAGAGAGTCAATCAGGTGATAAAATAATTTTTTAACAAATTGTAAAAAAATTTTTAAAATAAATTCATTTAATTTTTATCTTAGTTACAAATATAATGGATTAGTTCAACTTTGTTTGTTGCAAATAGCAATTAATTATTAAATATGTGATTATTTTAATTCAAGTCGTCATAATATTTAAAAGCACAGTTTTATTATATAATTAATATTAAAATCTTTCAATTAAGTTCAGCTCGTTATCTAATGCACAGTTAGAAAAGCAATCTTCCTCCTGAGGTGAAAATAGTAAAATAAATCACCCAATAAATGTTATGAAGAAACTATTTGTTTTCAAAAACATTTAAATGAAATTTAATCAACTTTGTATAGAACGTATGATAAAATTTTAATTAAGAAAACCGTTGACACATACTGTTAACGTTGTAGAAATACTCTCCGAAGTACCACTTCCTATGTTCCCCAATACTCTCTTATATACCATTGCCCATGTTATGCTTCATACTCTCTTAAGTTCCATTTCCTAGATTAGTTTTATTAGTCTTGGTACTTTCTTAAGTACTGTTTCCTCCGTTAGGCTTGTCACTATTTTAATACTATTCTCTACGATAGGCTCATTCGTCTCCTAAGGACTATATGGCCTCGGTTATTCTTTTTGTATGTGTATGAGTTACATACGAAGTCTACAAGTTTAGTGGTCTGAGCGTGAGTGTGTGACTTTAATGGTTTAATGTTGACAACGGTAGACGCCTTAGTGCTTGCTGGATGTTTAGAGTATGGTGTTCAAGAACTCTCAGTATACAGCTGCAGTGAACGTGTTCAGATGAAAATGTGTTTTCTATAATTACAAGTTCTTCTTAAACTATCTCAGGTATTTGACGCTTTATACGTCCCGTGCAAGTCTTATCATGGACATTCAAATTTAACAAGCCTAATAACGATTGTGTGAAGATTGTGTCATATTTAGATTGTTCGTACCGAGTTGATTAAATATGTCAATACCCTATTGCTGATATACATGTGCAAAAGTATGAAAATTATGAAATAAAAAATTGAGATAGTGTTAAGTTTAGTTCGGTCGTTCTTCCTTATTGTATTGCCTACTTCCCGGGCTCCAGAAATTACGATTTAAAAAAACAAACAGTGGGCATAACGTGTTATATGTTATGTGCCACACTGACAGAAACTCATTACAATACAGAACAATAACCCTCTTTTACCAAAATACCCCCTCCCCTGCCCACAGACGTCAGTGACAGCTCCAGCCATGCGGGTGAGACCGCAACGTCTTATCTTGGCCTGGAACAATACAACATCTCAACTGCAGCCGCCACTTACTTGGGCAGGGCCTTGGATTTTAGATTTGGGCTTAGTGTGCTGTCATGTACATAGACGTAATGTTCTGTACACCAGAAATGAACGTCTTGTACAGATTTTGAGATTAATACAAAAAGCGTTTCTGAGAAGTACGTTGTTCCAAATAAATAACACTTAACTACCGAATAGGTTTGCTGACAGTGTGGTTGTAGATGTTTTGGTCTTTCCATCCGTTTAGGATGTTACGGCAAAATAACTTGAATAAAAAAACCTGTTTTAATAATCAACGAGTATAATGATACATTGTATTTCTACTTCAACTCACTATTGTTAGATTAACGAACAGCATGGTATGAACGTTTTTGCTAATGTACATTGAACAACATTTTTTGTAGTTGTTGGACCCCCTTACAATATCTTAAACAAATTAAAAAGAGACCCACTATTTTCGTTTTCAAAATTTCAATACGATCACTCTAGCGCCGAATAAATAATGTCGTTAAGTTCCAATTATTTTTAATTCTTAATCTTTAAAACAACTTTAAAAGCTTGAAATCAATTCATGTCTGTTTCAGGAAAAATTAGAAACTGTGTACAACACAGTTTTTCAAAAGTGAGCTTCTCGTGCTCATAAGGACTCATCAGCCCATCAGCAGATCGTTCTTCTAGAAGTATGAGACAACAGTGTGGAATCGTAAGTGCTCCTCACAAACAGCTGTCGTACACTATTTTAACACATACTTAAACACATACACTATGTTAGAGATTTGTCATAGACTGCTATAACTCAAACTTAAAAGCATACACTATTTTATTAAGACGAAGATATTACATTTTTGACATAATAATAATTTAAATTTGTTGATTAATTACATTTGTCAATATCGGATGATACGTACGTAATATATTATTTTACTAATATTATAAATAATAAATTTGGTCAATTACCAGAATAAAATACGCTAAAACCTTTTGATCACATGTGTAGTTTAAATTCAATTTTGTCAATATTTACTTTTGTGCTTGTCTTCAGTAACAAAGAAATAATTTGTAAATAATTTTTGACAATTATATTTTTAGTAATTTTAATTTTCCATAAAATTTATAACATATGAAAATACTTGGTATGACATTACAAAAGTTCAAGTTCCTAACATACAACAGAATTGTATAAACTTTATAATATTTAAGTCGTTATTCTTACCACATCAAGGTTATCAACATTGTTTCAGCTTTGCTTATATTTCAGGTTTTAACACTTCACTTATATGTCCTAAATTTAAGGTTTTTACACTTTGCTCTTCTTATATGTCCCAGTAAGGAAGTGAAGACTCACTGATATCACAAATAGATGTGTCTCTTGTAGAAAATGTATAATCATTACTAATGTCGATCTATTGTTTTAACGTTTTTCACGTTGTATTGTGTTGTACTGTTTTGATGTCCAGTTTTATTGTACAAAACTAGTGGGAGGGATATGCACTGTTAATGGCCATGGTTTAATAATAAACAATAATGCTGAAATAATAGTATTTTTTTCTTTGTATTATGAGTTATGTATGAAATGTTTTATTGTTGGTTGATAGGGAAATGTATGTGTGGGTGTAGGAAATTGTACAATGGATAGTATTTGTTTAAAATAGATGTAGACATGATGAGGATTATAATTTATAATTTATTTTATATAATTAGTGTATGTGTGATTTATCTGTTTATCTTGCAAGTATGAATCTGAATGAATTTTGTTGGAAAGAGGGTTTTAGGATTATGTTATAATATTTGGAAATGTATAATTGTTGTTCTATCACTGCTAGTTCTTTTATTTCTATGAATTATGTAAATGCCTCAAAACAGGCTTTGACTTAGAGGCCAATACTTTGTTTCTCAGTATATGTATGTATGTATGTGTGGCATGAATGTTAATGTGTCAAGGTCAGCCAGTACTGATATACTCTGTAATCGCGTGCTATGCAGAAGATTATTTTGCTATGTATATGCTTTGCAGTTATATTTGTTGTATATTTCTATTGAATATGTTGTAATGTGTGCATATTTATGAGAAATAAAGTTTATTCTATTCTATACGTTTGACAAATTAGCATTGAAAAGTTAAATCAGAATTCAGATTAATTTCACAAAGGAAGTGACTTGTAATTAATGTTTTAATAACATTCCACAAAATCAATAATCTTCATCGAGAAGCAACGAGTTAATAATTTCCATATGATGAATACTCAGCATACTAGTAATAAGTTGTATACTAGTAGTAGTAGTGAAATACTTTTATTCATTGGGCTTTACGAAAACAATAGGAGAGTATTGAACTTCTCTCTGGGTGGCGATGGTTCATCAACCAGTGAATTAATTGATTGAATATTTTGAACAAGTTGTTAAAGTTAAAGTGAGTGGTCTAATCACTAAATTGGATGGTTTGTTGCCAAAGAGAAGAGTTGGTAAGTACTCCAAATTAACGGCTATCAAAAGGATCTCATCGGTTTGCATGGCAACATGATATCTGTCAGAGGATCGCTTTGAAGTCCGTTAATCGAATCAATTAGAGCTACCTGTGATGAGCTAGCCTGCAAGCCTATATTGCCTCTATTGCTCCTCCACCACCCCTTCCTTGTATTAAGGTAGACATAATACACAAAACAAACGTGAAATAAAGTTATGGTGCACATAATGGTATCATTTGTATGGAATTACTCTTTTTGACTGATTAATATGTATTACTTTTTAATAACACCTCAAATAAATTGTCACTCAATCACAATGTCATGTATATGTTAATTTCTTGAACAAGAAATTCAAACTCAAATTCCAATTACGAGTACTAACTGGTCAAAAAGTAGTACTTTTCATTCTTTTATCATTAAAAAATATACTGAAGTATTATAAAGAACTGTTTTATGTTTTAAAATAAATATTTATAAATTAAAGAAGCATACAATAAATTGATTAAATGAGCAAAAATATCATGTTTGGTAGATAGAAACTCTTAAACACTTCTTCACAATTCAATAATTTGACTTTTGATGTAGTCATTTGATACCACATATTATTTTACATTATAATTCAATTGTTTCAAAATTTTAATTCATTTATCAAGACATACATTTTTGGAAAATGATATAATTATAATACTAGTAAAAAATAACATTTAAATTTGTATGGTATCCAATAAAATAAGACAGGCGTTAAATCTGTATTAATATCATGTTTAAAATACTATGGTTTATAAGACTCCACGATGTAGGGCCGATTTAGTAAACTAAACAAGTAAGATTTCTGAAACAGGAGATAAAGACACTGAGTGTGTTCTGGAGTTACGCACGAAAGAAGTAACTGTTGCAGCACAGCAAATCTTAATCTACGGCAGTAGCCTACTAGTCCAAACTATAATTAAATAGTTGTTGCTGCATTTGCTACTGATCATTGGATTATTGATTAGTGCTACTTACAGAGACAAAGTTTGTCTTAGTTCAAGAACCCATTCTGCTCACTTCAATCAAATTCCCATCAATATATGTATTTGAATATATTAACTTAACTAGGTTTGTAATTAGTTAATTTACCATTATTCATAATATAGTATTTAAGTGTGGTTATCTCTAATGTTATAGTTACTACAAATTTGTAAGTACACTAATAACAAGCTAAGGAAGAATAATAACAGACGACAGAAAGGAGAGCAAGAGGACCTTGACGGAACTGTTAATGTAATGAAAGGGCCGGTACCTACGGCGAGAGACACTTTCTCCAATTGGTCTGAACATTTCCTCCTTGAGTAGGTCCAAATGGATGTATTGACTGTATATACCTTTTACAAACACAGAATTAATGTTTTAGAATTTAACAGGTGATGCAGAAACATACACAGAAGTTCTTTATTGGTCTCTTTTATACTAAAAAGTTCATCAGGGTGATTTTATACTCCAAAAATGTTTGTTCTTATAACACTAGACTTTATCTTATAAATAAAGAACATATTATTTCTCCGTTCGGCTTTATCCACTCTACTGTACTACCTTAACTGTGGTCAAACAAATATGTTTGGGAAATAATACGATACAAGTATTAGTAATTGAAAAAGAAACAATTGATTCAAATCAAAAATCCAGCAGGAAAATTTTAACTTTTAAAGACCGTATTTGCAAATTAGATCTTTTTTACAGATTATTACTGATTTATTATTACAAACGCACAATATGCAAAGGGCATATGGCCCTTTTCAAAATTGCATACAAAAACAAATATTTACACTCAAGAAAACTATATAACCTTATAGAATATTTCTATATTCTACGTATAGAAAATCCTGACGGTATCATGTACAAATATTTTTAAATGAACGAAGTATTCAACAAAGAAGTGTAATCACCAGTCACGAAAACCTCTTTAAAGTGCGCAAAAGACGTAAAACTGCAAAAATTTATCCCAAAATAAATTGCAGGTTTACTAGAGATATAAAATGGTATTACAAATGAAAATTGTATTAACACTATTGATTAACATTGTACCAAATATATACATTTCAGTGTCGAGACTGAATTATTATTATTGTCAGATGAAACCGGGAACATTTAGTAATAAAGACATAAAATGAGGTATTGATGTATTGTGCTATCAGACACAGGGGACAGAGTAAGATGACATGACTATTGTTTAATGACAGCCTGAGATTGACATATCACTGTTATGTATCGCTTCATTATCAGTTACGGATCATTGATAATGCGCAACATTGTATTCTGAAACGAGAAAACAAATTAAAATCAACATAACAGTGAAATAATGGTTGCGGAATGTAAAACAATTATATCTCTACAATGCTAAATTTGAGTTTGTTGTAACTGTTCCTCACAAACCACATGAGTAGAGGCATGCAATGTAACGCCGATTTTATATCTTTGTTTATATAATTATACTTTTGGGTAAAAAACTATTAATTTTTAATGTATTAATTTCATATTAAGCCATTTTTTACTATACTAATTTACTATACTAATACTATATTTAAATATACTAATTTTTATTTTTTCAGTAAAAGTAGTAAGCTCGAATAGTGTCCAGATGCACAGAATCGATTGTCAGGATTTTTTTTCTCTGCAAAGAGTTCTTCCAGCTTCCTTTTAGAGCTTGCTTTTTTCACAACTTGTTTTCAGACTTGTCACTTCTATGTGTAACAATAGATTTCAATATTTCAGCACGTTTCCACTCCACGTGTAGGTCTAGTTGTTCTAAAACTAACAATAGAACATTCCCTATGTTAAATATTGGCTAGAGCATCGTACGTCCCTGAGTTTTAACGATTCCAAAAAAACTATAACACGTGTTTGCACATATACCATTCTTAGTAATTATTATTTATGTAATCAATTATTTTTTTGAAAAGAGTATGAATAATAGAAAATCTATTATCTAAGAGATAATTGTAAATGAATATTTTACAATTACACATAACAAGCACAAGTACCTAGTTTGCTTTCATCTAAGTTTTCTGGTTTACTCAGTTTCAAATTAATTTTGAACCCAATCAACTTTTTGAAACATTTCGGCATCGCTTTGGAGATCCATTTTTTGGGACCTTAAACTAATGTGAACCGCCATTAAATTAATTTATGTTCAATAAAAACACTCTTGAACACACAGATCCAAACAGGTGAACGTAAACTTTTACTTCCCAGCTCTATAAATCATGTTTATTCAAAAGAACCACTTAACAATTCTTACATAAATTTACAAATCTTAAGTTATTTTACGTGCAATCGAATTTTATCTAACAATATAAGAGTATTAATTCCCGATCTCGTATACAATACCGAATATACGAATGTGTATTTGACAGCTTTTGAAGTATCAAAGGTATCAAAGTATTGAATATCGTACAGCAATCACTGAGCGAGTACTGCCTGTGACTGTTGGTAGACTCAAAGCCACGTCCAGCGGTTCATAAGCTCTGACAAAGCGCGTTTCATGTGTCATGAGCGAGAGCCAGAGAACAGGCAGGATGAGCTTTTTCATATTTGTACCATGTCAAATTTAGTGTCGGCACATGGTATTGATAACTTGCCAATACTTCATGACTAACAGAATTTAAACTTATGCATATTTTATGATCATTAAATAGGTTAAATAGAAGCTCAAAATCAAGAGTGATCAAAAATCACTCATTGTTTACCTTCGTCTATTATGTCGTTTAAATGTTTTGATGGATTTGGTGTTATCTTGTAATTTTACTTTCTGGTATTTCTTTTTAGTACTAACATTTTTTATGAACTTTGGTGATACATTAGGGGACGTAGGTGCTCCTAAAGCTGATGTTTGAACACTATCTTGAACCATTTAAGATCCTGTGGTAGCTTCCAAAAGCACCTAGAGCCCAAATTATGTGGAAGACCAGCAGCCAGTTCGGAGCCATATGGCGTCTATCGGGGGTCAAGTCTAAAGCGCGTGTTATTGCCTTGTAGACGTCTTTCATCAAGAACAGTTGTACTATTAAATTTAGCAAAAATTATAACTTCATATATGTACAATGATAGTAATGTAAGAATATTTTGTTCCTTAAACGCAGGCCTACACGACTGCTTCTTACAAGAACACAAACTGTGGGCTTTTGAAGGACGAAAATACGTTTCATCAATTTCTGAGTGGCAGAACTCTATACCGTGTGAGTATAACCCATATCTCAGGTAAGATTAAATCGTAGCGAAATAAATAGTTTTTATGTCTAAATATCGCGAAGCGTTGTAAAAAGTTGTTGATGGCAGAGATTGGCAAACCTGATTAACGTGCAGTCGCCAGCTAAGATCATCATCAAAGCTTATTCCAAGATATTTTATGGCTTGTTTGTTTGTGTATAATAATCTTCAATTATAATGGCGAGACAGTCATTATTTTGGTTCAATTTTGCAAGATCAATAAATATAATCTTATCAAAATGTTGGTGGAAATTAAAACTTTTTATTTTATTAACTATTTAACTCAAAAGTTTTAAGGAGTGCATCAGAAAAACTAATTTCAATATCTTCTGCGTACATAACTAATTATGAGTAGAATCGAAAGTCCTATATCGTTTGTATAAAGAAAGTATAACATATAAATCATGCTTTCACAGAGTTGTCTGACATGTTAAGTGTCATTTTTGTTGTTTTAATATAAGCATTTAACAGTAAACAAACAACTATATCACCTAAAATAAACACTGTTGTTGACTTTCAGGACGCACATATTTTTTCTAATTTAAAACTTACTGCAATTGAACTGTCTGAAGGAATAAAGAGGAAGAAATATATCGAGCACTGAGACATGCCGATATTGCAGTGGTGGTGACAGACAAGCCAATATCAATATAAGGACACCGGCAGCTGTGTGTGGCATATGCAATGTACAGTATCTCTTGAGTGGTTATACAACGGTTGATCCGTTATCATAATAACATTTAACTTGCTATTTTAACATTTAACAATGCGTCTTTAACAATTTATTTAATATACATTGGTATTATTAAGTGGGCTATACTTATTTATAACACAGGAGATATTAATTTTTCTATGTTTATTATTGACTATGAATAATTTTAAATTATAAAATAATAATTTATGATGAAAAACTACGTGTTTCGGATTGGAATATATCCTCTTTTTAAAGCACCAAAGAATATTGAGACTTTTGTGAGTACGCTTAACCTTATGTTTGAAGAAGACAACAAATTCCGATCCGCGATACATAGTTTTATTTTTAAACATATAACAGCTTCAAAGGTCTAAAATCCTATTATCCTTTCAGAGGAGACATTTTTTCTTCTTTGAAAGTTACACTGAAGCTATTAGGACTAATGTGAAAGACTTCGTTACAAATAATAAATTATTCTAGTATACAGCGGATGATATATGTTGCTTGGAGTGTAATTTAAAATAAAGACTTTTATTACATTTTTACATACGCGTGTACCTTTAGGTAGCAATAACTAATATGTTTTTTTATGGATAAATACTTGTACCATACGTCTATCTTTTACTTAGAAAACATAGAAACAAAAGGCTGAGGGGGAAATGAGCAGAAAAGAACAGGGTTATAGGACTCACGCCGATACCTACAATACTATAACCGAATCTCACACATCGACAGACTACCTGTCATTAGAAAAAAAACACCTAACACACTCTAGTCTTCCTTTCGCTGTAGTTAATGACACTTACGGCTGCATCGGAAAATCCTAAGGAACCGATTAGTTATGTCCAAATTAAACAAAGTGAATACCTAAACTACGAGAATAAATATGAATTGACGTACTAGTTTTAAGAAATATTGGAGAAGCTCCCCTCACACTATTTTATTAACGTACACAGGAGTTTACAGAGGATCAGCAATAATCCTGTAGGAGACTGACAGCCCAATATCTGATACACCGGCTGCAGTGGACGACACCCCTTTCATTCCCTACCCTCGCCCACGTGTACGTCACACGTCATCTTGATAGACTTCCCCCACCCTCGCCAGATTAAGAAACGACTTCTAGGAGTTAAAGGATTATTTTGTCGGTGGATTAGCCCGTTGTAGGTTATTATTTCTTCATTTAACTTCAATATTGCTGTCTGTGGCTAAAAAAGGGAGTAAATATTGATCCTGAATGGCAAATATAACTGGCTTATATAAGGTTCTGGCTTCCAAAGAAAACATTATACCTAAATCATAAGATTTTATTTTAACTTTGAAAAGCCGGAATACTTAGAAATGCAATGGTTAATGGGACAAAGCAGAGTGCTACTGAGAACTTAGATTATCACCTGGAAGCTAACCGAGGTTATAGAAACAACAAATTGTTTGTGAGATAGGAACTTATATATCTAGGCTACATCATATATCTACATGCAGCTTTAAAATCAATTTTGCAATGACATATTACAGCTATGACATAAATGACCAGCTGGATAGTTCCAAATTTTATTCTTGTATATATGTTTAAACATGTAGTATACATTATATGTGAGCGGGGAAAATCCATCTGTAGAAAAAACGAGTGTGATTTGTGTCCTACTTTGCAAAGGGCGTTCGTTCTATTTATAACTGCTTATGCTAAACGTTTTGGGGGATAATGGTTAGAACCCAATAGTAAATTATCCTCGATCATTCCGGAAATCAAACCGTAATACAAGAATATGATTCCAACACGTTATAGCCTCAGAACATGTGTAAAGTTCAATCCCAAAGTACCCAGATTAGGATGTCATCATCACTCAAAGTCAAACTGAGTAAAACATATGTACCCTTTGTAATCAATTATTAATTTAAATTAATAAAGGCTGTTTAAAGCTAACTAACAGCTAAATAATCAATAAACCATTTTTTTGGGTCATATTTATTGTCTGTCATATTTATGCATTTTGAATTTCAAGTGTATGTTCAATATTTTACTGACTACGTTATCAAGTTCTTCGAATATAACTAATGTGCCAGTGATACAAGAGAATAACAAATGCTCAGGAATTAGTTCCTAATGACACTAAAAGTAGTAATGATACATTTTATAGGGTCACTATTAATTAGCTTAGTCAAAATAGATACGAAGCAATTTAATCCCAAACTTCTTTATCATTATCAAGGACCCAACAGGGGTCCTATAACCGTGTAATTGTCTATTCGTCTGTCCAAATTCTTAGTAGAAAGGTACCAGAAACTTGAAACTTGTTTCGTTTAGGTCAACTTGAAGAGTCCTATTGATTTTGAGGTAGAATGTCAAAGAGCATTCCGCCTGTTTGTTTGCCTAATTGTCCAACAAGGTCCGAGAGACTTTGAAAGCTCCTTTTATTCCACGGAAGAACCTTTCTGATATTGGGGTCAAAATGTAAAAGGGAATTCCTTTTGTTTGTGCCATAACTCTTCTTTACGTTCTCATTATCATTATTATGTTATCATTATAACCGTGTAATTGTCTATTCGTCTGTCCAAATTCTTAGTAGAAAGGTACCAGAAACTTGAAACTTGGTTCGTTTAGGTCAACTTGAAGAGTCCTATTGATTTTGAGATAGAATGTCAAAGAGCATTCCGCCTGTTTGTTTGCCTAATTGTCCAACAAGGTCCGAGAGACTTTGAAAGCTCCTTTTATTCCACGGAAGAACCTTTCTGATATTGGGGTCAAAATGTAAAAGGGAATTCCTTTTGTTTGAGCCATAACTCTTCTTTACGTTCTCATTATCATTATTATGTTATCATTATAACCGTGTAATTGTCTATTCGTCTGTCCAAATTCTTAGTAGAAAGGTACCAGAAACTTGAAACTTGGTTCGTTTAGGTCAACTTGAAGAGTCCTATTGATTTTGAGATAGAATGTCAAAGAGCATTCCGCCTGTTTGTTTGCCTAATTGTCCAACAAGGTCCGAGAGACTTTGAAAGCTCCTTTTATTCCACGGAAGAACCTTTCTGATATTGGGGTCAAAATGTAAAAGGGAATTCCTTTTGTTTGTTCCATAACTCTTCTTTACGTTCTCATTATCATTATTATATTATCATTATAACCGTGTAATTGTCTATTCGTCTGTCCAAACTCTTAGTAGAAAGGTACCAGAAACTTGAAACTTGTTTAGGTCAACTTGAAGAGTCCTATTGATTTTGAGGTAGAATGTCAACGAGCATTCCGCCTGGTTGTTTTCCTAATTGTCCAACAAGGTCCGAGAGACTTTGAAAGCTCCTTTTATTCCACGGAAGAACCTTTCTGATATTGGGGTCAAAATGTAAAAGGGAATTCCTTTTGTTTGTGCCATAACTCTTCTTTACGTTCTGTCGTGTCCTTCAATACTTACTTGTATCGGTTTATTAAAAACGCTATGAGAATTAACGTAAATGAGGCAATTACAAACTGTTCAAAGAAAATATACCAGTTAGAGCTGCATGTATTCAGTATAAAAATATTATATATTTGAGCTGCACAAGTTAGAATACATACAAAATAACTGTTATTTTGACAGCCATGACTATCTTAATGAGAAACTCTAAGACTATGTTAATACTATTATATAGATGCAATACTTTTATTACATCCTCTGTGACTTACAATCATAGTGTTGCAAAAAATAAAATAAAATTTATAAAGTTTGAGTATTAATTCAATAAAAGTATTTCAATACCAGTTTCAGTAACTGTGTACCACTCTTTACTGAAAACATGGCTAAAACCAATTAGTTGGTTTTCTAACCCTTCAGCGCACTAATGAACAGTTTTGTGTCGCTGGTGGGAGGGGGGAATTACGGTAGGGTAGGACTCAGCTGACGTCTAGACTGATGTGATGTTATCAGAACATATGTTTCTGTCACGTCACCGTGTGTGGTCCGGAATGCAGTTAAGTTATCAGCAGCCCTATTAGCAGCAACCCCTCTGGACAGTCTTTCGTTCAAAATTTCCATGTGAGTTGTAGGAAAAATGTGTTTGAGGTATATCATATTGGTAGGAATTCCTATCTAGGGTTTTAATGTAATCACAAACGTTATATTGTTCCTTATTATTGTAAAATGTTCTTTTTTTGCTTTTTGAGAGCAATTTATTGAAATCAAATACATGATTGTGAGAAGTTTTAAAATTATGTATTCACCAATATGAACTTTACAGTGTTGTTATTAAGAAATTATTAAATTTTACTATCACTAATTTAATATTTCACTTTATAAACTACACATAAGCTATCAGTGTAGTAAATATTTGTATTTGTGTAAGTTATAGTTTAATACCAATTTTTAACGTATTTTTGACAGAAATTATATTATATTTTATTTATATATTAATTTATTTATATTTGATTGATATGTAAATAATAATTTACATATCAACTCTACGAACATTTTTAATAATTAGTAGAAAGAGTGTCATAATCATTAATTTGAATTATTGTGAAAGGGACGGAATTTAATACTAAATTTTAAAACATCGTTTTATACGGATATAAATTACATACATTTGATAATAAAGCAGCTGATAGCTGAAATAACAACAGCTGTTTTCTCACATGTTTTATTCCCACGTGGCTGTTTTCAATTTGTGTGGTCCCATTCTCAAACCAATTCATATATCAATATGGCTATTAGACGGAAAAGTATGAGAGTATTCGACAAATCATTGTTTTTTAAACAAATTTAAAAGTTTTTCTTTGGAAATAGATTAATATATAGTGTGTTTCAAATTTTATGCATACCAAATAGATCTCAGAAACTAGATATACGATAAAGTTGGACAAACTAGAAAACTAGAAACATGGACAAAGTTGTGCGTAATAACAAGACCAGTAAATTAATGTGGTCAAGATCGTTATTTGCTGCGTTTTTCATCAGTTACGAAGTGGTTCCTGATTTGCTAGCCAATATATTTTTTATGGATTATGTTTTACTGTTTATTGTTCGTAACACTTTGTAGTATGATGATACCTGTTTCAGGGTGACAAGGTATCTGTAACCTAACAAACACCCCCGCGGACGGGGTGCATTAGCCTTGCATTAGCGGTATTTGAATAACAGGCGCCACAGAGGGCATCTCAAATAACCTGTTCGCGGCCATCCCTCTCTGACTTGCCACCAAATACGAGCTTGTACTTTGTTGCTTTTAAATAAAAGTGAATCGACTCCGTCTTCTTAATATTGCAGTTGCAGCATTATATTTGCTAATTTACGATTATCAGCTGTAGGGTTTATGGTAGTTTTACGGGCGATAGATGTAGTATGATAATTGTAGCCTTAAAAGCTGAATATTAACCATTTGTGAATTACAGCCATACAAAAATAAATTGTGAAAATTGACTATTTTTGATAACATATTAGTGTAAAATTTGAATAAAGTTGAAATAAAAAGTATTTGATGAAATTTATTAGGTAATAATGGAGATCAATTGTTAAAATTTTAAAATGTACCAATTCTTTTGGCTGTTATGGAAATGCAGATAAAGTAAGTTTTCATAGATGTATGGATAGTTTTTCCTTCTGTCATATACTAATGAGCTGGTAAAATCGAAATTTTGTTTGAAATTAGTTAAAACACTGAAACAACGAATAACCTTATTTAAATTTCTAAATAAATTGAGGGTTTTACCCTAGTGGTTATAGATATGTGTATAGATATTTGTGTTTCTATCATATGAGAACTGCCTACGATTGTGTCAAAATGACTCACGTAATAATATATATTTCAAATATACATACTATTAGTGGCTTCATAATTTTATATCGTAGGTGCTCATTAAAAAGGGATATGGATTCCGATCATCAGCAACTCTGATTATTCTATGTTGTTGTTAATTCTATGGCCAATAGTTAATATTTTGAGTTATCAATCAAATAACATGGAATGTTTAGCAATTTAATTTCATAGATATGATTTCGCTATTTGACATAACGGCTCTAAACACTGCCATTAAACTTAGATCCAATGTTTTAAAGTGTACTTTGAAATGGTACTATCTTCTATTGTCACTCATCTAATATTGCTTGGTATATTCTTTATAAAAGAAATTCCTGTTATAAACCACAGAACTGAGTTCGAAGCTGAGGGTAACACGTATTAACATAATAAATGCTACAATGTGTTAGAAAATTGCAGTCCATATAACTTTTCCGACCATAAATAATGACGAGGACCATCTGGAGGTGGGGTTGCAAGGGGTGCAAGGGATGTTTGTCACGGGGTTGTTGCATTTTTAATGACTGGCGTCTGTGGGTGACAACATACTGGCCGATTGGACAGGGAGGGTGCAGGAGCGGCTGACTGATTGCTGCCCACAAATGAACAGGCGGCCGCCATTTTACGAGGTCATTCGTCACTTGTTTGAACATGGTTAATTTAATTCAACAAGGTTATTCTTGACTGTAACATGAACTAAATACAATATGCATAAACATTAGAAAGAAACACAAGAAATCATGTCAAAATTAAAACCAGAGGTAAAACGATCTCAATTATAAATATATAATTTTATCAAAAATTTGATATTATATCGAAAAGCTCAAATTTTACTTTCGAGATTTATGTCCTGCTCTAAGTTGCAAAATTTTGTTCCATGGATTTATTGAAAACGGCCTATTATGGTTTGCTACACACACTATGGTTTGATATTACGAGGATGTTGTTCTAAATACAAATCTGAAAGAGTATTAAAGCACAAAATAAAACTGTCAGAATTATTTTTAAATTGAGTTCTAGTGAATCGTACTTAGGTGACTCAGGGAGCTTGAACCACGTAGACAGGATAAACGTTATTATCCTATCTATATATTCTCGAGGTCACCCTGAAGTATCGTTTCAAATGCGAAATGGTCCTAGGCAGGGAAATTTACCAATTCGAAACGAGAGGCAAGACAACTTCAGAAATGAATAGCACAGAACGACAACATTTCAACACGTTTCAAATTGGCGTGAAACTAATCAATAAGTTCCTTGAGAGTATTAAACATCTAAATAATCCCATACAATTCAAATCTCGGTTAAAACACCTAATGGGGCATTTTACTCCGTAGAAGAGTTTGTGATGAGCTGTTGGGAAGAAAATATTTAAATATTATTATAATTGATATTGAAAGTGAAATCTCCAAATTTGATATTTAATGCGATGCCCAAAGCCTTATTATAAAGGCGCTATAATTAGTACCATAGTTAAATTTATAATAATACTGACACGTCATATGCAATGTTGTGTTGTTTATGCAATAAAGGATATTATTATTATCACGTCAGATTAGTTAATGATAACAATGTTTTTTCTCAAGCTGAAATAATCTTGTAAATACAGTATACAAGGCAATTAATAAGATCTGCTACTTTTATAAATTATTTTGGATTTAAATATTCTATGTGATGTTCTCTTTGATACAGTTATTCTTCTAGTTTAGATAGATAAAAATGAAGTATGATCGACATTTGTTATATTCCTGATTTGGATTCTTTTATGTGTTGGATGAAATAGAAAGGAACAAACAATATTTTGTTTTGTTTGGTTGTTGATGTTTTAAAGAGTGATTATTATCACGTGATTGGTTGTAACTTTAACGTATGATATAAACTTTTCAGTTTGTATAACTAGTTTTGTATAACGAGACAATTTTTGCAACGTAATTACTCTGTTGTATTTTTTTCCGTTTCAACATTTAAGGGAGAAACCTTACTAGGTTAAAGTTAGGCAATAATAATTGATGATTGTAATTATGAAACGTGATAGATTTCTGCAACAGACCGGAATTTAACTGCCAGTTTATGGGGGGCATCTATATGTAATATTAAATTAACTAATTAGTACTAAATATAATTTAATTGCTAAATACAGTAAACGTGACAACCAATAGAGTTAATAATAATGTATTCCATTGCCTGGCCGTTTGTTGCGCCGATAAACCTAATTATGGGTTTAGTTCGTCATTAATTCCAAAACCAAAATATTGCAGTTTTATTGAACTACCTCCACACCTAGACCATAATATTATGAACTGGCCACACATCATGTAATCTAATCGAGACCACCAAAAGGTCTATGATACTTATCTTTGTATGCACTTTACTACCACCAATGTACGATATCGACCTCTGACTACCTGACCTTACCCACATCACCCCACACACTCATAACTACGATTGTACTGGCAGCTGCTGTATCTAAACAGTTTTTGGAAACCATAACTATATATAATTCTTTCTTGTGCCATTTTACAAAACCACGCATCAATTTTTAAACCGAGCCACATTTTGATGTCACATCCCGTGCACATTTCAAAGAATCTGTTGTAGTTTTCATTATAGTTATCAGTTTTAAAATTTATCCACACTTTCGTGAAAGAAACAGATTGTCACAACATTTTTTTTTCCTTGGGACTCGCCTGTCAGTGCTAGTTTAATATTCTTATTGGTTAACAAACACGATAACCCCATTGTAATATACGTTTAGAAGCAGTATTTTTCAATATGTAGTACGTGTTTGTCTTTACAAAGCAATTCTACTAGAAATAAAAGTTGAGTATACGGGCGCATTTACATGTAACTCACATTCTACTGTAGGAGACCTTCAGCTCCCCTAGGTACCCAGGTGCAGCCAGCTAGGGGCTGTAATAACTGTGAAGGGAGGATTGAATCGTTATCTGTGTGACAGTTATAAATAATCTTTCCCTCACTTCTGTCGCTTTGTTTATTGTTTAGAGACATCCTATGGAGTTTTATTAAATTGTGGTTAGCCTTAAAATTCTTTATTGAAACTTTGATTTGATCTAAAATTTTATGATTTATTATCGCTAGTTTCATTTACTCCTCTATTTAATCTGAACTAGAGTAGCACGATCTCTTACACTATAGCGCAGAGCAATAAAACAACGCAATCTACTGTTAAATCTAGTATGAAATTTCAAGTTTTTACCTCAACCGTTCTATGGATATCCTGTGAATAATTAGGCTTCAATGACGTTCAGCCAATATCTAAAGACACGTAATTTAAATATGACTCTTCAATGAACTCATTAAAGATACATGTAAGTAACAAACATTAATCGCCACTCCAAGATTTATTGGTATCAGTTATATTGCAGTATGGTAAGTTATATTGTTAAGGTTTCACATCTAGACTATTTCTTAAGTATAGTTCTGTATGAACTCCTGTATTCTACTATTGTCTGTAACTTCCTGTGTCAAACTATTGTGTGATAACATATATATTGCAATGTTGATCACTGCTTATCCAGTAAACCAATTGCTGAACGAGAGAACTCACTGCGTTGATGACGAAAAGCAGCCATTTCACCGGATGTTGACATGTTTAAATTTATATGAATTATAAAACTAGGACATGAAGATGATGCACAATTTAAAATAAAAATGGTACAAATAGAAGCAACACATTTGACCTAAGTATCGATGGCTTCCGTTTCGATTGAGGGATTTTGGCATTATGGTAAGAATAAGATTATTTAAATTTAAATCTTATGCTTATTTTTTATATGAAATCTATGGGAGGTATAACCCTCTCAATTCATCTCCTGGAACAAAAAAGAACTAACAGCTATCAAAGAGCAGTAGATAGTATTGAGCAACTAGACGCCCTTCTTGTACTCTTTTACCAGAGATGGTCAATTGCAGACAGAGTTACCTAGGGAAGGTGACTGATTCCAGCATGATACGGAGAGAAGGCTTCTTAACTTGATCTCAAAAGACATGCATATTTCCGCCACTAGAATACAGAGGATAAGAAAGAGCAACAAGAGGATATAACTAAACAAATATTATTTTGCTTTGTCGGAAGAGCACTGGGCATAAACTAAGAGGACTAAGAGGTTACTGAGCAATATTGTCAATGAAGATCTTAATCCCCATAACATGAAGAATGATTAGGTGAAGAATACAGTCATCTGCATAATTATAAATAAGACATTATCCAAGAAGACAGAACCCGTATTCGTATCCTTGGAATCGCTTACAACAGTTTGTCAGTTAGTAGTTCAATATTTGCATAAGTGTTTTATATAACATTTGTACACATCAGTCTAAGAATAGAACATAGAAATATAAAAAATGGTAGTGACATATATATTAAATAATGAATATCATTATTTATGAGCATTACCCAATCCTTTCTGTAATAGTAGTAAGGAAGATCAAAAACATAGAGCAGAGAAGTTTTCTATTTTATCTCCACGACAACGTAATCACGAACAAACAAACGGGTTTTCATCACGTTGTTCATTGTTGGATTTTAATCAAAGCCCTTTGTAACTTAGATAATGATATGCACCCATATATTACGATTCTATTTAAAAAAATGAAATAATCATTTACGTTGTTTATCCGTAGGCTAAATATAGATACACAAGAAAAAAATTATCAACTTAGACCAATTAAAAAAGGTATTGCTTACAATATGTATTGGTGAATCGAATATTCAAGGCCTCTAATGAAGCTCTCCACTATGGATTTTTAAACCTTAGATAACACCTAATACCAAGAGAGAGGTATAAAATTTTAAAATGTTGTTATAGCAAACATATCCTCATAAAACACAAATAATCCATAGAATAACTCTTTTTAATGTTTCATAGTGCTGAAATATCAGCCCTTTTTGTAACATATAATTGAACATCTATATATAGTTTATTTTGTATTTTTCTAAAAAAATAAATGCATGCAACCATAAGTGTAAACTAAAAATGAGAAATAATTCATTTTCATTATAAGTTTAAACTGACCTTACACGACCTAAGCGCTTTTTTGCGTCGATATTTAGAGATAGTGGTCATACTGCTTAACTTGTTCCAACTGAACATTTATTAGTTATTTTACTGAGGGGGAAATATTTTATATCTATACTTTTTATGTGGTAGGTTATAATAAGCAAAAACATCCTTAAATGATGGTGTAAAATAACAAATAAATTATTACTATCACGTTTTGTCTTCATTATCAATCATAAATATAAAACTACTTTGATATGCGATTGGCTTATCAGTTAAAATATATCTATATGTGCCTGTTCCTTATATGTAGTGTTATTGTATTATATGAAGCAGCAAGATAGAAATGTAATTAGCTTAGTTTTAGCGAAGGGCTTGAAAAATTTCATTTCTGTGTATATGTCTGGCTGTCCTCACAAATCCTCAAAATCGAACTGACCTATGAACTAAAAGTTTTGCATTAAAGCTACAAGAAATATCATATTCGATAACGAATTATTCCCTAGGAATTTGACTGAATGTTGTTTACATATTATATACATTTTTACGTGAAGTCTAATGGGTAACCATGATAACAACGAAAAAATGACAGAACAATACATTTTTTAAATGAACTAAGTACAGTTATATGACATTTCAACATGTGACGTAGAAATATATGCAATTCATGCAGCCTCAACGAAGCCTGTTACTCGATATGTTGTGTAGCGTATTCTCCTACCTTGTTAAAGATGAAACATACATCCCACAAAATATAACTGCCGAGGGGTATGAATTTGTGCAAGGATGTCTGATAAGTCTATGGATATTATTTTGGTTCTCTGGCCTCACCAATCACACCTTGCCTATCGTAGACTACTATTTCCAACCGTTCTCAATGGCCTTCGATTGTTAACTAGTTTGGATTTTAATTTTCTATTCGTTGAGTGTTTAATACACTACAATGCATACGTGCCTATTAGGTTGATCTCTTTAATACACCACCTGTTAAAATAAGTTTTTTTAATTAAGGAATATATATTATTAAAGTAATAATTCTTGATTTTTGAACGGTAATTTTTAGATATCTAAGATCATCATACTGACTTTTGTATTTGATGTACGACAGATATCGGCGTAACTTGTTTACAAGTTCACATTATACTAACGTATACAGAAATCTTATTCAAATTATGTATTTTATAAAGCAAGGCGCTGCGGCTGTTTATCAGTAACTAGGTCCCCGCTCCCCACATCGCATCTGCGGTATAAAGCGAAACAATCTCTGGAAGCCGCCTGTCACAGGAGATGAATGTGTCTCTGCCAGTTGAGCGTGGATAAATACAATATTGGTTTTAAGCAACCCGTCACGCTTATTGCCGAGCAAGTTCAAATAAAAAAATACAATGAAAAAGTTCCTTCCTATAAACTATTTTTTTTTTAAATTCCAAATATGACACAGCCCTCCTTAATCTTTTGGAAACCAACCAATGGAGAATATGGCTTAGCGTTATAAAAGGATTAGTCGGCGATACGTAGTAGACTATACGGAAAATACCTGGCCAACGCTACATTGACGATGAACTTACGGACGCATCATCGTTTTGCCATTTGTAAATAAAATAATGTTTTGAATTAGGCGTTTAATTGGCCTGTAACTTATCATAGAAGTGTAAGTAGTTTGCACAGTAATTCCTTAATTATTACTAAATATTTTAATATTCTCAAAATATAAAAAAGTGTTTGGTGAAGTTTTGTTATAAAAAAGATATGTCATAAGAACATAAAACATTGTCATAAAACTGATATGTGTGTTGTACAACCTGACGTGTAAAGTTTCAATAAAACAAATCCACCATTTCAGCCATAAGTAGGCTATAGAATATATCAAAAGTTCTATGAAATATTTGTACAACTAATCTATTTATCCATTCTTAATTTGTTATCTCAAAATTGTGTAAGACACCGTTTTGATGAAAAATTAAAAACTTTCCTTGTATTACTAACACTACGGTTTTTTGCGAGTTTCAAATACAATAATATCTACGCAAGGCCATTACAATATTCAGTTGAAGTATTTTAACCATAATAAATGATAATGGAGAGAAGGCGATGAAGGAGAAATGTGTTTAAATGAATACACAGTTCACAATAAACAGTAAAAGATTTTAAAACATTCAGTAAAGTCCAAATTGTAACGTAAATGTTTTTTTCTTAAATTCAAAATTAAGTCTAATTCCTGGCATTGCAGTCACTACTCTCCCCATGAAGAGAAGTAAATTTTTACAATGTGATTCACTGCACTAACATATGAATTTTTTATTCATTTGAAGGTCAAACGGTAATTTGACGGTCTAATATTCAAGCTAGACATACCTTCATTAAACACATTATAGAACTAATTAAATGTTACCAAGACTAATGAGTGTAAATCATCATAAAAAAATTAGCTGGACGAAGGAGAACCTAGAACCGATTCGCACCGTATAACCTGGGTTTTTATGGGAAGAAATCTATCGTCAGGCACGCTAGTTTTGATAGAGATGGAAGTATGATATAGGAAGTATAGGTATCAAAAGTATGATAACTGTTTCTTCAGATAATATTTTTCTTAGCTTGACACACTTAAAATTAGTTTTGATAGAGATGGAAGTATGATATAGGAAGTATAGGTATCAAAAGTATGATAACTGTTTCTTCAGATAATATTTTTCTTAGCTTGACACACTTAAAATCAATCGTCAGGCACGCTAGTTTTGATAGAGATGGAAGTATGATATAGGAAGTATAGGTATCAAAAGTATGATAACTGTTTCTTCAGATAATATTTTTTCTTAGCTTGACACACTTAAAATCAATCGTCAGGCACGCTAGTTTTGATAGAGATGGAAGTATGATATAGGAAGTATAGGTATCAAAAGTATGATAACTGTTTCTTCAGATAATATTTTTCTTAGCTTGACACACTTAAAATCAATCGTCAGGCACGCTAGTTTTGATAGAGATGGAAGTATGATATAGGAAGTATAGGTATCAAAAGTATGATAACTGTTTCTTCAGATAATATTTTTCTTAGCTTGACACACTTAAAATCGATCGTCAGGCACGCTAGTTTTGATAGAGATGGAAGTATGATATAGGAAGTATAGGTATCAAAAGTATGATAACTGTTTCTTCAGATAATATTTTTCTTAGCTTGACACACTTAAAATCGATCGTCAGACACGCTAGTTTTGATAGAGATGGAAGTATGATATAGGAAGTATAGGTATCAAAAGTATGATAACTGTTTCTTCAGATAATATTTTTCTTAGCTTGACACACTTAAAATCAATCGTCAGTCACGCTAGTTTTGATAGAGATGGAAGTATGATATAGGAAGTATAGGTATCAAAAGTATGATAACTGTTTCTTCAGATAATATTTTTCTTAGCTTGACACACTTAAAATCAATCGTCAGGCACGCTAGTTTTGATAGAGATGGAAGTATGATATAGGAAGTATAGGTATCAAAAGTATGATAACTGTTTCTTCAGATAATATTTTTCTTAGCTTGACACACTTAAAATCAATCGTCAGGCACGCTAGTTTTGATAGAGATGGAAGTATGATATAGGAAGTATAGGTATCAAAAGTATGATAACTGTTTCTTCAGATAATATTTTTCTTAGCTTGACACACTTAAAATCAATCGTCAGGCACGCTAGTTTTGATAGAGATGGAAGTATGATATAGGAAGTATAGGTATCAAAAGTATGATAACTGTTTCTTCAGATAATATTTTTCTTAGCTTGACACACTTAAAATCAATCGTCAGACAAGTAACCAATGTTAAAATAGCATCATTTGACTATATACAGACCCTTAGAGTTGTGAGTTTCTGTCTCTTTATATAGTTAGACCACAATTTAACTATCAGTCACGAGTCTGACGGTCTATTTTATGTGTATCAAGCCAATATTATCTGAAGAAACAGTTATCATACTTTTGATAAAAGAGATCTGTGACTATGTTTAGTTTTAGTCTAGAGCATAAAAGTCCGTTTGAATACTATTTGAATAGGGGTTCATCTTTAGTTTTAAACGATTAATCAAAGATGAAACTATTATCTTTTTAGCGTATCGATGATGAGGAATTGAATGATTTGAGTTGAAATTATTCCATAGATAGTAAAAATCTACAATTGTTTTAATAATACAGATTCTTAACTTAAAAAACCTATTTTAACAAGGTGTTGTATTGAGGAGTTCAACCTATTAGTAAACCACATATTATGTAACTTGTGGTACATATTTACACAAGTTGATAGTTTCAGGTGATTTGGAAGTAAAGTTCTCAAAGGAGAATTACTTTTTAAAACAAATTAGTAAACTAAGGCACAATATTTCAAAAATTTGCTGAAAACTTAGTTAACCAATACAATTCATTAGAACTATCAGACTTACAATTAAAATCTTACAGCTGTTTTGTTAAAATGTTTCAAACGTATAAAATACACATGCTAAAAGAAAAGTTTCGTAAAATACTAAGTGTATCGCCAATTAGTATTAAATTAGATAATATTATATTCCTTTTTCCGTCATAAAATTAAAAACTAATTAACAATAGATCTATGTCTATGTTTAGTTTTAATCTAGCATACAAATCTGTTTGAATACTATTTGAATAGCTATATTCATCTTTAGTTTCAAACGACTAATCAAAGATGAAATAATTTTCTTTTTAGCGCATCGATGATTAGGAACTAAATAATTTGAGTTGACATTCTTCCACACACAGTAATTTAATTTAACTATAATAATTTGTTATTCTGAAATGCACCATTCAGGAGGTAGAGAACCAAAATATACGAGTACTTATCAATTATTTAATCAGGCGATAAAGCATTCTCTCTCATACCTAGATTTCATGCCATACAACTTGATTTAGAATTGCATACATGTCTCTTCATTAGGTTCTCGTACGAAAGTTACAGGAACAAAAAGTTTCTGATATTTTTCCCGACAATTCATGTGGACTGTTTCACATATAGAACTGAGTGACATGTACGATCCTTTGATCCACTGATTTAGATCTTCCATATCAACTATGAAACGGACATGCTGATAGTAGTTTTATTATCCTTTATTTTAAAGATGTAGATATATTTAAACATATCCAAAACATAGTGTACGTCCTACTCATTTCATTTGAGAGGAATATTATGGTTCCATTTGCATGTTTAATAATCCATTGAGCAATTCAGATTTAATTTGTTCGAGATTTGTTATAACACTAATATAATTAGTAACACACATTGCAAATGCTCCAGGGTCAAAAGGATATAGCTCCTGCAAACTAGTTGTTAAAAAAAGGGTAAATTATAATTTGAGTAGTTTGCTTGTAAGTTCAACACTTCCATGATTATGAACACCTTATTTATAATTTTTGTTATATTTAAATGTGTCAATCCATGAATTTGTAACGCTACTAAAATATAGTCTTGTGACAGATACTGAGAGGCAACAAAACACCGAAAATATCTAAATATACCAATAAATGGATTTTGTAGGAAGGGGAGCGTTGAGACCCTTCATTGAATACAGACATTTCCCTAATCTGCTCAATATTACACAGCAGGCTTCAGTATTGTGAGGGAGCTTAGCAGAGAAGGGTCAGGGCTGTTGTTTGGATAGGCACTCATCGAGTATGGTGTGCTCTACATTTAGTACGAGAGCAACTCTACTCGAATATATTGTGCTCAATAATCTCACTCTTTTATAGGTATTTACTGCACTTTCATGGGTTTTTAATTTTTAAAACCAGTTTTATTTGTTTTAAGAGTGTGGACCAGTAATATATTGATTTTTATGATCTGGACAGCTTTGCATTTAGTATGAATTTGCGCGACAACAATCATTTTCTTACTACAACAAAAAGTTAATACGGTTAAATCGTAACAAACCATTGAGTAATCAATCATTATACAAAGTATTCAGCTTCAATACATTCGTACACATAATTATGATGAAGAGAACTAAAACTACTTTAATTACATTTCAACTTGTGACCTGCTTTTGCACACACACAACCATATTAAACCATCAGTTCTTTTGTAAAACAAGTTAAGAAAACTTAAAAATAATCTTAGTATAGAAATAATACATACAATTTTGGAAAACTGTAGAAACCCTCACACATACATTCAGACAAAAGCTTCCCTACGTTATTTACTTCGCACGACCATCTTTGTAATCTATATCAGACCTCTTTAAGTACTTATGTGCGTCATGAGATAGTGCTCTTCTTGCCATCGCTCGCAGAATACATACGTTTGGTATTTAACAGTTGATTGAATTGATTTATCTCACATTTTATTTAACTCAAATAAAAGGCTAAACTCTCTACATCGAGTCTAATGTAAAAGCTGCGAACAAATTCAAAAGGGCTATATCTGTAAAATTTGCCTTAAAGCCAACTTCAGAGTTCCTGTAACTTCGGTTTGCGTTAAAAAAATCGTTAACAGTCGTTATTTATTTTAATTATTGAAGTATTAAAACACTATTTTGCATTTTTTATCCAAATTGAAGCATTAGAGAAAATTTGTGATCTATTATTTTAATCAGAAGTATGTAAATTATACTAACAAATGTTCATGTTTAAAATTGTACTAATGTTTTATTAAAATGTTATTTTAAATTCAGATTTTACTTGAAATTTATAACAAGCAAGCACATTGAACAGTGATTGCTCCATAACGTGGGCAGGAAATCCCCTTGTATTACATTGATGGTCCCAGCTGCAATGGCACACTGTTTCTCTATCATTCAAATCTTGTAGTAAATAAACAGACTTTAACATTCTTCATTCCATAATTCTTATCATTCATTATCCCTCATAGCTATAATTTCTTTCAAAAAGGGTTGTGACAGAACATCACATAACTACTATGTAACTTCAATTAAATTCTTGAAATATTTTGACCTCATTGTGAAGAGCCATCTTTAGTCAACAGATGTTAAACTGAAACTACCAATAATACATATACGTCTGTACAAATTAATTGTAATGTGATAGGCTGAAGCTTAAGCAATCAACGAACGACCACTATGACCAACATTGATCAATATGGCTTCTTGCAAGAGGCTCTCTGATTTTTACAGTTTGATCTTATCTTACAGCTAACTGTCAATAAGTTGGCAACTTGTATATTAGTTATGACACCAGCCACATTGTGGCACTCCTGACATTAAGTGTTAAGTGTTAGAGAGGGCTTCTTAGCCCTAACTTCGCCTGGTAAAACAAGACATTCTTTACTTTTTTTTTTTTACATTAAGTTTGCCAAAGCTTACAGTATATCTTCATGTAGCAATTTTGCTTATGTTTTACGAGAATAACATTTTAACAGTCAAATATTTATAGACAAATACAATGCTGACATCGTTTGCAATAAAACTCAGTCAGTCAAGAGGTCCAAAAATGAATATATCACAGAATTTTGTAATAATAAATACCTCTATTATTATTCCCGCATCATGTATCTGTGATGTTCTGGTATAATGACATCGATACACTTCATGAAAACAACATAAGGCAATAACTTTGCTACTGGTAAAGTCACCTGATACAGCATCGGACTGCCGGGCCTTACTGACAAGGTGCATTAGCTTTGCATTAGCTGTATTTGAATAACAGGCGCCACAGAGGGCATCTCAAATATCGTGTCCACTGTCACCCCACCCCTCCCACGCGTACCTACCTGTCCCTCTTCATCAGGTTTACCAGGCAACGAGGTATTTTATAAATTTATCAACTGGATGGTACATTGATTTCTGTGTTTAGTGACTGTGGTAAAATAATTGTATGGGTAAAAAATAATTAAATAACTCAACTTTGTTTTTTTATTGAAGGAGGAGCTCTGGAAAAACAATGTTCTGTTATTTTCTAAAAGAAAACTCACCATTCTCCAACAATTCTATATTTTAAAACGAGGCCTTTCGATATCAAAGATGCCATCGTCAGGTGTGAATCAACAATTTAAAACAAATTTGTTTTTTGTATTAACACGCAATACAAATAATACATAATTTATATCAAAACTAGCATCTAAATCAATGTGAAATTCAAAATATTAGTTATAAGTAAATAAGAATTAATACGAAATAGTATCATATGCATATATAGTATAATTACACGACAAAGAAACTGTTCTGTGTAGGATCTGGTCAGGTTGGTGATCTTCAATAAACAATTTTATTCCAAACTCGTCAGAATCTTAAAATCTCAGGAGCATTGTGCAGAAGCTGATTACAATTTACCTGATACACCCACTGGCTACTAAGAGTTTACAAACTCTAGATTAACATAAAATATGAACCATACCAATTCCATTTCAAACCATGCACTCATTAGATTTAATATATTGATTTTTGTCGCTTTATGGTATTACAATAAAGAATAGTACGTGATAACACTCTAATCTAAACCTATCGATGTTTTTGTTACTTAATTAAACTAAACTGTAGCGATTGTGATAAAGGTAAATGTTAAATTACGTAACTTGTGATAAACTTACAGTAGGTGCAGATTACATGTACGATACGCACTATCCATGGCTGGTCAGAAAATAATGGCTTTGTATTTTTATCACTTTTTAAATTTGAACTGAAGCGAACTGGTGAAATGGAGTGTAGAATGGCGTCAGTTAAATGTGGATATTATAATGGATAAAGAAGTCACTCACGCTTTAAAGATTTTCAGCATGTAAATGCTCTGTTTTATTATTACTTATTGAAACCGAACTGAAGTGATGTGGTAGAAATAAATAACGTCAGCGGTTTGAAAGTTACAATAGATGCATAAAGCATTTGCGATACGTACTGTCAAAGGCTGTCAGCAAACAATGTTTTGTTTTTATCGCACATTTAAACTGAACAGAAGCAATTCTGGTAAAGCTGAATGTTACACGATGTCAGCTGTGTGGGGATTACATTAGATGTATAAGGCACTCACGCTATGTAGAGTCAAAGGCTGTCAGTAAACAATAAACCCCTTCCTCTGGGCCTGACAGCCGTATGAAAACGGGCAGTTGTGCAATAGATTCCAATGCTAAATATTTTGCTGCAAACATATATTTCTATTAATTTAACTATTCTTAACAAAAGATTTTCTGGTCCTAATTTACAAGACGGGATAGCGTGAGGTTAAAATATTTTAAGACCTGAATGTGGAACGGAATAGCAGAATAACGAGAGCAAAGCTGTGAATGAACAGTTAAACATGAAGTGTATTATTTGTACTGTTCAAGACATTTGAATTGAAGAGTGAGGGGTGAGGGCACTGCAATTTTATATTAATAATTGAATCCATCAGATCCCATATAACTGTAAGATGTTTGCAAGCATTATACGATTTATTCGGCTGTCCACATTAAACTGTGTTCTCATATAGCTACAACTCAATAAGTAATAAACTGAAACAGATGAAACCTCAATTCAAGCTTTCTCCGTTTCCATTCGTGAAATATGAAACTCGCTTTGTCAAAGCTTACAAACCGTTGCGCTGGAAGCTCGACTCGCTGTCAAATATGCGACATTGGTTGTGGCTGATATTTATACCTACTGGGGACACAATGAGCTGTCAAAGCCTTACTGATGTATTACAAAAGTTACAGTGAATATGTTTTGCGTATACCCTTTTATCATGTCCAGACTTCCCTCGGCTCTGAGATATTGCGAGAGCTGCCATAATGTGCTAGTTGTTACCCGCGGCTTTACCATCCTTTCTCCGCAGTGTAAAATATCCTGTTGTAAGCAATCCCTTTCATAAGGCATACAAATTTCCATTACATATTACATATTTATTGATATTGCAAAATACTTTCGTATTTGGAACTTCTTTTAAATTTGAATAAATAAATGTAAAATTAAAAGTACGCGTAAAATTTGCAGACGGAGAGTAAAACCTTGATTAGTGAAATTTACTACATGAAGTATATTACGAAGCATTTTGTTGAGAAGGTTCTGAAATTGAAGTGGTAGTTATTGAACACTTTATTCAATAAGCACAGACCATATGTCCCTGGGGATAATACTTATATCTGTGCAACGTTTCTCGACTTTCGTTTCAATTTATAATTCCATTAGATTTAGCAGATATTGTGTATTGTAGCTAGGTGTGTGTGTGTGTGTGTGTGTGTGTGTGTGTGTGTGTGTGTGTGTGTGTGTGTGTTTTAGGGTGGTCCAAAAACTAAAATGTTGGAAAAAGTACCCTCTACATTCATGCCCTTGTTTCATTTGATATTATATAATACAGAAAAAGTTTTTGTTGAGTAGATTTAGAAAGATGTGATTTTACAATTTAAAGAAAAAAAGTGAATATTTAGTAAAACATCGATACTTTCGTACAAAAACAACTATATTAATTAAAATTATATAACATAGATCTCCATACGTGTAAAGCTTCTAATAAGTTCGAGTTTAATATAGCTTATTAACATTATCAGCCATCAGCGTTGCCTTCTTCGCTGTTGGAAACCGTTTTCTGTGTTGTTGGACCAACTGAAGAAGGTATTGAAATTGATATTCATTTTTCGTTATAGAAGTATTAAATGTTTGAAGAGCAATCCCTCTTTCGGCACAGTCGTTGACTACTTTAATGTTCTGTGCTTTCTCTTGAAAATCAATAAAGTTCGGATCAGTAGGCCACAACAGTAGATCTGGCAAAGGAAAGAAGATGCTTTTCTTTACCATTTTGAAGTAGGATGTTAAACAGTTCCGTTGTCCACTTTGTACCGTATGTTTTGATAGGACCCTCATGGTTAAATGATTTACTCTCTGGTCTTTTAAGGGCCTTGGTATTGGTGGGTGCTGTAGGTTTTTGACCATCGCAATTTTGGAGTTGATACTGACGCGGTAATCAAAAAGTGCTAATCCAATCAGGAGTTCCGTAAAAACCCATAGGTGGCGTTTAAATGCTAATAAGACGACATTCCTAACGATGCAGTTACAATATGTTCCAACTCGCTTTAAAAGAAGGACGTCATTCATAACTGCCTTCTCAGCTTTGGGTGCCTCCTCCCAATGTCGTCCATAAATTAGTGCTACAAACAAGCTTACTTCAGCGATTCTCTTCTTTTCTTTAGATGTAAGGTAAACTGATCCTTAAATAAATATATTTTGAGACAATAAGTAGCGTTAGCCATCCAACTTGCATTGTGCATTGTCCACCTGGGGCTCGGATTCTAAGTTTGTATCACTAAGAAAAACATTACACAACTGTAGAAGCTTGGAATCATCTCGAGGCTGCTTTGATTGATTTAGGTCCTCTAAAATACCACCATAATATTCCGTCATATATTTCCTGAGATCTTTTGTTTGGTCATTGGCTTCAAACAAAACATTACTACCGAGGAAACATTTTTCCTTGTCAATCTGAGGCCAGCATTTCTTGAAAGGCTTAATATGGTAACGTCAGTGCCCTTACTAACTCCAAAAGCTGTACTAAAAACGGAGAAGAGCATAATTTCAAGTATATGGTGTCTACCTGGAATCCACACAAGACTAGAATTTTAACTGTCTTCAATAATGGCACATGCGCCACTCTCACTCTTCAACCCTGTATTTGGCAGTTGTTGTGTCAAATACTAAAGTACGCAGATTTCTTCTCAGTTTCCAATCATCCAGAGCGTTTAGAAAAGCTGTAGCTTGTTCTTGTCCAGTACCACGGCCAATCTTTGGGAGTCCTATCAGTTTTGCAACCCCTTATCCAGTAACAAGAATCGCCACTCTCAACTTTTTTAGTACCCCCGTAATGTCTAGAAGTAATTTACCATCCCAGTGTAAGAATAATAAATCTTTACAAGTAAAAGTTGATGAACACAAAGTAGGTGAAATTGTGGTTGCACCTATTAAAAGCAAGTTTGTTGTAATTTTTAGCTGAACTGCTTAAAAGTAACCTTTAAACGGTTATTTTATACAAATTTTAATAAAAAGTGATTCAGTATGCATAGTGGAACAAAAGCAACAATATGGAGATACATATTTAAAACTTAACATTTTTCGTATATAAATGTAGACCACCCTAATATATGTAAATATATATATATATATATATATATATATATATATATATATATATATATATATATATATATATATATATATAAAACAGTAAAATTGAATAATTTTTAAAACTGATTCACAAGACCTTGTAGTTTAAGGATGTTCTAAATTTCTAATGTCAATCTTTAGTGTACAATATTTTCTAAAATTTCCCGATAAACTATTAACTTAGTGAAAAAACATGTATTTTAAGCAATCCTCAGACTATGTACGAGGGCATATTAAAGAGGATCTCATCAGAGTACTTAAAGGGCTTATAAAGGAACCTAGTGCTAATTTTTAACGTCTTTTCAAAGAGACTGAAACTGTCACGATCATTGTGAGTTTTTGCAGTTAGGTTGTAAGATTTTCTTACTCTTTTCTACTCTTAGAACAATATCCACAGCAGTGTTCTCATAAATTTGGCCATAACTTGCAAGTTGTATTCCTTAGTGCTTTTATAGTCAGTGAAAAGTTTTTATTCGTTTTAATTTTAATACTAATAGTTGTTACAAAAAAGGTTGCAATACAAGTAGATTAAACGTTATTCTTTTTAACATTTCAGGTGGTAATATCCCAGAAACAGGCCTCTTCCTTTTATACATGTAAGAGAACACACACACACACACACACACACACACACACACACACACACACACACACACACACACACACACACACACACACACACACACACACACACACACACACACACACACGCACACACACACGCACACACACACACACACACACACACACACACACACACACACACATATATATATATATATATATATATATATATATATATATATATATATATATAGCTTTCTTAACCACCTGAGGATGCAACGGTAGTTACGAAGCATGTAGTGGACATCTACAACATTGAGGAACTGTTTGACAAGGTATAGTACCATTATTTTATTTTATTACACAGTTCCAGGGTTATATACCATGAAGTTTGATTATTTTATGTGCATAAATAGTAATGATTCCGTTGTTTATAGTCTTTATAATGTCTTTTTATTTGGATATATAAATTTACTAAAATCGTGTGTATTTGAAATAATAATTGAACAGGAACCTTCTCCCACCAACCCCCTCTCACAAGTCCTCCCCTTCGTATAATACAACGTCAGACGGGATAAGAGAGCTACCTTGGGAAAAAGAGAGCGCAAGAGAAAGAGAGAGAGAGAGAGAGTGAGAGAAAGGCGCGTTATTCAGCTATTGGGCGCGTTTTGCTTTACAATACATTCGCTAGGGCCTCGTTAACGGTGAAAGACTGACGGAAACAAATTAGACTTCCCTCTAGAAACTGGCGCCCACAAATAGCGGCTTGACTAATGAAGGGCTGACACAATGAGGGGTTTTGATTCCTCGTTGTTTATACACATATTTCAGTTGAGTAATATACTTGTTCCTTTTAACAGTATTTTCCTATAAATCTGTCAGTCGATATTTGTCATATTGATCCGGTTAATATTTATTGCCACTAAAACTACAACACTTAGTCTAGTTAATACGCGTATGATTTATGTGATATTCCCTTCAACATTACAGGAAATGTCGAGATTGACAGGTTACATCGCCGTGTTCCCTTCATAATTACTGGCCGGATCAAGTCACGTATTGCGTAGGTCGAGTACAGCCTTGTAAAATGCAGATTACGGGGCAGAAATAGGCTACTCCGTATTTTAATGATATAATACAAAGTTTCAACAGTCTTATTTTTATATAAGAATTTAATATTTAAAAATATAATTGATATTTTACATATTTATATTTAGACTTAGCTCCATTAAAGAAAAGTTAAGGGGAGGATAATATCTTAAAATGAGCACATACTTGTAGTTATAAATACTTGCATATGATTGTAGCTACGTAGAATTAATGGTTAGGTTCATTAACTTAACTCCCAGCAGTTTGTACTTTAAACTGATTATTTGGAAATTCTCCAACGAGAAACCGCATTCTTTAATCAATCAAATAAAAGATTAAAAGAAGACACCCTTTACACTTGTTTTTTTAATTACGGTCAAACACAATTCTTTTTAATAAATTATGCCTTTAAACAGACTAATTAATATAATTAGATAGAAAATTGTTTTTGGGACTAAAAATAAACCGTGACGATAAAATCAAATAAAAATAATAATATAAAGGCAATTATGGATTAACATTTAAAATTATTTTATAGCTTAACAGCATTAATGCATGATAAAATAAACTTCCACTAGAACAATAGTGATTTAACACATAAGTTGAGAAGGATGAGTTTTACTTGGTTAACTTAATTTGAAAGTGTATACATATTTATGAGGTATAAAAATGGTGGCATTAGACATAATCCAAAAACATATGAAACTAATGACTTCAAAAGGCCACAATTTACTTTGGATACATATACTTTTTGAAAAATATTGCATTTATTTGATATGAGGATTAGTATGTGCCACAAAAGAAGCTGGAGCCGAGAAGATACATTTGAAGAAGAGTAATGCTAAATATATTCATGTACTTAGCAATAATATAAAAAAGCCATATCGTACAGTTAAACCATGATGAGGAAAATTTCACTGTATATTCCTGACCCTACACTATAAGCCCCTTCACAGTGGGCACTAGAGCCTGCTGGGTAATATTGAGCAGATTATGGAGATGTCTGTATTCATTTAATAACCTGTAATTCCCCTCTTCTACACAGACGTTTATTGTATTATTTCAAGCGTATTCACAAGAACCGTTCAATTTTTGTTGATTTTCTGTTTTTATATCTATATTGATATGATAAAATGCTAAATTCAGTCAATAAAGTATTGAGTATAAATTTAGTTATATTATTATTTCAATGTTAATTTGTTGAGTTGATCTCAGGTTTATAATACAGGCTCTTAACTTTGTGATACGTATTGCTTGCAAATGCCATACAACCTGTCAAAAACACAATATAAACGTTATTTTAAAATTAATAATTTTCATAAAATATTATATAAGCGATTGCTAAAAATGAGTTACATTGTTTAGGGTTAAAATATACTTGTAAGTTCAGTTAATATTGAATTACTTTTTAAACTACTTAAGTACATTACTATGAAAATTTTACATATTCATTTTGATTGGAATTGAAATATTATTGTATCCTTTGTTTATTTTAAACCATCAGTTACTTATGGCTTCTCACGAAATGTTGTAAGCTTTGAACGTGTAACAGCATTTCTGGTTCGAGTGAATTATATTTACGACGCCAATATTAATTTTATCTTTATCCTACGATCAAGAAAATCTGTCAAAAAGTGTATATTTATGGTAATTGTAATTTACATAGGTCTTAGTATTTTTTTTCAATAGCTGATTTTGCCTTGTTTCCCGATCAAGAAAATATGTATACATACAAAGGCCTGAGAAGCCTACCTTTGTCAAGACACTTTTGATGGGACTAAAATCTGTACCTACAGTAACGATTTTATAGAATATTATTATTTGGAACGTACTGTTTATGATCTCAGGATGTTGCTTTTACAAAGTATGTTAAATTTAGTTCTTTCCAACCATACAGAAATGAAGTAAAGGTATTTTGAGATTTGAACTTTCTGACACAATTAACTTAACCCCGTGACTTTAAAGGTTTATGTAATAAACTTCAAAAAAGGCTTCAAGATTCCTTAAAAGTACAGTAATCAAATTGTTATTGTGACTTTTATTGTACAAAATCTAAGTCATATGACCTTTCTATGATTATGTGAGGCATAGGAAAGTCAAATTTCGTTCTCGAATATTATTTGTGTATAGCTATAGTTGTGTTTATAGTCATGGTGTACATTTGTTCACAGACTACTGTCGAGCTTTTTGTCGAGATCGATTTATCGACCACAGTGTTTAGCGCTCCGGTGCAACTAGTGTTGTAACAACTTGGAAGGGAAAATTGACTCGTTATTCTCAACGACTCATTTTTCCAGCTCTATTTTATTTCATTATTACAATTACTAAACTAGATTGCCATATAGTTAAATTTAAATCGAATTCATGAATTGCAAATTGTAGAAGCTGATCTTTATTAGTATTATCTATTTTTATTTTTATCTACAGATTTACTTTTAGATACAAAATAGATTTTATTAAATAATTTAGTTTTCGTAGCTGTAAATTTGTATCGTTGTCATTTGCTATTTATTATTTATTAAGCTTTAGTGTTGAACATGCGAAAACTGTGAACAGTGAAGAGAAGTATCATGAAAACCTTTATCTCACTAACGCAAAACAGTTGTCACAGTCAAAAACTTGTCAACGAAAATCTAGTTTTTTTAAATGCCTTACGAAAAAATACAAAATAGAAATAAATTATTCATGGACATAATATTTAAATTTTAGCGAGATTACAAATTAATCAAAAAGCGTATAGTAATAAACCAACCACAATCTGGAAAACTAGATGTTTATTTACAGTACAGTAAAAAATATCCTTGAAAAGTGACTTTTATCAATACTGTATCAATGATGATATAACATAACCTAAGTTAACATATTCACAGCATGGGTCTTTTTTGCAGTTTGACAAGTAAATATACATTACGTCAGATACTGATTATTTTTAGACATCACTCCACATGGATTTCAAGACAATACCTTTATAGATGGTTAAGGGCAGTCTGACCGAAGAAATTTTTTTTGTGTGATTTTTAGTTTATAACACTTTATTTTTCTTTGGAATCTCCTCTTTCTAACGATATATAACACATATGGTACAGAAAATTCTAAATAAGTGAAAAAAATTATTTAAAATAACCTTGCACACCAAAAAGTCGATCCAGCCCCGCTACTATAGTCAGACTCACTTTATACAGTACACTGATACATTTATCAGCTGATTTAGTTTTATGTAGTTGGCTATTCTGCTTGACAGTTGTATTCACTGTCAGTGTCTGTAGCTTCTGCTTCAATCTGCTGTGTTCTTTGTGATTGATTTGTTTATAAAGTTTTGTTTCAATAGTTAGCCTACGTGCAACATAATAGTGTAAATATTTTTAGTGTTACTGTAGTAGTGTTAGTACAGATTTGGTTTAGCCTACATTATGGGAAACAAAAAGAAACAAGGAAGATACAGTGTTTATAGGAAGAAGACTACTGCTCAAATGAAAACAAATAAACCTAGGCCTGCCCACACTCCAGAAGCTGTAGATAAACCTATAACAACTTCTAGCTCTAAGGTAAAGTTACAATCCAACTTTGACTACTACGATAGTAAAACTGAAAATATGCAGTATGATGTCATTGATCTGAGTCTTCTTAACAATACATTGAATGATATAGCAGCCTGTAATATATGCAAAGGAGTTCTAAACATTACAAGAAAATCCATTGTAGGCCTAGCAATTGAAATCAGCATTGCATGTAGTAATTGTGATAACAATAAATCTTTTACCAATTGTAAAGATATTTGTAGACAGGAAACAAACACCAAGTTAGGCCTGAAAACTACCCAAAACTTTTTTGATCTAAATATTAGGTTAGCCTATGGCATGAGGGTAATCGGAAAAGGATATACTTCCGCTCAGAGTTTATGCGGCATCTTGAATATCCCTTCTCCACCAACTAAGTATAGAAAACATGAAATGTTTATTAGCCATCACATTGAATTATTGTAAAGAGTCTATGACATTGGCTGTAGATGAGGCAGTTGCTGAGTTTGAGGAGCCTAATGACAGACATTTATGTGTGGCAGTAGACGGATCCTGGTAGAAACGGGGCCATACTTCCCTAAATGGAATAGTTTCCGTAACTGCAGTTGATACAGGAAAAGTGTTAGACATTGACGTAATGTCTAAGTATTGCCAATGCCCAGACAGGACCCAAAATATACATATTGATTCGTGTACTGCGAACTATTTAGGCACTAGCGGAGGGATGGAGGTGAAAGGAGCGATTGATATTTTTGCGCGTTCTGTGTCTTTGTATGATGTAAAGTACACAGAATATCTTGGCGACGGGGACACAAATGCATTCAAAGCTGTTTCTGAAAGCCAACCCTATGGCCCACTTACTAATATTAGTAAATTAGAGTGTGTGGGTCATGTCCAAAAAAGAATGGGAACAAGGTTGCGCAAACTAAAAGAAAGGTCGAAGAAAACGCTATTGTCCGATGGAAAACCACTTTCTGGCAAAAACAGACTGATAGATGCTGCTATACAAAAAATACAAATATTTTATGGTTTGGCTATTCGCAGGAAGAGTAACAACCTGGTTGCCATGAAGCAAGATGTATGGGCAACTTATTTTCATCTTTTGTCCAGCAATGAAACTCCTAGACACGAACTCTGCCCTAAAACCGATGACACTTGGTGCAAGTTTGTAAAAGCAACCCGTGAAAATGATACCTATGACCACACCAAGCACTTCCATTTGCCTGAGGTGATACTTCAAGAGATCAAACCTATATTCAGGGATCTTGCCAAGCCAGAACTGTTGCAAAAATGTCTCAGAGGTAAATCCCAAAACCCCAATGAATCTTTGAACAATGTTATCTGGAGTAAAATACCTAAAAGAACATTTGTAAATCTTGAAACCCTGAAATTTGGTGTATTTGAAGCTGTTTTGACATTCAACAGTGGACACTTAGCTAAAGTAAAATTAATGGAACACTTAGGCCTACAAATTGGAAGGAATTTACTTCAAACTACAAGACGTCTCGATTTCGACCGTGTTTCCAAAGCTGAAAAAGCTGTTTCCGATATGGAAAAAAATTAGACAGTCAAGAAATGTTGCCAAAAAGGAAGTTAGAGGACTTGTATGAGGCAGAAGATGATCCAGACAATCCTAGTTACTGTGCTGGACATTATTAAAAGTAAGAAATTTATTACATATATTTTTTTGTTTTTTGCTGTTTACCGAAACTTGAATTTTTTAAAACTGTATGTTGCATAAAACCTACACCGATTGAGATATCTTAATGAAATTTTTAACACACATTCCTTGGCTAAAATACTAGTGCCCTAGGAGAGGGTTTTGGGATATAATTATCCTAATTTGATTTTAAAATATTTATATATTAAAATTTTAAATTTTTAAACACAAAAATTTTAAAAATTCATAATTTATTTATTAAAAGAAAAAAAACTAAAAACCTCTCCTAGGGCACTAGAAAAATACATGATCTTCAAAATAAAACCAAAAGCAGTAAGCTATCTTAAATAGTTTTCAAGTTATGCAACATATAGTTAACATTGCGTTCTTATGGGAGTCGGACTCCCCTTAAGATTATTTTACATCTGCTTCATAATGTACTCCAATTCAGCAGTATAAGATTCTATAACTGTAAGTTAATAATGCAAACAACCTAGCAGCTTCTTGTAACTCAAAGCACCGTTATTAAAAATCAAAACGTGCTTTAGTTATAAATATTAAATAAAAAAGGCAATATATATTGTAGCGGCGGATTTTTATCACCAACAACGTTATTTTAAAGCATCTTAATGCCGTAGCTAAACATAGCATTACACAAATGTACTCGTACTTATGTATATGAATAATTTAATGTTATTACCTTTACAGCTGAGCTCGTAACACTGCGTGTTTTTACATTCACCTGCCACTGCTCACGCGAACATGGCTGACTGACCTAAATTATTCCCTTTATGGCTTGGTAACCAGTTAATGTTTTCTTTGTGCAGGAAACAGTAGTAAAAACCAGGAATAACATAATAGACTTATCCATTTTATATATTTATTCAGTTATATTCTTATTTTTGGTAGCTTCTTTTCTTAAATTAATTCAGATCGTATTACTAATGTAGCCTCCCAAATTGGTTAATGCACGTAAAAAGTATAAACAACAAATAATACTTTTATTGATCTTTATCCGTACTATGTATGTTTAGAATTCCGGGAATTCATCTCCAGGTACTAACTCAGTTACGATAAGTTTAGATGAATTCCCTGTATTTGAAATGTTCTTAATACAAATAAAAACCATTAAAAGCGTTATAGACTGTTTATGCTTTTTAGTTGTAATTTAGAACACCTTTATTTTTTCTTAATTTAATGCGTTCACGGAAATGTACTTTTTTATTATGATACTGAATTAACATTTTTACCTTTTAAAGTAAAATATGTGGAAGGATAACAGCTAGAAAGTTGGATGGGTAGAGCATTGAGGGCAAAGCGTCAGATAATTCATGTTAGTAAAATTGATTAAATATAATTTGTGTTGGGTTAGTTATATTTGCTTTGCAATACGCACCAGCAATCGTCTGACTTTCAACGCCTACGCCTGATCGCAAATTATTGATACACCCCAGCAGGGACCGGTGTATAATCTGACAAGGAACTGATAAACATTAGCTGTATTTATGATTACAATAAACCTTATCTTGTCTAAAAGAAACATCTTTTATTTTCAAATAGGTAAAAACAAAACTATTATGATTATTCTTGGAAAATCGTTTTGAAACTATGTTATAAAGAAAAATGGTGGAAAATAGGAAAAAGTATTAAAATCAATAATTAAAATTTATGAGATTGAGAATAATTATACGAGGTAGAAGTACGCCATACCTACAATTGCGTAACAGCCTTCCTTGACAATTTCTTGCACAATTTAATATCTATAGCTCATTTCATTAGTCTACATACTTTAACTGTTATAATTGTACTGTGTGTTTACAAATTTGTTTATTATACGATTTCTTCGTTGGAATTATGGTTACCTGTAACACCGATGAAAAATGTTCAACGCTCAGCCAAATCCAATGGTGACATGGACCATAATCGAACTAGATGTTGCTTATATACATAACTAAGCTTTATACAACATTTTTAATTTATAGTTCAGTTCATTCTCGAGATATAGTACAGACAGACGGAAATAAAATTTCCTAGCCCCTGGCTAACGCCCAATCAATTAATTAATTTACACTATAATGATTAATATTTTTATTTCCCTATACTACAAATATTTTACAGTATTCTCATTATAACTAATTAATTCCACTTTGTATTCATGAATACCACAAGTTTTTTGTATTTAGTAAGTTTTGTATATTTTGATTGAGTTACCTATCGATGGATGAGACAAGCCGCCTTGCCGCGTCGCTCAGCGCCTCGCCGGGTGAGGAAGGTCGTAGACTGCAGCTGCTGCCGCTGATATTAAGACATACGTCACCATCTCTCCGCCTCTCCTCGGCTCTGAGTATCGAGCCCGATATTAACTCCTAACTTCATCCGGCAATTGTCACAATATGGTTTTTGAAAATGGTTTATTTTATATTGTGCAACTCGGAGACGTTTTCGAATTCAGAGGTTTAAGAGATTTACAACAGTTCTTGAAGTAATGTTCTGTAATGAAATTTAGTAATGATGGAGGGTAGATTTTAAGGCGAAGCGAGTATGAAAGCCATACATATAAAAATGTCAAGACCTTTTGAGGATTAATATAACTGCAGTCATATTTCATAAACCCTGAATTTTCTAATTTTCTTAAGGCCATTTCAAAGTAACTAAGGCAATCTCAAGGTACTTCATGGTTATTTTTATCTCCGTATCATTCTATGACCCATAAATATCTAATTTAGGGTAGCATAATTCGTAACCCTCAATCTGGAAATTACATTTTGTCAATGGCAACCCTTCATTAGTTATGTTAATGTTCATACGTAATCTCGTGATATTTGATCATTTCAATAGGAAATATCAATAAATATCAAAACATTGATGCTGAGTACAAAAGTTATGTAATTTGTAGAAATTTAAACTTTTAATCCGGTCATGGTAAAACATAACCTTTCTTGTCTACACCAAGCAAACAATGTATTTGCCAGGTGTTTTGTTTGTTCGTGTAGATTTGTGAGGTAGCTTGCGCCTTGATTTGACTTATTTTTTAGATATATTTTACTTTAATATATCCAGGTATGTATATGCATGATTAGTAATGCTATTCAATTACATAGTGGCTCCCTCCTACCCCTCTACATGATTTACAATCCTCCCAATGGCCAATGGCAACCTTATATCAACAGACTACTTGAGACACCCACAACAGTTGTTAAGTATCCAACAAGTTAAATGTACCAAAAGGGGAAATTTTGAAAATTCTGCTTTTGTATTATTTGTGTTTAGGAGATTCTATAGGTAAGGGAAATCGAGGTTATGCCGTAAACCTGGTTTCCTGTATTTATGAGAGGAGTAGAGCGCTGTTTCTAATGCTAATATAACACAACTGAACGAAAACGATCGACAAGTTTTTAAAAATCAACACATTTTTAGTAGACTTTTTCTTAATTTCATCTGTTACTTAACCGGAGATAAGTTCAACTTTGATACTGTTAGTCTTTTCAATCCTTGCGTTACAATCCTTCCATATAAAGAACGTTAATCTACGGCTTACTTACGACATCTTTTCCAACTTATGAATTTTAATGCTATTTAAGACAGAACGGAGGAATGTCGTACAAAGTGTACGGAATTACTCATAAAGCAATGTTATTATAAAAGTTATACTTCAAACAAAAAATTAACTTTTGTATCTAGGTATAAATTAGTAAATGTTTCAGAACTAAACCAACAGTTTTTTTAACAGCTCTCGAAAAAGAAGAAAAGAAATATACTAAGAAAGAGAACTCTTAAGTAAGTCCATACAAATATTTTGAAACCAAAATCTAGGAAAAATATATAAACCCTGTGACCATATAGGAGGAATTTGCCTACCGAAACCTGATTTTGTCTTCCTGGTGGGAAGATAGAGCAGGACAGAGAATTTTTGTTCAGATGTGTTTTTGTGCAGGTGGGGTCACATGCTGCCGTTTCTGCAGAGAACATTGCAACTTTTGTAAAATATGAGTTACCTTAATAAGTAATTCTCTCTTTAATTAATTTTATTTATGAACCTTATACATTTCAACTTTGATAAATCCATAGCTGTTACATTGTAAATTGTTACCTCAAAACATGTACGGTACTCCTTATACCTTACTGTTTAATGTTAAGGTAACTTTGATGTTATGAATATAGTACTAGTAGAGATATTTGTAAAACTATATTGCTATATAATCTATAAATTATGTAAAGGTTCTAGCACAAATTTAAAAAATGACAAATACAGGTAAAAGTTTTCCTTAAGTGTAAGCCATTGCCTCGATCTTCGTTATACATTCTTTTGAATTGGTCTCTCAGGCTAGTTTGTACGTCTTAATATAATCTACATCGATTTCACCTTCTTGTAAGAAAAATACATTCAATTCCGTCATTACATCTATAGTGATCTGTGTATATCAAAGAGAACTACTACAATAACTACTTCTGTACTTGAATACTAATAACTAAAAACTACTAAAAATTATAGTTAAATGTTTATACTCAATTATTTTTCATAGAAATAAATACTTTTCTATAAATAAATATTTTTCATTTCCCAAACTTTTACAATATTGGATTAATTAGCAATGACCTTGATCAATGAATTTCAAATACTTGTAATTAAACATTTTGTGACGTAAACTATTTCTTTAGTTTACCGTTCCAATAGAGAATTACTGTCGTTACAAAGTCGAGTTGGTTCAACACGAAAGTCTCGAATGCCGAAACACATGTCCCCTTCCGTCCCCATTACCAATCTCGAGTTGCACCGCTGCGAAAGGGGGACCGAGGGGAGCTTTATTTAACGGCAGGAAGGCCGTATTCTGTTACACGGGCTCTGGGGAGTCTAAATGACAACCCCATTACGGGGCCCTGACTTAAGTATACAAATTAGACCAAGACGATGCCGCACCGTCTCCGTCTATAAATCACCCGCTAATGGTGACGCGGGACTTATTAAATGTTTTGACTCTTTTTGTGGCATTCACGCACGCCCTTTAATAAGAGTTATTGTTTCAATGAGGGCTTGAGAATAGCTTGAACCTAATTAATTCAGATGGATACAACTCCCTCTTAGGCTCTTGACATATACAGAGAATAAAAATTAAATTCTATCCTAAAAGGCGCATGCAAAAAATTTGTTCCTTCTTTATACTGGGTAGAACTGAAAAGTAATTTAAGTTGTTAAAACGCATTATAAAACACTCAATCGTTGTTTAGACAACGTTTAAACAATGGTAGGTTGGAGAATTTTTTTGTATACTTTTTCACTTTAAAAGACAGAAAAATTAAGAAATAGTAAGATAATGAGAAAATTTCGGGATCTTTACTTTCACTCTCAAAACAGCGCTTGACACTAGAACTTTGTCACTTCCTTCTGCAAAGTTTGTATATATGTCAAAATTATATCTTCCTGTTTATAAATTGCTTTGACCGTGTAACAGTTACAGGTTAGTAATAAAAATAACACATGACATCATTATGTTCAATAAATTGGTTTTGTTACAAGTTCCATTTCATCGGAGTTTAAAGTCATTAAAGATTTAATTTAAACGTTATATTATGTTATTACTCTCTTTTATAGTTGTGACTGTGCACTTATTTTGTCCTACTAGGTATCCTCAGTCTAGGGAAATGAATCTTAGCAAGTGACAAAAGTGAGAATAACTGAATGGCTGAGAAAAACATTTTATAAATCGAGAAAACCATCTTTTTGGCCAACTGATAAGAAAAAATTCTACTTTAACAAGTATACAAAGAAGATACATTCCATTATAAGTAACATTGTACAGTTTTTATCCCAGTTCTCATTATGCCAGCAGAATTTTGTAACAATTGTAATAAACGTTTTAAGGCAAAATGGTTAAAATCTACTTGAAAATGTGTTTTTTAATTGTAAAATAAAAAAATATAATTTGCACTTATTTTGTTTTCACCCTTTTAATTAATTTATGATACTGTTCCAACTAATCTATAAGGACTGAAATAAAATAAAGACACATCGTTCCATTTTAATCCTAAATGTACAGCGTGTTATATGCAAAATATAAAATTAAAGAATGCATATGCATTTTCTGTCAATCAAAAAGAGTTTTAATAAATTCTCCTTATAAATAATCCAGTAATTAAAATTACACAAACAATTAAACCGAAACCTCTTACTTCGAGACTCGTTCTGTGTTTTGTACGTAAAGTCTTCTTAGTTAATTTTTTAAATTTATAATCACTGTTGATTTTTACCATGAATACTTTAACAGAGACCAGCCATTATTAATGGGTTTCAACTTTTAATAGCTTTTACTATTATTATATATATAAACTACATAATAATGAGTTAATATTTTTATACTTCTAACAATATATTAATTACGGAATCCCAATAAACATAGCCCAGTTTTTTGTGAAAATTTATTTCCACCTGGATTACGAGTAGTAAACTTTAGCTACTAGTAGGCGAACGAACATTGAATATGCGTAGAATAGAGATAACATTATGGAGGTGTTTTCCTTTTCCCACTCATCGAAGTTTTGGAGACGGTTTTTAATTATTGCACTGAATTAGAATATCATCCTCTTATTCTCAACATATGGCCTTATTTATTTACTACAGATGGGCTATTTAAGTTTACTTTAAGATATTTTGGAACGTTATCATTTTTCTACTTACGCGTTAAATTATCGCGTTAAATTACCGTGTATCTGAAGGCTACTCTATAGCGTAAAAGTAACAGAACACTGCATTTCTATATTTCAGTCCCACAATCCTGCATCGATAACGGATGCGGGACGTGGAAGTTTGCTGAAGCTCTAGTCCTCGAGCACGCGTGAACCCTGGGCAGGAAGAGGTGAACAATTAACTCTCTCGCAGTCGTGTGGACTGATAACCTCTGGACTGGACTCACCCTCGCCCTCAACCGGCCGCAGTTCACGAACCGCAGTCTTCACGGACCAGCAGTTCACCTTGGCAGGGTTAAGCACCCAGCAACTCGAGACTCTTGCCGATGCGCAATGTAACTGCCATTCTATTTGGGTAACATTAATATTATCGTGATTGACCAGATCAACGTATTCTTCTTTAGCGTTAAGTTATGAACCATATAAATTGTATCATAGTGTTTTATTGCTTTCGTGAAAAATGAGAGGCTACAAAGTCATAATTTACATTGTAGCACATAATGACTGACCATTATGAAAAGATCCGATTTGAGCTATTTTAAACATTATATTAGCTAAATCAACTATAAACAGTCCTTCTTGTTTAGTTGGAGGATGTATAGGTTTTGTGCTAATTGAAATATTATTAATTTATTCTCATAGAATATACATGTACTAAATATCGCAAAAACAGTTCGAGATACAAAACAATGCTTAAAACAAAAAGTATAATAAATCATATATGCATTCCAGAACCATTTTTCTTTCTCTAGGTTCGTAAATAACGGAGGTGTGCATTAAAAAAGTTTAAACGGCCGCCATATTGAAACAAAATGGCGTACCAAGCTGGCTAACGAAATGGCCCAGATATTTATAAGATACATATTTTTACAAAGTGTATACTTTTTTTGTCAGTTGTTTCCTAACTATTGTATATATATATAAAATATTGAATAGGTGTTGATTTTCTGCCTGTAAAGGTCAAGTTATGCAGCAGTTTTCGATAAGTGGTGAATGCAATAGGCTGATTTTTTTATACAAAATCAACCTAAAAATGTAAAAATTAAAATTGTAATAGATTTTAAAACTTTACATTTAATATACCATCAAACTGCATGTTTCCACCAAATTCTTAAACATATTAGGGTTTTTAATTCAAAAATACTTATTTAGGAAAATAAGGTGATCCTATGTCTAAAGGACAAATCTTTAGGTCTAAAGTGATTTAGGTCTAATGGACATTTATTCTCAGTTCGCCTAAATCACTTTGCACGTCCAAATAATATAACCTGCTTTCTCTTTTATTTCGATATGGACTTCTGGAGAAAATGTATCAACTGAATGACGTATCCGTTACTTTAAATTAAAAACAGTTTTATGTATTTAGTATTAACGCTTATTTGGACACAAGTAGTAATACGCTACAAATACAAATAGTAAGCTTAAAGACAAGCTAACGTAGCATTCCACACACCTCGTCCTATCCAACTTTGGAAAAATGTCTTGTTGAGCAAATTGTAAACAACTTCAGCTAGATTTGGCGTCTCATTTCATTTAAAAGAATTTAAATTTAAAATATGTCCCGTAAGTGATTATTTTAATTTTTAGAATTTCATGCAAAAATAGACTAATGTCACGTGCTTGAGACAGAGCACATCAAACGTTTAGTTTCAAAAGCTGGGATAATCTTTCATTTCCCAAATACGGAAACATAGAGTAACGACTATATAAATGTTACTCGATGACGGAAGTTATGATAATGTAGGCTGCCATGTCCGGAAATATGAATGGCACTGCAATCACTAAACGTATTTTATGCAGTTTAAATCCAGTTCATTTTCATAGCAAAATCAACCACTGTGAAATGGGTTCTAATTACACAATAGTTTTCGATTTTAATAACTAGCTTATTTATTTTTTTATTACGCAATGTGAATTGCACATATCGGAACAATTTACTTACGATTATATAGCCTTACGGACTTTTTGTACTTTTCGAAATGCTGTTTGGAATATTTAATTTGCATAGTTAACCACCAGTTTCCTTACACTATTTATGTCATCAAACATACTTCGTCTTCATCAAACATTTTTGGCAAGACAATACTCACCTAGCACTGATATTACACAACATGTTCGTATTCACTATTTTCGTAAAAATATTATCAATATATATATATATATATATATATATATATATATATATATACACACACACACACACACACACAATGACAGGAATAGGTAGTTAAACCAATCAATCGAAGCTTTATATCTGTAATAGAAGCCTCATTTTACTTACCTGGAGTAAAAGTATGAATTAAGTAAGTACGATTATTTCAGGAATGAAGAAGTCTTTGAAACTTTAAACGTTTGAAGCTATTTATATTTAGAGTGCAACTGAATTTAAACTTACGTTGTAGCTCCGGCTGATTTCAAAACTATTGATATTCTAATGTGCTTTCTTCATTGTTACTTCAGGATTATATTGCTAACAAAATATATTAAACATGAACTAAAATTCCATTCCAGTCATGTACGAGTAATATTGTATTTAAAGATAATATGTTCTGAATTATAACGAACAGTTTTTGTTAATCTACTAAGCAATGTTCTATATCATTGTATCATCAAATTATGGCTGTTACCAATCGTATTTAATAAAGTATTTTCCTTGTTATTGCATCGGAATTTGGCCACTCGATAGTGACCTTATTCCAACGTCGAAGGTTTGTTCTCATGTTTGACTGATACACGGCCATAGTATACTCCTGCTCAAAATTATCCATGTGTTGATCTGAATCAGTGTATATTGGAGTACTGGTGGATGCATTCAAACTGACCAGTTTGTAAATTAGTATACGGCAAAATGCACTTTTGTGCTAACGTTCAGGTTTCTAGATGTTTTAGAAGTTAGAAATGTGTGCCTGAATCATTGAGCCAGTTGCGCATGCTGTGTATAGTGTATGGGAGGACTTAATTAAATAAAACTCCGAATGAATTTCCGATTCGGGAAGGTTTGTTTGTTTCTCCCAACCTCCAGAGGCCCGGGAACCGGTGCAGCTGGCGCTACGCTTCCTCCCACCAACACGTAAATCACTGGTTTAATTCCTTGCCTATTACAGGAGGGCGTGGCCCGGGCCCCGGGGCCTGGATTACACAGCCGCACAAGCCTCGTTCAATTCTTAAATATAACTCTAACGCCCCTAAAATTAGTTGATTTAAATTTACTTGACAGTTCGTTTTATTCCTTCATTTGCATTATTTATGGTCGTGTAAGCGTATATCTCTTTCCGTGCCAACGGTTGAGCGTGGGAGCTGGTCAATATTTCGATTTCCAAATTAGCTGACTAAAATATGAATAATAATAAACGCTAACATATATTTACAGTACCACTCAATAGTTGTTTGTTAATTTTTACAGCCTGAAAATATATTAATTCGTCTACCAAAGTGGGTGAGCCAAGATAGGAATAATATGCTAGGTACGGTATGATAGGAATGACATATCAAGAAATTCCTAGTTTTGTAATGATAATCAGGAAATAAATTTAAAAATTGTAATTAATATAAAATAGTTTAGGCGTAACCTTGAATAAAATCCACATGAATGATTAAGATATTCGTTTTTATAGGTAAAGGTATACCTATTAAGTTTTTTCTTACACTTAACCCGTTTCAATAAATGTAGCAAATAAAAACGTGAACTATGTTACAAGTATATTACGTTATACTGAGTGTATTTCGCAATGTCATGTCCCAGACTCTGCTCACACTTGAGTCTGCCTATTTGATAGAAAGGTTTGATAGTATCGAGACCTCGGTAGTACGAAAATAGCACATCATCTGGAAACGATTCACTCCGCACTTCAAAGCTGGCCGACAACAGAGCGGAGTTTGGTTTACGGGCGAGATATTTGCTTCTGAGGATGTAAAGCGTTTAATTAATCAAATTTTATACCGCTTCTTCCGGTGCTATTTTAACAAAGGGGTCTCTTTATCTCGCAATATCCTGAGTAGGTCAGGAAACATGTGATGCTGTAGTTTGACTTTTATTATTCATGTGTTCTACATTACTAGACAAAAATACAGTTGAAAACCAAATTCACTAGTCATTTTACTTGTAAATCTGTTGTAATACACTAGTCCTAGAGAAAACTAGAAACTGATTAGCGAAACTTAACTCTCTACCTTAGAAGGTACAGATCCAGAAGAATAGTTACGAATACAATTTGATTGACTACCGCATAGCTAACTAATTATTCAAATAGTATTTAATTAATCCTAAATAGTATCTGGTCGAATTAAACAATTATTCCATAGCATATCGTAACATTGTATGGGATCCTACAGCATCTTATAGGATTCTATACAGCCATAAGTAAAAACAATAGGTACGTCCTCTAGCATTTTAGGAGCAATGCTCTAGGATTCTCAATTGCTACAAGAGTGTGGATTCCTGTCACTGAAATTCACATCTGGCCTAATGTATTTACGGTTCCAAGGTTGAATTTGCCTTATTGCCCTGATGTAGAATACATACAATGTTCGATTTCAAAATTTGTTTTTCGGTCAAAAAACTTGTAATCTACTTGCGGTCTAAGATATCTCCAGTGTCATAAGTCCCAACAATGAAATATAAATATACATGTAGAACTGAAAATCCCTACGTCAATATTTTTTTATCAATGAAAAGTCTAAAAGGGTCTATTTCCGCCATTTGTATTCCGTCTAAAATATATACTTACTTCCGACTAAAAGGTTACTACTGGTATAAAGTGTCTATTCCGGCCGTTCAATCCACTTCCTGTCTAATTTATTCACGGTTTCACACTTGTATTTGCGTCAGTGCCCCGATTGAAAAAAATAGTTGTATATTCCGTCTAAAATATATACTTACTTCCGACTAAAAGGTTACTACTGGTATAAAGTGTCTATTCCGGCCGTTCAATCCACTTCCTGTCTAATTTATTCACGGTTTCACACTTGTATTTGCGTCAGTGCCCCGATTGAAAAAAATAGTTGTATATTCCGTCTAAAATATATACTTACTTCCGACTAAAAGGTTACTACTGGTATAAAGTGTCTATTCCGGCCGTTCAATCCACTTCCTGTCTAATTTATTCATGGTTTCACACTTGTATTTGCGTTAGTGCCCCGATTGAAAAAATAGTTGTATATAAATACGTAAGCTTCAAAAGACTACTTCGGTCAAAAAACGTCTACTTACATAGCTTGTGTTTTGCTTCCTGTATAAGGAGGAGAGTGGAAAATCATTAAAACTAAGTTCATGGAATATTTCAAAATAATCGCTTATAATAAGTTTTACGTGGTATAAGTCTTATTATTTTTTTAACCCTAGTCCGGAAAAAATGGCTATTTGAGGCATGTTTGTTTCCATCCCCCTGTTTTATGACCCACAGTAAAAATGTCATACACAATGTCAAGAGAGCCAAGCAATTTTGAGCACCTTATGTGCAAATATTCACAGCTTTATTCATGCAGGTGGGGTATTTATTCAAAACAGAATTGAAATAGTATATCTAATATTGTAATGCACTCCATGGTTTAACTTCGATACTGGTGCAATCTGCAATTTCGTCTTTAAAATCTGCATTTCGCTTCTAATGAATAATTGTGTATTTAATACTTTATAATATTGAAATGTAAACAAATTCATGTTTCTGTATCTTTGCCGAAATTTAGCTGAAAGTTGCTAAATTTAATTCAAAATTTTCTAGGGTTGTAAATGTAATGTTTAATATTATACAACTTTCATTCCTAAAAACTACATGACATATCCACATAATATTCTATCAAACAAATTATTTTATATTGGCTGATGGAAATATAATACTAAATGTGTGTTCCAAACTCTGGATTTTTCTGAACTATTATACTGAAGGATTAATACTGTAAAATACACTGTTGAGTATTACTGAAAAAATATTGACTGAAATTTTGGTACTTTCTTTCTACCTTGCACCAAATATGTATCGAAATGACTTTCCCGAAGCCAATTCCACATCTTGGACTGTAAAAGATGTTTCCATACATAGTAAAAGTCTGTATTGAAATCCGATATGAGCTGGAAACGTTTACGATCGAACTCCGAAAGATCAGACCTATTCTCTGAACGGTTTGTTAGGACGGACACACTCAGGCTGTGAGATACAACAGACCCACTATAAAGGGTTGAGATGTAAACACAATGTCCCGGCGTCTGATCGTTCTCGTCACTCTGATCGAAGTGTTGAGACAAACAAAGCCGTGTCTATGTCAGTCGTATCTCTTCACTTGAGGACCGCTCCACTATATAAATGGCTCATCTGTTGTAGACATGAGTTTATGCCGATTAAATTCAAAGGTACCGTCAATATGAGTCTCATTTCTAGCCTTTAAAGTATTTAACAAGGGTATTAAGAATCTAAGCTAGTGAGAGTTGGTCCATATTTGTAGTTTAGATTGTTTGTTGAAAAGTTAAGAAATACAAAACAGTTTTTTTTACGCACAGTACTATAAATTGCTATTGAACCTGACTAAAAAATGTACTGATACAATGATTATATTACTTGGTAAAATTAGTGGAAGTTGTTTAAATTGTTAACATTTAACATATTTTTGAGATGTCACTATGAAAATGTTTCAATTAAAGACTTTTAAAATGAGGTACGACATTGCATTATCAATTCGAATTCTAAAATTTTTAATTTTTGACTACTTTGAGTTTTTTAAATTCTTTTTACCGTTGATAAATGAGGTTATGTGAAATATCATGTTGAAGGAAACAAAAACTGGCACACCTACTGATCTTAGCAGTAGATTCGCAGTTGAGTCTGACCACTCAATGATCATTATGGCTTTTTGCCACAGACTGGCAGGTTTTAGACTGGGGCTGGCTGACAACCCCTAGCTATTCCTGATGGCATTCATGGACTAAAGCAGAGGTTTAATCTGGTGCGTATATAATGATCGTTAAACATTGCAGATATGGGTGAAAATATACTTATAAAGATTTTTGGTATCAGAAATAATCTACTAAACGTAATTTTCACCGCATGCCATCCCATATCTCAACACAAGACTTGCAAGACATTAATGCAACACAGGGGGATATAATGTCTTTTCATATAAACTCATAAATATTTAAGTAATACTCTTAATATAAACTAATTGATACGAATACATTTTTAATAATTCCAAATAGGAGTACGCCACGCCATGTGGTACGTAACAGGCTTTGCTAAGGTTAATGCAAATTTGAAGAGATTGCTGATTTCTTTATTCGATAGAACGACAGGACATCATACGAAAACGAAATTATGATACTTCCCGCAAACAAACGAGAAATTGTGTCAGTTTACTAACTGGTACGCTTCAACGACGCTCATCCAAATTTCATGGTTGGACATTCACCGTCATAGAACTCACAACAAATTTAAAATCAATGTAGGAAATCTCTTCTCGAGTATCTTGCCAATGACTCATTCACATTTCTGTTCATTAAATTGGGTTTTAAATCAGTGTTAAAATAATACGTGTCCAAGTCACCGTAAAATGATTTTTCATGTATTGGGATAGTAAAGTTAGGCTACATCTATTAATATGTCACATGCTAAAATCTCTTATGAGTGAATTGGTTTGTTTACTATTTTTATTCATTATGCTATAGTTTTATCGTTGCCATCATAGTAACCTATAAGACCAATGTAAAAGTGTTCACAAACGCTCAGCCAAATCCCATGAAGTGCCATGCACCATAATCAAACCAGTATTCCTCATATATAAATAAGACTCATGCACAATTTCAATTCTACAGGTCAGGTCCTTTTTGAAATATCGTGTGAACAAACAGACAGATCGACCGACAGACAGAAATAAAATTTTCCAGCCCCTCGACACATAGGCTCAGCCAATTAATGAAGAAACTACCACGCAGTATCACTTATTTCAATTAAGTTATTGTTCTATATAAAATTCATTAATGGAGGAAGTTTTTTACTGTTCAAGTGTAACTTTATATCACGTTGAAAACTGTTATGGACATCACTAAGACACTTTATGGCTCGATTCCCACCGCAAGTGGTGGTGGTGGATACAGCCACGGGAGACAATGCTCTCGACATGCGGGTTTACTGGCCTATAAACACATGGGAGGTGTGTGGTGACGCCATATGAATAACAATACTTGCACCCGCTCCACAGGTATATAGCGTCGTTTTATTCGCTCTTTACCTCTCTTGTTTGTCCTGGTATTGTTGTGACATGACCGAAGCGTTAATGCTTGTTTGTGTCACGTTTTAATGGTAAAATATTTATTGAAAATAAACCTTTATTGTAAATGTTACTTCGTCGATGGTTCGACAGTCTCTACAGTGTAATTGTTTATTGTTAAACTTGCGTTAAAAATTGATAAAACTATAATATAGTTACTTTAAGGTAAGGGTAGATTCTTAGAGAGATAGTTTGTAGTTCACCCTGTCAGTCACTCCACGAAGTTTAGAAGTTATATAAGAAAATAAATTATGTCAATAATGTCTATATCCCCAAACTAGACATTAATATTTACCTTTCCCACACTAACAGTGAGACTTTAGATGTTAATTTGAGAAGTCGTTTCAATGTCCATAACCATTTTAAGTTGCATAAACTATATTGTATCTAAATATGTGGAAACCTTATGGTTCATAAAGGTTACAGATATTTTATAAAAGCTGTTTCACGATAGTAACTAAAATATGTAATAAACAGAATGAATATAATAAGTGATTTTTATAATCATAAAATATAATTAGATTATAAATATCTTAAATTTCAAAACAGATATGTTGAAAATTAGTATTTAGCCGCAAATTTCACAAACCAATACAGATTAACACATACGTATTTGCTTTGAAAAGTTAAAAAAAGTAATTTTTTACTGAAATCTAGCTAATTATTGTTTAATGTTTTCTCTTATTTAATTCCAGGTAGTTCAAGGAGATATTGAGACAAAAGGGCGCCGTGAACTAACCTCAGCATAAAGCATTGATGTTACGTTCAAATTTTGGTAGCAGATGAGTGATGCAACAGACAAGGTGACAGAAATCATCTTTTAGTCAGCTGGACCTGTGACTAGCAAGCTGACTCTGCTCATGTTTATCACACGCTCCGCACTCTTATACAAGTGTGAGATAAACGTTACCACGAGAAAGGCAAAGGCATAATATATTGTTAAATATAAGGAAATGTGATTTTTAGTTTATTAAAGTGTTCAAAACAACTATCATCATGTTTGTGGGGGTTTCGCATGATAAATTTGCTTGCTTTGGAATAAAGGCATGTTTTGGGTGTTATAGGGCAATAACCCTCCTAAATGCCCGAGTACTCACCATGGAGAACGAAATAAGCCATGAGGACAAAACTTAAGATGTCATCGAATAGCCTGGTTTACCAAAGACTTGGGCTATCAAGAGACAGGGGATTTTTAAATTTTTGCCTAAACACAATTCTCTATCAGCTATGGGAAGTGTCTAGCTCGACTTTTCAACAAAATTAAAATTTAATTTTGGGGTGATATGGAAAGGGACAGATGTCGGTGGGTGAATGGTATATACAATAAATTGGTAGATTAGTGTTTCCATACAAAAAACTCAAATCATCAGGATTTAAACATGCCATTTATTAAGACACTAAAACTGAACTAATTTGTCCGTAATTAACTCCGTATTACATTTTAATATACTTATAATGACATACAAGCACACTCTGACCACCTGTTGGTTATAAAATATTCAGAGGGATGTTTGCGTGAGAACTGTTTCGATAAGTTTCTACAAGTGTACACAGTACACTGCCCGGGCATCATCATAAAGAATGGCTCGACTATGAATAAACCCTCTGTCTAAGTGGGACCATCAAGTGTAATGAACCACCAAGAGGCAGAGGCAGTGCGACGATAGGGCACACACTGCGAGACGAGTAGCAGATAGGGCACGAAGACCAGGTCTCTTGCAAACTCAGCCCTCTCGAGGGCTGTTTAACACACACAGCCTACAAGAAACGATCCCTCCACTGCTCTTTTATGACATGAACCCAATGAATGCACCTTCATTACTAGGAAGTGAATGAATAGCAAGAAACTGTTCTGTGCTTTATAAATTTGATTAATTTTTTAAAATGAATTATATTTAGTTATACATGTATTGATTTGTTTGGATGTCATATTTAATTGTTTTGATTACATTAGTTATTTCACGGTTTTACCTAAATTTAAAATATTACCGTGTATTTTTTTAATTATTTATATATCTTATATATTTCTTCCCTTCTTATTTATATTTTTAAACAATCTTACGCCAAAACTAAGACTAATGTTAGTTACTAAATATAATAAGAATTATGAAGTTTTTAATGTTGATGGTAAAATGTAACAGCTGTAATTATTATAGTACGTATATAATGTGTTAGTCTATGTCTGTTAGTGTATATTGCTAATATTAGACAAATATTTCATATTTCCTCGACACTTCCTACCCTTTCACTAACCACCTACAACAAAAAATGTCAAAACAACAACCATAATAGTTCATTCTGTAGTTGTCAGTAGTAGTGTTGGCACAATCATAGACAAGACATCATAGACAATCGTAGACAAAGTATCACATTTTCGATAATAAAGAAGACTTGACAAAATTTTTACAGGCTCTGACAAAGCGGAAGCCATTTATATTTGATGTTCTACACCAAGTTTGCTATAAGATATATATCTGTTTTGCTCCACCCACGAAAAGAAGGGCTATCTTTGCTGATGTGTGTTAGTATTGAAGCAAGATTTGGCAACGTTACATCAAATTTCATATATAACCTATTTTTAAATTCCTATGACACCATACACCATCGACACAAATGCACAGCAGGCGAGTGAATCTCATGAGAAGTCTTGAAAGTTAAACGAAATGGAAGGGGTTGAAGACTAAATATAATGCACAATGTATTCATATATTAATGAAATTGAAAAATGTTCATATACAGTACTCGAATAGAGAATTTATTCTATATCCATACTATTGTGGGAACAAAACAAACTCAACATTGGCGTCGAAAATATAAATTCACTCAAACGAGAAGTGCTCATACATGTGCAACGCCTATGAAATTGCGTGCGAACCTTGAGTAACTCCTAGTATTCAATATATATACAGGACCGCTAACAATTTCCAATTTCGGGTTTCCAATTCAAGGACTATAAAATGGAACAATTTATCTATAACGAAAATAAGAATCAGTCAGTAAGTTGTTAAAAAAGTTAACGTTGTAAAACGACAAACACAAAACGAAAATATAGAAACTCTCGGTGCAACACATTATTCCGCAAAGCCTCCACAAACAAATAAACATCTGTTTAACGACCAGGCTTGGAAAAGTTGATTTTATCGGCTGAATTAAAGTCTGGTACTACATTTATTGACTGGTGGCAGCGCTTTTATGTCCTTGTTGGTTTCATTTGTAAACATAAACCTGTGATTAACTTCCTAGTCCTGTGTGAAGGTTTTACAGGTTCACACTGTAATATTTTTAAACAGAAGTAATGGCTTTTTACGTGGATAAAAGTTAGTTATAAAAAGTAATCATTATAAAATAACTCATCACAGGTTGCGTTACTTTTTATAAAATGTTCATTTCACAGCAAACGTGCTTATACTAAACTGATTCTACATAATTTACTGAGAATATAAACAATAAAGAACAAGAAAAAACTCTAGAAACACATAAGAAGCGTAGACAATAACAAACGTGCATGTAACTCCTCACAGGACTGAATAACCCAGCCTTTTATTCTTACATGTACAGAAGTACAGAAGCTCACCATTTTGCGGGGCAAAATATAGAAAACCACTTGCCCGCACGTCAGTTTTTTTATACACGCGTCATTCTTGTTTGTTTATAATTGTACTGCCACTGCAGAATTCTGTATACCAATCATTAATTAAATTTGTGTAGGCCCATAGCTTAGGTTTTCGTGAAATTTATTTAGGAATTTTCCTTAAAAAATAAAGTTACGTAAAGCAATCAATTTTTTTAATGTCAAAATGAGAAATTGTCAAAAGGGTTAAAATAATAATGAATTTCGTCACAGCTTCACAACACTTGCTACCTAGCATCGAAACTCTTAAAATATTTTATAAGCTTGAAGCAAAGAGCGAAAAGATAAATATGACTCGCCCAGTGTTCGGGATGTATGGGCTATAGGTTCATGGCGTTTGGAGTATCTCGAACAAAACTTCAGGGAATAATTCAATTTACTTGTTTAAACGTTATTTGTTTTTCCATTACACGACCGTATAATCATTTATTTAGATATTTGGATATGCATATATACTATGTTGTGAATAAGTAGTATAGTAGCCTACTTTTCTTTATCTTACCCTTCTCTGAAACAGAATATTTTCAGAATGTACTATATAGAGATAACAGATTATACCAAAAGTCACAAAAACTCGTGTAAAAAACATTCATTTTGTTTTAAAACAATACTCCAAGTACGTTTTGGATATGAAACAGTAAAGCCTCCATTGTGTAGTTGTGATAACGACCCCATAAAATACTACCAAAATAATAGACGACGCATCTGGATTTTATACTATTCCGGACATTATTGTTTAGAGCGCTTAATAGTCACATAAACTAGTAATTTTACTGCCAGATCTGGGCTTTGTTTCCTGTTATAACTCAACATTGTTCACATTTACAACATTTTAACGGGCAGTAAAATGCACAAGGAATAATAATATTGCAGCCGACCGACACCGCGCTCGCCGCCCGCCACTCTCCGCTAATCAAACGTTCCGATATTTTGTTATAAACCTTCGGCATAAACCTTGTTATACGAAATTACTTGTATATGGACTGTTTAAGAAAGGTATGCGCATTTTGAACCTTACATTTTAAGGTTTTACTAACCATGAATGTTGAAGCACTTTTTTAAATTAAATTAGGTTACATATTACATTTTTTAATGGTTAATATGTTTAATTGCTTTATTTTATGTGTCTTCAATTCATTTTTGTACAAATGCATTACAACATGTTGAAACAATGGTAGTGATGATTCAGTTGTAGGTTTTTGTAGTATAAACCATCTTGCATACATCATACCAATTTTTAGTTTGCAGGAATGATTCTTGTTTGTGTAACTAAAGTTATCAATCTTGCTTGGTAAGATTATATATTTCATTTTTGTACAAATGCATTACAACATGTTGAAACAATGGTAGTGATGATTCAGTTGTAGGTTTTTGTAGTATAAACCATCTTGCATACATCATACCAATTTTTAGTTTGCAGAATGATTCTTGATTGTGTAACTAAAGTTATCGATCTTGCTTGGTAAGATTATATATAGGGTTATATGGAAAGAAACAAATAAATAAAATACTGTTGTGTTATATTTGTTTCTTAAATATTTTTGTACAAGTAGACAATTCAGAATCATATTGACTCTTCCTTTGTAAATACGAGTTCCACACACTAATTTCTTTTTTTAAGAATACCTCTGTCTTTTGAGCATACAGCAATTTTCTCAACTATGTACACACTATGAAGTCTATATCTATATGTAACTCTATACATAATGGATATTTCGCATATTCCGCAATCCCCTCGACGGTAGGTCCATTGTGTGTTGTCACACACTACAAAGATGTAATATTTAGTAAAAACTGCAAACAATGCTTTAATATAATCAGATAACACAATAAATTGGATGTTACAGATATTGTCAGGTAGCCATGATTCTGTAGACCGAAGATAAGGTACATTATCTCAAGTAAACTAGATTCAATTTACATTTATCAGCAATATTATTTCTAATCACAGGCTTTTGTAAAATATTAGAATTGTTTTGTAAAAGGATTCAGGCATCAACATATGCTATTATAGATTAGTTGCTAACCTATTAAAAGTATAACGGGATTTGAAACATTTCCATCGATATATGTTACAAAAATACAACACTGTATTTCGAGGATCGGTATCTACCCTCTTCTTCATAACTAAAATATCTTGACATATAAGAATATGCAAGCACAAATCAATATATGACAGTGAATTCACCTAAACAAAAATTTTGAAAACAACTTTGATCATATGATCTCTGATAAATAATTGTGCTTGTACTTGAGCTGACTTTATGTTTTTATGAATTTATGCATTATATTTTTTCAGACCAGAAGAAGAGAATGGATCTCAGTCTTCGAAACGTACTGTTATAATTTTGAAACATATTTGTAAACGATGGAATACACTATGAACAGAAAGTATTCTATAAATAAATAAATACTTTTAAATGTAAAAACTTATTTTATTGTAAGGTTATAGATCTCAACAAGAGAAGTGAACACTAGTGCTTGTTTCCATAGATTTAATGCAGTCAACAGTATTATGTTCAAGCAGTGGAAGTCCTTAGAGGAGGATATAAATGATTCTTTAATGACTGGCTGTAAAACAGCTGATTTTAGTGCCCAGATTATAGATCCGATTACACTTTATAGTGGAATGAAAGTTTTTATATCCGACCCAATCAATTATATGGTGTTACGGCCTTAATTGACTCTAAAGTTCCCAACAAACTAAATAAACCTTCTATTTTTGGATCTGAGTGGCAGACAGGAGTACACAGTCCTAACTTAGTCCTCTATAAGGAACATGTTTGTTCTGTTCATCGCTTAAATTATAAAATCGATTACTTGTGAATAAAGCATTTTGCCATTTATTTTTACTTTTCCTGTGTAGCAAAATAACTGCAAATACAGCACAATATCACTTTGGTTATTAGTTTTAACTAAGTAATTAACAATAAATTACACATTGTACATTAAACACGAATCATAAATTTCTCTCTATCATCCAGCCATTGAGAGTAATGTTTAGAGAGTGAGTGGGGGGAGAGGAAGGGTAGGAGGAAGAGAGAGAGAGAGTGTGTGTGTGTGTGTGTGTGTGTTTTTTATCATATTGCCGGTGGTAGACACTCATACAAGCATTTTATTGTTAGATATAACATGTATGTTCGTTTTAGGCGTATCAAACAAAAAGATGTAACCTGTGATCATGTTGTATTATTAATTGCTCTTGGAAGTGCACATTATCCGACAGCTAAAGTCATCATTCATATAAAATAAAACTGTACATTTTAGTCAGAGCTATAAAAAAAGGATTGGGGCCCTCATTTAATTTAAATGCACGGACAATCTCATCCAATTATTCTTTGCCAGTACGCGACAACAGCCACCATAACTAATAGTTTTATAAAGATAACTAACTCTTCTTAATTTCTGAGAATAAATACGTACAACGCTTACAGTAGGGTTGAATTTGTTGAACCGTTGTGCCAATGCCAAACTATATTATTTATGTATATCCGGTGTTTTAATGTCCCACTCCCTTATTCATTTGTGAACAGAAATAAATCAACCAATAATAATGAAGGTTATCTTTAACAGACTTTGTCATTGTTTTTGCGTTATATAAGAACTTAAACCCCTACACTAAATTTAGGATTGTAGGCGGAAGTTAACAAAATCCCTCTGTATTTAGGGTTGGTGATTGAAGTTCTCATACACCCCAAAACTATTATTTTTAGTCTTATACCGACTCAACCATGGATATCGTTTGATATACTTCTCATCTAAAGTTAACCGTTTAACAATTTTAACTTACATCCCAACTCCCCATTTGGATTTAGAGGCTCAAATTTTAATAAATCTAAAAAATAAGGATATTTAGCCTCTTGGGTATTGGCCGGTATATTTCTGTTCAAAAGTTAGGGAGGCGGGGCTATTGGGGCATTTGTTATATTATACGAGTAACTATTCTCAACTACGTGCAAAACTGGCTTGGGTAGAATTTTAACAACAAAATCGAAATTAAAAGCTCTTCCTTTTTAAGCATCAGGAGAGTGGTGTTTATACACGAGGTACTCCTGTATTTAAAACTCACCAAAGGTATTAAGAATGATGGAAATTAGATTTATCAGAGATGAACTAAATTACACTGATTCTTTAGGCTTCCAGTGTCCGTTTTACAGGAATTAGTGTTTGTAATTATTTTAAACTTTATAAAGACGCTTATATTGAACGAAATATTGAAGACGCTTCAGCCATTGTAATTGAGGAATTATCAATGATGCCAACTGCATATGAAGATTCTGCCTATCGTCTGCTAAAACATTTGATGAAGACTACTAACCCTTTGTATGGTTTGCCCATGGGAGCGAAAGCAGTCCTCTTTAGATGGAATGGAAAGGCACAATTAATCGATGCTTGTATTCAGAGAAACAGAATTTTAAAATATATAACATTTTCTCACTAAAACGACAGTTAAATGAAGAGTGAAGGATTATTTTCTGATCGGGTAATCGAACATTACGTAGAAGAAGAGGATCATCGAATAACTTGATATTGTTAAAAGGTATATTCATTTTAAAGAATCATACATAAGGCATGACTTTAGTGATTCCTGTGCTAAGGAATAAGTGTATCGTCTAATTAAAAGTCATAAAATAAAGAAGATGTATTATAAACTATGTAATACAACTGTGAAGAACACTGCCAAGTTTAGGAAGTATTATGAGTTGGAAAAGTTGTGTTCGTGGAATATATACATTTTATCACTCCCTCAAGAACGTTTGAGTTTAAAGTGTACACTTATAATGCTGGAACAATTGTGAATCTTTAAACAATATGAAATTCGATATGGTAAACAGAGTAAAATATGTTATGTTTAACACCCGAAATAATTATACTTGAATTGAGAATGAAAACATGTGTAAACAATACAATAATCTTAATGAGTCTAAAATGCCAAAGTCTAAACTAGCGTTTGCTTACACAATAAACAAAGCAAAAGTATAATGATTGAAAAAGTTGTATGTAATAAAATAGGACTTTTTTGTTCATATAAGTAATTAAGCCTAGAGGTCCGTAAAAAGTCATTAAGTAAGTGTAAGTATCTATGTTTAATTTTTTATTTGGAAATGTAGTTTTGGTGATATATATATATATATATATATATATATATATATATATATATATATATATATATATAGTTTTCTTGTTGATACATAAAAAATTGATACATGAAAAAATATGTATGATACATAACAATTCCTAGAACAGAAATCGATGAGTTTTGCCCGCACTGTGTCTGCTGAGTTGTAAACATGTTTGCGCGCCACACTTGGCATTCTCCGAACACAACAGCTGTCAGACGGTATTAACGATATAGGGCTGCTACACAGCTACCGTCTGCTCTTGCAGTAATGTTGCTGAGACTTAAGTTTAATTCAGTTTTGCCCGCACTGTGTCTGCTGAGTTGTAAACATGTTTGCGCGCCACACTTGGCATTCTCCGAACACAACAGCTGTCAGACGGTATTAACGATATAGGGCTGCTACACAGCTACCGTCTGCTCTTGCAGTAATGTTGCTGAGACTTAAGTTTAATTCAGTTTTGCCCGCACTGTGTCTGCTGAGTTGTAAACATGTTTGTGCGCGCCACACTTGGCATTCTCCGAACACAACAGCTGTCAGACGGTATTAACGATATAGGGCTGCTACACAGCTACCGTCTGCTCTTGTAGTAATGTTGCTGAGACTTAAGTTTAATTCAGTTTTGCCCGCACTGTGTCTGCTGAGTTGTAAACATGTGTGCGCGCCACACTTGGCATTCTCCGAACACAACAGCTGTCAGACGGTATTAACGATATAGGGCTGCTACACAGCTACCGTCTGCTCTTGTAGTAATGTTGCTGAGACTTAAGTTTAATTCAGTTTTGCCCGCACTGTGTCTGCTGAGTTGTAAACATGTTTGCGCGCCACACTTGGCATTCTCCGAACACAACAGCTGTCAGACGGTATTAACGATATAGGGCTGCTACACAGCTACCGTCTGCTCTTGCAGTAATGTTGCTGAGACTTAAGTTTAATTCAGTTTTGCCCGCACTGTGTCTGCTGAGTTGTAAACATGTTTGCGCGCCACACTTGGCATTCTCCGAACACAACAGCTGTCAGACGGTATTAACGATATAGGGCTGCTACACAGCTACCGTCTGCTCTTGCAGTAATGTTGCTGAGACTTAAGTTTAATTCAGTTTTGTTTGAAATACAATAAAAAAATACAGAACATACAAGAGAGTCAATTATTGATGTAAATCTAATTTAAGTTTGCACACTAGCTATTTCAATATTAAAATGAATGAAAATTGTGAATTATATACATCCGATGTACAGTTTCACAAGCCTCAATTGTAATAGACTTAACTGTCACTCAACTCACCTCTTGTTTCTTAAACTTCACATCAGGTAATCGAACTTTACTAGGAGTACAACAAATATCATGGTATCTTACGGAAAACTGCGTTGTCATAAGTCGCACCAAGGTAGACAGACTACCTGCAAAACATAATCACTCACCAAGCACTCTTTATTATAGTTCTGGATTTGTCTTCGGTATCTACTGGTCTAAAGATCCTATTTACAAACTCGCATTGAAAATGGCACATTTACAATTTTTCTTGGTTTGCAGGATTTAATACACACAATGTTTCCATGGAATCCACTGAAGGGATTAACCGATATCGGTGAGAATATTTTATGTGGATATGGATATTGCAGGATGGAACAGATCAGGAGCATGAAAGAAGTCTCTGACCTGAACAATGCCATAACCTATGCTGTAGTTAAACAGCCCTGATAGACGAAGCCTTTCAGGAGTATAATTTTAGTGAAAACACAACATACAATATTCTTTATTAAGTTTTTAAGCTAAATGTGACCAGTATTTAATTCTGAAATGTATTTATACGTAATTCATAACATTTCAGAACTCTCAAAATTAAAACTGTGGTATTTATAAATTAATGAAAACACAATTTAGACTTTGAATGTAATATTGCTTTGCTTATGTCAAAAGGAAAGGTTATTAAAATCTGGTTTTGTTCTCTAAGCTATTTACTTACTGAATCAGAATTGCTCTTTCTTTGTGACGCGAAACAGTCTTATCACTGCATAGGAGGGAGTCAGTGGTTGTTAATTTAGGCTTTTAATACAGTTTAGATCAAACAAGACGCTGTGCAAGTGTCACGCTTGGAGTCACAGAGAGAAAACACTCGTCGTGACAAGGGCGGGAACGTCCTGAGGCGCTTAGGGTTTGCTCTTGGGGGAGAATGAGCTGCTGAGAAACAGACGTTTAGTGAACATACTGAAACGATCAGAGGCACTTCATTATGGCCTTTACATTGAGCAACAAACTGGAGACATTGTTTTATACTAATTGAGCTATTTATTTCCTTTAATGTTAGTTATAATTAAAAACAGAGAATAGAATAATCGGTTTAAAATTTGTTCTTTCGAGCAAATAGTACACGTTGAGCCGTCAAAATGACAGCCAAATGTTTTGTTAGTACTTGAATATAAAACGTCAAAAGAAAAAGGGATAGTTTCTTCCAACTGATAAAGATGGCGCATCTGTTATTTACTTAAACTATCAAATTTTCATCAATTATATGTAAATATCTCTTTATTTTAAAATCTCCTTGATAAAAATAAAATGAAAAAATCTAAATACGTTGAATTGTACCTAAATAATTAATATTTATACAGAATTTTTCTGTGATCTTATGATCTTAGTACATTATACTGTTAGAAATTATTATAAACCTGACAATAAATTATAGTGTTTAGAGATACTATAAATAGGTATTCCAAATTTTTTAACACTGCCGAAATGATCTATTATTTACTATATTCAACTTTTGTTTTCTTATGAAACACTCTGTATTTATTATCTGATCCATCTAAAAATATCTCATATCGAAAATGGTATAGCACAAACTATTTCCTGCCAGTAGGAAGAGAAGAACCTCATGGGTCCGTTCCAGAACCTGTGCTATACGTACTATTCATAAATGACCAGAATATTTTGGCCAGTGTGGGTAAATTTTAATGTACGCAGATGACGCAACATTCCTGTCAGATAGAGCATTGACAACCTATCCATTAAGTCATATACAGCAATAAACGTGGGCTATCAACACTGCCATGAAAATTCCTTAGTTTTTAATATGTAAAAAAACTAGGTTCTGGGAGAAACAAAAATGAAGTTCGTAGTCTACTTTATGTTGAAATGACAGATTAAGTGTAACTTCTAGGAATAAATAGTTGATGATGACTTATCATGGGCTGGAAATATGGACTTCCTATGCAAAAAACTGAACATCCATCCCTTTCTACTAAAATCCAACTCATATTTCTGACATTACTACAGCAGTACTGACATATCACTCACTCTTTGAGTCCTGAGTACTTGCTACCTGGAGAAACACCTCATCAGCCTCAGGTAACCTCCAAAGAATCTCGAATATAAAAACAAAAGCTATAAGAATGTTTGGAGACCTTGGTCCGAGACACAGATGCAGGAAAACTGATACCCTGACAATTATATTATTATAAATCCCAGAAGTGGTCCTATATGCTAATAGTAAAGAATTGTCCCGGAACCATTATTTGTACGGTTACAAAACGACACCATCCTACATCAGCCCAAAATTGTCAACCAGAAACCTCAAGATGTTCAGGAAAAAGCTCAACTACTGATTATCACAGAGAACTCTTTACTCACTGTAAGAGTATCTACATCATGAAGACAACTAAAACAATTATCACTTTCGTAAAACTATTGTTATGTATTATGACGCAATCACAACTCTTGATGTTTTGGGAATAAAGAATATAAAGAATTATTACTGTTGATAAATAAAGATAATTGAAAATGCGTGTTGTTCTTTGCACGTTATTATATTTTCATTCATAACGAAAACAGAGAGCTCAAACTGTTTTAACACTTGGAAAACATCTTTTTAAAGAAACGTCCATTTTTAAAACAAACTAATTTTAAATCTAACATCTTAAATTCTACACAAACACGATCGTAGATAATTTCATTCTTTTCTGTATACTGTGCTTCATTATTCCTGTTATTATGAAATATTATCATACATTTTAATGTAACACGTTAACACTATATGGCACCTATGGTATCTACATACCTAAGGTGTAATACATATGGTATCTAGATAGAATATGGTAATACCATGTGGTAATAATGGTAATGTAATATTATCACATCATACTTTACACCACTAACACAATTATCATTTACACTTTTTCCTATCTTGAGATAAACTTATGTGAAACTGAATTCTGGAAGCTTATAAAGGCTCCCATAACAGGACGTTTCATATCGAGTTTTCACGGACAGATGAGTTGATGAATACAAGGCCAGTTGTTTGCTCTTCTACTTCGGACAGACAGTTGGATATTGCTCAGCTCTACCATTGTAGTGTCTGGGCAACCCATCTAGCTGTCATACAGTCTATTACCCAAGTAATATTATTCTAAATATTACTCGTTTTGCCTCGTACAGTAAGTAAACTTAACAAGTGAATGCTAGTCGTATCTTTTCCTACCTCATGCCTTATCTAGCTGTTTTATAATAGTACTTCCTGCCCGTTATAACATATTTACAGTGTTTTAGGAGAGTGTGTATTGTTTTTTCCCGATACAGAAAAAAATATACATACAAACTTGTAAAAAGCCTTCTTTAATAAAGCGTCTACATATGGCCATTGAAATCTACTTCCGGTTTAATATATTTCCATAATGCAGTAGCGTTTGCATTATTGTCCCGTTGATGAATATATACATACGTAGGTCAAAAAAGCTACCTCGGTAAAAAATGACTAAACTCAGACTACATGTAATCTACATCCGATCTAAGGTGTTCCCGAGACCAATCTAGCGTTTACCTTGTTTGACCCGATCAAGAAAGTATTTGCTTACGTTGTTCTGAAAGTCTACTTCGGTAAAAAGTTTACTTTTTGTCATGGTTATCTTCTTTCGTTCTAAGGTATTTCCGATGCCGGTAGTATGTTAAGAGCATATCACTAGTTTGTTAAATTTCAAAAATTAAAATGTATTAAATCTAGTGATTGTAACTTTATTTTAGTCCCTGTGGATTGTTGATTTTCATGAAAAATCTTTACTTTGTCTATTGAGACTTATGGTCTCAAATTCTCAATACAAAAAGTAAAGAATTTTCATAATTTATTGTTTAAATTTCATCGTTATAGACTTTTGAAAAGTTCGAAAACAAAATTATAGTTCTTCTGAAAATGGTTTTTGTTTTCATATTGATGTTATGAAGCACATATACATAATTTAATGTTTCTATGCCATTAGGGTGTTGAAAAAATGAATTTTTACGGTTGCAACCTTACCTTGTTCAACCTTGTTCATCCTTTTTGATGTTTATCAAAATTATTTTGTTTATCTGTGTAAGTCACGAGGCACGTGTTACTAATTCCATCTATGAAATTGGGAAGTTCGTAAAAAAATACAATTCTTCTATTTGTTTCAGCTCCTACGAGTGATTCATTTTTCAAGAAAAACCTTTAATTATTTGTCTTTTGAGAGAATATAATATACTTGTGTGCCAAATCCCATCGTTCTAGGACATCAAAATGATGAAAAGCTAAATATTATTGTTCTAGAGTTCATTTCAACCCTTATGGGTGTTTGATCTTCACAAAAATGTTTTAGTTTTTCTACACAGGCAAGAGATATACAGGTGTTAAATTTCAACTTTCTGAGATATTAGGAAGTAAGAAGTTGGAGAATTAGTTATGATTGAGTGAGGGCTTTATGAACTCAGGTAAAGAGAATGTTAATTTAACCTTGACATATTTCATATTTTCCGATTTCGTGTATAAAATTCGTACAGTTAAAATGTTGTTTAGTACGCTAAACGGTTACCTACTGATTTTTAGCACTATTAATTAAGGTCTCCAACAGGGAAACAGCAACAGTTATGCTAGAACCTATAATGGCATTACAATTGTTAAAAAGTATCATACAATAATAATACTGAGAAACAACCTAGCATTATCAGAGCGGAGTGAGACATTGCAACGCCTGAAATCGTGACTCATTCTCAGACAGTGTGCGACAAGACATTAGTCGTCTCGGAGACAAACGTCCGTGTTAACATGTCCGCAGGGCACAAACAAGCGATCTGACAACGTCTCTGCTGCTGAGACCGTGTTGCGGCTCACACTGTGGCGATATACGGCCGCTGCATCGAGACAGTGCCTGACAGATGTCGCTGAGTACTACCACGAGTACTACATTGGGATAATAGATGGCTATAATCATTATAGGAGAAACAATATTTCCTGAAGTGGTCAAGAAAATTTAGAGAAGGGGGGGGGCAGACACATAAAAGGGATGGCGGGGCGCGCCAGCGGGGGGAGGGGGGGGTGGGGGGGGGGTGGGGCGGGGCGGAGGGGTGGTGGGGAGGGGGGGGGGTGGGTATTTGAAGGTTTTTGCCGTAACCTATCATATCTTTTATTACTTGCTAAGTTTCGGTGGCTTTTACTATAAACATTTTGGTAGGTTCATTAAAGGGTTAAATATTCAGGTAAGACGGGGCCATCCTTCAGATCAATGGCTACCTCCACACCGGTGTTCCTCAGTGTCACCACATCGCATGTCAAAGCTATCGCCCACACCGCTGCTTCAAGCTATCGCTACAACGTAGTTTCAAGCTATCGCCACACCGCATGTATACGCTATCGTTACAACGCAGTTTCAAGCTATCGCCACACCGCATGTATACGCTATCGCTACAACGAAGTTTCAAGCTATCGCCACACCGCATGTATACGCTATCGCTACAACGCAGTTTCGTAAACCAAAGTAGCAGATAGTCTGAAAACAGGAAACTGATTAATAAAACTAAGTGAAGTTTAAGCACTCAAACTAAACAATACAGAGAACAAAATTTATCCATCTGTCTATTAACATTACATGAACCTTATTATTTGTCACAGTTTTACAAAAATTTACATACAGGTTACTGTGACAAAAAGGAACGTACGTAGTTATTCAAGGAGATATGGTGAACCCTATGATGAAAGTAGTAAATTTAATAACTGGTTTTTGGCCTCTTCTAATTGTACGCATTGGAATAAAATTTTGGCTAGAATATACCTCCCAAGTATTGATAGTGAACAAGTTTGGAATTAAGGAGGTAGAACTCCAGTGTGATAACAATATCCAATTACACTTAGCGAAGTGTTCCGTTTACACACAGGTTTTTTGTTCCATTATGCAATATGAAATGCGAACAACTATTATTACACTTCACCACTTCATACTTTTGGTTTTTTTCCATTGTGTTCGCAAAATATTTGTATGTTTTTTAATCGGAAGTACTCTCGTGATCTTTAAACGATATAACGAACACAGGCGTTGAAGTTCTACATTTGAATATTAACTTAACATGTAACTGAAAGAAGTAAAAATTCAAAGCCAATCTTCTTATATTAAAACAAAATTTTCCCCCCCAGGTTTAATATATTTTTTCTAATTCTTGAAGAACACTGAATAGTCGATGGGAGTCAATGTGAGTTAGAGTTTTACAACAACCAAGACCACAGGGGTGCCAGGTAAGGTCGATATACAGGTAAAGTAGACCTCCCCTAGGATCGATGCCTCCCACCCTACCTTCAAACACCAACACGTAAATTCTACGTCGTCACGCCGCGCATAACTGCGTGCAGTTTACTCGCAGGAGGCTTTTTACAATAGTGGCGTAACTACGGTTGTGGAATAACGTCATTTTGCTAAAAAAAACACGTTGGCTTCATGAGGAAAACACAAAAAATAAAAGTAAATTGATTTAAATATGTAACTTGTACCTTGAGACGATTCGTACCCTCTCTCACAAAGAAGGCATTATTGTACTTATGGGCTAATGTTTAAAGTATGGTCGAAGTCTAACGTTCGAATGTTACATCCACGATGCTACAATATGCGGCAAGGTGGCTGCGGCTTTATAATTATGATCATTAGGAATGTTGGAGCTGCAGAAATATTAAATTCTACATAAGTCTGCAGTAAGCTTGTACGATTAAATCTAAGATACGTTCTCTAATAGAGAAAAAACTCATTCATTCATGTTTGGAGTGATCTGTACACTGTACAAGTGACAAAACGTAGGTATAATTCATCTCTTTCTCGTAAGTGCGACGTAGACACCAATGACACCGTCTTCTTGCCGTGCATGACATTTAGCGAGATTAGACCGCCTCAGGACACCGAATTACTAACACTTGGATCTCATGTCTCCACTGTTGAGAATCTCCAAAAGTCCTCTTGATGGCCGCTGCCTGAAATTACTCTAGATGGAGATTCCAGGGTTCAGGTTGTCTGTCCACTCGTCTCACAAGGGGAAATAATATTAATTATTAGATGCCAGTACTTTCTCTCAGTCATCACTTCACAACTCTCAGGGACAAGTTTGATGTATCCAACAACTTTTGTAATCTTTCCATAATCGGCTACATGCTGACAGACCAGAAATAGTTTGCTGAGGCCAAGCGTTCACTCAGCACTTGGTCAACATCCATGATACCACATTATTATTCAATTAACGAAGGCAGAGAATTCGGTAATTATATATCACTACAATAAGGCAGTTTTAAAAAGAATAAGCGTTTGTCAGAGTTCTATTAAAAAGTGATTTACGGCACGTGCTTCTCAAACGTCTACAATGCTCGCTATATCCATAACAGTGTATAGTTGTATACGTTATTTTAATATTAAGAAAGTCATAAAGCACGATCCTGGAGTGGCTTACAGCACGAGCCACTCAAACGTCGACATTGCGCGCTATATCCATAACACGATAGCTGTATACGTTATTTTGTTATTTCAAAAATCATAACACACTTTGAGTTCATAGAAATGTCAATTAGTTCCAAATTTAAATTCAAATATTTCTAATATGTTAATCTGTACAATTCTATTGCAAACGGTTATTACCAGCTATACATTTTTCCATCATTGTGCCCTTTCAAGAGATTGACGCTGTTGACTCTGCCTGCCTCTACATTTTGGAAACAAAATTTTTTTGTATGAGTAAATGTGCCTTGGTTTATGAACGTATACTCTCGCAAGCGGGTGTGCATTTCCTCAACATACTGCCCAATTCAATTAAAGATGCTCCAACGCCTAAGGCGTTAAAGACTCGCCTCAAACGCTTCTTGGTGCCTCAAGCATGCTATAATGCGGGTGAGGTTTTGGCATTCGACTGGGAGACCGCCCAGTTAGAAGACTGACTCTGCTGTACTAAGTGGGTTGCATTGGCGATGAATGAAAGAGGCGTGATTGTAAAATTGAATGTATGAATGTGTATTGTGTGTATGAATGCCTGGAATTTTAGAAAACCCGTATTGGCGTTTGCCATACAATGTACATTTTGTCGCTGCAATAAAAAATATTTTGATTTAGTGCATAACCTTGTAACTGTGTGTATTGATCTATGTACAAAGTTATTAATTGGCCTCAGGTTGCAAATTTACAAATAGTCCCTTCGGCAGTCAACGTGTTAAGAGGATATTTCAAGATCAATTTCAAAAATTAAAAATATTAACTTTAACGAGACACGACGTAGGTTGGTGTACCTCAGATCAACATAATTACGGAGTATACAGGGCCTAACAGTTTAACTATGAGATTAGGCTAAATACATCTCTTTAAAAAGATTATTTAATTGTATGGCCGTAACTAAATTACTAAGAAGTTTCTAGTTTATACTATTTTTGGTATATTTAATACATTATATTGGTCATGGACAATAGTATTCGTTGTCTAGGACTATCCTATAAGATCAATGCTAATATGAACCAAAGTAAATACAATATTTAAAACAGTTTCATTAGCATAATAATACTGGATGTTATTATGTTAGCTAGACATTCTAACATCGTAGTGTTTCTGTAAATAGAAAAGAAATGCGTGTTTAATTTTCTCTTCCTGTCCACAATACACAGTACCGTGATTGAGAGCTAGGTTTCAACCGAAAGCTATATTTCGTCTCTCCGACAATACACACGATTGGTGTTATTACCCCGTACATTCCCAGAGCCGCTGCGAACGTGAGGCGATACTATCGGCAATAACGGAGGTGCGAAGAGAGAACTTCCCAGCGACCACGGGTCACTGGACAGGGCATGGCAGCATTCGGTGTTGAGGAGCAGTTCAACTAACATTTGAGATACACGAATACATCACATGGTAATAAAATATGATATGACTGTGCTTCACAGAATACTGAGTTCACGTCAGTTCACTCTTCACTTTTCTTCATGTTATGATGGTTAGTTGATGACAATATTGAAATGATACTTTTGTATTACTATTTTATTAATAGTTTGTTTTGGATAAATATTTACACCTAATTATTTGTGAGAATAATTAGGTGTAACCTAATTTCATTAATAATTATTTCTTTCAATGCCTAGAGTTAAAAAAAACTTTAATATTACTGCCATGGTTAATTCACTTTAAAAAAAATTTAATGTTTGGTTTTTAATAGAGTTTACATTGAAATAAAAAATAGACAGTTCAATTCCAAATAAGGATCACGCATTCATACATTTATTTAAAACAAAACATATAGACGACTTGATGTAATCTTAATATAATAATTAACTCTTGGATAAACCATCAAGGTATGTTACATAGGTATGTAATAGCCAACTACTTTCAAATACAAGACAAGTTTAACAAGCAAATGTAGTTTTATCCATGGGTGGTATTCCATACTGTATCGATTTAGTACCAAGTTGTCTTAATAAAATAGATAATTTGTCGACTAATGATAAAGTTTAAAATATAAAATTAATTGTGCAATTTATTCTCTTCATTAAAAATTACTATCCAAGAGTAATCATTGTAAACAAAAAAATTACAAAAAATATATTCACCCTGCTATACTAACTATTTATTAAGAAAAACGAACAGAAAATGAACATATCATAAAATTAATTTTAAATTTAATATTTGTACTCTACAACTCATCAAATAATTGATCTCCGAAATCATTTGACAAAATTGAAAAATAGCAGGAAAGTCAAAATGTTATGTATGAAATTAACTGTGGATGCAATAAGAATTATATGAATGAACATTAAGACGTGTAATAGCTAAAATAAAGAAACGTTTTATTAGTATAAACAATCTAAATTATTCGAACATGGTACAGAGGGGAATATCAGATAAATTTCGAATAATACTCCTGAAGAGTCTTCGTCGACCAGTAGAAACCAAACTAAGAAGAAGATTGTGAATGTCCGTTGTTAAAAGTGCTACTGAAGTATCTTTAAATGTTATTGACATCTTTCATCAATTATTGAAACAATAAATCCAATAAGAAGACCATATTTTTCTAAATTTAATTTTATAATAACATTTTTATTTTTAAAAATATACCACTAGCTGTAAATTGTATTTTAACTACTATACCACATGTATTTTTAAACTCATGTTTTTTATTTATATCCTGTAACAGATGATTAATTAATCAGTGGATATGCATTTTTATTAAAAAAATTGTATGGAAATAATAAAAACTATTTCTAAATAAAAAATAAACCTATTATTTTAAGTACGGTTCGTTACTCCTATGTAATAAAAGCATATATTATAGTGGTGTCAGAAACTGGCACCACATAGATAAAACTAACGGTTGTGGTGGCACAGGTTAGATAATTTAATTACGTTTAACAAGATAAAATGATATATGGAGCGTTATTAGCAGAAAGAGCGGGCCAATAACAGATAGCCTGCGGGGACATGTAGGTGTTGTTCTAATTCAAGTCTGAGAGGCGGTGTAATATACGGGAGGCAGAGCAATATCTGATATCTCTCGAAATAATTTATGTGTCTTAGCAAGTAAAAGTATTTGATTCTATACAAACAGGTGACTTGAAAATTCTTTATTAGTTTATTTATGACAATAATTTTGATAACAATTCATTTTGCATAGTTGCCTCCTTACACTAAGTTAATTAACACTGCTTTTTTTTTAATAACTGTCGTCGGTAAATGTTCTATTCATCAAGTTTTACCATCTTAAAGCCAGTCTGAATGAATGAATATTTCTAGTCTTGTGTGGATGGTATTTTTTGAAGATGGTTTTGCATTTAGTAATAATATTCTATAGAAATAGAATTCTACCACCTGACATCTTAACTCTGTAAGATGTGTGTGAATAGACATTTTTTTAACACATCTTAATTGCAGTTATAGTTTCTGGAATTGTATTTCCAAACTAGGGTGTATGGATTTACTCAACATAGGTTGTGGAATATGAATATGGAGAAGTGTGCTTATAAGGCTCGGGATTGTGAGGTTCTGCCTAATAACAGTCGTAATATTATTGATAAAGCCAGAGAAGATTTTTATTAAAAAATATTATTTGATAATAAAAAATGCATCTCTCACGTTTTCTGGTATGTAAATCATGTTTATTGTCTGGGATTGGTAATATTGTGGATTGTGCTTCTTCCTTCTGACCGCTGTATACTTATAAGTTTGATAAGTTTTTGAACGTGTACTTGTTCTATTTTTATCATGGCGAATTCATCAAAGTATATTAATTATTTGTGTTTATTTTACCTTATACATTAGATTGTTTTAAATCCAAGGAAGATGATAAAATTCCAATATTGACGTATTTTTCTATTAATGGAAAGTTAATGGTGATAAATTTCTGAAATTCGGTTACGTAAATCTTGTAAGATAATCTTTGTAAATACACAAAATATTATTTGCATTACTCTTTATTCGTGATGTACACCATTGAATTAAAGTTTATTTTAGTTTTTACTTTCAGACGTGAAGGAAAGTTAAGATTAAGAACGAAGAAAGTCAGAAAAAAAGACATGTAGACATTCTAAGCATTGGAACGTTATATATGTTTGGAGTATGGAAACCTCTAAGGCATTTATTTTGATGCGGCTATGAATAACCAAGATATAGGTACGCCACACTTAATGTCCGAAATCCTACTATCCTTTCTCACCTTCCATCGTCAATAACAAATCCCCCGTTGTCTGGTTACAAATAACTTTAACAGGGGGCCCCAATCCGTCGTTGTGTAACTAGAACTAGAATGTGTCGTTCTTTAGGAAGCAAATGCAGAAGAACCTTTTAAGCTTACGAGCGTTGTTCAGCTTTCTACTCTAAAGAACAATTATTGTTGAGCAAGAAAGTATAAAGCCTTTACTTGACGAGGGCCTTTTTTAATCTGATGACAAATAAAATAAACGTCTACATCTACAATACATTTAGTTGTAAGTTGTAATTCTCACAATGAAATTATATCATCCCGTATTCGAAAATATACATAGATATTTTATATTCACCAAAATATACATAGATTTTAGGTGGAATACGGGGTTCCAAAATGCTTGGTGCGACGCTGACCGTTTAATTGCATACAGCTGAATGTAGGTGGAACGTAACTCATTGCCGGTATCGGACATTAGTAAGGATATCGATAAATATAGCGGGCCCAGCGGGAGTCGTGTAGGGGGTTGTCATCGGTCCCCACAAACATGCGCGCTCACTCTCATAGCTGACTGTTAGATTTGCATTATTCTAATTCCTCCAGTTTATGACAGTCCTTTCCTTCTTTCTGCTGCTCATAAATATCATTTGCAAATTGATTGTGCGACTTGAACAGATTTCAGCTTTCCGGAAATTTATCTCTCTTTGATTTATGTGCCAGACCGACAAAGTCATTTCTCTCACAGAACTATAGATTATTGAAAACAGAAATACATTGGACGATAAATGACAAAAGGAACTTTTGACGTAAATAGTAGATTAAAACGGATATAATGAAAATGCTGTCGTGAAAAGTGGGACAAAAAACTAAAAGCTTTTCCTTAGTTTCAATTTATTCAGTCGGAGTAATAGGTTTCTTTATTCTCGGAACCGCACGCCATAACGTCATTCAATCTTTAATGTCGCTTAACTTTTCTTGCCTCAATAAGTAAGAATTCCAGTCAGTTAATTTACCAGACTTTATTAAACTTGTAAAGTAATTTCTGTTATGAATAAATATTTATAAAAAACTTCATAAATCTTGTAAATGTAGTTATTGCATGCAATTTGTAATATTACATTTAATATTAAATATACTTGGTGGGTAGGGTAGTAGGGGTTCTTTAACAAAGGAAATAAAATTAATATCCAAATGTTAGATAATTAAAAACACAAACGTATCCAGTAAAGCTCTGCAACATTGTAAAACAGCATGTATAGGCTACATCACGAGGATTGTATGGCAAATCCAGTCAAGATAAACGTAGAAACAAACTGGGATAAAGAATGGGATACGAAACTTTGGTCAAGACGTCCTTCTCCGACCCAACTGCAATGTTTCAGTCAGATGGATTTATCAACAGCACTAATGTCAGTAAAGGACCTTAAGGAAATAGTATTATTACACTTAAGAGTTGAAGTGTAAGAACATACGTGCTCCAGTTAAAGATTGTATTACACAATTAGAACTAATTTTGGTCACATTACAATACTATTTCTGGATCCACAGTGGCATTCATAGGCTTTTCAGAATAGAAAGTTTAATTACAATAATATTATATTGGGGGCATTATTTAATGAGTTACAGTTTTGTTAAGTCTTAACATGTTTTATTACTTTACATATTTAAGGAAACTATTTAAAAATAAAAGTAAAAAGGCTCTTTTTAATAGGTTATTTGTGAGGTATAACAAAATTTGATAAATTTTACTTAGGTATGTGTAACATGCAACGATTATATATCTTTAAAATCGATAAACCAAAAAAAGTACAACTGTTCTTGCATGTTCAGTATATAATATAAACACATACTTGTTTGAACATCCCGTGAGTTTGTAGGTGCCGGGGTGACCACAGGCGGTGTAGTAAAGCGCCCAGCTGGCTATGTTCTCTTCACACCTCTGGCTGATACCATCGCCCCACATCACAGCCTCCGGCTCTCACACATATCCTACACACCCTTAGGTGGTCTTTCTTGTAATGTCACTAACACACATTCCTTTTCATGTTTGTCTGGAAACACATTTACATTTGACAGAAAATTCCCCATCATCTTATCGTATGTTCGATGTTTTCTAATCACACAAATCTTATTAAAAACCATCACTAACTTAAAAAAAAGTTTTGGTGAGCATTTTTGAGTGGAATTCTGTATTTTATGTACAATTGTGAATTATAGAAAATACCTACTTGACTTTTATAATCCAAGAAATTGACTTGCTAATAGGTGACTAAAATGATTTTCACCACAATATACAATAAAAAGTTTTAATTCGTCTTTTCGTTCACTAACATACTAAAGCTCCCTTTAAACAACCAGTGAGAAATTTCCTTAATGGTGAAAACATATTGGTCAAAACTCAATGTTTTGCAAAGCCTATATATAGGGATTTTACATGTATCGATGTTTTTAAAAAACCACTCGAGATACAAACATGGTGTTTAGGCAATATATATATAAATTTTACAGATGCTATGAAGTAAGTGTCGGCATTACTCTTGTTATAGGAATTTGTGCTTGGTTGCCTAACATTACTATCCATTGTATACTGGTGTCAGGGAAGAGGGGGTTTATCACTGCTCTAAATTTTACAGGTGCTAGGAAGTGTCGGCATTACTCTTGTTATAGGAATATGTGCTTAGTGCCTAGCATTACTACCATTGTATACTGGTGTCAGGGAAGAGGGGGTTTATCACTGCTCTAGTTTTTACAGGTGCTAGGAAGTGTCGGCATTACTCTTGTTATAGGAATATGTGCTTGGTGCCTAGCATTACTACCATTGTATACTGGTGTCAGGGAAGAGGGGGTTTATCACTGCTCTAGTTTTTACAGGTGCTAGGAAGTGTCGGCATTACTCTTGTTATAGGAATATGTGCTTAGTGCCTAGCATTACTACCATTGTATACTGGTGTCAGGGAAGAGGGGGTTTATCACTGCTCTAGTTTTTACAGATGCTAGGAAGTGTCGGCATTACTCTTGTTATAGGAATATGTGCTTGGTGCCTAGCATTACTACCATTGTATACTGGTGTCAGGGAAGAGGGGGTTTATCACTGCTCTAGTTTTTACAGGTGCTAGGAAGTGTCGGCATTACTCTTGTTATAGGAATATGTGCTTAACCTAGACGTTAATTAAAGAAAAAATATATAATATGTAATAATTAATATCTATCCCTGTTAAAGACATTTCAAGATGGAGATTTTTGGATTTTCTTTTGGATGCATATTAAAGAATTCTCGTACTTAACCAGGATTTAACAGTAACATTGTCAGATTAATCTGTCATGAAACACAGTCAAAAATAAAATTGTGAAAGCATTGCAAGGATATATCAATTAAAAATATTTATAATAGTATTAAAGGTTACTGTTTATCTGATTTTGCAAGATATTAGCATCTAAATATGTGTTGAACACCACCTGTTGGAGGTTTCTTCTACAATTTTATTTTTATATTTCATAAGATCGGATATTTTTGTATTCCAATATTTATTTATATTCTAAATTAGCACACATTTAGACTATAAGGATCAAAAGTCATTGAGCTATAGGCTATTGGAAGTATGAATCTAGAATTTCTCTCTATGCCTGGGTCTGTTTTATCATAAGACCTCTGGTACTCAGTTTTCTAGTTTGGCGGTATCAGAACGCGTTGAACTTTAAACCAGAGCATGGTATACGGAGAGAGTAAAAATTATTAATAAAAGTTGTTATGGCAGTTAGACGGTACCATTATGATTACAACGAAGAGTTTTTTTTTGGGGGGGGATACTGATGTTTCTTTCTAATTCAATTGTATTTTGTTGTGTTACTTTAACGTTATATATGGAAAATATTTTAAACACATTTTTATTTATCTCTTGAGAATTTGGACCATGGCATTTTTTGCCATTGAAGACCGCAACCTAACTCCGAACTAATGTCCCTAAAGACTTTTGATTGTCAGACTTCTTTGTACCAATTTAATTGTTCAACAACTACGAATAATATTAATCGACTTTATTTAAATTTAAATGTAGTTCGACGAAACGTTTTCAGATCACAAAGCGATTACATATTAGGAAAGATGAATAAAATAAATAAATAAAATTACGTTAATTTTCAAGAGGTAGAAAACCTTAAAAAGAAATATGATAACACACATTGTAAGTTTTTAAAGCTTTATAACGGTTTTTTGTGGTCTATTGAGTACCTAATTACTGTACTGTAACACAATGTTAAACTGAAAACGAGCCTTCAATGTAGAACGAGGTAGAGGGCGCAGGTGGGGTCGATACAGGTAGACCCTCCCCTACAATCGATGCCCCCTCCACCCACCATGTACCCTCCTCCCATGCACTATTGTTACTACCCTTGTACTGTTGTAATCTCCACTGTACGTTATCCCATCTCCATCACACCGTTATTACTCCTATAGTCGTTTCTCTGACCTTTACCACGGCGTGGCACCCTCACAGAGAAAGTGGTTTAGGCCACCAAAGACGTGGCCGTTGAATGTTTGTCTATTATGTTTGATGAAATCTCATCGAATTCAGAGGATATATTTCACCTATTAATGCCAATTGCATCAGTGCATATATAAAAAAAACGTGATAGAAAAGTACCTTATTTCCAGGATTTATTAATTACTAACTTTTAAGGATGTAATGGTGACTTAAAACCTTCACTACGGCTACATATTGTGTGAAGGCAGGTCTAAGTAGTCCAACACCACGATGGCGTCTACCGCCGCCAACCTGTTAAAGATTCATTTTACGGCATGATGATACTGACTACAATGAAGTATTAAAAACTACTTCTTTTAAATAAGAAACTTTATCATGTTAAACTGTTTTTTTTTTACACAGTTTGTTAATGATGACGTAAAATCTGTATTAAAACTGAGATACTTCGGCTAGCTAACTTAATTGTTGTCTGAATATTTACTTACCATTTGCTTGATATTTTTAGTGACTGGCCTTTAGCCTTATAAATACATGAAAGGGTCAATATTAAACATTTAAAATTTAATGACAAACGTACAAGTGATACAGTAACAAGTTTTTGCATCCAGTCATTTGACAAGATTATTACGTAAAAATATAAATTGTTTAGCCAATACCGTACCCAAATGTATATTCTTGTATAAAGTTGAGGTTTTGGGATCCAGTGCATCGAATAATCGCATGGTATCCAAATAAAGTTGTGTAGTAATAACATATGCTAAGTGTAATGAATTTTTAGTCGTCATGCTTTTATTGGAGACAGTTAATAATTATGAGTTTTAAAAATATTAAACTGCCATAACAATAAATATACTCTTTTATTGTTATGTATAGATTTTTAAGTATAGAAGATATTGCTCAAAGTATAAACTGCACTGTATATGGGATGTTAAAACATTGCTCCGTCTTTTCTGACACTAGTAAACAGCAGTCACTTCCTAGCAGCATACAGTGGTAGTAATGCTAGGCACCAAGCACATATTCCTATAACAAGAGTAATGCCGACACTTCCTAGCACCTGTAAAATTTAGAGCAGTGATAAACCCCCTCTTCCCTGACACCAGTATACAATGGTAGTAATGCTAGGCACCAAGCACAAATTCCTATAACAAGAGTAATGCCGACACTTACTTCCTAGCATCTGTAAAATTTATATATATACAGTATATATTTATATATATATATATATATATATATATATATATATATATATATATTGCCTGAACACCATGTTTGTATCTCGAGTGGTTTTTAAAACATCGATACATGTAAATCCCATAAGAATAATTAATTAATCAAGAACAGCTGAAAATGAACTTGTTTGAAATGTTGTGTAAAACTAATCTTATAAATATCTTGCTAAGTTTGTTTGTCATCTAGATATGAAACTCCGTATCAATATGGGACCATTCAGATAAAAAATCACTTGTTCTTATTGGCTTACAGAAAAAGGTTTTCTTTAATGCTATTGAATGTTGTGTAATAGGCTTTGTGTCTGTAGCAGATTTGTTGACACTAGCTATGGCAGTAGTATGCACTCTGAGTGAGTTCAACAGGCATAGACTTGTTCAAATGCAGCAAAAACATTAATTTGATAATATAATTTGATAATATATTAATTTGATCCTTCCATGTGGAGGATCAATGACGAGTTAAGAATATGCTGTTCTGATTAAGATCAAAGAAAAAATCTTCAAGCAAGGAATGCGTACGGATGAATAATGACATTACGCATTTCAAGAACTTTTTTACTTACTGACGAAGTTTAAAATTAAATTTTAACTAAGAAAATATACAATATTTTATACGTATTATATTACAGATATAGAATATATTATGAATATAGAGTAAGACCTTGTAATATAGTCTCAACTGCATTACATAAAAAAATTATACTAATTTGTAAGTTTTGAAGGAAACAGAATTTTGGAAATTTTCCACCGTTATGTGTTACAAAGGTTAGAACGCTACGTTTCTGATTGGAATCTACCCTCAGCTCTGAGCATAAATCAATAACGCTGAACTCACCAAAATGTAAAGAATTGGCAATAGATTGTAAGAGTCTATGTCAAAAATTCAAGCATGTACTTGTGATTCATAGCTGTATGGAGAATCACAATAAATGTCTAAAAATACTGGCACACTATCTACACGATACAATGTGATAGGAAAACGGAAAGTCAATATTGGCACATTCATTTGAGTACATCTGAAATAATAAACCGGATGGTATACTTGTCAGAGGAAAAGGGCAGACACCTTCGCCCCTACGATTTTGTAATAGAACTCAGGTGTACTATATGTAATATGCCATCTACACGATACGAGGTGACAGGAAATCGGAAAGTCAATATTGGCACATTCATTTGAGTACATATGAAATAATAAACAGGATGGTATACTTACCAGAGGAGAAGGGCAAACACCTTCTCCCCTACGTTTTTGTAATAAAACTCAGGCGCACTACATGTAATATGATATGTACACGAAGCGTGTAATAATTTACCTTTGTAAAAATTGTGTCTAGGGGTTTTATGTTGGCTTGATATCACGTTATAATATTAAGACCAGTTATTTTGAGCAATTTTAGTTTAGTATAATAAACCGTTATAAGATTCCACATTCGAAGATTCCAATCCTTGAAACCATATATTCTAGCTTCAATTAACTTTTTAGCCAACTATCAAATTAATATGAAATTTAAAAAAAGGATTTTTAATATTGATCCTAAATTAAATATTCTAAGCTTTTCAAAATATTTTACAGATATTCCATACCATACTGATAACTTTCCTAAAAGAGTACATACAATTTTATTTCGTGTATATATTAGTTAATGTTTACAATAGACCTTCAGGAATCTAAGTACAAGCCGCTCAGTACTATAGTGATACTGTAAATGTCTACTTCCCAAGGCCAGAGATAAAACTGTGAATCTTTAAGATATATATATGATTACATTTAATCCCTTGACAACATTACGAAGAAAACCGCTACAAAGAAAAACGCAGAATGTCTCCCTAATACAGCTCTGAAGCTTGTGAAAGAGCCAAATCTTCAGGGAAAACATCACTTGTACTTTCAATACTTTAACGACGAAACAGCCTACAGTTCAGCGAGTATTAAAGTGTACGATAATTTTGTAAACAAGATTTGATATGCATGTTATCACTATCTTATATTTTAATATTCAACCATTATTTATTGTTCATTTTATTACCATATACATATTATAAATTTCTGTATTTATTACTAATGCAAATGTGTGATAAGGTACGACGAATTTGTTTTTCCTACATCACGCACTTAACACTTTTGTATTACATTTTTAGTATTTAGAGGACAAATAAGAATGTAAATACACATGTTATGAGATATGTTCGTTATTTATTTACCAACACAAGGAAGGTCATAAATACTTCTATATAAATCTTATCTTCTATATAAACAGTCCTGAAATCCATGCGAGACATAGATATAACATAATGTAATGATCTGAGAATGGAACCCCCTTCTGTCCCGTGTGCCGGAGGACATTACTGAAGGCTTTGCTAGAAAATCTTACCCTAACTTCATCGGGTTTATGGTAAGCCTAGTTTGAAATCTATTCAATGTCCTTGAAAGGTACATGTCTCACAAGATTTTATTTTTGGGAAAGACTCGATATCCTAGAGACAAAGTTATTCTATTAAGCTCCCGAATTGAATTGAAACATGAAACCACGAGACGAAAGTTACCTTTACCTTAACATATAAATATATTTCAAATGAAGGATATTAAACTGTATAGGAAATGTAAAAAAGCAGTATTCCTAGCATAGGTTTAAATAAAATGACTCTTGTCAGTTTTGTATTAGTTGCATGATATAGGTTGCAGTATTCAATTATACATTTTGAATGTATTTTAATATATATATATATATATATATATATATATATAGAATAATTTATTCTGTGTTATTGTGTTACTTGAAAAAGTTGTTATGTATAATTGAATACTGCAACCCAAATTTCCACTAACTGGTCTTCCCCCTGAAATCCACAGTAGTGTTATTGGTTTAGCCATAAAAACTAGCTTTGAATTAACTAATCTAGTTTTGAATTCATACTAGACTCTTGGCCCAACACCACGGAAAAACAACTTAAACTGCTACATTTGGAGATTTCTAATAAGTATCAAGACGCAATTTTATGACCTTAATATAATATTATCAAACTCACAGAAATTTATATCTAAAAAATTCAATTCGTTACATCTCAAGTTGTCAAATCTGCAAGCGAATTCTAAAAACTATTGCAATTCAGCTGATAAATACCAAAATAATAGTCCAATTTCACATCGTTTTTGTACTGGTAATAGTTCAATTTCTGATAAAAATAACCTACTTCTACTCCCCACTATCAACTCAGATTCTTATCCTTTGCATTCCACAACAAGCCTTTCGACAAACATCTTCATGTGTTACTGAAAACATTCTTGATAATCAAAATTTACTTCCAAATTTCCCAATAATTTCTACGTCTTCCTTTGAAATCCCTTCCAATTCCTCCGATAACCATCCTTCCAATTCTTCCGATAACACTCCTCTGCAAACTACAACTTCTATTGAAACCATAAATACCAAGAATACCATTGATGCTACCGATATTTAAGCCAAATCAACAGTCTTCGTCCAATTACAACCACCAACTTAAGTCTGACAATCATAGCTACAACTTACGTCCATTTAACTACAGCAATGAAGAAACCTTGCGAATTGAAAACCTGTCTAACTATTCACCAAATGTTCACGAAAGATCGATATTAGAAAAAGGCCTAACTTTTTCACCCACACCAAGATTTGACCACTTCAAACTTGTTACGGATGGCCCTTAATTTTGCACGCAGTATAAGATTAAAGTATTTTTTGTACTGTCCAAAATACAGGAAATCAAAATATAACTGAAAAAGTTCCTGACTGTTTATCAAAATTCAAAACAAATCCAGGTTGGGAACCTCCACCTTACCAACTAATCATCCTGTTGAAGAATTCATAAATGTCGTCCTAGCCAATCTATCAAATTCCTCGTTTCCTAAAAACTTAAATACTACCAAAAACTTATCTGAAAATGAATTTAGAGCAATTAAATCACTACGTGAAAACAAAGACATAATTATTTTACCCAGCGACAAAGGTAACTCTATCGTTCTGATGAATTCTTTAGATTATATTGGTGAATCACAAAGACAACTGAATGACACATCAACATATGAAAAAATTAGATGAAGATCCTTCTCCTCAACATAATGAACAAATCCAAAATTACCTTATGAACAACGGTCTTCAAGAGGGATTGTCTCAGAAAGCCATTGAACTACTAACACCAGATGTCCTAGAACTCCAGTGTTTTACACTTTACCGAAAACACACAAGTCTACCAGACCACTTCCTGGCAGGCCTATCATCTCCAGCTATGGATGCCCTACGGAAAGGATATCTGCTTATGTTGACGACATCTTGCAGCCGTTTTGTAAGAACACTTCCTTCCTATATCAAGGACACAAATGACTTTTTACTAAATTAGCTCAAATTAATCAACCCTTGCCTGACGACGTCCTTATTGTGTACTGTCGATGTAGAATCTTTGTATATACAAATATTCCTACAGAATGATGGTCTCAGCGCTGCCCAAAATTACCTTGATTCACGCCCAAACGATTCCAAACCTAGTACTAATTTCATTCTCAAACTTATGACAATGATCTTAACCTTAAATAATTTTAAATTTCAAGACCAAAATTACCTTCAAACAAAAGGAACTGCTATGGGCACACGGATGGCTCCTTCTTATGCCAATCTTTTTATGGGACTATTGGAAAAGAATTTTTTAACCAGTCAAAATTATAAACCTCTAATTTGGTTCAGGTACATAGATGATATTTTTATAATATATGGCAGCATGGTATCAAAGAACTTAACAACGACTTTCTTTTTAACCTCAATAAATTTAGCATTTTAAAATTTACATGGTCTATCTCACCAGATTCAGTAACATTCTTGGATACTGATGTATTTATTGAAAATCACAATTTGAAAACAAAAATTCATGTCAAAGACAGTAACAAAATGCAATATTTGCATTTCACCAGCTGCCATCCAGTTCACATTAAAAAATCTATACCCAAGAGTTTATCAATAAGAGCAAAAAATCTTTGTAGCAATCAATCTGACTTCCATAACTACATAAACAGACTGTCCCATGTACTTTTTGAAAGGGGGTATCCAAAAAATCTTGTTTGATAGACAAATCAGAGCACCTAAACATATTTCTAGTGCTATTAATCCTAATGATCCTAAATTTATCACCCAATATTTTCCTGGCCTTCATAAAATCAACAAAATTCTAAAGGTTTATTTTCCTATTTTGGAATCTTCCCCTGAAACTAGAAATTTATTTTCTAAGCCCCCCAAAGTAATTTTTTAAAAAACCTCCAAATTTACAAAACATTCTCCTCTAAAACCGAAATTAAAGTATGAAGGCAATACGAAAAGTAATAACATCAAATGTAATGTGTGCAATCCTTGTAACAAGCTAAGATGCGGCATTTGTAAGATGTTTAATAAATTCTAAATCGTTTAAAAGTAGCACAACTAAAAAAGAATATCCTATTAAAGGTAACATTGATTGCACTACAAAAAACATAATTTATCAACTAACCTGTAAATTCTGTCCCAAAGACTATATTGGAAAAACCATCACTCCATTAAGAGTGAGAATGACCAATCATCGATTTGATGTTTGCTCATCAAAATTATGAGAGACCATTATCTGCTCATGCGATTCAACACAAATCAAAATAAATTAGAAAATTGCTTCAGCCTAAAAGGAATTTACCATTTAGAGCCAAACCCCAACCAAAATACCAATCTGATAAATTTAAGAAATGTTGAAATCGCACATCAATTAATTTTAAAATCAAGGAAACCAGATGGGTTGAACCTCAGATGATTCCTCTTTTTCCTTTTATAACAAAAAATGTTTAGTTCTATGTAAACATTTACAAATATTCTACATACAGCTGATTGGGATCTTGTGTTGTTTATGGTATTTATTTGTTAAAATTTTATTTTGGTTATGTCTTTTGTTTTTGGTTTGAGTTCTGTTTATATGTTTTAATTCAGTGTGTTCTGAAGAAGGGTTTGTGTCAACTCGAAAATTAAACATGAGCACTGAATTTTTTGTTTCTGTTTTTGTGTACACTATAAAGTACTTCGAAGAGTATATATATATATATATATATATATATATATATATATTATATATATATATATATATATAAATAAAATAATTATTATATATAAGTCATTTTATTTAAACCTATGATAGGAATACTGCTCTTTTACATTTCCTATACAGTTTAATATCCTTCATTTGAAATATATTTTTATGTTAAGGTGAAGGTAACTTAACATATAAATAAAATGACTCTTGTCAGTTTTGTATTAGTTGCATGATATAGGTTGCAGTAGGTGATATATGCATATAGGTTGCAGTATTCAATTATACATTTTGAATGTATTATACAGGGTGTGTACATAAAGTCCTGCACGGGTATAATATTTTCTGAACGATAACAGATAAATAAACAAGATTTGGTACATCAATACTACACCTAAAAATCTACTTTTTGAAGGAACTATCAGTTTTCTGTAATATCATGGGGACGTCCCGCAAGGAGTCAGAAGGAAATCTTAAATAGGAGCATAGGTCAATATGGACATCATTTTAAAGGGCTTATCTAGCAGAGTTTAATGCCGCAAACCGCACTCAAAAAGATTGATCCAGTACAAAATGGCGGCTGTTCAAAGATTTCACTTGGTTACATTTTATTAGTAGCCATAACCCCAGTAAAGCAAAACTGCAACCAAACGAATACTGCAGCTAACTACTACATTATGCTTGTCAGTTGTACAGAAGTGAATTATGACATTAGTTATCCTCAAGGGTTACAAATTTGGTCCTAATATATTGATAACGGGGAAAACCTGATAACAGTAATAATTAGAAATCTCTTATCTTTGGGTCGCAGTTAGGATTTTGCTATTAGCCAGTCTATTCATAGTAGGCTATTCTAGTTTTCTTGTTTTAGTAGTGCTGTCCATCCATTTTATCAGTGCGCTTTAGTACAAAAGAGTTTGTCGTATTGCTTGTAGTTCTTCAACTACACTATGTCGCTTGACGAACGTGAACGTATAACACTTCTTATGATGGTTGGTTGGGGAAATAACAGACGATCACACGATGAAGCATGCCATTTATTTAATGACTACTTTCACGAGAGGCAGCCAATTTCTAGAACAACTGTAGGGAGAACTGTTCAACACTTTATGGAAACAGGAAGTGTTTCCGATCGTCATAGGTCTCTGAGATTTCTAATTGTTACTGTTATCAGGTTTTCCCCGTTATCAATATATTAGGACCAAATTTGTAACCCTTGAGGATAACTAATGTCATAATTCACTTCTGTACAACTGACAAGCATAATGTAGTAGTTAGCTGCAGTATTCGTTTGGTTGCAGTTTTGCTTTACTGGGGTTATGGCTACTAATAAAATGTAACCAAGTAAAATCTTTGAACAGCCGCCATTTTGTACTGGATCAATCTTTTTGAGTGCGGTTTGCGGCATTAAACTCTGCTAGATAAGCCCTTTAAAATGATGTCCATATTGACCTATGCTCCTATTTAAGATTTCCTTCTGACTCCTTGCGGGACGTCCCCATGATATTACAGAAAACTGATAGTTCCTTCAAAAAGTAGATTTTTAGGTGTAGTATTGATGTACCAAATCTTGTTTATTTATCTGATATCGTTCAGAAAATATTATACCCGTGCAGGACTTTATGTACACCCTGTATATATATATATATATATATATATATATATATATATATATATATATATCAATAAGGTGTACATAACTTAACTGTTATCAATAAAGTACGAAACGGATGAAAATCTTAACACTAATTAACATACCAGTAATGGTTTTATATGTATTCAAAAATGAAAGTCGCTTTTATTTATTTATTTTAAGATACCACATGTCGTCCTCTAATTTTATCATTTTTTACCGATAGCAAAAATCATTGTTCAATGTCTTAATCTGCTAAAACGTTATTAATAACAATAAACTGTAGAATGAATACATTTTATATCTACAAATTTTCGTACTATGTCAAGATTTTACTTACGTATTAAGTGGTCTCAATTGTCTTATCATTAACTGTAACTAAATTAAAATAAACGTGAAAAAAATAGTAATTTTTATGACTTCATTCGTATTTAATATATTGAATTTAAACCCAAGTAGGGAATTCAAAGTGACCGTCAAAGTTGAAAACTAACCATACTGAAAGTAACTTTTATATCTTTAACATATGCTAATTTTAACTAACATTTTTGTCATTATCAGAATGATACACACACCTTATATTCAAGGACACACTGCATATTTTAATAATATTTTAAACCTCCTCAGTGACACCTTATTTTAACTTCTTAAATATTTCATTTAACTTTTCTGCTGTGTAAGTAGGTGTTATAGTAAATAATTAAATGTAAGTTATGTAGCACGAGTATGTTACGCAAATTATTATTCTTTTATTTATTGACAGATGTTTAAGAAATAAAGATATTCTGCATTATCTATTCTCGCAGAAACTAATTGTCAGTGGTTGTTAGCAACTCGGATATTCAGCAATAGCTTCAAAATTAGGTTCTGGTAATTGATTGTTCTATCGATTATATAAAAAAATGCATCCAAAAGAAAAAGAGTAACAAGCTCGAATTGAAATTATGTTTACATAATTATAGATAATATTTATAATACGTAGATATAATTTATCCAAATACTATGCAGTTGCTTGACATATTGCTTTTGAGACAAGTATTACATACATGAACTGCATACTATCATTGGAAATGTAATAATTACAAGCTATAGCTATACAAAACAACAATCGACTCGTAATGTCCAAACACTTCACGTCTGACCCCGGCTTGATACTGCTTCTTTTCTGCTACTACATTGTGCTGATTATTTTCAACAGAAATATCACAAACAGAATAAAGTTGCAGATACTGGAAGGAGTCAGAGAATCAAAGGACTCTAATTGAAAAATATTAAAAAAACATATTTATTAATATATTTTCCAACATTCAAAAGTGTATCTGCAAGTTATTAATCTTACTTTTACTAAGTACTATACAATATTACTCCTTTGTATGTATATAGCCCTTTAACTCTTAATTACACAAAGCTGTTTAAATAACCTGTCATAAAACGTTTTCCTCCGTTATCAAACAAGAAATTAAAGGAAACGAAAGAAAATTACTACCAACAATAACTATACAAGAGATCCAGTGTCTATAAAATTAAAAACAATGACCGTGAAAGGTATTATAAATTATGAACAAGAATCGATTTCAGAAAACGTACGATCACTGAAAGCAAATAACATGCATATAGTAAAATATAATTTGGCTAAACATCTGTCCAAAATCCAGCCCCAATAAAAAAAATATTCAAAATCACACGGAAATTCTAGAAATCAAACGAAAAAATCAAATGAAATACCAAATAATTACACATTTCCTTCAATTAAAGTGTAATTAAGATGTTTAGAAGTAAATTAAAACTATAACTACGTCAATTAAATACATATTTGACATAATTTTAAATCAATCCTAAGTATTTGTTTCCTTGTTTATTTATTTAGTTTAAGATTATATTTGTTCAGTATAAAGATGGCATAGAGCATACGAACAAAAAATTGTTTGATTTTTATACTATGTATACACACGTGCATTTTTTACGTTAATCACTGTTATTACATTGCTTCAGGACCTTCCCTAAAAACAAGAACGAGAGGTTTGGCGCCTCATCTCGCCAGGCAAGATATCATCTGGGCACGTCTCTCGTGAAGGCGAACCTGATGAGTACGTTGATAGTTTCAGCACGAGAAATTGAAAAAGAAACAAGATTATTTTAAATTTTATTCCTAATTACTTTTTGATAGAGAAGATCTAATCTGCTCATACATTATAATTATATTTCAACCCTATATATGTTAATGACTCAGAGTGTAACATTTCAGTGAAGGTAAATATTCGCTTTCACCTGTGTCATCACCGAAGATTGTGAAGTGGTGTAGAAGGCGTGATGATAGTGGAGGGATTGGCAGGGACGACAATGTAGGTCTCTGTCGTGTACAAACACACTGTCTGTGTGGTCTCTTCAGCCTTTCACTGCGTTAAATACAATACAGTTATTGGATTAAGCTTTTTAGTTTAGGATAAGAAATCGCTGCGTGAATGCAGTGATAGCAATAATTGTATTACTAAAATGTGTTATAGGTGCAGAAAGAATTGGTTAGTTGGTTACTCGAGAGGCTGGAACAATCCCATTCCTGTCTGCACGATAAATCGAAAGCAAAATGACCTATAGACTTACAATTCGGAATTAAGTTTCTTTTCTGTGTAAGTAACACAGAGATCGATGATTGTGCATCTTACTCCATGAGTTTTGGTTTTGGCTGAGCGTTAGATGATGATTTACATTTGTCTTACAGGGTAACCGTTAAGGCAAGGAGAAAAAACAGAATAAATAAATTTGTAAACGAGCTGAGTACAATCATATGATATTTTAACGTGTAAAATATTAACAAATGTAGCTTATACGGTCAACCGAAAAATATAATAGAGCGGAAAGTCAAAGTTAAATGGTGACATTTTATCTCAGCACACCCGCTTTAGTACCCTTCCTAATTCAACGGAGTTTTTATTATTTAAACACTAATACTAAACCTAACAACATATCCCGAGAAAATTTCACGTGAAGACATAGGATTTTGGATAAAACTTCAATACATCACAGACATGTTCATTAATGGCGTATGTACAAACATGGAATTCGGCTCAGTTTAATATTTGTGCCAATTTCTTTTCTGTGTGGTTATATGTCTGTCTGCCAGCGTGATTCGAGAATCAACGGAATTATAAATCTTAAAACTTCAAAGCAAAGTACGTGGTGTGGCTTAGATGTTGATCAGACATTGCAGATTAATAAAAGTACATATATTATGAGAAATGGAATATCTTTCATTAGTTATGTAATAACATAAATATATTAAGCTATGTTGAAGTCTATTGATTCAATGATATCCTGCAATCTCTACAAATAACGGATTTACCATCAACAATTAAGTGATAAATTATGATTGTAAACCAATTTTAGGAGCTCAATAGAGATTAGGACCCAAGTAAACTATCTCATTTTTGTATTACGTGTTCACCCTGTATAAACAGTATGAGAGTAATAAAAAAATGTTTCGTGTATATACATATTTGTAAGCAATTATTATGTTACGTAATTATTTTTATCAATATAAAAGTAAATACGTACACGTGGACAACACTGATAAACGTGGACTGATCTCTACATGTTATACCTTAAACTGCTGACAAGAACGTAATGTTGATAGATACAGTGAAAATTCAGCAGAAACCGCATTCCTCTATATTGCTGAGCTCTGTTTTATCCACGTTCGTAATATTGGGTAGATTAACTTCCAAAATTATTGAGTGCATCTTTAAACAAAATTAAAATGCCACTACTTTAAAAGCTAACTTTTGCTATCCATAAGATTTAAGCATTCACTTGCAAATGACAAATCTAGTATTTGTGTACTTGCTTCCTAACCATAGTCTTCCCGTCCTCAATTTAGTTTCAGATGACCTACCGCGCTGCCGCAGGAAATGTCCATATTGATATTTCCTCAGTCTTTCGCGGGTGTGTTATTTCACAGATGTGGTAATTCAGTGCGCTTGTTATGGGCCGTATCATGGTTGTGCGGTCATCTTGCACTCCCAGGTGTACGCTGGATTTTTTTAACGTAACACTTACAGTTGTATATATATAGGATATATATATATACACACATGAATGCGGTGAGTTCGTCGCAACATATTTACTAGATTTACTTAGATCCTATCCTCATAACGTAGTGTATTTTTGTAATATAATGTAGAGGACGTTCTCGGACGTTTTATCAAGGCCCTGTCAGGAACATCACTGGTAACCATTCTAAGAGTTGTTAGAGGCTCTGGAAATATTTGCAGTATTAATTACTTTTTTCAGAAATGCCGTTTTAAAACGAGTTTTAGTTTGGACAGGACGTCTCCATTATACTACAGAATGCTTGCAAAACTTAGTGACAGCTAGTCACTATATATACAATCAAATTAATCTACTTCTGGAAAATATAACTAGTCTTGTTGGATACGACACAATAAAACAGCGTTGTTTGTCAATACTCAATATTTAAAAAAAATTCATAACAAGCTCATGCGTTTTCCATGTTATACCTATTTCAAATTAAAGTTATACTCTGTATTTGACAAAGCAATTTAAATTATTTTTGTACTCGAAACGATTTGTATATTTTTTGTTATTAGCCATTATTGTGCCATTGTTCAACATATAACTTTTTGTATTTTGAGCATAAAATGGAAAGTTTTTTTTATAGTTCGAATATAACACATTGGCTGCCAGTACGGAATGTCAGGTAAATACCGTCACGAGGGCAAGTAATAACAACCGATGAAAAGTGGAATTTAAAACCGAGCCGGCCTAATACACCCCGCCCAGTCTATAAAGAGTTGCGGACCGACCCGACGCGACGCACATGTGTAGGGTCGGATGATCATAAAACAAATCCCAGTTTTATCCCTTATTAACGACCTCCAAGACCGTCCGTACCCGATTACAAGATATGACGCATAAAGCCCTCCCACACACACACAGTCCCATATGTTCGAGTACTAACGACTACGCCAACATAAGCCGTAGGGTCGGCCGGTGCAGCTGGGTCTTACAGAGAACTCGGATTATAATTCGGCCGGATTATAGTTGTCCGTGATCCATAGACCGGCCATTAGGAAGTGATTATGATTGGTCGTAGTTCTGTGCGCCGCCGCGCCGCCGTCGCGCGCCGCTGTTTCTCGCCCGCCAGTCGGGTCTCCGCCGTGGTGTTGGTTACTTCTACCCCGTTCTTGCACCGTGCTGACCTCTTCTACTGATACTGGAAGTGCAGTGACTGTGACAGTGCGTACCGGGAACTGATAAAATCACCGGATTTACTTTTCGTGTTGTGACTTTCTGGCACTTTTTCTCCAGGTATAGAGTTTTTTAAAATACATACTTTCAAATAATTAAGTTCTTAATATTAAAATAATTCTAGAACCTATGTTCTTTGTTCGTTAAATATTCTCTAAAAACTCACAAACTCATGTAACAATAAAACAAAATCAATGTAACACGAGATTCTTTACTTAAAAATAAAGTTTACAAATTTTGTATAACTAATAATATAACTTTTTTGAAAACAATAACTCATATAAACGCGAGATTGGGTGATTAGTTATATTTTTATTGAAATAATCTATTATAGTTTCTATAACATATAATGATATTTCGTAATACGTTTTCTATTAACATCTCAGTTGTTTTTAAACTGTAAATTACAGTAAATAATTCTATAGTATACAAATAACTTTAAATTTATAACTTTATAGTGAGGTGGTTTTCCAGTTAGCTGTATACGTGTGAGTCATAAGCTTCCTAACTAATAAAATGTATAAAAACTATTGGACTCGATTAGGAAATGAACTGATAACAGTCAGAGGCGTATAGACAGTGTATAAAATTAGTTTATGAGTGGAGATACTGTTGTAATTTCTACAACAAGAAATCTAATATACATCATTATGAGAAATTATTTTTATAATCCGTGTTTAGGCGAAAATAAAAATCAATAATTGTACAGTGCTATCAAGTATACATGTACCGCATATTCACAATATTTTTTATCGTGTATTTGAATTTGACTGAACATGCAATTGGAAACTTCACTTTTAATCATCTATATTTAAAAGCATAGTTTTATGTATTTAGGGTGCATACGTTTATAACAGCAAAAATATTTTCTGTTGAGCTCTAAGTATTCTATTGTTAAAAACTATTTTATAATTTACAATACAATTTTGCTGATGGATATCACACTTTTAAAACATAATAGTTAGTTACAAAAGTGCACATTTCATATATAATGCCAGCAAATACACGAATACAGAATCTACTTGTACACATACGATGCTAGAAAATTCAGCCGCCAATATGAAGAGAAGAATATTGTTTACAATAATTTATAAATTTAACTTATCATAGTATATAGTATATAACAATAGCATACTTTTTATTTTTACCTTAGATTAACAAATAAATCGATATTTTTATTCTCTTTAAGTACATCATTACTGAACTGTAAAGGTTTTATCATCAAATAGGTTGAGATAATTTTATCCTGCACGATTTTCTCTTCTTTGGTATTAATGGTCATTCTATTATTCTAAGTTATTACAGATGAAAAGGAGGTAACAAACTTGAAGGTTGTATAGTCCGTAGTTTTAAAACTGTACAGCCTACAAATTCATATTATTTAGATTGTTCTGATAAGACGATACATACTTAAAAAACCCGGGGCAGAAATCGAAGAAAGTTTGTACTGCAAACTATATGTATAAAATATTTTTAATAAAATATTAATAACGATCTATATTTCTTGATAACTATTCGGGCAATTATTGGAGGGAAAATGTTGACACTCTAAATAAGAATGATGACGGAGGACATTTTGTATATTCCACCTTGGTTTTTCTAATTACAATGCTTAAAATGTTCAGAACGCGTACGTCTATCCAGTATTGACGCTATACCAACTCTAGCACAACAGAGTGTAATAGTACTGTAATAATAATAATAATATAGAGTATCATGTAACCAGAAGGTTAATATTACTACCCTAAAAACACCACTTCTAAACCAGTTATCAGTAGTGGAGTATAATGTTACATAGGGTACGGTACTTCAAATAAGACCGACAGACAAATCAATACGAAGTGACTTCTTGATCAAACTTGTTTGTAGATATATTTTGTTCTTATTTTTAAAATTATAGCTTATAAAGAAAAGCACATTTAAGATACTCGTACAGTTCTATATTACACTTAAAACAAAAACAGTTATGTCAATATAGTAGTTATGTTAAATAGTAACTGTACAAGTTAGTTGACAACCTGGCAAACTAATAATTAACATACAGTTAAATAAAAGTTTCAAAACGTACACAGCTGACAGCTGATATTCCACAGCTTCAATGTAGAGTCGCAACGTTACACTATTATTTGGAATACAACTTAAGGTGCACCCGTAATAAAACACTCGCTCATTTCACAACAAATTCCGATTTCTTAAGGACCAACGTAGGCGAGTGGATGAAGGTATCCGACAATTGAATGAACACCTTAGAAATAACCACTCACTCCGAGACTTAATAAAATTGTTCCTAGCACACACTGTAATATTCTTATTGTATTTCAATTTCTTCTCGACGAAAGATGCCAAGCAACATTAAAATGTAATAGCGGTAAAGGTATCAGCCTTTCAGGAAGATTCAGAGAGTGGGGGTTCATGCAGCGGAGGAGAGCTTCAGAGAACAGGGAATTATTAGTTAATACTACTAGAACGTTAATGCGTTAATGACTCGCGAAGTTGGAGAAACTTGGAGCACAGATTGTGTAATGATTTCAAAAACCAAAATGTCCGATATAATCATTAATCTAGAGTTTCTTAGTTTCTTTTATTACAGTACTGAATTTTTTTATCAATATAGAAGTATCCCCTGAGAAAGAAGTCACTGTTTGCCATGATATTTTTGGTGTAGGTTGAACTGAGGTATTAAAAACGCAAACAAACTTAAATGGTAAATATTTCTCTCGTATTATTTTAGCTTACCACACCTAAAACCAACCGTCAGACTAGTAAATGAATATTAAATCAGCACCAAGTAACTATGTACAGACTTTTAAAGGGATGATCTTTTCACTCTCCTTTTAGCGATCATGTGGTTGTCTGACGACGAAAAAATCATTATTTTATGTCTAACGGTTGATTTATGGGTGAAGTTAGAACAAAATATAATCTGATAAAAAATTACCTTTTAATATTCAACCCTTTGTGCTCCCTAATCTTCATATCATGTTTCCCGAATCGATCTCCACCAAAATTTGCACACTTGATGACCAATTTTTTTCTTAGAAAAAATTCATGAATCGATTTCAAGAACAGTCAAGTTGTGGTTGAACAGCGTAAGTTGGCTCTCGGGTCCTACACTAAAGGCACAGTGGATTTTTGTGTAATATTTTATTTACAAGATCTGTTTCATAAATATTATTATTAACTGATTGGTTGCGAAACGTTGATCTATTTATGTGTTTTTCAAAAATGCGAGTGAGATTGCTGGAGAACAGTTTAAATTCTTGTGTTATATTTCGGTAATTGTGTCTTTTTTATGAAATGATTGTTCTAATTTTCAGGATTTCAATACTTCAGTTAAAGATTTCTCATGTATGATGTTTTAAAATTATTTTCTAAGGTAGGCAGTGTTGTCTAAATTGAATACGGGGTTGAAAATCAGTGATATGAGAAATTGATATAGGTTATACATACATACATACTTACAACACTGATGAGACAATTGGACTCCCTCTTCACCTAGACTACAATTTGTCTAGTGTAGGCGTCGCTAATGTCGAAACGACGCAAAAGGTTTGTATTAAGTTTCTTCGTCGCCAACCTTTTTTAATAATTTTTTTTTTATCTACAGACGGCTATTGACTCCAGATTCCAGGAGTCAAGTCTCTGACAGCGTCAGGTTTTGCACGCTACACTAAGCGGAAGGTGAAGTACAGTTTGACTAAATATTCCTATTAAGAAACTCCATAATCTTGAAACATTGCAAGACAAAATAATTATAAGCCTAATCATTTCTTTGTAAAAATGATTCGATTTAGTACCAAATAATCAAAAATTATGTTTGTAAACATTTATATTAATTGTCTACTGCTGTAACTTTAAACTGTTACTATCGTGAAACCTTAGGAGTTATCAAAAATAAGGTTGTGATTGAAATATGAATTGGGTTGGAAATAAAAAAGAAAACTTCAATTAGTTCAAACGACCTGAGAATTCTAAAACACTTTTCACGCTATAATGTATTACAACTTGTATACGAGTTGGGAGTTAGTCACGTTAAAAGTATTGCTTAAATACGAATGACCACCATCTTGAACCTGTTCATTGATTAGGACTGACTATCGAACAAGCTATGTGAAAGTACTATGTTCGTACAAAATGTAGTCTGAATATTTAAAATATTACAGCAGTTCTCGTTTTCACAAGCCCGCGTTATATTATATAATCTCATACATGCATATACATATAAGTGCATATACTATATTTATTTATTTACTGGATTGATTCTGGGGTCATGATCAGAGAAAATGCTAAAAATACTCAGAAAATTCCGTCATGAGGGCGATTGCAAAAGGTAAATTCGGACACAAAATATGTTTAATATTACTTGCAGGAATTTAGGAATAATGTTTAAATTATTTTAAGTAACCATTATACTTTGGGTCGACCAAACTTTAAAAAAGTAAAATAACGAAGCATTGGTAAAATGCAATTAGGGACGCAAATTAAATGTATGTGTCATTTTTTGTATATTACTGTGTAATAAGTATGTATAGATATTCTTGGAACAATAATTCATTAATAACATGTTCAACCAAAAATGTTTACAAATTAAATAATGATGTTGCCCAGGTAAAATAACAGTAACCAATGTTTACTTTAGAGAGAACTTGAATAACAACGTTTACTGTTACAAATAAACAAATAGTACAGGATTACGTATTTCCTTTGTTTATTTTACTGACGGTTGCAAAGATTTTTTCCCAACAAATACAGTATATACATTTTAAATCAAAAAGCTAATGGTAATGAAATAAATGTACGATAGGGTATCTTAAGTTTTCCACAACAAATAACATACTTCTGAAGTTCAGAGTTTGTAGTTTTAAAGGATTCATGAAAGTATGATTAATTTTGGAATTAATGTATAGTGTTGTTTAAAACTTTCCACTTACCCTTAAATGAACCATTCTGTTTACTAGCTATATTTATGTTACTATTTTTGTAACGATTTTTCCTGTTAGGTAACATTGTTAATAATTAATTAAATGCACACTTGAATCTACGCCAATAAAATAGTGAACTATGGAAAATACCAATGAATGCCGATCAGAAAAATAAGTTATTAAGAAAGTTACTTTATTAAAACACAAGCTGTTTAAGAATTAATTTAATCCTCAAGAATCTTAAATCTTCCCTTATTACTTATCTTCCCGTTTTGAATTACTTTTGGAAGGTTAAAAACGAACAGTGATTTGGGTATTCCTTGGAGTATGTTTACGATTTCCTTAAAAGAGAGGAAATTTAAAAGTCAGTAAGAATTTCCCTAGCTAAAACAGTTATTTCTTCAGAAAATTAAGGTTATAGTTATATTGTATTTTCAATAAAAACTTAATGGAAATGCCGAGTTTTACTGAAAAATTCACAAATATTTACGAATTTTAATATAATTCCATTCCTAATTAGTATTTAATTTAAAAGCAATTGTGAGGATTTTGTCCAAAATTGTAACTAACAATGGAAAATAGAGTGACAGAAATATGTATTACAGAAGTGCTTGCTTGTTGTCTGCACATAGTAGTAAAACACCTTCACTTGATTTAATATTACCTTGATAATAATACCTTCCAGCAACATAAATTTTTTGAACGTGACAGAGGAAAATGCCATAAAATATTCATAGTCATATAAGTCATTCAAAAACAGTAAGAATTCCTGCAAATACAGTTTACGACTTCACTATTTGTAGTTAATTACCAGGTGGTTATATAGGGAAACTACATAAATTGTATAAAAACTGAATTAAATACCCACAATAGTCCTCATTTTCATTTATTTTTAAAACACTATCTTAATAATGCACACAAAAATCGAATACAGTTTACGACTTCACTATTTGTAGTTAATTACCAGGTGGTTATATAGGGAAACTACATAAATTGTATAAAAACTGAATTAAATACCCACAATAGTCCTCATTTTCATTTATTTTTAAAACACTATCTTAATAATGCACACAAAAATCGAATACAGTTTACGACTTCACTATTTGTAGTTAGTTACCAGGTGGTTATATAGGGAAACTACATAAATTGTATAAAAACTGAATTAAATACCCACAATAGTCCTCATTTTCATTTATTTTTAAAACACTATCTTAATAATGCACACAAAAATCGAATACAGTTTCGGACATCAGGACTCCCCATGGAATTGCCCATGAGAAGTGGTTGGCATTTGGAGCAGTATTTAGGAACATCTAATAATATGGCCCAAAGAAAAACAGTTAAAGATAGGGATATGAATTTTTATAGTATATTCTATAGTACATTTTTATAGTTCAATAAAGGTCGTTAGGGAAATAATATGTTTGTATTTATAAAATACTTATTTCATGAATAGAAATTGTATGGAAAAATATAATTTTCTAAGCCATAAATTATTGAAAATGTCTTTCTATTAATTTATACGCTGTGTACAGCCTGTAAAGTTTACATTTGTCTTTACCCGTTTCTATTTGGGCCTGGTTACAAAATTACCTAACTTTAACCATTGTATAGTAACATTGTATTGTACTTTAACCATTTTAATTTCTCGAGGAGTGAATAAATACATGTTTTCTGCCTACCGGGAAGTTATCTTACATGGCTATGGCTACAAATCGATAGCTCTATTTTAAACAGTGTTCAATGCTGTGGATACTAGCTGCTTTACTACAGTTCATTTTATTTCCTACTTTCCCAGCTTCTTTTCTGTGTTTGCTGCTTACAAAGCAAAAAAATGAACCAAATAACAACATTAGTAGTCGGCGAAGTCACTGAAATCGTGACTTCGCTTCCGAGTGGAAGTATTTTAAACCACCGCCGGTGGGATATTCCAGTCAAATTTATGAACAGTTTTGTAGGAGTAATCTTTTTAACTTATAAAGTATACTATCAGTTTGATTTTAAAACAAGTTAAATTTGACATAGTTGGGCTTTGAACTGTCTTTTAATAATATAACAACAATTGACGACGGCAGTAGAATACATAGCGCACTGAAATAAACTCGTATAAATAAATAAAACATGCGACACAAATCTCATGCTCTGTATATTACATAATTAGCTAATTAAATTTTCATCAATGACTTTGAAACCTTTGATCTAAACCATGAGGCTTTGTGCAGGAGGGATCACAGCACTTCATTCCCGGTCAAAGTAAACTCGGGAACGTGTTTCATTAAATTATTTGGACTCGCTATTAAAAGCACTGTGTAATTTTCACAGATAAAATATTTTGTAAATCGATGTTGTTTGTATTTCTCGTTCTGTATTGTGATTAATTATTTAGATGCAGCTTGAGCCTGCTCTCGTCGAATATTCAATAGGAATTACTTTTCCTACAAAACTATTACGACTAATAGAGTGATATAAATCCTATATTATATCTTCAACTAATAATTGTATAGCAAGTTTCTATTTATACTCTACAAAGGAAAAAAACATAAATAAGTGTTATTAAAATAAATAAAGTAAAGGGATGCTAATAGAAGAGCACTTATAAAGGCACAGTTACAATCTTTGATCATACGTACACTGTTTTTATTAGTTTAAGAGAGCCAAATACCTCTTAAATCGTACAATTACTACATGGAAGTAGGCTTTTTGAATTTGTACTAGAAAACTTAAACCTTACAGTCTGGACAAGATATAAGGTGGCATAGGGTTAGGTAGTAAAGGAAACGAATATAAATTAGCCGGTCACCTCGACTCGAGTGGGTGTATTAAGTTGATGTACATAAAACAATTGTTTACAATTTCAGAAGGTTTGGGTAGCAAATTTTGCTAGTACTACCAACTGGCTACGTTAACTCAAGAGGACGATGCTATGGTTGCAGCCCATGCACTCGATGGCCACCCTGCATAAAGCCAACAGTTAAGCGTTCTTTACGGGGCATTGAAATCTAAGCAGATAAAAACTAGATTTTTACAATTTCAGGAGGTTTGGGTAACAAATTTTACTAGTACTATCAACTGACCATTTTAACTCGAGAGGACGATGCTATGGTTGCGGCCATGCACTCGATGGCCACCCTGCATAAAGCCAACAGTTTAGGCGATCTTTACGAGGCATAAAAGTATGTAAGCAGATGTAAACTAGAGTTTTACAGTTTCAGCAGGTTTGGAAGCCAGTGAAGTGCTGACTGTTTACAAACAGACAACATCTGGAGCTGGTTTTACCAGAGACCACCGCACCGGCCAGAGATTTATGTTATAGCCGTATTGTCAGAGTAAACGTTCAACCCGAATTGTGTTTTGGCATTTAACCTAGCTCCATTGGTAGCGAACTATATCTGCTGCTTTTGTTGGAGATGATAGACCGTGTATCAGGCAACATAGTATATCCGTCTTAACTCTAACACGTGCTGAATCATTTGTTATGTTACTAAATAAATGTCAGTATGTGAAAGATAGGTTTTAATTAAATCACGCATAGAGAAAAAAAAACATAAAATACACGTTTATATTTTCTTTTATTACGGTAGTTTAAGTAGAAATTTCAAATGCGGCAAGTACTCGTATTTAACGATATTGTACTTTCTCCCATACGCATAGTGTGGGAGAAAATACTGAAAAAGTTACTTTGGCGCCTAAAATATATTTTGCGTGTTTTAGAATATTCATTTTAGGAACCCTGATAATGAATGAAAATTGTATCGCAAAGGCCTTCTCAAATGTTTGTATGTGTATATTCGTGCGTTTATCCGTCCATCCTTCTGTACTCACTGCTATGGAGACTCAGGGAAAAGACAAATTAGTATACAGTTTAACATGTATGAATGACTTGGGGATATCTTCACATGATTTAATTTTTTAACGAAAAAGGACGATTTTGTAAGAAAGATAAACCAAAATATGCTCAAGAAACGTGTATAACGAAGCAGATATTTTTTTGCAATTCACATGCCTTATTAGTCTAAATAAATGGATCGAATCTGATGTCCATTAACAAGTTGAAAAACATTTAAATTTAATTGATAAAATCAATTTAAACCTTGACAGGCTACAGATCAAGCCGAGTGTTAAATACTGTTTTTAAATTTCGTACTGAAATATTTAATGTTTCCTTATTGCTGGTATGAATACAAGAAAGAAAAAAAACTGTATGAACAAACAATGATTGTTATACCACGTTTAATCTTTTTAGTAACCACTTCCATATCTTTGACTATATGTGTGCTCCTAATCTAAACAATAAAATACCAATGAAAACAATTCAAACCGAATAAATTCCATTTTATTGTATATCTGGAGAAGATCTAGTAGCAAATTTGGCTTCCACTCTTAGAATTGAGGGACTTGAAATTAGTACTTCATTTTGTCCTCAAAACGGCTTTCAGTTTTATAGTCCGATACGCTATTCTGTGCACGCTGTCCAACCATTAATACATATTAACAACATGCAAAGCATGCTACTCAGATTGTTACTTACGGAAGATGATCACTAGTATGTCTATCATTGTGACGTAAACTACAACGACAAAAAAGAGCTGGATGTGTAACTAATAATATTAAAAACAAACTATTTGATTGATACAATCTATGTTGGGTTTGGAAATTGTTTTGGTTAAATTTATAGCTTGTTTAGATCACTTCCCTAAATACAGAAAAAATAGAAAACACGTTTTTTGATCACTCCACGAAAATAACAGCCGTGTTTTAACTAATTTGTACCTAGGTCCAAATAAGACCGGCTAAAGATAATAATTTTAAAGTTTGTAAAAAAATTCATAGTTTGAGGCAGTAACATAATTTTAATTCATTTATATCTTAAGGAAATTAAAGTTTTGATTAAATATATTTAAGGGAATAACATGTTATTCAATATTTTCCTTTATGAAATTAACTCTCCCAATGTATAAAAACATGTAACTTTCTAAAGCTATAACACATGTACGTACAGTAAAGTGTCCACATTTTTATTCCAGCCTTTATTATTTAGGGGGTGATTAAAAATGCCTAAATTTACTACATTAGCCAGCTGTAATTTCGTTGAGTGAGTAAAATATTTTTTTACGTTTTCTGTATTAAAGAAAGTTTTATTAAAGAGAAATTAATTTAACATGAAAAATTATTTTCAAACCCAAAATGGATTGCTTCATATTCAGATTATATTGCTAATTTAAAACACTTGCTGGTTTTATCAGCTCATAACTTTCGATGACAACTGCTACTTGGTTTAAAATCTGAAAACCCAACCACGTTCTTGTAATAAACACTACATACTGTCTGAAGAGAATGTGAAATCACAAAATATTCTGCTGGTTAACATTTATTAGAAAATAATGGATTTTATTCTTCACCTCCCTCTCTCATAAAAATTAATGATATGTAGAACCTTGTAACTGGTATAAAAAAACTAGTGGAAAATTTATTATAAAATGGTAATCCACACACAGTTCTCGTATATTTTGAAGAGCATTGTTCCATATTTCGAATCTTAATATACATAACCATGAAACAAAATATTCACTAGCGTGAAGTTCACAAAGTAGTAAAGAATTAATTTAAACCCTCTATCGCGCCAGTATTTAATCGTGATATAGAACACGTTCTACCCCGGGGATTATTGGATTTAATATTTAACTGAATAAACACGGTTTGTTCATTTGAGAACCTTTCAGTTATCGGTTGCCCGAAGCAAATACAGTTATTTATTCATACTCGGTTTGTAACATTTTGTAGAAAAACTAGAATTTATTAGCTTATGATAGTTGTATAATGCATATTGCTTAATACTGATTTTCTTCGGCTAACATCTAGTTCAGCTATACAATATTTACAGACAAAATATACTATGGGTGCAGAAAATATTCGTGTTATAACTATAATATTATATATGTTACACTCAAACACCGAATTCGGACAATGTCCGAAATTTTTACTCACTCCGCGATGTGGACAACGTGAATTACCCACGTCGCGTATTGAGCATTTTTTTTCGGACATTGGCCGAAGCGAAATACCCAGAACGCGTTGTGGGTAAGCGAAAGTACTCAAGAGACGAAAATAAACACGTTCATCGGAGATTGAGCAAAACCATAATACCCATAACCCGACGTTGGGTAATCTAATTTGCCCACGTCGGGTTGTGGGTATTTGTAATTTGCGCAAACGCCGAAAAGCCTCCAAACACAACCATACCATACCCTACACTAATTCCATTATAACAAGTAAAATAAAATCAAATTTTCCTTGAAATTCCATTTATTTCAATCAAAACAAAAAACTAAAACAGTAAAATACAAGTATCTTATTATTGAAAATAGAAAAAAAAGTTATTTTTCACACATGTACCACTTTCAATGTTTATTAAAGTTCTTTTCAGAAAGTATTCACTTTACTTGTTAGCACAAGAAGTGCTACCGTGACATTTAGAATTGCATTTTAAATTTGATTTTACACATTTGCAAGATCTGCCCGAACACTTCTTCTTGCATCCACAATCTGATGAAACCTTGTTTGGACCCGGATGACTTCATTGCTTCTTACGGACATTGAGCTGTTCATCAGGTACATCGATGTTATTAATAAATTTATTAGGAGCTACCTGGAACTGGTTTCTGGAAAACTGTTTGTCAAGAACTCCATGCTTTGTACCAAGGGTATAGGAATCATCGTTCTTATTTATTACAACAGCCATTACATTTCTTGGAGCTAGTCGGCCCCGGTCGACATCAGGAATGTTTACCAAAACGTTATCGCCGACTGAGACTGGAGTTAATTTTTTCTTTCAGTACGCTTTAACATTTTGGCTGCCCTGACTTTTCAATGCAGTTACACAGTTTTCTCGTATTGTGTCTATGGCAGATTTTCTTGAGCAAAGAGTGCACAAAGGTAAGCCTAGGTCTTCGTTATTTAAAACTTCATAATGTATGTGCTGACCACATTCAAAAACAGCTGTTTGCTTTGTCACAATCTATTGCTTTGTCACAATCTATTGCTTTGTCACAATCTATTGCTTTGTCACAATCTTATATTACAGAGTGTTAAGTTATCGCTGGACATAGTTTCTTTTTCTACGTGTTCATTGTTTTTCTACAGTCCTTGTCAAAATCTCCGAAGCATCTTCATCCACAGCATTTATTTCTTCGTTGTCTTCTTCATTAAAACTTTTTTCAAGCTTAGAGAACTCTCCTTCTAGTTCTTCCTTAGTAGTTATTTTTTTTACGACGTCGGCTGTCAAAGGGGGAATCTAATAATCCATTTTTCTGTGGTGAACCAAACATTGCCTCATAAGGGGTTCTCTTGATCCCACTGTGGTAACTGTTGTTTCTTAGTATTCTGAATGATCCTGAGACCATTTGCCCATCCTGAGGTGTTGTTATCAGTCATCCAAGCCACAAGACTATCTCGAACGTCTTGATTGGCCCGTTTCGACAGACCCTTGACTCTGCGAGTGTCTTGGTTTTCCATGTACTAGTTTTATGGGCACTCCATTTTACTGGCTAGGTTCTCGATAACCTGAAAACCAGTTACCATTACCATTACAAAAATACTAAATTCTAGGGTGGAATCTTTTCACTACAGTAATTTGTTTTTTACCACTTACCCGGTTACAAAATTCCCGTCCATTATCACTGTGAAGTATGTATGGAGCCCCAAATAAGCAAAATATATCCAAAAGGATGTCGGATACTTCATCAGCAGTTTTAGTTTTCAAGGGACGTAGAACAACAAACTTGGTGAGATGATCTTGATAATTAAGGATAAACTTGTATTCGCCGTCAGGCTCTGATTGCATATCAATTAGATCCACCTAAAATTACAATTAAAAAATACATAAATCGACTCAACATAAATGTTATGTCAAACTATACCATATACCTCATTATAACAACTGCCAGTGCGTAATACGCTTAGGTATTTGTCAGCAAAGGAGAAAACTGTCTTATTTAGAGAAATGCTATGATATCTTACCTGGCAGCGTGAATTTAATGCTGTCATAATGATGGGTTTAACAAACCAGCCCTTTACTTTTTGACTTTTTCTTAAGTGCGCAAGGTTCGCAAAGATCCAAATATATTTTAATTACCCTCCCTGGTAATGTTACAAAATTTCTTTTTTAGCTCGGCTTCCATAGCTTTTTTCTTTTTTATGACCAACTCGTAAGTGAGCTGAATGAATTGTGTCATACATTTGATCAATGCGACAGAAATATTTTATATCTGTCATTTCTTCAGTTGTTTTTTCAATCAACATTTCTTTATCGCCAATGTTTATGACATCAAAACCGATTGATTCGGCGATAATCTTTAGACATCAAGGGACTGACCATTTTTCCTCTTCTGTTTTGCCTCCTTTACTTCGCTGATAATTTCTTCATAGCGTGGCTCCTCGATAATAAAAATTTCGACTTGTGAGACCATTCTTCTTGGACATCAGATCTTCCAATTTACTGTGAAATGATTCCTTCATTTTCAAACAAAATCACAAAACACAACAGCACTTTAAAATAAGTCAACACACGCCACTTACGCACAGAACAAAGAAAAACTGCTTGTGTGTATAACGACAGTGCACTAATGTCAATGAAAATAGACAGTAGGCCTATTTGTTGCTAACAGTGACGATAGTGGGGGGGGGGGGGGCGCATGTCTCGACCTGCACGTCTGGACTGTGGGAAACGGATTTCGGCGTTTTGCGCAAATTACAAATACCCACAACCCGACGTGGGCATATTAGATTAACCCACGTCGGGTTATGGGTATTATGGTTTTGCTCAATCTCCGATGAACGTGTTTATTTTCGTCTCTTGAGTACTTTCGCTTACCCACAACGCGTTCTGGGTATTTTCGCTTCGGCCAATGTCCGAAAAAAAAAATGCTCAATACGCGACGTGGGTAATTCACGTTGTCCACATCGCGGAGTGAGTAAAAATTTCGGACATTGTCCGAATTCGGTGTTTGAGTGTAACATATATATATATAGTTATTCGAAGTGAGGCTGTATTGAGGTATGTTTCATTAAATGTTTCGAAAGGTTAATAGACGTAACAGAAGACTCTCCCCAGTGGAGCTGCGGATGCCGTCTCAAACGCTGTTTATTTTAACGGCGTTCGACAATGAAACACAACTGACCGTAAATTACGAACCGACAATAAAGGTCCGGCTGTATTTACGGTTGGGCGGGACTCTGGGTCAACTTTCGGGAGCAAAAAGTGAGCCGTTAAAGTCGCCAAGTGAACATGTCGGCTTGTGACAGCTTCCAATTATACCGTTTGTAGCGCCACAGTCTAGCCCCAGCTCCCAGTTCGCAATTATACCGCTTTGTTTCCGCTACAATTGGGCACATTTTGCAATTGCTGCGCGCTGACGCGTTACGCCAGCATTGTTCGACTGCCGGCTCAGCTTGAGGGTAATTGGGACGCTTGGAAGTGCCGAACTTGTTTTAATTTTGCGAGGAAAAGGGTGAAAACGACGGCTCGGGCAATGAATATTAACGTTTATAATCGTCTCACAAACGCTTAGTATGGAAGTTGAATTACTTTTGGGCTGTTACTAGTAGCTGGAATACACTGTGCCTGTGGGTGTGCGCGTACGTACGAGTTGGTCTATACAGTCATGTGATAACAGAGAGTTGATAGTTACAGTGTAAGCCAGTGATCGAGAACACAGGTAATATTAACGACTTAGTGGTATCATAAAACCTATTGTCTATTAGATGCTGTGAAAAGTGATATCCAGATAGTTCTGTAAGCCAGGTGCTGAGGACGTTGGATTTTAGATGGTTCTGTATGCTAAATCCTGAGAATGTTTGGCTTCAGATAGGACTGGTGGCCAAAGGCTGTGAATGTTGACCTTTATGGACTTTCGGTAGTTGATTATATCCAGCCCGTGTTTCTGTAAACCAGATGCTGAGGATGTTGGATTTTAGATGGTTCTGTATGCTAAATGCTGAGAATGTTTGGCTGCAGATAAGACTGGTAGCCAAAGGCTTTGAATGTTGACCTTTATGAACTTTCGGTAGTTGATTATATCCAGCCCGTGGTTCTGTAAACCAGATGCTGAGGATGTTGGATTTTAGACGGTTCTGTATGCTAAATGCTGAGAATATTGGGCTTGAGATGGGTCTGTAAGTGGGCTTAGAACGTTGTGCTTGGTACCAGATGTCGGTAACTGATAATATCTAGCCTGTGGTTTGTAAGTCGGATACTGATGATGTTGAGCTTGAGGTCATCTAAGTCCGCATTACAGAGGTAAATATTTCGGAATACGGCGTTTTCCTTACGTTGTCACAAATTTTAATACTACAATATATTAAACTCTGGCAATACTTTTGTTAGATTTGTAGTCTGTGAATACATATTTTAGCATCGTCTTTAAAAATGAATGCTGATGTTTGTTTTCAAAGTTTCTTTTTGATTTATTTGGATTTTAACTAAATATTTGGGAGGATTTACCGTAATATCCACAGGATATTGTTTAAATTGGAGGCAATTCTCAATCAGTTTCAAAGCAATCTACTACAGAAGAACGTTAAGATTTTCATAGTTTTGAGTTCTTCAAATACTTACAAATATTTACGTCACATTTTATTAAATTAGTCACTTTTAGTTTTACAGCCCGCAATACTGGCAATGTAGGGTGGCTGTTGGCTTTCCACAGTTTATCAGACCGTTTGACATATCGGTTTGCTGTTATCAGCAATTCAGAATATAGATGCAGCACTGCACAACTGTTAATAGGGTGGCTGCTGGCTTTCCACAGTTTATCAGACCGTTTGACAAAGCAGTTTTCTTTTATCAGTGACTCAGAATATAGATTCAGCGCTGCACAGCTGTTAGTAGGGTGGCTGCTGGCTTTCCACAGTTTATCAGACCGTTTGACAAAGCCGTTTTCTTTTATCAGTGACTCAGAATATAGATGCAGCGCTGCACAGCTGTTAGTAGGATGGCTGCTAGCTTCTCGCTGTTTATCAGCCCATAAAGCATAGTCGTTTGCTGTTATCAGTGATATAGATGCAGCGCTGCACAACTGTTAGTAGGGTGGCTGATGGCTTCCCACCGTTTATCAGACCATTTGACGTAGCAGTTTGCTGTTATCAGCAACTCATAATATAGATGCAGCACTGCACAACTGTTAGTATGGTGGTTACTGGCTTCCCACCGTTTATCAGACCATTTGACGTAGCAGTTTGCTGTTATCAGCAACTCATAATATAGATGCAGCACTGCACAACTGTTAGTATGGTGGTTACTGGCTTCCCACCGTTTATCAGACCATTTGACGTAGCTGTTTGCTGTTATCAGCAACTCATAATAGATGCAGCACTGCACAACTGTTAGTATGGTGGTTACTGGCTTCCCACCGTTTATCAGACCATTTGACGTAGCAGTTTTCTGTTATCAGCAACTCATAATATAGATGCAGCGCTGCACAACTGTTAGTATGGTGGTTACTGGCTTCCCACCGTTTATCAGACCATTTGACGTAGCAGTTTGCTGTTATCAGCAACTCATAATATAGATGCAGCACTGCACAACTGTTAGTATGGTGGTTACTGGCTTTCCACAGTTTATCAGACCGTTTGACATATCAGTTTGCTGTTATCAGCAATTCAGAATATAGATGCAGCACTGCACAACGGTTAGTAGGGTGGCTGTTGGCTTTCCACAGTTTATCAGACCGTTTGACATATCGGTTTGCTGTTATCAGCAATTCAGAATATAGATGCAGCACTGCACAACTGTTAATAGGGTGGCTGCTGGCTTTCCACAGTTTATCAGACCGTTTGACAAAGCCGTTTTCTTTTATCAGTGACTCAGAATATAGATTCAGCGCTGCACAGCTGTTAATAGGGTGGCTGCTGGCTTTCCACAGTTTATCAGACCGTTTGACAAAGCCGTTTTCTTTTATCAGTGACTCAGAATATAGATGCAGCGCTGCACAGCTGTTAGTAGGATGGCTGCTAGCTTCTCGCTGTTTATCAGCCCATAAAGCATAGTCGTTTGCTGTTATCAGTGATATAGATGCAGCGCTGCACAACTGTTAGTAGGGTGGCTGATGGCTTCCCACCGTTTATCAGACCATTTGACGTAGCAGTTTGCTGTTATCAGCAACTCATAATATAGATGCAGCACTGCACAACTGTTAGTATGGTGGTTACTGGCTTCCCACCGTTTATCAGACCATTTGACGTAGCAGTTTGCTGTTATCAGCAACTCATAATATAGATGCAGCACTGCACAACTGTTAGTATGGTGGTTACTGGCTTCCCACCGTTTATCAGACCATTTGACGTAGCTGTTTGCTGTTATCAGCAACTCATAATAGATGCAGCACTGCACAACTGTTAGTATGGTGGTTACTGGCTTCCCACCGTTTATCAGACCATTTGACGTAGCAGTTTTCTGTTATCAGCAACTCATAATATAGATGCAGCGCTGCACAACTGTTAGTATGGTGGTTACTGGCTTCCCACCGTTTATCAGACCATTTGACGTAGCAGTTTGCTGTTATCAGCAACTCATAATATAGATGCAGCACTGCACAACTGTTAGTATGGTGGTTACTGGCTTTCCACAGTTTATCAGACCGTTTGACATATCAGTTTGCTGTTATCAGCAATTCAGAATATAGATGCAGCACTGCACAACGGTTAGTAGGGTGGCTGTTGGCTTTCCACAGTTTATCAGACCGTTTGACATATCGGTTTGCTGTTATCAGCAATTCAGAATATAGATGCAGCACTGCACAACTGTTAATAGGGTGGCTGCTGGCTTTCCACAGTTTATCAGACCGTTTGACAAAGCCGTTTTCTTTTATCAGTGACTCAGAATATAGATTCAGCGCTGCACAGCTGTTAGTAGGGTGGCTGCTGGCTTTCCACAGTTTATCAGACCGTTTGACAAAGCCGTTTTCTTTTATCAGTGACTCAGAATATAGATGCAGCGCTGCACAGCTGTTAGTAGGATGGCTGCTAGCTTCTCGCTGTTTATCAGCCCATAAAGCATAGTCGTTTGCTGTTATCAGTGATATAGATGCAGCGCTGCACAACTGTTAGTAGGGTGGCTGATGGCTTCCCACCGTTTATCAGACCATTTGACGTAGCAGTTTGCTGTTATCAGCAACTCATAATATAGATGCAGCACTGCACAACTGTTAGTATGGTGGTTACTGGCTTCCCACCGTTTATCAGACCATTTGACGTAGCAGTTTGCTGTTATCAGCAACTCATAATATAGATGCAGCACTGCACAACTGTTAGTATGGTGGTTACTGGCTTCCCACCGTTTATCAGACCATTTGACGTAGCTGTTTGCTGTTATCAGCAACTCATAATAGATGCAGCACTGCACAGCTGTTAGTATGGTGGTTACTGGCTTCCCACCGTTTATCAGACCATTTGACGTAGCAGTTTGCTGTTATCAGCAACTCATAATATAGATGCAGCGCTGCACAACTGTTAGTATGGTGGTTACTGGCTTCCCACCGTTTATCAGACCATTTGACGTAGCAGTTTGCTGTTATCAGCAACTCATAATATAGATGCAGCACTGCACAACTGTTAGTATGGTGGTTACTGGCTTCCCACCGTTTATCAGACCATTTGACGTAGCAGTTTGCTGTTATCAGCAACTCATAATATAGATGCAGCACTGCACAACTGTTAGTATGGTGGTTACTGGCTTCCCACCTTTTATCAGACCATTTGACGTAGCAGTTTGCTGTTATCAGCAACTCATAATATAGATGCAGCGCTGCACAGCTGTTAGTAGGGTGGTTACTGGCTTCCCACCGTTTATCAGGTCGTTTGACACAGCCTTTTGCTGTTATCAGCAACTCAGAATATAGCTACAGCGCTGCACAACTGTTAGTAGGGTGGCTGCTGGCTTCCTACTGTTTATCAGGCCGTTTGACACAGCCGTTTGCTGTTATCGGCGGCCCAGAAAGGTAGCCGCTGCGCTGCACAGCGGCACGCCAACTGCCCATTAAACACTATTACCCGACACAAATCGCTTTTTAAACGTGGCAATTTCCGCGCTCCGGCGGTAACAACAACTCACATTGGTTGTGTCGGTGTAAAAACCGTGTTTAAACATGGAGCCAGATTTATAAACTGGTTCATGTGGACGTGGTAACGCTGCTGGAAATATTCCTCGCTCTCTTCTCTTCTCTTTGACACTCATTATTAATGAATTATACCTTTTACAAAATATTGTAGGTAAAAGATCATCTATTAGCATAGGAAAATATGTTCACTAGAGAAAGTTACCTTATCAAAGGTCATATCATTCTCAGAACACCTTCTACTTGTTTGTGTCATAATGATTTAAATTATGAAACTAAATTTATCTGTCAGGAACAAATCTGACACGTGTCATAATAACAAATATTAAAAGAAACCATAGACATGTTTTGCTGGCATAAAAGTAAAACATTCAAAACAAATATGTTTCATTTCAAATAAAAATAATGATTCTAATTAATGTATGTCACTTTCTAGTTCTATACATATATATAAATATTTATAAGAGTACTAAACTACATACAAAATCAGAAAACTAGATTTAAAATTGAATTTCCTTTTTTACGTGAATGGTTTCCAAATGTAGATTTTCAAATATATATTATTATAATATTCTTAAAGAAAAGAAAAATATTGGTTAATACTAAAAGTAATATTATGTTATTAAAATAAACTCACCTGTCTTCAAAGAAACTCGTATAACCAATGTTAAACTAAAAGTTAAATTTTTGAATTTATTAACCTGAGATGTATGTGAAATCGTCTCAACAAAAACTAGGGTTCTTTTTATTGAGGGTGTGATGAAATACTTGATTGCTTGTAGAGGGCGGAGTGGAATTCACCTGGCAAATACAAGCCTGTTCGATTCCGCAACGGTTTATTGGATCTATAAAATTTATGGCAGTATTATCTTGTTGCGGCGTATCCAGGACATTCCCCGGAGGTTACACCTATGTGCTTGGTTAGGGTTGCTTGTCTCATGCGTTTCGTTCTACACTTTTGTTCTTACATATTTCATGACTTTCCTCAGTTTTTGGTTGGGCTTCTACTTCATGGAATACACTGAAATTTGAACTACTTACAATCTCTTCTGGATGACAAAATGGTTTCTTTTGGGAAGCTGTCCTTTCTGAGTTTTAAAGGTCATTGGTAATACAATTGACTGAAATATTTCTGCCTTGTCTTTCAAAAGTTGGTTTGAAGAATTCCGGATTAACATCTGGTGACTAAAGATGATTCCCCATCCCAAGAACAAAGTTATTAATTCTGTTATGAATCGAAAATGTGGATATTTGTCAGGACACCGGCCGTATATGTATAAGAACTAACGTTTTCTTCTTAATTGTATCATATACACTAACGAATTTGTATGAGAGTGATGTCAAACCTTTGTTAAACAATACTTCTTCCAGATTTAAGGAGACCTTCAGCTGATGCTAACGTTAGTTGCTATTAAAGTATAAGTTTGTATTAAAACTTTGGTTTTAAATTTAATATGTTGATCTGTTGTTTCATTTTATTTCTTTCCATGTAATGTGCGGTATATTATTCATACCGCACACTTAGAGTACATTTCAGTCCAATTGAAAATCAAGATTCTTATGTAAATACTTAGCTCTAAGTACTTGTAAGTACTGCCGCTTCACAGCTTCCCACCCTGAAGTGAAACCTCCCTCGACTCTACTACAGGAAGTTGGGGGCTTCATAGCGTGAAGAGATATGGACCCTTTCTCGCAGGTGCGGAAGCTGCCTTTATCAAGAGATAACTCCTTCCGCCTCCTCTCTTATCAGGTACAAACAAAGTTTATCCAAGCACTAATTGATTTGTTATCTCCGACTGTTGATTTAGAACTTCCTTAATAGCATGTGATTACTGTTATCACTTAATAAGAGTCTCGACTCGACGATCGATTCTGTAGCACACAAAGGGGTCCTGTGCGTTATCAATGAGTACGTGTAGGTTTAGTGCGTCTGTTAGCTCTTATCGCCCTGTGACTTGGTACAATTGATCCCTTGTTTGTCACACTTGATAGCGCGAGTGTTGTACAAGTCTCAGACGCTGGCGGGAAGTGGAATCGGCCCACTTTCACAACCATAATGCTGTATTAATTTGTAACACTACAATCCTGTGCGTATATTAATTTATTGAAAATAATATTCAAGATTTAGCATAGCACAGGGCTCTCCAAGGAAATATTAAATGGTCCATTTTCAAAAATGCTACAATTATCAGTGTAGTGCTGAAAATGTAGCTAAATATCGAAATGAACTTACTATTTATTAAACGTTCCTCTGTAAAGTACAATATTGAGTACAACAACATCATCTTCTTACCATACACGGTGTGTATCGTGGATGTCAGATCGTCTCAGTATGCAAGATCTATAAGCGCGAGTCCTGGTTATCTTATTTTCCACAATTACGTTTCATCTATAGGACGTCTTTAATTCATTAACAATCATATCATATTTTTATTGGCTTCACAGACATAATTTTCTAACTAAAAGATTAGTAATTAACTTTGACAAGAAACTCATACTCCTAAAACTCAAGGGAAGTTGATTGAATGGCAATGCGGAATAACGTTACACTCTGTAGCTGTCCTGTTACACGCATTATATCGTGGATGTCACTGTCCTATATCAATTCGCATCGGTATTTGTAATGGGATATCATGTAACAAATTAGCCACAGTTAATTAAATTCCTTGAAAGAAAATCGGTACCAGCCGATACTGGTTTTAATTGTTACAATATTACAATTAAATAAAGTATATATATATATATATATATATATATATATATATATATATATATATATATATATATATATAATATATATTCTTAGAATAAAGGCGTATGCCTTACGTTGCGTGTGTATAAAAACAAAACACCCTTTAAAACATTTGAAGAGAAGATGAGGCTCATATGCTGCAGTGCTTAAAACTCTGAGAAGTCTTAAAACTAAAGTTAGAATGTAATGTATTTTCATCAATCTATGCGGCAATGATCAAGCATTAATCGTATCGGGATTTATATTACCCAGCCATATTGACCAGTTTTATACACAAAATGCAAGGAAATTCATATCTACTACTATATTCCTGTTTTTACGATGGAAACTACACTCGAAATGGATTAGAAATACAGTATTTATGTCCAAATACCGAAAACCTATTACAGCAAATGGGGCACCATAATATCGAAAAAATTAAATATAATGTAGCAAATATTATACATCTTACAGTATATAAACGCATGTAATAAAACTAACGAGAATAATGAAACAGGTGATGTAATGCAGTTGGGTCAGCGTGTTTGTCAAGTGCGTGGTGAGAGCTAGAGACAGTTAAAAGGCCCAGATGTGAACACCGACTCTCGAGATTAGACAAGAGCCTGACGACAAGTGGGTTCTTACACTGTAACAATAATCGTTAACTCCTCTCAACTCTTCTCTTCTCTACCGCGATAAAATCTTCTTGTACTACTCGACCGTTTTATTGTAGAGGAACAAATATAGGAATCCGTGGGGAATTGTTATTGTTGACAACCATGTTACTATTCATGTCCTCTTTTCTGTAGTGTTTCTCCACATTTATTTGACAAGGTAATATTAAGTACTTTCCGAAGTAGAATATAACGAGACTAGCTCACAAGCTCGGGTTATCCCTCGTTTTCAGTATAAAAGCCCTCTATTTCTTGATGAAAATTTCTTTACGTAATCACTTGTTTAATGTTATTGTCCACTAGGATGCGGTTAAGTGAGTTGAAGATAATCTAATCAACCAGAAAAGAGCAATACCACAAGTAAGGAGAAGACAACTTCAGCAACGAGTAAGAAGGCAGTTTTACAAAAGAGAAGAAGGCAAAAAAAACAATATCACCAAAGAGGAACTAATAGATACCCCTTTTGTTGTAAACCGTATATAACCTTTATAAGCATACAAGAACTTGTGAATAAGATGGGTACGCAATCACCAATACTTCAATATTAGTCTAGGAAGATATACTAGAGCAATTGAATAAATGGAACGTAAACTTTTCAACAAACAGTGGATTCTATATTAATATTTTTATTCTCGCAATAACTGGTACAATGATAATCCCTGTTCTATACGGAAATCAGTACCAAACCTTAAGTCGAAAACTTTCATGCTACAATATTCTACCCACATTATTCTACAATATTCTGAATATAAAACTAAATATAGCAATACATATGTAAATGAAAGTGTAGATTAAAAGAATGTTACACCCAGGAACTACGTAATCGTTGTGGAACGCACAACAATCACCGGCGATAATCCTGCAAGAGAACGCGTGGTAATCGGTAATCAGTAATCGAGCCTGCAGCGATCATCTGCTGAGCACGCCAGATAACCCACTTGCAGACAATGCTTATACCGCTCACTCCCTACTTCGAATCAAATAAAAATATTTTTCATACAAGGAACATAGATTATAAGTTGTTTATTTCCTGGATGAAAGTATATCTGGATCAATATGATTGATATACTAAGTCCCCCTAATACATAAATATTTGTAACTTACTGTATTTATTGATGGATACGAAGGAAATTTATTGCAGTCTCAATCTTTATTTCTACACCTCAATATGATTGATATACTAAGTCCCCCTAATACATAAATATTTGTAACTTACTGTATTTATTGATGGATACGAAGGAAATTTATTGCAGTCTCAATCTTTATTTCTACACCTCAATATGATTGATATACTAAGTCCCCCTAATACATAAATATTTGTAACTTACTGTATTTATTGATGGATACGAAGGAAATTTATTGCAGTCTCAATCTTTATTTCTACACCTCAATATGATTGATATACTAAGTCCCCCTAATACATAAATATTTGTAACTTACTGTATTTATTGATGGATACGAAGGAAATTTATTGCAGTCTCAATCTTTATTTCTACACCTCAATATGCATATGCCAAAATCTTTTACCCGCCTCTGTGTTTGTGCAATACAATTAGGCTCCTGTGACTAAGGGCTGGCGGGGTATGAACAACTAATTAAGTGGGTTTAGTCTGCCAATGTGGGGGAATGGAGAGCTTAAAAATACAAAAGTTTTGATTACTTCCCTCGACCCACAGCTGAGCCACTCGAGCACTAGCCAGAGAATGTCGAGAGATACTTGTCCAGGAAGCTGAAAGGTAGTTCCACTCCAGATGGGGGAGACGCTGAATCGATTGTCCAGGGGAGGGAGGCCATTGGCAGAAATGTCTTTTCAATACGAACAATGCAGCCCTCATTCCTTCCTGGAGTCTTTTACTTTTCAGCGGTTCTCCAGGCGTGTCCATTTACTGGAGTCGCCTCTGGAATGGGCCGTGTGCGGCCGGGGTTCACTGCACCCTTTCTTAATAAAAGCTGTTGCGTACGTACATTCATGGAGTGTGGGATATCTGGATCTTTACAAGAGGAAATTTTGTCGTTTCGTAAACCATTATAAATCAAGAAATACTATGAAATAAACATATCATTTAAACTTTGTATAGTTTCAGTATAGAACTTTGTGACTTATTATATAAAGTAAATTTTACTTGCTTGCTTGAATATTTGATATGGAAATTTTGAATCAATACACAAAGGTTTAATTACACCTTTCATTCTTTCACGTGACGTAGTGTAATATTTTTCAAGTTCAAGTTCAGAAATATTTATTAAAAAGTTATTAAATAAAAAATAGTACAGTGACATTATGTTTTACATAAAATGAGTAGTACAATGAAATCCAAGAGTAACAAACTAACGGACACATAGCCAAAAACAAAAATTAAGAGGACATGGATTATTGTGACTAAATGGTTAATTCGAGAACCAAATTTAATATAAAAACGAAAAAAAAGAATTTAAATATGAGTTTTAAAATATAAATTGTGGATTTAAATTAATTTAAACATTGTTATGACGCTTTTAACTTTATTCTGATGTATATTAGTGTGCTTTGATTATTGATATTTTCAAAAGACCTGCAAATATTTCAGTTTTACCTGTGTAGTCCTTAATCTCTCTGATTGAAATTTCACATATAACATAAATATTCACATAAATTTCACATAAAAATTACACAACAACTCAAAAAGAAGTTGGAATTATTGTTACACCATGGTTTAGTTAACTAGGATGAGATAATATGTAAAAAATGATGGACATATTTATGTGCATATTTCAAACCAATACTAAGTATAAAAAAGTATTTTAAATAAATCAAATAAGTCTTGGTTTCAAAATTTTGTATTTATTTTAAGTAGCATGTTACTTCTAAATAACTTTAAATACATACCTTTGTCTTTTATAAAAGTAACTTTAAACCACATACAATAAGAGTAAGTACCATGGTATATAATTAGTACCAAAGTAAGTACTTTGGAGACGCTGCCAGGATGCACGAGCCTGTTGTGTCCAACCAGATATGGAAATGAACATAAAGTGTATTTCCAAAGATTAATGAATAATCATCAATCGTCCTTGTGAGCACTTTAATCTCACTCGTTTACACACAACTATTGTTTCCACACTCGCCTTTTCACGTGTGGTTTATATGGGTGGTCAGAAAATTATGCTCGATTTACGATAATTATAATCTGCGTAATCAGTCAGTTTTGCTTAGATGCATGTTTACTGATTTTCTCTTCATACACTTATTTTTATGGCTTTTCAGGAAACTGAGCCCGTGACTTTGTCTTACGTACAAAACCACTGTATTACTACTTGACTACACATAAGATGTGATCGAAATGGTTATTTTTCTTTTTGCATTGCCTTGATTTATTCGGTTTATGTTACATACTATAAAATATCTTAAATTAAATGTGAGATAATGTTCTATACCTTTACGTATTTTCTACTCAAAAATAAGGAACTTTTACAGATTTTCTAAAAACAGTAATATTTGTTTTTAATAAACAGTTGTTTGAAACGTACTAACAATATAATTAATTAAGGAGAACATTTCGATTTGTTTATGTTAATCTAATGTTATTTACATGAGATAGTTCTACTATAATTGTTATACACGACAATTTTCATTGGCAGTTTCAACATAGTTTTATGTGAGCTGAAGAGTGTCACACAACTACATGAAATCCAGCTGACCAAATCGTTCCAGTTGCTTACTTGTACAGTCTATCTATCTACAGTACCTAGTCACCGGAAACTGTCTATTATGTAGTATATATATATCAGATCTGAAATTTCTGTTTTAGTTACGTATTGAAATAAGTGAGTGAGCTATAAATCTTTCAGAAGAAGGTGACCTATGTCCACAAGTCGAGTAAACCCAGTTCTGGCCAGAATTATTGTCGGACCCCAGAGAGTGTGAAGTTGTGGAAACAGCCGAACGCCGCGCAGATTAGAATCTTCGACATCTGGTCTGTTCCGTACCATGCACTGTCTATTCTGGAAACTCGTACATTCTGGCTACAAGTTTATCGCTGATGTAAATGATCAAGAGGCTTGTTGGTAGAACTGGACACATATATATATTGGGTAGGTTATCGATTGATGTAGAAGGCGAGGAACCCTATGGCTAACAGGCCAATAATTGTTATTTCGTGACTTGGTGACTAAAATTTGTCATTCCGTCAACGTAAAAGAGAAATTGGATTTAGCTACCATTCTACCACAGACACAAAATTAAAGAGGTGAAGTTATTACTTATTATTTATTTTAGACTAAATTTTGAGCTGACAAAAAATATATATGGTTCATAAAACATAACTTGAAATGTATTTCCTACTTTCTTACTAGGTCTGAGTACACTAATGTATGTATCTAGTGTAATACTGATCATAACAATAATACCAAAGTGTGTAGTTACATATGTTCAAATAAATTAAATTATCAAACGTATTTATGACAAATAATCGTAATTTTACATTAAAGAAGTACAATACAGACAAGAAATGTTTTGTCAATTTCAAATAAATTATAACTCAGAAATCCAAAATATTTCAGTGAAACATAGAAGTCACACTAGAGGGAAAGTACAGAACTACTTGTTTTTAAGTGAGCGTTATGGCGAGTACCCACTCCGTGATCGCTATGTAATCCAGTCCGGAGGTCTACAGGGCTCGAAGAAAAAATTATTCTTCAAAGGAATCTGTTGTTTATTAATTACTTAAAAGATACAACTTTTATGCAGTATCATTTTGACAGCATATTCATATTCTGCTTTGTATTCTTGGTGGAAGTGAGTTGGTTTTAATGGAAAACACATTTTTTATACTTCCACAATAAATTTATTTTAAAAGCGCTTTCGTATGAATATACGTGTATGAATATTAAAATAAATAGTATGAATATTTAATATTAATTACATTAAATATGAATATTTCATAAGAATATTAAACCGCAGTTGTTAACAATGACTTATCTCAAATGGTTCTTGAGGTACAGCCGCCGTAGTAGATGCGTCTCTCGCTATGTGGTCACTGTACGGAGGGGGAAGTATGACTATTCTTGTGGAATTCACAGTGAAGATTTGTGCGTATCGCAATTGGCATTATCATACGGAGTCATAGCGAAGTTGTGTCAGAGTAGCAAAGTTAGAGACATAAGTGTACTAGGCTCCAGCGACGCTTTTACAATTATAAATCGTCACAGTTTATTATAACTGGTTAGGTTTGAATTAGGGGAGGGGGAAAATCGAGTTGGGGATATTCAAAAATCCCGAATTAATTAGTCCTCTGGAGAATTCCTCTTCCTTCCGGCGCGCAACACAAGGTTGAAACGTAAGCGAAACCTTATCCGCAGGTACACAGAAACATAACTCTTTGTTTGTGTTTGAGTTTTTTTTTTAATAAAATATCAACACACTTATTTATATGTTTCAATTTATTTCTTATACATATCTTTAAAAAAAATTACTTTAATTTTACTTCATAAAAAGATTTTCTTGACGACTATATTTCGGTCAGCAACAACAACTAACAAAAATGTGTGACCGTCAATAAATCCATTGAAAAATTAATTACCCATAACATGTGATATAGTGAAGAACAGCATTCTATTAGCTGCGCATGTTACCTAAGGGCAGAGGTGTATTGAATGGAATATAACTTAAAATCTCAAAGTTTGTATGAATCTTTAAATGAGAAATAATATTTTGGAACCAAGTATTGGTTTGCATTATCTCCTACTACATTTAATCATTGTTAGATGGCATAATACGTGATAATTTGAAATTTAATTTTTAAGTATTCGGGTTTTACATATTTCATGGTTTAGAACATATTAAATGGGAAGTAGGAAATGTTGTCTTATAAACGCTTGCTTAATTTAAAGCGCTGAAGAACAAAAAGTTTAAACGTGTGAGCCTTATAGAAACAGATTACCTCTATACTGCCTAACCTCTACTAGTTTCTACGCGTGTCCCTAATCTTCATCAATCTTTATTTTTTCTTTATATTCAATCTATCAATTAATATAATATGGTATGATTTATCTGGTAAAATAGATATACAATAAAATGCTGTCTTATTTTTACTTAATTTACCGCGTGTTTAAGGTATTAGAAAAAATTATATCTTTCAATTGTGAAATTCAAATATTGCATACAGTTTAATATAATTAAGACTTTTTAAAAAGAAGATTCAGGAAATTGTCAACCCAGGTTCAAGATGGAGGCCTTACAAAATGTACAAACTGTAGTCTAATATAACACTCGCAAACGAAAGGCTTTATGGAAAATTTGTAAAATGGTAAAATATTGGTTACTTTTAAATAAACATTTTAATACCAAGTTTATTTTGCAATAACAAATAATAGAGGATTTATCCTTCATTTAAAATCGAGTTATTGATGTATTTTAACTTTTGATTAGTAAACAGCTGAAATAACAGCTAAAATTAGTGACTAAAACATCAGCCTTTTCAAGTGTTTCTAGAAAACACAAATATAAGAACATTTTAGTCCTCCTCCGTAGACTAGTAAATATAGTTATGGCTCTGTAATTGAGATGACATGGGTTCAAATCCCGGGGAGGTCTCATCGGACAAGAATAACAGCCAAAGTGACCCAGACAAGCCAGCATAGCCAAGAGCTGAAACTTAGAAGAGTAAAAAAAAGGAAAACTAAGCAAGATAGCACTATAATTATTTTTTTAACTTGACAAATCATTGGATTACTTTGTTATAGAGCAATTTATAGGCACCTACTATTGACTGTTTAGTTTTTGTTTTGTTAGGAAGACACATTCATCGATGATGCTAACATGTCTATGGAACAAATTGTTAAATAATTTGTACTTTAGCAAGGTGCGTTAATTAGCTTTGGCTAAAGAAACTGCTTCCACTCAAATTGGTACTTTGGCTAAAGTTTATTTAACTCAAGTTTATTTCCTTGGTATCTGTTATATATTTCCGTTCTGATATATGAACAAAAGTATCTATGAATCATGGAACTGCCACAAAAAAAGTAAACTACGTGTTAATCTATCTGCTCATTCTCTGTTCTCTGACAACACCTCATATTTTTTAAACGGAGTAATTCATCACTATCAAAGGCAACTATATTATCTAATGGTTTATTTAGCATACGGTAGTTTTTTTCGAACTTTGCAATATACACTGATTGGTAACACTGTAAAAATAGACTGTCTTTCTTTCACTTCAAAGTTTGCTCATTTTTGTTATAAAATTGTTTTCTATCCCTATAAATCCTGTGCTATCCTTTATGTGTACTTCCTGATTCTGTGGCCTACACCATTTTACAGGCACCAGAGACCAGTGTTTAATTTACAAGAGCACTGGTGTTAGTAGCTGACAACAGTAACCTGCCACGGTCTTCAGATTCCTCGACAAATAGTTTATGCAGGTCCAGCCATCTATGGACAAAAACTCGTGTGGACGGACTGATAAAAATCTTGTCCTGTTGATTTGGAGGACACTGATGAATCTGGAACAATTCGGGGAACAGAAAACCGTCAGTTCCCTTATCGCGCGCCATATGTCGACCGATAGCTAGCTGGTGATACAATCTGTCTAATTAACCGGCGTGGGGGCAATATGTCCTCATGACCATTCGTCCTAATCTTGATCTGTGATTGTAAATATGTCACAGACAATTACTCGCTACAATCACCGCTCCGATTGTTGTAGTGGCGCCGCCAACCCGCCAGGACCGCCACCTGTTACATGTCTGGTCCTTGACACCACTTCACCCTCTCTCGTGTGTTGTGTCTACTATCGAACTATGCAGGCATTGTCATTAAAACACATTATTCTCGGTGTTGCTTTGATCGCTCATAGATCGGCTTTACATTTTTTCACGTCTTGTTCACTCTCTGCTTTTACGTTGAGGTCTTAGAATTTTTTTAGAGCAAAGCAATTTTATAGCGTAAAGTATTGCTATTACATGCTATAAATAATTAATTTTCGGTTTCCAATAGACACGTTAGAATATTTCTTATCACAAATTCATATTAGATAAGTTATTATGATAGCTATAGGAATGTTTAGAAATGCTTTATATGCAGGATCTTAAATTCTGTATTCGTTTACTACTTCTTACGTTTCGACTCATTTCGTTATTTATTAATGACAACCATTGTTAATTAATAAATACTATTTTTAAATATTACAGCCGCTATGTTCAATCCGTTATATAGAAACAAACCTCATTTTATTAAATGTAAACCTGATGTTTTTCCCACTTTTTGGATTTGCGTAGTACATTTCAACAGCCGAACGGCTTTTTAATAATAAGACGAGTTCAATTGTTCTGTGCCTTACAGGACTTATCGCAAGAGATTGCTCAAAGAAATACCCATGTCAAAGAAACGTTTCTTTCAATTTGATTATTTAAGAAATATGACGCATACTGCTGAACGATGACCCGTTTATAGTAAACAGACCACCCGTGAGTGCGATTAACTGGGAATATAAATTTTAAATTTTTATTGTGGTCTAATTATATTAAACAAACGCTTGAAATCAGCGATTGGTTTCACGCGATTTGTGTAGACCCATGTGAGTGACACGTTGTCTGACTCTGTAGCCGAACCTTAACCGTATGCATGTTTTTTAATAACGTTTATACTTTAAAACTGACGTATTACAATTTCAACGTTCAGACATGATTGGATTTAAGCAAGAATCATTTTTTTCGGAAACAGAAAACGGAAAAACAGTAAATGGGAAGTAGAAAGGCTCCTAGTTTAAAAGCTCATACTCCATGAACTTATATCATTCAAAGGCATCCACGATAGTTTTGCATGTTTGGTTAAACAGTGTTGGGTAGCTAACGGTAAACAATGACGTTGTCCCTTATGTTTAGGCAAGCCAGTGTTCAAGAGAGAAACATTATTATCGCAAACGTTCAGGTACAGAACTAGGTCACTGAGTACCATAGAGTAAGGTATTATATGAAAGGTATAATACGTTACTCTATGCTTGTACATTTTGTTTAATCGTGCTTGCAGTGGATTAGGCACCTTCAGTTTTCAGTAAGCCTGACCTGAGGGTGTTGATCGCTTTAACTACACGTATCAGTCATTATTACTTCTTGTAATGGTTAGGGCCGAGATTACTCTACTATTCCTCCATGGCCATGATCCATGACGTTTTGTCTGGAGGCTGCTCCAATCCTCTTTACCCATCCTGAATATCCTATAGATTAGGAAGAAAAGAAAAAAGTCTTTTAGGGGCGTAAGTGAATGTATTGTATCAGCGTATAACCCTAGAAAACAATAAACAACTAATTTCGTTATTTCGATCTCTTTCAATATCTTTATTAGTTTTGATATAACATTTGTATGCTGCATTATTTAAAGACTTGCAACATTTCAAATGTAGATAATAGGTTGCCAGAAAGAATCAAAACAGTATACGGGTGATATGAATATTTTAAGTTTGTACTTTTGTTACCAAGAATTATCTATAAGCGTAGACTGGCTCACCATTACGCTGCAGCGAAACAATGGCAAGACGCAGTCCAACGTTTGGGTGCCCACGTTTCATAAGGCCGGTTTTAATCCTTCCATTTCAGTGAAACTGTGCCATGAATCAAAGCGCAAAGCCCGGTTCACAATACGCCATAGTTCTCGCCAGACACAGGTATGTTGAGCGTCTCGCAGGTTATTATTTACGCACCACTGTGACTCCGCCGTTGCGATAATGGCGCCCGCCTCACGGATTATTGTGAGTAATGTGTTTTACACGGGCCATTCCCGCATTGTCTGGCAACTCGACTTCTCCCGTCCGTCTGTCGCAGCTGTCCACACGTCGTGTGTCAGAGCGACTTGTCTACTACATTTAACCTATTCTGGGTCGTCTCACCCCCTGCTCTGGCATTCTCACTTACTAACAAATAATTATACGAGCCTTACGTGAATTATGTGATAAACGGCTCCAGGTTAGAGATTGAGATTATCGAGCTCAAAAACTGTAAGAAAACTGGATATATGACTAAACTTTCCAGATCACAGGCTGCAAAAGAGTCTAGTGTAAGTATCATATCGTCTGACTCGATGGAGTGGAGAACGCACCACTTGTTCGTAGTTAAAAAGTTATGACGTTGAATTTTTTTAAGCTTTAAACTTGTAGCTCTATGAGCTAACTTACCTGCAGTCTAAAAAAATAAAAAAATCTTCTTGATTTAAAAGACTTTTTGGCACTTAAATCCGAAACTTTAGATATTTTGTTTAATTAGGTACCTAACATCGTACTTAACATGATTTTTTAATTTTTAAATTAAGGAAAGTACATTTTCGTATATTAAATGAATTAAATTTTACAAATAAAAATATCACTCGCTCTAGTCATTTTTATATACATCATGTAAAAAGTTCAAATCCTTGTCATATACAAGTTTTCTTTGGGCCTGATTATAAGATGTCCCTACAAACTGTTAGGAACTCCTACCCTTTAAAGTCCAACCCGCAGTGTTTACAGACCTTAACTCTCACACCAATAAATACAAAATATTGTATTCGTATAATGACACAGTTCAATATGGTGTGCCCTTCCCCTTTGAAAAATCTTACCCAAATCCAATATGGTGGATTTCAAGATAGCCGCCGCTGTCGCCATAGCTCCTAGTTGTGCATCCACCTAAAGACACGCCATTGTTATTCTTCGTACCATTCTAATTTATAGGGGTGTATCCTGACTTATGCCTGACCCGTACTACACTTTGGACAGTAAGTGCGTTGACTTAGTACGATAAATATAAGTTGCTTTAGATATGAATTCTGAATAAATGGGGTGTTTAAACTTAACTACTCCTGACTTTTAATTTTTGCATTTTCACCGTTAAGAGTCTGAGACACTGGGGTGGACAGATGGACTGTCTTTGACAATCTGAGACCAAAATCAGTAGGGTTCATCCTTAGACTAAAAGGAACCTATTTAACAAACTTAACGTCTCTTGAGCCTTTATATCAGTAGTTATCGCACAGGCGGACAGACAAATGATTTTAAGAAGGTCCTTTTAGTTCTTAAATAATCTAAATTTTCAAAAATGTTAGAAGACCATTTAACCGTGTAATCTGTTATATAAACCGTGTAAAGGCATAATCATATATAGTTGGAAAATCTGACATAATAACGAAGAGACAGTTGACACTAACTGTACAGTATCCTAAGTCCACAGGAACATGCAAGCTCAGGCCAATATTGGCTGGAGGAAGGCGAATGTAAATGGTACAATGGCTATGTAAATTCTAATCTCCATGATAACAATACCCTGTCAACGAATGACGTTAGTCGCTGAATGGGACTAATTTTACACACGTCGCAGATGTTGTGGAACCTCTCTCACATCTCGCTGTCTGCTGAGAGAAAAGGTTTTATGTTTGTAATGGGTTGTGGTGGGACATGGGGGGGGGTTTGGGAGGGGGAGGCACTGTTACCTGGATATACGAGACAGAACATTTACGTCTAGAAGAATATTGTGGCTGTTATTGTGTGAAATGCGGTGTGGATTCATTTGATTACAGAAATATTAAATGCAGCGTACGGTGTAGTATTGTTTTGTAATTGAGATTAGAAATGTTTATCCATGCACATTTATGAGATATGAAATTTAAATATGTAGGAAGATACTGTTTCAGTGTATGTTTAAGCTATTAATTTTGACCAATCTTTAAATGTTGTAAAAATATATAGTGAGAAACCAAAGGATATGACCATGAATACTTTTCACCTCTGCAAAATGGGAATTCCAATAAGAAATTTTAAAAGACCTATCATGTAAGCAAGAGAAAAAGTTAGAAGAACAAAAATAACTTATTTTATTTCAGCATGGTTTCATCCGTAGTGCCCGAAAGGAAGATATCTAATCTGGCAAATTATCTGTATAGTTAATGACCTCATACCGTTGACAGTATTGACATCATTTACATTGTCTGTATTCATTTTAAAGAACTGGAAGAAGAGTACTTGTTCCTATGATGTTTAATCTTGTTTTAACCTTGATATTAATAATTGTTTAATTGTTTCATATAAGTTATCTTAAATCTAGTGACATTATTGTAATATAATCGTTTTTAAAGCTTTTCTATATTTTAATAGTTAGCAAGCATGCCATAGCATGAATATTTGTTTTCCTTCCTGACCTTATTGATTTAATTGTTACCGTATTCTTATGGTTTCAGTTAAATTCGTTACTTTTCTATTCTAATAACATTTTTGTAAGCAATACATTGTTTGATTCAGGACAGATTGTGGAATATGAATCTCTAAACACATACACTCTATATGTCCGAAAATTGATACTGACTTCAACAATTGTTCCAAATTTTTACTATGAATCCTTTACTTAATAGTTGAAAATAGCTAATACGAAAGAAATATAAAGATGAATTAAAATTGCTCTTATTTTATCTGTAGAGTGCAATTATTTTTAAGTAACATTCAAACATTTTTATTTTCTACTATAACATTTGCGTAATATAAAAAAATATGTAACTTGAATGTAACGTCTATACTCTAATTTCCAAATTTCAGTATTACAGTTATTATCATAATAATTTAAACTCACAAAGAATTATTATTTTACAAAACAAATCCTTGAAGTCGCCATCACGCTGTGAGTTAAACTAAAAGTCTATTTCGATATATGACTGGCCAGCAAAAAAAGAAACGAACAGAAGATATAAAGGACCTGGAATAAATAGAACGAGGTAATTAGGAGATTTAGCTCTAATTGAAGGGGAATGGAGAGCTTAAAAATACAAAAGTTTTGATTACTTCCCGGCAAGCAGCTGAGACTCCAAAGCCTCCGCTCAATTTGTTAGGTGTTCTTCGTGGGAACAGGCAAAGCTGTTACTTTACAATTATATTGCACCAGCTTAGCTTTGGGGTCTTTGCGGGAAAGAGAAACTATAATAATTTACATTACACAGCGCAACCTTATAGTCTAGGAGCCGAGAGTCAAATAGCACAACACAAACACATATTCTGTTTGTTCTCGAAATCGAGTTCTTCTTAACAATGAGAGTTTGGTGGAGATTGAAATGGGCGAGTTTCAAAAGGGTTAAAAATATGAAATGATAATTTTTCTTCCTACTTAACTTTGTAAGTTTGATATGCTTAACTGACCATTAGTCGCATAAATGATAGTTATGTTATCCTAAGAAACTTAAGAAACGGACTGAAAGTTGTTACACTTAGGGTTTGTGTATGACGATAGTTTAACTGTTGTTTAGGCCTACGTGTTTCACGGATTATTTTAAATCTGTTAAGCTAAGAAGGATAAGATGTAAGATCATATTATATTTGAACCATTTTGATGCCCTAATTCCTTCTCCCCCAAAACTATCGCGGCTGACGATCGATTTATTACTTGGTGAAACCTTTTTTCGATTTCAAGAAAAGCCAGTTTCTGTGCTAGTATAATGTAAATATAAATGTAGAAGCTCTTGGCTTCTAGACTATAAGCCATGTGTTTCTCTGGGAACAAGCAAAGCCACTTGCAGTGAAATTATACTGTACCTGTTAAGCGAAGAATATTCGGTATTTTTGATCCCAATTACTAAAAAAAATGTTTTGTTACCAAACGAGAAAATGCTTACTACTTCAAAACCAGTAAGCGTCTAAGCACAAAAATTTACCAAAGCAGCTACAGTAACGGACAGAGTGTTGTCCAATGGGGAAACGCTAGAACATGAAAGAGTCCAGGAAGGAATAAGGACCACATTGTTCGTATTGAAAAGATATTCCAGCCAATGGCCCCCTCCACTGGACAGTTGATTCAGCGGCTCCCCCATCTGAAGTGGAACTACCTTTAGCTTTCAGGACAAGTATCTCACGACATTCTCTGGCTCAGCTGCAGGTCCAGAGAAGTAATCAAAACTTTCGTATTTTACACTCGCCGTTGCATTTCAATTGATGGTAAACACAACCAATTTACTGCAATATTTTCAGTTCCAGTGCACTTAAGAGCATAGTTTATTTAATGTGAATTCATAGAGAATCATTAAATCGTGGAGTTTACTTGTTCATTTGTTTAATAAATATGTATCTTTACAAGACAAACTGGATTATAAGTGAAATTGAATGGAAATTTTTAGTTTCTGAGTGCTTGAAATCAAGTTTGAATAAAATATTTGTGTAACCAGTTTCTAATTTAGTAAATTTTATATTTTGAAATGCACCTCAATATAATTTTTTCTAAAATTGTTACGGTACAACATTGTTGAGATTTACCTAAAATTTGTTCAGAATAAAGTTTTAGCTGCAGTATTCTATAGGAACTGTATAGTTTCATCATAAAAATAATCTAAGATTACAGTGTTTTAGAATACCGAAAATTAAAGGTATAAACTGTAGACAGCTATGAAGACCGTCAAACTTGTCAGGATATTTTCAAAGTATAGTTTTGTACATGTACTGTACATATAACAATTGGTAAACATAGATCCCAGTCACCACCTGCGACAGATGGCACACAGTGAGATAGGGAAAGTAGGATTATTGTAGATTTGCCAGGCAACTTATTAAAAGTGGATTTGCCTGCTGATTTAATTCCCCAACACCCCCACTCAAGTATTTCTCGATTCCATGACATGATTATCAATCAGGTGTGCCCTACCACAGTAAGTGTTAGACTATCAATAACAGACTCATGCTGTTAAAATCACAAGCCAGTATTATCAGAAGTTGTGTAGTGAATAATATATTTCTCCCTCCTCCCCTCACATCGTTGGTTGAGACCACATCTCGAGCCCATGACGTGTGTACCTTCAAATAACACCATTCAGCAATCCGGTCATAGTATACCAACTCATACTTGAAGATTAAAATATAACTAAGATTGAGAATGATGAATAATTAAGGCATACAAAATATCTAAAACCAATTCAGTTAAATTTTTTTCGACAAGATAAGAAAACACAGCAGACTGACAATACTTTTACTTAGGAATATAAGTCAATATCCACTAATTTTGTTTACATTTTGTAGTTAAACAATAAATTGTATATTATTGTACATTAATATTTTTCTTTTTGTCTATTTGTTGTATAATTGTTTTTCCACTTCTTTAGGTGAGTGAAAATAACACATGTTGTATGTTCAGGACTTATGTATGTTTTGGGAATAATATTGGTGATATGTCGTTGTACCGGAAGGGGATTAATAAAGAATAGGGGAGCGAGTGAAAGCCGAAACCTAATACAAAATCCCACAAAACATATTTTAAAAATCAACCCTACCCAAACTGAGATATTAATTTTACAGTTCAGACGTACTATTAAAATTTTCATTTAACCATACACAGTAAATTTCTTGAAATATACTTTTTAGTAAAACATATGCAATTTTGGAGTTACGATGATGTTCTTGTAATATGTAATCTTAAGAATGAGTTAAGTGACGGTTAGGAAGGAGGCGAATGGAGTGCGAACAGGAGGAGGAATTGGAGACAAAGCGAAAAGGCCGCTCGTGGAGGGATGGGAATGGACCGTGGAGGAACACATAACTCACAATAATCTCACCGGTCACGCCGACCTGTTAACGCAGACAAAGGCGTAAAACAGGGGCCATTATGGGGCTTAGTCACGGTGCCACATAAATAATAATGTCGTAAGATGTACGATATGTGTTCTTCCGCTTGGTGCAACTCCATGTGACCTAATTCATGTACTGCACCTGTCACATATGTGGCATCGTTGTGAGACACAACTGTAAACATTGCCAAAACCATTGTTTTTATACGTAGTTGAAAAACGTGAATAAAAATATCCTTACAAGATAAAATACAGTAATATTCGTCATTAAGCATGATTACAAAGGCGTCAAAATCAAAGTGATGTTTACTAATTAAAGTAACTGATTATTTTTCAAGATCAAAACTTATATGTAACCTTTATAATTACGTTAATAAAAGATATTAGTTGTAACCGCAGCAGGTGGGAAATCCAGCATTTACAAGACCTTGAACAATGCCTGACCATTTCTTCAAAATTACAAAGAAAGTTCTGCAGAGGAGGGGACTACAAATGAAGTGAACGGGGGAAGTTTATTAGATTAGGATAAGGCTGATTGAACCTGAGCAGGAGGAGTGAGGTACGTTCCCTCATCCGTTCCGGCATGTGAATATAATGGCCTTCCAGCTCACCAAACACTCCTTGCCTGCGACTTTCGTGTTAGGAGCCCTCGAACCGTGGAATTAATTAATTATATTTTATTGGCATTGTCAACTCGTACTTATAGTATCGAGTGAACGTTTTTTTATGATTGTTTGTTTTTTGGGCGGCTGCTAACCCTCAATACAAAAAGAAAGTGGTACACAAAAATATTTCTACATACAAGGTATTACAGCAAAGAAAATGGATAAGAGTAATAAGGTATGGAAGTAGATTGCCAATACGCTTTATACTCCTCGTAAATATATGGAAGAACCATTTGATATTCCTGCAAAATTTGTTGTTCTGCTAATAGTTGGTAATAATTGTCCCATTATTAATGTTCTTTCCTATGGCTGTTTTGAAGAAAATTTCACGATTTCGCTGTTCTCAATGTAAAACGATCGCGCAACAATAAGCTTCCAAAATTATTTTCCTTGTCATTCTAGTCATCAGATTACTTTCAGGTTTAACAAGTTTTGCCTGATAACGTAGTGGGGTGACCCCATATTGTCACAATTTTGAAAGATAAATAGTTCTTTATGTCAATAAAGTAAACTTGACATTATTTCAAACCACAAGACGGAGTGTTAGTAATCCATCATCATTGACAGTGTGGTCTCAGTCACGACTGTGCAGACCACTCTGCCCCTGGTAGCCTAGCCACGCGCTGAGCCCCGCGCCCACAGCTTATACCTGATACGTGCTATCAGCCGTTACCGACTTCCGTTATCTCGACTTCTAGGGTGTAATTAGCCGGAAGTCGGAGGCTGATTAGTGGTGATGAATGTGCTCGCAGCAGCAGCGACCGACTCCCGGCCAGATGCCCAGACTTCGGTGACACGCGCCTGTAATGAAGAATAACGAGCTCGGCTTCTCTAATTTGGGCCATTTTACGCCTGGTCCGACCAATGGGTCCAATTAACCGCCCCCATCACTTCATGTCTAGTTTTTATAGAAATCCTGAACCCCCAAATGTGAGACGCAGTGAAAGCGTTGTACTCCTGATTAGGACCCTTAAATCTTCAATTGTAATGTTTGTATAGTTATGTTAACAATTTAAGTAGGGATAATGGTTTAAACCCCCATTATAACAGATTTGAATTGATCTTTACATTACTGTGTAATGATATAATGATAAACATGATTATTGAAGTAGCCATTATTTCTTACTTCCCACATGACTTCAAAGGAAGGAGAATTATTTTTTTTATGACATTTCCGTGTGTAGCAAATAAAAATGAACATCAGGGGACATAGTGCATGAAAACAATAAGATAATTAACTATTCATTTCTTATAAATGCAGCATTGTTGATCCAATTCAGCTGCATAAGCACCTCCCATATGAGTGACAATGCACAATGCGTATTTCTCAATACCGGCCTACATAATGACATCGTGGATTGTGGGTTAGGTGGTGGGCGGTTTCTATCCAGGATGGATACCCGTATCCAGTTGTTGCTGAGTAACCTATTTCATTATTAGTGTTATCTGATACAATATCTGATAACCTCTAGAGATGGATATGTCGGAGGCGGAAGGCTGCCCTTTGTGTTCGAGAGTACAATCAACTACAATCTCCGTATTTTGACAGGGAGCCCTGTGGTGACTCGAGATTGAGTTATACTCATGGAAATATTTGAGGAAACTATCATTTTTACCTTTTTCGAGTTGTTACTGCAATGATATTGTTAAAAATAATTAAATTTATTTATGAGTGCAGAGAACAAATCTGAGTCCGCAATGTCACTATACTGTTCTACTATCGTTGAGAAAATGATTAGAGGAATATAGGGACCAACGCTTCGAGTTTTTACTAGAAATGGCTGTTGCTATCACACAGACTAGATTTCATGTTGTTTAAGTTCAAATATATGTATTCCGAATTTGTAGTCATAGTTAACGAAACATGGCTGTAATAAAAGGTATTTAGTTTCTGTAATATCCACACTTGCACATTTATCATAATGAGAAGATTCATAGAATCAGACGTCAAATAACAGGTCTTGATAAAAAACCCACTACACCAAGAAAACTCATTTCTAACCTATTTGTCCAATATGGGTATTGTTTGAACGACAGTGAAATGTTAAGGTAAATTGAATTATAGAATCATTATAATATATATATATATGTATATATACAGATATTTTTAGGAAGGCTCTCTTCCCAAAAAATAGGAATCATAAGGGTATGTAAAATATTTTATTAGTAGCCAAACCAAATCACATGTCATTTAAAGTTCTTTATCAAATTAGAACAATTAATTGTAAAATTTATAGGGCTATAAATTGCACTAAATAAGTCATTCATCATTCCCTTTAAGCTTTTTGAGTTGCGCCCAACACTATGTTTGGGAAGGGAGAGATAATTTCATAATCCATCAAAACAATCCTTACGTATTTAGGGATTGAACTTGAGTGATGATAGATATACCTAATCCAGTCCTCACACCATGTTCAATCTTGTGCTAAATTTAATGGAGATTGTATCAATATCCTTTCATACGGTATCATTATTTTAATTGCTAGGAGCGCATCTACTGTACCTATGTTTTAGATTACAAATAGATCAAGTGCAGTTCAACCATAGACCATTTGTAACAGCCGTCCCGGAGGGTCCGCTTGTCACTCTAACATCCCGACAAGTCGTTCTGTCTCTTATCTCATCTTATCAGCCCATTATGTTCCTCCTCAGTTGAGTCTCTCCAGCGCTAGTTGGCCCATAAATCCGACCATCCTCGAGACCCTCTTCAGGCAAGTATTTTTACGATATCCTTCACTAAACACTTCCAGGACTCTCAGGAGTCGGTTTGACATTAGATCTTGTACCTCTGTTATGTTTTACGTATTGAACATTTGCTTTTTATTACATTTGGTATTACCTTTTAAAAAATATGAATTCAGAAAAATTGATCTGATGTAGATTAGATTTTGGGTCAGCTCGTTTATTTTAATCTCTTGTAAGTTATATTTGACATAAGATACAACATCCACTGGAAGATTGATGTCTAGATGCATAAATCAATTAAACGTTTTAAATATGAATAACAAAATTAGTAAATTGAATAAACTATTCTAATTAAATCAAGTATATATATATAAAAATATAAAAATAACTAAAATCGTGTTTCAAATGTCAATTTATTAATAATTATAGATGTGATATCTGTTGAATTTGTTAATTTTTTTATGAAATAAACATCCAAATTTCGTTTTCTTTGATTTTATTTACAATAGACGTGTGAAAAACAAAGCTTAAGTAATTAACAGCTACCAAATATTTTAATACCTAGATTGGCATCTCCAAAATGTCAAACGTTTATGTCTAATTACTTTCTTGTTTCGGGTTATGCGGGTATACTAAAATTTTAGACTTTGAAAGTTTTATTTTCTCAATCAAATTTTAACCGAGCTTTACATCTCGGTTGTTATGTCAAAAATCTGGGAACGAAATAAAAACATACAATTAAATTCAATATCATTGTCTCGCATCCTTATGACACCAGAAAGTACACATTATGTACTGGTCCTTATGTAAGTAAGGAAATCGAAATAAATTACGACGGGAATAAAACGAGGAGGATAATAGTGAACCGGATTTTGTGCTCAAGTGTGTTTCCTAGTTTTTATAAATTTAACTAATGACCATTTAATAAACCTGTAAAAGAATCAAAATGTGTGTAGTAACGTAACATATTCGTAATGATATACCTCTCTATATATTCATACATTTCGTAAACTTTTAAAAGATTAGATTCATCGAAACTTTGAAGTATTCTTGAGAACTGTAAGAGTCATGGATCATTTACGTCACTGTAAGAACCATCCTCCTCCACTGTCATACATCAGTCCCTCCCTACCTGTAGCAGATCCAGAGGGAAGTGTGGGCGAGGTTGTTTGTCCGATCCTAACAAATGACCCGGACCCGCAGACATTTGAAATGCATTACTTCTGTGTGCTAGTGGACATTAGGCGATGTGCTGGAGCTCGTTATGCATTTATAAACGGTACGGAACTAACAGGTACAATCCGGTAGTTGATTTGTTCCCGAGCCCAACACTGGTAGACCGGTAAATAAATTTAAAGGGCCAACTGGTCACGCCGCCTTCATACGGAATTACGGTTACATCACTAACAATGCAAGTCATATTTATTTCCAATATTCAAGGGGTTGGTTAAAATTGTATTACAGTTTAATAGATTATTTATTTATGTATAGATTATTATGCATGATGAACTAAATTAAGTCAATACAGGGCAAAAAGATACGCAAATTAATAACTTTATAAGATCCAGAAAAGGATCAATAATAACAATGTAGTTGAAAAAGTTACTGGATGGTTAACTAATCTGATATCCTTTATTTTGGGGATATACAAAATATAAAAAATAGCTAATAGAAAGAATTTACAATTTGGAAACTTCCACTTAATTCGATCTCTAAGTAAGTTCAACACATGAATCCAAAAGTTATCAAACTATAAAAGGCTGTGGTAACAAATTTGAACTCTTTTTTATGCATGGACGAATTTAAGCTAGAGAACGAGTTACTAAAGGTCGCGTAAGTTACACAACGTTATCGTCATAGTAGAACATCAAAACTAGATTGTACTTACTCGTAAATGGCTGATTTAAGAATTAAAATATTCTACTATCATTCAGTATTTAATGCAGCCCTGAAACATAAGTGCTGTTAAAAATTATTAGAGTAAATGATTTCCAATATTTTCTTGTATAAAATAAATTCAACATTAACAATTTGGAGATTGTAAAGGAAAACAGGGGAAACAGCTCTGAATTTAAAGCTAATATGTTTTGTTGCACAAGGTTGGTAATGTTTTTTGTAAACAGCTTTTAACTTTCGTTATTATAACAACATATATAACAATTAATTATAATAACTTTATGGTACAATTACCTGTGTTGTAACCTAGACCTACATATCGGATGTTCCTTCACAGACGTTGATTTTGTTTTTCTAAGGCCCATTTTAGCGCTGTTCTAAGTAGATAAAAATACGATTTCATAATTTTTTAGTTCTTTCTGTTACCAATTTGTCTTCAATTCTAGGTTGTAACCACAATGGCGGACATTCAGCGCTATTACACACAGGGTTACATACATGGGCTACTAACAGGCTGAGAGTAATTCAGTGTTTTTGAAATGTTAAAGTTTTGATTTAGTTAGATAATTGTGAGTACAAATTTACTTTCTACAAATTATTGAAATAAATAATATTATATTTGAACCAATGTATATACATTTATACATAAATACATACATATTCATGTATATGTATATTTACATTGGTTATCTTTTTGTATAGTTTCTTTACAATAAATATATTTTCCAATAATCCATAACTTTACATGTAATAGATGAAATTTTTATAGATGAAATAAATCATTAAATATTTCAATGGATTGATATTATTATATTATTGAGTTTGGTGATTTTTGTTAAATATCTTGTGATTTTTATGTTATATGTTACATATTCTTTTTAAAATTGAATGAAAATATGTTGAATGTTGTATGTAGAGTAATTTATATAATTATATATCAGAGAAAAACACAAAAGTTTAGTACCTGTCTTTTTCATTCTCAAAAGTAACAAAATCTCAATTAATTAATGAAATGTCGCGTATCAATCTGTGTGGTAAAGTATTTTAGAGACATGTAGTAGATGCTCATACTATTTATAATTAATAATAGAAAATATTTTTATCACAGTTAGTATACGTATTGATAAGCCCTTGTCAAAGTACGGCATGAATAGGCAAATGTCAGGTTTATTTATTTTTCATAAACCGAATGCTCAGGATGTAATATCATATAAAACTTTAACAATCTTAAATTTAAAAATCTGCTTGTCAGGTGGTAACTCATACACAGCAGGAGGTTAACAAGTTCCAATCAAACCTGAACCTGAATACAACGACCACTACGTTATTGTTGTTATAAATAATTGGTAGTTGAATCTCTAAATAAAGGAGAATACATAGTCTATCCATATCCCTAATTAGTACCTCAGCAGGTACTTTATTGATCGTTTCTTTTATAAATATTTAAATAATCAACTCACCTAAAAGGAGGTGGTGCAGACCCTCATGGAAACTCACTGTCCAGTCGCAACATTAAATGCTGGAGATATTTATCGACGCGAAGTTTTGTATATTTTATTTTATAATTATATTGTAAAATCAATTTTTCGACACTTTTTACTTTTTATTATATGTTTTTTTTTTATTTCAAAGACACTCTGTCCGGACAGAAGACTAACACGCAGTAGTAATTTCATAAATACATATATAGGAAAATAATAGGAGCTATGACTTATAATGACATAGTATAGGCAAGTTAAGAGCCCGCAGAACAAAGATGATTCATTCGCGTGTATATATAAAACTAGTTGAGTGGATTGAGATCTTCCATTAAACTTCATTTGGATTACAATTTTGCGTCTGACTGTCACACGGTTACAACCAACATATTGGCAAGAATGTTTATTGCAAATATCTAAAACATTGAATATGCAAATGTTTGAAATGGCAATTTTATTACACTCTACATGGGAAAAATTGGCATAAAAAGAAAGCTTGATAAGCAGTAAAATTTAACACATAATACAAATAGGTACTTGATTACACATTCTTTACAACAAACTATATTCGTTAATTTGAATAGAAAAATGAATATATAAACAATAGTACTTCTGTTTGGCAAACACATGGACCGAAACTTATTGACTAAATAGTTTAAGACAACGAAAAAATTACATATTTAAAAAAAAACCAATCATAGGCGGATTAGGATAGTAGTTAACTAAAATTATATAATTAGTCCATTTTTAATTAGTTTTTTTCTAAGTGATGGAAATTTCATAATAACAATTTTACATGTATAGATTTCTTGTTATAAAGGTAATACATTCTTATGTCACAAGCACATAGACATGTTATTCAACACGTTTAAAAGATGTATTTCAAATTTAATAAACCAATAATATCAAGAAACATAAATTTGATGAAAACATTCCAAATAATTTGGTAACAAATCTATTTTTATAAAATATTAATTTATTATGAATTTAATTTTTATTTTGGACATAAATCCTAATAAAATTTACTTTAAGTGTTTTATATACAATATTTTCAATATATTTCTCACCATCTGCTGTTAAAAAAATCTCTTATTCTTTTTAATAAACATGGATGAGATTTATTTTACACACGCGTAATATTTTTTGTGTACTAGCTGTTTCCCGCGGCTTTGCACTCTTTTCATAAGCCTTGCCCGCGTATGTGAACTTCTGATTTAATTGAATTATATTTCCAACGCCGGTTTACGATCAAGAAAATCTATTTATGTTTATAGCCATTGTTAACGTACCTGTATTTTGTTATAAAGTGGTCTACTTTACACTCAAGCTTTAAGTTCAATCAGAAATGTGTCTTAAAGACAAATATACATAATAACTTAGCTCCTTCAAATAGTGTTTGGCTATGTAATATATGTAACTGTCTCGTAATTGCAGTTTATAGTGTGCAGGCGCTTTGAAACCTTTTATCTTTTGCAGCGCCGCTTGGTGGTGAGTTACATCAATGGGCTTAGCATATAAACCTTCTCCGTGGAACAATACGTATATATACACATTTTTATAATGGTCGGTCTAATAGTTTGCGATTCTATAAAGGACATACACACAAGCATTCATTTATATATATATATATATATATATTATTATATATATATATATATATAATATATAAATAATATATATATAAAAATATATAAATAATATATATATATTATATATATATATAATATAATAATATATTATATATAATACTTGCTCCCGGCGGAGCAAGTACTTTTTGCGATTCAATGTTTATTGAAATTAAATAAGGCTATTGCCATTTATACAGTTTAACGTATATATATATATATAGAAGAGATAAGGTTTTACCAAGACAGGATAGAACCATCTACCATCGCATTATCCATATTATCATCAAGAGCTGAGGATCAAGAGTATTTCTGCTCTCAGCACCCTCTCGTGTGGTCAAACTTCTCTCTCAAGGAGACAAAGTAACACATTCCTATCTTGCAACATAGATAACTATTCTCCTTCCCAACTACTACTGAAATAAGCCCTTTACAACAAGGCAATCAAGAACAAAACATAAAGTATGCTTTACTGTTATAAATAATAGAACGCGGTTAACAGCTGATAACAAAAGCATACATTATAGACTTATAATGGTAGTCATCGTTAAAATTAATTCTATGCACAATATAGTGTAAAAATATGCTAACCCATATAGTTGGTTTATTATACTTTTTAACTATTAAGCATTGAAACATTGTTTGACTTGATTTTTATTATACCATAATAGGTTTAGTAACAAAATAATTATCCATAATGTTGCTATGATCTTTTTTTTAATTACTTACTAGTTCTTGTAAAATATTACACAGTAATACAACAGTCGCCAAAAGTTACGTATAATATTTGTTAATATCAATCCGAGTAACCGAATAACCACAACAGGTACAATACTATAACTTATATTATTTATTAGCAGATGTGAATTTGCAGTAGTTTGCAGTAGTCAAACACGAGCAATACGAGATATTAAACTAGATGATGCAGAACGTACGGTGATCATGTGAAAACTTTGTAATCAATGAAATGTATACAAAACTTTAATCTGTCTTAAACAAATGATGAAATTTCGAATTTATTTATGGTTTTCATGACTTCAATGTTGATTGACTTGATTACCAGTACTTAAGGAAGATATCAGTGAATAAAGTGTATTCAATGTAAAGTGCTATATTACGTCTACGTGATTCTGAAACCTTGAGGTAGTGAACAGACTCGGCTCCAGGAAGGTTCCCAAAGGAACGCCGAAGACGGCACGTTCTAGTAGACTCGCCCAGTTCCAGCTCCACTCCTCTAGTCACTTGTTTTATTGCCCACTTCCTGGCCAGCGATCATTGTCTGTCTCTCATAATGTGGGTATCAGATGACCAGCCTACAACCTGCTATCGTGTGTTCATTCACTTGTTTCGCTCGTAGGATCTTGCAAATGACCTTCATTCACCTCAGTATAATGCAATATTTGTCCCTGTCACAATATTTTGTCTTTTGCATCTTAGATCCACCTGTAATTCCCCAATGCTTTTTCCCTACTTCCAAGTGTCAGTCAGGAAATTGCAAATAATCTATTTATATTTACCATCATTGTGTGGTGTTGTTTGTATCAACAATAACAAATTGGAACTTTCATGAACGCGGTTTGAGGAATAACTTGCAACATTAAATAACAATAAATAGCAAAATTGAAATATTGTCATACTTAATCAAATCGATTTAGTGCATGACAAATGTTTATCCAGTTAATAAATTATTATTATCCGATTTATTTGTATTCATTCTAAATGAAAATGTTGAATGGAGTCTACTATACAAAGACCACTAACTCCCTGTTTTCCTGACCTGTTTTTTATAATTTATTGTGGCGTAGCCGAGCCGCCTCGGCCTGTAGACTGCACGCGTGTGTTATCTCCAGCATGTCGTCCACAGGATTAGCCCTCATCCTGCACAAACAAGGATATTTACAGGCGGCAGGCTCGTGTTTGGAGTGGGCTCACTGGACAAACAGGCCCTATATAAGAGCAAAGAAGACTAATACACAGACTAACAATAGAATGACCCTGCGTCCTCCGTGTACATACACCAACAAGGTAATTTGTTTACACCCCATTTAGGTGGAGACCGTGAGATCATCGCGTGTCGTAATCGTCGTCTGCGACTATTTCGGGAATCTTTTCAGTTTTTAAAGTTGTAAACTCTTAAATTTTAATTCAGGTGATGTAAGTTCTCGGTTATTAGCACGAATAGTTTAAATCTCTATTATTAAATAACGTTTGACATTTTACGTCAATTTTAGTTATTAATTTAATCTATTATTTTATGTTAAATATATTATCTGCATATTTGGTATCAACTGAAAGCTTATATTCTAGATGCGCCTTTTGTGGATTTGAAATACTAATGGATTCTGTCTCATAGGCTTCCAAGTTCCAGTGTGAGAATAATTTTCTTTAGTTTTACAATACACCCACGAACTTAATATCTGCTGATTGGTTACTTCATTAGTATTAACACATATATAACATTAAGTAAAGTCTACAACATTAATTGTACGATAACTCTAATGATTAGTATCAATTTAGTTACATTCTTAATACGTCTAAAAGTACATCGACTGTTCTTATCAAACTTAAATATTAGTTATTCACTCAATTAATCACTATTTTGTGCAAATCATTACGAAATTTATTGCGCGTTTAAATACTTTGAATCGTATTAATGAAATAAATTATTGTGGGTAAATAATCATGTCATACTGTAATATCATCAGGACAACTAACATACCCAATATAAACGGAAACTTTTTGACACACTCAAAATGTAATCGAATTGATGCTGGTTTCCTGTTATTTAACATTTTTTATCCTACAGTTTATACCTGTCTTAATTTGTTAGTAAAAGTGATACACCTAAAGTACATATATTGTTTTATTATATTTTAAAATATCTACTATTTATATAAAGTTTTTACAAAATGTATTGTGAAATTAGACACTCATAATGTATCTCATTTCAGAGCAAAATAAACATTTGATAATAGTTCCTCTAAAGCTGTGTGTAAGATTATATCTTGGATAGAGTACAATATTTCAAGATAACGGAAGAACTGCTTAAATCTAGATTTCCGATTTGCTTGTGTAGAAAAGACAGTAAGACTGCAGCCAATCAGCTGACGTTAAGTTGGTTACTGGACTGAGAATAACTGCCCGAGCAGCACGTGTGGTATAGTAAGCTATTTTAAACTAAGAAAAAATACTCTCATGAGAGAAAAATATAAAGTTTGGAAGCTGTTGAACGATTGGATGTAATTCAAAGTCACAAAAGCACATCTCGAGTGAAAGAACTTTTGATTTATATCAAATATATATATATATATATATATATATTATATAATAACTTTACTTCAAATCTACGTACAAAATAGGTACTTTTCTTCCAAAAAGGCTAGGTTCTGTCAGAAGGACAACTTGATTTAAGATATATGAAAAGAAAGGATATGTTTTCCCTGAATTGTTATATTACGAAAAGAGATTTTACTCTTGGAAAGGAAAGTAACAACTACTAACTACTGCAACTACTGTAAACAAAATAATACGAGATTTATAGTTTTTGTTTATAGTTGTTGATTATAGATTGTAATATAATTAATTACTGTACGAACGTGGATGTTGGAATTAAACTTCAAGGTAATGTACATGTTTATAATTGCATCGGTAATACAAGTATGTATCTTGTTTCTTTTATTAGTATTATTAATAATCCGGTTTCTAATTTTTATTTTTGTTTTAGGTAAGCTCTACTACTTTGATTCTGCTCATTTAGTAAGTTCTTAAAATATTACTTATAAAACCACCATATTTGTATAGTGAAGACTACTCAGTTACAGTTTGAACACTTAAGGCTTAAACATTTGTTTAATGTTTGTATAAATAATTATAGAAATATATGTATGTTATACTTTTAAATTAAGCAATTACTACTTTATCTTAGTTTGCTTTAGACTATTTAGAAGTACTTAGATTATTGATAATTATTCATTATTTAATACTTTCATTCACCTCTCACTCACCATGAAGCATTCATATTAAACCTAGCTTTGGACTCTATCAACATTTTCTGTAACGAATTGCATGGATAGCAGTAAAAGTTTTGTTTTTATGAGTTTTGTTTTTGATAGCTGATAGGATTTTAAACCCCTCCTACATTCAAAACCGAAATAGTTATGTTTGCTAGCGATACTACTGGACATGAACCACGTATTAAAACGTAATTTCAAATTATAACACCGGTAAATATAATACCTATGATAGTGTTTCAACCTTTAAAAAGGTGGAAAATAATTTATTCACCAAATACTGATATGCGATCAAAAGGTTGAATTCTCAGTTATAAGATAAAATTGTATTTTTTATCAGTATAGTTTTTGTCCAAGAATAATATAACACTTTTTATAATATGTGTTTATATGATATATATGTATTTTATAATAAAATAAGGTAAATTTATAGTTAGTTATATTTATTAATAAGGTCCTATCACTCATGAGGTTAAAAAAAATATTTAATTTCTGTCTGTCTGTCTATCTATATGTTTGTTTGTCTGCACGATATCTCGAAAACGAAATGGTCTTCAGATTTGAAATAAAACTTCATTTCTATATGGAAAACACTGAGTTCGATGATGGTGCATGTCATTCCATGGAATTAGGCTGAGCGTTATCAAATATTGGTACACTGGTCTTACGGGTAACCTGACGGCAACCATAAAACATCAGAATAAATACATTTGTAAACAAACTGCATACCATCATATGAGACTTTAACAAGGGGCACTTTTATTTATCGAGTAAAACAAAGAAATAATTGAGTGAAAAGTCAGTGTTAAAAGTTAGTGACAACATTTGTTTTCAGCGCACTCTTAGCGCCTCCTTAGCTCACCGGAACTTTTAATATCTGAACATTTCTATGAAACCTAAAGTAATGAATACAAATGAATGTGTCATGTGGCAAGATATCTCGAGAAATATTTCATCTCTAGACTAAATTTTGTATGAAACATTATATCTACATAGACATGAAAGTGTTATATGTTGGTTTGATTGCAACATACGCGAATCCAATTTGGTTATTGTATGCTTCTTCTATAATTTAATTCAGATTTTAAGTATTAATTGAAGTATTTAATTATTTAGGTTTGGTTAAACAGCGCTATACAGATACCCTGTTGATGAACGGGAATACCTCCATTCTTATCCATTTTTGCACCTTGATAGGAAATACGAAAAACATAATAATAAAATTGCTGGTTAATAAAACCCACAGCAATAGAATGCATAGGTGAATAATTGTATTCGTCTTTATCAACTCCGCAAATATGTAAAATACTGGGTGATTCAAAACTAAACGGCAATCTCTCGGGAGCTTATTCTATAGCTAAAAACAAGTAAAAAAGTTCATATAACCATATGCCCGGAAACGCTTCGTTAGCGAGTTTACGCCCTAGCGAAAGATTTCGCCCGGATTTCAGAACCCTTGGTGAAGTCAGGCCGTATAAAAATGGTAAAGGTAGTTACAAAGATACAAATACGATTGTTTTTTATGTTTTTATATCTGACAAATTTATTAAAATTCGTCCCAGAGCTGTAAATGCAATACTTTCAGGAGATATCTTACGTAAAACACAAGAATTGGTGCAAAGAAATAAACACAATTTTTGTGTTTAACGTAAGATTACTTCCATAAATGTCAAATAAAGGTCATTTTTTTCTTAAACAGATTTGTAGAACATTTAATTCTGAAAAGATTCATGTGAATTACTTAGGAAAAAAATTAATAATAGGTATTGAAATTTAGCTTTATTTAAAATAAATAAAACAGACGCACAAAAATGCATATTCTTATCTGCATAAAATATTAACTAATGTTTAGGTTGTGAGTAACAGCTGATCATTTATTCAACACTTTTGATCGTCATATTTTCTTTTGCAAAGGTTGGCAATATCAGCTGATCAACAATTAAGTTCATGAGAGTAATATTTGAATAACCTTTATGGAGGTTTTTGTATTGTGGCGTGTGAAGATTGTATTTTGTGAGATCCTGTGATTATTTGGAAATATTTTAGACAGGTGTATAAAATATTTTATTAAATATTTATTTTTAAAATATTTTATTAAATATTTTTATAAAAGTGTATGTAATTATCTTAGTAAATAATGGCAGATAATGTAAATGTTATGTATTCGTTTGAAGAGTATACGGACATGATACTGATTTACGGCAAAGTTAACAAGAATGGTTTAGCTGCAGTTCAGGAATATCGTGATACTTTTCCACATCGAAGAACACCTGATCGAAAAACATTTGAAGCTGTGGAGAGACGACTTAGAGAAAAACTGGTAGCTTTAAACCGAAGCGAATAGATACTGGTCGTCAACGTAGCGCAAGGAACTATAATAATGAACAAGCAATAATAAATGCTGTAGAATTATCACCACCACAAGCACCAGACGATTATCACGTCAGTTAAATATTTGCCAGTCAAGCGTATGGCGGACACTTCATGAAGCACAGTTGTTACCCATTCCATATAACACGTGTTAAGACTTATTACCGCAAGATCTTAATAAACGGAAGATGTTTCTGCCGCTGGTTAAGAAGAAATTGTTTACGCATCAGTATTTTCTTTCTTCGGCGTATTCTCGTTACTGATGAATCCTGTTTTACTAGAAATGGAATTGTAAATTTTCGTAATACCATACTTGGGCGTACGACAACCTACATGAAACTGCGACGTGGCATTTTCAACATACATTTTCAGTCAATGTATGGCTTGGTGTTCTGGGTGATAATTTGATTGGTCCATTTTTCCTCCCTAATCGACTTAATGGAGTAGCGTACTTAAATTTTTCCAGAACAAACCTGCCAACCCTCTTGGAAGATATTCCTGTTCAAAAACAGAATAATGCATGGTTTATGCACGACGGAGCACCTCCACATTTTTCTAATGATGTGAAAAACTATTTTAAATGATACATTCGGTAGACAATGGATTGGTCGAAATGGACCAGTAAAATGGCCACCACGTTCTCTGACCTCACGCCAGCAGACTTTTTCTTATGGGGTTGGGTGAAGTCAATTGTTTTATTCAAAACGGATTAACACCATAGAGGAGTTACGTAATCGCATTACAGAGGCGGCAGAAAACTATCAAGGAATGCTCCAAACGTTATGAAACGCGCTAGAAAAGAGTGGATTCGTCGTGCGAAAACGTGCATTGCTAACAACGGAGGGACACTTTGAGCAACTATTATAGGTGATTATTACAGTTTTATAAAGGTAAATACATTTTATGTTATGTTCAGTCTAGAATAAATGATCAGCTGTTACTCACAACCTAAACATTAGTTAATATTTTATGCAGATAAGAATATGCATTTTTGTGCGTCTGTTTTATTTTTAAATAAAGCTAAATTTCAATACCTATTATTAATTTTTTTCCTAAGTAAATCACATGAATCTTTTCAGAATTAAATGTTCTACAAATCTGTTTAAGAAAAAAATGACCTTTATTTGACATTTATGGAAGTAATCTTACGTTAAACACAAAAAATGTGTTATTTCTTTGCACCAATTCTTGTGTTTTACGTAAGATATCTCTGAAAGTATTGCATTTACAGCTCTGGGACGAATTTTAATAAATTTGTCAGATATAAAAACATAAAAAAACAATCGTATTTGTATCTTTGTAACTACCTTTACCATTTTTTATACGGCCTGACTTCACCAAGGGTTCTGAAATCCGGGCGAAATCTTTCGCTAGGCGTAACTCGCTAACGAAGCGTTTCCGGGCATATGGTTATATGAAATTTTTTACTTGTTTTTAGCTATAGAATAAGCTCCCCGAGAGATTGCCGTTTAGTTTTGAATCACCCTGTATATGTACAGAGATTTTTAACATTTAAATTCCATTTATAGAATGTCTATCCCTTCTATGTGAGAAATTGTGAGTCAAGATGTGACAAATGTTAGTCGTGATCAGTATTGTGTCCAAGGGGTGTCGTGTCTCCTCCGAGAGACAAATTGTGTCGCTGGCATACACCACAAATCTGACAAGTGACAATAGTGAGCCTGACAACTGTAAAAAGTTAACTATATCTCTTTTATCATCACAAACTATTGTCATTTTTAAAATAGAGTTTAATTGGTTTAAAACGTGAACAAATTTACCCAATAAAAGACCATCATTAATTTTCAACGAAAATAACATCTACATAAAAAATTACTTAAATTATATTTTTAAAAGCTGTACACATTAAACTATTAATATATACTTCAACGGATATTTAGTAGTTCAGGTTTGTTTTAGTTCAAGTTATATTTATTTTATATGATGTTAATATCAACCGGTATATCAATATTACAATTCGCTATTTCAATTTCAATGAAAGAATGTGTAGTTTTAGAACTGACGGAATACTCTTTAATTCTATTTTATTTAATTGAATTTATGAAAGCATTAAAAAATTATAAATAAAACCATTACTAATCTACATTTTTACTCAAACATCGTTTTACATCCTCGTCCTTACAACGTTTCAAAACAAAATAGTTTAAGGATTCAGTTTCTCAATGAAGTTAAATTGAATGTTAAAGCTGTGCAATCGTTATTTGTACCGCCTCCGGCTCTACAGAAGACGAGTAAAAATGTTTTTGGTTACTGTATTAATCGAATAACAGGCATTTATTAGACGAATGTATGATAGTTTCCTAACCAGGGATATACGAGTATGACTTCAACGCTTCAGGGTTACATTTCTTCATGTTTGTTTTCTCATGTAATTTTTATGTTTCTTACTTAAAAAAAGAAACGTTTTTATAATATACGTTTTAGCAGTTGTTGCCTAAGTTTGTTCACATCCTATCAAAAACTTCTAAACGCGGTTAATTTCTAAAATATTTCGGCCTCGCTGTAAGGAGACGTCTTCTGTCAACAAATAATAAACCAAAACTGGCAGTACCAATAATATACATCTATAGATAAGTGAAGTGGCGGAGCTATATCATGATTACCTGAAGCTTAACCCATCACTGAACAATCTGAGTAATCAGCGATCAATATAGCTCCTTATCTTAGGTTGCAGTTGTTTTCTTTCGTGATTGTTTTAAGGTTTATATTATAATATTTGCATAATAGTGTAGGATGTTTTCAAGTCTCGTTTTGTTGACTTTAACAGAGAGGCTGACAGTTGAATATTTTGTGAAAGTAATTTTCGAAGGGGTGTCACAACCGGTCAGAACCGGTATATACTAGTATGACACCGGTCGCGTAAGTCTAAGTAGGCTATGATTAAGCAAAATATTTTTTTGTTTGTTAACATTACGAATGCAATTACGTTTTTTTAATGTCATACTATTCATTTGTCATATTAATGTATTGTTAAACCTAGAATTGTTGTTATCGCCATCTTCTTATAGTTTTATCATATTGTTATGTTAATATTTTGAACTACTTTTATTCTCATTGTATTATCGTCACGTCGTTTTGATACTGTTTAATATTGTTATTGGTTGGATTGTTATTTGACCAGTACTTTGTTGTTGGTCATTTCGAATACCTCTAATATGGTTACTATTTTAAATTTTGCATGCAAAATACCTTGTTAAATTGGTTAAACCGTTAGAATATAAATAAATAAATTGATTTTTCATAGTAGGTAACCATTTATATCTTTATCTTCAGGCATATTTATGTTTGCTTAATTGAAAAATGCCTCCAATTACTACTTAAAATTCCTACAATGCCTTCATTGCAGAATGGTAACATAGTTGTGATTTGTTTTCTCTTCAGGAAATATATTAAAGGGCTGTGAAGTGTTTTTAAACATATTAATCTCACAAAAAACCAGCAGCACTACCTTAGTTACAGGTTTTTGTGGTTTTAATATACAGTATCACGTCACTGTGAATTATATACAAGTTATAGAAGAAATAGTACACTTGACATGAAATACACATTTTGGCCCAATAACATTTCTACGTTATAGTCAGGAACACTTTATGCAAGTGGTAATACATACTAATGCATACATAAGTTTAGACACATCTCTAATTATTAGGAATACTTAAACTGAACAGCGGGTATAGTATTAACAGTTTACCCAGCAAGGAAGGTAGCGGAGCTGGCCTGGAGCCCTGTGCCCCCTGGGGCCCGGACCTGGACACTATTGATGGCCCCGCGGAGGTCGTGTCAGCGACAGCGTGGGCTCGCCGCCGGGCTATTTGTCTAGCCTAACAAATGAGTCGGGCTGTGGACATTTGAAATGCATTAGTTCTGTGTAAATGTGTAGACATTAATGGCAGTCAGGTCATATATTGGGCTCGTTATGCATTTATAATCAGTACTGCACTTGTATGCGGCCTGGTGCTCGATAACCGTAAAACAAACTTTCAAATTAAAAACACAAACTGGTGTTGCTCTATGTCCGATTGGGGAAGTTGGCTTCCAAACAACTCACGTCAATACTATTCAATAAGACATTATTACCATAAGTAACATATATTCAGAGGCATATCCAAAACCATATTGATAATTCTTTTAGGCGTTATAGATAATTCTGTTACTAAACATTCCTTAATTTTGTTAAAACTTAATAATAAACATAATGTCGATTGTAGAATCTTGGAGCATTGGAAAAAGGGTTTATTGTACTATCACTAGTATAAACGAATACACCATTTTCTAATATCATTTTTATATTGGAAAAAGGAACATTAAGACACGATTCAAAGAACACTTTGCACATATAAAATATGGAAGAAATGAAAAATCTGCTATGGCGAATCACTGTATTGAATCTGGACTCACCATCTCTAATAAAAATTTATGATTATTAAAAGAAGTTACTAACACAATACACTTAAGTGCTTGGGAAACATTTTACATTAACACAAATCAAGAAAAACTGATCAATAATGAAGACGGACCAATTCAAAATTCAGTTTTACTCTCATCTCAATTTATAAAAGAATTACAATGTAATTCTGATGAAATATTTTATACTGGCTAACCGTACATCCAAATTGTTTACCATATGTTATTATAACAATAATTGTTATTTAAAAAATGTAAACATTTGATAACTTGTGACGTGCCTGATGATGGAATCTTCAATTCACAAAGGCCTTGCACAACATTATATGGGAAAATGTATTCGTTTATACTAGTGATAGTACAATAATATCTATTAATTATTTAAATTTCTGGTAAAATAAATAAAATAATACAATTAATACCTAAATTAATTTATATATTTCAGATTGGAAACAATTTAAAAAAATCTGTAATAGCATATGGAAATACATTATAGGATGTGTTTGAATATTGTGTCTGTAACACAAAATTAGACCACCACGAAATTAACTTTATATGTCCTTCAAGGATCATAAATATACGATAGAAACCGTTCCGTAACCTTCCAATAAAATGTATCTTCTTATGGGCTATAAAGGAGGCAAATTGGTTTTGTTTTAAACCGATTCGAAATACCTTACTGTTCAATATTTCAGTGAAATATTAATTTTACATGGCTGTACATAGACAGAGTGTTGTAATTTTAAATTTAAAATGTAATATATTTATGTTTATAAATACTTATAACCTAGTTATACGACTATTTTTCTCCTCCCTCTATACCACTGGTTCTTATAACTACTCTACTATAAAATTAAAAGGACCAACTGTCATACTTAAATAAAATGCATGACAACTGTTCTGTGTTGTCTGCATTTCTCTTGCTATCGATTTTGTATTACATCTCTTAAATTGAAACAAAACCTTTGGTTACGACAAGGTTGTTGTATAGGTAGTAAGTCCTACTGTTGTTCTCAATAAATACTAATATTTGCCGTGTCCATTTTCAAATACGAAATCAAATATTGGAGTTTAATTGATTGTTCTTTGTTAAAAATTAAGTCATTTTTGCATTAACAATCTTAATTCTCATTAATTTTATCTACAAATATTTGAGAAATATCGTGGTTAATATATTTTTAAATGGATTATGTGTTTTTATTATATTTACTAGTAGTTAGCCGTGGTTTCACCCATAATTTCGAAGGCTTTGCACTTATATGAGAACTTCTGGTTCGAGTGAATAATATTCTCGACGCCAATGTTGTGTTTGCCTTGTTGCCACGATCAAGAAAATCTGTCAAAAAGTATATATTTATGAAAGTGTAATTTACTGCGGCATTTGCATTTTTCCAACTATATGTAGACCTAATTTAATAAAATCATCTAGATTTTGGTATGTAAATGATAAAATAAACAAACTGTACATATAATTCATTATATTTTTACTATAACACAATACTTTTAATACAAAATAAATAATTTATTTTACTATGGATTAGGCTTATAAAACATTAGCTTAATGGGGCAGTATTATTTGAGGGTTGAAATTATTGACAATTGTTAAAATTGGATGTTGATATATATTACATATATATATATATATATATATACATATATATATATATATATATATATATACATATATATTATATATATATATATATATATACATATATATATATATATATATATATATACATATATATATATATATATATAACATATATTCTTTAACTTAATATTGAAAGAAATAAGAAACGTAAACTTGTAATTTTTAAAGCTCATGAAATGAAAACAAAAAGAAAAATTTGCGACTGTAGATCTAAAAATGCATTTTGAAATGTTGACATTTCAAACTTAAACCTTTGTTTTAAGTCTAAAACTTAAACTCTTTACCTTTTTAGATCTTTCAAAAATAAATATTTCTTTTGTGACTTTTTCTCGACATAATCTTGTATGATTACAGAAACGTCTGTTTGTAATGTAAAATCCTTTTCTGTGCACATGATCACCAATCAATTCAATCTTTCATTCTTTAGAGTTTCCTTTTTAGCATTCTGTTACCTGGCTCAGCACTGAAAAGTCTCTTTCCGCAGTAAAGTTTGTCACTGGGGTACGTATTCGGTTAGTGGACTGTGCTGCTTTCTCCTGGCCCAAAGACCTGAGTAAGGCCTCGACATATTAGAAGTGTTGTCATAGCTTTGACCTCTACATATCATGACGGTTTTCATGCCTACAGCTTTATGTGATATTCCAGGTAGAAGTTTGATAACCCGCTCTACAGGCTTTCGATTTGTCTCGAAAGCAATAGCTAATAATTGGTCAGAGTAAAAACAATCAGGAATCGAATCCACAATTAGAGAGAAGTTTAAGGTTACGATGGAAGCTTTGACAAGACAACAGGATTTCGGTCATTTGCCTCCGCAGTGACATATTTTGCAGTTATTCTCTGCAGTGGCAACGCCTGGACTAGACTCCAAGCAGCTTTTGGGTATGTATGAACTCTTTTCTTTCCCTTCTTTTCATCTTTCTGTTCTTTATTTTTGTTTCTACTAATACCTCCCCAACACAACGAAGAGGATAGTTATGTTGGAGTATAACATCCAATCTCTTAAAATTATGTCTCCATTAGGAGGGGTACTTTTAACCATTGTTTGGGACAGTGTTCTTGCATCGTTATATGTTCGTGGTTTCGAAATATCCATCATTAGGTACTGTTTGGGCTTCTCGTCTACTAAGGTTTATCTGACATTCCAACTAACCGGATCATCCAGATCATCATTGACGATAAAATTAATAATGGGTGGAATTATTTGTTTGTTCGCCTGTACCAAGCAAGTTTTCTTGCGTAAGCACCAATGGCATCGAGGTCGATGAGATTGCCAAGTCACAAACATGTTCAGTGAAAGAAGTTAGACGAGTCGCAGGCACAGTAAAAATGTTACACATTTTTGGCATTTTCTCTAGTAACATTTCTTCAATGCCTGTTTATCAATTTTCTCTTTAGCAGCACGTTCTTTATGGCTCCACTCCACTTTTTACTTATGGTTATCAACCACTAAATCACACAAACATTCACATGGTAAAACTTCTGTAACATAATATTATGACACAAGGAAGTGTCAATGACGAGTGGCACACAGTGCTGCTAACTTAAATTCTCAACCACAAGAATTTCCCTCTTCAAAAGTTAAATTCCTCGTTATTCCTGATTTAAAAAAATCGCTCCGCCACTGCCCCTAAAATTATACCGTCCTGGGCATATTTCCAGTCAGCTCGTGTGTAAATCTGGGCCTGTAATATACTACTGTAACTACTATTTGGATGGTTAACAAATATCATAACCCAATTTATTTTTTCAATGAGACAGATAGCAACAATTATCTTTATGGATATTTATGTATATATGAATACATTTAAATTCCTATAAAGATTACAACATTGTTTTTTTCTTTTTTTTAGTAACGGTATTTAAAAAATTCTAAAATATATACTAATAATATAAAAATGTTCTTCTACAACTTTCGCGTTTCATCAAGATATATACATTAGCGCTTTAAGGATTACAAGTTGACAAGAAAGCAAGGGAACCACGTAAAAAGAAGAAAATTAGAAGGAGATTTTCTAAAAGGTGCAAGAAGAAAATTAAATCGAATCTGCTAACGATATTGTGCTGATGAATTTTAAAAGAGAGGATAAAAGCTTAAATATTGTAAAACTATCATGATGTGTTAGAATTATTATTCTTCTGTAAGACATGTGTCAAATACAAATTCAAAACAATTACTAAAACGCTATTTTTTTTTCTTAACAAGTAATTGTCCAAATATGTACTTTTTAAATTGCATTACAGTAATAAATTGTTTGTGTTACAAGTACATTGTATTAATACACAATACATTGTACCTGTTTCTAGCTGACATATTAAGTTCCCACTTTAAAATGGTATTATAATGATGCTGGCTATACTTGATACAGCTATACTTCATTTCATCATTGCAGGTTGAGTCAAATTTTAAGGACTGTTTGAGATGGATGTTTACTTATTTATTTGGTCTTAAGTTGTTACATGGTTGATTTATTTGTAATTTTGTTATAATTTTTAATCCATTATGCATTGCTATGTACAATGTTTGCATATTATGACATTTTGAAATTGTCCTTGAAGAAAATATACTACTTCTATGACATCTGGTGCGCTATTATAACATTTCTGGGTTGAAATTGCATTTCGTGCCTGTGTACCACCTCTCTGAGGCCGACCAGCACAGCGTCCAACCAGTGTTGCATATTACTACATATTAATTTTGTTATATTTATTAATAATATGAGGCGATGAAATATTCAAGAATGCATTTCAAAATCAAAAGGGACTGAATTATTACTGTGATCAGTGTAAAAGGTGAACGAGGCGTGATTTTTGTTTTGCTAAGGATCAATTGTGTAATTATAAGTGATATTAATTCCAAGTACTAGTGATTATTAGTCCAATAATCAATAACGACTAAATAGATCTTCCAGGTTGGCATGATTTCAGAAATACAACGATTCCGGTCTTAGCTGTGTTACGAGGCTGAAAACCCAGTTAAGAAGTTCAAATTCTCTCGGTTTTACCCTCAAGGGTAAGTTGGGAATTTTGACAAAATCATTTTTCCTAGAGTCAGTACAGGCGTTATGTGACAGAAACAGGCTTATTTCCAATACACCTCTGATCCCCATGCAATAATAAAAAGTAGACCTTTAATGAGTTGGATTATATTAATAGGACCAAGTAATGAAATCCAGTATCGAAGTAATGAAAAGACTCAAAAATCTAAAAGAAAGTTGACAGACTCTACATACGTAAGGTCTTACTTCCCTAAAAGGTAAGAATTATTTGACTCTGTTCCAAGGAGTCGTGTTACAACTCTAGGAAGTCAGTGTCTAGTGGCTCTACTCGCGTACCTCTTCCTTGGGTCTCTGATGAGTCTAGAAGCAGTGGAAGGTACCACACTCTCTTGCGGACGACCAGTTGGCGCTAAGACAGCGGGCCTGGCCTCGCCACTCCTAGCCACTTGTTTTATAGCCCACTGCCTGCTCCAGCCCATTGCTCATAAATCATACGGTGATATCAGGTGTTCTGCCTACACGAGGTCTGCGGATTTCACTTCGGCACACAGATTTTAAGTTTCTTTTAATGCCTCCATTAAATAAAGAACTGTGCCACCACCAACAACAGAACATGGTGATAAATTAGGTTGCCAATTAAAAGCTTTGAATAATTTATTCTTATTTTCTTTAATGTTTCGGCAGAGAACAAGGCTCTAATTTTAGGCTTGTCTAAATAAATCATTGAACTCTTAAAGAGTTGCCAAATTATCTCGTAACATTTCGGGTATTTTATCTAATAAGTAACATTAATTTTTTTTTTATTTCTCTGATTTTTTTAAGACCAGTGAAAGGTACGATAGGTAATTCATTCATTCTATGAACGGGAGAACAACTGAAATAACAATCACGGAGTTAAAAGGGATAACCACTGCTGATGGCCTTAAGGACTAATCATTATTACATTATTGGTTTCATTGTGATCTCAATAATAATTCAATTATTGTATTCTGCAATGATACTTTATAGACCACAATAATAAGTACGATCAAGATTAGTCGATATATAGTTAAAGTATATTTACATAATTCAACTTTTATTTACACTTCAATATGTTTCAAATAATCCTACAAGTAATGTATACATGACAGTAAATTTTATTAATGGTTTTATTCTAAATAACAATAGAGTGGAGTACAACATGTGCCACTGCCTCGCACCGTATTCACGCCACGTCGTACCTCACTAGGTGTTAGCGTTCTGTAGCTGTTCCATATTTCGCCCCAAGCTTTAGCCTATGGATTATATTTCACCAGCGCTGCTCTTGGATTTCCATATACCTCTCTACCTGGGGAGACTTAGCCCCTCTTTCCATAACTCAGCTCTACCACACCACGTGGTACGCCACTACCTGTTACCGTTCCGTAACTATTCTTTATTTCGCATCAAGGTTTAGCCTATGGATTATATTTCACAAGCGCTGCTCTTAGATTTCCACACAATTCTCTACCTCTCCAATTAGCTTATCTCTCCACAACTCAACTCCACCACACCACCATGTCTTATTTTACTAGATGTTAGCGTGATTTAGCTGTTCCATATTTCGCCCCAAGCTTTAGCCTATGGATTATATTTCACAAGCGCTGCTCTTGGATTTCCATATACCTCTCTACCTGGGGAGACTTAGCCCCTCTTTCCATAACTCAGCTCTACCACACCACGTGGTACGCCAGTACGTGTTACCGTTCCGTAACTATTCTTTATTTCGCATCAAGGTTTAGCCTATGGATTATATTTCACAAGCGCTGCTCTTAGATTTCCACACAATTCTCTACCTCTCCAATTAGCTTATCTCTCCACAACTCAACTCCACCACACCACCATGTCTTATTTTACTAGATGTTAGCGTGATTTAGCTGTTCCATATTTCGCCCCAAGCTTTAGCCTATGGATTATATTTCACAAGCGCTGCTCTTGGATTTCCATATACCTCTCTACCTGGGGAGACTTAGCCCTCTTTCCATAACTCAGCTCTACCACACCACGTGGTACGCAGTACGTGTTACCGTTCCGTAACTATTCTTTATTTCGCATCAAGGTTTAGCCTATGGATTATATTTCACAAGTGCTGCTCTTAGATTTCCACACAATTCTCTACCTCTCCAATTAGCTTATCTCTCCACAACTCAACTCCACCACACCACCATGTCTTATTTTACTAGATGTTAGCGTGATTTAGCTGTTCCATATTTCGCCCCAAGATTTAGCCTATGGATTATATTTCACAAGCGCTGCTCTTGGATTTCCATATACCTCTCTACCTGGGGAGACTTAGCCCCTCTTTCCATAACTCAGCTCTACCACACCACGTGGTACGCCAGTACGTGTTACCGTTCCGTAACTATTCTATATTTCGCATCAAGGTTTAGCCTATGGATTATATTTCACAAGCGCTGCTCTTGGATTTCCACACAATTCTCTACCTCTCCAATTAGCTCATCTTTCCATAACTCAACTCCACCACACCACCATGTCTTACCTTACTAGATGTTAGCGTTATGTAGCTGTTCCATATTTCGCCCCAAGATTTAGCCTATGGATTATATTTCACAAGCGTTGCTCTTGGATTTCCACACAATTCTCTACCTCTCCAATTAGCTTATCTCTCCACAACTCAACTCCACCACACCACCATGTCTTATTTTACTAGATGTTAGCGTGATTTAGCTGTTCCATATTTCGCCCCAAGCTTTAGCCTATGGATTATATTTCACAAGCGCTGCTCTTGGATTTCCATATACCTCTCTACCTGGGGAGACTTAGCCCCTCTTTCCATAACTCAGCTCTACCACACCACGTGGTACGCCAGTACGTGTTACCGTTCCGTAACTATTCTTTATTTCGCATCAAGGTTTAGCCTATGGATTATATTTCACAAGTGCTGCTCTTAGATTTCCACACAATTCTCTACCTCTCCAATTAGCTTATCTCTCCACAACTCAACTCCACCACACCACCATGTCTTATTTTACTAGATGTTAGCGTGATTTAGCTGTTCCATATTTCGCCCCAAGATTTAGCCTATGGATTATATTTCACAAGCGCTGCTCTTGGATTTCCATATACCTCTCTACCTGGGGAGACTTAGCCCCTCTTTCCATAACTCAGCTCTACCACACCACGTGGTACGCCAGTACGTGTTACCGTTCCGTAACTATTCTATATTTCGCATCAAGGTTTAGCCTATGGATTATATTTCACAAGCGCTGCTCTTGGATTTCCACACAATTCTCTACCTCTCCAATTAGCTCATCTTTCCATAACTCAACTCCACCACACCACCATGTCTTACCTTACTAGATGTTAGCGTTATGTAGCTGTTCCATATTTCGCCCCAAGATTTAGCCTATGGATTATATTTCACAAGCGTTGCTCTTGGATTTCCACACAATTCTCTACCTCTCCAATTAGCTCATCTCTCTACAACTCAACTCCACCACACTATGTCTTACCTCATAGACTTAAGCGTTATGTAACTGTTCCACATTTCGCCCCAAGCCTTAGCCAATGGATTCTATTTCACCAGCGCTGCTCTTAGATTTTCATATAATTGGAATTTAATATAAACCTCTCCACTTAGCCCTTCTCTCCACAACTTCGCTCCGCCACACCTCGTCGCATCTCACTAGCTGTTCTATATTTCGCACAATTTATTATATTTCACCAGCGTTGTTCTGTTATTTCCATAAAACACCCTACCGACCATTTCGCCCTTCTCATCACAATTCAAAATGATCATATCGTGTCGTTGGCGGTGACGCATTTGCTTTTGTTGAAAATGCGCTGTATTTACTTAATATTTCTTTATTTGAAAGTGTTAACAGGTGCCAGCAAGATTTCTATTTTTAAATATAACTACCACAATTCTTTTTAGAATTCCAAAATATTCGATCTCACTTTTCTTATCTTTCTTTTCTTACAGACCTTTGCTTTCAGCGAATATTTTGCAAAAGGAATTAGCCAAATAGCTCCAGCCGTGCGTTCTCGAGATAACTGTTTAGCAACACATTTTGCGACTCATTCTTATTTATAATATGTAGAATCAATATCATTTTTATGAACTTTGATAAATTTGAACTATACCACTTTTTTGCTTACACTCAACAATGTTGTTAATAGAGTTATGTATGATTATTTCAAGTATTGTTTAGAGTGAAGATAATGACACTTATAGACATTATAACTTATTACAAAAAAATCCTATTCCCTAACAAAATCGTACATAGTGTTGGTATTAGATTTTCTGCTGGTAGAAAATATAACAACCTTAAAAATGAAGAATGTAAGTTTTAAAAAGAATAAGTAATGTACCAGACATAGTTTATATATTTAAGTATTTATTTCTAGATAGGCAACTGATTTAAAACGCTAGAAGGGTTTTACTTTTTCTAAATACTTGTTAATCACAATGTGATCGATTTGTTATTCCGAACTCACCTATTGTGCTTCTAACGCGACCGGGCTGATTTTTATGCTCACATTTAAAGCATGTAGGACAACACACACGTCACTTAGAACTCTGTACATAACGAGCACACATCCCTAGACTGACTGAAGAACAGTCCACTTCAAGACCACGGCTCTCGAAGCGCAGAGAAACAATAACGCTCAGTCGAAGTTAATGGTGTAAAAAGGGGTGAAACAATACGGATCTTTTAGAGATGAGACAGAGGGACGTCTGGAGCGATGGGTTCCTGTCACCCTTCCTCAAAGGGCTATTATCGTTAAAGTGGCACCTTGGAGTCACGGTTGGGGACGTTCTGGACATATATCCCCCTCCCAGTGATGTCTGACACAACTAACGGGGTTTCTGACCAAAACTTGAAACCTCCCTAATGAAAACTTATAAGAATAAACTCTACAATACTGTATAATACAGTACTATTCGACTCTATACCGTAATACAGGGGGTTGTACACTAATAAATGAATCTTAGCTATTCTAGGCTGATAAAACTCATTTATTACGATATAAGATATTGAAATATTGCCAAGAAAAAATATACCTGACTGACTTTTTAAACTTACATAGTCATATCATGAGAAAATATCATAGTCCTACAGCCCTAGTCTTCCTTTCGGACAACGCAAACGTTCCCAACTATTTTCCACATTAAAACACTTGCCGTGACCGGATTACCACAAATCCAATATCCTCCACGGAGTGAGGATGATTACCACGAAACTTGACGATTTCGAAACGTTGCTACCACAAAACTTGAGGCCACGATACCGGCTAAAACAAAACCCAACCAATTAGGAATAAGGCGTGACAATAATTAATAACATAATAACTACTACGCCAGAAGTGTAACTCAACTACTGGTCTTAACCATAGAAAACAAAAGGGTAAGAACTGAACTTCGTTTACCACAATGTACAATGTATCAATAAGAAATATTTACAAGAAACTATTGGCTTATGAACTATTGTAATATGTGAAATTAATATTTATAGAGTGAACTTGCGTAAATTTGTCTTCGTGGGTGACGCACGCCAATTTGTCTAACGGATATCATGCATATTTGTTTAACTCATATACGTATAGAAATAATTCTGAATTGTTCCGTTACGATTGTTCTATCGTAACGTTGTATGTTTTAATCGGTATCTCCTCTAAAGATAAGCACCAAACAATATGAATCTTGTTAAATTTTTGTAATGTCCTAACGATTATATTTGCAATCAGCCTTGCTAATCAACTCTGTATAACAGGTACATAACACATATTAAATACCGAAAATAAATGCGTTTTTGAGTGGTATTAATAGCCACAAACAATACTATAACAACATAGTTGATTTTGTATTACTATTCAAACTCTATTAAAACAGCTTTAAAAACAAAATATGTTACATATAGAATGTAGAAAGTGCGCATACTGATTGTAGTCTATATGTACCTGTATGTAGTTTGTGTTATTGGCTGTCATTTATGCTTTAAATACCTACTAGTCATAAAATTTCATCATACATAGAAATGCAATGTTTTGAGCCAAAACGTAAATAAACATTTATGATGCAAATTGCAATTGTGAATTTGTGCCCAAATATTTACCACACACCAACACCACACAACACCAAACAAAAGTAATTATTTTGTAAATATTTGTTTTCTGATCGCCATATACTACTGAAATAAAACAATAAAAACAAGGCAAAAAGTAAATTATACAGTTTAACTGTGAGAAATAAAATCTTCTAAAATCGTAAATAAGTAGATTTGACTTTCGCTGCTTATTACTATAAAATGTATTTATGTTTATATTATGTTGTGAAACGAATCAAAAACAAAAAAGTCTCATTGCCATAAAGAAGAACACAACGATTATTCTTGTACATTAACATTTTTATTGTGCAAACGAACTTGTAGTACTAAGAAAATAACAAAATATATCGGCCGCCATGCAAGTGTATGCAAATAAATAATTTCTACAATACCCTGTAATATTCCGAATTTATAATTGCCAATTAGTGAAACACATTGTGTTGATAAAATAATTGCTTACAAATATATGTGTCTTTTATAATGTACATGTGGCTCCGTAGTATTGAAACATATAACTGCCATTTAGTAAAAATCAATACGTTGATACAAGTGTGTACAAATAGAATTGTGACATTCAGTATATCGTGTCTAGGTAGTACCGGTCCTATATCTGGCCCAGGACGGATGCCGGTGCTAGTATGATATATGGGGCTGTGACGCGAGTACCCGAGGGAGGGCTGTCCTATCGCAGAGCCACGCTGATCTACGGCAGCCTCTCCTCCTCTGGCCCTTGCCAGTATAAATCATCCTGCACGTTTATCCCAAATATAATCAAGTGCCGCTCCAACATAGCATCTCTTCAATAATTCATCTCTTCGTGTTATAAATCCGGTAGGACTTTGTAGAAAAATTATTGATCTGATTCAGTTCGATAACATGTAACAGTTATACAGTCTTCTACTTGTAATGCATAACTGAGAATCGAACTATCTGGAAATTATCAATTAAAAATAGTAGAGTAACCTTGCATCCCTTAGTTCAGCGGGGTGATAAGTTAGTGCCATAATACCAGTTCTTCAGCCTTTGTGTCTAAATTTACTTATTTACAACTTTTGCGCAATACGTCCGTAATCCTGTTAAAATGTATAATAAACCTCCATAAATGTAGCTCAATCGGCAAAATAAAACATAAACAATATATTAACTTAAACTTATCTATTCAGTTTTTTTAAAGTATTAGATGTAGAGTTGAAAGCCAACATTTTTTATAATAAATAAAGAAACATCTTGCAGCATGACAATTTTATTACATTTCCCATAACATTATACGTTAGTAATTTCAGTATATTTTTATAATAATACAAAATAAGGAGTAAAATATAACACAGGTGATATAATGTGTTCTCAAAAACCCGTAATTCACATAATAGTAAGATTAACAAAAACAGGCGTGTCTACAAAGGAAATGATTTGCATTAGAAGAATAGACACAATGCCAACGCTGACTCGCGCGAAATATATTACAGTATTTGCATACGTGAAATCGGGGTGCAGTTGGCATTTTGGCAAAGCTTGTAGAAAAATAATTGAAACGGAAGTCACCACACACAAGCGCTTTCCCGTGGACTGACGGGGACCCATTCTTCACTGTATAAATGTGGTGCGGGGGCTTGTCGAGATGTACCCGAGACGTCCCGCAGTGTTAACTAATTTTCCTCGTTACGCAGGAAAATATCTGTATAAACTGACCATTATTTTCTCTTTATCTGATGTTTACACGTGCATTTGGAGTAAATATTCATGACCTCGCCCCGATTCATCATAGAAATTGGGGCGCGGAGTGGAACCCCGGGGACCCCCACTGTTCACTCCTCTGTCTTGTCTAGGCCATAAATAAACCCTGGTAGAGAAGAACGGTAGCCGACTCCACCATGAAAGGGAGTGTTGTCAAGCGTTTGATACGAAGGAATACTTGTTGCCGAACAATTTAAAAATTCTTTTCTACGATTTTATTCCTTAGTACATTTGTAATGATGAAGCATTACTTTTTTTAAAGGATAAGAGGTTTTTGGATATTACCTACATAGTACAGAAATATACAGCTACGTTTCAAGGATTTGATCTGTCCTCTGCTTCAGGTGGCAAAAAACTCAAAGCAACAAAGTTAAAGACACAAAATTTAAAAACTAATCAATATGTGGTGATAACTTACCCTTGTCAGACTTAAAAAAAGAACAAGTTGAACTCAAGCTTATATCTCATGGTTCAGGAATTAATATAGAATGTCGCCGCATAGAAAAGGCGCACAGTTAAAAAAGGAGTGGTTTATCTCTTGTCTAGCCTGATTCCTTCCGTCCTCATTTGCTACTTACCTGTGCCAGGAACATCTCAAGCGGAATAAGGAAGAGAGTAGATAGAGTATAACGTTGATGGTAATTATAAAAAAAGGAACTAAAGTCATAGATAATATTTGACCCTGTGCTTTATCTAACTCAGACCCAGAGTCCGACGTCTTGTACCATGTGGCTATCTGCTCTGCATAATAGAACACTTGCTACATCCACAGAAAATTCATAAAATGAGAGATTGGTGTGTAGGTGAGAATGATAAGTTGAACAGATCACCCTTATCATGCGTAAATCTAAAAAATGAAATGGATTCGACATATATTCAAAAGCGTATATTCAAAAGTGAAATATAATAAATTTCGTTAGCCCTACATGTATGTTGTACATAAGTGTAAAAATTCATCCAGCCGTGTGAGGTTTTGACTTAAATCTTTGGATCAGGTAGCCAACTCTTCATCATATATAATAAGTGTAGAGTGGTTTATACTGTTATATCATCAATATAAAACTGTTCTTTTTTAAATCCTATGATTTCTTCAACAACAAATCCGTATCCTCAGGATTAGAGTTGTAATCCCACTTTTTAATTACGAAGGAGGTAACATAAGTAGTTACGATATTGATTGTTATGTCTTTCTTTTTCTTGCATTCATGATTTCGATCTTTTACATTTCACTATGAAAGTATTGGAAAACATTAAAACAAAACATCATGTTTTTATTTTATATTTTTTCGCGATGTTTTTATTTGAATTTTAAAAATTTCAAACCACAGTTAAAAATATATTTATTGGACAACACATTTACGTTCAATAAATTCAGGTTGTTTAGATGCATATTATTTTAGTTTCACATTGTTTTTAATTACGAAAAGAATATTAGAAATTTTCTGATACTAATATTAAGAATATGAGGGCCTTATTTAGACGGGAAAATATTTATCTACTTGATATTTACGCAGGTATTCAAATTATATCACACTGTCCTATCTCTCTTGACCTCAGTTGTATGTAGGTTTGTACTCGCTATAGACCGGATGCCTCCGTCGTACTCTTGCCTGCATTTTACCTCCTTCATATTTAATAAAAAGCTTATTAAATGCGGCGCCCCGACCGAGTGGGTTGGCTCACAGCTCACAGCGCGGTAATAACCGTGTGGGACGGGCGCAAATGGAAAACTGCAAGAGTGAGGCATTATGCAAATCTCGAGACAGCCTTTAATGTATCCACCTCTCTCGCATACTACCCTGCTTCCCGCATACTACCCTGCGCCTCGCATACTACCCTGCGCCTCCCATACTACCCTGCTCCTCCCATACTACCCTGCTCCTCCCATACTACCCTGCTCCTCCCATACTACCCTGCTTCTCGCATACTACCCTGCTTCTCGCATACTACCCTGCTATTCGCATACTACCCTGCTCCTCCCATACTACCCTGCTCCTCCCATACTACCCTGCTTCTCGCATACTACCCTGCTTCTCACATACTACCCTGATTTCCGCAGACTACCCTGCTTCTCGCATACTACTCTGCTTCTCGCATACTACCCTGATTTCCGCATACTACCCTGCTCCTTACATACTACCTTGCTCCTCGCATACTACCCTGCTCCTCCCATACTACCCTGCTCCTCGTATATTACCCTGCACCTCGTACATTACCTAAATCTTACACAATACTTCTCTTACTCTTACCTTACTACTCACAAATTACCGTGAATCTGACTTGTTATCATTCTCCACGCAAACTGATCCTTGCTTTGTACTGTGCTCCTTACTAACTTACCCCTCTATATTAGCCTAACATACTGTGCTAAGTAAAACCCCCAGACATTTCACAACTGTCCCTTGTATGAAATAGTCTATAGTTAATTTATTATGTATTGCTTGAATAAATACAGTTGATTAATTTGCAAGCCTTGTTTCCTTTGAAGGAAATAAGTTGAATTCAGTGGTTTATTTAACTAAAGACGAGATTTCAATGACTTATTAGGGAAGTATATTCAGTAGATTTTTATTAATGTGAGTTCACCTTACATAAATAGGGTTTTTTATGTGTTTTGTTCTATTTACATTATAATATTCGTTGTAATGCAATTGTTATGTCAGGCTATAACCATACTTTCCTAAACCTACCGTGATTTGTTGATGAATTGTAATGAAGTAGAGTGGTAGGATTGCATCTTAGACGATGTACCGTCATATTCGTTGTGATAGATTGAAGAATTCATAATAACACAAAGGATCAATTAATTGCAGGCAGTTGCCCATTAGTTTGAACCTAGCCTCCGGCTACGGAGGTCAGTAACTCATCGTAATGACGTAATATTAGTTTACAGATTTTAAAGTTAACATTTAAAATTATATTTTCTTTTCCATTTCGTTTAATAACCAGCCGAATATAACTATTCAATATATCTTACTATAATGATATGGCACTGTATTCTATTATTAAATCTACTAATTATTGGCTTTAAAAATTGTGTTCCTACACAAAAAGTTTAAACCATGCTTGTAAACACACGGCGGTATCTGCTCATGTAATGAGTGCACTAGAACTAGGGATCGGATGACTCGCCGCCGCCGCGTCACTCGGCCATAATGCCCCAGTTATCAGCGACATATGGCCGACCCGCCGCCGCCGTCTGCCGTTACGCGGGTTCCAGTAACCGGAGAGCCCCCGGGGAACTAACCGGATGCGGTGGACACCCTCGCAACACGGGAATCGTTTTACTAGAGTATTTATTTTCGGCGGGAGGAGTTACAAGAGGATCCTAGATTGGGTCATTCATCCCCGTAGACGGAGGCTAGCGACAAATTGGTGCGCCACTGCAGCTAACAGAAACTATTAATATCTGTGTCGGCCTGGAATGCGACGAAGAATCACTTTCAGCTGAGTGAGGCACAAAATTGGTTATTTCAAAAATTAATTTTATGTTGAAATTCGATTAGTCAAGAGTTTGTGATGTGTTTTCAATTGTAATACAAAGAACCTTTTTCACTAAAACATGAAATCGTGATTTACCAAATTATTCGTCATGCGCAGCTTACACCAACTGAAATATTATTTTGCGAAAATTCTGTTACTTCGGTGATGACACTTATCTCAACCTAAAGAAAGTGTAATAGTGATATTTTCAGTCTCTAGCTTTGTAAGTTATTACATTAATAAACAGCCCAATTCATCAACTAACTTTCAATTTTATTTTAAAAGAAATAAAACAAAGTTAAAAATGTTACCAAAATATAAGTAATAACAATTACTTTCAAAATATTAAGACAGCGAACATGTTAAATATTTAGTAACGATTATCTTTTGCTAAAAGCGCTATCACTGTATCTGAAGTGATAAACTATACGAATTTGTAAAATATGTATGTGAGTTGTTCAATTTATAAATTCAGAAATAATTTGCTATCTAAGGTGGGTTTTTACCACAGGAAAGAAGATGCAGTATGAACAGGCTAATAATGTGACCCACCAACCACTCTATTTGAAGGTGGCTTTTTAGAATAATTTCACTATACCGTACAGTAGAATATTTAAATCGGTCTTCCTAACATTGGTAACCTTGTAAATGTGAGGAGGTCATTTTATTGTCCAGTGCTACACGTAATTACGAAATTTGTAAGTATGTGCCTATAGTATCTTGACACCCAAACCGACAGGTTAACTGTTCCCGATGACGGTTCACTTGGAGACCCCAATCATCTAGACATGACACAGCGAGAGGGTGAGTTACAGGACCGGATATCCTTCCACCGTTTGTAACTGGCTTCAGTGATGTTTGCGGACTTCTCGTCATGGGAGTTATGGTGTTAGTTGACGTCCTTGTTGGAGATCTATTGCGTCAGTGTATTGAACTGACAGATGTGCTGGGGTTCAGAGATGAGAAATTCCTCCAAAACCCATTTCTGACCTCAGATTCCTTGCTTTTAGACCTTGTACAGCGAGAAGTATCGGGTATTATACAATACATGACAGATCGATATGGTGATTCTCATGCTGTCCGTGAAATGCTTGCCAATACAACTCTTATAAAGTCAATGAACTCTGACCTTCATGTAGAAATACGAGCTAGGATTTTGGTGATATAGATTTCTGACCTCTTTCATTGACGTCACAGATATTTGGAGATGAAATCCTAGTAAATTTGTATGGTTTCGCAACTTGTTACGTTAAAAGAAAATAAAATAGATGATTTCATGATCATGGATTACTGTTTAAACAAGCTCAGTAGATTCATTACTGTTCTTTTGGTTGGTCCAGATGAGTAGTGCTAGGCGTTAAACAATTTCATATTGTACACCCTATAAAATTTGATCTCACTAATGAAAATATGATATTCAACTACATATTCTGATATATATTTTATAAATATGAGATAACATGTAGACTAATACTTGGTTCAAACAAAAATTAAATTTATGTCCCAGATTAATACGTCTAATTGTCATATAGAACATTAACTGAAATAAGTAAACCTTTAGAATGTACTATCTTTGAAATCTTAAAGCATTCATCCTTTTTCAAATTTTGTTTAAGAACTGCACAGGCTCCATGATATTAATTCGGCTAGTTTGCCTTACTTTCTCACTCATCTTGTATCACCAGCGTTCTGATAGACAGTGAACCCAAGACTGACAGAGCCGCGGTAGCACGGTAGTCTCTGCCCACACCTCGGCCTGTCTGTCCGGACCCCGGACCCTAGTAGCCACTCGCACAATGTGATTGTAGGCGAGCTATAAACTCTCACCCAGCTGATAGTTGGCTATTTACAACTACAACAAGCAGTAGATAGCTTCTCGTTGACAGTTTATAAGGAGCATATCTCACACACTGTATAGATATGGAAAATACGTGACGTATTCTATTCTATATCATTTATAGCATTTCAGAACTTCAAATATAGTAGTTTTCAGTGCTTACCGTTGTATCTGTTGTATTTTTAGTGTATTAGACAAAAAATTTCGATGTTGACATACTCTTAAAGGAGTATGTATTTTATCTATCATAGACATAGATAACACATGTGTTCTCTAGATAACCTGTTGGCAAAACTAGTGGTAGGTGTCTTTTCCAGCACTTCACTATTTGACTTTACAAGCTTTTGGACTAGCGCAACCTCTGATGGACTGAATTTCATAAATTGGGGTCCCAATGACGTAACTTATCTACCTTTTCCTGTTGAGATCTGTGACCGTCTGTCCCTAATAAATCAAGGAAATGCGTGATGTGATGTGGGAGTCTTCTCCTAACAATTGTTCATGATCTCAAAAAACTCTAAGGTTTGTATAGCATCAAAATTAATATATAACATTACAGTTCACAATTTTTAAAGGTGGTTCAGTAAGATAAAACTACTGCAAATTTGGACATCCCTCCCAATATGTGTGGCAACCTCAGTCCTACTTGGGAACTTGTAATCATCCGCGCTAAGATCATTTCATCATCAACAACTCTCGGATCTTATGTCGCTTCGAGAAAAGAAAGACTGAGGGTTCTCATTAATAGTGATCATAGCTATGACAGCTATGACATGAATATTCACAGATACCAGCTGATTACCGTATTATCATCTCGTGTTAGTAGTGTTTACATTCCGCATGATTGCGAAAATAGGTTATCATCTAAAGGTGGAGTCTTTGTCCAATCATTCAAGTTGGAGAATCATGAATGAATGACCTGCGTTTGCATTGCTTGCTGTTAAAATAGATATATTTAACAGTTACTATTGGAATATCTTAATGTATATTAAAGCTGATACATCTTATTATTTATGAAGTATATATCATTTTTGAATGTTTATCAATGTAAAGTAGTATATTTTCCAAATATTTGATACATTAAGTACGTGAAATTCTAGTGTAATTTTTTTATTACTAGCAAAAAAGGATTGACACAATTTGCCAAAATTAATTAGCCAGCAGTGTCTCAACTTAAGAAACAGTGGATTGTGTCCAAACTTGCTCCAGAATTGCCTTGAAGCCTCAGTTTATAGGCCTAGTTGAATGCGTATTAATGAAGATGTAATATATTTAATGAAAATAAATTATAGAATGCACATAAAAGTCATAAGATTGTAGATTGTACATAATGGCAGTGTTCTTAGTTTTGCACCTTGCTTTGGAAAGGTTAGCATCGTCATGAATCACACCGCACATTTCGCCCTGGTTTAGCCCATACATTATACTTTACCGTGACACCTGGATTACCATAAACTTTAGCTCTTTCACTTTCATATCGTGTCAAAACAGATGCGGGCAAGTCTTTGTGGTGGAGCTGTAAACTTTTACTCGTACTCCGCTCTTCTATGAAGGGATAGCGTTGTCGTGAATCACATCGCACAGTTCATCCTTGTTTAGCCTACATACATTATGTTTTAAGATACATATATGAATGCTTTAATTATCAAATAACAAAATAACAGTAGTTTCATAATATTTTTAAAAAATCGTTCACAGTTATTTAATAACATAAATCATGTTTATATTGATTTCACAAATCGATACCATTGTGATATTTTCTTCTTAATGCAATTTAATTTTAAATCAATTACTATTCATTCAAATTTACGAACAAATATAACGGTTTATAATAACTTCAGATTTTTAGGGTAATTGTAGTGTGCGGTTCTTGCGAAGTAATGCTTAAATTGTATAAAACGTATGTCTTACCATATCAACTCATGTTTTTGAACGGTCTTGTTCATACATGAAACTTTGTTAGAGCATAGACAAAATATTCTATAAAATACCCATTGTTTATAAGTCAAATTTAAAATTAAAGTTTAATGTTTTTGAAATTAGTTAGTTTTCTCAAACGTAGGCCTATTATAACTGTAGTTGTTGGGAAGTAATGCTTAAATTGTACAAAACGTATACCTCAATCATATCACCTCATGTTTTTGCTAGATCTTTTGAATGGTCATGTTCATAAATTAAACTCTGTTAGACCATAGATATTCTAAGATATTCTATAAAATACTCATTGATTATAAGACAAATTTAAAATTAAAGTTTAATATTAACATGTTAGTTTTCTGAAGCGTATAAAAACTGCAAATGAATGAATTTGTAGTCGTTATGTTTTTAATTGTTCCTGCATTATTTCATTTGTAATGGTTCTAATACGAGCGGTATGTTATTTAAGAATTACTCTGGTATGGATTTTCCTACGAATTTTCCACGATAAATCTTGGTAAAGTTTTAGTTGTTTATAAATAGTGTAACTTTGTCTGTTCTGTATACCAATATGCTATGGCAAGGTATGAAACATATTTCATTCACTGTACAAAGATTTTAGACTGGAACACCGTCAACTCGACCTGGCGGGATTTGTAAACAAGCCGACAGGAATAAAACCACTGACGATACGAGAATCGTTTTACACACTTATTTTGAGCGGACCTTTCCATCATACACATTTGATGGACTATTAACTTTATGTCCGATAAAGAAACTAGGACGTACGCGGCTGTCCTGACCATATTACAAATTGAAATGCCAGAAGGCCGAGATTGAAAATGTCGTTATGTATCGAGGAGAACTTTATTACCGGAATATTTTTTTATGTTATTAAAGACGTGTAATTAGTTTTGTGTTGGTGAACGTAGGCCGGATAGGTCTATCCATTTATCCTCGTCTACATTGTATGTATAACCTTATAACTGTACTCAAAAGCCGCTCTTCTCCTACAAGGTGAAAACACCAATCAACTTTGATGACCATACCCCCATCGGCCCGGCATTTTTGTAATAAAGTGTCAAATGAACAGGGATTCATAGAGTCTTTGATATGTAAATACAGTTATAAACTTCAATATTAAATATTACTTTATCATTTAATTTATGTTTAATAGGATTACACCAAAGACTGGCTGTCTGAAACTTAAAATACATTTATTATCAGTTTGTCCCTACTGATCAAGAATTGCAGAGCGCTATGCATTTAAAGTGGAAAACTTTAATCACTCTGTGATGAGAAAGTAAGAGTTGGTTTGTATTCTAAGTGTACATTTTTCAAAGAGAGATCAATAAGCAAGCAAACAAAAATACTCCGAAATTCGCAATATATGCACTTTGAGAATACAAAGTATTTTTTCCGTAGATCAGTGATAGTACTTTCAATTTTCTTTATAACCCTGATAATAGTGAGAAAACTCACATGAATCAAATCGCTATCATAAAGTTAATAGTAATTCAACTTTTTTTACCTCAGAAACAATGTAGAGAAAACGAAACGCTATAACTATTATTGTGTATATCTGCGGTATAGAAGTATTATAATTTAAATCTAACTTTGAAAGTAAGCAAGGAGACAATATTGTATAATAAATATATGGAAAGTGACATGGTGTGAAACGGACATATTGTATTTGCCAGAAATGTAATTAATTCTATGTAAGCTATGGAGCTAACTTTGGGAGGTTTTACGGCCAAGTGAGACGGTTTAGTAAAATTTTACGTTAGAGGGGTTACGAGAAGTCGTTAAAACTAAAAACAAGTTAGTAGCACCACCGTGACTGCGGCATAACGCGACACTTCGAGGAAACTTGTTGCAAAGCCAAGGAGGGCTACTAATACATTTTACAATAATAAGTAGTCGACAGTGTATGAGAGACAGGGCGAGGTGGAGCCCTATAAGTACACTGTGCCATGTAATTGTTAGGCAACTGCAAATCGTGAATAACAATGAATAACACATGTTTGTATCTCAGATTTTAGTTGATAGTTTATTTAAATTTATGCTACAACTTATTTCATTGTCTCCGAGATCTGTCACAACAGATGTTATATCCGTAGCAGAATAGGTCTATGTTACTGAGTGAAACGCAGATGGGAAACTTATTACATTACAGCGGCATGGTTGATTTAACGTGATCAGGACAGAATTGAATCTTCTCTTTCCGTTCCGGCTCGTGATTATAATGAGCTTCGGCCACAAGACAGCTCTCCCCCCCCCCCCTCCAAAGAGAGCCGCTTTTATATTTAGAGGTTATAGGCTTGATATCTCCCAACGCGGCTTTGATTTTATCTTCCATTGCTGTTTTACGCTTAAAATACTACTTAAACCGTGAGACAAAAAATATTAAAAACTTTACTTTATAGTGAAGATTTACCTCTCTTTCTGATATTTAAATATCGTTCATAGAAAGTATAGGTAGCCTATTAATTACTGTGATTTCGATATGCATTCAAGTTAAACGTTTTCAAATTTAACATTAAACAATTCCATTTAACAAGGTTATTTATATATCCAAATTATTAACAGAACTCTATACGTAATAAAGTAGATAGAACAACAATAAATACAACATCAGCGTAACACAGCGGTTGAAAAACATCTATTTAAATATAACAGTGATAGCTTTGTCTAATTCATTAAAAATGAAATATTTCTGTATTAATACGTTACGATATGTTATAGTAATAAAATAACCTAACAAAATGAAATTAAAAAAAAAGAAAACAGTAAAATCCAAAGTGACAAAAAGTTTTGTAAGCTAAATACAGGAAATCATACAGATAACAACATTAAAAGCAGTAGAGGTTTCTGTTGAATTCAAAATTGTTGTAAAAATATGAGAAAAATATTCAGAAAAAAATTAATTTTTAGACAGAAGACAAGAGTGGGGCTGCGGTACAGATAAGCAGTTGCTAAGTGACTGCTGGGTCGATAATATACATGTATAATTATTATGCTACGCGTGTTGTATATAGGGCAATATGGCATTTGTGTTTATATTGTTAAAACAAACCCACACAGGCTATACATATACACAGATCTGATAGTTTCAGGTAATGGAGCACACGGACAGTTTCCTACCCTCCCACATCGCACCGCTCGCTGACATGTACGAGACCTAGGACTTTAGCCCGGTGAAGCCTGCACAATATGGCCGTGGGCGCCCAGCTCGGGTTGGCGCGGCCTATCTCGCACACGCCATATCGGCTCTGCATTACGCCGTGTATTGATGGCTCCGACCGTATCTCTACATTGTGTAGCCGATATCCTTAGCGGAGACAAATACGCCCACCCTGGAACCCGTGTTGCGGCCATTGTGCTGTGGCCTGATTCCACTTGAATTCTAATCGAAAACAGTCTGCCAGTTTCCTTCGTAACGGATGGTCCTCATTTAAATATGGTTGGACGTAGGATTAAAGGTGTGATAGTTTAACTTTCAAAGCCGCTTTCGTCCATGCAGCTTTCCTTTGAACCTATTTTGTTTGAATTCGTGCAGAGATCAGATTACTGTTCGAAACAAGTATTGAATACTGCAATTGTTAAATTTACGTATCGAGAAATGAAATATGTTAAACTTCTTAAGATATTAAATCCTAAAATGTGTGCATACATCAACACAAAGGTATGAAATAAAACGCTGTAAGATATCCCATAACAAAGGTGTATTGAATCCTGTTATCTAAAATAAATGTTATACGAAGATCAGTACAACACACGAATTGAAACAACAAACCAAAATAGAAAAGTGCAATGATTTGTATTTTTGGTATGTTGTATTAGGCGAGTAGGCGGTTATAAAAAGAGTTTCTCCTTGATATATATATATATATATATATATATATATATATATATATATATATATATATATAATATAAACGTCTAAAGTCTAAATTAAAATGTTATGTCTATCTCTTTCTATATCTCGTTCAACACACAAGCCAAGAATCGTCTGTGTTAAGAAGAAATAAACGCCGATTGCTTTATGAACCGTTACTTAAACACGACTAATTGGCAAACAACTTCAGCAAGAAATTATGCGTCTACTGTTACAACGCATTTCGCTCAGACGCCGAGTTTGTTGCACCGAACTAGACATTGATTGCCCTTGACATTTCGCTAATCAGCTAACACTATACAGTATATAAATTGTACAATAACATTGGCTGTAGCACTTGTTCTTATCCACAGAGAAATTCTCTGTGTTAGATCCCAACTGAATAGAGGTTAAATAGTTACACTGGTACAACACGATTTTAGGAAATTCAAATCTACAATAACATTCACCTCATGTTTTTACTGCATTTTATTTCAAAGACGACTTCTTTTTAAGATCTGTGTTATGATTAAACCTACACACATTCATAAAATAATTCGTTTTGCACTTGATTTTCTTTACTAAATGAATACAAATTTAAATAAAATTATATTATAGTAAAAACTATTTCAGTTTTAAATACCTTTATACTAATGTATAGCACAATTCATCATGATCTGAACGGGTTTGTCCACACCAGTTTGAATAAGTAAAATATATATCCTTCCGATTTAAAAAATATCAATAAGTTGTCTTAATAATGGAAAAAAATGGTGTCAAAAGATTAGTTTCATCGACACAAATGCCCTTCCATAATAGTTTAAGCTCTATGTTCATGTGTTTCTACGCTTCTGTTTATGGATATGGCGACATATGAAAATAAATTCGTCATTTAGCATTATTGGGCTAATAGAGTCCCTTCGCATGGCTCATGAAGTGCACCAATCAACCATTATAATCTACCGAAAACTGTTTTAAGTTCATTTCAAGTCGTCAACATTGTTACTCTGAGTCATTCTAAAATACCTAAATAGACGTACAGGAATCGAATCAAGCACGTTGCTTACCAAGGAGTAACAAAAAACACTGTGCTCCTTTAAAGATTCTCTATCGTTTCTCTGTGTTTAAAACTTAGTATCCTAAAAAGTGAATACATTTTTAGAAGATAATAATTTCTGGAGTGCCGCAATTGTCTCCTACCCATAACACATAATTTCATAGGCAATGGGGAGAAGAAATTAACTCATAATTAACCATTGATTGGTATTACGGGTCGAATCCAATATCTACAAGAGATACCTTGGTAAATAAAAGTTTGGAATCGTAGAATATAAGTTTCTAATTACCATCCTGGGACTGTGTTGAGACGGTTATAGTTATTGATTATTCCCCAACCGTGAGTCAGGTTATGCATTTTTTAGTTACTAATCAATATTGACATGCACTAAAATAAGTTATAATAAGTTAAAATAAGTTTCATTAAGTTATCAAAATATTAAATGCATATATTGAGTTCCTAATGAACTTTCAGATAAACATTTAGTGGATTTGAAACAAATGTGGAGTCAATAACACAATCAGCAACTTTATCCAACCTTATTGTATACATAACTTTGCAAAGTAAAAAAAGAATGAACTAAGTATTGATCCCTGTGGAACCCCGAAACTCCACTTAGTGGCACGCGATACGCTTACCATAGACGTCAACTTGCTGAGAGCGATCATTAAAGTATGATTGGATGGAACCGTTCGTGCGGAAAACCTTTAATGCCGTAATGATGCAATTTGTAAAGTAATTTAAAATAAACATACAACCACTGTTTACTTTTACAATATGATAAAAGCTGATGGAAAATAGCAACTCTTCTATTTATGATTTTTATCATGTCGCTGCCCGTTCTTTATCTTGAAAACGTCCTTTCGTGTTGCTCTTAGGGGAGGAAGAAAGATTACTCAATACTTTTTACGGCAAATCATCTGTCAGGGTTCCAGTAACATATGACAGTATGTGAAGAACGCGGCGAACCGTGACCAAGTGGATTACACCCCTCTCGAGTCCGGATTATGGACGCCTTCTTAACACAACACACTCGGCGAGTGAGAGGGAAGTGTTGCGTGTAGCATTCAACTGAGTGTAGGCGGAAGTGCGCCATCTGTGAAGGCATTCACGTGCGACACCTTGAAAGTAATGTTGTGAGAGAATCTCTTAGGATATCCTGTAAAATATTGGCGTCAAAATGATATTTCGAATAACGGTTGTTTATCTTATAGCGCTATGAAATCTTTTTGTATATACTACTTGGTAAAGTACACATTTAGTAAATGTTGAAAATTATTGGTTCTCTAAATTGTAAAGTACATTTATTAATAATTTCCAGTAGAACATATTATGTGAACTTCTTTTATTTAAGGTGGTACTGAAAGTATTCTTTTGTCTGTGTCGTTGGTAAATAAAAAAACTACCGTACACTTACAAATGGAATTTACGAACGATCACTATGCAAAAGATATTGTGGAAGTTTTAAATCTGTTTCAATGACAAAAATACCATTAGAGGTATGATTTTAAACATAGCAGTTGAATAATATATTTAACAGTTTCAGTCTAGCCACGACTGTATATCTTACCTTAGTGGATCTACAAGTATAGATTGCCTAAATAATGCTGCAATCTACTGTTGTACACTACAATAAAAATAGCAACAAATAACTATGAAATACTGAACAACCCTGTGCTGTATAACTTATTCTATAAGATAACATACGTTTCAAGTCTAAAAAGTTGCTCATGAATTTCTTAACTCAGAGTTATAATATATCCTCTCAATTAAAAAATATTCAATAAAGATATGCTTATATTCGGCAGTAACTCGTTAAGGTAAGGAAGTTAGGCGTGTAAACTCGTCGTTCATCCAGCTTGAAAAGTCGTTGGAACGAAGACGATCGTTAGAAGCCGACCGAAGGCCGCGTTGTTTAGGAGCGGAACTGCTGAAAGTACGGTGATTGCCGCGTACACTCCACCTCAGACGTTATTTAACAAAGTTGAGCACAAAGGTGACATAAAGTTTGCATAAGATTCATTGTGAGCTCTGGAGCGCTCGACATTCCCTGTATCGTACTTCAAAAGGTGTTATAGAGCTAAAGCTTGTCAAGCTTCGCTACCGTACCCGTGTACGGATTTACTCAAAGGAATTTTCTCCGCCTCACACTATCGTAAACTTCCTGAAATTTACTGAATCATTAAAAGTTGTGTTCATTTTAGCTTTTATTCATGAATATTCGTAATTATCCATTAGTTTTAATGTTGATCTGAATGAATGTCATTCTAACACGAATCGTCAGTTTAGATGTTATAAGCTATGCATTAAATAGCTCTAATTTAATGATTATAGTCTGTTACTAAATGTGCGTTTACAACGTTCTAACTAAAACATAAAGACAAAAGAACAAAACCGTATAAAATGAATATAAAGGATTTATGTAAAGGGTGATTGTCTCAAAATACTATATACTATGGTTTTATATTTCTATAATCAGGAACGGACGAACAACCTTACTCCGCGTATCCTCTTTATGTCTGAGTCAATATTTTGGGATCGATATGTATGTAATCTCGATATTGTTACATCTTAACTAATATGTTTTGTATACCATTCTTTATGGACTAAATGTCTGCTTTGGATATCCATGATAGATTGTGATTGCCCCATGTAGCTGAGTTGGGAGGCTCTAATTTACAAAGGACTCCACCGCTCTACACACAGTCGAGTTATCGCTGTGGAAAAGATGACGTTATTACTGCCAACATCTGGTACAATTTAAACTTGAATTATTCGGAATAACTTATGGTTTCTTGCATTACGCGTTATCTAGTTCACTCAGATATTACGGATTAACACTGCATCTTAGTATAAAGTCATAGAATAGCTAGTATAAATAGTAAATTATTTTAGTCAATAAAGTAAAGCCTGACAAATAACTATTAATTTATTCTTTTTTAATAGGTATATCCTTTGAAACATCTTACCTGTCCAGGAACAAATGGTATCTATCCTGTTCGATGACGAGGATGTACAAGTGTCGGTATAGTACATGTTTGTATAGTACAATATTTACATAGTCAAAGACCTACTACACATACCTGAGTATTTGAACCTGCCCGATCAGCAACTAGCACCCAAAGTCCGACTCCGCCGTAGACCGTGTGAGTTACGGGCTTTCCTACATGACATTGTTAGAACTATTGCGATTAACTAATCCAACTATACTGTAAGCTCACTTACCATCAGCCCCTGCAGTTCTCTCGTAAGACGGTATCAAGAATAAAATAGTCATACACAGATATCACAATAATTTGTAAACAATATTCGAGTCAGTAAACACTCATATAAAATCAGGTGACAAACCAAATTGGTACAGTTCAACAGAAATGCATACATGGTAATGCCTCCGAAAGTAAAAGAAACTTACGTACATTAATATTGTGTCTTGTCTTTTTATTATATGAATGATAAAACCTCATCGTTAGGCTATAAAAATTAAAACATCAAGGTTTTAGTCAAAATTCGAAAAATATCGAAATCGGTCCTTAATTAACAAAGTTAGCTGAAGACGGAATTAAAGTACATAGACTTATTTTATGCAATACGAATCGTTTTCTCCCGACCAAAACTTAATCATTCATTTATTGCTTTTTTTAAACTGGTTGTCTTAACGTTGTTCACCTGTTACTCATGATAAAATAATCGTTTATTATAACCATTATAAAACAACTGTTTTAAAAACTTAAAGTTTAAATCAGTTTAAAATTACACATCTTTGTAATGAATGTATGTTGAAAACTTTACCCTAAGACATCTGAGAGTAGCGTAAAAATTACGTATACTAATGTACAGGCTAGGGTGTGCCAGAAATGAGCTGTGGTATTTCCACAGGCCAATAACCCTCCCCCCACCTCTGTCTTCTAACCGCCCCGACACCGCCTTCCCCCCAGGACTCAGGAGCAGGAGACGATCCTGTATCGCACAATTAATAAACTCGCAAAGGAAACTCCGCACAGCCGATATTGCTTCCCGGAAGCCACCCGGCTGGAATTTAATTTTGCCGCTTGTAAATAAGAACTTGTACCTCAGCTACCGCAGGTAAACAACAAATATTGCTGCACTTTTCTTTTATCTTCTTGTTTACTAAATTTTCTTCTTCCAACTTACATAAATAATATGATGAATATATTAACTGCAAATTACTAGTGAATTGCTCTAATCGATTTATTTCTCTACAAACATCACGGCAGTCGATTATAAACAACTTAGATTTTTATCAGTCTATCCGAAACAATCACATAGGTGACAAATCAAGGTTTCTCTCATGGCTATATATGACCATGGAATATTAGGAATCTATTCGTTCAGCAGTCGATGGTGCATGAACGGGCACTGCCAGGTGGTAGTATGCTAATAGACTGTTAGAAAAACAAACAAAGCTAAAGAATATTGTGCATACTAAAGTAATTGCATCAGTTAATGTTTATATTAATTTTTCGTTATTGTCTTGATATCTCACCTGAATGTATAATGAGTTATATCAAGTATTTCTGCCAACATATTAATTTAAATTGCTATTTGAAGTGATTCGTATTCCTGGTTTGTTTAAAATGAAACAATACAGGATCAAGTAACATTATTTGGCATGTACAAGTAACACGGGAAAGATTTTGTACGGTATTTAAATTTAAATATACTAATAAATTTAATGTATTCAAAACTCGACTTCCTTACAAACATCGAGGAATTAAACTTATTACGTGTCCTTTTCTTGCAACCTTTTCTGCAACCGCTCTTGAGAATATATATTTTATAAACTATACAGATAATAAAATTAAGTTTTAGTAAAAATATACTTTTATCTGTACATTTAAGCAAATGTTACGTATGGCGTGCTTGGTCAGTACTGTAATGCATATATAAAAGACAAATTTATTATCTAACATTTACTATACATATAAAAGGTCGTTATAAAACCCAAATTAGTTGTCTTTTGACAGCAGTATACTCAGACTGTGTAAGTGTGTGTGTGCGTGTGCGTGTGCGTGTGCGCGTGTGCGTGCGCGTGCGCGCGTGCGTGCGTGTGTGTGTGTTCAAGTTGAAGTTCCAAAATTCTTTATTCAGAAAACACAATACAATCATTTTAAAGATATAATCCTCCCAATGCACCTAACAGAGCGTGCGGGAGGGCAGTTGGTAACGTACACAAATGATGTTAAATACTTTATTTTTTTTCTTCACTACAGACTGCTCGCTTTAAATAATTTAATGCTGTCAAGTATATTATTACTAAATATATTAAAACTAAATAATTATAACAGGGTGTTAAGCAGTTATATATTAAATTCTATCCTAGCAGTCGGCTCTTAATGAGTTCAAAAGTTATCTACACTTAAAGAGTACTAAATAATTTAACAAATTCAAAAAAAATACATAAAAGTTCAACAGTCAGTAAACTCTCTAAATAAGACAACAGATAATACAACATAACTATATAAAAAAATTTCCAACACACAAAACTTAAACTTACCGAAACATCAACAATTATTATGTGGTAGGATGTTTATGTACCAGGGAATGAACTTTTTAAATTATATAACAGTCAATAAACTATAGTACGTAATAATATATATTGTATATAAATAACAAATCTTATAAACAATAACGTAATAATAATAATAAATAACAAATCCGATAAACAATAATATAATATTAAAAAATAACAAATGTGATAAACAATAATATAATAATAATAAATAACAAATCTGATAAATAATAATGAATTAATTATCAATAATAGTAATAAATAAAAAATAAACTAATAAAATAAATAAACAAAGAATTGAACGCACAATATTGAATAAAAACACCTTACTTTTGATAAATACCGATCTTTGATCATTAACTACCTTGCAGGGTTTTTACATATTCTATAACCTTAACTTTACTCTAGATTTTTTGTCAAAAATAACACTTTATGTAACAGGCAATAAACTTTTTAAACGATATAACAGACAATAAACTATAGTAAATAATAAATAACAAATTTGATAAACAGTAATATAATAATAATAAATAAACAGCCAACTAAAGATAATAAATTAAACAAAGAATTTTACGTTCAATATTTAATAATATGTGTGTGTGTGTGTGCGTGCGTGCGTGCGTGTGTGGGCGCGCGCGTATGTGTGTGTGTGTGTGTGAAATTTCAATAAACATTCAATCACAAAAAGTACTTGCTCCACCGGGACTAGAACCCGGATCGGAAATTACAATGACCAAAGATGTACATGTTTCGACATATTTCTTTCATTGGGGAAACAAGGAAAAATTAACTTTATAAATTACAACAGTTTATAAATTAACATTTTGGCCATATTTAATTAGTCATCTCAACAAGGCAAACTTAACTTTGCCATCGGAAATATAATTCAATCAAACAAAAAATGCTCATAAACGTTGAAAGCATACAAAATTGCTTGTAAAACTGCTAGGACCTTTATGGATTTTAAAATATGTTGTTTCATTTAAGTAATACCGGCTGAAAAATGAGTTTTATTATTGTACTTTAAATACATAAAATAATAATTTTAATGCTCTTTTTGTGCTCTAATCTTGTAACATTTTAAGGGGTACCTGGATACGATTTTTTGGGCAGTTCTAAACCTATTTTTAGCTAAATATCATTATTACGTTTAAAATGGTGCTTCCACATAAATCAACTTTAACGGACCAATTTCTCATAGTTGATTTTTAATTTATTATTTATTGCTTTATAAGTACCTTTTTACCGAGTAGGTTGTCATTTAAATTGCGTTTATTTGAGAAATTGTTCTTTACATCGCACATTGAAACAAAGTGCCAATTGAGCTTTGTAATAAATACCTCACAAGAAACTATTGATATTATTGATTTTTACTATTTGCTATATAAAAATCAAACAGTTCCAGGTAAGGGTTTTAGTACAAACATATCACGAATCCGTCGTATGAAAGAGAAACCTTGAACTTAAAGAATAACACAGGGAGGAAATTCACTGAAAGTAGCTGCTATGAACATCGTAAAGCGCAAAGAAATGCTTTAATAAAAGTTGTGCTGGGTAGTTCTGCATAACGTTTGCATAAAGTTGGCATTCTGACGCGAGAAACATCCAACAAGTCTTTGAGAATTAGCGTTTCGTTTTAACTCTTCCTTAACTACGATAATTGTAACAATTTACGTTGTGATATAAGTAGCCTAATTATATCACATTTCTGGAATACAGGTAGAGTCAGTTGAACTGATTTGTCATTCAAGCATTTATAATAAAAATGAACAGTTTCCATGAAAAACGCATGTCTTTTATGATATTTTTGTTGCTAGTAGACAAAGTACTCGCAAGTTAAACTTACCGCAAAAATTATAGGCTATAACAATTAAATTAACAGTTTGATCTATTTCTCACGATTTCTTGAGATTACGGATACTAAAATCAAGAAACCGATACAAGTATATCGACCAGCATGTATATTTGAGTCGTGTGTTTTATCAATCTGTAAAAATAACCGAGGTCGGAGGACAGACAGAGAGTTGCTGTACATAAAAACAACTACAACAAATTATTTTTGCTGGGTTCGAGCGAATAGATTAATATGTAAATCACAGTTTTTGAACAAACAAAGATGTCATAAACTTAACCTAACCACAAAGAGTTATTTTCTATAAATATACTATTTAATGTTTAACATTGTATTCTATGTTACTATCGAATAATTAAGTATTACTTGTAAGGAGTAATTTCCTACTGTAAAGCAATTTCAACTACAAGGAAAGTGCTTTCTTGAGCACATTGTTGAAGCGGTGTCAATCCCCGAGTGATGGGAAGGTTTATTATACAGAACACCGCCAAGTAATACAGTGGCTGACGGTACCGCTCTAATCCTGTACCCCGACATCCCTCCGTCCGTTGCGCCGTCTCCAGACTTTCATCTTCAGATCCCTGGGGAATGTCGTCTATTGATGGATACAAATACACATCACAGAGACTTCTGAAACATCTGTCGTCGCACAAACTGAACATTGCTAATGCTCGTATACGATTCAATTTTAGCAACAGTCGTAAAGAAACAGTTGTATTTTCAAGTTATACTCTCATATTATCACTAATCGATGTTTGAAGCAAGTTCACAATTATTAAAAAATATTTTTGTTTTTGCTCTAGGAGCTAAGAGACTACTTACAACATTGCTTTCAAAATGACAAACTTTATTTGACATTTAAAATGTTTCCTTCTAATTGGAAAATATTGCCGAACACGCAGAATGTATTATTAAAAGTATTTATTACCACTTGACTCTAGAATTTTCCCATGCTTTGACTTGATAAAATAGTGGAGTGTAAACAGTTTACGGGTTACAGCCACACTATCGAGTGGCTGGTGACACGATGGAGTGGCCGGCCGACACGTTGTGTAAACTACTGCCACTTGAAGTCCCGGTGTGACGACAGTTTACAGCCTGCAGCGTGTATGGTTTAAGTAAACTCTGATAGTAGGTGCAACAATTTTCTATTAAGGAAGAAACTAAATATAAACTAAGCATTTGTGTTTTATTTTTTGGACAGTCCAATATTACTTAATATTTTAATATACGTGATTTAGTAACATCAAATTTGAAGTTTAATTACTTTTAATATAGATGCTGAGTTCTTTTCATAGGAGAATGGGTATTTTTCCACTCGAAACCTTGGAAGTACATCAGAATTTGGGATAAGTCTATAAAACATCAAAGACACTAGTAGTAATTCTAAGGTTCTCTCCATTCTTAGCTAATTGGTGCTTTTGATAGAACCAATTTATAGAAAGTAGCCCATATTTCAATCGTTATGACATGAGCAACTTTAATTTTCTAATTCCAGTTCAAAGTGCTGAAATTTAATGTTGATATGATAATACATATTTATACATGGATTTATTTACAATTTTTGGCATCGTAGTTGTCATTTGGCATATAATTTACTTTCTGCTATCAGGGGTTCCTCCCTCATAAACAACTTGCATATGTCACTTCACGGTTTCCCCCTTCATTTCTCGCTAGTAGCTACGCCCCTGTTCATATCTAACGATAAGATGAGATCAATGACTATATTTGTTATAAGCGAGGTTTAAAGACAATATTTTTACAACTTATACACTTGTATGCACTACCTCGAATGCCATCTGGGATGTGTGTGGTTCCTTTGTATTGCTGAAAGGGAGAAACAATCTACACAAACTGATCCACTATCGTGAAACAGGGAAACGTTTCCAATTGGCTATCATTGAAATATGTAACCGAGGCCTTGAAATAAAACTACATTTGTTAGAGCTAGAGGAAGTCCATTTCAACCGGATGTCAACTAACAAGTTCAAAGGGTTTGGATATGAAAATGAGCTAGTCAGTAAAATAATTAGATCTTTTATGAGTATGAGTCATAAACGGAGTAATAACTCCCTCTGTTAGATTTACGATAATTTTTTTTGTTTTTCATTTAAATTTATGTATAGCAAAATTAATGCACTTATTTGAAGAGCTGTAGTATTTATATCTTTATTTTTTATTAAGAACATTGCTTGTCAGTTATATCCTAGACATATTCAGCGCTCTATACTCTATACTCTATACTATACTCTATACAATGTATATACTGCAGTTACATTATGTGCAGAAATAGTGTATTCTGCAGACATATACGAGACACTCTGTAGACTCGTCGTCTGAGGCACGTTACAGACTCGTACGAGACGCTCAACTACATTGAAGGAAGAGTGACTCATGAGTATCAATGTGGGCCAGTGTATATAATGAGCTCATTCGACGATATATTGTGATGTATGAGTCATTCATTAGTCTGGCGTTCAACCTATCATACGTCTCTCTCTTCTACTTTCAACTCAGGATCATATGTTACCTAAATGTGATCCTCTACATACGTTTTACAAGTGTGCCATTGATAATTTATTTTAATATTTATTTAATTATTCAATCTGTAATATTGCAGTGTATTACAGAACGATGCATATCATACTGCTATGTCTGCATATAAAATCCTATACAGTTCTAGATCTTATAATCTATAAAAGTTATTAAATCATACAGTTTTAACTAATTAAACAAAAAATGTCATTATGATAATTTTGTTTCAGGTTTGTACTGCACTTTTTAACACTGGATGACGTAAGTAATGATCTGTTTGAAAATAGTAACATATTTTCAACATAATATTTATTTCTGTATGTGGTACGAAAACAGCGGAGATTTTACAAATGAAACTATAATTATTTTCACGAAACTGATAGGATTACTTCATTGTGTTTATTAATTTTTTTGTTCAAATATTATTATATTTTGCTAGTCCAATATACATTTCCTTTGACGATTTTACGAGTGAAAACTGCATTTATACACAATAATAATTCCAGGCAGATAAGGACTAAAGTCGTGTTCAGTAATTGTGTGTTGATATCATATAGTGCCATATTATATGAGTTACTGACATATAAACCTGATAGAAATCCAAAGTCATATAGTGTAGTAGGTTTATACATATCATATCATTACTTTTTATAATAATAGAGACTACTATTTTATTTCGTAATCAATTGAAACATACCAAGTGGTCACAACAGTCTATTATGAATTATATATGCTCTAATGTGTTTTCTCATGAAACGATACATTACATTATTAAACAATATTTCATAAACACATAAGAAGTTCTCAACTCTTTAGTATAAATTTCTCATATAAAACTATTTTAAATGGGGCCCAAGTTAAATGAAATATATAAAAGTGCAACCGAAGCGAAATAACATCCATGTAAGCATCAGTCCCCCACATGTAGTTGCTGAGCCAGACGCCCCAGATGTATCCCGCTCCCTTCCTCCCATTCCGAGATATACTCTGTATTTATACCGTAACTATATTTATGACCCAATATCCGGCTATAAATATTTAACAGTCGCAATAGCGGACGCTCGGAATCTGAAACTTAGCCCAACAGATTACTTTTTTAATGACAATTCTACGTCTAGACCGTACAACAATTTTAGCTATGGTATACATTTATTAACGATAATGTAGATTTAACGAAATACGTTATGCGGATTAAGTTGTTTATTTTAAATACTGGTGGGCAATGCTTACACCATACGTTAAATACTATATATATGTAAATACAAAATATTTAGGTATTACATATCCAGTTACAATTATACTGTTGTGCTTACTTAAGTATAAATGATTTATATGCATAAAGGTAGACTGTAATATTGTAGACTTCACTTGAATTATTGTTCAAAAGTTACTAGTGGAGAGTGAATAAGTTTATAGAATCATTTCACAGCATCATTATTTCTGTGTATTTTGGGAGTAAAATAACTGAATAACTGAACCTTACTCTGTGTTTTTGATGCGAAATTCCTCTTATTTTGAAGACGTCATCTTTAGCCGTTTACCTCACAGTTCACGTGATATAATTGTGACCATTGTCACAATTTATTTTAAGACCAATTGTTTTGAGGTTTAATATTTTTAGGTAAAGAACTAGCAACTTCTTAAAATCGTTCATTTCATCCCTTTGGTCGCTTTGAATCAATATTAAATTCATTATAATTCTCTCATAAAACAAATTAAAGATAGTCGAACTGAGCAACTAAAGTAGGTTGTATAAATAAAATTAATGGAAACTAGTTTTTGAATACATTAAAATCCTGTTTTTGTTCGTGTCCCAAGACCCGGTTGAATCCTAGCCGTGTCTCTAAGAGAGTGTTCATTTCTATAAAATTCTTATACCTAATAGTCAGCAACACGTCTGTAACTAACACACAGGCACATATACAGGATAGTCGGCCATGGCTTTTATAGGGTTGATATAAAAATGGGAGTCACAGGTGGATAATTTACAACTTAATTTATATATTATTATATTTTAATGTACATACGTGTTGATATTTTTTCTTCAAATTATTGAAACATGCTGTAAATTTATGTAAACTTGTATATTTATTTCAATTGTTATGCATTGGTCACGGTTTTCATGACCTGTGAGACGCCTTAATGAGGTTAACAGTCAAACAGAAGTCATCGGTGATGCGCTTGTTTCGCCAAAATACAAAATTCCTTAGTCAGAATCGTCGAACGCGTTAGGAAATATAAAATTGTGACTTGTTACCAACTTGTAACAAAAAAAAATAAAATAAAAAGTAAACAGCAACGTTTATAATGTCAAAAGTTTTAAGATAGTTCGTTATGAACATGAAAAAAATGATATAATCTATTCATTTTATATAAATTTCCATAGTTTATATTCTGAGAACAAATTTATACTTAAAATATATCACATATCGACGTTAATTGCAAATTTAACAACCTAACTAATTGACAATACTGTTGTTACTTGAAGAAAAGATTGTAAAAATGAACAATAAATGTACCAGACTACACATATCCCTAGTTTTAAGTACATTTTCACTAAATTAGTGTGTATTTTGTTACTAACCGCCAACGAGGCGGAGAGGTGAGGTGTATTTGTTTACGTGCCACACTAACATTTACTGGTTGGCTCCATGTGTCAGTGTATGTATAAACGTTACAGTTTGGCTTGCTCCCAAGCGTCGCCGACCGTTAACTCCTGCACCGCCAGCACTACTCCCACCTACTTTACTGCTTATTACCGTCGCGGCTCGGCCCCGGCGGCCGCTTTTATCTTTTTGGCTAAGCCCACCGACCGTTCAACTTATCATCCTAATTAGGCCGTAAAAGTGATCGTTTAAAGTGCAGCGTTCCAGATATACCATACTATTGTAGCATGTTCGTAACAAGTGTTTCGTATAACAATAAAAATATTGTAACCTGCCAATGAATGCGGAATTACTTTGTATTTTGTTAAGCCATCTAATCTTTTAGACAAGAAACACAAATTTTGATGATATTCCTGAATAATACGATCAACAATGACCATAGACACCATCAGGCCGGTACTTTGGTAAACAAGATGGCGGTCTATGTCTCAATTAGAGAAGGTGATGACAGTTGAGATACTTTTATACGTTGTTGAGGAAATCGGTCTGGAGCTTATTTATAAGTTCAATGTTGAAGACAGACCTTAGTTTTTAGTAGTTCACGGTATTGCGGAATTTATCGCCTCAATGTGCGCAGTTTTAGGATAGTTATAAGCAAGTCTCACATATTGTAGGCTAATTAGGGAAATCACAATATAGGTTCTTCTAGTCATCCACTTCATTATAAAGTAAGAAGATTGGAATTATCAACATAGAGTTAGGAACAGTTAGGGTCAGACAGAACATCCATTTAAACATACGAGTGTTCGATGACCAGCGGTACTTCACGTTTGTGACGGTGAAATAGAATATCTACTTATATCTGGAGAGTAGATGTAGATATTTAACTCAGTATACGGTATTAAGTTGATCACCAGAGCTTCAGATATTGTAAGAGTCAGATATACCATGACGGTTACCGTAGTATCAGGGACTGTGAGGGTCAGATAAAATATCCTCTTATCCTTACGTATGGTGATTACCATAGCTTCAGGGATTGTCAGGGTTAAATAGAACATTCACTTATTAGAAGGAATATGGTATTAGATTGGTCACCAAAGTTTCAGAGACTATGAGGGTCTAATAGAACATTCACTTATTCACCTACAAATGGTAGTATGTTGGTCACTAGAGCTTCAGAGACTGTGAGGATCAAAATAGAACATTCACTTATACCTACACATGGTAGTATGTTGGTAACCTCAGCTCCAGGGTCTGGGAGGAACATATAGAATATTCACTATATATATATATCGTATGGGGGACAAAGGCAGCTATCCATAAATTATGGATAATTTATGGAAGATTCACTTATTTATACTTAATAAGAGTATGATAGTTATCAGAGTTTCAGGGACTGTGTGGTCAGATAGGTATCTGTATTCACCTTATAATTCCTTAATTTCGTAATTGCATTCTGCTCTCCTAGTTGTTACCTTCATTGTTGCAAAAATGTTGTATTGTAATCCCTCTTTAGTAAGCAACTAACAGAGGAACAGGTTTTATTTTGATAATATGTCGTTGTCCGTTCGTCTGTCCGTTTGTTCCATAACTCTTGATAGAAAGATCCGTCTCGAAACTTGGTAAATATGTTCCTCTAGATCCTGGGAAAGAAACTGTTGATGTTGGGGACAAAAGGTCAAATGAAAATCCGTCTGTTTATTTACCCATTTGCGCAATAATTCTTTATATACAAATCCTAGAGACTTAAAACTAGATACATATATTCATCCTGGCTATAGAGGATTTTTAGATTAAAGTTTAACATGTGGTCCATCCGTTAGCTTGTGAGTCTGTGCAATAACATTGGTAGAAAGGTTCTAGAGTCTTTAAACTAAGTACGTGGTTTCATTTTGGGATGAAAAGGTAACAGGGCAGTAAGACCAACTGTCTGTCCAACAGTGTAATAGCCTTTCTTTGTTTTTTTGTGTCTTTCAATAATTCGTTGTATCGGTCTATTTGGATTTGATATAAATAGTTAAGGTGGGTTTAAAATACGAAGCTTACTAAATATCTAACTAAACTATCCAACTAAAATTTATCTCCGCTTTATCACTTTTAATTGTGGCTATGAATATTGTTTTAATTAAAACAGTGAAATATTGTTACAATTACTTTATGCCATCTTATAAAATTTATTTGGTTGATATTGAGCTGTACTGTAGATATTAGGCATGTCATAAGGATATAGTATTATATAAGGAAACCTACTGGGCCACTTTACAGTGTTGATCGTAATTTATTAATATATACTTACTGAAAGCCACTGAGCGCGTCAACACCCGTTGTCTTCTCTTGAGGCCATAGACAAATTGAAACGTTCGCATCAATCGAAGCTAAATTGTAAGTTCGAGTTTATTTAGTTCATTTCCACTGAAAAAAACTTCCACTATGTGTAAATAGTTTCTACTAATTTTAATGTTTCATCTCTGGTCACAAAGACTGTAATTCATTGTCTTTAATGTCGAATTGTCTTTGGTATTCATAATAAGTGCAAAAGCTACGCGCCCCAGAGCGTGGTTATTCCTCTAAAATGATCAATATACTCGTACACTTATGAAAACTTGTTGTAAATGAACTTTGTGAGAGATAATTTCGTAGTAAAACCGTTTTCCTGATGGAGAAATATTGGAGTTTGAAGCGGTCGCAGAAGACCATCTATATTCCATAACCAGGCTAGTGAAAGGTTTACGACACGACGGGACAGGTCGACTACAACATGTTGTATAATTCCCCAGTATATGTCCGTGTCAGCCAGTGCGGGTGTTGCGGTGGCACAATTTGTGTATTGTGTCGACACAATTTGTCTCCCCACACAATGCCGGACACAATCCCGTCGACAGTTGACATCCATCACCGGCTCCGGCTGGAGGAGAGCCCGCTTCTTGGCGGTCGTTTACAAGGTGCCTCCCTAGGGCCTCTGGTATTCCTGATGGCGTTATATATGCCTTGTCCTCGCTGATGGAGAGTTGTTGTTCCTCGATGTGTTTGGGGAATAAATATTAAAGAAATATAGAAGCCCGATGTACGCAACGGATTTCCTGGTTTATAGGTGATGTGACATTTAATAATCAACAAACTTACCGATATCCGGTTGAATAAAAATTGTATGTGGGTTAAAAATCAATGGAAAATACTATTAATAAAATATTTAGTAATATTATACATGTGTATGAGAACATGTAATCTTTTTATTTTTTAGAAGCAACAGATAGTTTTATCCAGTCCGAATGATAGTCTTCTACAGTAAAATCTAAAACTTTAGGTACTTATTTCCCTCATAATTAACAATTTATAAGTTCCATAATTCAATACTTGCAAAACGAGTAAATTGTTTTTAATTTGTAACATTAAAACTGTTAAACTTGTGCGAGAAATTGTTGGCCAGATTAAATGTATATTTAGCCAATTATTTTAAAATGTTTGTCTCAGTTCTACAAACAATGTTTATGTGTGGAGATACTGTTTTACTCTTTGTTTAAGTACGGAGCGGAATAACAAAAACAACAAAGGCTCGATAAAGACTAATGGATCTAGGGTCGGGTTTGCATCGGGAACATTGAGAATCAGAGCGACCTATGAATAATTCATAAGTGATTCTAAAAGCGCGGTCAATTTATTTATAACATTCGGGACACTTATTAATATTCAATAATGATTGACGTAGGATGAGCTGGTGTGAGACCATTCCAATTATATGTATGAATACCGATCATTATTCTTCTTAAAGTACATATACAAAATTGGTGTTGCTACATAGCCGCAGGACTTTCTTATGTTTATGATCAGGGTGCTGCTGGATACACAAATTGGAAGATGACTTTGGCATCATTTACTTAAAACGTCGCTTTACAAATATAAACACGTATTGTTGTAAATAATATATTATTATATATCTATATTAAATTGTAAAAATGATAACAGATTAGACTGTACGTTTCTTATAAAATTAATATTCTGTTATATACCAACTAAAATTTTTCCAGTAAAACTATTATGTACATTACTTATTTATCCATACTTCCGTAAAACATCGTTTCCACTAACCGATTTGTTACGAATTTAAATACAATTAGCTACATTTTTTAATTTTAACGCCAAGATTACAAAATTGTATAGCCTCATAAGTTTTTAATTTTAAGAAACTTAAACTTTAAAATGTTTTTATTCTTAGCATTTTCATTTAAAACGACAAAGATGAAATCTGAAATCGACTGTGGTAATACCAATATTATTGTAACGTCAATACTCATTAAATAGTATTTCATCTTATTATTGTTTACTCATAAGAACGTCTTACCATTTTTTTAAATCAGAAAACGGTAGCAATCTTTATTTAGCTTCAATCTTAAAAAGCATTTCATTAGAAATATTGTTCTTATTCTTTCGATATTATGCTGTAGAGTCGCTCAAAATACAAGGCTGAAGTGGCTTTAGGAATTTTATAAGATCTTCTACCTTCACAAAATTCACATTTCAGCTACACACATTTTTACATTGTTAGCTTCTATTCCTCATCTTTCATAAAGAATTATATTTTTAAGTTTGTGAGTTATTTTACTTGAAGCAATTTTTTTACATGTTATTGTAAAGTATAACTATGTTAACAGTTTACATGTTTCTGTACTCAATTATTGTAAATTTACTGTATATGGTATGAGGTTTAATGGTAGAGAGGGCTCTACAGCCCTAATTCCGCCTCTTTAATAAGGCATTTTTCATTTAATATTAAATTTATTTCAATTCACAAGTTGTTTTATCCCTTTCTAGGCCTCCGTTTCACCGTTATAATAGCAGTTGTTCTGTTAACTCTAGATGGGTAACAATTAGGGATTTCTATGATATGCAAAGTATTGTCTTTACAACGCAAGGAAAACTTTTGAAATTGGGCTCCCAAGGAGGGAATAGTTTAACAGTTTCAGTTCTGGTGTCAGACAATGACTCGCATAGTTTTTAGAAAAATTACTAAATTTGGTTAATTGGAATCTTTGGTTGAAAAAAATTCTCCACTAATATATATATATATATATATATATATATATATATATATATATATTATATTATATTTTACTACCTGCGATTTCACACACACACACACATATATATATATATATATATATATATATGTATATAATATTATATTTTACTACCTGCGATTTTATATATATATATATATATATATATATATATATATATATATCGGGTAGCATGCTCGCCTGGCTGGTTAGAGACAAGGGTTCAAGTCCCAGTGGAACAAGCACTTTTTGTGATTATAAATCATTATTGAAATAATGAAATTAGGCTATTGATAATTATGCAAATTTAATGAATGTTTAAGTCATTAGATAAGTATTTCGTCTTCCGATTATATGTTGGTTTGATTATGTAATTACATCTACGACAAAAACTGTCACATAGTAAATAATAGATTCGTTAAAAGTAAGGGCTCTGTGGTGTAGTAGTATCACGCTCACCACCGGCGGAGCACGTATCATTTATTGTGTATGTGTGTGTGTGTGTGTGTATAGTGTTAATAAACGTAACATTTCGAGGTCGATATAGGTTTCAGAGGCCTTGAATGCTGAGGGTTGATTTTTCCATAAATGTAGGGAGAATGTTCCCTCGATTGCAAGGGTATGGTGTAGTGAGGGGGGGGGGTGATACATGTCTTCACCGCCCTAACCGCGACTCCAAGGTGCCACTTTAACGATAATAGCCCATTGATGAAGGGGACTCACACCCCCGCCCCCGCCATCCTACCCCACCCACCTCTCTCTCTGTAATGTGCCGCTTTTTCCATCCTATTGTTGCAGCCAAATCTTTCGTTAAGGCACCCTATTCTTCTTTTGTTCAGTTGTACTGTCTGATTCTCACACCCCGCCGTGCCGCGTAACAATTATTCAAGTGGAAGTGTCGTGGGCTAAGTGTATATTTAAGGTCAATTTTTTCTTAACTTTTGAGAAGACAATAGCGTTTCTCACTTTAGAAAGTTTACAGATATTTTACAGTTGAACCGTTCAGATATTTCAGATAATAATATAGCCTTGACAATTTAGGGATATTGTGTCAGAAACTTACCAGCAACTCAGTGTATAGTATCATCAGTTTAGCATATAGTTATACCACTAGACATATGGTATTGCAAGCGTCACATAGAGTATAGCCAGTTTCCCATATGGTATCTCCAGCTTAACATGTACTATGGCCAGCTTCACATGTAGTATTACCGGCTTCATAATAATAATAATAATTCTTTATTGCAGTAAAACAATTAACAAAATTGCGTTGCATCATTTCAACATATTGTTTAAAAAAAATCTATAAACTAAAAACCTACCTTATCATAGGCACAGTCAATTCCACATACTAAATAGTGAACCTAACAATATATTTTATTTTGCAAGTTTTGGATATCAGAAAAGGATAAATAAAATAATAATAATAAAGTGCTAATTTTCATCCCAGCGGCCCATCCATCGTAAACTCATCAATGGAGTAAAATGCCTTTGACAACAAAACGTGTCTTAATCGATATTTGAATTGTTTGGGTTCATTAATTCGTTTGATATCTCCAGGGAGCTTATTGATGGCACACCCATTTGAGATGGCAAGTGTTCACATAGTGTCTCTTGCTACGCATATACAGTAGTATAAGGAATTTCGCATATGGTATGGCCAGATTCGAATATGATACTTTCAGCTTCGCATTTGGTGATCTGCATCAGCGAAGCAAAGATGTAGCTGTCTTCAGGCGAATATATTTTATTGTTATCTGCAATTATATCTGATTCCATTTATTTTTTTAATTACAACTACACTAAATGTGGTGAGTGGAAAGTCCGTTGTCAAATTTTCAGATACTATTCTGAAGAACAAGAGTTCAAAAATTAATTCCTGTAAATTATCACTCGACAAGCCATTTATAAAATGACATGTACTCATGCTTCAAATTCAAATAGAACCATACAGATACTGTCCTATAATTAAGTGTTTTACGTTTAAGTAATTTTGTGTTTTGTTTTTGAGACAAGTGGTTAAAATAGCAATAACAGTGGGATATCCCCTTGTTTGTAGATTTTAAACACAAATATATAGATATTCTCCTCTAAGACCGCTAAATGAAGTATTTCCTGTCCGAGTCCTTAAGAACTATGTGAATACTGCTGAAAAAGTCAATTCATCGGTTACTTTAAATTATAAATACATTTTGTTCTGAAATTTAACACTTTTGATCCAGATGAATTATTAAATGCATATTTAACGTTGAATATTATTTTGGAAATTAATATAAAGTTTTAAGGATTAGAGAAGCGATGTAAAATACTTGCTACAAAAGTTTCCAAAATACATTGAGTAAACAAAAGAGGGTTATGGAAATCTAAAGAGGAAAGGCGACAAAATATTACCTTAAGCCTGAGATCAAAATCCTCCTCGTATATGGGAGTAGTAGGGGTTAATGCAGGCGGTATTTTTGAAGACGTGACTTATAAAACAGTTGTGAAATATTATAGTTTTGTTGTTTGCTCCATCACCCATCACTCTTTATTCAAGAGCCATTTTATCTTTGAGTAAAACTAGCATTAACATGAAGTGGAAAAAGCGTGTTCACGTTTCATATTTTCAATTTACATATGAAACTTCTTAAAAATTGTTATTTAATTTTAAAATTTTCGAGGTTTCTTTGCTTTTCTAGATATTCTAAAACTGCTAACATATTAGCAAGTTTTAATCGTTTGTAACATCGAGTAATACATTATTTTACAAGAAAATATATTCCTCTTTTTCATTTCTTCCTTGTATTTGCTATCACTTTACCATCAATTTAAATCAAATATAATTACCTTGCAACAAAAACAATCTTATTAAAACATTGTGTTATTTTCAAGAAGAATGGGTTTTAATGAATTGTAAAACATTAGAATATTATTGCGTTACATCTCCTTAACTATTATTTTTTATTCCTTAAATCTTATTTTTAATTTCACAAAATCTGCGTACATTTTAATATGAAATGTAAGTTTGTTCTCCATACTTAATAACTTAATAAGCCATTGTGTTTACACGTAATTGCTATACTAAATATTATATTCTGATTTGAGTTACTTGAGTTAGTTATGATATTATAAGCTTTATACGACAACAAACCCTATTATTAGTGTGACTAGTATGAACTAAACAGAATGTATTTTACTTCACACTATTACGGGACTAAATTTATACTCTACAAATTTTCCGTTTAGTCGGTAAAGACTCATTAGAATTTAAAGACCTTATGGCCGTTATTTATTTTTAGAGATGGCATTACATAGTTTTATTAAAAAAAATATTTTACTCCTAATTTTCAATATTAATACAGTCAAACGACTTCCTAGAAATTCAACACAACTTAATATACACATAACAGTTTTGTTTACATGAGCAAGAGGGCATATTTTACAACTTTTAACAAACGTATTTCATATGATTAATGATAAACAAAACAGTTAATAAATAACAAAATTCATGCTTTTCATAGTTTCCTTCTTTGTTAACAGAACACTTTAATGCCCTATGTTTTAAAACAAAATAGTTATTATGTACGCAGATCTTCAGTGAATAAAACTTTATTTATTATTACTATTACTTTCCAAATTATTAAATTAAGACTAAACATTGTAATTAATATTAAGCTGGTATACTATACTTTGTGAAGAATTACAAAGTTGAATTACCATATTATGTTTAATAACCTTTAAATTAAATTAGAGTTTTCTATGAAGATATATTTTTAGCATGACTGATTCGCAGAAATTGACATATCTAAGAATATATCAAATCTTTATAAAACTTATCTTTAGTTTGTATTAATATCTTCTTTTTAAACTGCTAACTTAATTTTAAATAATGTACAGAACTTTGAAAGATACATTTAAAATGTAAATATTTTCATATTTTAAGTACTTCATCTCTTAAAAAGTTAGCTGTCAGTCCTGGACATTTCTTCTTATTTGTGCAAGTAGAATATATAATCATGTCTGTAAGAAAACAGTTTTAACTTATAAACGTTTTGTCATTAAAATATTTTATATGACCTTCAACTACAAAAATTATAATTGTTATATTATGGTATATAATATTTTTTATCAGCATACTTTAAATAAGTTGGATTGTTTTACTGAAAAGTATTAAGGAAATATATTAAACAAAGAGAATAAGTCAAGGAGATTCAAACACAAAATATGGAGGAAACAAAAATTAATGAAACTACAGTTACATTTATAATGAAATATCATTTATACCACTTTATTTATGTGATACTAGAAAAGATAAGAAAATATAGTGTTTTTAAGAGCAACAAAAATAAATCACTGTAAATTTAGTACTTCTTTAGTTTGTACATTACAGTACATTAGACTTTTTGATACTGTTTGAATTTATTCATTGTAATTACTGAAATCCTGACTATTTAAAATCGATCGTTTATTTAATATATAATATTATTACTAAGTAGTGATACTGTGACCTTAACTAAAAGTATTTCATTGATACTGTTCCTGTTTAATTTTATTCACTTCTATCCGTAACGCAGATAGCAACAGTTATTATTATAACAAGTATTTGGCGAGTAACTGTACTGCAGTTCAATGGCACTTGTGAAAAACAGCTGATATTAGCCGTGATAAAACCACAAGTAGTTCCCCAGTAACAATCATCCTATGCGCACATTTATCCTTAAAATATGTAGCTTGGTCTCAGGTTGGGCTTGAAAACGTTATTGTTTGATTAAGATTCTGGAACGTACACTAAGTATTTATTTTTATGTCTCAATCTTTATGTAAGGAATAGCATTAAAAGCAACTATCTATTTTGAGATTTCAATTCGAAGTTCTTTCTTGCAAAGAATTATTTCCTACCAGTGTGTCCTTAGAGAGCTCTCCGCACCCTCTCCCTAGCCGGTGTTAAAGAAATCCTCCAGTAATCCTCAAAACGAAGGGATGAAGGCGTTTTTACCGCGCCGTCACACTTCTTATATATCGTCTGACAGTTATTGATGTCTAATAAACTCTGGAACCAATCAATTGTTGAATTGGGTACTGAAGCCTGGGTATAATAGGGGATACAAGAGTAATCCTTGGGTCCAGAATGTGCTGTAAATTGTAAAGGATCGTGGAAAAAGAATAAAATTGGATAAAGACTAGTAGTTTTTTTTTTTAATAAAACTTAATAAAACTATGTTATTTACTCTTTTAAAATTAAACTTTTCGCTGATGCTACTGATTTGTATCTGTAGCTTAAAAATATGCTATTATCTAATAATAATAAACTAATTAAGGTTATTTAAAAAAGGTGAATAAAAAATAAAGTCAGTTTTTACAGAACTGTTTTGTCGCTCCTTACCAGTTAGTTATACATTTCGCCAGTTTCTGACATCCAGCTGTACTGAAACGTCTTCGTTTTATCGATAAGAAGGATGCTAAACCTTAAATAATTATTTTATTTATAGATATTTGTCACAGAGCCACAATATATGTGCATTCTACTGCGTTTAGATGTTTTGATGTTTAGGCATTTCGTATGTTAGCGTTTAATAAACTATATCTTTAGACCCCTTCCAATGGTGTAATGATAGATAGCAAAATGGTTGAATGTACTAGTATTAATGGTTGCCTTATAAGTAAGTTTTATTAATTTATTGTATTTTTTACGCCATAGGAAAGTTGTTATGTTTCAAAATTCTTTTTACAATCAACAATAATTTGTTATAAAATACAACAAACCATGAGCCTCAAATTTAACACATTGTAACGTACATATCGTTATATTATTTATGTTTCACAGTGACAATACAATATATATTGCAGATTTAGCTAAAACTTTAACTTTATGCGAGCAAAGTACTTATGTTTTCTATTGTTCATCAACATAAGAAACACCGGTGCTGGATATTGCAGCATTCAAACGTGTAACGAAGTATATTGCTTCAATATACCAACTAATCCATAGAGCAATGCTCTTGATGAGCGAGCAATAATTGGTTAAAGCAACAAAGAGTAATTGAATTAAGTCGAATTAATGTGCAATCAGCTGACGTCATCGGCCGACCTTCAGTAAACTAACATCACTCTGGTAGTCCCTATATTTACTATCCACTGATTGCAGGAAGTTGTTCGTGCAACATTTTCAATACAATCCGAATAACACATCGAAAAAAAAATAAGGATCTGGTTAAAAATATTATTCTTTGGATCAGAAATACATTTTTGCATATAATACGTTATAAATGTAGGCTTCCATAGAGAATTTCAGAATTTCAAGGCTGTTATAATATCAGTTCTATATATTCGATATCAAGAAACTTGACATTAGAAATTATAATATTTAATAAATAGTACTTGATAAATTGTTAATATTTGTGATCCAAAAGCACGGTTCACTTCTAACGGTTAACTGCGTGGGTTTATCTAAAATTTGATGTTGATAAGAAAGCAAAGCAAAAGACTGTTTTACTATTATTGACTAACTAACAAGTACTGTACCTTTCATCTATTTTGTGATGCGTTTAGTCAACTTAACAATGTTTTACTATTATATTGATCTTTTTCAAAATCTTTAAGGAGCATTTCAAAAATTCGTCAAGAGTTACATTTTTCCGTTGAAAAAATTATCCTACAGATTCGCTTTAAAACTGGTAACTGTATATTAAAATAAAATAATTTTTAATGTTGCGTGTCCAATCATATCCTAAGTTCATGAAGGACTTTGATAAACACTCTTAAAAGCCATCATGATATGCTAGAAAATACATCAGAAAGTGTAGTATTTAAATGGAACTAGTGTTTTAAAATTCTAGTTAAGAGATAATGTAGTACTGCAATAGTATAATTATAAAATGCAATTTGGAAACACTAAAAACATAATTGAAAACACCGGAATTCCCCTCGGGAGAGGAATAAGAAGGCGCGGAGAGGTTTATGGTAATCCAAGAGCAGTGCCGGTGAAATATAATCTATCCCTAAAAGCCCGGAGCGAAATGTGAAACGTGATTCAGAACGAGTCTAACACCTCCTGAAGTTTGGCGCAAGCGTCAACTGCGAGACGTGTCCCGTGTTGCAAAACTTACTCGCCTTACTTCCGTCCGACTTGGGTTCACCTATTCCTAGTACTACTTTTATATTGTGTACTGCCATTTTATAATCTAAGTGTGCTAAAATATGCTATGTGCGGAACAATACTAGAATATGCAGTAGTGTAATCAGATCAGTAAGGCATAAAATAACGAAACAAATAAGCACTATCAACAAACATGTTTAGAACAAGAGAATAATACTAGAAACTAATTATACTAGAGGAAATACAACAAAAAGCAACAAATTAACATAATGCAAACAATCTAGTAAAAAAATACACCATAATAAGGCTCTAATAAGAAGATAAGTATGTATTCAACAGAAAAATTGGCATAAAATCTCAAAAGTAATCAAAATAAATTTATATCCAACCACCCACAGAAACACAGGCTCTCCAGAAAGAAAATGTATGTGTATTTAAAGAACTTGTTGCGGCGATCAATACACAATAACTGCAGTATTGTCAATTTAAATTGAATAAGATTAATAAAACAGATTATTTATAGTTGTCAATAAATGGACAAGAATTGGAAATAGTTGGATTGACAGTTTTATACAGTTAATAGAAACAATGCATATTGTTTAGCTGGATAAAAAGTGTACAAGACATTTTAAATGTGTGAAATTTGAGAAAAGTCCTAACATGTGTCAGAAACTAGGATCACTCATTTCCGACCAGGGAAGGAACATTAGTGGGTATATGTGGTACAATAGTGGTAGTCATAGATTCATTGACTTTCCAATCTATTATCAGTTATTTTTGGCATTATTGTTTAAAGAGAACGCCACACTCTTACGCAATATTGTTTTAGAACTCTGACCACACTCCTCTATAACCTCAATAATACGTTGAGAAACTCTTTGACATCAGTATCAATTAAATCAAGCATTCTCCACTAGTGATTGGAGAAAACATCACGTTCGACATACAATAATACGTATGAAGCTATGGCCGTACTCTACTATTATCTCACTAACACAGCCAAATTGTTGCACATTGTTGAAATTTGTATCAAATCCATCAAATGTCGTTGTTTAGAGACACCGTCAATTCAACACACGTTAAGATCCAATTGTGCACATGATGAGACAATGAGTAAACCCCTCTGATGTCCAAACGATGCAAAAAGGTCGTTTTGAGCCTCATCGTCCACGAATTTTGTATCTCTGTACTTAACCGCGGACTCCAGATGTCAGGAGTAAGTCTGTAACATCGTCAGATTTCAGATGCTATACTAGTCAGAAAGTGAGATTGAGCGAAACTCAACATTTGTACACAATAGTATGTTTTAGACCCCTGACAGTAATCCACTATAACTTAAATAATACTATCCGACATACGTTGTTGGTATGTGTATCAGATCACACAAACTCCAATACTTGTTTAGACACACCGTCAACTCAACACGCAATAGTGTGTTATAAAGAAATTGCCATATTCTACCATAACCTCTGTAACAATGGCTAACGAACGTTGTTGATATGTGTATCAATAGATCACAGAAACTCCACTGTTGTTTAGGGACAACGCCACATTCAACACAAAATAATATTATGTGAAGCCCTGACCTTACTCAACCTTACTCTCATTAACACGGCCAATGAAAGTTGTTGATATGTGTATCAGTAGATCACAGATACCCCACTGCTGTTTAGGGACAACGCCACATTCAACAAAAATAATATTATGTGAAACCCTGACCTTACTCTACCTTACTCTCACTAACACGGCCAATGAACGTTGTTGATATGTGTATCAGTAGATCACAGAAACCCCACTGCTGTTTAGAGACAATGTCTCTCTCAACATACAATAATATTATGTGAAGCCCTGACCTTACTCAACCTTACTCTCATTAACACGGCCAATGAACGTTGTTGATATGTGTATCAGTAGATCACAGAAACCCCACTGTTGTTTAGGGACAACGCCACATTCAACACAAAATAATATTATGTGAAGCCCTGACCTTACTCTACCTTACTCTCACTAACACGGCCAATGAACGTTGTTGATATGTGTATCAGTAGATCACAGATACCCCACTGCTGTCAAGGGACAACGCCACATTCAACACAAAATAATATTATGTGAAGCCCTGACCTTACTCTACCTTACTCTCACTAACACGGCCAATGAACGTTGTTGATATGTGTATCAGTAGATCACAGAAACCCCACTGTTGTTTAGGGACAATGTCTCTCTCAACATACAATAATATTATGTGAAGCCCTGACCTTACTCAACCTTACTCTCATTAACACGGCCAATGAACGTTGTTGATATGTGTATCAGTAGATCACAGAAACCCCACTGTTGTTTAGGGACAACGCCACATTCAACACAAAATAATATTATGTGAAGCCCTGACCTTACTCAACCTTACTCTCATTAACACGGCCAATGAACGTTGTTGATATGTGTATCAGTAGATCACAGAAACCCCACTGTTGTTTAGGGACAATGTCTCTCTCAACATACAATAATATTATGTGAAGCCCTGACCTTACTCAACCTTACTCTCATTAACACGGCCAATGAACGTTGTTGATATGTGTATCAGTAGATCACAGAAACCCCACTGCTGTTTAGGGACAATGTCTCACTCAACACACAATAATATTATGTGAAGCCCTGACCTTACTCAACCTTACTCTCACTAACACGGCCAATGAACGTTGTTGATGACAATAAAACCGCGGCTCGGCAGAGCGGCGGCGCCGTGTTCTAGATGGCCGGTTATTAGGGTTCCGCAGGTTATAAAGCCGTGATCTGACAAACTGGTACAGCTGGGGCTGCCAATAAATCGGAACAGCTGTTCCATAAAGCCATGCATACAAACAGCTGTACGCAGTAAACTGGCGGGAGTTACTGGCTAACGGCCTGGATATATGGAGGTTCAATCGCGCCCGACCGACCTCGTAAATGGTATTCTTTGTACTGGACTCATTTATTAAGCTTTTAAACCAACACTGGGGATTACTTGTTTTGAAGTCGCTAGATGATATGAAATCCTTCACTAGTGTTCTTGGCAACGTCACTTGCTTCATAAATTATGAGATAATTCACAAATGTAAGTTTGCAAGCAAACTCGACTATTTAAGGAATCAATCGCTTGTTATTTTAGTGATATACACTAGGACCATGATTATGATATATATATATATAACCCTTTAAATGAGATGAAAACTATTTTAAAACTCTTGTTGCTTAATAGCAAAGAATTTACAATCTGCGTTAATTAAAACAAACATTTGCTATAAAGTTTGGGTAAAAGTAAAATATTTACGAAGAATTATTTTTTTGTTTATATACGTTATTTATAATATATAAATCAACATATTATTATTTTTCTTAGAGATAACGTATGCAATTAACATTACGTATGTATATAAATCAAAACGTACAGGAACAAAAATATTTACATTAGAAATAAATAATTTATATATAATCCGAATGAAATTAAAATAAACTATAATTGATTAATAATTTAAGGTCAAACTGTTGGAGTAGTATAATAAAAAATAAGCACTCCCTAAGCTATATTTATAGTACTTTGCGGATTGTTCCGTTCCCTCTGTGAAGTTTACGGCACACCACCTGCAGTGTCTCTATGATGGTTAAATATAAATTTCAACATTCCCAATCATTTTAACTGTTTTGAGATATCGCCAAAAATGAGAGATCATTACTTTTCACTGGCAGTTTTCATGTAAGAAAAACATACACACATATGAATTTAAACAGATTGTGACAAACAGTACTAACATGTAGGTTGACAATATACAAGTTACTTGAGTTTTCAACATGCTTGATTTGTCATTGCATAATCAAACAGAAACTGACAAAATATAGCTACTGCTTTTATATTTCTACGAAAAAAATTGATTATACATTCAACTTATACAACACAGATGTATGTTATTAAATTTATATTCTCGGATGAATATTTCAATGAAACAGTATTCTTAACTTTCCTGGCGTTTGTTAAGCTTTTTAACATATTAATGTAAGTTGATTGTTATGAAATATATATATAAATTTGTTGATCATAAAATATTTTATACAATATTATTAAATATTTTTAATGATTATTAGATCTAGAATAAAATTACAAGTCTTACGTACAATAAACTCTCGTAGACATTAAATACATTACATTTTTCCAAGTATATCGTAACTTTGGAATTAAAATTTCAAAGCGACAGAATAAAATGTAATATACGGTGAAAACATAAACTGCGTTAATGGATTTAAGATTTAAATGTCGTATATATGTGATGGTTGAATATCATAATGTAACCTTTTTATACTACAGTTAAAATACATTGGAAGGAAGGAATTGCCATTACATTTCCATTTATGATGTTGTATATTTGAACTTAGAAAGTACAGAACTTCTAGAGGTTCTTTCTGGTTTAAACTAGTCGTATAAAGTGTTGCAAATGCTATCTGCCGGTTGAAGACAAAGTTTCTAACTGTCCGCCCAACCGCAGAAGTGGAGGATCGATCGACTCCATTACCGGGTCTGTAAAGTAAATCTAACGCTCAAAAGTAAAAGGAAAACATAATTATTTGATAAAGTCACTCAGTCAGAGCTTAATTCAGTGGAGACTCGGACAGAAACGGCAATAAAGTGAGTGCATTGCTTTTAGGCAGGTTTCCAACTTATCAAAGTGATAACTCCTACTGGCTGTCTTCTATCTTCCTGTACCGCGATGTCACTTCACTTAGAAATATAAATCGAGGATTGGTCAGAAAACTTTGTTTAGTTATCTGTTCATTTGAAGGCATATAATTCATCCACCTTTTTGCTGTCGTACTCGTGGAGCCTTTGATGCGAAATAGAGCAGTTTACTGTCTGCACCTGCGTAGACAGTTCATGCTTGTTATTATTATTTGTTGACTACTTCTTTATCACTTTTACTTGATGTTAATGCTTGAATTTATTTACTCGGTTATCTGCATCAAATAAATAACTAATTTACTGCTGGATAACGTCTCGTAAATATTTTTTTGAATCGGTATTTCGCTCATTTTTCTTAAAACTTTAAGGTAAATTATATTATTTGTTAATTATTAAGGACCCGTCTCGTTATTCTTTTTGTCCGTTTATCCGTTCTTTAGATAGAAACGTTCTAGAGACTTGAAACTTGAGAAATAGGCTCCTCTTGGTCTAAAGAAGAACTCTTATTGATTTTGGAAATTGATTTTGGAACTTCAAAGGGCAGCAAATCGTCAAGTATGTAATATTTTTACTTTGGTCTTATAGATTACAGTGGTGATAACTAAAAAAAATAATACAAATTTGTAAGAAAACTAATTACGATCATTTAACCCTTTCAGTAAGTTACCCATTTATGGAAATTTGATTTGTAGAATTGGTTGATTTCGTATAAAGGTGGAACATTCTTAACCTGCAATGTCGTTACGTTCTGTTGGAACTTCGATAATCGATTGTATCGGTTTATCGTTTGAGAATATTATTATTTTTTAGCAATAATACGAGTATATACAATTTTACGTATTTTTGATTCGAGATTTTCCTAACCATGAGCTGTTCTCGGAGGAATATAATTGGTTAATAAATACTGTATGTATAGTACGTGCTAAATAGTGTAGGCACGTTTTGTGTAGACTTTGTGTTTGCTTAAGTGATGTGTACGTTTTACACATTCAGTATAAGTAACAAAATCAATTCTACCCTTTACTCGACGCTATGTGTCACACACTCAGCGTCGATTGAAGATAAAAAACACATATTTTACCTGAAAAGACATATAGAATCTATAATATGAAAGCTGTTAGTGTTTAACGATCCTCACTGTGGAGGTATGTACGTTGTGCCACTGTATGTATTGTGTGACCATTGGCTAGCGTGGCGGTAGTGTTTAACGATCCTCACTGTGGAGGTATGTACGCTGTGCCACTGTATGTATTGTGTGACCATTGACTAGCGTGGCGGAAGTGTTGAACGATCCTTACTGTGGAGGTATGTACGCTGTACCACTGTATGTATTGTGTGACCATTGACTAGCGTGGCGGAAGTGTTTAACGATCCTCACTGTGGACGTGTGTACGCTGTGCCACAGTATGTATTGTGTGACCATTGACTAGCGTGGCGGAAGTGTTGAACGATCCTCACTGTGGAGGTATGTACGCTGTGCCACTGTATTTATTGTGTGACTATTGACTAGCGTGGCGGTAGTGTTTAACAATTCTCACTGTGGAAGTATGTACGCTGTGCCACTGTATGTATTGTGTGACCATTGACTAGGGTGGCGGTAGCGTTTAAAGTTCTCCACTGTGGAGGTTTGTACACTGTGCTGTATTGTGTGACCATTGACTAGCGTGGCGGAAGTGTTTAACGATCCTCACTGTGGACGTATGTACGCTGTGCAACAGTATGTATTGTGTGACCATTGACTAGCGTGGCGGAAGTGTTGAACGATCCTTACTGTGGAGGTATGTACGCTGTGCCACTGTATGTATTGGGTGACCATTGACTAGCGTGGCGGAAGTGTTGAACGATCCTCACTGTGGAGATATGTACGCTGTGCCACTGTAGGTATTGTGTGACCATTGACTAGCGTGGCGGAAGTGTTGAACGATCCTCACTGTGGAGATATGTACGCTGTGCCACTGTATGTATTGTGTGACCATTGACTAGCGTGGCGGAAGTGTTGAACGATCCTCACTGTGGACGTGTGTACGCTGTGCCACAGTATGTATTGTGTGACAATTGACTAGCGTGGCGGAAGTGTTGAACGATCCTTACTGTGGAGGTATGTACGCTGTGCCACTGTATGTATTGTGTGACTATTGACTAGCGTGGCGGTAGTGTTGAACAATTCTCACTGTGGAGGTATGTACGCTGTGCCACTGTATGTATTGTGTGACCATTGACTAGCGTGGCGGAAGTGTTGAACGATCCTCACTGTGGAGGTATGTACGCTGTGCCACTGTATGTATTGGGTGACCATTGACTAGCGTGGCGGAAGTGTTTACGATCCTCACTGTGGACGTGTGTACGCTGTGCCACTGTATGTATTGTGTGACCATTGACTAGCGTGGCGGAAGTGTTTAACGATCCTCACTGTGGACGTGTGTACGCTGTGCCACTGTAGGTATTGTGTGACCATTGACTAGCGTGGCGGAAGTGTTGAACGATCCTCACTGTGGAGATATGTACGCTGTGCCACTGTAGGTATTGTGTGTGACCATTGACTAGCGTGGCGGAAGTGTTGAACGATCCTCACTATGGAGATATGTACGCTGTGCCACTGTATGTATTGTGTGACCATTGACTAGCGTGGCGGAAGTGTTGAACGATCCTCACTGTGGACGTGTGTACGCTGTGCCACAGTATGTATTGTGTGACAATTGACTAGCGTGGCGGAAGTGTTGAACGATCCTTACTGTGGAGGTATGTACGCTGTGCCACTGTATGTATTGTGTGACTATTGACTAGCGTGGCGGTAGTGTTGAACAATTCTCACTGTGGAGGTATGTACGCTGTGCCACTGTATGTATTGTGTGACCATTGACTAGCGTGGCGGAAGTGTTTAACGATCGTCACTGTGGAGGTATGTACGCTGTGCCACTGTATGTATTGTGTGACCATTGACTAGCGTGGCGGAAGTGTTGAACGATCCTCACTGTGGAGGTATGTACGCTGTTCCACTGTATGTATTGTGTGACCATTGACTAGCGTGGCGGTAGCGTTTAAAGTTCTCCACTGTGGAGGTTTGTACACTGTCCTGTATTGTGTGACCATTGACTAGCGTGGCGGTAGTGTTTAACTATCGTGAGAGCTGTCGGGAGGTTTTCCCTAGGGAAAGCCTAATGACATTGCCATCACTTTATATATATTCGGTTGCCACATTTACATTTAAGAACCTTCAATCCTTCCCATCATTTAACCACGTGTATTCTACAAGAAACAGAGATGCTCTAATCATTCCGCAACACTATAATAACACATTTAAAAAATCAATGTCATATATGGGCCCTAAAATCTTTAATGCTTTGCCTTCTAGTATCACAGCGTGCGAGACTGAGACGTCTTTTAAAAACAACTTAAAAAATTACCTAATAAGACAAGCATTTTACTCCGTTAACGAACTGGTGAGCGGTGCTCCAGCCTAGTGGACGATATAGATAAGATTGTTTGTAGTTTAAGTTGTACTATTTTATATTTTAAACTGTTTTTAACTGTTATTTAAATGTGTGATGTTGTATTCTTCTGTCTAGTATTAATCGTTTCTATAATATCTGACCATGTTCCATGCATGTCTCATGTCAATGAACAATAAAGAATTTGATTTGATTTGATTTAATTTGACTGTGCTGTATTGTGTGACCATTGACTAGCGTGGCGGAAGTGTTTAACGATCCTCATTGTGGACGTGTGTACGCTGTGCCACTGTATGTATTGTGTGACCATTGACTAGCGTGGCGGAAGTGTTGAACGATCCTCACTGTGGAGATATGTACGCTGTGCCACTGTATGTATTGTGTGACCATTGACTAGCGTGGCGGAAGTGTTGAACGATCCTCACTGTGGAGGTATGTGTGGCCACTGACGAGCGTGACAGTAAATCACAACGGCAGTGTTTAATCGAATAACAGCCAGCGAGCGTATGACACAATTGTGGACCGGTATTGATGGCGTCATTGTGTACTGGGCATCTCTCTGTTACATTGACAAGGGACTCAATTTGAACCGATTTTAGTCTTCAGGGTGTTTTGTTTATTCCTTATCCCCTACAATGTTGTACATTTCAGAAATGTTACTAATTAGCATTACATATGATTTATATTTTTGAATATTTAATATAAATTGTACCGGCGTTTGGCACCTCATCGATGTTCCATAATTTAAAAATAACTTCTTATTTTAAACCCAAATCCAATTTTACAAAACAACGAAGTGTTTCTTAGCCAACTGAATTTATTTCTGTTTTTCTTATTGAAAGGAACTAATCAGCAAATATATATATATTCAACTGGTCATTACCTTCAACAGTTTGTTTATTTTTAATTCATTGGAATTCATTATCGGATCAGACAGTACTACGATTTATTCATCTATTAACTAGCCTTTTGGTTATCTTTTCGGATATAAATACGAAACTCTTATAAGTATATTTATAAGATATACTTTTCCTTTAGGTTGCAAAAATTAATTTTTTATTAGACTTCAAACATGAGTTGACTATTCCAAATTACGTATTAATCCATAACACCTAGCAGTAGTTAGTTATAAGGAGATGAGATCGTGTCTGCGGTAACTTTGTGACCGTTGTTTTGGTTGTAGTGAAATATTATACATCTACAGAGAGCCAAACCGACTGCGAGATATGAAAGGTAATGCGTGAGGAGCCTGTAGTTAGTGATAAGGAGATAATTTTGTGTTTACGGTAACTTTGTCATTGTTATGTTGGTTCCAGTGAAATATAATCCATCTACAGAGAGTCGACAGAGAAATATGAAAGGTAATACGTGAGTAGCCTGTAGTTAGTTATGAGGAGATGAGTTTGTGTTTACGGTAACTTTGTGTTTGTTACGTTGGTTCCAGTGAAATATAATCCATCTACAGAGAGCCAAACCGACTGCGAGATATGAAAGGTAATGCGGAGTGACGTTAATACTTGGTGATGTATGGCAGCCGGCCTTACCATGTATACTCATGTAAACCGTACACTCCCATAAAAATACCAGTTTCTTCTTTACATATTTTGTCTAATCGTCATCGTAGATTTATCCCTTGAAAACAAAATAAAAAATGTGAACTCTTAAAGATGATAATTCTTTTTGATAACTGTATTTAATCTAACAATTTGGAACATTAAAATTAAGTGAACTTGAGGTAAGGTAGCGGTAGTACTATATTATTTATTGATATATTCCGATGTTTAGTGGTCGTAGCATGGAAGAGCCGTTTGAGGTGTCCTCTCAATAACCATTATTGACCCCAAGGATTCCTAACAATATCTTATGATCCTGCAAAATGTGCCTATACACCGATATGGGTTTTTTGTGTGAAGTTGGCTATAATGACTCTAGAAATGCTTGGTGGGAACTCAACGTTCGTGTTAGGGTGTACATTGATTACTTACTATTTGGAGTCTATATTTTGAGATCTAAAATGCAAGAAATGATAGATGCTTGGATGAAAGTTTTAGCAATGATTATTATTTACCTCATAATTTGGGACCACTTGATGTCAAGTAAGATTGTTTATTACATTCTACGGTAAAGTCCATTACATAAAGTTTATCAGTGAGCGTTTTTAATTTTGGTTGAAATATGCTAAGTAGTCATATTGATCGAATTGTTTTCTAGAAATGACGTCTTATAGATTGGAACAATATTTGAAACATGTTCAATATAAGTTGTAACAGAAAATATATAAATACATTATTGTTAATTTTAGTTAATTTAAATAGCCAACAACATTTCGATTGTAGTTACTCTAATTGAAAGGTAAAATTTATATTACTTGGATTATCATAATTGTGCTTCTAAAATGAAGGCGGCCGGGTTATACAAATTATGGCCATTTATTATTGAACGTTTTAAATGGAATATATCATTGCCTACCACCCAGCACTAGAGCGCTGTTATATAACACTCGAAAGTCACGTATTATACACTAATGAATATCACTGCGTTTTAATTTATGAACTGATATTTTATTTGGTAAATGACTCGTGAAAACCGTCAAGACGTATTGCATGCATTATTTGGCGAGCGATCTCATTTATTATGAAGCTACCTTTACTAATTTAGCCACACTGATACGAAATCTATTCTATTTATCATATAAATTTATAATGTTATAGATGGAGCTTATATTGGTACTGATAACTTACTTACATTAAAACATTAAACCAATATTTAACACTTTTATTATTTTGTGAGGCCTTTCGATATCAAAGATATCTTCTTCAGACACATCACAAAATAATAAAAGTGTTAAATATTGGTTTAATGTTTTAATGTAAGTAAGATATAAATTTATAGTTTGTGACTTAAATATGCTATCTCTCTGTTAGTTTCCCTATATTTAGTAAGTAGTGTAATTTTAAAAACAGGCCCCAGTGAACAATCCGTTACGTTGTAAGTGAATGTATTGTGAACAACTCCCTGAGGAAAATGTTAGAATGGCAATAACCTTCATAAAAATATAATTTACTATTTACTTCTAAGAAAAGGAATCTTCTGAGACACAATCTTAAGTAAGGCCCCATCTAAAAGTAGTAGCACTCTCCTTTTGGTTATGAAAGAATGTTTTATAGCTGAGTGACACTTGAATAGGCAGCAAAAAGTACTGCTTTCCCAACACCCATCACGTTTCGCAATACGATTTCATCCTGATATATGCACAAACAACCGGTCTGCCCCCTAACATACAGTCCTGGCTGTGTTGCTTTACTACAAATCATTCTGTCCGTTTGGTGAACATATTAGCTTGTCACGGGTATCATTCTTGTTTAGACTGCTACTTTCCTGATGCATTCGTTGAAGTACTTGTATTCACCTGCCCCTCAAGATATATTACAGAAATGCAAAATAAACAAATAAAATCATTGATAACTTTCGAAAGTACACGTTTAGCGATATAATCATATAAACCTCGTTCTCGATACCTAAATAAATCTATTGATATTAGAAACTTCACTTACTCGACATTTCCAATTTGAAAACCTCTCGTTAAAGAATTAGAACCAATCGATAAGCCTAACCTCCCCATTCTTGCAGAACAACACTGTCCTTTGCGATTACAGCAATTGACTTAACTCATTGTAACGTGTTCACCTCCAGCAACAGCAGAATGTCTGTAACAACGTCCGATGTCACACAGTTGGTTGTGACGTCATCCGCGGTGAATTACGGTAATCACATCCACGATTGTGATTTATGTGGCCCCGAAGCGGTCAACAGCCGAACAATCACTACTTGAGTCGTCTAAATTAGAGTGGGAGATTTACGGCGTTGTGAATTCAATTGAGGTCTAGTCTCCTCGGGGAGTGTATTAATTGAGTTCTTCAAGGACTTTCGCCGATTAAAATTCAGAGTTAGCGAATTAGTATGGTAATGCCAATCCCCTGCCAACGCAACATCTTAATTTGTTCCTTTGCGTTGTACTCGTAAATATATATTCTGATTGAAGAATGGAATTTCAAATACATTACATTATTTAAATATAGTGTGATGCAGTTTTTTCCTTCTGTAAAGTCGTTTAAAATTTTAGTTAATAATACTTAAAGAATAATTTATTGTAATGCGAATATCATTATTATTTCAATATGTTTTAATATACAGATGGGTGCAGTTTGACATCTATTACTGCATGAACTGGACGACCGATGTGAAGCAACGTTTGCCGTATTTCGACATGGAACGATCACTGATTGAGATTATATAGGAGAACACAGGGCTCAATTCACATTTCAATGTGCAGCCACTCTACGGTGGTATATGGCCGATCGAAGCCAATTGCGTGTAATGTGGTCCGGACGTTTAGGCCCACCGGGTGGCCGGTATATACTGCAAGCGACGCCGTATATCGCAGCCGTAAAGCGGTAAATCTCGTCGGTTTACGGCTGTTTGCGCGGTTCAATTGTTTGCTATTTCTGTTTGTCTACACCAGAGAGGACCACCTGTCAGTTGGGTTTGTTGCCTGCTTTTGAATTCCCTTTAGGTTCCGTCCACTTTCCATAATTTCAAACGCATCCGTTTGACACTGTAGACGTCCAGAAATTAATTACTTTACTTAACTAGCATTTAAAATTTTGATTGATCATTTTTAATTAAATATTTTAGTAATAATATTTAAATACTTCTGTATTGTTTTACATAATCGAAGGCCAATAGTTAAAAATAATAAAAACATTATTTATAAGGCAACGTGATACTACATAATGTGCTATAGTACTATGTTTTATAGTATTTACTTCTCAAACTCCAACAGATCTCTTGTCTTAAAACTTTTTTGAATTATTTTTGACGAAGACTATTTTATAGGATAAGGGAATTTCGGTCATTTAGCTTGTTGCATGTTACAAAATAGAACACTACGTTTCAAGGATTGGAATATATTTTCTAATTTCAATATATTGTTGTACATTAATGAATAACCTTAGCTTGCAAGGCGGAAGATTATTTATTATTACAATCTGATATAATATACTGACAACTTAACCGGAACAAATATCGCTCACTCACGTTCTAATGCTTAATTCCAAATTTCCTAATCCTGAACACTTCCTTTCTGACATCGTAAACTTTCCTAATAATTTCCCACATAAATATACTTCCATTTATCTGGACGACCACAAATCTTGACTCCACGAAAGTTGACGGCCACCAAGTTGATGTGCACGTAATCCTTACCCACGAAGTGTTGCCTCCACGAACCTGCCTTAAACAACTTGGCTTAAAAACCAGTATAATACACAACATTAATACTTACGAGTAAAGCTCGCAAGAGTTTGTCCTCATGGCCGAGACAGGCTAATTTATCTAACGAATATTGCCACACTTATATGGAAGAGTTAATATTATTTAAACTCAGCCAAGTAAATAATGACGATTGATTTGTCGATCTATCAAAAGTCATAATTTATTATAAGAGACCTTGAGAACACTTTGATACCTAAAGAGGAGGATTGATTCCAATCCACGAAACGTAGTATATTTTCCTATTTCCTATTTTAGTATACCTATTTTACCTGTAATAAATATAGTGAACAATAATATACTTGGCAATTTGTCAATATTTCAAGATTGGCTAACATTATTGGTTACTTATATGATGAGAACAGGTTATAATATTCTGAACTGATCGTGAACATTGACGAATGCAGACAACTTCAGGCTTAGTTTTAATGCAATCTCCTAAATGGTTTTCTCGCAGTGCGCGCAAGTGTAGTGACACGGGGTGAAAGTCGTATGTTAAAGGGGAAGAGAGCCGACTGCACCATCAAGTGGGGTGAAGTTATGACCCAGTGTCGCCGGCTTCGCTGCTTCAATCTTGTACTCTATGCTCTGGAATGTGTGGCGCAGAGAGTATAAACCTGCCATAAAGTAACCCAACGAGGAATTCTGTTATATTTACTTCATTTTATCTCACTTGCTCCATTGAACACGTATACCTCTGAACGTTTATTGCACAATAAGTGTTAAATTGCACAAATACACACTTGTATGTGTTTTTATGTAGGATCGCACTTTATTAAAATGAATGCTTTTTTTAAGCTTAATAAGGTTATCCTGACTTCACTGTCTTATTCCTTGAGTAATATTGACATACAATAACACATGATATGTTTTTCAGGTCAACAATAAAGAAGTTCATCAGGGAAATGCTTTAGGTAATTGCAAATTTTACTCTATTAGGTCTTATAAATAATTAGTGTATTTACTATTGTTATCAGTTAAATGTAGTCAAGACCGTTATAATACTAATTAATAGCTTTTCCTTTAACGAGAACAGCTAAGGAGGAAATACGGGTTAGGAACTTTAAATTAAGAGAGTCCCTCCAGTTAAGTAACCCACACACCGACACCACCAGACACAATGTAACCTCTTGAGTAAGTTTTTACGACCGAGTCACTTGAGGAGGAACATATGTTCGCCAGGGGGCAGCACGGGTCAGTTAAATCGGCTCAGTTAAAACAGCTGTTGGCCCTCTTCAAACCCACAACTTCTTTATCCGACAAAAAGGCGGCGAAGTGGTCCAAGAGGGTGATTAGTGTTGAAGCCTGTATCTTGTTGCCCGGATAGGAGGGTAGTACTCTGGATGTTGTGACAAAGGATGACGGCGGCCTAGACAGACGCATACATGTGTCAAAGATGTGGGACTACAGTATGTCTGGTTAGTTGTGTGAGAACTATCTTATTTTGTTGCGATACTATTGGTTTAACTATAACATTTGAGCTTGGTACTTTTAACATTAATAATTCCACATTTACTGCAACTTTAAATTTCTGTATACTACTTATTTCAAAATAAATAGTAGTATATTCATCTTGTGCCAACGTAATAATGGTTCAGGGGTCTGGTAGGGAGTACAAAATAATATGTTATTCTTCTCGTTCACTCCATGGTATGCACCTTACGAAAATTAACTAATTCGAAGTCACAGAATAAATTGAGGTTGTAACACATAATGTTTACATGTTAATAAAATATTATATACACAATAATTTATTGTATTTGCATCAGCTGGCAAGTTTTTTTTAATACAATAGTAGGTGTATTTGAAATATGGGTACGTCCTGGATTTTTACCACAGGTACATCACTGTTTTAAATTATAAACTAGATAAAACTATTGATCTTGGGGTTAAAAAAGCAAATTTAAAGGCAAAAATAAATTTTAATATTTTTACTTGGTCTCATGAGATACACTGATCGCAACGAGAAAATTGCAGAATAATCAAATTTATAAAAAACCAAGTACAATCATACAACATTTTTTACATGTAACATACGATGGAGTTACTTTGTTGCATTGATTGGTAAGAAATTTATGAAGTTTTGTCTGGGCCTTTGATTCTCTGCTGCAACAGTTTATTTGAACATAATTCAGTGTTTTTAGATGAAAAATAAATCAAAAGCAGATTTTTTTATAACTCCGCTTTGCATTTGAGTGATAATTTAAAATGTATAGTTTTGTAATTTTCACAATTTTAATATTATCAAAAACTTAAGCATTACTATATAGGTCTTGAAATTGATTGGGGGATAACTTTGCTATTTTATTAATACAAATGTAGTATTTTCTGTTGCGTTACTGTTGATCTGTGCGGAAACTTGACGAAACACAACATAGAGTAGAGTTGTTCAGTAAATGGTGGATAATGTTAATAAAAAACATAGTACAGATATCGTGGAATGGGTTGGACACTAAATTAAAAAAAAAACTTCCTAAAACATGCTCTAAATATTCCTATTCTATACAATCAAAGCTTATAGTCGATTCGGAAAGTGATTTCACTGTGTACCCACTGAACCGCCAAAAGTAAGCCAGAAAATGCGTTTTATGTCCCGTAAACGGCCTACACCTTCCGTCTAACAACGGGGAGAGAAATCCTCCGCAATCCTAGTATTGTGCTTTGACAATGTACTTTGCATACTCCGTGCTATACCGTTACCGTACTGGTATTATTTGTGTAGTCTATCTAATTTATTACTTTCGTGGAATTAGATACTAATATTCTTTCTGAACAATTTATTTCTCATACTTTACATGTTTAGTTAATAATGAAATAATTCACTCACCTTTTTAAATATTATAGATGACTACTTGATACGGGTTTTGATTAATCACAATTATGTAAATCAGGAAAAATTAGAGGAAGATTAAACAAAATTGCATACTTTTACATTTAGAGACTATTGACAATTTTTAAATGAAGATATCATTGAAAAAACAACACTAAACATTCGAAATAAAGTCATAGTTACAAAAAAACCATACCCACATAGTCAGTTGTGCTTCCTTGAACTTGTACACAAATTTCTGAAATTACTAACATAAATTTTTACTTTTTGAGAAATGATAAAAAATACGTGTTCTATTTTTCTCGCCTACATCGAAGATTGCATACAGGGCTGTGCTCATGAAACTGAAAGCAATAAGCTCAAGCAAAACCTAACGCAGCTCCTTGTTAGGAAAAATAAATGATTAATTATATTTAGGATGGAATACAGATTAGGTTTAGTTGGCCTCTGAATGGTGTCAAGCAAACAAAATTGACTCGAAATATGCTTGCAAATAATTATTTTATATTGTGGTGGGTGAATGGTAACGGTATATGCAACGTTGTGAATAATCCACACATATGTGTAAGCGTGTTACCAGAATGTGTTTTACAGTAAATCGCTTTATTTTGTTAAGACAGTGCAAACACGTTACGTAGATATTAATACAAAATTTGCAAGATAAATTGTTACTCTTCCAGACATTTAGTATTTTTACGAACCCGAGTACAAGAGCAGAAACATCGATCTGCACTAAGGTTTAGACCCGAGACGCGTAAACAGAACCAGACGTGCGCACCTTGTGGTGCGGGAAATACAAAAATCTCAAGTGACGTGGGCAGTGAACGAATGGGGCGATAAAGTTGTTTTATGCTCACCACAAAACCTTTATCTGCGCCAGGTCTCCCCCATGCGAGAGGGATTTGTTTGTCGGGAAAGTGAAATAATATATAAAACAAACGACATTACAACGTTTCTTTGTGATCAGACGGATCTCCCCACATGAAAGCTCGAAGGGATGGCGCATTAGGACGTCGCGTCGCCGCTACGTCACGTCACGTCACGCTGAGCGGTCAGGGGGTAGTTACCGACCAGTATGATTGTTTACTCTCTGTCACATTTTAATAAAGTTTCCTCTCACAATTGAGTTAGTTACATCAGGGATGCCAGACCGGTATTGGTGAATAAAAGCATTTACTTTTTTCTATCTTCTACGGATAAGGTTAGTTTTAGTGCGTTAATTACGTAAGTAAGTTTAAAACCAATATTTAAAATTGAGGTATCTTTGGTTTATTTACATAATCATCCTTAATTTATAAACATTGAGTTCTAAATCGTTATATGTTTAATACCTTTAAACAATAAATCACTGCAAACAAAGAATAAAATATACAAAGAAATATACCTTTTATCAATTATACGACATAAAACTTGATAAGAATGCATTAAAAAACACATTGGCATTTTAATCTATTCTCAGGTTAACGAATCTCTTTGTTTAAGGCGAATTATTATAATATTCAAATTTTCCGTTTGTTTGTTATCAGTAAAATGCTAAGTTAAGTAGCTAATTTTTATGAAACATGATTATTAACTTCAAAACTGATAAAACGTACACATTTTTCCAAAATTGCATTTTAAATTGGTACAAATAAATGCATACTTGTGTGTTTGTCAGAGAAGTCTAATAGATCATGCCACACTCTACAGCAAATTTGACCGTATAGTAGCAATTGTTCTGATTGCGGTGTTTTTTTTACCAAAGATAACGATTATTGCCTCAAGTTTGTTAGGTGGGTTATCGATTGTTTCAATATAATATCTGCTGATAGAAGATAGTTCTTCACAACTAGATCTAAGTAAGGTACCTTGAGATTGAAATATGTTAGCAATGTGACGTCGCAACGTCGCATCTATTGACCAAAAGACTTTTGAAAAAAGCACTTCAAATTTTATTTACCACCTACGCAATACGCAAAAGAATTCTAAAGTTTGTCGATTTAAAGAGTATAGAAATTTCTTTGAGGTGCAATAAAAAGCAATGGGTGCATTTATAAAAGAATACTAAATTTAATTTAATTCTTTATAAATCGAGAAGAATTTTTCCTGAGTTTCAGAATTTCATGATATTGCCGTTCTTCAAACAACTACAATAATCATCAAAATCAGTTCAGAATTTTAAACATTTATTTTGAATGTATGCAAATACATAATATACTGTACATAAAAACCTTCAAGTGAATAATAGTTTTGTTTCAACAAGTCTGAAAAGGAATAGTAGAGGTAGGTTTACGATACAAGAATACACAAAATTATCGACGTGACATAAATCGGAGTTCAACAAGATTTCTAATATAGGTTTCTAGTGTATTGAACACCAGTAACTGTATAATACTATTGGTTTGTTGATATTGATGGACAAACTATGAATAATATTATGCAGAATAACCTATGTACTCAACACAGTGTCAGCTTTTAAGAATTACCAGAGATATATTTTCAATAAAAATTGCAAATAAACTGTAAAAGGCTCCCCCTTTAAGAAAGCCTCATTTTACAAAGTGACCGAAACTTGTTCCAAACTTTCGTTCTCTTTTGAAGGGGCCACGGGTTGGTTGGGAGTGGTGAGGTATAGAGAGGGGAGGGCCTTAAACATGGACTAATGGACTTTAAAGGCTTTTCCAGCTTTTATTTATGGCAACTCAAGAGTTTCTGAGGGCATTCTGTGGAAAATTTTCCTTTTAACCTAACTGTAATGTAACGATGCGTTTAGTTGCTTTTTTGCTATAAGTCTCATTCACACTTAGGCGTTTACATTACACGGTATATTGTTGTAATATAACCATGCGTACAATGATGATCTGCTCATACACAGTTTACATTACCTCATTATAATAATTTAATTTACTGCGTAGTTTTGCACTTCTTCAGGTTCTACTTTAACTGTGAATTTTCTAATAATGAATATATAATAAAACTGAAAGTTTTGACACATTTCCAACAACATTTAATAAAAGAAAGAAAATGTTGATACTTTTGTACGAGCTAGGAAATTTATTTTTAATTATTTTTACAAAGGTGTGAATAACTTTAATAAGAAATATCATATTTCGAAAAATCACATTTTCTCAACTTCACATCCAGATTATAATGGTTGATGTTTCTTTATAGATTCATTTTACCCTGAATTAAAACATTTTATTTTGTTCAGGTACTAGAATATTTCCAGTATTACAAGTGGAAGCTACATACTATAAACTATTTAATTTTACTTATCTAAAGCAGTTCACATATCTTTGTTGTATTACGCGGTTTCTGAACCACGTGCATGTATTTTTGTGGTCGACTCTGCTGTTTTCATAGACTCTGAACTTGAAAGTAGATAGAAAGGAGCTAAATGTACTCCTAATAGTATGGTTTTGGCCATTTATGGTCTCGTTGTTTTACAATTTGCTTTTTCAACAAAGAACACAATTTTAAGGGGAACGTTGAGTATAAAACAAATGACATTACGGTGTCTGAGTGACCGCGGAGTGGACTCCCCCACAAAGAGAGCGGCGATGGCCACATCAGGAAACCTGCCTCTACGTCTAATGCACTCCCTTGTCCGCCGCCATTTCTTTAATTACTGCTCTTGAAACAGCCTCATTACGTTTGCCGTTTCTTGTCAAACAGTTATTTATTGAAAGTGTATGTATTTTTAAACAAAAGTCATAAATCGAGTGAGATTGTCGTATTTTACAGTATACTCGTATATTCGGTATTTACATATATTCCGGAATACCCTTTCATATCGCACAACACAAGTTGTAACACAAACTTATGAATACAAAATAAGCGTAATGTTTTATTAACGCAGTTATAAAGCAAATAGGCCAACAGAGTTCGGCCAACTTGGATCCTAAAGGAGACTCACAAATCTTGCCCGGTTTTTGTAGGGAATCGTACCGTATATTGAAGGAAACCAAAAATGAGCGCCTGTTTAAACAAATGTTTAATTTTACGCTTATTTGATTGTGTTAAAATAAAATAGTTCTAAAACCATTCAACTGGTGTCAACCAAACTTTCATAAAAAAGTTTTCTCATTCCAGAAACAAAACGGTGAGCTTGCTTTACCAATTTAAAATTGGTAATCGTTGAATCTTAAAATGAAGGCATTTTGCAAAGATTACATTTTCATACATTTAATGTTCAATCTACTGAAAAACTGTTTTTTAAATCGGACGAAAACCATAAAAAAACTTAAAAGCAAAATTTATTTTTAGAATACACTATTTAACATACTGATAATACAAAGTGTAAAATAATTAACAGCACAAGCTGGATCATAACGGGTTGATTTTGGCCACAAAACTGCTGATAGTAAACGAAGTGTACTAAATTGAACATATTTGAAAATATGCTTTTAACTTAGCCTACGTTTATTACTAAAATTTTACGTCAGTATTAAGAAAAAGTTTTATCAGTACATGGTTTTCCCTGATAAAAAGGTATTTTTAATACGTTCATAAATTGTAATGGACATACTGCGTCTACTATTTGTGCAATATTTTGTTATTGGCCAATTCATTAAAACTTCCAAAGTGTAGGTGCATAATAAGAGAGAATAACTTCCTTATGTCCTGTCGCCACCCAAATCCAAAATACCACTAAATTGTGTTACCAGAATAACTTGAGTAACTACATTTTTATAAAAATTTGATTTAAATATTTCTGATATTAAAATTATTTTTAAACCAAGTCTATATTTGCTTTCATTACATATTGCCAGTCAGCTTGTATGCATGTAATGAATTATTCAATACCAATGTTGCAAAATTATGGGAAAACGTCGACTCATGGAACGGAATGGAATATTCTAATTAATACTAAATTCAAACTTTTCGTTATTGCAATATCCACTGAATGATAGGAAATGTCGGTCTCTTAAAAATTCTACTTTTTATATATATATATATATATATATATATATATATATATATATATATATATATATATCTGTATACACACGTTTATTACTAGAAGATATGCTCTAAGGTTATTGGGGATTCAGCGTACAATAAATACCAATACAAAAAATTAATTTTTTAACCTTTTAGCACAGCGTGGCCCTCTGCAGCCCAGAAATAAATTATTTATTTCAACAGAGTAACAGCCAAATTTTATGACATTAATATTAAGTAATGTTGTTTATTCTAGAAAATTTATTACAGATAAGAATCAAGGTTATTACATTATTTTGTTAATCGTTGATACCTCAAGTGGCTTATTTGATATAATGAGTTAGGAATCAATCATTTACTTAAGAATAAAATGCATCCTCTTTTTTCATGCTCAAGATTAATGTATAGGAAATACATAAGGTAACTTGACTGAAGAAAGTTGACTGAAATTCTACCGCTAAGTAGGGTTAGAAAATTAAAACCACAGAGGTTTAATATGGAGTGTATTGGGTATTGGTCTCGACACGAGTGTTAAAGAAACTTGTCAGAGAAAACTGATTTTTACAAATCTGTGTGTACAAAATCTGATTAAATCTAAGGCAAGATTTTAAAATAACTAACATTTGGAAGCATAATTTTCCTATGAAACAATGAGCACAGAAGGATAATTTTACGCGAATAATCAAGAACAGAAACGACAACCAGACTTAATAAGGTGCTGTGTTTAGTTTATTGTTGACTATTGGTAGTTTGAAATTATACCAGGTTATTATCGCGGTTATTCCCTATAACTGTATTAAAGAAAAAAAATAATACTTTTCGAGGATTGGAAATCTATCCTCATCTGTATGTGTCAAATACTCCTTTGGCATCAACATAAGTATAGGAAAGCAAACAAAAGAGTCAAGTTGACAACATGAAATGTTGTACTTCTAAAATACATGACGAGTCTCTCACCTTCTTTGGTGTGTAAAGCGTCTGTTCTATACGATATAATGGTTGGTGCTTTGTCGAACACTCTGGACTCTCAGGGTTCAGGTTTTTGTCGTGCATCTTGTTATCAACTGTGACTTAGCTTTGGTGTGTAAAGCGTCTGTTCTATACGATATAATGGTTGGTGCTTTGTCGAACACTCTGGACTCTCAGGGTTCAGGTTTTTGTCGTACATCTTGTTATCAACTGTGACTTAGCTTTGGTGTGTAAAGCGTCTGTTCTATACGATATAATGGTTGGTGCTTTGTCGAACACTCTGGACTCTCAGGGTTCAGGTTTTTGTCGTGCATCTTGTTATCAACTGTGACTTAGCTTTGGTGTGTAAAGCGTCTGTTCTATACGATATAATGGTTGGTGCTTTGTCGAACACTCTGGACTCTCAGGGTTCAGGTTTTTGTCGTGCATCTTGTTATCAACTGTGACTTAGCTTTGGTGTGTAAAGCGTCTGTTCTATACGATATAATGGTTGGTGCTTTGTCGAACACTCTGGACTCTCAGGGTTCAGGTTTTTGTCGTGCATCTTGTTATCAACTGTGACTTAGCTTTGGTGTGTAAAGCGTCTGTTCTATACGATATAATGGTTGGTGCTTTGTCGAACACTCTGGACTCTCAGGGTTCAGGTTTTTGTCGTGCATCTTGTTATCAACTGTGACTTAGCTTTGGTGTGTAAAGCGTCTGTTCTATACGATATAATGGTTGGTGCTTTGTCGAACACTCTGGACTCTCAGGGTTCAGGTTTTTGTCGTACATCTTGTTATCAACTGTGACTTAGCTTTGGTGTGTAAAGCGTCTGTTCTATACGATATAATGGTTGGTGCTTTGTCGAACACTCTGGACTCTCAGGGTTCAGGTTTTTGTCGTACATCTTGTTATCAACTGTGACTTGGCTTTGGTGCGTAAAGCGTCTGTTCTATACGATATAATGGTTGGTGCTTTGTCGAACACTCTGGACTCTCAGGGTTCAGGTTTTTGTCGTACATCTTGTTATCAACTGTGACTTAGCTTTGGTGCGTAAAGCGTCTGTTCTATACGATAAATATAATGGTTGGTGCTTTGTCGAACACTCTGGACTCTCAGGGTTCAGGTTTTTGTCGTACATCTTGTTACCACGTGTGACTTAGGTGTGTTTATTGCCGTATTGATTACTTATTAAATGCCGTGCTTGCTTAACCTTATACTTGACCTTCAGATCGTATAAGATGAAGAGGATCGATTTAAATTTTAGAAACTCAGTGCTCTATGTTTTTAAAATACAACTATAGCTTGTTGGTGTATTTTACATATCCAAATTTGTGTTATGAATGGTTTCAGGTAAAATTTAACGGATTTTACCGGTTGATATTAGTTACGTTCGTTAAATAACTGCAATGAATCAATTAAATATACTCAGTAATGTTTTGTTTGACTAAAACAACTAATATTTCACTAATCATACACTAAAACGGTCTACCATTATCATAAATAATTTTATCTTCAGTTTTTTCAGTTGTGCACACATTTCTTTACGATCACAGGACGATATTCATTCAAACAGATGGAAAACCTCCGATACAATTCATTGATTCAGGACTTTATACTTCCTTTGTTACTGGAGTATAGCTACGCGGAAGTGGATAGGTTCTTAAATCGGGTCATTCGAAGAGAGGGAATTGCCCTGCCAGGCGGCCACCTTACCGCCATTAGGCTCTTGTAGTCGGGAGTCAAGTGGCCCTTAGCCCTTGCCCAGGTCCTCCCCTCCAATTGCCGCCCTGCACTCACCTTCTTATGAGTCCGAATGTTTCCTTCTCCACTTGCTCTGCAATAATACTGTAGAGTCACACGGCAATACCATTATTGGGTTTGTTGAAACAATATATTTGAGTTAACAGTAGTACTGTTACATACGAGTATTTGCTACATAAAATTATTCTATAATACATAATGTTCTCTACCGTTTTATTGTTAAATATAGTAGACTTATTTTTGTAAAAGTACTTGTATCTTTTACATACTGTAATGTTGGGTAGTTGAGATAATAAGCTGTTTCTAACAAGTTATTCTGTAATATCATACATTATATGTAGAATGCTTTGTAAATGCAGAGTGCTAATTTTGTATGGTTTACAACATTATACTCGTTGCATTAATTACCACCTTTTATTCATTACATCAATGCCTTACGTAACAGAACGTTAGCATAGACATTTTTATTTTTATTTTCATGTGCCCTTTGCAATTCAATGAGAAACTTCCACTTGTTAAATTCAAATTTATGGTTTACAATATGGACTGCTAGCAGACCAGATCAATGTAAAGGTTTCCAGTCAGCTTTTATGCATGACACGAAATTTGCCATACCAATGGTAGTCCTGTTAGTACTGTAAACATATGAATTATCCAAAGCAGTCCATTATAGGCAGCACGGATCCCAGTTGGTATGACAATACAACTATTTTAGAAATAAGGAGTAATTGGACATTACTAATAATAAATAGAAAACAATTGTATAACTACAGTAATGTGTTTTTTATTTAATTAATTTTTTCTGGACTACATAAGTCCATCCATACATGCAGTGAAATAATTGACATGCGATTATAAGAAGTAAACAATGTAATATAATATGTATTTACAAACATTAATACTACATTTGAACTTCTTACCTGTGTTCTCAATTCATGCAATGCTTGATACAAATATTTAAGAAGGAATACATATATACGAGTAATATATGTGCAAAAATATACATAATATAATAAAGAAAATTGTACAATATTAAGTGGTATATATACACATATATTTTCAGAATAACTATACCTGAAACTTTGAATTGAAATGTTAAAAAACTAAACTGCTTCCACTTGTCCACTTTTTACATTTTATTTAGGAATTAATATAAAACGCTAGACTGTACTTTGGCCGGTACAGGTTGCACATCCATATAGTTAGACGTAACTACACCAAAAACTATGCATAAATTCGGAATTCCCTCATAGTAATTTCTTAGTACTGAAGAGAAGCGGGAAGAGTAATTATACCGACGAGCTTCACCTTATCATTTTTCGTTTTAATGAATTCTAAGTGAGGTCTGAAACACACTTTGTTTGATAAACCTTTATGGAAAATGATATGATTTTGTTTAGTATATTATATTCAAATGCTTAAAATCTACTAAATTTTTCAGGGTTGTCCAAATTTACTGTTGATATCTTATCAGTAACTATGAAACAATGATCAACCTAACATTTGCTCCCACCGACTCTCAGTGGGACGTTCTCGTGTGACAATGATATCTATGGTGTACAAAAATAACAGAGCCTCAAGAGCATACATACATGCACGCTTATACACACCTTGTACAAGAACTGGATTAATAATTCGCTATGACAGCACGACAAGGTTACAAGTTTCGCCTTCAACCCGTCGAATTTCCTCCTTGAAGTCACTGAATGTTTCGAGGTTTATAGGGGTATACCAATTACTTCGGATAGTCACAAAGACAAAAGTCACACGACCTAGTGGCCATTAATGGTCGGAATTCCGAGAAATGACGCGATCCTGGAACCATTCACGGAGCAACACAATTGCTTGGCGAGCAGTGTGGCAGAAGGCCAGATGCATAACAACATTTTTAATACATGAAATAAATTATGGAAGAATATATAAATATGTTTATGTTATTACTTTAAGCTTTAAATTAAAATAAATCTCAAGCTTTATAAAACTGGTTATGTACAGTAACACAAATATGCAACAAATAAATTCAATTGTTTATTGCTATCTATGTAATCTAGCCTTTTCATAAATTAATGACCATTTTATTTATACTTTAAACTATTAAAAGCCTCAAGGAATATAAAACAATTACACAGTTGGTGTAGTAATGATACTGATCACGTTAACATTTTTATTAATCAAATGTTGGCTCTGTATAAAGCCCTGCTGTTCGTTAACACATCTGAAACTTTTGGCCATTTTCTCATTAAAGGTAGATGGAAGTGTTCTGCGGCAGCGGTAGGCCGTTAAACACCGCACAGTATCAGGTTGGCCCGGCCGCGCCAATTATCAGAACTGCTGACGCTTCGTGTAGTCAGCAATCCGCCGCGCCGACCCGCTCTGGACGTTATTGTTTGTAGGGGATGTATGCCATTATATATGTTACCTTGTGTGTGTGTGTGTGTGTGTGTGTGTGTGTGTGTGTGTGTGTGTGTGTGTGTGTGTGTGTGTGTGTGTGTGTGTGTGTGTGTGTGTGTGTGTGTGTGTGTGTGTGTGTGTGTGTGTGTGTGTGTGTGTGTGTGTGTGTGTGTGTGTGTGTGTGTGTGTGTGGTGTGTGTGTGTGTGTGTGTGTGTGTGTGTGTGTGTGTGTGTGTGTGTGTGTGTGTGTGTGTGTGTGTGTGTGTGTGTGTGTGTGTGTGTGTGTGTGTGTGTGTGTGTGTGTGTGTGTGTGTGTGTGTGTGTGTGTGTGTGTGTGTGGTGTGTGTGTGTGTGTGTGTGTGTGTGTGTGTGTGTGTGTGTGTGTGTGTGTGTGTGTGTGTGTGTGTGTGTGTGTGTGTGTGTGTGTGTGTGTGTGTGTGTGTGTGTGTGTGTGTGTGTGTGTGTGTGTGTGTGTGTGTGTGTGTGTGTGTGTGTGTGTGTGTGTGTGTGTGTGTGTGTGTGCGCGCGCGCGCGCGCGCGCGCGCGAGAATGGAGGACAGAATTTTGTCAATTTTCTCGGTTTGTGATGTTCAAAACTCACATGTTATATGGTTGCGTATATTTGTAATACTTCAAAGGCATTTATAATATACTATGGAATTTATAAAGGCTACATTATATATGAACATTTTAATATTATAACATAAGTGGGCTACTGTAAATACAATGTTTTTCTATACCAGAGGTTTGTATTTAACGGTTGTGTGTATCGTTGAAACACAAAAAGTGAGATTTCAATAGCTGAACACGTGTTTAGCATTAAAGCAGTAATGATGTGGGCATGTTGGGGAATATGTTCCACGGAACATCGGTAATCCTGCGGGAATCCCTCCCTGGTTGTGGGTGTGATAAATGGGGTTAACACATTGAGAGGGAACGAGCCGGTATGGAACAGTGTGGAGTGTGTGCAGTAGCTTCAGTTCGATCTGTGTGAACTTTGTTTTTCCTTCACTTAATTTATTATATTTTACCTGTTCCCACATTTTGCTTTAAACAACTAGCTGTCTCGTTTGTGTTCGTGACAGTAAGCTATGCGAATTGTCAAATTACAGGCAAGTATTGTCAACTATCATAGCCAAGTGTATAACTGAGAGAAGCATCTTTAATACGTTTTGTCAACGAAAACATGTTCTGAAAGCTAAAATTATTATTATAGGGAGTGAACTAACCTATGTTTAAATGAAAAAACAAGTAAAAGGTATGACTTGCATAGCTTTGGTACTGACGTTTCTGTAATGTTCATATTAATATTTAAAAGTGGATTATTTCGAATTTAACACTATCATAGTAAATTTTTTTCTTAGAACTTGATGATCAATACAGTAGATCTGTAGCCTGCATAAAGAATAAAAAGCAAGAAGACGGGATAGTGACTTGTTTACACTCGTTATTTCAGCTAAAGACAAACCTAACAAGGCAAGCAGCTTGAGACACCGGCTCGCTCCTCTCAAGCTCTCTGTTACTACTACTAGTACAGTATACACACACTGTCTCTGTCTGCTCACAATGGGGACATCTCTACCACACTTTTTTCTATGGTTGGGCTGAGGTCATCTTTGAGGTTATCAATTCAATTAGTTTCTATGGTGAGTTTTTCAAATTCCCAATAAGCTATAGAGATATGAAATTTTAAAAGAAACCTCCGAAATAAGTCAGAATTAAACAGAGTATGTAGGAATTTTATACCATGGATCTTCTGTAAGGGGTTTTTCCAATTTTAATACATGATAGCTTTGACTTCATTATATATATTTGGTGCAATGCTATGTAGTTTCATAGGAATAAAATGAACCTGCTATACTTCAGCTTCAAATGTTGCTCTTCTATAAATGTTTAAGGGTTTTCACCAGTGTGTCACCACAAGAAATGAAACAACTCAGTATCTAATCGCTATTGAATGCTGTTGAATTTAAATAAAATTATTCTATGCTGCGAATTCCACACTTTTAATTTTGTTTAGTTAAAGATTCAGTATATTATACAGGGTGTTCTGAAAAAAGGTGCCCATAAGTCAGGGCGTGATTCCTCACATCAAAATAAGAAAAAAAGGTCTAATTTAACATAGGTCCGAAAATGCTTAGTTACCAAGTTATACAGGGTGAAAGATTTCGTCTGAATTTCAGTTCCCCTGCTGCAACGAAGCCCTATGGGTATTTGTTGGCTGTTAATTAAGATGTACAATTTAGCGTACTTTATGTAAAATGAACTGAAAAAAATTGAATAAAACCGTTTCCAGACCTGTAGCTACAGTAATTTTTAAGATATGTGACGAAATACGCGAAACTTGGTCCCGAAAAACAAGTTACATTTAGGTTTGAAGCAGATTTACTATGTTAAATGTACAATAAACACAAAATATTTTTTCACAGGTACTTGTAGAAAATTTAATTTCGAAGAGAAAGATGTAAAATAAGTCTATAATAGACAAACGCAAACTTTACAAAATAATCTTTAATTACATACAAAACGCATGAAAAATACACAAAATCTGTTAAGCTCTCTACAAATGTAATATTGAAATTAAAACAGCTGTTTTATTAAAACAAAATTAATGAGTTACTATTATTTTTTATCAAGTAAATATTTGTAACAATCATACATTATCATACATAAAAAAAGTTATCTGAATTATCATTCAACAAAAAAGTTACACTTGTCCTAAAAAAACTAACCACGTCACAGTAGATGTTCAAAATGTTTTCTCCTCATTCAAAATACAAGCATCCAGCCGTCTTCTCATAGACTGCCGAAACTCTTTCGAAGATCCCAGGTGTCTCACGTATCCTTTGAATCCCGTTAACATCCTTATTCGCAACTCTTCTATGGTATCCACAGGCGAGTCGTAGACAAGCGTCTTTAAATGTCCCCATAAGAAAAAGTCTAGAGGATTGAGGTCAGGTGACCTTGCAGGGCCATGCTACTGGGGCTCCTCGACCAATCCATCTGTTTGGATATGCTTCATTTAAAAATTCTCTTACTTGTAATGTGTAATGAGCTGGAGCTCCATCCTGCATGAACCACATGTTGTTGCGTGTGTATAGTGGCACATCTTCGAGTAACTCATTCAGATTAGTCGTCAAGAAATGTAAATAATTTTCACCATTGAGCGTATCAGGTAAAAAACTAATAAAAAATTTTATCACCCAGAATAGCAGCCCATACGTTTATAGAAAACTGATATTGGTGACGGTTCTCTGAAATAGCACGTGGATTTTCAATTGCCCACATGTGAGTATTGTGGGTGTTAAGACTAGCCATTCTTGAAAATTTTGCTTCATCAGTAAAGATAATGTAATTTAAAAATGTGGATTTCTGCACATTTGGATAAGCCATTGGCATAGCTGAACACGAGGAAAGTAATCTCGAGGCAAAAGAGCCTGGACCCTTTGATAGTGATAAGAATGCAACTGCTGCTCGTGTAAAATCTTCCAGACAATTGGAATTACTAACACCGAAAATCCAAGGCTAGTTCTCTAGTACTTCTTCCAGGATGATTCTCTATTTCGTCCAACACGCCCTCCTCCAATTCAGCTGTACACGTTGTACGTGGCCGTCCTGATCTACCAACTTTTCCAGATTTAAAGGTTCCCGTCTCGCTTAGCCTTCTATGAATGGAAGAAAACATTTTATGAGTCGGTAACTGTCTATGAGGAAAAATGTTCCTGATAGAGTCGTCTAGCCTGACGACTGTTGCAATGTGCAAGACCGTACATTAAATGCATGTCTGCCATTTCACCATTAGTGTACATAATATTTCATATTACCTGCCATGATGAATAAGATATTATTAGCTATCAAAAATTAACTTCAACGGCACTCGCACTAACTTGTATTAAAGTACAGATCAACACACGCACTTAATGAGCAATGGAAAAATAGCTGCTTGTAATGTTTATTTAAATTATTATAAACAATGTTACATTGTTAAAACATATGTTTAAATAGAAATTATTTTGTTTCTCAAATCAAATATTTTGTGTGTGTGTGTGTGTGTGTGTGTGTGTGTTGTGTGTGTGTGTGTGTGTGTGTGTGTGTGTGTGTGTGTGTGTGTGTGTGTGTGTGTGTGTGTGTGTGTGTGTTGTGTGTGTGTGTGTGTGTGTGTGGTGTGTGTGTGTGTGTGTGTGTGTGTGTGTGTGTGTGGTGTGTGTGTGTGTGTGTGTGTGTGTGTGTGTGTGTGTGTGTGTGTGTGTGTGTGTGTGTGTGTGTGTGTGTGTGTGTGTGTGTGTGTGTTGTGTGTGTGTGTGTGTGTGTGTGTGTGTGTGTGTGTGTGTGTGTGTGTGTGTGTGTGTGTGTGTGTGTGTGTGTGTGTGTGTGTGTGTGTGTGTGTGTGTGTGTGTGTGCGCGCGCGCGCGCGCGCGCGCGCGAGAATGTAGGACAGAATTTTGTCAATTTTCTCGGTTTGTGATGTTCAAAACTCATATGTTATATGGTTGCGAATATTTGTAATACTTCAAAGGCATTTATAATATACTATAGAATTTATATAGGCTACATTATATATGCACATTTTAATATTATAACTTAAGTGGGCTACTGTAAAATACAATGTTTTTTCTATACCAGAGGTTTGTATTTAACGGTTTGTGTGTATCGTCGAAACACAAAAAGTGAGATTTTCAATAGCTGAACACGTGTTTAGCATTAAAGCAGTAATGATGTGGGCATGTTGGGGAATATGTTCCACAGAACATCGGTAATCCTGTGGGAATCCCTCCCTGGTTGTGGGTGTGATAAATGGGGTTTGTTAAAACATTGAGAGTGAGGGAACGAGCCGGTATGGAACAGTGTGGAGTGTGTGCAGTAGCTTCAGTTCGATCTGTGTGAACTTTGTATTTCCTTCACTTAATTTATTATATTTTACCTGTTCCCCACATTTTGCTTTAAACAACTAGCTGTCTCGTTTGTGTTCGTGACAGTAAGCTATGCGAATTGTCAATTTACAAGCAAGTATTGTCAACTATCATAGCCAAGTGTATAACTGAGAGAAGCATCTTTAATACGTTTTGTCAACGAAAACATGTTCTGAAAGCTAAAAGTATTATTATAGGGAGTGAACTAACCTATGTTTAAATGAAAATACAAGTAAAAGGTGACTTGCATAGCCTCGGTACTGACGTTTCTGTAATGTTCATAAAATATTTAAAAGTGGATTATTTCGAATTTAACACTATCATAGTAAATTATTTTCTTAGAACTTGATGATCAATACAGTAGATCTGTAGCCTGCATAAAGAATAAAAAGCGAGAAGACGGGATAGTGACTTGTTTACACTCGTTATTTCAGCTAAAGACAAACCTAACAAGGCAAGCAGCTTGAGACACCGGCTCGCTCCTCTCAAGCTCTCTGTTACTACTACTAGTACAGTATACACACACTGTCTCTGTCTGCTCACAATGGGAACATCTCTACCACACTTTTTTCTGTGGTTGGGCTGAGGTCATCTTTGAGGTTATCAATTTAATTAGTTTCAATTGGTGAGTTTTTCAAATTCCCAATAAGCTATAGAGATATGAAATTTTAAAAGAAACCTCCGAAATAAGTCAGAGTTAAACAGAGTATGTAGGAATTTTATACCATGGATCTTCTGTAAGGGGTTGTTTCCAATTTTAATACATGATAGCTTTGACTTCATTATATATGTTTGGTGCAATGCTATGTAGTTTCATAGGAATAAAATGAACCTGCTATACTTCAGCTTCAAATGTTGCTCTTCTATAAATGTTTAAGGGTTTTCACCAGTGTGTCACCCCAAGAAATGAAACAACTCAGTATCTAATCGCTATTGAATGCTGTTGAATTTAAATAAAATTATTCTATGCTGCGAATTCCACACTTTTAATTTTGTTTAGTTAAAGATTCAGTATATTATACAGGGTGTTCTGAAAAAAGGTGCCCATAAGTCAGGGCGTGATTTCCTCACATCAAAATAAGAAAAAAAGGTCTAATTAACATAGGTCCGAAAATGCTTAGTTACCAAGTTTATACAGGGTGAAAGATTTCGTCTGAATTTCAGTTCCCCTGCTGCAACGAAGCCCTATGGGTATTTGTTGGCTGTTAATTAAGATGTACAATTTAGCGTACTTTATGTAAAATGAACTGAAAAATGAATAAAACCGTTTCCAGACCTGTAGCTACAGTAATTTTTAAAGATATGTGACGAAATACGCGAAACTTGGTCCCGAAAAACAAGTTACATTTAGGTTTGAAGCAGATTTACTATGTTAAAATGTACAATAAACACAAAATATTTTTTCACGGTACTTGTAGAAAATTTAATTTCGAAGAGAAAGATGTAAAATAAGTCTATAATAGACAAACGCAAACTTTACAAAATAATCTTTAATTACATACAAAACGCATGAAAAAAATACACAAAATCTGTTAAGCTCTCTACAAATGTAATATTGAAATTAAAACAGCTGTTTTATTTAAAACAAATTAATGAGTTACTATTATTTTTTATCAAGTAAATATTTGTAACAATCATACATTATCATACATAAAAAAAGTTATCTGAATTATCATTCAACAAAAAAGTTACACTTGTCCTAAAAAACTAACCACGTCACAGTAGATGTTCAAAATGTTTCTCCTCATTCAAAATACAAGCATCCAGCCGTCTTCTCATAGACTGCCGAACTCTTTCGAAGATCCCAGGTGTCTCACGTATCCTTTGAATCCCGTTAACAATCCTTATTCGCAACTCTTCTATGGTATCCACAGGCGAGTCGTAGACAAGCGTCTTTAAATGTCCCCATAAGAAAAAGTCTAAGAGGATTGAGGTCAGGTGACCTTGCAGGCCATGCTACTGGGGCTCCTCGACCAATCCATCTGTTTGGATATGCTTTCATTTAAAAAATTCTCTTACTTGTAATGTGTAATGAGCTGGAGCTCCATCCTGCATGAACCACATGTTGTTGCGTGTGTATAGTGGCACATCTTCGAGTAACTCATTCAGATTAGTCGTCAAGAAATGTAAATAATTTTCACCATTGAGCGTATCAGGTAAAAAACTAATAAAAATTTTATCACCCAGAATAGCAGCCCATACGTATATAGAAAACTGATATTGGTGACGGTTCTCTGAAATAGCACGTGGATTTTCAATTGCCCACATGTGAGTATTGTGGGGTGTTAAGACTAGCCATTCTTGAAAAATTTTGCTTCATCAGTAAAGATAATGTAATTTAAAAAATGTGGATTTCTGCACATTTTGGATAAGCCATTGGCATAGCTGAACACGAGGAAAGTAATCTCGAGGCAAAAGAGCCTGGACCCTTTGATAGTGATAAGAATGCAACTGCTGCTCGTGTAAAATCTTCCAGACAATTGAATTACTAACACCGAAATCCAAGGCTAGTTCTCTAGTACTTCTTCCAGGATGATTCTCTATTTCGTCCAACACGCCCTCCTCCAATTCAGCTGTACACGTTGTACGTGGCCGACCTGATCTACCAACTTTTCCAGATTTAAAGGTTCCCGTCTCGCTTAGGCCTTCTATGAATGGAAGAAAACATTTTATGAGTCGGTAACTGTCCTATGAGGAAAATGTTCCTGATAGAGTCGTCTAGCCTGACGACTGTTGCAATGTGCAAGACCGTACATTAAATGCATGTCTGCCATTTCACCATTAGTGTACATAATATTCATATTACCTGCCATGATGAATAAGATATTATTAGCTATCAAAAATTAACTTCAACGGCACTCGCAACTAACTTGTATTAAAGTACAGATCAACACACGCACTTAATGAGCAATGGAAAAAAAATAGCTGCTTGTAATGTTTATATTTAAATTATTATAAACAATGTTACATTTGTTAAAACATATGTTTAAATAGAAATTATTTTGTTTCTCAAATCAAATATTTTAATAAAACAGCTGTTTTAATTTCAATATTACATTTTGTAGAGAGCTTAACAGATTTTGTCTATTTTTCATGCGTTTTGTATGTAATTAAGGATTATTTTGTAAAGTTTTGCGTTTGTCTATTATAGACTTATTTTACATCTTTCTCTTCGAAATTAAATTTTCTACAAGTACCCGTGAAAAAATATTTTGTGTTTATTGTACATTTAACATAGTAAATCTGCTTCAAACCTAAATGTAACTTGTTTTTCGGGACCAAGTTTTCGCGTATTTCGTCACATATCTTAAAAATTACTGTAGCTACAGGTCTGGAAACGGTTTTATTCAATTTTTTCAGTTCATTTTACATAAAGTACGCTAAATTTTACATCTTAATTAACAGCCAACAAATACCCGTAGGGCTTCGTTGCAGCAGGGGAACTGAAATTCAGACGAAATCTTTCACCCTGTATAACTTGGTAACTAAGCATTTTCGGACCTATGTTAATTAGACCTTTTTTTCTTATTTTGATGTGAGGAATCACGCCCTGACTTATGGGCACCTTTTTTCAGAACACCCTGTATATTTTGGACTTTTCACTGTAGCATATAATGCTTTTTACTGTATATTCCGGGTTATATAGCTCGATCTAGGTGTTTTGATATATTCTGATATCTCAGATCCTATTGTATAGTATTAGAAATTATACATGGTTCCGAGCTTCATATTCAAACCATCAATGTAGTAGATTTTAAGATTTCAGCGTTAAATAATCGTTCTTACTCTATTGACATTATATAAAATATAAAGACCGCAAATCTTTTTGAAAAGAAAGGGTTTTTCTTACGGGATATACACAGATCGATTCATTCATGCTTCTAATTTATCGTTCGACGCGGAAATTTACGAGAATATAGTTTAAACTGTACATCTTATATGGTCAACTGCATAGCAGAGCTTTATATATGTAATGTAATTTCAAGAAGACATAAACAAGAGTTAATGCAAAGTTTGCTTTCAAGTATATTTTTATTTTACAGCTTGATGATTTAAATGGTACAAAACTTACAACCTAACAAACACAACAAAGTCATTGGGTTTTATAATTTAACTATAATATTATATTAAATATTTTATTATGTATTAATATTATATATATAAATTACATTAAACATTTATTGGGATTTATAATATTAATATACCAGTTGACCATTGGGTACATTTTTCTTATACTTCCATATTATAAAAAATGTAACGAAAGGTTTACGTGCACGTATATTTCCATTTTACATTTCGATACAAATTGACTGAATTGAGTGGTATAAAAATAACAGCCCAAGAACAGAACAAATAGGTTGGGGGATAATGTTCCGGTTAATCCTTCAATATGTTGCCTGAAGCAGGATAGAGTACCACATGCTGGTAATCCCTTTGTAAATCCTTCCCGGCAAATGATGAATGGCCTCACAGTGCTGCTTTCCTAAGCACAAATCTTTCACATGGTTCCCACTGTTTGTGTATGTAATCATATGTTCTGGCATCGTTTATAACTAAAGCCTTTTCACTACTAACGTATGTGCACATACATTTCGTGAAATGTTCAATTTTATATAAGTTGAAATGTATAAATAATGCCAAACCGTTATTCGACTTGCCTCTGCTAATAATATATGCTGCTGTAACTTAAAAGTTCTTCTGAGGATAAAACATTTCTGGGAGAATCAGTAGCAATTTCTGTCTGAAATATTTATCTTTTCTCTCCAGTGAATGTCCATAGATGCCGAGAAATACATTTGTCTGTCAGAGGAGAGACAGAGAGAGAGATATTGTGTCGTTATAAATCAACCGTAAACTGTCTTTATGCTGACTTAACATTTAGGATATTGTTTGTTCTTGCTGATGACATATTTTTGTCTTTCTCTCTCTCCCTCTCTCCCTATAAATAATATGTAACTTTACACAATACACGCATGTAACATTTATGTTGTGTTATTGGTTGACCGAACTAACGTGTAATATGACGAGCATGTCAAACACCTTTCATACACATTAAATTTCTATATAGCAATAGCAATAAGCTAGTTTATAATTATTTCAATAAAGATTGAATCTCAAATAGTACTTACTCTGACGGAAACCGAACCCTGATATCTATTTGCCGGCGAGTATGCTACCACTACAATACAGAGCTCTCACTTACTGTCCCACATGTGTTTAAATAAATAAACTAACAGGTGGCTGGAAGATCAAGTACCAATACTTATGTACCAGTACAAATCAGAGGAATATGTATATGTATAGAACTCAATAATAAACATTAACAAACATTACGGCTGTTGCTTTCTTGTAAATTATTTTTTACATAATAGTAGTATAAAAAAACCACAAAAAAGTTTACATTTATAAAACAGCATATTTCTAGATAATTCTTCCTTGCAAAGCATTCTTCTGGTTTATTAAAAATCATCTAACTAATTTTAAGTGTAATGTAATTAATTTGTCACGAAAATGCTAATATTTTCTTTTTTTTTTCAAATATTCACTTTTATTATACACAAATATAACATATTAAATTTGAATGTACCAAAAGTTAGAGTAGAAATGTATTAAAGTTAATTAATTTTTAAAATAACAAATATTTATATTGGTGTCTTCAAAAAATAAAATGTTAATGTTTTTGTACTAAAAAATGTGTGAATCTTCTGAACATGAGATATACTTTTACATTTCCATTACAATCTTGTTTAAATTGGAATTAAGTTAGATGTGCAACTAAAACTAAAAAAAGTGGTTTTATACTATAAAAAATTACTAAATTACAAGAACATAAATCTACATCTAATCTACATCAAATCTAGTACTACAAATATTAATATAATTTAAGATACGATGGATTTAAAATTAAAAGATAAATCTTAATTAATGCAACGTATTTTAAAATAGTTCAAGTTCATAAGGTTTCAGAAATTATATGTAGTTTGTATAATATTGTTGGATTTTGGAATAAGTCAATAACATGAAAGTACTGATTTATCATATTACTTTAAATGTTTCATTACATTTTATTAATTCTAATTTAATGTTTAGTTTTTTACATTTCTTTCTCAATCCAACTCCTTTCTAAATATTTTGCAGGAAAAAATATTTATCTTTGGAAATTTTGATTGGTGTTACTAGTACAAATATTTTAAAGTTCGCTTGATAATATTTTAAAGTTTGTTTTGTAGTAATTTTTAATTTGATTTTGTCCCTTTTCTAAAAATACAGATATCTTAGTGTAAAAGACGGGAATCTTCAAAAATAAACCATTAAATGATGATTGTATAATTTTATCTTTTGCTTTAATTTTGAGATTTATATCCCACACTCATTAGAGTTCTTCCTTGGATCAAGAGGAACGTTTCTAGAAAGTTTCAAAACACTAGGACTTTTTTATCAAGAGTTATGTCAATGACAGAACAGGACAGAAAACTTCAAAATTTAAAAAGGTCTTGTCGGATATTAATGGCTAAAAGCAGGTTTTATAACATGCAGTAAGTATCCAAAAGAAAACACCGGCTTGAAGGTCCGGGTTGCTAAGCTAGCTAAACCAGTCTGCTGCAGTCCCCTCACTCACTCCTAGCTGTTCTTTCTTTTTCGTAAAATCATCAGATTTAGTAGATGCCAGTTAGAATACATGTTTAGAAGTTGAACCGTTATTTCATATTTCAGGTGCTTTTACGGAACTGGCTGGCTGAGATCTAAATGTCAGCGGACGTATTGTTTAGAATCAATGCTAGAATAGCCTGTTACATGTGTCAGATCTTGTCTGAAGGCATATGAGGAAAAAAAGTACTTATTACTCTCTAGGGAGAGGAGGAAATCTTTTGGCAAATTCTACGTATGTTTATAAAATTGTGATTATTGGTCTTTGAAACATTTATGAAATGATAGATTTGAGAAGTATTTATTTACAATTACGTTTGTCATAAAACGTTTGCGTTAAATCTCAATAGTTTACTGATTGATAATGAACTAGAAGAATGATTCACAAATAAAAATGAAATAGTGCAATAACAAGTGCATATTAATTCATTCACGGCTATTTTTGCTATTTACAGTTTACGTTATATTTCAGCAATTACCTCATTGTGTATGATCCAAAAGAGTGAATTGCAAATCGAGCATTTAAAAGCGCACATTACCTGTAAAATCAAATTATTGTGACAACTGTGATTTAATACATTGGGCAAACAAAAAGAAAGAACCAAGAATAAATAGCATGTTTTAAGATACCAAGAAGAAAGAACGAGGATAGCAAAATACGCAGCTCATGCTGGACACTGGTTTTAAAACGTAAAATTATTAAAATAAATCCCAAATAAATAATTTTAATTTAAAATTTTTTTAAAATAGACTGAGCCTTTCCCAAAATCACCATTAATATTTTAAATCTAAAGAAACATTAATTTAATATTTACATACACTTTAGACATAATTTCCTAGGTTTTGAAAATGTTATATTCTTGTATTTTTTAACTTCATTGGCTTTTATTAAAGTGCTAAATTTGTTATATTCTTTCAGTTGCGTGGGAGATATAATGTTTAAACGAAAGGCCTCACGCTAATAAAAGTAATTATTATTGGAGTGTTTATTTTCAAACAAATCGATTAAGGAAGCTTTACAGATATATTGTGATTAACTATGTACTGAATTTCAGAGATGTTTCTACAAATTGAGTAACTGGTAGAGACAGTTTGATGTATTAGCTGCCAGATTACCACTGTACAGCTCTTGCGTCCCTTACATAATAGACGATGTTAAGTGATAATCATAGTACGCCTGCAGGCAACTCTATACAATAAATGTCTAATCTACTCCACACTACGCGGAATATAGTGATTTTTGCCACAGTGATAATTTAGGATTATTATAAAGATTTATTTTAAAATAAAGGTCAAATAGCTAAATACCTATAGTTGACCTCTAAGGACGTTTATTCAGTCTACGAAAATTTAAAATAAAATAGTCTAGGTCGACAACTGTAAATAAGTTAAAACACACGGTAAAGTATTAACAATAACTTTATTTCATTCAACAAATTCGTTGAGGAAATATTGGCTGAGCTTTAACGAAGCTTATCACTTGAAAGGATAGAAAACTTTCATTTTTATCTGTCTGTCTCTCCGGAAAATATCTCGAAAACTAAATAACCTATGGACTTGAAACTTTGTATAAAACTTTATTAAAATATGAAAAACACTGCGTTTGATGGTGGTCTTATGGGTAACTATGATGTCAAAAAGAAGTTATAGAATAAATAAATTTGTAAACAAGCTGAGTACAATAATATCAGATTTTAGTAAGTGACATGATTGAATTTTAGTGCACTTTTGCGTTTAGTACATTCCCAAACTCACCAGAACCTCTATTATTTACACACAGCTATGAAATTTAACTTATTGAATAGAAATCTAAATGTACCATATGGTAAGAAATTCTGGGAATTTGCACAGTCCACGTGGACTTTCTCCGGTCCCTCCCTCCATTTGGTCACAATCCCAAGGGCTTGCCACTGTGTGGGCGCACATAATTCTCAACACTCGGTAAATCCAGTATAGTTTATTTCAAAATTTTTATTTATAGTTTATTTAGTATAGATGATTCTTTCATGTATGCTTCATCACATATTCTGTAATATTTAGAAATTCTTTCCCATGCCATCTTTTGTACATGATTAATACGAAATTAAACTTAATGCATATATAATTAATTTTTTGTAACAGGTTCGAGATTTTCCAAAGGCCATTAAGAGTACTAAATTTGATTTAGTGGTTTAGATTTTAAGGTCTTGATGGAAAATGCCTGAATAATAAATATCAAGTATATATTTATATAATATATATAAATATATATATATATATATATATAGGACATATATATATATATATATATATAGACATATATATATATATATATATATATATATATATATAATAAACATATACATTTTTTTATATGTTTATATATATATAAACATATAAATTTTCTAACCGTGGCATAGAAATTAACAGAAAGATATATTGGTAAGATCCTGAGGAAGTCTCTGGTCGATTTGTAAAAATTGCGTCTATTTTCTAGTGTCGGGCTGACATAAGTGAAAACCCCCGTTGGTAAGATCAGAAGGGGTCATAAGGAATACATCTATGAAGGAAACAAGATTTTCCCGAGTTTTTCATCGTTCAGTGCTACAATAAACTCAGTAACACTAATCGATGACAAATTTCTGTTTCCAGGACAACAATTACACAATCATGTTTCCGTCGCAATCCTTCATCGTCAAAAACAAACTTCAAATAATGCATCTACATGTAAATTCTTACGTTGCCATGAACAGAAAGACAGATTAGTAGGCTCAAAAAAGGTCCTGAGGGAAGGTCTGGTTCCTCGAGTTGTAAATATTACGTTTACATGTGAGTTTTGTAACGTTGGAAAGAGATTACTAGAAAGACATATTGGTAGGATCAGAGAAGGTCCTGAGGGATCGTGTCTTTGCTCGGGTTGTGTCCAGTTCTTGTCACTTTCCTATTTTCTCAGCTTTGTGTTTATCTGCTATAAAAGCAACATATGTCTGAAAGTGAAGCGATAGTACACGTAATAGTTTATACGTATAAGTTGTGTATATCAGCGCTCTAATATTGATCGTCTAATATTCACTAGCAATCTAAATAATGTATTCCTAGATTTGTTTTTTAATTGTGTGTCTTTCGTTGCTAAAATATAGGTAATTATCAGGTCAAAGAAAACGTTTGTCAACTTAATATAATATACAGTTTTTAGGATGAAGGCCAGTTAACTGATATATTGTAAATTAATGTACTTACTTAGTGAAAATTAATCATGGTTTAATTTTTTCACTACTTAATCGTCGTAAAGAATATTCGATCGTACACGTTAAATACTGAAAGGGTGTGAAGAAACCAACGTCTCAATCAGTTAAAACTACAGATGACATCTTAATCGCAGAGCCAAATTAATTACAGACGACAGCGTAGGTCCGCTCTGCCGTTATCAAAGCTATTATCACTTAACGCAATTACTACTACAGGAGTTTAATTGGTTGGCAATAATTGGACCGCCACAACAGAGTTTCCAGACTCCTTTGACACGAAGACTAGACCGGCTCGGCCTCGTCCTTTCTGCACTTTGGTGGATGAGCCTGACGGCACCAATCGATAATTACTGACTGATTGTTCAATACACCCGACTGCCCGTAACTACACCTAGTTACTGTAGTTACTCTCGGCTGGAGGATGAGTATTAATCTATCGTTCATGATCGAGGTAAACTCTTGCTTAAATCATATTCACTATCGTGGACATTTTTACTGTAAAATTTAGAATTTTTTATAACTATGTTTATTTTAAACCATATATGAATTAAATATATAGTGAGTATAGTTTATCTGTATACTGTGAAATATAAAAAACAAATATTAATAAATTAGTAATAATGATTTATTGTATTTAATTATATTATTGTATTATTATTAATTTATATTTTTTACTATTATAGTTTGTTTGAAACATTGTGAAAAGAGTTACATTTATAAAAATAAAAAAAATATCCGCTTTGTTACAACTCTTTGCTTACGGTTACGACTTACGGCTACACCACTTCGCCTTACTAAACTACATATAAATACTGATAGTAAAGGTTTTAATATTATAAAGAAAAAGGAAACTTCAAAACTTTCAGAAAATCTTTGGGGGTTGTTTTAGACGATTGTGGAGAAATATAATTTAACATATTATTTTAATCCTAGAATAGCCATTAGTCAAACAAAGTCTAATGAGTATAAACCTAAACTGTTATTTTGTTAAATATATTCCATTAATAACAGATTAAATCTTAATTTTGTGATTTTTGGACACTTGTGTTATGACAATCGAAAGAGAATGTGTTAAAACTTTATTAATTTTTATGAGGTCGTACGATAATGGTGTTATAATTACGACTTCGTGATTTGTTTACGTATTTACGAATTATCTCACTTTAATATAATTTTATATACGTTTATAATTAATTACCTTCTCCACCCATCGTGAAGCTAATAATACAAACCTGGATTTTTGTATTCTTATTTTAAGAGAAACTTACAACACTTACATTTTGTGTAGAATTCTAGGTTTATATTGAATTTTGAAATTATCCTCATATTAATGTAATATTTTGAAGTCTTATTTGAATAGCTTAGGAATTTATTTCTTTTATGAATATTAGTTATTGTATTTAAATTAAAAAATATAACACGAAGACTTGTATGTTGCTTGAAAGTAGGGGAGAATTAGTGAGAGCAAATGAGGCATTTGGGTTTTTTATGACCATGATTGTATATCTGATGTGATTCCAGATTGGATGAAAGATTGACTCTTATATTATTCGGAAGTAAACAGCAATCATGACTGTTGTATATAACAGTCTGTTATATAAAAGAACACATTACATATATAGCATTGTTTACCAAAAACAACTGGTAAATAGAATAAACGTGTTAAAAATAAATAAACAGTATGAACATGGTTCATACATTTCTGATCACATCAGTTTCTGGTCATCAACGTGCCATAACGATTTTAAGTTATTATTTACCAATTGGGTTTTGTCACAAATCATTCTAATAACTCTTTAAACAATTACACACGCAATAGAGGAATGTGCGGAAAAAATTGCATAGAACGGGGGTGAATGGTGTTTATAATTTGACAGTTTAGCAGTTTCTTAAAAAGTTTAAATTTATTATAATAAAAATATTTATGTACCAGTATAATATATTATTATAGATACTGTTGCTATAACTCAAAAATTGAGCTGATATCGATACAATAACTGATCACTAGGTGAGAGGGGACCCTTAATATGAAGTGTGCTGTATGGAACATTTGAAAGGTCATCTCATTAATTAAAGTTGAGACCAAAAAGCGAGAACGATTTAATTCGTGTACCCTACATGAGAGGTCAACGCTTTTCAGTCCACATTAATTATTGAACTCAGCCAAGCATACTTCTTCATTTAATTAAAGTTACTGCTCTTTTAAAGTACCGAAACGTTTCCTCAGGGCCTTTGATCCTACTCACGCTTTATAATTTCAAACTGAATAAAACAATGTTAGCTCTAAGAAACATTTAAAGGGTATAAACATTTGTAAACATAATATCATCTTAATGTAGAAAGTGTCTTTATAATTGGCTGAGCTTTAGCGAAATCTATCACTTGAGGGGCTAGAAAAACCTTGTCTATCTTTCTATCCGTCTATTCGCACGATATTTTGGAAACAAACCGTACTACAGACTTGAAATTGTGCATGAAACTTCATTTATATATGAGAGTTCATAGACGGTACATGTCACTCCATGAGATTTGGCTGAACATTAGAGAATATGTTTACACCGGTCTTACAGGTAGGTAACGAAGATGGCAACGAGGAAATATAAAAAAATAAATTTGAAAAACAAACTCTACACATCAACGAGAGGTTTAAGCATGTGACGTAATAACAAATGTAGCCTTAATAACCCAAAACATACATAATTTTATAGTGACTTGGTGTGTAGACTTTTATTTTTAAATACTGATATGACATCCAACTTATTAAACAAAAATCTGAACGTATCATGTTGCAAGGTATGACGAGAACGATTTCGTGTATAGAATTTAAATTCTGCATTAAACTTCACTCCTACAGGAATAATCTGTATGATGCGTTATTTTCATGTCAACTTATTTTTATTTGATTGTATTTGCTTTTATCTGCCCACAGTACATCTCTAAAATGAAGTGAGCTATATATTAAAATTGTTGCATGAAAATTCAGCGAAGCAAGTTACAACACTTGATGTGGCGTACTTCTATCTTGTTTTACATATATATTGCTACGCTGACAATTTCTATATCCTATATTACGATCCCTATTGAATTTATTATCTGCATCATTTTCCAATATGTAACAGTATTACCTTATTAGCCTTGTTACCATGCAACCACCACAATATTAAAAGTGTTGCACATGTCCCTTTAAATGTATAAAGTGTTTGTAAAATAAATAACTTTAGGATAGATAATATAACTTTCAATTACCCATCCTACTTTCACAGAGCATTTCTATCTAATGCCTTATGTTGGCATTATTGCAGTACATTAAACGATAGTTTTCTCTTTTAATCACGTTCGTATAAAATAGTCTATTTACTATGCTTGTATGAAAAAGTCTTGTTTAAGCCTTGTAAGTATAGATGTAAGTAATTAGTGAGATAAAATAATGTTAACAATTTGCCTTCCAAGCTACACAATTTCTACTATTAGACTGTGCAGCGGAGTCAATGAACTTGAGATCTGAGAGCAAAAGTGTCATCTTCTTTTAAAAATTCTTGAAGAAAGGTTGCCGGTTAATGTTTAGTTATTTTCCTGGTGGCATTTGATACTACGTCATATTAATATTGACTGTACAAAAGTAGATAGTAAAATCTCTCTAAAATACCGAGGTGTCATCCCTAATGAGGAGTGAAGCTGGAAACATCGAACAATTTTAAATATTCAATCGTTAACGACGGTTTAACAAATTATTTGCAAATTATGTAAAGAAAATTTTACCACCCATGGCTTCCACTGTTCCGTAAAATGTATTTACTTCGTTTTAATTTGTTTTTGTTTTAAAAATATAGTATGTTTTAATGTATGTTTTTAATAATATTTTTTCTCGAAAGTAGGCTACAAATTGGTAAACGACCGCAGATTAAAAATTTTTCACTCTTCCGAAATCCAATAATATTAAACTTTAAAGTCCAGACAGGCCGAGGAATGTATATCTAAAAACCTCTAACTTAGCAAGAGAGAAAGTTTTAAGGTCATTAATGGCAACAGATATGAAGTATACCACAGAGTCATGGATCGTCATAGTAAATAATACTGTCCTGTGTCCCTAAAAATATTATGTGTATTTCAAATTTTTCACTTGTAAACTTGTCTATCTAAGCACTTATAAGAAATATTTCAAACTAACCTTTTGAATAATAATCACTCTGAAACGATGGATATAAATTTATCGCACAAGAATATAATTAAAATTAGTATTTTAATATTGTCATCCACTCTCGTCAATGAATGTGCACCAGTTGACTAAAATACTAACAGGCCCGTTTAATTATTTCATCTACCAGGGTATATTTCAACAGACTTTTATACATAACAAGCTCATTTACATAACATGTATCCCTTTAGGCATATCATTATGATTATGACTATTCTCTTTAATGTACTATATACTACCAAGAAAAGTTTTAAATTACTCCTTTGTGTAAAGTTGGATAGAAAGTTGGCCTACACGCGTCTGATAGAATTCATAAAGATCAATATCCATTTCTCCGATATTCTGCAATGTATCTGAAAAATTTTCATAGTATAATTTACATTTTCTCAGGGAAAACAATATTCAATAATCAATAACAGAGTACTGAAAAATGTGTGTGGGTATGAATTTTATTTTATTTTTTAGATTCTGTAGAACAACATTACCAAATCATAAGCATAAGAAATATAATGAAGAAAGCCGCTGCTGTTTATAAATAGCTAAAATGTATTCAATTAAGTACTATACAAAGCATTTTAGAAAGAAAATGTACTTGTGCAGATCTTGCCAGAGGATAAATCAAATATTAACAACGATTAAATTTCTACATAAACTAACAACAGAAAGTTGGACAGTTGTGATACAAAAGGGAAGTAAAAACTGCTACAAAGTGCACTAAACGGTCTAATCTAGAATTAAAGCCACTTTATATTCTTTTATAAAGACAATGATTACAGGATGCTGCGCCCTTTATCGGGAAGTTTCTAAGCGCCTCGCCACGCCATCGTTTCTCCAGCTCTGTTATCAGACCTATTATCATTTTGCACATTTACAGAAGAACAAAGTTTCAATTTACAATTAACATAACCTAAATTGGCCCGAATTCTCGGTCCTTTGAACAGTACTGTGATACTTACATTTGTTATAATTTCGGAAAGCTTAGAATTAGAAAGCTTTTGTTATTTACCGTTACACAGTTTTGCCCTACATTAATATATATATATATATATATATATATATATATATATATATATATATATATTTTTTTTTTTCACCATTAAAGTGATTTTTATGCAAATCTAAAATAATATTATTCTCCGTTTTGTTAAAGCATAAACCTAAACTACTTTGAAATATACCCCATTACAATTTTATTTCCTCGTATCTCATTTTAATTTTTGTTACAGGTGAGTCAAAAAGTACTGCTACCTTAGAGCTTTGGTGAGCAAAAGTGTGTTTTAAAATTGAATAATAATAACTTATAATAAGTAATGAATAAGTAAGTTTGGTAAGTTTTTTTTTTTGTGTTTGTTCAATATAAATAGTAATTTTCTATAATTATGTTAGTATTAAGTTTATAGCAAGTAACAGCAAACTATATCATTAAATAGTAAAGAATAGTACTTACTATTACATTTGGTTCAGCAGTTAGTTTACAAGCTGATTTACATCGTCTCGTATATAATAATTTACGTCATCTTTCAAACAATCTCGTCCAATTATATGTATGTATAAATTACTAATAGTGATTTACGGAAGCTCCAATACCCTGATGAGCTATTAATATCCGAATCGGTTGATAGTACCATCGATAGGTCGATGTAATGGCTGCCTATACGATTAGTAAGATATACGATCTGTTTATCATCTATTCAGACTCAAAGGACCATAGAGATCTATTTACATCGGTCCAGTCCACCGTTCCTTAAGTCATTAAACCGTCAGACGTCAGATGATGAGGACCTCAGAAGTTGTCAGACAAGGAACGGTACGTGTCAATTGGTCTACAAGTGTTCTATTGTGTGCGCTGTTTATGTAGATGAGACTATTGAAGAGAGAGTGGCGGTAATTCCCAGACCTGGGGGCCCGACCTGACCTCTGCGGAAAGTTTTCTAAAGCACTTGTACAAATGCTGTAAACTTAAGATTTACCACAACTGTACCTTTTTGCGTGTAACCATCGAGAACAAAATAACACAATAACCTCGGTCATTAAAACAATAATCGGTTGATTTTGCCATTGACAAGTCGATGTAAAGGCTGCCTACACGGTTAGTGAAATATACTATTTGCTTATCATCTATTCCGACTTAAAGGACCATAGAGATCTATTTGCAACACAGATATATATATATATATATATATATATATATATATATATATATATATATATACTGAAAATCAACTAATATAAAATCTAAAGAACCAAACAAATTAGGGATTTTAAATCAACCAATTTGCAGTCACAAGACAGTTTTGGGAAGTTGATTCAGAATGAACTAATGACAAGCGAAATACCTCTCCCAGTTTCCTATTTGCCGCCATCTTGTTTCTGCCGCCGTCACAATCATCATGTGTACATACTATATTGGCCTCTGGCCAGTTCTCTGTTTGGACGTTCAATGGAGGTCTATCGTTACCTGTATTCTTTCGTTCAACGTTCCAGTGTGCGTGATATTTATACACAATATGTTCGTTTTGTGATTCTAGCCTTATGTGTGTCACAATGCTCTGATATAATTTGTTTATGTTAACCTGGATTGTAGTTATGTGTTAAATTAGTCACTTGAGATCATATTACATATGCAGGACGTATTGTTACTGATTTCTTGAATCACTGAACAATGCCCGGAAAAGATCGTGTTACGTTTATACGTATATAAGATACGTTGAATCTCCTTGAGTATTTCGTTATCCAGCCTCATTTCATTATCATATTTAAGATAGCCTTTTTCAATTATAATAACATTTAATATTTCATGAAGTGTCCTTGAAAGACAATACCGATTTATCAGCTAATAAGTATTGAGAGTGTGAGCAACATTGAAACATTTGTATAGTTATTTCTGATATTATTTACAACTTTTGCTCCTGTTTAGATATCCCATAATTCAAGTTGAGATAATGCAATACAACAGCAGAGCATCAATACAAGTGAGCACGATTAATGCAACTTTTATTTATAATGTGTAAGTTCTACGATCTTATTTTATAAGCCTTGAACGAATTTGTGACCCATATTCATTCAGTTTAAGGTTTCAGTATTGCGACTATTTATATTAACTTTCACTGCAGCATTAACAACCTTTATACTGAGAAATATAATATATCTAATATATATCTAAATCAAATAACTGGTCACACCACAATTAACGTGTGAATATTCCCAAATGTATTCGTCATGTTTTTCAATGTAGACGCCTGGAGGTGAATGATATGTACTACTCGTATATTCGTGACAATGTCTAGAGCAATTTGTTTTCCTAAATTGCATATTAAACTGGCTACTATGAAAGATTTTTCGTAGTTAAATATGTAAGCAATGAAAATTAATTTCAAAATCTCTTGATAATTTTTGCTGTAACAATTTATAACTGTTTGGTTGGAAAATGTATTTTCCTTATATTTTTAAACGTTTTGCCAAACTTGGAATTGTTCGAAATTGTTCCCCTTATACATTTCTTTTCATTTTAAAATTGTATTGTCCATTAAGCCAATTTACCCAATACCAATGACCAAGTCCTCACCAAGGACCAGTCTTCTACGTGGTAATTAATACAGTTAGGGGCGTGCCGTAGTGGACGTTGAAGGAGACTCATTAAATGTTATAGATGTTGGCTCGGGTAAAGGTAAAGTGTAACGAGTTGGTACCGGACGTGTGGGGGCCTAATAGTGACGGAGCAATCAGAAGTGGGGCGGCTAAATACTGCCTACATCATCATTATATGTGGGCCTTGTCTACATCTATTCACCCACACGGTCAGCCTTGCTGCGGTTATATGCCATTTTAGTTGTTCTCTTTGTCATTATTTAGTATTCATCGTGCTCTTCATATCAGATTTTTGTAATAATACACAGGGTCTGTTTAAGTATCGATCGAGACTGGTTCCAAAAGTCCAAATTTATTACAGATATCATTATAATGACTTAATAGTCTTCTAAATACATTCCTCCTGCACCGATACACTTAGTTCGGCACGTCTGCAACTGACCAAAAGGCCGCTGGAAGTTTCTTGAATACTGTTAAGAACCTTTGTCGTCGCCTCTTGAACCGCCTCGAGGGAGGCGAACCCTTGTCATTCGTGGAAACAAGAAAAAGTCTGGTGGAGCCAGATCTGGTCTGTAGGTGGGAGGGGGGTGAGGCAAGTTTCCAATTCTTCGCAATTGCTGGTCGAACGTGCGTTACGCGATTTCGCAGACGGGTCAGTACTTCAAACAGTATACAGGATCATAGACCCGAACTCCTTGTGAACAATGCAACGTCGGTCGAATAAAATCATCATTATTTTGATTTTTTATTTTGACATCCGAGATTTTTTCACGTGTGCCCTACGTGTGCTAATCTGAATTTTGATGTTTTGTTTCCGGGTGTCCGACGTGGTGATCAACGAACTCCCGGCCTTCCAACATTTAGTGCCACCCAGAAACCCTTGTGCGTTGTAAGGTATCATCCCCATAAGCCTGTTTAATCAGTTCAAGTGTCTCAGGTGCGGATTTGCCGAGTTTAAAACAAAACTTCACAGTGTAGCACTGCGCGAGTGTCCGCTCCATGCTGGCTCAATAACACCTTAAAAAATTACACGTTACCAAAATCCACTTCCTGTTTCAACGCATGGCCTCAGGTGACTGAATTAAAGTTCCCCTGAGTTGTGTGGGACCCCGCGTGCGCTCCGGTGATGATACAGTGAACCAGTTCCGATATTTATTGAACAGGCCCAGTATAATAATACCACACTAAATCCTGAAAACGCACCTAAAACCGTTAAAAATGCTACAATATTACAAATGCTATCGTATAAATTAGTTAAAGTTGAAATAGAGACTCTCCAAATGCATTATTGAGTATTGAATGTGTGTCCTCGCTCTAAGAAAGGAGGTTAGTAATTGAGCTTATCTAACGTAGGAAACAGTTTTACCATAAATTTGTTTTAAGCTTTTATAAACAAAGACTTGGGAGCCTGTTTTGTTTAAACAACCTAACGTTCTAGGTGTTCCTTTCGTTAGTTGGACAATCACATGCTGGTGATAGTCAGTTGAATATGTTGGTAGATTTGTGTGCACACGGGATTTACACCTATTCAATTCCTCTAAAACCGCCCTAGGTAAGAAAATGAAAATACATAGTTTACTAATTGGTATGCATTCCAAAACAGTCTTTGTTTTTCTCTAGGTTAAAAAACCATTGTTATCAATAACCCGAGAGTACTATATCCAAAAGGAACGATAAGACATTAAGTTAAGGAGGTTAAATATCTGCAACTCTTCTCTTGGAGATGGATCAATTCCAATTCATTATAATTAAAACAAACACTTTTCTTTTCCATCAATCCACAGTGATTGATCGGCGAAGAACTGATAGATCAGTAGCAGCTGTGGATGATAAATGACTATCATCAAGCCAAACCCTTCCCCCTCCTCGATCCTCTACATCCCTTCACCCCTTGCTGTATCGACGCTGCCCACCTTGATTTGTTGGTATATGGTAATTCCGCCAATTTGTCACTGTTTGTACCGTGTGTTGACACTCTTGGTAGTGCATAGCATTAGGCAGGCTGTGGTTGATTTATGGGCAACATAGTGTAATTGTGCGATTGTGCATCTCGAAAACTATAAAAATGTATTGAAAGAAACGAAAATTAGTAGAGTATCTCACTGTATCGACGCTGCCCACCTTGATTTGTTGGTATATGGTAATTCCGCCAATTTGTCACTGTTTGTACCGTGTGTTGACACTCTTGGTAGTGCATAGCATTAGGCAGACTGTGGTAGATTAATGGTTAACATAGCGTAATTGTGCATCTGGAAAACTATACAAATTGATGGAAAGAAACGATCATTAGTAGAGTATCCCCATCTATCGATTATTAAAAATGATCTTTGATTAAAATGTATTATTTACGATGGTTCATTTGTAAGGATAGCAAGATTTTGATATTTGTCATCACTATAAGTTACAAGAACAGAACATTGCGTTATGAGGATGCAATCTATCCTCTCCTTTAGATGTCCAAAAAATTGATATATAGAGAAAATAACACAATCGGTGATTATTTACATACGTCAAAAAATTTAAACACTATAAAAAGTAGTACATTAAAATAGTTCAAAAATGTACCTGGGATTTAAAATTGAGAAATCAATGGCAACGATTTGTTACCTAACCCCCAATTCTGTTTACGAATTTGTTTGTACAATACTAAATATATTCATTATTATGCAGAGTCAATAAACATTTTCAAGAGACAATATATTGTAAGGGTAAAATTGATAGGCTTTTAACTGTATCTATATTATGTCAAATATTCTTATTATCTCTAATGTATATGAGGTTCATACGAATGAAAACATTTATTGTACTATTTGAAGTTTGAAGTAATATATATACTTTATTTTTAATCTGAACGTAAATTTCACCTTTATCCTATGAATTGAAAAATAAACTTATCCATTAAGGGGGTTTAAAGCGTAATATTTTAATAAATATTATTGTACTAAGTGTAATTTTGTAAGCGCATAAATATGAGATGTAAAGTAGCATGTTTCACTCTTTGTCTTGTTTCCAAGAGAGTTTCACAAGCTTCTGTTATCAAAGCTATTATCACTTTGTGCTATCACAAGAGAACAAAGTTTCACTTAAACACAGCCTGCGGGGAAATGGTGAACCCGCTGTAAACTTGTTGGACGGTACCAGTATTTCTACAGAAAGCCCAAGTTTGCTGTTTCCAATCTAATAATTAACTGAATGTAAACGTTAGAGGTTCGTTATAATCACGTAATGAGGAGATTGATTACTCGTTCATGTTATTGAACCACTCACTAAGTTGTTAAACGTTTTTAGAAAAACACACTCTGCTGACTTCTCTGACAACAACAATTATGTTTGTCTTTTCCTAAAAGAATATTTTGGCTAAAAAGCCTTAAGTTATGAAAATAAAAAACTTAAATAATTTAAATAAGTATTTATTAATTAAAAATAAAATTACAATCATCTGTTAATTTTGTCAATACCTACAATAATATCTACATACATGTACAGTTAGACATTTCTTCTAGTCGAGGTAAGTCTGGCTTAGGGTTATTTTAATTGAAAACTCAAATAACATATAATATATGTATTGTGAAGACAGCAGAAAGCATTTCTAAACGTTTCGAAGTTCGTGTCCCGACGATCAGAGACAAAGTGCAAGTAAGAGTAATTACCGCGTTAATAGTTTAGGATAGCGTGTAGGCCTACAGGTTACAAATGACTGTAGGACCGGAGGTGTGACCCGGCAACACCTCATACCATCACAGAGGGACTACTATAATCAGCGTATGGTTATTCATGATCTGATAGCGGACATTTGTCAAGAGCTGCCGATTGAGAAACACACCCTGATAGTACAGTAATGTGGGCAGTAGATGTATTATACGAGTATATCATTTCTCATGGATGCCAGGCTACCCTGATTCCTGCTTTCAAGTTGTATTAAACAAAGTTTAAACCGAATTCCACGTGTGAAAAGGTTGATTGGTCTCACAAGAAAGTGAGACGCAGGAGCGTTCCTGGATATCTTCAAAGTGTCCTCAAAGATTCCAACTTCTTACTTCAAAACGTTTACAGTGTGTTTATGCTCAACTAAGGCATCAGGCCTCACAGTACGGAGACTGTGGTCCAAAAACAAAGGACAAAAGTCATGAGCTCTTGCGATGGAAACTTGTATTTCCTCAAGTACGACTGTTTTTGAGAAGTAAATGAATCGGGAAAGTGAATACACGTAAAATATACCTACGAAAATGTGTGACAAATTAAAAGGACAACTTTTTATTGATGAAACTTCTAGACTTCTATTCTGATAAGAAATATTGATTTAGGTTATATAACGACGATGATTTTCCCAATCTAATTTCAGACTTTTTAAAAGCCTATAACAAATAACTATATATATTGGCTATAAAAAGCCCCTTTGCTAATAATTCCCCCAATCTCGTAGTGGATCTTTTATCACTACACTAACATTTAAAAATAAATATTTACTAAAACAATATACCCTGGTACATGACATCTATATCTTTCCAATATTAAGTGCATAGTTTTATTGCAGCACCAATAGAAAGTGTCATAATTACAGTATGTATTTTTTATTGATATCTAAGTTACATAGTATTGAATTTGTTATTTTTTTACTTAAATTGTATAATACTGACTTGAAAGAAGATAAGCTATTAAATTGAGACTAGCGAATGGCAACTATATCATTACAGCCCCCACCGGGCCCTTCTCAAAATTGTATTGTGCCCGTACGCCAATCCATATGATATCTTTTGATAGAAAGACCCTACAGACTTTAAACTTGATATATACGCTTTTCTAAACCCAAGCAAAAGCTTTTTTTTATTCTGGGCTTAAAACAGTCAAAGTTTACAGATATCAAATTCTAAAATGTTGACATTTTTATGGTTGGCAATGAGAAAATCGCACGATTAAACAAATTTGCAGACAAATTGAGTACAATAATAGTCAGGAAATTTTGTCATATGCTACAGTTTACATGTTCACATGTGATGAAATTAGTTTCATGGATTAGTTGGTAAGACTTTATTTTACGTTCAGTCTCATGATTCCATATTTTGTCATATGCTACAGTTTACATGTTCACATGTGATGAAATTAGTTTCATGGATTAGTTGGTAAGACTTTATTTTACGTTCAGTCTCATGATTCCATATTTTGTCATATGCTACAGTTTACATGTTCACATGTGATGAAATTAGTTTCATGGATTAGTTGGTAAGACTTTATTTTACGTTCAGTCTCATGATTCCATATTTTGTCATATGCTACAGTTTACATGTTCACATGTGATGAAATTAGTTTCATGGATTAGTTGGTAAGACTTTATTTTACGTTCAGTCTCATGATTCCATATTTTGAATGGAAGCAATATAGTTTATTAATGTCGCATTTCCATGACTAGAAAATACCATCAGATTTGCTGATACCAGTGACCTGACCGTCAGCAGCAACAGTTAATTATCCTCTCAAGGGATCAATTAGTGCTGAAAGGTCGAGTGCAGCGGAGCGCGACGCAGATGAAGGACGAGAACGGGGTTGAGGGGTTGCAAAGACTCAATGATCGGCTCAAGATTCGTGACATCACTAGATCACTCTATTCATCACTTGAATTCACTATTTAAACAAATTGTCAACTTACTGATGTAGTTTTATTATATGTCTCCTTATTGGCATTTTAATTTATGAACCGATTTGTTCAATGGGGAAAACGGGAAATGTAAATTCATAAGTCAATTATTAAAGATTAACTCAACTATTTATCATCTTTAGCTAAAATCATAAAATACTCTTTTAATAACTATTTCAATTCACAGATTCTTTTAATTTATATCCCCCTTTTCAAATTTCTTTTTCCAACCGTTTTGTTTGTAGGTGAACTTATTGTTTAACTATTCAAACATAAAATTCATTACAAAAATAAATCAATCAATCATTATTTATGGTCTACCCCAATCATTTTAATATTATATGGACAATAGAAGTTACCCTATTAGCTAATTCGTACTAACATTCTGTCATGTCTGAAATATACATTAAGTCGGTACATTCTAAACTTTTGACGGATACATTTAATTTTCTCCTTTAAAGTATAAAAAAATTATCCAACATCTTTTACAATAGTAACTCTTAGTAACATATTCTTTAAATAAATTACAACTTTACCTCTGCAGTTTGTATAATAGAAATTAACTTTAATTAAATTGAGTTGAATAACATGTTACGTTCATTTTAGTTTCCAATTTAATGCTTTATAACTCCGGAATAGCTAGCTACAAAGGACCCAGACTATGGAGTTAATTAGAGATGAGGTTGGCGGTGGAAAAGCACAGCTGACTTGGCACTAAAGTAGCGGCCGTGCACCCCCACCGCCTCGGAATCTCTACTGAGCTTATTAAAACACCAATAGAGGTTTTATATTACATTTCAAAGGAAATTATCTCATTTATTTCATTTTAATTTATAATGAGATTTTTATGCATATCTTAACTTTAAATGTAGTTTGAATTGTATAAAATAGAGGAGGGATTTGGAAACGAGGGAGTTGAGCAAAGCTGTCGTCGTCTGATGTTACCAACGACTTGAACGATTTACAGTTCCTTGAAGAAAAGCCGTTAACTACAAGGGCAAGGGCTAGTCACCCTCTCCTCTGGGTATGTCTAATGTTTGTACATTTATCTTGGTGTAGTGGACGTTAACTTGCGGAAAGCACAACAAATTAAATGTTTCAGATATTGATTGATTCTTTGTTGTTATGCAACTACCTAATACTCCGTAAAACCAATTACTAGTTAAACATTACGTTTAGCTGCAGGTTTGTCGCCAATGCAAACACTCAGTAATACAAACGTCTGTATAAACTGTGTAAAGATTTTACTTAATACTTTTAATGTCATATGTTCATAATTTTGAGAATTTTTAACTTATGTTTCATAAATTATTCGACAATGTCGCTATGTTGTGAAACTATACTAACACTTTATGTCCAGCTGTAATAACAAAATAGACAAGACTCTTTTCGCAATAATAATTAGAATAATATATTTTTTGTAATGTACGAGTATATAATAGGTATATTCTCACTGAGTTTAATTTTTAAAATCTATTACAAATATTTCCTTCGAACGGTTAGGGACGAGCGATTAATTCTAATACTGATTTATCGAGGTAATTAAGAGAAGTGGTCCTTTGTAGTAGCCAAATCCTCTACAGCGTAAATGGAAATATAACCTGTCATAAATTACAACGTTTCTCATCCCGAATCATGCGTTCCTTAGGTCATGTTCAATTGCAAATCCTCCGCTAGTAGCAATGTCCGTATGTTTTGTCTTCTAAGAAAGTATTATCAACACTTACTAACTCCTAATCTGTACACACACGCCTGTTCTCTTATTCTCTATACATAACGTAACATAAAAAAGACACCAGTCATTAAAATCTTTTATTTTAGTTCGACTGAACATTTGTCCATTATATTAGTGGCTTTAAATATTGGCAATTTACTGTCATAACGAGTGTACAACTTTTATTCCAGTCTGAATCATACAAATAAACAAAGCATCGACGGTTTCAAAGCCTTTTTTAAACCATCGTTCCTATTTACTAAACACACGGTCCAGATCTAAATAAATAGCCTGGTCTTAATAAAACCCAATTTTGGACAAAGTATAACATTTTGTATATATTGACTTATCAATTACCAAGTCTGCTATTCTATGCTGTTCATGCTGAAAACACTAGATTATGGGACTTTATTTGTGCATTACGTAGATAAGATAGCATTTACAACAAAAAGCAACGTATGTGATTCCATGTAATTTAAATTTAATGTACATGGTTAAATGTCAATACAAGTTTGTATATTGCAAGTACTAGAAAGCTTACAAAACTAAAGTACCCCATCACTCCTATTGCCAAAGATAAAAACATTTAGGTTTTACTTCTTAACAAGGTATGGTGATCAAATTTGAAAATCTTATTGAAACTAAAGAAAAACTATCTATTCAATACTGTTTTATAGTTTTCTCAGAGAAGGATTTTTTATTACACGGTCGTATGTGATGGGAATCATGTATAATAATGTAGAACCATTACTTTTTGTAATTTAAGTGAACCATTTTTTTATTTTTTTGAGATAAAACACATTGCGTTTATTTCGACAAATTTACCACTGTGAAGAATAATTTAAAATAAGATTGGTAGCTTGCGCGTTTCTTGTAACCAACAAGAATATTACAGCTCAACAATCACTAACACGTAGAGAAAGTGACAGAAGTGATATATCAACAGACTAAGTCCAGTCTGATTCCCCCTGAGTCTCTCTGAACAGACTTTGATCCTTCAGTATTGACTTGATCAGCTCGGAGGTAAACATTTTCCAAACTTGGTATTTTCTTATTAGTAATACCGTGTGGCATTAAGTGGTAAATACCATTCATATTAAATTGATAAACAAATATTTCCAATTTAAATTACATGATAAAATGTCTAAAACACAACGTTTCGGGGATTGAAATCCATCTTCCTATGCAGATGTCAAAAATCTTAACACACACTAAAATAAAGATTAAAATGTGTGGAGATTGACCCAATGCAATATTAATTTGACAAAAATTAATTTTCCGTCCAAAAACTGAGCGTATACCTTTAATTCCAGATTGGGTAGAATGTCACTGCACAGAACCGAGATCAGTCTCTCTCATCAGAGAAGGTGAGAGACAAATTCTGTTGTCAAACTGTAACGAGTTCACCACCACACATTTAGTCTTATGATTACTTTATGCTTTAGGGGTTTCTACACCTAGAGAAGAGGATAGATCTTACTCTTCGAAACGTACTGTTCTATTTTTTAATTATGGCTAATGCCCGACTCCAGTTGCTCCTCTCAAATCATCCATGGACAATAGCACTTTAAACAATGGAAAAAGAGTTTAGAGATATGAAAGCCAGAATAAAATAATAATAAAAGACAAATTAAACAGACGAAATGTGCTGGCTGTTACTGTGGTATAGCGGTAAGGCGCTTAGACGCCACTAATGAGGGCAGGTCGCTCATGAAAATGCACAGCTGACGTCCACTCCAACTCTGCCGTCCTTCCAAGCCTCGTTTGCTCTTAACTGGCCTTCTTCACCATCCGCTCTCAGTCTGATTTTTCTGTTAATTAATTATTTTCAAAGTATTAAATGGAAGATACTTTTAACTTGGGTCCAACCCTAGATTGTTTACAGTATTGCAAGCAGTAAGTGCTTAATTATAAATGTTGCCTTTTGTTTTGCCTGTCACTGAAATGTACTTAATTTAATTTAATGTATTTAATTTCATTTTGAAAAGAACAAAAAACCATTTTGTACGAATTAATTAGTATGCAGAATGAAAGCGGACACCTGTATAGTCCTCTGACCCACTAGAGATTAACATGGGGAGCCGATCCACATGGATATTAAGTATCGATTGATTGATACTGACTCCTAACTCCACATCTGTCATTCTCCCCTAACTGTTTAAACAGTGTTACGTTGTGCGTACATTCTCGTAGAGAAATCACATGAGAATATCATCGTACTCTATGAAACTATTTACCAATAATCATAGTAAAGTTATAAAGGATGTCATATATTTAATTATCGACAGTAAGACCAAACTTGCAAACAAAACGTATTCATTTGTAATATACAAGGTCAAAAATCATTCAATAAGAACAAGTTTTATTTATTAGTGACGGTGGATAATTTGAAACGACAACATGTTTAAGACACCCATCGTTATATTTAAAAATGGACTACTCAATTGTCACGTTTCGAGGATTAAAATCGGACCTCTTCTTCTTGTGCCAAAAACCCAGTCTCATCATCAGGTGTTTAACACGTGAATAATAGGATAAATTTCAATCCCCGAAACTTAGTGTTTTTTTTTTTTTTTGTAACATAAGTCCGAAAACCTTTGAAAAAGAAATTATACATAGAAATACCTTTTTTACTCCTATTTAAATGATAAACTAGTAGAGATATGATATCCATGTATTTTATCTTCTATTTAAGATATAGACTTTGTACATTCAATTTTTGTGACCAATATTTATATTTTATTCTATAAAGCATTTTTTTTTTTTTTTTTATGATTAGAAACTAGTGGCATTTTCTCCGTAACTACATTTCCTTTTCAACACATTTTAGATAATTACTATTATACAATAATAAATGTCATATTTCAAAACTTATATTTGCTTTAAATTATTTTTGAGAAGTTTATATCAATACGCGATGCAAATGCTTACCGTCTAGATGCAGGCTGCAAACACCCCCTCATCCTCAACTCGCTCTTAGTTTCACGTAACAACGGTATTAATTAAGCTCTCAGAAACTGTTCTTTTTTATTTTTCCAAGAGCTTAATTATAACCTTTTGTACTTTTCTTCCTTTTAAGAGAGACTTCTCGAATAATAATAGAGACTTTCCTATTGAAAATATGTTTGTTGAGTTAATTCCATTACAACCAGTTTTAGCACAGTTTATTTAGGTTTCAATATAGTTTATATTACCATATAAAGTTATATGTAGATGACACGTATATTGCAAGATTTAAAAAATATTGAATGTAAAGCTACTGAACATTTCTGAAATTTAATATTGGAGATATGTAGTACAATTTAAGAAATAATATTGATTGTGACAATTTGTGGACATTGCTGCAGTTTTGGTTTTAAAGATCGATTCCGGCTTAAAATTTGTTGAAATAATATGGTTCCCTAGAGCTACGCTAAAATATTTCAAGAGTTTACGAGTAATTGTGTAAAATACATTTAGATTTTGAAGCTGTATAAACCGGAAATGAACTCTGATGATAATTATGACACCTGCTGCGTAATCGTAGGAAAGTATTGTTATATTCTATTACAGTCTGAGTCTCAGAACGTTTCGCTGAACATGTTCCAGAAAACGCCTTCATCAAACAAGGATACGAATAAATGTCGCAGAGCAGTTAAAGTGTAACATCGTCGGATTAAATATACACGGTGTCACGTTTGGTTCTCAACATTGTCTGACCGTGTGAAATGGGCTGTAAATAATGTCCTATAAGCAATCAAGCTTGCAACCTTAATCTGGCAGTTTAATCTACAGAGTAGGCTGAAGGTGGGCGCACCAGCTCCGCCAGGGCCAGCCTCCCGGAGTAGATTACAGCGCCGCAGCGTCCTTAGGCTGGGATTGGCTTGCGCTACGAGGATTATAATGACTGTAAGAATTATTATGAATTCTGAATTATAGGCTATATTGCAAAAATAATTTAGCCTCAAAGTATTCACAATTATGAAGAAAAATGCACACTTATGATAAGTTGAAAGGTTGGTTAGGAAACCAATATGTATGCAAATTATAAATAAATATGATATTGACATAGTACAAGAGATATGGCAAACTGTGCAAGTGGATTTAAATACAACGAAATCGTATGGATTTAACTATAATAATTTTTACAATTTCGGTCCGTATCGCTATAATATAACGTTATATTAATAAATAGTTAAAGAAAATAGTCTGACGTATATTGATTTGCAGTTTATTTAAGTTCCATATGAAAGAAGAAAGATGAATTTTTCCTTTTAAAAGTGTTCATTCCCTTTAAAAGTGTCCCTGACCTATCAAACACTTATATCACGCAAGATTGATAGTGTTTACCCATTTTCAGGATTCCAACAGGTTTCTTATTGTAAGGGGTACAATCGATATCAAATCAAAATCGGCCAATTTTAACTTGGCCGAATAGGCTCATATAAAATGAACTTTACGAGGAACCGCCCTCAAGATAATTTCTTTACTCAGTTCAGGTTATGCAAAGCATGTGTAAACTTCTATAGGAATTTAAGATACGTTTTAGTGTTCTCAGTTTTGATTTGTGAAATTTGACAAACCTCTATTAATGATACCCACCTTTCATGTGTAAGTCAAACTTAAATAAATCGCACATCGATATATATATATATATATATATATATATATATATATATATATATATATATTATTTGTAGTGAATTACTTTACAATTAAAACAAATTGTTTTTAAAACATTGGCACTATATTTCATATATATATATATATATATATATATATATATATATATATATATATATATATAATGTAAATATTAGAAATACAGACTCTCGGATATCGAACATTATTATTACTCAAACAATCCAAGATTTATCCTTGGGGGTCATTATGGCAATGGAAAAAAAAATATATATATATATATATATATATATATATATATATATATATATATAATTAACAATTTCAAATTGTTTCCTAATCTTGGTGGTTACCTAATCAAGGAAGTTAGCTAATTGGTATTATATGTGTATCCTTACTGGATGGTAAAAAATAAGGTAAATATCTTTGAAAGTTACCTCGAAACATGTCTGTTGACATTAAAAACATAAAATCAGTTCGATTGTGTATACCTCTTCAGCGTGATGGTTATGTATATCTGACCTGTATGTATACAATCAACAAGCTGATTTCCATTGTATTTCTTATATAAATTTGTTATTTGATTTTTTCATCGTAAATGTTTAAAACTAGGTTATACAGTGTTATATATTAACTGCAACTTTCAAATATATAAGCAAAAAAAGTAAATCAGCAGATTACTTCTGTAAATTTAAGCATCGAGTTCTTTTCACGCTGTAATAAATGTTAACATTAACGTTACTAAACCCCTACTTTCTATAAAATTTAACCATAACTAACTTATTCCTTATGACTATATTTAAAATAAAATTCTTTTCAAACTGTCGTACCAATTTCAACTGCGTTTTACATTTTTTTAACGTTTGTCCTAAATTAACAAATCTAGAAGCTAACCATGATTTGGCCCCAAGAACAAGTCGTGCCGTGGTAGTAATAGCTTAAGAGGCCTCTGTTGGGTCGTTGTGGCAGGGCTGGGGGTGGGAGAGCAAGGGTTAACCACCCAATTAAACCCAGCTTAATTTTGTCAAGTGATAATAGGCATGATAAGAGGTGCGGAGGACCCCGGGCGCATCTCTGACGGCCCGGGACTCCCGTAGCCTGTAATTAGTTCAGTGGCGCGTCATCATTGACATCATCAAAAGGAATTAGTTTGTTGACTTCTTAAACACTGCCACTGTAAAGACAAAGTGTAGTCTGCTACAAGTATACACTTGTCAGCCCTGTTTCCAGACGGTTTGTTTTATTCTGTGAAAGACGTTTGGTCTTACAAAGCAATACTTTTTAGCCAAAGGAAGGGAATTTTTACCTGTATAACAGTGATTTGAAACATTACGGTAGATTTGTTCAGTTCGTAAACTTTATATTCTATATAACTATGAATATTCAATGTGGTGAATGTAATTCAATCTTATTACTTGGGAAAATTGTGTAGTTTCCTAGAGAGAGAGACTTTATTTAATGGCCTCTGATGAATAGCACTCGAATAAGTCTTACAGTTTTAAATTTGATTCTAAGCATGGAGATCTCGGTCTAGGCTATTTTGGAAGATTGGTAGAATTTTGATTTCAGATGTTAACTTCCATCCGTTCACTTAAGATAAAAACATTATAGGTCACTTTAAATTAATTATTTCCTTTCCATCATTCAATAACAATCTTGTATAACAGTAATTTTCAATATAACGTTATATATGCTAAACCTGGTAAGTGAATGCTGTAAACTAGATACTAAATGTATAAAAAACATTGTCTCATCCGGCATTAGGTTTTGAAACCCCGAATTTGTGATTCTTAATTTTAAATCTCTTGATCCAAATGTAGCATGACACTGGTATTTATGCCAGGCCTTTGCTAACGAGTGTTTTAAGATAATAACTTATTATATTAAAACGATTGAGACGGGCATACCTCAATAATTCATTGACAAAATAAAATGCACAACTTTAATTATCTGTAGTCTTTGAAACACATTTTAACCAGTACTAAAATTGTTTAAATAGTTACATTCACCATGCTCTTACATATTTATGAATGTTTTTCAGTTCTTTGAACCTTTCTTACTAGGAAGTGAAGATCATTTGGAGTATGTGATTTGTAAAGAATATGTGGAACAAATAAAACTAAACAATGATATTATACTACAAATAAACAGAGCTGTAAATATGATACAGAAATGATTGCCTGAAACGATCATTCAGCATTTGTTTTTTATGTTAAATATAAATTTATGAGATGCTGCTAAAGTATATACTACAAAATAATTACAACTGAATTAATATTATTTAACAAGATCACATACCAAAAATGAAGTGAGTTGATTCTGCTCTGTATACCGTTCCCCACATGTTTGTTCGTTCGAATGAAAAGTCCATCGAACAACAGTTGCTATGCTAGACACCCATGAGCAATGTTTGCGCTGAAAGAAGCGATAGTCAGCAGATTTGCTGCACGTTTACTCGCAGTAGTTATGTAGTGTTTGACTTTACTGCCACCCTATGGCTATGAAAGAAATCATAGATAATTATTGAAAGAAATAGTACACCGTATTTAAAAATTGAACAATATGAATTCGTTTGTTTCGTATTATTCGTTTATTATCTAAGAACCTTATAATCACATTTCATATTCAGTTTTATTTCATAATCTGAATCGACAACATTGGAACAACCATTCTTGTGAATGCCGGGAGGAATATTCACTGTTACAGACTTTTGTGTTCTCTAATACTAGATGGAAAAATCTACACAACAAAGGAAAAATAAAAATGTTTTGGAGAGCTTCATATCGTATGCATACAGAAAGTCCCAGCGGGATGTCCATCTTTGATCCACGCAAAGATCCACCACTAGCTTCATCTGGGTTGATATACTCTGTTTCCAAAGATACGAGTGTATTATTTTAAGTCTACATTAGTCTATATTTGTCATTGCATTGTAATTTTGGGGACATCATTTTGGAAAAAATTGAAACATATATAATACGTTTTATGTTTATAAAATATTTATTTAACTTTTTTCTAAATAAACAATTCTTACGAAAACCAGTTATTACTTCCAACAATTTTTACTTGTTACCAGCCAGTATTCTACCTCTCTCAGTGTTATGAAGTGATATCTATAGCTTCCACCCCATCACCAAGACATTAAACTTGAGTAGGGTTACTAAGTCTTTAACATAAAAGTTCACAGAGAAATGAATCACATTTATCACGTTAAGGAAGTTATCATGGAATAGAAACACTGCTACGGAATCATCTGCCAGAAAATGAGCATCCAACACACACTCGTACTCTGCAAAATTCTGTTTTGACTATACACTATATCTCGAATTCGAGATTTTTATTCTCCACGCTTCCTAGCATATTTCTCTATTGAAAACAGTAGGTTTTGTACTTAATAAAAGTCCGTTTTATGTGTTAAAATTTAATTTAAAGGGTATTTTCCGTTCCAAAGTGTATTTTTTTACTACAAACCAGATCCATTATGGCGTAATATTTAATCTTCAAAACCAAAATGTCCTTTTTCAATCTTTTCTGCAGAGTCCCAAGTCCATTCCAATTCTAAAGTGTCCCTTGTCCAAAACCGCTTTAATTCATTAAGAAACAAAAAGTCTCTTACACATAAATAATGGTTTTCTTTATTTCCACGTCTCGTATGCGTGTGCCAATCACATACTGTCCTACAATTGTTTTTTCTAACTAAAATATATATTAATCATTATTATGAAGATTCTATTGGGCATTTAAAAAATAATTATATCCTTAATATATTGCATGATTTTAGTGTTAAGTAAATTAAATAATAATTTTGTTTAAAATATCAAATTTTCTATTTCCAAACACTTTTAAAAGTGGATAAAGGCCAATTTGGTTATGAAAGTTTCAACTTAACGTATTTTCAAGTACCAGTACAATATTTTATATAGTGTGTAACATAAAACATAATTTCTCTGACATTTATTTTTTGTGTATGTTGTTCTTAGACAATTATATGGGTTTTGGATACATATTGCAAGCATTTTTCTCTAGTTTTACAGGTTCAGCCAGCATACTTTTCCTTTCCTTGCTTAATTTCTTGTGCTATTGTCGTGTAGTGGGCCTAACGAGCAGTTCTCTGTTGTAGTTAGTTTGACACTTCTTACAACTTGAAGATCGGGTTTAGAATGTATAGAAACCAAGACATACTTTCTTGAGCAGAAAACTCCATTTTACTTATAATTTTATTAGGAAGGGACAGAAACAAAACATATAATTAAAACGTAAGTAAATAAACTGTGACATAAGTAACTGAACAAATAAAACACCATTGGCATATACTGTTACTTTATTTTAAAATTATGTTTTAAAAATAGTTTTTGGACAGACGATGTATGTATAAATAAAACGCTTTTTATTTGAATTTCTTATATCTACTAGTGCATTAATATATAATTATGGAATAAGTGACAATGTACAATAATATATCCTACTTGAACCACCAGTTTGGTAGTGGAGCAGATACACCTCTGTCACGAACCCCCAACTCGCTACATTATTATCTCCAATTATCAAGCCAGACAAACTATCAACATAAACGCACTCCACAAAAGGGCTTGGAACAAAGAGTGGATCATCTTTATTCAACGACCAAGGCTGGCATCCTCATCACGGCCAACAGCTGATGACTTAATACTCAATGGGAGGAATGTTGTCTCCCAGCGTCGGACTGAATGGCACTCTTTGTGCTCCGATATCCAGCCTCCTAGACGGGCAGTTATGGGCTGTGAATCAACCCTTAATTGCCGACACCACGATGGTAGCGATACTTCATCACCCCACAGAAGTGCCTATTCATCTATGCTCTATTATTATTCTCTAGTCATCCTTCTTGTTTATAAATGTTTGGGAAGTCATTATTCAGTCATAATTTGACTTGAGAACGTGTTAGCTGTCAAATTTGTTCTGCCATTATGTTGTACTGAGGGGCGATACCAGTTAAAGAGTCTGTTCCTTGTATGATAAGTAAATACAAGCAAAGTTTTTCTTTTTGTAAAGCCCATATTAGAGTGCTTTATAGGGGGTTTTGTGCTGAACATGAACAAACCTAAACATTCATTGGTAAATATCCCTTTTCGATTAATGTGACAGTTGAAAAGACATCCTTTCCTCCGTATAATCCAAAAACAACACATCAAGTTGTTAGTAGTTACATGTTTTGGAGATAACACTGCGTCCTAAGACTACGCAATAAAATTGAATTCCAAATATTGTTCAAATGCTATTTGCTGTTATGTAAAACCTACAAAGTCGATGTGAAGTGGGTAAATGTATTTTTTTGCATTCTGTTTGTGATTTTAAGCAACTTTGATCACAAAAACGAAGGCATTCGTAGTATTCAATTTAACACTATACACTGATGATGGAGTTTTATTTCTAAAACTAGAGACATGTAGCTAATAACAAAACCTAATCTTTTGTTTTTGTACCAGTATAAGACTAAGGGTATGGGTCTAAGGGTAAGGGTATTTAGAGGTAAGGATACCTAATGATTGTGTAAACGAACGACAACATGAGGTTTTTTCACGATCATTTGTGGTATAAATTGCAGAGATTTGTTGAAAATTTGTCAAATAAAAATCTGAACAACGTGATAAAATACGAGCACAATGTATCGTTATTCGAGTTATTGTGAAGTGGAATAAAATTAAACTGTAGTCTAGTTTATTTCAGAGATACCGCAATGGCCGTAACTTTAATAATACATTGGCCAGCTATAGTAAGCAATACGCCATTGCCGCGTTAATGGATGTAATTTTTCAATGACAAAAATATTAGAGGTCGGTAACACACCATCTGAGATTCAACATTTGTATTTTGTGGGTCTGATACACTGATTTCAGATCAAACTGATGGCTCATTATTTTTCCTTTTCGAATGTACTCATTGCAAATTTCTCACTTTATTTACTATGTCCTTAGCCCACTATCCTACACAAAATCTCTTTCAGACCAAAGATTCTGGCTGCTTTTATTCTATTTTAATACTTAATTATTTTTGTAAATTTGTGTCTCCATTCTATTACTGTCAACACTGCCATGGCTACTATGTCTATAGAAGACTTTACAGTGGTCGGACGTTTAGAGCAGTTTGATCGTCTTAAATCCACGGTATATTGCAGGTATGTTACATAAGATAAAAAATACTGAAATGTAAATCACATAATTTACTAAGTATCTAATTTAAAAATTTATTGATATTAAAATCTTAAATTCTAAACGATTCTTTATTTCAGTACTGTATAATGTTATGAAAGTGTCGCAATATCGCGTTTAACCTAACGTGAGTTGATTAGCGTACGTGTGCATATTGAATACGATAAGATTGACGTATTATAAATATAAATTCCTGCTGGTTGAGATTGTAAATGTTACTGTATTAAGGTAATGAACGCTAAACTAGTGGAACTAATCATTACAAAGGATTAGATCCTGTATGGCTTTGGTCAGAGAAGGACAGTGTGACTCAGCACTTCTGTCCCACAACTCGTACATATCAACATGGCGAAGTCAACGTTCCCCTGAAGATGCAGACATCAAGGCCTCCCGTCTGTTCTGTATTGGCGACAGGTGCCGCTGACCGACAATGGCCCGACGCCACCGCGCCACGCCGCACCCGCCGTCGCCGGTCCGCTAGTAGACACTACTTGCCTACTCATTAGTTCTCCGTCCCTAAGAACGCAATTAAATTTACTTTTACCTAGATTTGTTACGATACTTTCCGGATCTCAGACTCAAGTATGAAGTATCAAAAGCAATACCTAACTGTAAATTATATTCAACTTAATAAATGTTTGTGGAGTTTCCTCAGACGCATCAAATCACCTTGGAAGACGTTGGAAAATATACACCATAAACAACATAAAAGATTCCATTGAACAAAAATGTACTATTCATTTATTTTTGATAGCAAAAGAACTTTATCATTGATATGATGAATTCTTTTGGCGTACCTTGGCTTATACCTTATATATTAAAGATGAATTTCATTTCAACAAATTAATTTCTTCTCTATGTCTATCATTTCCAATTATTTAAATTTTGTCGCAATATCTTAATCTACTTACATATCTATTGTTGTAATCGAGGGAAAGTTCTAGAACGGCGGGACCGGGCTGTTCATCTGAAACATTATCAGTTCCCAACTACTGAGCCAAACCAGCCGGTAGTATCTTTCAAATGACAATTTTTATGCCGTTTGAGCTGGCCATTGATACATCGGTTGTATCGACATGCCGTAGTACTGTCATACACCGTATGTCACACCAGTAGTTTTGTTTTGGCGCTTGAGCCCGTCATTGATGCACGCTGTCAAACCAATTGTTTTGCTTAACATGCTATTCTCTTAAGGCAACAAGTAATTATCCAAAGAATAGAATCAATGCTAATGAAATCTTGATATATATTTATGTATCAATCCGACCTTTCCGTTTCCAAAACCATACACACGATTAATGTAGTACAGGATAAACCAATTCCTGTACAACTAAACCTGTAGGCATATTATAAACTATCCACTGATTTACACAAAATACAACTACTTTATAAAATATGCTGGACTAATTTCATAATCCAGACTTGTGTGATTGTACATTATAATACAAGCTACACCTCACTTGGAATTATAATCTATTGACTATATAAATTACACTACATTAATAACGACATCACCCAAATCGGATAAATTAGTAAAGCATATAATGTGTCAGGTATTTGATTACATCCTAAACTTGTGAAACCATTGTACCCCAAGCAAGAATCACTTTATATTGAAAAGAGAGATGCAAAACGTGCAAGTTGTTACAGAGGTTTCGTTTCGGGGAGGGAAATGTGTATGTAGACATACAAAGAAAGTTACATTACCATTTTGGAGTGAAAAGTTGCTGGTCTGACTACAAAGTAATTGAGAGTCAGACACATCCAACTGAAGGAGGTACTCCCGACACCTAGCAGTGAAGTAAGACATGGACAAATGTGAGGTGACACTGTTCCTAACATCTTGCCTTCCACTCCAACTTTTCTCCTTTAACTTACTCCAACTCCAAACAACGTTGTGCTTTCTATTTATTTTCAAGTAGAATGTATTCAACGTATTTTTCCATACTACTTCCATTAGTTATAGCACCTTTGGACTACACTCATTATTTAAAGCAAGGAGAGTGCTCTCAGATCTTCGGTACAGAGAGTTTAACTGTCGGTAGTGTTCTGGATGGTTTCGTTTGCTAAAATAATAATATTTGGATAATTTAAAACAGATGTGAAACAACTCTGGCTTAATATCTTTTATATCACTGTTTTAAAACTTTTTAGCAAGCTCTGCCTCTTCCAAAATCACTTAGAAAAACCTTTGAGTCTACTGGAATTAGGTTTTGTTGAATGACGATTTCTGTAAATCCAGGACTTTCCGGAGAGGAGCTTGGCACTTATCTGTAGGTCAAGTGTCACCACACAAGTGCTGAGTGTCTAAATGACATTCGTCTTTGTTCCGTTAACTTCATGATACATCAATCTGAAATTGTTTCTAAATGAGGTAGCTATGTATGAGGTTTGCTGCTGGAGACCTGGAGGTACCTGTATAGTAGTTTCAATTATCCTTACGCCTACTAACCTGAAAAAAGGTAAACATTTTCTAGTAAACATTAAATAGTCGAATATTTAATTTACTCCTACAGTTACATTGAACTTTATTTCTTATATTAAATATTCGTTATAACTACGATTTTTTGTGACAATAGCTTTACAATCTGGTTCCATTAGGAAAAAGTTTAACTTTTGGCTTTTTGTTGATGTAGTATGTTATATTTTTGTATTTTCAAACTATAATACAGAAGATCCGTTCATTAAATAATAAATTAACGTAATTAGTTCCTGATATTTTTAGAGCCCTGGTTATGTCCGAAATAATTTACTTACAAATTAGATTAAACAGCTCTACGAAGAGAAGATACGTGAGGTGCATGCGGTAACTATTTAAGCCGTTTATACGAGAAATTGAAACAAAATAATTAATTTGTCAACTATGAAGTGGCTTTAGTCCAAACAATGAGAGATACAATAAACCTATTTCCAGTTATTTTCATACTTCAGACTCCATTGCGAGTGTTTCTTTTCTAGAGAAAAACATCCCCTCCCTTCCGACTGTTTGTAGCTACTGTAGTATCAAAGTGCAATCAATTTGACTATTCATAGACAGGTTTAACATTGAAAATAGACTACATTACTTCTTTTAACATGTTAAACGTTCACATGTAAAATATGTTTGTGCATATTTTATTAAAAAAATCACTATTTAATTAATATAATAAATAAAGCTAATAAACGTTGTTAAAACTAACCATACGAGTTACAATTCATTAATAACTACATAATGAATTAAAACACCGGCTGACATCGCTCATACTTTCAAAATATTTTAATTTAATTGTAACAGATCTCATACAGTTAATGTTTAGTTCATTCTTCCACGCCTTTCTAACACGATATTTCAATTAATACAATTTATTAGAACCCATTGTATTCTGTATGATAAAAATGCAATTTAATATACTGTCTTTGAAGGCAGATAGTGAAAACTCTTTTTTTTATTTTGAGTATTCAGTATCACAACATTAAAATGGCTTATTCAACACCAATCAGTATCTGATCATATAGAAAATAGATTAAATGAGTCAAGATTTTTTTTACATACAAGTTAAAAATAACGGTAGCCTCTGGTTAATTTTAATGTGACTTAATATAGGTCTCATTACACAAACATCACACATTCTGATTTCTCATCGTATTTAGTGACATCTGGAAGGAGGCAAGCCACAAGCCATGACATCACAACGTATTATAGCAGGGTATAGTCCTGTGGGAATGTCCTGTCTTCTCTCCTAGCTCGCGACGGCATCATATTCCTCAAGCTGATAAGTCTCAGATATATATATATATATATCTGAGACTTATCAGCTTGAGGAATATGATATATATATATATATATATATATATATATATATATATAATAGTAAAATATAATAGTATCTTTTTTTGTTTTACAACATAATAAAGAGACATTAATTGAGTGAACTTAAGCAATTGTGTTGTCTATTTTTCTTCGAAACCGTTATATTTCTTTAATCACAAGCTATTCAAATTTTGCTAACTATTTTATTTAGTTTAATACATCAACTACAGTGTACATACTTGTAAACTTTTAGAACTTTCCACAGCTCTAACATATGAAAAGTTTGAGTCTAAGTCCATTAGTATTATTTAGTTACACCGATTTATTGACAACGATTCTTACATTTACTTCCTTTATATTTATTCACTTTCGTCGTATTATATGTAAAAACCCATTTACTCACTTAGTCCTCCACTTACTAGACGATTACAACTATTGCTTCTCAACTTCGGAGACAGTTTATTGTGTAATGAAAGACGATTTTCGGAGAAACCACACGAACGTAAAATTATGTTGCTGTTTGAAAAAAGAGATGTGAATGTAATATTTATTTATCTACCTGCATGTAGGCATGTATAATCTATATCAGACTTTTATAAGTGGCTCAAACTTACCTCTTATATATACAAAACGTAATCTCACTATTCAGCCCTCCTGACACAAGATAAAGCTATGTTTCCAGTAATTATTGTGCTAGAAGCCCTTCTCAAGGGACCCTAACGAATAATGACATACCGTAGTATTTTATGGATCCATTGAAGGAAAAACAATGTAATTATACAGGCCTACCTGCTCAAACTTGTGGTCCAACACGGATACCTTACAGCCAATGAGGCTGAGCTCCATGATGAAAACAACCTCAAAAAATTATTAGAGCTTTGTTACTTAAAGAAAATATAACATAGTAATTTTATAGATTGAAATTGAAGTAATTTTTCGTTTAGCCATCAACGCTTGTCTAAAAGTGAAAACCCTAGTTGAGATTTGAGGAATCTAAATTAATATCATTAATTAAAGAAATTTAATATTTGCTAAACCTTGAGTTTGAACTGCCAAATACTGTAGGTAGTTTTAATTACTTTATATTTAAATTTGTTTATTCTTTTTACAGTTAATTCGTTGTCCGTAGAATTAAAAAAATCAATTTCTATTAATATTTTATTTTTTATTAATTTTTGTCCTGTATTTAGAACGCTGTTAGACAGAAATCAATCAAAGCTGTGGTAGGATAATACAGAGTTCCTTTTCAATTCATTAATAAAAATATTTTTATCTAGCTTTTTGTCAAATGCTATTTTTATTGTCTGTTTTTGGACTGAGTTCAAAAAAATCAGAAATATCTGCAGATAAAATAATTGCATTTCAAAATGTTACTCCTGCATTAATGGTACTAAAGAAAAGCTTATACAACAATTCTCTTTGTCATTACTTGTAAAGTAAACCAGAGGTTAAGAATATTCCGGGACACGAAGATTACTGTCTTGTAAAGGAGAGAGTAGCTTTAATGCGCTTAGCTTTGAGCCTCTTTGCTTTAACCAAATTACACCCGGGTTTTATACAAGGCGAATCTTACCGAGACTTGTTAGAGCATTTCCTTTGCCAAACAGATTTTCTCTGGGCAAAATTTGTGCAAGTAGGTCAGGATGAAATAATTTGTTTGTCATTTTAAACTAAACGAATGGTTGATTTTTTTAAACATGAAAAAGTGGTAATACTTCGCTCGTATGTAGGAGGTAAATTTGCCATACTTTCTTGTACATATAAGAATTGGGTAACCCTAATATATAAAATTCAATTCAGACTGAGGCAAGACAAATACAGTCTTGAGAAATATCTTATCTCAGGAAAGTGGTGGTTAACATTACAACCAATTACTGTTTCACATTTTTATCTTTATAGCGGAAAATTTTGTTAAATAATATATTTTAGTGAGTTTCTATGTACAGGACTAATCATAAATGCTGCATATTCGAAAATACACTTGTCACTTTACATTTATTTTGAAGAACGGTGAAATTTAATAACAAAAATATTATATGAGTTCTAAAATATTTTGTACCATAGTACTTATATTTGTTTTCAAAATCTTTTAATTCAATTTTAACATTTGCTATGTTTTTGGTTTGAATCTCTACGCTTTTGAAAACCTGTTAAAATATTTGTCTGAAAGCTACAAGCTATATGTCAAATAATACAAAAATTCAAATTAATTAAAGCATTGCTTATTATTGCAAAAAAAACTATAATTACAGACGTCAAAAAGAGTATAGTATAAATGTTAATAGTACTTATTACAAAGTAAGTATAGAGTCAGCGTATATGAGTGTGCAGTTTTGTCAATCTTATTTAATCTTATAAGGCTCTATCTTATTTAAAGACCATTAAACGCTTCATTAACCGGAACAAACAATCTAGAATGTCACGCCCTAGCCAGAGTTAGTGGACACGAACGAGCCGCACGAAGAATATGAGCAGGGACCATTCAGCACGCACAAGACCTGCGATCCTACAGGAGCAATAATTGCTACAATAGCTGAGGATAGCTCTCATATGATATGCGGTGTTGAGGATTACGAGGAGGGACCATTCAGCACGCACAAGACCTGGCGATCCTACAGGAGCAATAATTGCTACAATAGCTGAGGATAGCTCTCATATGATATGCGGTGTTGAGGATTACGAGGAGGGACCATTCAGCACGCACAAGACCTGCGATCCTACAGGAGCAATAATTGCTACAATAGCTGAGGATAGCTCTCATATGATATGCGGTGTTGAGGATTACGAGGAGGGACCATTCAGCACGCACAAGACCTGCGATCCTACAGGAGCAATAATCGCTACAATAGCTGAGGATAGCTCTCATATGATATGCGGTGTTGAGGATTACGAGGAGGGACCATTCAGCACGCACAAGACCTGCGATCCTACAGGAGCAATAATTGCTACAATAGCTGAGGATAGCTCTCATATGATATGCGGTGTTGAGGATTACGAGGAGGGACCATTCAGCACGCACAAGACCTGCGATCCTACAGGAGCAATAATTGCTACAATAGCTGAGGATAGCTCTCATATGATATGCGGTGTTGAGGATTACGAGGAGGGACCATTCAGCACGCACAAGACCTGCGATCCTACAGGAGCAATAATTGCTACAATAGCTGAGGATAGCTCTCATATGATATGCGGTGTTGAGGATTACGAGGAGGGACCATTCAGCACGCACAAGACCTGCGATCCTACAGGAGCAATAATTGCTACAAAAGCTGAGGATAGCTCTCATATGATATGAGGTGTTGAGGATTACGAGGAGGGACCATTCAGCAATCACAAGACCTGCGATCCTTTAGGAGCAATAATCACTACAATAGCTGAGGATAGCTCTCATATGATATGTAGTGTTGAGGAAAATATGAGGAACGAACGACCTTTCAGCAAGCAAGTGCCCTGTAATCTTAAAGAAACTATACTTGTTACAAAAACTAAGGATAGTTCTCATCTGATGTGCTATGTTGAGGAGAATAAAAAGTTGGATCATTCATAACGCACGTGATCTGATATATAGCATCTATAATTGATCAAATAGATTAGGATAGCTGTCTTCTTATGTGTTGCCTTTAAGAGAATATGAAGAGCGACCTTTCAGCTTGCACTTGACCTGCGATCTTACACGAGCTATAACTGCTACCATATCTGATGTGTGGAGTTGGGATTATGCTGTTAGAGACCATACCATACTATTTGTTTTGCTCTACTCTTGGAGCTGGAGATGTACAAAGAGACAGTCATGACATGTTTCCAGACCTCAAGTGATTGTACTGAACTGGTTACGAAGAGCGATGTGCAAATTATACCTATTTTAAGCCACGCGGTCAGGACTAGTGCAGCCATTACAGTCAGAGAAGGCTTTTAGTGTATCCATACTGTACTAAACAATTTAATACAAACAGGCCAGTAGTTTACTATCACATGTTGTAAAATAATTTCATGGAATTAGTTAGTATAGCAAAAAAGCTTTAACGTATAAATATAACATCCAGTGTCAACTTTATATAACATCAAGGCGTATCTTCCAGGTAACAACACCAGGTATTCTATAGATATTCTTGTAACTAACCTTTGTATTAAGAATGTTTCTTACTATCCAACCATACGTCATTAAACGTAATTTTCTATCCTTAAATACTTAATACAAAACCTTGAGATCCAGCAGTTACATTTTAACTAAAAATGTTTCGGTGAACCTGGTATTAGTAACTCAAGTGCATTGTATTGAATACAAATACACTACAACAAAGAAACTACATATACAATTCAATCATAGCGTTCTGTTGGTTTAAAAAACACTCCTGTAGTTTAACATTGTAAAGAATTCTGTATCATAACTGGAGGAAGTAAACCTCCTCGTACGGTTCGGAAGGATTCTAGACTCCAGCGAATGTAGATTATTATCATGTGCTGTACATTAGTTAATAGAATGATTTTAGAACTATAACGTAACTTTTTCAATAGGTACTCCGATTAAAATTTGATCTACTATCTTTATCTTTTGACTTTTTACAATAGTAGCCCTCACGCTTATACTTTTTATTCTTCTTTAATGTCGTGTTGATATGGAAGAATGCAGAGATTGCGTTTTAGAGACCGATACCCGATTACTACTCCTTACTATTTCATTTCTTGAGTTTGATTGGAAATTAGTAACCATTACATTCTATATGATAGATTAATAACAAACTACGATAATATGAGGGTAGCTCACCACTTCTTTTTGTTGGAACACGTTTTAAAACTAAACAAATTGCTCATCATTAAACAAATAAATGCAGGGCCGACACAAAACCTACAATCCGACAGTTCGGGATGTCATTAGTAACACGATCATGTCAAAAACACGCCTGCCGCCATCTTGGTTACTAGATTTCATTTTAATTAATTGGAAACAGTCCAAAATAGAGCTGCAGGAAACAGCTGGTACGGTATAAATAACTGGGACAGGAATTGCAGTCGAAATGTGCGTTCGTGGTCGGGTCGGATTAGAGGATTACGGCTCAAGTGAGAATGTTAATTTTATTTTGGGTCCAGAAACGTCCACATTAGTTTGCAAGGCGCGGTGGCGTACATTTGAGTGCATTAGCAAGCGTCTCTTCCATCCGTCTCCTATATTGCCGCTGCTCACGAGCTAGATGTACTGTATAATCCATCTCGAGGGTATATAGGTGCTTAGTCCTTACACTACACGCACACACTGGTGTTTAAAAACCCATTTCACCAAGCAATTATTTCTTTAGTGTAACTATTTAACATTTTTACTGAACGTGATTAGTTAATTTGCGCTTCAGTATGAAGATGTAACTAATTACTCTTATTCAATGGTGGCAGAGCGGTAGCGTGGTACTGCACTACGTGTACTTCAGGTAGATATCTTGCGGATGTTTCAGAGGCAAGGCTTAGTCTTCGTGTTATGTCTGAGATACTCACTAATCCTTTTGGACTGTACGTGGAGGTACAACTTAAAATCTCGACACAAAACTATGGCATTCTGACAATTCAATGATGTCTGTCATTGTCACCCATCCAATGAATTGTGTACGTCCCCTCAGTAACTTAGAGTTGTCGTTCTAACAGCATGAATACAAAACAAAAGCAATAGATACTAAATTTGAACAGTTATTACACGTGTATATACTAACAAGTTTCATCTTATAGTTAATTAGATGTTACACTATATATTGTAATTGCAGCACAAATAAATAAATATTTAATATTCATGTTGTGAAAGCGATCCAGTGGAAACTAGGGGATTACACCCAATTCAGTCCGCGGGCGTGAAAAAGAATGCGATAACTTTATAATGACGTGGTAGGCGGCAGCCAAATAGAGAAACCGGAAACAAATTAGGTTCTAATTAGAGTGAAACAAATTCCGAGCGACAGCGACAGGCGGTTGTTGGGAGGTAACAATTACAGGTAAATTGCAGCGCGTGTAATGTACGCGGTGATTGCAGGGTGTGGAGGACATTGTTTATAGCGGCCAGTCCACAATCAGCTGAGTGACCCCCACACAACAGCTGATCTGATACTGCCCACAATAACGTGTTATTGATATTCATGCGCCATTGTTCTACCGCGTCGCCGCCGCCACGCCGACCTGGATGTTGTTATAACTGCTCCTCTGATTAAATTAGAAATCCATCGTTATTTCCGGGAACTGTTTCGGCAATACGATATTACAGGTGTGATGGAATTTAAAAGAATCTGTTTATCATTTTTTAAACTTTTACTAAGTATGGTTGTGTTAATAATAATACGGCATATTATTTTAACTAATACCAATTATAATCTTTTACAAAACACAAAACAGATCTCTGAGGCCATCCATTAAATCATATGGAGCTTTAGGTTTGATTCATAATGTTGGTGTATGTAACAAACTACCTATGTAAGAAAAACTATATAATTAAATACTACCACTCAAATGGAACTACAGTTATTAAAATGTATATTTTGTAGAGAGGTTTGTTTTTACATAATTTTGTATTACTTGATTACTTACTTACCAAACATGATCCGTAGACATTTAAGTCTTTTAAAATCACTATGACACTTTTAGTAATTAGATAATTACTTACTAAGTAATTTACACAATGGCGACACATTATATAAACATAGAATTCTGATGACATAACTATATGTTTGGATTAATAATTGAATCGAATCCTCAATATTGTTATTGTAACCTGTATGAACATGAGACTAATTACTTAACATTTTAATTCATATGTAAAGTGGTTGCTTACGATGCAAGTACAAATACCAAAACAGATGAATGATTGAAAGTGCTCCTTTTGTATATATTCGGTTGTGACAGTATGTGAAAATCTCAATGAAATACCCGATGTCTGCCCCACATTCTTAATGACGAATTAATAATAATGCCCTAATGTAATAATCACAATAATTGGTAGGTTCAAAAGTCCCATTACATAGACGTAATAAGAAAAATTATCATTACAGTTGTATGATAAAATAAAATTCATAGTGCTTAACTGTAACTTTAAATTTACCACCTGTAATAAATACTGACTATAGTATTGGGAAGACCTTGTACGGTTCGAACAAAACGGCTCCGAGATCGTGTACGGTAAGCGTGTATGGACGCGCGCGGTGGAGCGGAAGGGCGCTGTACCGTGTGGTAAGGGCGACTGTTTGCCCAGAACACCGGGTTTCATCCCTGGTCTCGCTCTGTTTGAATCACGGTCGTGCTTTGAATCCAATGAGTCCTTTGAGTGAACCCCGGCCGTGCAACCCTGCAATGTGCTTACCCCTCAGGGCGAGCGTAAATATACACTACAATGGCGGACTTGGGATGCTGGAGTAAAGTGGGGTCTTTTACAAAATTCTTCATTTCGCTTAAGAGACTGAAAACGTGATACAGATAAATAAACATTGCAGTACATTTTACTGGCTATAATTTACAATATAATGCCCGATCCAAAGTAGAGTAATCTGTAAAGTTTTATTTTCAGGGCAATGGCGTATCCAGGTTCTAGTTGTGGTTTGTGGCCGGGCCCAAATAACAATCGGGGGAGGGGTAGTTCAACCTATTCTTTTTTAGTATAATGAATATATCAAACTTGCAGGATGTTTAGAAAATGTTAACCAAAGAAACATTCTTCAGTTGATTAGATTAAGTAGTAATAGACAAAGTAGTTTTTGAATAATTTTAAATGTTCTTAGATTTAGTCACGTGCAATGTTCTTACGTTCTACGTTGCGATGGACATGTTTGCTTTCTTCATTTCCTTTGTACGTTTAAGGTAGGTCCTGAGTGTCTCCACCATCAATGCTATCACGCAGAGAATAACTTTGGATGTTTTGAACATTTTATTTCGATTTTCAACGAAACTGCTGATTAATTCAGTTTTTATTATTTTTTGTACATTGTCGGTAATAATACGATTTTTATAACAATTTAATATGAATTAAGGTATGGAAATTATAATTTAATTTTTATTACCGCTATGTACGTTTTAAACCAATTCGCACGTATAAAATCAATAATATTTAAATCATGAGTAAACGGAATTTAATAAAATTTTATAAACTCAAAAATGTATGACTACATAAATGCAAGCTAGTAACTGGGGTGTAATGTAAGGAGAAATTGAAAGTTAGCGAGAGATAGAAATTAGTGGGCTCCATGAATATAGCCCTGCCCCAAGTGGCAAGGCGAAAACTGAATTTCCAACTTTCCCGTGGGGAATGAATATAGATCAGCTGCTCTCGGAATACATCTAATCTGAAGATTATCCGGCAAATGTTTGTGTCCTGACATTTAGCTCATCTAGTACTGCAACTACTTATAACAAAACCTTCGCTGCTAATGATGGTAAAGATAACTGTGCAATAATTATATTTTAACTGATTCCTATTAAATTATATGAACACAACATTTTTTTGTTCACAAATTATAAGAAAGAGCCACGTATGAAAAAGAACAACTGCAATAAAAGACGCCACGTAGTTGGCTAAATATTTTCTGAGTTATCTCTGGTTATTGTAAATGAAACCATTAAAATTAGTTTCCTAACAAAACCATCTATCTCTCCAAGTCCATGGTTCCATTGGAAATACGCCAGCTTTTCCGTTAAACTTCCTTCGTTTCGTGAAAGGACAGGAAACTAACGGATTATCAAGTAACTTTATCCCTAAAAACAAAAGACGTTATGGAAAAGAAAACGCTACCGCTTTGGTAAACTCCTGGGTAAAGGCTGAAGATGGCATTTGGAATACACTGGCTACGCCGATAATAACGAAAGCAATAAGAACTCAACGGCCTTTCTGGCAGATTTGCTGGATGCTTTCATATCACAATCATGTACTTTTGTGGATAATGAACAATATGGAGGTTCGTTAAGACATTTCTGTTTTTTTATACCTTTATTACTTATTTCGAACATAGTTAGCCCCCGAACTTAATTCGAATCCTTAGTTGTATTTTATGATGAAATTTTGCGTTTGTTTACAACAAATATTGTCTGTTTAGAAATAAACAGAAATATTTACATATAAAAACTATAATTAAAAAAATGAAAATCTAAAAGTCTGTTCAGAAACGATAAAGTTTTATTGTTATAAAAATCTAACTTTTTATGTATATCACCGTGGTTTTACTTTCATTTCAAATTAAATGTTGCATTATAATCAATCGTCACATAAGATTATAATCAATCGTAGATTTGTTATTTTAAACTCCGATTGACTAATTCTAAAATGTGAGGATTTTATCAAAATAATTATAGAAATGTCTTAAAAACATAAATTATTTTTTACAAGAGCATATAACTACTCTTAAAAAGTAGACTTTTAGACCAGTAGTCTACAAGACCAATAAGGATATTTACAATTGCTAAAGTTGACAAAATCTGTTTAATTTATTTGCGTTGTTAATACATATCAAATCAGTATAAACAGGGAAATTTTAAGGCCTGTTCATTAATTCATTAATTTTCATTTATTACCAAATTCAATCTGAAACATCTTGACAATTTCGGAAGTAACCATAGTGTATATGTGTGTGAGTTGATGTTTTTGGCAATTTTACTTTCAAATTAAAAGATTAAGCCGAGAGTTGGTGAGAAAACAAATATTTGGTGAACAAATAAGGAATCAAAGGGCCAATTAGCGACGGTAGATACAAAGTAAGGGTTGGATTTTCCTCCAGCCGCAGCCGTAGTGAACACGTAGGGCGAGGCGAGAACTACGGTGTGAAACATACAAGTGCTGAGAACCCGCAAGTGGTCGTGGAGGAGGATATATTTTGCCGGCAACGCAAGGACGGGAGATCCTTCTCTAGTAATTAGCAGGGGGAGGAGGACATAGAGCGGGGGCAGGGGTGGCTGACCACAACGCAATAAAGCAATAGAAGCTCCGTGGAGAAACTGAAGGCGTCGTAGCTCTGTTAGTATTGTTAGTCCATTTTAATATATAATTTTAAATAATTAAAAGATTCAATAAACTGTGTACCCTAATTATAGCTCTTGACTTCAGATAAAATGTATGTCTGCACTCCTTCAACAACTTCCTTTAAAAAGTAAATAGAAATTTTAAACCGTAAATCGTATTTAAAATTTATAGGCAGACAAGTTTTAGTGTAGAATTGATACATTAAATAGCTAATCACATACAGCTGTTACATGTTTAAAAGTATTTTATGTTCTGAGTGAGAAGTATTTGAAATATGACGTCAGGGATCCTTATATTTACATAATTTGGTTTCTAATGATACTTTATGTATACATGTTCTATGAACTTTGTTTCATAAATAATAAAGGTTCTACAAAAAAATCTGTTAACTGTTAAAACTAATAGAATTGTATTGAAGTAAAATATAAAGGTGTTCTAAACGTTGCGTTTCGACATTACAATCGCTATAATATGGTTAAGTATGGTTGTATTATTTTGTGCTATTCTTATTTATACTTATTGATCCTGATATATCGTTTACTAAATTACATTTTAGTTACTTACAATAACGAAGTGAAGACATAGTGCGTGTAACAGTGCTGAAGAGGCTACTTGCATGCAGACATCTATTCACTAGGGGCTGATTCTCTCCACAAACACACTGAGCACTGAGCACCCCTCTCCCCTGACTGTGACTACTATGACACGTGTCATGAGTACAGTATTGTCTCTATTTAATCGTGGTTAGCTAATCCACAAAACACTACATTCAATATTAACTGAATCGCACATGTCTCTATTGTTTAAATTTTAGAACCACATATTCTTTAATCTAAGATATGAACAATAAAGGTCCTAAAAGTCACAAAATCACAAACACACACACACACACACACACACACACACACACACACACACACACACATATATATATATATATATATATATATATATATATATATATATATATATATATATATATAATATATATAATATAATATATATACAAGCTTATACGTATGTTTTGAACGTGACATTTTACAATATTGCAGAAACGCAAGTATTTTTATTTTATCCGTTTTTAAACTAATATTACGTTGGCCCAACTACCACTTTAAATACCGAAAATTCTTCATGGAGAGTTAAATGGTTTTGTTCATTTTCCTATCTTCAGGAAAGGGTCTTAAATATTTGTGACTGACATTCATTTTTAACATAACGCAAAACAAATCCGATTCTACCTCTTATCTTAAGTATTTGTTACCTTATTCAGTTCATTCTGATGTTCATATCACTGTTTACAATCGTACTCACCTGCAGTCCATTGGTGCGAAATTAACAGAAGGAACGATCTAAATTCATAAAGTTCCACCCTAGTTGAGGCAACCACTGAGGGATCGCTGTATTCATGAGATTGACTCCCTCGCTGACCAATTCCTTCCCTTTCTGGCAAGTCTCTGAATTGGATTATAGTGATTGTCTCTCCTTCCATCCGTCACAACAGTATTTCTGTTAGTTCGGACACCACCGCACATGCATGGCTTATCCTAGTCCGATAGTTCTACTGCACACTTTATTTTAAAGTAACAGGTTTCCACTGCAGTACAACAGTATTTCTGTTAGTTCGGACACCACCGCACATACATGGCTTATCCTAGTCCGATAGTTCTACTGCACACTTTATTTTAAAGTAACAGGTTTCCACTGCAGTACAACAGTATTTAAGTTTCTTTATATTTTACAATATAGCAGTTAGAGTTACTTTATTGACTAAATAAAACAACTGTTTTAAACTTTATAAATTTGTTATTTATATTTAGTATAACAGTTTTAAAACAATTTAGTATAATTGTGTTTTTATTGTTCCACATTAGTCTTTAAATAACAAAAACAGTTTTGAACAAAATATATCAAACATAAAAAAAATGCATTCGAATACATACATAATAAACTTTTTTTCCATACACATGATTTTAACGTCCTGGTTGTAATGATATATAATTTTAAACTCTTTGGAATTAAATAAAAGGAATATATATTTTCTAATAATCACTCAAATACTTTAACAAACGTTTTATATATACTGTATACATTGATTGAAGTTGCCATTTTTAATAAATTAATTACTTCATCTCAGGAAAGACTGGAAGAAGTAATGACTTGGCAATCTTGTTGAAACTTGTCAAAGATTCGAAAGGCATTGACATGATATTGTCTATAATTGACAGGTTCTGGTCGTGGAAACTTGTCTTCTGATACAGTGTCAGCGCCACGTTCTTTTACTGCAGTGATATGGTTCACTAGCATTATTAAGATAAATTTACTGAGAAACTTGATTTACTATGGAATCGTCAGAATACGAAATCGTACTCTATAAAATTACTTATTAGCTAGCTTCTGTCTCAAATGCAGGAGGACACAGCACGAGACATGACGCCATGTCCTGGGATCAGCGCAGAATGTTCATATTTCAAACCTCCGCAGTTCAATAGTTTGTAGTTCGATCATAATTATCTGAATATAGACATTGTAAAACAGTTGAATTATCACTTGTTTAATATAACAAATTGAATTTCATAATGTAAAAACCAGTTAACATATACTGTAGATATACTTTTTAACTTATTTTTGGTTAGATTCACATAATTATTTCGTTAAAAAGTAGCTATAATAAAATATGTATGCATATTATAAAATCGCTTGCTTTTTTTAATTATTCACACAATTATTGAGAACATATTTTAAATCTTATAGTTAAGGGTAAAATTTTATTTCGTTATTTAACATTATTTAACTTTTATAGAGCATATTGTTTTGTCATGAGTTGACGATTTCTATTTTGATTGTTATAAATTAGCTTCTGTAAAATTAGGTCTAAAATATCAAATATAATACTACTTAATCGGATATATTAGCCGGAACTGAAATTATTTTCCAGTTCAATGTATATGTAACTTCTTACTGGATATGAATATCGAAGCTGATGACACTGCTGCTGCTCCAGCTGAATTGCCGCAGGTAATCGGTAGCAATTCGCAGCAGATTTTCCGTTCAGCGCCGCGATATGATTCAATTACACATCGGCCTCTACCGAGTTAATGAGTAATCCCACCATTTGAAACGGTTCACTTACAGACGGGACGCGTTTGTTTTCTCTTCGTTTCATACTGGATATTGTTTGTATCGAGTTTAAAATAAACAGAAAACTTTATCATATTTAAAATAAACCGTTTAAAAGTGAACTTTGTAGTAGTAGTGTCGTTTTGCATATTGTATTAACTGCAAAGTTGTAGGGAATCTGCAAATACAATTTTTGCTAAGCTAATAATTATGAACAGCAACAATTCTAATGTATTTATATTTTTACCTATAGTACTAAGTTAAAAACAATTGTTCAAGAAAAGCGGTTTTTGACCTAATATAATAATGAATTCTTAGCATTAGGAACATTAATAATGTTCCTTGTCAATATTAAAGAGGTTTAGCCAATGTAAAAATCAATTCCAATACTCGTACTATCGATTAACGTTTGAGCCAAAATCGTTCTTGAGACATAGCAAAAGATTTATTTTTATTTATTCTTTAAATTTGAAGTGAAAATATCACATGAAAAGTAATGTTTATTTTAAAAGCAAAATAATTTACCCACAATTCAGTGAAATACCATCAGATACACTTGTAATCTATCAACGAACTCTTCCAAGAAAAATCAGGAAGAAAAATAGTGCCAAATTTAATAAAACCCCTTTATTTAAAAACGTGTACGCAGACGTGCACAAAACTACTCATACCTAAGGTGTTGTGATCCATGACTTTAAAATCCGTACAAATTTTACTCTTTTTGACTTGATTTTCAATTCCAGGGCAACAACCATAGGCCTACATTTTTCTTCGCGGGAATCCATAAACAAGTAGACATCAATACGATTAGGAAATGTTTAATACCACTTCATACTCATCTGATTGTGTCACAAAATATGAAATATATTGTTCAGATAAACAAATCAACCTGACTAACCCAGCGTGAGTGTGGGGCACGACGCGGTAGAGCGAGCTTCCAGTTTTCGTCCATGTGTGTCGTCTCCGGCCGGTCTCGATAACGTTGAAACATTGAATCTTTGAGCAATTTTCGGTCTGTAACAGTAACGTGTTTACTCACATCGGCTGCTGAAATTGGAAAATATTTTAATGCGCGTTATTTCGTAAATAAACAAATATTAATTTAAGATTAATTGCTAACTATAGTGTCTTCAGTATGTTTTCATATTATATACGTATTGTAAAACAATTATAAATTCTCTCTTTTAGAACAGTAAGATATTTTTAAAATGCCGTTTTACCGTTTACTATAAATCTTTATAAAAGTCTGTATTTTTGTTCTTTCATATGGGTCTGTATAGTGTAAACTAACCAAACATTATTTATTTTTGGATACGACGATCTTTTCTCTTTTAATTTCATATTTGTGAAAGTGTTTATAAGTTCGAGTTTTGAGAATTTTTTTATTCGGAGTTTTTATAGGAAAACAAGTTGTCGCTAACTAATCTATTTTGTCGAAAGATAATAGTAATGGAAATTATTGCAAAGAATCTTATCAATTTTAGAATTCTAAAGCTATATACGAAACCTTTGTAATCGAACTAACCTTTCCGACCGCCGCGCCGCTCCGTGTCGTTGCGTCACTTTACACGTTATGTAAAACCCTGTCAAATTTGAAATTATACTAATAGTCATTTTCCAGTTTTACACGTAATTTGAGAATCTGTAAATAAAATATGAACGTAGGATAAAGCGGGCCACACTATACTCTGTATTGTTTATTAAAGGTGATTTTAATAAACGAATTTTTCACGCTTTTCGTATTTGGTTCAGGCGTTAGTGGTAAGGATCTCAGAGAAACCCAGCTTGAGCTCAATATTTATTTGTTCTGGATATTTTGGTTTACTTTTAGTTATTGACGAAACATTCTATGTAAAATCCATATATAACAGTTAGCTATTTATGGATTGTCCAATTTCTATATTCTCACTGAATTAAAAAATATAAAAATACGCTACTTAACTTTACATAGACTATATTTTCATTAAACACTTTTTAGGAACTGGATGATATCACAGAGTATTATTTTTTTAATACTTGAGACATACAGCTTTATAAAGCCTATGTTAACGTTTTTCTTCTTATATCTTGTACATGCAAGACTAAATATTATTTCATTTCATTGCCATACTGTTTGTTAGAAATTCTATTTTAGAAAATAAGGTGAGCGAGAAGGGCAAGGCTGGGATTATGTGGGTCCATGAATATAACCCGGCCCCAAGTGGCATCAAGTAAACTGAATTCCTAACTTTCCAGTCAAGAATGAATATAGATTAGCTGTCCCTGAATACATTTATCTTCAGTCCTGGACTTCAATAGACTACAAATATATAGATTTTGCTGTAGGGTGAATATTAGATCTCGTGGAATAAAAATGTAAAATATTTGGAGGAATGTTTTTCTTACACAGTTTGTTAAACTTGCTGTTTTCTGTCAATTTTTTTCAAACTCATAAAAAAAAGTTTAAATGACAATTTATACACCAGTTAATAAGTGTATTGCTGAAAACCCAGTAAAACAATGGTTTTAGACTCTTTTACGCTGTTGTTTCGGTTTTCATCCTCAGTTTATCTTATTTTTACTAAGTTACAAAAATAAATAAAAATGACAAACAAATCTGAAGAGAAAGTACTAATTTAAGTTAATATATTGTAACATAAATTAGGAAAATTTTGTGTCATAAAAAAATAAAAACCTGTAGGAATTATATTTATATTTTGATTCCCTACTGTTATATCTTAACGGAAGTGCCTGGCTTGTTTTAGGCAGTATTGTTATTACAACACATTTGATCACTAGTGAAATTTGGGACAAAATAACAAAAATCAATATAGAAAGCATAAACTTACATGTTCATAAGAAGTATTCAAATACTCTACATTATTTTCCATAGTATTATGATATATCCATATATATATATATATATATATATATATATATATATATATATACACACACACACACACACACACACACATAATAAAGTTTTTAAAACTGAAAAATAACTTGCCAAAACTTAATTTTTTTATTTCATCCATTCTCAGAATATAAAATTTCATCAAATATTATGATTTACCATTGCGTAGAATACGTCTTACTAAAAACGTATTGAAATACAGGTTGATAATAATTACAAACTATGAATTTACAAATACTTATATTAACAAACTTAGAGCCATTTTTGGTTTGATTGTCCTAAAAATCAGGGCCGTTGCTCATTTAAATTCTTATTAATTTACCCCCTTTAAGATTTTAATCTAATAATCTAATCTCTCTATAACTTTAGAACCAATATAATAACCAATGATAAATTGCTAAATATTACATTTGTACCTTGACCTCCCACGCGAGATTGTCTTTTCCACAGCAAAACAATCAGTGCTAACGTTTGTATCTGAGGTGTAATTACAGAAGGGGGAGAAACAAACATTCGGAGGTGAGAAAACGTCTCTGTTTGTGGATTAAACAAGGAGATACAAAGGGGCAATTAGCGACGATAGAGAGGGAGCTATAGGGAGGGTTGGTTACCGCACATGTTTGTGTGTGTGGGAGAGAGAAAGAGAGAGGGTGTGAGAGGACAGGGTTGTGTTAAGTACAAAGATCTGAGAACTAGCAAGAGGGTTGGGGAGTGGACACATATTGGAGTAAAGGGATAACCTCGAGGACTGAGGATGCTGCAGTAATAATTAGCAGAAGGGTGTTAAACATCGTACAAATGTACGGTAGTGAAGGGTTGAATGTGACTACTCTTACTCTGCCACTACTCTGACAGGTTTTGATTGTATCATAAGTCCCTAATCTAGTTTTAAATTTCAGAAACAACTGAAGTAAATACCAAAATACTAATAATTTTACCTTAGTTTTATTTTTAAAGAGACAACTGATAGGCCGTGGTGTATGCAGGGTCTCACAAAAGTATGCGGATCTTTTTGCGCACTATTCTCTGTTCTGGGGTGCACTAAGTACATCCTGAGGGATGAAATTTAATGCAAATCTTGTTATTTTTATGGTTAGGATCTTTTGAGTGGTGGTTGTATGTATATAAGAGTTATAATGATAACAGTTTACCCAGTGAGAGAGTAAGCTTGAATTAAGGGTGGTTTCGTAGTATTTTATGGTATCGGCGTATCTTACATATTAAAATAAATATACCAAAATCACTGTACTACGTAAAAAATCAATTTCAGTAATGATTAATTAGTTTTATATCAACTAATTCCTTAGTAATTGGAAAATATCAAGTTAAACCTTCACTATATTTTTTTTAATTTTTTATATAAACCTTCAATAATGTTATTAAACTGCAATGTTACTTAGTGTCTGACTAGCACTACAAATGTGTATACGCCAACAATTTATGTATCATTATTTTAATTAAAAGACAACGACGATTTTGCATTAATATAGTACAACTAATTTTTATATAAGAAAACTAAATTTAAAATGTCACATCATATTGTGATATCCGAGTAGTAAATAAACTCTGCACAAAGCCCGATGATGTTAGTTAAAACTATAAATTCCAAGTAAAAATTGTATAAACCTTCATATATACTGTATATGTTTTTTTTTTTTTTTCAAATAAAACACGCTTGGTTTTTAGTCGATTTCAAATTTATAATTCTAAAAAGGTAATCCGAAAAATTGTTTGCAACACATAATTGTCTAGGCAACACAATGACTACTGGAAGCAAAAAACTTTATAAAAAGGAATATACAGACATAGAACTGTAAGTTAACGAAACTTGATGTGACTTTCGCCAAGATACTTTACAATAATTGACAGAAACTGCTCGAGTCGGACGTGACACTCCTGACACACGTCTCAGTAGCTCCGTCACGTCCACTCGGCTCTTCACATTTCCTTCATTGCGGAGTTCCTTCTGCTCTTAAAAGCTTTTCCTTAAATATTCTAACACCAACGATTATTTCACTGTTGAAAGCCTCCCGGTAAGCTTGTCAATTTTATCTGATAAACTAATAAATAGTTTATAAGTAAAATATTATTAGTGTCAAGTGAACTTATTTACGCCTGACGTATACGGCTTTACGTTATTTTCTTATTGCGACTATATTACGTGCCAAATCACAATGCGTTCTCTAACGTGTTTATGCGCTCTATACGGAAACGTCAGAATGTACGTGTTAACAATAAGCTTTACCCTTTTGTAAGAACAGTTTTTACCTACATTTTCAGCTTTTTTGTTCTAAATCTCTCTTAAAATGTATTCAAAATTGTTAGTTATCGGAAACCTATTACTGCTTGTTTATTTAATATACGTATCTTCAGATCTTATATAAATATCTAAAACTGTATAACTTATAGAACATTTCTGAAATTAATAAATTTAAAATTTTACCTGTTCCCTGAACTATAAACGTTAAAACCTTTATAATAAAACTAAATTACAAATTACAAATGTGGAAAGAGAATAATGTGGAAATTTACAATAATTGGAAACGAAAGAATCCTTGGAAAAACAAAATCCTTATTTATACTGTACGTATCGATTATCTGCAATAAAGTTTGCCTTTGATTATAATAGTTACACAAGAGATAAATCACTCATATGGAAAAGGTGTGTTGAGGTCAGCTGTCTGAGTTCTAATAGTTCTGAGGTTCGACGATAGAGCTGCGCTACGGACACCGCGCGCACATATTTGTTCTCCTTCCGTGGTATTCGAATGTTTCAAGGATAAAACACGTGTAACTATTAAAACCAAAAGTGCTACCTAAAAGAAGTGCAATAGATAAAAACAACCATTCTCGTATGATTTATTTTTTAGAAACCATCTTTAATTTTGTTTCTACGCTGCAACAAAATGGATAAATTATGAATATATAATGCACCGTGCAATGATGTAGTGAATATATGAAGTCTAGTGCTTCTATTTATTATGCGCTTGGCGGCACGGTCTCTTCTGTCTAAGTAAATCTCATTAAAAGAGGAGCAGGTTGCAGTTGCGAAACTAAACGTGACTTTTCCACATCTATTTGTTATGTGCACGGTCTCTTCTCTCCGAGTAAATCTCATTAAAAGAGAAAATTGTAGCAGTTCCTATACCAAGGCATTCTGCTTCTGTTTATTTTTATGCGCTTGGTAGTGGGGTCTCTTTGCTCTAAGGAAATCTCACTAGAAGAACTGTTAGCAGTTACAAGACAAGATGTGATGTATTCTGCTTCTGTTATTCGCTTGGTGGCATGATCTCCTCTCTTTGGGTCAATCTCATTTAAAAAAATACAAGTAGCAGTTGTGTGACAAGACATGACGTCTTCTGCTTCTGTTTGTTATGCGCTTGGTGGCACGGTCTCTTCTCTCCGAGTAAATCTCATTAAAAGAGGAACTGGTAGCAGTTGCGAGACAAGACGTGACGCCGCTGCTGAACAGTTCTCTCTGTCGTACTGAATTTAGTACAATTCAATCTTGGAGTCAAGTTTTACTCCTAATATTATCAGACCATAGTTCTGTTCTCTACTGTAAGTGTGTTACATTGATTTACTATAGCTGTATTATAATAACGCACTGATGAGTTATTATATTTTGTAATGTTAATTTAATACAAGTTATTTTTTAATTAAATAGCTTTTTATCTGATAAGTTTTTAAGAATAGTACATTTATGGATTTCCACCAACTGTGTAAATTCCAAAACTATTTAAAACGGTTTTAAAATGCTGATATTAGATATACTATATTTTTTTAAATAATATTGTATTCGTTCTTACTTTTTTCTAGGTTAACAATAAATTTATTTGTACTCATTTCTAATATAATATCTCACAAATGCATTAGTAAATCTCAAATAATAATATTCAGTCAATAACGATAATCACGTACCAAACACGAGTATTCGTTTCAACTGTGTTGTACAATGGACGATATCAGATGCCAATTGTTAATTTGAGAGTTTAACTGCACAACTGAAACTATAAAAATGTTCTGTGAGCGATGAATATAGGATTTTTCCGGACATTTTGTTCATGGATACAAAAACAAACACTACGTTTCGAGATCTGCAATCTGATTTTTTCGTCAGGGAATAACGCATAAGTCTGGATGGCATAAATAAATTTCCTGGCTTAAGGTTGGGACACACATATCCGCACCGCGCCCGACACGTGAGTCGGCCGATTGTTGGCCGTCATACGGTGAAAGAATTGCAGCGCAGTATTCAACCTGCAAGTCCACACGTGTCCGCACCGACACCAGACCGTCGTGGCCGCACCGTGCCCGCACCGTCACCGATATGTGGAGTTTGAATTTTGACGGGCACGGTGCGGTCTACGAGTGGCATCATATTATGTTGTTTACTGTTGCGTTCTTCTTTTTAAAACTATTTAAGTAGTCTACACGTTCTATTTTATTGAATTATTTAGTATAGCCTACTAACTCTACATCCTGTGTTCGCTTACAAAATCATATTTATTGATAAAAGTATTACATTTTCTTACCTTAGAGTAAAAACTAGTCATATTATCTTATTGTGCATATTTTCTTATTGCAACAAATTTGAAAACCATGTTGTACATTAAGTGATTTTAAACAACTAAATTCGAATTATGAAAAATCTCTAAACATTTTTCATTAATTAAAAAATGACAAGCATGTAATTATTTGCGCAAAAATCTATTTTTCTTTGATGTATTGAAGTTACTTGATAAATTTATTCCGGTATTTTTTGTAAGGGTCATATTTAGAATGTTTCTATGACATTTTAATTTTTTATTCTTTTCACTTCAATAAAGTAAAAATAAAAATATTTTATTTACGATAAGATTTTCAAGCAAGAAAAACCCATGTTAAAAATAAATAATAATAATAAATAATTTATTTCCCCATAATAAGAAACTGAATATTACAAATAAATATTATTGCCAGTGCTTAATAATAAATAATACTATGACATAAACGTATTTACAATAGCAGTAAAATAACAAATACAAAAACAATTTCTACTTACTTTATTTCTAATTTATGTACTTAGAGTAATAAAATATAAAAAGTAAGTTACATCCTTATAGATTTTTTCTTTCTTTTTTTAAACTAATAATTAGGCCAATAGATTTACAAAATAAGGGAAATTTAGGTACCCCATAAGAGGCTGTGCCTGGGTTGGGGATACTATATACAAATAGCGGAATCGAGCAAGAATGAAATGCTAAAAATGAGTTATTGTAGCTTATGTAGTAAATAATGTAATATTACGTTTCAAAGTTTAAATTTAGTATAACTATTGTGCTGTAGTAAATACAAAGGATTTATGCATGATTTTACAATTCAAATATCAGGCTTTATACATGTAACATTAAATATTATATTATAAATAATTATTTTATAATGCTCTAACGTGTCTATTTAAATATTATTATAACTTAGCAGACAAGACTAGCCATACACTAATTTATTATCTTAAACATTATACTCAATATCATTTTGACCGATCAACCATACTCTAATTGTTTTAGAAAATATATTTATGTTTCTACTATATTTGACTAATTCTGGCCATAAATTATATGTCCACGGAGCTATAAAAGAAAAAATTTTGTAAAATGTTGTTTTTTGTATGTTCCAGTATATATTTTACAAATATTTACTATGTTTTACAAATTATTATGAACGGGCTTGCAACATGGCAAACTCTTTGGCATCACACTATAGCTTTTGGGTTTAAAACAAAAAATACCAAATATACTGTTTATAGTGTATTTGACCGCAATTTACTGCAATGAAACACAAAATTAACAAGAATTATAGGAATAAAAAATATAACCAAGATAATGATATTTACAAATTTTACATACTAGCTGATTGTACAAAGCTTTACTGTAGCATTGCAATGTTTCATTCACACAGCGATTAATAAAAATAACAACAATGAAATTAACAATTTTCTCAAGCAATACTTAATCTTCCAAATATTTTTTAAGTATCTGTCACTTCGAATTCAAAAGAAACATGCTCTAGTAACAAACAGTGAGATTGTTGCGCTCGGACTGCATAGTACATGTGTGGCCTCACGGTAACCGAGCCGAGCCCGCACCGACAATCGGCCGACTCAACGTGTCGGGCACGGTGCGGTTATGTGTGTCCCAACCTTTATGCGTGTCACAATGCTCTGGTACGATTTGTTTATCTTAACCTAGGTTTTAGTTATATGTTAGGTTATTTATTCACCTGAGGAAGCGATTAGATACAGATCTCGAAACGTAGTGTAACTGATTTTTATATTACTTGACTATGGCAAAAATATGTTTCGAAAAATCCTCTACACAATCCTTCCATCGTCAAAAAATCTTCAAACAAACAAGTTCAATGAGCGTACACTTGTAGAGATATAGCGCTTATGGCTTTTTTTATTTTAAGTTTTTCTGAACTGCGTATTGATTGCTTGGTTGTACCGTTTTTCAAGTCTCTTGTCAAACTAAATTACCTTCAAAAAGATGAACACTATTGAATATTTATTTCAATGCGTCTTTGGTAAATATCATTAATTGAACAGTGAATGAATCATAAATCTCAATACGTTTCCCGGATGATTCACTTGACAATCGACAGTATCAGTATCGACCCTAGCGAGTAGAGAAGAAGCTCGAAGATTAAAAAGCTCCCCACAAGCTCATGAATAGTCGAGGAGTGTCCCGGGGTGGATCTGTGGGGGTTAATTGTTTGACAGGATTAGAGGCGTGAGTCCACGCGACATCTGGGGAGAGGAGGAACAACTCGACTACGTCGTCGGAATCCTGAATAAGGCTGGGAAATCGGAAAGAGAACTTCGAATGCATTTAAAATACTTCTTTGCTGAGATAAAATCCATTTCTATTATTGTTTCGCTTAAAAAGAATTACACTTGTTCGATCTTAAACTTTACAATGATGCCACAAAATGTACCGGTCATGCGACAAATCTGTTAATGTGGTCATTTTTACCCCAAAAAATGTGTAATTTGATCTGATGTAAGTAGTATAATTTTAGGAAAACCAACAGATGTGAGATTTTCTAGACAAATTGAAAGTTGCGATAAAAAAGTGATCTCGTGACAAGACGTTGTATAAAAGTACATGTTGCGTAGCCATATTTCCTTTATAATTTAAAAGTTTTCTCTTAAGTCTATATAGTTAATTTAAAAAAATAAATGAAATACAGTGCAATGCTCTTTAAATGTGATAACACTAAAGTTTTCATGTAAAAGAATATTAAAAGATATTTCTCGTTTCCAAACTCTCAATATGTTTTTCGAAGTTGAACCCTATGCTTTAGACCTTAAGTCACTGCCAAACATTTGAATATCACAGAACTACTTTATATATATATATATATATATCTATATATAAAGATTTTTATATATATATATATATCTTATATAATAAAAATCTTGAGTCACGATGTATGTTGCCAATAAACTCCAAAACGACTGAACCAATTTCAATCAAATTTCACATGTATCCGTAATTTAGTCTAACTTAGAAGATAGGATAGTTATTATCTGAATTATTCGCTTATGTCGTGAATATAAACGAATAAAATGAAGAAAAGTTTTCAAAGCGCCTGCACTTATAACCTGCAATTACGAGATAGATACGTATATTAAACAGTGAAACACTATTTGAAGGCGCTAAGTTATGATGTATAATTGTCTAAACTAAATTTTTGGTTGAACTTAAAGGTTGAATGGTAGACCACTTTGTAATAAAATACATTATGCATGTACAATACATTTTTGACATATTTTCTTGATCGTGACATCAAGGTAAAATCTACATCGGGGTTGGAAATATAATTTACTTCAACCAGAAATGCTCATACGCGGGCAAAACTTACGAAAAGCGTGCGAAGCCGCGGGAAACAGCTAGTATATATATATATATATATATATATATATATATATATATATATATATATATATATATATATATAAGGAATCGATATTGTTAAAGAAAATATTATTGTGGATAATGAAAAAATTGGACGGTAGGAAGGAGCTTCTGAACCACCCTGTATAATCTACTTTGAATAAATGTAAGTTCAAATAAATAATAAAGTTAATATTCATATCCAGAATAACTCAAATACTATTTAATAATATCACCAAAGCCTACAATATCACTCGCTTGATTTATTCTGCTGCTTAAAAAAAATTATTTTATTAGCATGAACACTATAATAAATATAATAACTTAACTAGTTTAGCATTACCAAATAAATTTATTATAATCTAAAAACAAGAATAGTTACTGTTTGTATAATAGAATTTCTAACTAATGCCGAAGTAGGGAAGTGTTCCCATAACTAAAAAAGCTCTAAAAGGGCAAGGTTATTTTACTTTTACTTTTTTTGGGACAAAATACTAATATGATAACGTTTAACTTAAAATGTACCAACGAAAATCACTGAAATTTAAAGCGTTTCGACACATGTGAAGTCCGAAAAATGACTTGGATGATACCTCAAGGTGTATTACTGACTGTGATACCTTCTACATAATAAGTAATTAAACCAAGAAATCTCTACGAATATTGGAAGTATAGTGAACTTATTTCTGGTAACTTCACATTAATCACGTATAGTACAAAATTTGGGGAATATACTGCATACGATGCTACAAAGTTATTACTAACCAAGTGCAACCAAATATAATCTTGTGTTGAGCATGTTTTACTAAGAAGTTATTCTTACTTAAACAACTTCTCCTAATGTTTTAGTTTAATAATTATTCTATGATGAAGGTCCTTAAAAATGTTTACGTTGTTTTCAATTTTTACAAAACTAAATATTCCATTTTTAAGCTTCTAAAAGAAGATTTTAAAGCTGTAATTTAAGGATCAAGAGCAACGGCAAGGACTTAAGGAGGATATAGATTCAAGAGGACAAAAGTTTAACCCTCCTACCGAGGTTGAGGTAACCCGGTAAATTCCATCTCGAATATTCAAACCCTTAATTTATATCACCCTCGCCCGAGCTCTGTTATTAAATCCGGCGATGAGGGGCCATCGACACAAGAACTAGAAGACCCTGACGTGATTCCCGCAGATGAACGCTCGTTAGTTCTCCTTCCACGCTTTCTTAAATATTAAGGGAACATGTAATATTCATAAATATTTAAAAGCACATTGTATATGTAACAACATAGTGTACAGCAAGCTTTATCCCTTAAAAAAACTATGCAGAGGTTAGCTGTAACATTCCAATAAATCAAATAAATACATAAATATGTGAACAGATTCAATTACATTATTAAAGATTATTAATTTCTCTTTTATTGCTTCCACATTTTATCCCTATTTAGCCTATTTTTGTTTTAAAATGCTGAACACAACATAAAAAACATTGCACTGCGTTCTATTGTTGATGATACAATTTTAAATTGAATTTATTTACCTTTAGGTAATTTAGTTTATTTTTACTTTTCTGCATTTAATTAAAAACTGAAAAATAAAGAACGTGTAAACTAAAGATCCTTTAATGTTTTTACCCCATTTAATACTAGTACTTTTGTACAAGAAATCAATAATAATTGTCAATTTAAAGTATTTGTACACAACATAAAATTAGGAAACAGTTGTAACACGTTACAAAGCAGAAGAATTCAAATGTGTAATTTATACATTGAGAATGAACATGTCATGTTATTATATAGTTTGTAATTCTACGTAAGTTGTAAAAGTACACTATTGTACAATATAATAATTTAACTAATAACACCATAATAAAACTTTGTTAACAATGTTAACAAAGTTTTGTTTAAGTGTAATATTGTTTAATTTTGCTTATAAAATATTTATGTTAAAAAACCTCTTCTGCTTTACTAGGTCATATTTTTGGTACTTAATTTTTACAAATGTTTAAAGATCTAGAAAGTAACATTTCCTGTTTGCAAGATATTTACCCATTACATCCTATAATTTTATTTATCAAGCACTCGCAATAGTCCCCAGTAAACGTTTAATCTCAGACGCAAAATTCAGCTCCAGTAATATTACCCCTTCCCCTGCACTCCTCTGCCCGTGTAACAACCACAGTCGCCCTAGCATTGCTAATTTCACCGCAGAAATGTGCCTCTCTCACCTGCATTCCCAAGTCTTGTATTAATTATGTACATATGATACAAGTTGTCACTTTTGTACGTTTGGTGTATTTTCGTCATTTATCAAACATAAGAAACCTAAGTTGAAGTTTAAAATCAATAACGATCGGAGAACATAATTTGATGTTCCCAATTTATAATCAACATTAATTTGTAATATCTCATCATTCGTTTCAATACAATTATACCCCATTTATTGCTAGTTACATATGTACCCATTCTCATTACTTTTACAACTAATTAGGTCAATAATTTATGTATCTTATTAGTGATATTTAAACTATAAAAGGATCAATATTTGTAATAAGGTCATGAGACGAGTTCCAAGATAATTATTTGGTGGGTTAAAAATTATTTGGAAGTCAATTTTATTTCCATAGAAAAAAATTACCCCTGAACGGTAAATTTTACGTTATGTGCTTTGCATTTGTAAAATGTGTCAAAAAATGCTAAGCACCGCAATTTTTCCTATTACATCTTGTGGAATAATAAGCACAGAAATAGACGGTACACAAAACTTACTAAATATATCAAAAACATGAAATATTTTTAAAAGTCATCTAAACGCGAGTTAATCAATATTTGTGCTGTGTACAAGTTTTATTGAATTGTAAGGATATTCTGTCTTATAAAGTTTTAGATTTTATCATAAGTCTTCATTGATACAGTCATTAATCGGTCCATTGTGAAACTTTTTTATCTTTCTTTTTTTATCTTTTTTTTCTTTTTTTCGTTGTGAGCAGTCATGAGATATTCATCATTTAAAAGAATATTAAATAATATAGTTGTACAGCGTGTATCTTTCTAAATTCTCCTCTTCGAAACTACCTAGATTAGCTTGCACTGTCATTTTTAGGTTTAAGCTGAAACAAGAGATGATTTTGTGTGGCTTCAATGATATATATATATATATATATATATATATATATATATATATATATATATCTTCAATAAGAATAGAAAAGAATAGAAGAAAAGAACATAAAAATTCTCTATATTTCGTCTTAAGAACATTTTCAAGAGATATACAGTAGGTAAATAAGCAAATATATCAACAAAAAATAATAAACAAAAGAAACATCATATGTTAATAAAACTAATTTTGAATTACGTACAAAGAGTAAATAATTTTGCTTATTACAAGGAATATAAAGTTATAAATTAAAATTGTAGTTAAATGTGTAATGTTATAAAATTAAAAATTGTAACGTGTAATTTATACATACTGCTATCCGTATCTTAAATTTAGACCATCCGGATGTTTAGTTTGTAGCACCCTCTGATGAGCTATTTCTAAATAATTTATTTTAAGTTTATGGGGGTTCTGAATTTTGTTAATACTTTTTAGAGAAAAGCATTCATCGAATTTTTTGTTATGCTCCATTGCGTGGGCCGAAATAGGATTTGATTTTAATTTCAAGATTTGTATCGCTGCGATTTTTGTTCATTCTAATGTGCAATGGAGTTATGGTCTGACCAATGTAGTCCTTCGGACAGTCTTTACATGACAATTGGTAAATAACATTGCTGGATTCACAAGTCATTTTACCAATTATCGGATAATTCCTTTTAGTTGTGCTGCTACAGAAAATGTTTTGAACTTATTATTAAATTACATGTTTTGCAGCGAGGCTTAAAACAGGGTTCACAGCCAAAAGGGTTTGTTTAAATTTTGAGTTAGCTCATCAGAGGGTAGTTTTGGTCTTACTAATTTGTTTTTCAAATTTTGAGGCTTTTTAAAAATTACTTTAGGTGGATTAGTGAATATAATTTTTGGTTACAGGTGAAGCCTGTAGAATATTGTGTGCAGTTTTTATTATACCATTAATTTTTGTATAGCCCTGGATGATAGGTGGTAATAAATTTTCCTTGGTTTTTATAATTCCTAGGAGTAGAGTTTTTTAATTTTGCATGTGTTCATTTACAATTTTGTTAGGATATCCTCTATTTCTAAAAACATTTTTTAATTTTTCAATGTGACAATAATAATCATGTTTATTAGAGCAGAGTCTGTTTGCTCTAATAGTTAGACTTTTCGGAATAGATTTTTAACGTAACCAGGATGGCAGCTTGAGTAGTGTAAATATTGCATTGGATTTGTATCTTTGACATGGATTTTCGTTTTTAAGTGTCCCTGGTCTAAAAACACATCGACATCTAAAAACGTAACAAGATTTTTAGAAATATTGAAAGTGAATTTTAAAACTGAAAATGAATTTAATTGTTGAATAAAAATGTGTGTTAAACTATCCATGCCATGTTGCCAAATAATAAAAATGTCGTCAATAAATCGGAACCAAACTAACGGTTTTAAATTTTGAGATGTTAAAAAATTTTGTTCAAGAAGTCCCAAAAATAAATTTGCATATGAAGGTGCCATTCTGGTTCCCATTGCGGTTCCTTTCATTTGTAAGTAATTTTTGTTTTTAAATCTAAAATTATTCATGGTAAGTATAAAGGTTACTAGGGCAGATAAAAAAGAAGTAGAAGGTTTTGAATTCCTAGGTCTTAAATTTAAAAAATGTTCTACAGTTCTTATTCCATCGTCATGAGGAATATTTGTGTACAATGATTCCACGTCAACTGTAGCCAAAATTAGTTCACCGTCCAGGGGCTGGGGTATTTCAGAAAGTCTGTCAATGAAGTGGATTGGTGTCCTTTATGCGTGACTGTAAAGATTTGGCCAAAGGTTGCAGATGAGCGTCAACGAAGCTTGAAATTCTTTCTGTTGGTGAATCGTAGCTGGAAACAATGGGTCGTCCAGGCGGAGGGCGAATCGCTTTATGTATTTTAGGTAGCGTGTAGAAAACTGGAGTTCTAGGTGAGTTTGGTGTTTAATAGATTGATTTCTTGGTCGGACAAATTTTGAGTTGGGCCTTTCATTTTCAAAAATTCAGAAATTTCAGTGTTAAATTGTTCAGTTGGATCTTTTGACAATAATTTGTATGTAGTAGTATCACTGAGTTGTCTTTCAGCCTCTAACGTATAGTCAGTGATATTTTGAATAACAATCGAGTTGTTTTTGTCTGCAGGTAAAATTACTATGTTTTTATTATGTTTTAATGAAGTGATTGCTTTTCTTTCATTATAACTATATATATAAGTTCCTCTGTAAGTGTGTTCTGTTAAAGTGGATCTCATGGCTGGTTTGTGGTGTCGGACTCCAGGACAGATTCCAGGAGCACTCCTTAGCATCGTGGAATACTTGCAATCCTTGTTTATTGATTTTGTGAATGTCTGGAATATGAATTGAACCAGTACTTTCACTACTCCTTACTGCATTTCTAAAACTAAACAATACAAGTCTATAATAATTGTGGGACTTATTTTTTAACCGATTTAGACTTAATAATTAATTTCTATCTATATATTCTGAGGTACAACACGTTTTAATAAGTGTTATGAATTCCATAAAAAATTCTGAAATAGCACCTGATTGGAAGAGTATACTAAGATAAACATTCTGAGGAGTCAGTATTTAATCTACCAGGTTTTTACTGTAGTTTTTAAAAGAGTTTTAATATTAAATAGTGTTATAAATCTCTAAATAATCTTTCTCGGTATAGTGTCCACACAAAACTATTTCAGTTCTATTTTGCAAATATCAAAGTTTGAAGCACTTTAAGTACAAGTAAATTAAGTAACTTAAAAGGTAGTCCAACTCTTATTAGAACACTAATGTTTCAAGGAAACTGTGGCTCGGATTAATCGGTTGAGATATATTAATAATACAATTTATATTTTGCTTATTAAATTTACTCATTTTAATATTTCTGTTTCAGGTATATCTTCAAGTTTTGTATTATCCTTGACGCTTTCATTAAGTGTAAGTATTATTTATTATTCTGTTTATGGTAATAAAGGAACTTACGACAGATCGACCAAACGTATAATGGATAAGTTTATTTCACGTAGTAGGCAGTCATGGACGTATGTGCCTTGAAGAATTTCATACATAGTTTGCATACTGTTGTACGTATGTACTACAATATGGACAGTTTTTAGCCTATAATATTTTGAGGTAAGCGATGCGGACATGATGAGGTAGACCAGTTTAATATCAGGCGTGTCTGGGATAAAACCACAGAAAGCCGTGTGCAGCAGATGCTAGCAATATCATTTTATTGACTCTACACTAAATGAACCCATCCGGCTATGCTGCGGTCGCTTAGTATTGCTTAGCAAATGGAATCTCAACATTGTTACAATTTATTTATCTACATTCTATTTACTGAGTTCAGTACATTTGGTTTTCGATTAAATTATTCAGGAAGAAATGATTTTCAACTTGTTTTTCTACAAATAATATACAATATTATTTTTCAGCTTATACAGCCGGTGTCACAGTTACAGACCAACAAAGGTCACGATTTAACTGTGTACACAAAATTCCATTAAATTATGGCTTAATGCACAGACTTAGGTGATATTTTGATTCTTATTTGACATTTATTTCGCTTATGCGAATTAAAATGTTTATATCAACATGGATTCGTGAAATTTCTATACTTATACATTAACAATGAAAGTTCAGCAATAATAAAGACAAAAAGTAACTTAGTGAAGTAAGGCATCATAACACTATCAAAAACCAGGCAGGCTGTAATATACTCACAGATGCTATATTGATTTCTGTTAGTTCCGTCAGTTACAATACAGCTTCGTCCACTTCCATTCACTTTTAAAAGTAGATTTGCATTACTGGTTCTGACGGTTTTAGTTCAACTTATTGAATGAAAACATCTCTCCCTACTAAGACTGAATTATTTAAAATTTGTAATTTTCTTGGCTATGTTCGACGCACAGTGTACAAAAAAACATAGGTGACCGAAAAAAATTTAAATTTAGTTATCAATCTCCGACTAGTTCAATCAAATCTGGGTAAAAATAAATAATCTAAAAATAAACAGGGAACATACTTAAATTTTCTTATGTGAGTTTAAACAGAAATACAATTTTAAATACTTATACAATCACATTTCCGTATATTTAATGATCTTTTTCTGACCAGAGACGAGGTTGAAATCTATGTATGTAAAACAAGATGTATTTAGCTGATAAGGAACAACATCTATCCTAAGTAACAATCCTTCCTATGATATTATATGTTACTGATGTAACATTTTTATTATGTGTATATATGTATATACATATAAATATATACGTTGTTTAAATGCTTTACCCTTTGAATAAATGGGTTTGAAAGAACTTTGCGTTCTTTTTTTAAATTTAGTTTTAATTTATTCTAAAATTAGATGAGTTGCAAAGTGGAATTTTGGGAAAGGATCAGATCTTAGAACTTTGTTTTGAGTCAAACAACTACATCTTTCAAGGCAGTTTGTTATAAAAACTACCAAAAATGGCCAACTCGATTAAACTATAAAGTATTTATTTAAAACACTTTTATAATATGTAGAATATAATTAAATTTGAATAATAATATTTCTACGCATACACATTGCTGTTTTTATGAAAGGAAAACGGACGCTTCGATAAGAATAAAGCCTTAATACCTCTTCAAGAGTACGGTTACGTGGACTATTACCAATATTTGTAAAATATGTTTGAATAATTTAGTTATGTTAGAGTTTTAATGGGAGAAAATGCTCTTTTCTTATAACCTGGTATCTTAAGAACAAGAAATTTTTTGTCTTTTACAAACTGGATATTTTGTGTGTAATCTTTTACCGTATTGGAAATAAATAATCATCAAGGAAAATAGTTATTTCTTCAAAATATGTATTTTATCTATGATTACGCAAGGCTACACAATATAAACATGGAATTTGTTACTACGAGAATTTGCTACGAAAATGAATGACTTAAAGTCGGCAAAATCAAATATCCAAATGTAAAAGTGTAATCCTGTGACCTCCTGTTGCTACTCAAAACCTTAGTCACTTAACAGATTTATCTAATCTCTGCGTTTCTTAAACGTATATATTCAAATTACTATCTTTCAATTGCTAAATTTCAATCATCTTTATTACAAAATATGTGTTTCGTATTGACTACCCTACTAGAAGCTATCTTCTGGATCCATGTCTCCCCGCAAAACACGCAAGTATTCTCTCCTCTACAACCGCGATCTCCAGAACTACAATGTCCCATTGCGTTGTATCTACCTTCTCCATACATAGTATTTTGGTGTTCCATGCCACAAAACTATTAAGAGCCATACTTGAGATTTAGTGTTATCTTTAAAATTGAATTAAAACTTAGCAATTTATAAAAACGATTAGTACTGTTTAAATTGTTTTATGATAAACATAGTGTTTTGGAAAACCCTTATACTTTTAACTATTTATAAGAGGTTGCAAAACATATATTTGAAATCTTATTCTCATTCTATACTTAAAACCAACGTGTTTTCAATTGTCTAGAAAAAGTTATTTTAGCCAATAAATCTAAAGTTAGTAAATTATAGTTTTTAGTACGGTTCCCGATACCGGAATAAATAGACGTTAATTTAATGTACAGAAGATATTACAGTATTCACATATGCTAACCAACTTTGTATTCTTTAAAATTATTTATTATCTGTTAAGCTTTAATTATTGTGATAAATGTTTAGTTTTTATTATATATCAAATTGATAGTTTACATTTCATACAATGAAGAAAATGATATTATATTGTGAAATAATATGTGAATTGCCATGTTCGTTTCAATCTACTAAAGCTATACTGTATTGTTAAACTTCTTCACTTAGCTGTGGAAACAGGTTACGTTACAATTTATGATTTGTCAAAGTGGAAAAGTTGGAACAATAAAAAGGATCATCTATTTTTAAGTCTGCGCTAAATCTCTTGAGTTGGACCGTTATAGAAAGTGATTGTTGGAAACTGCAAGGGAGATAGGATCTTTTGTCAAAATCGAACATTCTCTTGATTGATGGTTATATATTAGAATTTACAACTATTTATAAGTGGAATTATATTTATATATTCTAAAATATCTTGTCATGAAAGTTTTAATAATATTTTCAAATAGAAGTCGTTATTAGAGTGAACATTTATTTATATTGGAGACTCCGAGTCTATAATAATTGAAGAGAAACCCGCTCTATTTTAACGTCACTTAATTCTTCATCCTTACCCTCACCATTGCCTTTAGGACTGTAGTTATGCATAACTTTACAAGTACTAGATTTATTTAGAATTTTAAACTCCCCATAGAATATTATCATGAGTGCGGATTGCTAGAGGTGAAATGTGTTTTACCCTGTTAATTTAACAATCAAATTCAGACAGTTTCATTGACGTAAGCGAAATACACAGTAGTCGCCTGTAGGTAGACGAGTTATTGTATGCCAAGACATTGAGACTGGATTAATCTTAACGTAGTTTCTATTTCTATCCTAACATGTTAGTACTTTGTATCAGCTCTCTCTCAAATTTTACTCCTTTACTTCGCTAAGTTAACTTATAAAAACACTAGATTGATAATAAGCAGCGTTTTGAGGGAAAATTGTTTTATCTTATGAAAATTAAAACAATTGAAAAAAATAAAGTTTTTTGAGTTCCAAACATTTTTATATCTGTTTAAAGAACATTACAATGAGTTAAATTATTTAGTTAGTAAAAATATAATTATATTCAATATACGATTACTCACATTGATTAACATTTAAGATTACATTTCATTTCTAATAGAAGGGAGTATTTTATTGAATCAAATTAAAGCTCCCATTCCACTGCAGTTGAAACTGCAAACTCTCTTCTTAAAGAATAAATCCCATTAAAGGGAGAACCGGCAGGAGCAGATTCCAGGAGACAAGCAGAGTGGGGCAGGACGTGACGTTGTTACTGGAAACTTCCTCTCTCATACGAAATGTCGCCCAATTCAATCCGGAAAAGTTTCTCAACCAATTATTAAATCATGGGAGAGAGAACAGCCCTTGGGATAACTCACTCAGACAATCCTTCAGTCGATGAATACACTCGACTGTATTCTTCTGTGAGTTGTTATTGCAGTATAACAAGCCACAAGTCCATTTCTTTTAAGTAGTTGACGCAAGTCGCAAGTGGTGATTTGCAATTCCATAACTTTTGTATTACAAGTGTTTTCCCATCTTCTAAGAAATATTATCTTGCATTGAGACCAGCATAAAACATTCTAACTGAATTTATCTTTCAACATGATACATTTTTACATTATTTTGTAGCACCAAAAGTCATCTCCATCGACATAAGTATTGTACGTTGCCCTCCTGGAGTATTCAATAAAGACATATAGATTCTGTCGTGTTGATGATAATGGAAGTTCTACCGAATGTAATGTTTATAACAATCTTTTTGTGTTGGAACAATTTTCTTTAGCCTTATTTGGCAATTATTGTATGTTACATTTATTAAACTGTATTTTTGTAATACATGTTCCGAGTTATCATTTTTAGTATCGTACCGTTTATAAATTTACTAGAGGAGCGAGTTGAAATAGTCTTATTTTACATTTTGAATATACAAAATTATAAATAAGAATCTTAATCTCAGGTCTTAATTTCAATATTCAATGCCGAATTGGTCGATGAAAGTATTTCACTGGCCACCAACTCGATGGAGAGTTCTGGGTGAATATTTAGGAAGCTAATTAATTTTTTTACAGTGTCAGAAGCAAGAGTTTTCCAGTGAGGGTAAGGACCAATAATGTCGATGGAACCCGTAATAAGGCTAGAAAAGTGGCTAAAAACTGAGGAATCCTATTGCATTTACGAAATGTCTTAAACGCATAACAAAGGACTCGAGTAACGGTGTAACTAGTTTTGTTATATACTAAAATTGAATAAGAGTAAGCCAATTTAAAAAATCTAATATCTTTCAAAAGGACGTGTTTACGAGTATATCTATTTGTTTCGCAAATCTAACCAATTTCTTAGATGAACATGGACATTGTAGCAGGTCTAGACGAAGAACTCAGGTATTGCACTTATCATTGAAACCCATTGCAATACGCCCAAAAGAACAAAAATTTAATATACTTATCAGTGCCACGATATCTGTTCGGAATTTACAATCCCTTTTTATATAATATCTGATTGGGTTCAATAATTATTAAATCACCCCAAAACAAGCCATCAACTAAGAAAGAAACCATCCATTATATCCGATAGTAAAATACGGCGTTCATTTCGATACGTATTTCTTTCAGCGGAAAACGTATTGCTAAAGATTTAAATTTCACTAAATAAAATTCATAACTTTTAAAACAGATGAATAAGTGCTGATACTTGAGCAACACCTGACCTTGAACTAAAATTCGCTATGAGAAATAATGTTTTATTACGTTAGTAAAAGTAAGTACATAAAATACATAAGTAAAATGTTGGTAGAGCCTATGCAAGATATATTGTTCTTCGAGTGTTGGAAGACTGAATGACGATTAAGGAGAGAAATGTGCCGCGGACACCTCTCTCCTCTCCCCTGCCCTTTGGCTAATTAATCCCTTGATGTAATTTCCACTAACTAATTACTTTCTCTGGCGAAGTTGTAAAGTATACGCCAATATTACCTCCACTCGATGCGATGCTAAGAACCTGATGCTTGTATATGATGGACTGTAAGCACCGCAACTCTAATTACATTACATTAAAACATTGTAGTTTCCTTCAAAATTGGTTATTACTTTAGAAAAGTTTAAAATAACTATTTATCTCACTTCCTCAGTTGCATTATTAAAAGTGCTTGAATTTAATTATTTTACAACATATAACAACACATCATCATATAAATACCACAATGATTCGTACAAATACATTATCATTCCTTAATTTTGAGAAAAAGAAAAATGTCGTTGCAGAATAAAACACCAATTTAAAACTGAACATTTACTCATTACAATACAAATGTTCTACTATCGGAGATAAGATGAGCTGAAATAATCCACCTCAACTTCGCGTTTGCTTGTTTCCTTTGCTTGCCTTCAGATGTTTCCTTTTTGACTTTTAATATTGTTGATCCATAAAATATTATTATGTTGGATAACTAAACTAGAACACTAATTGGGTAAAAAATGTATTTTAAACATTTCTATAAATTCATATTACACTTAAATTCAAAAGAACAATACAGATTAATTAAGGTCTTAGAACATTTTAGTTTTCAAAAATTGCACGACAGAATACATCAAGATAGGTTTTATAGCATTACTACATTACAATTGTCAGAGGTATATGTATGCAAACAAATTATCTAAATTTTATATATATATATATATATAATTTGTTTGTGAGTTATTATGAAAATCCCATAGACAGACACACACACACACATACACACACATCCATATATAATATCATGTATTTTTAATCACTTACTCGAATCATATTATAAATACTATAAATTCATATTACACTTAAATTCAAAAGAACAATACAGATTAATTAAGGTGTTAAAACATTTTAGTTTTCAAAAATTGCACGACAGAATACATTAAGATAGGTTTTATAGCATTACTAAATTACAATTGTCAGAGGTATAGGTATGCAAACAAATTATCTAAATTTTATATTATATATATATATATATATATATAGATATACTATATAATTTGTTTGTGAGTTATTATGAAAAATCCCATAGACACACACACACAGACACACACACACACATACATATATAATATCATGTATTTTTAATCACTTACTCTGAATTGGCTGCGATTTTGACTGGTCCAACCCAACATAAATAAATCGTAAACTAAAAAGCCTGTAATAGTTAGAGTCGAATCATCGAGTCTTTGCATTTTAGGTAATAGTTAATTATTACGTCCGCTGCAGCTGCTGACTCACAGGTTACAATCTCATTCATGCTGCCGGCAATCAGCAATTTACTGCAGATCTGCACTTCAATACCGCTATGTCATTCAATTACCAGACAGACTCTGTTAACGTGCCACTGAGCTAGCCGACCCTACCCCTTGTAATGGTTGCAGTTGGATTTCCTGCTCAAATTATCGAATCTGTGCAGTTTAGGCAACAATTGTTATATCCGCTGCAGCTGCTGACTCACAGGTTACAGCCCTATTCATTTCCCTTTTAATCAGCAATTCACTGCAGATCTGCTCTTCAATACTGCGAGTTTGTGCAATTACTAGACTGACCCTCCTTTAATTTACCATTGGCCTTATAGACCCTAGCCCTTGTAATAATGGCAGCTGATTTTCCTGATCAAATGATCGAGTTTGTGCAATTTAGACAATCAGTCGTTAGCTGCTGACTTTCAGGTTAAAAGTCCCATTCATATTCCTGGTAGTCGGCAGATCTGCATTTCAGTACTGCTATGTCTTTAAATTACCGTACAGAATCTCTATTAATGTGCCACTTAGTTTATTAGCCTTAACCCGTGCAATGGCTTTGCTGCTCAAATTATCGACTCTGTTCAGTTTAGACAACAATTATTACGTCCGTTGCTGCTGCTGACTCACAGGTTACGGCCCTTCCAGCAATTATCAATTATCTGCAGATCTGCCATTTAGTACTGCGATTTAATTCAATTACCGGACAGACAGATTCTGTCGCGCTCTGTGAACAAGCCACTGAGTTAACCGACCACTTGAAGTGTGATAAGTTTCACTTTACTTTCCTTTGTTATCCGTATCATTCAACACGGTAAAGCACGAAGTGGGATGTCTCTAAGGTGAAATAAACATTATTGATAGTAAAAATCTGAAACCTTTATGTCATAAAATTAGAGATGAGAGAGTGAAAGAGAGAGAGGGGGAGGGAGGGAGGGAGAGAGGGAGGGAGAGAGAGATTTAAATTAGAATTTTCAAATAATCCTAATTTACAGTACATATACATATATGTTTGTCTACACAATACATCGAAAACAACATAACCCATATACCTGACATTTTACACGATACTTCTTTTCTATACAGACAATATCGATTTCAATGATGGTGCATGTCACTCTATGGGATTTGGCTTAAAGTTAGTGAACTTTTTACCATTAGTTTTAAAGAGTTAATCGCTGAATAAACAAACTAAATAAAATTATATGACCTTTTAACGCGTCAAATACAAGTAACTATAGAATTAAGTGTTGCATGCAGCCTCAACGAATGCTGTCACACGGCACATGGTGTGAAATACTAATCCCTTGTAATTCTTTATTTTATATTGGCAGCTAAAGTCTCATAAACTCAACAGAAGATGATTTAGTGAATAATCTAATAAATGTATATATGAAGCTTAAATAAAAAACCGCTATATAAATCTAAACATAAAATTTAAATCATTCAGACATTTATTTCTATAAGCACACTTATTTTCATATATACTCGTATATGTGTGTGTGTGTGTGTGTGTGTGTGTGTGTGTGTGTGTGTGTGTGTGTGTGTGTGTGTGTGTGTGTGTGTGTGTGTGTGTGTGTGTGTGTGTGTGTGTGTGTGTGTGTGTGTGTGTGTACGTAACAATATAAATTTCCTGTTATAAAAAAATTAAATAACAACCGTAATTATTTTTCAAAAACTTTATATTTTACTTTATAAATCTTTTTAATTTATTTCAGACATTTCTGACAAACTTGCTAATGCTAAATGTGTAGAACCAAAGTTAGTTATCCCTCTGGGTGATAAATTACCTGTATGGTTTACCCCTAACGGAAATAGGGCTTCCAAACGATCCAATAACAAGATCCCCCTATAGTAGGCCTGTGTTGTTGTATGAGTCACCTATCATGAAAACCAATACTTACTCTGATGTGCAAACGGTACTTGTTTTTTGTAGTTATCTCAAAAGCTTATAAAAACTTAGACCTTAGACAGGCAGACCTCCATTTACTATCCACTTAATATTATTTTAATGTATTGGATTATTTTTCATAATAGTAGATGTGCTAGCACGAGACTTCCTATGTTTAACTGCCAAAATGTACGAATAAACGTATGAATACAAAAAATGTAAAACTACAAATTGAATAGTGCCCAACGATGTAATGTTACGTACAAGGAAAAATAGTACAAATATTAACGACTTTGTTTATTTTCTAAATGTATGCTAAAATTTATGTAAATGTCATTTTATAAGATCGTCTTTATTAGTTTTTTGAATACATTTTTAAGGCGATAAAGCTAAATGTTAATAATTTAAAAATCTGCATATGCAAATAAAATGTCTATTCCTTATAACTTGCGACACAGACCTCACAGCTTGAAAATAATAAATGTCAATAATAATAAAAATAATAAATGGTTTTGCTATGCTTCATTGAAGTGATTGAAGTTCTCAGTTCTCAGAAATAGGTGTATCTGGGTAGGGTGGGACGAGGGATTATAAACCACCCATGCATTGATACAAATATGCAAGGTGTATATTAAACTCTTAGTTGAACTTAAGTATTATAGTTCAGTTTTGTTTTTATTTTTCCCACACTTCTCGCGCTTCGGGCAAACGAATCGCGTAATATAATTATCATCGCATTCTTTGTTGGCGATAGTCATGTATTAGTAACGTTTACTAATAATGAATACCACAATAGTGGAGGAAGTAACAGCAAAAAGTAAAACAATGTTAGTTTGCTGATCTTACTATACAGCACAACAGGTCATGACTGTACCTTTGTACAGTATTGCTCAGTAGATTTTATCATAGATAATCGGTTGTTTCTCTTTGACTTTATGTTATGCAGAAATGCAACATTTTCTCAAATATTTATAAACAGTTTGATTAATCTATATCTGCCTCAATCTTAATAGATATAGATTGTTAAACTAACTAGCACCTACCCGCGGTTTCGCCCACAATTTCTATGCAACATCCCGTGTATTTGATTGAATAACTCCCACGATTTCTAGGAGTAGGATGTATTTACTAATCTTTAACTGAGCTGGAAAACACCCTGATTGTTTGAGAATACGAACAAAACAATCAAACAAATAAATAGCTCCAAAATATATTGTTTGACGAATGGAGAAGACAAATAAACAGTTGTAATAGTCTGCTTAAGAAAGCTGAATGCGCCCAGAAATACAAATAATTTAACTTCTTTCAATAAAATTGAATTAAATATATATATATATATATATATATATATATATATATATATATATATATATATATTAAATATATATTTAATATATATAAGCTGTCGATAAAGTGAGTATTTAGAACCATAGAAATGTTTTGGAGATCGTTTGTGATAATCCTCTTGAACTTCATACACCCATATCATGTTTAGATAAAGAAGATTTTAAATTGAAATTGGTGATAGTTTTCCAAGTTGTCTTTAAAGGTTGTCTTCGCCAACAGTTAATGGCCCTAGCAGGGTCGATTTTTACTCTAGCATTAATTTCTAAGTTTTATAGAATTAATCATAAATATCATGCATCAGGAACCCATTTTAAGCTTTCGTGATAATTAGTACCAGTGGTTAAGCAAAATTGTGCGTAATTCTTATTTCAGGTGTTGCATTACTAATTGTAATATATCACATTTCCAACGAAAAAATGTGCAGTTTGCTATTTTACCCCGAAAACAATGTAAATAAACTTATTTATAATTTTGTAATGATGTTGGATTAAAAACGGTACAGTTTTCTAAAATATAGTTCAGTGATGCACAGAATCAATACTACTATTGTGTGTTACTGATTTCGTTTCCCACTAAAATATGCCAATTTATCAAAAAGAATTCCTGTTACTATTACAATTATTATCTTCTATGATTATGTATCGTAGCTGATTTCGTTTGGAAAGTTCAATACGATTATTTTACAAAGGGTAAACACCAGAGCGTCAAATTAAGAAACGTTTAACATCTTGTGGGAAGGAAATGGTAGTTAGCACTTGATTAGTAGAACGTGACCCGGCATGAGATCGGAGGTGTAATGAGACGGCTCGCTGTCGGGATCAGCGCAGATAATGAGATGGAATTGTTTGATCTCACGGACTGATAAACAGTGGCGAGGAGCTGACTCAACCACCACCTTCTCGCACAAGAAGCGATACTAATGAATTTTGTCCACATTCCCACTGATTGGGTGAGCGGAATCGAAATAATTGTGGAGATGTTGGGTCTAGATCTTGTTACTTGGTGCGTTGAATTTTGTATTGATACCACTTGTGTATATATAATTCATTTATATATTTATATGACAGCCAGAATTTTATTGGTAATAGTTATGTTTCAGTTTGCTGTAAAGGTATTTCGATGTATAAATAAGAAATCGCGAGGCTTATACTGGCCAGAGATTTCAATAAATGGGCAAGTTCATCTGACCTCAAAATTTTATATTTTTTAAAGCAGACTAAACACTTGGCGTGACAAAGTTCGAATTACGCCAAGCCGTGAACGCCAGTCATACTCTTCAGTATTAAGCCGTTCGTTTTCCATTCACAGTTCCGTGGCACTAACCTACTTCACGGCCATGAAAAATCATGGATGTGTAGGCTACATACAGACATTTAATGAGTTGAATTACGTGTACAAATATTTTTAATTCATTCGATATACGTGTAGGGAATATCAACAAGTACATTAACAATTAAAATTTATTTTCAAATAAAGATTATAATTCAAAAACATTGAAACTTTGAACTACATGAATTATATTTCTTTCGTTCTGAAAATGTTGCACATATTTCTTATTTCTATATCGGTACAACAGTTGTACATTTATTCTCGCAGGGTAATGGGAAGAATCATTACATCAAAATTAGTTTTACTTCCAAACGCATAATAATTATTCATAACTCTGCAAAAAAACCTCCCTCCCATCGAGAATCGAATCTTTAACCTGTCACGTAGGGCACAGAAACCATTGCCCTAGTAACAACAGGCATAGGTCGCTTTACTAATTACTCTGTTTTACAATACAAACGGTGTTTTAATACTTATCCTTATAATTCAGTCTTTAAGAAGTATTTACTTTTTTTCTTTAGTATTTACTCATCGTTGTCTACTATCTACTTATCTACCAGCTTAACCCTCACGCGTGCAAAGAAAAGGTAAGACTATTAAAACATCAGTGTTGTGCCTGAGCAGGTTAGCTAGCTGACTAGCTGCAGCAGAGGTCGAGGCAATTTCTGCTTGACGACGTGACGTGATTTGATTGCTTAGTGACTAAAGATGTGATTATATCCACCCGGTCAAGTCAACATTGACATTCTAGCTTATTGTGCCTGAGCAGGTGAGCTAGCTGACTGGCTGTAGCAGAGAGATCGAGGCAATTTCTGCTTGATGACGTGACGTGATTTTGATTACTTAGTGACTAAAGATGTGATTATATCCACCTGGTCAAGTCAACATTGACATTCTAGCTTATTGTGCCTAAACACGTTAGCTAGCTGACTGGCTGCAGCAGAGGTCGAGGCAGTTTCTGCTTGATGACGTGACGTGATTTGATTACTTAGTGACTAAAGATGTGATTATATCCACCTGGTCAAGTCAACATTGACATTCTAGCTTATTGTGCCTGAGCAGGTTAGCTAGCTGACTGGCTGCAGCAGAGGTCGAGGCAATTTCTGCTTGATGACGTGACGTGATTTGATTACTTAGTGACTAAAGAGGTGATTATATCCACCTGGTCAAGCCCACACTGATATTCTGGCTTGTTGACATTTATTTGAACACACGTTCTGTTCAATGGGGCTTTGACTGTGTACGCTAAACGCAATAAAGCTTGTGATACTCGAATATTAAAGTGTATGCAAAAGATTATATAAAGCATTTCCTTTTTAGTGTTCTACTAAAATTCTAAATCTTATTCTAAATTCTCTTTAAATTAGAGTTTATTATTGTTGACAAGATAGGAGTTGACACACTACTTATCGTGTAACAAGTTTCACTGAGATTGCGTGCACAATTTTAAGTTCATAACTCATTTCATTCTGAAAGTTATGCTATATGTGTTACTATATTAACGTGTTATATTAAAAGTAGCTATATGATCAAATTCTTCGTTAACATTTTGGATTTCACATACATCACTTCATGTAACATATCTCACTTTCCTTCGTTTCTCACTCATTGATTTCATAATAAAATAATTAATGGTCTGTTTTTATAGATTACCTAACGTGTTCTATAATTTTATTTTTAATTGTTTAACTCTTTAGTCAAGATCTTTTGGACTGGTGCTGAAATTTTTTGTATTTTAATTCTACACTTGTAAAAAATATTTATATGGACATATATCATTTTCATCTTAGGGTTAGGTAACCAAAACTTACAATTAGACTTGATATAAAGAGTCATAGAAATTTTCATTGAACATTCACACACCCTATTAAATAATTCTTTTATATAAATATCATTTAAGATGGTACTTTGTAATGTACGGTGCACTGCTTGTAAGTTAATGTTTATCTTATTTTGATTATAGTTATAGTTTACTTAATTATTTCAGCACAGCTGTAATAAACAGATACAACAAATATTTAAGAACCAGACAGTATGTAACGAAAGCCTTATCAACTAATCCAACAAAGTAACTTCATCCAGTTTGTTACTATTTCATATTATACAAAATCATACTATTGTATTTGGTTTACAAAATAATAGTATTTTTATTGCTACCATCATGGTTACCTATGACACAAATGTACAAATATTAGAATTGTTTTACTTTTTATTTAATTGAGACACCAAAATAAATACTATTTTCCTTAGTCCCAAAGGAACCTATCCCAGGTTTTGCGTCTCTAGAACCTTTCTATCTAATGTTACAGTACGAAGGCACAGACAACGCATTTAATACATTTTAATAAGCCCTGACGGTCCTTAATCAATGATTAATAATTTAATTTTTTCACTACACATAATATATTATTGTAGTATATGCAGCTTGAATAAATAGATCTAAATCATGGTTATAAAGTTTACTTTTATAAAAACTCACGATAAAAACGGGCATATAATACAACATCTTTGAAATTACTTTCCAACCGGTTCGTAGTTTATTATACGAGATAGAACTTTAAACACAAACTAAGTTTCTATGAACTCCTCATGAACGTTTGAACTTCTGTCAACAGTGTAACCTCCAGACCAAATCTTTGCCAGTTCAAGTACTGATGAGACTTGTTACACTCTCTGCAAGTCAAAGTTAGTTTCCAATTTGTGTAGAAGCATATCTCACCATTTAAGTTTGTTAGTCGCATTAATAAACTTGCAATATTTTTCTACAATTTAGATGGATTCTAATTTTTAATACCAGTCTATATTCGAAGTAATTATATATACATTAATATTATCTTATATTTGTGCCACCAACACATGTTGTAATTGTGTACAAATAGCATGCCTTATATTGTAATATCCATTTCCAGTCAAGAGAATTTATACAACCGACTCATCGTTTTGCACCAGTCACATACTAAAATATCTTACATTAAGGAAAGAAGAAAACAATACCACTTGTTTATTGAATTCTAAAATGTTGTAATGTATGGTAGAAAAAACAATAAAATACATGTAGGGATGAAATAGTTATTACGAGTACATTAAATTTACAAGATAACATGATACTAATACTTATGTATATGAGCTTTTATTATGTTAACTGATACACAGTCAACATCACTTCTAGAGCCAATGCTCTCATCGGTTTCATTGTAAGATCTACTAGAGACTTTAGATCCCCAATCACCATGGTCAATCTATACAAGACCCTAGTACGCCCTGTTTTGGAATACGGTTCTGTAATTTGGTCACCCTATCAAATTGGCCACAATGAGATGCTGAACAGGGTTCAGGTACGTTTTGTGCGTCTCCTCGGAATACGACTTGGATATACCTTTCTGGGCACTCCAGTGGCTGAAGTGGAGGACATGTTTGGCTTGCAGTCCCTCTCTCTCCGAAGGAAGTTCCTCGACCTTGTGTTTTTGAACAAGATCGTGAGTGGTGTGCTGGATTGCCCGGTCATCTTAAGCTACATCGACATCTCCATCCCAAGAGGTACTAGATCGAAGACAATCTTCCAGAGAAGATCCATGCCCTCATACTATGCGTATAACTCATCAGTCCCAAGACTCCTCCGCTGTGGCAGTGACGTGGCTCCACTGATTGACTTCTTCATGAGGCCAACTGGATTTAGAGATGAACTGTTTCAAGTTATTTATAAAAAACCCTAGTTAGGCTTTTGTTGTGGCAGTATCATAGGTATGGCAATTTCTGTTTAGGGTAAAATGTTTACACTCTTTTGTTACTTTCTGTATGCCTAACTTATTGTTTGTTTGTTATTGTCTTGATTGTTGAAGTTTATTCTAGGTTTATCTTTTGTTATTTCTTTAGGAAATTTAATTTTGTTATTTTTAAAATCTTTAGCATATTGTTATAGTTTGTTTCAAGTTATTTCTTGTTATTGCTTTAAAAATTTTACTGTTATAGTCGTTTAAATTTTATTTTTGATTGTTGCCCTCTTTTCTTTTCTGGACACTAGTCTTGTTACATTTGCTGTTTTGCTCACCAGCTCCTGACTTTTTATTTATTTATTTATTTTTTTTTTTTTTTGTCTTAGTTGTTGTCCACATATTTAATGCATGTATTATTGAGTATTTATATAGTATTAGTAGGCCTATATTGTATTGTGTTATTCAAATATTATTAATTATTATTGTAAAAATGGTGGATACCGTTGATGAATAAATAAATAAACAGTACATATCTGCCCGTATATGATGAAATATTATCTAGCTGTCAAATATAAATGATAATAAATGACATGTATACCAAGTCAGGACGATTTGTGCAGGTCTCAGTTCAATCATGTGTACGACCAAGAGGCTGATGATTCTTAATAATCATTATAATCTATATTTTGATTAAGTAAATCTTTCTTCATAGCCATTGCAAGTTTTAGCTTTTGGTTAAGAAACCATTACCGTTCATTATTAAATATGAGTTATAAAAGGATTAGATTAAACAGAAAATTCATTTCCGACCCCAATTCCTTACTAAATGAAAAGTAATAAGAAAAACGTTTTGCTGTCAAACCTTCCCGGTGGATGCAGTTAACTATTCATTCATATTCACTCATATCTATCAGTGTGTACCGACAAAATCGCATCAGATCTGCGTTTAGTCTCTTACTGATTTCCGTGCTATAGACCAGAAATGATCGTGTACAATCACAGAAGCAACTCCACACACAAGTGGTCAGTAATTGTATCAAATCGCAGTGTGTAGCGACAAACTCGCATCAGATCTGCGTTTAGTCTATTACTGATTTCCGTGCTATAGACCAGAAATGATCGTGTACAATCACAGAAGCAACTCCACACACAAGTGGTCAGTAATTGTATCAAATCGCTGCGTGTAGCGACATCATCGCATTAATATGTGTGGTACGTCTCTCACTGATTCCTGTGTAATAGAGTAGAATTGATCGTGTTCAACCATTTATGTTTTGTCAATAGTATTAAAAATGGAAAGAAGTTCTATATATTATATCGTATTTTAGCGAACTAGAATATCAAGTAAACTAATTCAGTTTTATAGCATTGCCTAATTATATTAGCTTTGTTTGAATCACAATATAATAATAGCGGTAGAAAAGATCGTTTTAAATTAAGTTGCATTTATTGTAATAATATATTTAGCTAACGTTTTTCAATTTTTATTTAATATCTAGGAACGCAAACCAATCATACAAGTTAATATAACTTAAAATAAGAATACTGGTGTTATTTTTGTAACCCAAGGTAGAGAGAAGCGAATTTTGATTTGTTAGAGGATTAAAGGTAATCCCGTTGGAGTATTACAAGTCTGAAAGCAAATCCCATGAATTTATACTCAAGTGCTGATGATAATCCAGTTTGGAGTTTTAACCTTAATCTCTGGGAAGTGCTTCAGTTCAGGTGCAATGTTTATAAGCTCTCGGGTTAGCCGCGGATACTTTCCAACTTTTGATATAAAACGTTGCTTTATTATTCCCAACTTTCACCACGGTTTTAATTAGCCAAGCAAAGTTATAGCTTTTTACGAGAGACGGCCTTTAGAGAGAAGGGAACTAAAAGTGACCAAAACTTTAGGGGCGGTACTTCTTGTTATTGGCTTACTTTACAAACATAATAACAAAGTGTAACATGGGTGTAGGCTTAGTTCAGGATAAAAAAGGCGTTACATGAATTAATAAATTCTGTATCTTTTTTATCGCAATGTCAACATCCTTTATACATCATGTTTTGTAATTATCAAACACAATCAGTTGTAGAATATGCTTAATGAAGAGAACTCGGAATTAGGAAGGTAACATACAGTACTATCTGAACTGTCAATTAATTTTTGTAATGTATTTTTCACGGGATCTATTATTACAGATGGTTAATCAGTTAAACGTTACAATTAGAAACTATTGGGAATCGTTACCGGAGATATTTTAACCGGACTCTCACAGACAAACCGGTTATGACAGAAGAATGGAGAAGCTTCTCCATCATAAGATCAGATATAGGAGACTAATGTGTGTCTACCGCTACCCCGCTACTACCTCCACAACCTCAGCGACTTTGACTAACTGTTGTTTGTCTCTGCTGCACCAACAGTAGTATAAAAATTTATTTTTACAAGATCAGATTTTATGGCACCGAGGATGTGTTTCTAGAGGGTTATGCTCATTGCTCCCGAACGAGACTACGCTAAGGCGTTCATATAAAACGCCTTACTGTCATCTTTTTATTTTGGTTGTAAAACTTAAACTGTGAGCATTTATCTGACAAGTTATATCATGATTAAGGCAAGGGAGGGGAGGCATGAGTTGCAATCACCCATGTTATACGAGTTTGGAGATTTAATGTAATGTGCTAGCGATAAGCTTTCATTGTACCAGTTACACAACTAGTATAATTAAAGGTATTACATTATCCAATATGCAGCAAATAAATTACAAAAACTAAAATGTACAATCATTTTATTTCATATAATGTATAATAAGATTATGAAAACAAAACCATACTTCGCTTGAGTGTAGTTCAACTGTTATCTTAGATGATTATCATCAGTATATATATTTCATAATATTCTCCTATCAAGATTCCGTACTTTGGGCATCGAGTGATCCCCTGGTGAAAACCTTAAGAAGCGTGTAATATGTTGCACTAATATATTCATGAGCGTTTCTACGTGTTTAATGGTATAAAGATGAATTGATTTGAGGGTTAAGATAAGATTACCTCAGTTTTTTATTTAAGATGTCCTCTGATTCATTCCAACTATCACGTAATGCCTGCAAATATATTTTAAAATACACGCAATTTAACCAATACTTTTGTTTTGGAAATTCCTCGGTGTCCTCGAGTGATTAAATTTTAGAAGGTGGCAATCTATTCCGTGACAGGCTGGAAGGCCAAACTGCGTTTTACAATCGAAATTCATTCACAGTTTTACAATATTGCAACCTTGCCTGGTAATTTTATTATGACATTGACATACATTTATAAATGAAGAGTGAAAAACCTATCAGACTTATAATTAACAACCTTCCATATATCTTAGAAGTATAACCGAATCTTCACATAGTAATTATTTTGATTAGAACCTAGCATAAGCAATATTAAAGTACCTGGATCTGAATGCTGATCCAGAAGTAGGTTTGTATCGCTAGGATTGGCCAGAATATTTCCGCTCTATATATTATAGCACAACCCTCAGCCTGCCAGCAGACTAGAGACAGACTTGTATTAATCGTGAGGATCTGATGGAGACAGCGGAGACTAATGCGAGACTGTCACGCTATGCTATGCTGTTTGTGGCAGGCAACTCACTCCCGCGCTTGGCACATGTCCGCTGATAGCTGTTAGCTGATATCTGATAGTGAGCAGACAACTTCATGTCTGTCCACCCCCTGGAGGGCGCTCCTGCACAGTTCCCTGTGTAGTGTGGGGTCTCGCTAGTACACACCACATCCAAGTATTCTTACACTTAAAATATGATCTAACTGTGTGAGGTATAAACCAGACGAATCTAATATAATTCCGTTATACACCATACGGTTGTCCTAAAATTGTAAAGATTCTGATTCGATCAGTATAGTTATTCTTTAACTAGTACCTTTAACGTCTGTTGATTGAAGGTGGCTTTCCACAGTTTGGCCAAAATATAAGAGTATATCAGGAGTTTTGAATTTTTCATGTTAATCAAGAAACTTATATGGTAATCATGAAATCGATCGTGTAAACCTAACCTCTATGATGTATTGTTTGTTACATTATACATGTAAATAGTACGATTACTTTTTGACCTCATGAATAACAAAATTTACATCGTCTTCATATAGGAGACAAAGTACTCGTACATGGAATTTCTACCATTATTTTGACACATATTTTATATTCCTCACAGTTTTATACATTCCCTGATGACGTAGTTTACTCCTAAAATCCAAATAATATGACTGAGAAGTGTGTTTACTGCACTGCTCGCTCTCGATATTAGAGCACATATTTGTGTATTTAGTCGTACTGAGAGCATCGATTACACGAACTATCGGCCGTAGCAGTTTTACAACACCAGACATTCCCTTGTAGGAGGGATCATCGCTTAATGGTTAATGACCGCATCCGTGAGAAACAATCAACATAAATAACGGGTGATGGGCGCCATTAACGCGGCCTAATCAAGCCATTAGGGCGCGATCGTCGGGACCATTCATCTGGGAGATGGGGCCTGCTCCTGGACCCGATAAACGGGAAGCCCCCATCAAGGACAAAGGGCTGGCCAGGGTGTTAGGACGTGCCATTGTGCCGCGATTAACCCTTTGTCTTGTGGTTAAACGTGTTGACCATATTGTTGTTTACTATTACATAACGACATTTCGCTCCTTATGAGCCTATAATTTCAACAAAGCTATGTGCCTTACGATATTCCCTAATAGTCGATAAATAACTAATCGTAATTTTTAACATACATTTAAGTTGATATCAATAAAATCCTTAGGCAGTCTAATAGTAGTTTTTCGTTTTCATTTAAATACAGCACATATTACTCGTAATCATCCAGTTTGAAAATAAGGCATAAGAGTAGTATACAGATAAACTTTAATTGATAGTAAAAGATATTTTCTGCGATGTAATGTAGAGTATTTTGTTTTAACTATTGAATATCATGGTTTTTTCTGATTAAATGTTATATATTAGGCTATTAGCTATTAACATTACAACTATTTGATCGTTTCTACAGCTTGAATTTTCATACTTTTGATTTGTACTATTTTATAATATCAGTTAATATTACCAGAAAAGAACGTTCAAATTAATTATGATATTTATAAACATTATGTTAATGAAAAATTACCAACTATTATATTTTTTAAATTGTTTTATTTAATTGTTCCTCCGGTTTTGCCCCACTGAATGTTACCTAGACCAGACACGACACCACCATCAGATACTCGTGCACTATGAGCTCCTAGTTATAGCTTTGCGGGAGCACCTATCTCACAGTGAGATCACCGTCTCGTACCTTGTCTCACAGACATCTCGTATCTCGTCTCATTATCTCGCAGTAGGCTCCTCTGATCTCAATCTGTTTCCGCCAGGTGACGTCATTAAATCTTCCTGTCCCGGATCGTGCTTTTCTCTCTCCCCCGCTCGGGAATAAATGAGGCGCTACTAAATTTGTCAGATTCCATGATCTCAAGATTAAAACTCGTCTGCGTGATAGCACCAATCTTTTAAATTATTACGGTACTGTTCTAAAATATCTTAGAGTCTCTCACGTTAGATACTTATTACAATATATAAATAAATACAGATTGTTACGAAATTCTTACACATTTAACACCTTAACATTTTGTTCAATGTCTTAGTCTTGTTCATTATAGCAGTATCAAATTACAAAGTAAATAATATATTAATTATCTAAAATTTTCTCTTCACATTTTTATATTAATTACATTAATGTATGCAAAGATAATTCATTTTATTTACTGTTACTTAACCTAAAACGGTGTTTCCTGTTATGATACATGACAGTATCGTTGTGGGTAAATATATTTTAATGCAGTAGTAGACTAACCGTACTTAAATGTTTTATTTATTTATTCAATCAAAGTTGTTTTAATTGTATTACAAACGAGTTAACTAGAAACACACTGGAGTTAACTGTTATCTGTTTAACTCTATTCTGTTGAGGTTAATCTTGGATGTACTGTGTTTAGGAATATGTATCAGTCCAAAACACTTTAAGACTTTAGTTTTGTTTGAAATATATCGATGCGGTTTGAACCTGACAAATTAGACGATATTCATGACATATACGGGAACCTGATTCGAAGAGGATGCTACAAGCGGACAACGTTAACCTCTCCAGTAATCCTATAAAAGTTGTTTAACACCCTAAATAATCGAGAGAACAAATTATTTACTAGTTAGTTCAGGTTAGGTTATATCAGTATAGTATAACACGCAAATATCTAAAGTTATATAAAACGACATTTCATTATTCTCTTTAGTAATAGTTGACACAATATTGTATATTTGGTAAAAATAAGTAAGATATCATTTAATCAGTTTGAATCCATTCTAGTTCGTTAAATAGGCATCGAAATGTAGAATTCTCCCACTTTAAAAAGTTTTTACTATACACATCCAAATGTAAACTCCAGCATTTACTCAATAAAATAAGATAATATATGGTAAAATGAACCGTTCTAATTTAAATATCCAATCTAATCGTTTCATAACAAATTTTCATATTTCGTTAATATCTTACATAATAGTCTAATCTTATGCAATATTTAAAACTGGTAGACACTCTACCTCCCAAACATTCCTACAGCTTAAATCATTGATAAGTCACTTGGAGAGTCATGTTGAATGAGCTATTGAGACAATACAGCACATATCTAATGTGCAGGAGTGGCTAAATACTTCCGGACGCCAGCAATCAGACACAGTGTTGTGTCATCTTGTCCTACTAAGTGTGTAGACACTGGGAAACCCATGTTTAGTGAGCTATTGAGACAATACAGCACATATCTAATGTGCAGGAGTGGCTAAATATTTCCGGACGCCAGCAATCACACACAGTTGTTGTGTCATCTTGTCCTACTGAGTGTGTAGACACTGGGAAACCCATGTTTAGTGAGCTATTGAGACAATACCGCACATATCTAATGTGCAGGAGTGGCTAAATACTTCCGGACACCAGCAATCAGACACAGTGTTGTGTCATCTTGTCCTACTGAGTGTGTAGACACTGGGTGACCCATGTTTAGTGAGCTATTGAGACAATGCAGCACATATTATCTAATGTGCAGGAGTGGCTAAATACTTCCGGACACCAGCAATCAGACACAGTGTTGTGTCATCTTGTCCTACTACTGAGTGTGTAGACACTGGGAAACCCATGTTTAGTGAGCTATTGAGACAATACAGCACAGATCTAATGTGCAAGAGTGGCTAAATACTTTCCGGACGCCAGCAATCAGACACAGTGTTGTGTAATCTTGCCCTACTGAGTGTGTAGTCACTGGGTGAAACCCATGTTTAGTGAGCTATTGAGACAATACAGCACATATCTAATGTGCAGGAGTGGCTAAATATTTCCGGACGCCAGCAATCACACACAGTGTTGTGTCATCTTGTCCTACTGAGTATGTAGACACTGGGAAACCCATGTTTAGTGAGCTATTGAGACAATGCAGCACATATCTAATGTGCAGGAGTGGCTAAATACTTCCGGACACCAGCAATCAGACACAGTGTTGTGTCATCTTGTCCTACTAAGTGTGTAGACACTGGGAAACCCATGTTTAGTGAGCTATTGAGACAATACCGCACAGATCTAATGTGCAAGAGTGGCTAAATACTTCTGGACGCCAGCAATCAGACACAGTGTTGTGTAATCTTGCCCTACTGAGTGTGTAGTCAGTGGGTGAGCCATGTTTAGTGAGCTATTGAGACAATACAGTACGGATCTAATGTGGAGGAGTGGCTAAACACTTCCCGACGCCAGCTATCAAACAGTGTTGTGTCGTCTTGTACTATTGAGTGTACAGAGAAGTGACCTCGTCGGCTCTTTGGCTTGCGTTATCCTGTATGCAGTTCAAGTATCGCTACTAAATGGTGATTTTATTTTGGAGGAATTGCTTAATAGTTTGATTTAGCTAATGGAATTATGTAGTAGCAAAATATACACGTTTTCTTCTTTTTCATTAACTACTTTAAATTAATATAATTTATATCTCATGGAATACTAAGAATTATTATAATTTTTCATGAAAATGTTTTAGAAATATGATATATCAGTTCAGAAACTTTAATATCAAAATTATTGTGGTAAACCAAATTTAACGAAAAAGCTATTAAATTATATCTTTAACTATAAACCTTGTTGGACTGTGCAATAAAATCACCTGTTCATGTTCTAGTTCAATCTTCATTTGTATGTAAATTTTTATTGGTACAGATTAAGAATAATTGTCACAATTATTTTAACCAGTTTAAAATATATTTTAAATGTATATAAAGGGCAATCATTTTTTAATTTACACATCTGCCCAATAGTTTAATAGTTGGCAGTTTTATCAACAGTAATTCAAAAATAAAGTCCAGATTTTGACTCAACTGTCTTTAAAAATATTTGCCCAGTCACATTCATATTACAGTATTGAACCATCTCTCTCGTTCCAGTTCCAAGAACCAGAACTGATATAGATTTCCCCTTCCTTAAGTAATTCTACAAAAACTACTGCAATAACTCGTTTTATGAAGTAAATCACCAAGTACCTAAATAAACTCTAACAAAGCAATAACTGCAATAACTCTAACAAACTCTATTCACGCGCTGGGGAAGGTGAGAAGCGACCTTTTTTTATAAAATATAACTAAATTACAAATAATCCTAAAATGAAAATGTTTGATTATTTGATATGATGAAAACAATTTACCACTATTGTTCTAACGCTATTTCTCGTCATAATTCGTGGTTTGTTTAATTAAATGCAATTTTTCAAAAGAAGATGAGGACTATAACTTATATTTTAATAATGGAGTGTTTGTAAATTATACAACACAGAAAAAGTTAGTTTTTCAAAACCAACATTGTCAATAACAAATTGTCAACAAAGTATTTGTATTCATCCAGAAACAACGCGACAGTTTTCAATAGCAAGCCACAGCAACACTTAGATTCGGCGGCTTATTCGATAGAAAGGACCACTTAAAAGTCTGCACACGATGTAGGTGGGGTTAATCTCAGCCGAGAAACAGGTCTTGTATTGCCTTTAAATGAAGCCATTATCGTTTGTTACTTGAGCGTTGGATACAAGGCATGTCAAGAACGTGGTCTACGGATCTATTGTTCCGTTTTTAATTCACTGCGTGTTTTCTAATGGTAATTATAAAAAAATATAATGTTTTAATGAACGTATCTAGTAATTTGTTTTAAAGGGGTATATTACATCGGTCAATGTTGTATATTGTGCATTTAGTATGCCGTAAAAACAACGCAAACACTGTTAATGGAAAAAAAAGATTGAAACGATTACTTATTCAATATTTTTTTGTTTAATGGGTATTCGATGAGGTAATACATGGTGAATGCATTCATTATGTTGAAGATGTAAGTCTTGTAAAATATGATGTAGACATTAATTAGAGCGATACAAATAACATTCATAATTTATCATTCCACAGCCCAAATACCAATGCGCCGGCAAGAAGAGATTTTGACCGGAATCCTAGGAAATGCGCGGCCATTGAGACAAGATGAATAGCTTTGGGAGGTTTCGCTCTCCAGGCATTTATTCCACCCTGGATCATCCCCTCCCTTCACCCTCTCGAGTCGGCATCCCCTGACTAATTAATCCCTTGATGGAATTTCCACAAAGTAATTAACTATTCTTACACACTATAAATTATCTCTTAAAAACATTTGCAGTTGCAATCTTCAGAAAGAAACGAATCTATGATTATGTGTGTGGGCTTTTGAATGTCAGTTTTAACTTAAACGTCAGACTGGAAAAATGTTTGATTGAGTAGAATAACATTTTCGTTATTAATAATGATAATATCACTTTTTACTCGATATCTATACAGTTATCACACGACATGAATCAAAATTCGTGTCTTTCTTGATAGTTTAAGATCCATTATACCTGAAACTTCCAGTTAGAACTTCTAAATTCCCGAAGTAAATTTAGATTATTTTAGGTTTTCAAACATAGATTGAAAGTTTATAAATTAAATTTAAAACAGTATGAAATTTTTATCCATAGGCTTATAAAAAGCAAAATTGTGTTTAAGAGGGTTAACTTACTATAGTGTGTTGCATGTATGTATTTGATTTAAAAAGCTCAACATCTCCATGATAAATTTAGTGAGTAGCTCCTTTGATTATGAATCCATCTGAGTAATTTCAGAAGGATTCATAATCAAGTTGTGAATGAAACATAGTAAAATGTAGTGACTGATATACGGAGATTGACTGATAGCTCTGCAGTGGACTCTTTATGTCCAGTCGCGAATATCCAGATCTCGTTCATAGTCCTCGAGACAAACTGATCTAAAACTAGCGGTTGAGCGAGCCTCTTGGAGAACATCTTCCAGTGATGTGCGATAGAAATTTCATCTCTATACGTGAGAGCATGCCGAGATGGGTAGACAGACGTTCAAGCGGGGAAGTACACGTCATTTTCTCCCTGAGTGAGAGGCAATCTCTATGTTGTTCGAGATCGTGGAACCACAGTCGTAGCTCCCGTAACTTGTCACTGGCCACTCTCGTGAAGTGCTCCGGGCTGTCGCAACGTTGTTGTCACCTCTTCTTGCAAACGCTGTAATGCTTACTGTTCAGCACTTAAAATTCTTCGGTCGAGGAATCAATATTGACCCTTGTAACGCTCCTATTTTTTCCTATGCTAGATATTATATCTCTTTTTATCGAGCTATGTTTATTCGTCCATAGAGTCATCAGTGCTATGGGTAGACACAATTTTCCAAGTCACGTTTCTCTTGCGACAACCCGACTCGTGGGTACGCAGGTTGTAAGGAATCTATTCAATCCACACATTTTGGAATTACTTCCCCACTTTTACACCTCCACACTTACCGAATTTATCTGCCATAATTTAGTCACTGTACGCTACTAAAATACATTTTACTAAATGTAAAAATAAGTTGCAAACATTACTGACTGATTGATTGTATCGCGTTACTTAGCAGTCACCTGCATGCATCGGATAAGAGAGCGGTCCGATAAGGGGAGGTCTCTTTCATGAACCGCCTGATAACAACTGAATTTACTTGGTGGGTGAAAGTACTCTACTCGTATTACTTTTATTACAAACATTACAAATTCGTTGAGTCGCGAGGATATTAAAACATTAAATTAAGTTTGCATTGATTTATTCTGAATAGATTTGATAATAATCTTCGCAGTAGAAATTTGGTTGAAATTCATTTCCATGAAATGGTTAGTATAACACGTTACGTCATAGTTTGCAAACTATTATTTACAGTTTACTGAAACCCAGTTAATCTGTTTAGTTATGGATTTTGTGTGGTTTGTATATATATTTGAGTTTATTCGTAACTAATCTCTTATCTATATGGTAATAATGAAGTCGTCAGTGTGTTTTTGATGTGCTTAATGTTTTTCTACTAAAAATGTTAATTTAAAAGTTTTTAAGAACGTATTTTAGGTATTCGTGATCATATTTGAACTGTTTGTGATATGTACGGGTTATGCAATTTACACGTGATATATGAACCACTAAAAACTTATTGAATAGGTCTACCTTTCCGTCCTCTCTTTGAACCCTCAATAGGGGCGTTATTAAAAGGGGGCTGAGTTGAGCAAAGGGTGTAATTTATGTGATGACACTCAGCTAAAGCCAAAGTTTCATTTTGAATGGCGGCCGCAGGGCTGTGTAATTGTGCCCTTGTTGTTTACTGACGAAAGTTGTTTTCATTTAAGCTATCCGCATGATTTACGATTAGGGCTGAAATGTGTTATGTATTTTGCTGTGATTTATTTTACGAAGAAAACTGTAAATACTTCTTATGCTTTATTACATCCTATAACAGTGATTAATTACTCGTACTTTAAAATCTGTATGTTTGTAAATACAGATTTAAAAGCAAAAAGAACTCATGCTAATAGTTCATTGTTTATTTTATTTTATCTCTAATTTTAAAATATCTCAGTCAAAACTATCGCATAAGAGACGCATAAAAATAAATGCGTATTATTGCATATTAATACTGAATGCAAAATCTGTTGTACGGATCGCTGTTTGATATACGTTTTAGAGGTAACCAAAATTATATATAAGTACGAATACACATTTGTTTCTTTATAGAAACACATTTGATTTAATACAAATATTTTCGTTAATCTCAAAATACACTATTCCAAATACAGCCTTATACTTTCCTAATTGGTTTAAATACGTATTATTTTAAAATATAAATTTAATTGCAATTTAAATTATAGCACAAAAACATACAATGTATATTAAAAAAAACGTTAAAATAAAAAGAATGAATATTTGTAGGCACTCTCTGGAATACAGTACACTAATTTTACTATACGATTTAATTTCAAAAAGGCTGTTTTCTTTTATGGTATTTAAGTATGTATATACATTCTACATAATTCTAAATTTCATGATCTCAGACCACTTAAAATAACATCCATCCCAAATATCATACTGAAATTAAGTTACAAACCGTTTTTATGATATGTCTTGGAGAGGATAGATGGATAAATATCTCGCCAATTTTAATAATGTCCAGCATCTTCATGCTTCTTCCCTTCTATTACTGTTACCCATTTTATCTTTCTCTGTTGCTGTTTTCTTCAAGTACTTCTCCTGTATTATGTATCTTATCCAGAAACTTTTCTTTTAATTTCACTCAAAATTTATTTCTCTTACCCCACTCATAATCTATTAACTTTTTATTATATTTTTCATTTTGGCGTACTCTTGTCCATCCTTTGCACTGCAACATCCTTCAAATCTTCAACACTATTGCCTCCAGTGTGCTGTCATCTTTTCTCCTGACAACCCATGCTTTATTCACATATTCTTCCATCCCCTAGTATGATGTTCATAGTTTTACTAATATTAGTTTTTTTCCATATTCTTTCTTCAATTTATCAAAATCTTTCAAGTAGCTAATTTCGTTTTCTATTACGAGTATTATTCCTACAGCATCTACAAATTTAATGCATTGAACTTTCTCTCACTTACGTTCATTTATGTGGGCAGTCAAAACACATTGCTACTATTTCTTCTACGTAAATACTAAATAAAGAATTTATTACATCCTTGTCCAACATCTCTTCACATTCCTATATCGCTGTAATTTTACTCATATTTGCACTCATGCTTCCCAATCCATATTTAATTCTCGTGTAAACCACCGTCCCCTCCAGCGTAGTCCGTGTGTTCTTGGTGATACATTATATGTACATGAAAAAGGTTAAACAAATAATTTTGATGTTTATGTCATGTCAAAATGAAACTTTTTTAACTTTATTTTTATGACACCTCCAATCGGTAATAGCATTATAGTATTTGAGATTACACATTTCATCATAAATTTGGTGAATTTTTCATGAAAACCTGAATATAATATACACATACTCAACACTGAGTGGTATACAGGTGAGTTAATATATTATTCAGAAGATTATGACAGCTTAATAATGTACATACAATAAATGTATGGGTACAGTACAGGTTTGTTAATAAACACTTATTACCATGTTTAAGAATGTAAACAAGTACAATATAATTATTAGTTATAATTAATTATTGCTCTAATATTGGTTATCAATGAATCAAATATTTGTTGTTAAAGTACCATCGCATTTTTATAAAAAAATAATTACTAATCTACAAACTACAGTTGGCCAATGTGCAACTGTCAGAACATATATTTTCTCACATATTACCTCTATACTGTGCGCATGTCAAAATTCAATAACACGTCCCTAAAGTTTCAGAAGTGCCAGTGCGGGTTAGGATTAAATTAGAGGGATGGGTTGAAAGTTTCAGACCCCATCTGTATTGTACACCAATACAGCTCATCTCTATTTGCATTTAGGGTCTCCACCGAATATTGCTCTGCTTTGTACAAATTAAAATATATTATTTTCTAAATACTATTCAGTTTAATGCAAAATTGTGTAAAAAGGTGCTAATAATTTGGTGGTTTATATACTTTATATACCTAATTAATTCATTTCAAACAAATTTATTTTGTAAATGTAATGAATTATAATCTGTCTGAGATACTAATAAGTCCATATTTATTACGATCAAAATTTAACCTACCTCTTACTTATTTTAGACATTAAAAAAATACAAAATCTATTCTTTTAACAAGTTGTTATTTCTATACTTACATATAAGGCCTTTAGTTTGACTATTTAATTCATTTTTTTGTGTTTCCTTAAATAAAAGGTTGGTTTTATAAAATGTTATAAAAATACAATGTATATTTACTGTCTGGTATATTAAATGGAAAAACTGGTGCTTATACTAAAATCTACTTTTGTCGTTATTGGAATTTACACGGAAAAAATATTTTACAATTCCATGAAACCTAAACAACAAACTATGTTTATTTTCTTTATGAGGGAAAAATGAGTCATTCAAAATCTGGGTATTTGAACAGCACACTTGGACATGTCATTTTAAGAATATGTATATTAGATTGTGTTACACTGATGAAGAGTGAACCAAGTGACTGCGTTGTGTTTTATGGATAAATCTCTACTACTACTGGCTTCTACAATAGGACACGGTGACGTCATATGCTGAAGACAATAACACAGGAATCACACTGTCAAGGTTGCTGGCCAATCTTCTAATATTACAGGACAACAATGACCGGCAGGTTCAAACGTTTTTGTATTCCGGATGTATCTGTAATTTCCTACATACATTATTATATAATACCATAAACCTCTTTTTATAATAACTCTTATTTTCCATTTTCCGTAAATATGTGCTACCAGTACATCTTTTACACTTCTTCCGGATCGTTTTGATTTTAGAATTGTCCTGTATGTTTCGACAACAGCAACAGTCAACTTATTGATAAGTTTGACAAACGTTATAAGCTAAAATCACTCCCAGTTTTATTCAAATGGTTCCGACTTTTGTTAAAAACAAGGTTATACAACTTTAATAAACCGATACAGCGGATACAGAACGTTAGGCCTGTCATCTCGGTCCCTTAATAATCCATACTCCATAACCATGCAGGGTAACTATACTTGAAAAGAATTTCCACAAACACTTGTATTTAAAGCTTTAAATTGTATTATATTACAGCTTTATAAAATTCATGTTACTATATTATATTTATAAGAATCTTAACACAGTAAAACATTAATACTGTACCAAGCACTTAACATGCTAGATTAGATAAAAAAAACACCCCTGCCATAGCTTAACAAAACGTGTACTACATCAGATCCGTTCTACATTGCACTAATTCCAAATCGTTATTGAAGTATTACAAGACACTTTAAGGACTTTGACATTGTATTAGTTGTTCTTTTAGAACTATCTATAACATTTAATACATAAATATGTATTGTGGGACGCGGCTGAAAGTATGATAATAAAGGGCATTCTTATAAGTGAACTTGACCGACCTTGACTTATTGACGTAGGCTTGCCGACCTTAGTCTTTTGTCAAGCCGACTTTACCTTTTAAACCAATATGTAATATTGAATCTTAGTTTAATAAATATTTCATTTATATTCACCATACATTTTCTGTACACGTGTCGATATAAATATGATATTTTCATAATCCATCATTCTAATTAATAATAATAATAATTTAAATATATATAATTGGTAGATTGATTATTTTTTATAAATCGCATGTTTTTTAAGGAATAATAACTGAACCTACCCAAAGACTTGGACCCTTTGGGGTACTTATTCCTTGTACATTATTGTCTTTATATATGCTTATACGATACTTTAATATGTGTATTTCATCCTTGAACTTACGAAAAAATGTAAAGTTTAGAATTAAACATTTTAGAATGGAATTAAATAGCAATCTAGTACAGTGGAACTGGTTCGTAGTAAATAAATATCCATGTGACAAGCAATATAAATCTTGGTGATCCTATGGCAAGAGGATTGTGTAGCCGTGCTTTGAGGAGTTTATTATGTTCTTGAATTGAGTGAAAATGTTGATGTAGATTAGAACGACTTCTTGTAGAGCACTATCAATGTTTGGAGGTTAGACCTCTAAGAGCCTTCAAGAATATCACGAGATGTCCTAGAATTACTTCTATCAACTTATTTATAACGTCATAAATCTTGCAACAAGAACCTACATCCTGTTGGCCATTCTGCTTATGCTTCACACAGCCTGATAATGAATGTATGATCGTTCCAAGTAAAATGTTTTCATGAAATGCATCACCTCCAACCAACTTATGCATTGATGATAGTACCACTGGTTAATTGTCCCTCTTCATTTCATTCATTTCCCAAAACTAATCAGTGTTCATTTCTTGTCTCTCTTCACCCTATAACGAATACTTTTTTTATTATCTCTTTCAATAAATATAAATTCACTTTTCGAAATATAAAAGTTTCGAAATGTATTTTGGGTTACTTCAAAATACAAAAGTACACCGATGACTGTCGAAACATTTATAATCTAAACAGTATCAGAAGGTATTATTTTTCTAAATAAATCATTGGTTAACTGCACTATTCAGAATTGATAATAAGTCTAATGAGTCTAATTGTTGGTTGAATGGTCGTATTCTGTGTTTTCCGTGTAAGTTTTTTCAATGTTCACTAAATCCGCCTGTTAATAGCCCGTGCCTACAGAGTAACAGTTGTAAACACTGTACAATTATTACCACCGCAGCAACGAAAGTTTAATATCGTACCAAAGTTGGAAACGAGGCGATGCGAGTTGTGGTTGCCCCAGAGATGTGTATCTGAGGGCGGAACACTCCATCTATCCCAAAGTGAGTGGTATAATTATATTTCGTGAGTTTTGTTGTTTAAAAGAGATTCCTGTATTGAAGACTTTTGTTTAGACTTGAGAAAGGCGCGGCTTTCAATATCTAAAGTGTGCATCTTCATCCCTGGTAAAGCCAAGGCCGCTTTGTCAAATCACTTTAATTAGTAGCATATAAATCGCCTCAGGTTTATACTGTAAAATCTATTTTACTTTTGCAGTCGAATCGTTTTGGTTTCATAATGTCGACTAAATAACCCTAATTGACAAACCACTGTACTTTCCTTAATTAAAAAATATGAAACAATACACGTAGCTTACTTATATAACATGTAATATTGCAATATTAAATAATGCCTTTCTATATAATTACTTATTGTCCACAGAACATCCCTAGAATGAAATGAGCTAGTTCAGAAATTACATGCCACCTCATAGAAGCTTCTTACGACTTCTACCTTGTCCTACTTTACGTTACAGTTACATTTAACTTAAAAACTTGTTTGTTATTAAAAACACACGCTATAAAAAACACAGATAATTTTGTGAAGCGCTAAACTAATTATGATGTACATACAGATCGGTAATATGTTGTAATGTATCTCGTAAGTATAGCTAGCACAATGTAATGTATATTTGAAATCTTGAAATCAATTTCACCATTTCAGAAATGTGTGTTACTTTTTTTAAATATACTCATGTAATAATCTATCAACGATAACGTAAAAATGTTATTCCTATCGTAAAAATATTATGAAACAATTCAGCAACAGAAGGAGATGCACTCAAATCTTTATACATGAAGATGACACTGTTTTTTATCACATTGCTTTTACAATACATTTTAGTCGATTACAGTGATATTAAATAGAGATATTCTTGACGATATTTAATGATATCCTTTGAGTTTTACCTCTTCAACCCTCATTACTATGTCAGGAGTTTATAGTTAGGAGCGTACCACGGAACCGATGTAACCAGATACTGTAAAAGCCATTAATGTGCTGAGTTCATTAAAGGCAATCCGAGCCCATTTGTTGGTGGAGACTCTGCTTGTCTTCTCGTAAGATGAGATCTGCTTGGGTGCTTCCTTACATCTTATCTCTTCCTTCGAATCTGCGTTACCAATTATAGTTAATTGAGTGTTACTTTACTTGCTTAATTGTGGTCTAGATACATGTTCATCGTCTGAAAATAGAATAAGTAATGTAATAATAACAAATACTTCAATATAATATCACAAGCGAAATCATTATGTCACGGGACAAAGTTATTTTGCCAATAATTATTTTCTAACACTTACAATACACGTGGGTTACTTATGAACACGAACTTTAAATTACATACTTTTACGGTAAACGTTAGAAATTAACACGTATAACGTGCAGATATTATACTCTCTGTGTCAACCATTGTTTTACTTGCCATACCTGACAGTAGGATTCGTTAGGAAGTCTCTTTTAGTTTATTTTATATATATATATATATATATATATATATATATATATATATATATATAGTTTTTCTATAGATGATCCCTATTTAAAACATGAACAATAAATGTTGACTCAGTAAGGTTAAATTTAATACTATTCACACCTAAATCTCTTTAGTAACGTGAACGTGTTTCACTAGCTATTATATTTTTCCGACATATCCTTTTATCTTCTGCTTTACAATAAATGTTTACAATACTTATACGCATGCCGATTTTATGTTGCCATCAATATTTCTTATCAGAATTACTTCTTCAACGGTTCGTGGATATTACTGTGTAATAACGTTAAGAATAAAACTTACTAACCAACACCTGGCAGTACTATTTTTCCAGCACAGGCCACCGCAATAATCTAAGATGTGTAAATCGTATTTCAAAGCTACATGTGCTCTCGGGTTTACTGGCTGACTCAATCACTAACTCACTGATATAATGAACGACTCCCATCTTGGCAACCTAAAACTGAATTTGTCACGTGAGTGAGTCTCATACAAAACCACCTAGAAAACTAAAAATACCCTTTTGGCTTGAATTAGTACTGAGTATAACCTTTGTCTCATTTACCTCACAAAGTGTGTACTGTGTAGGCTACCAGGCTACCACCAGATTCAACATATGACAGCAGGCACTATATTGTTATTGGCAGTCCAACTTCAAACCACAAACCACACATCTCCAGGAACTAAACATCTAAAAGGTTTTAAAATATCGTACGGTAATTACCATCGGCCTAATATGAGTATTCCATTCTATTGCTGAATCCGAAAATTTAGATTGATGAACGATACGTTTCACAAAAAGATATTTCCAATTATGCATTTTAACAATTCTTAAAAGATGGAATTGAATGAAGTATTTATACTAATCGATTTTTTGTATTATAGCCATGAACATAAATCTACATATTTTGCTTTATTAGACGTAATTTAATGTTCTTAGTTATTGTGTATATGGCTTTTTTTATTCATTTCAGCTCTATGTTTTCACCCAATAGATTTTATTACGTATTTAAGTATATTTTATTCATATATAGTTAATCCAACCTGTTTATAAAAAAGGAATTTGTATTATTATTATTATAAAAGAATAAATTATATGTGATGCTTCTGTATTAATAAATATCGTATACAGATTTTATAAAAATGTACTAATACAATATAATGTTTTATACAGATAATAGGTTATAGAAATATGTACATTTCAATTGAATATTACTAATACAGGAATCAATATGGAATGTGAGTGGAATAAAATTTGATAACGTATTTATTTCAGTTACGTGTTAAAGATTAACATACAAAATTTTTATTGATATTAGAATGGTTTTTAGAGTACCAGATGTATAAATCAGCCACATCTAGGTTTATTACATTGTTTTCTTATTGTTTTGTATGGATAATGATAAGTTCCAACGCAAATTGGTCCTACCGTCTCTGAATGATTAGCTCAGATCGCCACAGCGGGTTTTTTAAAACCGGCCAAGAGATTGGGCCCAAACCGCTTAATTAGCCGTGATGATGTCGATGTTGATGGCTTCTATTAGTGCGTTATTTATGTGTCGTACACCGCTCTTGTATGCGATACTCCTACGTTACTCTGTCAGCATTTACTGATTGGTCACTTTCTGTTGTGGGGGTTTTTATTAATAGGTCAAGCTGAGCCGGTTTTCCTGGACTCGATAAGGGACACCCTATCGATTCTTCCAGAAATGTTATAAATATCTCCAGATCAGATTTGTCACATGACTCTTCTTTGTTTGTTTCCACACAAAAGATTAGTAATTATTAAATAATAACGAATGTTTTTTTTAATAACTCGCATCAAATAACAAATACCTTCAATAGAGCTTTCTCTAGATAATAGTTTGCATATTTTTTATTGACTTTTCTTCCCTTTTCTGTAAATCTAACCTAATACAATAATATGAAAAGGGTGTTGAATTCTATCAACATAGAAGACAATTACAAAGTAAAACAGAAATTAACCATCCAAGAAATTAATTGTTCCTTGTTTAAAACCTGATTGTTAGTAAAGGTAAAAATTAAATTTTGTATAAAAATAAAAAAACTTCTGAATTCACAATTTTTCATTTCCTTTGATACTTTATACTTTAGCGCTTGAACGCTATGAAACGTACTGAACTTGAACTTTACTGTTAAGTCTTAACTACGTCTGCATACCTTCTCAAGCAGTTCATGAAGCTACAATGGCGCAGCTGTTGCAGACCTTTATTACTACGCTATGTTTCGAAATGTTCACTGATTAAATTTTGAGAATCCTATATAAAATTTAGGGCATAAATCTTTATCATGATAATTACACCATTCTAAAATGTCCCAAATAGTGTGAAACACAGCAATACAAACTATCTTTGACAATTTAAAGGACTATTTAAAGGTTCTACAATTTACAGTAAGCCCTACCATTCTAGTTCGTACAATATTGCAACTACTAATAAAAAAAAAATGTAGGTAGCAGGATACAAGAAATTGCTCATAGTTTCAAAAACTACAACTACTTGATAGTGACTAAGTACTCGCTGTGGGCAACCTGGCTCTGAATACCGTACTTTTATTCCTGATTTCCTGATGGTCCCTCCAAGACAGCAAGACTTCTGAATACTGAGCTCATTGTTCTCTCATCCCCGCATGATCACATGATAGCCTACCAGCGCCTGACTAAATAATAATCTAGAGATCTGTGTTATCCGTCTCTATTCCAAATTTAGTGCTTCACTAGCTCTATATATTCAAAATATTAACAAACGCTTTATCAAACATTTTTACTATCCCAAGGTGGAGATAAATCATAATAATCTATATTAAATTTTACTGTTTATAAATTCACGTATAAGTCAATGTTAAAAATAGGTGCATGTGAATAAAGGAACAAAATGTTACATAGTATATTAGTGTGTATAGTAAAAATCTAAAAACCGAACGATTAGGGCTTCCTTTCTTACCCGCAGTAAATAACGGAAAACCTAGGACACATCCGCCATAAAGCGGTGGGTGCACAGTTATATGTGGAAGTTAACTCTTCAAGCGTAACGGGCCGATTCTAATTAGTGAGTGAACGAGAAGATTATTGGGTTACTTACTCCACAATAGAACTTCAAACTTGAATGATTGATTAAACCTTTGAAGTAATACTGATTTAATAAAATAAGTAGAAGAAAATATAAGTAAATTATTTATTAAAATTTATATTACTGGATAAATTAACTGATATGTGCATGTATTTTCAAACAAGTAAACTTTAGGTAATAATTGTTTTATGGATTTAGGTTCAGAGACTTTCGGAACAAAATTTATATTTTAAGAACAATGTATTTTAGGTTTTAATTATTTTAGAGTAACCATTTTTTCTTAGCCTCCTAAATTTAGTTTGAATTACAAATGTATACGGTAATAAAATATGAACCGTAAAAAAATTAACGGTAAAACTAGACATCTTGGACATGTCTGTCTATCTTATCTATCAAATAAAAATTTACAAAGGATACATTACTTATATTGTCCATGCCGTTAAAAATATAACCAAATTAAATATTTGGTTTGAAAAATATGTTTGAAATAAATTTATATTACTAATTTAATGGTTTGGGAAATATTCTGACATGACCTGTGCGTGAGAACTAGTCACCACAAAGTACTTTGATGAAATTTCAAACCGAAAGAAATTTTACTATAATTTAATAGAAATTATGAAAAACTCAAAATAAAGCCTAAATTATTTTTTATAAAAATGAAAATGAAAGTAAAATGAGAATTTATTTGGATGAAGTAAGTGAATGGAAATTATCGTTAAAAGGACAAAAGTACCAACTGTCGGAGACTATGATCTCGGATCGGCATTGACTACTCTTTGTATAATGTTTATATCTTTTATTTAAAATAGTTAAAAAAATATTGAGGGTATAAAATCCGTTCATAAATATGCAACATTTCGTTATCGTCACTTATAAATAATGACTCTCCCATAAGCAATGATCAAATAAGTTTCACAGTAAGGTGTCTTGTTCGACATTCAGGCTAAACCTTTTATGGTATGTACTACACTGATAGTGTATGACACGACGTATCAGATGCTCTTGGATAATTAACAACCGTTTTATATTTCAGTTTTGGGGGATGGGAGGGGGGCAAGCGCGGGGGCTGCACACGGTCCGGTCTGGTTTATGACGTTGTATCTGCTACTGGGCTGGTCTGGTATTTACATAAAATATCGCTGCTTCGACGCTGCTCGCCGGCTGCCGGTCTCGTACCATCGTGTTACTATAACGCAGCATTAATTTCCACATCCACGTGTTTATATGTTCCGAACACATAGCCTACTTGAGATTCAAACGTGAAAGGCCATCTTCTTTTCCTCTCAGGTTGCATCCTTTACATAATTTTGTCGTCCACCACTCGATACTTTTTGTCTGTCTGGTTTATTTTCTTTATTTTCAACTGTGATGCAACCAGTTGAGAGTTTTTCTCATCATTTCTGGTTTCTCGTCTTCATATATTTAATTTTTTTTAGCTGTCCAGTCCTTTTAAAATACTGATACGAAATACTGAATTCGATTATCATTAAATGTTTAACAGTAGTTTAAAAGATAAAATGTACTGACTGATTTACGATACAAACTTAAACAACTGCTAGCTTTAAAAACAAAAATAGGATAACTCTTTCCTGGGTATTTAATAAAAATTGTAAAAACGTTGGAAGTTATCGTTGAATTCTACTCAGTTTCCAATTTTATCCTGGATATTTCATGATTCATAAGACGTAATACAACGGTTACAAATAAAAACGAGTAATAGTCATTGGAAAGTAAATTTACGGTTAGATATAGTAAACGTACAAATCTAGAGCTCTCTCAGTTTTAACCATCACGAAAACATGCTACGGGTTTTCGTGCTAAATCCTTCTCAGGTACTAAGAACTACCAACCAATGACTAATTTACCAACATTTTCAAAAATTTGTGAAACAATTTTGTTTCCTATTATTTCATCTGGATTACTTCGATAATCGGCTTCAGCCTATATGATTACCATTCTACAACACAGGTAAGCAACACAGTTGAGCCATGACTACAATAACATATTGTAACACACCAGTAACTCGGTGTAACAATCGTGAAAAATGTAGTTGTAAGCATAACCTTAACACATACTTGAGTTACTCAGTCAAATATAAATACTGTAAGTTGTGCGCAGAGCCGCACGCCACTCACGCCCCAGAGGCACGACTCGCGGCCCACGACCGGCCCATCACGACCGCTGATATGACAAATACGTAACGCAATACTCGGTCTCAGCATTCACACCTCCTTTACTCTACAAGCCGGGCCTCTATTTGCTGTAGAGATTTACCCTCTTGTCTCTATTGGCTATTGCTCAACGACACGCGTTCTCGTGGATAAAATGCCAAGCCAGTCTATCACACAGCTGTGGCAATACAGCTAAAGACTATATGGTTAGAGAACAAATGCATATTTTTATACTTAGCTAAATATTGTCCTTCATTAACACAGTGTACATTCAATAACCAAATGCTTTAAAACAAGTGTATTTTAATCATAGCATTTTTTAAAATGTATGCATGTAATTTATGTGTTTGGTATAACCGATGTTATTGCCCCCGATATACGATTTTACCTTGTTTTATAAATTACCCAAGTAAACGTATCTCGGAGAGATTCTTCTCTTATGGCTGGTCGTAGCTGTTATAGGCTGTTGAACTGTTGCAATATCGCAAGGCGCCAGGCCCCGACGGCGTTCCAACAGAAATTACTAGAATTAGGGGCACGATCCTGCCCGCCATGCCCTTATATACACATATTATACAGCTGTGTATATAAAACACATTCATAAACTAGAATCAGTACTTATTTCATCTTCCTGAAGTGAGAGTTACTACAAGGGGGTGACCTATAATACCCCTCAGTTTTCCAAGGTGAATACAGTAATACTCGAATAACTCAAAAGACTAATTTTTTATCTTAATTAAAATTCTTTTTTTGCAATAAGTTAATTATTTAAGGGATTATATTTGGAATAACTAAAAATTTGAATATTAGGACTTGGAGGCATTTTCATACTTATATGTATGAGTGACAAACCTTCAGCTGTATAGAAATAGTTTAGTATTTGCCATACTTAAGGTTTCCATGTCTCAACTGATCCTGATTATCCTGATAATTTTCTAGACCTCTCGAGGTCTCACAGAGGATAATCCACAGAGTTTTTCTTGTGCGAAGTTTTTGCTGTAGATTATGTATATAATATAGACGGTCTTTTGTGCTGATTCTCGTCAGGGAATTAGATCCAAGCAAACATCCGGAGTGATACTGAACATGGGGGCGGCAGTCCTATAATTGTATACACCTCTGTGACAGCCAGCCATTTGTTCTGACAACTTTATTGAAACCTCAGTTTATAATTAAATGTTAATTTCATATATCTTCAATGCTATCAATGGCTATAAACGGGTCAAAGGTAAATCAGATAAGAGAGCAAATCCATTAAATCAGAATTTCAAAGTGGAATGGAGATACAACGTAACAAAGGTGGGCACAATATGCAAATGGTACTGAATGAATGCAAATAAACCTTTCATTCGAAACAGACGGCGCGGACAAAGATACAAAGTGATAGAGAATGAAAAAGGTCTCCATTCAAAGAATGCAATCCAGTAATGGCCATTGGAGTGCGGACGGCGCAAACGGAAGTACTTTCGGTCGGCCAAGTTGTGAGTAGTTCCCTTCAGAGCGGCCCTTTGAAGCGGGGATAGGAAACGCGCTTTGCATGTATTAGGGTCTAAGGGCATAACGAGATGGGTTTTCTTCGATCCTAAGGAAACCGGGCTTTGAACGTTTTACAGACTTTCGTAAATATGGAGTTTAATAGAAACTTGTTTCTTTAGGTAACACTATAAGTTTGTTAAGTGCACACGATTGTCACACTATTTAATTAGACCTTATATTCAAGTAACAAATTTATAAAATTATTACTACTGCAATGCATGTAGTCGAGTAGACATGTGTTGGATAGTCTTTAAGTTGGTACCCAACCCTATATCATAAGCATAACATAAAAACAATACTTCTGCTTACTAATTTTATGTAAAATTCAATATTAGTTTTACAATAGCCTTGTGTATGGTGTATTTAATGCAGGAAAGTAGTTATCTCTGTTGCGTATTTTGATTACATGACAGTTGTCTATATTTAAAAACACACTTAAATTGAAGATCGTAATAAGTAGTTATTGGTAAGCAGAGTAGAGTACGAAACTAGCATAATTAGTTTGCCAAGGCAAATTTTTTGTCCTGGTAAACTGTAACACAGATTGACAGTTCAGTCAGCTCACTCAACAGTCAAATGTAGTTATCGGTAAGCAGAGTAGAGTACGAAACTAGCATAATTAGTTTGCCAAGGCAAATTGTTTGTCCTGATAAACTGTAACACAGATTGACAGTTCAGTCAGCTCACTCAACAGTCAAATGTAGTTATCGGGTAAGCAGAGTAGAGTACGAAACTAGCATAATTAGTTTGCCGAGGCAAATTGTTTGTCCTGGTAAACTGTAACACAGATTGACAGTTCAGTCAGCTCACTCAACAGTCAAATGTAGTTATCGGTAAGCAGAGTAGAGTACTGAACTAGTATAATTAGTTTGCCAAGGCAAATCGTTTGTCCTGGTAAACTGTAACACAGATTGACAGTTCAGTCAGCTCATTCAACAGTCAAATGTAGTTATCGGTAAGCAGAGTAGAGTACGAAACTAGCATAATTAGTTTTGCCAAGGCAAATTGTTTTGTCCTGGTAAACTGTAACACAGATTGACAGTTCAGTCAGCTCATTCAACAGTCAAATGTAGTTATCGGTAAGGAGAGTAGAGTACGAAACTAGCATAATTAGTTTGCCAAGGCAAATTGTTTGTCCTGGTAAACTGTAACACAGATTGACAGTTCAGTCAGCTCACTCAACAGTCAAATGTAGTTATCGGTAAGCAGAGTAGAGTACGAAAAACTAGCATAATTAGTTTGCCAAGGCAAATTGTTTGTCCTGGTAAACTGTAACACAGATTGACAGTTCAGTCAGCTCACTCAACAGTCAAATGTAGTTATCGGTAAGCAGAGTAGAGTACGAAACTAGCATCATTAGTTTGCCGAGGCAAATTGTTTGTCCTGGTAAACTATAACACAGATTGACAGTTCAGTCAGCTCACTCAACAGTCTAATGTAGTTATCGGTAAGCAGAGTAGAGTACGAAACTAGCATCATTAGTTTGCCGAGGCAAATTGTTTGTCCTGGTAAACTATAACACAGATTGACAGTGCAGTCACCTCACTCAACAGGCAAATGTAGTTATCGGTAAGCAGAGTAGAGTACGAAAACTAGCATAATTAGTTTGCCAAGGCAAATTGTTTGTCCTGGTAAACTGTAACACAGATTGACAGTTCAGTCAGCTCACTCAACAGTCAAATGTAGTTATCGGTAAGCAGAGTAGAGTACGAAAACTAGCATAATTAGTTTGCCAAGGCAAATTGTTTGTCCTGGTAAACTGTAACACAGATTGACAGTTCAGTCAGCTCATTCAACAGTCAAATGTAGTTATCGGTAAGCAGAGTAGAGTACGAAACTAGCATAATTAGTTTGCCAAGGCAAAATTGTTTGTCCTGGTAAACTGTAACACAGATTGACAGTTCAGTCAGCTCACTCAACAGTCAAATGTAGTTATCGGTAAGCAGAGTAGAGTACGAAACTAGCATAATTAGTTTGCCGAGGCAAATTGTTTGTCCTGGTAAACTATAACACAGATTGACAGTTCAGTCAGCTCACTCAACAGTCTAATATAGTTATCGGTAAGCAGAGTAGAGTACGAAATAGCATCATTAGTTTGCCGAGGCAAATTGTTTGTCCTGGTAAACTATAACACAGATTGACAGTGCAGTCAGCTCACTCAACAGGCAAATGTAGTTATCGGTAAGCAGAGTAGAGTACGAAACTAGCATAATTAGTTTGCCAAGGCAAATTGTTTGTCCTGGTAAACTGTAACACAGATTGACAGTTCAGTCAGACTCACTCAACAGTCAAATGTAGTTATCGGTAAGCAGAGTAGAGTACGAAACTAGCATAATTAGTTTGCCAAGGCAAATTGTTTGTCCTGGTAAACTGTAACACACAGATTGACAGTTCAGTCAGCTCACTCAACAGTCAAATGTAGTTTATCGGTAAGCAGAGTAGAGTACGAAACTAGCATCATTAGTTTGCCGAGGCAAATTGTTTGTCCTGGTAAAACTATAACACAGATTGACAGTTCAGTCAGCTCACTCAACAGTCTAATGTAGTTATCGGTAAGCAGAGTAGAGTACGAAACTAGCATCATTAGTTTGCCGAGGCAAATTGTTTGTCCTGGTAAACTATAACACAGATTGACAGTGCAGTCAGCTCACTCAACAGGCAAATGTAGTTATCGGTAAGCAGAGTAGAGTACGAAACTAGCATAATTAGTTTGCCAAGGCAAATTGTTTGTCCTGGTAAACTGTAACACAGATTGACAGTTCAGTCAGCTCACTCAACAGTCAAATGTAGTTATCGGTAAGCAGAGTAGAGTACGAAACTAGCATAATTAGTTTGCCAAGGCAAATTGTTTGTCCTGGTAAACTGTAACACAGATTGACAGTGCAGTCAGCTCACTCAACAGTCAAATGTAGTTATCAACAAATGAAAACGCTGAGAATTCGCTGAAATGGGGGAAAAGCTTGTCTTGGTTCTTTGTTTTCTTGAATACAAATGTAATTTAATGTTTATTATTCTACGGACAATGGCACGAACATAATTCTATTGATTAGTACGTTACTTTGTATACATATTCCATACTACAAACATTAATCTAGTGAAAATTACATACCGAACGACCTTTTTAGCATATCACTTTAGACTTCGACATTTTAATGTAAACCTTCTCACACCTTTGTAAAGCACTTTAACAAACTTAAAAATTATAACACCACTTTTTTGAAAATTTAAGCGAGAAATAAATATGCGTTCAAGTCTGAAATAAGTGCATGAACCTGGAATTTAGTAGGCGTAGACCCACAAGGTTATAGCAAGTGATCGGTAATGTATGTAAGTGTTAAAAGTCAAGGCCGCTTTCTATATCTCGTATAATGTGCCTCTCCCTAGCATTAACACCTGAGTAAGTTTATATTAACATACATGTATAACACTTGAAAGTACACTCCATATTTATGACAATCCATCTTGGTCCAAACATAAATTGTATATTGATTGCATACCGCGAATTTCTACAGACTTAATCAGCATGTAATATATTACATTGTAATAAATCATGTGCTGCCTAACAAATGGTCTGAATTCATATTTAAATAGAAATAGTTAATGCACTGGTGCGTATGATGTTAAGTGCCGATGGTGACAAGAGACTTCTTGCCAAGGTGTCTTTCCCTAACTCAGTCTCGATGTGAATCGGTCACACTGACTGTATATTTCACCAATTAGTGTAAAGCCATTTATCAAATATTTCATCTTTATCCTGCATACCACTTTTGACTCTTGATGATTTCCAAAGAAATCATTTTACAACGTATATGTTGAAGTAAATGGTACTATGTAATGAGCCGTCTAACATGTCTGCCTCGGTAATATATATATTACATAAACATATATATTTATATATATATATATATATATGTATTGTATATGTATGTATATGTATATATATATATGTATGTGTGTGTGTGTGTGTGTGTGTGTGTGTGTGTGTGTGTGTGTGTGTGTGTGTGTGTGTGTGTGTGTGTGTGTGTGTGTGTGTGTGTGTGTGTGTGTTGTGTATATATATATATATATATATATATATATATATATATATATGTAGGCTTTACATCTCAACTCCTCTTGATTACTTCCAGGTCTACGCTTGATGTACGAGGCTAGGCTTGAAAGACAACTGCTGACAGATTTAAACTTGCCACGGAGATCAGCATTTCACATAAAGCTTTAAATACTTTGAAATTAATTAGATACGTCGTTACATTACGAATTTCGTAACGATGACAGGATATGAAAAGGATTTAGAAAGGGAGTTAGTCTGTTTATACATTTCATATGTGGAAATCACAGGAATTAAAAGGTCTCAATGTTCTCCTTATCATCACCATTCCGTCTTTCATTTTTATATGCATTCCCCCGTTAATAACGAGTATGTTGTTTGCAATGCTAAAGAGATTGTAGAATATGTACATTAATGATTCAAATACTTAACACCTATTGATCTGCTACATCTTTGTTTATTTTTAATGCTAAGCCATTCTTAAACCCCTTTCATAAATGGACTTAATTACGTTTCGTTACGCTTGGACTAAATTGGTTAGGACACATTTTAATGTAATAAAAATCGTCCTATTTTATATGTATATTCTACAAACATAACTATTAAAAAGAACAACTTTAAACACAACCTTCTCTGGCAGGACAAGTACATTTTTAAGGATATAAAATTCGTTTGGAGACAAAACAATAAAGGAGAGTTCCAAATTTCATTGAAAATCACTCCTTTCTAACCAAAAGACACGAATTCCTTTTGTATAGCCTCGTAAAGAACTATTTTGAGCAAACATTAATCTACAATATTCCATTACATAAAATTTTAATCTAATCCTAGTAATATTGTAAAATAATGTTAGAGCATCCTTCCATAGCATTGCTAACTGCTGGTGTCTTTTAAATAGCAAGTGTCACCCTTGTGTGTTGCCCTCATAATTGCATAAACCCGAATATATGTGGAATTTCTAACATTTGTTTAATATTTAACTGGGAATTAATCCTACAGCAAATAAGAGGAATGGTAACATGGGGGGGTGGAGGGAGGACATCGAGGACAGCACTGGTAGAGTCTTACTCAGTTATAAATGACCCGAATGTACAATATAAATAACTTGTACTAGGTAACCAGGTATTTCATATCTAGACTAGTTGTATGTGTATACACAAATTAATGACTTGCAGCAGAAGTTATACAGATTTGAAAATCAACATTAGGTAAAAAGCAAGATTGATGATGAACCCGAATATCTAAATGAGCAAACATTTATTCGGCAGCAATAAGTTAGCCGGGAGGACACCTAATCAGTCTCCGGTGATTGATTGGGCGGGAATGATACGTGATTGAGCCGCTGTCACACGACTGGCAACTGATGGATCAACTGTCCACCTCCACCTACACGTCCTTGCGAAAACATCTACGCTATTAATTATTCCTACGTTTCATTTTGCTGAAAAACACGTGCTAATCTAGGAGCTGTATATTTTAAAGTTAGGGTAAAACCAAAGTAGCAACGACTTTACTGTCACCCAAGTAGTACTTTCAAACCAAAAAAATGTTGGAATATAAAAAACTATTTAAGATTCAGTTTGGTGTGATCCAAATATGAGTATACCAATACGTTAATATACTAATCGTTATATTAAATATTCTACGGTCAGATACGAACAGAGAAATGTCTTGATTGTTCCCGTATTAAAAGTATTGTTTTTACAATAATAGTTGTAATAGATATGTTTTTTGTATCTTGTGCAGCTTTTAATCACAACTGAATCTATTAGTTGGTTCCTAATACCAAAAGTGGGAATTAAATTACTCATAGGGGGTCAGTGCTGTGTGCCAGTGTCCGTTCTTACATCATGCCCTTCCAATGTATTTACTGTGTTGGTGCGTTAAGCGTGCAGTGGTATCCCCTGGTATTTGCTATATATTTATAAACATTAACTTTAAATGAACTATGCCTCGGGCTTAAATTGGTTCTAGTTAGGTGGCCAATATCCAGAGTCCCTGACCCGTTCGCCCACAACTCCTCTAGGCAGCTCTCTCCAATCTTTAGCGACCTATTAATTGATATCCGCGGCTCGGCTACACATGTTTCCTACTTATCAATTTATTAATTTGAAGCCAGAATGCAATTTGTTACCATGCAAATAAGGTTCAATAAAACTTCTGTCGTAATTGCCATGTTCGGACGTAATGAACGTTGTTAGTCTTTATAATTACAAGGTATTCGTGACAAGCTGCTATAACGGCACTACGTGCATTTAACATAGACAGTTCAGTGATCAGGAGGCAACACTGTATCATTCTCCCAGCTTATGAAATTCGCACTTTTAATATGGAAATATTAAACTATTGAGCTGCGTAAAAACAAGAAAAAATTGTCTATTTAAAATCTATGAATATCGATCAAGGAACAAGAGTGTATACCTTGGCTTGGTATTTATGTTTAGTAAAACTATTTATAGGTAACCAACATTTAAAATTAGGTGTGTGTGTGTGTGTTTTATATGTACAAAATATTTATATGTATGTATGTATTTATTTAATCAAATATTGAATCTCAAAAAGTAAATGCTCTGTCGAGACATTCTCCTTAATAATTGTTATTTTGTTACAATGTTTTGCGGTTATACTAATAGTACTCCTATCATTTATTATTGCTCTAAGTTTCGTTTAAAGATAATAATTGACCATTGATAGTTCGGAAAATATTTTATTTTCGGTGTATTTCGTATTACCCAATGTATTATTTGCCTCATAGCTAAAATTCTAAAATAACCCTGGAACAAGAGCTGCCTAGATGAACTGAGGACTCGGCAGCGTTTGTTTTGTGGAAGAGGAGCGTGCAATGTGCATGCGTGCGTGCTTGTATCTCAACAATAATTTGCTTCCATAGCACATACACGTTTTAAATATTCAAACAACGGATTGAAAAACGACATGTTTCTCGGCACCGAATATATTCCATCACTGAGTTGACACTCTGAAATGAAATCCCCGTGATTTTCTTTATGAATATTTTTCTATGTTTTTAATATCTCCTGTTAACTACTAAGCCATATAATTATATTTATATCACTAAAACTGTAGCAGAATATATCACCCGAATTATGCTTATAGTGGTGAGACTAATAATGACAATGATAATCTCTCCTGATCATAGTCCTGCCATATAATTAATGTAACATCACTAATTACAATGGTGGTAGCATCTCCTTATAGATTACTTAAGTATGTCACTAAAGTAATGCCAGTAACAATGAAGATGGTTGCATCGTCACATACATCATTATGTCATCTTATTATAGTAACGTCACTAATTTTAGCGGTGGTACCATCTCCTGATATATAGAGCATGTACAGTAATACGTTCATATATTTAATGTTACATCAGTAATAAAGACAGTGTTAGGATCCCATGGTATATCACTCAGTCATGTAATTATTTTAAAGTCAGTATTGCAACGGTGTTAGCATATCCTGATAATATAAATGCATCCACAGTGTAATCTAAATATAGTAACGCCACTAATTAAAAAGAAGGTTACTTGTCTTGATATATCACCTTGTCATTTAATTATAGTAACTTCACTAATCACAAAAGTGGTTTTATCTCCAGATATATCACTGTGTCATGTGATGTAATTATAGTGACATCAGTAATGACATCAATGGTGGAATCTCTTGATAGATCGCTTTAGCTTGTATTTAATGTGGCATGAGTAATAATGACAGTGGTTGCATCTCTTGATATATCACTATCCCATTTAATTATAGTAACGTCATTCATTAGAAAAATTGTAGCATCTCGTGCTAGTTCGCTTTAGCATGTCTTTAATGTGACGTCAGTAATATCTGTTATAGATTGCCGTGATAGGCAATTATGAGGATAGCGTTAAAATTTTCTATCGTACCATATTCCAGTAGATCAGTTAGCTTTGTATTAAGAATGATGTCTTCAACGGTCTTCACAATGATATATAAAAATTTAAAGGGTGCACCAAGACATAATCGATAAAAAAATAAATACATATTGTTGTTGAGAACGATTACGCTTGAATGTCTAAACGTAATTATCAATAAATAGTCCTGTAATACGTAGCCCTATGGTGTTGCTAAGAAAAACACAAAATTTTCAATCCATTTTATACTTTTCAATGTAATGATTTTCAACAAAATATTTGTTTATCAGCAAGCAAAAACACCAGATAAATATTTAAATTGTTTTGATAGTTAAGTATTTTTAATTTAAATTGTTGTTGAAGATACAGTTGGACTACCAATGATAGGACATAGGGATAACTTTGTCAAATTATTCACTACACAAACAGCAACAATCAACATTACAGAGGAGAAAGTCCTACAGAGGAATATTTTCTACGATGCACATTGTAAATCAACTAAACCTGAGTGAGGATTAACATACATTTTAAATAAAATTATGCTTAAAGTATTTGGAATGCTACAATCACACAGGAGTTTAAACTCCAACTTCAGCCCAGCTACAACCCCAGAGAGAGCTTAGCTTGAGTTATCTGTTTACACTTAGCGTTACCCTTTATACAGGCACAACACAGTTTCATCGTATTTAGTTACGCTAGTTTAACAAAGTGTGACTAACGTTTGCACAACAAAGCTGCATGTAAGCAAATATTTGGCATGTTTATTTTACCTCGCAATGTTTCGAAAAGTTAACGTTTTAGTAAGTACGGTAACATAATAGTGTTCAACAACAATATTTAACTGAACAATTAAGACTCAATTCAGTTGATAACATTAAATAACGAGAAGTTTATTTGATAACTCTGTAAAGGTTTCTATTCCAACTCCTTAATTATTTAGCAAACTCCCTATTAAATATATATATTATATATACACACTGTGTAATCTCGCCCATGTAGAGCAAACTCTTTTTCTTATGTTATAGACATTCAAATTGATATGTAATTTTAACATATTTTTAATTTTCATATCGTGAAAATTACGTCATATTACTGAGAGAATATCATAACGATGAAGGACAATGATTATGTGAACATTTGAAATCCTTCAGTGATATAAGAAATCAGTAAAACTACATTTCGAGATCTGCAGCGTTCTGATTTCTTCCTCATATAGATAACTAACCGAACTCATAACCACTATAATTTAGGTTAAAATAAACTATTCCTACCGGTGTGTTGTATATTTTAACCTAGATTGCGCAATCCCTCTACCGTCATAAAACAAACTTTACACAAAGAATCATAAACATATGTTTTCTAATATTTGTTTACAATCTTGTAGATTGACCTCCTCAAACCGTGCCAAGCCATGGCTGTCTCTTGGGAAGATTCTGATACTCTAAGGTTTGGCTCTCTTAAGGGTGGTATGGCGTTGCATATACAACCGTGTACTGTGGGAATCCATAACCAACCTATGCTATCCATAACCTGGGTTTAATTATGAGTCAGTGATATGCAACTATCGATCTCATATAACACTTTGTGTTGTTCACTGATTTTCATTTCTCTTATTTACTATTTTTCAAACTAAAGAAATCCCCAATGACAGTGTGTTGGGATATGGCTTTGTGTAAACTCCATTATAGACAGTACATGACGTAAGGAGATTGAATTGCAATCAAGAGTAATCACTGCATGAGTACATTCACTTAGCCACATGATGGAGGCTGTAAGCTTAAGCCGTAAGCCGGGGCAAGCTGCTGCTGGCGAGAGGAGCTTACTTTGACTAAACCGGGTTCAGTTGACTAACATGACTATTGCGTCACACGACATTGTAGGTCTGGTCTTATACCAAATTCTAAACTTATTCTGATCATTTTTACACTGAACTAAAAAACGTTTCTGTAGTGATTTTGGAGCATTTTAAGCAGGAAATGTTTTAAGCAACTTCATGCCACCAACAGATTTCGAGAGAGAATTTGAGTACAAACTTTATCGCAATAAAATGCTTACGCTTAGGAAATATGTGAGATGACAGCATATCTTCACAATGTGTTGTCTCTATTCATTTTTAGCAAATTTCTTAGAAAATATATTATCTTTCGCGTGAGTGTATGGAACATGTTTTGAATTTAAAACATTGCTATTTTATTAATATTCTTTTTGAATTTTCTTACATCTTTGGTTGCATAATCTTAATATCGTTTACATTTCTTAAATTAGAGTATAATTATTGCCTTAAAGCTAGTATTAATGTTTGTGTAGGATAAAATAATGACGTTATTGGGTTATTGTTATTGATGAGGATTATAAATTGCATGCGATTCCAAACAGCCGTCATATTTGTTCATTACAAAAAACTTAAGACCGAATCTATTTAAGATTTTTCTAAATAACTAAAAAGGTTTTATGATAGTTTTCCATCCGAGTTACGTTATATTAAAAATAACAGTCTTCAATCTCTTAGAAGTTACAGGATTGTCCGTTAAACGTTTTATCCTTCATGGATAAAATGTACCTACATATTCGAGTTCTCAATGTTATTTCACGAGTAATTAGGAATAAGTATGGAGACGGATAATACCTTTAAGCATGTAATACATGAATTTATTCTTAGATCTTCAATTAATACAAATAAAACATAATCGGCTGTAATTATTTTTACTATTTTGTGTTTGAGAGGACACATAATTGACTATTGTTGTACTCTGCCTATGCATGCGGCTCTAAACACATCTTAGATTTTACGAAGGAAGTGCTCACAAGCTCTCGTTGTCATTGAATGGCCAACACTTCAGAAGGCTCAAGAACACGATTCTATCCATTTGTATGCGCCTGCAGTCCCATTCCCGCCGACACATTTCCCGCTATGTCCCGTTTGCATGGAGATCCTTACTTTGCAATTGTTTCTTGTAGACATTATTAAAAACATTTCTATAACATTATTATAAATTAATACACCTAAAGTATTTAAACACTTTTTGTATAACTCCATCCTTCATATATTATATTTATTTAAATAATGTTTACATGAATATTATGATTTAATACTTTATATATCACTTAATGTTTTACTATATTATTTTTGTTGCAATTGTAGTTAAACTTGTGTTTTAATTTAAACTAACATGAAATTAAAGTATATAATGAATCAGTTTTGTTACAAGGAACGAGCTTCTGGTGTTAAAACTTCTGATTGTACAAACTGAACACAATTTTTTCTAGTATTGGCGTTCTAAAAGTAATTCAGTTGACAACAACAAAACATATAACTCAATCAAACTTTCCACTTCGCCATAAAAAATTGTTGTGTATACTTTGTTACTTGAGTTGTAAAAATGATGACAGCACTTTGCAATATGAGTTATAAGAAAGTCGACTTCACTTTGCCATGTTGGGTGCTAAAAGTGTTTACTACTTTTTCCATCTTAATGATGAGAAGATTTTACGTCATCCAGCAACGTCGAGTGTGGTTGCTGCTATGATGCAACCCCTGAGCGATCCTGTTTTTGCAAGCAGCCCGCCTGCCCAGCCATTGGTGGTGGTTAGGAATATACCTTTAAGCCGTTGGTCCCAAGGTTGTGTTAGAGAGGGCTTCTTAGCCTTAACTTCACTAGTTAATTAAGATTCTTTGACTTTGACTTTTGACAAGATCACAAATTGATGACGAGGTTTACTACAATTTGCCACCTGATTGATAATTAACTCTAATTAACTTATCTGAGTGATGACAAGATTTACTGTATTTTGCTACCTGAGTGATGGGAAGATTTACGAATAACTGTACTATGCCACCTGAGAGATGAGAATGTTGACTGCAGTTTGCCACCTGAGTGATGGGAATGTTGACTGCAGTTTGCCACCTGGGTAATGAGAAGGTTGACTGCAGTTTGCCATCTGGGTGATGAGAATATTGACTGCAGTTTGCCACTTGGGTGATGAGAAGGTTGACTGCAGTTTGCCACCTGGGTGTGAGAATGTTGACTGGAGTTTGCCACCTGGGTGATGAGAAGGTTGATTGCAGTTTGCCACCTGAGTGATGGGAATGTTGACTGCAGTTTGCCACCTGAGTGATGAGAAGGTTGACTGCAGTTTGCTACCTGGTTGATGAGAATATTGAATGCAGTTTGCCACCTGGGTCATGGCAATGTTGACTGCAGTTTGCCACCTGGGTGATGGGAATGTTGACTGCAGTTTGCCACCTGAGTGATGAGAAGGTTGACTGCAGTTTGCCACCTGGTTGATGAGAATATTGAATGCAGTTTGCCACCTGGGTCATGGCAATGTTGACTGCAGTTTGCCACCTGGGTGATGAGAAGGTTGACTGCAGTTTGCCACCTGGTTGATGAGGATATTGAATGCAGTTTGCCACCTGGGTCATGGCAATGTTGACTGCAGTTTTGCCACCTGGGTGATGAGAAGGTTGACTGCAGTTTTCCACCTGAGTGATGGGAATGTTGACTGCAGTTTGCCACCTGAGTGATGGGAATGTTGACTGCAGTTTGCCACCTGGGTGATGAGAAGGTTGACTGCAGTTTGCCACCTGGGTGTTGAGAATGTTGACTGCAGTTTGCCACCTGAGTGATGGGAATGTTGACTGCAGTTTGGCACCTGGGTGATGGGTATGTTGACTGCAGGTTGCCACCTGATTGATGAGAATGTTGACTGCAGTTTGCCAACTTGGTGATGAGAAGGTTGACTGCAGTTTGCCACCTGGGTGATGAGAAGGTTGACTGCAGTTTGCCACCTGAGTGATGGGAATGTTGACTGCAGTTTGGCACCTGGGTGATGGGTATGTTGACTGCAGGTTGCCACCTGATTGATGAGAATGTTGACTGCAGTTTGCCAACTTGGTGATGAGAAGGTTGACTGCAGTTTGCCACCTGGGTGATGAGAAGGTTGACTGCAGTTTGCCACCTGAGTGATGGGAATGTTGACTGCAGGTTGCCACCTGGGTGATGAGAAGGTTGACTGCAGTTTGCCATCTGGGTGATGAGAATGTTGACTGCAGTTTGCCACCTGGGTGATGAGAATGTTGACTGCAGTTTGCCACCTGAGTGATGGGAATGTTTACTGCAGTTTGCCACCTGGGTGATGAGAAGGTTGACTGCAGTTTGCCACCTGGGTGATGAGAAGGTTGACTGCAGTTTTCCACCTGAGTGATGGGAATGTTGACTGCAGTTTGCCACCTGGGTGATGAGAAGGTTGACTGCAGTTTGCCACCTGGGTGATGAGAATGTTGACTGCAGTTTGTCACCTGGGTGATGGGAATGTTGACAGCAGTTTGCCACCTGGGTGATGAGAAGGTTGACTGCAGTTTGCCACCTGGGTGATGAGAAGGTTTACTGCAGTTTGCCACCTGGTTGATGAGAATGTTGACTGCAGTTTGCCACCTGGGTGATGAGAAGGTTGACTGCAGTTTGCCACCTGGGTGATGAGAAGGTTGACTGCAGTTTGCCACCTGGTTGATGAGAATGTTGACTGCAGTTTGCCACCTGGGTGATGAGAATGTTGACTTAACGTTCCAGAATCGATGACAACAATCCTTTTCATCGTGACGAGGAATTTACCTTGTGTTATACACACATGGATAATGTTAGAACTGTTATGTTTACACTTAGAAGATATTCTTGCATAATCTTGTGTCAATCTGTGTGTGTTACGTATTAGACCTGCATTCAGTATTGACGTAGTTTGATTCAACTAAGATTGTCGGACTCTGTTACACTCCACTGCTGTGTTTGCAGTATTTGCTGTTGGTGGGATATTTCGTATTTCTATGGCAGTCGCGATTCTACATGAAGCGAGTCACAAACTTTTCTGGATTATTCAGCCTTAAGTTTTGAAAACAGAACCCTTCTCCTTGAATTTTTATTGTGATATAAAAATCTTTATCAAAATACACCACGCAATCTTTTTATTTTAAGGCACTTTTCATTATCACAAATCAAATATATGTAATAAATTCTGGTTGAGCAATAAATATAACTCTAAATTTAGAAATACGTTCAAGTTTTCATAATCTTGAAGTATCATTATTTGTTTATGCACGATTTGACTTTTGTATAGATTATAAGAACCATTTTTAAAGAGGTTTATCGCAATAGCTCTTTAGAGCGTCGAATTTAGAACTGTTATACCTTTTTCATAAAGTCAAATTTATACTACCTTTGCAACTTTTGCATGCTTGTACATTGTTTTAGGTTTTAAGAAAAATACAATTTTGTGGCTGCGTTCAATCATGGAATCAACATAAATATATACAATCTTTGTTTAATAAATCAAACACAAATATTATTACCAACTTAAAATTTAATGTTATTTTATCTTCTTCAGGTGTTTGGAACTTTCCAGTGAAAATATAAATACTGTTAATTTTATTTTGGTACCTGGTAAACGAGAAATAAACGATGACGTGTGCAACGTCCAAACTTATATCAGGAAAATAAATATATTGTTAACAACGTATAATATAAGTTATTTTTCAAATTACTGTCTTTATCTACAGTCTATTCTACATTACATTTACTTACTGGTTAATCAATATGTACTAAACTTGTAAAGAGGGTTCTTCTTTCACATATGCAAAAGACCCACATCAATAAAGTCTGTACCCCTACAAAGCGAGTTTTACCTACAAAGGACGTCCTATGAAAGCCACGGACGTAGATTTTACAGTTTATATCGTCACTCTTTACCTTTGTGCCTGACCACCGGACTGTATTATACGTGGTATTCATCATTTCACGACTAAAATCTTTATATATTCAGTTTTATGGATCATTTTTGGCTTCCTGAAAATAACATATTACATTTGCTGAAATTTGTGTTTATTTAAAATTAAAGGAACATGAATATCTATAAGTATTAGATATTTCGACATTGCGATGTTTCATACATTTTGGTCAGAGTATCTACCAAAATATATACTACTTCGCTGTGCCTTATTTGTAACGTTACACGCTGATAAAAAAGTGTATTCCCTTCTGTAGTTATGGGCAACTTAGATTTGGCTAATACGACAGCACTAATGGGATCCATCTTGGACGTATTCAATCTCTTGAGAGACGAGGAACGTCCTGCAATCGGGAACCATACCCCCGCCCTTGTGGTACATTATTAAAAAAAAAAAAAAAAAAAAAAAAAAAAAAAAAAAACAATACCAGAGGCTGCATTTACTTATTTTTTCGTATTTTTGAAAAGTTAAAATGGTCATATTAAAACTGAATAAACATTCGAAAGCCTCGATAGAAAAGACTAGTGTATTGCAAGCATTTATATATATATATATATATATATATATATATATATATATATATATATATGTATCATCGTATATGTATATACTAGAATCCCCCTCCTACGAGTGTTTAATTCATAACATAATTTTATGAGCCTTAGTTTTTGCATTTTCCCCAAAACACTGCGGGAAATTTGAAAAGACAAATTAAACTTGTGCGCTGCAACTGGCGAAAATTTCATATTTACATCCATATTCACATATTTTGCGCTTCGTTCCAACTATGGTTTTTTAATGAGTCCAATTATATATTAAACACCACAGAAGTAGTCTTAGTCGGGAGAGTCTCTCACACATCACTTTTTAAGTTTATACTGAGTAAAAAAATGGCTTTATTATTAGCAATGTTCAATTAAAGCAATAACATAATGTTACCAAGACCAACAAATGAATTTTATTAAGCCAATAAATACTACGTATTAATTGTGATTGTTTAATACGTAGCTTTCCAGTTGCTTAAAGTTTATACATATGTCACATAATTTTTACAGTGATCTTCCGTCTGATAGTAACAAAATCCGTTTTTAGACATTAAGCGAAACTATTTTTATTGCTAATAGCAGAATATGTTTTTTTTTTTTTTCAAAAATGTCAGGGAAATCGGTTTTTGTAACTCCCAATTTAATTGATTACTACTCTCTATATCTGACCATAGGTCTTGACCCCCCTGCCCCCACCCAATCCCCCATCAGGCACTCTGCGGCTTCCGGAACTTCCGGTATCTGCGGTAACACTCAATTAGGAGATATTCGGTACTGTGGCGATCAATAGTGGCAGTGCTCTGGTACAACGTTCAGTGTTCATCGCTCACGCCCTACTCGTACATCTACACATTACACTCACTCGACGTTTCTGCCTACGTATTGTTAGAAGAAGTTAAAAATATTGCAGATTATAACAACTTTTAAAATATTCGATAAGATTACTAAAAATTTAAATTTAATGAAATATCTTTCACGCGAGTTTAAAATTACGAAATGATATTTTCTTTATCAGGATGTTATATATATCAGCTGAGTTACTGTTTTCTCTGAGAAACGTTACCATTATTTATTACTACTTCATTACTGTCACTTTGTGTGTTACAGTAACAGTTAACAGAATTTTGAAAAATTAAAAATTTCCCCAAATTATTTCAAATATTTAAATGCCGTAACCAAAAGGATGGGTAATATAGGGCAGAAGGCAAAATTGTGTATAATACCAGCCATTACTTTTCTAAACAAAAATCTATTATTATTAAAAATTAACACAAAATTTTATTATTTTTACATCTCTTAACTCACAATAATGATATCTGTCATAAACAGCCATAACACTATATAAAGTTTGTCCACATTGTATAAGGATTTAACAATATCAATGAGAAAAGGAACACAATGTTTTAAGCGGGTTTTTTAAACTTCATTTCAAAAAGTAAGTCTAGTTTACGACGTCTCGACTCATAATGAACCGGAAATACCAAATAGTATAACAAGTTAAATACTCAACTAAGTTTGAAACTGTTAATGATAATTTATTGTATGTAACAATGTAACTGGTTGGTAAAGATGTAGGCCTAATAACTGGGACTAATACTGTGAAGACAACTAAAAACGATGAATACTCAAGTCAAGTACGAGACCATGAAGATGTACCTGTATGGTAATGGCATGAGGCCATATTCTCAATGGGGACAGCTGAGCAGGATGAATACTACAGTGAAGTATGATACTGTCAATGTGAGTTGCATATAACGATGTACCTGCAGGGTAATGGTTGGAGGTCGTATAGTTAGTGATGACAACTCAGCAGGATGAATACTACAGTGAAGTATGATACCGTCAATGTAAGTTGTATATATTGATGAGCTTGCAGAGTAATGGATGGATCTATTGTTAGTGACAACTAAGCAGGATTAATACTACAGTGAAGTATGATAGATTAAAACATGACGATGAATGGTAATGAAGTATGAGGTCGTCTTGTTAGTGATGACTAAGCAGTAAATACTACAGTGAAGTGTGATACTTTCAGTGCGAGGTGTATATAATGTACCTGCAGTGTAATGGCTGGAGGCCGTATTGTTAGCTAGGACAATTAAGCAGGATGAAATACTACAGTGAAGTATGATACTGTTAATGTGGTTGTATATAACGATGTACCTGTATGGTAATGGCATGAGGTCGTCTTGTTAGTGATGACAACTAAGCAGGATAAATACTACAGTGAAGTGTGATACTTTCAGTGCGAGGTGTATATAATTATGTACCTGCAGTGTAATGGCTGGAGGTCGTACTTGTTAGCTAGAACGACTAAGCAAGATAAATACTACAGTGAAGTATGATACTTTAATGTGAGTTGTATATAACGATATACCTGCAGGGTAATGGATGGAGGCCGTATTGTTAGTGAGGACAACTAAGCAGGATGAATACTACAGTGAAGTATGATACTGTTAATGTGGTTGTATATAACGATGTACCTGTATGGTAATGGCATGAGGTCGTCTTGTTAGTGATGACAACTAAGCAGGATAAATACTACAGTGAAGTGTGATACTTTCAGTGCGAGGTGTATATAATTATGTACCTGCAGTGTAATGGCTGGAGGTCGTATTGTTAGCTAGAACGACTAAGCCAGATAAATACTACAGTGAAGTATGATACTGTTAATGTGAGTTGTATATAACGATATACCTGCAGGGTAATGCTGGAGGTCGTATTGTTAGCGAGAACGACTAAGCAGGATGAATACTACAGTGAAGTATGATACTGTTAATGTGAGTTGTATATAACGATGCACCTGCAAGGGTAATGGATGGATTCCGTATTGTTAGTGAGGACAACTAAGCAGGATGAATACTACAGTGAAGTATGATACTGTTAATGTGAGTTGTATATAACGATGTACCTGTATGGTAATGGCATGAGGTCGTATTGTTAGTGATGACAACTAAGCAGGATAAATACTACAGTGAAGTGTGATACTTTCAGTGCGAGGTGTATATAATTATGTACCTGCAGTGTAATGGCTGGAGGTCGTATTGTTAGCTAGAACGACTAAGCCAGATAAATACTACAGTGAAGTATGATACTGTTAATGTGAGTTGTATATAACGATATACCTGCAAGGGTAATGCTGGAGGTCGTATTGTTAGCGAGAACGACTAAGCAGGATGAATACTACAGTGAAGTATGATACTGTTAATGTGAGTTGTATATAACGATATACCTGCAGGGTAATGGATGGATTCCGTATTGTTAGTGAGAACAACTAAGCAGGATGAATACTACAGTGAAGTATGATACTGTTAATGTGAGTTGTATATAACGATATACCTGTATGGTAATGGCATGAGGTCGTATTGTTAATGATGACAACTAAGCAGGATAAATACTACAGTGAAGTGTGATACTTTCAGTGCGAGGTGTATATAATTATGTACCTGCAGTGTAATGGCTGGAGGTCGTATTGTTAGCTAGAACGACTAAGCCAGATAAATACTACAGTGAAGTATGATACTGTTAATGTGAGTTGTATATACCTGCAGGGTAATGGATGGAGGCCGTATTGTTAGTGAGGACAACTAAGCAGGATGAATACTACAGTGAAGTATGATACTGTTAATGTGGTTGTATATAACGATGTACCTGTATGGTAATGGCATGAGGTCGTCTTGTTAGTGATGACAACTAAGCAGGATAAATACTACAGTGAAGTGTGATACTTTCAGTGCGAGGTGTATATAATTATGTACCTGCAGTGTAATGGCTGGAGGTCGTATTGTTAGCTAGAACGACTAAGCCAGATAAATACTACAGTGAAGTATGATACTGTTAATGTGAGTTGTATATAACGATGCACCTGCAGGGTAATGGATGGAGGTCGTATTGTTAGTGAGGACAACTAAGCAGGATGAATACTACAGTGAAGTATGATACTGTTAATGTGGTTGTATATAACGATGTACCTGTATGGTAATGGCATGAGGTCGTCTTGTTAGTGATGGCAACTAAGCAGGATAAATACTACAGTGAAGTGTGATACTTTCAGTGCGAGGTGTATATAATTATGTACCTGCAGTGTAATGGCTGGAGGTCGTATTGTTAGCTAGAACGACTAAGCCAGATAAATACTACAGTGAAGTATGATACTGTTAATGTGAGTTGTATATAACGATGCACCTGCAGGGTAATGCTGGAGGTCGTATTGTTAGCTAGAACGACTAAGCAGGATAAATACTACAGTGAAGTATGATACTGTCAATGTGAGTTGTATATAACGATATATCTGCAGGGTAATGGCTGGAGGTCGTATTGTTAGCTAGAACGACTAAGCAGGATAAATACTACAGTGAAGTATGATACTGTTAATGTGAGCTGTATATAACGATGCACCTGCAGGGTAATGGCTGGAAGTCGTATTGTTAGCTAGAACGATTAAGCAGGATAAATACTACAGTGAAGTATGATACTGTTAATGTGAGTTGTATATAACTATCATGTACCTGCAGGGTAATGGCTGGAGGTCGTATTGTTAGCTAGAACGACTAAGCAGCTTTGGTCGGTCTAATCCGGGTTATAATAATCCTCCGCTGTAATCTAACGTATGTAACCTTCACTTTGACGTCTCAGTTAACTTACATCTAGGGGTTTGTTCCACAGATATGAACAGTCTAACAGTTAGTTTTTATTATAACTATAATTAGTTAATATATTACGTAGTTACTACGTATAACCTTAATTTATTAATTCAGCAAATTATTATTGAAGTATTTAACTATTGGTAAAGACTATTGTGTAAGTATTTTTTTTTCTTTTTGAGTTGGAGAAAAGTTAAATCTAATGTAAGACACATTACCGTCTATAGATTCCATATTAAATTTTATATTTCAAAGCTAATTTTTTACAATCAATTAATATGCATTTTTAATGATTAACATTTTTGAGATCTGTGGGTCACCATTATCGAATACATGCAAATATTTCCCAACATTCAGTAACGATTTAGATTGCATTGGTAGGTGGTTTAATAAAACAATATAGCTTAAATATACTTGGAACTAAGGAAAACGCGCACAAATAACGAACACATTTTCATACCTCCATTGGTAACTTTGTAACTTCCTGTTGGTAACTTTTAGCACCGTCAGTTTAGTAATTTTGAAATGTTCAATTTTAAAAGTGCTAAACAAGATAGTAGAGTAGTTTATTTATAATCTATTGTGTAATGGAATCTAATAATAAAAGCATTAGCTTAGTATTTACTATCAATATTATTTCAAGAAGTATAAATATAAAAACATTGATTTGAAACTTTTGTATTTTTTTTAGGTATGTTCAATCCACCAGTCACAGTGTACTCTGATTGCTGTAAAACGTATTGGTGAGTGATATTAAATTTTATGAAAAATAAGTACTTTTTTACCGTATTACCGTATTTACCTTCGCTACAGGTCTATACTAACGTGCTACTCTACGCTCTTAGGCGTTTGCCGTAGTCAACGAGTTAATCGATACAATATATGGAATTAAATAATTACCTCCTTCAGCCCCTTCTAAAGGATCATAAAATAAAATTATGCATATGTAAATTTATTTGTATATTTTGTAAACCTGTTCTTTAATTACTTTTTCATGATGTTCATTATCGACCACTCATTACGTCCTATTTCAAAACAATACATAAGCGTATTTCAGAATTTAAGTAACTGTTAAACAACTGTCGTTTTACATGTTACACAATCAGTATTACTGTTCATATTTTGAAAGACAAAACATTTCACTAATCGCCTAGCATCTTCTGTTGTGTTATATCAGAAAGTATTTATTAGGTTTTCAAGATGTTAATTATCGGCCACTCTACTTCGAAACTGTATTATAAGCTTATTTTATAGTTAATACAATTACTGAGTGGTATTGGTCGACAAAGTAATTTACCTTTATAATCAATGGATTATCTAATTTCAGAAACATAGCCATTAATACACATTAGTTAGATACACAACTAAATTATACATTGTAAAACCCAAGCTTCTATCTTTCAAGTGAGTTTTGTTATCACGCTTCGAGGGCGGATGTATCAGATAAAGTGTGGGTGGAGACGGCTGCAAGTGAGAGAGTGTATTGAATGTCTATAATAGAAGCAGCTGACGTCACATAGTAGCTGAAAAGGAAAACTTCCCAAGGAAATGGCTGGAACCCGAGAGCGAATAACTTATGTACACTTAAATGTTTTCCAATACATCGACATCTACCGTTTAGAAATAGAATATCCTCAGATACAGAATATATCGACACCGTCGAGAACATAAAGGGAGAGTTTTAAGTCTCTTGCTTCAGAAATATTTACCACATTTTGTATAGATTCAATATTTACCACTTTATTCAATCTTTGTTGTCTATTAAATATTATTCTTTCTTTGAAGTTTGTTAAGGAGTATTGTTTGTTATGACGATGGAAATATTGCTCCATTGGAAACAAGATTGGTTGTCTTATATTAAAGTATGCTTTTCCCAAACAGTTCTTGTTTTAGATAATGAAAATAATTACACAAGTCTCGAATATAGGCCAACGTATTTTGTGAAACACAATGTACATATCTATACTGTAATAATTAGACAATTCAGTTTGAATATAATTAATGGACAAAGTTTCTTTTACTTTCATTACAACAGTGTAAATGCACATGATAACCTGGTTATGAGAAATTTAACTCAGGTTATCAACTGCATTTACACTGTTGTAATTAAATTTGATAACCGAATTAACACAGATGACTCTTTGTGTGTTAATATGTGGCCATATAGTCAAGGGTAGTGGCAAAGGCTAGCAGTATGTATTTGTACGCCTCTCATATTTATAACTTTATATGTTTTTTTATTCATATAACTGTGTACCAAACACAATTCCCGTTGATCTGGTAAAATATAGAAACTGTAGCAATCACGTAAATAAGTTTGGAGAAGTGTGTGTGTGTGAAGCACCATTACAAAATCAGTTACAAATTACTTGCTTTGTTTAAGTAATGACGAAAATTATTAAGGACATATTCGTTCAATGTACTGGAATATATGCACTATTAATACAAACCATATAATATGTAATCTATGAGATAATCGTCTAACACGTTGTAATAAATGCTGTTAGAGATATTGTGTTTGGGATTGATACTGATATACACTTACTATTTCAGGTACTGTACTGGAAAATGGTTTGTGGTAAGAGTGTATTGGAAACCAGGACTAATGAAATCGGCCCTTTACCCTATAAATATATCCCAGACCAAACTATATCCCGGTACTTCACTATTCAGACTTTCATTCACCTACATTCCAAGTTACTGCTTGAACTGTACGGTGCTCATATATATTTATATATATATATATATATATATATATATATATATATATATATATATATATAATTGAAGTTGGACTCCATTTATTCATAAATAATCAATACATGCTACATTGCTATCCAAGATGATATGTAAATTTAAAAACCTGTCAAATAATAAAATTGTACTTGTACTCAATTGTAAAACCCAATTTTATTCAATTATTAACTCAAACTAAACCCAAAAAAAAACTTTCTCTGTAACTTAAGAATACACAACCATGAAGTTTCTTGGAATTACAGTTGAGTATTATTTGACTTGGGGATCTCGGATTTCTATGCCAATGAGTTAGCTTTGAAGGCACTGTAGCTTCAATGGGTAATGTACTTCACAAGGGCCTCATCCTTCAAGAACGAGAAGATGAAACGATAAATAACTTGTATGGCAATAGTAAACCATATGATCTCACAGCGGCATTAAACTCACTGTTGGTATGGCACATCCTGAATCGAGTGAACAAGTTATTTCTGTAATAAGAAGGATGAGACTCGTGGGAAGAACATTGTCTGCTGCGGCAACTGGGACGTGAAGATGTAACAAGCGCTGATATTGGTTGCCGATATCAGGAAGATGTTTCAGCAACCAATCAAATCGCAGCTCCGGGCCATCTATCAGCTAGCACGCTTCGCTTGCCTCGTCGACAAATTCACTTGCTCCAGACAATATATCTTGTATTTCTTTCTAGTACTTCTTATAAAGATTAGTTTTGTATAATTTTTACCATCAAGACATATTCTGTTATGTAAATATTTCTTATAATTTCAGTCTAACTATTCATAAGGCAAAAACTGTTGTTTTAAGTGTAATATGATATTAGAAACAAAATTGGTTCTTATTGTTAAGAAGCACTTAAAATACTACGTTATTAAGTAGTAATTCGGTATATAAAATCTAATTGAGAAATCACCACAGCAGAAAAGGAGCATGGTATCTTCTTTTTTTTTGTAGATTTGTTTATTTAAATCTTGAATGATTTAAAAGGATTTCATAATTGTTAAATATACTCTTTATCGTTATGTTACGGCAAACTTAAATATGGCATTTTGTAAACCATTGTATGTTTGTATGTTTTACAAATATGTACAGATAGAGAGACACAACACTGAACATTCGACGTGCCGCAAGTTTCTGAATCAAGTTATCTTAATATTAATGAATACTATCACAGTAAAAACGGAAAAAAGAAGATTTATATGTGCTTCTCTCAATGCAACATTAATTGTGCAATCTTCATAAACATAAACCGGATGATTACTAACTATATTCTGTCAAAGCCAACCAAAGAAATGACACCCAACGTAAATAAATGTCTTTTGGTTACGCAATATTTTACTTCGGTTTCAACTTTGTAATATTGCATGGCTTATTTCCATTCAGGAGTTGGCATTTCCTTTGCATATTCAAAAAACTGATAGTGTTTTTAACAAATTACTGATACATTTTTTTGAAATCGTTAATTATTTTGATTTCAGACGAAAACTTTACAACACAAGCTAAAGAAAAATAACACTTAGAAATTAAATCCTTTTTAATACCTCTTGTACGAAAATAGTTTTTTTATTGTTTCAATAAAGATAACATTTTCTTAAATGTAATGTGGGAATAAGGTGTTTTGTTTTTGCTATTTTTATTTCAGTGATATTTTACATAATGTCACCACTTTGAAACAAGTGGAAGAATTGTATGTTATAACTTTAAGTTAGTTTCTGTTAAGGCTACCCTAAAATTATCACTACAAAGATTCTAATAGATTATCTAGGATAAGTTTAACTAATACAAACTACGTTATTAATTTAAAATTGCTTATTTTAACTCAAAAAAACACACCGAGTTGAAAGTTATAGCACTTTGCTCGTACCGCTTAAGTTTCATACACATAACACGTTAATTACGTTTATCTCAGAAAAAGTAAGAGGTCAAAGATAGGATCCCAGAGAAACGCCCAAGAAAGCTCACCATTGCCAACAATCAATCAATTATCCGAGTCCCCACAGCCGGGGACAGAGATGTCTCACAGTCGCAGCATCTCCCTCTCCGTCCAATCTCTCACTACTCGGACTCGCTACTCGCTAGTCGCTAGTCGCTGCGCTCTCCCCGCCTCGACTGACGGCTGATTGCATCTTTACAGCTGATCCCATCTCCGTCCACGCCTGCTTTTAATTAACGTCAGACGTGAAAGGGATGTCAGTTTAATTATTCTTCACTTTTTTGAAGCCTCTTTGACTACTTCCCCGCGCCTTTTGACGGTGTAGGCGCTTTGGTAATTACGGGGAAAGGAGATAATTACGAAACAGTAAGTTTGTCTACAACCGTTACTTATTCGATTGTAATCTTTGTTCTATTTTGGGAATTTGTATTCGTATTTCTAGATTGACCGAATCGTTTATGTTCATGAATCTTATAGTGTAATTAATGTTTAAATGAATTCTCAGATTATGAACTGAAATCATCTATACAAATATGACCTTAGATGACCTTAAATCCAATTAAGGTATTCTAAATTAATCAAGCAATATAGAGGTCTTTGAAATTTCTTTGAATCCTCAACTAATGTGCGAGTATGTAAAGTTTGTACATCTTTCCGGTAACAAAGAATTTTAATGTCGTTCAATTTTTTTCTCTCTGTCATAAACCAATCATAATGAGAAATTTACGAATAATATAATAATGACAAGTCATGAACTGTTGCGTTCGATTCTGTTAGTCTCATCTAACCTGTAACCCGGCAAAAGAATTTATTGAAATGAAGCGTGTCGTCATCTGTTTCAAACTTTCCCTAACATGGATCTATCAAGGTAAAATGTTAATTTTCAGAACAGACTAATAACGTGGTTCAGAACTGAACTACAATTACGAGATTAGCCCTATGCTAAGAAAGGTACTTGTATGTGTTAAAGTTAACCGTTGCCGAGACTTAATTGAGTCTTCATGTGTGGTGGCATTGAGGCAAGAAGTTGACGGTAATATTATTTAGGAATTTAAACAACACACTTATATTACGACAGTTGAATTATTTTCAACCCAGCCTCTGTGAGGAGTGTATAGCGTCCTCGAGAATATTACAATCGTATTGTTCTAAATGTGTCTCTCCAGAATGGAGGTGTGAGTAGACCTCGGCCGCGTCCAAACACCTCGTAATGAGATGATAGAGTGTGAAGTATGAAAGCAGAGGAGAGTGAGAGTGAGAGACCGGTGCGAGGCGGGGCCCACGTCAATCATAGGTGGCCCATTGTTTCGAATCACTTAAATCAGAGTGTCCCGCCCAGGAAGTGAGTAAGGTAGACTTCTCGCATGGCAGCTTCGGCCACTGAGTCTCTTTGTCTCGGGGTCTATCCACATAACAGTTATTGGCCCAATTGGATACCAAATTTTGCAATAGGCCTACCTGAACACACATTATTTATTCACTTTAACTTTATGCTTCAAACTCAAAACACAGGCAGCACAACACTTTCACATATGATATGATAAAATATAACAATTATTAATACAGATACTTAACCTTCGATAATATAAATATTTCTGAGATCACGTTTTGTCAGAAAAATCAGAGTTATTAGTATTCAAAACGTACCTAGAGTTAAACCGCAACGTTAAACCATCCATGTAGTGGAGGATTAGGCAGGCTCTGAAAGCTCGAGTTAACCACACAATCACGCTCGGTTACCGAAGAGCTTACTCAGTTGATTTAGTTCCCATGTTTGGATGTTAGTTTTGCACGAGCCTTTTACCGGAACAATTCCAACATTAAATAATATGTAGTGCAATAAATAATTCTTCCAAAAGGACATAATTTTTCAGCTGTGAAGACAATAGGGTCGAATCTTATTTTTTTTCACAACCAGCTGTTACCCACGGCTTTGTTTGCAGTGTTCATCATAGTGTACTCTTATTGATTGGACATCGTATTTTATTATGTAATATTGACCAAACATGGTTTAGACAGATATTTAAGATGGAAGTCATCAAAATTTCCATATCTGCATCCGATGACTTTTCCTCATACCAGGTCAAGAATCCCGAAACCTCCGGTAGGCCTAGTAACGTCATCGGGAAACCTTTTATGATAGAAGGTTTCAAAGCCATCATAGAGTCTGTAAACTAATTGTCATAGGTCGAGACTGCGTTCCATCACGTCTCTACGTACCACTTCTTGGGCGACCATCTATCACTCTGAAGTCAGGTTTATTTTTGGAAGGATCTCTTTCACTCTTATACACGAGACCTGGAACCTCCGAGTGCTATTACCTGAGTGGTAGGACAGTTACTAAACATTCCTGTTGGTAATGGGAAGACCGTTTCGTTTCCAGGCTCATACATGCCTCAGACGGCAGCAAGTACCTAGCGTGTAAGAGAGCTTGTGTAAGTAATATAACAATCTACATATGTATTCCCACAATTGGTTTCTCCAGTGGTCGGTTTCATGACTATCATTCAAAGTTTTTAACATAATTACAGTTCTAAGGTATTCGACCTCACCATGGAGAGCCGTTTTCATATGTTAACTGAAGATGACTCTTCACAGGGATGAAAAAATATCTCAAGATTTAAATTATGGTAGTAATAATTCGGAGTGGTTTGAATTTTTTTATGGACAATGGATAATTGTCACTTGTGTATATATTTTAAATTAAAGATGCTATTAAATAAAATATTTAAATATGTTTAAATCTACCATATTTTATTGTTAAATACAATAAGTATCACAGTTAAGATTAGTACAACAAAACTCTCTGTAAGAGGCAATGAACTTTTTAGCTTTATGTTAAGGACTACTGTAATCTAGTACCGCTGCTTGAATAAACTATGGCCATGGACATTCATTAACGATAACACTTGATATTTCTTTTATGAGTATTTTATTACTATTACGCAGATTAAGTATCGCAAAATACCATGTTCTACTAGGTCTCTCCAAGTAGCTACCAAAAATATATTAAATTATATTACAATTAAGCTTATAAAAAGATATAAGTATAAAGATAGTTTTTATCATTATCGTAAGTCGCTTGAACTACTTAAGATACACTACCGTGATGACTAGCAGGGTAAGTATAGCGTCAGTAGTTAGAGCAGACCCAAGTCTGTTGACTCACCAATATTAGCGGTCGCTTCAGCCAACAACTGGTCTGGGCTGGTAGTTAAATATCTGCCGGCTTTTGGCTTCTGCGGCTTCACAAAAGCCTAACCACAGTCAGGCTGCAGAAAAACGCATTCGCGCGTCGATTTAGTTTCAACTTTGAAGTGTGTTACCAGTCCACTCTCTGTTCTCTGTCGGAACTGCGACAGGATCAACTCTCAGCCTTTATTTATTAAGCTCTTCACATATATTACCCTTCCTTTTCCAATCGCATTTATGTTTTTTTTTCATGAATAGTCCTGGAGTTAATATAGTATAATAACGAGTATACAAAAATAGAAAAGTGGTTACAGGCAAAGAATAAATTCTGGAATATTATCCTTAAGGTTAACAGATGTAGTGACACATTTTAACGTATCAAATTCCGGTTTTTAACTATGATTTATTTTATACGTCAACATATATTTCATAGAACAATATAAAAATACTTTTAAAAGGACCAGGATACATATTAATCACACTTTAGAGATAAAGGTCTTGCAAAACCGTACAACGCATTATAATAAATATTTGTGTAAGATGGAGCAAGTGTAGTTCGTGATTTATCCTTATGAATAAAAACCTTCTAATACCTTGTCTGAATGAACAAATATTTTGTTACTCCACGAAGAGTTGTTGACATTTTAAATAGTTATAATGAATCGTCTTAAAACAAGTTTTAAGAGAAAATAGCTGAAGATAAGGTTTGGGAGTTTAAACCGTAAGTGTATGAAAAATGTTATGTAATAATCTTTTGAATGTATTTTTGCCCGACGACTAGTAAAACGTATAGTGCAGTTAGTGTTGTTGTTGGACAAAAATATGGTGCTATTACTTTTGTTATTTTTGGAGAAATATATGGTAAACATTGTTGCTGTTTGACAAAGACATGGAACAGTTAGACCTAGTGTTGTTGTCGGACAAAACCTTTAATAGCCGTCTGTATAAAATGAAAACTCGTGAACTGCTGAGACCTTTGCTTCTTCCAAGTGTTAAATGGCAGGATGGTATGTACTCTTATCCCCATAATCTCGCCGGGAGCAAATGGACCGCAAGGTTCCGGCCACTCTGTGACGGGCCGCCAGCTGTTTCTGTCTCGCCTCTCTCCGGTCTCCGGCCAGCCAGTCAGTCACCGCGGCCCAGTCGCACCGTGCGTATCGCGGTCGCGTGTGTGGCCTCGTAGTCGGTAAGATCTCTCCCACCAGTGTGTTTTATATGTGAATGCTAATTTTCTAAAATAACCCGTTTTTGGCTTACAGTTGTGTTAAATTTTACTAATTTGCTGTCGTGTGTGATTTGGTGATGTGTATATACTTCACCTGCAGTTCATTCGCTTAGTACTGGATGATCATTTATATAGGTAAGTCTAATTCTATCTTAAATTTCTACACATTTTGTTCAATTCATTTTATTCAAAAATATCCTAATCATCACAATAGTACGGGTACTTAAATATTTAACTTTTATATTCAAAGCTTTTTAAAAAAATAAGTGATGGCCACATAAAGTGATAGATAGATGAGCTCTTTACTTTGTATTATAAAGCTTAATGAGGAAACGTTTGCTTGACGTTTTGGGTGACAACTCTGAAGATGGATGTTCATCGTCAGAAATAAGTGTAATATTATACCAAAATGATAAACATACGGTAGTATTACACATAATATGATATACTCTGTATTTAAGAAACTGTAATGTGTTAAAACAAATAAATGGCAACGGTTTTACCTCTCAATGTAATTCAAAACTCACATTATTTTTAAGCCTGTAGCTTTTTGAGAAATTTAAATATTTAGGGATAATACGGAGCAAAATGTATACAAAAATTCTTAAATATATCGCTTTGCATATTTTTTTATTCCGTATATGACGTAAGATAATGTTACATAAAAAAACTGAAACAAACAATAAATTGGGAATAATTTCGTCAAGACCATGGTGTGAATGTAATATAAAGGCGTTTGATATTATTTACTTCTAAGTAAGATATACCGCTGGTCTGACACTCGACGCGAAATATATACCGCAAAGGACGCAACAGCAGCACAGCCTAATGTGCTTAGTCTAATAGGCTTACACAAGAGGTGCAGTGTCAGCGGTACTCCTATGTACCCCATCGGTGAGGGGGAGGCGACTGGAGAATATATGGGTTATTTCCGCCAAACTCGAACTCTGATAAAGCTATATTATCCTAATTTCTTCTGTGTTTAATCAACATGTATATTTTGTCTCATTCTATCTTTAAACTCTTTTAAATGATATATTTTCTTTGTTTACTATGGCCCAACCCTAAGTTAGGTGGAGAAGTTCTAAGAAAGTTGCGTGGGTATATATGGCAAGAAGGTCGGTTTTGTCGCGAACAGCTGTGTACAATATGTCACTCTTCTATGGTATTATAATTAAGCAGAAACAATATCAGACTGAATATTAAATTATACTAGCTGTTACCCACGGCTTCGCACGCAATCTTTAGAAGCAAAGTCCTTATATTACTTAGTAAAAGCAATTATGATATATATAATGGGAGTCCTATAAAAATTTTTAAATGTAAGTAGGCATACATCAGGTAGATATTATTTAAGTTCATGGCAAATAGTATCAGAGTTTAAATTAATTATTATATCATGTTTGGCATGTGTAGGAGCATTTCTGGTTCTAACTGATTATATACATAACGTCACAGCTGAATCTGCATTGTTATCCCGATCAAGAAAACACAAATCTTGGATCACACAGGTCTTGGAAACTTATTTCGGGCAAAAATCATATATTTCCAGTCCTTGTCATATCTTTCAGGTCTAAGATATTTCCAATACCATAGTAGAGTTTGCCTTGTTGTTCTGACGCAGAAAAAAAAATATATACTTACGTAGGATCGAGATGCCTACTTCGGTTAAAAAGTGCCTACTTAAGACCGTTTGAATTCCCTTACCTACTATGTCACAGTTTAGCTTGCCATATTGCCTCGATCAAAATACTATATACGTTTGATTATCTAGTTCTCTGAAGTCTATTTTGGTCAAAATCTTGTTGACTTAGTTGAGTTTGCCTTGTCCTGATGAAGAAAATACACACATAAGTAGGACTGAAAAGCCTATTACGACCTACGGAGAAGTCCTACCTACTTCTTATGTACTTTCGGTATAAGAGGAAAATCCTTGTTAAGGTTATGCAAAATTCCAAAATAATCGTTATTAAAGTTTTGCGTTACACTCGATTTTTGGACTGTAGCCAGAGAAAGAATGAATCGTTGAGGCATGTTAGTATTCATTTCTCTGTTTTTTCCATAAGCCATTGTTAAAATGTAATATCATAATGTCAAGGAAACCTACCAGTTTAAAGTAACTTATGTGAAAACATTCATTACTTTGTTCATTAAGGTTAGTTATATAACAGTATTTAATGCATTAGATGAATTTAATTTGTCACTGGTGCAATCTGGAGTAAAATTTATAGATTAATGTTTTATTTACTATCTGCATTACACTAACGATCAAGCACTGTTTACTTATTATTGATAAAATTTATATGTAAACAGATGTTTCAGAAAGTTTGTCGAACTATAGCTGTCAACAGCTGTTTAGTGCCAGTTTAATTTGAATTATGAAACGTAAAAACTACAATAAATTTCTGAATTCCAAAATATTCCAGGTAACTTTTTTTTAACTTTTTCTCTATAAAAACCTTCCTCGGATTTCAATGGACATTTTACAAAAAGAATTAACCGAATTGGTCCAGCCGTTCTCGAGATTTGCGCTTACCAACACATTTTGTGATTCATTTTTATTTATAAGATATTTGCATTGGTTAGTATGGCCCAACTATAAGATCGGTGGAGAGGTTCTAAGAAAGTTACGTGGGTCCCGCTGTAGACGTGGCGAGAAGGTCGGATTTGGCGTGAACAGTTGTGTACAATAAATATGTCACTCTTCTATGGCGTTATTAATGCTCACTAGCAAAACATTTTTTATAGACGTATACTTAAATATTTTTAGAACCATTTTATTTTTGTTTTGTCACATATAATACGTATATCGTAAAAGTTAATCTTTAATTTACATTTAGGATTGCGGATTGCATATTATGTTTAATATTTTACATTGTTTTTAGTTCAGAAATTGTATTGACATTATTACTAGAATCCGATTCGGTGATAATTCCCAGAAAACTTGCTACCATCTACGATTATAGACTGTAGGTATATGTGCTACTTAGTGATGCTATTTATTACACAGCAATGAAGACAAACCCGCAGGGTCTTTACGAGAGGTAATAAGAGCATTTGAATCCTATTTTCAGATGTAAGACCAGAAAACATGAGACTTTTCAGAATATTTGTAAGAGAATTGTGCAAGTTTTATGACAACTCAAACAATAAAGTAAAATTGTAACTAAATATCATCAGAGCCTCTCGTGATTAATGAGTCGACTTATCTCCGAGTATTTGTTTATGACGTTAGATATCTTGAGCAAGCAATGGTTTGTCAATTACAGTTGATTCATAGCAATCTATGTTATCTGTTATAGTCTCTAAACATAGACGAAGTACATGGATCCAATAAGAAAAGGTAATTAGGTTAAGATCTTAATTAAAAAGTCATTGAGTACTTCTCAGTAATATTTGGTTACATTTTTTATTCCAATGTTTCATATTTTATTTATTTTATTCAATACTTATTAATGCAGGATACATTTTATTCAATTGCATCGCATGCTTGTAAATTTTAAATACATTTTATAACTCACTGTTTTATTTAATTAAATAATATTGCCACATATGAGTTTGTCTTAATTAAGTGCTATTTTCGTTTCACGTATTGTACGTTAAAGGAGCATATATTCAATGTGATTCATAGTTGGCAATTAATAACAAAACTAAACATTTATATTATAAAGTACGTTGGTAAACTTATGGTGTCCTCTAAAATATGTACCCGCAAATACCTAGTCATTGTAACCGTAGGGACTCAACAAGCCCGTATAATGATAATGAGATTAACATAACAGGCTTACCCGCTACGGATACGACACTGTTGCTTTACACTTGTCAATCACCATCAACACCGATCTCATGTAATTGCATCCTTCGAGCTGAGATTGTACAAGGATGATCCTGTACTCACTTATAATACGTCGTGGTAGCCATAGGAGTGCAACAAGCCCCGTGTAATGATAATGAGATTAACATAACAGGCTTACCCGCTACGGATACGACACTGTTGCTTTACACTTGTCAATCACCATCAACACCGATCTCATGTAATTGCATCCTTCGAGCTGAGATTGTACAAGGATGATCCTGTACTCACTTATAATACGTCGTGGTAGCCATAGGAGTGCAACAAGCCCCGTGTAATGATAATGAGATTAACATAACAGGCTTACCCGCTACGGATACGACACTGTTGCTTTACACTTGTCAATCGCCATGAATAATGATCATTATGGTTGAATTTGAACTAAAACATTCGATTCACCTTTTCTAAAATTATTAATCAAGGAAGATGGCACAAAGCAGCACCAACCATTCATTATGTAAACCTACTGAGTAACTGTTTTAAAGTATTAAATTTGTAATTAACGGGGATACATGTCATACATCAAGTTATTTATCTTTCTCGTAAAATTCGTTTTCTGCCATGGCAACCAAATACATCACCGAATATAACTCTAATATATTTTCTGCTTTTACACGTAAACTGACAAAAATATAATATAACTTACTTCACTGGTTTTATTTTTGAATCTTAAATTTGATCTGATAATTTACATGGTATATTATTAAGGTCTATAAGTCACTAGTATCAAAATACCAACTATTCTAGGGTACAGGTCAAAAACATAGTGAGATATTTATATAAATTTTTAGAAGATGGTGATATCTCCACAATTGCAGTTCCTCATATATAATTTTAGGATTTAAATATATATTTACCGGGACCATAATGAGCAAATTACTTCGTACATGAGATAAAAGCTAGGCAAAAGAAAGTGGTCATCTAGTAACAATACCTTGTAGTTTCCCGAGATACATTTGCTTCAAAGTTACAGAGGTTACAACAAAATTATTAATAAAGTATTCAACTAATTAAAATGCAAGCTCATTAGTCTTATAAGCATTTACCAAATGTAGTAAGTTATTCGTCTAGCACGAAATTATTATTTGATGCGGAATATGTTTATCTATGAATCTCCAGATTGGCTCGATTGAATTTGGCCATAATCTTATTCTTGGTTTTAACTAAGACAGTAATTAATGTAGGAGGAACGGGAAACTTCATTTAAGGTGTCGACAAAAGTCTTTGAGAAGTATTAGTATACACCCAGTAAAACCTTTTCGGACATTTTAATAGTTTCTTGCACGAATATTCTAGCATTGGGATCAAATCATTTATATTGAATGGTGTGCGAGACATGTAGCTTATTTGTAATGTTTAATTCTACTTTATAATCATTGCAGTATATATTTATTTCATCAAGAAGATTAATTCGCTTCATAGTTATTTTAGGTGGTCCATTGTTATTAAAGTCTTATTCGATCTTTCATAGTTTACTTCTGTTTTTCATGGATGAAAAATAATACTTTCAGTTTCAGTAGAGACTTGCCTACAATGACACGACACTTTATGAGACAAGGGTCCCTAGAGTTTTTGTGCGAAGGGCGAATAGAAGGGTCCGGTTATATGGACAGATTAGTAACACGTGTTAGAGGAATGTTTCTTTTTTCACTTGCCAGACACCTACGATATTTCACTAGTTCACTATTTTTATTAACTGATCAATATCCTCGTGATTGATCTAGTTCATAAGTAACTTTATAGAGCTAATTTCACTTTCAGCGATTTTCGCCAAACCGCTATAATAGCCTACGTATGTTATACTTCAACTGTGGATTCGTGTCAATTTTAAAAAGTAACTAAGATTATATATATATATATATATATATATATATTACAAAAAATTTTAATTTTTAATACGTTTAAAATAATAAATTGAGATTAAAAATTTAAAACCTTGTGGGAACAAGTTGCTGTCACTGCGTTTCATTAAGCGGAGTTTCATCTCTCAGCAAGATGTTTCTAAACTCATACGTAACTTGCCAGGGATATTCTGGTGTTCCAAAAGTACAATACCAAATCCGCAAGCGCTTTCTTTTATAGTCCAAACTCAAACCACACTAATCACTCAGCCTATAAGCCTTCCACTAAGAAGGGGCTGGCATCATCATTTAAATTTAAACTTTTTTTCCGTTTTGGAAATTAGCAGCAATAATCAAAGTAATCCCAAAATGCAAATATTTTGCACTTCAGAACTAATTCGACTTTTGTAAAATTCAGTATATATTATTAATTAGTTTGGTATTCGGAAACTGTAGCCCAATGAATGCATTGGCACATTCATTCATGTTCAAGATTAGTCTTAAAGTAGGCTTAAAACTTAAAAATTTCTTTTAGTACGTATACACTCTCCAGAAGTTTACGAGGGTTCAGAAATATCTTATGTAATGGCCACTACGATGACGAGAAGGGACGCCCTCTCACGTACTATTGGGCAACACCCGTACTCTAGCCTACTATTGTGGAGTGTGGCACGCTGGCCCTGTCTCGTACGACTGGACCACAACTACATCTCTATTGTTTCTTTACACTTCACATTACATCATTGTTATGTCTAGTACATAGAGATTTGCCTTAGCATAATAAATTTAAATGCATATTAAATTAAATATTTTAGTTGAATTATCAAAGTAATTAGTAACTGCATTTTCATAGTTCAGCGTAATTCCAAGAAATCACAGTTTCTGTTGTTGAAGTGAGCTCTGAGTAACGTTGATGTAGTTTTAACTCAACGAACGTTGATGACGAATTCTCAAGTACAATGTGTGTACAGGTTCAAACTGCTATTATTGTATTTTTGTAAGATACTTACGTGTCTAAGTGGATTATGTTTTATCTATGATAGTATTATCACTAGTTTTCTGTGGCAGCTGTACCAGTTTCTCTAAATGGAACGTGATGACCACTAGAATTTTGGTAGCGTTTGAGAGTAGATGGTCAGACCAACCTTCCCGCGTCTGGGAACTGAGTGGATTGAAAGAGGCCAATATTTATAAACTAATACTCTACGTAACATTAATTTCGTTTTCTACATTAACACTTCCCTAATTAATTATTTCTTTTATATTCTTACAAATTGCCGCTCCACACAAATAAAATCTACTATTATCAATTGTTTGAACTGTATACGACGGTACAAGTGACATCGTTTCTATAGCACATTGCAGGCCGACTGATACTTGTGAAATGGCCCTGCTGGAGATCACATGTTCAGGACGGATTAAGGCCATGAAGTGTTGAAATCGGTCTTCTTCTTATGCAACCTGGAATCTAAAATACCTCTTGGATGACATTCTTATAAAGGGCCGTTCGTGTAAAGTTCAAGATGATGAAGGATATAATCTGGTGTTACTAAAATTTTGGTGATTAATAATTGGAGTGGTGTCCAGTGGACTTTATGTGCAGCTTAATCAGGAATTTCCCTTATTCGGTTACCATATAAGATTGCGAGACTGTTGAGCTTAGGAACAAAGCTACATCTCACTCATCTCTTACATTGATCCCATCATAATTCTTATTCGTCTTTTACTGGAAAAGTTACAGTATAATCAAGATAAATTATTGAGTATCTTAACGTTATACATTCTAAGTCGATTCTCTATGATTACGTTAGTAATTTTGTTCTACGCAAGCAGACACTTCTTCATGTGGTTCACTTTTATTTTTAGCAATACAAATTTTGGCAAATGATTTATGTCTCTTTAGTCGTTATCCACTTCGAGTGCCCTGCTGTCGACTCATAAGGGAACTGAGGTTACAAAACTTGAGGTAGACACAGATTTGGAGAAAAAGAATACTTTCTCGGGTAGTCTCGAAGTGTTCACAGGTATTTAGTGTTGAGGTGGGAAGAGAATTCGCCTTTTTGGTCAATCAACATGGAATGACACAGATTTGTTGCTTCTAAATGGAATTCTGGAAATTTCTACTCGTATTAAATCGACAGAACATATAGGACTAGGAATTTTGTGGTATGGCCTTCGTATGACATAAGTACTCTTTTCTCTATTTCTGTCTATATGAGACATCAATATTAGATGTGCTGGCCATCAAATATTTGGAATGTTGTTTATGGATTTTTATCTTTACGAAAAGTGACAATAAAATGTTAAGTATCACTTTTTGACTTATCGTCATTATCAACCTTTTGAAGACTAAATTATATTGACAAAAAAGTTATGTGATTGGTTTGGGCTCCAAGCAGGTAATCGGATATCTCATTTTTACAGAGCTTTGTTGGTTGGCTGTTACTGTGGATAGTTCGGTGAGATTTAGGATGAAATTACTTAAAATAATCGGATCGGAGTCCCACTATGATAAAATTACATTATTTGACTTCATATACTGATGTGTAACTTTGGACATGCTTGAAAAAATAACCTCAAAACAAAGCCTAAAATTGGTATTACAGTTATACCGAGACCAAAAGCAGAACATTTCGTGACATCAGCAACAACAGACATAAAATCTGCACAAGTTGTTTTTGCACATTGTACTACTACTCATCGCACAAAGGCTTGCCCGTGAACAAGAGCACAGTGTCTGGCAGACAGTCGGCGCAATCAGCCCCTGTATAATGTGCAAACAATACCTTCAATTAGCAAACCTCCCCCCCACTCACCTCCCCACAAACACACGTCCATCCTACTTTCTCCCTCTATCTTTGTTTTTGTGGTCCGTATTAAAATATCTCTTCATTTTGCCTTCTGGTGTAGCAATAGGAAGCAGCTTATAAAAATTTCATTATTAGAACTAAAAGTTTCTAAAAGGAAACTCTACTCTACTGAGCGATGATACAGCTTGTGTTAGACAATTACAACAAACCTCAAAACTCTTAAAACCAATTGAATTTCTGACCACTACCACTAGTACCCCTTTATGTTGCATTTGTTTAGGAGCCGATAGTATATTAAATTGTTGTGATAGAAGGGAACCTTTTTTAAAATAGTATAAACTAATTAACGGGTCAGCTAACACCAACAACATACTAGACTAATTGAATATTTACCAAAGAACTTCCTGAACAAATTTAATTCATATTTTTTTATATATTATAGGTGTTTGATATGTTCGTTACTTATTTTAATCCAACAATGAATTTTGCAAGTTTAAGAGAACAAATTCGATTATTCAAGCTTGCATGGTCAATCATTAGATATCGGGACTCTTTATCTAATTAGTTTTAATAATCGGATTATATCAACATTTTATGTCATTATTAAGCATTAATTCATTTAGAATAAAAACCATTTTTAGAAATAACAACTAAACTGTGGATAGTAAAGAGATACATTGATTACCAAACAGCAATAATATGGTGAATAATCGTCACCAATCTGCAGATTTATGCTTTAGTTACGTTAGCTGTTTAATATATTTTAAAACTGTGACACGTATACATAGGTTATGAATGGAAAACATTACCTCTAAGATGATGTAATTCTGTTTGTAAATGGTCTAAGATGTTTTAATTTAAAAAAAAAACAGTAAATCTTCTCTCGTAAAGTTTAATAGTTTAATAGTTTAAAATTTTAAAATATACCCCTTAAACGTTTAGTTGTTAGCAATGCTAGCATGTCGAATACATTTAGATGTTATTACCTCAGATAATCCTTGCTTTAGTTCACATATATCCTATTTATAAATATGATAGCATTTGTAATGTATATTTGATACCTTTTAGTAACATTATTATTCATTTCAGTTTTCTGTTGGCTCATTTACAAGGCAGACAAGGAGGGTAACCACAAGTTCTGTTCGAACTCAGGAACTGACACTGGTAGCTACGAATTATGCAACCGAAACCACATAATGACACGTGTTCTGCCACAACCGTTCCTTAGTTCTGATCAGATCCACTCTGTTCGACTTTCACTCGTTTGCGAAATGTAATCATTGACCAAGAAATCCGATAATTTTATATTATATTATTGCTCTTTACATATGCTTCCTTTAATATTTTAATAATTTTACGCGATCTGCAACAACTGGTCAAATGTATGTCGTGAACTGGTATCCGCGAAAATTTAATTACAAAGGCACTGCTTCACTATGAAATTAGAGAAAGAGCCCAAAAAAACACTCCTCAAATGACACATCGGTTTTCATTATGTGGCTTACAGACACAACCAATGAAGCAGGCATTAACCCTTAGAACAAGAAGCAACAACAGCAACAGATAGGCTCGACAAGATTCCTCTCACGACTGCCTCGAGTGAATAACGGCTCGGTAAGATGGATTACCGGTAACATCCTCGTGCGATTAAGGAGTCCATTAAAGTCGCCCCTGAAGAAGCCCCGCACACCACACCGCGACACGACTTCTGGGAGGTTTTTTGACGCGGTGTTTTTGTCGCCGTCGTGAAGTGACAACCGTGTCTCCTCCCCGACAATCCCGCAGACGACGCGCCGCGCCGCCCAGTCGCCCGCCTGTCATCCTGTCGAATTAGCTCCTTCGTTTTTACATCGTCAACTTATCATCGTCTGGTTCACTGTCTTGCTGAAAACTCAAAGTGCGGTATAAGCAGTTGGCATGTTCCCCAGACCAAATTAATTGCTGTTCTGATTTTATTAATCGATGCTCAACAAACCTCTGGTGTTGCGGCTGACATATCTTCTTTTTACTACTACACTTAGCTTTTACCGTATAGCACCTTTGATTAGTAACATTTATCATTGCGTCGGGTGGGTTTAAAAGGTAAGTTTGTAAATTATAGTTAAGGATAACACATATCCTTTTACCGAAGAAAAATTAATTTCTCACACGTATTAGTATATAAATTAAAATTATGATTTTAACCCTAGAACTGGCAATGGTGTCACTCTGTACTGGTGGCTCTATTTTAACAGCCTCGCAGACGTTTCTTATAATGTATCACATTTCATAACTCTTAGTCCAAATATAAACTATTATATGTCAATGTATTCACAAATATATGGAGAGCATTATAATAACAATATCTTATTGTTTCCATGGAAACATATTTTTATTTTTTTACAAAATGTAAGAAAAATGTTTTTTGGAAATTGTTTTTGTAAATATTCCGTTGTATAACTGCTTAGCAATAAGCTTTACATCAAAACCGTAAATGTATAACTTATTCAAAATTTTGTCCTGATTCCAAAAATATATAATTACTAGCGGACCCGGCGCGCTTCGCTGCGCATTTCAATAAGTTTCCCGCGGCTTCGCACGCAATTTCCCGTTGAAAACAGTACACTATATTCACTTATTCATTTTCTATCACATTCTAAACATTGCTGAGATAATTGATAGTCGTTCCTTCGTGAGCTTCTTGGGCGCATTATGAAGGTATGTACCACATTCCTGATACTTCTGTCAAAAAAAAACAACTAAGGTTGATTTTATAAGATTCTTTATATTTGTAGCCAACGTAAGATAGTAATTATGATATCTGCATTGCTCTTCTGATCAAGCATGAGCATGGTTTATATTAAATAAATATTGCAGTTAAAGGTGAATTTTTACGTCAAATTTGAATTGTATTATCTGGATAGTAAAGTCTATGTTTAACAGTGATTGCAGAAACAGTTTAAACAAAATTTGTCGTTTCTCTTAAGCTTACTCTATGCTTTAAAACTATAAGTGTAGTAATTAAATTATATATAAATATATTTTTTGTCGCATTATATATGTTTACAAAGAACAGCTGATTAAAAATTTGAAAAGACTCTTTCACTTAATAACATATGTTTGCTGCAATGCATTTCTTACGGGTATTTCTGTAACCAGTGGGGCGGAATCCTGAATCGGGAAAGGGATAAAAAGTATCCTATAACCTTCTACAGATCAAGACGAACAAATTAAAAAAAAAATTAGGCGAATCCGTCCAGCCGTTTGTGAGTGATGCTGTTACACACGAACAGTTTCATTTTTATATAATAAGACTAGCGGACCCGGCGCGCTTCGCTGCGCATTTCAATAAGTTTCCCGCGGCTTCGCACGCAATTTCCCGTTGAAAACAGTACACTATATTCACTTATTCATTTTCTATCACATTCTAAACATTGCTGAGATAATTGATAGTCGTTCCTTCGTGAGCTTCTTGGGCGCATTATGAAGGTATGTACCACATTCCTGATACTTCTGTCAAAAAAAAACAACTAAGGTTGATTTTATAACATTCTTTATATTTGTAGCCAACGTAAGATAGTAATTATGATATTTGCATTGCTCTTCTGATCAAGCATGAGCATGGTTTATATTAAATAAATATTGCAGTTAAAGGTGAATTTTTACGTCAAATTTGAATTGTATTATCTGGATAGTAAAGTCTATGTTTAACAGTGATTGCAGAAACAGTTTAAACAAAATTTGTCGTTTCTCTTAAGCTTACTCTATGCTTTAAAAACTATAAGTGTAGTAATTAAATTATATATAAATATATTTTTTGTCGCATTATATATGTTTACAAAGAACAGCTGATTAAAAATTTGAAAAGACTCTTTCACTTAATAACATATGTTTGCTGCAATGCATTTCTTACGGGTATTTCTGTAACCAGTGGGGCGGAATCCTGAATCGGGAAAGGGATAAAAAGTATCCTATAACCTTCTACAGATCAAGACGAACAAATTAAAAAAAAAAATTAGGCGAATCCGTCCAGCCGTTTGTGAGTGATGCTGTTACACACGAACAGTTTCATTTTTATATAATAGATTGTAACCTCAAAACGTACATGTTACAGGCCTTTGTATGAAAAAGCACCCATATTTACTTATTTTCAAAAATGCGTACATTTCTAAATAAATATTATTTTTCGTGGGTAAACATAATCTCTTGACTGCATTTATACTTATATAAGTATGACAGTTAAAACAAAAATAAAATAAAATAATAAATTTTAATCTTACCTTATTTACATATGTACAATATATACAAAGTTTCATTTTTCACTCAGCGTCACTAGATCCCGCCCTGCGAGCTCTCTAAGATCATTTGATCGGTCTCTAAAGTTTTCACCCATACTGAACAACTAAAACTATAACCTAAGAAAGCTAAAAAAAACAATAATAACAACACCAAATACTGTTGGATTTGTAACCTCAAACACAAAACCCGGCACTTGTTTACAGTTTCACAACAATGTGGTTGACCCGTACTACGTTCACGTCAGCTGTCCAAAAAAAACGATATTTTACGTTAAACAAAGAAGACAATAATCGAAGTAAGAACAGTAAATCGGTACTATAGTTATTGCTCTTCCATAATATATCAAATAAAAATCATTTATATGACCTTAATTGCCTACAATTTCAATAACTGTACATGTCTACTTTGGCGACGAATATTCGACGTTGCCAAATCGGACGGGCCTTTGGCGACGAAAATTCGTTTCATACCAGCTCTAGGGTTAAAGCTAAAAGTAATAACTCCTGTCAGCAGGCATTTTACTTACATTCATTACTCAATTTAACAGCAAATGTAAAACAACTAAACTACAAATTAACAAGTTCAATTTAAGCAAAACCTGTGTTTTGTTGTTAAACTTTACTCTTCCCCAGCTCCTTACACACGACATAAAAATTATAATATTAAATAGATATGGTTTATTAAATAAATTGATATTTGTATTGCTATTTTATATATCATTAACTTTAATAAATGTGTATAAATCAATTCCATGTATATAAAACCAACATGATTCGTAAATTTAAAAAAAAGTTTAATGGTATTAATATATATCTTTCATACGTCACATGTGGTCAAACTTTGTGAAGCTATCATGTATAAACAAAGTATCTTGTCTTTTGTATCGATGTACGCGCTAACTAATTTAAAATGTTTAATCTCGAGAATCGACTAAAATATGTAATTAAATTTAACACCGTAAACCATATATATGAAGTAACTAATTAAACTTTTTCTGTAGGTTTAGTTCTTTGTAATTATTCTTGGAATTTTTACCCTCATACATGTTCCTCACATTGTATTAAACAAATGTCCTTTCAACTTAATTATGTTTCAGGATAGGTAAATACTTTCAGCTTTATGTGCTTCCTTGATCTTGTAGTTTCTAAATCTGTAAATGTTTGAGCTTAAAATACCAATTATTGGATTATTGTCATTATTACCCCTTTAAGACTGAAAACATGCGTATAGTTTTTCACTGTTTGGACACATTCTCTGAATTTAGAAGCAAAGCCAATTAGAAATCAAATTTTAATTTAAATATGAACGTTATTATTACAATTTGTACATGTAGAAAAGTCATCCCAAAACCGTAGGTATTTAAAAGCAACTAGATTTTAGTCTAATTCAAGCCATATATAACCATAATACTTAACGCTCACCTATCCACTTTGAAAGTGATATCTTAGACTTAAGTTCAGTTTTATAATTTGTGTATGTAGGTTGGATTTCTACCAAAAAATTGTTTTTCTTTGTCTTTGCCTACACTTACCGTTTGTTTTCATCATTTTGCTACCTATTATCTTCTCTTTCCCTGTTTCATATGTCACTTCCATCACAATATAAACTATTATATTAATAGTACACAATGTCACAAATATCTCCAGAAAGATTATCGTAATCAAATTTAATAACAATGTTTATCATTGTTTAAGGAGTAAAACAAAAACAAATTTAAACAGTGCCGGCAAAACAGATTATGTAGGGTAGCAAAATAACAGATCTATCTTTGTAAATATTTAGTCTATTATATATTTTCGTATTAATTTAATTGAAATCCCAAACAGGTGTAATTGTATTTATGACAGCGGCAAGGTATGATGGGTATGGTGTACCCGTTACAGTGTAATGCCGAATAACAACATGTTACGAGATGGGACGCGTATCCGATGGACTGCCGCATGCCGCCCTTCCTATTGTTAGGTATGTAAATACTCCCCCCCCCCACACCACCCGCATACACGCAGCTAGTTAGCGGCCACTGTAATTGGAATATTTTAATGGAACACCCTCTGCGTTTAAAACGGCAAAAATTAATTGTCGGTCCTGTAAATGGAAAGTTTCCGCATGCGGTATGTCCAGTAAAATAAAATGTTGTATGTCATTCCAGTGACAATGACAGTCCCCACTGAATTTCAATTATTAATACCAGACTTTTTGTGAAACTAGTGTGTGGGATAGTTCAAGGTAATGTTGTTCAATTTATCTCTGATACTGATTTATCTCTGAGAAAGACTCATGCAACAGAATGTTTTATTGAATCCTGTCTAGATTGCTCCTCGCCGTGTGGTTTTATTCGGCGGATCTAATTTCTGTAATGGAGGATACTCTTAGATTTCACAGTTGCTTACTGTGGTGGTAATTGCTACAGAAGTAATTACCGAAGTTTCACCTGTGTTAGCTTTCTCACTAAAACACCAGTACTTTATCCCTCTGACTATTTCCGATAATGCTCAGATGGTTGATTGAACAACGTGATAGCGTTCACTGTAAATCTTTAACATCCCTATAATTGTTTACGTCGTCTACATCTAACTTTTCTTAGACTGAACAAAAATGAGATTATACTTCAACGTCTATACTTCTAAATTTCTAATCTGTAATTCAAACTCGATTATTCGGAAATTAACTGACAAATTACAAAAGACGTACATCATGTGCCAAGATGAAAATACACAACAGTAACATTGACTGTGCATCATCAGTAAGATAGCTCTCGGTTCTCCGAATCACTAACTTCTCATTCATGAATGATGTAATCAACACTTGATCAATCAATCACGCTTGCACGTCACGGTATCTTTACTTTATAACATAGCTTTTAATTGACGTGCCGCCATTAAATCATCTCAATCAAACTGTGAAGTTATCAGAAGTATGACGTGTTTTGTGATATTCGAGAGTGCCATTTTGTGTTCAGGTTGAAGCAACGTCTTCAGATCTTTACGTAAATATTTTCGGATCAGTAATTGAAAACACTTACCTATCACAAGCCTGATCAATAGCGTTCCTATGCTGCACGCGCCAGGCAACACCATGAGGTTTCTGATGATAGGTACACGGCAAAACAAATTTAAACTGTACGAAGTTTAAATTCGTACAGCCTTTTTGGAAGGTTCGGATCAATACACGTTCCTTGTTTCTCGTGAAGCCGAAAGTAACGGAACTTAAAGAACGTAAAGAACAACTTTATTGTTATTAACTGAAGATAAGAATATTTACTTGTACTAGACTAAAAGTTACGTCCCGTGTGTGTGTGCAAGATTCCTATTGATACATCAGCAACTTATTATGGTATAGGCTATAACACATTTTTTTAAACAATAAAAGTGTTATTGACAATTCAGTAAACCATTCTTGTGAAAATTGCAAGAGGACCTTGTTCATTTTGTAAGAATTCGTGGTATATTCAGAAATCATTCAGATACAAAACTGCAAAAGAGTATAGTGAAAATAGCAGGAATAACTTACAAGTAAGCTATTCAGTATATTAAAGACAGCAAATATTTTTTACAACTGCTTCAAGCCATTCTGGCAATAGCTGTGAAGGTATTATTAACTTCTTTAGCAATTATGTCTTTTGAGCTATAACTATCTAACAATCCTTAAATATTAATTGTAAATCAAACATTACTAATTGTTACGAGGTACTCTTATAAGGCCATCATGAAACACAGGAAATGTTACCAGAGATTCTTGTTATGGCAACGAGAACACAATAGCCAGAATATTCTTGCAAATATTACCAGAATATTTACATTCACAAATCACATAAAAAATTCTGTTCCCAATTTTCGGTCACTACAATTCTTTCATAAGTGCACCAAAATCCTGAAATGTGCAATAATTAAAATGTTCTGACAATTCCAAATAAAAGTTTTTTGGGTTTTAGCACAATTACATTTGAGATAATACTCTATCAATTTAGTTTTTTTAATCATTTAAGGTTTCTATGACTAATAATTTAATAGTAAAATACTTGATTTTTAATTGAAACTAAAGGGAGCAATGCCTTCAAAACCACAAGGCCTTAAAAGTCATCATTTTCTTATCTTTGGGAAGTATTTTAAAGTTTATTTATATTAAACAAATAAAAATAAATTTTAGGTCTATCTCTAATATCAGATTAATTTTAATATGTGAATACTAACACTACAATGAACTATACATTGAACTAGAATTGCCTAGCCACAATGTATTGTGTAAACAAGATTGAAATCAATTATCTCCCATGTTCTTTGCTCATTGTCCATGCTCCCATTGGTCTTTCATATCACACATGTAATATCTACCTACGTCTTTGGTCCCATAACTGTAGTAAGCATCTGCTAATAATCAGTCTTTATAAAGGACAAACCGAGAAACGCATTATATTTAACAATTTCTTCACGCCTCACCAGATTCAGGCGAAGGAAAGACGTCCTCTTGTCTTCTTACCACTTACTGGATATCTGTCAATTAACGCTATAGATGTTTTACCTTGGACTAAAATACTTCTACTGTTACTTCACTCTTTTATCACTCACAGCATTTTTACAAATGTATGAACAATATTATATGACTAGTCCCAACTAAGTATCTTAGTTAATCAACCACAGTTTTAAATATATGTTATATCATTTATGGTTTCTACTTAAAAATACTATGTTCCTTAAACTAAAATATATATAATCTTAAATTCTGATCTTCGGTTGAGAGACCATCTATAGTTATTTGATTATTCAAAGTGTAAATCAGTTATGTATATTTTGCTAATAAAAAAAGGAAAAGAATTGTAGTTCTAAATTCAAATTATACTTATTTTGGGGTAAAATAATTCTGGAGAGTCCTTCTACTACTACAAATATGTCTTTGCTTATCCTTTTTAGAAATGTGACTACCCTTCTATCCGATCTCTTCCACCGTAGCCTGGGACTAGCTCTCTGATGGAGAAGACATCTTAATCGTTTCAAATAATCCATTCAGAAATCAAATAAAAGTGTGGCGAGTTTAAGAATCGTTTCCTGAAAAGCGTTCTTAAACTAACGGCAACTATCACAGCCGTGGAAATAAACTCTACTCATTTTGCTGCTTACGTTCTTCGGAATTAAACAATTTTTGAGAATACTTATTCGTTTGATGACGGAGTCATCTATTACATCAACTTATGTATTTTGTTAGACATTGTGGTAGTGGTTGTATTGTTCTTGGTCCTGTAAACCAGCCTGTTCCAGTCTCGTTGAATATTTTGTGGCTAGGATGCGTTTTACAATGTGACAATTATTGTCCTTAGTCAACTTGGAGCCTGACAAAGGTATCTAGGTCAAACTTGGGCTGTGCACAGATGGACTTTGGAAATTGTATTAGAGCAGTCTATCTACATAGTTATGACGAGAATTACCATTGTTAAGACTTATGGACATAATACTTTTATCGGTTTTTGTGTAAATACTCAATAACTTCCAATAGTAGCTAAAAGTTCGCTCGATATATTCGTGGTTGACAAAAGTTTTTAAACGCGAAAAGCGTCCATCCTGAGTGTTTGAGGACCCAGTGTCACGGTGTTGGTCTCTAATGATCCAGCAACCCAACAGCGACATCTCCAGTAAACTGGTCGGTGATAACCCTACTGGCAGGGTCACCCTCTTTCTCTTGTACTCGCGTTATCAGGTCATCACTCCATCTGTCACTGTGTGTGTAAACTGATAACCTCTCATTCATAACGGCAGTTATAGGGCGCCACACATACAACCATATTCAATAAAGTAACGTTCTAATCTGGGAACCTGTCAGGAAGTGTTCTCACATTTCTCGTTTAGTTCTGTGTTCTGTCAATTAGCTAGATATATAGTTGATTTTGTTTCGCAAACTGAACCATAACTGGATTTGTTTTATTGATTCATAATCGGTAGATATTTTCAATTAATAAAAAAGTTCAGATAACAGTAAGTACCTACTTTCAAGTTAATATTAATGATGGACGAAAACTTAGGTAGACATTCTTAGTTTCACTCATTTGCGTATAATCCATTAACCAAACGTTTACACAATCAACAGAACTGGCTCTGTGGCAAATTATTGTGATTTAATGGTAGTGTAGCTGCTAATCAATTCAAATTCACAATACTTTAGTCCAAAAACAGCTGCAAAATCTTATATTTAAATAGTTTTTTAGCTGGACAGTAAAAATAAGCCACTAGATTCAATGAAGAGTTCTAAATAAATGGGTACATTAAATACACTCAGGTGTAACCAAACAGTTTTTAAAGTTCAAACTACAAAGGTTATACAAAATAACTGAAACTCTGAATGGTCCATAGAAAGGCTTGTTTTAAATATAAACAAGCACGTTGACAGTTGTTTTGTAGAATAATACGAATTTTGACCTCTTCTGGAGGAAGGAACCACACCATTAAACATTGTCAGCCCTCCACTTATACAAATGTATATGGAAATAGCACAATAATCCCAAATTTGTAATTCCTATTAGATTGTAGAAATTTAAAATCGCACAAATAGTTGTAGAAAACTAGAAGTACAAATTTTTACCAATGTAATCACTTTTATTTTTGGTAATTAAAATATATGGCATTAGTCATAAAAAATAATTTAACTTTAAAAACGAAAATACAAAAATTATATACGAAAATCAATTGCGTCTTCTTGTGAGCTAAAAATTTATAAAAATGGATTAATATTTCTAAATGTTGAGTTTACGGGTGTCTTCACTTTTCACATCCGTATGTTTTTGTACACTAGTGTTTAGTTCTTTTTGATATTTTATTGCAAAACTTACATTTTAAGGTGAATAAATATTTTTTTATTGCACAAAAATTTTTATCCAAATAATAGGATAACATTTGAATTGGTGAACAGAACTGCAATTCTTTGGTTTATGAGCCCGGAGCCGTCGTTTTAGTTCTCACAACGTTGAATAAATGCACAGTACTTACAGTATTTCGATCTACTGTGGGAAGTATTCTTTAGTTAATAATTGATAAGCCAATAATGGCAGGACTAATACTATACTGCATTGTAATTAAATAAGTAGCAGCAGTTTAATAAGTCACCATTAAATCTGATCAATCGGCTTTCAAAGTGAAAGTTACATATTGACAGGATTTTGATATTCGGTTTTTTTATATTATTTCCTTGATTATTTATAAACCTTCTCTTATTATGCTCAATCATAGGACACAGTTTTCGCAAATACGTTTCTTTTTGATCTGCTAAATTCTATAGCATGATTGGTTTTGTATTTCAATTCTAGCAGAAAACTGGCATTTTTATCACTCAGCTGCGGATTTCCGTTACTAGACCTGACAGGAGTTTTAGTTCTACATTTTGTTGACTGAAGATGGAATATACCGCGAGCCAAAATATTGAAAGATTATGTTGAGTAATTTTAAGATGATTTAAACACGTTAACGAAAGATGACAGAAGTTAAAAGAAGGCATTTACATAATTTGGTACGTACTTACAAATAAAGTAGAATAAAAAGTGCTTGTATGGTCTCGAATAAGAATGAATCCAGTACTTAAGCCTCGATTCTACACTGAGACTGCCATGTATTTTCTTACAATGTTTCAAAGCATTGTGTCTCGTACTTTGTGTGTACTATCTAACACCTCATTTACCGTTCTAAGTAAGTATGTATCTAATAGTTAAGTCACAAATCTAGGCTGAGACTGCTATGTTTTGATCGGGACTTGTTACTCGTAAATAATATGTTTCGTACAATAGTCGGGAGAGACACCTCACTATCTAAAACCTCATTTACCGTTCTAAGTAAGTATGTATCTAATAGTTAAGTCACAAATCTAGGCTGAGACTGCTATGTTTTGATCGGGACTTGTTACTCGTAAATAATATGTTTCGTACAATAGTCGGGAGAGACACCTCACTATCTAAAACCTCATTTACCGTTCTAAGTAAGTATGTATCTAATAGTTAGGTCAACAAATCTAGGCTGAGACTGCTATGTTTTGATCGGGACTTGTTACTCGTAAATAATATGTTTCGTACAGTAGTCAGGAGAGACACTCACTATCTAACACCTCATTTACCGTTCTGAGTAAGTATGTATCTAATAGTTAAAAGTCACGATTCTAGACTTAAACGGTTACGTATTTGCTTAGAAGGTGTCAAAGCACATATCCCGTAATGTAGTTGGGACGGACACGTCACTATCTAACACCTCATTTACCGTTCTGAGTAAGTATGTATCTAATAGTTAAGTCACAAATCTAGGCTGAGACTGCTATGTTTTGATCGGGACTTGTTACTCGTAAATAATATGTTTCGTACAGTAGTCAGGAGAGACACCTCACTATCTAACACCTCATTTACCGTTCTGAGTAAGTATGTATCTAATAGTTAAAAGTCCACGATTCTAGACTTAAACGGTTACGTATTTGCTTAGAAGGTGTCAAAGCACATATCCCGTAATGTAGTTGGGACGGACACGTCACTATCTAACACCTCATTTACCGTTCTGAGTAAGTATGTATCTAATAGTTAAGTCACAAATCTAGGCTGAGACTTCCATGTTTTGATCGGGACTTGTTACTCGTAAATAATATGTTTCGTACAGTAGTCAGGAGAGACACCTCACTATCTAACACCTCATTTACCGTTCTGAGTAAGTATGTATCTAATAGTTAAAAGTCACGATTCTAGACTTAAACGGTTACGTATTTGCTTAGAAGGTGTCAAAGCACATATCCCGTAATGTAGTTGGGACGGACACGTCACTATCTAACACCTCATTTACCGTTCTGAGTAAGTATGTATCTAATAGTTAAGTCACAAATCTAGGCTGAGACTTCCATGTTTTGATCGGGACTTGTTACTCGTAAATAATATGTTTCGTACAGTAGTCAGGAGAGACACCTCACTATCTAACACCTCATTTACCGTTCTGAGTAAGTATGTATCTAATAGTTAAAAGTCACGATCTAGACTTAAACGGTTACGTATTTGCTTGAAGGTGTCAAAGCACATATCCCGTAATGTAGTTGGGACGGACACGTCACTATCTAAAACCTCATTTACCGTTCTGAGTAAGTATGTACCTAATAGTTAAAAGTCACGATCTAGACTTAAGACGGTTATCGTATTTGCTTAGAAGGTGTCAAAGCACATATGTTTCGTAATGTAGTTGGGACGGACACGTCACTATCTAACACCTCATTTACCGCTCTGAGTAAGTATGTATCTAATAGTTAAAAGTTCACGATCTAGACTTAAACGGTTACGTATTTGCTTAGAAGGTGTCAAAGCAATATGTTTCCGTAATGTAGTCGGGACGGACACGTCACTATCTAACACCTCATTTACCGCTCTGAGTAAGTATGTATCTAATAGTTAAAAGTCACGATTCTAGACTTAAACGGTTACGTATGTTGCTTAGATCGGTGTCAAAGCAATATCCCGTAATGTAGTTGGGACGGACACGTCACTATCTAACACCTCATTTACCGTCTGAGTAAGTATGTATCTAATAGTTAAAAGTCACGATTCTAGACTTAAGACGGTTACGTATTTGCTTAGAAGGTGTCAAAGCACATATCCCGTAATGTAGTTGGGACGGACACGTCACTATCTAACACCTCATTTTCCGTCTGAGTAAGTATGTATCTAATAGTTAAAAGTCACGATTCTAGACTTAAACGGTTACGTATTTGCTTAGAAGGTGTCAAAGCACATATCCCGTAATGTAGTTGGGACGGACACGTCACTATCTAACACCTCATTTACCGCTCTGAGTAAGTATGTATCTAATAGTTAAAAGTCACGATTCTAGACTTAAACGGTTACGTATTTGCTTAGAAGGTGTCAAAGCACATATCCCGTAATGTAGTTGGGACGGACACGTCACTATCTAACACCTCATTTACCACCTTGCTGTCAGATTTTTATTGTGACTTTATCACACATTGTCACATTTCCCTAGTAGTTACAACAGCGCTTTCACATTACTAGATTCCTTAAAATTACATTACAACCAATCCCAATGATACACGCAGTAAACAAGGTTTTTTCATACCTTTAATTGAAAAAGAATTGTCCTATTGTTGATTATTTTTTTACAATTTATAATACATGCAAAGAGAACACCGTATTCTCTACGAGAACTAGAGTTATTTATACGAGGATGGGTGATTTCTTATAAGATTTATCGATGCTAAAGGTCCCAAGTTCAAAATTACATGGGACATACATTTTTAAGAGTTAGGTCAGTGTAAAACCTATGTTTAGGCAATTAAACCTTATCTAGCTGAGAAACGAAGGAATGCAACTAATTGTAAATGATACTGTTCGCTGTTCTAGATACACTGCTGTGATAGAGAACGTTTTGTGGTCGATGATATGGCCATTCATTTGCTGAGTCAGTATTATTAAAGGCAAGAATTCAGATAATCGGTAAATCTACATATCCTCTTTTCCTACTAATTGTTATTATTAACTATAATACAGATATAATACTCTAAAGATAATGTCCAAGCTAACTTGAAATTACGTACGCACCTTTTGTTTTTGATTGAGGCGGATTGAGGATTGATTGTTCCTGAGGTTGGCGTGGCCTGTGTTTTGATCAAGAAGCGACATTATTATACTCCTGCCGGAGAATCTTCAGTCTGAACATGTCTCCTCGTAGTTATTAAACATTATCATTAAAGCATTATCGTAACTTGAACATGAAATGAGTGTACAATATTAGAATGAAAGAACCTATTAATGTACGAGTATTTTTCTTGCAAGAACGCTATTAATACGAGTTATAGGTAGTTATGGGTGTTAACGTATGTCCGGATAACATTTCTGTCAAACGATCAGTAATTTAGTACCGTGTAGTTATAAAAGTGAGACGATGGTAATAGTCTTGAGAATGCATACAGCGTATATTATATCATTGGACATATCTCCCTGAAAACTGCCCTCGTGGACACTACCAATATTCTGATCTCGTATAATTTATATTCTTGTGGAATACACATATATATTTGTAACCATGTGGAAACTGGTTCTCTTATAGGAGAGCAACTATCAAATTGGATGGATATATAAAAAATCATTATTTATACTTTAAAGATGTAATGAATATTTATTTGTGAACATGTATTTATGATATAATACTAAAAAAAAAGGATTGTTTCATTTATCATAACTTAAAATTCAGTTTATTTATTAAATCCTAATAAAATATAATATGATCCAGTACTACTAAATTGATATCAAATAAACAAATACACACATGTATACAATACATATAAGGCTGCACATTAAATTTAATACAATGAAAAATAGACACACAATAAAAGTTAGATATTGCGAGGAAATTTCATTATCAAAAACTTTAACAGCATAATATCTTTCATATGTAAGTTAGTTAACATACAGATACATAAAGGTAAAATAATGTAATGTAAAAATAAACAACTATATGTATACACTTCAGTCAAAATTCTTCATTACATGACGAAGCAAATTAACGCAATGAATACATCTGGAGCTATCCGGAAACACAATGTAGGGGCAGGAAACATGCCGCATGCTGCGAGTACCTCTCGCTTGCTGTCTCTGCCGCAGCCGGATCCGCGTTCCCCATTGTTACGTATGTAAATCCGCCGCTACTGGGCCTACCGGTGATCCCTCACTCTGTGCCATCTCCATACCGTTATTTTACAATTTCAATGCTGCATACTTACAACCATTTTACAGGACCTACCTGTATACCACGGGGAACTAACTATACGCAGGTTAAGTATCTCGTGCTTGCTGTCTCTGCCGCAGCCGGATCCGCGTTCCCCATTGTTACGTATGTAAATCCGCCGCTACTGAGGCTACCGGTGATCCCTCACTCTGTGCCATCTCCATACCGTTATTTTACAATTTCAATGCTGCATACTTACAACCATTTTACAGGATCTACCTGTATACCACGGGGAACTAACTATACGCAGGTTAAGTATCTCGTGCTTGCTGTCTCTGCCGCAGCCGGATCCGCGTTCCCCATTGTTACGTATGTAAATCCGCCGCTACTGGGCCTACCGGTGATCCCTCACTCTGTGCCATCTCCATACCGTTATTTTACAATTTCAATGCTGCATACTTACAACCATTTTACAGGATCTACCTGTATACCACGGGGAACTATACGCAGGTTAAGTATCTCGTGCTTGCTGTCTCTGCCGCAGCCGGATCCGCGTTCCCCATTGTTACGTATGTAAATCCGCCGCTACTGGGCCTACCGGTGATCCCTCACTCTGTGCCATCTCCATACCGTTATTTTACAATTTCAATGCTGCATACTTACAACCATTTTACAGGACCTCTACCTGTATACCACGGGGAACTAACTATACGCAGGTTAAGTATCTCGCGTGCTTGCTGTCTCTGCCGCAGCCGATCCGCGTTCCCCCATTGTTACGTATGTAAATCCGCCGCTACTGAGGCTACCGGTGATCCCTCACTCTGTGCCATCTCCATACCGTTATTTTTACAATTTCAATGCTGCATACTTACAACCATTTTACAGGATCTACCTGTATACCCACGGGAACTAACTATACGCAGGTTTAAGTATCTTCGTGGCTTGCTGTCTCTGCCCGCAGCGGATCCGCGTTCCCCATTTGTTACGTATGATAAATCCGCCGCTACTGGGCCTACCGGTGATCCCTCACTCTGTGCCATCTCCATACCGTTATTTTACAATTTTCAATGCTGCATACTTACAACCATTTTTTACAGGATCTTACCTGTAATACCACGGGAACTATACGCAGGTTAAAGTATCTCGTGCTTGCTGTCTCTGCCGCAGCCGGGATCCGCGTTCCCCATTGTTACGTATGTAAATCCGCCGCTACTGGGGCCTAACCGTGATCCCTCACTCTGTGCCATCTCCATACCGTTTTATTTTACAATTTCAATGCTGCATACTTACAACCATTTTACAGGACCTACCTGTATACCACGGGGGGAACTAACTATACCCAGGTTAAAGTATCTCGTGCTTGCTGTCCTCTGCCGCAGCCGGATCCGCGTTCCCCATTGTTACGTATGTAAATCCGCCGCTACTGAGGCTACCGGTGATCCCTCACTCTGTGCCATCTCCATACCGTTATTTTACAATTTCAATGCTGCATACTTACAACCATTTTACAGGATCTACCTGTATACCACGGGGAACTACTATAACGCAGGTTAAGTATCTCGTGCTTGCCCTGTCTCTGCCAGGCAGCCGATCGCGTTCCCCATTGGTTACGTATGTAAATCCGCCGCTACTACTGGCCTACGGTGATCCCCTCACTCTGTGCCATCTCCATACCGTTATTTTACAATTTCAATGCTGCATACTTTACAACCATTTTACAGGATCTACCTGTATACCACGGCGGGGAACTAATACGCAGGTTAAGTATCTCGTGCTTGCTGTCTCTGCGCAGCCGGATCCGCGTTCCCCATTGAGTTACGTATGTAAATCCCGCCGCTACTGGGCCTACCGGTGATCCCTCACTCTGTGCCATCTCCAATACCGTTATTTTACAATTTCAATGCTGCATACTTACAACCATTTTACAGGATCTACCTGTATACCACGGGGAACTAACTATACGCAGGTTTCAAGTATCTCGTGCTTCTCTGTCTCTGCCCGCAGCCCGGATCCGCGTTCCCCATAGTTACGTATGTAAATCCCCCGCTACTGAGGCTACCGGTGATCCCTCACTCTGTGCCCTTCTCCATACCGTTATTTTCTACAATTCAATGCTGCATACTTACAACCATTTTACGCAGGAATCTACCTGTATACCACGGTGAAACTAACTAGAACGCAGGTTAAGTATCTCGTGCTTGCTGTCTCCTTCTGCCGCAGCCGGATCCGCGTTCCCCATTGTTACGTATGTAATATCCGCCGCTACTGGGCCTACGACCGGTGATCCCTCACTCTGTGCCATCTCCATACCGTTATTTTATTTTACAATTTCAATGCTGCATACTACAACCATTTTACAGGATCTACCTGTATAACCACGGGGAACTATACCGAGGTTAAGTATCTCGAGCTTGCTGTCTCTGCCGCAGCGGATCCAGCGTTCCCCCCATTGTTACGTATGTAAATCGCCGCTACTTACTGGGCCTACCGGTGATCCCTCACTCTGTGCCATCTCCATACCGTTATTTTACATTTCAATGCGGCATACTTACATAAACCATTTTACAGGATTCTACCTGTATACCAGGTGGGGGGGGGGGGGTGGGGGGGGGGGGGGGGGCGAGGAACTAACTATACGCAGGTTAAGTACCTCTCTCGCTTGCTGTCTCTCTGGCCGCAGCCGGATCCGCGTTCCCCATTTGTTACGTATGTAAATCCGCCACGCTACTCTACTGGGCCTACCGGGGATCCCTCACTCTGTGCCATCTCCATACCGTTATTTTACAATTTTTCAATGCTGCATACTTACAACCATTTTACAGGATCTACCTGATAAACCACGGGGGGACTATACGCAGGTTAAGTACCTCTCGCTTGCTGTCCTCTGCCGCAGCCGGATCCGCGTTCCCCATTGTTACGTATGTAAAATCCGCCGCTACTGGGCCTACCGGTGATCCCTCACTCTGTGCCATCTCCCATACCGTTATTTTAACAATTTCAATGCTGCATACTTACAACCATTTTACAGGATCTACCTTGTATTCCACGGGGAATTATACGCAGGTTAAGTACTCGTGCTTGCTGTTCTGATCTGTCTTGACGCAGCCGGATCCGCGTTTCCCCATAGTTACGTATGTAAATCCGCCGCTACTGGGCCTACCGGTGATCCCTCACTCTGTGCCATCTCCATACCGTTATTTTACAATTTCACTGCTGCATACTTACAACCATTTTACAGGATCTACATGTATACCACGAGGAACTAACTATAACGCAGGTTAAGTATCTCGTGCTTGTTGCTGTCTCTGGCCGCAGCCGGATCCGCGTTCCCCATTGTTTACGTATGTAAATCCGCCGCTACTGGGCCTACCGGTGATCCCCTCACTCTGTGCCATCTCCATTATCGTTATTTTAACAATTTCAATGCTGCATACTTACAACCATTTTTACAGGATCTACCTGTATATACCACGGGAACTAACTATACGCAGGTTAAGTATCTCGTGCTTGCTGTCCCTCTGCCCGCAGCCGGATCCGCGTTCCCCCATTGTTACTTATGTAAATCCGCCGCTACTTAGGCCTACCGGTGATCCCTCACTCTGTGCCATCTCCATACCGTTATTTTACAATTTCAATGCTGCATACTTACAACCAATTTTATACAGGATCCTACCTGTATACCACGGGAACTATACGCAGGTTTAAGTATCTCGTGCTTGCTGTCTCTGCCGCAGCCGGATCCGCGTTCCCCATTGTTACGTAATGTAAATCCGCCGCTTCTGGGCCTACCGTGAATCCCTCACTCTGTGCCATCTCCATACCGTTATTTTACAATTTCAGATGCTGCATACTTACAACCATTTTTACAGGATCTACCTGTATACCACGGGGAACTATACGCAGGTTAAGTACCTCTCGCTTGCTGTCTACTCGCCGCAGCCGGATCCGCGTTCCCACATTGATTGTAACGTATGTAAATTCCGCCGCTACTGGCCTACTTCGTGATCCCTCACTCTGTGCCATCTCCATACCGTTATTTTAACAATTTCAATGCTGCATAACTTACAACCATTTTACAGGATCTACCTGTATACCACGGGGAATTATACGCAGGTTAAGGTATCTCTCGTGCTATGCTGTCTCTGCCGCAGCCGGATCCGCGTTCCCCATTGTTACGTTATGTAAATCCGCCGCTACTGGGCCTACCAGTGATCCCTCACTCTGTGCCATCTCCATACCGTTATTTTACAATTTCAATGCTGCATACTTACAACCATTTTACAGGATCTACCTGTATACCAAAGGGAAACTATACGCAGGAAGTATTTCGTGCTTGCTGTCTCTGCCCCCTCTTCCCCCCAATGCGGAACATATTTGTGTAGAGAGAGTTGTGATATTTGGTCCTGGAATTGTATTATCGTTATACCATTTAAAATCACAGTTGCCTTGCTTCTCTTTCCAAGAGTTATAGTTCCCTAGCTAATGGTTACTTATATTCAGAAGAAACTTTCGAACTCAGTTAGATAGAAGGTTATACTTATTTCCTCCATATTATACTACCATTTGTATTCATCTTAAAATACGTAGTTATGTTATTTCCACGTCCACACTGTAGATGTTTTACGGCTAGTCATGAATTAAAGTTTCAAACAATGATAGTTTTCATGTATGTCCCACACCTACAAGTACGGTATAAAACGTTGGTAAGAGTACAGACAAATTTGTATCACCTGCCTTTCATTGTTCGTATGAAACAGGTCATCCGTTAAAGTGGTTGATTATAACGGCGTGCTCTGATTGGTTGGCACAGAGCGATCTTGTTTCCTTAACCAATGGGAAGGCTTGTTATAACTTCACGTCCTAGCAGCGCCTTGAGCTCTTTCCGTTTGAGGTAACCAAGATAATTGAAATCTGCTGTCTGATAAAAGTTCACCATCTTGAAGTTCGCGTCATTTCGATAAGAACGAGATTGATTTGATGTCTTTGTGAAGTTTAAATGCGATATGGTATTTTTTAATACTGTGAGATTTTTAAGGGTCCGTATTAATGAGATATTTCTTCATTTACACCTGCCTTGTGTTAACGTTTCCTTATTTTAAACGTTCCTAATTTATATAACTTTCTAATATCGTAAAGCTTTTAGGCAAACAAGGCGGTTTTATTTATATATGGTTGACAGACAACAATTAAAGAATAATTGAGATGTACAAGGTTCTAGATTGTAGCTCTTCGTAGTACAAATTTGTTGGTAAGGGGTCAAGTTCATTGTTGTATTGTATATCTTCTTTGAAACTCAATCTGAATTGTTATTTTCTTTTCATTCAATGTTCTATTTCCATTATTTTTTTTATTTGTCTTCATTTACCAACAGTAACCAGCGTTTTAAATATTTGATATCAAGTCTCATTCATAATATAATTCCATTAACGTTAAATAGTGTGTTTAAATGATACGGTAATACTCTAAAACGTAAAAGTTGTTAATTATTACTTTGTAGACGAGTAGGATTACCAGCAACCATAAATTATAGGTGTTACTAGTACAATATTAACTAAACTATACTGTCACTACCTTAATTAATATTTGGAAATTTATCATCCAATCAAATACAAAGTTCAGCTGTACAAGTTTTCAACACCGAATGTGGCTGGGTACAGAGAAACAAAAATGTAGTCATCTCAATCAAAACACCTAGGCTATTTAAAGTACTTTGAATATTGGAGAAATGTAAGGGAAAATAAAATTATATGTGTATTAACCGTTTCTCTTTCGGATTAAAGGCGTTGAGGTACTAGAGCAAGGATTAGGGTACCTCGAGCATGTACATGAACTATTCATGTAACAAAGATGTAATATTAAATTAATTTTGGAGTTTGATCCCATAGTACTAAAAGGGTAAAATTTCAAGTACTACCGTTTCTTAACATTATACGTGAAAGGCCATAACTATGATTATAAATTCATTTAAAATAGCCAAGAGTTGTGTAGAGTAATGGTACGTTGTTTAGAGTAGTGGTTGAGATATTTTTTATTTATTTTTACAACAAGCCCAATTATAATAATAGTTTGTTTACTGTACACACCAACTCGGAAATAGCTAAATATTAGTCGTGAGCTGTAATAGTTTGTAGCCAACAGCATATTGAACAAATAAATAATAATATCTGTTCTGTTATATCTTGACTATAATTAACAGAGAATACCGAGGCGCGCAGTGGATTCCAAGAACGGAGGCGTTCACGGGTGTTTTATTGATTAAAACATCACTGACGACATGTTTAATGAAGAGGCACTGTGCGTGTGTGTGGTCGCGTCCGCGTGTGGACGGGGCTGGAATACGCCGAAACGCGCACACGCACACGCACATATTGATGTTGCCGACAGGATCTGACGTCACGGGAACAGCGGGCGCGGTTCTCTTATAAATAGCGTCCGTTATGCCGGCGACCGGCAGCAACAGGCTTTCGGCATTAAGATAGGAGGAGATAGCGATGCAAAAAGTGATCATCATCTTTGTGGAAGAATAAAAACACCCTTGTTCTCTGCTCCTGGCAACCACCCCTATCTCCGCAGGATTACGCGTAAGCCGGTAATGGAGACTTACGACCTGAGCTGGGAAAGGGAAGAGCTAATCCACCTTGTAAACAAAGAAGATTGAATCATAACACCTGTAAGTTGTCGTGCGGTAATCTGGTGACGAGGCGTGGATGTAAACACTTCTTCATGCGAGCAGCACGAGAGAGGAAAACAGTGCTGATCAAAACAAGTTATTGCAAGATTAGATTAAGGTACAAACAAGTCTTGCTGATAACACTAACCATACACTTGTGTGTTCCTAACAAAAACAGAGGGAAATATTCCTGTGCATCTTCTACAATGCCTTACAACAATATGATTCAACTGTTTCCAGTTTACTGTGTTTATATATATATATATATATATATATATATATATATATATATATATATATATATATCGTATGGGGGACAAAGGCAGCTATCCATAAATTCATACTGTTTATACTATTGTTTACTGTACATACTATTGTACAATTAATTTCACATAGCATATGCTTTGTTTACAGTTTTTTCCAATACTAGTATTTATGAAACACACTATTAAATGATTATTTTGTTTTATTTTTACAGTCTAAATATTTCAAAAATCTGAAATAGAACAGTTTTGTTTACTCGGCGAAATTTCATAAACGCGTGAAAAATACACGAATACTGATATAGTTTGACAGATCCCATAAAGAAGAAAGAAATGTTGGAATCGTTGAAACAAACTGTGAACAACCCAACTGACGAGTTTACCGTTTACTAAACAGTTTAGTCAGCGTTTACGATTTTGTATTTTAAAATATCAGATTACTCATAAATTCACATGTAATTCTCATTGACCACATAAAGAACTGATGTTAAAAGTTAGTATAGACATACAATTGATGCGGACATGATAATGAGATATAAGTGACTGGCACGACAGTAAAGAGCTGCCTGCCCGTATTTCTCTGTTGTTGATGGCCTACAGCTTGCCTGTACCGCACTCACTGTTGTCTGCTCTCAGTGTGGCGAGCGGTGTAGTGGGCAGGGCCGTGGACCTTGTTCCTTTCACCGTTAATAATGGTTTTGTAATGTCATAACTGATCATAAATAATGACTTCTTGGATTAATTAACTTGGCTTGCTGACTACAATTGTTTCGTGGTAAAAATGTAACTTGGTCATTATTCTAGCAATTTACAAATCGTTTCGTTTATTTTGGCTTAACACAACATTGTTAATATTACGTTATTACCTGTCAGGTATAACATACTTTAATAATAGTTGCAGCAGGAATGTAATAAGAATCGTTGAACATTTTTCACAGCAACATAGTACTGTGACAGTTTAAGGATCAAAACTTGACCGGATTCTTTGGTTCATGCCCATTACATTTAAAACCAAAATGAATGTTAATATTTCCCTGTGAATTAGTAAATCGCTTTTAAACATATGTTCGGTTATGCATAATTTTTTGAGATAACTAAGCATCAAATTATTAAAGCTCATTTTCGAGGAAATGGGATTGAAGTGATAAAAACGCCTTAATGTTAAGTTACTAAATGTTTAAAAAATAAATTAGTATATATTTTCAGTATTGTTAGAATGGTCAATATTATATTAGAACTATACTTGCAACATACTATTATCGAAGTAAAAGAATTGTTGTTATGATGTACATTATTTTGATTTAAGTTCATTGGCCCCCTACATTCAGATGTAGACCTAGGATTCAGTAGCTGACTAAAGACTAACCAAGTTGAATACAAGAGTTGGTTTACTTGGCCCTCAACATAATAATATAAAGTACATCAATCACTCTTACCAAAAAAATAATAATACTAAGCCTCGGAAATTCTGACAGAGAATGCAGTAATCGATTTCATGTATAAGTCCAGCAAGTACTAAGGATATTTTATGGAGAGACCGATCCCCTTTCAAGCCTTAAGGCCTCCTCACACCGCACGTCCACCCTTGCACTGGACGGATGGGTTGGATGTTCGGTAAAAATCGCTCGCATTCTTATTAAATGGGACGCCGCACACCGCCGTCCGTCCAACTCCTGGACCAAGAATGTCCAGTGGATGATGGATGTCTTAGAATCGCTCCGTTGAGCGTTTTTTACAAACATCCGCGTGCACGTTTTCAGCTTCGTATGCGCACGGCATCATTTCAACAGATACTACCCCGCTAGTTCCTCGCCGTGGAGTATCTTTATTGGTCGCTGTACCTTGTTATCCGTTTTATTTGAATCTCAAAAATCAGTTTTTGTTGTTCCTTATTTTAAAGCTTCCTGTCGGATTGTTGACTTTTTGCTTGGAGCCTTTTTGTTATTGGTAACAATGTTTTGAAACGTTTTTAAAAATATGTTCAGTGTTAAATTGCAATGTACTAGGCAAGGTGAAAAGATATAAAAAATTAAACACAAAAAATATATAATAATAGATATCTTGTTTTGGTGTGTGATTTTTATGAATGTATAGATAATTATGTTTTTGCGGATATTAACTAAAAAATTGCTTTGGAATTTTGCTGGTTCTTAATAGTTTGAAAAGTCTACCACAAACATACTCTGCTTTGATCGATTTCCTGTAAATCGCGTCTTCCCTCTTTATATCATTGTCTATACATGTCAAAACCTCTTCGAATTGTTCTTTACTTAATCTAAAATACCGTCTGAACCTTTCTTCGTTCCCCTTTAAATCAGCTAACAAATTGTGGAACTCACCAAACTCTTTCCTTTTTTTATTAATGGGATGCTCCCAATGTTTTGTTTACTAACTGAATACAGTAGGACTCTATTTTCATCATCACTGCTGAAACTGTGGCAGCAATCCATGGTACATTTCTTACAAAATCACAGGTATACTAAATGCTACTATTTTGGTGTTTCCCTGACGGAGGTCACCACTCAACTGAAAGACAAGACGTAAACAAATTCGTCCGTCCACCTGCTGGATGGATGTTTGCAATATGAGGTAGTACCCCGTGGATGTCCAAGGAAAAAATCCATCCATTGGATGGATGGACGTTTGGTGTGAGGCGGCCTTTTTCTGCCCGTCATTGGAGGCCACTGGTCAGTGCTAGGATCTTACGTATCAAACAGGATAAAGGGGAGAGTCTGTGCAGTACAAGGTCGACAATACTGACAAAAAGTGCTACGGGCACAGACAGGATTTGTACCTGTGCTATCTCTAACTCAGATCCAAAGTCTGATGTCTTAGACCACTCAGGCATCGGCATTCCCTATTCAGTTCTTCTTATGATAACTATCAACATCTTAAATTTGTGTTTGGTTATCAAAGGACACTATAAATGTGAAGGCAATCGAATAGAACTGCTGAAATCACGTAGTGGTGATGAGCGAACCCTGGAATCAGAGAAAGCTTATAACCACACAGTTATATAAAGTTCACAAGGTTCAAGAAAACAGTATTATCTTTCAACAAGATGGAGGAATTTCTGTTAAAAATAAATCGCAACTTTCACTATTTTTGTTGGGGGAACAAAATGGAAAGATTTCAAAAAAGTTAAAAAAAAACAATTAATACATTTTTACATTTCGTATGTTTTTACTTCAGTAAATTTAAATATAAAGACAATTTATATTTATCATTTATAAGCAATAGTGACTCAAAGAAAATAAATTTGATACTGTGTGGTTTTCACTTGTTAATTGAACGATATTTAATAAAATTATTTATTTAATTTCCGACGGTATAACACCGATGTACATGCAAGAATAAGCTTGCAAAGAATAAGAATAAGGCTAGAATGCAAAGGCAATATGGCTAAAGAAGAAGTAGAGACTAAGGGCCAAAGCAGCATAACAAAACAAAAAATGCATGATGAACATCTAAAAAAGCAGGATAGAATAGCCTACGATGATAACTAGAAAATAAACATTAAGAAATTAGAATAATCTAGTTAACAAAAATAGTAAAAATGTATAAATTAACATTAACAATAAATAATAAAACTAAAGAAAAAGAGCAACAACAAAATATAATAACCATATGAACTAACAATTATAGAACAACACTAATAAATAATAAAACTATAGAAAGTGAAACGTTGAGGCATGCGTTAATTCAGTTATCATTACAGGGTTCTGCAGCAGCACACTTGATAGCTCGTAAAGCTGAAAGAAAAGAAATCCACCGATAAACAAATCTGGTTTCCAAGCCGCAAGTGCCTCGGAGTGAAGCTGTGCCACAGATAGAATAATTTTCAGTTTCACATTTGTATATTCTACATATCTATATTCCACACTTTTCGACACTCATCATTTTCACTTAAGTATTTACATTTATGTCAAATTTCATTTTAAAAGGTGCTTATGTTTATAATTTTTAACAAACTGTCACTAAAATACACCTTTAGTTTATTTGCGTTATGACGAAGTATTAAAAACAAATTTCAGATCATAAATGCACCAAAGCACTATTCTTAGAAGTTGCATTTTCAAACTCATTAGGAGAAGCCCTCATCCTCATCCTGACTGTCCAACGTTGAACTGCTGACAATACCCACACATATTGATGCAGACTTAATTCAGTCGTCACATTCCAAAATTGTCGTTTCATACAAGGCTATTTCAGTTAAAAATACTCTATTTGTATTAATTTTGTCTGATTAATTAAGAGCATGATTGATTTACAAAGCATAGAAATTGGATGGAGGCAGAAGATTGTCTGGGAAGAAAGAAATAATTGCCTCTTTAACTCAATAAAGGAAGGGAGGCCCAGAGTTATAGCTACTGGGCCAATCGTCACGAGTTCCAGCGCAACCGCAGAAGAAAGAAGAAGCTGCAGACTGGAGGCTGCGGTCAGCGACAAGTACATTGTGCGGTGGCACATCGCGCCGCATATACATAACATAAACAATGGTGTCACGACCGGCTGGAATTAGCAAGTGAGGCGACACAACAATGGGCAGAAAACAAGAAGCGTGTGGTGTGGACTGGGCTGTAGTGATTATAATGCAAGCGGTGGTGGCGGTGCACCACGGAGCCTGGACACGAGTCTATTGTGGAGGAGACAATAGAGAATCGGTAATGGGCTAGCTTAGCACAGCTCGTTACTCTAATATACCGCCTGGATTCTTTAAAATAATCCAAGAGGCAGTAAAAATAATTTAACTGTGGAAGTCCCTAACATAATGTGGTGAAACTTCACGAAATATCGCAGGGCTTCCTTGGATAAGTTTCCATTTTGTCTATTCAGCATGTCACGGTAATATTTAAGTTTTTTACCTTCTGGCAAACCAAATTCTCGTATACAATTACGACATGTTTGGCCGGTACAGCAGAGTCTCCAGGTCTCCCACCATCTCAACGATTCGTCATAAGTTTAAAATTGCAAACACATAACACGAACGAAACTCACAATACTAACGAACCAACAAATGAAGTAGCATTAAACATATCATTTGTTCAGTTTAAACACGTTCACTCTTAGTCAGCACCGGTTAATATCGGTCGAGAAGCGCGTGATGTTCGGCTAGTTACAACTCATGAGTCACCCTCACATTATCTGTGACTCGGTCCTGGATCAGGCGAGTTTCTGGCGTATATACTGTCATAATTGTTTCCATCGGGGAGTGAATCTGGCTTTTTATATTATCATTCCAAGTTGGGTTCAGTTTTTCTACCTTATAAATTTCATAATTCTTAAGTACAGACCTTTTTAATACCAGTATTTTATTTACGAAATGTATATAAATTTCCTTCAATTTTAGTATAATTGTGTCTGCATTGGATATCATTTTGGTCATAGTAAGATTTTTTCAGAGTTGAGTTTTGTGTTAAGTGCTCTTTTAAACGGGTATTGAAAAAACGGTTTTTCAAATCTAGGTTTGGCCTATCTCCACAAGAAATTTTGTAAATGCCACAGTGATCAAATTCGTGTTAGCATGCAACTGATGTGGCTCTATAACACTTAATAAGCCTAGACACTTAATGATCAGACTGTATCGTATGACTCTAATCAGAATAATAATGATAATTTTGAGTCGGGAAGAAACGTGGTCGTGGATGTGGACGTTAAGATTATGTAGAGTACATTTGTGGACCAGTACACTTTTCCTGAGAGCCTCCCAGGGATTTTCCGGTTGTGTCCGGTTGTGTATTAGTGGTATAAAGAAGTTTTGCCGTTAATGTATTCAACCACCTGCCAAATGCAGAGAATTAAGATGAGGAATAGTGGTGGCGCCAGCCATACACCCTGCGGCATGACGACAGGTCGGCGCAGCCTCTAACACTGGTCAAGTGTTGCTCAACACGATTCTTCCGAAAAGAAACATGTCAGACGAAACAACAGGTGATTATAGAACCGCCTGTGAACTGGGCGGCGCGGCGCCGCGGGCCGCTCCATTAGAGACGCATCGCTGTGAACCGGCCTCCACAATTTATTGCGAGAGGTGTGAAAAGGATTACGAGCGGACAATTGTAACGTTGTTTCATAGAAAGGTGTGACGTGATGTAGGTGCTAATGTTTCCTTTAAATGGGACTACATGCTTTAGCTTGTTTGACCGTTATGCCAGTTATAGTCCACTTGTTCGTCTTAATGGTTTACGCCAATGTTTTACAGCGGTATTAAACTTTCTAATCGAATAAACCTATTGAGACCTTTTATGAGTCCACAGTTACAGCTTTACAGTTCTTAATATGGAAAATATTAATTCATTTTACTATAGCTCGAACTAAGTTTAAAGCAAAGAAGTATGTGGTATAGTAAAAAATGTTATCGAATCTTGTTATCGAGTAATAAATTTTATGAAGTCCTTTTACTTTTGGTGTAACTTGAAATTGAACACTAAAAGTATAAAACGAGCTTTCTCGTCTTTTTAAGTTGCGACAACTTTTTATATCTCCAAGAATCGATTGATCTCATAACATCTGAAGATCTACCACTTCCGTAACTTAAACGGATTGAGTAACTCTTTGGTTCTTTTCGAACTAGCTTTTATCCTTTCTTATCTTTGTACGTCAAGTTCCCTTTGCAATAAACTACTTTAAGAATAATACTGTAAAGTAGTATATAAAATACTTTAAAGTCCATTTTCCATAGATTATAATTTATACTTTATTTGTAATACTAGCTTTATCAGTTTATCAGGAGCTGCACTTAGTGTTAAAACTATGAGTTTTAAATATTAATTAGACGTTTTTAAGAGAATTAGGAATTTATCGGTCTTACACTTGTTTATATATCGTTCTTCTAATGTTGTAAAATCCTCGCATGGGCCAAATTATGTTATATGTTGATCATTACACTTACAAATTACAAGAACATTAATTACACAATGATATCCAGTGTTCCGCAGTTAATGTATTCACCCTGTGATGTTGCAGGAGCATGCCGTGAGCCAGACGATGCAAGATGTGGCCAACTCTACTTCTCCTGGCTCTGCTCAAACCCACGCTCTCTCTCGACACCTGTGAGTACTATCACTTATACCGCTCTATTTTTGGCTCACTTTCATTGAAAATAATCGTGTGCTTCTCTCAGCACTAAAACCTCACCCATTTATCACCGTAATTAATACCAGCCGTATTCCAAGCCACTCCTTCTGTCTCTCTAAAGAAAACCCTAGAACCGTTGTAATAGATTATCACATGTTGGCACTGTGTTTATTTCGCCACTGAACTCACTAGTAATACTGTAGGTTGAGGAACCTATATCATTTGCGTATGTTTATAAAGCAGAAAGGTACATTTTATAAACTCATTCATATGTGATATTAAATAGTACTGTATTAGAATAGTTCACATCATACTATTATCAATAACTGGGTGGTTTTTGCCAAGGAGAAAATGCAAGATCACTTAAATGTTACTTTTAAAGTAAAATGTAGAAACTTAACAAGTATTTGCTGAACGTAAACCTCAATTTGCCTGTGTTATACTCAGACAATCCTAGTCTTTCTGTTATGTCTATTTCGACCACCAATTATCTATACCTATCATTAATCATTGCTATTCTACCTCATTACTAGTATCACATATACAATTTAAAGTGAGTAGAACTAAACGGATTTTCTAATTAACATCTGGTAACATCATCATTTCATCATCTTGTGTAGTATAAGATTAGGGCTGGACCTTGCACCTCGACTGTTGGAGAGTTCTTTAAGGAAATCATGTAAAGAAGATTATCGAGTCATAGATGGGCGGCTTTGTAAATAAACTAGATGATACCAGAACAGCAGGAGATGCATGACCGCAAGTCAAATCACTGGAGAGAGCAAGGCATTGTAGAACCTTACACCTCAGATATTAAAGAGTTCTCTAAAAACCATATAAAGATTATCGATTCATAGATGGGCGACTCTGCAAATGTACAAGTTTACTCTAGAACTGAAGAGATGCTTGGCCATAAGTCAAAAGAGAGAGAGAACAGGATGAATTTATAGCTTTGTGCTCATCAGTAGTGTATATATAAATCCATTTTTCTTATTTTTACACATCTAACCGAACTATAAAATTGGTCACGTGAACACAGGTAATACATTACCTGCGCTAATCGCCGTACGCTCAGGTATAAGGCTGTTTCCATTCATACATACACGCAATACATTGGCTATAAAAGTTGTTGCCACACATTAATATTGCACCACCAAAACTTTGCAACATTTTTTTTATTTGAGTGTTTCATTTGTTTAAAAGAAATTAATTTACTTTCAGCAGTAGAGAAATCAATAATCGTACACTGATTAAAATGTGTTCCATCACATGGAAAGTAAAATTGACGCTCTGAGTAATATTGACTCCGGAAATTAGGAGATATTTTACCAAGCAAGGTAGAAGTTATAATAAGTAATATCCGCAAAGGCAAGTAGTATTCTGATTTGTTCCAAAGAGTCAATATCGATATTTTCTCTCTCTCTCTCTCTCTCTCTCTCTCTTAGTGTTCATTCAGAAGTGGATTTCTTAATATTTTATAACTCTATATCTCTAATCTAATACTTAAATTTGTGTATTGCGATTGGTTCAGAACTAAATAGTGACAATAAAAGGCTATGTAATCTGAACCCCGAGTCTGATAGCGATTGGCCGATGTGACTCCGACACGAGAGGAGAAAGTGACAAGAAACAAAATTGGAGAGAAGCTCTACTGAAACATACGGTTCACTTGATAGCAACACTTGTACGGCATCTCGCACTCTACAACACACTTTATTCCGCCGTTGATAACACAAACACGATCGTGTGAACAATAACAAACAGGAGATTTCTTACTTGCAGTGGTAGTTTCGTTAAACCCACACAGCAAGCGTGTCAGAACAAAATTCAATCTAATATTCAAACAACATAACCCATTTGAAATGTATAATCTAGGATAGTTGCCACAATTCTAGACAATTTGATGATTACATTTTGTTTTAAAGAGTGCACTATTTTTTTGCATCTCGTTTCTCTTTTTGTCTTGATTTGCAAACCTTGAATATAGAATAGTTGAATAGAAATATTTTAAAATTGTTGTTTTGTAATTTATTTAGCAAATTCATATTCCTTATAGAAATTATTTACATCAATATAAGAAACATAAAAGGGTTAATTGTAATTATTTTATCATACCCAACCACGTATACTGCTAATCAGAAATTTTAAAGTTATATTTTTCCATTATCAATTATTACATAAAATGCATACATACATTACATACTAATGTAAAATTGTTTACTGAAACTCGTCCAAATTCCATGGAGTGACATGCACCACCTTTAAACTCGATTTTTTATGTAAAAATGAAGCTTCGTGTAAATTTTCAAGTTAATGTCCTCGATAGATAGGCTTCGTTAACGCTTAGTCAATAAAACTTAATTTAGTGAAAGCATATTTTATTTTTAAAGGGTTTACAATTAAACCAACAATAAACATATTTATGCGCTGTAAACTAACACTTTATTATGCTTTTACAAAATTTGCAATTATACTGAAACTATGAACGATTGAATCCTTATTTTAATGATGAAAATATATTTTAATGCAATCCTGTCCCATTGTTAAGACTGGTTATAGCAATGAATCGTAACTTTCTTTATCATGTCAAAACCTCGTTCATTACCTTCGTTATTTGGCTGATTACGAGAATCGTTCTTATTCTCCACGCACTATTTTGGTTACTTCTGTAGGTTTATTACCAATGACAGATATCAGAGCATTTTAGGCCGTCTTGTGAATGAGGTAAAAACTGGAACCTGCATAAAATTATGGCTCTTTCTTGTCATCTTTAACTAAGTATCTGCATGTTTTTGATGACTCACTTAAGGTGAAGTAATAAGTTTATTTTTCCCGATCTCAGGTTGCGACGGACGGCCTCGACCGGCTTGATAAAGCCTGCCGGGGAAGCCTGAGGAGTGAATACTGACACAACACACTTCACGGTCCAAGAGCTTGGCCTGTCACATTGGTTTCGGCCCGTAACACAATGAGTTCCTGTGACAACAGCTCTTGCTTGCTCTTAGCTTTGTCTTACTCTCAGTCTACTATTATTGCCATGCTTTGTAATAAAACATTTGTTAAGCACCAACAAATTTTCTCAGCTGCGATTTCTGTGGGAAAAATACTGAGATCGTCATCACGGATAATCATCACTTTTATAAAAATCTTATTTGATTTTGGAATTGTCGCAGTTAATTTATTTATTACTTGTCATGCATTTGCATGAAACCCTACTGAGCATTATAAATTTGCATTTTATAAGAGCAACTGATTATTCTTATCCTGATAATATTAATAATTAGTAAAACAATACAAAATAACCTGCTCTTTGTTTACGAATTGAAATACATAAACAGATACAAGATACATAATAAAATAAGGTTATGCCCCTGACCTTTGCATAATGTTTGAAAATTTCGTGTTCCATTTATCCCTCTGAACCCGTGTTCTCTCGGAATGCTATCGTACAGGTCAAGGCCGGAACTACTTCTCTTGCTCGCTTTTAACAGGGAGACAAGGTGAATGTCTCTGTGCAGAATGTCGCCTGTCGCTGTCGGTGAAAGGCAGGTCCAGGTGTGAGCGGCTTGTTAGGCCGCGGAGCGTGACTGAGCTCTAGACAGCGACAACTACCGTCACAGACCGTGATTTGTTGACTACTGTAAGCCGCTGAACTCGGCTACTTGCGCTGCCGCAGTCTCGTGGCCGGAGGGAGACTTGAAATACTTGCCACTAACGTCCATCATAACTGCTAAGATTATTTAAAACCTTCCTATAAATAGGATAAGGATTATGTAACGAACTAACTTTAGTGGAGTTCTTGCATTTTTAAACATTGACATAAAACCCACCATACTACGTGTATAGAAACTTCCTGTTTTTCTTAATTTAAAATAAAATGAACCAACTATGTGCGCTTGTCACGAAGAAAAGTCTTTAATTAAGCCTACGCATACTATGGATAACACATGTTGGGTGTATTAGATGGTTTGTTGATCCTGCATTTCCCTCAGTATGAAATAAATTCTTCACCAAAGAGTATTTTGGTGTAATTACTCTGAAAAGCAATGGCACCACCAACAAATATCCTTCCTTCTGGCTAACAAGAAAAAGAACCTAATATTCATAGTTTTTATCACAAGTAGGCTACTAGATAGTTTTTATGTAAAATTGGCTCCTGCAACAGATTAATCCACTTAGGACCACTTACTGATAAAGGTCAGCCCATTCTTCCTCAAAAACGCAACAAAGTAATATTGAGTAATTCCCAAATAGTTCGATCATTTCAAGGGAGGAACACAGATATCCGCATATATTATAAAATATTTGTTGGCGACAATGTTTATTAGTCAAAGATATATAGGTCAACCATTTCTATTTTCATTTCTCTTCTTCTATTTATTTTCTCGTAAGGCCTTGGTGTGTGAGCTCGATTCAAAACTTACCCACAGTATAGTTATAGTTTGTCTTTACGCTCAACTGGTTCACCAAAAGTCGTGCCAATACAAACTAAAAACAAACGTGACTTTTTTTAAAGGCAATTTTACAGGTATCGGCTTCTAAATCAAGTGACACTGTATGAAACATCCCTGAATGAAGGAAGCACTGATTTCCTTCTTAATAAATAACATTATGCAAGTGGAATATTCAACTTATCAGTATCATAAAAAGTATTTCTGAAATGATAGATGAAGAGATATTCAATCTTACTCCTGCAGGAGTCCTGAAGCCAATCTTATACTCGGAGCACGAGAGATGGCCATTGATAACTTTACGCAGAGTGACACCATCGACAGGTCTTCTAAGACTGATCAGTCGCAGGTCAACATCACTCGGCAGATTATTGATGCGGACATCATGATACTGTCAAACCATTCTCCTTTAAAATCTCCGCCACAGTCTGCAGGGGGTTAAGGAGATATGCAGTGCGCATAGACCAGACAACAATCTATACTCATTCTCTTACCACGCAACAGTGTTCAATGGTGAAGTCAATATATTGCTATCCTGTTGTAAGGTTTTTAATAATGTTTTTCCACAGATCATGCCAACAGTAACAATACAAGACAGACGAAGAAAAATTTCTCCATTTTCCAAAATACTGGATACTGGAAATATCATAAAGTATTAACTACTGTTAATTAATTTGTTGTCGTATTGTACCATGCTCGTTACATGCACATCATGTTCATAAAAACTGGGTCTTTTGTACTATATCCACGCATTTTCCTAGCTATTTTGTTCTTAAAATAAACACCTTACTACATTCTTATGATTCATCTAAATTTGTTGTCCATGGCCCATTTATAAGCTTGGAAGATGGGTAGCGGTCTGAAGTATAAAGGTCTGGACTAAAATAAGATGGAATAGTTTTATCTCAATCTTTATCGCCGAGCGCTGTCTATTTCCAGTTGCCGTCGTTGATTGTTGGATTTGATTCATTCTGAGAAATCTGTTTGCATTCGACATTATGTCGCTGTTTAAAATGTTGACAAAAAACCAGTAACATTTTTTACATGAAAAGGTTTGTTGCATCAGCTTAGAAACTGTGAAAATCATCATGAAATGACATTAATTAACACCTTTAACGGACAGAAGTGATGGGTGTGAAGAATTGTCAACGTGAACTTACTTTACAGATATATACATGGATAGAAAAGAGGAGAGCGTATTCTTTTTAAATTTTATATCGTATGTAGTAAATGTAAAGTAGTTAGGAATGTAATGCGGGAAGAAATGCAAATATTGAATAGGGGTTCTAGTAATTGAAGGCGCTGACATTTTCAGTACTGCCTCGTGGCGGTAAGAACGAATGAAACCCTCGAGATAATAACTATAAGTAAAGTTCTAGAGGCTGAATTTTCTTTTTGAAAGAACAAGCAGTAATGTGAATGCTGTGGTAGTGAATTGATGCAATAGGTCCAGTATATTTGTTATGAGCCGCAACATAAACGTGGTTGTTTTTATCATCTCTCTGTGTACACGAAATCAGTAAAACAAAGTCCATCACTTTGCTTGTTAAACCTCACAATCTAGATTGTACAGACATACTGTATACAAGACACAAAGATACAAGATACATACAAAGATTTGTAATTACAGGAATCTTTTACAAAAGACACTAAAAACCAAAAAGATAAGTTGGTTCCAAAAAGATAAGTCCATTATAAAATTAACAACATATCAGAGTTGGCTTTTGAAATAACACTCAAATGGTCAGTAATTTTAAAATTCTATTAAACCACCACAGGGTTACTATGAGCGAGCCATCAATATCACAATGTCCGTCCAATGACGTAAGTAGAAAGCGGAGTCACAAGTATAAGTATGACTCGCCGTGTTGTAATATCTACTTACGAGGTGGAGATTTGTGTAATTTGCATCCAAATGATAGTTTAGTAGCTGGTAAGGATCTCTCCGACTCAAATGCTCACGTTGGCCGGTAATGTTACAACCTTCTCTACAGGTGTCACTCTCACATCTCCAAGACCGGCTCGTCAGTGAGTAAGTGTATTTCATCATTCGTTGTCTATGAAATATCGAATCGTTTCCTTTTACATACTGATACAACTGAGTGAAAAGTAATATTTGCCCATCCGGTATATAATTTTATTTTTGTTCTTTGCTTTCAAAGAGCAAAAACATTTAGCATATCAAAGTTCTCTTTTAGATTCATCTGTCGGATAACATAGAACACTTAACACTTTTTGTATGAGTTTTGATAAGCACCTGATACAAAATAAATATTCAAGTATTTGGCGTTATTATTCATCTCTCTCCTAATATTTAGAAAATCTCCTTCGAATTAACATTGCGTCATTGTGTCGAATTAAAATTTTATTTTAGATGCATACGAAAATATACACACTGTTTTTCATCTAGCATATCATCGTATAGATCTTCCACTACATATCCCCTGAGGCATGTTTTTCTTCATTACTTTCAACACACGAGTATAAAAGTATCTAGTTATAAACCAGGCGATTTTCTGATATTAATTCATACCTATCATAGTATAATTCATTATAATTTGTTAATCTCACTTTTAAACTCTGCTGTGAAAGAGTCTTTAGTCCGCAGGTTCATTCTGTTGCGGTATTTCTTTCTCCGAGAGAACTCAATTACTAGGTGAAGGCGGGAAATCTCTCTCCTTAATTGTAACGGACGGCTTGTCGATACTGCCTTGGCTTTTCCTTTCGCGCCACAAACACTTGCTTTCAACCGACCTTTGCAGTCCTCTGCTGCTCTTCGAATACATAAAGCTGCGTTGTCTTAATCCGTTTTTTCTTTGAAGTTATAAGATTTACCTCTCGGTGGAAATTATATTTATACTACTCTCTCAACAATACATGTTTTAAATATAACCAACACTTTTGTAGATATTTCTTAATCTTCAGCAACGGTTCACCTGCAGATGAGTCCAAAGCTTAGGCATAAATAAAATCGATATTTACATGAGGCTGACCTTGGTTGCTGTTTAACCGACTCCTAAACAACCATTAAGACTTGTATTATTCAGAATATAGGTCTGACTGAGAACCAGCATTGGTTGGTGTATTAATATCAAGATCTATATGAGTATACTTTTATCAGTCCTGTTTTACCAATACTAAAATTTAAAACATATAAATAGCACAGACCTATACACATATTTTGTCACATCTCTAATTAAACTGGTCACGCGATTGTTCTAATATCCACTGAAAAACCCCAATTAAAAGCTGAATTTTAGATTGAATCAGACTTGATACGATGAATTAATATAATTTTTGTCGGTGGCAGAGTGGTCTAAGACATTGGACTTTGGATCTGAATAAAGTTTAAAGGAGATTGGCCTCTTCTTTTTAAGTGTAAAAAATTAATGTTTATCACAATAAACCGTCAGGATTACAGTCAATGTGTAGAAAGAGAAACATTCTTAATCAGGAACCAATTTTCAACACAATTATCACAATGTACCTTTTCTAATTAATGTATTGCAAAATTCATTCAAGAATATCTTTTTAAATTTCCTGTTGCATAAGTAGAATTGGTCAATAAAATTGTTGATGCTAGGCAAGGAAGGATTGGGGTGAGGAGCGCTAGAATCTACGACAGTGGCCGCTTTTAGTTAGACTTTCACTTGTGGGATAGGCTCATTTATTTAAAGTTATTGGCGACGGATAACTTGTAAGAATATTAAGATTTCACATGTTTGCCATTAGGTATATGTTACAAAAGTTATAGCACTGGGTTTTGAGGATTGAAATTTACCGTCTTTTCGGGTATCAAAACTGGGTGTTATTACACAAACATGCACAAAAAACTAAAACAATGCAGTGGTCTTCCCTCAAAAAGAGTTTACGCAACACGTGAATGGTACATCAACAACATGGTCACACTGGAGAGAATGAACCCAAACGACGTCACTGCATAGAAGCCAAGAGCACAAATAATACGTTACACATGCACCAGCGAAGGTGATATGATTTCAATTCTCCAAACGTAGTATTATAGCTTTTGAATCAATGGCAAATGTCCGAACTTCTGTTATAACTTCTGGCTTATTTAGCTGGCTGGCTTGTAGTACTGTTTTGGAGATTCCACTAAACAGAATTAGGAATTTGTTTTGGAGCATCACGATAGATTTCCAAGTCCTGCGATTATGACAGTTCACGACGAGATGACAATGTTGATGGAACCAGATTCGTTGATTGGTTAGCTATATTCTGCCAATGCTAACTATTCAACACAGGAACCCAACACCACATCAACGTCAGTGACTTACTAGTCCGGATAACAAATCACAGAATCTTGCAGCTTTGACCAATCACAGAATCACGATATTTGGTGTGTGCAATATAGAGTATTTGGGCACAACTAAATAGGAAACACCAGCGTGTCTAAATATTTATATAAATATTCCTACAAGCTATTAGTAATGCATGTGCATACGGAGCGGCGCGGCGGGGCTGGGGCAGGGTCTCTGTCTAATTGGTAAGGTAGTTAGAAAGCGTTTGTGAAGCCAAACTAGCCCCCAGAGAGCGTGACCCGGCAATGTGTAGGGTTATTTGAGTACCAGGGCGACAATAGGTAGAGTAAACAAGCGTTAGAGTGTAGTTGTGAGGTCTATTGTGACCGGGCCCGAGTGTACATTCACTGGAGTGTGTTACAGACCCGGCTTTGTTCCCTTCATTGGGCAAAGATTTGCTAACAGTCTTGGAATCTCGACTCCAAATAGAATCTCTGTTGAAGGTTAAATGACGAGGAGCTTGTACCTTGAATCTCAACCATTTAAAAAATAAATATGCCTTGGTAAGAACTTATGAGCCATTTGTGTAAAGCATTACATTTATTCGTAGAATACAATTTTCCCAGTTATATATATATATATATATATATATATATATATATATATATATATATATATACTTGCTCAATTTTTATATTGGGTATTAGGCGTAAATTTAATGCCAGCTGGTGGTTGGGTTATCGAAATCGGCCTGTTATCGAAAACTTTTATATTGCAAACCTAACAATGCAACCTTGTGTTTAATACGTATTTATAACTGGTAAATCCGCTTTAAAATCGTCATTAGCAGTGGAAAATAGGACTGTACTTTTTTTATTAGAAGTGGGCGAATAAGATTTATAAATTTAATGTAATTACATTAAACACACCGCACAATTTTCTGACTAAACATAGTTTACTGAAGACCATTACCCACAATAATAGCACACATTGTATGATGATTATGAACTATAATCATAATTTTTCACAAATTCCAAGGCAACTTAGTCAATTCTTTTAGTTGCTGAGTTATTAATATATTCACCTATTTTCTGGCGGCCATCGTGGTTACCAAAAAGACCAATGTAAAACTATTCGCGGAGGCTTAGCCAAAACTCATGGAGTGACATGCACCATCACTGAACTCAGTGTTCCTTATATAAAAATGAAGCTTCATGCTCAATTTGAAGTCTGTATGTCAGTTCTTTTTCGAGACATGATAGACAGACATGAAATTTGTACCACATAGAGTGATAAGCCTCACTAATGCTCAGCCAATTAATAAATTAGTTAAAGTCCTTGCTCAGTTTACCCGGCTGCCAGGTAAACTGAGCGAGCGCGAGCAAAGAAGTATTCTCACATTTAACTAACCACTACCGCATAATGCGTGGAATGCATTTATTCTCTTACCCTTTCTGAGGTGTCGTAGACAGTTGCAATCATTTTGAGGTCGTAGAAACATTGGGGATTTGTTCTTTGCGTCAAGACAAACATAAAATGTAATATAAACATGGGTCAGAAATGCTTGGTTTACCGTTTGTCTATATGTAGGTCTATCATTCTGTTTTTCTGGAACCAGTAAAAATAAAAACTCAAATTTAGCACCATTATTTTTGTTGGCATTTCAAATCAATAGAAAAGTTAATATTTCATTAAAAAAAAAGTTTCATTAGGGTGGACGGTTGAAGTTTTTAAGGTTTAAAATATCGTTAAAACTAATAAGATTATGCAATTTTGTAAAGATTAAAGTTGCCTGTTGTATGTATTGTTAATGATTGTAACTGTGACAGTTTTGTTGTGATTTAAAAGCTTCTATCTACATTAGTTACTGACCATTTTTTTATGATCTAGGTGTCAAAATTATTGTAATTAAATATTTAAAAAATACATAATAATTTTTATTTTTTATAAATTATCAGTATAACCTTGACATATGATAGTTTATTATCAATATTTCTCCTAATTTTTAATAACAAGAGTTTTGTGCTAAATTTGAGGTTTTTAAACTTTTCTGGTTTTTGAAAAAAAAAATTAAAAAACTAATTTGTAAGTACAGACGGTAAACCAAGTATGTCTAAACCATGATTGTTTTACATTCTTGATTAACTTGACATGCAGAACAAATCCCAAAAACATTTCCGAAGGGTCCGTAAACACCCTGTATTTCAGTAAAAGTGAGATAAATTTTAGGGACATTAAAGAAATATTTTTAAACTTGGCTTCTATGAACAATTTTTAAATTTCATACTAAAAAATTTTTCTTTAAACTAGTCTTTTTAAAGAACGATACGTCATTCAATGGGGACCCAGGCTACAGTAGGTGTGTCTCGGCGTTCTACGCGAATATACCTAGTGCAGGCGGACACTCAATAAACTTGCATCTATTTGTTTATGGTACAACTCTGTAGGACCCTTCCAATATACAGATCATCAAGATGATGCGGTCAATACAATTAATATAACACAGGTCAATGACCAAAAATAGAAGTATGTGTCTCTTTCACTAGATATAAGAGCGCAAATCTGACCGCAGTTACTAAACCTACCATCTGTTCACTATTTAAGTATTTGTGTTTGTCTGTTACAGCGCAATGTACGGCTCCTCTCGGCATGGAGTCCGGGGCCATCCCAGATGACGACATAACCGCTAGCTCCTCCTTCGACAGCGGCAATGTAGGCCCTCAGTTCGGCAGGTAAATAACCTCTTCAGAGTTACTATTTTCATTTTTTTTTCTTTGCTTCAAGTTTGTTATTGGTGATGGATAATGTGAAAGGATAATAGGATTTAAGGAAGAAGCCATCACTACATGTTACAAAACGTATAACACTACTTTTCTAGGATTAAACTCTATCCTCTTCATCAGGTTTGAAAAAACGCAATACATAAACATGGACTTAAAACCTAAAAAGTACGGCAATGGACTTAAGCTAAAAAAATCGCTATTCTACATGTCCGAAATACTACTATATCCTTTTATCTTCATTTTATCAGATCGATGAAGATTTAGAAGTTCCTTGCTGTAAACAAAGACCAGTCACACATTGCACAACCAAAGGCTGTGAGGAAAAAATGTTTTGAATTTAAAAAATTACAAAACAATCATTACGGGATATTAAACTACACATGAAATAATTAAAATAAGTGTATAACATTGCATCACATTTTTGTACAACACTACTTCAAAACGTTTTTCCTTGTACGCAATTTTAAACTCGGTACGATTGATTCAAGCCAAAGACAATCTACAACTTCAGACAGTACAAGGTCTACACAGTTTTTATTCTTATTGCATTATTTTATTCCAAATTGGTGTACTTTCAATTAGGGAATTGTTAATTGTGCATTGTTTCTTCTTGTTTTTGTGTACGTGACAATTTTATGAATAGTACGTGAACATATATGGTTATGTATAGTAATGGAGCAAAGTGTGTAATGTTGTATTTTTATTTTAATGTTTTTATGCCAGCAACTTTCAGAAACCTTTTCAGCGCATGCTGGTAGCTTGGAACTGTCAAATTTCCTGATTTTAGGGAAATTAATTATGATTACTTGTAAATTTGACAATAACGTGCGTGAACTTGTGCATAACTAAATCGTCGTTCCGTACGATTTAAAACACCAGATGGCCTTAAATGCGAAATAACACTTGTCGGCACTGGTTTGACCTAAGGCTATAGAACCGTATCTGATGGAAACCGTTTTCGGACATGTAAATGTGGAACATTTAGATTTGAGTGAATGGGTTAGGACCCGCCCATGGTGGGTGTATGGGTCAGTAACAAACATAACCTCATAATGACACCAAGTACAAGCTTGTCTGTGTAGGAGGACGTTTGCAATCTTGTTTTATTAATTGCTCCCACACGTCACTCTACCAGCCTGTTCTCCTCCCATGATACCATCAGTACAGCCTGGAAGATTCTGCTTCTAGGCTGGCTCACGGTGACTTGTCAATAGAAATTATAAACTGTTATTGAATGGACTTATAGTTTTGTTTATACAATTTTTGGCTAAGTAACACATGTTTACACACTTTTATTTAGACGAATTATACAAGGTATGTTTTTCAGCAACAATATACATTTACTAAACTTTTCAAATATACTTCAAAACTTTGCCTCAAAAATATTCCTCACTGATTATGATAACATCTAAAATATTAAATGTACATTGAATAGAGTAACGCTACAAACACAGCAAAAGTGTCCAAATGAGGAAACGAAGAAATTTTGACATACTATAAATGTTTTGTTGTTACCTAACAAAAGTTGGTTTTATATGAATGTTTATGTTCTGTACATGGTTATTAATCTGAATATTTTGAAGAAGAATATAAAGATAATTACTTTATTAGAGTCTGACTTTAATACAACATTACATGGTGTCTAAGGCCCATTGCTGATGCTACACCATATGGCTACGCATTCACACACTCGAACTCTTCACAATAGAAATGTTTTGCGTGGCGCAGGTTACGTGGGGAGAGTCACGGCGGCGCGTGGTGTCCCAAGTATCAGATCACGACAGAACCCAAGGAGTGGCTTGAGGTAGACTTGCACGGCGTGCATGTCATCACCGCCGTGGAGACCCAGGGTCGCTTCGGCAACGGCCAGGGGCAGGAGTTCGCAGAGGCCTATCTGCTGGAGTACTGGAGGCCACGGCTGGGGAAGTGGGTGCGGTTCCGCAACATCAAGGGAGAGGAGGTCAGTTCCACACTATGCACTGTACACTTTCTTTATATAGGATTAAGTAAAACTCTAACAAGTACAATGAGTTACCGAAGGTTATCAATGTTATGAAGGTCTTCGACTTTATTATTATTGCATACGCCCATCCTGTCAGAGGTAAATAAATCAACAGGTACAAACAACTTTGACCAATCTTTTGGTGCCGAGTGTCAATTTCCATAAGCACAAAATTTAGTTTTTTACGAACTACCCTGATATTTTGACCTAACAATAAGTAGCGTTCTTCCTTGCACCAAGAGAAGCCCATATACAAGTTACAAGCCTAAGGATTTCTATCAAAAGGAACTTCCCGTAAAAACATTGATCGCGTACCTGTTTTGTTGGGAACCAAATAGAATATTTAACAACATTTTTTAGATCGTAAGTTTTAGTTTTCCCCACTTCTAACCAAACGTTAGACACGTGAAATCATCGTCAGTCTACGAGATAAGAGACTGAAAGCTGCCATTTTCAGCCAAGTTCATTCTGTTTTTATAGTTGGCATATGGTATTTTAGTCTACTTTTATTTGCGTATTTACGGTTGATTTGAAGTGTGTAATGTTAAAAGACCTTACGAAAAATGATTTGATATTTTTAACCCTTAAGATACTCTCCTATTTCAATCCTAATTCCTTCGATCGATTTTTTCTTAGGGTACATTTCTGTGTCGATTTGAAGAAAAACGAATCTGTGTGCCTTCAGCATGTAAATTCACTCTTACCTATTAGACTGCGAGATCTGTAATTTTTATGTACTATCAAAATTTAAAAAGCGAGTATTCTTGTACAAAAGTATTAAATAAGTGTATCAATATTGAGGGAGATTTACTCTCCCGGCTGTGAATTTAATATTTACATTTCCTAAATGCGATGTAACTAAAAGTGGTTTGGGTAGTAAACTAACGTTTGTCAATCCAAAATATAATATTTTAATAACCTGGATATTGTTTTATTACATTGTTATCAACTGGAGAGGAAGTTTATAAAGGTTTAGTACGAACGTTGGAGAATAATAATAAGTAATAAATAATAAGTATTAAGAAGCAAGATCGCCTTTACTGCATTGTCTCTGAAGACAAGGTGTATGAGTCAACTAGCATAATGTTCCATATCTGGCACACCACTGCCGTCCCACCTCTGGCATTGGTACATCGATCTCGAGTTCCACGCGATTACTGGACTACAACAATGGCCCCTGACATAAATAAGGTCGGCCGGAGGAGGGGCTCATTAGCTATTCTCTACCCATCCTTGGAACCTGTCATTTCGTCTGCACTTGACCCCGGTTCTGAGTTGTTGGCGCTAGTTTCTCTTCTGGAAATATGATACTCCCAATTAAACTCGAGATCTGGGTGCCGCTGTCTGTGTACTCCGATTGTGAGACTCGGGAGAAGCTGATGATGTTTCGGGCAAGATCTTCCAAGAGGCTTAAGTTACCTGATGATACCGCTCCGATTACAGTAGCGAGCGCAACAAAATGTGAACAATAGCTCTGCACCTATTGTTTATTACAGTCAAGTTGGTTACTAGAAGACAATTTAGCACTAACACGCAAAACACTAAACTTAGACCAGCATTATAAAGTATGCATTTAGCAGAGCCAATTTAAAATGAAAAATCAAGCAATAAACTTGGTTAACAAAGTTAAAATTCCCAAGTGAGGTTATATGATAACTTTTTTTTCTAAATTCCTTATTAATTTTAATAATCAATTAATTCAAATCAATTCAATTCATACAAAGAAATGTTTACTGATAGTTATAATCTGTTCTCTTCTCCTGTTTTACACACACACGTATGTATGTATATATGTATAGTATTATTTGTAGATTCAAATACCCTTTAAAAGCCCTTGTAAAAATTAAAGTGTAATTAGCAATGTCAGGACAAAATCTAGTTTCAAGTTTGACACCATGGGACATTATGTTTTAGGAGACTCTTTATCTACAATGAAAAATAACTATTAGCAAAATTGCTATTACGCATGAAAAGCGACGAAATAAACCCATGCAATTAAGTATCGAAGAACCCGATTGAACGTAACGAATAAGAAAGTACATAGACGGACAGACTGCCATTTTACTTTTGCGCCCTAAAATTAAACCGACTTTACCATGCACAACGAAGAACCTATGTACTAAGTTCTATTAAGAGTTATATGTATTGGATGCATATTACAAAGACGGGTAAGGAGACTAAAATACAGACAGTCGGACTGACGACCACAAAATCAATAGGGTTCTATCTTGCACCAAGAGAAACCCATATACAAGTCACAAGTATCTTTCTACCAAGAGTTATCGCACAGACAGATGGAAAGGCAACAACGCGATTTCAATAATCTCTTGTCGGATCCTTAATAATACAGCTATGATTTGAAATATAATTAGTACATTTTATATTGCACTACATGTTTACATTGAATTCCATACACTATGTACTTAGTATGAAAATTGACGCTAAGTAAATTAAGACATCAAATTTTGCTACTTTAATGCATATAATTTCATTACCTGCACGAAATTTCAATATTATACAAGCATTGGTGATAACCACTTCCTGTAGAGGACTTTTCCTGCTTTTCTACAACAAATTTCCTTAAATCGCTTCTCGCTTTCTCCCAATCGACTTTTTGTTATTATCTTTTCACTTCCGTCCTGTAATAATCCTGAACACAATTATCTGATCGCCTTTTTGTGCATGTTCTCCTATTTCTAATCGAATTGAAGGTGGCCGATTGTTTAAAAGTTTTCAATTTCCTAAGATTGTGTCATCAAACATCGATCAAACACCAGTGGTTACGGCGTGAAAATTAAATATTGTACCAATGCTTAAAACAATCTATTGTTCTGGACTGAATTCGCTTAGTGTTTTTATACAACTTAATGCATCAAAAAACCCTGATTCATTAATGTGAAATAAACTTCACATTGTTAGGAATCTAAATTAGGTTTACTAAATAGACTGTCTAGCTGTAGGCTACTACTTTATCCTCCAATTTTCACATAAACATACTAGCCGATGTGGCGCGCGCCAACAGGATGGCGAACAAATGTGGCGCTGTTGTAGATGTGGGTTTATCAGCAAGGCGTGAAGGTACAGGGGCAGACACTAGTTACATTAAACACTACAAGAACATTTGTTTATCTAAGGTGATAAAACACGATTAGTGGCAATCAGGGCAGCCATTACTGCAGGCCTGGACCGGTCTAACACACCTCGCCTACCGCGAGCCTCCCAACGTTAACGAACCTTGGTAGTAGACGCTCTCTATTGTTTATAGCTACATATGTGGTGGGAAAGTTTCTTAATCATTGAAATTCTCTTTCAGTGAATCAAGGTATGTTGCCGCATATTTCTTAGATATTTGACTCTTTACGAATTTATCATAACATACCATATGCGTTAGATTTATTATTGTACGTTTTTAATCAATTGACGAGTCATATAGTGCTTTTAAAATCTTGAATGTTGTTAGATATTGTAAAGCGGATACTTGGAGGTAAAAATATTGATCAATTGAAATTGTCAAGAAATGTTTTTCCCGAACATTCAATTGAATTATATTGACTATTTCCCATCGAATTGAAGTTTTGTGCTGACTATCACATCACATACTTGTTATTTGACTGGTTCATTTCAAATATTACGTTCATATGTCAGAATGAGTTTAAGTAAAATATTTCATCCTATATATTTTCCAAAGTAGTAGTTTCCAAAAATGTAACACAACAATTTCTGGAAGGTTTTAAATCCAAAGTATTTTTTAGTAAATAACGTATTTAATCAACACCTTAAACATACAAAAACTCCTAACAGCTGATAACTAAAAGACTTCTTCACCTGGCAACAGCAAGTACACCAATCTCCACCAATTGGAGGCTCCCACACAGCGCCAATTGCACGGCTAATACGACCCAGAACCGGAACGGCAACAATACGAGAGCGAAAATTTGCTAACAAACGTCGCCAGATTACTCGGCTCGTGTGCGAGCGCATAACTTGGAATCAAAGTGAGGAATTTGACGCCCGGAGTGGCTTATGGTAATAACTCGGCTAGCAACAAAGGGGAATAATCGCAGAACGCGGGAACTTGGAACCCGAGAGCCTACGCGTGGACTAGGGGGCGAGCGGTGCGGAGGACGCGGTATAATGCACGCCCACGCCAGATTAGCCGCGATATCAGGTCGACTGGCGGCCGCGGCCCCAGCTACGGTAGCGGTAAAACATAACAATGACGTAACATTGCAGAGATTACGGTCTACTAGTGACACGCTCCAGTTGTCTCAATCTGTGGTGTGATTGGCGAGTTCCAAGTTTGATAAACTGTCGTGTTATCACCGGGTCCATTTAGATAACTCACCTCACAGACAAGTATTGCGCCATGAGTAAGAGCTAAGTTAGGTTTACAAGGAAACTCAATTCATGCCTAAGTGTAACTGGAATGATGTATTTAAAATATCGATTTATCTTTCCGCTTGGAATAGCACCTATTTTTGTGTCATGATAAAAGACGCCGTTAATGATACTCAGAATATTTTGTCTGTGACAATAATTATACGTTAATTACCTTATAAAAGCAAGAACCAGTTTTTTACTTTTACGAGGTTCTTCCAAAAAATGCTTTGTGTTTTTCAGTTCAAATCAAGTTTAAAGCAATATATGACAGACAGAGGATAAAATCCTGCTACACACAAAAAGACTGTATACTACTGAACTATTCACCATACGAGCAGCAATTTTCATTAAAATGGAATATACTAACTAATACTAGATTTAACATTCAAACTATACTAACCACTAAATCTGACATTTTATTCTACGGTCTATACTATAGGTGATTGTTTTCTCAAAAATACTTTCGAGTAATAACCAAAGATTTGAGTAAATGATGAACAGTTAAATTAAGGAAGTCAAAGTCATTAGATTCATTAGGTAGCACGAGTTCGGGCCGCCATTTTGTTCGCCAGGAACTCCATCAATCAACGGTGCGTGCTAGGGTCGCGTGCACAAACACCACGCCGCGCCGCGCCACGCCGCGTAACCTCCAGCCAGATATTCATAAGTCGCCAACTCTACAGATCAATACCTGCTGTAGAGCTCACGTCATTATTATATCACTCATTTCCATCCCTAATGTCCTCTCGTTCTTTCGCCAAGATAAGTAGTTCCACTTAATGTAATACAAAATTAACTGGCTTAAAGGAAATGAAATTATGAAAAATAAATTTTGAAATAAAAATAACTTAGTTGAATACATATCTGTTAACATTGAGACCTGGGTGGTTTACCTATAAGATTTAGTTGAGTTTGACGTTGGTGCATTATAGAATTCCCAGCATGCTTCCGGATCATTGTTTCCTACTTATAACTTTCTCTGTCTATGAAAAAACCAACATGAGTCAATAACAATTATAGAGTGGCAGATCAACTGCCACTCTATAACTGTTATTTTAAACGTGTTTTGGTACCTTTCAACAATCATTTGTTCAGATGGTCCTTTACAACATTTGTTAACTGTTGTTTGATCCATCAAACGTGCACAAAAATTAAGTTCCATTAACCTGTGTAGCAACCAACCTCACGCGGTCGACCACTGACATATCCCAGGCTGAACATGAGCATACTCATATCTCAAACTTAACCAATATAGGTATCAGGTTGTCGAGGTTCTCAGCACAACGTTCAAAATTAAATATATTCTTTCAGTCTAGATTGATCCGAATAGGTGCTCCGCAAGGATAGATTATGGGCCCTCTTCTCTTTTGGTTTATGTAAATGACATAACGAAGAAGATCCCAAAGAAAAATCTTCTTATGTTTATTGGCGGCAAGACTCTTTTTAAAGGAACCCTACTACTTTACTTGTGAGCCTTTGAATTTGACATATATATCAAAGCAAATTACAGCCACATTTTCTTATGGAAATTGTTTACAATTATGCACGAAATAAAATCAAAAACATTTGCATTCGAACCCTTACAAAAATTATCAAAAATATTCTTTGACTCCTGTCTACCTAGTCAATGTACCAAATACAAATTGTTATAGTACGGCATATATGTCATGGATTAAAATAATAATCTTATGAAGAGACTAATTTTGTTGAGTATTATTAAATTATCCAAATTAAAAAAAAAATCTTATAAATACTTTATGTAATGAATTCTATTGAGAAAATCATTAGTTTACATATCAAACGAATCTTTCATTTTTAAATATAAGACAAATATAGCTTATTAACCAGTTCATTGTGGTGCAGGTGCTGCAGGGTAACACCAACACCTACTTGGAGGCCAAGAGGGAGTTGGATCCTCCCGTGTGGGCCAGCAGAGTCCGCTTTCTCCCCTACAGCTACCATCGCCGTACCGTCTGCATGCGAGTGGAGATATATGGCTGCTATTGGAAAGGTACGTTTTTATATGGCACTGAAAGTTATTCCTTACCAGAAGAAGCTTACACGATAAATCCCAAATTATTTTTTTAAATATTGTGTTTAAAACAGACAACAAAAGATGCTAAACACAGTTCTCGATCTTTTTAAAGTATTCGACAGCGTGCATCATGAAATACTGCCACACCAGTTGAAGAAAATAGGTTATCGTGGTGTCTCTCATAGATGGATCTCATCACATTCGCAGAATAAGGACCAGTGCACGCAGATTTTGAATCTCCCATGAAAAAATTTAAAATAACTCTTGGAGTAAATGAGGGTTATATCCTGGTACACATTCTGCTAACTATTTATATGAACAAGTAAATTAATCTGTTTAGAATGGGTTGCAATTCAAAATGCTGATGATATTAGTTAATTTATGACGTATACATAATTTCATTATATTCATTTCAAAAATCAATCAGATAACAAATAACTACAATCAATTTTTGTTTGAAACTGTACGAAGGTATACAACGTCCTGATATCTTGACAGATGACAATGCTATGGAGGAAACCGATTTTAACAAATTCCAAGGAATATGTCTGGATTAAGGTCTTACATGAGAAAACCAGTCGAAAATCACTACTCTAGAACTGTTTAAGCCATTTATGCACTGAAGTTATCTAGCTATAATACACTTGAAGGTCTTGGCTTAATTTTGTCTGATTAAATTCTTCACATTTGCTTTTCGGAATAAATTATTTGGGACAGTTATGCAACCAATAAAATTGGAAAAATCTTTCGGATTCAAAAGAAATCACTTAAACCATAGCAAACTAAACAGAAAATATAAATGCATGTGAGCTGTCAGGGAGATTCGATTACTAAATCAGCTTTTTCTTCGATGTCTTTGTTTGTGGTCAAGGTGAATTCTGACACAATGAGCGTGCACTTCCAAGAGTACAATTCAAAGAGCAGGGGCAAATTTCGTGGTCGGTTATGGCGAATTTTAACATTTCAGCAGTTACCATTGCTAACTGGCGTAAAGTTGATCAATAAACTTTCCGAGGATCTAAAAATATTTACCAAAAAAAAAACAATTCAAGTCTTGTCAAAAATCTACTGTTAACCCAACGGTGCGTGCAATGCATCATTAATGACGGCACATCAGTACACGAAACCTGAACAATAAGAACATGAATGACTAACGATGAATGAAAAGGATGTGGTGAGGGAAATTGCATGGACTACATAATTGCTGTAATCATACCAGAACATGAAACCTGTTTGAACGTTGAACAGGAAGAACATAAATGTCTCACAATGAAATACACTTTGCAAAGGATGTAGTGAGTAAACGTGCGTTGACTACACCATTACTGGCTTCATATTAGTAAACGGCACCTTTTTGATCGTTCAAAAGGAAGAGCATGAATGTTTCACAATGAAATACACTCTGCAATGGATGTAGTGAGTAAACGTGCATTTACTACACCATTACTGGCTTCATATTAGTAAACGGCACCTTTTTGATCGTTCAAGAAGAAGAGCATGAATGTTTCACAATGAAATACACTCTGCAATGGGATGTAGTGAGTAAATGTGCATTAACTACATCATTACTGGCTTCATATTAGTAAACGGCACCTTTTTGATCGTTCAACAGGAAGAGCATGAATGTCTCACAATGAAATACACTCTACAAGGGATGCAGTGACCTAAACGTGCATTAACTACATCATTACTGGCTTCATATTAGTAAACGGCACCTTTTTGAACGTTGAACAAGATGAACATGAATGACTCACAATAATACATAAACTGCAAAGGTTAACAGAGGAGAACAAATTTAGGTACTAAATCATTACTGGGGTTATAAAGTAATCTTTAACAAAACTACATTACGATATTGCAATTATTCAATATGTGAGTCCGTATTATTTCAGTCAAGTAACTAAGACAAAGTATTCTGAAGATGCTAATAGGTATTTGAATATGAAACTTTGGTTGTAGTCATTTACCACATATTGTACTAAACATACTGTAGAAAATATATTGTATAACATTTATTTATAAAAAAGTCATTTATTTACGTATTTACTGTTAAACCTTACAGTAAAATTATCAGTAATCAAGTCAGGTAATGACTACGTTAATAAATCTATATAAAGTAAATTAAAATAAGATTTAAAATTAAAAATGGCACATTTTTGTTACAGACGGAATCGTAAGCTACTCGATGCCCCAAGGAGACAAACGAGGGGCTGGATGGGAGTTCTTTGACGCCACATATGATGGGCACTGGGACGGCCAACTGCAGCGGGGCCTGGGTCAGTTGACTGACGGTAAGGTCGGCCCAGAAAACTTCAAAATGGGATACTATGACTATGAAAGAGGTAAGATGCAGCAAGGTTTCGACATCATTGTACAGTATCTGAACTTAACAGTCTGTAATAGAACTGCAGAACGCAAACAAAATCAACTTTCGTGTTAAAGGGCAAGGTTGGGTCGGCTGGAGAAACGACACAAGGGGCGGGCAGCCTGTCGAGATCAAATTTGAGTTCGACCAAGTACGTGAGTTCACCGCTGTTCACGTCTTCTGTAACAATCAGTTCACCAGAGAAGTTCAGGTAAGTTTACATGCAAAGTTCAAAGCTTCATTCGTCATTTCATTTTACTGCTACTTTTGATCTTTTGCTCCCTTTTATATCCTCATAGTACTTGTAGAGCAAGTCCATTTTACATAAACATATTTTCTACTCCACAATTCAAGGTTAATTTAAATACTTAAAACGTATAACATGGATAACAAGTAGTAATTTTAGCTCACACTAAAAGTCAAAAACTCAAACTAAATCCATTGTTGAGGCTTTATGACGTAGACAGGAGGTATTAATAATACAAAACCAACGAAGTAGTAAACAAAAATCGGCTATGAAAGTGATCGGAATTGCATATACGTTCACGTTTGGATTCCACAAAAATTATTAACTAAGTATATGTGAAACGTAAAGAAGGGAAGATTATTATTTTCATAATTAGTCATAATTATAAAAATGCATTAAGGATAGATGCCAATGTAGGATTAGACCTGAAGTTTAGGAGTTCAAAAATAAAAACAAATAAAAATGTTCTTTTTCACACAATAATTTATACATCGTGGGTAACACAAATGAATTAATCACTAATTAATATGTTTTATTGATTCATAACTCTGATGTATTTCCCAATCCATTAGTAAATATTAATATAATGTATTGAATACGTCTTTCTTCCCACACGTTGCATTATTTTAAGGTGAGAAGTGAGAACCACTTCGACTTCAAAACACGAACCGGGGCGCGCAATATCTGCAGGATTTATGCGTAGCAGGATTAAGTATAATTGGACACGTGTTTATTTTGGTGTCAAGCGCTCCAGGAGCTGTAAAAATTAGCGTCGCCCCAAGAGAGATGGACGTAGCAAAATATGAGGCAATTGCCGCCATGGCAGCCCAGCCCTGCGGCCCACGTTTGGTCGAACTGTGCTGCGACCTCGGCTACTTGACTCCCTACATAATGGTCTCCACGGACTCTTACATGGCGGGTCGTAAAGTCAAGCTCCGCTCAAGAACACCGACAACGACTGCAACTCGAGCCAACTGAATAAATTTGTATCTCCTTGTGTTATGACGTACGTCTTACAACCTTTAGCTGATATTTTCGGTTCCATAAGTCCCGTTTAACAATGTCATTTTGAAGACGAGTTTTTATGCGACAAAATCGTCATTTAGCAATGCCTTGATTAAAATAGTTCATATAAAGATTATGTTTGCCACTTATTACAACAAGAATCCAAAAAGTATGTATTACCTTACTACGTTTGATTGGGCGTAAATATGTACGTTTGTAGATGCACCCATACATATGTGCCACGTCATACACTCTTAAGTAATTAATTGGTTTAGACGAGGCCCAGCTTTACAACACCAGCGTACAACAATGCAGCTGTTCCACTAAATGGTAATTACGTATGAATATGTATAACGCTAACTAGGCAATTAACTAACCTCACCGCTGTCCTACCGGCTTCTTCAGCTGACACGTTGGTAGCCCTGTAATTATCGCATCTTCTTCTTCGACGTGTTCGAACCCTCTTGTCAAAACAGAAACAACTCAATGTATCAAAAGTCTAAAAGGAGTTGTTATGATCTCGAGGAACTCTTTGTCGCAGGGGATCGGTAAATTTGACGAAAAAAGTACGTGGCAGAGATTGAAGTAATGATTCAAAAACTTTCTACATCCTGACCATGAAGAATGTGGGAGGACCAGTGCCACTTTAAGAATGTTACTTTCCAAAAAAACTTTTCTTATTGCGAAATGCCTACCTCTCACTGAGCATGTATTGAGGTCAATGGTTAACTATCCGAATATTGTTTTGTTAATTGATGTTGGATAATATTTATGTAGCCTGAATAACATCTTACTGTATAAACTCTTTATATGTGAATGCATATTTAATAATATAACTACGCTTTACATAAAGTAACAATCATCATCAAATAATGATTATGTAATGTTTATTCCAAAGAAATTAGTAAAATATTCATAGAGTTTATTACAGTATTGTGTTTTTAAATTGTGTGCTTTTTGACAAAAATTACATTTTATATTTTGATACTGAGTTTTAAAGCTGTACTAGCATTTAAATAGTAAATAACGATATTCCATAACAATTTTATACCTAAAAACATTTACCATTTCAAATTATTCTTGTCGCATTATGCTACTAAAATACAGTAAAAGTGTTCGTATTAGAATCTGTTATTGATATTTTATACTCGTGTAAGTAGGAATATAAATTAATTGTATGTTTTATAAAAAGCATAATTCTTCCAACAATGTTGACATGTTAACCCAATATTTTTAATTCTTTCTTAAATAAATGTTATAAAATGTTCATAATTTTTCATTGGTTAGATATCTTAAAACACTTTAGAACCACTAAAGAATATATCAAGTAAACGAAAAATAATAAGTACAAGATTTTTTTTTAAAATACTAGATTAGAATCCCTGATCAGTTTACCTGATGGAGATGTAATATTATGAAACCCAATAGTAATCTTCACCACTGCGTAGTTACATTTCTTTTCTCTGATGTGGTATCTTTGCTCTGTGACAGATATTCTCTGAGGCGAAGATTATGTTCAGCGTAGGAGGCCGCTACTTTCATGGCGATCCCATCACATACAGTTACATGGAGGATCGTATCTTTGAGCATTCTCGCAATATCACTATCAAACTCCATCATCGCATCGGTCGCTTCGTCAAGATGCAGTTGTTCTTCGCCGCGAGATGGATCATGATCAGCGAACTTTCCTTCGAGTCTGGTCAGTATATTATGATGAGTTTCCGCCGACAAACATTTACACTTTTCTGATAATTAGCAAACTTGTATTTCTCTTCAATCATTTGTTAAACTATATTAACTCATTGTGTTGTTGCTGTTTCAGACATTGCACATGGCAATTTCAGTCAAGAAGAGCCAACAGCTAGTGAGAGCAACTTACAGAGTGACGTATTTGTGGATAAAACTATCAGACCCCAGTCTGAACTACCAGGTAACTCTATTGTTATAATAATAATCTTACTCATATTCCCATGGCCACTGATACCCAAAGGTAGTATTGGGTCTTGCCAACGATCTGCATCCATTTCTTCCAATCTTCCTTAACCGACCCTTATCCTCTTCATGTAGATAAGGACTTAGTATTTTCATATTTTCTTGGACATCCATGAGGCCTTCTCCCATCGGGATCTTCTTTTCAAATTGATTTGATTTGAGCGTCATCTTCCATTCTTATTGTATGCCCGGCTCATCACAGACGCCAGAACTTGGTGTAGGCTACAATGTCTGGTCCTTTAAAGAAATCTCTAATTTCTTTGTTATGTGTTATTCTCCACGTTATATTTATTTTCAAAACATATTTCGTTTTTGTTCCATATTATTAAACCAATGAATGGTCAAATTAGCATTATTGATAAGTGGAATAATCTATCATATTTTCTACAAATTTCTGCATCACTCTACTATTAAATGCAGTAATCACGAAGGAAACACGAAGCGTGAATTGTTGATGCCGCGACGACCGCGAGCCCTCGGGTTCATACACGGAGCATTCCAGACGGCCTCGTTGACCTCTTCCTTTTAGATTTTTGGGTAAATCTATACATGTTTACGTTTATTTGCAACTTTCTCAGTGACAAAACTTACCTGATCAAAAACTAAAATCTTCGAAACGGCCTACATTTTCATGCTATAATATCAAATGTATAAAGCATTTCAACTTTGTTTATTTGTATTTAATTTATATAACGTATAGTATACTTTTTAACACCTCTGTAAACACCCGCGAGTAATTTCCTTTCACTTTGTAGAGTATCTTAAAATTCGGTGTAAATTAAAAATGTTCCAACACACACAAATTTCCCCCGTTTAAAGCGTCGCTAGGAGCTTGTTACTTAAACGATTATGGTGGCGGTAGCGACATATCCAATAATGCAGGTTAAACGGTGTATTATTTGTATTATTTTTCGATGCTGTAATATATTTTAAACCAGCATGTCAAGAAATTAAATTATTGTTGTTTTTTATTATGAAATTTTTGACAATAATTGATACAGCATAGTAATTTGCACAGTATCGACAGCCAAGCAGGAAGATGAGACGTACATGGCGGTCCTGATCGGAGCTCTGATGGCCGTCATCATCCTGCTGGCCGTGGCCATCTTCCTCATTGTCTCGAGGCACCGACAGTCCAAGAACTTCGCGAGTCCTCTGGCTGCCAAGTCCGCGCTGCCGGGGACTACTGGCCACCAACACCAACACCTGTCCTCGGACAGCAGTTGCGGTACGGCGGAGAAGTGCGGGACCACGTACAGCGCCCAGGGCGGCATCGACACTGCCCTACTGATGGACACCAAGCTGGAAGACTACCAAGAGCCCTACCAAGCCCTCAAGTACGCCCCCTACTACAGTTACAGCACTGTGGTCATGGACTCTGTTAATAAGCCGCCGGTCATCACGCATCCAGGTGAACTTTTGAATCCAATCACAATTTAGTTTTATTGCGTACACGCTATTACTTTATATACTTAAGTTATACAAGTTATTTTTAATCAGTGTTACTTTAAGTATTCTAAGAAGGAAGTATCGTACATTTGTAATGATTCTATTAAGTATTATTTCCTACTACTTATTAACAACTTCTAAAAATTGAATTATCTAAGTCATTCAGCGCTTTTCAATATTTACCATTATATATTTTGGATAAAGATAAAATAGATTGTTTTACAGGAAAGGTTTCGTTACTCAGAAGTGGAAAATATGTCTAATCCTTTTAACTTATTTAATGTTACTTCAATTTAAGACGACCTTCCGAAATGAAATTTTTACTTCATGAATGTCAGTAACGTTTACTACATAAAAAGAATAAAGCCATATAGCCATATTAGCATTTTATACAATATTCTTCGTCAAACATAAGTCTAAATGGTCAGATTTTATAACTACTTCTCTGCTTCTATCTATATTTAAATTCCATAATTAATATTAAGTACACCATACATATTATCCTCGGCAATTTTAAACCGCTATAAACCGATAACTGTAAATTAATTTATGGAAATATGATATCAGTAATAAAATACAACTCATCTCTTAAAAAAACTACAATGATTTGCCATTACAGTGATTGAAGGATTCAGAAATAATAATGTTTGTGACGTGATGTTTAGACACGGGCCATGAGTACGCTGTGCCCGAGCTGGGTACCACACCTTTGTTGACCGCCTCCCCTCAGAAGCAGGACATCGTCATCACCAGGGGATCCGGCAAGTCGGCCAAAGATGACGCTAAAGGAAGCAAGGTCAGTTGATCACGTAATTTACTTGTTATTCAGTGTAAATAAAGATGTACTGATATAAACAAATACTAACAAAAGTTATATCTTATTGCAGTCCCCAAGTCATCAAGATGTTCTTTCGGCTCTGAAGCGGCGACTGGAGAATACCTCGGTCCCCGAGTTTCCTAGGCATCGACTAAGGATGTTGTCAAAATTAGGAGAGGGAGCTTTTGGAACTGTGAGTAAATACTTCAAAGATGTTCATTTTACCAGTTATTTCGTGGCAATACTTGCCAACCAATGTTATACAATGCTGGCTATTATCTCCAGCTAATAATTTCCGTTTACAGGTTTACGTTGCTGAGGCCGATGGCATTCTCGAGTACGGCACAACTACTTCTTTGTCCAAGCGTCTGGTCGCTGTCAAATTCCTCTTGCAAAATGCTAGCGAGAAAGAAAAGTAAGTAAATTTTACCCAAAATATATACGCAGTTTTGTTTAAAAACATGTTTAACTCTATTTCGCCAATAATTTCACTTGTACATTTTCTTACACAGTCATCAATGTTTGATTAGTCTCAAAATAGCCCTATGAATCGTTCAGTAATTATTTATACTAACAGTAAATTTTGTTTTGTTTTGTAATATGTGTAACCTTTTGTTGCATCGCAGATTGGACTTCCAGCGAGACGTACGTATATTGGCTGCCCTGGAGGATCACAACATCGCTCGCGTCCTGGGAGTCTGCAGCCAGGAGGAACCTTACTGTGTCGTCATGGAGTATCTGGAGCATGGGGATCTCTGTCAGTTCCTCAGGAGTCACGGTCCTTCGGACACCGCCACCACTCTTCCCCTAGGAGTCAAAACACTTAGGTAGTTTTGTTGATTTTTGTCACTCCTAACAAGCCACTCTTTACGTTTGTAATGTACTTTGGTAATCCGTACAACCTAGAAATTCACAGTTTTTGGTAATTTTAAGGGCAGTGAATTTAAGATTGATTTATTCCGATGTAAGGAAAGGTCGATGCATTTAATCGTCTTCTTAATTTTACAGTTAAAACCACGAGATTTGAGTGATAAAAACTGTTTGAGTACTAGTTGTAATTACTTATTTCTGTTTAGCATTGTTGTTTAATTGAAATCACTGTTGGTTGATTGATCATCATTGAAGATAACTAAAAACATTCATATTTATGTTTTTGTTTTGCCTCAGGGGCCTCGGTTTGCGCAAGTACGTAGGCGTGAGGCACATGTACGTACAGTACAACAATTCTCTATCATTCATTGCAATCTCATATAGTCTAGTACAATGAGGCACCTTGTCATAGTATAGCCACTTTCATTCATTGTTAGATCTCATAGTCCCAAATCTATGGGAACATTAGACCTCTCTGTGTCTGTGTTGTGTTTAGAGTACTCAGTTAGCGGGCTTAGAAGTCATATTTCCTCTTTATCCAGAGATTACTATCAGACCATTATGAATGTTTATTATTAACACTAATTAGCTAATAGTATGTAATTTTGTTTTTATTTATAAGAAATTTAATTGTTCTGTGCTAGGTTCAATTGTGAATGCCAATGTTTTCATCGAACTTTATAAACCAGTTTAATTATCAAAAAGCTGCATATACTCGTAATCTGAGCAAAATTTGACATATGATGGTTTATTTTCATGTATTATAAGTGTTTTTGAAAATTAGTAATAAAAATACTTTTGAGTGAATCTCATGTAATTCGATTGTATGCTATTCTTCAGGTTACACTGTTTTGGAATTATTACTAAATTCTTTCTTCAAGGACAATCTATCATGCACATACCGCAATTTCGAAGTATTAATTATTGTTTTTTTATTTATTTTTAATGTTTTATTGGTGGTTTGCAGCTACAACTGTTTGCTCTTTATGGCGGCCCAGATTGCTTCGGGGATGCGATATTTGGAGTCCCTCAACTTTGTGCATCGCGATCTCTCTACAAGGTGAGTTCTTCCAGCCCAGTGAATAATCAATAATCATGCGTGTTATAGTTTATCTAACAACTGTTTTATTAAAGGCTTTGTAACGGGCTCTCAATCTAGATAGTGCTTCAAAAACTAATAACTCAATATTAATGTTAGAAAGCTGGTAGCAGGCGAGAACAAATTTGTACACATTTTAGAAGTAGTTGGGAATATAACGGTCGGAGCAGCAAAAGGCAAGTTTCAAGTTATTAATCTATTGATATCGTCCTCCTGGACAAAACAATATGAGGTTTCAAGGGGTGACAATCTTTTTCAGGGAAGGAGGTTAAAATGCTTTTTGCGCACACTGAGAGGTACGTTGTCCCCTCAATCGTGCGGAATCCCGCAGGATCATTGTCCCACGTACTCACTACTAAAAACCCCCTCATCACCGAGGACACCATCCAGGAACTTTTTAACATAGTACTTTGGGCTAGAACTGTGAAGTTACGTCACTAGGGCTTTCCTCATAGGGGGAATCAAGAGAGTTAAGGGCGATCGAGGTAAACTTTTGTTGCCCAAAGCACAGACTGGACATAGTGCTTCACACAGTTCCACAGTTCCAGGTGTGCTCTCCCTGGAGCATAGCTCCAATGATGTTCTCGGGAGTAACCAAGAAACCAATCTCAGCAGAGAGAGAAGCTCGCCGCACATGCCACCTATCGCATTCGGAACACGTGTGCTGCACTGTTTCTGCAATGTCAGGACATAACAGACATGCCGTACTTGCAATTCTACCCACCTTAAAAAATTGGCCCGAAAATACCCGTGGCCCGAGAGAAATTGGGTTATAAAGTAATCGACCTTACCGTGCTGCCGTTCCACACATGGTATAATGTCTGGGATGAGTCTGAATATCCAACGTCCTCTCAACTCGGCTTCTCAATCGCGTTTCCAGCGGTAAAAGCTTCAGTCACACTCTTCTTTGGCAGCAGTATCTCTGTCCATCTCGCGAGAGGTGGTAGATCTTCACCGCAAGATGGGAGATGGAAAAGACATCAGCGATCACCATCACTGCTGGTTCGGAAACCGTGCGGTAAGCTGATGCGATCGATGGCTCTTCGGCGCTGGACTCGGGAGGGTTGGTTTCGGTAAACATGTTTATTTAAGACGTGGGCCCAGACCTCAGCTTCGTACAGACAGATTGAACTGATGACATCAACAAGCGGTGTTTGCAAGGAAACGGGCCTCCAACGTTGGGCATGAGCCTGCCCAGGGTTGCAACAGCCTTTTGTCGACGGTGCGCTGCACATGCCCACCGAAAGAAAGCTTGCTGTAAATCATCACCCCGAGGTACTTGACAGCAGGTTTCACCTCTACGACAAGATCGCCGGCATGGGTCATCCTGAGGCCCTTTGCTTACGGCCCTTGGACCAGGTATCGGTGTACGTCTCCACTGGTTCTTACGCCTTCTTCATTTTCTTCATTTATCTCAGACTTGGCCGGACTCGAAGCTGGGCGGTTAGATACGGTGGGCTGGGGATGTTTTTGCAACAACAGCGAAGTCTGCGTCGAGCGGGAGACCACCTCACAGGATTGCCACGACTTCCTAAGTTGGACGACGTGTTGAAGGCTGGTTTCAAATAAAAAGATACTTGAAGGGAGTGGTTCATTGACCCCCTAGCTAATATTTTTCATCATCGCCAATGTGTTCGGACATTTGCGGAGATGCCCCTCCTCCTCCTCCTCCTCCTCCTCCTCCTCCTCCTCCTCCCTGTTTGTCCTACTACCAATCAGAGCAATGATAGCCTCTTAAGGCGTTGGGGAGCTGAAGCCGCGGATTGTGCGGTCACTGAGGAGTGCGGTGTTCGCCAAGACTCGGCGTTCGGTTGGTGTTGACTGGTGATTTCAGCACCCGGGATCTGTGTTCGAATAAATTTGCAATCTCTTCAGTATTCCCAATTTGACTGGGAGGAGGCGGAGTAGGGAGCATCTCCCGTGAAGAAGTGTTGGGGTTAAGGAACCCCGGGATGGCTCTTGTACCTTTTTTATTAAATAAACGTCCATAATGTCCATGGGTCACCTGCAGACGCAACTTAATCTGCGCCAAACTGCCCCCAAAACACAGGCAGTCTTGATGAGCAGTGGCCTCGGCATAGCCCCCCTCCCCCCAAGATCGTATAGTAGAGAATTTATAGCATGACCGGTGACTTCGAGATGCGCCGTAGGCAAAGACGGAACTAAAGTGGTGGGGGGTGGAGCGGCTCAGTCTGTTGCCGTATTTAGCTTTGTGAACTTCGGTCTCCAGTCTTCTATACGTGCCGCCCAAAAAACATTCGCTTGTGCCAATTCACGAGTTGTAATACAATTTGTGAATTAATTGCGTTGTGCTCATTACGTTTTAAGTAAAGAGTTTGTGATGGATCATAATGTAAAAAGTAAAATTGGAGGTAGAAAGGTTATACACGGCCAAGCAAGAGAAGTGCTTCCCATTTTATGAAACGGGAAGCAGAAACCAACACACTTATAAATTTGAAGAAAGTTCAACAGCGTTACATATAGATACAATAATTGTATCTACTATCGTAAATCCTGAAGCTTACACGGTTAGTATATGATAAATTGAATTTTAATGGCTAACAAAGCGTAACAATTACAATTCTGAACTGTTGTCGTCGTTGGAGATCAAGAATAATATAAATTCCTACCCTTTCCCAATTTATGAGAACCCTTTCTTACCACCAGGTATCTCTACTGCGAACTCATTAAGAAGGGTGAGCTATGAACACAATTTCGGCAGAACATAGTCATTTTTTAAGATCACGTACATCCGGTCCCAATATTTCCAATATTTCCTGTATTGATTTCCCCATCATAAAAGTCCGTCGCCGTAACTTCAAAAGTCTAGAAATGTTGAAATATTCTCAAGGTCTCCTACATTAAATTGCTCATCATAAAAGACCACCGTGGTAAGAACATAAGGGTCTAGAAATGTTGGCAAACACTACAATATTCGGCTCCCGCCACCACTACGTGTCGGGAGCCGAAAACTCTCAATAGGGTTAGTAGCACCGTATTCACTCCCCTACTTTAGATTGTGCCCCCACGCGCTCAACTCCTCCACTCCTCACGCGCATCCCACCGGTCATGCTATAACTTCCCTAGAGTAGAATGGCCCTTTTCGGTTGGCAATGGGCACTGCCAGGAGTATTCACGGCTGATATTGCAGCCAGGCTGTTAGATGTATTTAGAATTAAATATTCAGATTTTTCGTGTTCCTATGTAGGCCAAACTGGCAGATCTTTTACAAAGCGTTACATATACATAAACCCGACATAGTCAAAAGTAAGCAAGGATCCACCGTCCCTCAACACTGTATTGATAATTATCATCCAGTGCATGCAATTGAGAATAGCTTGGAAGTGCCATGTATACCTAAAATGATAAATGTTGAGCACATTTGAGGAATATTAAATTTAGAAATTTTTTAATTTGGAAGACAAAAAATTGAGAAAAATAAATAATTGCAGTTCAAGTCACACTATGCTTGAGGGCTTTTAGAAGGCACTCAAAAAATAGGTAACCGCCCAACTGATAACACAGTTAATAGTTACGACAAGGGAAATGTAACTTGATCCTGCAGTTTCCTACGTACGGACCCGGGTAGGCTCATCCGTTTTTGTTTGTTTGTGTCGTGTGGTATTTGTTATGTAACTGAATAATACTTTTTATGATGCTAACGCTGATGTATGTATCGTGTTATATCCTCTGATGATGGTATCTTTATTCCGAATCGCGTAGTGATTATGATCTTGGATTTGTACAATAAAGTACGTTTTAGCTTATACTTGTAATTTTGCAATCCGGGGGATCCACAATGAATTTTGATAGTAAATGATAGGTGTATCACCATCAAACATAAAAAGACTGAAATTCGCCGTTTTTTGGCCATTTAGTTGGCCTGTATATAATTAGCTGAAGATGATTTACCTTTCTTTACGTGTCTGAAGACTTGTTTTAAAGGCGTCAAAGTCAGTAAATATCTAAGAAAATAGTTATAGTTTGATAAGTTTAATCTTTTCGATTTCTTTTTAATTTCTACTCCTACCAAAATTAACGCAGCTAACCATCGATTTCCTTCTTAGGAACATTTTCCCGTCGGTTGGATGAAAAACCGGACTGTGTTCTTATACAATGCACTTTTTATTTATTACTCGATCTAAAAACAGCTGTTATCCTTAAAACGCAGGTCACTGTCTTTGACTGTAGGTCAACCAATACTATAATGGGTAGAGCTCTTGAATATCATAGGCCTTGTTAATATTTTCATTGACACAACTTCATTCATTGCTGTAAGTTGTAGATAAAGTATGTATAAAATTATACGTTTTATTCTAAAACATATGTTGAGAGGTGAATATAACGTATAAGTTCCATAAACTACTACTAAGCAACTGTTACCTTATAATGGTCATAACAGACCAGCATGAAGCGAATTACAGCACTAGAGTGGCATAAACCTTAGGGAGTATACCGAATCTATCGAGCTGCATACATTTGTGTCGAAATAAAGTCTTCGTGTTTGGAACTGTATGTTGGATTGAAAATAAACATCACACTTTACTTAAATTATGCTATCAAACATATTTTAGCTCAATAGCATAATATTTTGTATAACATTTCGTACAAGTTTTATTCAAAACATAGTTTTTATATGTAATCTATTTCCTTAAAAATTGTAAATTGCTTTAGGCTAAATATAAATACTAATCACTTTTAGCTGTTTTCTACATCGTTTGAAATCTGTCAATCATATTTTACTTACTCAAATCCAAATGTTATAATTACTGTGAAGATATGATTTTCTAAAAAGAAAGAACACTACTACTATTACTATTTAGGTAACAACACTACGAGTATATCCTGATTTTTTATACCTGAATTTATGATCTAGGAATTGCCTGGTGGGAAAAGCCTATCACATAAAAATATCTGACTTTGGAACAGACAACGACTTGTATGCTAACGATTACTACAAGATGGAGGGAGGAATGGCGCTACCCGTCAGGTGGATGGCTTGGGAATCTATCTATCTGGTCAGTATGGAAAGTGGTTACCGTTTATTTTACCAGTAATAGTGCTAGATATTTTTACTATTTTCTTAGCAGTATTTAGTTGAGAGACACATGAATGAGAGTAGTCACATTCAGAATGATTAATCAAAATTATTACGTGCTACGTAAAGATTTGACCAGTAACAGTGATAGTTAGTTTATATAATATGAATGAAAGTAAAGTCACTTACTAACAGTTGTCTCAGTAACATATGTTAGTGAGGAATGTTAAATTTTTCAACTGTTTGTGGTCTAGGGCAAGTATACGACGAAGAGCGATGTTTGGTCATTCGGAGTGACCTTGTGGGAGATCCTCCACCTGGCTCGACGGCGACCCTACGATTCTCTGACGGATGCTGAGGTAGTAGAGAACTTAGGTCAGTTGTACCGTGACGAAGGGGACTTCCTGTTCCTGCCCAGGCCCGCTATCCCGCCGGCCACGAAGGACATCGTGGACCTCATGGGAGAGTGCTGGAGGCGTCACGAGACAGAGAGGCCTTCCTTCCGCGAGATACACCTCTTCTTGCAGAGGAAGACGCTGGGCTACGCCCCCGTAACATAAGACTTGACTTGTTCTGTACATCTGTAGAGGTTCTCACATTTTCTATGAGTTTGACCAATGTACATATAAAGAGATGTATATTCGAGCCTAATGTAAAGTAAGTAAAGCCTTGTGTAACATACGAAACCCTGAGCTCCACGAGAGCACTACTGGATCTCTCGAAATCCTATTTTACTAATAGAGTTGACGTGTGTTGTAGATTGTGGAATGTGGTTGTTTATTTTCCTCGCGAATAGTAGTAGAATTAGAGACCCATTGCCTTGTCGATTAACTTTAGTCTGTTGTAAAATACTTGACATTAGTGAAATGTAAGCTATTACCTGTGGACACCCGCCTTACACAATCAGGCTTCTTAGTGATTATAATCCTCTCACAGTTAACACTGCCAACACACTGGAGACACTCACTACGGCATTCGATGTTTCTTCCTCGACCTCGACCTCCTTCTCACGCTGCGCTGTTCACCTTTTCGTTTCGGATCCAAAGCAAAACCATTTGCCGCTGTCTAGAAAATTCCAACATATCTATTTTTTCACATATCTTGCGTTTAGTCTGAAAATCTGTGATATAATATAGGTTAGAAATACTTGTCGTGTAATGTGACAGTGCTGGTCATGAATTGTAAAGAAAACACGATTTTGTAAATTTTGTAGTGTACTTTATTGTTAAAATCAAAGTGAATAAAGGTACCAATGTTTATAGAAATTAAAAGTTGTTTTTATTTTACACCCTAAATACTAAAACTAATTTTTAGCCAAAGTAAACGTTATGAAGATTTTTTTATACATTATTTTTATGCCAGGCTAGTAAAATGTAGCTATTTCGAGAGTGAAAAGCACATTTTCTTTTGTATCACATTCACAGTGCTGTCTCACCTACCATTTTTAATAAATACATTTTTCATTTAGGCTTATATTCTGAATCAACTATACACTGATTTCTACAATTTTTTCAGCGATCAAAAATATTTGTTTTAACAATGCTCTAATAAAAAGAGGTTGTTTTACTTTACTTCCTGGAAATGGCAACTTTTTGCTTCTTGCTTGGGTAGAGCAGCCAAAGTGAATAATCACGATAAAACAAGATTATAACAAGGTTATAACATTTATATTGAACATAGTATTAACAAGAAATAAGTAGTATTAGTTGTTTTGGTAGTTTGGTGTTATTCGGTGGCTACTAATTTTTAGCAGTAGTACTAACCGAGAATCCAAAACAATCTACGTTAGAAAGAACAGAGTTTATTTTAGTTAATATTTCAATTACATAAAATTATGACAATCGGTTCTTGTTTTCTGTCTCCAGAAAGGAAGCGTTGTCCTTATCGCTAAAATATGTATTACTAACATATTTATGATAATGTAAACCTATTTGTATAGCGTAATAACAAGAAGTGAATGGGGACAGAGTGGCCTCCTCGTCGATTTAACTTCCTTTTGGGAGGCAGAAAACAAGCACCGATCGTTATAATGACATGTGCTTTTTGCAATAAGTCAAATAAAGTCTGTTCTTACTAATAATGTAGTTTTTTAAGGTCTCTAGTAAGAAAAAGTGTTCAAAAATAACGACTTCCGGATAATAGCAAATTTTCCGTTTTTTTCCAAATAAATTTTACGAGTACTATACAATTCTGCTTAATAGTGCCACCTGACACATTTAAATTACATAAAAACTATAATACACATACATTCACTCGTATACAAACTCATATAATATTTGTTTTAACAATGCTCTAATAAAAAGAGGTTGTTTTACTTTACTTCCTGGAAATGGCAACTTTTTGCTTCTTGCTTGGGTAGAGCAGCCAAAGTGAATAATCACGATAAAACAAGATTATAACAAGGTTATAACATTTATATTGAACATAGTATTAACAAGAAATAAGTAGTATTAGTTGTTTTGGTAGTTTGGTGTTATTCGGTGGCTACTAATTTTTAGCAGTAGTACTAACCGAGAATCCAAAACAATCTACGTTAGAAAGAACAGAGTTTATTTTAGTTAATATTTCAATTACATAAAATTATGACAATCGGTTCTTGTTTTCTGTCTCCAGAAAGGAAGCGTTGTCCTTATCGCTAAAATATGTATTACTAACATATTTATGATAATGTAAACCTATTTGTATAGCGTAATAACAAGAAGTGAATGGGGACAGAGTGGCCTCCTCGTCGATTTAACTTCCTTTTGGGAGGCAGAAAACAAGCACCGATCGTTATAATGACATGTGCTTTTTGCAATAAGTCAAATAAAGTCTGTTCTTACTAATAATGTAGTTTTTTAAGGTCTCTAGTAAGAAAAAGTGTTCAAAAATAACGACTTCCGGATAATAGCAAATTTTCCGTTTTTTCCAAATAAATTTTACGAGTACTATACAATTCTGCTTAATAGTGCCACCTGACACATTTAAATTACATAAAAACTATAATACACATACATTCACTCGTATACAAACTCGTCAACTGTTTTGTGGATTTAGGGAATTCCAAAAACATATATAGTACTAAGTATAGTGGGAAATTTCCCAATGGGAACCTCGTTACTAAAAGATAAACGAGATTTTTATGCTGAGCCATAAATAACCAAACCTGCAAACTTGGAGAGCTCGCAACAGTTGGGCCACGGTGGCGTTATTATCAAAGATTACGAGTACTCAGTTATCTCATTGATGGGCAATGAAACTCTATTTTACACCCCTTCCTTTGAAATCAAACCCAAGCACTTTCTGGTGTAATTTATTAAGAGGCGTAAAGGTTCTCAAGCTTATTTTATGTAGGGAATAACATTTTTAATATACCAACAAATTTTAGTCGTAGGTTTGGGTTCCCAGGGAAATCTAACTTTGATCTTTATTTTATTGTATGACTTACCTCATTAGTTTCTTTTGTAAACTTTTGATCATAAATACGTCATTAGAAGATTTGTTGAAGGTGAATTGTGGTACGTATTTTTTAAAAGCTATTCATACTCTATAAAAGAGAGAGAGAAATTGGAAATAACACAAATTCGTTAACATATAAAATTATACGGTTTGCTAATGGACTTACAGAAAAGTAGTGTTGAATTCTACTGTCATTAAGTTACAACATTCTTTTAAAATATTTCTTGGTCCTATATGGATCTGGTAAGTGCATTTTATTTTACGCAAACGGAGGGTTTGCAATTTAAAACTTCTGATTTTTCGCTGCCTTTATTTTATATAAACGTATGTTAAACATAAAACCATCTAACAACCTCAAAAATATTTACAAACGTCGCCTACGAATGTCACCATGTTTACTTCATGGCATAACAAGTTAAGACTTTTTGGTTGTGAAAAGTTCTGATATTATAATGATAAAACCGCCTTGAAATATAAAGCGTAGGCGAGTCAGCTGATCAAATTATTGTACAAACTGAGCAAACTTTTGATATTTGAGTTATTATTATCATCGTTACAAAGTTTACCAGAACTAATTCATTTTTCTATAAAAATATAATGTTGTTTTCTAATTAAACATTGATCGTTTCAGTTGGTCTCATAAAAGTGTAAATAAAAAATCCACATTAATAACACTGTTTTGGCCAGTCTTACAAAAAGGAAAAATTGCAAATGTGCTCAAGAAGTTTAGTTTTTTTAAGATACTTTAGTATTTCTTGTATTAATGGTATCAAGTTGTTTCTAAAACTTTATGAAAACCCTACCATTTGCTATATCATTGAGTCTAATTGGCTATCGCATTAAAGAGGCTATAAAACATTAATTTACCCAACATCCGCTGAAAACTGCGCTTACAAATTATAAAAATAAACAGTGGTAATGTCGGAAGAGATCTGTATTCACAATCTTGTTAACATAAAGTAGATTTCGTTGTTAGACGACGTTTGTATGTATTCTTCGATCAGACAGAATTTAACGAAAGATTTTAACAAACATACTGTAACTCTTTTCGGATTAGTGAAAATTAATGAATTATAGCTTAAAATACTTTTTAATTCCTACTTTAAGTTTCAGATTGTGGGCGCGAAATGAATACAAAAATTGATATGGGATGCCGGTGTTTTGGTGGACGCATTTCTAGACTCAACTTTTGACAAAATTGACATCTTGGCTGCTCTGACATTTTGAACCCAAAATTAATACGATTCTGTCTTCGACCAACAGGAACTTTTTCAGGTCTAGTAAAGAATCAAGTTTCACGTCTCCAGAACCTCTGTACCTGTGTGAAGTAATCGCATAGACAGAACGGCAACGACATTATTTTAAGAAGGACATGTCGAGTCCTTAATAACGAAAGCCTCCAGTGGTCCTTAATTAATTAATGGGTACTAATTGTGGAAATACGAGGACTTATTAATAACCGGAACACGTTTAAGTTTATTTGCCGGCACTATAGGGATGTTTCTTTGTTTGCATATTCTGTATGTGTATGATCATCACGGGTTTTGTGTAAGAACACAGGTAAAATTATTATTCATCTTAAAGTCAGGTTGCCGACCGTTTATCCTTCTACCGTCTGTGCGATACAATTCTTGGCAGAAATGTCCTGGAGGCTTGAAACATGGTACATATTAGGCTTCTCTTCTTCCAAGGAATTGGTCTATTGATATTGGGGTTATAAAGTAAAAGGTCGTCTCTCGGCCCGTCTGTACGCTAATTCTTTGATTGGTTCTGTCCGATCCTTAAATACTCCGTTGTATTGGTTTATTAGTTGCTGTAAATTGCCTAAATCTTTACATTGTTTTAAATAAAAACATTAGAAATGAAGATAGTGTTTAATTTGTATTTGCTAAAAAACTATAAAAATTGTTATTTTTACAAAATAAAATCTCCACTATCTTAAAATATTAAGCGAAATGGTATTGTGATGTCAGGTTTTTGTGTTAGACAAAAAAAAATTAAAAAAACGCGTTTAGTGTTTTGATATTTTTTGTAAAACTTACTGAGTCGGAATTCTTTATTTTTCGACTCAGAATCAGGAACAACCAGAGAGCGGACAACTTCTGACACATCACTGTGAAAACTTCAAGATTCAAACTTCAGTTCAGTGTACACTCTGAACTCGTAAATATTTAAAAATATTGTAATAAGACCTTGTAAGACGTGGAGATAATACGTAGATATATTAAGTTTATATATGTGCGACAACTTAGACGAAAACATTCTGAATCTGTCTGCAAACGCATCACCTAGTGTTTTCTTCATACTTTCTTATGTACTGTAAAATCAATTACTGCCCACCAGTCGATTCATAAAATGGTAATCATTGCATTTAGCCTTCATTATTACCATAGATTATACTCGCCTACGCCATCATACAAATGTGATCAGCTCATGTATTACAAGTGCCAATAGCTCTCATTAAGCATCTCAGCTGTTTTAATTAACATTTTAAAATTATTGGTGCTGATATTCTTTTACAGGGTTTTAATGTAAAGTAACATTTATGTGAATAATAGTCACGAAATACGTACTTTAACATGCTTCAAACCTTAAATATTGCCTCAAATTTGTTTAGTTTTCACATTTGTAGTTTACTTAAACGGAAGAATCTGGGAAAAGGGTATTTTAATAAAAATACGGAATGAAATGAAAGGATTGGTAGGAAGGGATCCAGTATTTATAATACTAACGCCCTTTTCAATAATGGGTACCAACTACCTTTCCCCACAAATTTCTTGCAGGTCTGGTACCTTACTCAACGCAACAAAAATAATAACTGCTTTGGAGATCCTTCTAGTGACTATATAAGGTTGTGTAATCGGCTTTTGGCCAAGTACACTTTATTTTATAACAAAATAAAAACAATATTTGTTTTATAGTTCAACAAGAAATTAAAAGCGTTCATAGATAGATATTTTTGCAATTTTGGAATAAGGTAAAATAAGTAGTTCCACCTGTTCAGTTTGAATTAATAGGTAGATTTTGTTAAAAAATACTATCATCAACTTATTCTCATGAGATTTACACGTTTTCAATATATAGAAAAGTAATCCAGATTCAAAACCACGATTTGAAATAAAACGTTTATGAAATGTTATAAGTGTCCCAGAATACTTTGTTTTCTCTAGGTTCATAAATAACGGAGTTGTGGTTGTTAAACTTGAAATAGCGCTATATTGAAACGAAATGGAATACCAAGCTGGCCAGCGAACGTAGTCGAGATATTTATGACTAAGTTTTGAAACAAGTTTCAAATTGTTTGCGCTGTTATGGAACATTTATCGTTTCTACAAGACGAGAACAAAAATATAATTGTTACATATAAACTTGTGAATGGAGGAGGGGGATTTGTCTCTGATGGTCATGTTCGGTGAAGACATTTTAGGTATGTGCGCCACCATGAGGGCAATTCCAATAGGCTGATTTTTTATACAATATCTATCTACAATGTCTAATGTGAAATTTTTACAATATGTCCAGGAGTTATAGATTCAAGGAGAGATACGTATTTTTAATAATTATACACTTAACGAAATTCATTTTTGAATAGGTGACACTTTTAAATATTTTTTAAAAGGGATTTAATTATTCTATAATTAAAAACTCGTTTACCAATCATCCGATACGTAGGCACTGCAAAGATGTATATCAATATCTTCATGTGTTTTCCCTTGGACCTGATAATAATATGGCCTTAAATTCTGTTTCAAAAAACCTTCCAAAGAATTATTGAACATCCCGCTGTCCTATAACGATGAAATTTGAAATACGCCTTCCTTGTACAGACAACAGACAGCACAAGTTTCTAAAACACATGTATGTTTGAAATAGGTTTACCCATAGAAGACAACTGCCCACTGTCTTAGAAAGGTGATAATACACATATGTATACTCAACATAACCCTCAACAGACTATCGGTACGGGAGATATCATAGACCGGAAGTAGATTATATTGGCCGAAAGTAGTTACTTTTTGACCGAAGTATTTTTCAGACTAATGTGCATATATACGCTACTTTTGTAATCATGACTATTAGTCTAACGTTACTATGGCACATGAAATACCTAGGACTGGAAGTGAATTATAATGACTGGAATCAATATATTGTTTAACCAAAGTAGACTTTTCAGCCCAACACATATATTTCTTAATCAGGACATCAATCAAAACTCTACTACGACATCGAACGTAGATTTTAATGACCGAAAGTAGTTACATATTAACCGAATTGAAAGTTTTAGATTAAATGCTACTTTGGCAAGTCGTTTATTTTTAACAAAAGCAGTATTATTTTTTAACTATTGACCAAAGTAGTGTTTCAGACCAAAATATCCATACTTTTTCTTGATTAGGACAAAATGGCAAACACTACTACGGGGCCGGAAATAGTTCAGAGCGGAATAAGATTTCAATGGCCTCAAGTAGTTCGCTTTTTGACGAAAGAAGACTTTTAATAGATCAACATTAATATATATTTCTTGAGCGGAGCAAGAATTCAAACGTTATTATAGCGTATGAAGTATAATTGGAATCATTAAATACATGACTGAAATCAGAAATGGTTCTTGGAAAGCCATTAAATAATGTATAGTCGAAATTTTGTTTAGCTTATGAACCCCAACAATGAACAGTGAGTTAAATTTATGCATCTTCATTTTCATGACTTCATTGACAGGAATAAAACATGTAGGCTTTTATTTTAGTAAAAATATAGGTTATTAAAAATATATTTTTATCTAATAATCAAAATACGTACAAAATCACGAATACTTAGACACTAGTGTCTTCATCACTCACTTTTGGGTCCCTAGATGTATATCTAATTGTCTACCTGAAAACATGGACAGATATTTAAGTAGTCTGAGACGATGAGAGGCTGCAACAAGTTCTGCACGAGGACAAGATTAAATTCAATAGTGTATTGGTGGGACAGCCCGACTCAATATATCTATACTTCGCCACTATCGCAAAATGCAGACCGTTCAGCACAGCAACTACAGCACCCGGTTCGCAATTCCACCTCAGCATTTTATCAAGGGATTTTTAAGAGAATAATACACACAGTTTCGCAATTCCACCACAGCATTTTATTTAAGGGATTTTCAAGAGAATAATACACACAGTTTCGCAATTCCACCTCAGCATTTTATTCAAGGGATTTTCTAGAGAATAATACACACAGTTTCGCAATTCCACCTCAGCATTTTATTCAAGGGATTTTTAAGAGAATGATACACACAGTTTCGCAATTCCACCTCAGCATTTTATTCAAGGGATTTTCAAGAGAATAATACACACAGTTTCGCAATTCCACCTCAGCATTGTATTCAAGGGATTTTCAAGAGAATAATACACACAGTTTCGCAATTCCACCTCAGCATTTTATCAAGGGATTTTTAAGAGAATAATACACACAGTTTCGCAATTCCACCTCAGCATTTTATTCAAGGGATTTTCTAGAGAATAATACACACAGTTTCGCTATTCCACCTCAGCATTTTATCAAGGGATTTTTAAGAGAATAATACACACAGTTTTGCAATTCCGCCTCAGCATTTTATCAAGGGATTTTTAAGAGAATAATGTACACAGTTTCGCAATTCCACCTCAGCATTTTATCAAGTGATTTTTAAGAGAATAATATACACAGTTTCGCAATTCCACCTCAGCATTTTATCAAGGGATTTTTAAGAGAATAATGTACACAGTTTCGCAATTCCACCTCAGCATTTTATCAAGGGATTTTTAAGAGAATAATGTACACAGTTTCGCAATTCCACCTCAGCACTTTATTCAAGGGATTTTCAAAGGAATAATGAACGAGAAATGGCAGTTCATCACCTTTAGGTAGAAAATATCTATTTCAGGCAAAACCATCATTCACATCTTTCACGGTTCTGTTCATACACATTTTATGTAGCTTTATAATCTTTGCTTCTTTTTACCTTAACACACTATTCATGGAAATAACAAGAGAATGGTCGGTCCAATACGGTTTGGATATTACAAAATCTCTGTGAACCCAGTCTTCCAAGTCACATCTCACTAAACGATAAACCACTTCTTACGGAATACAAGGAAACAACCACAGATAGTTCAAATGCACTCAATCCAGATAATGTTGATGGTAAGGACGTATGCGGAATGTCTCGGGTGAACTCCAAAAACCGGACGACTGAAAAAAGAGATTTCTCCAGCTGCCTCCAGATTATGGACTGGTGCTTCAACAAGGGTCAACACTGGGCGTTATGTCGAACACACCTGATTGCGTCAAGAGAACGGTGAGGTATCCATCGCGAATCTTAAATGGCTCGATAATTTGAATGACATGAAAAGGAAATGTTTTAAATGAATGCTCGATGTTATGAAATATGATTAGTTTATATATATCTTGGGGGGTTTGATCTGGCTTGAGGATTTTTCTCAGACAATTTATTTAAAGGTAAAATATTTGGTATAACTGATACACTCATAGAAGTGATAATTCTACTCAACATTGCAAATATTTCCTTGTCTAAACATAATTATATCTTGTTTGTGGCACAAATTAATTTTATTATACTTTAAGGTGACTTTAAATATTATTGTAACTACTGAGGTATTATTAGACTGTTACTATTGTTATTAACCTAGAATATTGCTGACAGTAGAGTGGCTTCTCAAACATTACTAAAAAAGAAAAAAAAATTACTATGAGAACATTAAGAAAATTGGATAGTTATGGCATTAATGTACTTAACCTATTTACTACCAAAATGCTACTTAAACTAAAAAGTTATTGCCTCTCAGTGTTACTAATTTGGGATATTAGTAAAATTAGGGAGTTACTACATGGAGGTAGCAACATTCAAATTACAATCATACCTTGTAGAATTTCATAACTGTGACATTTCAATTTATTTTATTTTATTATGTTCAAAAACTACATTTTACTTTTAATGTGCGTATACACTTAGTTGCACGTAAACGAAACATCCTCCGCAAGTTTATTTTTGCAATAGTTTGCTTTTGCTTGTTTTTTCCTGAATCAACTTACCGGCCATATGCTCTGATATAATACATTACATTTTTCAAGGATATAGGGATGTCCTAAAGAGCCACGCAAGGGAAAATGCAAATGCATTTCGTCATTGCAGATTTAAGGGAGGGAGACGACCTTCCATGTGTGCCTCGAAAACTTGACTATGCTGCGTTCCTTGTCTTGTTTGTTGTATAGAGTAATAAAGTGAGCAGAGCTACTAAGGGCAATGAGGTCGCACGCAGAGCCTCTCATGCTGGTACAGGTTAAATATACACATACCTTGTTTATGGGTTAAAAAGTCTGTACTTCCACAGTTGCTTAGCAACGAACTATTTTTTATTTTCTATCAGTTATCTAATCAAAAATATGTTGCTTTGATTTTATCTACTTGATCCATAAATAGCAAAACTTAAAGCTATTTTATTTCATTTGTGCTTGTCCAGTGGGTGTACTGTATTAACTATATGACATTAACTATAACTGTACGACATTCTATTAATACTCCCATATTTCACGCTGATTGATTGAACCTTTAAATCAATCAGCGAGACAGGGAATACTGGATTGGGCCAATCTAGAAGATGTGATTGTGGGTGGCGGAGAGTGCCGCAATGATTAAATCGTTCGAGATAGAGAGAGAGCTTTAACCACAGGATTAATCTCCAATAGCAGGTATAATATGAATAATATGACTATAAACCTTATTATTCACAAACATCATACATTGTCCGGAAATTCAACTGTTTGTCCCCTTGGCTACACGAGAACAGGCGAATATCTTAAGATACGATATTGGCTTTTTTAATGTTTTTGTTTATAAACCAATTTGACTATCTTCAAGCGAATAACACTATTTAGGGAAAAATACCTACTGCAAACAGTAGGTTCAAACAATTAAAATGTTCCCATTTGATGAAACGTTCTTCAGTATGTAAATGAATAGCACTGCTTATGTCAATATTTATTGTTTATTACTGTCATACAAGATAAAAAGTCTTATTTCTTACTCTAAAACAATGTTTTAACAGTTAATTGAATAAACTACCTATGTTGCTGATACCCGAGAGAGTCGGAAAAGTGCGAAATGGAAAGTCAGTACTAAAAGTCAGCACTTTACCATAAAAAGTGTAGGATTTGAACCCACGGTATCTATAATTCAGAATGAAACCCCCTCACCTTATATCTTGCGGTCATTGGTTCTTCAAAGAATATTGCTAGACAATCATTATTGCAGTAGTAGTTATTAGAAATTTATCTCCGTGCTCATCCCTTCGAGCTGCATTAAATTCAGAACCTCCGAATCCTTAACAGAAGTTTGAACGGAGACTCTCATCTTGACTGTGTCATATTTCCAAGCTTTCATGTGTAAGTTATGGACGAGTATGGAGGAATACTCGTTTCCAGAAAACTCATCTATTTTGCTACATCAATCTTGACAGTTTGAGACCTCCAATAACATTGTTATAGAGGCCTCCTAGTCTGAATGTTGAGATAATTACAAACATCCCTTTGATCGATGAAAACTTTTATAAATCATCTTGCTTCACTAGATCATAAGACTGAAACATCTTTAGAAGGCCTTCTCTAATCCCCGCAAAACAGTGTTGGGTGTCATAGAAATAAGCGTGCTAAGTTTTTTGAAGTTTTCATCCTGCATAGAATATCACAGACTAAAACACATCAGGAACAATCATATCTGCCAGCCTGTTAAGAAGGTAGATACAGCTACTGATATAGGTATTTTTAACTATAATTTAAACAATTCTGAATTTGTCTGATAGGCAAAAAATCTTCATAACCGCCCCAGCTAAAGACTCTTAATTAAAAAAAGAACTTATGTAATCACGCTTTGTGTAAATAGCCTTTAATGGGTAATAAGCAATATACATTGCTGGAATCAAGCGTAATAAGGCTTTAGTTCAAACTTTTATAGGATTTTGGTAGCATCTAATTTTTTACAATATCTTTCAACGCTAAATATGAAAATTTCCTACAGTCAACTTCTTAGGTGAGCTTGTTTTTTTGGATATTGGGCAAAAAATTTGAATTTATTCGACAGTTAAACCAACATCTACTTCACAATACAACATAACTTGTTAGGTAGTCCGAAAGGCCTTTGTTATCCTAAGTAGTTGGCTTGATAAAGTAGAATCCATTTGTTTTATCTCAATATCCTACGAATATATAAAGAATTATTGTTTTTAATGAGCTACCAGATGTCACATATAAACCTTATTAAAATATACCTACTCTTTTATTGTTAGTTTTTCATAAAACTAAGTTCAGAATTTCTCCTAACGCGAGGTCTGCACAACAATATCCGTTATTGTTCCTTTAACGTATAATATTTTGTGTAGTACGTAAAAATGGTATGGAAACCTAATAGAGCTCATACTTAAAATGAACCTGCCATAGGACGTTGATGATGGCAATGAATCTCTAAAGCTTGCGGAAATAGAGCCGGAAACTCGTGCCATCCAATAGGAACTTCATCGGAAATACCATCCGTTGAGAACAGTCGTAATAGCGGTTACGACTACAGGTGCAAACGGTAATACTCTAGTACTCGTATTGCTATTGAAGATTCAAAGGCCAGTTAACTTTTTTAATGAATGAAGTTCTTTGTTTTTTACAGCAAAGTTATAACTGTATCAATAAACTTAAACACTAACCTATTTGAAAATATAGAAACAATTCATCTCACAAAGAATCTAAGTAAATAAAAATAAGCATAGCAAAACCAAAAAATAAAAGCACTATAACTGATTGATATGAAAATATCTAAAAATAATAATATGTACAGAATTATTAAAACTAAACAAACAATATCCTTAAAATTACAAGGTAGGGGTATGCCACACCATGTGTCGCGTAGCACGTTTCGCTGAGGTTGGTGCAGCCAAACCCAATGGACAATCATGCACCATAATCAAACTCACCGTTCCTAATATAGAATCTTCATGAACAATGTCAAGTAATTATTTCAGATCGTTTTTGAGATATTGTGCGGTCAAACAGACAGACGAGACAGAGATAGGCAGGCGGATGAAAATGAAATTTTTCTAGAGCCGCGAGTGATAGTCTTAGCTAACGCTTAGCCAACAATAATGATACAATACTATAAATTACTACTTAAGATATCAATTAGTAATTCTTATATTCACAGATACAATAACTGTGAAAATAAAAGTGGAAAAAGTCGGAAAAGGTGAGAGAAGATAACCATACCCATATTCTTAGGCGTTCAAAGGTAACATATTAAAACCTCAGTTTTCCACAGGTTGGAATGACTTCTTACATTCATAATTTTTTTTAATTTGTATGATTAATTATGAAGCTGTTTGTTAGTTGACGACTAGGATTTCATCTATGATTTTAGAGATTGAGTGATAAGTCAGTACGTGGTAATTAATCAAATATATTTGAAAACATGCATATAATGTGTTTGTAGCAATATTACTCCACTTTTAGTTCTCTGTCATCGAAAAAGAAGTCGAAACGAAGCAGCAATGATTCATTAAAGACGTTCAAAAGCTTCTAAGTGCTTTATTTTCTAGGTAAATCAATAAATATAAATAGTAAAATGTACAGAAGCGGATAAAATTAAAGTACCTATTACTGAATATGGAGTTTCATACAGTTTCACGGAGTAAGTGAGAGCCACTGTACGAAGTGAAAGGCAGCTGGTGATTGCTCTGCTTTATCTGAGTCTTCTCTTACTCCCGTTTTTCTTACTCTTTTCTTATTTACGTTCGCCTTGAACAAATAAATTAGTGAAGTCGAGCTACTTCCTCTGACACCTATTTTCTTTCTGCTGTATCCATCGTTGTTAAAACATTTAGTTGTTATTCCTAATTCTTTTCTTCCACTGTCTTTAGTATTCTCACTATAAAGTTTACGGATTTGAAAATAGTACCAATATTATCAATTAACTGCAGGAACAGAAGGGATATCTTGTCTTGTGAGTTTAAGGAAATTATATTTTATTAAGTGTAATTTAAGAATGTGCAATGTTTTCAAAAAAATTTTTCTTACAGGAGTTACGTTTTTTTTTATTGAATAAACATGTCACTCCCTCCATTCATCTTGCATGTACATGCAATACAATGTATCGATATCTTCAAATACTTTTGATTGGGCCTTATTGTATGATTACACATATCATTAAATTCTGCTTCAAACTTCCAATACTGCTCGTGGAATAATACAATTATTTTATTATTTTTGAAATCACAAATAGATTAATAGTTATAAGAAGGTGAACTAATATAATAAAGTCTTATTAAAAATATAATTTTGTACTATTAGTTTTTCATCAAATTCGTAAGCACAAGAATATCCGTATTTGTACCTGTAACACAATATTTTGTGTTGTATATAAAAATTATATGGAAACCTAATAGAAATTTAAATTTAAATTGTGATATATATATATATATATATATATATATATATATATATATACTGAAACTAACTAAGACTTGCATGCAAATACTCATCGGTTTATAAAAAATAGCACGAAAAAACACTGAAAACGTTTATGAGGATAACACAAGTAATTTTGGTAAAAACAACAGTTGAATTCCTAAAAGTGTTTAAGTTTGTTAAAGATTTTGAGTCACTAACCATATAAACGAAGTTGGCTTGTTAAAATTTCAGCGTGAAAGTCATGTCAAGTTGGAGGATTCAGGTTTCACAGTGTAGATGCGAGATAACCGATGGCAACATGTTTGCGTGGGATAGTGAAAAGTGCGCACAGTGCTCGCCTTGCTTTATGTTCTGGGCGCTAATTTGAATGGTGTCCGGAGCCGAGGTGACAGAATAAACAGGTCCAATTAACTCGTTCCTCATAAAGTTTGTCCACCAGACACGCTAGATAGCAGTGGGCATATCCAGAACCTCCAGATTTCCGGACGGATGTTTAGAGGGTAATAGACATTTTTAACGAAAATAGTGATCAAAACATAATTTACTAGTTGTAAAAGAGTCGTTACAAAAGATGTGAAAAGCCTCAGATCTCAGATTTAGCCTCTCTCTAGTATTCAAATCAGATGACATACTTATTTAATCATCGTTAGCCATATACGATCCTGCTTTACAAGGATTGAGTATGTATCAAAGATGTCTTTTTTTCTTGAGACTTATTAAACCAAACAACCACCAACAGAAAGTCGCTATCAGATTTCGGATAACTTCATCTAAGTTCCTCAACTTCAAAATTAAATCCACAAGGATCTATCTACACTGGGTTTGATTTAATTTATTACTCACTTCACTTACTTATTTTCATATCTAGGCGAAATTGCTATGTTCATTAAGAATCTAAATAAGACCAATTTTGTAGAGTTATTTATTATCTGTTTCAAGTGTAATTCTGCAACATATGTTTTGTTTGATATTCAAAATACATTTAATAATTAATTATAATGGAAATGTTAGATCAGATCATTCATATCTTTGACCTCTGCTAATCACCACTTATAAAAGGACATTTTTGGGCCTTCAGATTGGGAATAATATTATTTTAAGAATAACGTGATTATTTGAATATAGCTGAAGTATTTTAATATAGTTCACTATGTCATCTTTACTTAATAATAACTGGTAGATAACATGTGTATTCCTATTTTTATACGGAATTCTACTTTACCAATAAAGACCTTTAACTTGATGTACTATTCAACCTATGCTCTCATTTAAGATTTCCTTCTGTCTCCTTGTGGACGATCCCCCTGACATGACAAAAAATGGTTATTACTTCAAAAATTAGACTTATAGGTTCAGTAATGATGTAAAAAGTTGTATTGTTTTACCAGTAATCGTTCAGGTATTATCAAGCCTGTGCGGGACTTTTTTTACACGCTGTATATCTATTATAAGAAATACCTTATACTGCTTATTACAAAGTGTTAGCCGTGGTATACAAATTGTTTAATGCATGAATTTAATAAAACGTTAATACATGATAAACTTCAAACTATCCAACAAATAATCTTGGTAAAGTTGGAAAGGAACTGAGGGTAGCAAGTTGTTAAGTCCTTAAAAAAAAACAACTGCAACAAAAATATTGCCACCTAGACATAATTTTACATTGTATTTAATGTTTTATCTGATACTCACAGGTAAATTCCAACCATGCTCCTAAGACACGTGTTTGCGGTGATAACGTAATCTTACACTAAAAATAAGTGTATTATCATATTGTTTACTTTATTGCTTTACTTTTCTACAGAAATCATAACAAAAAAAATGAATTCCATAAGACATATTTATAACGAATAATAAGTGTTGGATTTTAAAGTTGGGTGTTTCATACGTAGGATTATTCTAAAACACTAAATAAAGTTATTCGAGTCCAGAAGAAAGAATCAAGACAATAAATAATAATACAACGATTAAAACTAGAAATACATGCACCGTATAACATTTTAAAATAATTATGTGTAAGTAGAAATGTTTAATATAAGAAGACAATATTTTAGTAATTCTTAATTTTCTATTCCGTAAGTCGTTAAAGTACCACTGACGGCATAGAACGTGGTTTAAACTTGTGCATTGATGAATTTGACCTGTTGTATAAGTTTAACCCGCCCAAATTATATCGCGAATCTGTTTCAGTTGCTTTGCGACAATCTTACAGCTGATTGAGAGAACGTGGCCGTCCAGGATCACATTAACAATTGACATTCAATCAAGCTCGTGTGGGTTGTACATGCCAATTTTGAAACCATTTGCCATGTCAGGGCGTGCGCCTGTTATTATTAGCCGGATAATTGGTTGCGTAGATTAATTGTTGTGGGCCTGATATTTCTCCAGAGACCAAACTAGAATCGTTGTTCTTAAACCTACATCGCATGTGACCATTACTTATAAAATGGCAGAAACAGTAACATAACGTCATCTTCAAATCTCTGATCTGTATGCGTTCTGTATTAATCTGCATGTTGTAGTAAAATATTTATGTTAGTATTTCTTGACATCATTTTCCTTCTTCAATCAAGATTTTCATATCCAACAAACTAATACCCGTTCAAATGTTATTTTATGTAATCCATCTCAAACACAAACTCAAACTTATTACAATTTTTACACGACGTCAATTACACGTAATATATAAAGAGTTTATATAATATTTATCACTCATTTAAAAGCCCCACGGATGTAATAGTAAGTTTTAATGTGCAGGCTCTGTTATATGTATAAAAACTATTTTTATTCTAGACTGTGTTTGAAATAAAACTATTTCGGATGTCATTTTTTAATACAGTGGCCGTTGAAAAGTACCAGATAGTCAATACCTATGAATATGATGAATGCTGTAATCATAAAACAGACCTGGTACCATCAATGTACTATCGTGTATAAGTTAGTTGGCCAGCATTTTTTATGGACAGTTTCAAGTTGTACGTTTCTGTCATATGCGAGTATGTAGCTCTATATGAACGACCTTTTTAGAAGTTATTAATATATTAGAATTTATGGGATGGTCGCATTTTATAACTTTATATTTTATTATTTTACCTCAACCAACGTGATAGCAGTTATTGAAGAATAATCATGTGTTTTAAATCTTTAAAAAATCCAGTCCCTGACTAGCAACAGCTCGCTAGGTCAGGAAAACGAAGGTACTAAAAAATTAACACAGGTTCCACACTCCTAAGGGTACTGTACAAACTATACTGACACCGATAATGTATTGTAACGAATCCGACTGTCAAATTTCCATTTATTTGAGGCGCGATTACCTCCCATAGTGCCAGACTTCTCTAGAAGTGTTCATGACGACTGAGAAATTACGCGAACAAATCTGAAATGTCAAAATCAAACATTCTTATATTAATCCTTATCAATACATGCACACTAAACATGTGGATAATTTATAATTTTAAAAATATAATAATTTAATACAGTTTCAGATTTTGAAGTTACCTCAATGGAACAAATTTCACATTAAGCGAACATTATATAATATATATATATAATATATATATATATATATATATATAGATATATCTATATAAGTTAGATATTGAAGATTGACGGGTTCTAAGACCACTTGTGGGGGACAGACAGTAAAATCCATGTACAATACTGTGCCCCATCTGAAGACCATAAACTAAATCTATAAATCATGAACTAAAAATTAACCGAAAAAAAATCGAAATCTATAGCTGGTTTGTATTCTACTTTCTTAAGCTGAAACTTAGTGAAATATGCTTCGGAATCAATCTCATATCTGCTTCGGAATCTACGAAAAATTCTGTTGTATATCTATGATTAAAATCTTAATGAAAACATCTTGGAAAATGGTTAAAGGAAAACAAATTATTGAAAAAAATAGTAAAAAAGAATGATTAAAATTGCCCCCATACTAACCAATATAGTACTATCTTTTGTCCTCTATACTTATACTTTTTTTTTTTTTTTTCAAAAATTTTAAGGTCTTAGTTTACAGATTTTTCTATAGATAAATAGAAGAAACTATCAGCTGTTTTACTACAATTTGTGTCTGATGTGGTGTCAAATTCTAGTAAAATTCTTCTCCACTTTTCAAAAGTCTGAGTTATACAAATTGTTCCCTATAATAAATGGGGGGAGAAGAATCGTAACGCTTGTTTAAATCATAAAATTTGTGCTGACTTTTTCTCAAATTTATGAATAAAAATCCTTAAGAAATCTACTGAATTTATTGCTATTTTTCAGCTTAATCAAAAAGATATTTTCACTAAAATAGGTAAAAATTTGGCACAGTCAAAAATTTATTCCCTATATAAATATGGGAGATAAAAAAGGTATCATGTCCATACAACTGCCAAAAAAGCTGTTTTTGAACATTGTACCTATACTCGACATTACAATTTTCGAAAAATCATCTGAAAATAAAAGTATCTTTATGAAAAAAGAATTAAAATTATTTTGAAGACCTTGGGCTAAAGAAAATTCAAATTGCCGATCACCAACAACACTGTATAATACTATAAAAATTGCGTGAACTAAAGAAAAATTTTTAAGGAAAGTAAAAATGGATCTCAATCTATTTATAATGATGAAAAAATTCAAATCAATCGCTGAGAACATTGTCCAATTGAAACAAAACGATAAAACTAAGTCTGAAATGATCGAAAGAAATTGGACAAAACTCTTAATGAGAAAACCGGAAAATATCATTGATGTAGATGTTTTGATCCTCAATACACGGTCTTTTCAAGCAAATACTCATTTTAACAAATATTAAACGATAATTCCAATGTCAATTTACCAAATATCGTATCAAATTACTGGCGTCAGATTATTAAGGAGGTTTAATCGAGAAATTTCAAGAAAAATGTTAAAAATATGAAAGGGTTATCTCATCTTTAGAATGCGAATACGACCCGATCTACGAAACGCTTTTAGTGAACGGTGAAACACAAAACTTTGTTCCAATGTACTTTACTATAAAAGCCGAAAGAAATCTTTGATCATAAACGACTTTAAATTACTAAGCAATTTAATTAAATTAACGACATCGAGAACAGACCAAATCATTCCAAATCGAGGTTCTGGATGGACATTAAAAACGCTGTAAACCAACTGAATTTTGAGCCCCCTTGTCTATAATAAACACGAATTATATGAACGCAGGAATCATGATATCGACTTTTACCAACAGCAAAATCAAAGATAAAAAAGGGCTTGTATTAAATTATCAAAAATAAAGATGATTATTGCTTTATTTATTCTATCCGATGTGCTATTGAAAAACCAAGAAAAACTCATGTAGGATCAGAGCAAAACAATATGGAAAAAATTTGTAAAATGAACCGAGATAATTTTCTGGGGTTCGACTATCTCTATGTCTGTTAAAAGATATACAATTATTTGAAAAAACGAAGCAGTGACAGCAAAGTCTAATTAACCGAAAAATGTGCTGTAAATGTGCCTATAGTTTTGATGATCAAACTCAATATTGTTCCGTTGCAAATTTTCAGAAATTTAATGGATATGCCGAGTTAGGAAACCTCGATTTATTGTATGTTAAACATGATGACAAAATCTCAATTTATGTTTTGATAACAGAGATTTAATACAAACTTTGTAATTTTCTCAGTGACTCTTAAGTGTTAAAAAATAAAAAAATTCTTCTTTGTAGAAAGATGTTTAAGCCATGTCTACAAATCTGGAGAGTTTAGACCAGGAAAATCAATTTAGAAATTATGCAAAACCAACACGATTGTTTGTAAGCCCAATTTATGCCTTTCAGGTCCAAACTAACCACAACATTTTACTAAATTATCAAAAAGAAATTTTCTCAATCCTTACGTTTTATTTATATGGATTTTGAGAGCATGATCTAAAAAAAATTTCTCCGACATTGCAAGAACAATCCCACAAAGAATCGAGTAACAACCAAGATTCAGAAGCACATTCCATATGGTTGTTTACTTCTTTATTTAGTGTCGAATGTGACCAATCGTATGTAACAAGGCCGATATGTTATAGAGCAAAAAATGAAGAAAGATTTGCCAAATTGTTCCTGCAAAATTGTTTGAGATGAACTCAATAAATGATCGAAATACATAGCTACAACAATGGTAACTAATGAGTGAGGTTAAGTGAGTAGAGAGGACTTTTAAGTCCTAACTTCGCCTCTGGCAAAAATAAAGCCGTTTTTTTCATTTCATTTTCTCATTTCAAAATAATAATTCATGCTAAGAACAAAAAAACCTATGAAATTTAACTGAAGAAAGAAGAAATTTCGTATCCAATAATTCCAGTCTTTGTCATAGTGTGTGAATTTCGAGGGTTTTTGATAATCAATACAAGTAAAAAAAAGTACTAGTTATCATTTGTCCCATTTAACATAGGTAAATTTAGAGGTTCCAGCTCATTTATCTTGTAACTGAAAATCTCAAAATTGTCCTCAAAAATATTCCCCGTTTTCTGCCACAATATGTCAAGGTTACGATACTCATTTGTACATCACAAGAATTGGCAAATACAGTATGGTAAATGTTGATCTTGATTCGCAAACACTAGATGAGAAATATATAAATTATTCAGTTAAATTCAGGATATGGGGTATGAGTGTAGAAGATGATAAACCAGCGAAAGTTCCATCAAGATTTTCATTCGCGAATACGTTCACGATTTCAATGGCCTCGTCTATAGAAAAGTTAGCTAAAAAACCTCAAAAAAGATGATGTTCAAGCATACTAAATCATTTTCAATTACAAGATGGGTCCGACGCAATATTCTAGATAGACAAAACCCAAATGACCAAAGAAGAAATCTTTAAAATTCTATCTGGAAAAAGGAAATAATGTACCCTATGAATTTATCGTCAGTATTGAAAAAACTTGATTACACACAGAAGAAGTGAGAATTCAAGAATTTCCTATTTACTTTTTGACAGGAACGAGAGCAATATCTGAGAAAGAATTTTTCAAACACTACTTATATGTATGGAACAAATTAAAAGTAAAAATTCTAGGAAATTACTCCGAATCTGCTATAAGACAATTCAAGATGTTTCTATTGCTCGCTGATATCTTTGAAAAATTTTTAAGGAATATTTGGTTTGATTTGCTATATACTTGATCCAGCACATCATCTAATACAGCTCCCGAGTCTTGCATGGGGATGCGTATGTTCAAAATTAACGAATATAGAATTCATCCCCCCATCTAGGGATATACATATGTCCTAATTGATGATCGAAGGTTCCCACCAAAGGTATCGCGGATGGGCCTTCATGCTTACCCATGCCTATTAACCTGCCCCAGTACCCACACCCCAGCATAAGGTAACAAATATTTACAAAGACCTTGCCGTACCACGCCCACCCAAAGCCCTAGGTCACACACACCCTCATTGTTGTACGTCCGAAGCACCACAACCTTTATGACGGTATCCTCGCCCCAGAAACACCCACCGCTCAATGCAACCAACATAGCTTGACGTCCATATAACGACAACCCAAGTGGCTGGACCCCCTCCCACCACGTCATACAACAGCAGAATGGAAAGACACTCCCACCACCCATTTTGGACAACCACTCACTGGCGACGAAGATTATGGCCTCAATCCACCTAAACCCCACACACATCTACCCAAGGCATCCACCACCCACATTTACATGAACCAATCGATAAAGATTTGGCCTCTTGCATCCACCCACAATATATACCACCAACATAATGGCCTTTGCACCCTCATATCTCTGTCTTAAACAAAAAACAGAATTAGGATTTAGTGTTCACTCACCACACCCTTCAAATTTCTATCATGGATAGCCCAAGGAATGGTGTTTAACAACATGTGACATAGACCTGCATGCGAGCAGAAGCCTTTTAGTGCAAACAGGACTATATCGACCTTTTAATAGACTATATCACACCAAAGCTACAAGCGAGGCACTACCCCCCCAGATTTTTCACACAACTGATCAAGCCAACCTGTTTTTTTGGACAAATCTCCCTCCCCCAATGGTGATGAAACACATTGAGATTAGACGAGGAACATGAAGACCATACCCTCCACCCTCCCTCATGACACAAACTACCCTATGGCTCCATATTGCCCATACATACCACCCCACACCTCGTTCCTCCCAACCCTGCTCTCCCAACCATCGTTGATCAACGACCAACTGTATACGAGTCACATCTCCACCCACTAACACCACCCCAGGTTAAATTTACACACACACCGATCTCCCCAACTCACCCCACATAGGGTCAATCAGTTCTTCCGACACCTCCTTCCCCAACCAAGGATATCAGACCCCCCCCCCCCCTAATGTACAGCCACCCCCCATTACATCCACCATATACACAGGCCCCCCAAGTTGACATCCCATACTACACCGCCCCCCACCCATCTGTGTTGACCCCATACCATACAGACTCCCCAAGCCCCCCTCCCCAAGCTCCTCTCCCTAGAAGTGAAAACAGATGCCACCCTTCTAAAAATATTACCCCCAAGGCCCCATAGAATATAGAGGACTTTGATACGACTACATTATCCTAAAGACTGCCACCCACACAACGCCATGTTTCCACCCCAACTACCCAAACACCCACCCACACCCAAGTTAAATAGGTCCTCAAAAATCCACTATATAACATCGACACCCTATGGCCATCCACCCCACGAGATCTTTCATGCACCAACCACTCCCCCATATGTGGCCCCCCCAACCCACCCCCCCTCCAATCCCCATGTCCACTCGTAACCCCCAACCAACCCAGACCCACAACCGCCCCACATCCCCCACCGCCCCCACACCAACAATCACCCCCAGCGTTGTAAATAAGCACACCCAATCCCCACCACATGCACACGAACCCCCCACCACTCAAGAGATGTTTGTTCACCCACCCCTACAACCTCTAACCCCCCACAGAATTTAGGGAGGATTACGGTACCCCATACCACCACCCCCACCCTAGATCCCAAGGCCCAACCACCCCCAACTTGAAGCCACATTTACCATAAGGCAAGCTGGCTCGACCCACGCTAAAGATGCCACTCAACTTAACCAATTCCGACCACCCACCCAACCCCCCCCCCAACCCCACCAGCCGCACCCCACCCTACCCCCAGCCCCCCACCACCCCACACAACCATCACACCCCCCACCCCCCACACACCCCCCCCCCCCCCACCCAACCCCCCCATATATTAGATGAGTGAACACCCACCACAATTCCACCACCCACCACTTTGACACCGCTACCCAACCCCACACAACCCCAATACCACCACTGCTTCACTGCCACCCCTAAATGCCCCCCCCACACCCCCCCACCCACCAATCCAACCCAATCGCAAACACACCACCCCACCCATCACCCCCCCCCCTTCCAACCCCCTACCCCCTCCCCCAATCCACCAATCCCCCCCACACACACCCCTCCCCACAATGTCCCACAGACCAATAAGAGTAACCACCTACCCAACCACCCACACCCCCTCCCACCCCCCAATGACAACCCCACACCCAAGTAAAGACCCAACCGAATCCTCCACCCTACATAAGGAAGACCCAATCGAGATGTCACCACCCCCCCAGTCTAAGAACCCCATTCATGCACAGTACGAAAGCCCCAATTTAAAAAGAGACAACACAATTTACCTCCCCAAGCCCATTAGGATTGACGATTTATGGGCAGCAGAGTAGTTATCAATGTCTACCCCCCCCCCCCCCCCACTATTCGGATCAAAAGGATGGATTCCATGTATCTGTTAACCACGCCCATCCAATCCCACTTTCTCAACATCCCACCAGCCTTGTCAATCACCCTATCACACCACCCCACACCACCCGACCCCCCAACCCACGGCACAGCCACCCCAGCCACCCCCCCCACCAAAGCTTTCACGCCACCAAGCCAAGCCCATAGTACCACCCACACCCGCCCCCACCGCCCACATCCCCCAACGGATCAACCCCACCCTCATCCACACCCTCCACCCCCCACAAAGGCTACATCATACGAGAAGGGTTAGAGTTTTTCCACCCCCCAATCCAAGGTCCCACCCCCCCAACACCACGCAAGTTTTTGAGAAAATACAAGGCCCCCCACCCATTAAGATTTCACCTACCCCCACCCCCCTGACAACACCACGAAGAGACCCAAGCCCAAGCCCCACACTCACCCCCCCCCCATGTAGAGCCCACCCCCCAACAGAACTCACCCAACTACCCCCCCACGAGCATATGAAACATACCACCCTCTCCCCATTCATACAATAGCACCCTCCCCCCCCATAGCACCCAACTACTTGACACATAGGCCACCCCAGAGGCCATTCTCAAAAGGGCCCACACTCGCCCATCACCAACCCAATCCTCCCCCAATGCAACGATCCACCCAGTTCACAGCCCCACCCAATCACAATCCTCAGCCCTCATCATCACCCACCCCACCTCACACCCCCCCCACATCCCCAAGGAGGTTAATCACATACCCACCCACAGATCCGTTTTCAAGTCCAGGTTTCCACCCCCCCACCCCAATTCACGACGATACACCACAACACATTTAAACCACCCAATTCCAATCACCCCACAACCACCCCCATCCCCCCAGTTATTTACACCCAAGCCACCCCTCACCCCCCCCCCCACCCCCCACCCAGCCCCCCACAACAAATACTCAAGACCCCCCCCCCCAATTGGGATCACCAACCCCAGAATCTTTGTGATTTACAATCCCCATATAACCCACCCCCCCCCCCCCCAGATCCTGTAACCATATAGGGTATAACAAGCCCATTTAAATCAATGCCAAGCCCCCACCCACCCCCACCCCCCGGCCCCCCAAAGTTTATGAATATGAATTGAGCCAACACATACCCACCCCCACACCCCAATTTTATTTTTCCACCAATCCCCCAATAAGCACCCCCCCCCCACCAACACCACACATGTCCCCCCCCCCCTCCCGCCACCCCCCCCCACCCACCCCCCCCCACCAATTAACACCCACACACCACATATAAAGATCACCAAGCCCCACAACACCCAAGAATGGACAACCCCTCCACCTCATTGATCCCCCCACCAATGATCAAGTTATAGGACCCCATACCCATAAAGAGCTATGCACCCACACAATAGAACCATACATATATACTAGCCAAAGAGAACCAACATGTCTTAACACCCCACCCCCAACCACCCACAACCCTCACCCCACTCCACCCACAAAATTTCCAGAGGTTAATAGTCATCCTCTATAACCACAACCACCCCCCCCCCCCCCCAACCCCCCCATACCCCCCCCCCCACTCATATTACCCCCCCCCACCCAGCCTCACAAGATATCCACCCCCAACCCAGCCCCCAACTCTCACATGAATCACACACCACCCACAGATTACTCAATCCCACACCCAGACCCCCCCCACCCCCCCACACCCCCAAGTTGTTAAATCCCCCCCCCCCCACAATTCCCAATCCCCCCCCACCCGCAACCCCAACATTTACCCAGCCCCCAACCAAACCCCCCAAATCCCAATATTCACCCAGTCACGAGTTTATAATATGTAAAATTTGATGATCGAACAGGTATTCATCGTGCCTAATTTCTCACTGATATTGACCGATCATGTGAAATCAGTCAGATCCTGATCATATTTGGTGGTAAGACAAAGCCCGATTCCGTTGTACGTCGATGGCAAGCTGGACTTATGCAAAGATATCTTACCATTGTTGTTATCCAGATTGGATAGATCTAAAAAGTATTACAAACATCAAGCTGGAAGAAACAAATTCTCTAACTCCCTGGCGACGATAGATTATGGCTATATTTTAGAAGGTTGATCTAGATCGTTTGAAGTTTACAAGAAAATCATAAGGATTCTAGCCTCTGATCAAGAACATTATAAGATATTCCCACATGTGATTCTACTTAATTAACGCAAAACCCACATGGTGTTATGTTGTTCATTATCAAATTCTTGTACAAACAAGGACTCGGTGTTAAAACATGTGGGAAACTCCAGAGTTCTTGCAATTCTTGATTCTCTATTTATGAAATGAATATATCGCATTTCATACTTTAGTATTTGAGAACCAAAGCTACAAGCTGACTTTTTATTTCATCTTTTAACTGGCTGATGAACAACTCGGTTTTTGAGTCTATGGAAAATACGCACCATATGTGTTATTAGACTAGGAAGTAATGAATTCGTTCAATGAAAAAGCTAAGAAACCCAAATTTAAATGCCTTTAAACAATCTTTGACGCTTCTGGTTTATAGCGAGTCTCAAAATGTCCATAACAGAAAAAAGTCCAGATTTAACGATTAACCGCTTTACATTGTTATTTTCAGTGCTCGAAGTTTGCTAATGTAAGCTATGTAATTACAAGCCCCCCTTAAGAAGTTTAGATTAAATAGAGTCTGTGTTATCATCTTCGATACAGACAGTTTATTTCCTAGAATTGAAACGAGATCCTTGCAATTTATAGTATCATATCTATAGATTGTTTTGCTACGAGCGATTTATCCTTAAAGTTCCAAGCACATTGTTTCGGGTACTAAACATAAGAAGGTAATAGGGAAATTCAATGTTTGTTACTCTGAAATAGCGAGATTATCTAGAAGTGAGGTCTTAGATCAACTGTAGCGTACCAAATATCTAGATAGAAAATCCATTTAGGGGTACAAGCAATTTTTTAAGAGAAGCGTTCGTCAATGAAAGTCCAGATATCGATTAACTTGAAAACATGTTGTTCGAAGATTTTGAAAGAAGAATTTAGGGAGGTAGGGTAATAAACAAGCTATTCACATGATATTGTCACAGTTACCCCTTAAACAAGCTGGCACTGAACGCTTTAAACATGATAAGGAATCGTTCTAGAACATCCTAAAGATCGATACAGTACCTTAATGGCTATAAAACTGACGCACAAATCTGATTATATCGATGGATTTTCATAAACTTCTAAAACTTTGACATGATAAGAGCGTCGATTTGATTCGGACTGCCACAAATGTCAAGAAAAAACGCAAAATATAGATTCTCAAAGCTTTTCAACCTATTTTCGGGTTGTAACAATTGCAGCTTTATCGTATTTTTGTAAGGGAAAAATATTTTTAAAAAGAGGGTGGCCAATCGAGGGCTACCTTATCTTTTAAGAATAAGGAAGGGAAATTGGAGATTTATCATCAGAAATTCATGCAACTCGTTTGCAGAAGTTTGAAAAGGTAAGAACCTTAGGAATTGACGATTTTCCCCCCCAGATTGATTCATCATGTCTAACTATTCGATCAAAATGATGGATTCAAATATATGTTAAAATGTTCTTGACTACTTTCTCAAAATTATGCTTGGTCCAAGAGCTATCAAAAGAAAAAAACGGCAAGGGATTTCCCCTTCGAGTAGTCTAGTAAAAGATGCCATAGTTAGAACGATTTTTTTGAATTCTTCATAATATAAGGGGTCTAGAGTTTGGAAGATAATCGAATTTACATTCCGGTTTTTTACAACCCTTAAGATTTATCATATGATCCCCATAAAGCAACGTATTTGTAGAGATATATAATTGTACAAAATGAGGAGAATTCAGAAAATTCTTTGAGATTAATAAAAAACTTTAAATCGGATCGATGATGTTCAAAAAATCCGTAAACAATTCATACGAGTACAGTTCACAATGTACAATCAATTACATCGTAGATAAGGCGGCAGAAAGGGTTATTAGAGACCGTTTTCAAAAGCTATGTTCCACAGAAATATACGAAAACTAAATGTAAAGGCTCCAATTATCATGTAAGAATTCTTAGTAACAAAACACACATTTTCGAACAAATCTAAGAAACAATAATTGGTCACGAGACAATCTTTGTGATTTATCAAACTTAATAACCACAGATCCTGTAACTTATTTGAAGCTTTTAAATTAATGAAGAGATAAGTTTTTTTATGCATTTCAAACGTGTTTTCTATATCAATGGAGTTTAAAAGAAATGTTCAATGTGCACTACGGAATAACAGAGTTTATGAATGTTTATAAAGATAAAAGTAGAAAAGATGGAATTTGTTAATTGTAAGATCGTTATAGGAAGTATCATAAAGAGCTTGTATGATAACCCTAGAAAAATTACCTTTTGTGATGTTCGTCTCACTAAATCCTATACAACTAAGGAAACTTTCACTAAGTATTAATATTACAAAACTTAGTCAGAGATAAGAGAAGACTCATATTGTAAACCGATAAAAATAGATTTGAATTCTGCCGCATAGATTGTATAGGATGTTTCTCAAGTGAATGTGGGAAGAACTCTAAAAATGGTTAGGGAGCTTATCCCTGAAGTCAACATTTGAACAGCTATCATAATTAGCTATTAGTAAAATTGGAGTAACATTTTTCATCGTGTATTTTAGATATTCTATAAATCAGATCAGTCATAAAACTGTCGGTAAACGATTTGAAGTATAAGATATTCAAAGATTCTTTCATTTGGTCTATACAGATGTGTTAGAATTGTTGGTTCGTCAAGTGGATGTGGAAACAACAATCTTTAGTATTCAGGATAAATTTATATCTTCAATAGTATGAATTCCGTATGGTCCAATTTGTATCGTTTTAGCTTGAAATCTTTAAGGATACTCCCAATGTGACCTTATAAAAAATTAACGCAAGAAAGATTTGAAAAATATTATCAAAACCTTTAAGCAAACAAGGTATCACATTTCATTATAACTGCCTCTGAGGATTCTTGATAGTCTCTATTTTAAAGCGAGTGTAATTTCATCTTTAATTTGTGAACTGTTTTTATTTCATCGTTTTAACTGCTTTATTTTCGATTTTTGGAGTTTGTACTCAAGACGTTATTTAATGGTAGGTAATTTCTAATACTTTTCGTAACACAATTTTTAAACAATATCGCTTCTGGTTTATCTATCTCAAAATTCAAAGCATAAAGTCCAGAATTCGTTACGAAAACAGTGTTAAATAAACAAGGTTGAAGGTAAGCTATTTATAAGCCGGAATAATTAGCTTGTGTATTTTATCACTCTTAAGCTAGACGTTATTCTGATCGTTTCGAGAAAGATTTACATATTTCTAGAATTATGCTACGGGCTTTAGCCTTAAACCGAAAAAAAACATTGTTTTAGTCAACCACATCGTAATGAATTATAGGTGAATAAAATTGAAAGAAGACTAGATTTTTTAACTTATTATTTTACCAACTTTGATCTCCATTTAAACGATAGTAAATATTTGTACATCAAGCATATTCTAATTTTGAGTATTAATGCTGCTTAGTGGGCTGGCAAATCTAACATGATAACAATATTATGTTGACAAGGTTATTTTTACATCTATTCTAATAGACCCCCTTGATTTATTTATCAGTACTGAAAATCAACTGAAAAACGTTGTAATATCTGTTCACGTTGTTCTACGTGTTCCATCAACGTTCACAGTTTTTTGTAAGAGCGTTCCATATCGGGCACGTGCCTTGTCAAGACTCTATGTTCCACGTTTTCGTTTCCACTTTTTCTTTAACATTGTCTTCCTTTTTTTGTGAAATAATAAATGGTGAACGTAACTTATCGAGGGCCGGACTGACTGGCGAAAGCAAAAAAACCTTGATCAAATAGATAAAGAAGAAGTATGGTTTAATCAAAGAATTATAAAAACAATTCGAAAATGATGAAGGTAGACGATTCGTTCCCCCTTGATTCATCAGTCTATCGACAATCTTAATCAACCGTTGTTTTAACATCTGCAATAAAAATAAATACTCCCTCAGGAGTTTGTTGAGTTAGGCAATCGATTTTTGAAACATGTTTGCTAATTGCGAATATAATCGATTTCATTTGGTTTTTCACTGAATTTGTTCCAGATAAGTACAAACAATTTGCCGATATGTGTACAATAATTTCCAGAATTCTTTGTGTAAGTGTTCGGTATGAATTGCCAAAATTACCATCTTCCCGAGAATACACCATTTAGTACCTCGATTACATTGAAAGGACTCTATTTCCTAAATATACCTGATTGAACTCAATAAGTTTCCTTGAAACAAACCCCTAACGGATATAATCTACAATTGTGAAATTGGTGAAAACATCTATTCTTACTGTGATTTTATTTTTGAGCATTTTATTAGATGAGATAATTTGGTTTGCATTTCAAACTTGTTTTCGTCAAAGTTTAAAGAAAAGTTTTATGATTGTTTGAAATGTTACCCGTTCAAGATATTTGAACAAAAGGATATAATTATTTGAATGAAAGTATAATGTACGAAGGTTAATCTAATATTTTGTTATGGAATTATTAACTAACAATGACGTTCCAAAGATAACTTTTATCATCTGAAGATGATTTGAAAAAGTATACAGAAATTTTATGGGAATCCTGACTCATTAACCCGATAAAATAATTTGAATTTTCTTCCTCTAGCTAAAAGCCTAGGATGTTCCAAGAGGGTTTAAACACTAATATTCAGAGCTTGGATCTGAAAGTCATCTTGGGAAAAACCGCTAATCGAAGGTATCAGGTGTTAGATATGGAGATACAATTTGTATAAGCAAATTGAGTACAGAATATAACTTCAAAGTTTGACAAAATAAGAAAGGAATTACTAAATTGTAATAATTGTAATGCTCAAAGAAGGGCTGTGGAAAACAACAACTTTATTATTGAACGAAAAATAAGCGATTAAAGATTCCTTATTCCGAATTTGTCTGTTTTTAGTAACTCTGATTAGAAAAGACCTGATAAAAAATTGCAATGAAATATTTGGGAAAAGCGGTTTTTGAGAAAAAACTAAGTCAATAAGGTATCATCTATACCCCTCTATCGTCCTCATAGTCATCCACTCTATCGAGTGTAAACTCTCAATCTCATCTCCTCTTACTGTATCTCTCATACTCAATCTTGCCCATTTCTTAAGGACTTCAGTCTCTCCTACCTCCTCATCTCAAAAACATCTTTGTAATCTCCTCTCTGTCCCAATGCTCCTTCTCGTCTCTGTCCCCCCCGTTATAAGAAATCTCTCTATCTGTTCTATCTTCTCCTCAACCCCTTACTATCTCGAGAAAGATTTACAACAATTCTCTGGGATCCTCTCTCAGTTTTAACCCCTCTCTCTCCTATCTCTCTCTATCTTGCCTTCTCATGGATCCTCTTCTAACTCTTAAGCTTCCTCTTCGATCTCCAAAAATGGTAAATCTTTCTTCTCTATCCTAATATTAAATCTGCCTTTCCTGGTCTGGGCAAATCTGCTGGCTATTTCTATCCTTCCATCATTCCTACATTATCTCCTCCCACATCCTCTGGTTACATTATGAAAACAACTCCTCGGTAAATCTGTTCATCTTCTACGTGCCTCTCCTCTCCTTCCCGTCATCACGTTTTACGTTCTATCCTATCCTTATGTTCACTGACCCATCTCTCTATCTTCATCTCTATCGTATCTCTCAGAAGAAGCTACTTGATCAAATATCCATGCACTCTCTTCAAAGAATTTTCCCTCCTCGAATTGATCATCTCAAGAATTTATCTCCCAAAAAATTAATCAACCCGCTATCTTCTGCAATATCTCTTCCCATAATCAAAATTTGATGGGAATCTCTGGCTCATCCCGTTCCTCATCGCTGCTCTTATCATCCCCTCTGCCCGATCATTTCGATTCCAGAATCTCCCTTCGCCCTTGCTCTCAATTACCATCTTCTCCTCGTCCTCGAATCCTTGAAGACTTATCATAGCTTGAACCAATTAAGTCTGGAACAACGGATTCTAATTGGTGCAAATTGCTAAAAAATCTCGTTCTCCTTCCTATCGTATCGCATCCTTCTACCTCTGCTATTTGGGATCCTCCCCTCCCTTATGATCCCTGGAAAATCTCTAGTCTCTCGTTAATCTCCACAGGCTGATAATCGAAGCCCTGCTTGCCTATCCTGATCACTACTTCTCTTATGGAGATTATTACAGATCATGACGTGCCTCCCTCTACCTATGATTGAAGAAGATTTGAAAAGTATCCAACTTCTATCCTGGGAATCTGACTCAATTTACATGCCTGATCCATCTATCTGCTTATCCTAAGTTCATCGTCGTTCGTCATCATCATCAATTTGATTCTATGCGCCTATCGAATCGAAGGATCTCCTTCGTCCCGCTGCAATGCTAATAAGATTGAGTAAGATCCCATATCCCTCTCGATTTGACAAAACTCCATGGAACTATAGCTCCTCTCTCCCGCTCTCCCGTATCTTTCAATCTGCTCCTTCTTGAACGAAAGAAAGCCTCCGATCTAAAGTCTCTCTCTATTTCGAACTAACTTCCTCCACCCGAATTATCATTGAAAAACCTGATGGAATTAAAATATCTTCATCGATCGTCTCTCTTCTTCTAATCTATCTTCGGTTCCTCTATGAATTGAAGGTAGCGGACTTTTGAATGATTTTATCAACTCAATTTACCGATTTTGAATGAACACGTACCAATCTTATCAGTAGCTGGGGGCCTGGCCTAAACTCGAAAAAAGGAACTACAAAGAGGAGACCTGGTGAAAATAAATTAGAGCAAGCTGCTATGGAACACGAAATTTTTTATTGCAAAACATAGTGGACACAAATTCCAGACAGATAGCAGATAAAGTTTTGCAAGATTAAGGCAATGATAGATTTTTATCAAATGATGCTAGTTTAGGTGAAAGAGTTTGTTTGCACTTCCAACAGTTGGAGCCAATGTTTTTGAAGAGACACTAACTAGGAATTGGGGGGGGGGGAATTGAAGAAAACTTGAAATATTTAACTATATAAAATGGAGGGTGAACGTAAATTTCAGCAAAAAATCAGGAAAGAAAAAATTAAAATCCCGCTTTTAAAGAAAACAATTAACCCCCCCCCCCCCGTTGAGTATTCAAATGTTAAAATAGATCAACTAAAAAAAATGGCGAACGATAAGCTATTTGTAACAAATAGACAATTACAATAAACTCGAAAAACATAAGAAAAAAACAATAAAGGAAACCAGAATGAGCATCTTTCTTATAATCAGTTTGAACAACTTAAAAATGGTGGACCTTTTGAAAGATTAATTAGATTTTGTGAGAAAATAATTCCAACCTTGTTAAAATTTGTTCCTTATGTTCGTAAAGCTGCTCCCAATCGTTTAAAAAAAAGATGTGATTCCTATTGGTTCGAAACATTTTAAATTGGTTAGATTAAGAGAGTTGGAAGATGTTTACAGGGAAACTGCTTAGATGAAAACAACTTTGAATTACGTGAGAAACAAACATTAAAAAAAATTTGAACCATTAAACATTCGGTGAATTGGAATAATCTCGCAAACACAGTAAAACATTTTAGAGGAATTTTCATGAGAGATACATTACCTTGAATAGTTAAGAAATTCGAATGTGGAATAGTGAATTTAGACTTCGATTTTGGGGAGTGGAACGAGCATTGGGTTTTTGTTATTAATAAAAATGATAATGAATGCATGTTCTTTTGATTCGTATGGGAAGAATTGAGGACAAACCACCTATTAGGAATTGATCAACAATATTTGAAAAAATACAAGCGTCTTACTACAATTGACTCTCAGAGTCAAGGACTATAAAAGATCCCCCAATTTGTGGTCATTATTTATGTGTTTTTTGTTTTGAATGAACTGAGGAATCGGTAAAGATTTTTAAAGAAGTTGTTAACAAATTAATTGCTTAAATTAAATATGGATTCACAATAGTATTTTTGGACGTATTTGGTAGCACACAATTTATTCAAAATGGTAGATAATAGTTTGAGATTTTGATAGTTTGGATGAAATGAGTTTGATAACAATGATTAGCAAAATTTTATTACGAAACCTTCCAGATTCAGATATGTTAGCTATCGAGATTGTGACGATTTTAAAGCAGAATCATGATAACACAAAAACGTTGCAAATTTTCATGAGTTCAAAAATGAATGTTGCTGCTAAAATAAGAAAACATTGTAAAAAGGAAGTTGATGAGTGGTGTAGAAATATAAGCTCAGTTAACCAAATTTAAATGTCTTCATAGCGAAAAAAGCCAGATGAAATATACTGAAGCGATCAAAGTTGAAAAAGAATTATGTTAGTTTGGCAAGAAAAAAAGAATTTGACGGTGTTCGACCTAGGTTATTGACAAACCATGATGTTGTTGTTAAGAGAACAAATTTTAAAATCCTTCTAAAAATTAAATCAGAAAAACATCGATATTGTTGAATTTACCGGATCCGAATGTTAAACAATTGCCTTAGATTTTTAAAAGGAAAAAAAGAATTAGCTGGATGTTAGGTAAAGGAATGTAATCCATGTTGAGGTTTGTTGTAATGATATCAATTAGAAATCCTATTAAAAGTGTTTAATTGAAACTAAAACAAAATTATGATGAATCATAAACACACTTGTTAACAGATTTTTACAACAGAAGTCTATGACAAGTTTAGAAGCCAGAAATAGAAGATCTGTAGACGATGTTGGTGGAAATTAATGACAAAACTTACTAATTTTTTAAAGGAGGTCTGTGGGAGAAGTTTAGTTGTGTAGATGCATACGTAAAACTTTTTTTTGAGAATATTGGGTCCATCAAATGTTGTTGAATAACAATGATTTCTAGTCTGCTGTCAAATGTTCAAAAATTAGAAAAAAAACTTAATAATATGGAGGACGATCTTACTGAAATAGGTATTTCGGAGTAGGGGTTTTTATGTCATGATTAAAATTTCCTTATATAAAATGGCGCTCATATACTGTGTGAGGTGTAAGGCAAAAACCTGAAACAAATGACTATCAAATTACTATGCAACTAATCCAATGGAGTTACAGATAATTTCTGGAAAAAGTGGTGCTGAAGGAACGCAAAAAATTCCAATGTATAACAAACTTGAAATTTTTTTCTTAATAAATAGAGGATGGCGGGAGCATTACAGTGCTTTCGATCTTTTTTATAATTGGCAACACGAGAAAGAGATTTGGAAAAAAGGAACATTGGGATGACCATTTCTCAAAGCCTATGAATTAAACCGAAGATATGTGATGAGATTATACGTAAACAAATTGAATATGGGATAACATTGCAATAATATCAGAACATCCTGGCCCCAGAGTTCATTCAAGGAAAAGATACATTATCAATTAAAAGATCATATGGTCTGTTCTTTGTCTCTACTCAACACTTGCGTTGAGTATAAAATTTTTGGATGAAAAAATATAAGATACAGTTGATTGGGAACAATATGATAGATAGCGGTTTTACTAATCTCTGTTGCAAATTTTATTGAAATATGTGACCGAGATTCGCAAAATTTAAGGGAAGAGACTCCCGAATATGAACGAAGTAGATCAATTAAAAAATGACTCTAATCTTTTTAATTATTTTACTAATATTTATATCTTTTCTTATAATAAACGTACATTAGATCGATGACAAACATGATATTCTTTCTTATTTAACAACTTGATGTTTAAATTTTCTCATTATTAAATGGTGGGACTACAGAAAGTATGCTAGTGCTATTGATAAGGGGTGGAGTTTAAAAAATTTCTATCCAATATTAATAAACAACACTGTAGGAACCGAATAAAAGAACTGAGTTTTAATATTGATTTTGGCGATAACTTTTGCACGTCTAACCTTCCAGTTTTTATATTTCTGGGACACTTTAACACAAAACAAAGATGGTCAGAAGCCATAATCTTGGAACTGATAATGGTTAGATTAATCGATAATTTTTATACCGGTTTTTATTTTTCTAAGATTGAAGTAAGAAAACACAATAACATTGATAGAAGAAGTCGAAAAAATGTTGGATCAATTAAGCACAATTAAAGGAACTAGTTTGTTATTCCAAAAAGGGATGTATATCTTACCATAACAGTTTTTGAATCATCTTTTAAAGTAGGACAAATTTGAAGCGGTCGGTGAGTTTAGCACATTGCGGCTTATGAATTTTTTGAAAAATGTTACTATTTCCGATCTATAAACCCACGGAGGATCTTTATCTAAGTTTTTATAAGAAGCCCAGAAGTCGCTGAATGTGATTCTGAAGACTGCAACTGAAGAAATGTTATGCCTGTTGATGGCAACTTACCAATTAACGAGTTTTCTCATTAGAGTTCTCGGATGATTGAGTTACAAAACCACACGATTAAACATTCAGTTGATTGATGAAAATTATAAAAAGATCGTCAAAAACCATCACGTTTTAATTTTCTAGATTGGCAATGTATTCGAGCAAAAAAGGTATTGTCCGGCAACAACGATTATTCGTTCGATATCAACAATATTTTATCACGAAATATCTTCCCAATTCCCAAGTTTCGTTATCATTGGTTTTTCAAACAGATAGGACAGAATTAATCAAGAAAAAAAATTCCTTTCAAAGTTCGATCGTTAGGGAATGTAAAAAAATATCAGGGGAGTAAAATTGAATTGGTTCTCTTACTATCCAGATGAATTTACAAAATTTAAACCATTTTCCGGAGGTCTTTTATCAGAAAGCATGTATCAGAAGTATCATAGATTTTAATGAAAGTTTACTACAAAAAATATGGAAATGTATTACAACCCCAAAGAATTTTTATAGCCAAATAGACCCCATTTAGTGTCATTGATACAATCAAAGAGTTTTGTTTGACAAAGTATTTCTAGTTCAAAGAACGATATAATTATCAATATGGATTATTCAAAATGCTGTTACAAACGCGATTTGTTATGTGGGTTGTGGTTTCTGTGTGCGCGAAACATTTTTTAGCCTATTGATGTGATTAAGAACGATCTATTAGAGATATTCTGTATTGTTAATGATGTTCATATTGGTTCTCTTTCATTCCTTCTAAAACTTCAAAAATATACTCTTTCGCTGATGAAAAATCTCGATTTCTATCCGGAATAATCTTTGTAATCATAAAACAAAATATCCTAAATAGTTGTACCAATAGAATGAAATTATTTCTTTTATCTCGGTAGTTGAAAATATAAACATAAACACCTTTACGCTGAAAAATTTATATCTCGGCAGACTTAGTTCCCATAGCTTCCATTTATTCTTTTTGGTAAAATGGAAGATAGAATAATGCCACCTGTTTACAAGTGTTATAAATAGAGGAGAATGATTGATAAAAGATTAGTTTGTAGACGAGATTTGTACATTTAATTTTGTCCGAAAGACCCTAAGGCCTAGGAAATTTTCGAAATACATTAACATATTTGGAATAACCTGCTTAGGAAAGTTAACAATATTGGAGACAAGAAGCAAACCACATTTTGTTTACCAAGAATATAGAAAACATAATAAAAAATTTTTTACATATCTCTTGGAACCGTTGACAAAATTATTTTCCTTTTCAAAAGCAATACATTAGGTTTTGTAGGTTTAAAATACCCACATCTTATCATGATAGAAGATTTTTACCTATAATTCTTTCACTATTTGGACAATTGAATGTTTGACTACGAGACTAGTACGAGTTTTAAAACGTGAAATCTTTTGATGATTTTATAGTACATATTGGAGAAAGTAAATGAAGAACCTCGTGAAAAGAATGCGGTTTTACTCACATTCTCTCCCCCGACTTCTCGAGTGAAATTGTTAGCAAAATTATCAATTATTTCCGGAGTTTATTGATTTTTTATTAAGAATTCTGGAGTTTTTTCATTAAACACAGCTTAAGAAATTTAGAAGCCTGACAATGAGATCAGTGGTAAAACAGCTATAGAGATTCGGTTAGTATACCTTCGTGATTTCTCAGATTTGTTTATAGGTTCATTGCGACAGTATTGTTACATTGATTTTCTGTCTGTCTCCCAAAAGTGGTCTAGAACCCTCATATTTCATATCTACTTATATATATTTAAACATACATTACATAAAATTGATATTTTGAATAATATATTATTTATATTACTATATATTAAATTATGGTTATATTTAAACTACATAACAATAAAGAGTTGAGATGGGCGTGACATATTAGTTCAGCCATAACTAAAAATATTAATGTTTCTATTTTGACGTGACAACGTCTTAAATTAGGTTGCGGCTCGGAGTCACTCATGAAAAAGTGTAACGCCCGGTAACGTTACGATGCCCGTCCAGTGGGTCCGCCGCACGGGATCCGCACGGGATAAAGCAGATAACTATGTTTATTCGTGAAAATGTGGAGTGCTTAGATTCGTGATTTACAACAACTACAACAATAAAGGTAAATAATTGTACACTGATATTTCATTATCGTAAACTATGATTGATTGATTAATTGTTAGATTGACACAAAAGTTGAGAAACTGAGTTTATAGGTTATGTCATACTATTGACAAATGTTGATAGTGTTAAGTAAATTATTAGTTTAAATCACTCTGCAATCAATCGTAATTCAGTCGATTGAGAAGAAACATCGCGTATTGCTAGTCAAACATTTAAAATAACAAATTATAACCTCTAACCTGTCATAACAGTGCGACCAAACAAACGAACTAAACCGACCAATCACCACGCGCGGAGTTAGAATTTAACTGTGTTTAGCAAGAATTTCAAATTCCAATTTTAGTAAATGTTTTATTCAACTTTACCATTTACAATAACAAATTTTAATTAATTTCAAATTATGTACAATGTTTTAGTAAACAAAATATATTTCTATAGTTAAAATTTGTGCAATTCTTATTTTCATTCAATTCCTTGTTCCTATTGTGCAATTTAATAATATTCATATCAATAAATATTCTACCGAGAAAAAGACGTTGTCACGTAAAATCTTCGCCCGTAAAACCGACTTTACAGGCAACCATAATTTTTTTGTGTTAAAATTTGTATTAGAAAATATAAGCATTTGTTGGAAAATATCTTAATTTACAAGTCAAACAATCAATAATATTTGATATTTATTAACTATTCTATTGTAGTAAAAATATTCTATCAAATGTAAATTCTTACTTAGCATGAAATGTAAACTCTATCTTACAACATTACAGATTCGTTACTGTGGATACGAGGAATATTCAACATCTCTAAAATACATGTGATATTTCTGTTTGTTGTGAAAGAGATAGCAATGGCGGATATCTAAATATGACAGCCTATAAAAACGCACACCAGCTCAGACATCAGTGGAACGTCATATTTGTTAAGTTATGGAACAGTGACTCAAAGTTTTGTGTTGTAAAATGTTTAGTATCCGACTAATATCGCGCTTCTTTCATTTCATGTGTCATATAGATGATGTATGTCCGACCAGAAATACATGTTACTCTATTCATGGGTATAGTTATTTCCAAACAATATTTGATGCAATTTATTTAAAGTTTATTTTTTAAGGTGGATGGCTTTTGATTTAAACAGGATATTCTGAAACATTTTTCATTGACAATGCGTTTTGTGGTTTCAATCTAATCTCTTCGTGAGTAAAAACAACTAATCAAACACATGGTGTACATACAAAGTGAAAATGGACAAATCAAACCACTGCCTTATCAGTTATGTGTCTTTTCTATGCAAACTGTTTTCTTAAACACGCATTTAACTGAGTAAACCTAAATTATTATAAACTAAACTGAAGGACACACAATATGTCCAGCAAAAATCAAGCAACCACAGTCAACTGAACTTTGGGCAATACTGAATGGAAATGGTCGTGGCAGAAGCAAATTACATAAACAATACAATTACTTCAAGATAACTACGACAAGAGAAAGTAATGGATTGACATGCAGCTGTTTGTAACCTAGCTTAAGTTATAATAAAAATTATTAGAATGGTGACAATAACATGAATCTCTATATATAAAAGGAAAATCCCTCAATCACTCATTACTAATTTTGCAACTTTCAGATATTATACAAAGTTGATATTTTGCACACGTATGCCTCATAACTTGAATAGAAAAACTACAGCACTTTCGTAAAAATAAAATCTTTTAGGGTTGAAATGGGGTTGAAAGCAGTAGAACTATATTTTATTTGTCCAACTTCCCAATGTCCTACAAATATGTCAAAAACGGCATTACATAAATGAAGTTTTTAAAACAGTAAATATAATAAAAACATAATTCAATAACCAGTAAAGAGATCAACCTGCTTGAAGGATCCATGAGCATCACTGCCATTTGGAGTTATTATACTCGATCTAGTTAAGGATTCCAGGCTGTCATATGTGAATAAAAGAATTTACTACAATGAGGGTTACTCTCTACTATTTTCCCAATGACAAATTCTGTGACACTCGAAACCAGAACATTACACTATATTTTATTTGAATCTTCTAACAACTTAAGATCAACTGGGCTTTGTCCAGCTTTGAACTTCTTATGAACAATGTTTTCTTCACTACCATACCCATTGGTGAACCACTTAGTAAATTAGATATAACAATTTTCCTTTTGGAGGTGTTCTAAGATATAACAGATAGCTGAGTGCGGAATGTGCTATAAAAGATTGTTCAGAGTAATAAAGTCTAGCATGACTAAGCAGGTCCAGAGCTTGAACTTTTGATTAAATACTTTAATTAGTATTACATTTGGTAAAGCCAGGAAGATAATTTATGCTATTATAACATGTTGCCTAGCAGAGTATTACAGCAACATGCAGGATGATGCTGTATACGTTTCAATTATAATTGCACGAGTTTGGAGTCAATTTCATGTGGCAACACCAAAACGTGTTGAGGGACTACAATTAATTAATTGTTCTTTGTCTAATAGTATCTAACGAATTATCGATTAGAAATTTCCTTGTATTTCTTAATTATTTTCAAGCTATAATAAAACAAATACAGTTTTATGTTAACACTCATTGACAATTTTGAAGTAATTCTTTGGTAATCATATTTATAAAAGGTTATGGTAATAATCTTGTCAATTTTAGATTATATACACAAGGTTACCAATGCTTTTTAAAGAAACCTTTTATCGATGTTCGTAAAAAATCTTAAACCTTATAAACACATATTCGATGAGAAATAGTTTTAAAACTTATATCTTAATCTAACTTCAATTTGAAATCTGATATCTTAAGACTAGGAGCCGAGAGCTAGATATATTTTTTAAGTCTATCGATATCACGAAAAAATTATGTCCTGTGCTTGCTTACACAATGCAAAATAATAGCTGTCCTCTCATAGTTTTATAAAGTTTTATTACAGTTATGAGAACTTTTATATGATATATACTTTACCTTCTGGAAATAATCCAAAACAAATAAAACCGAGAACAATTCATTTTAATTGAAACTTCATAAGCGCGTCATGTTGCGTTAATCATAAACGATTAAGCTATCAGTAATAAACTAAGCTAATTAAAAAAATGTAGTAGCCTATTATAGGTAAAAAAAGTAATAAAATAAACTATTTTGCAGTTATGCAGTATTTATTTATGACTGAGCTTCTATAAATCAATTCATAAAGTAATGAGACGTGACTATACAATTAACTAAAATCAAACTACTTATAGACTACTTATCAATGTTCACCTGTGTTTTAATATTTTTTAAGGTTCCATTTTCTTCCAGGAAAATTACAGCTTAAAATGCCTCAGTAGTATTTAACAAGCCCTACCAGTGCTCTTTTATCAGGCCTTACTTATCCCCCTGAGAAGTTCTTTCTATCAAAGCGCCTTTTTATTTCACCCGTTCCTTGAGCAATCCCCTTCAAGCAACATTCACCTTTGAATATTCACAAAGGAAATTGACAATGGCTTTTTTCTCCGTTCGGTATTCATACATTCTTGTTTGAAATATTCTTTATTCGTGGAACTTGAACAGTTTTTAACTTAATATCGACTTTTATATTTTTTTTAAAAATCACAAGGTATTTTAAACGTTCATAATGTATTAGCTGCAGTAGGAACAAAAGTTACTTCTCTTGTTATAAATTCGAAGAGCTATGTAAGATCGTTTTACCTTATAATAACTAAAATATAAAAAGAGCATACTTTCGTTTCTCAACATAACAAAACACCACTTTATCGCGTAACAGGTTTCGCTGAGGTTACTCGCAAAATTTCAAGACTATACTGCACCTTGTATTCTGGAGATGTTCTGCAAAAAAACACACCGACAGTAATCAGTAATACATTGATTTCTCATGTAAAATGTGAATATTTATTTTTCTCAATTTGTTATTCATTCATTATATATTTGATGATTCTGCAATTACACAGAAAAAAAACGCTTACATCTCCCGGAAGACAAAATAGTATTTAGTGAAAGGCTTCGATGGTGCTCAGCCAAATTCCTTAGATGTACATGCACCGTCTATTTAGAAATTGATTTTACTATATAGTAAAGTAAATTTCCTTGCCATTTTAACATATTATAAATATATTTTTCTATTTTCTCCTTACCATTATAGTTAGAAATAAAACGATTGTAGAAATGAACGGTAATGTTCAGCTAAATCTCATGGAGGGACATGCACCGTGAAAAAGGAACGTGAAAAAAGAAATAAAGTTTCATGCAAAATGTCATGTCTAAAGGTCAGTTAGTTCTATGGACATTCTCCGAACAAAAAAACAGATTGAAATTAAATTTTTATAGCCGCTCAAGTGATAAGTTTCGCTAGAGCACAACCAAAGTTTTATAGCCATAACAGCCAAATTTTAAGATTATACATTACTTCTGACGATGTTAAAGCCAAAGTAAAGAAGCATCATCATTAATCAGTGTGCTGCTGCACCTTCTCGTACCAGAGACCAGGGACCACTCCTAGACGTCACGAGTAGCTCGTTGATCACTAAAAGTTTAATTACCGAGGCAAGACTGATGATGAGCTTAAGACATTGTAATGTCCGTGAAGAATATACAGTGGGCAGAGTCACTGTTTAGACCTACCTGTTGATTACCATTCTATCCACTAACCTTCTATTAACCTTGGTAAATCATTCTCTGGTGCCAGCGTGGGTCAACTTCATATTAATTCACAACACTAATGTTCGAGGAAGAAAAATATATTTTAAATTACCACAACACCACGCGGCGCGTAACAGGCCTCGCTGGGGTTACATGCAAACTGGCAAGTCCATAGTTCATTTCATTCTCGAGAACTCATTCTTGTCTATATAAATGTAGTTTTATGGAAACTTTAAAGGCTACAGATGATATTGTTCTCAATATATCTTTCCATATGATATTTTCACATTGGGTGTTAGCTTTCATAGTAATGTTTAAATACATTTTTAATGTTTAAATAATAAAAATGTTCACACCATGTCACCTAAAGATGGTATTGTATATGTTGGGATAGACTACATGTGTTAATATGTTACGTATCACAATCTCACATGTTTCTACCAACTTTGTTTACAAATTTATTTATTCAGCGTTTTTTTTTTTTTTTGCCATCATTGTTAACGATAGCCTAAGACTAATGTAGAAATATTCGATAACGCTCAGCCAAATCCTATGCAGTGACATACACCATCATTGAACTCAGTGTAAGTCTATCGGTCACTTTGTTTTCGCGATATCGTGTAAATCAGTGTATTAGGCTACAGAATATTTTGCCAGCGCCTCGCGTGAAACAAATCGCTAATGCATAGGCAAACACTGAAAATAAAATGTTTTGTAGCAAAAATTTAGTTTTAGAGTTGGATATTGTTTTTAACTTAGATGTTGTTTGGCTCGTTTAAGATTAAAATACTTAAGGGAGCTCTACATGTAGATATAATATAATTTGTTAGCGTAGGAATCTATTAACGTTATTCCCCTTCAAGAAAAGTAGTGAACAAAGATGGCTCTTCCAGTAAACATTGTAATTCATTTACAAGGTGAATAACGACGTTTCGTACAAGAAAGAAACTCAATAATCTGATAAAATATGGATTCTCTGCTTTTACACGGTGATGGACAGCTTGTCGATGATGTCTTTTCCCTTCCTTTTACTCACCGCTCTTTATAACACTCGGGAATGTCTATAACAAAAGCGTCCAGAAGCCATAACTGTCTTTCTTTGAAAAATGCCTTCATCGTTTTAAAAAGTAGTCGCTTATCATGCAATTTATATACAATCGATACACCTTTATGTATTGTAAAAACGTACTTATGTAGAAGAAAAAACCCATTGATACATTGGGGAAACAATTCAATGGTTACAAAGAATAATTCAAAATATTTACAAATCTTCTAAATACAAAAACTTTAACTGAAGGTCCAAGAAATAGATCATTAGGACGCACTGGTAGGACCAGATGTTTTCAGGCCTAACCTTTATAGTCTACAGGACATGTAGATCTGATGTAGAACGACACCACAACGTCGAGTGGGAGGATACACTGGTAGGACCAGATGTTTTCAGGCCTAACCTTTATAGTGTACAGGACATGTAGATCTGATGTAGAACGACACCACAACGTCGAGTGGGAGGACGCACTGGTAGGACCAGATGTTTTCAGGCCTAACATTTATAGTATACAGGACATGTAGATCTGATGTAGAACGACACCACAACCTTGAGTGGGAGGACGCACTGGTAGGACCAGATGTTTTCAGGCTTAACCTTTATAGTCTACAGGACATGTAGATCTGATGTAGAACGACACCACAACGTCGAGTGGGAGGACACACTGGTAGGACCAGATGTTTTCAGGCCTAACCTTTATAGTCTACAGGACATGTAGATCTGATGTAGAACGACACCACAACCTTGAGTGGGAGGACGCACTGGTAGGACCAGATGTTTTCAGGCCACCCTTTATAGTCTACAGGACATGTAAGATCTGATGTAAAACGACACCACAACCTTGAGTGGGAGGACGCATTGGTAGGATCAGATGTTTTCAGGCCTAATCTTTATAGTGTATAGAACATGAAGATATGCTGTAGATTGACACCACGAACTAAAGTGGGGGGACGCACTGATAGGACCAGATGTTTTCAGGCCTAATCTTTATAGTGTATAGAACATGAAGATATGCTGTAGATTGACACCACGAACTAGAGTGGGGGGACGCACTGATAGGACCAGATGTTTTCAGGCCTAATCTTTATAGTGTATAGAACATGAAGATATGATGTAGAACGACACCACAACCTTGAGTGGGAGGACGCACTGGTAGGACCAGATGTTTTCAGGCCTAATCTTTATAGTGTATAGAACATGAAGATATGATGTAGAACGACACCACAACCTTGAGTGGGAGGACGCACTGGTAGGACCAGATGTTTTCAGGCCACCCTTTATAGTATACAGGACATGTAAATCTGATGTAGAACGACACCACAGCATTGAGTGGGAGGACGCACTGGTAGGACCAGATGTTTTCAGGCTTAACCTTTATAGTCTACAGGACATGTAGATCTGATGTAGAACGACACCACAACGTCGAGTGGGAGGACACACTGGTAGGACCAGATGTTTTCAGGCCTAACCTTTATAGTCTACAGGACATGTAGATCTGATGTAGAACGACACCACAACGTCGAGTGGGAGGACACACTGGTAGGACCAGATGTTTTCAGGCCTAATCTTTATAGTGTATAGAACATGAAGATATGATGTAGAACGACACCACAACCTTGAGTGGGAGGACGCACTGGTAGGACCAGATGTTTTCAGGCCACCCTTTATAGTATACAGGACATGTAAATCTGATGTAGAACGACACCACAGCATTGAGTGGGAGGACGCACTGGTAGGACCAGATGTTTTCAGGCTTAACCTTTATAGTCTACAGGACATGTAGATCTGATGTAGAACGACACCACAACGTCGAGTGGGAGGACACACTGGTAGGACCAGATGTTTTCAGGCCTAACCTTTATAGTCTACAGGACATGTAGATCTGATGTAGAACGACACCACAACGTCGAGTGGGAGGACACACTGGTAGGACCAGATGTTTTCAGGCCTAATCTTTATAGTGTATAGAACATGAAGATATGATGTAGAACGACACCACAACCTTGAGTGGGAGGACGCACTGGTAGGACCAGATGTTTTCAGGCCTAATCTTTATAGTGTATAGAACATGAAGATATGATGTAGAACGACACCACAACATTGAGTGGGAGGACGCACTGGTAGGACCAGATGTTTTCAGGCCTAACCTTTATAGTCTACAGGACATGTAGATCTGATGTAGAACGACACCACAACCTTGAGTGGGAGGACGCACTGGTAGGACCAGATGTTTTCAGGCCTAACCTTTATAGTGTACAGGACATGTAGATCTGATGTAGAACGACACCACAACCTTGAGTGGGAGGACGCACTGGTAGGACCAGATGTTTTCAGGCCTAACCTTTATAGTCTACAGGACATGTAGATCTGATGTAGAACGACACCACAACCTTGAGTGGGAGGACGCACTGGTAGGACCAGATGTTTTCAGGCCTAACCTTTATAGTCTACAGGACATGTAGATCTGATGTAGAACGACACCACAACCTTGAGTGGGAGGACGCACTGGTAGGACCAGATGTTTTCAGGCCTAACCTTTATAGTCTACAGAACATGTAGATCTGATGTAGAACGACACCACAACCTTGAGTGGGAGGACGCACTGGTAGGACCAGATGTTTTCAGGCCTAACCTTTATAGTCTACAGGACATGTAGATATGATGTAGAACGACACCACAACCTCGAGTGGGAGGACGCACTGGTAGGACCAGATGTTTTCAGGCCTAACCTTTATAGTCTACAGAACATGTAGATCTGATGTAGAACGACACCACAACCTTGAGTGGGAGGACGCACTGGTAGGACCAGATGTTTTCAGGCTTAACCTTTATAGTCTACAGGACATGTAGATCTGATGTAGAACGACACCACAACCTTGAGTGGGAGGACGCACTGGTAGGACCAGATGTTTTCAGGCCTAACCTTTATAGTCTACAGGACATGTAGATCTGATGTAGAACGACACCACAACCTTGAGTGGGAGGACGCACTGGTAGGACCAGATGTTTTCAGGCTTAACCTTTATAGTCTACAGGACATGTAGATCTGATGTAGAACGACACCACAACCTTGAGTGGGAGGACGCACTGGTAGGACCAGATGTTTTCAGGCCTAACCTTTATAGTCTACAGAACATGTAGATCTGATGTAGAACGACACCACAACCTTGAGTGGGAGGACGCACTGGTAGGACCAGATGTTTTCAGGCTTAACCTTTATAGTCTACAGGACATGTAGATCTGATGTAGAACGACACCACAACGTTGAGTGGGAGGACGCACTGGTAGGACCAGATGTTTTCAGGCCTAACCTTTATAGTCTACAGGACATGTAGATCTGATGTAGAACGACACCACAACCTTGAGTGGGAGGACGCATTGGTAGGACCAGATGTTTTCAGGCCTAATCTTTATAGTGTATAGAACATGTAGATCTGATGTAGAACGACACCACAACCTTGAGTGGGAGGACGCACTGGTAGGACCAGATGTTTTCAGGCTTAACCTTTATAGTCTACAGGACATGTAGATCTGATGTAGAACGACACCACAACCTTGAGTGGGAGGACGCATTGGTAGGACCAGATGTTTTCAGGCTTAATCTTTATAGTGTATAGAACATGAAGATATGATGTAGATTGACACCACGAACTAGAGTAGGGGGACGCACTGATAGGTCCCATCACAATATTGAGAGCAATTTATAAAAAATATGGACAAAATGGTCTTACGCGTTTTTAAAATATTTTACATTAAAGAAAATATGTATCCGAAGACCCAATCTTGGTTTAGAAAGAGCCACAGTAATGTATTTAGCACCACCCAGGCAAATTTATTCAGCTATCTATTTTATGCCAAAGACTTGGAAAAATATAGGACGTTAGAAGGCCTAATGATGGACTATTCACAAGCTGTTTACTCTAAAAACGACACATTTTTATCGGTGAAAATGAAATATTAGGCTTTGATGCGAAAATATCGTAGTGTAAAAATATACACGGGAGCTGTATCAGGTCTGTTTTGTTCAATTTTTTACACGTCTGATTTTCCAGTTTTGTGCAGATGAACAAGTGCCAGCTGCACTTGTCCTATGAACCTACCTTTGCTGCCAGGGCTAGGTCAAATCAATTCTAATTAAGAACACTACTTTCAGATGAGCTTTTAATATGTATAGTATTAAATATTATGATGTTTTTATACTATACAGAAGTCTCGAAATAAATATTCAAAAAGCTGCAATTTTTTGAAATAAAAACCTCAAATACTTAAAATAGTATCTCCCAAATAAAACGAAATATAATTAGAAATTAGTATATATTTATTTTCAAAAAACACAAATATATTTTATCATTTGACCTTTGACTATACACAAAAGTCTTGAGCGATATAAAAAATGTGTCTAGGACTTATGATCGGTCTAAATTTGTTAATGCGAATAACACATTTTTCCCAAGCTAATTCGCTGATAAAGTTCGTAAGTTGTGCACAAAAAGTTCAGAGGAGATCGAGCACAGAAAGATATTGTGAGACGGTATAGCAGAATATCTGAGCTGTGGACACTAAATCCGATATCGCCGGTAATTGGCTACTGCCGGTTGATTGCCCCGGCTGGCTCTGATATTTCTCCGGAGGCCGAACTCTACTCATTTTTCTTCTTAAACTTCTGTTTACCTCCCACCTGAAGTGATCGAGTACAGCAATAACAGCTACCGTCTCTCTCATCTCTCTTCTTTCGAGCTAAGAAACACCTAATCATTATTTTGTTTATTACAAGTACTCTAATTTGAGCATATAGACCGAGCAGAGTTTCATTCTGCAGCGGTATTTTGGACTATGGTTTCATCGTAAATCTTATTTCAAGATATTATTATGTCTATATTAAGGTTAAATCTTAAGTGAAGTGCAGATATTCAATTAACTTGTTTTATTTTCTACCAATAATAAACTATGCTACAGATTTTGTACACTAAATTTTGATATAAAAAATATTTTCAAAATGGACTGTTTGTTAGAGTACGTATTATATTGGATAATAAATATTCAAAAACAGTACACTTTGAATTGTTCAGCATTTCCAGCAAGTGAATTTAATTCACATACGATATTCTATACTTAGGCATTGTATAAAGAAATGCGACTTGTGCCTAACAAGTGGACAGTATTGCGTTTCATAATTTATTATTGAGGTTTCATGTTGTATTATTCAATATTTCATCACACATGTAGATATATCTAAGCCCCAGAATATTTTAATTCCTATAGTTTAATAAATCATCCTTAGTTTCACATATGTAGTGGACTCATTCGTAGGAATTATACAAGTAGTATTCTACAAACTTTAAAACTGATTTTAAAATAGTCACATTAATGAAGTTGTAACAATGCAGACATATTTCTTCAAAATAAAATAACTGCAAAAAGCGATGCTATAACTTTTAAAATGTTTCCTTCATATATAGAATCAATGAAGTTTGGATATATCAATTTTGACAGTTCACCACCCGACTGGTGAAAATGTGCGTGCCTGAAGTTGGTTGCGTGCAGTAGATCGACAGGCTCTCTCGCCAAGTTGAGATAGCCTCTGCCGTCATTATTCGTTTTACTTTATGGTTAAGAAGCATAGAAACTGATTGTATCTTCAATAAACTAAGATTTAACCGCTTAAATTACGTGCATAATTGTAAGAATAACAAATGTACTTTTAAATTACCATTATTATGCCAACCTGTTGAAACACAATAACTTCTTTCTTGACTCTATATGAGAGCCTTGTACTTCAGCTACTCTTTGACAAGCCTCTAACAAGAGAAAGTTTCATTAACAATTAGTGTCTGCCAATGAAATGCAATATCAATTCAAGCGAATGATAACAAGTGTATCATTATAATGCTAAGGAATATACCGAGCTTCAGTTATCTTTGGAGTGAGTACCAAAAACAGAGAACGCTATCCAGGATATCTTAGATTCAAATTCACCCTTCATATAATTTATATAAACTTACTTCAGAGGTCTCCTTAAATTCAATGTGAGGTCCCTGTTATCATTATGCTACATGTTGCTGGGTACTCTAGAGGTCTAACAACGTTCCTTCCAATGATTCTACAGCTATCCTGAATATATAAACTATGACGCCTAGGGCTCAGCCTCTTGTATTACCTACTTCTGATATTTGGACTGTTAACAACCCATGACTACTGTGTTTTGTATGCCGATTACCATTGCCTAGATATCCTAGACCCGTGGATCATCAGACCTCTGGTTTCTTGCCAAAACACTGGATAGCTAAATCTCTCTCGTCCCCCCCCCTTTCTTAGCTTTTTTAAATTCACGTTTTGTGATCTTACATTTCTGTACTGGTTATTCTTAAATCAAAAAGATATATTTTTAAACCACGTTTTTGTTTATGTACAACGCCTAGATTTGCCTGAAGTCAGTAGTTTGTTTTTACAAATTCTAAAACTTCGGACATTGATTATATAAAAACGATATTTTCTTGTTGTTCCTTGGAAGTTTAGATTTCATTTCAACATTATTCTACGTACAGGTTCTCCTTAAGTAGTTAAGATATTAATTCCGCACTTTAAAAGATTTTATCGGTAATTGGTGTAATTGTTTATAAAAATATCGAGTTATATATTAGAACATTTTTCATTTTACAATAGACTACATTTGTCTGATATAGTTTCAAACCCTTGCATAAATATTTAAAATACCAAATCTATTTATACTACGTTTTACAGTTATTCCAACTATAAACATCCATCAGAATGTACATATGTTTCAAGGGTAACGTTTCATTATATTATGAAATATACATAACTTGAACCTTTTTTTCGTAATTTTTCACCGAAAACATGTCTTGATAAATCATTTATTTTATTGAGCGTATTTTCGTGTGGTTCATTTCACATTTAAAGAAGAAAATTTTGTTTTAGTTATATATGTATATTGCAAGTATTTCGATTTTGAAGACTGAATCTACGATAGCATATTTCGTCGATAATTTCGTTATTGCCAAAATGATAATTAAACAATTCACTTCATATTGTCACCACACGGTTGAATATTACGTCTGAGGAAACATTTAAAGCCTTAAATCTTTTCGCCACGTCACCCCAGTGGGCTGACACACAGCGGCCCAAGCCTTCTCTCTTACCAAACGAGTTAATCACAACGACATTCTCTCGCCCACTGTCACCTGCTTCAAATTAATTCTATCCGCTCCAGCCTAACTTGTACGCTTCACTAATTTAAACGTATTAACAACTACCATACTCTATGGTTGGGTGCCATATGGTTGTAGCAAACACTAATTCAGTGGACAATTATGATTTTCTAAGACGTGCCATGAATTTCTGTACATATACGGTTCTGTACTATACAGGTATCTTAAACTTTTGACCAGTCTATTGTTAGAGAGTCATCTAAGAGGTTTTGTTACCTAAATATTTTATTACTTCTCTGTAAGCGGTTTCTCTTTACTGAGGTACTTTTTTGACATTATCTACACTCTTGGAATTTTATATATGATTTGTCAGTTTTAATAAGTTTTCAGTGAAGCCATTAAAGTATATGTTGTGACATCTGTGGTTCGCCTAGAATAACTTCTTAATTTGTTTAAGGGTATTTTTTATGTGTCATTATATAATCAACTTGTGTTTTGAACTTTCCACTTTTGTCTAAAGTGATCATCTTTCTTGTGAACAAATTTGTTTACAATAACTAAATTTAGAAAAGATGCAATTCCAATATTGAAGTTCCTTCTTTGTTTTACGTTCCGCAACCAAACCCCTCGTTATGGTTATCAAATCCATCTACGTCACAAATAATTATGTACAAATGTACATATGGTAATGTATACATGTGTGTACACAATGAAGATAAAATCAAATTGCTACTTCTGAAAACTCTAATCTGGTTTCCCTAAGCAGGATTATAAGTAACAAAATCAAGCTTTTTCCCCTTTTTATGGATTGATATATAGATGTAGTCATATGACGTTTTACAAACAGAAGTAGGTACGAATCTGATAATTTTAATTCAGTATCTATGGTTAAGGGATTCAATAGTTAATATAATGTTTATTGGTTTTTAGTTCAAGATTTGCGAGTGTAAGACCATGCATTGATGGTTATATACATTTTTGACCACACTGTTGAATTTGCCTGCCCTGATCAAGATATTATATTAGCATAGAGGTATCGGAAACCTACTTCGTCTAAAAAATAGCAACTTCCGGCCGTTTCAATTCACGTCCAGTCAAAGGTATTTTCAGTGACATAATTGAGTCGCCTTTGTTACCTCCAAGTTGAAGAAAATGTATACCAACAGAAACCAACTTCATCAAAAAGTGATTACTGTCGGCCCATGTAATTTACTTTCGGTCTAAGATACTCTCAGTGTAATAAGTTGAGTTTGTCTTGTTGTATCGACAAAGAAAATATATTTAAAGTTACCCACGGCTTTGCATGCAATTTCTTAGGCTTTTGGCACGTGTATGTACACTTTCGTTTCGAATGAATTAAATGTCCCGACGCCAATGATGAGTTCAAAATCTGTCAAAAAGTATATATTTATCGTGATTGTAATGTACTACGGTCTTAGTTTTTTGTTCCATTTTTGATTTGACCTAGTTTCCCAATCATGAAAATATATATGTACATACACATGTTTGAGAAGTTTACTTCGGTAAAAATACAACTAAAATGGGTTTTAAAACGGTCTTTAAATTCTGCATGATTATAGTACTGACCAACCACTGCATACTTCATGTTTGCTAAATTGTGCAGTTAAAAGTATATTTTTATAAAACTTATAACTTTCATTTCTGGATATCTTCTAACTCTGTGCTCAACAGCAACAGCGGTTGCAGAAAAGGTTGAAATAAGAAGACAGTATCGTTACTATCAAGCTTACCCAGGCTTTCCACACTATAAATGTAAACAAATTTAAAATAGTGGTTAAATTAATTAAACACGTGGCTGTGCTGTCGTAAATCAATGTTCATCAACTTTCACAGAACAGCTCATTACATTTAACGGGCTTTTTCAATTAATATTTCACAACTTCAAACACCAAGATGGAACTTTTGCTATTTTAGAGTCCAACTGGGTGTAGCCCGGAGTGATTTTCATAATAAGCCTAACCACGGCGCTAAGACCGTTTATGTAAAATGTCAGTACAATCGGTTCAATATTTTATGCGTGAAAGCGTAACAAACAACAACCTCACTTTCGCATTTATAATATAATTAGGATGTACGGCTCCATTTCAACAGTGGATCTCAATGAAATAATTATAATACGAAATGAAACGGTTCGAGGAAATGGATAAATAAAAAATAATTTTTTAAGTTTATATTACGATAAATTCTGACTGTCAGGAAATTGCACATCTGTATCTCTAGTATGGAATGTAGGATAACTAATGAAGACAGCTGAAATCACAACCCATCGCTAGCCAGTCCTCACCACTACGAGCTAGTCATACATCAAGTTGCCACATTTATTTGACGCACGGCCTCAGAAATAGCGGTCGTCATTAGGGAAATGTTGCTGAAATTGTAGCAAAGTGCTAATGTATTAACGCCTACTGATTGTGTTCCCTTCATTTTTCAAACTGACATCCTGTTTTAGTTTACGTTGTTTTCTTTGTCTGTCGTAATGGGATTTTAGAAGGAAACCCAACTATTTATATGTATAATAATACAAATATATCCTTTAGAGGTTCATATACAGATTTTTATATTTACTTTAAGTCAAATTATAGTAGTGTAGGAAACCTACTATAAAAAACGATTCACAATACTCGACACCAGTAACTTTCTGGTTTATAAGTTGGTACCTGCTATTCATGTTTTAACTTTCGGCAACAGTTAAGTTATATTTTACTTACCTGCTAAATTTAACTTACATATTTTACTTACCTGCTAAATGTAAAATATAACTTATATTATATCAACTTATAAATTCTCATTTCTTTCAGATTACTAGGAGGTTCGTGATAAATGACTGATCGTGTACTGACTTATGTACGAACAATGTTTATGTGTTAAAATCTTTTTGAGTAATTAAAAGTCTGATTGGTTATCTTTCAGTCTATCCATCGTCATTTGAAATTATTAACAGCTTATCGTTCCTAATGTTAAATTGAAGAATGTGTTATTGAACGAAACACACGAAAAAGATTTTTGTGGGACTTTATTCCATTAATAGCTTTATCGTAGTGGATAAGACTACAGAAGGTATTGCATTAAGTCCAATCTTTATTTCAGTACAGTGCATCATTTATAACTAAACCTTATTTCCTGTTGTATTGCCATTTCCATTTCTGAAAGTCAAACAGATAAGACCGCTTGAAAACATTCTACAAATATCCACCAAATGTCACATAATGATTTATATTAAAACCGAGAACACTTTAGAAACCTTGTTTCTATAGACCATAACTATAGAAGAAACTAACATTTTATTTTATATCATGCTGTTACTTACAGGTTATATATTTCAGGATGGGGTATAATTGAAAATCGATCTAATTATAAGTATTTTATAACCAAACGTATTAACGGTATTAAACATTGTTAAATACAAAATTGCATTTAAGAGTGACGTGATATTGCTTGAGTGGCTGACGGAGTACCATCTACCAGGAAAATATTCTTATATTCAATCCAAACGTAATAAATGCCGGATGACTGTCATACTTCATTTTATAGATGTCATATTTCAAGCTTTGTTTAGGTCTTCAAATCCTTTATTGTTTCAATTTAATATTCGAAAAATTTGTAAAATAGACAGCTGAGGAATTGGAAATGTTCCTTTCCATAATTGAATCCATCCACAATCCAATCTATCAGACAGTCAAGTTTATATGTTTCATATAAATGTATAGCTCACGTATGCAGCATTATCTAAACTTAGTTCTTAGGCTTACACGTTTGGTGTCATAACTAACATAAGTTTCCGTTTCACACCGCACTAAAATATGATTACACAAATCAATTTTTGAAATATTCAGAACTCGCTGTGGGGATCCATTTTCAATCAATATATGTTTAATCGAAATATGTTTATAGATCTCTACAGCGATGCCAAAATTTGTAATTGTGTTATTGTGTAATCATTGTTTCGATGCTGTGTAAACCGGAAAAAAAACTTAATTTTATTGCTTATTCTAGACAGATTTTCCATTCTTGGATTCCTCAACCACAAAACCTACCACTTGTCGACTTATTTTATACATATAAATACAAATAATAATAGTGACCTATTAAAATCCTATTGTAAATTTTTTAATCGTAACAAACTAATATTTAGACATTTTTGTTTTGTATGAAAAACAATAGCGATCTATGATCAAAATATTTAAGTGATTACATACATGTAAAAATTAATTAAATTGAAGATAAACAATTAAATAAATTCAAATATTACATTTCGATTCACAAACACGTAAATATGAAACATACATTTTACGATAAAAAGCTTTACAAAATACAAATCTGAAATGAAATATCATATGAAAACAGGAGTTATAAATAAAAATAATAATTTTTAAAATAAAAAAATATTTAAAAAATCATAAGTAATGCTAACGTTAATGTTTGTTGGAGCATGCAATTCAGTCCATTTATTGTTTACAATATAATTATTATAAATATTACTAATTTAAAAATTTTTAATCGAAATTACGTTTTTATCTTTTTAATGGTTATTGAGTGCATAATTACCACCCGATAACTACGGTCATTGCTGTTAAGAGATGACGCGTGCAGACACAGACGTGTTTTATGTCCGTCTCGAGGTTTGCGGTAACGTTTATCGTGTCTGAGCCGTCCTGTTCGCCACAGAATACACATCAGTTGTTTACCTCACCACCGGCTCCATGTCCTGCCCAAGAAACTAACTACTAGCTCTCCAGTTCTAGCTCTGCACTTCTTATTTTTTTATAAATGCACCTTAGTAAAACTCCTCGAAGTAAGTTGTAATGTTAAGATTCATGTAGACATCTATGATATGTCTTTGGATATATAGTAAGATTTCTCGCGTCATCTTGGGGTTTTTCCACATAAAACAAAAATTACTAACTAATTTTGACAATAAATTTATAACCATCTTAGTTTATATATATTTTGAAATATTAAGAAGTATAATATATTAAGCTTCGAGGAAAACAGAAATTATATATATATATATATATATATATATATATATATATATATATATATATTAAACTTCAAGGAAAACAAAATAAATTAAATTTAAAGCTTCTCTGTTTCGTCTAATTAGAGCATTTCAAAAGAGAAAGAAGGCTGAATAAAAGCTAACAAATATTCAAGAAATATTATTCAACTAAATAAAATTTTTATAAAACAAATTTTAAGTGTATGAAGAGTAAATAGTTTTGCTTTCTACTAAGAATATTAATTACTTATATTTATTAATAGAAAACATAAGATATTAAACCATTGTTTTTTGTTTCGTCTAGATGTAAGTTTGAACGTTTAGATCATATAGGTATCTATTCTGTTTTATAGATAATGCACGTTTCTTTGAATAATGTTGTAAATTCCTACTATAAATGGAATAACTTAGCTTATTGTGGATGTTGGATTGTCTATTTGACTTACTTTTATGGATTGTAACACAAATCACAACCCACTGAACTTTAACTTTAAAATACGCACGTTGGAGTAGCCTACCGCAATATATTGACATCGACTCAACAACATATAGCTTATGAACTAACTGCAAGAAAATAGGTTATAAAAGCATTCTAACGCGATTCACGTGCAGGAGATAGATAAACTACGCATAAGCAGTAATGACGCTACTTCTATAACTTTTCGCCCCTACAATTTTGCTGCTCGAGGCAAACGATCCCTCCCTAACCTATATACTTGATCAAAAATCTGCAAAATTCAACTATGGAAAAGAGAAATGTAAAGACCAAATGAAATAAAAATAGCCAAAAATATTCACTTTTTGACAGATTCTTTTTATCGTGTCAAACCCAGGCAACCCAGCATTGGCGACGGAAATATAATTCACTCGAATACACGTGCAAAGATAATCTCTTGATAGATCGAAATTACGGTCGAAGTCGCGGGTAACCAGATATCACAATATCATTCAAAAGGCTTCAGTTCCCTGTTCGATTAGCATTCCTGATGACTATTAACAAATCTCAAGGCCAGATAATGTCCGTTTTCAGTTTAGATTTAGAAAACCCACGTTACGTTGCAAGCTCACTTGTTTGTAAACCATCTAATTTATTTATATTAGCAATAGATAGATTAAATAAAAATATTGTACGCCAAGTAGTGCTTCATTAAATTTTAATTAATACGAGGGCTGTTTTTTTTTTTCAAGTTCCGATAGGCCATAAATAATAAACACATTGAGATAAAAAGATGATTTTATTACCAAAAGATTCGTAATTTCTTACTTATTTTTCTACGTAGTCACCAAAAATGTTGAGGCACTTGTCGTAGCGAGAGACAAGCTTTCCTATACCCTCCTCGAAGAAGTCTGCCGCCAGTGAGCTCAGGTAGACCCTTACAGTTGCTTGAAGCTCTTCGTTGTCAGCGAAGCGTCGTCCACCTAACCACGCCTTCATTTCTCGAAAGAGGTGATAGTCACTGGGCGCCAAGTCAGGACTATACGGCGGATGGTCGAAAACTTCCCATTTGAACTTTTGCAGAAGTTGTTTTGTGACATTGGCACTATGCGGTCGTGCATTATCGTGGATCAGGACCACGCCGGATGACAGCATTCCTCTCCGTTTGTTTTGTATTGCTCTCTCCGGAGGCGATGTAGAGTCTCACAGTATGATTCCTTTGTTATCGTTGTTCCCTGTTGCATGAACTCAACCAGAAGCACACCTTTTTAGTCCCAAAACACTGTAGCCATTGTTTTCCTTTTGGTCAAAGTCTGCTTGAATTTTTTGGGCTTGCTAGGGGAGTGAGTGTGCATCCATTGCTTTGATTGTTCCTTGGTTTCTGGATTTTCATACAGGACCCAAGTTTCATCCCCAGTAACAATAGACTTTAAAAAACTGTCTTTCTCGTTGTCATATCGCGTCAGAAAAGTTAGGGCTGACGCCATTCGCTTCGTTTTGTGATCCTCACTCAACATTTTGGGTACCCAACGGGCACACAATTTTCGGTACCCTAGCTCGGTGGTCACAATCTTGTACAAGGAAGACCTTGAAATGGCTGGAAATTCGGTAGAAAGTTCATCAATTGTAAACCTCCGTTTCTCCTGGATCGCTTGGTCAACTCGTTCAACCAAACTTGCAGTCCTTGACCGCCTTCGTCATGGACGTCTGTTCGACCTTCAGCAAATAGCCTACACCATTTTCTTATCGCGCTATCACTCATACAGTGTTCACCATACACAACACTCATTCTGCGATGGATTTCAGCAGCACTACATCCTTCAGCTTGAAGGAAACGAATCACACTTCGCAACTCACAACTGGCGGGAGAATTGATCGTAGCGGCCATCTTTACTCGCCCGTAGCTCGGCTACGACTGATGGATTGGAGCCGGCAACGGCGTTGGTTGTAGTGGGGGAGCGGCGCAATTGCACAACACGCAGCCCCGCCTCCCGCCACTACGCTGGTTATTTGGAGAAACAAACGGAACTTGAAAAAAAAAAACAGCCCTCGTAGTTATACATTAGCCGAGGTCTTGTAGAGAGGTCAGCAGTCTGCATGATCAGGAGATTGAATTTTCAGGTACTGACGGTACCGACGCTCATACTCAGAAATCTAAAATAAACTGCAATAAAAGACTTCGATCTGTCAGGGTCTTAAATGCGGAGTGTTGTCATCAACCAGTAACACATTGAGGCGAGTTACCCTGGAAGGTGGAAAATCCTACAGGTCGTGGATTCCTGAGACCATGACCTCCAAAATCCAAATTGCCCCAAATGTGAAGAGATAACATTTATGCTAAACTCTTATACTCATACTGTATTACATTTTAATCTCCTAATAGCCAAATTCAAACTGTACATTATTTATACCACACGATTCGTAATTAAATCCTTACATTAATTTATATGAAGTTTAAATTATATTTCAAACTGAAATTTCGTGTAGCATTATTTACAAGTTAGACATGTGTATTATTTATCATAATTGTAGCACTATTTAGTTTTTATGATGGTTCATAAATTTCAAAATCTCTCGCAAATATAATCAGAGGTGGCAGACCTAGTGGTGACCTGGTAAACGAAAAGGATATGATTCAATGTTACTAGAATTTGAAACTGTTACTTTTAGACGGAGAGTTTTGTGGAACAGAATAATTTGTAGATTATAGTATATTTCAAGCAAACATTCAAATTATCTTACCTAAAAAACCTAGAAATAATTTGGTTATTACACGTCACGTGATTTCTGGTCATCCCGGCGTTGAAGCTTCTTGAATTGTAACGCAGGAGTAATTGGGCCCAGAGGAAAGTATGTTGTTTGTATGACTGGAACGTTGGATCAGCTGACAAGAATGTTCTTGAAGTGGAGGGGAGTCCATGTACGCTTTTCACGCTCCTCAAACTGACCATTAATAGACCAATACGAGGAGCGGAGTGAGAGGGGCTCGGATTTCTGGAGTGGGAGCTCGACAAACTGTGAAAATTGGCCAATTGATGCGTCCTAATTGGGAATTACGCTGGAGTTGGCAATCGGAATACACCTTGTGTTGTTCTTCTCTGTTCGTGCATCTCCAACCTTCCTATCAAAACCATACATTGGTATAATCACTTTTGTCTCTTTACTAAAACTCTCCGTCCGTAACAGTTCCACAATAAAACATCAGTTCAAAAACTATTGTGTTACAGGAACAGCATTGTAAAATATTTCATATCAAAAGTAACATCAAAATCTTCCCGGTACACTGAACGTAGAAGCATAGCTTAAATTGTTGAAATATTCGACAGAGAACTTTCTACAGTCAACATATGTTAAACTGAAACTGCTCATACCCTTGTATATAAATTCTATGAATATATATCCTTGTTCAGCTTTAAATATTTTTCAGTTATATAACCAACATAGCAACATAAATAGTTGTACAGACTTAAATCACAATCCAAGTTACTGAAATGAGTAAATAGCAACTAATTACTTGTGATAACAAAAATAATTTAGTTAATTAAACTCACGACCCGGATATCCTGTAGGCTCGTTCTTTCTTGCTATAGTCCCAAGTTGGATTATTTTGATTCAAATTTTACAAATATGTTAACTATTACTATGGAAATAATAACAACAATGGTCTTATATTTTTTAATATAAAATAAACTCTAAATTTAATTCACATTAGGTATAATATTTTTATGGTTGAAAATAATTTTATTTCATATTAATTGAGTTTAAAGAAGATTTTGCACACACTGAAAATGAAATAAATAAATATTGTATAAAATATATTACATAAAACCTTGTTATAATTTGAATTAAAGTTTTAATTTTATTGAATTAATTATTTTAAGCCAAAGCGTTACTTACACTAGGGTATTTAATTATTTATTTTATAATTTTTAATTAATTTAGAGTTGAGTTACTAAGCAAGAACTTGTCTTTACATAATTACTTATTTATTTACATAGGAAACATAAACATACATATGACACTTGACAACAAAAACACCTGATTATGAAACTTTAAAGCAAAAAACACCCGCACTATTTAGATATATATAATATTACTAGATATTATATTAGGCTACACAATTAAATACATTACACTATAAAGTTGTTTGATGAAATCTCCATTAAGTTAAAATGTATACATATCTATACATATTACATTGTATTCTTTATCTTTCTGAAAACGTCCCAAATTACATATTTCCTGGAATTTTTCAAATTCTAATAAACATATGAAAAAGGTTTAGCAATGTCAAACCACAAATTTAAAAACAAGCAAAGAATAAACTTGAACATAATTCATCAACTCTGAACAAAAACAGAAATATTATTAATTTAAGATTTAATTTATGGAATGTTTAAGAAATGGAATTGAAAAAAGATTCAACATGTAAGAAAACACTTAAGACCATCTTGAGACAGACATTGCAGAAGCGCTAATTAAACCTGATTGGCTTCAAAAACAAAATCATCCCTAATTTGATTATCGCGTGAATTATGATACAACATAAAAATATAAATTTACAGATTAGAAACCAAGGACTGAACACATGTTTCATAATGTACCGGTACTGTTTCATGACTACCGTTTAGATGCAATGCCTACCAAAATGGAATCTTTAAACATCCAAAATAAGAAACGACAGAAAAGAATGAATTCTTTCAACCTGTTATCGAATAATACTATAACATATTTAGCTATTAAAAGAATAATTCATAAAACAACATTTATTAATTAAGTTATACTGTGCATCAAGTAGAATTGTATGCCTTCATCAATAAATGGATACAAAAACTATATAGATGTGTAATATAAAGAGTCGTCTTTAACAGTTAGGCGCATAAAGCCAATACAATCTCTTCGGAAGCTTATTACAGACAGCAGTAAATCAAAGTTTTCAATTTAACTGTAAAACTTAGTTGTATGCAAACTGTGGACATCTTATAGTATTATAATTCAATTATGGAAGAACGGTTTAACATAAAATGTTAAAAAAAATTAGTCTCAAGTGCGGGTTCTTAATCTTTAGTGAATATGTAACATTTGGATAGCATGTTTAGCAACTTTAGAATCTAGCTAAACTTCTCTACGTTGTTTAACATCAATTGAAGGTCATGGGCTCCAAAGTGAAATTTAAAAAATATTGTTCTTCAGCATGTTATTTAAAAAATATTTAAATCTTAAATGTTTTTGTGAAAACGTGTTCCAAAATTATTGGCAGCTATAAAAGTAATTAGTATCGATAATTACGGATTAATCTGTATCCTCCTTCAAACTTGTAATACAATAGAAACCTCAAGAAAGTACTTTTAAATATTTCCTTGGGTTTTCAACAGTATGTTACAAAACAAAATCAAACTTAAAGATCAATAAGCTGCACTAATCGAGACAAGCTTTGATGTCGCTCACGACCGCCATCAGAGTAGCCAGATGGGCGACGACAACAAACAATGCTCTAACTTCGTTCCTCTTGAGGGAAACAAACCCACCTGTAGTAACTAGAATTGTTTTCGTCTTAGGTACAATACACAACATTGAAATTATTGGAATAATTCTAATTTCACCTCTTTTGTACTAGACACATCAAAAAACATACGTCGTTTTAAGGACAGCTTTAATTTTAATTCTCTCTGTTGTATTATATTATGAGTACTAAAGCCAAAAATTTACTGAATTATTTATATAGTTTGCCAAAAAGTGTATAAGTTTGTACTGAATGTATGAATGTAATAATCGATAAGCTAAAGGTTCTAAATCTCTCTCTCGACAACAATCAATGGAACCCTCTCGTGGTGTATGGCAAAAAAACAATGAAAATTACACGTCTTATATTCGCGATAGTCAACATTTTCATTCTTTTAATAGTCTATAACTGTCTGTAGACTATTATTTTATAGTAATTTTCTTGTAATAAAATACTATAAAAACGCTTACGTGGAATATTGCCCAGATGTAGGTACTAGTGATGTGAGGAAAAGGTTGTTGGTGAGCAACATACACGTTCTGCACAAGAGTAAACGTAAACGTGAGAATTAGATATAAGAGTGTGTCGGAGTACAAGTAATGTATACTCTTCACTCCATGGTAAACGGTAGACATTGAAGAAGAAGAATTTAATTCATTTCAACAGCAATATATACAGTGCTAATCAAAATACAACCTTGGACAGACTGACCACTTTTACAAGTAGCGTGGCCAGTGCGATTATTTAAATTACAAAAATATCTTATCTGCGTCCAGATAAGAGTTCAATTGTTTCAGCTGGGCTGCTCTCTGTGGTGTCCACATCAGGCACAGCTGATAAGGCCGATATCACTACTGCTGATCCAAAGGACCACCAACTTAAACTTAAACCAAAACGAAAACTACTAAACTCTTCTTAAAGTACAACTTGTACCTTTTACTCTAAAATACTTTTATTTATATACTCATAATTACTTTTCCTTTATATATCATAAAATAAGTTTCTCGTGTGAAAATAGACTACATGAACAAAAATAAAGCTTGGTTAGCATTTGAATTGAAATTAAAATAAACTTTACACACCAAAATAATTCAAATTAAATAATAATAATAAAATAAATTACATAACAATCTTAAAATTTAAAATTTGATCATCTACATGATTTTAATTAGTTTTATTTGTTTATTCTTTACTCTACATTTTTACAAATGATTTTAGTTAAAAAAAAAATAAATAAAACAATCCTCTATTGACAGTAAAAATCCTTATAAGTTCCTCTTAACACTCCAGTAGTCGCGCGGAGCACAGTTGTGCTCCAGGTATTTTGTTTTTGGTGTCGGTGACAGTTGGTAGCGCCGATGACCTTGAGCAGTCATCTACCTGTCACCCCACTCACCCTCTGTCTACCAGTGTGTTTGTAGTCGTCTGTCAGCGTGCATCGCAGTTTTGTGAATTATTTACTTAAGCGCTACGCTCTTGGAGCACAACTGTGCTCCGCGCGAGTACTCTTGTTTACTGTTTTTTTCTTAGCTTATCGGTTGTATATGTTTTTTATTTTATTAGTTTTCTGCTTCTTTTATTAATTTTTATGATGAAATAAATGATTGTTCAATAAAAAGTACAATGGACCATCGTGATCGTGTTGACCCACTTGACCGTGAACAGTTGCGTCGTTGGTTGGCTGAAACTGAAGAGGACAATGAAAGTGTTTTTGGAGTTGAAGATGTAGACGAACAAGAAGTCGATCACGTTGAGGCTCAAGATGATGTCGGATCCGAAGAATCAGATGGAGGTGAAGAGACAGAAGTTGACTCTTCAAACGAAAGCAGTGACCATGAAATTGACTTTGAAGACGGTGCTCCTTTTGTCAACCCTGAGTTTTACATAGGAAAAGACAAGGATACAAGATGGTACCTTGATCCTCAAGTTCCTCGTGCGACCCGAACACCTAGACACAATATCATTCCTGTATTTCACCGTCCAGGACCACAAGGTAATGCCAGAAATGCCAATACCCCTGCTATGGCCTTTGAATGTTTCATTGATGACAATATGGTCACACGAATTGTTTTGAATACACAAACATTTACATAAGTAAGGTAAGGGCTAATTTTCAAAGAGATAGAGATGCGAGACCTACTGATGCACGTGAAATAAAAGCCCTAATAGGAATATTGTACCTAGCAGGTGCACTGAAAGCAGGAAGAAGAAATGTCACTGACATGTGGGACAACACTACAGGTACTGGAGTTGAAGCAATCTACCTGACCATGAGTTTGAATAGGTATAGATTTCTTCTACGATGCCTACGTTTTGACAATATTCATAGTAGAGATGTGAGACAATCTGTAGATAAGCTAGCAGCCTTCAGGGAAATTTTTGATAAGTTTCGTATCAAATTGTAAGAGCTCATACAAACCCACAGATTATTTGACAATTGATGAACAGCTGGTAGGTTACAGAGGAAAACTGCCAATTTAGGGTTTACATGCCAAGCAAGCCTGCTAAGTATGGCATAAAGGTTTTTGCTCTTGTTTCTACGACTAACTTTTTTGCAACCAATCTTGAAATTTATGTAGGCACTCAGCCAGCTGGACCATTTCCATAGGAGCAACAACACTCAAGAGTTAGTTATGCGACTAGTTGAGCCTATAGCGGGATCGAACAGAAACATCACGTGTGATAACTGGTTCGCATCCGTGCCTCTAGCCAAACGACTCCGCGAAGAAAAAAGCTAACTCTTATTGCCCACTCTCCGTAAAAACAAACGTGAGGTACCACCAAAACTTCCTACCTGATTCAAACAGAGAAGTAAAGAGTAGCATCTTTGGATTTCAAAAAGACTGCACTCTAGTATCTTATGTACCCAAAAAGAATAAAGCGGTTTTTGATGATTTCCACCATGCATGACGACGCAAGCATCAACCCTGAAACAGGAGATGAAAGGAAGCCCATGGTATAACATCATACAACGACACTAAGTATGGCGTCGGACATTCTTGATAAAATGTGTCGTCAGTATGATGCAGCAAGAAACTCAAAAAGGTGGCCTCTGACTCTTTTTTTTTCACCTGCTAAATGTGGGAGGTGTGAACGCTATGACAATATACAAGGCAAATCAAAATCTTGACTTCATAAATAGGCTGGGATTTTTTGAAAAAGCTGTCTTTTGAGTTGATGAAACCCCAAATGGAACACCGCATGACCCTAGAAATGATACCAAAGCAGATCAAAACTAGAGGCAATCTGTTGCTGCACCCTGATGAAGCGAGACCGGTCCGACCGCAACCTCAGCCCCCCAGAGGCTGCTACAACTGGAAGGTGCTACCTGTGTGGCAGAGCAAGGAACAAGACAACCAGGAAATCATGTTCAAAGTGCTATAAAAATGGGTCTGTGTTGATCATTTACAAAGTGTCTGTGTGGATTGTCTAGAATAAAGACGTATAGTCTAGAGGCAAGCTTCCAAAGTTGATTGTAATAATAACTTTTTTTTTTTGTAAAACACACTTTTTTTATCCTAAAACCTGTAAAAATACACTTTAATTTATATCTGAGCAATTGTACAGACGTTTCTTTTACCCAACATGTCATATTAATGCTGATTTATATGGTTATAATGCAGAATATCATTAGAGGTCAATGGAGCACAATCGTGCTCCGCGCGATCACTCACGTTACTGTGAACCGCGCGAGCACCGGAGTGTTAAAAAAACTCGTGGTTAACAGAAATTTTCAACTCATATAGTAATTTATTGAATAGTTTCGGACCATTGTACGTAAAAGATTGTTTTAGGATTGATTTATTGACGTTTAACACACATTACACAGTATCACCGTTTGCTGTCAACAAGTTTTCACGAATGCTATTATTAACGTAAAGAATATTGTCATTATTAGTTCGATATGATATTGGCTAAAAGCATTTTTTTTTTTTTTTTTTTTTTTTTTTTTATTTAACAGTCACCTTGTTTTGTTATGTTGAATTCTAATCTAACTAGAGGAATCTACTCAGGAAAAAATCTCTTCAAAAGAAGAACGTTCTAATCGGTATGGTCTTTGTCTTTCATGTGAAGGGTATAGCGACACCCTCCACTCTTCATGGCCAAGACAACCCTGACTACATTTTGTTTGTTGTATGTGTTTTATGTTTTCAAGCATTTAGGTGTAAATATTTATATTAAACATCTCTGTGTTTCTAAGGATAGGAGGATATGATGTCAGACTTGTCTACAGACAGTTTTGGTGTATGAACTGTAGGCCACAAAGTGCCAGAACCAAAACAACCGTATAAGTTCTTCGTTTATGCAATGTAAATAATTAGTACAGCTGTGTATATAAACATTTGTTATTTTCCTCGGTGTGGTGATATGAATATTGACGTACTGTAACTGAACTAAACCGTGGAAGACGGGTTGGTTCCCCTCAGAGCAGCTTCTAAATGACTACTGGAGAGCAAATCATCGGTGTATTACAGCATACACTGTAGTACAATAGTAATGTACAAAATGGTACATTGTACAAAATGGTACAATGTTGAAGTGTATTTAATGGAGTCAAGTCGATAACAGGTAGATGAACAATGAAGATGTACGTGGTCGGCGGGGTCTGAGGATGGACGACAAGTGTAAATGAGAGAAGCACCTAGGGAAGGCCACCCAGCAATGCCCTGGGGCGTCTCAGGTTATGCAGTGGAGCATGGCCCTCACGGGACGATCAGGACCTGTATGTAGGACCTTATACAGTGATGGCCGATAATTGTAAAGATATACTGTAAACAGATGTACAAAAATCTAATTACAAATAATGATTGTAGTGTTTTGACACAGGAATAAAATTTTGCAGGATAATTATAATAATAATAATTAATTACTATCAATACGTTAATATATGTTTTGTTTTTAATAAATTAATTAATTATTTATAACATGCCATTTAGATGTCAGAGTACTTGTATTTTGCCTTTTGAAGCTCTTTGTTTTTTTCCCAAATGTGGTGGATCTTCTTAACATCCGTTCATAGATGTATGTTAATATATCTTTCTTTTTATATACATTTAACAAGTATAGTCCATTATTATTTATATATTAAAAAATCTTAATCATTAAATGTTTAATTGATTTAAATTAAATTTCCTTGTTAGCAAAATTGAATTTAAACAAAATAAAAGAACTTTTAATGTTTCACTTAAATAAATAAATCGTTTAAGATATCTTGAGGTTCCTCAAGATAGGTATCTGGAACTACTTTGTTACTACTCTATTTACTGCTGATTTGCCCGATTGAGTGTACTATTATTGCATGCAGCATCTAAGTCTACTCCGACTACTGTCAGATGCGTATATCCTTTCGATATGTCAGTACAGGTTAAATGTTTCATGAAACTTCATTTATACGAAAGAAAGTTCGATTATGGTCACACATTATAATAATAAATCATTTCTTTCCCCCAAAATAACATGAAAACTCTACACTTGTTTTTTGTAAATTTTGTTATTGTTTTTTTTTTTAGAATTATTTTAGTTAAATTAGTACGTTAAAATATATTTTTTGTTGTTACGTTTCACACTCTTGATAACGTTTATTCTAAAAACGACATAAACAGAGAAGTGCTGAATAAATCAAACAATCCATTACATATAATGTATTTTGAAAATCTCCAGGTTCACAGTTGTAAAACGAAAGAACTATTTATTATTTGCTTTGCAGAAGTAAATCTGTTCAACCTAAGAATATTTATACGCATATGCACATTTTACGATACCTATTTTTGCAGAACACTTCCCCCACATATGCCTTATAGCTAATTTGAAACCATAATTTATGTTATGGAAAGAAACAGTTTGTCTTGATCAGCTAATAACGACTGCTATGGCCACAAAATGTGACAGTTATGACATATGAGCCCGCCTGTCCGTTATACGGTTTAGACGGCTACTGCCACTGCCTCATACATCACGTCACAACATTTATTTGACGAACGGCCACAGAAACAGCCACCTAAATCAGAAAAACTCTGAATTGTTGATGAAAGTGAAAATACGCTATGTCTACACAAAATTAACGGTCACTTCATTTACAGTTTCCTGTTATTTTACGCTCACATTAGCAATTTTAGAGCTTCCTGGAGTTCTTTTTCAGTGTACAACAATTACGCAATCTTCTGTGTAACTTCCAACATCCTATTTTTAATTTTTACTTTACAAACAGCCATTCTGTCTCAATTTTAGTAATTCTACAAACGACCTAAATGAATAGGCAAAGTATAAAACATATTTCGTATTTTAGTTAGGCATTCAATATAACCATGCCCTCTGTGAATCTGGCAAGACTTCCTAAAGGGAACAAAACTCTCACACTTCTAAGTTCTTGGTAAGTTTCTTGGTGAACTCAACTTCTCACTTTCTCATGGGAAAGAGGGCTAGGATTCCACGAGACAACCAAAGTAAACCAGTAGATGGAATAAAATAACCACCAGAGCTAGAACAGAGTGGAGCTGAGAACAAAAGTCGCCGCCCGTATAGACAAGAACAGTTTTTGTCAAAACTTTCTTGTAAAAGCTCAAGCAATTTTAAAATGTTTAACATCTATTGTAAGGTATAAAGATAACATGATATATCTAGTAAACTTAATTTCATTACTTTCAAATTAGCTCAAAATTGTATTAATCACAATCAATGAAATGTTTATAATCAGAACATTTATTTATAAATCAACTTGTATCATTGATCAAAAACTGTTTAACTATGCAAAATGGAATGTTTTCGTCATAATGTATATGCATATTCATGTTTAAATTCTGTTTATAAATGACATATATATATATACTTATTGATCCATAATTTTCACCAACGTAACGAAAATCGTCCATCTTATCGTTTATAACAAGATGGGAGTGCGTCACAAGATGTGTCGCGTAATATGTCTTCGCTGTTTTTAGTTATTATAATTTATATTATGTTATATAGATATAAAAAATTACAATTGTGTTTATTTAGCCACCTGACTATTATTTTTATACTCAGATTATAATCAAAATAACGATTGTGAGGTTTTAGTCCCGGGAGCCGAGAGACGATTTGCATTGTATAAGTACACCAGGGTGGGTTTTCTTCACAACGATAGAAGAATTTGTCCTATGAAAATAATCAACCATCAGCCGTACCGTAAAGGTCGAGAGTCAAAAGGGTAAAAATTATGAAACAATATTTTTTTTCTAAGTTTATATTTTTCTAGTTGGATACATTTAATACTACTTACTGAAAATCACCACTTTCGGTCTATGTGTACTTTACTGACTCTAAATCAACATTAATAAACATGTCTTATTATTGGTTTTAAGTGTGTCAACCTAAAAAATTTGATCTATAAAAAAATTGTAACTTCATATTTTTAACTTTTTTTATGCCTTCCAATTTCGACCAGCATCAAAACTAGCGCGGCTAACGATCAATTTATTTCTTAGCGTAAACTTCCCTTTCGGTTTCATGAAAAACAGGGCTGCGCAGTTATACAATGCAAACTGACGTCTCCTAGATGTAGTCACATTACTTTGAGATGTCCAGTTACAATAATAATTGTTTCTCGCAACCATGTGCTTATTTCATTATGAAAGGTATGAAAAAGAATTCAAACACGTAGTATTTAAGACTTAGCTAATACAATTCTATAATTTATTAAAATTAATTAAATTAGTTGAACTGCTAGTTTGGCGATTTTGAGTGCATGTTAATTACGTGTTAGTCATAACTAAACATCATACTGTTACTAGGAACATACTGACATGTTTGTATTTACGACACTGTCTTTCAAGCGCTATGTACATAACAAGAGACATAGTCGTAGACAGTTGGCAATTTCTTCGTTCCAGCTGGATTAAAGTCAGTCAGACGTCTGGTCCACAGAAACAGATTTATAGAATTGAACACTCTGACTTTATCGCCTTTCTGGGATTGCAAAATACTTAAAGTAGGCTACTTTCTGTAAGATTTACTGACAGTGTAGTTAAGCTGACCTGGCCTAAAATAAAAGTTTTGAAGAAAAGAGCCAAACCAAATATTTTTTAAATTGAGTAACTCAACTTTAGTATAAAGACGCTTGACAATTCCATCTGATGCAACTCTACAAGGTCTAAAGGCGTGACACTACAGAGCACACCAGCCGGTTGCTTAGTAAAGACAAATATAGGGCTCTGTGCTGGGACAACCCTCATCATAACGGGAGAAGGAATGTTCAAAAAATGATTTATAAAAACTTGAGTCATAAGTGAACAGTCAAAGTGACTAAACATAGATGAATCCTTTATAAGTTACATTAACACTGTTATGAAATGTCTTTTGCCTATATTGTCTTTTAGTACGAATGAGGCTTAATAATTTAATTTTAAAACATTTTTTACCTATTTATTTTGGTAATCTAGTGTGGTCTCTTTGTTGATGTTATAGTCTTAAGTTCTTTTAATTTAAAATAAGTAAATAGTCTATTTTGTAATTAGGCCTACCATTTTAAGGAGTACTTTGCTTAGTCTCTCATTTCTTGTCTTAAATGGATAGGTATTTTGCTTGTTCCCAACGTATTTGGTAATATAGTGTGCTCTCAATATTTCCTTTATTTTCTTAAGTTTTCTCATTTACAATCACGTTATTAGTTTGTGTTCTTTAATGGAAATTTCAATTCAAAATGGTCCTAGCAGATTTCAGCTTAAAATGAATTTACAACTAAAACAACTCAAATTAACAAAATTATGTTTTTATTTCAATTCTAAACATAATAAATATTATTCCACATATATCACTTTACAAAACAAGACAAGAGCCAAACACATATCAACCATATGATTTCATTTCTTTTAATCATTGGTTTGAATGTAAATACTATTACTAAGACCAGTCCACTGCCAACATGAATCAATAGTCAGATATCAATGACTTTCAAAACACACCACTTACATTACATTTTCATTTGTTTTGTATTTAGGCCTACCCCATTAATGTAAGAGACATTTTTTCTCAATCTCATTGTTTTTAAAACTGGATATTTCTTATTTAAATTCAAATACTAAGTCTTTTTAGTTAGGCACATTAATAACATTTTTACAATAAGTATTGGTAACTATTTATCTTCAGTTTTATTGTTTAAAGCGACTTTTTGTAAAATAAAGCAAGTTTTTCGAATTATAACAGTGCTATAAATGACGTTAACTAGAATCGATTTTGGGATATACTGGTGTATATCTTCTTGGCCTTAAAAACCTTCAAATAGAAAGAAAAAGGTCAAAATTAACTATGTTTGACCAATAAACCAAAGCAGGATATGTTTGAACGTATTGAAATAGATCTAATACCTTTATCTTGATCACGTGTGAAGTTACATGTGCCATTTTCCAGTTCTATGTCTCTTACTCGACCTTTAGTGCTACTTTAAGTTGCTCACTAGTAAATGGTAATGGTTTTCGAATTTCGTGGTCAGATCCCCTGTCCACTTAGAAATTTAATCATTAGACAATAGTTCCGGAATAGGAAGTTCTTCGAATGACGTTCTCTGAAAAATATCCCACGAATGCTTAGAACCTTAGAATGTGCTAATAAGCTACTTAGATATGAAATTGTTCCCAAGAACCAACCAGTCATCAGAGATTATCATAACTATGGTGTTATGTCTTTTTATTTCAAAACGATGCGTGATAACTTCCAAATGCAACAAAGAGATGCGATTCGGAGCGGGCTGGAAGACGAAGTAGTGAAGTCATCGACTGAAGGCAAGAAGTGCATGTACATATGTTTCGCAAACGTTGCAACCGTCCAGTGCGGCCGTTTCTTGTAGAGGCAAACTATGCTGTTGTAATTGCGTAACAGATATAGTACCATCACAATTAACGGGGAGGGCAATGAGGTCATACCAAAAATATTGTCTCACTAATATTTTTCAGACAGGGCAATTATTGGTCAATAATTAATATAATAAATCTTGTACTACAAACAGGGTAGAAGTTCTCCAAACCACTTGTCCCGCAACAGGCTTCGCTAAGGGTTTTATGCAAAATGTTAAGTCTATATCTCATTTCATTCTCAAGATGTCCTGCTGACATATAGACAGCCAGTCATACAAAAAGTAGTTCACACAAAAATGACACAAAATAGAACTCATTTTTGCGCAAATAAAGTTTCATACAATATGTAAACTTTGCATTTGAAATATGTTTCGACATATCTTGCCACGCAATATTAATTAATTAATACATGTGACATGTTTTAATCTATTATGGGTGTATTAATCATGTTTACGCATTTATGTATTCTGCTACAATGCCGTTGCCATCATGGTTACCTATAAGAACAATGTACAAATATTCGCTAACGCTCAGCCAAATCTCCTGGAGTGACGTGCACCATAATCTAACTTAGTTACCTCAGTGCTCAGTTAGCTTTTAACTGTTAGCTCCGTGTTCCTCAAATAGAAATGAAGCTTCGTGCACAATATCAAGTATATTGGTCTGTTCGTTTTCAAGATATCGTCCGAACAGACACGCAGACAATCATAAAAAAGAAGTTGACATAAAATGATCACAGAACTCATGATTGTAGAAATTAGATTTCAGGTAAAATTTAAAGGCTGCATATGAAATTTTTCTAGACATATTTAGCAACATGATGCATTCAGATTTCTTCCATTATATTGGTTTTAATATTAGTGTTTAAATAATTAAAGTCTACGCACTAAGTCACTTTAAAATGATACTGACTTGTAAGTGAAAGAATAGTTAGGCTACATGCTGTAATACGTCACATGTTTGAATCTATTATGGGTCCATTGATTTTTCTTACAAAAATTATACATAATAAAACTCAATTTTACACAAATAAAGTTTCGTGCAAAAGTTAAACTCTGCATTTCAAATGTGTCTCGACATATCTTGCCACATAATATTAAAATACAGTATGTGGAATGTTTGAATCTATTATGGGTGTATTGAGCTTGTTTAAAAATGTATTAATTCTGCTAATTTATCGTTGCTAATATATAAATGAAGCTTAATTTAAAATTTCAAGTCTATTGGTCCGCTTGGTTTTTAGATATCGCCCGGACGGACAGACAGGTAGACACACAGACAGATATGGAATTTTTCCAACCCTCCCCCCCTTATCTTATGCTTAGTAAACAGTATAGTATCGAAGTAAATTAATAAATGTATACGCAGGAATTATTAGTTTAATTATAAAAATAAAAAAATAATTGTACGTGTACTATAATTGGATTTCCAGTGTTAAAATGCTACAATACAGTTTTAAAATAAATATCATCTCTTGCTAGCTAAGCAAGTCCATTTACAGGAGAAATGTCATACACCCTTCTTCTTCTCGACCTCTTCGTTTTACCCTCACCGGGAAATAAATTAACTTTTTAAGTGCAAAATAACTCGATTAAATTATTAAAACAATTATTACTAAATAGATACATTATTATGAAATAATTATAGCATTAAAAAAATATACAAAACTTAACAACATGTTGTAAATCGAATAAACATAAAAGTCTGTTGCAAAGTTACTGATCTGTACAGAAATATATGAGGTGAAAACTCTTATAACGAACTGGTATAGTTGACACGAGTTACAGTGAACTTGTGGTAAACAGAATTCAACATGTGATGTGTTATCGTAGATTCAGCCCAGTAACTTAGCCTCATACAAAATAATACTATTTCCAGGAGACTTTAAAAATCTGCCGATTTGCTGCAGCCACCAACAAAACGTAATTTCAAGAACGTGATCATAGCTGCAAATTAATGCTTAATTTTAAGTGGATTTATTCCATTACTAAAACCCCCTTAGAATTCATCTAAAATTTAGGTTATTGACTGAATTAGAAGCATCGGTATGAAGCCAATGAGTATGTTTTGTAATTCAGTCTATTTTGAAGGTTTTGTTTTATATTGACCTAAACAAATTTTAGTATGTATTTAAAACCGTAATAAAAGTGTTTTCAACCTATTTTACATTATTGCGCAAAATAAACAGATACAGTATTTTGTCCATATAACACGTATAAGAATGCCACTTCAGTTATTGCCGTACCTTAAGTGTATCCTCTCGTTCAACTTATACCGATTTTCAGTTCATTATTAACGTACTTTCTCATTGGTTTACTATTTCACATGTATATTAGTACTCTTTTGTTTTCTGCAAAGAATAAACTATGTTGCAGCAATTATATAAACGTTTTATTTCCAGTTCCTCCTTTAGTCTGATGATAATCGAAATCCCTGGCCGGGGACTGTTTACTTCCGGCTAGGACCAGATGAAGATTTGTCAGCGTGCAAAATGACATGTCCGTACATACATCCAACCCCGGGATTCTTCAGGACTAAATCTGGACACTCTAATTGACTCCAATTTTTAAGCTAACGTTTGTAATCTCTAGATAACTATATAAGCCCACGACTTGCTGGTTCCATTAGCTAATAGTCATTTGAAAGGCTGATACTAGAAGACTACTATGGAGCAAACTGTGGGATTTTCACCTTTGACTGTGACTGTTTTTTATAAAGATTGTTAACGGTGCCCTAGGATTCGTAGTCATGGTAGTGACATTAGGAGTTATAATAGCGATTCAATTTCAACAAAATATTATCCATTTCGACAACAGTCATAGTCCAGGAGTAGAGAGTTAATGCCCATTGTATAAGCGCACAACCTGGTGTTTCTTGAAATCCATGGAGGATTTTTCCTAGAATAGGTTGTGTGCTTGTACGAAGTAAAGTAGCTCTCGGTTCCTGCATTATCAGGTCATTAGCCGCAATTGGTTGGTTAGTACAGTAGAATTAGAAGAAATATATTTTAGATCATCAATTTGTAACTTTAAAAATGATATCATTTTAAAAGTTATTTCCCACATTTGATAATGATAATTGAGTATTTAATTAATTGAGAATATCATATTTCCAGTGGAAAACTAGCGGCAACAACCCACAACTGGGGTAAATTGCAGACAAAAGTTAGGTGTTCCAAGGATGGGTAGACAACAGCTAACGAGCCCCTCCTATAGACATTAGGCAACCCGTCTTTACTTAAGTACGAAACTAATATTGTAGCTCAGATTGAATATGTTTGGAATATTCGGGTGTTATGAGAAGGGTCAAAGGTTGATTAGTTTTACCGAGTTGGCCTATTAGAAAGGTCAGAACCCAATAGAGGACGCTCAGGAATGAACGATAGTGTGATAGCATCAAGCGGGAGGCACTGGACAATGGGATCGTGGTTACTGACGCCACTGTTTCTGTGATTTATTTCTAGTTTCACGAAACTAGTTTCCATCGTATTCCACTTGAAACAACAGTACGAGTGTGGTTTTTCGTGTGAATGAAAATCCTTGGTTGTTTAACATTTCGAAACTGAGGATCGCAGCGGCGAGATCAACCATAAGCGATAAGACTATTCTATATAGGCGAACTACACACCACATTCTGTATATACCAGGACAAATGAGAGAGACTGGGGTGCATATTACACATTACTATTATACATTAATGCGTAGTTTTACGTATTACGTAAATTAACGTAATTTTTATCTTACGCTACTAATATTTGACTAGGTAATCACTACGGTGACCTTAATTACGTACCTGTCCCCCAGCATCATGTAAATGGTGAATCGCGATAGTGAATATTATTGTAGTAGTCCTTTAGCCTTTCACTGGCAGGTCCAGATAGTGAGTTTAATAATCAGGCTACTCCCATAATATAATAACAAAGTGAACTTGTCATGTAGACTTTAAGCTTTAAGCTGGCAAATGACAACGAGGAGTTTTAAGGGCTGGTTTTTGACTGGTAAAACATGGCGGTGGTTTTCTTGGACAGGCTCTCTGGTCTGACTGGTGGATTCCGACAATAATACGAATGAATACTGACGCTATAGTTTGAGTATCATTGATAATACTAATGGGCAGTTCCCTAGGACCTTGATGGTGAATAACAACACGGAGATTTGGTCTCGTCTACTATCGTCTGCCAGTCGAACGACGACGGGTAGAGTTTTGGGCCCCACCATTAAACTCTGCCTTGCTAATGACGACGGCCAGTTTCTTAGGCAGGCTTCCTAATTATCAGTGGCGAATCACGACTTTATGTTTAATTGAGTGGACTCCCAAGACTGATTAGACATTCGCGACAGTGAATTTGGATGGAATTGTATGCAGGTCCTTAGCTAACCAATGCCTACTGAATAACGACGTGACATGTTTTTGGTCTAGCCACCTAGGTTCACGACAACCTAGGATCAAGTTTACTTGGTTAAACCTATTTACCATGTGTGTTTTATTAGTCATGATCCTCAATATCGGAATGGAGAATAACATTAGTGAGTTTTAATTGACACCTGCCTGAAAACTGTTTCTTGAGTAAATCACTACATTATATTTTGGCTGTGACTATCGAATCACGTCAGGAAGTTTTATTGAACATGAGTGTCAGAGTCTGACCAACGAATGAAAATTGTGGCTTTATTATATACATGACACATGCCCTGATTAGTAAATTAAAACAGCGTCTTTTATTATCCCCTGCATTAGTTATTTGCCCTTGTACATCAAATCAGGAAGATGGGTTATATTGCTCAGACTTAGCCCTAAATGATAATTCTCAACAGTTATTTTTTTACGGAACGCAGAAGTCTGCTAGTAAGGATCCTAGCTCCTAACTGGCAGATTATTATGAAGATTATTATTAGCCAGGCCTTAATCTAACAAAATGATCATTAATTACTTTTTAATGGGCAGTCCCTCAATCCTGTAAAAGGAGAATTTCATTAGTAAAGTTAATGGACATCTCTCTGGAACTTGTGAAATTAGTGCCTAGAAAGTTACAGAAGTATCACCAATCGAAATCGGACTCGGAAGGGTGTCTGGACCATGACGTCGGGAAGTCTCATTTGATGGTTTGCTTCGAACACAGATTGGGTTATGCGGATGATGTAGTCGTCGTGTCACGCACCGTGTTCGCCGGAGTTGTCTCAGGTCACACCGAATTAAGTCATAGCACGAGTCAACAAGTGGATCCAGCTAGAGCACAATAACGAGATTGTGTTGCTCACCAGGAGGTGAATTCTGACAGTGAGGTCGGAAGGGGTCTAAATTGATAGATTTGCCTGTTATTTTGTTATGCTACTAAGATCACCTTTTGGGAACAGATATGATAAACGTGCAACTAGGCTGTGGCATTAACCACAATTGAGTTGGGGGTTTATCTTTAGGCAAGAGAAGACCAATCTATTCTGCTGTATAGAGAGGAGCTATTATCTGATGCGTTAGTCATGGCAGGGGTCGTCAGACCTGACGAACCGGGCGGGAAAGGTAGCTGACGCCATAGTCGGACGGTATTGGGACGACGCACACACAATTGGCGCTAGCACTAAAGGAAAACGGCAAAAGTAGACGAAAAACGGCGATATTACGAGTACTTAGGAACTGGGATAGTTGGTAGATCGTTTACACGGGAAGGTAATTTTTTCTGTAAACTGCTTCGTAACTGGCCAGAAAATTTATGCTGTTTTTCCACTCGATGCTTCAAAGTTTTCATCAATGAACAATTGTACTCAGACATAGGTTCGGAGACTAAATATTCTATTAAAGAATTTTTACCCGGTCTGCCTAATGCCTTTGTCCTATTATCAAGCTCCTGGTATCACCAACCAGGATTGACTGGAAGCTTCATTTTCATTGCTATTATAATCTAAAAATGAAATTATGGGTTTATGATAACGCAAATAAGAAATACAAATTCTTGAATAAAATCTTTGCTAAATATCTTGTAAATTCAGCATCTACTCTTGATTATGATACAATGATGATATCTCATTGTATTTATGTTTTTATTTTTTAACTCTGTTAAATGTAATTTATCATTTAAAAAGTCAATAAATGGATTCGACGTTCCTTCAACAAAATTTGTATTCAAATCTGTTTTTACGTAATTAATTTTTAAGTGAATGTAAAGTATGGCCCAATTGTATTGAGTAGGGATTAATTATCATCAACTAATAATTTAAGAACTAATATAACCACTAATTTGTCTAATTTTCTTCCAAGATTACATTTTCCCCCGTGCAAAACATAGCCTGCATCTATAGCCCGTCAAAAGAAGTAGTTACTTCAAATGAAATATTTATTATTCAAATAACGATTTAAGAATGTTTACAGATGAACAAATTTATAACTCATTGAAACCTAAATATGTGCAGTAATAATTAACAAATAATATGATTCGCATCCATAGAATATTAAACTATGGATATTTGAAAACAAAATGGTATTCAAATTTTATTTTCAAATGATTTTAAACTTAAATTTAGGCACTTTGCTGTAAAAGTCAAACATTCACAATACTTTACTGTGGAAATTATTACAAATCACTACTCTTAATCGGTTATTATCTAATATAAACAACTAACCAATGTACTCGCAAATCGAGAACTGTCTTCAATGGCTTATAACATAGTTGTCAAGATAAGAGCGTAATCATTAATGAACTACAGGAAATAAGTTTATTTAATTGTAACGCTATGAAATATCATCAAGAGTTTCGTATTTTAGCTGAATATTTTATAATATTCACGAGACAAAATATGGAATTGTTGTAGAAAAAGTAAATACAAAATTCTTATTTTAGCCAGACAAAATTAGGATTACACAGTCTTTTCTTACACTTAATCTGACTGATCACATCACGATCTGAGTACATCACGAGTAATCTCTTGTTGATTACACATCGCATACAACTCGGCTCGTGTCTCTCATGGGCTCCAATGTTGCCAGAGGACTCCCAATGGAGCTGCTTCACAGTTGACCTTGGACTGCTCCTGGACCTGATCTATACCCCGCTTGAACGAGATGTAATGTGAACTATTAAGGGGGCGGTTCCTTTCTTCTTTAGGAAATGTTATTTATTAACATTAGCTCTGACACACGGCAATTATCCGGTTTCTTCAGAGACTAACATCGACCTTCAGTCTACTGGAGCTGGACAAATTGATCGCTTGTCTCTGGTGTTATCTTGGCTATCTGCTCTAAGCCAGGAGTTCTCAAACTAGGAGTATCAAGCTGCGTTTTTCCACAACAATCAGGCCCAAATTTCGTGAGATAATATGTATCTAAGTGTGACGATTTCCCGTCAGTCGATTCGTCAATTTGTATTGCAAAAACTCACTTTTATTCAGCTTGTCTCTTAAATTTGATCCTTAAATGTTTTTAACTGTAAGGTTTCTTCGAGACTTATCATCCATGAAATCATATCAATAAAAACTATTCTATTATTGCATGAGGTTTAACGCTTTAAGCAATTTTTATGCTAAGCATGAAGAGCATTTTCGTTAGTATTACTAATTTTAGTAATATTTCCTACTTGATTCATAGGAGGCCAAATTTTAGGAGGTTACTCGTTTACCTTGAGACCTTGAGAATTATTTCCAAGGGACACGAAGCCAAACTTCAAATAAGACTTGTTGCATTTCCTGCATAATTTTAGTTTAATCTGCACATTACTCACGGAAACACTTCTTTTAAAAATTGCATGGATTGAACTAACTCACCATAGTGGATAAGTTAGTGCATAAAATCACTCACAGGTAGCAGCACATGCTGATCACGCTCGTCCGCAGGCTTCATAACGTGATCAAAATATTATATTTTGAATTCGTTTTCACCTTAAGTAGATGTTTATTTAGTGGCGTTGAACGTCTCGCCAACACCTCCCACTCCAATTACAATTTACGGTCGTGTGTCGTATTTCAGACCCAAAAAGGTAGTCGTAGTTTCAAAAAGGTTAAAAACCGCTCTAACCTATCCATTTCAATTGCTGGTTCTCGCATGACTTCTAACACCATTGACCAACCAACATTCCCAAGTTTAATTTTGTTTTATTTGCAACCATTTAAAAAGCAGGTTTGGGCGATATTATGATCACACTGTGTCAAACAATTGAGTTATCAGATAGTTAACGCTCTCGTGACTTTAGTGAGGAGGAAGCTCCGTAGAAGAAGCAAAAAAAAAACCGTAAAAATCAACGGAAAAAAACTATAACTTTACGTTAATTAGTTAATTTTCTGGAATTGTGTACCGATATATAAAAAAGTAAAGTCTTGTGCAATTTAAGCAAAAAACAAAGATACTTTTATTCTTCTTGTATAATAGTAATATTTAAATTGAAACTGAGGAATGGAACTAGACGTCTTGTATAACTAAAATTACTTTTATATAAGGCTCAATTTTTTATGAAATTATTCTGTGCATTATGAGTTTCTCATGACTCTGAAACGCCTTCAGATAGTGCTCTGCAAACTCTTAAACATACCCATTATTTTATTGTATATTTAAAATTGAAGGCACTAAGTATCCGTTAATCATATAATTTTCTTGAATTTAAATGTCATATTTGGTCACGTAAATATGTTATACTTCATTAACAACTATAGGATCTATTAAGGATACAACTTCGTTTTATTAGTAATAATAATAATATTAAAGACTCTTTCTATATTGATAACACAATTCTTACACATATTTGTGCCAACACACGAATTTTGCTATTGTTATATTTTCTACTTCTCCTGACTTTATAGATACATTATTGGAGAAATATGCATTTTAAATTGTTAAATAAAGTAATAACAAGCAAACGCTAGAATGTGGCACCATACCAATAATAACGGACTAAAATTTCCTTTAGATTTCATTTCTAAAAGATTATTTTTTTAAACCAACCACTAGAACTGATTCTAGAAAAACAAAGAAACACGTCAATATCCATGGTAGCCTAAAAAACCATTACACAATTTAAAACGATAATAAAAAGATAGTACGTATACACAAGAACATTTTAGTTCACTTAAGCATTGTCGTAATAACTTTTTTATCTGCCTAGATTAGATGAAGTTCTCCGCTTCTTTTATTCCACGTAGCATGCTAGATAGTAATGTTGGTTACTTAGAATTAGTTAACTTTACTACTACCATGTTCAGAATTAATATTATACCATTATTTGCATGTACCTACTTAGGTAACAAATCTCCTGCCACTGATATATAACAATAATAGCCCTTGTATACATGGGCAGCACGCTTTATACAGTGGCAACTTAACTATATCTTTGACTGCAGTACTGTAACTGCTTAGGTAAATCACCTTCCACTAAAATATGGTAATAGTAACTCTTCTATACAAGGGCGCCACGCTTGATACAGTGGCAACTTAACTATATCTTTGACCGCAGTACTGTAACTACTTAGGTATCAAATATCCTCCCACTAAAACATGGCAATAGTAACCCTTCTTATACTGTGTAATTCTCTGCAATTTCCATTATTTTTAATAATTTGAATCTTTCGTAACTATTTGCTGCATCACAGTTACCTCATAATTTGCATTTAAAGATTAAATTACATTCATCTAGGATTTCAGATTAGAAGCTACTAAAAATTATTCTTGGCCTTATTAATTAGGCAGATCTCGATATAACTCAGGCTTACGCAAAGGCACTCGCCCATATAGGCCTATTCCTGAGGCTAAGAAAGTTATACTTAATAATGTGTTTTGTAAAGCATTTTTATTTTTTATTTTAAGCTATTTCGTTTTTATATTATTTTTATGCGTAAGGTATTTATGGCTTGTTCTATATGGCACCTATGACTTGAAATTGTTAAACTATAAATTAGCAGAAAAGGAACAAGAGCTAGCTACATAAGTTATGTATTCTTCTGGCACGATTTGAATATCTATTTATAAAATCATTATTTTCATGTTTGCAGTTTTTTAACACAGAATTAAAACACGAGAATGATATTTTACAAGGCTCTTTGACCCGTGGCTGCCACATAACGTTAGATACGTAATATCAAAATACCTGTGCTATATTGGATGAGCCCGACAACATTCCACTGCCAGCAATACTGTGGTATTAATACCGAGCTGTGGTTTGGACGATGAGGTATCAATTTTTCTCCGTTGTGAGGAAATTCTGTTTAATAAACCAACAACATGAAATACTCATATTCGACCCTGATGCTAAACTCAATATAAAAATTCTGTTTAGACCACAAAATAAAAGGCCATTCTTGTTGTAGAGTGTACCGTATCCCGCGCATTGCAGATGTGTGTATGAAACTTGACATACAACGTTACAAGCAAAGTAGGGAATACTATATACGTATAGGGAATCAATAACTTTTTAGTGTAGACGTAAATGCTTCACAGGAGCATTTATCCGGCACTGATGAAAGATGAAGGATGAAGAATAAGCCTTTTAAGTTTCTGCTTATCATCGGTCGAATGGGTAAGTATCAAAAGAGTTGAAAATTTGAAAAAAAATTCTCAATTACACGTGATTTTCTGGCTTGATACACTTAAAATTGGAAATGAAATACATAATTAATAGTTATGTCGTCATCAGATAGCTAGATAAAAAGACTAAAAGTCGCTAATTTAAGACTCTGTATTTAATAAGCTGACGCTGATTTAACTTATATTTAAATGTCTGACGGTTTGTTTTAAACATCAAGTTAAAAAAAATTATCTAAGAAAAATTAATTTCATATTTTAAACTCATTTTATGCCCTCCTAGCACGATCTCCGTCAAAATTATTAAGGTTTATAATCGATTTTTTATCAGAGGAAAGTTTTCTATCGATTTCAAGAAAAACTAGGTTGTGTGTTTTACAGTGCAAATTGGCTCTTGGCTCCTGGAATATTGTTAACACAATTACATTCTAGAAATATTTGGGGAATATAATATCTGGGTCTACCTGCTGCGAATCATCTTCAGTCTTGCATATGTCCTTCCCTCAAAAAACAGTTAATATTGGGTGCATAGAAAAAAAACAAATGTAACACCAAAAGGAATTCTGATTACAAGAAATTCTATCAATCCACAGGACATCTGGGGTTTTATTCCGAAATTAAAAAACCTACTAAAAATAATCAATTCAAAACTTGCTTTCGACATTCCAATAAAATTTACATAAAGCGATTCAAACTGCAAAGGCGTATGATGTCTCAAAATCGGTTTTACCCTGTAAAAGTCTTTTGAGGACAGTTCGGGACATCATTAATAATAAAAATCGAAGTCAAAATTGATAATACTTGTGGATGATGTGGTCGAAATGTAATGAGGTTAGTAGATTCTTGCATCTATTGCTTTGTAGGCAAAGCTCACGGCCGCATAGTCCTCACGTTGATTTCAAGCGAAGTCTAGTCCTCATTTCTATTTATGTCAATGACATAGGATCATCAGTACAGTAAAGTATTAGTACGTACAGTATCATCTTCCATCGTACAGTATACTGATACCCCAACTCTCTGTTTCAGTACAGAGACAAAAACAAATTTAGAATTTCATATCCTTATTGAGCTCCAAATTTGTGTCAAAAATTTCAAAAATATAAATCTCACAACAAATTTTGAAAAATCAACTTTTGTGGATTTTTCCTTTGTCCTTGCCCCACCGTAATGTTAGAAGACACCGTATTGGAAGAAGTCCATACAAAAACATTCCTTGGAGTACTCCTTGATAAGGGGTTGACATGGAATGATCACATTGATTATGTCTGCGCCAAATTATTCTCAGGAATATATTTCTTAAGGTCTTTATTAAATTCTGTCCTAGTCGGGGGTAGTGGCAAACTTTTGCATAATTTACCCACATCTCTCCTACAGAATAGTGCGTTGGGGGCATGTGCAAACACGTACTTCATGAGAGTTTTCTGACACCAGATAAAAGCTGTTAGAATCATTGCAAAATTAAAACCCAGAGACTTGTGTAAACGGGCTTTCAAAACTGTTGACGCTATCTAGTCTACATGTCTGAGTAACAACAATGTTCTGTATGGCTAAATGTGCCTTAACGACATATACAGATACAAGACTACGGGCAGCGTAAACTACACAACTGAGAGAAGGTTTATGAACACTTACACTAACAGGTGGGTTCAATTTATCAACAGACTGCCATGCTCAATCAAGATGGTATCCAACGTCCAAGATGGTAGGCCTAAGAGCTGGTCTAAAATGCTGTTTAGCATTACACGCATTTTACAATGTCGGTGAGTTTATGGCATTTTACTGGGAGACTTCCCATTTGACTGCCATACATCGAAGCTAGGACTGGGGATAAATAAGTAAATATGGCGAGAGAATGTACATTTTTTGTTTTCACAGAAAGCCCATTAGTGAGTAAGTCAAAATTACTCGTATCTCTGACTTTTGCAATGTAATACATACTATTTTCTATTGAAATAATATATTGAAATTTGAGATGTGGAACTGGAACTGACAGTTATGCCACCGTCCATATAAGCTTTAAAACTAAGATGTACTAGATATTTTAAGTTAGAGCTCGTCTCTGTTATTAAAATGGGCATTGTTGAGTTCATCGTGATACATTGATTTGTTTATTGAGTTCACTCCTGCTTTATCCATTATTTTAATTTTGATTCTTGAAGACGAGGACAGATTCCAGTTCTCGAAACGTGGTGTTCTATTTTTGTAACAGTAACGACGCCAATTGTTCAAAGTTCCAAACAAATGTACTATCGTAGTACTTATATGTTATGTAAGTTAATGTTTCAATAAATTGATTAACTTAAATGAAATTATATTAATACCTGTAGAGTTATATTCCAGCGTACGTAAATGTTCAACAAATGTTGTTCCTAACTGTGTGGGTGATAAGTGTATTGTAACAGTAATGGCGTATAGTCCATGTGAATGTCACCCCGCTAATTCTCCTTTCTTCGGGCCACACTCGACTCTCCGCTCACGTCCTGACAGAGTAGTTCAGCCTAACTCACTCAGCCAGCGCCACTGTCGCGTCGTATAGAATGTTAATAGCCTCTGTCAACCCTCCTCCTTTCTTCCTTTTGCATCTGGTTGTATATAATCTGATTTAACGTTTAGAGTACATCACACTTAATTCAGTCGTGTTACTAAATGTTATTACATAGACATGAAAATATGTGTTTGATTAAACCGTTATAGATGTACACTATCCTGAAACATTTATTGGGCTTCATGTCGTTCATATACAATTTTGTACCCAACATAATTGAGAGAGAGAGAGAGAGAGAGAGAGAGAGAGAGAGAGAGAGAGAGAGAGAGAGAGAGAGAGAGAGAGAGAGAGAGAGAGAGAGAGAGAGAGAGAGAGAGAGAGAGGACACAAAGACGGACGGACAGACGAGAGGGCTCACATTTCAATTTTCAACCTTTGATTCAATAAAGCTCAAGACCAATAAAATTATTCGGTTCTTCGTTGGACCTAGTCAAAAATTTATACCTAGTTTCAAGTCTCTACGACCTATATATGAAGAGTTATAACACAGATCGTCAGGACAGATCGTACTTGTTTTTCTGTTAATCTAAGGATGTATCCTATTTATTTTGATATCGTAAGGTAAAACGTTATTTCCGCTGTTTGTATGTTTGTCTGTCTACCTGTCTGTACTGTGACTATTGGTAGAAAGGTCGTAGAGATTTGTAGCTTGTGTATCGGAAGCACTCTTGTTAGAGAAGTTCTAGAGGCTTTAAAATTAATACATAGATCTCTTTTGTTCCAAGAAAGAGCACTATTGATGATGGAATCAAAAGGTACAAGAGCAGTTCGCTCATCTATGCAACAACTCTTTCGTGGTATTGGGACTTTAATATTCCTTTGAGTTGATTTATTTTTAAATTTTGTAGTGATTATAAATATAATATGTTACGTTAGAGCTATACAAAAATATTATGTAATTATTAAGAAATAATTTGCACGTAAACATTTTAATCACTTATTGCTTGTATTTTTCTATGGAATTCAGATCCAAATCATTATTAAGAATTTATTTTTAAGTACAAGCACAACGTAAACCAGCCCCTCTTGCTGCAATTCTGAAACTATTGTGCAGTTTGACAGGACATACCTACAATTGAAGGACGTATTTGAAAATGTCTTCGGCCAATGGGGATGTACGCTCTCGTACATCTGAGAGCGATCTGTTACGCCCAGAACACAAACTATTTATGTGACGAATCCACTTTGAATTTGAATCCAGAATTAGTCCAAACATTCATAAAATTGATATTGGAACAGACAAGTATTGTGAAGATTAATTTTGACAATATTTTCATTCCATTCGTTTTAATTAATAAGTGACATGTTTAGGGTCTATACTTGTCATGATTTACCTTCCATTATGAATTCCATTTAAGGGAGGCCAGTTTAAACGTCTGGAAATCAGTTTTGCTCAGACTTCAGAATGACACTCGAGCGAGTAGTTTAGCGCGTATAACCCAATCCATTAGAGGGTTAAACTGGCCCATTACATTAACGGGGGTCTGGGCGGCGCCGCACCCGCTCCTACAAACTTGAGAACCACTGTTACAATTGTCTAACTTTTGGTCGGGCAGGGAGCGTTTGATTGTTGTAAAGATAATTGATATCTTAGTCTTGAGTAATTAGTCCCAGCTTTGTAGAGGGGAGTTGATAATTAATTTAAGAATGTTTCTTATTAAATGGGAGTTACGTAAATTTAGCGTTAATACGACGACAACCAAAGTTACGAAGAGAATATTCAAGCCCTCATTCAATTATAAACTGTGATACAGCATTGCGGCTTTCTAGATCCACTACTTAAAGTAAATTAAGTAATTTTTTAATAAATGTAATAAAGTATACATACAATTATGTATCGAACTATCCACATGTGTAAGTGGCATAGCCAGGATGACAATGGAAAAATCTGTTACAGTTTAAAGAGCAACAAGTTAAGAAAACGGACAGGTGGGAAGATGAGTTATTTTATACATTTTCTTGGAAAGGAGGCAAAGAATTTTAAACTATGTCCTTAATTCATGATTGTTCAAATTCTGCAAAAGAATTTCGAATATAAATATTAGTGGGCATTATTATAACTTTTTTAATTTACTTTTTGTGATATACCAAACACACTGACTTGACTATGTGGTTTTATTTTTTAACAATTAAAATTAGTTATTGTATGTGAATTATTCTTAATAATATCTTTATATTATATGTATATATTATATACGTATATATTATGTATATATTTCTTGTATGCTTGTGTATGTCACTGAACTGAACAACTGGAGCGATTTTGACGAAATGTTTTGTGTGTTTTGGAGGGGATTTAAGAATGGTTTAGACAACACCGTCCAATTTAAATTGTTTATTTAATTAATGTTTTATCTATAAATTTTTGTTGATTTTAGAAAATTATTATTGTAAAGTACGTGATCAGTAGATTAACACAGATTGCATTAATCTGTATAAAGACGAAGGTATTACCCAATTTTAAATTTAGATTGTACCAATGATCAATAAACTATGTTATGCAATGAAAATACTATTAAACGCTGTTACCTCATTTTACAAAGCCGTAAATGTTTGCACATAAGGTAATCGAATTTGGTTAGATCAAAGGTAAATGAAAAGAGCCGAAAGAAGACGCTTTATGATTGAATTGGTTTTCGTTGATACATTTTCTTGATTGGAGCACAAATAAACTCCACAATAATACTGGAAATATCTTAGAAGGAAAATTAATTTCAACACACCGAATTTGATTCTCTGTAACCAAATTAGATTATTGAAATTCACCAATATAAATTAATTGTACTGAATAACTTATCAACACGTAGCAAAAACCACGAAAGATAGAGGCAGGAAATATGGTACAAACCTTCATATTGCGCCCAAGAGGCTCACGAAGGAACGACTATCAATTTTATCAGGAGTGTTTAGAATGTGATATAAAAAGAATACGTGAATATAGTGTACGGGTTTTCAACAGGAAACTGCGTGCGAAGCCGCAGGCAACTGCTAGTTTTATATAAAACAAAATTATCTGTAATTATCACAAGTTTGGATGTAACCATCAAGTTTTAATACGACTTAAAAAATAACTATTGGCCAAGTACTTTTCCAGTACGTCGAATGTTGAAAATTAAACTAAACCATTAGTGATTACACCCTGGTGGTTTTGTGACAGCACAAAATAATACATTCAAATCTTAAAACATTCACGGGTTTTATTGTTATTTTTTTATTAGAAGAGACGCAACAAACTATAGTAAAAAGTTATAGCCCTATTAAATTACTGAGAGTTAGATTTAGCATGTAGGGGGGGGATAATTGGAAACTAAGGAATAAAATATGGTATATTAGAAGATAAAACATACTGTGTGTTGAATACATCACACAGACATAGTTCTGTAACGTTAATCTAAGAGGGAAAGTTCTTAATTACCAGGGTGGTGAGAAACAGTACGCTGTCTCCCTAGAACCATTACAAACATTAGATAAGCTTGAAGAAATCCCATCATGCCAGGTGAAAAAATCGCGCCCCCAGGTAAAGGATAAAGGACCCGATTCTAACTCCACTATAATTATGAGTTCATTGGCCCCCAGTAGACGGATGGGAGTGACTAGGAGGCTTATATCTGTCTTAAAGTATACATATTTAACATAAGGAGTGTTTTGGGAACCTAGGTGAAGGCCCCCACTGACGAATAAAACACCAAATAAACTTCTTGACTTGCCAAGTTATTATTATTACTCTTTCCTCGTTTCTGTGTAAGACGCCTGCCATATTGTTTCCTTTCCAATACAGACATGTCACAATATTAACAGCGTGAACATCAATCTTACATCTCATGTCTTTCTTGATTTGCCTAGTTATTATTATTACTCTTTCCTCGTTTCTGTGTAAGACGCCTGCCATATTGTTTCCTTTCTAATACTGACATTTCACAATATTAACAGCGTGAACATCAATCTTACATCTCATGTCTTTCTTGACTTGCCAAGTTATTATTATTACTCTTTCCTCGTTTCTGTGTAAGACGCCTGCCATATTGTTTCCTTTCCAATACTGACATTTCACAATATTAACAGCGTGAACATCAATCTTACATCTCATGTCTTTCTTGACTTGCCAAGTTATTATTATTACTCTTTCCTCGTTTCTGTGTAAGACGCCTGCCATATTGTTTCCTTTCCAATACTGACATTTCACAATATTAACAGCGTAAACATCAATCTTACATCTCATGTCTTTCTTGATTTGCCTAGTTATTATTATTACTCTTTCCTCGTTTCTGTGTAAGACGCCTGCCATATTGTTTCCTTTCTAATACTGACATTTCACAATATTAACAGCGTGAACATCAATCTTACATCTCATGTCTTTCTTGATTTGCCTAGTTATTATTATTACTCTTTCCTCGTTTCTGTGTAAGACGCCTGCCATATTGTTTCCTTTCTAATACTGACATTTCACAATATTAACAGCGTGAACATCAATCTTACATCTCATGTCTTTCTTGACTTGCCAAGTTATTATTATTACTCTTTCCTCGTTTCTGTGTAAGACGCCTGCCATATTGTTTCCTTTCCAATACTGACATTTCACAATATTAACAGCGTGAACATCAATCTTACATCTCATGTCTTTCTTGACTTGCCAAGTTATTATTATTACTCTTTCCTCGTTTCTGTGTAAGACGCCTGCCATATTGTTTCCTTTCCAATACTGACATTTCACAATATTAACAGCGTAAACATCAATCTTACATCTCATGTCTTTCTTGATTTGCCTAGTTATTATTATTACTCTTTCCTCGTTTCTGTGTAAGACGCCTGCCATATTGTTTCCTTTCTAATACTGACATTTCACAATATTAACAGCGTGAACATCAATCTTACATCTCATGTCTTTCTTGACTTGCCAAGTTATTATTATTACTCTTTCCTCGTTTCTGTGTAAGACGCCTGCCATATTGTTTCCTTTCCAATACTGACATTTCACAATATTAACAGCGTGAACATCAATCTTACATCTCATGTCTTTCTTGACTTGCCAAGTTATTATTATTACTCTTTCCTCGTTTCTGTGTAAGACGCCTGCCATATTGCTTCCTTTTCAATACAGACATGTCACAATATTAACAGCGTGAACATCAATCTTACATCTCATGTCTTTCTTGATTTGCCTAGTTATTATTATTACTCTTTCCTCCTTTCTGTGTAAGACGCCTGCCATATCGTTTCCTTTCTAATACTGACATTTCACAATATTAACAGCGTGAACATCAATCTTACATCTCATGTCTTTCTTGACTTGCCAAGTTATTATTATTACTCTTCCCTCGTTTCTGTGTAAGACGCCTGCCATATTGTTTCCTTTCCAATACTGACATTTCACAATATTAACAGCGTGAACATCAATCTTACATCTCATGTCTTTCTTAACTTGCCAAGTTATTATTATTACTCTTTCCTCGTTTCTGTGTAAGACGCCTGCCATATTGCTTCCTTTTCAATACAGACATGTCACAATATTAACAGCGTGAACATCAATCTTACATCTCATGTCTTTCTTGACTTGCCAAGTTATTATTATTACTCTTTCCTCGTTTCTCGGTATATCGTTGGTTGTTTTACAAATATGGATAGTTTTGAGATACTTGATATTATTCCCAGAGAGATTTGCTCTATTGCAGCTTCAACCTGAATTATGAACGAATACACGGATTTTGTATCGCAATAGCTGTGACAAAGGATGATTCCGTGGAAACTTTTATAAAATGTTAAGCTGCATGTTATTGACATATCACATTATCTTATATTGATTTATATGAATCTGATACGAGTAATAAACGGGAGCAATTTAAAGATGTAATCTGTTTATTAATGAAGGTCTTATTGGAGGGACAATAAGGCCGCATATACTCATAAAATCTTTTTGAATAAATGTAATAATATCGCAAAACTATCTATATTATGGTCAGTCTAACAATATAGGTATACAGATATTCTACCTATACTGCATTAGCAAAGCCAGAACAGTCCCCCAAAAACTATAAAAACTAAATGCATATTCTGCTGAGAACTGCTCACACAACATGTACATCGCACACCCGGGACATCGCAAAGAAACCTCAGCTTGATTTATTATGTCTGTCAAAATTGAAATACCTTTTCCAACAAATGGTGACATTTGCCTAAAACAGTTGAATTAATGAAAACAACTTCTGAATGCTTTTTGCTCGAGTTACGGTGAATGCACGCTGTATCAGACGAAACAACTTTGAAGTGAACATCGCCTATGCTAACCCAGCATTTTTTCTCAATCAGCGAAAATATTATCAACCCAAAAATATCATTTCCATTTGCTAACATTTTTTAAGTAGTCCTGAAAGAATATTTTTAAACTTCACGTGGCTATTGAGGTCGTTATTGTCTATGGTGAATTATGTTACTGACCAGTCATACAAACCATACGAAGGTGAAAGTAATGTTTTTATAAGATCTTTTTATTCTCATGAAAAATTTCCTCGGATATGGAGTACTTCTAGAAATTTTAACTGTAATCTTTGGGAAAATATTATGAATGTTCAAATCCACTTTTCTCTTCATAGACCTTAAACGCCTACGTTATGAAAATATTTAAACACTTTATTCATAGTATTCGTGTAGTTTCATTTGTGTATTGTATTTAAAAATCAATCACACGTTGCTTACCTTTCTGGAATGCTCTATTAATACACTTATACAGTAACACAAACTGTGCCAGTGAATCAAATCCAAAGTATGCAGTTCCTAGAGGCAGTACACGCCGCGCCTTGTCGCGTCGCCGCACTACAGTGCCATTTGTCTTTCGCTAAGACCCAGATTAGGGTGCATTAGTTACCTGCGGCCGCTGCTCCTTGATTTATGCTATACCGCTTCCTCCCAGCTGACAATGTACCTAATAGAGTCTGTTGTATACGAAATAAGTGGAGCTTCAATTATAATACAGAGGTGATAAAATATACTGGTTTCGGAACACATTTGCAATACTGCGTATCCAGCAAAGGGTAATAAAAGCAGGCTGAAACCTAAACAACAGGTTTCCCATTGGAATACACTCTAAAGATGTTTTCCTTCTTAAGAGCACAGGGGAATTGTAATTGAAACAATTTTCTATTTTAAGTTATATTTTTGAAAGGAATCAACGCGTACTTACTCTTTATAACAGGCATGAAATTTCATAGACTCCAACAGTTGTCATTTGAGCACTCTTACATGGTGACAAGTTATTGTATCAAAACATCCCTGTGGACAGTATGTTTTTGGGACAAATCCACTCTAGACCCCCAGTACAGTGTCGCTTTATCAGGTGTAAAATCCTATACACATTAGAGATCTTTACCTGGACGTCGCGGTTGTCTCTAGACATAGATAAGCTCGTTCCCAATTAGTATTATTAGGAAAAATGTCCATATTAACATCCCATATCATCTCGTAGCACGGGAGACATTAAGGACGTCCAAGAGAGGTTGGCATCGAATCCCCACATCAGATTAGAATTCCCTAACTTTCTCTGACATCAGTCATAGAGAGTTGGGAGGCTTGTCTTGCTCTAGGTCCTAAAGCTTGGGGCATATTATAGAAGTGTCATCATAACATTAAAAGTGACCGGTTTTGGTGACAGGCACTTGATAAACATATGATACAAGTTCGTAATTTGCATATAACAAAAACACTAAATTTTAAGCATACGCACATATGCATATACATTTGAAGTATACAATATAAAAAGTACAAGCGCGATTACAGAACACGGCCCATTATTAAGCGCGTACCAATAAATAATATTACGTATGTTTTATATTCCTTTGCTACAACTTGTGTGAGTGTGTGTATAAAACAGTGATCATTGGAAAACCACCTTAAAATTTCAAATGAACAACTCAAAAGTAACATTCCACAAGTAAAGCAGGTAAATGGTTTGCCCAGTTACCCCCGTTTAGGATGCTCTCTTATTAAAAGTATAAGACGAGTACGAATGAAAAAAGTGTAACACTGAAAGTGATAATGAGGAGGTGAAGTTGCCAAGTGTTAGTTTGTTGCCAACTTTCTCCAATTATTCAAGTAGTCCCTGCTTTAATTTGTGTGTTCCCTTCGCGCCGTGCCGCACACTTGATATTTATGATCTTTCAACACAATTATCTTGTATCTCGTTGCTTAGCTTTAGCGTACATGTTATTAAAAATATCTTAGTAATGCTTTAATGAATTTAATATCCACATAAGTTGAAAAATTGTTAAGTTTTACATACATTCTTCTTAATTACTACGTGCACATTAATTACATTCAAGCCGAGTATTTTGTTTTAAATTTAACACGTCTGAAATGTCTATTTTATTAAATAATATTTATGTGTAAGAATAATTGTAATTAAACAGTCATATTAGTTTTATTTATCGGATCAAATTAGTTTTACTCGTATTTAAATGTGCTTGCTTATTTCTAAAATAGGTGTGTATATCAGGAATAGTCACAAATTGGAGGCTGTATGAAAAATATAGACAGTAAGTGGTAAAATATTTATTATATGTTACCTAAAGTAGTTGTATTCTATAAAATACACACAAATTGCATACAGTTTTTGAAATAATACAGTACAACTCGTTATTTGGTAGCGATACTCATAGGTACGTCCTAAACCTGAGTCTTTTTTTTTAAATGATAACCATATTTATGAAAGGTGCACAGCACCTTTATTAATTGTTTTGTTCCTTTCCAGTAGAATAGCAATGTTTGTAGATTTTAGTACGCACAGGTTTGTATAAAATATATATTATACAGAAATAACTACAAGTAATATCGCTGTTAGTAAAGTAAAATAGAAACAAAACAAAGTTGCATATTGTAAGATAAATATCATATTATGTTGGTTTCTCTCTATCTTATCAGTCCTCAGAAAGACTAAAACAAATTATATTCAGCAACAACATATTTTATTATCTTGCGTCCACTCTTCGAGAGCCACTAGTTTGGGGACATTTGTAAGTTAATCGTAAATCCTGTAAGTTAATCCTGTGCAACTTAATTCTTTCAACATCAAACATATGTGCCGGCTCTGACAGGAACCATAGGTAGACGTCCATACAACTTCATATTCCGAAAATGTGGTTTTTCATATAAATTATAAATAATAATAAATGTCGGCATTAGGTACCTCAATATGGATATCTCTACCAAATTCTCAAAATTTATTTTCGATGCCATTTTGTCCTTATTTACTTTATACGTGGTAGAAAGCTAATGCAGTTACGATGAAAAATAAGTGTTTAGATCAAATAATGAACGTTAATGAATGCGCTCACTTATTTATGGACGTATGTAATTAGTTGTGTATTGTTTCTCCTATAATGTATGTTTATTTTATATAAGCATTACAAATATTAACATATATTTTAATCCAAGAGTGTACTGCTTATTATTGCAAAGTATTTTAGCAGTCTTAATCGTTGTAAACCTTGTTGAAGTAAAACACCAGTGTAATTTAAATTAATTGCTCTTTCCTGTTGTTTGTTTCTTAATAAGACAAATGACCGAAGTTGAACTTTGTTTGGAACCGTTTATTTCTCAGGAAAAGTCTCGCCTGTTGTAGTTCTCGTAAACTTTTGCTCTTTTACCACTTAGAGGATGTAGCTCAGTTTATTGATTACACCGCACTTAAATACATTTTAACGTGTTATTTTGATGTAATATTTGAACCGACAGGGAGACCTAAAATACTTGTGAGTTACCCCTTGCTGTGAATAGAGATTTGTAAACTAATATTTAAACATTAATGGTTAGGATTTTAAATTTTACATATTGTGGCATACTTTCGGCGTTTTTATAAAAGGTAGAAAACAAGTAAATACACTTTAAAGTTTACAAATAGTATCAAAAACATATAAATGACACCCAGCATAAAAGTACACACAAGAAACACGTGAGGTACAGACTGAACTGGTACATCCTTCTTAGTATGTCCTGTGTGCCTCTTCATGATGTCCCAGCTCAGTGACTCGGTCGGTGCTCTAGAAACTACTAATATATAGATAGTAATATATAGACTTAGTACAGTGTGGATATATTGAGTACACTAGACATGATTTACTATGTTATACTTTGCTCACTTTGACTGTAAGAGAGCTAGCCTCCCCTTCTTCTAATCTGACATGACTGAGATAATGCCAATTTCCCTCCTCATGAGATCTCTAAAACCCTACCTCCAACCTTTCCTTCCCATCCTGAATATCCTGTCCAGAAGCACCAGAACCAGCGCAAAGATTCCTTTAGAACTAAGTGAGGTGTTTCCTCACCTTCTTACCCTATGTCGACATAACATAGCAGAATGACGTGAGGAGTCTTCTTTAGCTCGATCTAGAGATACTCACGTTCCCCATAACCCTGTTGAGTGGCATGATCACTCTCAAACCACACATCTTGGTGTGCTCTCAGCACTATGAGCGAGGTTCAAGTTTAATTTTTAAACAGAATTGTATGCATTTGCACGATATTTTGTGAAATATTTCTAATGGATAAACATGCTGTGTGGTATATTGCATTGTTCGCTATTATTGAAAGTAAAAAAATCAAATGAGTTTGAAATTGTCTATTGCTATTTAAAAAGTTTTAAATGTCTGCGTTAGTTAAATTCTGTGAAATTCACAATACTTGTAAAAGATTTTAAACTGAGAAATATGTTAGCATCTCTACTCAGTTAAGTTCGTAATACAATCAATACCCATATTTAAGAGCTCCTACTTACATTTCTCTGGTTACCAAGTTTGGGATGCCATTCTTAGAACCCCCACCACTGGTCAAATTGACGAAGTTTTAAGTTCGTAATACAATCAATACCCATATTAAGAGCTCCTACTTACATTTCTCTGGTTACCAAGTTTGGGATGTCATTGTTAGAACCCCCACCACTGGTCAAATTGACGAAGTTTTAAGTTCGTAATACAATCAATACCCATATTTAAGGGCTCCTACTTACATTTCCCTGGTTACCAAGTTTGGGATGCCATTCTTAGAACCCCCACCACTGGTCAAATTGACGAAGTTTTAAGTTCGTAATACAATCAATACCCATATTTAAGGGCTCCTACTTACATTCCCTGGTTACCAAGTTTGGGATGTCATTGTTAGAACCCCCACCACTGGTCAAATTGACGAAGTTTTGTGTTTTACCACGATCGACCATAGTTTTTGGGGAAGGGAAAGCACCCAATAAATGTTTGTACCAAAGTGATGAATTTCGCACCACGCTTTGAGGTTAACTTCGTTTTCCCTGACCTAACATTTTTTCAGAATAAATTATATCATTTCATACATCACTCTTTGGCCATATGTTTTCAGACCACAACTACATACAATTTGTGTCAAATTTCCCCAGTTCTATAGGTAAAAACTCATTTTGCAAACATTGCATTGTCCTACACAAATATTTTTTTACATTGGTTGTTTTACCATCGTTTTAGAGGCTTACTTTAACTGCCATGTTTACGGGGAACAAGATGTATTCCAAATATTCCCGGCAGGCTGCATGGGTATTTAAGTAAAGACTTTCAACGGTTGAAAACTTAGCTCATACAGTTGTGATATTGACTCATGTTTCAATCTAGTATATAAGCCCATTGGTGATTTCTTTTTTTTTTTTTTTTTGCTCTTAGCCGAATAAGAGCAATCATATTGATTTATTATTTGTAATTTAAGTTAAAAAAACACAATGGAAATAATAAAATGTAATTCTAAATTTATACATTTAAGGCTCTATAACAAGAATTACACTTTTCTAAATATAATAATGGTATAAAAAAATTTTAAAACTTTTTCTCCAGTAGCTCAGAAGTGCCAGAAAACCCAAATCGCTTCCCTCATTCGCTAACTCAGAAAGTATAATTTGACACACGTATGCCTCATGACTTAAATATAAACACTAAAGCATTTTCATACATATCAACCACTCATATCGACTTAAATGCGTTTACAAACCCTAAAAGAACAATGTTTTTGTTTTTCAAACATCATAATTTTCTATAAAGATGGAAATTGACACAAAAATGTTTAGTGAAACAAAAAAAAAACAAAAGAATTTTCAAGAAGATTAACCACCCAAGCATATTCAAGATAGTCCAATTGTTTCTGAAATTGTAGGAGGTAGTTTTCAGAGTAATTTGTGTATTTAATTGTCACTCATAGAGTTTGCTAAACACTGCTCCGAACTTAAACAATTGATCAGGAGATTGAAATATCTTCCAGTGATCATCACTTATTTTGAACAGTGTTTATTACGCCATTTATCTGTTGTATTGCGTATCTGTTATTACATACAATCACATGCAAAGCTGCAAGTAACTGCTAGTATTATATATAAGGACAATGTATTAATACGCCTTACTACATTAATTTACGCAATAATTTTACTCTTCGGCTAAAGTCAAAGTAATGCGCTATATTGTATATATGGTCTGATTGGAAATATTTTTGTCGTGCCGGTCTTGGATAACAATTAACAAATCCGTTGTCTCAATGTAAACTGATTAAAAAAGGTTTTCAAGTTTGAATATACTACTCCCGGTTGTTAAGCATACTTGAAATAGTTCCACCAATAATACCTTTGAAACATAGGTTCACAACCCAGTACATTGTGTAGGAAACATGGAAAGGAAAGTTATGGACGGATTTTCCTTCAGAAGCATAGGACTATCTGTTTAATGGTGTCGATTGGATTATATAGATTATGTGTTATATGTTATTATATGATATACAGATTATATGTCTTACTAAAAATCAGTGAGAATCATATTCATCATCACTAACTTTTAAACAAATAAGTTATTTCCAACAATGCGGATCTAAGATGATGACTGAAAATGTCATCGATGTCAAGGTAAAGTACTCGTACTTACTACAAAATATTGATCGAAGGTAATTTGGTAGCTTAGGTAATAAGTTAACTAGGTAAGGTATACTTACAAATCTCAGCAAATTTTAAAATAACAAATTCATTGAGATTAAAGCATTTCTTTATACGTTTATAAAATATTATATTTAGTGAAGCATAAATATTAATTGGAGAACATCGCTCAAACAATTACCCTTCGTCTAACTTCAAACTAATGTGCTATTGTTTTAAGCGTATAACTATAGAAAATAGAAAATATAAAACTAATAACTATCTCAAGAAACAAATTTATTTGTTCTTTGTTTGACAGAGACTAGTAGATAGTACAGAGGATTGTCTTAATGGCGACAGGTACAAACAAAGAGCTTTATTTAAATGTCGATGAATATTCATTCCGAATAAAACTTTGAGTAGGTTGAGCTTTTAATTGACTTTTTAAGTTCTCTTCAAACGCGCTTTCATTTTCTTTAGTAGTTTAAAAGATTTGTTCAGTTTTTTTTATTTGTAATATCATGTCATTTATAAAACGTATGGCATTCCAATTTGATATTTTAATATTCCTGATCCTATGGCGAGAGCATTGTGGAAGATAAAATTAAACATTTTCTATCTAAATTTTATAATGACTACCAAATCACCTCCTTTCGATCACCTCTCCTTCGGATCATGTTTCGCCAATATTGGCATTATTCATTCAGTCTATTAAATATTCCAGGAAACCCTTACAATTTATCTCTTTATAAAACTCTCATCGGATTCCAATGAATATCTTTAAAAATATTTAGCCGAATTGGTCCAATCGTTCACGAGATTAGCGCCTAGTCTACCGACTCATTTTTATTTGTAAGAAGAAGACTAGGTGCTTCAGATGGGCTGACATTTGTTATAAGACTGTTTCTAAAAATTGTAAAAAATATTATTAAGAGCCGGCTGTAATGAAATGACCTTGAGTTTAAACTGAAAGAACGACGTTAAACTATACTATCTATCTGACACATTACACATTTTCAATAGGTTTTTTTTTTTACTTTTAGTATTCTACATTTTATTATTAGCTATTTTAACCTGCATTTTTACTGGTAAGGTAGAAACATACGTTAATGTAGGCGTTACAATGTTTTTGTCTGCTCTCCCCTAGCAATCACTCACCACCATCACCACCCCGCCCGCCATCAAGTCACTGTAAGAGGGCGCGAGTTAAAATAGATCTTGTACTAACGCCAGTATATCTTAACTTTCAAAGCTTCCTCAGAATGGTACTACCATTTTTTGAAGACACAATAGTTATATATTTTAACAATTTACTATAATTTTATAAAATATATATACTGTATATGTTTGATATGAACATTAGGACCCACCTACCTCATTCAGTTTAGGAATTTTCAAGTCTAAAAAAACTGAAAATTAAGATGAAATATTAATTAAGGTCAGGGTATAACCAGCAAATGCTAATATACCATTTTAAGTCTATGTCTTTAATGAACGTTTATACCAATCTCTTTGGTTGATCATGTTATTTATAAACCAAATAAATATCTGTAGATGCTTTTACATTCAACACTAACTCACAAAAATAATAATGCCTAAAGATCAGTTAGATTCTTCGTCGTCTTATCACCATTACTTACTTTTAGTTCATTATATATTATTCGTTATACCTCACACACCTATTCATTAGAGAGTGAAATTTCAAACCCATGCACGTATAACCTACACGCGCAAATATTTTTAAGTTTGTGTTTTCAAAGAATATTTTCAGAGTTTCAAATAAATAGTTGCTTCAATTCACACCAGTGAACACAAAAACCTTACAAAAGTATTCCACGTGGAAGAAAGGAAAGAACGTTAATAAAAGAATCAGAGAGTGGCAATAATTAACAAATACCTCCCGCGCGTTTACTGTGATCGTCGTTAACAAGTATTTCTTTAAGTCGCTTTCTATATAATATTTGAAATTTATCTTGATGTACTTTTTCCACCCAAATACCATCAGGTCAGGTTGGACGGCTTCACATATATCTTACAAACTGATATCTGTATCATTGTCGGAGTTTGTGTATTGTGTATTCGGTTAACATATTATAGTAGACAAATTATAAAAGTATTAATTTCTGGAGATTTCATTGCAGTAAATCTAGTAATTATTAGCAGCAAAACAATTGCAGCTAAACTTCATATTCAATTAAAATTTAGTCGGTAGCATACAATATTGCCTATTATACGGGGAAGTCTATCCAAAACATTTCATATATAACAACGGATGGGATATAAGAAATGATTAAAACTTTACATATTTTTTTAATATTTGTTGTATTTTAAAATAAAAATTAGTTTCATCTGTAATTTTCGCAGTTTCTAACCGAACACAAGAAGAAATAAAAAGTTCCGTTGTGCAGTTAAGTAATAGAATAGAATTGCTGCTTATGTACTGTGTTTATGGTGGTAAGCTCTTAATCTGAAAAGATACGTATGAAACGTGTATAGGAAACACGGGGAAGTTTGATTTATCAAGACAAGATTCAAGCATTGTCTAACAACTAAATCGATGGGTTGGAGCCAAAGCCTGGAAAAGAGCAGTATCTATTATAATGAAATTGTTGTGTAATAACACTTTTCAAAAGATAAATTATCACATATTTTTAGTAGCATTGTGTGGACTGTCTTAACACACTCGTAGGTTATTCCAAGTTGAAGGATGCTGTATTCTGAGCTAGTCAATATGCGGCAAGATTGTGTGCTCTGCTCTCAAACCACCCAAATTGTTATTGCAAAACTTTCTTGGAATGTCAGGAAGGCTTTCATCTTTTGTCTATTTTATGCTTTATGCTGTATATTCCTCTTGTGATCAAATAAGAAGGCGTTATTGATTATCTCAACATCCATGCTCTCCTCAATATATTGAAACTTATAATGGTAAAAGTTCATATTTGTTAACTATGGCATCATCCATATTTCCTTGTTGTATTTTTAACAGCTTCAACGAATATTTAAGCCTCACACGATAAGGTCTCTCGTTGATTTATTGTGAGAAATCCTCCAATGGCAATGACAAAATTGCAGGTTGAAGTGTCGGAAATATCGTAAACACAGTCCTGTGTCCAGACACATGCTTGTCTGCACGTGGCCGGTGAGTGAAGGGATACCCATCACCGCACTCCAAATTGTTTCGATGCCACTTTATTAACGTTACCAGGAATAAGCGTGTTATCATAAACACTTAATCATTTGAAGAAATAGTATAATCATTGAGGTATCTTGATCACTTTCCCTCTCTCTCTTTACAGCAAGCTCCTCCAGCTTCAGTGCAGACAGCTAGAAGGCAGCTTTTCAGCTCACGGACATAGAGAGAATATCCCACCTTCACATTTCACAATATCTTAGTAACTATTACAATCAATAAATTAATATTTCCATGTTTTCATTATGTTCGTATTAACTTTACAAATCTAACTATACATAAGTTCTTTAACCAAACCGTACAAAAACTGCTGGGACAACAACCTCCTCTGTATTTGGGTTTAAAATGACCAAATCATTTGCTATTAATACCGTCTAAGTACTTTATCTTCTAAAAGTTCGATTGATACTCTCTATATACACAGTTTACAAAAGAAACTTATTAAAATTCCAAATATTTGTGAGGCAACAAATTCAGGCTATAGGGTAAAATATTAAAACAGCTACAATGTTATTAGTTCAATTTGAAGAAGAATATTTTTTCAACCATTCGGCAGCATAAAAGATTGTAAGCACAGGGAACAATCATTGAAGTTTGGATTGAAGTATCCACTGTTGCCTTTGAACTCTTTATGAGTATGTGTTTCGACCTCGAAACTATTTTATTGCTACTAACATAATTAACGAAGTTAGTAAATTAATTAATTACAAATACCTTAATCAAGACTGCTCAAGAGTGTATTCATTCCATTAATAAACTTTTTTTCGTAATACGAGATAAATATAACATAATCTATCTCGTATTATAGCATCGTAAGTGGCATCGAAACAATTTGGTGTGCGGTGATGGGTCTCCCTTCACTCACCGGCCACGTGCAGACAAGCATGTGTCTGGACACAGGACTGTGTTTACGATATTTCCGACACTTCAACCTGCAATTTGGAGTGCGGTGATGGGTAAGTAAAAATGAAAAGGAATGTCCAATAAATAAGTATGTATTTACGAATTTCATCGTTTAAGACTAAATTTATAAAAATCTTAATATTACAAGACGGAATTCGTAAAAAGTAAAAAGAATAAAATATTGCAATACTACTGCTAAAACCATGTCAGAGCTCCAAAGCCTTTGTAACGAGATGGAAGTCAGTGTGTGACTGGCAGTTTTCGTCCAGCGTACAAGGACACTCTCGTCGCCTTACTTCATGAGGATACCACAGGCAGGCCCCTCGCGCGTAAAGAGTAAAGTAAAGTAGTCTTATTTTACCAGGCGATTTTAGGGCTAAGAAGCCCTCTCTAACGAACCTGGGGATCAATGGCTTAAAGGTGACTTCCGAACCACCACCAATGGCCGGGTAGCCGGGCTGCTTGCAAGGACAGGATCGCTCAGCGGTCATCCATCCAAGCAGCAGCCACGCTCGACGTTGCTTGATCCGGTTATCTTGCGATAACCGTACCTTATCGAAAAATAAATAATGACTACACCTTCGATATCAGCATATTAATGCATATTAATTTGGCAGTATAGTATTTTGGCTTATGTTTTTAAATTGCTTATCATTACCAAAATTTAAAGTGATGTAGAATAAAAGTGCAGTATTAAAATACGGCGAAGAGGCCTATAAGGTGTTGGCCTATTTTACAAATATACAGGGTGTCCAAAAATTCCCGGGTCGGTTGAATATTTTTCAAAATATTTTAAATAGAGCTACAAAACCTTACACAAAGTTACTGGACATAAAAAATTATTTTATCACATATTCAGTGATCCGCTACTTCCTCAGGGGAGCGGCCCGCTAGGAGTCAGAAGAAAATCTTAAATGTAAGCATAGGCTGATATGCATATCAAATTAAAGGTCTATATTAGTAGAGTACAGAGCCGCAAACCCGACCTCAAACGGACAACCGAGTCAAAAATGACAGCTGTTCAAAGATGGCTAGAGTTTGCAACTTAGGTTAATGTAACAAAGTACACTGATGAGATTTTTGACTTTAACTTTCCTAACATTAAAAAATGGACATGAGGTGTTTCTTGAGGTGTTTGAGGGTCATTTGAATAACTCATTAAATTGTAAACAGTTTTGGGTTAGTAAAGTTAAAATCAAAAAGCTCATCAGTGTATTTTGTTACATTAACCTAAGTTGCAAACTCTTAGCCATCTTTGAACAGCTGTCATTTTTGACTCGGTTGTCCGTTTGAGGTCGGGTTTGCGGCTCTGTACTCTACTAATATAGACGTTTAATTTGATATGCATATCAACCTATGCTTACATTTAAGATTTTCTTCTGACTCCTAGCGGGCCGCCCCCCTGAGGAAGTAGCGGATCACTGAATATGTGATAAAATAGATTTTGATGTCCAGTAACTTTGTGTAAGGTTTTGTAGCTCTATTTAAAATATTTTGAAAAATATTTAACCGACCCGGGACTTTTTGGACACTCTGTATATATATATATATATATATATATATATATATATATGATTTTTTAGGTTATATTCGTTTACTTGAAGTGATCAAACCCCTTTCTTGATCAGTAAAAGGGTTTTTTATTATTTCAAGAAGGATTTTAAAATTTAAGTAGAGAACTACGCCATCTTGAGATTATGCCCATGAAGTGTTTTTAATTTTTCTTTACTAACTAAAAAATCTGTTAAAAATATTTTAATAACAACGAGTAACCTCATGCGTGGAAGGGTGACCGCTGCGCTCCTATCCTTGCAAGCAGCCCGTCTGGCCGGTATTGATGGCGGCTGAGTGTTAAAGAGGGTTTCTTAGCCCTAACTTTGCCTGGTAAAACAATATATCCACAATTTCTTAAATGTCAATCGCTTACATATAAGCAAATAAAAGACATATGACACTGGAATTGCTTATGCAAAACTATGTTGCGAAGTTCCCCAATTGATTAATTTAATCATTAAAACACATCCTGGCGGTAATAGTATTTTGTCCTAAACTTATTTTACATTAAATGATTGAGTTTTGATGTTTGTAAGTGTTGGCTTTGATGTTAACCGTTCGACAATAGTAACTTAATAACCAGGATGTTAAACGTGTATCCGACTAAAATATACAGTACACATATAAGATAGGCTACACTTCCCTACTGACGTACTTGACAGTGTTCTCACGTTACAAGGGAAAATTACTTCCCGCGTTCCACATCTTTCTTGACACGCTTCCAGAGAACGATCTAAATTTCTCACTGTCATTTTGTTTTCCTTTACGGGGGCTTAATGCTTGAAACGCTATTGAAGTTTTTAATATAATCTTTAACATGGTAAAATATGATTTTAAACCCAAAATATTCATCCTATATAATACTGTTATTATTTATATAATTTATGAATGATATTTATAAGCCTGTTTTAATTCAAAATAAATTTAAATTTTTGTAAAGTTCTCTTCCCCCTTTATAAGATTTTTAACTATTCCAATTTGTTACACAAAACTTTAAACCGAGTAAAACTATGATTTTAAATAGTACAAAAATATTCTTAGTTACTGAACAACAGTAAAACATTGTTGTTCAGTAAATATATATATATATATACTATATATACATACATACATACATATATATATATATATATATATATATATATACAATTTATATATAAACACACACAATTTGTAATTACGCTTTTTGTCGGGTGACTTAAATTTTTGTGTAAATTATTTTCCTAAATAGCAATTGTGTGAGCTCGATTTTACATTGTATCCTTAATATCTCTCATACAGGGCCGTAGATACTATTGGCGGGCCCCGGCAAAAACAATCGATTACGCTCCCATTATTGTACATCCACAGGATGCTCCATGGCCAAACTGCGTCAAATGTGTTTTTTAATTGTATAGTCATTAGATTTAAAAAAAAAAAAAAAAAAAAAAAAAAAAAAAAAAAAACTTTCTTCAACTTGTGGTCACAACTCATTTATTTTCCATATAGTTGCCCATTTTTTTAAATTTTATACAATAAAGTATTAATATTCCTAAACTGATAGAGGCCTTGAATACGTATTCTGTTAGTTACTAATATTACATTAATGTCGGAATTACTGTAGTTGTTAGGACAATAGTGTGTAAGTGTAAGTGTTTAGTAGTTTCCACTCGTTTCTTTAAATCATTGAGGATTTATTGTATTGGCCTAATACATTTACTTTTTAAATTATCTAAAGAAGTTTGTGTTGTTCGTTCATGTGTAACACGAATGTTATATATATATAATCTGAAGCTTAAACTCATTGAGGGTAAAATAAAAGAAAACTAACTTTATTGCAGACTTATGAAATAGCATATACCAAATACTTAAAACAAAGTTTTTAACTTAAAAGGTGAAAATAAAAATAAGGTAATTTAACCTACCCCAAGGATATTGTCAGCAAACTGAAGGTAAACACTTTGAACATTTGTTATAACTGTTTTGGTAAGTGATTTGAAGTAAAAGAAGTAAAATAAAAGATTAAGTGTCTAACAGTTTTCTCTAACAACCAGAATGTTTGCATTTGAAAAATTCTGTATTTTATAATCTTTGAGTATCCGCCATTGTGTAATGCGTCAACTGTTTTACGTCAGATTTTCGCCAAAATGTTTCTAATTAAAAAGAGCTTTAATTTGATGAACGACTCGACCTATGCTTCTATTTAAGAATTTTCACCAACCCCTAGCGGGACGTCCCCCATAAGCAGGATATCATGGTGAAATACTTAAAATAATAGTTTTATATGAGCAAAAGCTTGATGTAAATTTTGGTTCTTATATTGTAATTAGTTCAAAAGGTATTAGACCGTCCCGGGACTTTTCAGCACCCCTGTATATATATATATATTTACGTTAAATTGTATAAATGGCAATAGCCTTATTGTTTTTTTGCGATTCAATGTTTATTGAAATTATATATATATATATATATATATATATATATATATATATATATATATATACAGGGAAGACATAATAGACACCCTGTATATATATATACACGTACATATACAAAATTCTTTATTTTTCAGCTTTATAGTTTATAGACATTAGGTTTAAATGAGACATAATTGTACCTTATTATGTATACAAGGTGTTTGAAAAGTATGGGTACGGCTTAATATTTTAAAAACCATAGGAGATAACATCTATAAACTTTGCACAGTGTCATATGGCTATGTAAACTATTTTTCCTTGCTATTACTATGACATGCCAACCATGGGAGGACGGCCCACAGAGGAAAACATGGAAATCTTAAATGAAAGCATGGGTCATTATGCGCTTCCATTTCTGACTGGATCGTCATATTCTGATGCGGTACGCGGCGTTTCACTCTACTAACCGATTTGTTTTCACTGACTTTTTTTTTAATTAGCAAGTTATGTCATAAATTTATAGCACAATAAATAAAACTAAAATGAATTCGTCGTCTTTATGTTTATGAATGAATTAAGTTCTACCATTGTTCTTTGTTGGGAAATACTTAACTTACCACTTAATTTTTGAATTAAATTTTTTTGTTTTTTTTTTTATAAATACTAATCAGTGAAACCATTAGTTAGTAGAGTGAAACGCCGCGTACCGCATCAGAATGCGACGATCCAGTCAGAAATGGCAGCGCATAATGTACTTCACAATGTGTACCTAAAACAACCCGCCATTTCTGATTGGATAAACCTTTTGAGATGCGGTTTGCGGCATTCAACTCTACTAAGTGAGGTTTTTCAAAAGCGGCGTTTCATGTATGAATGTATGTATGAAAATACTGATAAAAACTGTCACAGAACCTGCAAAACAGTGCAGAATTTTAACTCCTATGGTTTTTTTCTAAGTTGCATGTTTTTATACATTTTATAAAGACGCAAAAATGTTATTTTAAATGTACTGTGTAATGTAACCCTAGTTATAAATGGTTACTGAGAGATAGGTTGACCTTGTAAAATGTAGGTATAGCTACACTGGGTTACCTCTAAAAAAAGGCATCACATTCGAAAATTTATACTTAAATTTATTCGATTCCGTCTTTCTCTTAGTGAAGTCAAAGATGGCATCCCTCATATTGATAGTCCCTTAACCAGATAGCTTAAGGCTCGACTAACTCTCTCGTGACTGACTTTTTCAGAAAAGTAACTTATAATATATACTACTACTTATATAATACATATTATTACTTACATAATATATACTAGCCTAATATTTTGAATGAAATACTGTAATTCGTGCAAGTTATGAAAGAATTACAGTATAAAATGGACCCTAAGGAGTTTAAAATTTAGTAAAAATTCACTAAAAAATTAACGGAAGGATTGTTTACATCTAGGAGTTCGGATAATTTTTTTTCTGGCATTGAACGTGATCAGACTATTGAGGAAACCTTGATGAAAGGAATGGGTTTCGAAAGAGGTCCTTTTACACGTGGTATCACTGAAAGTGTAGTATATAAATATATAGGGAGTCTTATTTATAGCCAGATATTATTTAATTTATAGAAAATAATGTTATATATCTTGCAATAAAAGTCATCAATACACCGATTCGACAGATGCCAGAATAGAAAGGGATAATACTCGTACTGATGTAAAATTATTGGTGGTCTTCTTCAAACAAAACAATTTCCTAATACAGATACTATTATATCTGTTTCTACCGGAATTACAGATACATATATTTAGGTGCAATTCAACATATAACTAAAAAAATATATATTTGAAGCAAGACTATATTATATATGGTCAAATAATACATTTTTGTAAAAATTTGTTTAAACAATGAAAACATCGAATTTACATAGCCTAAACCTTTTTGTAAACATTGCAATTTATGGAGTAAAAAACAAAATCCCATGTCGACCATATAAATACATTCTAAATACATTCACTGTAACTGAAATATGAGGTTTTAACGTTTAAAACACTCCAAGCACTCCACTAAATGGTTCCACTAGATACCCCATGGCTTTCACCAATATAAACCAGATAACAACCAGCCAGGGATCTACTGATTGGTATTTATAGTTGAAACTATTAATTAGTATTTATAATTCATAAGAGTCCACTATTATTTTTAAATGGCACCATGCATCTAAACAACAGAAAACCAGATTGTGCGTTCAACTATTTACGAAGATTGAGTATTGAGTATATTGTTAGAAATGTAAGCTCTTGTTATTACATGGAGTAGAATAATACAAGTGCCAGTCATCTTTAAACTAAAAACTGTGGCAAGTACCGTCACGTGATTCTGATCTCTCCTTTCGCTTGTCAGGGCAACAAAGCAGCTTGTGCTGACATGTTCAGACATGTTCACATCACCACGTGACAACAATGGCGGCAAGTCAACTCTAAGTTTTGAATTATTCATTATCCTTCACTCCAAATATGATTCTTGGAGCGGAATTCCTTTCTGTCTCAGCTGCTAACTTTTATCCGCCAACTTTCTAATTGTTTGTTTTGCCGGTCTGTGAATCTCTGAATTATTTTGAGCGAGACTCTAAAGACTGTTAAGCCGACAATAGAGACAAAAGCGGAAATACAAGTACAATTATGAATTGTTTATTAAGTGAATAAACTATTGTATTTCAAAGTTAATGTATTACAAATAGATTTGTCCTTTATACTGTGAACGTTAACACATCTATAAATGCACAGTTTAGTTAATATACTGAGTGTTAGTGAAAATGCTTGTTAATGTCATTTTAATACAGTATAATATTTATATTTCACAAAATAAATGGATAAAGTTAGAGAGCACTGTAATGTATCTATGTCTTAAAGTAATACGTTTCTTTTTGTGACAAGTCTTTTAACTTGTATGTTAATTTAGTGATAAGAGTATTGTATTATATTTAGATCGATTACCTATTAAAAACATTTTCTCATAATCTTTGTTAGCTACTTATGTACTCTGCCGACGCTTACTCTTTGTATGTTTTCTGTTAAAAGTAACAAAAACTTACCTGATCATTTTCCTGCAAGTTATTCACCCGTCTCTAAAAACTGCCATAGTGTTTGACTAACCAGTGGGCAAATCACACCTAGATGTAGCATACCCAAAACGAGTAACCTAAAGTGGTAGGGTTTGGTTGGAGCAAGTATGTACAGTTAGGTAGACAGGTTAGGTCAGTTTTGTTCTTATTTTCAAGACCAATATGTTTGCCCTGAGTAGGGTAGATTTAAGACACGGGTTACGTTGGGTGAAATACGGACTGTGTAAGTTGTATTTATGTGTATATTTGTTGAAAGTAAGTTGTCTCAGGTAACGCGTTTCACTCTATCAAAACAATCAGAGGTTTTTTAAGGTGGTGCAATAAATTTTGGGCTGAGTAAAATGTTTAAAATACAATAGTCATAATTCTTCAAGATACCCTTCCTGAATATATAAAAACCAAAAACATTAGTGTCATTTTATAACCAGGCCCAATGGAAAACCTCTGGTGATAAGGATTTCAAATTTTTACAGTAAGTATGTGAAATGTGATCGGAGGGCATGAGATATTTTTATTTCGAAAAAAATGAGTTACTTTTTTAGTATGTTTAAAATGTTACGGGCAAAATATTAATTTTATATGTTTCGGAATAAAAATATGTTACTTCCTCTAGAAGAATCCTTCTTTAAATTATGTGCAAGTGTTACAAACCCACATATAGTTATTAACGAAATCGGACAATTATAACGTATTTAACCTCTTGGCCCCCGATAAAAATTTGTATAATGACGCATAATAGCTATGTCTGTTAAATTCCGTATATACTGCGATTTCAGATTTGTATAACAGTTTGTTCAGTGAAGACAAAAATAAATCTGACAACTGAAATGTGATGGTATTTTGTGATTACCATTTGCACAAGTATCCACGAGGGAGTAAGAAAGAGAGAGAGAGAGAGATGAGCAGGTGGGGCAATGGACCAGCGGGCCATCACAAGGATGGTATAATGACGGAACGATGTTGCTCATGCGATCTAGTGGTTCGAGTTTGCGGTACTGATGCAAGCACAACCTTAATCAGTGAGCTTCATCTTGATACACGTACGAATGCGTAGAATAGGTTAATACACTTGCAGGGCACTTTTCAGGTAAGATTTCTTTATTTCTTAACAGAAAACGAAACGCAGAATAAGGGTGGTAGGTATAATGCATAAAGTACTATCTAGTTATTGTTAAAACTTTTAACTTAGTATTTTTCCAATACTTTTTGTTAAAATGTTCGTTTTAATGCAGTCCCAGATTGTAATTTGGTTGCTGAAGTTAGTTAATAACGGTGCAATGTATGTCATTTCAAGTTTCAATCAAAAGCATTTAAATTTTAACTATAAAATGCATTATCTAATTAAACGTGTAATAATGAATAAATATAGAATATGTTATAAGGAAAATTTGACGTGTAATATTTTGTTGTAGTTTCAGTATTTGCGTTCATTAGAATTCCTGTTTTAAGTCTTACAGAGTTTCAAAGGAATGGATAATGCGTTTATAGCAAGTGAAACGCTATCATATTCTGATAACATTGTTTCATTAGTAATACGAAACCGTGTATAATGAACTAAACGCGAGTAAAGAATACTGAATATTACATAGCGAATTTCACATTATAGGCAATACAAGTTGGCTAAACGGAGTTGAGATTACATGAGATATACAATACTGTTCAGTAAGATATTTAATTATTTAGTTAATCCTACTTGGCAATTTTATGATTGAAATACTGTATATATTTCCTGACTTGGCAGACACCTAATAATTGAGTCAACGAAATCTTTCTCGGAGTAACCAATATGTCATTAACCTTTCCGCCAATATAACCTTTGAAAATAACAAGAATGCAAAGTTATACTTCTAACTTAGTCACAATTTAATTTCAATTTACTGTCTTAAAATCTTTGAAACTGAAGACATTAGAGATTTGTGTAATCAAAGTTCGGTCAAAATCATCAAAGATTTTTACAAAAGGCCTTACATTTGCGACTGGAAGGGAAGTATAAGAAAAGACTATAGAGAGATATGTTCCTGGAGTTACTGCAAGTGTAATTAACACTACACGGAAATCTCCAGTTCAAACCAAACCGAACACACCGACAGTGCCGGTTTTAGCACTACTAGCGCCCTGGGCGAGATTTCTTCGGCGCCCCCTAACTGCAATTCAATTACATAGGAAAAAGGCTACCGGCGCCCCTTTTCGTCCGGCGCCTCTGGGCGGTCGCCCAACCGCGCCCTACACTAACGCCGCTCCTGTACACCGATTACATATAATAACTTATTACCTAGCTACATTCCAGATTTATTAATGTTTTATTCCTAATATATGGTATTCTTGTTATTGCTATATTACATATTTTTTAGTTGTTAATATGCATTGTCGTTGCTTTCATACATTGTTTTATATCTTATTTATTCCTGTTATTGCACTTTTATATAGTTTATTATTGCTGGTATTTATATACATTATGTTGCTATGAGTATCTAGTTTTTATTAATTCATAGCTCGCTGCTAATTGCTGTATTTCGCAGAATACATCTTGCAGATTCATTGTTTATTTTTCAATAGTTTATATATTTTTTACATTTTGTTGTTTGTAAGCTTCATATTGCTATTGTATCATATCTCTTGATTTATACATCTTTTTACTTTCTACTTTGTATTCATATAATCTTATCGCTTGTATCAACTATTGCATAATTTATTGTTAAATGGTCTGTCCGTTAATAAATAAATAAACAAGGCACTGAGTTTTACGTTGAACTAACGTAGGCCAAATACCATTGATGAGTAAAATTACTCTCATTATGTTTTAATTCTTAGGCCTAAGCGACCGGTACCATGACCGGTATCAAAATCTTCTGGTTTGAACCGCTTCAAAATATGTTACACGATTGAAATCTTGAAATATTTCGCTGTGGAAAACCATCGTCAGTTAACAAAACTGTCAAGATTAGTACGAGTATTACATTTCCACAAGTCAATGACGAGAGCGGAGCTTTATTACGGTTGGCTGAAGCTTAACCAATCACAGATAGGCAGATATGTCCGACCAATCGCTGATCAAATATTGCTTCCTCGATAACCTAATGCTACCCTCACACGGTCGCAAATTTTGGACGTAATTGATTTTCATAATGCTAATAAATGAGAGAGAAATTCCAAAATTGGGCGGTACAGAAGGTTTTTTTAGTATTCTGGAGTTGCAATCGTTTTTAAAATGGATAGGACCTAATTATTACTATTTATTAATGTAACCTAATTACTAAGTAATTAGGTAATTACTAAGTATTTAAGTAATTATTAATTTAAGTAATTATTTAAGTAATTATTTAATTAAGTAATTACTAAGTAACCTAATTACTACTATTAATACCTATAACGGTGGCTATGGTAAACTTAAAATTTTCCGTCTTGAAGAAAACAAAAGCAAAGTTTAGAACGGTGTAATGGAGGCAATGACGCAAACCTCTCACAACTTACTGACAGAAAACCTTTAAAAGCTTTAACATTGAGGAAAGTAGAGAACAGTGTCGTCGCAGGTAATGTGTTTCGCTCTGTCAAAACAATCAGAGATTTTGTAATCAGTAAGCAACATATTCATGTATGAATGTGAATGTCAAGGAATGTTTGGATCGTTAGTAAAAGGCTAGTCGATTTGTAAAATACCATAAAACTGTAAACTATTTGGGTTTAAGTAGTTTTTAATTCCCAATCATTTTTCAAAGCCTCGCAAGCTCATACGTATTTATTAAAACTTACTTAAGATAACCTTTCCTTACTTACGATCCATCATGATTATATTTTCTTTTTTGAACGAAATCGGAACTGTATGGTTTTTTTTGAATGAGATACGTATCCCACATCCAAGCATATCAAGTTGTACAGTATATCAGAACGTACTAGTAACGGCTTTTACTTAATTGCAACATTAGTTCGTATTATTGGAAAAATATTATGTCATACTTACTCTCATTACAAGTTAAGTGGTAGAGAGGACTTTATAGTCCTAACTTCGCCTCTAATAAAGACATTTTTCATTTCATTGTAGAAATGTTTAAACATGTTTTGACAATTCTAGTTGATTTGAACCCAGTCATGATTAGTTATAAAAATTGAGAGGTTCGAGCATGTCATTCCATTTAGTAAAAAACCTGTGCTTTATTAAAGAAAAAGGATTTTAATTCTAATACTGAATCTACAATTTGTCTGCAATATCTACTCACACATATACAAAAGGTATCTTCAAGGTATCAAAGTGGGTTATATTACTTTAATTATTGTAGATAAAACAATAAACTAGTTATATCTAGCCTTTAACTAAAATTTGCCTTTTGATGCAACTAGCAAATTATGTATGAATTAATAAACAAATGTCTTTTATAATAAATAAATTTTTAAGCATTTCTCAGCTCGTATAACTCAAATCTATCTGCCCAATCATAGTTCGTATAATAAAAACCGTATAAAATCATTTAAACTGACAACTTACCATGTTCGTAGTCAACAATTAAAAATTCCTTAAGGTTTTGTTAAATGAGCTACAGTTATATTCTTCAAAGCTATCAGGGAGGTTTCAAACTTAGGGTACTTCGGGGTCCTCATCTCGACTTCAAGTCTGACATCTACTTGAAGAAATTCTAAATGTATTCTTCATAGAACTTGTGTAAAATATCAATTTAATTTTATACTAGGATCTACCTGCGGCTTTTCACGTGATTTCCTATTGAATAATAAGTACCTCATAGGCTTTTTCTTTTTAAATCGCATCACAAATACTCCTGAAAATGAGAAATAATAAATGTTTTGGAGCCTTGAAGTTGGAAAATGAAACGGTTTTTGTGAGTTACACAAATTTCTATGCAATATTAAATATTAGGGTGAAAAGTATAACAAATTTAAAAATCACTAGAACTATATAAAGCCAGAGTGGAGAAATACTAACACCGTAGTAGTAGTAATCTTAGTGAGCGCACATATGATGTAATATGATATAATTCTATGATGCTTTTCAATCGGAGGTACACATGTATAAGGTTTTGTAGCAGAAGTGCATGAAATGTACATCTAAAGTAGCTGTTTTGGTGGTTTCCAAAAAAGTGTCATATCTGGAAAACTAAGCGGTTAGGGTCATGTTTTGTTATTTGGGTTTCTCATTGGCTGGCTTATCGCTCCTGTTAATATTATCGTTGACTTTTGGGACACCCTGCATATATATATATATATATATATATATATATATATATATATATATATATATATATATATATATATATATCCTGGATGTACCTGACTTTGATATATTAATGCAATCTTTTCATTTTATATGATACGGTACATACTTTGTATACAAAACAGCTTGAAAATTAAAAAAAGACAATAATAATGTCATGATTATAAAATCCATTAACATAGGAAGTAGTTATTTTTAGATAAATGGATTGGCTTCATCTTTATTTTGTTGCAACATAATTAAAATTAAATTTTCGAACTGATTCGAACAGCTGATCAGCTTGGTAATTCTCAAAAATCCTTTCCTATTCCGTTACAATTACAATGCTTAAAAATGGATTAAACATTTTTTCTTTCTGTTTTAAACATATTTGTTTCTAATCACCAATACAGTTAATGAACATTTTATCTATCTGATGAAATGAAAGAGTGATTTAAAATATAACTTAGTTAGGTACTGTTATAATTTTTTTATGTTCGATGTTCACTACAGGAACACAAGAGTAGCGGACAGTGGGCTGTAATGTGCTAGCCCTGGTACTGACATCTTATCTCCTTCTTGCCAGCTGATCAGTTTGTAACAAAGATGACGTCATAGACACATAATTATACGCTACTTGTGCCTAAAGTCCACATCGCCTCTCTTGTAAACCACTGTCGTCTGTGAAGCTCTCTGTGATGTTCATTGAATTACACCAACCAAATAATTTTTTTTTGTAATATTGTAAAATACTTCAAAATAAAACGTTGGGGTAACAATTGACTTTGTAATGCACATTCTATGATTCATTAAAAACGTAAATTGTTACCAGTGAAAAGAGCTTGTATTTAATATAAAAATGTAAGTTAGAATTTATACTTTTATATTTAAGGCATCCTAAGCTCAAAATTATTTTAATTTTAATCTTCTATAATGCTTTGTTGTTGAAGTTCCTTAACTGAGGGAAGAACACAATTGGGAGGAAAAAGTAGGAAACGGAAGTAGCTCAATTAAAGTTTTCCAGAAGTGGATAAAGCAGGAGGGTGAAATGGAAATTGAGGCGCGCAATGATTTCAGACAGAGGCACTAGAATTACTGAGTTGTTTATTGTTACAATTTTGAAAATACATAGCTTTGAATGTGAACATATATTTTCAGGCATTTTTTAATTTGATGTAAGTTTAATTTAATTTGTGGAGACTTAGGGAATCAACTGTTACACTGACCTAAACTATTTATGACCGCTAAATTACTAATTAGTAAAGTATTATTTTCCTCCCAATAGTAAGTTATTATTTCTTACGATTTATTATTTTCATGTATTTATATTTCCTTAAAAACATATTATTTTAATATCTGAAAATCTTATACCAGTAAGCTTTAACTGAAACGTCAGTTAAGCAGTTATTAGAAGTTAACTTTGGTCAACTGTCGAATTTTAAATTTAATTTATTGCTAAGACATCCTTGCATAAGCTGAGAGGTTTAAGTTTGGTTAGTAATAAGAGATGTATTTATTTACTAAACAATTATCCTGTAAATTATGAATACTTTGGATTTCCTATATATGAAAGGGCTTTTCATTGATTCACTATACGCAAATCATCATTAATCGCTAATTCATGTACTATGTAATCACTCATTAACTGGTGTTGTGATAGTAATAATATATTCAGTTCCTTTAAAAATTGTTTTTCCAACTGAAATATGAGTTAAGTTAAAATCAAAATCATATCAAATAGACATGAAATTTAAAAGTGGTTTGAATACAAAATAAGATTATAGGGAATTTAAACAGTTCATAAAACCCAGTTGGTTGTGGTTGCATCAAAAACAAAACAAAATATTACAAATTCAGTCTATTTAGAATTAACGTTTTCAGTTTTTCGGTAAGAAAAAACTTTCTTGTAGCAATATCCGTTATTTTTTCTAGAATAAATTAATTTAATTACTTTGCTCTTCGGAGATAAACACTGGCAAACAAACTGGGAAGCTCGTATAAACGCGAAGTACGAAAGCTCTTGAATGAACGAGAGTTGTTCATTGTTATTACACTGGCCACCCGAGCATATTCGCCCTTTTGTCCGATTCCCCTCTTTAGCCTCTTAAAAAATTAATTAAGCTACTTCCGCTTCGTCTGTTTGTACACTTCCCTCTCCAAAAAGTGTATTACAGACGAATGAAAACATTCTGAAACAGTTGGAGAGTGACTTTTCCTCCCGCACTTTTGCCCATTGAGAAGACAAAATTAAATTGGAGTTAAGAATTCTGATCCCCTTCCCGTCAAGTTTGCTCAACAAGGAAAATTTTGAATTTCAAACGACTCAGTAGTTATCGAGTAGAATATCGACTGGCGGCTTCTTTGTCCTGGAGTTGTCGTATAGCAATATTGTTTACAAAGCGAATCGTTTTGAATATAAATTTTACTGACAGCAAAAACTGATTAGAAAAACTTGACACTTGCAATCAGCCTGTTCCTTTGTGTAACAGTTTCCTAACTCTGTAAACTATGCTGCATACCCAAAGGTTCTTTACTAGGTTGTAAGATGAGAAAACTGAACCAAGTTGCTACTCATCCAACTATTTTCAAATGTGTTGAAACGAAAATTATAATACAATTTTCTTTTCACTCAGCGGTAAACTTCAGTTCTGATTCTTAAGGTTGAAGAGAGTGGGAAATCTCAGTCGTCAGCAGAATGGAGAGACTAAGCAAGAATATGAGAGGAGCACGCGACATAAAACTTTACTTTTCACCGAACCGTTCTTCAAATATTAGCCAGAGTATTCCATAATGATAGTGAACGTCTGACGGGTTTTTTTTTTCAATCGAGAAATTGAATTGTTCAGTTTTTAAAAGGTATAAAAATATTTTTTTTTTCTTGCATCCTTCTATTGTATCATATACGATTATTGAACATATGTATATGTTTTTAGGGAGTATATTCTTTATTAGGGTAAAAATAGAACATGCTGAGGGTGGAAACATAGTGAAACGCCGAGAGAATCAATCTGACCTACACTAAAGCTGCCATATATGAGCTAACAGGTTCCAGTAAGTATGTAACGTATGAATCACACTGTTAAAATTGGTGTAATTAGTTATGTTTCTATACTTCATTATATTTTTAAATCATGTATATATGAGCTAACAGGTTCCAGTAAGTATGTAACGTATGAATCACACTGTTAAAATTGGTGTAATTAGTCATGTTTCTATACTTCATTATATTTTGAAATCATGTAAACTAAATTCTTACATCATTAAAAAGATGCTGTTTAAGATGAAAACATACAAATAAGGCTAAATCGTCAACTATTGAATCCTGCTAGTTAGAGGGTTTTAGAGTAAATTTTGGGATTAGAATGTGTTGGGATGTGTTTCGGTCTTCTGTGCCACGTGACGTTTATACAGACCCCTTGGGGATGACAATGATCATTATGAAGTTGTACAGAACACGTTTAGTGGTGACAGTGATGAATATATTTTATCTCCTCGATGGTGTATTTTATGCTAGTCGTCTATTACCAGGAACATAGAGCGAAACACTAAGTGTAAAGTCTAAGACTGAACCGTGTAAATCAATAGCGTATTTCCTTCTATTCAAATTCTAGATGGAATTCATAATTTCCACGTGAGATAAAGGCTAACGTACTTACTCACGGTGTCAAATTAATATTGCATAGGCCACGCAATATTAGAGTGCATAATAATTTTACTTACAAGCTCTCTAATATGCTTGGTAAATAACTAAGTTTGTTATCCTTCACCAATAATTATCAAAACTGCCATAATACGACTGAGATATGAACATGAATTATATTCATCAAAAAATGTTTGAAACTTCAAATATAATTATATTCATGGTACAATGTGGTTTTCTCGATGATATATTTAATTCTAATTGTGTTCCACACGGGATTACTCTTGTAATTTCAGTTTTGTATAAATATTGTTATTGCAGTTTATATCCAGTTAACATCTTATATGAGGCAAACTAGAGAATATACGGCTCTAATATTTAATCAAACCCTTCAAATTTCTTCTTCAGAATCCTCATAAAGAGCGATAACTTAGTCGTAGTAGCAATAACTGTAATTCTTTTTTATTTAAAATAATCAAGAATTTACGCCAAAGACTTTATTTTAAACTATTTCAAAGGAAATTATTAAAGTATAGTTTGATTTGATTTGCATTCACTGATAAAAGTATATGACAAGTTACATCGGGACAAACTTGTATTATAAAAGTAGAGTACTGACGGTCGGTACAACTGGAGTATTAGCCCACTCTAACCGCCTGTGTGCAGGCAACACTTGCAGGAGAACGAGGGAGTAAATGAGTGCAAAGAAGAAACTCATTCAGGATCGTCCCCTTCTGTATTGTGTTTACTTACAGTGCGCCAGGACTTATTGCTTCCTGGAGGCTGTCGGAGAGGCTGAACCGATGGAAAATACCTCCGCTGTTCAACTTAGTTTGATATTAAAATAAAATTTGCTGGAACTCCAGGGAAAAATATCGAAGGTCCTGGAACTCTCATCAAGAAATTAATTTTGAGTAATTGTCAGCTTACTCTTATTTCCAGCATCAAATTTACACAAAAATGTGTGATTTCATTTACAATCACTTTTAAATGTAAGTATAAATGCACCAACTATATTAAGTTATGATGTTGCAAATAAGTATGATCTGTCATGTTATTATAAACGTTGGTGGCCCAGTTGAACCATTCCATTTACATAGTAAAAATATATAAAGATAGAAGAGCACCAATATAATAACTGTTTTCTTTAGACCTTCTTTTTCCTTATTTTCATATGAGATAAAATGACGTATTTATATTAAGTCCTATATTTGTATTTGTAATTTACGTATGGCAAACTAAAACCAAACGATTCCCCTTATTTAAATTGGAAGAATGTGAATAAACAAGAGAAAGATGTCATCTGTGACATGTCTGAGGGAATCAGACGTAACCGAAGACGTATTGAAAGGGAACCTGTGTTCGGCTGTCTCGTTATTTGACAGTGAGAGACGTATTGTGAGAGTGAGCTGGGCCGCACCTGAGTTAATAACGCAGACGACCAACATTGTGGGACTTCCATAAGTGGTCTTGGCGCGTTTTGATACAGAATATACTAGTGTGATTTAATATTATGAGAATAGAAAGGCCAAATGTATTTAATTGTTTATGAGCTTAAATAATACCACTGCAACGTAATAAGGCCGACTAAAAGGAATAAAATAATTAACCTATTTAATTTAATCTAGGAATCCACAAAACACTACAAACGCTTATTTGTACAGTAAAACAGGTCAAAATTCTATAAAAGATTACAAGATAAAATAATTCGCGTTATAAAATTAAGCACAAGATATGAGTACGCTGTACCATGTATCATGTAATAGGCTTCGCTAACATTGCATATAAAATGTCAAGTATAGCCTACTACTCATATAATTCTTGAGATGCCCTACGGACAGCCACTATACAATCATACAGAAAAGAAATGTCTCCGTCTATTTTAATCAGAAAAAGAGAAACTGTGTCAGCCTACTGAGTGATATGTAACGCTCAGCCAAATTCCACAGTTGCGCTATCATGCTTGTCTATTAAAAATTAAGCTTCAAACAAAATTTCAAGGCCATAGGTTAGTTCGTTTTTCTAGATATCGTACCAACGGACAGACAGAAATGAATTTTTCCAGGCCCTCGGGGCTTTGCTAATGCTCTGCTAACTATACGGCAATTTATTTTAGTATTAGACTCACATGTAAGTTCATAATTCTGATATAAGTTACTGAGTTCTACCATTAAATTTATTAGTTACAAAATATACTTCGTCCAGTACTATAATTTGAGGCACGGAAAAAGTGAGCGAACTTCCCTCTTTAAAGTGAGAGGCTCAGGCAACTTCAGGCAGAGTCAAATTCAAGGAAAATTGAAACTATTGATACTATACCAAATTAATATGTTTAATATCTTCAAACTTAATTTAATAAAAAAATAAGTTGATAGTCATCTCAGTCAACAAATTAAAAAAAAAACAAAGAAAATAACATCAGAATATAAAAAACCTGGCTGCCTGCCAAAAAGAAGCCATGTTGATCTATGATTGGTCCGTTTTACTAAACTGAATGTGCATAATTAATCCTGCCAGTTTTGGTTTAAAATTTAACCAAAAAAAGACTGTCCACAATGACACCAAAATATTTATAAATTTTAACTATTAGCAATATGGACCGGTGCGAACCAGTTAACTTAGCTGGTAGACGTAGGAATCCAAGAATTAAGATAATTAATTAGAAACACACTATTTATGCAAAGGACATCATGAGACACGTTTAAAACCAACCACGTAGAAGCCCATTATTGAAATTATTTGTATGAGAAGCAGAACATTTTATATATAAGTAAGAAACAGAGTAACGTGCCGTACAGAGATCGCCGCCCGGCACGACACAATGTGCGAGTAGCCAATGTCTACGTCACTACGTCACTGGCAGGCAGGGGTTCAGATGCCGAGCTATTTGTCAATTATTGCCGCTCGCTGCGCCTTTTGATAAATGGTCTTTGCTTTCTTTTACCTGAAATACTTGTCTGAGATACTCCCCTTTGTGTTCGCTGTTTCAAACACGTAAATAATTGTTTACAGGTGTCTAACACACTGGACCTCTCTTAGCCTGACGATGATACATTTTATGAAAACTGCATTGTGTTTTCAATATAGATAACAAAATAATTGTTTACAGGTGTCTAACACACTGGACCACTCTTAGCCTGATGATGATACATTTTATGAAAACTGCATTGTGTTTACAATATAGATAACAAAATAATTGTTTACAGGTGTCTAACACACTGGACCTCTCTTAGCCTGACGATGATACATTTTATGAAAACTGCATTGTGTTTACAATATAGATAACAAAATAATTGTTTACAGGTGTCTAACACACTGGACCACTCTTAGCCTGATGATGATACATTTTATGAAAACTGCATTGTGTTTACAATATAGATAACAAAATAATTGTTTACAGGTGTCTAACACACTGGACCACTCTTAGCCTGATGATGATACATTTTATGAAAACTGCATTGTGTTTACAATATAGATAACAAAATAATTGTTTACAGGTGTCTAACACACTGGACCTCTCTTAGCCTGACGATGATACATTTTATGAAAACTGCATTGTGTTTACAATATAGATAACAAAATAATTGTTTACAGGTGTCTAACACACTGGACCTCTCTTAGCCTGATGATGATACATTTTATGAAAACTGCATTGTGTTTACAATATAGATAACAAAATAATTGTTTACAGGTGTCTAACACACTGGACCACTCTTAGCCTGATGATGATACATTTTATGAAAACTGCATTGTGTTTACAATATAGATAACAAAATAATTGTTTTACAGGTGTCTAACACACTGGACCACTCTTAGCCTGATGATGATACATTTTATGAAAACTGCATTGTGTTTACAATATAGATAACAAAATAATTGTTTACAGGTGTCTAACACACTGGACCACTCTTAGCCTGATGATGATACATTTTATGAAAACTGCATTGTGTTTTCAATATAGATAACAAAATAATTGTTTAGTATACTTTCTTCTAAAAAGAAACCGAGTAAGATTGGTTAATTAATTTTATCATAGGAATAATAGTGATAGGTTTTATATGACATAACATATGATATATACTCTTTTTAACTTTCACGCTACGTACACGGAAATACATACAGTTTTTATGCAATAGTGTAACTGAGTAGTGTGGATCGGCCAAAAATCTGTATGTGTAAAGATATTAGAAATACCTGTACTGTAAGTAGTGAGACATACCACTGAGATTTAATTTCAATTATTCAACAAACTTTAAAAATCGTACTCATACATACATTACATTTTTCATAATTCATAATAATGTAGTATTTATAATCGCGTATTAAACCCCAAAAAGATGTTGGTCATGATACTTTGACAATTATTTTTATTTGGAAGAGCCAAGTACTACAGCATAAGGTACTAAAAGACAGATAACAACACATTATTTAACCTAAATATTTTTTGTTGAAGCATCATAGATTCTTACGAAGAGCGTGGACGTCATTAAAAAATTAATATAATGAACTTAACATGTTTAATGTATTATAGTATAGTGTCTTGTACGTGTAGATGGATGACATTTCACTTTCATTCTAAATAATAAAAATTCATATCAAGTAAAACTTAAATACTGGCAACCATTTTGAATTTTAATTTTGTATTTTGAAAATGTAATAACAAAATTCGCCTCGCATTTAAAAAACATACAGATTTACAGAAGAATACCAGTTGTTACGTACATATTATGGATTAGGCTGGAGAATTATTACTTTAACTAATACGGCTCGCAGTGAAGGAAAAAGTAGTTAGAGGTATTACGGAATAAACTAGAGACTACAACCAGGCTGAGAGGACAAGAATAGGCCAAGACATTTGGTTTAACGAATGAATAAAAGTAAAAATGTCAGTCACTATGAGAGGAACGGAATGACTGGAACACACGTTAAAATACCCTTGACAAAGTAATATACCACATCTGTACAACAGGGAAGGTATACATATGGAAAGCGCGTAAATAATTATGCAGGAACGCAATAAAGGAATGTCAGACTAAACGACGTGCACACAGCACGTCACAAGGACAGAATCACCTCCCGAACGGTTTGTCACAGGGTCAGCACACTGTCTGGACACTGGATGGTTTTGAGTGTACAAGATGAAGTACAAAAACAGTTCACAAAACCTAGTCACTTAGAAAAATGGTGGTGGAGGGAGAACAAAACGAGTAATTCTCAAACTATACTTCAATGCTGTTCGAAGGGATACTAGACCCACTCCTGGCATACAAATTAACAAAAAACTAGTCATTTTCGAGAAAGGGCAAACAACTCAGCTCGGCCCAAAACGAGTCACACGTACAAGGTTACACTAGCGAGACTGTTATCTGTTTTAAGGAGTGTCCGAAGGTCCTTTATCTCTTTATCATGAGCGTTCATGACATTAAAGCATGAAAAATCAGTTCATATAAAAGCTCCGCGTATAAAATCATTGACTTTGATACATAAAATAGTCTGTTTTTTATTTATCCAAATTTATCAACGTACTCAATAAAACTCCGGTTAAGATTTGGCAATTTTACCTAAAATACTTTTTTATATATATGACATAAATGAAAAAATCAAAGTTTGTGAAAAATTTTATAAAATTAAAAACACTATAAATGGGTCATCCTAACTTTATTGTAAACCAGTACCATGAAATGGGTTGTCTTGGCTTTCTGACACCTGGTAAACATATTCTTTTAGCCAATTTCTTGCTTTGACAAATTTTCTTTCTAAATAACTCATCATTCCTGCTTTTTAATTTATTTATTTATTTATCAACGGTCAGTGCCATTTACACAAATGTACAAACAAGCAACTAGTACATACAAAAGTACAAATTACAACATAAGTTAACAACAATATTTACTAGATAGCTTCAAGATGTATATAAATAATTTCCAACAAATAATTATTTTAAATACACAAATAGTAACAACAAAGAGTATAAACTAAGCAACAATCAATAAATACTCTCTAACAACAATTGACTTCAACCAACCCAAGAACAATACTGATATGTAGGTATATAAATGCTATTAACTACAATGGGACCAACTAGCATTTGATCTAAATACATTTTAAATGCTATGCCTAAGAACAAAAAGAAGATAAGACTAGAAAAAGAATAAGTATAAAATTTCCTGAATAATCACGAGTGCAATATGTTTTCCCTGAAGGTAGTGGGTGAAGAGCCAAAGAAGTCGGCCCGTGCTGAAACAGAGTTCCCATGTCTCAGTAAACGAGGGATGATACTGTGGTAGCCGTAGCTGGTTAGCTGATGTGTCTTTCCAAAGAGGTCTCTCGACCTGGTGCCTCCGACTGGAACACGCAGATCTACCATGCCGAGGAGATCGGGGCAGTCGATACTACCATTTAGCAGTCTGTGCAGGAACATCAGGTCCAGATACCTTCTTCTTGACTCCAGCAGGGGCAGTCCAAGAGCATCCCTTAGCGTTGTCACCGGAACCTCCCTATAGTTAAATCCCAGCCGGACTCCAACTGTCTTCAAAAATCTTATCTGAATTCTTTCCAGTAGGTCACAATGGTTTTTCTGGAAAGGAGCCCACACCACGGACGCATACTCCAGATGTGGTCTGACCAGCGAGATGAAGAGATGTCTCAATGAGGGAACAGAAAGACCATCACGTGAGGCTCGTATGACAAATCCAAGGGAAGCGTTGGCTTTTTTAGAAATATGTTGCAAGTGCTCCCGAGGGTCAAGATTAGGTACCATTATTATTCCAAGGTCCTTTGCACTCTCCACTCGCTTCAGATGGGCACCTCCAATAGTATAACCATACTCAAGAGCTGACCGAGAACGTGCAAATGTCATCACAAAACATTTGTCCGGATTCAAGTCCATGTCATTCAACACACACCATTCTACAAGACCATCCAAGTTACTTTGCAATCTACGGCAATCATCAGGACCAGTTACCTCAACAAAGACCTTAGCATCATCTGCAAACAACAAGAAATTAGTTGAAAGCCTGTCGCCCACATCATTAATAAACAGGCTGAACAAAATGGGTCCCAGGAGTGAGCCCTGAGGTACGCCTGACAGAACGGGTATCGGTTCAGAAACTGCTCCCCCAAACCGCACTTGTAGATGTCTATTATTAAGGTAGGACTCAAACCAGTCAAGCAAAACACCATGGATCCCAAAGGCCTCAAGTTTTTTGATCAGGTGGACGTGGCTAATGCGATCAAAAGCCTTAGAGAAATCCAGGTAGACTGTGTCGATCTGAGTGTCCCTAGAGAAGGACCGGATTACAGTGTTATGAAAAACAGCCAAATTAGTTGACGTGGAGCGACCCGCAAAGAACCCATGCTGTTCGGGACAAATAAAGCTCCTCAAAGAAAAAGAAATGAAATCCAAAACGATGCTTTCAAATATCTTGGCCAGACACGACTGTATAACTACAGGTCTGTAGTTTTGAACATTCCCCAAGTCACCAGATTTGTGAATTGGAGTAACATAACCAGACTTAAGATTCTGGGGGAAAACTCCTTTACTCATCAAAAGATTGAAAAAAATAGTGAGGTGGGGGGCAATTGCACTAGAGCAATATTTTATGACTCTGGGTGGTCATAACTTTTTGAACTCGGTTCAAATTCATCTGCTTTATACCAGGTATGCTCCTACTTACAACCAAGCACTACACCTGCTGGAGTATCCATTATTGAATGATAATACCATCATACGTGCCCAATGTCAACGTTGGTAACCTTTAAAATGTCCTTTTGGGGATGCGAGGCATATTCATAGAAACTTTTGTTCATAAACAGTCATAAATAAGGGACAGCTAAACAGGTGCCCTTTGTTTGTCATGTATTCATTGAAAGTTAATACATGAAAACTGTATTAATTTTAATCAGCAGGTTAGCCAATATAGTAAATAAAAATTATATACATATACAGAATAATGATTACTATAAGAAGTGAACAAGATCAGTTATATGCACAAACAAGATATTCTCACAAAAATTTTCGTTGCAGGTCCTACTTTATTTATTTTTTCAGTCGTAATATTTTTTCACAACTTCTTATATGTCGTTAATAATCAACCACAGCCATTAATAGCAACAAAATATAAACGTTTTGCCATTTGGACTCACCATTGCGCCACCAATCAGGGACGAGCGATGACAGATTACACAACCATCATCTGTCTTTATGCAGCTAGTTTCAATGTATTTCATTGAGAATTATACGCAAAACTGAAAATGTTAAACAAAGTAAGTTTAAAGTAAAATTATACTTAGTTATATTATGATAAAACAAAGTTACAAAAATATAATACTTCCTATGCATAAATTAAATTTTTCAATAAACTCACATTATTACCTTAAATGATAATTAATTTAAAAGATATTTGTCCCAATTAAAAAAATCTAAAGAATATTTTTATGGTCTATAATTTCTAACGGAATGACATAAAAACCAAACATTCTCTTAAGCACTCAAGCGTTCGAAAAAAGTTCCAGAAATCTTTTAGTGACCACAACTTAACATAGTGCTTAGAGTGCTAGATGGTGATAAAATCGTGAATTGGATAACAAAAATTAAAATATTTTCTTGATCTTGTACCGTAAATTAGTTAATTAAATTTCATACAATGTAAATTTCGCAACCTAATCAGCCAGTATAATATAATATTATTTTACATCCAATGTTCCGGAACTAAATTATTGGGCGGAGTAACTACCTAATTGGCACGCGTATGAATTTTTTCTTCTAACCCTTTGTAGCAGCCCAACTACGTAACCGATCAGACCTCGCGCGCTTTGTCCGTAAGTAAAAATTTATCTTTTCGTATTATTAAATTAGCCCTTTGATGCCAAACGTATAAAATGAATGTAACGTAAAGTAAAGATGTGAATAGTAAAGTAACTTACCCTTGAAGATCTTTTATTTGCTTGATTGAGATAGATAAAGGTTGTGGCGTCGTCCTTATGGCGACGAGCACGTTGTTATAAATAGTAATTTGTATCATTAAATGGCTAATACCGTCGCGAATTTGTTTTAGGCGAGTTTTACGTAGCTGATGTATCTCACGTGTTGTTTGAATAGATGGCTACCAACTTCTACTCCTCTTCTAGAAATAACCGTTCTTAGACTACAGCTTCAATGTCTCGTGCCAAGACGCCGACACCCGGGTTGTGAGTCTACCTATTGCGAAGTGAAGTGAAATATTATTGTTTTGTAAAGTAAAACGTCGTACGCATAATTCAATAGAACATTGGATATTTTAGGCCCACCTAGAAGATATACTTTTTAGTTATTATATATTCTAATTGGCAGCAACGTGGCATTACATAACTTTTCCTTTACCATCTAAAAGTGGTGCTTTTAAGTTTTCGTAATTAAACTGAACTTATAAGTAAACTTTGTATTTCTAGTATTTATTACTACGACCTCAGAAGTCACCACCCCCCATGTGTTATCGTCATACGGTACAATCTCTCAAACAAAAAACCTAGATGTTTACACATTGGAAACCTCACGTAACTCAAAAACAAACAACGTAACTGAGTAACTATAATGTATGTCATCAAACAAATGTTATAATTATTACACACAGACGAGGTCAATATGGACACCATTTATAGTTCACCGCCATGATAGTAAATCTACTCCTGCCTAGTTGATTCAATAGAAAAGAAAGCAAACTAAATAAAGAAACATTATATTAATACATTGTACTTAACATTTTTCAGTGGTTATGAGTTTGCATCAGTATGCAAAATTACATTACTCTACGATATATTGTTAAATTTAGTATATATTATTACATTATTATTGGTGAATACACCATGTATAAAATTTCTATTGTAAGAGTAATAAATCTTATTGTATTTTATATAACCTCATAAAAATGTCAACTTTTCTCGGAAATTATACAATTTTGCTTAAACTAAAATCAAGACGAATGAGATTTAAGTTTGTCAAAATAAAATTAATAAAACACAAAACCATTACCCCTAATTATATTTTGCCAACTGACAACCTCATCCAACTGTATTTCAAAATTGAAGGTTTGGATAAATTCAGTTAATTACTTCAAAAATATGCCTTCTAAAGTTGTTCCAGGTCTATTGCCCCCATAGATGTGTTTGTATTGTATCGATATTATGGCAAGTTTTTGGGTAATAGTAAAAATACGTTTATTGTCATAAAGCTTACAGAAGCTTTGACACAAATCATATATATATATATATATATATATATATATATATAATATATATATATATATATATATATATATATATAATATATATATATATATATATATATATATATATATATATATATATATATAATATATAACTAGCAGAAGTCCATATAAAAAATGTGTGCCCAAAACATGAAGTTACCACAACAATCAGGCCACAATTTAAATAAATAACAGGAATATAACAAATTAAAAACAAGTATATAAGAGATAAATAAATAATTACAAGTAAATCATAGCCCCAAAAGTTACAATAGCAGAATTGTATAACATTGATAAATTTAAAAATATGACCTATATAAATTTAAAAAAAAAAAAACCGGTAACGTTAAACTAAATATGCTATATTAAGTAACTAACAGTTCCACAGTCAAATAATTCTTTTAAAGCATAAAATGCATCAACCAAAAGCAAGGAATAAATATTTTAAGTTAATTTCAACTATATTTAGAGATAAGTGGAGTCAGCAATGATCATGACCATCTCGTCAGACATGTTTTAAATATAAATCAGTGATAAAACTGGACCTAACTTACTAGGATAACTTGGATAACTCAACTCTAAGAGGATTGCTTTCATTTTCATTTATTTCTAATATTCAAAATCAATTATTCAAACATACAAAACCAATTTAGAGTACTACTTTTTATTCCAACAAGTGCATTTGTTAAATACATTTTGTCTATTGATAGAGCTAACTCTTTAACAAGACTCTTAAATTTTATTAACATTTTGTTTTCCAACTAGGCCTACTAAATAAATTACTATTGGTATGTCGTATAAATCGTTGGAAGAGTTTTTGATAGTTTAATAAAGTCTTGACATTCACTTCTGCCATCCAGAGTTACGTGTTATTTATCCCAGGAAGAGATCATTGCAGATCTCGAAACGTAGTGTTACTGATTTTTGGTATCACTGAACAATGGCAATGTCCTGAAAATTCTGATTTCTCTACAATCAATTACACAATTATATTTAAGTTATGAGTAAACGCAAACCCTAATCCACAGTAGAACCTTTAAGATTTGTATATCCACATTAAAAGAGAAATGGCTTTTTAATGGGTTCCGTATTTTCTTAACATTAATTAGATAGTTCTAAGGTCTGAAACGTAAAAAGGTCTTAGGGAGAAGTAATATCTAAGTGCTTAAAACCCAAAATAAAAAAAGACTGATAACTATTTTCCCCTGCGATTTTGTAGACTGCAGATTATAAGTCGAAAGTGGAGTTCATCAACAAGTACTCAAAATCGCAAATATTACGCAACGAATATCCAATGCTAATTCTCCTTCATCAGTGAAAGGATTGGGATGGCCAGATCTGTTCAAATATTTATTCTTTGGTTTCATTTGTATACGAGAATTATTAACTTTGAAGTTGGCTGAACTGTCTATTTATTTTATTTAATCTCTTGGCGCTGTAACGTTCTTCTAATTTTTAAAATTCACATATCTCCTGCTACCAGCGGCCCATTGTAATAGCGATGCATTTTTGTGCCTGATCTATTAATAAATACTTAGCCTAATAGTGGCTGAATCACTGAATATAGTGTTAACTGTTAATACTTAAAGTTATTTTTTAATAAATTTAAAATAATCTAATTTCTAAAACATTAATTCATTTTAGACTGGGCCATATAAACCTGTTTTTAAGTTTGAACATAATATTCGTACCAATAATTTTACAACGAAGTGGTTATCGTATAAAACTAAAACTATCGTTTTTGCCGAATGGAGTATGTACGAGGGCACTACTTCGTAACTAAGGGCAGTTTCACTTTATATTGCATATAAATATACAACAATAAGTACAAGAAATTTCCATTTTGATAAACATTACTAAGTCCATAACTAAACAATATAACAACAGATAGGAAAAAGGTGAGAAGAGCAGTACCACACCCAATTATCACAGACTTGACCTAACGGGGAATTTGTCAGTCGGAGGTATGCATAAGAATTACATATACAGGATTCTATTAAAAGCCCTTTGTTTTAGGCTTCGGTAACCCCAAAATACTGAAATAGATAAATTATTTACATGTGGTGTGTATATTATGAAACAACTAGCAGTTACCCCGCGGCTTCACACGCTATTTCGTAAGTGTTGCACGCGAATGACCACTGCTGGTTTGAGTTAATTATATTTCCAACGCCAATATTTTAGTGTGGCTTCTTCTCACAATCAAGAAAATAGATATAAAAAAGTGTATATTTATAGTCTTTTTAGTTTAGTCCGGTCTTAGTATTTTTATTCCAAATCTGATTTTGCTACTCTCCCGATGAAGAATATGGGTTTTCAGTTAGGGTTATAAATATGAAAGTTAGGGTTTTCACAGCTGTATATATATGCGTTGTATACTTGATAGAAGTCACAGGGTTTTAATACAAAAACATGTTTAATTCTTCCACAATTTAAGTTAATATTAAAAGCTTTTTCGCAGCTTAAAGAACATTAGATATGTTTCGTAACAGTCTTTAAATATATAGTCAAAGTTAGACTACATTGTCTCTTATATCTGCACTGTTAAGAGTTACCCGCTACTTGGCACGCATGTTAGGTGTTTACAACCACTGCTGATTCGAGTGAATTATATTTCTGACGCCAATGCTGAGTTTGTCTTGTTACCATGATCAAGAAAATATGTAAAAAAAGTTTATAATTATGGCTATTGTAATTTACTTTGTTCTTAGTATGTTTTGTTTCATAGTATATTTTGTTTTATTTCCCAATCAAGAAAATATATATCACATATCAGAGAAGCCCACTTTTGTCAAAAGAGATTTATGCCAGTTTTTATATTTATAGTAAAGGTTTTCAATATTTTAGAACATTTAGAGCTGGATTTGGTACTGTAGTTCAATAGAACAGTCCAGCGAAATTTCATCTAGCATAGATCTTGTCGACTGCTTCAAAGGGAGTATTCGAAGTGAAATTTTGATCTACTTTAGTATTAGGACATTTTCTAAGGTAGATTAGCACTTACCTAACCGCTGAAATCTAAAACTGCGTGAAAATTTATGGTTACTCTTCAGACAGTTTACTCACTGTAAATGTAAAAAAATTTTAAATATAAACAATGTTTACACAGATCAGTTGATTAAATTTGACAGGCTCATTCAATTAATATTACACAACTTAAGAGACAAAGATAGAACTTTTTGTTACTTTAAAGACCACTGAGGGCACAAGACCCGGAGGGACTTTCAAAATAAGAATAGATCTATATTCATCCCAGAAACCGTAAGAATATCCATGTAACATTTCAGTACTATCGGTTAAGTAGTTTATGCGTGAAAACGAAACAAACAGTCTAAAGCAATATTATATGTATAATATTATTATGATTAGGATTAGGATGTCTTCAAAACATTAGAGTATTATGTTTCCATAGAAATTTATTTGTATCTGTAAAAAGTTAGATTGCTCGCACATTATACAATATTAGCTATGAATAAAAATCCTTCCTGCAGTTGAAATTATAACTTTTCAATTATATTTTAGTTTTTAATATTTCACTATTATTGTCGTTATTAATCACGATTGTTATTAATATTATTGTCATTGTCACTGATATGATTTTCATTATTATTAAGATTCTTGTCACTGTAATTTATTATTTACTATATTAGTTTGTTTATTGACATTTATTAATGTTTATTACTACTGTCTCTACTAATGTTATTCTTTATATATTTACTATTGATATTATTACAGTATTGTTAAGGAATTTGTTAATTATTATGAATATTATTTTTTTATATTAGAATGTAATTTATTCATTACATCATCGTTGACTTTTACTTTTTTATCTTTTAATTTTATCATGCCTCAGTGTTTTACCATATTTCTTACAAATGTTAAGTGACTTCAGAAATGTGTGCTTACATTAGTTTAAATTATTATAAAGGGTTTTCTGTTAATAAATAAATACCGTATATTATTATGTACTTGGTGATAAACAAACCAAACGATAGTGCTTCATAAAGGGGATGAAGATCTGTAGTGGTACAACCGTACCAAACAGTAGGCTCTACAGTCCATGTGTGTATTAACCACAAAAAGAAACTCAATAGGACACCGAGAAGCGCGTGTTGGTGGTTGCCATATCGATTCCTTCCACCTAACCAGCATACAAATATCGACGCATTTAAATTGACCTCCAACTATCTAATCACAAGGTGAGAGAGAACAAAAGTCAACTCTCATTGTAAACCCGTTAACAAAGCAGACTACCAGAAAAAACCTGTTGTCTTACTGTATCACTCCTACATCCACAGACCCTTTCTTAAAAAATCACATTATTTATTTTAATTATATTTTAACATGACTAATTAAACCCTAAACATTTTCGCGTATAATTTCTCCCATCAATATTTAATACATACATTTTAAGTTGCCTATGTAGCAAATGCTACAACGTAATTAGTGATTTAGAAAACATCGAAGTATAGGCTAAGGTTTAAACAGTATAAAACAATGTTACTAGGTAGAAAGGGTTTCCTAGGTAAATTTAAAAATTCCTAAACTTTAACTAGATATAAAAAAAACGTTAAGGAAATAACTACAGATGGAAGTGAAATTACTTTAGGCCCTAAATAGACTTAGTATAATATGTTTCCAATGCAGTTCAAAATGCTGGAGGTTAGAATCCAAGGAGAAAAAGAGTTTTAATAAGTTGTGCGGGTAACTGTTAAGACAATTATTACTCGTATATTAGCCAATCATTGTGATACACATTAGATTAGGATGTGTTCAAAACATTAGAGTATTATGTTTCCATAAAAATTTATTTGTATCTGTAAAAAGTTAGATTGCTCGCACATTATACAATATTAGCTATGAATAACAATCCTTCCTGTAGTTGAAATTATAACTTTTCAATTATATTTTAGTTTTTAATATTTCACTATTATTGTCGTTATTAATCACGATTGTTATTAATATTATTGTCATTGTCACTAATATGATTTTCATTATTATTAAGATTCTTGTCACTGTAATTTATTATTTACTATATTAGTTTGTTTATTGACATTTATTAATGTTTATTACTACTGTCTCTACTAATGTTATTCTTTATATATTTACTATTGATATTATTACAGTATTATTAAGGAATTTTTTGATTATTATGAATATTTTTTTATATTAGAATGTAATTTATTCATTACATCATCGTTGACTTTTACTTTTTTTTTCTTTTAATTTTATCATGCCTCAGTGTTTTACCATATTTTCTTACAAATGTTAAGTGACTTCAGAAATGTGTGCTTACATTAGTTTAAATTGTTATAAAGGGTTTTCTGTTAATAAATAAATACCGTATATTATTGTGTACTTGGTGATAAACAAACCAAACGATAGTGCTTCATAAAGGGGATGAAGATCTGTAGTGGTACAACCGTACCAAACAGTAGGCTCTACAGTCGATGTGTGTAGTTCTCACAATATCCGCCAGAGTGTACTTGCCCTCAATAACCGCACAAAGCGAGTTTTTGTTTCCATTGCATGCGTGTTTGTGTTTGCTTCCTCAGTGGTTAGCTTTTAAGTGTTATTTTTTTCCAATTTATTTTAAAATGTGACCAAATAACTTCGTTTTTATCGTGACGCAGTAAACATGTAAACAATGACACTTTTCTGTGCATTACTACAGTTAAAAGCTGTAATTCTATTTAGCAACTTTTATTATTCTTTTAAAATTGCGTAATCTTATTAATTTCACGGTATTATAAGCTTTAACAGTTTTAAACCATCCACTGTCTTGAAACTTAATAATATAAGTGAATTTTCCTTTCGATTTGAGACAGCAAAAAAATTAATTCTGCCAAATTTTAGTTTGTTATCGTTACTAATAAATTTCTGAAATAAAAAAATTAAAACTAAAAGAAAAATACATAATGGCGCGTGTCACATACACGAGAAATAAGAGATAGCTAAATATAAATATCGGCACTTCCTGTGGTATTCCTTCGGCGTTACGTTTTTTATCTCAAGGTCATAGTGCCTGTTCCAATTTTACAAAATGAGGGTTCTAACAATTTATTTAGGTTGTTAATTAATTCTTTTTTTATTGGTAGCCAACGTTGCCTAATTTTAATTATAAATTGACTTAGCGGTTCTGCTATTTTTTTGTATTACATCTTAATTAGTTTACGCTTGAAAAATATTTGTCTTCATGGTGTATTACGTTGGCTTGATCCTACTTTATGTTGTGCTAGTTCTTTTCTCGTATTATTGTTATTTTTTATAACACTCACGTTTGGATGCCTTTCCTCTTAAGTATTCTTTAATACTCCTTGAAACATAGCATTATATTTTCGTGCCATATAACGACGGTTAACATCCCAAATTTTGGAATCCTTTAAAATCATCATTGTTGATAATAAACATAGTGTTACTTCTCAGTTTCCTTTTTTTTCTAGAGTCTGTCCAATTATAATTTTTTGCATACTTTTGACTTTAAAATGACATCTCCCATCAAGTATGCAATATGACAAAAGGGTGTTGAATGACAGCTGAAAACCCAACGTTTTATACATGTGTTTACCTCGTATTTAAACAAGAATCTCCTGAAACATCCAACACTCGATTCGAAACACTTAAGAATACATGCCTTAATTGTAATTCGACTCAGCTGTGCCATTGACGATGAAGTTTACTGTGGCCACACAGCTCAAGTGGGTACAGTAAGACTTTCAAAGCAATAAAGTCGTCTTGGTCGACAGTCAACAGCACGAGAGCCTCCAGAATAAACAAGACTTCGGATCCCCATCTATATGTGAGCCCCTTCCTCCACTCCTTGTTTGTCTCGTCAGGTAACCTTCTAATTTACAATATTGCAAATTACACATTATACCTTTCACTACTTGTAGGTTTACAGTATATAAATCAAAGACGGAGAAAAATCACAAAAATGTCGACAAGGAGTAAATTAATATACAATGTATCTACTGACCAGTGAATGAGAAGGCGATAAGAATGACCATTTTCTGAATGTCTCAGTAAATAATACACATGAAAGTAGACCTATTTTTGTGGATTATATATTTTTTAATAGTACTATTGCGGGCTAAAGCGTAGGTATTTGCTAGTTATAATATATGTATAAGTATTATTAAAGAAAATGTAGTTGAAAATATACTAAACAAAATTAAATTACAAACAATCTACATTTTGTCTATAATTATGCTATATTTGTAACTGTCTAACAAGTTCATTAACTTCTATTAATTACATTTTCATTTAATATTATTTATTTGACATCTAAACTGCGACACGAGTCATTTACCACTTCAGGAGGGTCGGATTAGTAGGATGCTACCCACGTTCATATCAGTCAATGTGGTAAACTATGTTTCATCTCTAGCTGCAGAATAAGTCGTCAAATGAAGAGATACAATTCTATCAATGATTTAAAGATTTGTCACGATAGAAAACGTATATTACTATCTGAATAACCCATAACCAATGTAAAAGCTAAATATACTCAGAATCATTTAAAATAAAATATTCTAGATTTTAATTTCCTTCCAATTTTGTTTCTGAAAATATTTAGGTTAAACGTTAAAATAATTTAATGAGTCACTTAAGACCGATATTACGCCAATATTCCTTATTTTCATCATAGTTATTGTCTATTCTCCCGAGTATTTAAAGTTAAAAATTACTCTTACTCAGGCCCGTAGCTAGGCTGGAGCAACCGGGGCATTGCCCCGGGGCCCCCGGCCAGGGGGGGCCCCCAAATGAAGGTGGAAAAAATTGAAAATGAAATTAAAGTTTATGTGAAATTTATTGATTACTGTAGGGTCGTAGGGATATTTCATCGAATCATCAAAATGTCTTTATAAAAAAATAATTTAAATAGCTTTTCCAATATAAAATAATGGACAGATATTGTTCTCACAGAGATTTCGTAACAAAAATAGACAGACTATCAATCAGCCTGTCAGTTGTTACGCAATTAAAGAAATGCAGTTTGCACTTTTAGTTCACCTTACTCCCCCCATCCCCAACAGTAATAAACTCGTCCTGACGTCGACGTGACGTAGACGGCTCCGTCTGCCGACCTGCCTCTGCCACAGCTGACAGACGACAGTGAGAGTGACTACGACTAGTGAGCTAGTGACAGACAGCCCGGATAAGGTTATGTTGTGTTGATGGTAAACTAACACCAAAACTGACGTTTTGGGCGTTCGTCCGTTACTCGTTTGTTACGGTGTTAAAAGTGTTATACAATTTGTATTCTTATTCTTGTATTTGTTAAAATGAAAAGAAGCTATCAAAGTGGGGCAAAGAAAAGGCAAGACAAGAAGAAAAGAGAAGAGGATGCTTCAAAAGTGTTTCTTCCACCCTATCTGCTTGGTTATGTCCTACTACTAGTACTACTACAACTAAAGTACTAATGTCACATCTACATCTAGTACTGAAACTAGGACCAATAATTGGTGAGTAGTTTGAATTTAGATACGGTATTTAGGCCTAATTAATTAGCTTGGCCAATAACTATATAATTAAATATCTTAAAATTTAACTATGTTAAAAATTAACTGTGTTAAAATTTAACTAGATGTTTGGATGTTTTGATTGAGTTTAGACCACTGTGTCTGACTCAGACTGCAATCTATTCTAATCTAATAAGCAATGTTTGTTTGTGAATTTATCACTAGTCATATATAGGCTACATATTACCTACTATTGTGTAGTGGTCATTTAATTTTTTATGTGATTTTTATGATTCCTTTGGTTTCTACTTCTTTCTGTGTAGGTTTTTTATTTGTTTATACATGCACAGCAGCACAGCATGAATATCTATCATAGTAATTTTATATTCTTTTGTGATAATATGATGTAAAAAATGCACCACACTCGCTTGCACATTCATTATTTATGAGGCCATGTATCTACTCTTTTTATATTTTTTTATATATTTTTTTTATATATTTTTTATATATTTTATTATATCTTTACAATGTTATTAAAATTGGCTTTAAAATTATATGTTATATGTAACTTAATGTTATTTTGACTTGCTATTTTTTATTGCAGCCTCAGTCCCAGGAAATGAGATTGAAGAGGAAGTTACAGCTCAAGATAACGCTGAAGAAATTATTGATGAAGAAGTAACATGCCTAGGGCTAGGGCATCAACAAGAAAATTGTGCCAAACCTCCAACAAGTCCTACGTCAAGCAGTGAACTGATTCGGCGTAAATGATCAAGTAAGTAGACATGCCAAGTACAGAATACTTATATTATATTTTTTCAAACATAACAACATATGCTGTTTTATCGCCCTAAACATGGAATCCCTACGATAAAAATATTCCATGGTTACATGGAAGTAAACAGTATTACTTCCATGTAAACATGGAATTACAGTAAGTCCCTATTGTTATGGATCATGTTTGTAAGAAAAAATACTAATGCATTGCAATCTACTTACAGGTGGAATGTAGCCGGACGAATAAAATTAATGAAACTTGTTTAAACACGGAGAAGAACCCCATTTTCCAGACCAGATCATCGATCCAGAGGTGAAAAAAAACGAATTATTGAATTAGGACTAGGACCCTATCAACCAGTTGGCCCATTTCCATATGATGGAAAACAAGGTAGGTCCTTTTCAGACAATTATTTTACCCTGAAGTCAAAGTCTGGGCTCAAACTGAAAAGAACTTGGTTGTGCTATTCGTCCAAATTGGATTGTGTTTATTGCCAACCTTGCTGGTTGTTTTCCCCAGAAAGGACCTGTAGGAGGATGGGATTCAGGATTAAGGGACTGGAAACATTTGTCTGATCGCATAAAGACACATGAGAATTCACAGCACCATGCTGATTCCTGCTTGGTTTATGAGCAATGGCGACGTCATGGCTCAATAGACGATGCACTAGAAAAAGGTTTGAAGGAGGAGCGGAATTTTTGGAGGAAAGTTTTGAAGAGGGTCTTAGATGTCTCCCTTATGTTGGCAACATGCAACCTTCCTTTTCGTGGAGACAGTTGGCATATCACTGATAGAAATAAAGGTAATTTTCTATCATTGATTGAATTGCTGTCAAAATATGACACTATTCCTAGAAGATCTAATTACAAGGCCAAAGTGGTTACTGTTAATTATCTCAGTCCAACAATTCAGAATGAAATTATTTCTCTGATGGCTAGTGAAGTGCTTAGTGGAATTAAAGAAGAGCTTTTGAGTGCGCCTTTTTTCTCCATAATTTACGACACAACACAAGATGTAAGTAAAGTAGATCAGCTAAGCGAAGTTTTTCGCTATGTAAAGATTGACCATTGACCAACTCGGAAAACCTTGTGAGTTGAGAATTTGTGAAACGTTTACATCTTTCACAGCAGTTACTGACCAAACCGCTTCGGGGCTAGAAGAAGACGTCATCATAAAAATCAATTTTCAGAAAAAGGCCTTGACATAACAAAATGCAGAGGACAAGGATACGATGGTGCATCGGTCATGAGTGGTGTGTATAATGGAGTACAAAAAGAGAATCCAAGAACTTGCACCCCATGCCTATTTCATTCACTGTGCCAGCCATAATTTGAATCTGGTTCTTAAAGATGCCGTTGAATGCAATCGAGAAATAGCACAATTTTTTGAGACGGTGCAAAATATTTGCAGTTTTTTTGGCCACAGCATTGTTCGGTGGCAAGAACTAAAAGTCGTTTCTGGTTGTACAGAGAATCCGAAGGCTCCTGTTCCTAAAGACAAGGTAACATTAAAGACTTTTAAACCCTACACGTTGGGCAGGGAGATATGAAGCTGTGTACGCTTTAAAGGAAAGGTTCGGTGATGTAATATGAAAGCCTTAAATAAAATAATTTTGACAAGCAAAAAGCCAAAGGAAAGGAATGAAGCTGAGGGGCTCAAAAAAAGGTTAGAATCTTTTAGTTTTGTTTTGCTCTTGACTGTCCAGTGCAAAATATTAGGGGAAATAAACATTGCCTCAAAAATCCTTGCAAACGGAATCTATTGATTTAATGACAGCGTACGATCTCCTAGGCAATGCTTTATTGAAAGTAACCGAACTTCGTTGGTCCTTTGAAGAAGTCTGTAGTGAAGCAGAAGAAGTATGTTCAAAATGGGGGATTACGATTACCATGAATTTATTGGCCAACGTGCAAGAAAGGTAAAAAAGCACTTTGATGAACTTTGTGAAGACCAAAGACTGACAGATCCTAAAAGCAATTTCAGAGAGTGACAATATTCTTCCCAATGGTTGATACTATAGTGTCACAAATTGACAACCGTTTTAAAGGCATGAAGCAAGTGATTGATGCCTATAAAATTGTTCACCCTTCTTTCCTGGCCTCATGTTCAGATGAAGAACTGCGTTGTGAAGCTGATAATTTTGTAAGCAGATTTTCAGATGATGTAACGCCATTGTTCAAAGCTCAGATTTTATCAGTAAGGAATGCTTTTCAATCCAAATTAAAGGATTTCAAAAGAAGTAAAAGAAGTTGCAAATCTCCTACTCATTGAAAAACAGTTCCCTAGCATCAACCTACCCGGATGTACTAACAGCATGCTTTATGTACCTCACAGTCCCTGTGACAGTAGCCAAAGCAGAGAGATCATTCTCAAAATTAAAACTCATCAAAAACTACCTGCGAAGCTCCATGTCCCAAACAACGTCTCACTGATTTGGCTCTTTTGTCTATTGAAAATGACAGAGCCCGAAAAATTGATTTTGACCGAATTATTGATGTTTTTGCTAGTGTCAAGTCAAGAAGAAAGTCTTTTTAGTAAGTTCAGTTGCATTCTCACTATCAAACTAGTTGGGCAATTTTAAACTTGAGAATGAGTGGGTATTACCACCATTGATCATATATAATTAATGGTATTACCAGTATTACCATAAACACCATAAATAAATATACAATTTATTGTGTATTCAAAGGTTATTACATAATTAATGATATTACTTGTATGTTTATCTACTAAACTACATTGCTTGGATGTAGGCCTAAGAAGAGACTAAAAAAGTTTTAAAGACATCAGCACTTATGTCTTTATTTATTTATTATCTATTGTGAATAAAATTTGAAAAAATTAATTATGTTTTTCATTTTCCTTTCAGCACTATAAATAGAATACCAATCACAATGGTAAGCTGAAAAACTAATGGCTCTAAAAACCAAACTAATGGCACCAGGGCCAGGAGTCATACAAATTTGCATATAAAATCATTACCAGTTTATGACTTACCGTAGAAATTTGTAAACATAGTTTAAGCAAAACAATTAAGTATTATAGATTTAATAAGAAAAAAAGGTAATAATAATAGGATAATAATAAAAAAAATGCACATAAATTCTAAGCCTAAAGATCCAATTACTGTGTATGCTTATATCTATTAATTAAAAAAAGTGCGAAATATATAACAAAGGGGGGCCCGAATGGACTTTCTGCCCGGGGCCTCCAAGGGCCTAGCTACGGGCCTGCTCTTACTTACATAAAATACAGTAAAACTTGGATAACTAGAATATTTTGAACTGAAAATGTTGGATGATTCAAACTTTTCTAATGTCTTGACATACCTACATATGTAATAAGGTCTTCATAATAAATTAACAAATTGGAATCATTCAATTTTTTTTCTCGGTTCTTTATAAAACTTATAACAAAGTCTACAAAATTCGAAATATTGGAAAATTGTTAGTAGACTAGTAATCCTTTGATCTTGGAATAATCTAAGTTCCAATATACAGAAATAAATAACTTAATAAATAATCCAAATTCATGTTTTAGCACCTAGATAGCAATAAACAGTAGTTAAACGAGATTTTACATATCTTTAGTCAACAGTCCAAAAACAATATTGCGCGTAAGCGTTTCAATGTTACAACATTATTATCAAACAGTATTTCAATCGTTAAATTGTTTCGGCACTAAGAATCGTCATAAATTAAAACCACAACCACGGACACATACACGAAAATGGACTCGGACACAGAATTAAAATATTTTTAAAACATAATAAACACGTTTGGTAAGCTACCGGTGCGGCTCGGCTGTAGACAGGTACGAGGACAGAGTATACCTTATTAGGGTACAAACATAGTGGAGCGGCGAGGCTAGAGTGTAGCGGAGAAGGGAGCTGAGAGGGCTGAAAAGAATACATGCAGTTAGATGCGCTGAATCATAGTGGAGCGGAGAGGGGCGCTGGTCAAGTCTCGACACGCTAGCCTCTCCTCTCAGATATTGATACCCGATTTCTTTGCTCGAGGGTTCAGTCGAGCCTCGTTGGTCAAATCGACAATAAGTGCAACTTTTATGGATACTGAAACATTTATTTTATCAGTGCGTGAACGCAGTGCTGTCTGGGACCAACAACAATCCAGCCACCATAATAGATTCATTCTCGATCGTATGTGGAAGAAAATAGGCCAAGAAAACAACTGTACAGGTACGAGAAATTCATTTATTAGAACACAAACAAAACATTAAAATTATTGCTCATTGTCTTTCTTAAATTTGATGGGGTTTTCCTGGAAATATGCCTTGAATGTATCACGTAAAAGCATTGCTGCAGTTAGGTGTCGGCCCCTTCGTCTTGGCACAGGTTCGGTATCGCCTCGAGTCTTTTCACCAGGTATTACCTCGCTCAAATGTCTTTCAAATCCTTCTCTGTCAATTATTGTATTTTGAAGAACACATACAGCTTTAACTATGTGATCGGCAGTCTCGTGTTTAGCTTCAATACACTTTGCGAGTATTCTCCATCTTGAATACAATATTCCGAATGTACACTCAATTGTTTTTCTCGCCCTTGAGTGCCGAAAGTTGTATGCAGTTTTTTCCATCGTTAGGTTGTCAGCTGGGTAAGGTGTTAATAATCGAAGGGACAGAGGATAAACTTCATCGCCTAGAAAAACCATAGATGTTTTGACGTATGTCCCTGGTAAATAACTATCATCTGGAATATTTAGCTGATTATTTTTAATTTTTAAGTACATATCTGAAGCTGCTAGTGTTGCTCCATCGTTCTGTTTACCGAATCCTCCAACATCGATCATAGAAAATCTGTACTGAGCGTCACAAACCCCTTGTAAAGGTGTGCACATTTTCAGTGCACTATTCTCATACAACACAAAATCGTCATCACTGTCTGAAGACATTGAAAAGTGAACACTGAAGCCTCTTGATTCACCGCGTTGATCCCCGCCGTACTATGTGCATGTGAAGCACCGCTAGCATCGGGGGTCAAAACCCTCTCAGCTACCTTCTCCGCTACACCCTAGCCTCACCGCTCCACTATGTTTTTACCCTTTACTCTGTGGGTACGAGACTGCAACAGCAGGATTAAGTAACTTTGTCAAGGCCGTTATTATCAATGTTGTTATCAGCTGGGCAAGGGTTCATTGATCAAGAGCGCTTTTTCTTCCCTTGTATTAAAGTATTGAATTGGAGTGTGGCTTAAAATTTAACTTCATTACATGGTTTTTGTTTCGTCACTTTTGAAGAGCTAATATGTCTAAAATCCTTCCAACTTATTCGGCTAGCTTTATGTTTTCTGTAATGTGTTTTTAAACTACGCCCCATTTGAACAATGTAAACGTTACAACAATCGGGGCATTTAATTTTACAAACTCAGGCTTTTCCGTCGTTTTTTATTTCGGTGTGAGGAGAACCGAGTTCGGCTAGATATTTGAAATGTTAGTAAAAATTACACCAAAATTATTTGTTATTCAAAGGAAAATCCTATTCCAAAACTGATGATCTTACCATTGTCACCATTATCCGAGTTTTTATCCGGTATTTATTTAAATCACATCGAAACTTATATTATTAGGTAGTAACACATATAGATTTGGTACTTCTTTACAAGATTTGTGTATATTAAATTATAGTTCTATTTAATGGTAAATAACAGACAATGGAATTTACTCTACAACTACTAAAATGACACTGCACCAAAAATTACATTCACGTTGAAATCAGAAGAGTAAAACAAAATAAACCGTGAAGAAAGTAAACAGTAGTCTTGAATTTAGTTGATATAGAAAACCTACAACTTCTGCCTAGACAGTTCAAGCAACATCCTACCATCCGTACAGCCAGGTCGCCACTTACAATTCAATGATACACAGTTAGTTAACGGTCCCATTAAATAAAGAAGACTGCCAGAAAGAGTTAGACATGATATTGGCAGCAAATGGTAATTCTACAAAAATAGAAAAATTATTGAAGACTAAAATAAAGCAAAACCAGAAACGCCAGAATTAAAAGATAATAATACGTTTTCGTGGAATGCAGTCACGCCATAAAATATGTTTTTAAAAAAGAGCTAAAGAAACATGGAAACTAACGTTTAAAACCTCCAACCGAACTCCATATTCCAACGCTTTAATACAATGGAAGAAAGGCCGCTCTCGATTAATTGACCCTTCCTTGTCCAACTGATAACAGCGGAAGTGACGAAGTTACCTAATCCTGATGTTACAGTATCGTACCTGTCCATAGCCAAGCCGTACCGGTAGCCTACCAAGTGGTAGGTGCTTGAAATATTTGTGAAAAAAATATTTTAATTTCGGTGTCTGTGTTTGTGGTTTTCATTTATGACAACGCTGAAACATTTTAACGATTGAACTACTGCTTTGACAATTATGTAACATCGAAACGCGTAAGCACAATATAGATTTTGGATTGCTGACTAATTGTATCTAAAAGTCTATTTAAATAGTTACGAAATACTCAAATTGTGCACCACCACTGATTCGAGTTCTGTATAAAAAAGCAGTACATTAAGAAATTGTCTAAGGTCTCAGACTTTAGGGTTCAGTTTCATTTACGGTATACTTGCCAACTGCAATTGTAACGATTTTAGAAAGTATAAATTCCACGGAATTATACATAGGCCTTCAGAACGCCTACAGGTGCTTACTACAGGGCGTCTTAGAAGTCGTAGGTAACTCTGTTTGTTAGACATTAGAATTGTAAAGCTTGGTATCAACAGATGAAATAATAATTATCAATTTGCTCACATACAGTCCACAAGTTTAAAATTACAATGCATTTTTTTGGAATGACTTGTATGCTGACAGATTACATAATAATTACTACTATTAAGTGTATTTTATATTAATTCTGCGTTTTATTATCTATTCTCTTAATGAAATGAAAAACTTATATTATTGGCTAAGCGTTACAAAGTCTATCCTAGCCTTAAGGGGCTAGAAATATTTAATTTGTGTATGTCTGTCTGTCCGCAAAATATCTCGAAAACTTATAGATTTGAAATGTTGCTTAAATCTTCACTTCTATGTGGAATACTGAGTTCGATGATGGTGCATGTCACACTATGGAATTTTGGTGACGGTTAGTGAATACATTTATATATAGTCTTATGGGTAACCGTGATGACAACGAGAAAATAGCAGAATAAATAAATTTGTAAACAAGCTGGGTATAATCATGTGACATTTTTTTATTCATACAGTAAAACGAAAAATTTTAGAGGGGTAAGTCAATGTTAAAAATTGGTTACGGGATTTGATTTCAGCGCAATCTTGCGTTGTTGCGTTGTACAGTACTCTCCCTAGCTCACCGAAACTAGTATTATTTGCACACTTCTATAGCACATAATTTAATGAGAAAAAGTGCAAGTATCAAGTGGCAAGATATCCCCAGAAAGATTTATTCTACAGACTTTAACTTTTGTGTGAAACCTCGTTTCTACGTAGACAAGAATGAATTCTATGATGGTGCATTTCAAACATGGAATTTAGGCTGAGCGTCATTGGAGCCTATCACGTAATAGACTGACAGATTTTCTCTCTTGCCTAAAAGAAGGATGTACATATTTCTTACCTTACTCATGATTTTCTGTCAGTTTGCCTACCTGCAGGACATCTCAAGATAAAATTAGCTATAAATTTAATACTTTGCACGCCGCCTAAACGATGCCTGTTACGCAACACGTCGTGTGGCGTATTCCTACATTGTAATACTACTACCTTGTTGTACTAATTAGTATTTAAACTGTCAATACTGATATTTTGTTTACTTATATGATTTGTATTATACTATATACTCAAAAATATCTTGTTTTGATACTGAGATGGAAATCAGCGTCGATCAGTACATAAGAACATTTTACGCTGCATATGCTCAGTACATACGGGTAATCTATACATTTCCATAAGATTAAACGGAATTCAAACATAACGTATATAAGAATGGTTTTAGTAGTGAAGAACTTGATAACAAAGCTGTTATTTACACTATTTAGAGTAAACTCTGCCGAGAGGGCGAATGTGAACGAGATCATGATAACCCCCGGGAGCTCGTAAACAACGTTGAGCCAAACAGAATGTTAATGGAGTCTACATAAACTGTACAGCAGCTGGCAACAGTTAAATCTCGCCTGCTCTGTTTGTTTCATGCAGATTAAACGAGACGACCTCAGTCAATTTATTAATCGAGTTGTTTCATTGTCTCACTTCTGAATTGTTATGTAACTTTTATTTAATATAAGTCATCTACTTAAGACTGTACTTCTACGAGTTACATACTCTTGTACTACTAAGTATTTATTTATGACAGTACAACTACAAGTCACATACTTTAATAATTGTAGCCAAAATACTTCGAATGACATACTCTTCGACAACACTGGTAGTACTACTACAAGTCACAAATGTAATAATACTATGGTATTAACTCCACTTATAGGGTTATCTATATATATTAATGTAATAAAAATAACTAAAACCCTTTAAATTAAAACTTTTTATTACATACACGTGTTTCGGTTTTTAACCATCATCAGTGTACATTAACCTCTAAATAAATAATAAACAATTAGATATACACATGTGGACCTTTTAAACATATGTTAAATTTAAATGACAGTTGTAATTTTCTTATTAGTAATCTGTATTTAATATTTAAATTTTTTCAAAAATTGGATTTGTCTTATTTTTCAGATTACTATTTAAAATGTTATGAGGATCTTTATTATAATTTAGATAAATATGTAATTCTTCTTTTGTGTTTAATTTCTCTCCTTTCCTTTCGATATCTAAAATGTCCATGTTCTTTTCAATATTTGTATACTTATGGTCAGTCTCCAATAAGTGTTCAGCAAAATTTGATTTTATTGTAGACATTTTATTTGTTTTTAAAGCTTGTATGTGTTCTTTAAACCTTTTATTAAAATTTCTTCCAGTTTGCCCAATATAATAGCTTTCACAGTCACTACAGTTAATTTTGTATACTCCAGATTGTTTGTATATTTCCTGTTTGTCATCATTTTGGTTCACTTTGTTTTCAATTAGTTTAAATGTATTATTCCTTGTTTGGTGACTGATGGAGAATTTTGAATTTTGAAAGGTTTCTCGAACAGCTTTGTTTAATTTAGTACACATATATATTTCAGAATTTCTGTAGTATTATGATTAGGTAGTATTTTGTTGGTTTTTTAATTTTTCTTGTTTTCTTCTTAATCATTTTGTCTACAATTTGGGGTTGATATCCATTTTTGACAGCTAGGTATTTTATCATTTTAATAAATAATAAAATAAAGAAAATTAAAATAAGTATAGTTACTAGTTAATAATTAATCTAAACATAATACTAATTGTGTGTGTGTGTGTGTGTGTGTGTGTGTGTGTGTGTGTGTGTGTGTGTGTGTGTGTGTGTGTGTGTGTGCGCGCGCGTGTGTGTGTGTGTGTGTGTGTGTGTGTGTGTGTGTGTGTGTGTGTGTGTGTGTGTGTGTGTGTGTGGTGTGTGTGTGTGTGTGTGTGTGTGTGTGTGTGTGTGTGTGTGTGTGTGTGTGTGTGTGTGTGTGTGTGTGTTGTGTGTGTGTGTGTGTGTGTGTGTGTGTGTGTGTGTGTGTGTGTGTGTGGTGTGTGTGTGTGTGTGTGTGTGTGTGTGTGTGTGTGTGTGTGTGTGTGTGTGTGTGTGTGTGTGTGTGTGTGTGTGTGTGTGTGTGTGTGCTGTGAGTATCAATATATAAGATAGAAATTCCTCTTTTTTCAATAAGAATTATGATTGTGAGTTTACATAAATGTAGTCATAAATTTTGTTTTTTTTTTATAATACTGCTTTAATATTGCAGTTACGTTAGTCGAAAAGCGGAACAGTAAGTCGATGTTTTATGAAGACTGAGCTATCTGGCACACTCTGTGCAAGTAGTAAATACGTAAGAACGCAACTGAATGTTAATAAAGGGAGTCGTAAGGAACCTGGCAGCCTGTTTTAATTCATTTAGCAAATCTTTACATTTCTAATATTAAACAGCGTGATTTGGAGGTGCTGAAGAACCATTATTCAAAATAGAGTATTATCCTTTCTACTTGATTTGGGATGAGATTATTAATGCACATGCTTATATCGATTTAATAGCAACCTTAAAAAACTAAACATAGCTTACAAAAACGTATACGTATCAAACATTTTTTTATAGTTTTGGATTTATTATAATTTTATATTACAGTTATTTCATATTTATAGTAAGTACGTTTATTATCGTATTTATTAACAGAAGGTATAGGCCCTAATTGACATTAATCACCAGTGTCTGCGGGAAATTTAAATGGCTTTGTACGAGCAATTTACGAGTAAGGGATGAATCCGATTCGACTTAAAAGTTTTTTAAGGGGTTGTATGTAGTGAGGTACGCAAGTTTCACAAAGTCCCTTTACATAATATTTTGATTTTTTAACTGCACTTAATGATCCAGTTCATTATTAAAAACTAATTCATTATATTTACTAGGGTGGATAGGCCGGAGAATACTTTCTCAAATCACTTTAAAATTTGTTTATTAATTTAGCAGTTAATTAATTTAAAATTAATTTAAAATAAAAAATAATGGTGTTCAAAAAAGGCGGGAAACGGAGTAAAATTGAGAGGTGGCGGTACCAAGGGACAGAGATCGAGGTTGTAAATGAATACAAATACTTGGGGCTCATATTTACATCACAGTTATCGTGGAAACAACATTTTAAAGAAAAAGCAAGGGTTTCAAAATTAATTATAAATTCAGTTTGGGAATGTCTTTTAAAAGATAAGAAGGTGTCTCTGTTAGCAAAATTCACACTTTTTAATGCTGTTGTCAGGTCAGTTTTGTGCTACGGAGCCCAAGTATGGGGATACAGAGAATTTGACGCAATTGAGGGAGTTCAAAGAATGTTTTTGAAAAAACTTTTTAGACTCCCCTTTAACACACACCAAATTACACACTTTTTGTCGAAACTGGCTCGGAAAAATTATATTACTTTACCCTTCAATTAAATCTAAATTATCTCGGAAGAATCTGGAGCATGACGCCAAATCGTTTACCTTACATATTAGCAAAGGAGATTGTATTAAAAAAAAATTTCTGGTTCAGGGAGTGGAAGAGCTTAGGAAGTAAATGTGGAATCGAGGTAAATTTTAATGTTGACAACAGCGTTGAGTTGGTGGGCCAATTGTCTAGGGTGGTTGAGGCGATGCGAACAGGCTGGCGAGTGGAACGTACAGGCCGTGCTTGTACGTCTGTCTATCATCCACATTATCTAACAATAAAACTTGACCTTGGAGATAAGACATTCCTGAAAGATTGTTATGATATGAATATTATGTCTTGGGCAATTAAGGCGCGGGCAGGCCTGGTTGATTTAAATTACAAACCTTGGATTCCTGATAAAAATCACGTATGTTCTTTGTGTAACCGGAATGAGTATGAGACGGTCTTTCACTTTGTGAGTATTTGTCCTATTCTGGCAACGATTCGGAGAAAATGGTTTGGGAATAACGTGCTAAGCGAAAAACAATTTTTTGACTACCTTAATGGAAAGGATTGGCTTCAATTTGGAAAATATATGAGAGATGCGTGGAAAATGCGGTGGGATTTAGTGTATGAATTTAATTTTTAAATATTGAAATATAGATGAAAAAACTTTTATATGACAGTTGTAAGGATCCCAAAATAAAATAAAAACAAATATTATATTATTGTGTGTGTGTGTGTGTGTGTGTGTGTGTGGGCGCGCGCGCGCGCGTGAAATATTACTTTTTCCTTTTCTTTTTTCAGATATTTTGAACCTTATTTGAATCGCCAAACTTAAAATATCTATAGTTTTGGTTAATTACATTTTTTTGTATTAATTGTAGTTATAAGAAGAGTACAGAAGTGCCAACCAGACAGACGGTCGAAATGACCATTGTATTTAGTGCAAATTTTTGTTCTTCTTAATTTCAAATTACAGTGGACTTAAAAAAACTGTCCTTTTACTGTTAGATATTTAGATTTAATTCATGAAAGCTCACACAACTTAGTGGTTATAGTGGTTACTTTTGATGTAAAAGTTTTCGCAAGAAAAGATTTTTTTTCTTTAGAGTAAAATAAATTTAATTTAAATTATCTTCTTGTTTTAAAAATAAAATCGAACTAAAAATTTAATATTCTTATAACACTCAAATAAAATAAAATTTATAATTTAATTCAAAATAAAATGTATTTTACTCTATTATAAACGAGTCTAAATAAAAACTGAACTAAAAAAATCTTAACAAATTCTTCGCACCACTTCGTGTCACAACCTGTTACTATTGGTACAGACTCAGTTGTAGTTTAACTATGTTTCACCGAAAAATATTTACTAAGAACTTTATATATTGATGTATAAAATTACACTGTTGTAAACTAAATGGTTATTACAACTTTCAAATAATAATAAAATAATAATAATACTTGCCACGTCCTGTACTTTCTTGAAAACTTAGTTATTATTAAGTGAATTCAAATCTTCTTATTTCCCTTTTGTATCAAAATATTACAATAACCCCTATAAAATAAAGCTAACATTAACAAAACTCCCAACTGAAAATCGTAATTCAACTACAAAAGAGCTACTTACGCAAAACTTCGCGTATTCTTGGGAGTTTTAAAGTAAAACGCAAACCACTAACAATTAACCGCAAAAAGAAACTCAATGGGGTGCCGAGAAGCGCGTGTTGGAGGTTGCCATATCGATTCCTTCCACCTAACCAGCATACAAAAATCGACACCTTTAAATTGGCCTCCAACTATCTAATCACAAGGTGAGAGAGAACAAAAGTCAACTCTCATTGAAAACCCGTTAACAAAGCAGACTACTAGAAAAACCTGTCTTACTGCATCACTCCTACATCCGCAGACCCTTTCTTAAAAATCACATTATTTATTTTAGTTATATTTTGACGCGACTAATTAAATTCTAAAATTGTTCGCATATAATATTTCCTATCAATATGTAACATACAAATTTTAAATTACTTATGTAACAAATGCTATAACGTAATTAGTGATTTAGAAAAAATCGAAGTATAGGCTAAGGTTTAAACAGTATAAAACAATGTTACTGGGTTTCCTAGGTAAATTTAAAATTCCTAAACTTTAACTAGATATAAAAAAATGTTAAGGAAATAACTACAGATGGAAGTGAAATTACTTTAGGCCCTAAATAGACTTAGTATAATATGTTTCCAATGCAGTTCAAAATGCTGGAGGTTAGAATCCAAGGAGAAAAAGAGTTTTCATAAGTTGTGCAGGTAACTGTTAAGACAATTATTACTCGTATATTAGCCTATCATTGTGATACACATTGGCCGAACAGAGTGCTGCAAAGATTTTTTAAACTATTGACATGTTCATGATTTAACAGATCTAGCCACAAGAGTTTTCAGAGGTTCACTGCCTTTTAGAGGTTGCATTTGCAGTAGATCTTAATTTGTAACACATCTCATTTTTTGAAACTTTAAAGCAAACAATCGTTTGTACACGTGAATGTTTTTAAAACAAAACTTGCACTCTTTGAAATGGTAAATATAATCTGGAAGGACTTTAAAACTTGCAAGATACAGCTAGAATCCTAAAACTTATATTAATAATTTAAATTTAAAATACACCTTCAAAACGTCAACTATAACTTACTGAACAAGCTGCTAATGAGTACTTATAAGAATACTGCAAGTAATGTTAAAATAATGAAGATCTTCTTCCATTTTACAAATAGGGGTTAAAATGTACGTCGTAATCTATGTTAACTGCATTCGTTAAAAATGTAGTAATAGTCAATCAGCAATTTTTTACAAATCCACGTGTTTATCTTTTTCATTGCTGGTTTGAGTGATGACTTCAAGGGAACAAACAAGAGAACTAACTTCTCAACAATTACTTTTTTGAAATGAAATTACATAGGAAATCTTTCTTAATAGCAGTAAAAACTTATTTTGGTAATATGGGTGACAATATCGAGCAAAGATTGACGTTGTTAATCAAAAATAACCGTATAAATCTCTCATACACAAGAAATACACGGGATAGCTCAATAAACATTTTAACAAATGTTTTTTCAATGACTGTAAAAAATATTAGTTTTATTTCATAATGGTTTTATTTTACTTTTTGACAGATTTTTCTTAAACCAGTTATTGTATAACTTTTAGTTCTTGGTAGTTAGTATACATACTCATAACCATATTAATTATCTTTCAATTAAATACATGTGATAGTTCTTGGCTCCCCTGCTTCCAAAGATCTTTTATTTTGGTCCTTGAACGAAAAAGATTAGATACCCCTGATATAGCACAACTTTAATTTTATTTTACTTCCCACGGACATCTCCAATTTTATATTTTTTAGTACTACACATTGTCCTAGGCTAGTTACAAAACTCTTGAAATAAATAATATTATAGGCCTACGTTAAATTATATGCTTTGCAAAAATAAAAACTCAATAATGTGACATTTTTTCAATGTGCAATTAAGATATATAATAAATTTATAAATTTATAATAGTTAACTGTATATTTCCATTTATCCTATAAAATACTTATATTAATTTATATCATATTTATGTCCACACGTGCACAAAAACGTGCACCAAAATTATAATAGGTTTGTAGTAGTATGTAAATTAGTATGAAAAGGCCAATATTTAATCAGATTAAATTATACTTTAAAAGTAACTGTTACCTTGCATATTTTTCCTGTCGGCGTAATAAAAACGTTTTTCGTGCAAACGTTTTCAATTAAACAATTGCTTACTCGTGAATAAATGGTTCAAAGCGAGTTCCACTGGGCGAGTTTCTGCTTCGCCAGAGCCTTTAATTTACTTTCTCCCGGAACAGAACACAGTCCGTCTGTCCACTGAGGACTGACGAAATATATCATTGAAATTAATACTCTTTAAAGGTTTTTATAAGAATTTAAGTTTGCAACATTTTTATCGTGTGGTGTAAAAGCAAGTTGATATTGTGAGACCACAATCTTAAAACTATCACTGTTTTCTTCTACATTTTCTTCTTTTTTTAATAACAAATATTTAGATGTTTGTCACTGTTAGAAATAAAATCAAGAAATATGCCATATATGACGACTCCTAATAAATACACCTATATTAACACATTTTTAGCTAAGGCTTTGTTAAATATATGATTATAACTTGACTTATTTTCACGTCAAACCTGTTGTAATTTATTGTATAGACAACAGCTAAGATAACGATTGTTATAAAGAGTTCCGATAAGTTCTGACGCGGGGATCCATGCAAAGCAGAGTCCATTCGGGCTGTTGAAACAGTGACATTTGAACTTTTCCTGAATTTAAAAAAATCCGACCGTTGAATTGTAGAGTGCTCTAGCCCACCCATGCTCTAGCACGTTCCACTTCTAGTAATTACTAAATAGTTGTTCACCATCGTCTCTAATAAGAGCATTCTGAACACAAACTTAAACAGTTCCAGACGGTTACTTACACAAACTTTGTAAGTCTTCAAGCACCAAGGATTGTGAAAGCCCGAGATAGGATGACTAGTACATAAGGACCAACTGAGCTAGTAGCCAGTTCCAGTAGCCAGCAGCCAGGAACAGTCATCAACGAACGAAGCACAAATAGAGTGATCTCAACTTCCTAGAATTATTGTACCACGTTTCAAACTATGACTTAAGAGAGTCTTAGATACTCGGTGAATGTCCCTACCCATCTTATTCGATCCATACACTAACTTAAAGTCCAAACGTGATTAATGCCATTCTGTTCTCAATATATTCACCCTCCCACAAGGGAACTGTAACTACCTTGATCTTCTTTGTACCTTGCGGCCAGGACGAGGCAAGAGACAAAACATTGTACTTGAAAGGATTAAGAATGTGCGTCATCGCTCTCTGCGTAGCTCATCCAAAGGTGTATGAGAAACCCCAGTTCGATTCCGCAAACAAAACATGATTGTCACAAAAAGCTAAACGCATGTCCCGTTGGTGCTCGACCTTCAAGCCTACATCAGCACGGTCCCCCAAACACATTCTACGATAAAGCAGAAGAAGGTCGACGCGCTACCTTAGACGATGTCCTGGACAACAAACTTGTGGCTTCTCCTGTCACTTTAGACATCGTTGAACTCCCGATATAGAAACTGCCCATAGAAACCCATTTGGTACTCTTTATTTCTGCCAAATCATTAACAATGCCAAAATGGCTCACGCTGCCAAATTCTGTTACCTATGAGAAGTAATGTGAAGCAGAGATAATCTTGACCACCCGTTGGACAATATAGTACCTGTACAATTTTCATCACAACTATCGTTAATGTAACAACGATGCTAATAGATTACGTTCATTTCCCAGTGGATGTAAGCTATGGCCTTATGGAGATCCATGAGTACAATCACTTTCACTACCACCAGTGATGGGTTATTATATCCGCAATAACAAAATCGGACATTTTAGCAATAACAAATAGTTTAGGACTGGCCTATTGCCAAGCCCAAGATTTAAGCCTCGAATACTTATTATGTAAACCAAAAAATGTTATGAAGTGTGAAATGAGTTAGAGCAGTTATCAATTTCAGCAATCGTAAAACAACCAATCATGTCATAAAAAGGGCACATTTCTTGTTAATAATGCAAAATATATCAAAACTACATATAGCTAACAAAGGAAAGAAAAGAAAGCGTAGTATTGAATTGCTCATTGCATAGTCTACAGAGTGGATAATTTCTAAATATAACCACAGATCATTCCTTAGAAACCCATGCTCTGTGAGTAAGACTACTTACCATCTGAGGAGATAAACGTCTGCTCGTGGGTAAATTGAATGGAACACCATATATGCGAAATATGCGACACCATAGGAAGATGGATGTAAAACGTTATTCTTTTGCATCCAATATCCAGCTGGAAAAAGCTCTAAGAAATTCGCACCTGAGATTTTCACAGAATGGAGTTAGTCTCTCCTCTGATGGCCCAAAACATATGCTAATCCGACAGAGAGAAGAAACGAACTGGTAATAATTCCATATTTACGATTTTTTAAGGTAAACATACATAAACATACATGATTCTAACGACTGTCTAACACCATGAATCCAATCATTTATCACGTCTGTTTTCTTGCCCGTGTACGGCAAACGAAGGTTTTACAAGCACTATAATGGCAGTGACATGTGCCTTTTTCGGTAACCGACCAGGCGTGGGGTAAAGTAGAGCGATATTCTGTCCACAGTAATTATTGACGGTACAGTAACACAGTAACACACATTCACGGACAGTCAGTAGAAACGCTTTGACTTGTGTCCCCAAGACCTGCGTATCACACGTACGCATTGAGAAATACCCTTGTTGGGAATAAACATCAGATGTGCAATTCTGGAGAGGGGTTTGTCCACATCAAGTTAGATACCGTACTTTCGGCTTCGCATAAATTGCAGAGGCTTTCAGCTAATAGAGGCCAATGCTTCTCAGCTAAAGTCTCCTAGAGAAGAGGACATTAGCAGCCTTGTTATATTTATGCTAACGATGTCGTCATAGCACCAGCTTCTAACTAAGTCTGGAGCTCCATACCTCCACCCCATTACTACCCTAACTTCATAAAACTTACCAATCACTAGAATGCATGTATGTGCAAAAATATTGTTATTGTTAGGTAAACGTAATTTGTCATCCTCGAACAAGTCACGCATTAGGGGAGAGTAAACACCCCCACGAGAACATCCTCTGATCGTCCCTGCACTACGAAATTTTGCAAGATGTGAGTTTATCCCCAAGTTTTCCGTGAACAGAGCTTTAACCCATTGACAAATTTGATCATCGATACCTTTTTCCATAGCTTCATCAACAACAATCAGTGTGCCAGTGTTGTGAAAACCTCTTTTAATCAATCAAATATCAATTTATTTATAATACAATCTGGAAAGTTATTGTTTATCGTAAAATATAGATTACATTTACCAACAATAATAAAATGTTTGTCACTTTATTGACAACAACGTTAATAAAAAACAATGAAAGAAAAGACAATTGCTAGAAATTATATTTAGACTATTTCTATAATATTGATAGCTCTTCAGTTGATAGTAGATACAGTTAAACGTTGAAGGACAAAGCTACTCGCCACTGAAAGAACTACGACCGAGTAAGAGGGCAATGACGAGCTGTTCATTCACTTATGTCTGGGCGGTTCCGACACCTGGGTGCTTTGAACTTGATCGGTAAAGTAAAACACTTTGGTGTCCGCCTGTTACAGACTTATGAGATCGATGCTGTTTTATTAATACATTTCTGTAATATTTAGGTTCTTCACACTATAAGCACAAAGGGTTTTATGGCATTAGCACAAATACAATGCTATATTTTTATTTTGGTTAATTAATTGTAAACTAAAAGTGTGGATCGTTATATATAGTTACAGTATATATATATATATATATATATATATATATATATATATATATATATATATATATATATATATATATATATATCTTATTGCATATAAATTTTTCTCGCATTTATATTGATTTTGAACATTTCAGTTATGAATTTAACGTATTTTTTTCCACATAGGAACTATCATTTTTAAACTAATCAGTGTCAGATACAACAGATAAGCGTCTATTAACCTTCAAACTACATAATATTAGTCAGTCAGTCACCTGTGACTGGGGGCGGGTTGGATCACCCACTTCTTTCAAGATCTCTGCCGTGAGGCTTTTACCTTGTGTCAACAAGGGTCAGAGCCCTAGTAGCTTTCGCTACCTGTCGGTATATGTAATATTAGTTTTACTTCTAATTTTGAAAGGTGGAGTGTGTTATATATTGAGTAGTATAAAAATACTTCCAAAGTTTGGAAATCAGCAGCCAATAATCGTAAAATTAAACAATAAAAGTCTTAATTTGAAAATAAATTAAAAGTTTTTAGTCATTCGTTTTTGCCAAAATTCAGGAAATAAGAATATTTTAATAATATATAACATAATTTTATATATATATATATATATATATATATATATATAACCCATATAATATATTAATATAAACATATATAACCCATTTCATTTTTTAGAGCGATTTAATTTTTTAGAGCCGTGAATATGGGAAGTAGCCTAAAGGTCATTCACATTAAGTGTTACTTCAAAAGATTATTTAGAATCAAATGGGTACAAATTATGGAAAGATCAAATAAAAACACCATAGTTAAGCTATTTTGCTCATTCCTTGGGAGGAGGGAGCCTGAACAACCAACCAAATAGCTTCTTGCTAGAAAGACTGAACATTCAGAACTAACCAGCACAAAACACAATTTAATTATAATAGTAATTAAAGTATTGATATATATATATATATTATATATATATATATATATATATAGATTTAATTAGTGAAATATCGACTAAAAGGTTACTAATTTAGGAATTTAGATCCGATTATGATTGGAGGAACTCGTCGAATGAACACAGATATGTTACCCAAATCTTGAAGTCTTCCATTACTGGTTGCTACGAGCATCATTGAGAATAAAATATTTTACTACAAAAATATTAAATTTGATTGAATTCTCTCTTGAGAGTGGTTGTTGTTGTTAAATAGTAACGACTTATATCAGTAATCAATTATAAAAATGGACTTTTTATATTTAAGTTATAATAAACCATTGTAGTTATATGCTATGTACTTTTTTTTCAATAGGTAAACTATAAAGCTAAATTCAGCTGCCTAGACGCATTAGCTAAGCGTGAAGGGGCGAGGAAAGCATTTGCAGGGAAGGGGTAGTGAGGGGAGAGGAAGTGGCCGGCACCGCATTGGTTTTATGGCATTAGCAACGACCGTCTGTGGCTCAATTTCCTTTAATAGATCCATTTAGTTCAGTAAATCCCACTACTCATGTTTTACAGCTCTTCTCCCTAAAAATTAGTTTATTAGTGAAGGGTTTGTGTTCTTTAAAAAAGAGGTTTCGTTAAATATTGAATGTACACTAACTTATAAATTCTACAAGTAAGTATTTAAGTATGTGTGTTTGGTAACTTTAACTTTGTTCTTGCATGCTTTTAAATATCTTATTTTTACTCGTTTTAAGTTTAAAACTGCTACTTTTAAGCCGCATGGGAGTATGAATGTTAGATCTAATAACTTTATTGAACAAAATTTTCTTGAATCAAAAGTTTCAAATCTTTTTGTTACTTAGAAAGTTGTCCCTGTATGAAATATTAAATCAAGCGACATTTCCCTTAGCAGAACCCAATGGCTCACTAAGTTTCGTCGTGTTTGTATACATATAGAGGAACAATATTTGGTTTAAATTCGTACGAGACCATACGTACGAGATGTCGCAGTACAGCAGGTTACTTAGAAAGTTGTCCCTGTATGAAATATTAAATCAAGCGACATTTCCCTTAGCAGAACCCAATGGCTCACTAAGTTCGTCGTGTTTGTATACATATAGAGGAACAATATTTGGTTTAAATTCGTACGAGACCATACGTACGAGATGTCGCAGTACAGCAGGTTACTTAGAAAGTTGTCCCTGTATGAAATATTAAATCAAGCGACATTTCCCTTAGCAGAACCCAATGGCTCACTAAGTTCGTCGTGTTTGTATACATATAGAGGAACAATATTTGGTTTAAATTCGTACGAGACCATACGTACGAGATGTCGCAGTACAGCAGGTTACTTAGAAAGTTGTCCCTGTATGAAATATTAAATCAAGCGACATTTCCCTTAGCAGAACCCAATGGCTCACTAAGTTCGTCGTGTTTGTATACATATAGAGGAACAATATTTGGTTTAAATTCGTACGAGACCATACGTACGAGATGTCGCAGTACAGCAGGTTAATTCTCAAACTGATAGGTTATTTTCTCACAAGTGTGAAGTGGTGACTGTTTGCACACAGATATTTGACTAATTACTATTATAACGTATAATATACCAAAGACAATGTAGTGTCGCTGTGCTGCTTGTAGTGTACGCCCCGTGGAATGCAGTTACTCAGACATCAAAGACACTACGCGTATCCGACGGCTACATCATGTATGGGACTGTCTAAAGAATATGGTCATTGATGTAAATAAATGTTCACAGTTAATAAAATTAGTGCTTAAATTTATGCAATAAAATTGATCTACGAAACTTCACACTTCGTTTTTGATAACGATGTTCAATCTCTTTTATCGGTTCGGTTTTTGACAATCTAAAATACTTATTCAATGGTTGGATTTACCCAGAAGGTGGAGGCTCGCCAACACAAAATGTTTAAATACCTCCTCCGTACTCCGGGGTGCTCCTTTGTTGGAATACATTATTGAATGGAACACAAATAAAACAAACTATTTTTAACAAACTGTGCGTTGATTTATATTTTCAATATTCTAAATATTCTTAACATTAAAATTAGAACTTGGCACATTCAAACGATGCTTAATATTTATTAGACTGTTCCGAAAAACTAATCATATTGAAAAAATTATTAACGCTGCAAATATAACCTAAACCTCATTAAAACATTCTTGGCACACAGTAAAGAAATGAAATTCAGAACATTGAAAAAACTAAATGCATAAACTTTAAGAGAAATCAAAATTGACATAAATTTGGATAAATTTAATTTAGATAAAATTAAAACAATATACACTATTTAAAGTGCCAAAACTCATGACGTAATTCCATTTTACTAGTGCCAACGAACTCTTCTTGAGTCTCTAGCTCAATTAGATATAACAGAACGGCCATTTTATCCAGTTGTATTAAACCCACAAATAAGTATAACCCTTGACTACTGGGAAGGTGGATTGGAGAAAACAATCTACTGTACCCGAGTAATTAAAACATAATATACATACAGGAGACTATAATGTGTATATATTTCCTGCATGTATTTGTTAATGTAGCAAATTTATACAAACAAATTCTCCATCCCAAACCAATGTATTAATAATAACTATTTATTTATGTGCAATTATAACCGTAACTATATAACAATAAGATATGAACTGTATAACATAAATCGCCATTCTGTAAAACTTTATTATACTATGACTTATATATGTAAAATTATTCTGTACATTAGAACAAAAGTTTCAAATAGACAGTAAATGTAAAACAGAATCTTATGTCCTAAATGTGTCTCTTAAGTAAATCTTATATTCGTCTTTTGTCAGCTGAATAACATACCGCAAATCAGGTACGCAATCGGAATATAATCTCGGATTTATTAAAATAGCTAGAAGAGAGAAGGCTAACTGTGAGAAGAAGTGGTATATTCGACATATGAATTTATACAACGTATTCAGGATACTCAGAATACCTGAGCACACGTGCTTAGGTCCGATACGAGTGATCCATATGTAGAACTCCCGCTGTAATGCGAGAATTCCAGAGCGCGATATTGCGAATATACCTGAAGTGACGTAACAGGCTTGGAATTCGATATATTCATCAGCTTTGACCGAACCAAACATGTTCTGGACTGAAATCAATTTAATTTTGTAGCAGTAATTTTATTATGTAAACTGTTCCCTTCCGATAAATCTATCTTTGCTTGAAAATAAGTGACAGGAAACTATTAATAGAATGGCAATTTGAATTATACAAAGCCAGTTCAGGAGACATAAGTAAGGCACTCTTGCTATATCTTAAGTGTGTTACTATTCGTAGTCTGGCCCAAAAACGACACTTACAAAAATAGCTAAATGAGGAACTTTACCTATTTATCAAGCGACCGTTAAAAATATACATGAACTACTAAATGTTGTCACAATTTTCCAATATGGCGATCAAGTTCAAAGTTTCTAATGGATCACTCTATATTTTATTGTAATTTTTAATACAGAATAGCATTTAAAAAATTTAGTTTTTAGGTCAACGCGGCCGCTGACGTGCCGTTATTTCACAGCATCACAACTGAGAATTCCCTTGGGTAATAGAAGGAAGTGTAGCAAATACTTTTGTTTTGTCAAATTCTATTGCATGTTTCAAACTGTATTCTGTTATGGCCGATTATTAATGGTATTTAATAGAACCTTATGAGTAGAAAATCAATAGTACTCTAAACAAGTTAGACATCCTCACAAAACAAGTTAACTAAGCGCATCAACTCTCATCCAAAACCACCACTACTGTATGGGTTGCTTGAAGTGCATAAAGAAGGTATCCCTATAAGACCTATTGTCAGGTCTATTGGCTCACCTACATAATGTAGCCAAATATGTGTAGATACCTGATTGCGTGGAAAAGACTGATTCATACGTAAAATACTCAAGACATTTCGACGAAATCGTAAAAAACTTAAAATGTGATGAAAATGACATGCTTGTTGGTTGAATCACTGCCTAAAGTGACAATTCCCGAAACTGCTCAAATGAGTAAGGAGTTAAAATCTCAAAAATAGCAGAACTGTCAGAAACGTGCCTCCAATCCACTTATTTCTGTTTTGACCAGAATTTCTATGAGCAAACTGACGAAGCAACTATAGGGTGGCCATTGTCATCTGTAGCAGAAAACCTTACATATATAAAACTTCCAAGATTCATCTGGAAGAAGAGCATAATAAATCGAAGTTATGGGTTCGCTATTTAAAAGATGTTTTGACAGTTTAGCCTCACAGTAAAGGTAGCCTTGATGAATTCATACAGATAAACATAAATAACAATCATCCTAACATCAGATTTACTATAGAAGGTTAGTACAGCATAATATTACAATTTTTGGATGTAATGATAAATAGGAAGCGAGATGGGAGTGAGTATGGAACATTCAATGCACAGAAACTAACACTAACCAACAGATATCTGAACTCCCAGTTCCATTATCATCCACCCCAGAAGTTTAGGATATCGTGCGCGCATTAATTGGTTGTGAAATACACATATAATAAAAAGATAGCTGGAATAAAAAGAAGATAACACAATACACGACATTATACTTCATATACACACATAATCACATAATACACACATAAGTTTTTACAGTGTAATAGGTTATTATTGTATTCGTAGTTGCTTACTACTCTTGTTGTTTAGTATCAGAGCAGGTTTACATTTAAAGGCATAAATAAAGTTACTTTTAAAGTTTTAGTACCACAGAATCAACTCCAAGTGAACTGAGTTGGTAGGGAGTAATTGTACTTATATCACTGTTTAATCATTTTAAACATGTTTCGCTTAGAACTCAGATATACACAAAGACATCGCACAAACCCCATATCCTATGTCAAAATCAGTAGTCCTCGGAGGCGGAAGTTCATTTTAAGCAACTAAGGCTAGCTCCGGTCCAGAGCCTGATTCCGGCTTGTAATTAGTTACGTTCTGGTCTTTGGAATTTACTGCCAGATGCAGACAATTCCTGAGCAAACGTCCTATGTGAAGGTTTACTCAACATGACTGGACCATACAGAATTATCAAGGAAAAGAAAATGGTTAAAAAAGGATATATAGTACTTTATGAAATAGATTTACATTTCTTGACCAATTGCAATGGTGGAGAGCCACCGATGAGGTGGCTTTCCTCAAAGATGCCGAAATATTTATAAATATTTTCAGCAAACATTTTAGTTTAATTAGCAAATCTTTCGACGCAGCGTAAACCGGAAAACGTAAATGATAACTTGTATAGTGTTGTGTAATTATATCAGAAGTAATAATGAAACCGAAACCCAAACTATAAATCAGCTATATTATAGTACAGAGTTTTATATTCTGTTCTTATTAACCAATGCTTAAATTTACCTTATACTATCAACACGTTTTACCTCCCTTATACTATAATTTCCTAACAAGGAATAAGCGGTTTCAAATTGATTATTTAATTATGTTATTATGCTTTTAATATTTAATTCACGTAATCATTAATTCTTACCAACGTACAGCATGAGTTAAGAAGTAACCTACAGTAAATAGATACTGCAGGATAATGGCTAGATGCAACTTTTGGATTTCAATAATGCATTCAAATTATACTGTAAATTTTACTAGTGTCTCATACCTAATAGTTAATAAACGCTTTGTTTAGCAAGTATTATTTTATGAAATCAGTTTATTTTTATTGTTTGATTTAAATATATTTTAAGTTCTTTCATGAATACAAATACTATTATAATACAGAGACAAGTGCCGTCTACTGGCTGTCACTCACAACGAACTGGGAGCGTTTGAATGGTGAATGGTAAATTTGAATTTGTATGTCACACACCACCTTACAAAATATCCGCTACAAGAAAAAAGTGCCCGTCCTGTTAACAGCAACATGTTAGTTTAGAATATTAGAATATATAAACTACTATTCTAGTTTAAATGACTACTCTGAATGAATTACATTGTAGATTACGTTATCATCTCGTATTTTGTATTATTCGTATTATTGGATTATTTCGTTACGTATGTATTGATCAGAAACGTTGCATTATTATTTCCATACGAAAATAGTGTAAGTGAATTAAAGAATTGTCGGAGCCGAGAAAACAAACAATTAGAAAGTTGGAAGCAAAGTTTGTTGCTGAAACAAAAGGAAATTACGCTCCAACAACTGCGCTTCGAAGCTCCTTAAAGAATAAGTCAAAACTTTAGGTCGACTTGCCGCGATTGTCCTCACCGTAACTAATCTATCATAAAACCGAGCAATTACTTCTTATTTTATTACATCAAAGCCAGTCTATGAGAGGCTTAGTGAGTTATATGGTGGTGTCATAACCATCATTTCCTCCAACATAACAGCGGCATTTCTTTAGAGACATTAATGGAACAGCATAGCTAACTTCAATCCGTAAAAATATTTATTAAATTCATTTTTTGTATAAAAGTACGCCAGACCACATTTTACGCAAAAAGCTTCGCTGAAGTTACATGTGAAATTTAAAGTCTATATACAGGTATATCTAATTCCATTCTTGAGATGTCCTGGGGACAGACAAACATGTGGTCAGACAGAACACACATGTTTACAGCCTTCAGACAGACAGAAGAGAATTGTGTCAGCCTACTGAGTGATGAGGTTCAGCACATGCACCATCATAAAAACTCATTTTTTCTAAGTAGAATTAAAGTTTCTGTAAAATTTAACGTCTGCAGATGATATCTTTCTCTAGATACCTATGGATAGTTAGGCTAAATCGTTACTATTTCACACCATAACAAGTCATACGACTGTATTCAGTTTTTTTACTAATCTGTTTGTTCTGCTACTTTCTCGTTGCCATCATGATTACCCATAGAACTAATGTGACAGTGTTTGCTAACTCTCAGCCAAATTCCACAGTGATATACTCTACTATCGAACTCGATGTTCCTTATATAGAATTTAAGATTTATGCATAATATAAAGCTATAAAATATGTGCACAAATAGTTTAAGTAGCTGCAAACGGTTAGTTCATTTTAGTTGAAATAAGTACCTGTCTTACTGTACGGAGAACGTAATATAATAAATGTCTCTTATGTTCCAAAAATGTTTATGAGTAGAATGTCAATAATGATACATTCTGAGACAACTTAATTTATTTCCATAAAATTAAGCAAGACTTTTCTCCATACATTAATTATCCATGTATACATTTTTACAAACAACAAATAAAAATGGGTTATAGTTCGTAAATATATTTGTTTTCTTTTAAACCTTATTTCTGTACCAAAAGTTATACATTTAATGATTCTAATGTTTGATCCTTATCTGACATCTGGCTCAATATCTCCTCTCATAGCCGTAGTCTAGCATGAGGTCATGGCGATCGGACGTCCGTCCAATACTTCTGATTTAATTCTGAGTTCAATACTTCTGAATTTCAAGAACATCTTAGTTCACTTTAGAAGCTAGAAAGTATGAAATGTTATATGAATTGTTCAAATAAGCGACCAAGCTTGTTAGTGATTATCGAGATGTTTTTTTTTATCAAATAGTAACAACGACGTCTTTTTTTAAAACAAAAGTTTCCTCATTGAAATTAGACTTTTCATACCGTACATTCATTTGTTTCTCAATGTGAGACAATAACCACACTTGTCTGGTATTTTATTAAAAAGGACATTTGTGAGTTAAATACATCAAACCAATCATTGATTAGCCCTACCATGTCAACTGTAGGTTTCCAATTTATTTTTAGGAAACCTTTCTTACTTGAGAATTTGACTTCTCTAAAAATAGAGTTTGGTTTTAACTGAGCTACAAGTTGTACGTTTTGTTTTTTTTAACATATACGTGATCTTTCTTAAGCTTGATAGCTTGAAATATTATAATTTTGAACATAAATAATTTTTTCACACTCTGAGATGACAGTTGGGTACTATTTGTAGTAAAAACCTGTGTCTAAAATAATGTTTCCTAGCAAGTTTAATCACTTGGAAAGTATTTCAAATACATTTATATGTTCCTGTGAAATCATGTGGATATAGAAATAAAGTGTTGAGTGTTGTTATTGCTAATTAATTCCACCCACCACTGCCCAAATCAGTAGTTATCGACACAGAACATACATAACAGTAAATATGTCAATGCTTCTTAATATACTATATATGCTTTGCTTTGCAAAACAAGAATCAAATATTATAAAATGCTAAGAGAGCAGTCAATTGATGAATTACATCTAAGTAGGAAAATTGGAGTTAGTGTATTTATTTTAAACTAGCTGTGGGTGTCCGGATTTTTTTATTCTAGTAGAGTAAGTATTTTAATTGACCAGCCGTGAAAAGCATAGAAAACTCCGTATTTATTTTACTTTCGTTTTTACGTAATTCATTTTTTAACTATTTAATTTCTTCCACAGTGGTACTTCTCAATTCCATTTTACTTGCTAGATGTCTATTTCTAGTTTCATATTTATAATAAACGTTTATTATATCGTTATAGTACTGTATGTTTTTTAATTAATTAAGAAACAATTAAGTAAAAAGTTGATTCTAGGATCAATAGAAGATCAATGTAGTGGTGTTTCTGAGCATTGAACATTATTGCAAAACACAGTATAACTTCTTATTCCTTGTTATAGAACTGTGTATAAAGCTGTTGCTATGAGAGTACTTAGTACTGTCGTCACGTTAAAGGCAAAATTACTTGCGCGCATCAGTTCAGCTGTCATGCGGGAAACATTGTACAAGTCTCGTCCTTGCAGTAGTATTTATTACATTACGTATTAAAATTTCTAATAGAAAGCAGGTGCGATAGATTCAATTAAAAAATGCTTCTAGAAATCGGAACTTCCCTAACGCTGGAAACTATCCAGGCCAAAAACTGTAACACATTGAAAGCTTTTGGAAAGTGCCCGTAAGTCCGAATGTCAAACTAGCCAGAAAGGTTCTTCATAAGTTGAAGATTTCTATACTCCGGTAGCATCCATCAGCCGAAATGTTCTAGACACTTGGAGTTCCCATTAAACGAGGCGAAGGTTTGCTAGGTTCTGTACCTCTCAAGCGCTGGATACTCTTAGAAGCTGTAGAAGCTTGATACGTATGTATACACCAAGCTTATAGAAACTGGCAGAAAAGGCCAGAAGATTCAGAGGCTGAGGATTCCCAGAATCAGAGCTTATGTAGACCGATCTTCCAGATGTCGGGAACACCTATAGGTTGAGTTTCCATTGACTGAGATTCCCATGACCCATAAATTCCCAAAGGTCAGAAGATCAAATAGATCAGTAGCTCCCAAAGGCTAGGGATCTCCTCTTACATCATTTTATTATTTGTTCATAATTATATTAGTTTTAATTAACTGTGCGTTGTTCATGTATTGAGTCGTTAAATCATTGTTAAAAGCACTATGTTTTATTACATATTCAATTATTTGATTTTGATTGAATCTTGCCTATCTTGTTGATATTTTTTTGTTTGTTTACTGATATAATTTTCTAACGTATTTTTATTGTTATTGTTAGTCTCTGGTTTGTATTACTGTATGAATAATATTAAATCCATTTTTGTTGTGTTTACTCTTGTTATTCTGTTTTTATTATCTGTTATCTTGTTGCTACGTAATATTAAATTATTTGATCGAAAGAATGTTGTATTGTTTGTAGTAGCTTCTAAAGGCCAAAAGATTTGACATGTTATAAGCTATAAGAAAGGAAGCTTCTAGTGATTTAGTGGATATATTACAGGGTGGTTCTCGTAGGATTAGAGAACATTAAGAGAACGGTGGTTTTCAAAGACCGAGTGAATTCAGATTAAGTTCCTAAAGGCGCCTTCTAATGACACATGTAGAAACAGAGGGAGAGATTTAGATGGCATATTGATTACTTGGGCCGGCCACCCAGTTATTGAGTTATAATAATTTTATTATTATCTCTTTTGCTGGAATCGCGTACCAACCTTAGTTGCCAATCTAGCCTTCCCTGTTGTCAGGAATTCTTCTGTCACTGTCTGCTTGAGTTGGTAAATTTTATCCAGGAAAAATGTATTATTGAGTTGTTCATCATCTAATAAACCAGGGCATCTGGATCCTTCAGATTTATTATCATCACTTGTTATGCGCATTCTTTCAGTTTCGAAGAACGCCAAAGTAATAAAGTATTAGAGTATTATTTCAAAAGGCAAACTTAAAAATTATTAACCGTATTACTGAAATAAACGATAACTGATTTTTATGTTCAGTGATATGTTTTATTTTTTTCAACAAGAGTTTATCTATATTGGCATTGTATAATTAAAGTGGATATCGAAATAAGTATAAAATAATAATAAAACTGTATACATAATAACCAAATTTGCAGCACTTAATTAATTATATTTTATTATAATCTTAGAAAATGTTTGTGTCGTCACTCCTATGGAAAGAAACCGAATTAAGTACATACATACTTATACTAACTTGTATCTCATATCTTGCAGAGAATGCAATGTCGATAACGTTCGACATTTTTAAATTCAGCAAGGCTGGTATTTCATTGATTATGATAAATTTGATGACTGCACATTCTTGCAATTCGTTTGAATAACCACAACAATTTCAAAATGTTTTGAATTGATTCTCACAGAACTAAAAGGTATTGTTTCATAGATACCCAAAATACAATTATGTAAAGAAATTATGAATTGAAAGTTTATACGGACGTGAAAGGTGCTTTATTTGCGTCCTTTTATAAGTTTAAATGCAACTATGCAGATAATAAAGAAATAGTCGTGGATTAAAAACACATTTTTATCTCTGACTTCGAAACCATTTGTAGATTTTTCTTAGAAGTAGCGAACCTATCCACAACTTACATTAAGTTCTCTAGAATACAGATTGGCTGATCGAAAAAAATAATAGTTTTTCTGGTTTGATAACCAGATAATAACAAATTGATAATTTAAATTATTCTCCTAACAAGCAGTAGTCCTAAGCACAGTTGTGTTGTAAGCTTTAGTTGCAATTTTACAGTGTTGTATACGAACAGCACCAAATACCGTATGCACTTGGCAGGATTATTAGGAAGAAGACAAGCTGTATAAACGTAATGCTTTGATTCTAATGTTCACAACTCGAGAATCAAATCAGGTGAACTCACGACTATACTGGTAACCACTTTTATCTCTTATGCTGAGTGGAGTGCGTTTTGAAAACCTGTTTTACCTGTTACTGATTCCATGTGAATGACACAAAGTCAACCATTCTCTAATCCTGCCGAGTTTGTTTACGCTTATTGGCTAGAAGGCAGACCGTCAGAAAAAATCAACAATATGTTGCGTACTCTTTGCCTCTGTTTATCAATTTTATTGGATTACCGTACTTAAGTACACAGGCACGTTTCAGCAGCAATTCTGCGAAAGCTTAAGAATAATCTAAAACAGAAGTGAAACAAAGCACTAACTCAACCTTTATTGATAAAGTTAACTTCAACAGGTTTTAAATCGCACGTTCGATTTAAATATTACTCAAAGAGATCTGTAAATATATGTTTCATTAAATTTACTTTTAAATTATGTTTTGCATAAATTAAGACGGGTGTTAGTAACGAATACACGAGACTTTTAGAACCAAGAATAATTTATTCATTTTTGATGTTATATAATGACGTGAACAATAATACACTTAACTTAAAATCATACTATGCTTATAAATATTCGTATCCTGTTTGCTTAACATTAAACAAACAAAATTTAGATAATACCTGTTAAAATTGGTGTGCTCAATAGCCTTATTTAATTCCAATAAACATTGAATCACAAAAAGTACTTGCTCCGCCGGGAGTCGAACCCGGATCTCTCACTTGCCGGGTGAATGTGCTACCATTACACCACAGAGCGCTTACTTTTTCCGATTCAATTATTTTGTATTTGGCCGTATCTGTCACATATGCGTTTAAATAAGCAAACTAACATATGATCGGAAGACCAAATACCTGTCAAACGACTTTTATTTACGTTAAATTGTATAAATGGCAATAGCCTTATTTAAGTCCAATAAACATTGAATCACAAAAAGTACTTGCTCCGCCGGGAGTCGAACCCGGATCTCTCACTTGCCGAGTTAATGTGCTACCATTACACCACAGAGCGCTTACTTTTTCCGATTCAATTATTTTATATTTGGCCGTATCTGTTACATATGCGTTTAAATAAGCAAAATTTTTTTGATTCAATGTTTATTGGACTCAAAGTTTACGATTTATTATTCTAACATAAAGATAACCCTATAATGTGGTTCACAACATAATATATATATATTGGTACGGCCAAATACAAAAATAATTGAATCGGAAAAAGTAAGCGCTCTGTGGTGTAATGGTAGCACATTCACCCGGCAAGTGAGAGATCCGGGTTCGACTCCCGGCGGAGCAACTACTTTTTGTGATTCAATGTTTATTGAAATTAAATAAGGCTATTGCAATTTATACAGTTTAATGTAAATAAAAGTCGTTTGACAGGTATTTGGTCTTCCGATCATATGTTAGTTTGCTTATTTAAACGCATATGTGACAGGTACGGCCAAATACAAAAATAATTGAATCGGAAAAAAGTAAGCGCTCTGTGGTGTAATGGTAGCACATTCACCCGGCAAGTGAGAGATCCGGGTTCGACTCCCAGCGGAGCAACTACTTTTTGTGATTCAATGTTTATTGATAATTATATATATATATATATATATATATATAGTATATATATTGTATACCTCGTATTACAACCATTAGAGGGATTGGAAGCCAAATACAAATTTGTATAGTCCAGAAGTGAAGAACCAATTTACATTGTATGAACAATAACCTGTTTTTCTTAAATACGATAGGGAAATTGTTTAGTCGCGCTAGTTATCGAAAGGATTAAAAATATGGAACGATAATTTTGTTCTAAAATGTTATTTTACTTACGTTGACCCAATGGAAAGTGGTGAACTTCATTGTATTTATCTAATTGTCTGACGGTGATATAGCTATTTTTTATGTGTCTGAAAGACAGTTTTAACTATGGTAAGTTAAGAAAAATATTTTCTGAGAAAATTATCGGTTGTTATGTTTAACCCTGTTGGTACAGTCCTATTCGTTCTCTACTGAAATCAGTGCAACTGACTATCCATCCATTTCTCAGGAGATGCTCCTCTATCGAAGTCAAGAAACGCCAGGTTGTATGCTTACAATGCAAATTAGAACTAGGCCTTTAGCTTTACGGATGTAACGTTTTATATAGTTTTAGAGTATTGAGCCCGTTTTAATCACTTTCGCGCCATTATTGAGGCAGCTAAAATTTCCAGTACTTAATATATTGACCCAGTGAAAATCATTCCTACAATATAAACTTCGTTTTTTCTGTAAAGCACCATTTTTGAGAAGTGGTCAATTTAGAATTATTTTTACATTACATTTGATTGGCTAGGGGAGGGCTTAACATAAAAATTATCTAAACATATTCAATTAGTCTGAAAATACCTCCATTAGATTCTATTTTATTTTCACTATTCAGACTTTAAAGAATGGGAAAATGCTACTTTATTTTCATCCTGTAAAAATACGTTTCAAATAAGTATTAATGAGTTTTTGTAAAAATAAAACATTTAATATTCGACACCAGAAGATTTTAGTGTACATTTGGACGACAGGCACGAAACTACATACAAGATATCATTTAATTTCAACGTTAGTTCTTAAAACAAAGCTTTATTCTAAACTGCTACCAATTGAGTATTGAGACATTGTTTCTTTAATCTCTGCACCTATTGGAATGAGTATTTATCCTCTCGTAGATGATTGCCTTCAATAACGATTTGAATAAATGGGATTTGCCACCTTCAATAAACTTGTGACTGGGGAGATACTAACGAGGGTACATTTTGCACGCGTGGTTTGGAAATTCTTGAATCAGCAGATCTGCGCGAATGCTGCATCTTAAATACAATTGTCTCCTGATTTCCCCGCGAGTCGCTCGTCTGGACGCGATACAGGGGAGCCTGATACCATCTACCCTCCCAATTTAAGAGTTCCTTAATGTATTTTCAGCTGTGATTTTTTTACGTCCCTAGCCGTTGTTATTTTATCGCCCTGTTCTTATTTTTTTTTTATAAAACTTCATATTTTAGTCTATTTTTTCTTATCTTAGACATCTATTTCAAATTCTCATGTGCTAACACGTGAACATTTTTTTTTTATTTCAGTACAGAATAATATCTCCACTTTCAATTTAAATATAAAATATAGTTACTAATACTTTTTAGATATTGCCCACAGCCTAGGCGAAAAGAATTGTTTAAGCTTTTGTTTTGGTAAAATATGACGTGTAAATAATTCAAAACATGATACAGTCAACATTATTTTTAAAAGATAATGTTGAATTGACATTAATTACATTAAAAACACATGACGAATTACTCTCAACTGCATAAAAATTAATGTAAGACCAGAAGAGTAAACCAAAGAGAGATGCTGTATTAATGTAATTTTTATTCGTTTAGTGAAACAAATTTGATGACGAATCGTGTCCCTGCAAAAATCCGAATTCTTCAAAATGCTGATGCATTATTTTTAAAAGACCGAGGTAGTCTAAGTTCATTAGAACCCACCTCTTTTACTTCCCCTTCTTAGATATTATCATGGTAATAATGTGAAATGTTGTTATTAAGGGGCGAAGAACGGTAGGGTGGTATTTTAGTCCGCATTTGATTGACTGAAAAAGGAAGGGATGTTTGATTATTCAAGAAAATACAATCCACGGAGAGGAAAATGCACGATAGATTTTGTCACTTTATTATGTAAATTACTTGTTTCTCTTACTATGGATCATGTACAATAAACCGATATGACTGTACAGTCAATCAAACAAAACTTCATAATAAAGCTTTATTCCAAATCACGCATTTGAGGTTTGTTTTTTTTCAAGATATAGCTTTTATGCTAATGATGCATCAGCACATGCACAAACTTCACTTTAATGTCGGATTTAAACGCACAAAGAATATGATATAATTTACTTTTACTTTTAAGATACAATTTAGTACAGAAAAATATACAATACGGTTTTAATAAAGAATTCTATCTCGTTCTGTTTAGCGTAGGTGTGGTTTTTAACTTAAAAACTTTTCAGGACTTAAATCAGTAATTGTAAATGGCAATAATTAAATTTGAATGTGAAAACAATGGTCATCTGAATACGGGAAGATGTCTGCCCAAATATGGAAAAAAGCCTATTTCAGTGATTATACAATAAATTTAAATTAAACTTCTCAATGCCTTAATAATTTGTTTAACAAAATGTTTATTTATTTACAATTTTAGAAGAACAATAAGTAAATATTATATACAGATACAATATCAACAACACTTTAGTTAGATGTTACCCTTGTTAACACTAACATACATTCAAGAACCTGTAAGGTATTTCCAGGATAACAGATCGTTGGATTTTGCACACATTTTTAGAATTGTCAAGTAGATAAGGCAAGTAGGCAAGGAGGTTTGGACGATCTTATCTTTCAAGATAATTACGACTGAACTTGATAATTTCTTGTTTAACTGTTGGTGTGTTCGAATGTTGATGTAACATTGTATTACATACATACCAATGAACTTTTGCAATGTTTATTGATGCCACTAAAGTATCCTCAGATTTGAATTGCTTGCTGTACTCCATAACTGCACACCATATGTCCATACAGTCTTTAGGATAGTTTTATATAACAGTAACTTGTTCTTCAAACTGAATTTTAACTTAAATCTGAGAAGCCTATTCATTTTATTTGTTTTTACATTTAACTACCGTCTCTTCGTCCAAATGTGGGATTTCCATGTAAGCCTTCTGTCTAAGCGCATGCCTAGATAATTTACTTCAGTTACTTGGGGTAAATTATAACAGGATTTCGGACATATGCCATCGTTATAGGTTATAAAAGGTAACAAGTATAAGGTTAAACAAAGTACTTGGGGTAAATGAACGTCATTCAATGTAACCGGAAGACAAGAATTTTGATTTAATGTAAACTGATTTATTTTTGTTATTTTGATAAACCATGTTTTAAACCAATTACGAGCAGTATTTGCATCTAAGCTCTGGTGTGAGTTGCTCAAACACAATCTTTATTGACTGAAAAAACTGCAGTATTATCTGAGAAAGTTTCAATATAAGTATATTCATGTTCTGGGAGATCAGCGGCAGCGGTATAGTATAGTAAGTATAAATATGGACTCTTTTAAAATAGGGGAAATAGATATCTTAAGCTTCTTAATTATTTTAGTTACTTTCCATAACGAATAGTCTGTAGCTTCCGTTGCTGAGAGAGACAGGATATACTCTTCAAACGACTATTTTTTAAAATTAAACAATCGTCTTTTTAGATATTGAGCTGCCCCGTTCAAGTTTGCCTTATTATTTGGATTTATACCGCTTTGCCATATTTTTCTTAATCTTCTTTTCTCAACGATATTTTTTTTGTGTAGTTAAGGTAATATAACCTTATCTTATCAACTTTTGAAGAACGGAGTAAAGGTATAGACTCTTTGGCAGAACATTGCAAGCAATCAATATTTTCTTAATCATAAATTTTGTTCAAACTTTTTTGTTTCATATATCACGAAATCGAACATAGTAAGTAAATTTGTCATGTACCATTTCACTTGACTTTGATGTACTTCTGTGCTTAAATTAAGTATAATTGGCAAATGATCAAAAGACAAATCAAGACAGGATTTGATATCTGTGTAGTTTTGATTAATGCCGTTTGTAACAAAAACCTAACAAATCTGGAATTTTTCGCTTATCAATTAGCCAGTATGTAAGCTCATCCGTAAATAATATTGTATGATATAGAGCCTTTAATAGTTGTCGTCCTCTAGAAGTGGCCAATTGGGAACACCATTCTTGGTGTTTCGCGTTGTAATCACCTCCTACTATAAATCTATTCCTCAATAAAGTGAAAAACTGTTGTTTGGTTATAACATGTCTGGGGGACAATAAAATGCCGAAAATGTAATAGGGGCTAACCAATCTTTAAGAACAATGCTGGAAGCTTGGGGGTAATTTTCTCTAAAGGTAGATATTTCATAAATTTTTAATTGTGTCTTTAACTAAAATGGCACTACTCCCATGGGCAGTGTTGTCAAGATCTATCCGTGAAATGAGTTTCTCAAATAAGTAAGACGTCTAAGTCATGTTGGATGATGAATAACTGAACTTCTTGATTATGCTGAGTCAACCCGTTGGCGTTCCATAAAGCGATTTTTAAAAGAATAATCTTTTTACATGAGAAACGATAGTAGCCAACAGATTAATCTAGCCAATTAGTACTAATCTGTTCTGCTTCTTTATATAAAATATTTTCAAATCATTCAGCAGGTTTTTCAATAATTTTTGTCAAACTTTCAGATTAATTTATGTGTATGTGACTAGCTCTTTTTCCCTTAGAAGAAAACTGTCATTTCTGTTTATTCTGTACAGCTTGAGCGATACGGTTACTCTTTCAGTAACTAAACTATTTTGAGAGGACCGACTTTGGTTAACATTAGTTGGGTTGTTTCGGCCAGAACTGGTTTGGTTGATCTCAAAAGTCTTCTTTCTAAGGGGAGGAAATTGTTTGTATTGTATTTCTTTATACACGGGACAACTTTTGTAGTTAGCCTAATGCTCACTAGAGCAAAAAATGCAAGAGGAGTTAGTGTTGAAGGTTCAAATAAAGCTTTTATAAATACTGAATTTGAAATATTTCTTTATTACGATCGCAAGGCTCCAAATCAACAAAACTCAGAGACATTGATTTCTTCGTGGTTCTATTTCTTAAAATTGATCAGATTTCATAACTTATGGCCGTTTTCTCGATCGCTATTTTTAGGTCTTCAATAGAAATAAAGTAATGCATGTTCTTCAGAACCCTACATGCACGTGTTTGCTTCAACTGGTAGCCTAAGTATGGAAACTGACGTTCAAGACGTTTGAGTCCTTTGACTATTTTCTGTTAAGCGTCAGGAGAGAGTAGAGTTAAAGTTAAGGTAAAAGTTATAATTCTGTCTTTATTAAGTATGGTAAGAGTATTCAGTTTTGCTTACCATTAGATTTAGGACTTTGGTAATCCGTGAATCATTTTTCACTCCCGGCCAAAATATGAGGGGGTGGCTTTTTAATCTGTTATTGGCTTGTTAGTGATGATATCTTCATCAATCGAATTTTCTTTGTTAGAGGATAGTAATTCATAGCTATTATTGAGTTGAATGGGATCGTCATTTCTTTGCCCGGTAACTTAATTAAACAATGGCACTTGAATCCATGGTCTGGAGAAGAAGTAATATTTATTTTAGTGTTTTTTAATTAAACTGTTTGCCAATTATCTAATTTGTTATCAGAAATGTAACCACCCGATGATTTGTACTGATTTAATTCCAATACGTAAGAGTTCTTCCTAAATGAAGAAATGCATCAATCATGATCATGTTCAAGAAAGAGCGTTCTGTTCCATAACGGAAGAAAGATAAACAAACAAACTACTCCTTAACCTAAAACCATAAACGTAATATATCAAACCATGGAATGAATGAATTAGTTTATTTCCAACAAGAATGTACAATGTGTGTGTGTGTGTATCTATATATATATATATATATATATATATATATATATATATAGAGAGAGAGAGAGAGAGAGAGAGAGAGAGAGAGAGAGAGAGAGAGAGAGAGAGAGAGAGAGAGAGAGAATGAATGAATGAATTAGTTTATTTCCAACAAGAATGTACAATATGTGTGTGTGTGTGTATCTATATCTATATTGTATATATATATATATATATATATATATATATATATATATATATATAGAGAGAGAGAGAGAGAGAGAGAGAGAGAGAGAGACGTGCTGGGGCCGAAGCCCCTTGTTCCCCACCTTCACCCCTGACATAAGTCTGTGACTTATTTGCCAGGCCTCTTGCCTTCTCCTCTTCTTTCTTCTCTTCGGGCTTCGGCCACTTAATCCTCTTCTCGACACTCTTGCTTGTGTCTAGCCTAACAGCACGTCTCCCCTCATCTCACCGCCCCTGTGCGATGAAAATCATCGGGATACTAATTTCTCTCTTCCAAGCTTTCAAACTCTGTTTCCCTCTCTTTTTATTCCAATCCTTCTTGTCGTGGTTCTGAGCTCTTTAATTGTCTCTTCATCGAAGTCAAAGTTGCCTCAGTTCTTTGATCATTAGTATCCTCGTCCTGATTGTCATCTGGCAACAGACCTTGCAGTATTACTCTCAGCGTCTCCTCTATCGTCGTCGTGAAACTTCCATCTTCCTTCTTCATACTGACCAATGTTGTTTCCTTCTTTGATCTTTCCATAATGATCCTGTAGGCCTTCCCCCAAGGGTCCTGTTCACCGTCATCATCCAGAAGCTTCTGCCACACATTCCTCTTTTCGTTCCTGATTTCCCATACATAAGCTGTCCTCGCTGTGACATCAGCTCTTCTGTCTTCCTGAGTCCGTGTCCTTCTCCATCTTTTACCATATCTTCTCATCCTTAGCCTCATCTCACTTATTGTTTCTGTCCACCAATGCACCTTCTTTTGACCATTCCTCGACTTGGGCACCGTCCTCTCCATCAACCTTTTGATCACACCTTGAAGCTCCTGAGCACATATTTCTGCTTCTTTTCCTTCCCACTGCAACTCCTCAACCAGAACTCCATCAAATCTCACCCAGTCAACCTCTCTTAGGTTCCACGATCCTTCAGTCATCTCATTTCTGTAAGTTCTTCCTACCTCCCTTTCCTTCACTTCAAACTTTATAAGTCGATGGTCGCTCAGTTACTCTTCTACAACTTCCCAGTTGACAATTTTTCTCGTTACGTCCCTCGTTCCTAGAGTAACATCGATGTTTGAAGATCCTCCTTGGGTGTTCTCGAAGGTTGTCCAACGGCTCCACCGGTTTACTATCTCTAACTCACAGGCTTCCACCATTTCCTCTACTTTCTCCCCTCTCCTATCCGTCCTGTCACTCCACCACAACCTGGATCTTGCGTTAAAGTCCCCACCGATGATGACTCCTTTTCCCCTGCTCTTCCGGATGATCTCCACTATTTTTCTCAGATGACCGTCAATTCCCTCTGACGGCCGACAGTATAAGCTGACAACCTTCAGTGACTTCCTTCCTCTTTCCAGCATCACACTCACGCAAGTATTATCAGATTCGGGCGACTAGCATGGCATCGATCGAATCTTCCAATACCACAATAGCACTTCCTACCTCAACTCCTGCTCTCCTTTCAAAAAACCACCTCCCTCCGCATCCATTAATCTGTCCATCTTTCACATAGGATGGACATGTGAAAGATGTACATCTCCTGTACGAGCAACACCTCAAGACCCTCCTGCCGGCTAACTCTCACCATTTCCTCCATAGTTATTCTTCCTCTTCCCACATTTATCTGTCCCAGTTTATATTCCATAGTCGATCTGTTCATTGTACCTCTTTACTGCTTTCTCATACGCTGGGCATCTTCTCCAGCTTGCAGGGTGTCTCGCATCTAGCCTGCCTTCTCTGCTGCAATTTGCACAATTGGCCTCCTCCTTTTTTGTATTCTTACAGTCTTTGAAGACATGCTCCTTCGCGCAGTGCGAACAACTTGGCTTGTTTTTGTGCAAAACTTTGCCACATGCCCAAACCTTTGACACTTGTAGCACCGTGCTAAATCCACATAATCTTTAATCCTGCAGCTTTCCCACTCAATGTTTACTCTACCCTTCCTCCTCAGCCAGTTCCTCACCCTCACTGAGCATTCGGCTACCATATGGTTCCTCTTAACTTCGTTTCTCCTTTCAGCTTTTTCCTGGTATTTGTGCTTCACCGTGAATTCTGTGTTGAAGTCCTCTTCCTCAATCTCACTTCCCTGCATATTCCGCTTATAGATCTCTGCCTTAACTGCCTCATTACTTAATGCCGGATCAATATCGTACACCATTACAATGGGATTCTTCTTTGTCGGCTTTTCTACTGTCATACCCGCACTTTTCAGCGCATCACTTTTCAGGAGGTTTTCCACCCCTTCGTCAGATTCTGACTCTATTAAGACTCCGTTTCGGATCATTCTCAGTCTTCTAACCTTAAGCCCTATTTCTGAAAGCTTCACAAACTCCTTCAACTTCCTTTTTATCTCCTCGCTTTCCTTATTTTCCTGCTTTACTACGACCAACTTTGGTACTGGCAGCATTGGGCCCTTCACCCCCGTGATCTTAGGCACTTCCTTTCTTCCCAGGGCCTGAGCAAAGGTATCCTGATTCCTTGCTTCGTTCCCTTCTTGCCCCACTCTCAATTCTTCCCTGACTGCTGTCCTCAGGATCTGCACCATCCTACCACCTTCTTCCTCCAACTTCTTTCCCTAAGACTGCTCTTTCTTCCCTCGCCAATACTATCTGCTTAAACCTCCCTAACCCCCTGTGGCAGCTTAAGGGGATCCGCCACCTTTAAACGGCATTTTTTTGAAATTTTTTACTTTTTCTGAAAATCCATATTTTCTTGTTGTACATACTATTCTGAACATTTTTACTAATTTTTAAGCCATTCTGACATTTTTTTCTAAAAAAAAAAAATGAAATAACAAAATATTCGCAAATCGTAATTTTGCCTACTTCACCATAATATTAAATTTTAGTGGCTTACAATGGTTTATTCACCAGCTATCTTGAATATTTTTTTATTTATAAATAGTAGACTAACTTAATTTATATGCTTATAAGAATGGTAAAGTATTTGTAACACTCATTTTATATTATTATAATCATATATTGACCTACTTTTATTTTTATTTAGTTTCCGGAGGTTGGCTGCACTGAGTCTGCATTGTTTTCCCAGCTGATCAATCAGATGTTTGAGATTGATTTGTTGATGCCAAGTAATTGTCACTTTAGGTTATGTGCACATGTGTAAAACTTAGTTTCACTTTCACGTTTTACAGTTGATCCTGATTTACTTCAATTCTTAGTAAAAAGGCAACGCGTTATTTACAGACAATATTTTTTGTTGCAATAAGACATAAGCCTATATTATAAGGTTCTAACTAACTATGGGGAGAGTTAATAAATCCAGGTTAGCCCGATCAGAACTCAACCGAAAAAACAGTGTCTGGAAGATGGGGAATGCGCCGAAAAAATGAAAGTACCAAGGTTGATGACAATTTTAGCTGAAACTGTAAGTATTGATGAATTAGAAGCTGGCCCTAGCAATGTAAATATACCCTCCTGTAGGATCTAACTCTACTGTAGGTATTGAGGAAGAAACTACACCTGTTAAATCTAGGCCTACGGGATTACGAGCTTGTTGCTTCATACAAAACATGTCACGACGATACCGAAAATAATGCACCGATCTATAGTCTAAATAAATATAGGTTCTCTAACCTCATTTTTGAAAGACCTGCCTTGCAAACACTGTTTGGATGTAAACTCACATGTATCTGTGACAAATGTATTTGGATTTGCCCAAAAAATATCTCTAACATGTAATTCGTGTAACGAAACAAATAGTTTTATTACGTCAGAGCGAATTACTCAGCGTAACGAAAGTTTGAGAAAAACCCCTTTTGATGTGAACAGAAGGCTTGTGAAAAACATTTTCATCGTTTGGAAAAGGACATATGGCCCTTGAAATGTTCTCTTTAGGTATGAATATGCCTTGCCTCCACCATAGTTCTTTTGATAGGCATGTCCGCCAATTAGTTGATATTACTAAGCGATGCACAGACGATTGTCTTGCACGTGCACGAACAGAAGTTGAGAAGGCCTACAGTGAACTTCAGGGAACCCCTAGATATGGAGAAACCTATAAACATAGCAGTCAGCTACGATGGTTCCTGGCAGAAAAGAGGTTTTTTAACGTCTAAGTACGGAGTAGGTTGCGTCATAGAAGTAATTACAGGTTTAGTAATCGACTATGAGGTGCTCTCCAAATACTGTAGGGTATGTGAAAAAAAAGAAAACTGAAGTAGAAGAACATTCAGAGGATTTTCAAGAGTGGTTTGGTAATCATCTGCCAAAATGCCAAGCAAATTACGAAGGATCATCCCCCAGTATGGAGACTGAAGCGGCTGAACGCTGAACGTCTTGGAGAAGATCAGAAAATCTTGGGTTTCGCTACACGAGTATGATTTCTGATGGAGATTCCAAATCTTTTGACCATGTTTACCTCACTAAAAATTTATGGTAATGATGTTGAAATAGAAAAACAAGAGTGTGTCAACCACGTGGCCAAGAGATTGGGTACTGGCCTACGAAAACTTGTACAAGTCTGTGGCAGTAAAAAAATTACGCTCGGTGGTAAAGCATTTGGTAGCCTCAAAGCAACAACAATTGAAAAACTAAAATACTATAGAAATGCAGTTATAAAAAAATTGGATGGTACAAACAAAATGAGAACTGCTATCTTTGCAACCCTGGACCATTGTAGATCAAGTGATGGTAATCTGCATCATGACAAGTGCCCCCGTAGGCAAAGACAGTTGGTGCTTCTATCAGAGAGACTTATATAATAAAGTAACACCAAGAAAACATTTAGATAACATAAGAACACCACTAAATGACACAGTCTATAAGCACCTCTTACCTTTATACAATCGCCTTTCGTCGGAGCACCTTCTCAAGCGATGTTCGTTAGGTAAAACCCAAAATGCGAACGAGTCGCTTCACAACAGCGTTATTTGGAGTAAAATTCCTAAAACAATTTTTACCTCAAAAGGAAGGGTTGAAGCTGCAGTGGGTGAAGGCATTTGTGTGTATAATGAAGGGTATACAATCTCAATGAAGAAACTTGTTTGAGAGAAATCTGGAGTTTCTCCCGGAGCATACACTTCTTACCAAGCCAATAAGAAAGGATGTGCATCGGCTGCGGTTGCGGAAGACAAGAGCCTCAGAGAAGTATAAGAGGTACAGAAAACTCCTAACATCTGCCCAAACTTGCTGAGGAGGAGAAGAAAAAAGAAAATGAAGGTGCTACATATGGTGCTGGACAGTTTTTAGTAGTAAGGATAGAACTTTTATCTTTAGCGGCTATTTCCCGTAAATTGATTTTTCCATGTTTCTATACATTAATGTTTTGAATAAAATCTAAAATAATTGTCTTAGAGCTTTCTAATTTTTACACCTTATTCTTAATATTATAATAAAAGATTTTTGGGTATGGAAATCCATTTCCTACAATAATTAATATTTTTTTCATATGTTCATACATTTACGATGAAAAAAAACTTTAAATCTAAAATTTTATTAGCGTACAGTTTTTTTTTAATTTTGATGCTAATGTCAAATGCATACCCAAAAAGTTCTTTTATCTTATAAGGAACAAATTAAAAAAACAAAGAACAAAATTGGTTAAAATTAAAAAAGTTATTCAATAATAAAAAAAAAAACGCGAAAAACACGAAACATTTAGCGAATTTTAAATTTTGCTACCTCATGGAATTTTTTTATTTTTTTTTAAACACTCAATAACCTTCTTTCTAGTTGTTTTGACACAATATAAAAACAGTCTAAAATGTGAAATTTAAAAAAAATTAAAAAAACGCCCTAAAGGTGGCGGATCCCCTTAAACCAGTTTCGCATCTTCCTTAATGTCTTTCCAACGTTTTCCAGGGGGTCCAGCCCAAGGTGCAGTTCATCGTCATCATCACTTCCTTCAGGGTCTTCATATTCTGTTTCCTCAACTTTCCTACTTTTCGCTTTATTTCCCCCATCATTTGGGCTCCACCTGGTCCTCTTTTTAGAAGTGTCTGTTTCTGACTCTGATTCCATCTGACTACTGGCTGCCGAGTCCGCGTTTCCCCTGACAGTTCTGCTCAGTTTTCTCTCCTTGTTTTGCCTTTCTAAGAACTCCTTTTCCGCCTCCATCTTCCTCCTCGCCCCCTCCGATACCACTCCATTACCCTCGTATTTTCTCTTAGTCCTTGTACCAGCCATATTCGTGTCCGAAAATTCAGTTCAGAGAGAGAGAGAGAGAGAGAGAGAGAGAGAGAGAGAGAGAGAGAGAGAGAGAGAGAGAGAGAGAGAGAGAGAGAGAGAGAGAGAGAGAGAGAGAGAGAGAGAGAGAGAGAGAGAGAGAGAGAGAGAGAGAGAGAGAGAGAGAGAGAGAGCTAAACTATAAAAGTTGAAAGTTCTGCAAAAATACTATTAGTGTTTGAATTTGCAAAAAATATTATGGTACAAAATTTGTGACATGTAGAAGCAATTAGTAGTTGAGGTCGATTTATTTACTCTGAGAGATCGAATTCATATACTAATTGGAATGTTTACAATTGAAACTAAACTAACGCACTGAATTTACATGGTTAATTCATCACGCTTTTACAGATGAAAACACAATTATATACAACATAAATATTATTAAACAAGTAATTAAATGATTTTCACAGAGAAAAATGGACGTGTATGTCTTAAATGCTACCTTCGCGAATATTGACATGTCTCAATCATCAGGTCTATTTTTAGTAATTCTTCACGTTTTTAAATGCCAAATAGGTCCTATGTTTTTAATTATATTTCTCAAAGTAAAATTTCAAAACGTATTTCACATGTACTTACAATAAATTTGACAGCGTATGCTACGATAGCACCCAAAGTGTAACCTGAGATAACCTAAGGCATTCGTGATCCTTTTTGAAATTTTGATCTTTTATCTTACAAGTATAAGTACTATCTGGAAGGATATTTTTGTTTGCCGTCAGCAGTATGGGCCAGTACCAAAATTTAATTAATGATAATTCATACATTAGTGTAATTTAGAATTGTAATTGAAATTGTATAAGCAGTGAACGATTCATTTATCCCGCAGTAGTATGGTAATTTTTTTGAATTGGACAATCAATTTCATTATATTCAAACTACAAAAATAATTGAAATTGTGGATTTTATATATATATATATATATATATATATATATATATATATATATATATATATATATATATTTTAATTTCACGTAGTTATAACAACATACACAAACACCATATTGCAGTAGGACATACAAACTTATTTAGAGTTGTATATAAGTGAAGTTATATTGCGTATATTTCTGCAGTAAAAAACAACACTAAGTACGTGAAGGATACAAATCATGGAGCAATTACGTCTACCCTCCGGTCGCCCAACAGTCGGCCGGCAACCCCATCTGTAGGGAATAATTGTAGGTGATTGTGCGGTGCTCTATAAGATGTCCGAACATCGATTTGACCGGCCTACATGGCCTGAACAGTTCACGACGTTCTGATCGATATTTATTGGGAGAACAGGATGCCTATTGAACCAGTTTTACCAGTTCCTTAAAACACAGTTTATCATAATATAACCTCAAAACTTAGGCATCAGTTAAATAGCAGTCCAACAACTAACTATTGGTCATGTGAACAAAGGAAGATGCAATCACATGCCTGTAAAGCCTGGTCATTGGTTACTGAGACATTTGGTGTTTTGATAGAAAAATAGCTATGAAGTAAAAATAAAGTAAAGAATGTCTTATTTTGCCAGACAAAGTTAAGGCAGGATTACTGGTCACCCATCCAAAATGCAGCCACGCTCGTCATTGCTTGATTCGGTTATCTCGTGATAACAGCCGTACCCTCTACACTGCGCCATTTAGTAACATGATCTATATAATAATCTTACTTTTTCTATTATTATTTAAGAAAACCTTGTGTAGTTTTTTTCATATCAGGCCAACGAGTTCAGTGTATTTTAATCATTAAAAGATGAGGTAATACCAGTTTACTTTTTCATTATTTTTGACATGTGGGATATTGAAAATTAGCACTTCAATTTTTTTGTCATTGGTAGATGAGTGGACAGTTATTTAACATCACGTCTCGTCCTCCACGTACCCGAATTCGAACCCCATTTCAAGCATGGTATATTTACACGCTTACGAATAATCTATCATCTAAATTATAAAGAATTTTAAAAGATATCTGAGCCTAGACAAAGTAGGCTGCTTGGACTAAAGCTCAGAATATTATCTATCATAAAAAGAATGTCTTTCGTGGTCTTTGGTTTGGACCAGTTTTTTTTTTTTCAAGTTATACTCGGCTTGTCGGCTCCAGAAAATTTTCCCTGTGTTTGGTGTTTATTGTGTTGGTGTTTCCATGGTTGTGGTGGTTTATTTGTTTGTGTACAAAATTGTGCATTTGGTTGTTGTGTCAAATTTTGAAGACTGAGTTATCACTGAAGTTTCTAAATACGGTAATTAGAGTAAAACATTGAAATGCCGGACCATATCGATATTTGAAACTACAGAAATTATTCACCAGGTACAATTTTATTAGTCTAGGTAAGTTTATGTTCTAAATGATTATAAGTTTAGTTAATACCACTCTTCATAAATAGGCTAATGTGTAAGCTATGTTATTAGTCCTACTGCCTTATTGTAGACTAGTAGACATATAAACAATGGCACACTAAAGCCAAGTACCAGACAGTGAAAAGATTAACATTGCATATAGGCTAGGCTACCTACTATATTTTGTGAGATGTCATGAAATGTCAACTGGTTCTTTTCAACTTTTGGTATGTAGCCTAGTAGATATATGACAAAGGTAGCCTATCTGTGAAGTTAATGGCTAGAGTGGCCAACCATAATAATTTCTATGTTATGTACATATTTTCTTGTCCTGAACAAAAATGTGGTAAGTATTTAAATATGATGTTTACTTTAGTCACATTGGAAATTGTAAGATTAACCCTTTGAGTGCCGCAGCGTCTAAATAGTAGATGTTGTTAAATGTGCATAAATTGCTGGCATCTACCTAGTAGACGATTTGTATTTAATTAATATCACATATAATTCATTTTTGTTTTGACAAATAACTTATTTCACGGCAATCTACAAGTTTCGAACAATCGATTGTGATTGATTTTTTATTGTTCACCGCCCCCTTGTAGTTATTTGCCATCAGAAAAAAAAACAGATGACGCAATAGTTGGTCAGCTGCTACTTGTTGCCATTAACCACACAGTTTCGTTTGTTGTGTGTTTACATTGTGCTAGTTTCGTGTGTTTATGCTGAAAACTGTTGTTATTACTATTCTGCAATTGTGTTCAGTAAAACTTACAATGCATTTATAAACTTCTTTTTTCGTGTTTAGTGACGTATATTTTATTGTTGGATTGGTGATGAAGTAAAACGCAAGTTCCAATCAAACTATTGATTTTAGGTGAAGTAAGGTTATATTGTAGGCCTGTGTATATTTTTATATACTTTTTATATAATTAGTATTTTATAGTCGTCTTACTTCATTGAGTGAAATAGGATAGTTATAATATTGTTTCTAAACTTTTGACAAACGAACAAAAATTGCTTTTTGTTGTATTTTGTATATATTGCAGTATCTGGTTAAATATTACTGTAACACACCATATTATGCATGATTTTTGTTCAGTTTTTCATGCTCTTTCATATGGTATAGCTAAAAAAAATTAAAAAAAATATTGTATAAATAAAATTTTAGTTCAAACTTGAAATTTATTTTTTTTCATTTTTTAGTTTTTTGTTATAACCTATATTCTTTTTGTGTAAATAAAAATAAAATTATAATATTATATGGAAAAAAAATACCTTGTTTTATAACACACAAACTAAAAAAAATTATTCAAATCGGTTGAATAGTTTTTTTAATATAGTTTTTTCCACACACGCTTGCAAAACAGAAGGAAATGCTCCGGCAATTTATGCGTATGACTTGGGAAAATATGCCGTGGCACTCAAAGGTTAAAGGTCGCCCTGGTAAATCACGAATTTGGCGTTATCAACGTATTCTGCTCATCCTCCAGAACAAAAAATATATATGGTTTTAGGGGGTGCAAATAACAAATAACATGATTTTAGAGGGTATATACATAAATAGTTAAATTCTTAATGTTTTAATGTTCTGTTCGTTTGCTGTGTCTGGATATCTGTAAATATTATTTGCGGGTGGGACTGATAGTGTATTTGTTATCTGAGCGCTCTGGGGCAGAAGTCAGAGATAACGTGTACTGTAGGTTGGATCGAGTGAGTGCGTGACGATCATGGATCAACCATCCACTAGTTCGACCAATTGTAGTGAATTGGTGGGGTAGGGTACGATAAGCGGACCCGGTTTTTTATATCGAAATTTGCAAACGATATTACTTTATCATAACCATCGATATAATCAATCGATACTGATTAATTATTTTGAATTATTAACTTTAATAGTCTATATCAACAGCTGTAAACACTTTAAAATAATACACGTAGGGTAATATTTCAATTTTACATAAGTAATTTTAATTGTTAAAAATGGCAGTCAATTTTAGAAAACTACAAGACATTGCTCTGAAAGATGATAAGACATAAATAAAATATATTGTTTTTGTGGCTTCAACATGTTGGACTCGTACTGAAAACGTACTGAAATTATGTGAAATTTGTGGGAAAGAAACAACTAACTGTGAGAGGAGCAAATATGGTCGTCTTCAGTTTTCCTACTTTTTGTTATAATAATTTGTTTGATTGTTAATATGATTGTTAGGTATCAATTTACATTAACGTGACCTTGGAAAGGTACATGTTCATTTTTTTTCCTGAAAACAATATTGAAGAAAAAATTTGTCGGCAACGAAAATCAAAGGAGCTACGATTTTTTTAAATCCTCTGAAAACTCAGTTTTTGACAGTTTCCTATAACTCCGCATCTGCTCAAACTCAGTATAGCCAGATTTTAAAAACCGATTATCATACCAACAACGAGAAATTATCGTACTTTCATATAAAATAATCGTACCAAACACATTTAATGAAAAAGTATGTTATGTTCGTATAATAAATTATGGGTACTTTGGGATTATACCGACCACACCAGTATGAAGAACACAAAAATAGAAATTTATAGAAACAAACATGATAGAACGAAAAAACAACTCTTCAATTACAAAATTACAAACTTACAAGCATTTCCAGGTATTGTGATCGGTATTGTTGTCGCTGTTATCTTATCTTTCTCGAGAATCCTGATTACGGCAGGCCGCGCGGCATCACGTGATTTGCACGGTACATCATTGCCTTTCCATTACAATTCAATTTATATTTCTGATTAGCCCCTCTAGAATTTGATATTTTACTGATAGGTACTATCTCGAGGGATGTTTTTCTTTCGTCGACATCAGCGCGGGGCAGCACCGAAGGTGCTGTCGAAGCCCGCGCTGATGGCCGGAGGCACTCGCATTTTGGGTGGCGGAATGTGATCAAGAATAAAAACAAGTTTTGAGTGTTTTTTTAATAAAAAGTTTAGTTTGGTAAATGTTTGTTTTTGTTGAATTTTTGTGTTTGGAGAAATGTAGAGGTAAAACACGGAAGTACAACAAAGCGATGCACCAGCTGAACGGGCGGCGAGACTCTGCAATCACGTTATCTACTAGACGCTCGACTTTGACCTCTGTCTGAGGATGGGGAGGTGTTTGCGATAAGACAATTCCTGTTTTATATTGACGAAATATTGTTCTACGCTAATCTAGTAATCAGTAGAAACGAAATGTGAAATAACGATTCATGTCTGGGTGTGGTCGGTATAATCCCAAAGTACCAAATTATGTTATAATTAACTTTTGGTTTGTTACTTGTATAAATTTGTCAAAAATCTTTCATGGTACGATAATAACTACTGTACCCATCGTGTATCTTACCGGCGCATAAAATCAATGAAATTATCGTACCTCTGGCAAAACTATCCATATTTGACAGTTTGGTAATACTCCGGGCCTTCTCAAATAAAGAAGGGACGCCATTTTGAACTACCGTTGTTCCTCCACGTCTATTCATAACCTCCTAGTTCAGTAGTGGTAATGGCACACCTTTGTGTTGGATGTTCGGTATCTCACGTGGAAGCAATTCGTAAAGACGAGTCTGACTAATCCTGTCAACGATGCCTGCCCGCTGCGCACTGCTTGCTCTTTTAGAAAAAAAATTAACTCGAGCTTGCAAAAGTCGAATCCCAGATCACGTGATGCCCCTGCTCCTTAACGCAATAATGTCCGAAAGGCATAAATATAATACAATAATATACTTTCCCCCCAGTTCATATGCACCTGTGATAATAATACTTGGCTATAAATGCACAACCCATGAAAAAAGTCCATTTTCCATGGTCACGCTAATGTAAATAAATACCGATTGTTATTGAGGACTATAGATACTTTTATATAGATTGTTAGTCTAGGATTTGAGATGCGAATATTAGGTATCGAAGACTACATTCTTCGATATAAAAAACCGGGTCCGCTTATGGTACCCTACCCAATTGGTGTGTCGGAGTGTTTTGTCTGGCATGTTAAGAGTTTATGTTTCGACCAAAACGAGATTATTTAGTTTCTGTACATTCTGTGGAACACACTAATGGTAAGTGTTCTCTATTAATGTCCATTTATATATTTATATACGTATTCATATTAGGGGTATTCATGATTTATTAAGTTTTTTACACAGTACATAATTGCCTTCCCATTACAATTCAATTTATATTTTTGATCAGCCCCTCTAGAATTTGATATTTTACTGATAGGTACTATCTCGAGGGATGTTTTTCCTTTGTTGACATCAGTGCGGGGCAGCACCGAAAGTGCTGCCGAAGCCCACGCTGATGGCCGAAGGCACTCGTCTCAACTCGATAACAACTAATTAATTTGAAGCTTAAAATTAAAGAAAAACATTGTTCATTTGGATCAAAATTCTGCTCATTTCAGTATTATTTTTTATTTACGTTTGCAAAGATGGCGACGCATCTGATGACGTCATCACGAGGTTGAATCATGGTCACAAAAGGTCACGTTATGCCTGATGTGGATGTAGAACATGGAAATATTGCTCCGCGCTTGAACAGTTGTTCCATTTTTGATGTTCTAGAACTTCGTTATTTTTCATTTCCACCCCGTCAAACCTTATATTGTTTTGTTCTGTAGGACGATTCCAATAATTTAATAACGCGAAACTCATATTTTGCCGCTCCGGCCGTTAATGTGACAATTACCGTCACATTACCTAAAATGATCAACACTGATATCCTTCTACTGAGTAACTTCTAATACAGGCAAGCCCATTTTAGCCAGTCTGGAAGGGTTTGTCTAAACTGCTCCAAAATGCACATGGCTTTTTCAAATGCACACTTATTACATATATATAGGGCAGATTACGATAAGCGGGCCCAGTTTTTATATCGCTTATTACAATCATCGATACTTTATAAATCGTATAACAAAACTATCAATTGATATCAACGTATACAAAATACTAAATTAAAGTCACATGTTTAAAATTAATAGTAATAGTTCAAACAATTATTTAATGTCATAAATATAAAAAAAAACCATAACTATTAATCAAACGAAATATTAAGAGAGGTGACAGGAAAAATATAATTTAAATAACAAAGAAAATTTAGCAAACATCTTGAAAACAAGAAAGAAATGGTAAATCGTCTTTTAGTGTTATTTTGTATAGTTTTCTAAATTTAACTATGGTTTTTGATATAACATAAGTTGCTTATAGAAAAAATTATGTTTAGAATATGAAAATGTGTGTATAGTTGGTGCAGATGATTTAGTTATTGTTCAAATCAATAACTATTGGTTGAATATATCAATGGGTATAATAGCTAAATATCTTTTGAAAATTTAAATATAAAAAACCGGGTGTGCTTATTGTAATCTACCCTATATACAGGGTGTCAATTAAGTCTGGAACCCCTTTTTTAATTTTTGAACCATAATAGAAAGAAATACCAAAGTTCACACGTGCTTACTGGTGATAGTAACGCACACATCTGCCCAATTACCGACCGGATAATCCCTTTGAGGGACAGTCCACAAGGAGTCAGACAAAATTCTTAAATAGCAGCATAGGTCAAGTTTGGTATCAAATTAAAGGTCTTGCTTAGCAGAGTACAATGCCGCAAACCGGTCTTCAAAAGGTGGATTCATTCAGTAGTTATAGCTATTTGAATTTTAAAACAATTGAACAATGTAAATTATTAAGTATTACAAGTAAACACCAATTTTTAAGTACTTGTGATCAAAGTAAGTATTCAAAATGTTCCCCTCCCATCATCTGACAATGTAGTAATCGAAGCCAGGAATCAATAATTATTACCAATAACACAACTACTGTTAGAATTTGAAAGTGGCAGATTGAGTCATACACAGCATCCACAGAAACGTAACGTTTGGGCAGGTATTATAGGAAATCAAATTATGGGCCCATTATTTATCAATGGTAATTTAAATGGTGACTCGTATCTAGCAATGCTCCAAAATGAGATAATTCCTGCACTACAAGCTGCTATTGGTCGACAATTTCAAAGAATTTATTTCCAACAAGATGGCGCGCCACCACACTTTGCTCTCCTTGTTAGAGAATACTTGGATACAATATTTCTTCACAGATGGATTGGAAGACGTGGTGCAGTAGAGTGGCCTGCTCGTTCCCCTGATTTATCTCCGCTGGATTTTTTTCTTTGGGGATACCTCAATGATAAAGTTTATCGTACTAAGCCTCGAGATTTGGCGCACCTAAGAAATCTCATAGTCCAAGAAGCTCAAGATATTCCTCTTGAATACCTTCAAAATACAGTGGATGGCTTTTACAAACGCCTAGGACATTGCCAGACGATGGTAGGGGAACATTTTGAACACTTACTTTGATCACAGGTACTTAAAAATTGGTGTTTACTTGTAATACTTAATAATTTACATTGTTCAATTGTTTTAAAATTCAAATAGCTATAACTACTGAATGAATCCACCTTTTTAAGTCCGGTTTGTGGCATTGTACTCTGCTGAGTAAGACCTTTAATTTGATACCAAACGTGACCTATGCTGCTATTTAAGAATTTTGTCTGACTCCTTGTGGACCGTCCCCCAAAGGGATTATCTGGTCGGTAATTGGGCAGATATGTGCGTTACTATCACCAGTAAGCACGTGTGAACTTTGGTATTTTTTTATATTGTGGTTTAAAAATTAAAAAAGAGGTTCCAGACTTAATTGACACCCTGTATAATCAATTGTTTTTGTGTGTATATATATATATATATATATATATATATATATATATCATATATATACAACGTACGCACACATTTTACCAAAATAGGCTATCTAGAATTTTTAAATTGAGTTAGACCTGCAAAAACTAGTGATCGATGAGCAATTTTAGGATAGAACCACAAATATCAAGTTCCTTGTTGTGTACCAAACGTTTTTATGGAAAATCCAAAATAACCAACAAATGTAGAATTTAGGCTGCAGTAGGCTATAATACGAGGCGTGTCCAGAAAGTACCCTTTTTTTAACACAATTTTATTTCTGCATGAGAGATCAAACCGCAAAAAGACAGTGCACATAATTTTTTGTGTAGACATTGTTGTCTTGAATTTTTGTTTCTTTGAGAATTGCGTGTGTCGCCACTCTCTTGACTGCTGTTTGGATTTCGGTGTGACATGACAAACCTAAGTTTCATCACCTGTCACAATTTTGTTTAAAAAATCCTCGCCATTATTACTGTACCGTGTGAGAAAAGTCAAAGCACTTCCAAGTCTCTTGGTTTTGTACATGTCAGTGAGCATTTATGGAACTGATCAGGAACACAGCTTGCGATAACCTAAGCGGTCCGTAACAATTTTGTACAAAAGAGTGTGTGAAATTTATTGGAAATCATCAGTTAGCATTGTCATAGTGAAACGTCTGTTCTCTTGGAATTTGTCGTCAACTACCCTTACCACATCATCGGTGATGGGAGAAGGCTAACCACTCAGATTCTCATCATGCACATTTGTTTGACCGCCATTGAACATTCTAACCCACTTTCTCACCATTCCTTCACTCATCACGTCTTCCCCGTAAAGATCTCTAAGTTCAGCCAGTTTCACATTCCTTGATTCCAGAAATCTAATTACAGAACAAATCTCACAATCGGAGGGATCAATAATAGTTTTAAACGTTCAGAGAAAACTGAAAACGCAACATAGAACAACTAAATGAATCGATGATCCTTAGTGAAGAAGGATGACCAGTGCACGTGCGCGGAACACTGATTGCAGCACTACAGCGGCAATAGTATGATAGAACGAAACCGTACTTACTTTCTGAACACGCCTTGTAAGTGTCTAATACTTAATTAATTGATATTTATGATTATTGAATTATTAATATTCATGAGTAATGAATCCTCAATATAACTACTTAAATTAAATACTGTTATAGGTATTTCAAATTACAGTATAGTTTGACTGTTTTTATATCTTTAAGTGTAATAATTTAATTATGAATAAAAACTATCTAAGCTATATGAATTTAGTAACAAACAAAACAGTGTAACATTTACTTGCTTTTTACTATTTTGTAGGATAAACTTGTCTGACACCTTGTGACAGACATAAAACATGTATATTGTCATTGTATTTGCAGCCGTTACAGATGGTCAGTATTAGTGTCTGTAACAGGTTAATCAATGGTAACCTATTACAGTACCAGGAAACTGTTATTACAACAACAGCTGGGCTGAATAATTTTACATTCTCATTACGACTTTCTGGTATTAGGTTATTCAGTAACCTAATACAGGCACGGAACAGCTGAGATGATTTCGTGCAAGCATTGAGGAGTAGAAATATTATGCTATGGAATGTTATTAAGCGATATAAGTAGGTTTAGATTAAGTTATAATAAATATTTTATTAGTAGTACCAAAATTCCAAGGTACCTTTACAAGCACTCATGTGATCTGAGCTTGAATTGGGGTAGGCTTACTATATCAAGAGATGCTTTTTTTCTTACCAGAAGGGCGGACCCACCTAAACCTGCACTAATGGCCATGGGCAGTTTATTATTGGTACTTTCCTGACCTCAGGTCACATGCCAAATTGTTCAACATTATCTAACAGAAAAGGTTGATGATCTAGGATCTATCTTTGTTCATTATCTTCCCTCAACCAGAAACCTTAAAATCCCTGTCCCCTAGATCGATGGATATTGAGATATAAACTAAATTCAAACATGTTAACAAATTTGTTCAATAGTCTATATGTTTATCAGCACCTAAAAATTCTTTCTAGATATAAAATTATACTGTTTTAAGAGATTGTTAAAATTGATAAAAATTATTTTAGATTGTTGTAACTTGGCCAAAGTAAATATTATATATGGTTTTGGGGTGGAAATCACAAATAAAGATGTTTTTTAATATTGTCAATATCATTTTGCGGTTATGTTTATGTACTGTGCCTCTTGAACATCAGTGTGTTTCAACATTATCTGTGGCTGATTATTTAACTAACACATGTTTAACTCTAACTTTTTTTCTTTTAAAAATTGTGTTTTAATTACGTGAGTTTAAAATATTATTAAATAAATGTTTTGATTTTAAATATTGTGTTTTTTTATCAGTTTGGTACTGTGTGTTAATCATGTGATCAAATCATTGTTTTTAAACCAGGAAACTTATATTTTTAAATGATCAGAAGTTAAAAGGTGGATTGTACACACTGAAATTAGAAAGTTGTAGTTAGTTTAGTTTTGTTTACTTATTAAATTAAAATTATGGTTATGATTTTCATTTTTAATATTATTTATTATGTTTGTAGGGTAATTCTGAGCAAGTACTGATCAACCTCAATTTATTTCATTTTTTATTACGATATCAGCCATTCCTTTAAAATTAAGAAACAAAAATTAAATATTAAAAAAGTCATTGTTGAGAGAGCGATATGAAAACTCATTATCCACTATGCACCTTGATTTTAATTATTAATATTTTAATTTTACATATACAGTAATAATTATTGGCTGAGCATATCGCAGTCTTTACCTATTCTACTTGTTGATGATGAAATCCAATTTCTTTATGTTCACATGATAACTGTCAAACAAAGTCGCCCGGAGTGTTGAGATTTGGGGTTTTTTTCTACCTCTACTTTCTTATTGAAAATGGAATACTTTAGTCCACTGGGAGTCTCAATCCTGTCAATCACAAAAGGGACTCTGGTTACATTAGTCATGGTAACATGTTGACAATGAGAAAAACTTACAATAAAAAAATTAGTATACAGTATACTTTTATATTTATATTACGAAGGTTAATCGTATGACATTCTCTATTAAACATTCAACACATGTGATAGAGTTACTTTGTTGGATTGATTGGTTTCATACAAAGCCGTAAAATTTTAGCTTATAGTATTGAAAAAATAAAGCACTTTTTTATTATCTTGTTTTTAATTTCTTTTTCTTTTATGTGTTTATTATGTACAATAGTAAACTACATATTGTAGTGTTGTTTTCCATTTCTGAGTTACCGGTATGTTCCAAATTTTCAGAACTAGGTCTTTACAAAGTTATTTTAAAACCAATAAAATACTTCTTCTTAATACATTGAATATAGCATAGGTAGTGCTCTATTTGGTCTCACTCAGTATAAAGCAGCAGTGAAGTTGATAACACGTTCACAATGAAAGCTAATTTCCGGACTTTTTTTATACCGTTGAATTTCTTAATAACGGCAAGAAACTGTAATCTATTTTACATTAAACGTTTTTAAGTATAACGAGAAAAGTATGTAGACAGAAATTTTGTGCAAAACAATGATTTTAATTGTGTTTTTTTCAATGTTTCTCTTTGTACTCCAAGGGGTACCTAAAACATTGAATATGTTAAAAAGTTATTGTGTAGACAATTATTCAACAATATGGGTCCAGAATGCTTCACAAGCTAATTGCAGATATTAAAAGTTTGTACAAGACTGAAAGTTTATTTTTGTTTTGGTTGAGAACAAAAGATAACAAAACCTAATCATAGATCCTCACTCTAATATACCAACTTGTTGGACATTTCAAGGACAAAATTGTGAGGGATTACATCGAAGAACTTGCTTTAGTCCTTGATTATAAATCCTTCTGAGAAGATATATTATCCCTACGGGAAGAGTGTGAACAGTCAGTGTACGCGTTTTTACATGGTTCGCGTATCCGTCACCAGATTTACAGCCATCACTTCACACATATAGCCCCTCGCTTACCTGCAAAATTCATGGCCCTGTAAGAAAAGCCAACAGATATTCGGGGTTTGTTGGTGGTATTCGGAACTGCTCGGCTCTGTCTACCTGCTCTTTCGTTATAAGCAATTGCCCATTTCAGGCTTCTGAAACAATATTCCGAGACGCTTGTACAAAATTCTCATGAACTGAATAGAATAACTCACCCAGTCGCCAAGTGGCAATCTACAGTCTTGACCTGTAAAGTATAAGCCCAATTGCACAATACCACAGTTATTACACTGTGGCCGCTAACAGATCAAGTTGAACTATTATGGATTTGGATGAACGTATTATAAATTATGTTTATTTGTAGGGGAAAATCCAATCACTTAATCCAAATAAATAGATTTAGATATATTTTAAAATATTGAACTTGCGGATAGTACTCAATTTGTTAACAGATATATTTTTATTATTTTATAACTACATTAATGTATGAAAATCTGATGGAATTAGTCAAAATGTTTTAAACTATTAATACATAAAGAAAAATAATTAAATGCAAATAAATAGAACTAATAACTATTAAATATTACATTGTATATTTTAAATTTTACATATCACATTAAGCATATTCAATTTTACTAATCACATTAAACATTTAGCACCAGAATATATAGTAGCCTATTTGCATTGAAGATTTGAACTTTATTCCATAATCCGGTGTGTCACCTGGCTGCTGCGTGCCCTTTTATAACTCAAAAAGTTTTCTTAATGGTTTGGAATGAACTATTCTCTTCTATATTGAGCACAAAGAGGTGGTGGTTGTTACACTCAGTGTCACATTTCATCTAAGAGTTGTGATACTTGTAAACCTACAGTTTAGACCTAAGTTATAAAAGTTCCCATTGGAATATTTAATAAGAAATAAAAGGAAAAAGTAATGTAAACAAAACAAATACAACAAGAAATAAGTCTTTTTAGATACATTATTTTATATAAATAAAGTATGATAACATTTTTTACCCCAAAGAAATAAAGAAACAAGCTATCCAATACAAACATAAAAAAATAATAAACTTATATTTACGGCAAGCAATAGGCACATCAAAAGTACCTTATTATGTTAAAAACTATGAGTATGTTTTGCGAAAGGTAATAAACGTAACCAGTCAAAAACAAATTAACAAACACCTTCAGTCTGCAAATAATTTTTCACTACTTTACAGACTGGTGGGGCGTAGCCCAAAGGGATTTTCAAAATATTTGTAGGCCTATATTCGGAAACATAACAATCAAACAAAGCCACATTCGCATTTGTAATATTATTAAGATTTGTAAAGTATGTGTGATTTGAAAGAAATAAAGATTCTGATTTCAAATATGAGCAAAATGAGATCCAGGGTTTGTTTCTAAATGATAATTGTTTCAAAATGATTTTGGCTGTGTTGAACCGCATGTGCAGATAATGTGGATAATGTTTGTAACACCAATTTCATTTTACCCATGCTCGTAATCAAGACAGGTAGACGGTCAAAGGGTGTAGGGTTGCAGCCTCAGAAGGATTCATAATCAAGGGTTGCAGCGAGCAACTATGGCAATTGTGTGCACGTGGGTGTGTTAACATCACCCAACCGTTTAACAGTTATAAACTACGCGTGCTGCACTATTTCTTCGACACTCCGCTTGTTGCTGTTCTCCGGTCAGTAATAGCATGTGTTTCTAGCATTAGCCACTAGATGGCACATACATTAAGGGATTTCAAATGGACATGACATATAGCATTGAAAAGTTTATCTTCTCAAAAGGATTCATAATCAAGGCTTCAGTCTTAAAAACAAGGCAAAGGTAAATTTATAATCAATTGGAGACAATTTCATGAAGGAAAAAAATTATAGCTTCACTGGTTACAGACCAGTTTTGTCCATCTGGAGTCTTTCTTGAGTTGAACAAGAGCCTATCGAAGACCTTAAAAAAGTAGAAACAATAGATATATTGATCTATTTAGCTCTGGATTCTGAGGATTGCCATTTTTTAACAAAGGTTCTCAATTGCCATTTGAAGATGTTGGGAAAAAATTCATTTTGTCACTGAATTCCTCAAAAATTTTTGTACTCACTTGTAAGAGATTAGCAAAATTGAAACTTGTCAATTAATTATCCAAATATATTGTGCAACTCACAAGCATGCTTTGCCACTTTCCTCCAACTGGCACACCACTAGTTTATCCTTTTTATTGCCTCTTCCTTTTCAATTTTTAAGTTAATTTCATTTGACTCTAATATCAGATAATAATCTTTTGAAGTGCTTAGTTTTGTTTAGAAATTTTTATTTTGGCTTTCCCAAGATCAGCTTTATTTCCAATGTGCAGGCACAAATCCGAAGGTTTAAGCTTTGCCCAGTCACGAGTTCCAAACAGTACAACATTATAAAAATTACCTTGTTCTACAATATTTTTATTTTAGCTTAATATTGGAAGCCTTTTACTTTTGTAAAACTCTTAGCTTCTTGAGCAAATACCATTTCAATATAACTTTTCAATTTGATATCTATTTGTAACCAAACGAGTAATATTTATTACATGATTTATTTAGTCATTTTACACTGCATACTTTTATTCATCTTAACATGTTATTACAGTAAAATATACAGACAGATTTTCATTAATATTTTCTTTGTTTGGGTATAGTAGGGGTGGAGCATCCATGTTAACCACATCACCTACTTCCATTACCTGTTTTTGGGTAGAAACAGTCTGCAGCGGTCTTTGGTCTGGTATTGATCGACCATTAGGTTAATGTGTGAATATTTTGCTAACAGGCATGTGGTGGCAGATTGTTGTTTTTCACTGATGAGCAATTTGCAAACAGGCATATATTTACTTTATTATTTTAAACTTGTGATTCTATTTGTCCTTCAATACGGTTAACTAGTTTATGTGTTATAGGGGCAAAAGAATAAGTCAGCAACAAATTCCTAATTTTACATGTATTTGAGATACAGCACGAATCGTTAACATTTGCAATGTTGAAGGGAATATATATTTTTTAAATCAAAAAATTTATTTCCATGTAAACACTCATATCTGTTAATGAACTAACAGAGAAACTTGCTCACGTTTTGGAAGATTTACTAAAGGTTATCGTTTGTATAGTTGTTTATGCAAGATGTGAGTAAATTGCCACAGGGTGTGTTTATGTATTTTGTTTTAATAGAAAGATTTAATAGATTGCTTAATCATGTAGCTCAATAAATTTTAAATAATATTTACGACAAGATATTGCTTAAAATATTTAACAAATTATTATGTACTGATGGAGAGATTCCATACGGGCCCTGGCCTGGCGATGCGCAGTGGTCTACTTGTCATTTGGAGGAGTGGGGGTAACGCTTCCTCAGTCTGTATCGCGGAGCTGTGTAGTGTGGACCTCGCGCTTGCTTGTTCAACACTCTTCTTGCCTCTGTGATACTTGCACTGTTTTGCCGCCGTTATTGCTTATAGGATTTCCGTGTGATATTTCTGAAATGGCGGGTGTAAACTTCTTGAAAAAAGTTGGAAGTGGTAAAGTATATCATAGCCAAGCTCGAGAAATCGTAGCAAACATTTATGAATACATGAAAAATGAGAAAGAAACTGGTGCCGCAATAAACATAAACAATGTTCTCATCCGTGTAAAAGCTGCAACTGGCGTGCCATTGACAACTATTAAAAAAATAGTTTCTGAGAGGAAAAAAGTAATTCAAGACAATGCAGAATTCAGCACTCCGAAAAAGAATCGAAATCGTACAAAACCTAAAACCGATCTAGACAATTTCGATGTAGGTGTTATTAGGAGGACTATAAATGAATTTCACCGAATTCATGGCGAAAGACCAACAATAAAATCTCTGCTATCTGTTCTGAAGAGTTCAATTAATTTTAAAGGTAGTTCTTTCTCTCTTCGATGCATTTTAAAGAAAATGAATTTTAGATGGAAGAAGACTACTAATGACAGAAAAGTATTGGTAGAAAAAATTAACATCCGAGAGAAAAGAGTAATTTTTTTGAAAAAAATTACTCAGTACAGATCTGAGAACAGACCCATTATTTATATGGATGAAACTTATATCCATACGACTCATGCAACCCCTAAAGCCTGGACTGACGACAGCAATGAGGGATGTAAAGTACCAGTTAGCAAAGGAAAAAGATTAATTATAGTACACGCTGGAAACGAGAAAGGGTTTATAAAAAACGCGTTGCTAACTTTTGAATCAGGCAAAAAAACCGGCGATTACCATAACGATATGAACTTTGCAAATTACGAGAAATGGTTGAAAAGTAAATTAATTCCCAATCTCCCTGAACATTTTGTTATTGTGATTGACAATGCCCCATACCACAATGTCGAAATTAACCGAGCGCCAACATCTAATTCCAGAAAAGGTGACATGATTAAATGGCTATCAGACAGAAATATAAATTTCCAAACAAGTAGCCTAAAACCGGAGCTGTACAGTTTGATTAATTTACACAAACCTAAATTTAAAATGTTCAAAATTGATGCAATTTTGGCTGAACACGGTCATTCAACTCTGCGCTTGCCTCTCTACCATCCTGAACTTAATCCTATAGAAATGATATGGAGTGTCATGAAACAGAGGGTGGCTAAACGTAATGTGTCTTTTTCAATGGAAATAATAAAGCAGCTTGTGGAAACAACATTTGAGGAAATAACTACTGAAGAATGGTTATCTCGTGTAAACCACGTGAAAAAAGTAGAGGAAGACTACATTAGGTTAGGTTCGTCAAATTGACGAAATGACAGAACATATCGTCATTAATTTGCAAGATGATAGTGACAGTGACAGCAGCATGAGTGAGAGTGGCAGTGATGATGATAATGGTGACTTTAATCTAAGTGGGATCGAAGCTCTACCACAGTAACCAGTTTACAGCATTCAGTAAGTAAACAAAATTATTGTTCTTAACTATACTATTGAAGTATGTTAACTATACTGCCAATGTTAAATTTGTCTAACATGTGTTTAAATAATCGTACGCAGCACGCAGATCCAGCTCACTGACAATAGTGACAGTGGCAAGCTTTGTGGCGCGGCGGCAGTCAGCCCCTCCCCTCTTTTGACGGCTTCTCCCACTCCGTACGACACCACTCCCCTGTCGCGCTTCTCAGGGCCCGTATGGAATCTCTCGATGTATAAGTTAATGTCAGATAGAGATAGGCAAATTGAGAAATGCAGTTCAAAACAAAAATATAAATAGGTACTCCAGACAGCAGAGGAGAAGAAACCAGTCTGACCTTGACCTGTCACTGTTAGTGACTCCACAACTAATCAGTCAGAGAAAGCCATAGCTGGCTGACAGTCCTGGCTGTTTATATTTAGTGCCTATCACTGCTGGAGTCAAATGGAATGCTCACTTACTGTCACTTTTCATTCAATTTATACAATCAAATATTTTCTGTTATATTCAACAAAACAACACCTCCAAGTACATGTTTATTCTAAAAAGTGAATATACTTAAGGCAGTCAAAAAATGTTTAGGCCACAGTATCAAAAGTATCAGAAAAACAGGTGATTCAGTCTTAGATAAATGTAAGTAAATTAGTACTGTGTCAAATAATACACAAAAACTTTAATTTCATGTCTCAGGAAAGACACTACTTATACTCTTTATTATATTCAAATTGTATAAGGTTAATTTATAAACTTTAAAAAAGTCTATAAATTAACACAAAAGCTATAAATTAATTTAAAAAGATCATTACATTTACCACATCACCATTTCCATAAAGTTTCAGTTAGTTAAAATCGCCTGTTTTATGAGTACTGCACATTAAAAATATCTCTTCTTCTAACTAAGATTCAAAGCTATGAAACGATTTATTTTAATGTCATTTAAATTTACTTCACATTTTATTTAACAAAATTTAGTTAAAAAAGAAATATTTTGAATTACAATCAAACAAAACGCTTTTATATTTGATTTACTGATACTTTTTAGTTTAATATATATATATAAATATATATATATATATCTTTTTTAATATATTTGTATGCCTTAAAACACTCATATATTCCAACTTCAAGTTTCTATTGGGATAAGTGTACATATAACACAATAATGAATCAGCAAATACCACTACTGAGTAAAAGGAAATGGTGTTTTGGCTTTGGCAATTTTGTAAGGTGTGATAGGAGAGGTCTTGTCACGACGACGGTGGAGAGAGCACCACAACCGCAGAGTCAAGAAATAGACAGCCTCAACAGCACTGAGGAAACTGAACCCCATGAATAGTCCCAGCAACCCTCCAGTATTGGCTGAAACACGTGTTCTAATTATAGAGGGTGTTTTGGTTTTAGCTACATTGTAAGGTGTGATAGAAGAAGTCTTGTCATGACGATGGTGGAGAGAGCATCACAATCGCTATCAAGAAATAGACAGACTCCACAACACTGAGGAAACTGAACCCCATGAATAGTCCCAGCAACCCTTCAGTATTGACTGAAACACATGTAGAGGAGTTCTTGGCTTTAGCTATAATGTAAGATGGAATGGCGGAGATCTTGCAATAACGATCTTGACGAGTGCTCCAAAATCAGAGAGTGAGATAAGAGAAGCCTTAACAGCACTGTAAAATCTGAACCCCATGAATAGTTCCAGCAACCAATTTGTGTATTGGCTGAAACACATATTTTATAAAGTGAGTTTTGGTTATAGCTTAATTTTTAAGAGATTTTGGGTGAGATATTGTCCTAATTTCAGTGGAGAGAGCATACAACCAAAAAGTAGTGTAAGGGATATCTTCTACACCGTAGAGGAAACTGAATTCCACACTAGTAGTCTCAGCAACATAGTAGTATTGGCTAAAACACATGTTGTGTGCATTTGAAGGTGTTTATTTTAAAACTCATTTTAGTTTGCAAAATTTTAAAATAGTAGTGAATGTTAATAAAACAATATTTTTCCAATATAGTTTGTTTTTTGGACGAGGCCTTTTGAAACCAAAGATTTCATCATCAGGCGTCTCTGATGATGTTGGAAAAGTATTGTTTTATTAACAATTACTACTATTTTAGCTTTTGATCAGTTTTTCATGTTCTTGAGTAATAACATATTTTAGAATCCAAAGGGCTCTCCCCTCCCTCTTCACACAGAAAACTTTTCCCCAAAAAAATTTCTAGTTTATACATCTGCACAATAAACCCTTGCAATAACCAATGATTTTGGTTTGTATCAAGTATAAATTAGCTGCTTGGCAATTTTTACTTAATTACACAACATAAAAATAACATATAATTTTTTAAAATACCATAAATATAAAATAACTATTCCTAAACATTTTTTTATTTTATGGAAAACTCTTTCAGAGTATTAACTTACAGATTGAGGCATACTCACATAAAAGCTCAGTGAAACCAAACAGCTCACCCCGTTGGTGTGCAGTGTATTGTGTTTCTGTGAAGAATACATGGAGAACTGCCATGTTTTTACTGTTAAAAGTCAATCAGACCAATTAGAAAATATATGTTTCTAAACAGCTTGGTGATATTTTATCCATAATAAAATAGAATAGCTTATTACTAAATCACATTTTGTTGTTCTTTAATACGAGGGTGTATCATATATAAACAGGAAGGGTTATCTAAAACTTTGTGAAGGAGTCATAGACCTACAATAGGTTGATGGGGAAGTAGCCAGTACTGTTTGTGAGAGGGAGAGAACTGACAACTGTCTTGGAAGGTGGGCGTGAGCCTAACCAAAATTGTGTGGTGATTAACAGGTACAACACCCTGACAAGAAACCGGTGCAAAGAATTTTCTGAAAGGCATGAAAAGGTTGAGCACGAGAGCCATGATCATTGTCTATGGATGAGTAAGTAAGGTCAGTACTGAGGTAGTCCAAAATGTCATTGACGAAAATCTGCGCATAACTCTCTTTGATATCACAGTTCACAATATTATTGTAAAGTACAGGATGCCACAAAATTATCATTTTGAAGGAAAAGGAAGTAGCAATTGGCCAGAAATGACCTGCACAACAATGCCAGGCCACATTCAGCTAATACCACAAAGCAAATATTGGTTACAATACAATGGGGGAAAACACTGAAACATAACCACTTACATATATAGCCCAGACTTGTGCCTGGTGACTTTAATCTTTTTGGACTACTGAAAGAAGCATTTGGAGGCCAGCAATTCAAGGACAATAAGTGGTGGAGGCGTTTGTGCTCCAATTGCTAAGAGAACATCCTAGGAATTTTTATGATGTAATAAAAATAAAGCTCTTATGATGGGAAACGTATTTCAAGGGTTGGAGAAATTGTTGAAAATAATATGTATTCATATGTTTAGTCAAATAAGTTCTAATTTTCTTTTTTTTTTCAGTCCCACTTATATTTGATACACCCTTGTAATATAAATTTATACTTAATTATTTACCAAAAACATACTGCTTTGGCAGCACATACCTGAAGTAAGTTGTGTCCTTTTCACCTAATAGTTCTTTATCAATGTCATTTTTTGATGTAAGTTTGGATGTTGACTGTTTTATTTTGTACGCAACTGCGAAACATCCCGGTTTACATCCACAGGCTTTAGTTCGGGAGGTGTTCAAAGAGGCAGAAATATTCCCATCGTCTATCAGACGTAGCTCCATGGCCTCTGTATAATTAAAATATTTTATCTAAAGATTATACAATGTAAAATATAAGTAAATTAGTATATTTTAATTGTTCAAACTATGGTACAACACTTGGCTAATCGACCAAAAATATATTTATTGCCTGAGCATTAGCGAGGGCCTGGAAAAATTTTATTACTATCCGATCGCACATCTCGAGAACAAACTGACCTTAGACTGGCTTGAAATTTTGCATAGAGCTTAATTTATATGTAGTGCAACACAGAATTCAATGATAGTGCATGTCACTCAGTGGAATTTGGCTGAACATTAGCAAACAGTTTTGTATTGATCTTATGCGTAACCAAGATTTTGTTTTCTTTGTTCTCTTAGGACAAGAAGCTTATAAATTGCAATTAGTCCTGTAAGAACCTTAGCGTTGATTCCGGAGTGACAGGATATTCAGGATGGGTAAGGTTAGGGGGTAGGGGCCGCCTTCTATCGAGATCCATGAGGAAGAATTAGGGCACTAATCTCAAAGTCATGTCCCCCTGGAAGAAGGGGAGGCCAGCTCTGAACCAGCCTCTCCAGTCGAAGCAGACGGGGTGGCACACCCTTGTTGAGGTTAGCAAGAACCTCTGATAGTTAGAGAATGAACCCCACCAAACTCCAACAGTCATCTCCCGCAGTAGACTAGACCTATCGAATTGCCCTTAACCCCAGAATCTTGACATTTGCGATTAGTGATGTGCCGCTCCTGGACATCCATAGGGTTGCCCAGATTTAAGTGACACATCGGTTTTGCTGTGCCCAGTGGTAGGTTCAACTGGAAGGTATAAACCAGCCAGAAGTGATCCCTGCTGGGTTAAGGTAACCAAGATTACTATGAAAAAATAGCAGAACAACTAAATTTTAAACAAATTGTGTACATACAGTCTTATGACATTTTAATATTTGACATTGTGATAAATGCAGCATAATTAATTAACTATCCACACCAATCTTAAAAAAGATTTGGCTAGCACAATTTCTATTTTTGTTCCTTCCAGGGTGATATGAAATTTCTTTTCTATATGAATGTGTCTGTTCACATGATAATCACAACATGTGGTGTGGTTTACTCCTACCTTTCTTATGATATAAGTGATTAAATCCTGATGTAATTACATATTATTTTACGCCTAATTCAATATTGACAAATATAACAGTATTAAATTACTTACTTAAAGCTCTTTGAGCACAGTCTTGATCAGTTCTGCTGCAGATGCGGGTGGATTCATTTTCTGTGAAAGAAAAGTAGATTATGATGCTACAATAATTTATTTCCAATTCATAGTTTCACGTTATTAGGTCTTGGAATGATCACCTACTGGGCATGTAGTAAAGGACGCAGTTACAGGCATCTAGGGTGAATTTGGCCTCACACTCGAGCGCACAGTTGCGTTGAGTGTATGTGCGGTAGAACGAGAGGTTCCTTTCACTGCCGAACACACAGTTGCGTTTCTGTACTGGAATCCGCTGAAACTGCTCAGTGCTGGTCATGATAAGTGGATCCACAATCATACGGGACTCTATCCCAGGTTCCAGGAGTGTAGCAAACGCGTTCATCTTTGGAGTTTCAACTGAGTTATGGAGTACTACCTAAAATATATGTATTTTTGTATAAGTATCGGGTTCAGTAAAATTTATTGGTAAAATAACAATTATGTTTGCTGACAATAAATATTTTACATGGAGGAAATATATTTCATACTAATAGCCTCAGATTATTATCTGGGGACCAAACCTATAAACAAAACAAAATGTATCAAAAAAAAGGGTGACTAATTATGTGTAATCTGTGATTACTTATTATTAAAGATTTTAATAGAATGAGTTACTTTATTAATAACATTGAAAAATACTCTTTATTTCTAAAATGGCAAACAATACTATTTTACAATGTTGAAATCACTTTATTATGCATGTAAAAAAACATGATTTTTCCTTGAAGCACAAATCATTGAATCAGAAAATTTATTTTTTTAATTACCTTAAAGTCGAAATTATTTTTAGTTTGATAAGAAAGCAGTAATGCCATTCATCTGGTTTATCAGTTGAAACAAATTCCCTGACATTATGACTTTAATTTGAACAAGAATTTATCAAAACTCCTTGTGGTTGTGCGTGAAATATGACCATTTTAAACTAAAACTAGAAAAGAGTCTTATGAGGTCTTATTAATTGAGCAGTAGTCATTTTTTAATAAAAAATTAACATTAATCATTCTATATCTATAAATTTAATAGTTTGTTATATAGGTCCTTTTGACTTAAAACACACTGCATTATAATTCATTTTATGAGAATAATATGATTTTGCATATGACTATTTTGCTGTATTAATGTGTTATTTACGGCTTAATAACTCAAAAACAAATGTAATTTTGCATCTATAAGTAACATATTCTGTTTGTACTTTTAATTGAATGGATTATTCACACAAATCTAAGATACAAACCTATTACGCTCAGCAATGAATTACGTACTTTAATGAATTTCTACAAGTACTATTGGACCAATTTAGATGCCCAAGTATGAAAGTTAACCACAAACTAACCATTACAGCTATAATAAAGGGAGTTACATTAAAATTTAGTTTGTTTTGTTTCTGTCATTAGATATGTGAGGCGAATAATTTACAATTACAATTATATCCAGTTTTTATGTCAATAACAACAACAAAAAGGGTATGGTTTTTTGGGGCTTTTCAACCAGATTGTAAATTTAAAAATTCATAACTCGGTTTGTTTGTACAAATAAGAATATGGTTTGATCATTTTAGAATTTACCATATTTTATTTTTGACCGGGTGCTTAAAAACGAGACTGTCCAGGGCGATGTTGACATGGGCTGAGAACTACTGTATTGCCACCTGGTAGATAATGATATATAAATTCATTAGATGTTTTGCGAACATTTGATTTTAGGGAATATCGTAATTATATGGAAATACATCTTCTGATAATCACAGATTTAAGAACTGAATTGAAATGTCGCTCCATAAACAAGAAACCTACATACATGTGTGACACCTATGAGGCCCCTCTGAACCTTCTAGGCCGAGGCCTAGTGGAAAATCTGGCACTGCTAAAAGTTTCAATATCTTGATTACTAAGTGACTTTTACTAGGGTTATGATCTGTCATTGGATTAGACATAAAGAGATTATCTCCCTATAATAATAAGTTTAATTAGAGTAAATTTTTCAATCTAATCATATTTAATTGCCACATTTCATATATTAATTGTAAAAATTGGGTACACATTATTGAACTAACCTTAAACCCAATGCTAACCTCTGATGAACAATAATACTCATCAAGGTTGGCGTCCAACACAATACTGAGGCCCAGGTGACTGCCAGCACCCCAGGCTCTCCAGGGTAGGTGGTCCACATTAGCACCTTCGGGATAGCCTCTCTCAGGAGTCCAGTCGATTGACTCAAACGGGAATGTAACATTGAGATCTGACAGGTCTCGCCTGTTCAGAGTTTTATATTATTGAAAGTTATCATATTACATTATTTCTCTTTACAAAGAGCTGACAATTTTACATTCAATGGTATGAAATAAATATTGTTTAGGTTACAGTAAGTGATGTCTGTAAAAATTACTTACGGATTGTGGAATATGAAATCTCGCTTGACCTTATTAAATGAGCAGCAAATGCCTTCATCAGTGAGAGTTGGATTAAACAAATCCTCACACTTGTACTTTTCGCCGTGCCAGTAACAAGCTACCAACATCTCGTGACAAGGCTGTGACACCTGAAATACACAAGTACAGTGCAACTTAGTTAAGTTGGACTAGCCGGGATTGTGGCCGATTCGACATAACAAAAGTTGGGGTTGAATAGAAAACATTTAAAAAATAAAGAATAAAATGTAAAAACAATACAATATTTGTTTATTGTGGAAAAATGCATAAAATACACATTACGTTAACGTGTAGTGTAGTACGTATAAACAGTTTAATTTTTCTGAAAGAATTGTGTTGAAGGTTTGAGTTGAGCTTTGACTGCATTTTCCAAGCCGTGTCATGAGAAGCTCGGCCGGTGATGTCTTTTCTTGTTGCTTGATATAAACCATTAGAACGATATTTTCAGTGTTTTATTCGTCAGTATTCTCCGAGTTATCGTCATCTTTATCGCAATAAGTCGCAATACATGTAATTTATTGAGTTCTACGAATAGTCTATTGATAAACAAACATCCGTCTCACACTCTGCAGTTTGTGCGGATGACAAAAAGCTAATTTTAAATTTTCCTAAACGGATCCTGGTTAACCTGAGATCAACATAAAGGGGTCTGACTTAACGAGGTTGCACTAAATGTTGTTTCATGACTTCACTTCAAAGCTAATTTCTTGTCTATAATAACTTGAATCTAAATTTTAATATGCTATCTGACTACATGTACCCAGTTATCTCAATTTATAGTTCTAAATCTATTTAAAATTGGTAAAAAAAAAGAATTTTCTCTATAGAAGTTGGTAGATTTTGAGAAGAGGCAACTGATCTAAGAGATTTCATTATTTATTCACTGTGGTTGATGCAATTTTTTCAATCTAGTTAATTGAAAAATAACAGATTATAGAGTTCATTGTAGAGGCTTCTTTCTTATTGGATTATATTACTTAATTTTTTTAATGCTCAAATAATAATTGAATTTTATTTGTGTCAGGCCTTTTGTTTTTAATGAAAAAGAGGATCTCACAACAGTAGAATTAAATTAGTATTGGAGTGTTTCTTTTTAAAGTAAGTTATTATGTTACTGTAAAACAAATTTTTAATCTAACTCAATTTAAATCAATTATTATTCTTGATTGACTACCAAAATTCAATTTCATCAGACATTTCAAAAACAAATATTTACACCTGTTTAAATCCTCTTGTGTAATTGTTGATACTGAAGTGGCAGAAGTTTTATTTACTTACATTGATCATGAATGACTGCAGATCATTCCAGTTAATGTCGGACTCTTCAATGTTGCTGTCCTCTTTTTCCTGAGGCTTGTTGCAGTAATCATTCAACATTTTCCTCTCTTTTGATCCTTCCATCCCTGAAGCTCTTGCCCTGAACATTCAATATCGGAAATATAAGAAGGCTATATCATACTGGACTCTTCCAGGAGCAGGGAACCAATTTGCACTATAAAAGCACAAAATCTGGTTTTGTTTTAAATAGTAGAAGAATACCTCGTAAGAAAGGAATTGATTGTCAGTCACGCTAGTCATGGTGAAGATTTAAATGAGAGAATATCAAAAGGATTAACAATATAAAACAATAATAAAATTTGTTATAAATCATGTTTTTCTTAGCTTGATACACTTAAAACTGACTATCGGACCAGATATATAAATAATAGTTATATCACCATCAGACAACTAAATAAACCAATTGAACGTCACCACTTTCATCCTGACACTTCTAAGTATTTATTTACATCTCTGACAGTTGGTTTTAATTTGTCAGTTTAAGAAACGTATGACATGAGAAAACTCTAAATATGATACTCTCCAAAACTTGCATATCTCATAACCGGTTTCTTTGTCACAGGAAATGTTTGTATTGATTTAAGGAAAACTAGGTTGTTTGCTTATAAAATGTAAATTGGCACTCGGCTCCTGGACTAATAATTATTCTAAAACTGAAGTTATCACCAAAGACCTACCTGTCCAGTATACCTTGGGCGACAGTTCGTCTGGCATTGTTCATGTTACATATGGTGATGGCAGGGAAGGGGATAGCAGACAGCAAAGTAGGCTCTGGTGATAGACTCATGATCACAGGACTGTGAGTCCACTTGTAGTATACATTTGATATAAAGTTTGTAGCAAACATGCAGGCCAATCCAAATGATATCACCCAAAACAACCTATAAAACAATTATAAAGAGTTACTAGCTACGAAATGCTGTATAAGCAATTAAGGATGAGGTATAAGGTGCTGTAGTAGTTTTCCCCCCCACGACACAGCGCAATAGACTACTACTAGACCTACTCGAATCATTGTTAAAAAGAAATTTTACTAAAACAGAATGTAATTGTAATTAATTGGTGTTGTTTTTACTTCTTATGTAAATTTATAATTTGTGTATATATATTCTATTGGACTTACTATTTTAAGGTTATCAGGATATCAGAGTCATTAGATAAGTTGTTTGAAATTTAAAATGTTGTACCTCATCAGCTTTAATTGAAACTTGGTTTTAATCCATAAAACTGTAAAGAAAAAATGTCTGTACAATAATTTTCTTTGATTTTAAAAGTGATTTGAGTGTGATTCTATCCCTTAATTGGTTATCATCAGCTTTTGGAGATATTACTAATAGATGAAGAAGAGCACAGTGGAAGATCACCAACTGATGACTGAGGAAAACATTGCTGCTATTGACAAAATGGTAAAGGAAGATCCATGATCCACATAACAATATATTGAGGTTATCCTAGGGGTTACTTCTCTAAGAATCTCTTTTTCTTGATGAACAACTTACACTAAGGAAAGTTTGTTCTCAGTGGTTACTGATCAGCTTACTGGAACACAAAATAAACGTGTGATGAAAGTGACACGACTGGCATTTTTACTGATAATGAGTTTTGGTTAATGAGTTGAATATTATAACATTGATTAACCAAATGATAAATCTACCATTTGACTTTCCTACTGACAAAAGTCAAGTGATCTTGAGTGTTGGAAAGAGAATGATTGTAACTTTCTTTTCCTTGTATCAGATATGTTGTCACTATTTTTCTTGGAAATCAGTGTGCTCTTGCTGCTGAATGGTAGCCTATACTAAAACTTAATTATCTCCGGTATGTAATAAAAATTAATAACAGGGATGAAGAACAGGCTTATGAAAAATTCATCATGACAGAATATCATCCCATACTGTGCATCAAAGACTTTGTTCAGTAGTTGATTGATTAGCCACCCAATATACAGTCCTAATTTGGCACATTTTGACGTTTTTCTCTTTCTGAAAAATACGGAAGTGGGAAATAGATTTTGATAGTAGAAGTGCTGGAAGGAAAACAATAATAGCACCATTGCTTTAAAGACTGATTTAAGAGAATATGGCTGATATTATATAATCTGTACCAATGGAAATATTGACTCAATCTCAATCTACTTGAATATCAGTAAGATAATTAATTGTATAGCATAACATATAATTCAAAAGCCTCAGAGTAATATTACAATATTACTCAATATTACTTTTTACTTGAACATTAGGTATGAAAGAGTTAAGTTATATTTACATTTGTATCTATTTCATTAATATATTTTACCTATGCATTAATAGGTCACATTAACCAATAGTATCACATACAAGTATTATACTTCGAAATCAATTCCTTAATTTTTAATTTTTTTAAGATTCAAGAAAAACATATTTTTAAAAGTATCTATATTTTGATGTGTATCTCAAGGTTTTTTAGAATGTAAATGAAGAGTATTGAACTTGTGTAATATGATTTTCATAATACATTTTTAAATTAAGAACTGATAGTCAATTTAATGTGGCATCTGATATTAATGTGTGAACTAGTAAAATTTTCCTGAAATCTATCTAAAATAAAGTGATGAAAAAATATAAAACAGTTGCTCAAGTTTTCTTTGAGACATCATAATTTACATATTAAAATGTTGTAAATACTTATAGTCAATAAATTATCAAAGTATCTAATAAAACAAAATGCTTCCCAAATAATGTTTTTGGCTTCAGTTTAAAAATTTGTTGTTTTTATTGATTTTTTGAACTACTATAACAGAATTCAAATTAATGGAATAAGAGAGCTACGATGGGTACGAAGTGTATTTTGAAATAGATGTCCAATCTCCAGCAGTGGGTGCTTTACACCAAAAAAAGAAATAATATTCATTAATCATATCTCTTTTGAACACCGTCTACAAGATATTTTCAAAAATATTACTATCAAGATTAAGTCCTTACACTGAAGCAATAATTGATGAACAGCAATCAGGATTTATGAAAGGCAGGTCCACAATAGATCAAATTTTCTTACTTAAACAGGCAATCTCAAAGTATTATGAGTTCAACAAAGGCTTCTATGGAATTTTTATAGACTTCAAGAAAGCTTATGACAGCATAGATAGGAATGCTCTATTCAAGAAGATGGAAAAACATGGAATCCCGCAAAAACTGATAAGACTGTCAAAAATGTGTATAAGTGACTCAAAGGCCAAAATAAGAATAGATGGAGAAATGTCGGAAAACTTCCTTATCAACACTGGGGTAAGACAGGGAGATGGGATCTCTCCCACTCTCTTCAACCTGGCTGTAGAAGAGGCATTACAGAAAGTTAAAAGACTACAAAGAGGGGTTAAATTAGGAGTGAACCTGAACGTAATGGCATTTGCGGATGATGTAGTGATCTTGTCAGAAAGTTTGGATGACCTCTCCACACTAACAAAAAGTTTTATTAAAGAATGTCAAACAGTAGGCTTAGAGCTAAATGAAGACAAAACTAAAATTATTCATTTTGGAAGACATGCTGGAAATGTGAGAACAAACTTAAGCATTGACAACTACTCGATTAGCTGTGTAGAAAGTTTTAAATATTTGGGTGTAACAATAAACAGCAAAAATGTGGAGGATATAGTGATACAAAGCAAATTAGCTAATGCAAATAGGTGTCTTGGGGCGTGTACAAAACTCTTTACGTCAAGATTGTTGTCACAATGTTCCAAAATAAGAATTTATAAAACAATCATTCAACCAGTCCTAATGTATGGAAGTGAAACATGGACATTAACGAAGAAAAATGAGGGGCGGTTGATTGTTTTTGAGAATAAAGTTCTCCGAAAAATATTTGGACCAATATGTGATGAAGGGGTGTGGCGAATAAGAAAAAATAGAGAATTACGCAATGTATACCAAGATCCGGATATTGTGGCGTTGGTGAAGGCAAAGAGAATTAGCTGGCTAGGACATATACATCGGAGACAGGAGGGCACAAGGTTAAAAGAGGTCTACCAGGCGGTGCCAGCAGGAAGGCGCCCTTTGGGTAGGCCAAAGATAAGATGGTGCGATCAAGTGGTCGAAGATGTGACCCGGTGTGGAGGGTCTGTGGATCTGGCGGAAGACAGGGTGGCGTGGAAGAGGCTCATAGACGAGGCAAAGAATCGACTGAGATTTGTTACGCCCCGGCAGTAAGTAAGTAAGTAATCATATCTCCTAAAATGTTTTGTTCTCTGTCTGAGGTATTTTTCATACAAAAATGTTTATTTCACAAACATTTACAGATATTGCAATGCAATTTTTGGCACATTATTGTACTTACCTATGTGATGTTTATAAAATAATATGATCTTTTGTGTACTTGTAGTGGCTACCAAGTACCAGGATATAGATTTACGTATGTACCTTTTTTTCATTGCTATAGAGTATAATAAACTTTTTAATTATTAGAATGGACAGATGCACAAAATGGGATACTCTACCCATTTAGTTTATTCAATATAGCACTTGTCATGCAAGAACTACTTCAACCTACCTCTCGGCTCGTGATATGGTTTGATCAGCCACATAACGTAGCCCATGCAGAGTAGAGTGCTGGGTGAAGTCAGCAACTGCATGACGGAAGCAATGGCAAGAACAGTCAGCCTGCAGATCCTGGGATTTGGATGGTGGTGGACCCTCCACCCAGGCGGGGGGCACCTGCAAGTACATAAATCTTAGTGCGTTACCCAGTCCACCAGCGTGTTAGGTATTTAATATCTGTGAAAGTTTGCCTATGTCAGACCCAAGGGTTAAAAATGTTAAATAATAATGTTTTTCAAATATATTTTTCTTAGTTTAATATACTCACGACATGAAAATGAAGTTTTTTTTTCATATTCACCAAACCATATAAAGACAGACTTTTTTACTTTTGAGATTAGAAATCTATCTATTACAGTGTGTAAATGTAAACATTCTCTATCTATGTATCATCACGAATACGGCCACAATTCTTAACGCGTCTTTACAAAACTTGGTATGAACGTTCTACAAGTGAAAGGCAAAGATAAGTTCATTATTGGGGACAATCGGACCAAGCGGAACAGAGCCCCAGGGTCAAAACCGTTTCCTACATAACTGCTATAGATGCATTGTGGTTTGATGGATTTTAACCAAAATTGGAATGTACGTTCTATATGATAAATTTTATAGACAAAGGGAACCCTAGGGTTAAAACCATTTTATAAACAATTAAAAACGCTAGATGCCTTTTTTGGATGGATTTCAGTCAAAATTTACATAAATGTTCTATATAACAAGTAGCCAGTTTTATAGCCAAGGAGGCAGAGCCCACCAGCCAAAACTATCTGATGCACAACTACTGAGACATCTTGCGGTTGGATTTATTATAAACATAATTGTACAACTTTCAATATGATAAATATGAACCCAGGATAGTTGTTCAGCACCCTTCAATATAAGGAATGGAGTCTTAGGATCAAATCTGTATTATGTACAATCACCCTAAATACATTGTGGTTGGATGGATTTTAGCCAAAATGTACAAATATATTCTATATAATAAATAATAACTAAGGAGAACTTATAGCCGGCTTTGGAAATAAGGAGGCATAGTCCCCAGACTAAAGCCATTTTATACGCAAACACTACAGACGTCTTGTGGTAGGGTATATTTTAACCATATTAAAATGTATGCACAAACGATGTACCGTACATGGTAAAGTTCAACCAAGGATGGCTTTTTAGTGCTTTATGAAATATAATAACAAATACTAATCTGAATGTTTAAAATGGAGTTTCGTAGAAAGATTTTATTGGAGACTACATTGATCGATTCCAATATTTTATTATTAGTTGGATGCGAACTTTGCATTCACATAACATATCTCCCTGCCAAAACTATCATTTTGAACATATCATCGAAAAGAACATTCATTGTTTTCTTTTAATTTTAGAGACAAAATAGTCTTTTCTAAATGAATTAAATCAAAGTTTTTAGCCACAGTATATTATTGCTCCTACTAGAGTGTACCACATTTTGCGCTAAAGAACGAATTCCATGTAATTTTTACATTCCATTTACACATTTCACACATACATTTCCATATCAATTCACTGACTACGATATGACATATAGTTTAGTTAGCAAGAAAAAATGTTGGGATATGCCATCCATTATCATTAAGTCTATACCCATTCTTCATTGGAAACACATTTTTTATAAACATAATTGAAACCACTACTGCTGAAAAGAAAATTTTACACCAAGACAATGTCTTTTGAGTAAAGTTTTGAATTGACTGTGGATAATTTGAAAGGGCAACAAGATATTGACCATTTATCATTGCTGCAGTATATGTTAGAAAATCTAAAACATTTCATTTTGTAAAAAGGTGTATTTGTCTTCTTTTGTAATTATAATAACCTAAGATAAGTCATCAAATATTGTAATGAACTTGCCAAGTCATATATGACATGAAAAATGGTATGTTACAAAGTCAAATGCATTTCTGAGTTCCAGCACTAAAACCAGAGAAGCACAAACACTATTATTTCACAACACACTTGTGCAGCACATACACAACAGCAGGTAAGTATAAATTTGGTCCTTAGAGATTTCAGAATATCCAGATTTGTGCTGGACCATTTTCCCAGATTGGTGTTGGGTCAATTTAGAATTTATACTGGGTTAGTTAGTTCCCAATATTGTAGTGCTGGGTCACAAGTGTGTTTTTATTTTTTTATTTACAACTTTTTATGTTGTCAAGTATAGTATCAGTTTATTACCATTTAATATTTACTTTCAAAAATGATTTAACCTTATGTCTTAGTTTTTGACACCTGAAAAAGAAAGCAATATCAGTCCTACATAGACAGTATTTCAATATCTGCATCATAAGTGTCAAATGTCCAAAATATTGTTAACTCTAGAAGCTAAGGTGCTCAGATTTTTATTGCTGTACTATGCTACTATGTTACTATGTTAATATCACTCAGGTATTTTTTGAAGTATTTGAGTTTTTGTTATATTTCTATTTAGCCGTTATAGATAGAGAATCTGTATTCAAAAAATACTACATACAAAACCATTTTTACTTGAACTTTCTGACTATTGTTACAAATAAAATATTTATAGTTTTGAGTACCTATACAAAATTTTAGCTCACTTGTGCAAGTCTATAAAAGAAAATTGCCATAAATACAGTTTTAGTTTATGCCGCTTTCCATGAAAAACTAAATGTAGAAGAAAATTATCTCTGTGATAGTTACAACTTGTAATGGAGCATTTCTTTCCTAAAACTTATACAAATATATGTGTGTGTGTGTTCTTTTTACGCTACCCTGTATTTTTTATTGTTTTAATTTTCTCGGCTTGGTTAGAATAACTAAGATGTTAGAATAATAAATTAGAATTCAACAAAATAACCATTAAAAGTGCACCCAATAGTGCATTTAAATTCATTATTACAACTAAAATATCCTAGAAGCAAAAGCATAGTTAGACTATAAATAGATCGTTTAAAATTCTTATGCAAAAAAAACTATAGTGTAACAAGTACAGAAACCAACAATACTTGTTTTTGGTACAATATAACATTTGGCCATATCAATTAAACATCAAAAACTCATATTTAATAAAAGCAGTCATAATGCCCATATGTTTTAATACCTTCATACCATCTTGAAATGTATTATACAATAGATAGAAATGTCTGATGACAATTCCTAGCCAGACAAATTGCTAATATACCACCAAATACTTGTCACAGATATGTTTGTAGACATTAAAGTACAGAATGTGTTTTCTTACGATCATTGACGCCATTTTAATAAGCCCCCTCCTGGCAGAATATGAGCGGGAAAAAAATCTTAAAGAGAAACTAAAAATACTGAAAATAAGGGCATCTCCATGGCTTATCATTTCAATATTTTACTGGTATAAGTAGTTTAATGTGATTTATTCGGAAAGATGGGTTATGTTTAATATAATTTATAACGTGTAATCGGGTCAGGGATAGTTTATAGTACTATATAATCCTAAGACACCGGATAGAACAGCGGGGAGGGGTAAAATCCAGGGTTCGAAAGGGAGAGGTAGTTTCCAAGTTCAGTTCAGACCCGAAATAATGTAAAAACTAAGGCCGAAGCAAATATAGCACCGATGATCAGCAGATCAACAGGCTTTCATCATCGCCGACTCGGAAACGAAAGGAAATAAAGGGAAGGCCTCAGCATTTGCTTTAGGATGACTGTTCTACCTAAACGGCAGTGGCTAGTTCAACTCAAGCTCGAAAATAAGGAACGCTGGTGTTAACGTACGGCAAGCGACCCAGCGGCCTCGAAAAGAAACGATAAACTAAATAAAAACTAAATGCTCTCACTAGTTCGCTCGAAACCGCGCCTAGCTCGACTTGAGCTCGAAACTAAGGAACGCTGGTGCCAACGTACGTCAAGCAACTCAGCGGCCTCGAAAAGAAACGTTAAACCAGATAAAACTAAATTCGAGCTCCTTGTTACTAGTAATAAAATTTAGTCCTCTGCGTACTGATTTATTTTCTTGTATATTTTATATCTAAAGTAATATTCTATTAGCAGTTTAAGTACGTAACCTCCTTTACTGATCGTATCGTTAGTGACTAGGCAAGTGCAGGCAGAAACGTGTTTTGGCAGGCAGAATGAGTACCTACTACCGTTAGGACTTACTTGCACCTTATATCGCGTCGTATCGTGAGGCGGTGGCTAAGACTGAGAGAGCGAGGCACAGCGTACTTACATACTGTAGTACCTGATCCGTCCGCTGTAAGGCGCTTCAGCCCTTGAAGCGAACTCCATCGGACTTATTTTGAACCTCCGTGTCTTACCTGGTGGAGCCGGACCACGCCAGCTGACGTCTCCTGCGTTGATGTTGAGCTACTGGAGTATAGTTGTAGGTGGAAGAAATAAAGATCTTAACATGTCATTAAACTAAAAATATTTTCTTCTCAAAAAATAAAAACAATGCCTTATTTAAGCCACCGTAAAAAATGACATGTTACAAATTATAATATGTATGAACATGTATTGGTACATCACATTGATTTTTAAAACATCCATTATCGTCACAACTAAATTAACTTATGTCATTTAATAATAAAAAAAATAACCCTTGCGTATGTGATAACTCATGGGACAATCAAGTTAAGATTCAAAGTACTCGTATTTTTTATAAGTGAGACCAGTTCCTGAGATCCATATGTACTGGACTTTTGACCCGATTCAGACCTGAATTAAGTTCAAGTGACCAAACAAATGTTTTAAAGCATAGTTTGATCTAAAATGTTAAAAAATACTTTTTAGACCAAAATCGCATGTTAATCTTGTTCTTGTCGATCTCACTAGCCTACTCAAAACGTAAATGAATTAAATTAGTTTTCAAAAATATAATTCTGGTAAATGAAACCAGCTGGCAATGATTAATATTATGAATATCATTTATATAGGTGAAATGTTTTTATATTTGATAGTTTATATATTTATAATAAATAGTTGATTTAATTGTGTTGGTGCAGCTTATTACACTGCAGCGAAATCACTATCACTAGTGTTATCAGATGAAGCCTACACTACACTGTAGAAAATTCCAAATAGAAGGAAAATTAAAACTAATGTTTTGGTAATATATTGCTTAATACAATGACATTGCAGTTAAAGTACACAAAATGGATGAAACAGTTCTTAAAACTTAATCTTCTACACAAGTGTGAAGAGATGTGCCAAGGATGTCAATCTTTTTCAGATTAGTAAAATAAACACTGGCCAGTACCAATCTAATATTGTACATTATAATATACACGAAATAATTAGTGTTTACAAAAAATGTTATTTATTGGTTGAAAAATTGAGAACATAATTCTTAACTTCCCTAGGATTTAAATATTCAAAGTAAACACTCATAAATAACTCGGATAATAACTGCAGCAAATGGCCCAATGCTGAGGATTCAGCGGCTAGGGAACAACATTCCATCCACCCTCGACATCTTTATCGCACCCAAATCTGCAATCAAAAGCCGGCTTGCAGCACTATAGCTGTTATTATTATTGGCTTGTCTCTACACCTACCCTGCCTGTGTTGTGTCTCAGTCTTTTATTTTATTATTGTTTGTCAAAACTGTTACCTACGTCATAGTTCATTTCTTGTTTTGCATCGTTCTTGTTAAGAATCTTTCTTTGTTATTGTTATAATATGTATCTATTTATTGTTACACATTACTTGTTATCTATTTATACTTTCTTGTTATGCATCTTACAATTCATATCTATTTGTTTCATTATGTATCTATTGTTTTGTTTACTGGTTGCATATTCTTTTGTTTTTGTCTACTAATTAGTTTCTTTGGTCAATTGTTATGCATCTAGATAAAATTGAAACTTACTTGTTGAAATGGTTATGCCGTTGAAATAATAAAAATAAAATAAAACTCCAGTAAACAAAGACAGCTATATGAGTTGAACACAAGTGGTACACAAACAGTGTGAACTAGTTCCAGAACTCACCAAGAGGGAGAAGCAATAAACACAACTTTACTGATGTCTGATGTTTACCGTAGTGTACAATAATTGTTGATTTCTTTAGAAATAAATACTTCTACAACTGTGTAAAAATATTGTTTCTTCGTATACAGTATAGTGTACTATCTTAAAAGACTGAGTAACAATACTTGAAAAGTATGGGAACGTCTAGACAAGTACGATACAGACTCAATGGTTTGGCTCTTACGCCTTCGCCTAATCGCGCGGACGATAGCGTACCACAGTAGTATATGCGAAACTAAAATGTTTTTGTCGTAGGCCTACATTGTGTATGAAAAGCAATATACAGGAAACCAAAGTAACAAAATATCGTGATTTTGTAAGTATTTGGCTTAAAATTCGTGCCTTCAGTAATAATTTAATTTTTTCAATAATTTCAAGTTATAAACCTATTGATACAAGTATACTATGCACAATGTTTTCAAGTAGGACATATATTGAGACATCAATCCCGTTAAGTAAAAAGTATAGGATATAATTTGTAATTCATAATTTATTTAAAGTAGCGAAGTTATTTTTGACTTAACTTTTCTGTATTATCTCACCCTTAATGAGTTGAGATATACATATTTTTTCTATAACATAGGTTAATAACAATTCTCATGAAATGTATCTCTCTGGCTTCTTGTGACGAGATGATTGGCACTTCAACTTCCACTGTCCAGACCCTACTCTATGAATCGTGGTCTAGACCAGTGGTCCCCGCAGAATCTTCAACTTGTTTTATTATACCAGTGAGTGGTTAGGACATGCGATAATAAGGTAGAAAATGGGCAATCTTTATTTTATGTGGATTTAAAAGGAATAATATCCGTCACTAATTGCGTGCATTGTTTTGTTTTTATTGCGTCGTAATGACTTCTATTGTTATGATTGTCGTTGGTAATAAGCAAAGTGAATTGATGGCGCACATACAACTCGTTTAAACAACAGTATTATGCCTGTGAATCAAAGTACAAATTTATACAAATTGGATATAAGTAGGATTGAATTTAAGATAAGATGTATCTATCCACGATTTATAAATATCCCACGACAAGTTAGTTGAAATTCAAATGTGAACTGTATTTCATTAGGCACGTTTGTAAAGTTATTTATATGACACGTAAGAACACCAGATTGACATCGGTAATTTTTATCAGAAGTTTATATGACAAATTAAAATATGAAGCACCCATTCTATGTGTATAACACGATGTTACCTGCATATTGAGTCGGTCCATGCGCCGCGGCGCCCTCCTCTGGACTGCCGAGTCCATGGCGACACCACCCCTTCGCTTCGCTTACTGACACCAGTCACTGATAGTTGTCATACCGGAAATCGGATTAGTTCGTCATCAGTTCATAGTTCGTGAACAAACTGCTTGTGTTGTATGCTGTGTAAGTCAGAATGTGTTTTCGCTATACGAGTCGCACAAACCATTATGGAGTTTTTCTTGATAGATTAATATAAACAGTGTCGTATTCACGAGAACACACAATAAAACTCCTCACTTACTAAAATGATTGTGTTTATAAAAAAAGGATAGTGTACCAATACGTTGTTCATCTTTATCAGGCGGCACAACAAGACGTCGCCAAATGCATAAGACTAATCTAATTATTGTATAAAACTTGTAACAGTCTTAAACTACAACTAATTATTACTTGCCATTCATCATTTGATTGTATGGGAAAAACCGAAATCAATTACTTTTCATCTGACAAATTAATTAGTATTTATAATATCTGAATATTACTTGAAGCTTATTGGAAAAGTGTGTTGGAAATATAATTATTTCTTTGAGTTACAAGCAATAGCTACAAATAACTGTGATTATCAGAAACCTCTACTTTAGCAATAGTCGATTAACTCAACTAACGGCGAGTGGCGACCGTTTGTTTGTATATTCGCCGAATACTAAACAGATGTTTGTTTACACAAAGGTCTTTAATTATACTCTTTAGGTTATGGTATTTATTCATTCACGTCTGCCGCCATTCGACTTGTTACAGATCGACGCTAAGCGAATTGTCAAGTACCTGGTACAGCGTATCATTTGTCTAGTACGGAATTGCGTATCACACCAGTCGTCTTTCGTCATCACTACTAGATGCTAAGTGAATAGACGAGCACTGATCCACGCCAATATTAATTCGGTGAGTCAGTGCTCACGAGTGTGTTAACTAGCCGAATAGGGGTAGTCTACCTATCCACACCAGACGAACTGAACAACTGATTTACGCTTGATGAACAGCAAGGTAGTAGTAGCTATTTCTGGTCATCTTTCAGCGTGTCGGTGCTTGCCGCTTGGTGAATAAAGTCTAATCATCAAATTGATAAAGCGACAATTACGTAACCGTGGATAAAACTGCATATTTAGTGACAAGGATTTGTCGATAAATAAATACAACTAGAAATAAGTAGTATCCAAATACTAGCAAATCCGTTTATTTAAATCAAACTAAGTTTAATGACAGCATATATATATATATATATATATATATATATATATATATATATATATATATATATATATATATATATATTTCGGCAAAATGGCTCTCAGTACCTAACACACATGATAGAACTAAAAGAATAATTGTGTATGTACGCAATAAAAAATAATGTATGTACAGTAACTATTTCCTACTCAGGCATGCAAACAATATATTTTTAGTCTGTGCAGGAATCATTAGCCTAACCCTGACAAGATTCACATTGAACCTAGTCTCTTCTATCGAGTATATGTATAATTTTTCTATATGCATATAAGTTGATTCTGTCACTGTCCTGTTGCCCCCTATCTACGTATTCAGGTTGCAAGAGTTGATCTTGACCTAAGTTTACATGATTTTTGGCACGCTTCATGTCGTCTTTTTGTTTGATGATTTTCCAGTTGGGCTAGGCTGTATAGTCTAGCAAGAAAATAGTATAGTACTTCGTGCAACAGTATCTCTTGGTCGCCGGAACAAGGAAGGAATAAGGGACCTTCTTTACTGTGCTACTAGGAAAGGTACATCTAAATCTCCCAACCATTGAGTTGAATTCTGTCGGGCACAGTGGGAACAAATATGGAAAATATAAATTCTGAAGTTTGTATCTTGAATTTTGAATATCACTGCATTGTAATCTTAGTGGGGTTACAAAATGTGGGTTAATTGGATAGTTTGATAGGTTATTGATAAATCAATACCGTAAGTTTATTAAAGGCAGGTGTTCTGCTGATGATAACACTGATTAAATCTGATGTGATTCCATCTGAGCACGCACGTTCTGTATTATCAGTAATCACTCTAAATTACATGTGATTGAAAACTGAAATGAAAATGTTATGTGTAATGTTTGTTTTATTTTCAAAGTATATTAGGATAACTATTACCTGAATACGAATTTATAATCTATTGTGTAATCTTCTGATTGAAGATTACAGAAATGTGATTTAAATGTTTGAAACGTATTTTTATCATTGTACTGTTTATGATGATTAGTGCATTATTTACTGTGTACGTGTATCTACAAGTTGTCTATACACTGTAGTTAATTATTGTCAAAAAGTAACATTTTGAGTAGAGTGTGGTATTTGTATTTTTTCAGAATGATATTTACCTCAAAGTATTAACTTAACACTAAGGTGTATTAAGACAAACTGGAGTCATGATGTATGAGAACAATTATAACGAATCTTAACCATTCTTCTTTCTTTCTTTTGGTTGCTCAGTTGTACAAAAGGTTTTTAGGTGTACATGTATAAATGCTAGATCCAATATAATGAAAGTCACACCTTGTTACTTGAATTCTTTAGGTTTTATGAGTTTTAAATATCCTAAATTTGAATTAGTATTAAAATGTTGTAATGTACTGAAAAGTGACTCAATTTTGTAAATTTCATTTCAATCCATAAAATTTATCTCTATATTCTAATTTAAAACTCTTTCATTAAAAATTATGTTATTAGATACATTATTATTTTGTGATATCACTGTAATATGGTATTTTTAATTCTGTAACCGTTTGCTTCAGATGCCATTTTTACATGTGTTTTACATAAAGTGGTAAATGTTATTAGCTAAGTTATAAATTTTAAAAGTTTTTCACTGTAATCCAACCTTGTACAGATTTTTCACTGATGACTGTGCACTTATTATTATAACACTAGAGTAGCCAGATATTAAATTATAACCAATAAATTGTTTGTTTAATAATTTCAATATATTTGAGAAATTAATAAACTGTTAAATTGCTTTCTATGGATTTAAGATGTGTAAATACATATTTTAAGCAAGAAATTAAATTTATACTAGTGAGAAAATAAATTTATTATAACACAATAAGTTTCAAAATATTAAAACAAACTAAAAAAGCAAAACTTGAATTGTAACACAGTAAATGTTTACTTCTGGAATACTCCATTAAATTCGCTGAAGTAAAAAGTTTCTTTTCTTTCTTTATATTATTAGAATATCTTTGTATTTTAAGATACATGTTAAGTGATATGTTATCTTAACACACTCAAACATATTATTAAAAAAATAAATAGCCATTTGTACTAAAATAATATTTTAGTATGGAAATAGTACTTTTTAAGATCTACACTTTAAGAAAAGCTTTAGTACTATAAAGATGTAATAAATAAATAATATCAATATGAACTCCTTATCTTTAAAATGACTATTCCATTAAATTAAGACCTGAAAAAACTTTTATTGTTTTCTCTTGGATTTTATAAGAATCTTTAAAGGAAAAATTCTCAAGTGGTGATTGCCCTGCTCGTCACACCCCCGGAATAGACCTGATTTATACAACAGGTCTGAACAAGTATGAATTTTCTACTTTCCAAACAAAATCAATAATCTTCTTTAATTAAAAACTATATGATATTCAATTTAAACTATAAAATATATTTTTTTAAACCTTAATTTCAAAAACTGAATGATTGATAGTGCACCAGTAGGTTGTTGTAACATGTTAACTCTCAATTCTTCAGGCATAACAATTGTTATTTCAAATACTAAATTAACTTTTTTATTTCTTATATATAACTTTCTACATCAAACAGATATAATTAAAGAATATGCAGCAAGAACATTTATTGATATTTACAAAAATGAATCCCATTGATACTTATTTTAGATCCTAATCAGAATTGGTGTTAGTTATACAACAGACAAAATCCACTAACTTCATATGCAATCTTTTGCAGCAATTGAACATAAAAAAATGTGTGGGACACTGACTATAAATTTTGATTAATTTTATTTTTTATATTCTAAGTACTATATGTATCCATAAGCACCCATATGTATCCTAGATTATAATATATTGCCAATATATTAGTTTACAATAATATTTTTCTATTTTATTTTTACAATTAATTGTGCTGTACAAAAATCATAATCTGAAAGAGATATTTTTAAAACATATCATTAACATTTTTTTATGTGCGTGGTCTTGTTATGCATAAAAATTGTAATTAATGAAGTACTGAATGCCTTCTAATATATTTGTGAATTGATTTAAACTATAGTTACTGTTCTATAGTAGTACTACTATTTTATCTCTAACTACAACCATGAGCTTGTAATATATTGCAGGTATTTAGAACTGTTAGTTTATTTAATTAATAATGGAAATGTGCCATAAGTTTAGTTATTGTTCTGTAGTAGTAGGACTATTCATCTCAAATTACAACCATGAGCTTGTTATATACTGTAGGTAACACAAGGAAATAGTCCCACAAGTTTAGTTAACCCCTAATGGTTTTTATTATTGTACCTAAAGTTATGTTGTTTTGCTGATTTTTTGCATTTTTTACAGAGACTTAGAGATTGAACATATACTATTTCTATGAAAAAAAGCTATTTTTAGTCTCTTTCAAATTTTTTTATTTATTATATACGCTAAGTATTTTTCACTATCCTGTCAACATCCAACAAAGCCAATAAATTGTCTGTTTGTGCGTCGGATATTTCTTTGGTACAATAAATATTGAAAGTAAAACCGTAAAATACTCCAGGGCAGGTGCCGTGAGACAATAACAAGCAATAGCTATCTACACTGTGAGACTACAGCGAACTCACAACTATGCAAACACCATGACAGAGGACCAAGAAAGTGCTGACCTCTAGTAGAAATGCCAGAACTACTTGGGTGATTGGCAGTTGCCATATAAATGCTTCTTGCACATTATTAAGGTAAACTACAGAATAAAATAGGAACAATACAATGGTGCATAGTATTATATCAGTTTGCACACTTTTACACAATTGCTATCAGCGTAATATTATATAAAAAAAACTTGTGAAGGTGTTTAAGTACAATTACTGTTATATAGTATTACAACTAATCCATCTCAAAGTATAACAATCAGATTGTTATGTTCTGCAGGAACTTGGAACTGTTGGTTTATTTAATTAACAAAAGGAAATGGTGCTACAAGTTTAGGTTTGGGTTGCCGCAGGAGAGAATTGGTGCGTTTGTGTCTACGGCTGACACACCAGATGCGCAGGGTCAGGAAGTAGAAAGCTTCAATAGCACTCAGAAAACTGAAGCCCATGAAGAGCCCCAGTAAACCTCCTGTGCTAGCTGAAATCCCAATAGACTGTGTTAGCTCACAAGTAAATTAGCTAGACTTATCAGCTGAATCCATGTAACCATTAAGAATGACTTTGTCATTTTAAAACAAATATGAATTCAAAGATAAACATTCAAGTTTTTACAAGTAAATAAATATATGCACTTTTAAAAGTTAAAGGATAAAATTAATAATACCAGTCAATATTACCTCCATTTATATTAAGTAGAATAAGAAGAAAAAGTATTTTATTTTAAAACAAAACAATTGAATAACAGGTGCCAAGCATGGAACCAAGTATAGACAAACACACTACAGCAATGGCCTATGGGCCATCTGCTGAGGTTTATATTAAGTAGCATTAACCCTTTCAGTGCCAACATCCGTTTTTACAGATGTCTGAAAAATGTGCAAGAAGAGGCAACGTCTGTTTAACCGTATGTCTTTACAAAAGAAGTTTAAACTATATTTCTATGTAAGAAATAAAAAGTCAAGTATTTTAGTTCAACATTAACAAGGTTATAACGTTTAATGTGGACAACTGGAAAAAAAATTTTGGCCTGGCTCTTTTTGATACAGCTTAGGGCATACACCTTGTCACTTTTTGCAACGTCACCTAGAAAATTGTCTGGTACTGAAAGGGTTAAATTAGTTTGCAAATGATTAAAATTACATTATAGTAAAGTGATAAAGGTTACAGTGTCCCTTACACAAGAATTCGGTCAGCCCAAACAGCTCTCCTCTTTGCTTAGCAGTGAATTGAGTATCCTTCAAGAATACATGAAGTACAGCCATGTTCTTCCTGCATCAAAACAGGAATATTAAGTTCAGTGGTAATTATTTGGGATCTCAAATTGAGAACAAATGGATAACAATCAAAGTGTAAATTAGCAAAACTTGGCATCCAGTATAAAAATTACTTTTAAATTATGGATTGTTCATTTCAATTTTTGTTTTCAGGGTTGTGGTGGTGTAAGTGTAGGTGACTGTACCAATTTGTTCTTACAGCGGCATCAATAAACCACATATGATTAGGTTGGTAATATTTCATCTTTGTGCTGCCATGTTATTTTTGTTTTGCTTTTTTGTGAGTACTGTTTCAGTTATCATTTGATAAATATTCACTTTACTTTGAAGTTTGTCTGCCATTCTTTGAGTCAAATTGTTTGCCGTTCCTTTACCACACTTACCTTGCTTAATAGAAGCTTTTCTGTGTTATTAGTTGCATATCTGTGCATTTTATGTAGTGGCTTATAAATGTTTAGGTTATTCTTCATCTTCATTAACTTATCGTAAAATTTGCTTTGTAGGTGATGATTTCTAAATATCATGATAGTATACTTAAGGTATTTTCTTTCTAAGGATTATTTTACTTTAATTATTACTCTGACTAGTAGCACTGTAACTGGTGGAAGGATTATTGAAGTGTTCTCTGAAATAAAGGAATTGTTCTGTCAGGGAAGTATAATATCAGTAAATGTGCTTGAACTGTACCTTAAGTGTAGTGCACTTTTTCAAAACCGACAAGGAATAGAATAATAGTATTTTGGATTTTTGCCATCATTGTCTGTTACAAGAATATACTGTCATATATTTCACTACCGTCCTAGATTGGATATATCCTTTTCTTCAGATGTTAAAAACCTGATATATGACGTTAAGCAAACACATGTCAAGATAATGTGATAAAATCACCAAAAGTCAAGGTGAAGAGGAATGCTGTAAACTTAATAAGATGTCTAATAGATTATCCATGTGTTATTGTTACTTGGGTAAGTGATGTTACTATATTGAATGGTTTAGATGCTACAAAGGTGGTCAGATGTCAGGACGAGTTACTGAGAGTGACTGTCTTAAAAGTACAATATTGATGCCAATAATATCATTCCTGTCATGCATAAGTGATTGGTGTGAAATCTTATTAAATCATTAGAAGGAACTTTTGGTGGTGCTATGTTACACCACAAAACAGATAATAAATAATAATTAATCATGCTATCTGACTTCAAGTAAGGATAGTAAGAATACCGATATGAGGACAAGAGATTATTGGAAAAGAGATTAAGTTCAACAGAAATGAAGGCTTTAGATTTTTTTAAATATTAAAATTAGACATCAGAATATGCCACAGTTAGATACAAACCAAAATGAGGAACATCCAAAGCTGACCTATCCTCTTTTTAGGAATGACATGTAGTTGTAGCTGTGTACTTTGGGGAATCAAAACATTTTATATCTACATGTGTTCATGAACATATTAAGTACACGAAATATCAGACAATAGCATTATCAGGATATATAAAAAATTAAACCACATTAGAACAAAGTCACAAAACCAAACAAGCAATAAAATTCAACATAATAAAAGTTCTGGCAAACCTTACTTACTATTGTACGAGGGTGATAAGGAAACCCTTGGTAATAATTTAAACTAAAGGTGCAGTGTTGTTATTAAATATTTGATAAGAAACTTGCCTTTAACTTTTATAAATAATTGGCTCTTATATATAGGAAGTAGAAAAAGCTGTTTTCTCAATATACTACAAATTCGCTCAAAAATATGTTAACCATTATGGGTTCTGTTTATCACATTTTTTAATTGGATATTTTGAATCAAAGCAGTGTAGTACATGTCGGATGGACTCACTGGAAATATTTTGAGTCACGTCCTGCTAGATAGTCGTCTCGGATGTCCAATTTCTCTGCCAGCACAGTACTGGACTGGCTCTTCTGGTAGCTGAGAGCGAAGCAGCCTGGTAGACAGCCACAGGCACTACGATTGGTCACATTAACCATGGCTAGCAATGAGGCAGAGATGTTGGCTCGATCATCTATCAGTCTCTGCTCCATTACTTCTGTTACAACATTCAGTCTTCATGTACAGAATTGTTATTTTCTAACCTCGATCTGAAAATGATTCTTAAAAATTATATTTGAAATATATTAATTGCTGAGATTAGGCAAACATTGTGCATCTACAAGAACTTATTAAAAATGTAAAAAAGAAATAAAAAATTTTTACTGTGCCCATACACTATCTGCAAGTTTTAAAAAAGTCTCACAGGTGACTTACATAGCTAATTCTCTACTTATAAACTTATTTCTCTACACAGCTAAAACTTAGAAAATATTGTTCTCAATCTAAAATGTACCAAAACAAATTGATTTTATTTCTCTTTTTGCTTTTTTCATCCCATGTGTCATCAGTGATTTATATCTTATTGGCATTAAAGTTTTTTTGTGTTCAAACCATCTTGATAAATTTCAAACACAATTCAAATCTTGAAGAATTTCAGGCCCACTGTATAGATATATGTAGATAGTTGTCTTCAGTCGACAAAGGTTGGATCAAAAGAGTTCTTTTTTATACAGGTTGATTGGGGAAACCCAATAATAAATCAAGTCAAACATGTCACAGTCATCAGGTATCAGATATTTGTTGTTCCTGGCCCATGCAAACGTATCTTTAAAGTAGTCGAGCTCACTTATGTGTTGACGGATTTCATTGAGAAAGGTACCATTGGAATTGCTATAAAAATTGAAAAATAGCCAACATCTTGTAATATTTTAATAACTGATGCAAAACACCTGATAACTTTCAACTGACAAAATCTTTGTTGCCCCTGACTTCTGCAAGCATACCTATAAAGTGATGGTGCTCACTTACATGTGACAGATTTCGTTGAAAAAAATATTATTGGAATTCTTATAAAACTCACTAAGATAGTTGGTATCTTCTTCATTTTTATAACTATACTGGTTTTTTGTTATTTGACTTTTAAAAGTGTCGAACAGACACCATTTTGTTAATATTAAAGCAAATCACTATATTTTTTTACATTTTTCTCTTATGAACGATTTTACTACCTATGTACAAAGTTTGGTGTCTAGCTTTACTGGTTCTAGAGGTATTACTACTTTATAAAAAATACAAAATGGTGGCTAGCGGCTAAACCAGACATTTCTCAACCTAAGTTTATATTACATTTTGAGATCAAAATTATGAGTACTATCACCCACAGAAGTTTGTGACACCCTTTTTTAAACATGCTGTATGTATTTTCAATAATTTATTATTTAAGAGGAAACTAAAAATGTCAGATGAAGTAAATTTTATGATATATGGTTGACTCACAATAGTTTGTTTAAATGCAAAAACCGCCAGCATTCTTTGGATATTGTAGATTATAATAAACAGCAATGGTTCACTTAGGTCATAAAATAGAAAGTTTGTGTCAAGGTAAGTACTGTAGTTATTTGAAGATTCAGAATTGGTTTCATACATTTCCTACTTGGTTATTTGCATTCCTGTGCTAGCCTTCTGATATATAAATATATGATTTACATACTTTTAGCGCTATCAGCACACACTGCGTCTTGCCTTCCACAGATTCTTGTCTTTGAGTCTTCTGTAATCAACATTATGTTCTTTGTTTAATAAAATATTCTAGGTGATATAACTAATTACAAAAATTATTGAAATATTTTAAATAATGGTTAAAATCTAATTCATTATTCATAAATTTCCTTGTTAGTTTATTATTGACAGTGGATAATTTGAAAGGATAACTAGATTTTGGACACTTGGCATAATTATGTCAACAACAGAAACACAAAGTTGATGTAACTGGAAATGGGATCTGTCAAATCCTAAAAAATAGTGGTAAGCATGCCAAATTTAAACAATTCAAACAAATTGTTGTACATAAAGATCTTAAACATATACCAGACATATCCAGCTCACATTTAGAAGAAGAAATGAAAAGGCACGATACAACACTTATGTAACACTAAAACACTTTATACACAAACCATACAGCTGAGACTGATCAGGAAGTTTGTAACTATATTTATTTATTCATTCATTCCCTTCAACAGGGAACATCATTAAAATGTGAATACAGTGATTACTCTATGTAGCTGTGGTAGAACATGTACTCACTGGGCATGTAAAAATGCACACAGTTGCAGAACTCAAGGGTAACGTTCGCCTCACACTCGAGGGCACAGTTGTACTCTGTGTAGGTGCGGTAAAATCGGAGACTCCTTTCCTCGCTAAACAGACACAGCCGTTTGTCCTGTGGGATGTTTCGAACCTGTTCTGTCGAAGCCATCAAGTTAGGGGTAAAGATCATTCGTGTTTCAAACCCTGTTGGGAGGGCTGACCCGTAGGCTGACATCTTGGGTGTCTCCACAGGGTTGTGCAGGACTACCTTTAAAATTGACCTCATACATATTCAATCATTTAAAATTATCGCTACTTAGTAGTGTGTGTATGTGTGTTTGGTCGGTAGTAAAGGTGTTCAATTTACTAACAAATGTTATATTGCCATCTTAGAAGCTATATTTTGTTTTGTAGGTTTGTCTCAGTATATTTAATTAAAATATCTTGGACTAAAACTATTTATTTTCTCTGACATGTAGTGGCACATAGCAATATTTGACATATTTTATTAGGTATAATGAACATTTCAATTGTATTAATTATTTCCACTAAAGTATAACCAATAAATATAATTAAGATACCTTGTTGAATGTTCAATCTCTTCATCTTGTATCTTCTAAACATTCAGGCAATCTCAAAGAGGTCAAATGTTTCACTTTACAGGAAGAAAGTAATCCAGATAAAGAATCTATAGTATACATTTTTTTATAGGAATAGTGAAGTCATTGTCATTAATTAGTTTAGCAAGATGAATGTTCTACTTAATACAAAATAAAACTCTTCTAACAATTTCAAATAATAAGTAAATAGTTTTAGCACTAAGCACACTCCTAATGTATAAAGTAGTTTACCTTAAAACCAATGCTGACTTCTGACGAACAATAGTACTCATTAAGATTAGCATCCAGAACAATGGTGAGGCCGAGATGACTGCCAGGACCCCATGGACGCCAAGGTACATCGTCCACACTCACATTGTCAGGATAGCCGTCTTCTGGAGTCCAGTTGACAGAGTCAAAGGGAAATGTCAAGTTTAGCTCCGGAATTTCATTGCTAAAAGGGATTATTATTAGAATTAACATTCAAGAGATAGGTTACAAAGCTGTTTTAACATAATATTTATTATAACGTAAAGTTCATCCATACTTGTAGTGGAAAAGCAAGTCCCTCTTAACCCGATTGAAGGTGCAGCAGATCCCTTCATCTGTAAGAGCTGCGTTGAACAAGTCATTGCAATTGCGCTGCTCACTGTGCCAAAAACATGCAGCTACCATCTCGTGACATGGTTGTGATACCTTGATACAAAAAAATTACTATTGTTATTTTATTTTAAGTTTATTTTTCTAGTATTATGTTATTATTTTGTTTGAAATATGGAATAAGCCAAATATGATGAACTTAAATAAGTTTTTGAAATCTTTTAATATTGCACAAAACATATTATATTTATGTTAAGAAGTTTGGAGCAATAAATATTAAACTCTTTGAACTAGTTTCTATATTGTAAATTTTATCCAAGAATCATGCTATCTAAATTTAAATTAATTACTCACATTTAGCATGAAGCTGAGATAAGTTTTCCACTCCACTGTTTGGTTATCCAGGGCTGCATCAGCATCATCCTGCTCAAATTTGCACACATCATTCAGCAGCTTCCGTCTCAAGTTGGGTTCGTCGTCCTTGGCTCTGTAATCAGTTACAATTTCAACTCACATTTAGCATGAAACTGAGATAAGTTTTCTATTGCACCATTTGGTTGTCCAGGGCTGCATCAACGCCATTCTGCTCAAATTCACATAAATCATTGAATACTTGCACCTCAAGGGTTTATCATCCCTGTATGTGTGAACTGTCATTTGAGATGCACCGCAAAGCAGCATGTATATAAATTTGAAATTTAAATCAAAAGTTAGATTTTCCAGTATCTGAGTCCTTATGTGAATGGGCAGTTGATAAGTCAGTATAACTTAAACATACTCGTATGACTATATTGTTATCACCCTGAGAATAAAGCAGAATAAATTCTCTGTTAACAATAGAGAATAAAACTCCAAGTTCTTTGTTTTAAAAATCAAAATCATTTACTCACCTCATTAACTAAAATAACATCTCAAACTTCAATTCAAAAAATAAAAAGGGTTCATTTGATTAACAATATAAAATCCTAATAACTTCTAAGTTATGAAATATCATTATGAATTCTCAAGTTCGAAATTCAATTCTATAATAAGAAGAGAAAAACATTTATTAATGGGCAGTTTCAAACGTTAAGAAAAATATTTTAAAATGTTAAAGTTTAACATCTACTTCATAAAAAGAGATGTACATTTTAAAAGCAAAAGGAATTCAAAAGGGGATAGGAATTACAGTCACTATTACTAATTGGAAATTCCAAGTTTTCAGCTTTGGCTAACTAGATGCTCACTCAAACACATAAATTTAGCAACTGGTCAAATCTCACATAGAAAATTATGAAAGGAGGAAGGAAATGAGAGGGCTTTCCAGACAAAATGTGATTAAGAAAGAAGCTGGTTTCATGGTTGGTTATATTGTGACAGAACAGCTGAACTCAAGCCACTGTCCAAAAAGCCTGCACAACATAACCTTTACATCACAGGTTTGCCTATCTTGCTTGTGCGAGTTTTATAACAAAGACTTTTTCATATAAAATCCTGTTAATCTTTCCTTCGACTATACTACTCTCAAAAAAGGAGCCTATTGCTTCTGTTATTACAGTAAAACTCGCATATATAACGGTACAGTATTATGGTTACCAGTACGATATCATTATATTCAATCAAGCTATTCTGAGTAAAATTCTGGTAATATTTGTATGTTTTTAGTTAGCTAATCTGCATTGATTGTTATTGGATATTGGAGCTGTACATCATAATTTACTTTCTGATAAGCTTTTTTACTGACACAAAATCAATGTAATAAATTATCACAAAAACTATTTTTTTCACATATTGTTTCAAATTTGACTTACAACTTATTTAAATGATCACTAATACTAAAGTCTTAATTAAATAAATAACTATTATAAAATATTATATCTAAAACATTTCTATATATATTTGTCTGTTGGTGTTATTATTTCCTGAAAAATTAGTACTGTTACTTTGCTTAAAGTTGGTTTTTTACAATGGAGAGTTTAAATATGTGCATCAGATTGTTTCCTCGGGTGGGTAACTAACCTGACATGTATGCTACAAATTATCAGGAACAATTTGATAACTTTTTTATATCAAATTCATGTTATGTACAAACATATTCTGTACTCAAGGTACATAAATAAAATCTGCTTTAATTTGATTTGAATTAGGTTAAAGTGAACCATACCAATATGTGTATCATGCAGAAGTCTGAAATCACAAGAAACTTGTTTAGAGTTAACTCTGTACTTACTATCTGTAAAACATGCACTTAATAAAAATAATATAAATTAAATGTTTGAAAACACATTCCATAATATGTTTGCTGACAACTGACTAGTGGTCATTAGTAAATGGTGATCCATTTAGTTCAGTTAGTAGAATAGTATCTTGTCTTAATAGGATCAATACAGTATTCATGATCTTGAAATCACCACTAGTGGTAGAAACTAGGGCCTCACGTTTTTGGTGACCTGGAGGAGAATAACAACAAAAGAGAGAGTGATAGTCAAGTTTTGCATTGACCTGTAAAGTAGACTATGTTAATATAGAGACTCACTCCTCAAGAATGGATGAGGCCAGGGACTTCTTGGCGTTGTTCATGTTGCAGATAGTGATAGCAGGGAAAGGTATGGTTGTGAGAGAAGTGGCCTTGGGAGAAAGACTCATGATGACAGGACTGTTGCTCCACTTGTCGTACAGGTTAGAGATGAAGTACGCAGCCGTCACAACTGCCAAGATGAATGCTACTATCCAAAATGTCCTGATAACACAGATAGAGCTATAAATGCAAAACAAGAACTTTAATAAATTATTGATTACTTATAAACTTATTGTACTTTCAATTAACTACAATGCTTTCCATTGGTTTTTTTTTTTCATTACATGAGAAACAGCTTGATTGTAAGTAAAAGGAGGACAAACACACACTAAGTTTGATAAATTATATTATTCAAAGTTGGTTTTGGAAATTATTTAATTTTTACACACAGAATGATATTGAGGTATACCTTTTGCAGTGATACAGAAGCAATTTCATCGATTTTGGACATAACACCTACAATTTATTTAAGTAAATAAGAATGAGGACCATTCATTCATTCTTCATATAGCTCATCCAAATATAGAGTTTGTACTATTCCCTTTCAAAACAAATGTTGATAATGCTTCATCTAGTACTAGAAAACACATTCAATGTTCTAAAAAAATCATTGATTTGTTCTTCTTGTATCATAAATAATTTAAATATATTTGAACTGAATGGCATATTTACTGCAGAACTGATGGGCTTCCTTTATTTATTCCTTTTAGTTAGGTGAATAAATAAATAAAAAATACCATTTATTATTTCAGTATGGATTGATTTACAATCAACTCAATGTTAATAAGTAATTAAACATATCTAAAACCTAAATCTTACAAACTAAAATACAACTAATTGATATCATTTGTGTCAAAAGAGTGTATTAAATTATGCTTAAAACTACGACTGGATGATAAGTGAACTTGTCAGGAAGGTCATTAAACATTTCTGGTCCGAAGTAAGAGAAGCTTCTCCTCCCCATCTCAAGGCTCACTCTGCAAAAGTGAAGCTGATTGTCATGGTGGGTGTTAAGCTAGGAGGTCTGGCCTCTATGGAACAATCTATCACATAGGTATTACAGCTCTCCTAGTGCCAACACCCTACAAACAGCCTCCAGGGGTAACATTCCCAGCTTATCCTGATAGGAAGCCTTACTTACAGACCTGACCCATCAACGATAAGAATTAGTCCTGACGGGCAAAGTCAACATCAACGCGATGGACAAAAGACATCCAACCGCTAAACAATTTGTTGTAGTATTTGGCCCTGAGTTTGTTGATTACGACTCTGAAACAAGTAATTACAACAACTCAGATAGCCATAGACAATGTCATTTCCAATCTTTCAAACATTGCAGTGTCCCTGGTTAACACAGCTACCTCAGACCACTATGGCCAAGAGGTCATAATTATTGAAAAGAGAATTAAAGGGAGTCTAAAAGTACAAAAACAGTAAGAGACAAGGCCTAAAAATATTTCTCTTCTCAACACTTCCCTTTCCAAAAAAGAATTGAATTTTTATCAATTTAACAATCCGTAGAACAGCAATTTAAAACGTTTAAAGATGTCCTACTTTTTCACCTAAATATATGCTGTCCTACAAAAACCATCAGAATTTGTCCTAAGAGGGAAAACGCCTATTAGTTTTGAGAGAAAAACTCAAATTTTTCTCTGAAATCAACAAAAATACCTCAAGCAAAGAATTTAGATGTTTTTTAAAAGTATAAAAACCTACAAAAAAGTTATCGAAGCAGTGACAACATATAATGTCTCTAAATCAATAATTTCTTCAAACAATGTTTCTAAAACTGTTTGGGGTATCATCAACAATAAGAAAAACATTGTAAAGAAATTTTTTTAATCTGGGACAAACTTGTGGGTGATGCGAGGAAGGTGGCAAACTAGTTCGACAGATTTTTCACGTCTGTGGCTTGTGAGCTAAATCCTTGACCATTACAGCCTCATGTAAATCCTATGCAAAGACAGAGTCCAGTATCCTCAATGTCACTGGCAACTGTCGTTGAAGAAGAGCTCGATCGAATTATACAGCAGCTCCCAGCCAAAAGCTCTGATGATCTCAACTTGATGTCAATGTGTCTCATAAAAAAATGCTCTAAGCACATGTTGAGACCTCATACCCAACTCATAAACTTGTTTTTTCATCAAGAAGTTTTTCCCTCATTCCTTAAAACCACGAAAGTTAGTCCCATTTTCAAAAAGGACGATCCCACTTCCACAAACAATTATTGACCTGTCTCAGTTTAGCCAATTTTGAGCAAAATTTTTGAAGAAAACATTTTTGAAAAAAAAATGCTGCAGTATGTGGATAAACACAACAAACTTTCATATGAACAGTTAGGGTTCAGGAAAGGTAAATCGACTATAGACGATTTTGTGAGTCTGCTCAACTTGGTTCTCAAGGGATTAGAAAATTTGTATACCACCATAGGTGTGTTTCTCGAATTATCAAAGGCATTTGACTGTGTTGACCACAAAACAGTGCTTGATAAACTGGAATCACATGGTATCCGAGGCTTGCCATATTTGCGGCTTAGATCATTTCTAAGCAACAGAACCCAAGTTGTCAAAATTTCAAATAAGCTTTCAAATTCAATTCAGTTGAGCTATGGGGTCCCACAGGGATCAATTCTTAGTTCAATTCTGTTTCTCATGTATGTCAATGACATTTTGTCATCACTACTGCAGGGAAAAGTCTTACAGTATACTGATGACGACTTTCTGTTTCACTGGAAAATCAAAATCTCTTTTGGAAGAAAGGACTTTTGTTGAAATTAACAATTGTGTTCAACAGCCTCAATCTCAAAACAAACACTTCAAAATCCAATGTTATTAACTTTATCAGGAGATTGTCTTCGGCGATGTATGTCAAAAATTGGCAAACGGATGAAAGTTGCATGAATGTTGAATTGTATGCTTAAGTGTGATCCTGATGTGGTGAGAATGTACAAAATTTTAGCTCAGATTGACGGTTGCTATACATGTCTCTGCAATAAATATTGATTGATTGATTGAGGGAGACACATGGTCAAAATGTGTCAGAGAAAACACTAGCAGATTGCTGCACCCTGAACGTCCCCCCTCAATAAATCTCATCAGTTATGAAATTTAGTAATCGTAGATAACATATTTGTGTATATTGCTTGCCATTGAATTGTGGAAAGAATGTTTGTTTACCCAGTTTTAATTTGTGGTATCTTGATAGTAAATTTATTTTGGGCAATAATTGTATTTAAAATAGTAATTACATAATAACAGCGGGTCTAAAACTTTTAACAATAATGATGTAAACATGTTATTTAACTAATATAAACAAATATATAATTGTGGACTGTTAGCAATACAACATAAATAAGCTTACAATTAATTGTATAAACCTTTTGAACTCGTATATCTGTAATGATATGCATTTTCTTAGTGAAAACACAATCAAGGCATTTCTTTATATAGACTAAGACATTTGATTTTGGAAACATTTCCACAGCTTTATTAGAAATCAGGTGATTGTTTTAAACCATATGTTTAGTATGCTAATATTAATCTAGTTTATTTTTAAGGGAATTACAGTATTACTTTTATTTTTTTATTAAAGATTTTTATATTTTGGTTATTGTTGGTTAATTATTTTCAGAGCTTCTGGTAATGAAATAATGTGAGTAAATTTTGTTTATTAATTTTATAACCTTTATTTGTTTGCTCTGTGAACACCATGCTAACTCTTTCATTACCATATACAAGTTTGACACTTGAGACGGTTTTAGCAATCTATATGACATGGATTAAAAAACATACTCACTTTAAAGTTATAAAATATAACAATTAAATAAATCCGTAGTTAGTGTATTTTGTTTGAAATGTCGTCTTTATTAGTAAACTTTTGCTTTCTCGTATAAACATGGTATAGGAGAAAGTGTAGTGATGACACAGAAAATTGACTTTGGAATTTAAGTACATGTTTGGGGGTTGTCTTGAGGATATGCTCATGGTTACTGCTACAGATTACACTGATGTTGACTGATTATGTTAAAATTTGGTATTCATGTGTAAAGATATTGTTTCTGTATTTTTAATATTTTAGATCTTGACTTGTTTATACTGTAAAATCAAAATTTTCCATTGATTTCAACTATGATAGAATAGCAACATTTGTTCTCTTGCACGATAGAATGTACATAACATTTTGTTTTCACATTTATCCTGTTGCTATCTTATAAAAGAATCCATGCTTTTCTTAAAGTTGAAATATCCTTTTAGTGTAACTGGATGGTGTTGCAAAATTATACTAACTAATTTTAAGATATATACACACCCAAATAAACTGCAAATATTTTAGTACAACATGGTAAAAAAACACTACATGATAAAAACTACATATAGTACTACAGGATAAAAACAAAATGACAAGATGTATTTATACTTGAACCATTTTTACACTTTTAAGTTTTGCATAGCTCTAGTTTGAGAATTTTGACTACCACTATCAAGTATACACTTTAAAATATTTCATTAAGGATTAAGTATTAAAAATGTAAATAATTGTGAAATAACTAAATAATGTAAACTATACCGCTCAATGGCATGCAAGCTTGTGTCTCCCACGTAACGCAGGCCATGTAGGGAAGTGTTTTGGCTAAAATCATGAGCCTTGTCAGACCACGAGTGACACAGGCAGAGAGGAGGCCGTCGCTTAGTTGGTTTTCCTAAATTATTACATACAGAATGTCGCCGACGCCTGGTTAAAGTGGGAAAAGCCCCTTTGGGTACACTCATTGTTATAGCTCACTGCTAAACAACAGATTAGGGAGTTATGATTATATGGTATAATATCCATAGTGTGTTTTTATTTGTCCACTGTCGTACCTGACGTGGTAAACACATTACATCATGTTGTCCTGTACTTAACTAAGTGGAGCTTGTCATAATAGCAGTAGTTTTTAAATATCAACTTTTCACAAGTGTTGAATGTTTCAATACTTAAATTTACTATAGGTGAATGCTATCTATATTTATTTACACCAAACTAGCCATAGGTTAGTTTATTTATAATTTGACATTACACAAGTGTCACTGATTTATTTTAATAATAATAATAATTGTCCTAATATCTTAAATTATTGAAGTAGTATTTTTTAATTTTAAATTAGGTATTAAACATTGAGGGATATTCATTTTTCTATATTTTAAAAATAATTTTGGAGCAACTAGCATTCACCAAGAGGAAGAGACGCATTGTTTATTTTAGTATTAGTTTATTAGTTACGGAAGTATAAGAGAGTTATTGATTTTACAAGTTGATAAAACTGTCATGATGCTTTTGTAACATTTCAGCTGCCATACTCTTATTCACTTGTTTCAATGATAAAATTTACTGTACCATTAGTACTGTCAGTGTTCTATTTCAGGTATGTTCGGCACACAACATATCTGTGTGTGAGACACCTCGTACTTTGGTGTGTTCTGCCTTAAGTATCTTAACCTATTTGACATTTCTGCAACATAACTTTGTGTTTCAAGTTTCGACCTGAAGAATAGATCAAATAGCAGTCATCAAAATGAATGTGTATTTATTTTTTAAGGAGAGTCAGATCCCTTTTAACCTTATTCTGCCCATCCTAATAAGCCACTGGCCTGTGTGAGGATTGTACCAAACAGAACAAGTAGGAAAGTAGGTACAGTACAAAGTAAAGTGCTGATAAAAAGGGAAGTGGTCACTGACAGGATTTGAACCTGCGCTATATCTAACTTAGATCCAAAGTCCAACACCCTAAACCGCTTAACCACCAGCTCTCCCAGATTTTTTTAGAACATTATAACAATGACATGTGTATTTAGAATCCCCTAAACTCATTGATTATCGATAAAAACGTTTAAATAAGCATTTTTATAGTCAACGAATGTATTTCCCTTGTCAATATGTTCTTATGTAATTTAATTTTTGCAGAGTTAAAATGGAGGAGGATGAAGAAACAACCTCACCCAAGAAACAACGCCGTAAACGGAAATTAAGAAAAGACTTCAGTCCTGAACCATCCCCTCCTGACAGGTGAGAACTGAAAAAGAACATTAATACTGTTAAAATAAACTACTATAAATAGTGTACAACATAGTTTCTACAACATTTTCACGTACCATAGAAAGTGATCAACTTACTGATGATAGACACTACTTACTTAAACCCTCGACAAACACACAACTGCTCAACACTGATGATAGCCACTATTTACTTAAACCCTCAACAAACACACAACCGCTCAACACTGATGATAGCCACTACTTGCTTAAACCCTCGACAAACACTCAACTGCTCAACACTGATGATAGCCACAACTTACTTAAATCCTCAACAAACACACAACCGCTCAACACTGATGATAGCCACTACTTACTTAAACCCTTCACAAACACTCAACTGCTCAACACTGATGATAGCCACTACTTACTTAAACCCTCTACAAAGACACAACTGCTCAAAATTGATAATAGCCACTACTTGCTTAAACCCTCGACAAACACTCAACTGCTCAACACTGATGATAACCACATCTTACTTAAACCCTCGACTAACACTCAACTGCTCAACACTGATGATAGCCACAACTTACTCAAACCTTCCTCAAATGTATATAACTTCCTATCACTAATGGCCACAACTTACTCTAACATACATAAATGCCTATTCTGATAGTAGCAACAATCTACCCAACACTATATTATAATAAAAGCTATTTATAATATTAAAAACATACATTCTTATAAAAATAATAATTTTTTGAAAAACGTGATGCAGATCACATTTAATTTAATTAAACCAAATATTTTATCTTGACATATTACATTTACAAATAAAAATTGTATGCCTGCATTTATTTTTTCATGTCTAATAATAAATTATTGATGTGACTTATAGATTGCTATTATATAATTAAAGTTTGTTGTAACATCTACACTAATCTTATACTGTTGGCTATTTAATTTATCATAAAATAAATTGATTGAAATAACAAATTAAAAATGACCTAAAATGAAAGATAGCATACTAATTCATGCTATTTTTATATTTGTTTGAGTAAAATACATATTTTCATTTTGAACATTATCACTCTTTAAAAATAAATAAATACTGTTTTAATTTAAATATAAGAAAATACAAATTTATCTCTTAGTTTGTTTTTAATTATGACTGTAATTAACCAAACATAAATTTATGTGGTTTGAATAATGAAAACAAAATTATACATAATCAAGCTTAAATTATTCGTTACGTAATTTTAAGGAATTTATTATAATAAAAGTTATAGTTCCATAAAAAATTTAATGCTCAAGATTCACGATTCAAAAAGTCTTGATTCGTGAAATGCACATCATGTACAAGAATAGTGTTAAGTAAAACATAATAAGAATACTGTCAAATAAAAACACAAATTTGCTGTTAAAGTACCATTAAATTAATTATATAAAGATAACAACAAAGTATATATATATATATATACTTACCTCCAAATTTACCTTCTTTCCAAAATTCCTCAAATGAATAAAGTGCTAGGTTCAGCTGGTAAGATTTTCATTTCATTTTCATTTTTTTTAAGTTTTCTTCTTTACTTACCTCTCTTGGTAGGTTTTTAAAGAACTTATGTCCTTTAAGATGCTAAACTAAGTAACAAAGTTATGCCATTTCAGTGAAGAAGGATCTGAAGAAGGTGAAGAGAAAAAACGAAGGCGAGGACGAAGAAAGAAGAAAAAAGAATCACCACCAGAGCCTGAAAAAGAGTTAACAGATCTACAGCAGATTTATAAGTAAGATAAGTTTCTTAGCCAGTATCTGCATATTCCTCCCTTATATTTTATTTTTAACTAGCTGTTACCCGCAGCTTCGCACACAATCTTTAGAACCGCAGTCCTTATATTACTTAGTAAAAGCAATTATGATGTAATATGATGGGAGTCCTATAAAAATTTTAAAACGTAAGTAGGCATACATCAGGTAGATATTATTTAAGAACATGGTAAATAGTATCAGAGTTGAACTTAATTATTATATCATGTTTGGCACGTGTAGGAGCATTTCTGATTCTAATTAATTATATACATAACGTCACAGCTGAATCTGCCTTGTCATCCCAATCAAGAAAACCCAAATCTCAGATCACACAGGTCTCAGAAACTTACTTCGGTCAAAAAGCGTATATTTCCAGTCCTTGTCATATATTTCAGGTCTAAGATATTTCCAGTACTATAGTAGAGTTTGCCTTGCTGTTCTTAAAAGAGTTCGGTTAAAAAGTGCCTACTTAAGACCATTTAAATTCACTTACCTACTATGTCACAGTTTAGCTTGCCATATTGCCTCGATCAAAATACTATATAAGTTCAATTATCTAGTTCTCGGAAATCTATTTTGGTCAAAAACGTGTTGGCATAGTTGAATTTGCCTTGTCCTGATGAAAAAATATACATAATATAAGTAGGACTGAAAAGCCTATTACGACCTAGGGGGAAGTCCTACCTACTTACTATGTACTTTCGGTATAAGAGGGAAATCCTTTTAAGGTTTTGCAACATTCCAAAATAATCGTTATTAAAGTTTTGTGTTACACTTATTTTTTGGACTGCAGCCAGGGAAAGAATGAATCGTTGAGGCATGTTAGTATTCATTTCTCTGTTTTTCCATAAGCCATTGTTAAAATGTAATATCATAATGTCAAGGAAGCCCACCAGTTTAAAGTAACCTATGTGAAAACATTCATAACTTTGTTCATTAAGGATAGTTTTATAACAGTATTTTAATGCATTAGATGATCTTAATTCGTCACTGGCGCAAGCTGGAGTAAAATTTATATATTAATGTTTTATTTACTATCTGCATTACACCACTGATCAAGCACTGTTTACTTGTTATTAATAAAATTTAAATGTAAACAGATTTTTCAGAAAGTTTGTCGAACTATAGCTGTCAACAGCTGTTTAGTGCCAGTTTAATTTGAATTATAAAACGTAAAAACTACAATTTTTTCTTAATTCCAAAATATTCCAGGTAACTTTTCTTAACTTTTTCTTCATAAAAACCTTCCACGGATTTCAATGGACATTTAACAAAAAGAATTGAACGAATTGGTGCAGCCGTTATCAAGATTTGCGCTTACCAACACATTCAATGATTCATTTTTATTTATAAGATAAGAAGAAGATAATGTAATATTATTATAATGTGTTATTACATTGCATCTGTCATCTACAGATATGTTACATTGCTTCTACTAGGCCGAACCAGTGCTTATCTACAATAGTCATTCTATAGATATATGAAAAACACATATATGAAGAAATATATAAAATAATATAGCAGTATATAAAATAAATAATTAAAAATATATATATAGTATATATATATATATATATATATATATTATTATTGTTATATATATATATATATATATATATATATATATATAGTATATATTATATAGTAGCGCTTAGGAAGGGCATAAATAAATACAAATTTTAATGTCATTCAGGTTTAAGACAAAGGCAAATCCGCTATATTAATAACTTAGAACAAAGTCAGCATAAAATAAAATCCAGAAAATCTAAAAAAAACTCTAAAAGACAAGACTTAGACAAGATATATATATCTTGTCTCTTGTCTAAGTCTTGTCTTTTAGAGTTTTTTTTAGATTTTCTGGATTTTATTTTATGCTGACTTTGTTCTAAATTATTAATATAGCGGATTTGCCTTTGTCTTAAACCTGAATGACATTAAAATTTTTATTTATTTATGCCCTTCCTAAGCGCTACTCTGTAAAATGAGTCTATAGAGATGTTATCAAATAGTAAGCAAACTGTGAACAAAATATTATTTTTAAATCTATGGTTATTGTTTTTCATACATAAAGTAGGACAATAACACATTTTAGCAATCACCAATGTGCCAATGAGTTGGTATTTGTGAATAAACTTATTTTAAGATTCGCTATATTTGACTCGACATATTACTAGTCATGACATTATAGAATTGTGATTTTCCAAGCACATTTTACCCTCTCCCATATGAACTGTATATGTTTTCTTGATCGGGATATAGGGCAAAATAAACTATGGCACAAAACATATTAAGACCGGAGTAAATTATGATGGCCATAAACTCAATGTGACATCTTATCAAATATCACATTGACAGGTCTTTGGATTCAAAGAATTCCTGAATAGAATAAAATGGTAAATTAGCCAAAAGCCCATACAACTTATTCTTGAATAAGGCTATAGGTAGTTCTGCCATTTATGAAGGGAGTTTGTTGAACATTTTCACTAACTATTTTTTGAAATTTTGACAGTTTACAAAAGGTATATCAATACATTTATTATTCCTTTTATTATAATCATGGATGTCCTGTCGTAATTGATGGCTGGATAAATGACTTTCTGTAAATAGTAGTACATAAAAAATATAAAGATTTATGGCAGTTAAAAATAATAATTTTTTAAAAAGGGGTTTGCAATGATCTAGTTTAAGAGAATCTGTGATTACTCTAACAACCTATTTTTTAAGTGGCAATATCCTATTAATTTGATTACTGTTACCCCAGAGTGAAATATGATAAGTGATTATGCTTTAAAAAAAGAAAAATATGCAGATTGTAAATAGTTATTTGCTACACAGTTTTGTAAACTTCTGATTAAAAATAACTTGAGACAATCTAGTTGAAATGTATGCTGCATGAGATTCCCAAGAAAGTTTTTGATCAATATAGACACCCAAAACCGTGACGCTTTCTACACTAACTTGTTGTGGAAAATCTCTGAAGCTAAAATATATTTCTTGGATTTTACTATTATTTATTAAGAACCCATTTGCCCTAAACCAAGTTGATACCATTGAAATGTTGAACAGTTTGAAAATCAGAATTACTATTAAAAACAGTTTTGTCATCCGGATAAAGTATTGTGTGGCTGCTTAAAACTAAGGGTAGATATTAACCATTAAAGTAAATATCAACATAGATCTAGGTTGATTTCAGATGGAGCAAAAAATCTTTTGTCCGCATCAAAGAGAGCAGGATGTGTAAAATACCTGGTGTATAGTCATATTTATCATAGGTAATAGGCAAATTTTAGATTCTTTTAGCAAACTCTAAATGATTGTAATGGTTGTAAAATGTGTAATTTCTTAGAAAGTGAAACTACTGAAATATCTTGTTACTGTATAAAACAATGTAAATAAAAGGTAGAGCAAACTCTTTTTGTCTCTGTCCTTGAAGCTAGTCTCTGGCATGAGTTGCTCAATGTTAAATTTCAACTTGTTTTAAGTAGTTAAAAAGTATATGTAGTATTGTTTTTTAAATGTTGTTCTACCATCAACAGGATTGTAGAACATCTGGTAGCATCATCAGGAGCTGCTGCGTTCCTTGAACGTCCAGATGACTCCATGTTTGGAATGTCGGACTATTACGAGATTGTCACCAAACCGATGTGGCTGAAAGAAGGTAACTGATCCAAACTAATTCTTTGTATTGTGGGCATGACTGGAATTTGGGAGAAGGGTATAATATGCCTAAAGAAGCGCCTGAATTGTAAGAATAATAAATAAATTATCCTAATGTAAAATTTTAGGAATAACATAAATTATGTAAATTCTTGTTAGATATCTTAATTTTATATTTTTCAATGTTTTTTTTTATTTTTATTAACTTTTAAAGTGGCAATCACCTCAAATTTAGGCGGCTTTGCTGTTTTCGTAGTGGGACCACCCGAGATTTTGAGCGATGTGACACATGCTCAATTTGTCATTTGTTACAGTATATTTTTTAAAGCTTACATGTAGTTATCACGTGGAAAAGTTGTAACAATTAATTTAACGGTAAACTGGAAGATGGTCTGTTAATTACTTCCTCAGTACTGCAATAATCCATGTTTCATTTATTCTAATAAAGGATGTCTTACTTCTTTTCCTTTTCATGTTATAGTATTCTAAATTTCTCTAATTTAAATGTTTAATTAATTGTTAGAAATCAGTATTAAATTGTTAAATTTGTTTCTACACACATAATTATCCTTAGGTCTTAGCAGGTCACCAAGTGTGGCCCTTACTGATTTCTCACAAAGCTCAGGTGAAATTAAAGGTAGTCCCTTCAACTCAATGATTACGCAACCACACACATCACTATAAATTGGATTTAAATGGCAGTATTTGATCTTCATGACTTGGGATTTAAAAGCAATTTTTACATACTGCAATGTTTACTAGTTTTAAGTTTAAAAATTTGTTTATTGGTTATATAATCTTTTCTTGTAAACATAACAAAAACAACATGGCTAACTGCCAACATTCTCAGTAAAAGTGCTCTCAAGAAACAGTAAAATAGTGATGGTTTTAGGTTCAATCAACAAATAACCTCTAATCAGCACCTTACCTGGAGTACCGTGAGTCCATACACTAAAAAAACACATCACTTACAACACAAGATAAGTGAAATACTTAACTTATTAAAACACTTGCCACAAGCTGACCTAATTTTTTGAAGTAAGCACATTTCATTTTAACAATCCAGATTGTGACAGTAATATTTTCAAATGAACAGAACTCCCATTACCATCTAGGATTTCTGAGAAACTAAAGAGACAAATTTTAATATATTTTTTAAAGTAATTAACAATATTAAAAATCACCAAATCTGGTGTGACGTCATAACCAACTCAATGCTGCTAGATACGTCTACTTCCACCACTACACCAGTGGACAAATAGGAGACAGACAGACAGCTAGAGCAAGTGTGTCAAGCAGGCGAGAGCAGTAACCTCACCTGCTGACTGTGTGTCTGCTGATAACTGACCTCAGACATCTGCTCGCTATTCATTGCATGGCCACCGATGAAACTGTTTGCTTTACCATAACTTGAACTTCTCTTTCAAAAATAATTCATTTTTGTTACTCATATCTTCTTACTACTGTACACAAAAATGCCCACAAAATATCCATGCGGTAACTGTGGTATTGGAGTTAGATTTTCAGGTATAAAATGTACAAGTTCTTGCAAAAATTGGTACCATGCAGGATGTCAAAATGTCATATAAAAGAACCTGAAAAAATGGACTCCCCAGGAAATTGGGAAATGGCAATGCATAAATTGCAGAGCAGAAAATCAGCCTCACCTATCCGAACAAGTATTACCTGAATCACTCTCTTTAAATAGCTCTGATACCATCCAAGAACTAAAAATTAACTTAATTGAAAATAATTTTCTAGAAAATTCGAACAGTCAAGAGGATAAACTAGAAATGGCTGCAAAAATAGGATCAGCGTTAGTAGAAGAAAATGAACTCTTAAAAGAAGAAACACTCAAGCTAAAGACCAAACTGAGCATCATGGAGGAAAGATTTGAAGAAATAGAAAATGAAGAAAAGAAATACATAGACAAAATAGAAAACCTTTTACAGCTAAATGCAGACGTTGAAGCTCAACTCACTAAAGAGAATAAACTTCGCCAAGAAGCGCAATTTATCTATGAGGAACATGACCTAAAACTAAGTCAACTTATTGATGGCTATGTAAAAAGAATAGCGGAGCTTGAAAAAACTATCTCAACACTGCAAAAGAAAACTGAAAATCAAGAAACTAAGTCTGCCACTTTTCAAGATTCTATGACGCAAACTTCCCCTCTTACCGAAATAATTAAAGATAGTCCCTCATCCCTCCTACTTGAAATGTCAGGTATCAAAACAAAACTTGACCGGATAGAGATAGCTATTAATAACCTAGCTATTAATACTTTAACTTCAGGAGACAGCCAAACCAATGAAAAACTGTTTAACACCTTGACAGAATGTAACTCACACCTAACTTCAGGAGCCAGCCAAACCTGCAAACAAAAACTGGAGAATCCTTTGATAGACTGTAACCCACACTTGACTTCAGGAGCCAGCCAAACCTGCCATCAAAAACTGAAGAACACTTTGACTGAATGCAGCCCACACCTGACTTCAGGAACCAGCCAAACCTGCCAAGAAACACTGAAAAACACTTTGACTGAATGCAGCCCACACCTGACCTCAGGAATTGACCAAACCTGCAAACAAAAACTGCCAGGACGGACAAGGACATGGAGAGCCAAGTCTTCGGTACAAAATAACAATTTAAATACTCAAGCAAGAGCATATGCTCTCCAAGCAACCGAAGGCAAGAAAGCAAATATGTTTAGTGTCTCCCTTCAAGTGGCAAAAGCTGGCAGTAAATCAAATACTTTGGGACTTCAAAAACCTGCCAACTTGGACGTAAAAATGAAGCTAAGTAACTCCCCACCACTAAACTCAAAATTAAAGAAAAGTGATGAAGATTATGAGGAATTCTTCCTAAAATACATTACATTCTACATGGAGCACATGAAGAAACACTATGGCTATACTGGAGCTTGTGATGACCTATCACAGCCCAACCATAAGTCTCAGTCCGTTTCAACCGAAAATCAGTCACAGATGCCCCCATCCCCCTACAGGTGCTTTGCAAGACCAAAACACAGTCCATTTTTTAGAACAAAGACAAGTAAAAGAAAGCAAATTCAAAAATTGAATAAAAGTCAAACCAGAAGCACTTCTCATAAAAACAACAACTACCTTGAGGTCCTTACACCTAGTGTTGTCATACTTACCGAACATGGTCTAAAAGAAGAAGAGCTCAGAAACATAAAGCTACAAAACTATACTTTATTATCTGCCTTCTGTAGGAAAACCCATGCTAAAAGAGGTGTAGCAATTTACAACAACAATTTACAAAAGTGCCCTAGAAGTCATGACAGAACACATAAACACAACATCTTTTTGTGAAGAGTTAATTTGTGAGATAGAACTGTGTCGTTTAACTGTAAACAACCTGCAGTTATACATATTAGGCACATACAGGTCTCCAAGTGGACAGCTTGAAGATTTTCAAAATATTATGTCAAGACTTTTAGTGGACACCAAAGCAAACAGTAAATTTCTCATCATAATGGCAGACGTAAATGTTGATATGCTTAAGGAAACCTCTGATAACAAACTAATTAATGACATGTTATTAAGTTTCAATACCACAAGACTACCCCTGCAAGCTACTAGGATTACCAGCTCCACACAGTCCTCTATTGATTGGGTGTGCACAAATAGCTTGGAACTTGTTGTACAAGTGGAAGTACTACAAACTGGACTCTCTAACCACAGAGATCAGCTGTGTACCCTAAACATCCCTACAAAAGAAAAACCAACAGTTTCTGTTACAAGACGCAGGTTCAATGATGACAATATGGCAGTGCTAAAATCTCTCTTACAAGGGCAAAACTGGGACAATGTCAGGAATGCACACCACCTACAAGTTGCTCATGATACTTTTTCTAAGACCCTGAATGTTATCTTGGATATGGCATGTCCTAAAAAGAAAATTAGATCTCGAAAAAAAGCCAAGCCAAAATACTATTTAAATGACGAAGCACTAAGCCTTAAAAGGGACTTTTTGGAGGCTCAGCACAAATTTGAACTAACAGGCTCTGTAACAGACAAAACCAACATGACAATCAAGAAAAAAGCATACGATTTTAAACTGAGAGACATGAAGAGGCAACACATAGTGACTTACAACAACCAAGCTCATGACAAGTCCAAAGCAACATGGAAGGTTATAAATGACGAAAAGACAGGGAAGAATGACAATAACTCAAAATTAGAACTACTTGTTGATAACAAAAAACTTGAAGACCCTCAGAAAATTGCAGACTTCCTGAATGAATACTTCACTAATATAGCAGATAACACTTTAAGAAAACAAACCAAAAACCATACAAGACCAGTATTATCTACATTAGTACCTGTTACAAAAAGTAAACTTGAAGTATTTCATCCCACGTCAGTAGAAGAGGTGCAAAATGTAATAAAATCCCTGAAATCGACTCATTCAGCTGGTCTGGATGAAATATCCTCAAAGATATTGAAATTTTGTTGTGAGGAGCTATCTGAACCTCTGACATACTTAATTAACAGATCTTTTCAACAAGGAATTTTTCCCCAACAGCTGAAAAAATCCAAAGTTTATTCAAAACATAAGGGTGGAAATAAACTGGAAGTCAATAATTACAGACCAATATCAGTAATTTCAACAATTTCCAAACTGTTCGAGAAGATAGCCCTCAAAAGATTATTGGATCACTGCAACGAAAATGAGTTGATGACACCTAACCAACATGGCTTTAGGAAACATAAGTCCACAACAACGGCCTTAATAAGTCTGCTTGAGGAGACTGTTGACCACATAGAAGCTGGCAGAATAGCAGCAGGTATTATGCTAGATTATAGCAAGGCCTTTGATTGCCTCAGCCATGACCTTATCCTCACCAAGTTACAATCCCTTGGTATTGTGGCAAAAGCAGCAGAATGGGTTCAGAACTATCTGGCTGATAGACATCAGCTTGTGGAGCTTCTGTGTCAAGAAAAGAGTACTACCAAAAAAGTTCTTTCAACACCTCTACCAATAACAAGAGGGGTACCCCAAGGTTCTGTTCTGGGCCCTGCTCTCTTCATCCTTACCACAAATGACCTACCAGCATATCTAAGAGACAGCTGTACCCCAATAATGTACGCTGATGATACCACCCTTGTGCTGGGCAAAGAAAGTATTGAATCACTTCAGATAAGCGCATTTATTGCTACAAACCTAGCCACTCAATACTGCCACGAAAATGACCTAGTTATAAAACACACAAAAAACAAAGCAGATCATGTTTGGTAGAAGAGGAAGGGAGGAACCAGCATTACCTGAGGTGGAAGTGGAAGAGACCGCATGCTTCCTGGGCATTACCATCGACAGTTCCTTTACCTGGACAGCCCACATTGACAGTGTATGCAGGAAGTTGAACACTGGCATATTTTTAATTCGAAGAATGACGCAAATTGGCACTCCAGAAATAGCAAAAATCATTTACCATGCTTTCTGTGAAACTCACATAATGTATGGCATAGCCGCATGGGGTGGTACTACCAAGACCAATATGAACAGGATACTAATATTACAAAAGAGAGCATTAAGAACTATACTAGGCCTACAACCTATGGAGAGCTGCCGAGAACATTTTAAAAGTCTTAAAATCTTGACTGTGTATGCAATGTACATTTTTGAGGTGGCACACTATGCATCAATCAAACAACCAGCTCAAGGATCAGCCCTTCACAACTATAATACAAGACATGCAACCCGTTTCAACCTCCCAGCTCATCGAACTTCTCTATATGCAAGAAAACCAATATATGCCGGTATGAAAATCCTCAACCACCTACCACAAGACTTCAGACAGGAAACTGGTGCAACACTAAAGAACAGACTGAAGAACCTCTTGTTGGACTATTCCATGGATGAATTTTATCAAACGACCTGGACTTGATGTTATGTATTGTATTACAATTTTATGTATTTACTTATATATTGTATACAGTATTGTTTTGACACCATTGCATTTCTTAAAGAAATTGTAATAAAGAATATTCTGACTTCTGACATACCAATTTGTATATAATTTAAGCTATTTTTTAAATATTTTTATTTGGTATATAAAAATACATTTTGTCTCAAGTAGGTCTTTAGTATCAACAGAATATAAATTTATTTTTATATTTAATGTTTGATTCCAACAAATGCACTTGTATTTCAATAAATTGATAGAATACATTATAAAAACTACAATGGTACAGACACTTGGACTTAAAAAAAAAACAGCTATAATTAATTTTACTTTGGTATGTGCAGCAAGTAGTGAAATATTAGTTTAGTTCCTTACTTGTCCAAGAGATTACATCAGATTCCAACCACGCCTGGATAAGAATTTAATTTTATAACGGCTTAATAAAGTGGACCACGCATTGTGGTTTGCTGAACTAAACTGGAAAATTACAGAGGACCACTCAGTGTGATCTCCAGAGCTGAGGGACGTGATCAAAATCTTCCATTCAAACTAAAAAAAAACTACCATGATCACACAGTTTATCCTTCCGAGCTGAGAGAAAATCACATAAATTGAAGACCCAGGTCAGACCTGGACAGATTTTTTGCCTTGGACATCCACGGGGTACTACCTCATATTGCAAACATCCATCCAGCAAATGGACGGAAGAATTTGTTTGCGTCTTGTCTTTCAGTTTAGTTGTGACCTCCGTCAGGGAAACATTGAAATAATGGTATTTAATGTACCTTGGTGAAGTAGTGATTTTGTGAGGAGTGTACTATGGATTGCTGCCACAGTTTCAGCAGTGATGATGAAAATAGAGTCCTACTGTATTCAGTCAGTAAATGAAAACATTGGGTGCACCCCATTAATAAAAAAAAAATGTGTTTTGTTAATTCCACCATTTGATAGCTGATTTAAAGGGGGGCGAAGAGAGAGATTCATACCACTGTTAGATTTAGAATAAAGTTTACAACAATTTATTATTCTTGTAAAATTTTCATACAGGGTATCGATTTTTCGGAATTTAACATCAAAATTTATGATTGGCTGCTTTTTTGAAACGGATAAAGATAATTTGTTCATATTTTTTTCTAAAATCGGTATCCAAAAGGTTAACACAACTGCAAAGTTGCATAACTTTATCTTTACTGGTATAAAAGATATAACTTTTTTGGTAAAAATTACATACAGACAGATCGACGGAAAACTAAAGTTTTAGGACTACGTTTTTTGCTCGTTATCATGTCTAGAACAAAATACTACAATATTGGAACACATTTAGTAAACACTCTGAATAATGAACATCACACAACTGCATTGGGTGACAACCTGTGGGGAGTGTCATGGAAATCTTAAATACAACCTAGGTCAATATGCATATCATTTTAAAGGTTTTTATTATTAGAACATAAGCCACAAACCACACTTCATAAGCTTCATTTACTATAAAATGGTGGCTGTTGAAAAACTTTATATTAAATCTTTAAACGGCCGCCAATTTTTGTAGGATAAACGTTTTACGAATAACTATAAAAAATAGAGCACTTTGAGTACCTGTACCTCTAATTTCTGATAGGGTGAGTTAAAAAGAAAATTATTAAGAATAAAAACCTATGCCTTTATTTAAAACTTCTTGTATGCTATCTCTTGATATGATGAAAAATAAGATATTTCCATGAAAAGTACATATTTATGTATAGTATTGATGTATAAAGTTTTAATCCTTTATCTGCATGGTAGTTAAAAAATATAAAGACGGCCTCATACAATGTGACTTTGTTGTCATTATTTTATAGTATTAAATATTCATGTTGGCAATTTATTAGTTACACTAAGGTTTTATTACTGAATTTACGATACTAACAGTCCACTCATTTAATAATAATTTCATTTGTTTTATTATTATATTTCAAATTACTCACACAGTAATTCTTAAACCTAAAAATAAAATTGTGAAAAGTTAAAACATTTTAAAATATTTGTTTGAATATAAAATTGCAAGAAAATATAGTGTTACATAAGAAATGTTAAAGTTAGCTACCCATATTGGAAAATGGCAGCCAAATTTTGAAATTCTTAAATCATATTTTTAACTGTCACTAAAAAGTAAGTGAAGTCTCCATCTAATATTTCCTGTAAATTAAATTGACTATGAAATACCAATGGTAGCACAGATGAAATGGACACTGCATATACAGTATGGTAGAAAAGAAATGGTTCAAGGAATGGTTTAATATTTTAACTATCAGAGATAAAGCAATATAAACTCAGTTATCACATCAGGAGAAAGGCTCATGATGAGTAAGAAGCAAATTGTAAAGGACAGCATAGGTTGAGTTGTACATCAAATTAGAAAGCAACAATACCGCAAACTACACCTCAAAAGGATCGTTCTATCTAAAATGGCATTATTTTAAACTTTCTCTATAGTTAGGCAAATTAGTATTACTCTTGCATCGTAGGAATCCCATACAATTCTGAATAAGTTCTAAAAAAAATCTTAAAAAGGCATCTGTCAAGACTGATTCTTTTGTTTGCAAGTTCTACTACTTTTTAACAGATGACATTAAACACTGTAGTGAAATTAGGTACTTACAGTCACAATAAGTGCTTAAAATGAGCATAGGTTAGAAGTTAATCAATGAATCAAAAAACTTTATTCATAAGGCATACAGTATGCACAGTATGGTGTCATGTGCCAAAAATACTATACATGTTAGAAAAACGTATTGATATAAAATATATCTATGAGTAAATAACCTCACTGTATTGATTTTTTTTTAATTAAAAAAATGAATGGTGTGTAGTGGAACGTAAATATGAGGCAGAGGAGTACACAACGGCAACGGAAGTAGCTGCTGACGTGAGACTCATGCTGGAGAACTGCTACCATTACTGGGGTCCCTGTGATACTCTCTCCAAGCGAGCACTCAAGCTGGAACAGGTCTTTGAGAACAGAATAGCTGCACTGCCAGAGTAAGTAACAACTCTGTAACAACCTGAAAACACTGTTTTTTATGTCTGTTGGTTTAATACAGGAATTTATGAAATTAGATGTGATGATGACTGTGATATATTTTCATTGGACAAAAAAGAAGAACAACGAAAACAATAATAAAGTCTTTGGTTTAGAAAAAAGTATGTTTTCTAAGTCAAATAGGTTTTACTATATAATCTCTCAGGCATTAACACTCTCTGGATAAAAACTATTTGAGCCTGTAAGAATCAATTATGTAAAATTGAAAAGAACAGTATTAATAATTTTAAGTTGTGTTTTCTTAAAGTTATATGTCTAATCTTATGTTTTTGTTATGTGTGCAATGGCATAATAAAATGCTTTACTTTTAGAATAATAAAATATTTCCAAATATCTACAAATCTTATAAAAATTTTGGTGATTTTGATTTAATTGTGATATTAAAGCAGAAAATGAAATTTGTTGATTTTGTTAAATATTTAGACCTTAGATCAAATAACATTTTATTGACTTCTAGTATTATTCTTAGGGGATCTCTCTCTTTTTTACTGATGAGAAAAGAATTTGAACGTTATTTAACACTGATGTATTGTTACACAGAAATGTTCAGAAACTGTGCTCTCTAGAGGCCACTCATGGGGACATCGTGAAAGAAGAACCAGATGACTCCTCACCAAAAAAATCCAACAGTAAAAAAGGTAGTCTACTCTAATTTCCTGTAAATAAAACTGTCTGAATAGGATTTGTTGGCTTAATCAGACCAATTACTTGAGTGAGGGATATGTTAGTGGTGTATGTTGACATCTTTAGGGCTACAGCCTTTCAGTAGCTTTTGGTACTAATATAAGGCACAAACAGTCTGTAATGACAGAGTTTTATGAGTTCTTGTCCACTCCCCAAAATGCCCAATTTATATTATTGTTCAATCTTGTTGTGTAAATCACCTCTTACATCAGCATTACACCTACATAAGGCAGTTTTTTTACCTTAAGTGGCAGACAAGAAAACATCTTTATGGCTGACCTAACAAAAAACCGCATAGTAATTAACCCTCCAAGTGGTAATTAATCACTTTAAAGTGCTGGGCTGTTTTGAAGCAAAATACATTGTGGGTTTCTTAAAAGCCACTTTTTAGATACAAATATACATTCAAAGATCATGTGTTATATGTCATTCTTTTCAGAAAAACACGCTTTAGGAAATAAAGATAATTCAAAACAATTACTACTTTTCTCTAAAAAGAGTCTTGATGAATAGTAAAATAAAATTTTTTCTTTTTGATTTTTTAGATTGTGAGGTTGTAAATGCGTTTTAAAACATGGTTATAAATATTTCAAAATATAGAAATTGTTTGAAATTTCATTGTGAACAATAAAAATGTCACTTCAAAGCCTTTTGAACAAAAACTACACACACAAAATATAAAAACTAAACAAATATTCCGCACACCAAAATTTGCGCAATGGACACATTCAAAATAAATACTTCTCAAACAATATTGGTTTGGATGTACATATAACCTCACAAAAGCTAAATGTCTGTTATAATAATTATGAATAGTAAAAATAATCCTATTGTGGTCTTTTTGTTTATATACATATGTATATATACGTATTTACATTTGACTAAAGAAACTTAGTCAGAGCCAGATTCTGATTGCTGCACTACCCTCTTTCTTCTGCCTCTCCTTACGGGCCTCCTGAAATGCTCTAAAGCACTGTAGCAACTCATAATAAAATAGAAAATACACACACAAGAAGCAAGAATCTATCGCACAGTGAATAACACAAATCAAAACAATACGTTACGGCCCGAACAATTACTAACCTAGACAAAAACTACAACAAAGTACTGCGCGGCGAGTGTGGCAACAGCTGACAAAATCAGCTGACTGTTATTTTTCATTCTACTCAAAGGCTTACAAAGTAGAGCCAGTACGTAGAGAAATCTCTCCTACATTGTACTTTGAGAATCACGGATTAATTAAATAAATCGTTTTAACGGCAATTTAACAAAAACTAACATATCGCACAGTGCGATAGTAGCACTTTAAAGTGGTTCGAATATATCGCACAATGCGATAGTAGCACTTGGAGGGTTAATAGTTCTTCACAAGAGAGTGGACTTTAATTAACCATGTCCATAATGGTGTTAGTCAAGGCAAACAGTTCCAGAGATCGTGAAGTGACCTGGCAAATAATAGCCACATCGTGAATGAATGTCCTGTATGATCCTTTTCTGAAGGAATTGTTATGCCACACTTTGTTTTCCTTAATAACATTTAGATAGTCAGGACTGACAATTGAAAGGAATTATGGCCATCATTCTTGGTTATGTGATAGATGGCAGCTAAGACAATGTATCATGCTAGTGGAATCCCACATTAGATATGGCCTGATTGTGTAGGGAGGGACCTCCGAGCACAACCTCAAAAGAATATTTCTCTTTTAGAAAAGAGCCATAAGAGCAGTTGCCAATGGAAAGCTGTAGAGAGGCTTACAAAACTCAAAATCTTTACAGTCACACCTCTTTAAATTCATGCAGTGGTTATGCATATTGATCAACTGGAATTGTAAAGAGGTAAAGACACCCATGCTTACAATACTCAAACAGCTGCTGACTACCAACTTTCCTCCTCATCATACTACTAAATACACACAAAAAATCTTATGTAGGACGGAAATTCTACAATTTACTACCAGAGAACCTGAAATGCCTACAAGAAAAATGCTACGAAGACAACTGTACAACTGGCTTGTTGAAAGACCAGTCTACACAATTCATAGGTTCTTCACCCTGACATTGTAAATAAAAAATTCAATCTATTTTATTGTAAACTTGACACCATTACATGTCTTCAAGATTTTTAAAAATAAAGATTTCCTGATTTCTGAATCAGGCTGATATATTTTATATGTATGGCAAACAATGCCTAGACGTACATACTTTTTAATCTGGCAGACACAGGACGATGTCACAAAACATTCAGTATCCCCTATATTTATTAGATAAACCACCACAGATGGTTGAAGTAATACCATATAGAGTTAGTTATCAGCCCCAACCAGTCTGGAGGTGTAACTAAAAATAATTGTAGTTAATCTCTTTAAGAATTTGAGCTAAAATGAGTTATTCAAATTTAAAGTTTCTAAAAATCAAGGTCACCTATTAATTGATTGCAGGTGGATATGTGTCCAAACTGCTCAACTGGGTGATGTCAGGTAAGGGCCGCAGTGATGACAAGCCAGCCAGTACACAGGAAACTCTGAATAAGGCACGGAGAGCCGAGCGTGAGGCTGCCGAGAAGCAACTGGCTCAGTGGGAGAATGACAATCTACTCACTCCTATTGTCAAGGACCAAATTGCTTCCATGTGGGAGGTAAGTCTGGGTTTAATTATCACATCTGTGACATATTCATACAATTTGAGAGCATATATGGTAAGAAAAGTCTAACTTAGAAGCAACATCATTGGAGAGACATTAAAACTATCACTTGTATTTTAACCCTTTTAGTGCCAAGGACCGTATACATGGACGTTTGATAAACTACAGAGAAATGCCAATGTCCGTATATACGGATTTTTGCGAAAACTACTGAAGAATGCAGTCGTCCATTTATACAGGCGTTCATGATAAAAATTCCACCACAATAATTCTTTTTACGTATTATAACTTTTTGTATATATTAAAAATCAGAATGAACCAAATTACAAGAAAAAAATATTTATAGTAATTTTACAAGATTAATTAGATGTTTAGTTTAAATTTAATGTAAAACATCACAAAAAGTGAAAATGTTCCTTTCTAAAAAAATATATTATATGTTAACATTTACAGTTTTTAAAATAGTAACAAAACACTTGTTATGTTTGTGTTTAGTTTAATATTCTCTTTCAATTTATATTCAGTTTTATAGTAGAATAATTTTTCAAAGAGCTATTTCTCAAGTAACAATGAAAAATATATACTAAAAGTAAATCTTTTTTGTACTTTTAAAATTAAATTACATTTAAATATAAGGTTTGTTTTATAGTTTTTATGAAGGAAAACTATGTTCCTGTTAATTTATTCTAAATGAAATTTCACTTATTCAAAACTCAGTGATAGCTGTGTATTTTATAAACTGTGTCTGAAACTTATGAGTTTGTATTAGGCCTCTGAGAACAAGTGAAAACGTGGTTTACACAAAAAGGAGTGTTATCTTTACAGTTTTGTGGATAGTAAAATAACTTTTAGTGCATGTGTACAATTTTAATTGTTGTACATAGTAGTATCAGTTGTTTTGACAAAATATATTATTTTCCTGTGCTATTTTAGATACAAAACTGGAAAAACGTTCCAAAATATTTTGGTAAGAACCATTTGTGTGAGTCTTTTTTTTAATATGATAAATTAGCATTATATGCATGTTTTATGTGTTTTTTATTAAACCATTTATCTGTAAAGAAAAGAAAAGAAAAATTAAGAGTCTGTCTAAAACAGTTTTAATTGTACGGATGTTTTAGTTAAATCGCTGAATAGGCTTGGCATTTTTCAGTAGTACCTTAAGGGAAATCTCGGGCATTTTTTGGACAAATTTTTTTATTATGCTCCAGCATTAAAAGGGTTGATATTGCCAAGTAATAAAATGTTACATTTTTGTTTTCTTTCTGTAAACAATTTTTGTGGACCAAAAACTAAATAAATTATGATATTTTTAAACATTTTTCTATTGTTTCCTGTAAAATACTGAAAATTATAAAAAATTATAGTTAAATTATATTGGTAATTTTAATTAGGTGAAAATTTTAGGTCATGGAGAAGTTTCCAATTTTTCATGATGGCTAGTTCACGGTGCTATTCTGAACTTTGACGTTTTGTTTCGAGATCATACTGGAACACCCACGATTCATTGCCGGTAATAACGTTGTCGTATCTTCATATACCTGGATACAGTCCAAAATTTTTTGTGAAATTTCTACCTGTGACAGTTTTTGTTCCTTGCTCAAGACTTTTGGCAACAGCTTCTCATGCACATTTTCCCCATGATAAGATCCTCTGTTACAATGGTGTGGATGGTTCCAGCTGAAAGGTCTCCTCACTAATAAGTCTCCTCATTAAACGTCTGTCAGAGTCCTAAACTGTTGTCACTGCCTACCTGAGCATCAGTTCGAGCGGTCGCCGGCCACCCTACGCTGTGATCATCTTCGACGAGCTCCCGGCCTACCTTAAACATTTTGTGCCATTCCAAAACTCTTGTGCAGGCATCATCCCCATAAGCCTGTGTAATGTGTTCAAGGGTCTCGGTCATGGATTTCATGAGTATAAAGCAAAACATCACAGCATAGTGTTGCTCGAATGTCCACTCTATATTGGTGTCACAAAAATCTACCACCTATCAATGCATGATCAACTGAATGAAAGTGTGCCTAAGTGGTGGGGGACTCCTCCACCGAGGCTGACCGGTCAGACCCCCTCTCCACCATTGATACAGCAAACCAGTAAGAATAGGATTTACAATACATATTGCACAGACTCTGTAGATCCAATATCTCACCTGGAACTAGAGCAGATGTTGTTTATGCAGAGACTTCAATAATTGTTCACCCTTATCACTTACATTCTCATGTCAGTATATTCAAATAGTTGAGTTATATTTTGTGTTGTTTTAGTTTCCTGTGATTGGCCAGTTTCTACACCTGGTGTACAACGTACTCAATATAGATCCAATCTCTCACCTGGAACTAGAGCGGATGTTGCTTATGCCTCAAGCCTCCAATACACTTGCCACCCTCATTACTTCCATGCTCATGTCAGTACAGTTACACAGATAGTTTATTTTACATGATAGGACCAACACAAAATTGTGTAGTCTATATATTAAACTTCTATGATCCATCACAGTCGTTCTTTGTGTTTCTTTCTCTACTTCAGTTTCATCATAGTCATAATATCGTCTGGTGCTGTAATAAAATTATAAAACTTTTACTAATGTGTAGTCCGATAACCAGGGCTGTACATGTTGTGTTTGTTCATTTTTTAAAGACCTCAAGTAGGTAAAAATTATAAAAACCTATGACAGCACCTGAAGATGTTACAACTGTAACAAAACTGCAGTAGAGGTAAAAAAAAACAAAGGGCACTGTTATAAATCAGGTAAATTTAATTTATATACAACAAAACTACAGTTAAATGTAACTTTAGTGGTATGTTAATAGTGGTCAGGAAGCTGTAACAATGAAATTAATGTGCATGTATTAGTAAGGAAAATAATGAACATAAATATAGTTTAATTTATATCACCAGTAAATTAAACTGTATCCAATGCTCCAAGATTCTTCATAAATATAGTTGTATTATATAAGGACTACATAATAGCTAATGGAAGACTTCTGCAGTTTTGTATGTAATATACTATAAATATAAACTTTTTTATCACTCCAAAATTGTAAGAGGGACAAATTAACAAGGTGGTCACCCGATCGGGAAAACTGGGAATAAGTTGGAAATCTCCTATAGAACCAGGAAAATCTCAATAACAATTTTTTCGTCACGGGCCTCGGCCACTATACAAGCGGTAACTTAATGCGGCAAAGCGATAATGACCGTGATACAAATGGTGTTTTTGTTTTTATGTTCACTCTATAAACAGGTTTAGAGTTCGGTTCAGTGAATATGTTTGATGACTTGATAAGAGAGCAACCCGGTTTTTGGAGCACACCAGAATGTTAGTTGGATTTTTACCAGACCAGATAAGACACCTTTTAGAGAAGAAAGTAGTGGGTTTGGGAAACAAAGCCAAGGAAGGAGCGTTTGTATGGCGGCAGGAAAAAATTTAATATTTGGAATTGCTGGCGGATCAATGGCAACATGTGACCACCATGCTGCTCATGTCTGTTGTGGCGACTTTCGAGCATTTTCCATATATGCAATACAAACATTAAACTTTAAGTTGGTACTAAAACGCTCACCACCCACCGTCGAATTGCGGCCAAGACTTTAGTTGGTGTATGAACAATTGCTCCTCACACATATATGCCGATTGACGTCAGATTACATAAGTTAAACAAATAAATTGATGTCATGTTTTGATATCATGGACACATTCAAATCTCGACTAAACTAACTGCGTTTACACTGGCAAAAAGTTGCGCAAGTTTTATGTCTGACAGTAATAATCGCTAATCTAAACGGGCGCAAGAGCTCTCACAACCGCTGCCGCAACCAGTGTCTGACAATTGTTTGCAAGATCTCAAGAGCAGTGTTGGCCATTAAAATTCTCAGCAAGTGACAGTTCTCGAGACCACCGCAGTTTCGTGCCATTTCCTGCAAATACAGCTGGTGACAATAAACATCCACATTTCCATTCAGCATAAGGATGAAGTACAGTATTACAGTTGTTTATTTGGTTTGAAAATGAACTAGAGAATATAAAAAATTTTTGATCGGGATTTTAAAAAAAGGTTTTGAATGGTAAACTTGAATTAAACATGCTAAATAACAAGATAAATAAATTAAACTTAAAACATCAAGATTCTAAAGAGATAGAACCAATAATACAAACATTAATAACAGTAATTTCTGTGCTGTACAGCATCTGTTATATTATTCTAGCTAATAATTGTAGGTAGTAGGAAACACTCAAAACATTTGAATTAAATGTCTTATCATGTAACATGTATAATGAAATACTGTAATCAAATAAACAATCAATTACCAATAACTTATTATCTTCGTATCTAAATGTGGAGATATTTTATTTAATAATGAAAGAAACTTTTACTGTCACTTACAACAGTGTATTATCTCTCTTAGTAGAAGAGGGCAGATTCTGTTTTTAAAATTTCAGACTAGAGCGATTAAGTTAACCATTATAATTTTGCAGCCCACCCCTGTTTCGAGCCAAGTTAGAGGTTGGACCTGCCATGCCGTACTCTGTCTGGACTGAACGGCTCAGTACCAAGGTCACCTCCTGGTATCGGAACTATCACAGCAAGGGTGACAGCACTGTCGAGGTACAGATTTTCACAGTGCATAATTCCTTTTATAATTATGTTAGGTGTATAATTTATTAATAGTTCCCAGTAATTTGTGTGGGACTGAAAAATAAGTCAAATATTTTATATTAATAAAATATAATCATCATATATTAAAAATAATGTGACCAGTCTTTGATATTTAGTCACTACCACAAAATGTATACATTTTCAAACTTGAATTTCTGAGTGGTAGCTAAGTAGTTGCAGATTTCAGCAACTCTGCTACGCAGGTGACAGATTTCAGTCACCTAGGGAGGTGGAGAGCAAGGCACATAACCTTGTTAAAAATAATGTTAAATATATACCTTGCTAAATATATAACCCTACTACTTGTAATTTGGTTTTGCATGCACTTCCCTATTTTTGAAGATCTCTCCAACTTCAAAATTGCTTCTGAATCATTGAATGTCTTAGGTGGTTAATTTGTTGTATCCCTGAATTCAGGAAAAACAATTAGTTTCTTAGTTACCAAGAAGATTGATGTTACCAGATGAAAGTCTATGCAACTGGTTAAATAGAATCAGAGATTACAGTAGTCACTATTGCCATTATTTAAGGTTGGAGGGATGGAGACCTGAAGTCAATAACTGCCCGCTTCTTTATCCCCAACTTTGTAGATGGCACCAATACCGTGCGAATTGAAAGTGATATTTTTTATTCATCACGCAAAGCAACTGAAGCATTACTGCCTCATATTTTTGTGTGATTTTACCCTTTACATCCAATAACAAATAAATTATTAGTATTTCTGTTGTCATCAAATCTACTTCTTCCAACTGAGCCAGAAGGACTATTTACTAAGATGATTAACTATATATTTTGAACCTACTAACCTTAAAAATGCTTTGTCTTTGGAGTAATTTATCCTATATGGGGTGGCACATATTACAAATATGTACAAAGAATTTTTATTATTAAAGAAAGCATTGAAAATTATTGCACAGTTTGATCCTAAATCATGTTGTAAAATCTGTTTGTTTCTTTTGAGATTGTAACAGTGCATGGACTTGTTTATGTTTAAAATATTATTAGTGAAATCTGATTCCAAATTTACCATAAAAAATGAAGATGCTTGTAATTCTACAACCCACAACATAAACTTGACTTTTACTGTATGAACAGAGAACTTCAGTTAACTACAAGAAGCCCTTCAATAAAATGTACAATGTATGTACAAGGATCATCCGGAAAGTAAGGTTCATATTGCAGTAACTATTCGTGTGAAGAGGAAACAGCACACTGATTCTCAGCATGACTTATATATGAAATGACACCATTTACAGTAAAATCATTGTAAAGTGCTGTTTACTGTGTGAATTTAAGATATTCAAATTAATTGATCTACCCGGGAAATCTGGTTTTTAACAGCAAGGAACGTTGCAGCAGCAGATATTCATAGACAGATAAGTGAAGTGTACAGGCCTAATGCAATGAGTTACAGCAAAGTGCGGAATTGGTGAGAGCTTTCAAAGATAGACAAGAAAATGATAAACCACAATCTGGCCGGCCAACAGTGATCACGGAAGATTTAGTCAGTGTCAACATTACCACTGGAATTTCTGACCGTAAGTAAAAAGACATTATTTAAAATTGTCTCAGGAAATTTTAAATTTCGCAAATTGTCCTTAAGTTGGGTTCCCAGGCTGCTTATTGAGGAAGGCAATTCACTTTAGAGAAAGACATTGTCACAGATGATGAGACATGGGTTCCTCACATAACCCCAGAAATGAAACACTAGTCAATGTTATGGCGTCACACAATTTCACTGGTTAAAGTCAAGGCCAAAAAAACGATCTCATCACAACGTTATGGCGACCATCTTGTGGGATAGACATGGACTGTTGTTGGTTGGGTTTATGGAACAAAGAAGAAAAATAAATGCACCCACTTATTGCAATACTCTGACTAAACTTCGATGTGCAATACGTAATAAGCGACATGGCCTATTAACATCTGGAGTTCTCTTGTTGCATGACACCAGACCCCACTCTGCCATCCAAACCCAAAATCTCATCAGACAATTTGGTTGGGAACAGATTGACCACCCGTAGTACAGCCCGGACTTGGCGCTGGGTGACTTTCACTTGTTTCACTACCTAAAGGAGTTTCTCTGTCATAAGTAAGTGCTTCAACTCTGATTACGAGGTGAAAGAAGCAGTTAAAGATTGGTTATCCTCACAGGCAGTAGACTTCTAAGACATCGGCATTCAAAAGCTCGTAGAACGTTTTGACAAATGTTTAAACAAAAATGGAAACTATGTAGAAAAATATAGAAAGATGCCAGGAATCAAATAAAACAAGTTTTTTTTAATCTATCGTTATTTGTTTTTTATTAGAAATCCAACCCTACTTTATGGATGATCTTTGTATTTTAATAAACTCCCTAACAAAAGAACTTAGAGGTAATAATTTTTAATGAGAACTTAAAAATTAACAAAACATCAATAGATGACCTTACAGTTTTGAAATATGAATTTATCAAGTATCTGTATAATGATGTTTTGGCCTACATTTACCTTTATAATATTTTTTGTTTTTTTTTCTGTACAGTACAACTTCTATCATTGTACATTTTGAATAACTGTTTTACTTGACTTTGTCTATGTACAGTGGAGTCCCGCTAATCCGAACACGTGTAATCCGAACGTCGGTTAATCCGAACAGGTCCAGGAGGAATTATTTATAACGATAATGAACAGTTATAGGAACTAATTACTTAAAAAATGAAAATGGGTGCATCATTTCGTACATAAACAAAGAAAACCTTAATTAAATAGACATACAGTATTTTATTAAGACAAATTGTGTAAGGTACAGTGCATAAATAATGAAGTTAAATACAGTACCAAATTGAAACTTATAGGTTAAGTATGAGTAATATTACTGTATTAAGAAGTGAAATCAAACAAAAATTGGACGTACAGTACTGATATTATTATTGAGTACAATATTAATTGTTAAAAGATATAAATTCAGTTATTGTCTTCTGTCGCATTGAAGAGAGTTTATTGGATGACTTACATTGCTTAACAATAGAACTCTCACACTAAATACGGTAAATGTGCTTAGTATTCGCAAACACGTTTATTTGTCAAGAAATACAATGCAACAGTCATAAAACATGTTTTAATAAACAATGTTGATAATTCTATAACAAAATAGACCCATTCTCAAGTTTAAAACCGTATTTTTCTGTAATTCTGGCTAATCCGAACAATCACATAATCCGAATAGGGCTCGGTCCCAATTAGGTCGGATTAACGGGACTCTACTGTATGTATTATCTTTTTATAGTAAAATATTTTCATTTTTATTAATGTATTGATGTTAGTGCTGTATTATCTTTATTAATAAGATCAAGATATATTTTATATAATTTAAAATTAAAATAATGTAATTATTCACAACTTCTATTGGAGAATTTATATTTATTCGTTAAATTTTCTGACATCTTTTATCTTTACAATTTATCTCAGTCAAGTCTCGGAATATCTGTTAATTCTTAATTTCCAGCATTTAATTGCAGTAATAAAAGGTATTGTTTAATTCATGTACACCAGGTATTCGACAGTCTTGGGATTGAGCCCCAGTTCTGGCTAGTGATGGGTGAAGAGAACCCGCTGAAGGATTATCAGTTCCATGAGTTGACGTTTCTGCAAAGGGTTTGGCTTCTCAAAGGCCTGTGTGACTTTCTCCTTGTAAGTAAAGTCACTCGTCTCTCTTTTTTAAAACATTTTTATTATTTTGCTTTCTTGTCTTTCTGTTACACTAGCTATTATATAAATTGTTAACATAACAGTCCTAGCGTAGCCACATGGATACAGAGATAAGTTGAGTTCTCACACAAAGTTTTAATTTTTCTCTTTATTGTCTGGACTGATATGGGTTATATTAGCTAGTATATCAATTGTTTAAGTACACGTTTGTAACTGATTTTAAACCAACTTTGCGAAAACGTAGTAACATGAAATTTTGGACATATGAGGTGTGGCTAGAAAATAACCGGACTAAGGCTGAAAACAAATTTTACTTACAGATATTTACAATTTAATGTTATCCCCTTCAGTATATACTGCTCTCCTCAATCTCTATTCACCTCTATGCAAATTTTCCAATGTGCATAACAATGCTGCAGATTATTTTCTGTAACCCTGTTCATGACTTGTTGCTTTTTCTTTTACTGCTTCAGCAGTCTCAAATCTCATCCCTTTCAAAGCTGACTACTTTAGGAAACAAATAAAAGTTACAGGGGACCAAGTTGAGTGCATGATTTAAGATGGAGATGCTGTGTTGGTCCAAAAACGCCTCCACTGACAAAGCTTTGTGATATTTAGCCTTATTTTATTGGTTCTTTGACTTTGCCAATACTAATCCGGTAACTGAATAACAATGCAATATGTACAGTGTCCTGAAACTGACTAGGCAAAGATAATTCACATTAATGCTCAGGTCAAGCACCATATGAACATGGGTCTCCAGTGTTTATTTTCCCATCTATCTATGTGTATTTTATTAAAAAATTAATATTGTAAAAACTAATTTATTAAATTCTACCAAATTTAGGTGAAATGTTTATAGAATAAGGCAAATTACTACAAAAAACCTTATGATAGTATCCTTAATACTTTCAAAATGGGGACCATTAAAACGGTTTAACTTTTAATATCTTAAAAAGCAGTAATTTTATTGTTGAATTACAAAAACTACATTTACAAGACATAGCCCATGTTGTGATTCTCAGCAAATAATAACAACAAAAATTGAATAAACAGCTGGTCCAAAATATCTCAAGCCACTCAGATCTGAGTTCCTTAGCAACTTAGTACATTAAAATCTGATGCTAAGTAACTTGTTTGATCTAAATAAATAAACAAAACCAATAGATATATTGTAAAAAATGTATTAACAACAAGCAACTTTATGAACAATAAAAAAAAACACTTCTAAATTAACAATTGTTCGATCTTGTTACTGGATTTTAATACTGATAATTCCCATAATTTAAAAGTATTTATAAATGTGGATTGATTATTCTATAAACCGAGGATGATGGATATGTCTGAAAATTGGCAGCAATTGGATCCAGGGACAACAGCATCACTTTAGTAAACATGTGATACAGATTGGTTTGTTATTTACTATGGCCATATTAGAAACAAAGTATCAATTGTTACAAGGAGGAAAGCAGCACAGTGGAAGATAAACAATCAAATATGTGCAGTCAAAAACATAACCAAACCTATTATAAACTATCACTTCTCAACAAAGATGCGACACAGTACAAAATGAGTAATTGTGGCATAACATGAATTAAGAAGCACAAGAATGTCAATCAATTGTAGATATTGGATTTCTTCTTCGTCTTGATTTTAATGCAAAACAAATGATTGTGGTACAAGAAAAGGAAATGTTTGCTATGAATAACAACAATCCATAACCAAAGAACCTATATTTTATGTAAGGCCCAGCTTCTAGTTACTTCTAAACAATGGATAGAAATTATAATTAACTTTAGGAACTGACATGACTATTTAATATTCACATGTATGAAAATATTGTTTGGGCTTTACAGAAGTTGCACAAAATTTGTATCAAATTCATAATAAATAACTCATTGAGGTAAACTTGAGTATTGGAATTGAATTTATATTTTAGAGAACATTTTTTGAATTTGATTGGATTTTGTTTATATTTTATTATAATCATGGCATCAAGTAGGCCTACTATAGTCAGCAGTAAGTTGTACTGATCAGCATATCTACAATTTTCAGCATAACCATAAGACGATACAAGACTGCATCAACAATCTGGAGATGGAGGAGTTAAGGGAACAGAATTTGGGTAGGGACAAGGAGGGTTACAGCTACCACTACTTCCCCATGTTCACTGAAGTGCGGATATACAAGATGGCCAAAGTGCCTGATACTAAGGTAGGTCAATCACATCTTACACGTTTTCATATTTCCTAATGACCAGATTCGATATTTTTATAAAGTTATTTAAAAAAATATTAACATATTGTTCCTCTTATCACTAAATTAGAAAATTATTGGATAATACGATTTTAGATTTATGTCATGAAATCAGATAATAATTAATAAATATTTACCAATTAATTGGCAATAAAGCCTAATTAACCCTTTGAGTGCCACAGGTATTTTCCCAAGGCATACGCATAAAGTGCCAGGCTGTTTTTGACATATTTGTAAGCTTTTGGGGAAAAAGCTGTGGGAAAATAACTACCCAAACAGATTTTCATAATTTTGTTGTTTTTTCTCATTAAATTCAGAATATAATACATATAGTTACAAACAAAATTTGCTCTGTAAAAATATAAAAAGTTAAGTTTCAACCTAATTTGAGTGTATACAGTATTTTTAAGGTTTGTTCTTTATTCCATGATAAAGGCCATATAATTCTAAATATAACCCATGTATAATATGATTCTAGAATAAAAACAAACATGGCATTATATTTATATACAAAAAGCTGCCCTGTACCGACATTTTATAAATTGTACTACATTTGTCAGAGTTAAGAAATTACATAGTAATATTGTAGTTTTTACAAAAAAATCAAATAAAACATCATGTTAACACAAAAAATATGATTAGTTAATGTAGAGACTAATACTTGCTAACATATTTACATAAAAGTTTACATTTACTAAATAACAACCCTAATATATTTACACTGAAAATTCACATTTTTCACTTGGATACAACTCAAATCACTACATTACTTTTGTAAAGAAATATGGTAAAATACTATATAAGTTACTATTTTAGTTTGTATTTACTCAAAAGCTTGGTTATTGGCACATAAACAACAAGAACGGCCTTTACGCAACACAGTATTCGTCCGCTACGTTGTGTGACTGGAAGACAAAATCATCGCATAGGTACTTCGGTATTAGCGCAGCCCACTACTTTGGATGAGTTTTCCTTATCAGGGACTAAAATAAACTTCATTATGCCCTCTTCTATTATGAATCGAAAAATACTCGATGAGTCTTACTTCCTATCGCCAAATCGTCTCCAAATAAACGCACGAATGACCTGACATTTTCGAATAATAAAACATTGTTATTTTAGGTTTTTGTTTTTATTAATTGTCGTAATAACTTGTAAATTCCAAAATAGGCTAAAGAAAGTCTGTTCTATGTAATACTGTAATTTATTTTGCCCTCAATAAGGAAAACTCGTCCAAAGATAGTGGCCTCTTGATAAGTACCCAAACATAAGTTTCACAGATAAAATAGTATAGAAACAACATTAAACTCATATTTATCGATAGTTTGGAACCTATTGAATACAGCTGTCAGGTTATTTAGCCAAAATAATCTTGTACTATATAAAATATTATCGAAATACGAAACGTCAAAACAGTGATGTTGGCACTTTATGCACTTTTTGTACCGTCAAAATTAGCCACGCTGCGGCACTCAAAGAGTTAATTACTGTTTTTTTAATGCCTAGCGTTTGACTTCTTGCTCTCTTTTTTAGAAAAAATCCATCATTTTCAATACAGTGACGTTTTTCAATGATGTTTTTATCATGTTGCCATGTGTATTACTCAAACAACCTCTAAACTTTAGTCAAAATAGAGCTGTTACATCAAAATATAGCCTTATTTATAGAAAAAATTAAAGGCCTTAAAACAAGTGCTGAAACTTAGCATAGAAATTATATGTAACGCTAGCCAACGAAATGACATTGTCCATGCACTCTTTAGCTTATACAGCATTACACAGTGTGGTTCGTCCAAGTAGCTCTATGGGTTATAATAACATAACAGTTAATAGAGAGATTTTAAATCCTTAAATAATTTATTTGATGGATTGCTCTGTAATTGGCAAAGCAATTGTGGAATGTTTGTATCAATATTGTCAGTAGTTGTAGTATGTTAAATACTGGTATTACTTCTTGGGCATGTACAGTGGAAGGATTATGGAGCCGGGGTGGAGGAGGCCATCACTATGTGTGCAGAGGAGGAGGACGATGAAGAACAAGCTCAGGAGTCCAACTTGATCGGTGAGTGGTAATAGATCTATCAAATATTTTCAGGGTTCTTTTAGTTGTACTAGAATAATATAAGCTGCATTTAATCAAGAATCTGTTATTCTAACAGTTATAGGGATGGGTCGATTCCAGTATTCGATACTTAGCCATACCAAGGTATCGACAATTTTCGGTTCTGCAGCTTTTTACACTTGATTCCGTTACTAACACTTTTCAAATATTTTATTTCAAAATCATTAATAAAATCTATAGAAGTGATTAAATATACTTGGAAAGTCACATTTTCACAATATCACGGCTATTTATTTGATGAAACTGAATCTCAAGTAAGTATATTTTTAGGTGACTCCAGATCGGAAATATCAAAATACTGATCGATAAAATGTTTTATTCTTATACTTTGTATATAAAAAAAAGTAAAATCTGCTGCGTCTATTACACAACAGCTGAACAGCAGTAATCAAATTACCTCTTGCTAAGACATGTTTTTGTAGTATTTGATGTAAGAAAACACATAATAGATAACCATTGTTAATAAATTATTGTAGTTTTGTAAATAATATTAAGGTTGCAATTCATGTTTCTTATGGCTGTTTATGTTTGTGCCTTGCCGCATATTGCTTCATCTGTACACGTACTTTCACTGCTTGGTACTAAATGCTAATTTTTGCTCATCTCATGATTTGTATACTTGTATAAATATGTTCTGTATATAACTCAAATGAAGTAAAAACAATTTTTAACGCTTTTAATGTAGAAAAACAAACCGGTTCTCAAGACTGGGGGTGGCAAGGAGCCTAAATCCTTTTTTACCCCAGTGCTTAACAAAAAATGCATCTCACTCAACCTAACAGTTTACCCTCAAAACAATGATATCTTAGAGGATTAAATGGAGAAGTTGATAGCATTAAGTAAAAACTTTACATAATAATTTTATACCATTGTTTTTCTCAAGAAAGTTTTAATTCAATTTAAGTATGAGTACAAGAAATATAATGTACCTATTTTTTATGCTGTGTTCAAGACAAAATTTTTAGCAGAAAAGTTTTAGATAAACGTTTTTTCTAGCTTTTTTTGTCAGATATACTGTTATCACGTTATTGTTATGATGAACACCGCCGACTGAATTGCGGTGATCAAGTCAACGTTTCTTCCGATACCTAACTAAGCTGCCAGAGAGCTTGTATAGGACAGAAAATATTATTGATTATTGTGCCATATAATGAATTGATAGATTAGTAAGATTTAGGATGACTAAAGAATTCTTCTAATTAGTAAAAAATTCTTCAAATTTGTAATGAATTCTTCTAATTAGTTAATCAAAATAAAAAAATAAGTTGTAATATATTTCCAACTTAACATATTACTATGGTGTTTGCTTATATTTTGTTCATATTTTTTATTAAGATGAACATATGAAGTTCATGAACACTAAACGTGAAGGAACAAAATTAATTTGTTTAAAACTCATATATCTTTGACTTCACCATAAAAAAACTTACTCTAATTTGCAGTACAGTTGCATATTAAAGAAACTGACTCATAGAATAAGAAATATTTTATTAAGCACAAATCATGTTTCTTCATTTTAATGTTGGTAAGAAGTAAATTCAGACATGAAATCAAACGTTTAGAACACTCAAATGTTAACTTAAAGTGTTTAAACACTTTGTGAATCTTATTACTTCCATTTTATCTGCTAAGTTCTAACCATAAAAAAATTAAAGAAATGTGTGTCTTTTATTAGAAGAGCTAAAGGAAACAAAAATTCATTTTTATAAAGATATTCTGTTACTTTAAAATATACATTCATCTCAAGAATATGACTAGTATATAAGACTTGTATGTTTCAGGGTTCTCCCGACGACCTCTACACAAGCCACCTCGCTCCATGCGACCCTCCCACTCGGATTTTCGCCTGGTCTGCCAATCACTGGAGGATGTGCGGTGTCTGGTGGATCAGTTCTGTGATGCCGACCCACTGCTTCTGAAGGGTGAAGGTGTCAATGCTCCCTTGGTCAGTGGCCTGCAGAGCATTGTTAGCCAGTTAGAAAGCCGGGAGAGCAAGATGGAATTGGCTGTCTTCAACGTGCGCAACAGGATGAGAGACGAGTGGCAGCAACACAAAGCCAGGTGAGATCAACAGCTCTGGTCTGGCATTGTTTGTATTGTACAATATTCATAGCATAGACTGAATATTGTATGCTAGCATAGCCTTTTACTGCTAGTTCCCATGTAAAAATAATTATCTAAGAGTGTACTATACAAACAGTTTTTAAAATACGATAACACGTGAGCTGGCTTTCATTCTTCTTTATTTTCTTAACTCTCTATTTGAGTGTATAATGATATCGTAACATTTTGATGATAGTATCAGGTTAAAGCTTATAAATTGTCTATAAACATTAAATCCTCAAACTACCAAAATATGACATACATTTTATATGATATTTTTATATTTAAAACATTATTAATGACAACATCAAAAATAATAGTTTAACTGTGTAGTAATTTTATAAAAAATTTTTTGTACAATAAAAACATTCAATTTTTAAAAGTAAAGTAGATGCGTAATTTCATCTGTAGGAGTGTAGAAGTGATAAAAGGATATTTTATGTGAGAATTGGCTTGGCACTATAGCACAGTGTTACAATATCCTAATCCTAATAATAATACAGGGTCTCCGAAAGAGGATGCCAGGAATTTGAACAACCATGACTTAAAAACTATTCAAGATAACTAAATGATAATAAAAAATTAAAGTTGAAATAACTAAGTTTTGTATTCCGTGTAGCATGGAAAGAAACTTTGACCTTGGCATGTGCCCAACAGCTGTGCGTTTTTTTTTATATCGTGAGGGTAAAAGACGGTTAGTCCCCGTGCTTAGTCCTAAAAAGGACCTTTGCGCCTCCCTTACTTATATTTGTGTCCTCAGAATCTGAGGCTTTTACAGAAGCTGATCAGATTTCAAGGCTCTTGTTCTCTGATATCCTTGGGGCCGAGGAAATATGCTCCCAGGAATCTTTTCCGAATTTTTGAAATGGCAGGACAATTTAACCAAATATACTCCGCTGATTCCTCCTCTTCTCTGCAGAGTCTACATTCATCAGTCTGGCTGACACCCACTCTCATAAGATGTTTCCTTAGGGAGCCATGTCCTGTCAACATCCCTAATATCAGTCTTATATCCTCCTTACTCTGATCTAGGAGAGCTGCCCACCCTTTAGAGTAAGGAGAGATAAACATTTTATGTTGTCTTAATCCTGAAGCTGTCTTAATCCAATTAATGATTCTTATCCTCTTTTTCCAATCTTTTACAAGAGCTTTGCTGGTGGAGAAAACTATCCTGCAACCTGGCTCAGGCCCCACCATTACGGACTCCGCTCCCTTTTTGGTGAGGATGACTGCTTTTTTATTTCCATGAATGTCCTCATGGCCCAGCACTCAACCGAGTGTTACTCTGTTATTCATAGTCCGCTCAACTAAAGTATTCTTACTTTCCCAGACTGCTTTCAAGTCAAACGAACAGGTATTTAGTGCCTTTAGTGCAGCCTAGCTATCAGATAGTATCAAGTATGTTACTCCTTTTGTCCTCATTTGTATGAGTCTTCTGACTCATGATTCTATTGCCTTGACTTCCACTTGGAAGACCGTGGCATGTTTTCCCAGGGGCACTGCTATTTTAACTCTGGTCTGTATATTCTGTATCCCACCCTAGAGTCAATGCGTGAACTATCTGTGTAAAACTTCAGGACTCCTTTTGTAGGGTAGGCCTCCTTTTTAATCCATTTCTCCCTCTCATCGATAGAGATAGTATATGGTTTTCCAAAGGAGTATTTCATAACCATTGCTTCTGACACATTGGTTAGCATTTTAGCCTCAGGAAATTCCTGCATTATCTTCATATGACCTTCTAAGGAGGTAGTATTTATTATCTTTGTTCCTAGAAGCTTCATTGCGCTTAGAGCGGCCGGCCTCATCACCTCCTGCCCCAGAGGAGTGTATCCCAGGACTGCTTCAATTGCTAGTGTTGGGCAGGAGCTCATCACTCCTGTAATGCTTACACAAGCTAGCCTTTGAAGACTCTGTAGCCTCTTAGCAGCTATTGTTTGTTCTACTTTCGACCACCACACTAAAGCAGAATATGTGACCATCGGTTTTATTATAATTTCATAAATCCAGTCAATCATTTTAGGTTTCAATCCCCATTTAAATCCAAAGAGTCTCTTACAGGCCCTGATCTAAAGACCTTCCCCATGACACCAGTTGCTTATGAAATTTAATTCTTCAATTAGGCGTTGCAGTGTGCCTTTGTTTTTGATCATAAGAGCTAGGTCATTCGCATAACATAGAAGCCTTGATCCCATATTCTCTGCTTTATTTAGAAGATCATCTACCACCATCGCCCACAGGAGAGGAGACAAAACTCCTCCTTGAGGGCAGCCCTTCTGGGACGTGATGGTGACAGATTCGTCTCCATTCTTTGCTTTCACTTGTCTTGTACTTTCTATTTGACTGCATCTGAGGGAACTCCAAATCATTCCAGCCTCCATGGATTGATATGCAACTTGGTCAAAAAGGTCCTTCAATGTCCATAAAGACGTTTACTAGGGCTTCCTTTTCAGTAAAGGTGTTCTCCACCGCTTCCACTAAGCTGTGGAGAGCGGTGGTAGTTGATTTGCCTTCTTCATAAGCGTGTTGTGTAAGACTAAGTAGGTGTACTGGTAAGATTCCATCCCTAATGTGTCTCTTTATTATCTTTTCCATAGTTTTTACCATGAAGTAGGTTAGGTTTATGGGTCTGTACGAGTTAAGTTGAGTCGGATCTCTGTCATTTTTCCACACAAACACCCCCAGTGCTGTCCTCCAGTATATTTGGAATATATCCTAAGGCGTAACTGCTTCTAAACAGAATGGTTAGAATATTTAATAAGATGTCCAAACCTTCTTGAAGAAGGGCTGGAAAAACTCCATCCGCCCCAGAAGATTTAAATGGCTTAAAGGCTCTTATTGCCCATTTAAATTTTTCATGTGTGAACAATCTTTTGGACCGCTGTCTGGCTTTTGCAACTTCCTTATTGGATCTCCCCTCGACTAGAGAATATATCCTCATCTTGAGAGATTTTAGTAATATTGTTTTAGATAAACTTCTGCGAATGATTAAAAATGCAAGAGTACAATAAAAAGCTTTCCTCGTTACTAAAAAAAGTAACAATATTTCATTCTAACTATTTTTATACAACTTATAAAACACACATTTTTACATAACAAACTTTTTTGTATTTTTTTAACAGTCAAACCCATTTTTGCAGAACCAACCATTTTTTTTTTTGCAGTATTTGAAAATAACCTTTAAAAGGGATTTTTGCTTTATTGCCATACTTTTTTGTTATTTTTACACCATTACTGTACTTTACACGCTAACATAAAGTGTAAAATTTAAAAAATATCATTAAGGATAAAAGATACCTGCAAATAAAAATATAAATGGCCAAAATTAGCCTATTTCAGTTGTGTGTCTTCTAACCAAAATCAAAATTATAATCAAAGTTATGGCTTTTATTATACTATATGTTTGGAACACGACTTATAAGGAAAAAGTACACATTTTATATTATGATAGTGCAATTATTAACAATATAATTTCAAAAAAACCATAACTACAAATTTAAAAGTTACCATAACAAAACTGTTATAAAACTATATGTGTACAGAGTTATCAAACATGATAATACAGAGTGTTTTTTGTAAAATATAAAGATATCAAATTTATAAGATTCCATGAAGAAAAACATTTACTATATAAATAAGAACCCAAGGCAAGTACTCAGGAGACGTCACAGGTTCGATTCCTGGGGAGGTCAAAAAACATTTGTATGTGGGTTTGGACCATTTTCTCGTAAAAACATTTAGTATATCTAGTATGATCACTTCAAATGCAATTGGTATAGAAAGATCTCTTTACAAAACAACCCTGAAATAGGTGGTAGTGATGACCCGTCACAAATCTCTCTTGTATGCTGCTAGCAATGATATATGCTAGGCTAATGTAGCTTTGTGGGATTTCCTGAAAATACAGCTAGTGACAAAAACCTATCATCTGTTACACTCGGCATAAGGGTTAAAAACAGTATTAAATTTGTTTATATTTGGTTTTAAAATGGACCAGAAAAACAGAAATTGTTAGCTAAATGTTAGTTAGATTTTCATATATTTGAGATTTTCAATAAAATACTAATAATAAAACTCACAATAAATCTGTAGTACTGTGTTATGTAATTATTTTGTATGTTTAAAATTATCTGATTCTGTCAGACAACAAAGAAGAATAAATCAAATTTGTCTTGGAAAGATAACCAAGATGTAGTTATTATTATTTCCAATCAAAGTAACATATTAGTTTATATCCAGTAATCACTGTCAAAAACTGTAAAATGTTTGAAGTGATTCTTGGGCTAGTTGTGCCATGCACTTGTAATTATTTAGATTCATATACTTATTTTATGTTTTTCAATGAATTCTAAGTCAATTTGCTATTTCAAAAATGTATCAGTCTTCAACAAATCTAATATTCATATAATATTTATGATAAAGTAGAGACAAGAGATTATGTTATTTATGCATAACCTAAATAATTTATACATTCATAGCTAACATTTTTATTTGTGTAGTAAGATTTTGTTCTTTATAAAATACAGCAATATAGAACAATATTCAAGACTGTAAGAGAATGAGATAATCGTTTTCAAACGATGGGAGTGAGATGAGGAGAAATAAAGGGATCCTCCCAATAGTTAGTGGGCTGAAAGACTGCTGTTTATGTATATCGCTGTTTCAAATATGATGTACTATTGAACTGTCCAGAGGCCCTGATTACGTGGATCCTGGTGTGACGTACTGGGAACGTAAGGAGAAGGAGGAGAAGAGAGCGGTGGAGGAAAAGCCCCCTCCGGACCTGAGTATTCCCGGAACATCTTCTGACGGTCTGCTGATTGACGATGAGAAACGTACGTATTCTTTCTTTTATTCACCTTAACTTAATTAAAAATAAAAAATACTAAGTTCAAATTTCTGATAAATTCTGGTTAATAACTCAGACTGATGAAGGCAATGTTAGGTCGGTGAACAGAAGTGAAGACAGCATCAAAACAGTTAGGTTGTGTAAAAATATCTCAAAATGTGTTAGGATGAGAGACTACACCAGACCAATAGATGGAATATTCCTTTATAACTGGCATTACAACAGCTGAAGCCATATCCACCACTTTGTCCATAAGTGGTGGATATGGTTTTAATGGTTTTATGGTTGAGTGTGTATACACACAGTACTTGGGAGCTCACTCCATGCTAAGGAAGACAACACATGTACACATGGTCTTAAACACATTGTTTTCATTAAAGTAGATTAAAACAAACATATTTTGTTGTTGTAATCAAACAAATGTTGTTAACTGGCCACAAATTTTTAACACCCTGTATAAAGCTGTATGAAATGTACCTGAATAAGAATTTATCAAATATATTGTTCTGTGTAATAAATTCAACCATGTCAACAAACACAAATGTTATAAGCAACTAAAAATGCATTAATACTAGAAACATTTGAAACCTAGTCAATATTTAAATTCATTATAAAATCTATAGTTACTGTACTCAGCTTGATCGTTGTGCATAAAGACAATGTTTATAAATAATTCTTTCATTTAGCTATCTGAGATCTGAATTCATATTCTTACCAGTTAGATCAAAAGAGAAGCTTTATTTTGATACTAAAGGGACTTTAGCTTTACAAAAATTAAAAAACTGCAAAAGAAAATTTATAGAAGCGGTTAGACATTTTTGGACACTTCTGAACATGGACTTCTTTTGGACATTTTTGAGTGACAAATCTTATATTTTTTGCTTTAAAGTTTGTTGTTGATGATGGAAGGTTTGACAGAATAACAGGATTTAGGACATTTGCCATCGTTATAGTTACAAAAGGTTTAACACAACGTTTCAAGGGCTGGAAGTATCCCACTTTCATCCATGCAGGTGTGATTTTGTTTCTTGTACACGCGACTTGTGCACGGGACTTTCATTCTAAATAAATAATGTTTATTATCATTTTACAAAATGCATTGACAAAAACATATATATTCCTAAGTGGCATAGTCAATCAATATTTCTCAAATTCTCTGCAGTGACAATGCATGGAATAGAGTACAAGCAGCTTTTGGGTATGTTTGAACCCTTTTCTTTCCCTTCTTTTCTTCTTTCTGTTCTTTATTTTTTTTATATACTAATACCTCCCACACCTGACAAAAAGGATAGATTTTAGCCCTCTTATATATACTTATATGAGATTTGAAATGTATACATATAATACTATTCTAACCATTTTAGTTGTGATATTAAAATGAACCGTCAGACTCTTTACTTTAGGATGGCATAAATTATCATTTCATTTAAATTGATCTAACATAAGTGATAAGACTTAAACAAAACTTATGCACAGTTAAATACACTGTGGTAAATCTCATAAAGAATGAATTGTGTGGAAGTTTTTCACGGTACTATCCAATATACATGTAAATCTAAACAAAATGCTTTATTTTTTGTTTTGCACCAGTGTTTGATGTTATTAAATTTTGCAGGAGAGAGACGCTCTAGAAGGGAATCTTCTTTGAAAATGCTTGCCAGAGAAGAGAATGGAGCAATGGGTGATGAGTCTGCTGAGGAAAGTCCTTTAGATTTTGATGATGATTCAGAAGATGAATGGTTTGCAACTAAAAAAGATAAGGAAAACAAAAAGAAAAAAAGGTGTATGTCTGCCAAAAAAATGAAGAAGCTCGCCGACATTACAGACAAATTTCAACATACATCGAAGGATAAAGATGTAGACAAACTTAATTTGAGTTCTTCGGGCAGTGGGTTCCAGAGTAGTACAAGCGTAAAAGTTGGCAATATTTCAAGTTCCAGCACGGAACAGCCTGTGAAAATAAAACAAGAACTGCCTGATCCTGATGATGCTGCTAGTCAGTTGAAAACAGTTTCAACTAAAACTCAAAAATCAGTAGAGACCCCCAAAATTTTTGTAAAAGACAACAATAAAATGAAGAAAACACCTCCTGTCATCTGCAAGCAAGAGGTCATTGAAGAAACTCAGCATACTACTACCTCTACTACACCTCCTAACCAAAGTGTTATTCAAACATTAGTTCCTCCTGTGAATGTGTCGAACGTGAAATTGGAGAAGGCCTCAAAGCCTAACTCTATCACCCCAGATTTGTCCAGACTCAAACGTTCCAACTCTCCAGATGCAGATGTTGTGTATATCAGTGACTCAGAAGATCCCCCAGATATCAAGCCCAACCCAGCAATGTTAGCTCAGCAAATGAATACCAACAAAGAAGAGACAATAAACTATTCTATGAGTGTACCTCAACAACCAATGGGAAGTTATTTGGTTCCAGGAGCTCCAACCAACCAAGGACAGTTTGTTCCTGTCAATGTTTCGCCTGGAGAGCAAGTGTTTAATCCTCAATCACAAGTTTTTAATGTGGCACAACAATCAACACAACCGATAACTTATCAGATGCCCGCTACCCCGACTTTGGTTCAGCAGATCAGACCCAATCCTACCATTGTTCGACTACAAGCACCCAGACCGACTTTAGCTCCTAATCAAAAGTTTTTAGTAATTCAGGGAAACACGAATAATGTAAATCAACCCAACCAATTTATAAATAAGGGTCCTCGGGCACAAGGAAATAGTTTTCCTACTACTCCAACTATGCAGTCAGTCAACTGGTTCGGACCAAGAGGGTCACCACAGGCCAACGTTAATTACTCCCCGAGACAGAGAGGCCAGTCTCTGGTCGTAGTCCAAGGCCAGTCTTCCAGAGGTCGTGGATCTCCTAGATCACCCATAACGCCCACAAGAGGAACTCAAAGGTTCTCTGGAAGAACTCCCACTAACATTCGAACTCCTCCCTCTCCTGTTCGGACTCCCAATCAGGTGGGGGCAAGGACTCCATCACCCATGAGAGGTAGAGGAGGGCCTGTCACTCCCGGAGTAAGGGCGGGACCAGTTCGTAACCTCAACTTCAACCGAAGTCCAGTGAAACCGGTGAATAAACCGGTGAATGATATAGCACCGAGAAACAACTCACCAGACATTGAAGGAACTCTGATGGTGAGCTTGACAGACAGTGGTGGGTTTGGTTATGTTGTGTTGCTCCCAGATGGAGGAAAAATCAGTCTTACACATGATCAATTGGCAAAAATAAGATCAGATAATGGAGGAACTTTGCCGAAAGACTTGCAAAGTCCCTCTTAATATGCAAACTGAGGGATTTAGAATTGACTAAAGAACTTTTGTAATAATGTACATAGTCTGTGTTAGATTTTTGTAATATCTTTTTATTGTGTACATATGATATGTATGAATCTAAAGTATTCTTTTCTTTTATTCCTAGTTGTTTAGTAAATTAAGGCCACTTAAACATTTTTACTGTAAGATAATAATAATAATATTTCTTAGTTTTATAATCATGATTTGTCTATAATTTGTAAATTTGTACATATTTTAATTCTTAGTGTTATTGAAATTAGGTATTATAAAAATAAAAACACTCTGATTTTAACACTATGTGAGTGATTGTTCTTTTTCTCTTCAAATAATTTAATTCACACCACAATGTCATCATGTATGTTTTACTCAATAAATTAATTATTAATAATCACAAATGATGTGTGTATGTGTGTGTGTTTGTATACATGTCAAATGCTAAAACCTCACTTTTGTATTCATCATTTTATTTATTAACCAACCTATCAGTTCATTACATGTTTTGTAAGAATATCAGTAAATTCAAAGTAAAACTAGTGGATCTGACAAGCTTAAAACAATTCAGCTCATCTTTCTTCATAATTATACATATGTGTATTTTAAAATCAAACACAGTTTACACTTTTGATCAAAATTAATAAATAAACTTCATTACTGTGACCTATCATTGCACATTGGCTAGGATTTTAACTTACATTTTTGTTTGTTCTTTCTTTATTATTGTTATTATTATTATTTTACTTTTTTATTGTTTTGTTTTATGTAACTAAGTTTAATATAGTTAGAGACTCAGATGGGTGGACACGGTTCATCAGCCTAATCAAAGGACATCATACATGGTTTGCATTTGTTTTTAAGATCATGTTACAAATAAAACATGATCCTAATGAATGTTTGTGATATTATGAAAACTACTGAAAAGTGCACTGCTGCAGTGTATAGAGTATCATTTAAGTGTATAAAGAATTTTTTATAAAGAGAGTCTTGCAGAAAAGAAATGTTTTTACCTTTAGTATATCATTGGCACAAATCTCTGTAAACTCTATTTTACCTCCATGCCTTTGATACAGTTTCCCATTAAATATATTAGGAATTAGTGAAACGCAATAGTATACTTTAATAACAGTAACTGTAGCACAAACATGGAAATCCAATATCTCTTATATCGTCCTTCATGATTATAAGATCGCTTTATCTTTCTTCCGGAGATAAACAAAGGCTGCCGACACCTGTTGACTGTGTTGTTGACAGGACTTTCCACGCATGCGCACACTCTCCCAACAACTCTGATCAGCTGGATCAGTCATTTTGTCCTTTTACTCCCATGATTAAATGTCAATATAGACCCATTATTTCTTTCATTGTTTTATTGGTTTCATAAATTATCTGTGTGTTTAATTTTTGATGTTCATATAAATAAGTTTTGAACCGATTAAATTTATTTTATTGCATTGTACATTGGTACTTTATTTTCATTGTACATGTACATAAATCAGTACTTTTATTTATATTGAAAGAGGGCAATTATTAAATAGGCCAACGGTTACTGTACCTTCTATCTCGCCCGTCTTACAACCTACAAAATGGGGTTCCCTTTCCATTGCTGATTGCACTACAAGTTTTACTAGTATTTGCAGGTATGTTCAATGTTACATAATTAATTCTCTAACTTACACTATAAGGTTTAATTAAATGGTATATTATTTAGAACCAAGTTATGTTTGTTGATATTTTGGGATGGCACCTTGGATTCATTGATGTATAATGAAACCTGGATTGCGCACTCAGTTAGCTGAGGGTCGTAAAAATCGGTCTGCCACCACTGTTGCAGCATAGCCCCTTGTGAAGCGAATACGGTAATGACACCCACTGCTCGGCTGCCACCAAGCATCAAGGTTTGTACAAGCACGTATCTTCTGATTTATATGGTTTTATTTATTTTGACATTGTATAGTTCACACCGCATCAAAAACTGCTAGCATAATTAACTGAATACGGTACAATAGTCATGACACAAGTCCCGTAAATCTAAGTTCTTTGACAATTTTCAAGATGGATGTATTTGAGTAAATGAAGTTTACTTATTATTTATTATTATGAAGTATTATTTATTATATAATTTAGATTATAACAGTATTAAGGTGGTAGTGATAGTAGTCTCATGCAATTGTTTAAGCATCATGACATTCAATTGTGTTATTACATTCACTTAAAATGTTTTGAAGTGTGTAATAGGATGAAATCGAGACCTTTTTGTAAGTTATAGATAGCAAACTCTTTAAAATTCCATAGAAGATAAATCATTCATAACTTTTCAGTTATGAGTCAGACGCTGAGCAGTGCAGACTGGTTTGCCTGGCGCTTCCGCTCTCCTTTGTGCAGTGAATCATGGCCTATATTCTACGCGTTTAAATGCTTAAGCACCTTACTATCTGCATTACTGTTACCCTTATATTATCTGCAATAACTTATTATTTAATATAGTGACCCTGTGTATATTTATAAAATCATGTCTGATTGGTCTGTTTGCAAAATAGCTACCGGTCAACCTAGGCATAAAATTTGTTGCTCAGACTGCAAGAGGTATGCCATATGTCATGTGTTAGTTTATCCAAGGAAGATGTTGACTTTATAACTAATGAGAAGCAAATTAGCTGTCCATCTTGTGCTGAGTAGAAGGAAGAGTATGTCTTGTGAGTCACCCTGTGGCCCGGAGTCTGATATCAGAACAGCTTTGTCTAATGTGCTAAAAAGTTCAATGAAGCTTCCGATGACCATAAGCGAATTGAGTTTGAAATTAACAAATCGTTTGAGTTTGTTACTGAACAAAACAACGTAATCAAAAATCAAAGTGCTAAGTTAACTGAGTACCTTCAGCTTATTGAATATTTAAGGATGAAAAATATCCAGCTTCAAAGGAAGGTTACTGATTTGGAGGACAATGAGCAATAACGAAGACGTGTACAAAGTTGTAAAGAAGGTTGGCGTTGCTCTCGATAAAAACATTTCAAGAGAAGCTATCGATGTCTGCTACCGTCTAAAGAAAAGAAATGATGTTGACCATCCTGCTGGAATTATAGCTAAGTTCGTCAGACGAGAAGACAAGCTAAAATTCCTTGAAAAACGGAGAGTCAAGATGAATCTAAACTCACATGACGTTGGTTACACTTCGACCACTGCTAATCCCGTCTACGTTAACGAGAGTCTCAGTCCTACCAAGAGGAAACTACTGACTGCTGCACGATCGGTGAAACAGGAAAAGAATTATGCATATTTATGGGTAAGAAATGGCAAAATATTTCTGAGGAAGGCTCAGGGTGATCCCTTTATTATTGTTAGTTCAATGGAGCAAATTGAAAAACTATAAATAAGCTTTTATTTTAGTAAAAAGCCGTAAAAACTAACTATCAATTGTTTGAGACAAAACTAGATTTTTTTATATTTCATCAGAATATAATCTAGTCTAAGAGAAAACTTTGATTATTTTTTAATTTATCTTAATACTTTGCCTTCTTTGCCAGATGTAATTGTACTAACAGAAGTTTAGATACACGAATGTGAAATAAGTTTGTATAATTAGTAGGTATAACCAGTATTCAAACTGTAATGACAGCTACAGATCAGGTGGAGTGATTGTTTATGTGAGTGAGCGATATGAGGCCAGCCGAGGTTACTATGCAATCAGCTGACGCTCTCAAGGTCACTGTTGACATTGAGTATGTTGCGATCGTGACGGTTTATAGGCTGCATTCGCATTCTATTGCATCTTTCTTGGATGAATTAAATATCTTATTGTCTGAATCCAAAGATCGGAATTTAGTTGTTACCGGGGATATGAACTTATGCTTGCTTAACCCTTTGACTAGTATTCCTGCAACGTATGCGAGAGCGCGCCGCTTGCCGCTCGCGGTAATCCCGACACCCGTGCGGGAACCGCTAAGGCGCTTAACAGTATTCACGCTACTGTTTCGCGATGAATAACCTTCGATCTGAATGCGTCTGCGATCTAGCGGAATAGATTAAAAACACTTTCCATCGTTCCCGCTAGATCGCAGGTAAATTTACGTCTATTTCTATTCATCTGTCATTTACCCACCTAAATAGTGTTCAGTCAGCTGTTTCGTGTAACCAGTTGGTTATATTTATATTGTTTACAAACAATTTATTGTGTTGTTATATCTGAGATATGAACCTCATTTTTACGCTACCGGTTGAGTGATAAATATATAAAGTTTGTTCTTTTCCTGTGAGTAAATAAACGTGGGTGTTTGTCTCAACACTGACTGAGTAACATCCGTGAGTGTTGAGGGTAAAATGGCGCGAGAAGACTCTCAGATGAATTTTGGCCGAGATATTTACGAATGATGAAAGCGACTGTTCCGACGATGATTCCGACACTGATGAAAGTAGTTGGATCGATAAAGACTCTGACCATCCCGTCCAGATTTCCAACACAAAGACGATGCCAGGTACCTCACACACAAATCTCACTCCTGTTAGGCCTAACCTTCCAATACATATTTCACCCGTGTCTGAGCCTTAAACTTCTGATCCGATTTCCAGTATCAACTTAGCAGTACCAAGTCCTACTTGTTCTGATCCAGATGAGCCTATCATTGCAAATAGACCTAACATGGCTCCACTTCGTAGGCTTATTCTTCCACTACCTACAGCGAAGCGTAGACGTATTCAGCTCCAGCCTCCTGCAAGTTTTAGGCCAACTAATTCTGCTATCGATGTTAGGCCAATTGATCCTAAAGTAAGTACTGTAGTGTATGGACCTCAAAATCTATTTGAATGGCGAGCAGAAAGAAATTTTCCAAATAAAACATTTGTATTTGACAACAGTAAATCAGGTATAAATCCTGAACATTTGGAGTTAGATGACAATCGTACCGAAAGTGACTGCTTCAAAGCTCTCTTTGATAGCGATCTAGTGCCAATCGTTACTTTGAACAGGTAAGGTCCGTAACTAATGTTCGGCGTAACCAATGTTCGGCCACATTCAAAAATGAATAAATGGGTTGATACCTTCTGAAGCTGAGATGTACACCTTTCTTGCTGTAGTTTTACTCATGGGACCTGTAAAAAAAATAAAGTAAATGACTACTGGACTACCGACCCCTTATTAGAAACTCCGTTTTTTGGAGAAGTATCTTCTCAAGACAAATTTCTATTGCTTCTGAGATTTTTACATTTAGCAAACAATGATGCACAAATTGAAGGTGATAGGTTGCACAAGATAAATGTAATAACTTGTACACGGAGAAAAAAATTCAAAGACTCCTTTACTCCTCATCAAAAGCTTTGCATTAATGAGAGTGAAGTGCAATGGAAGGGCAGACTGTCCTTCAAACAGTATCTACCCAAGAAGCGACACCGATTTGGAATAAAATGTTTTGTTTTGTGTGACTGCCAGACAGGGTATGTCTTAGACTTTGTAGTTTACACTGGAAAGGAAACTCCGATCGAAAATGTGGATAACCTTGGCATGTCAGGAGCTGTTGTTGCAACACTTATGGAACCTTACTTAGGACATATATTGTATGTAGACAACTGGTACACGAGTCCTCTATTGTTTCAATTTCTTCATGACAATGAAACTGGCGCCGTGGGAACAGTAAAAGCTGATCGAAAAATGATGGCAAAGTTTCCCAAAATGGCGACTGGGGACCACAATTTCTGACTGCAGAAAAATGGGTAGATAAAAGAGACTTGTTAATGCTCTCCAGTATCCATGATCCTCGATTGGTGGATAGGGGGAAAAGACACCCTAAAACTAAGGAACCAATTATGAAGCCCCAGAGTGTCATTGACTATAATAACAACTAGGTCTTGTTGACAAAGCTGACATGCAAATCTCGTTCAATGGCAGCGCCCGTAAATCCAGCAAATGGTACAAGACAATATTTTTCCATTTTGTAGACATTACTGTACAAGCAAAAAAATCAAATTGGGAGATTTTAGAATAAATTTGATACGGAAATTGATTGAGGAATTTACTCCAGAGAGGCTAGCAACCACAGGTGGTCGCAGATATAAGGACCCAGCTCCCCTGAGACTCAAGGCCAGGTAATTTCCTGACACCATCCCTGCCACAGACAAGAAGGACAAGCCCAGGAGAGCATGCCACGTGTACAGGTGGACCAGTGTCGGCGAACAGCGGCGCCGGGACACGACTTGGATGTGCCGCGACTGTGACGTTCCGCTGTGTATGCCCGACGCTTCCGCGCTTTTCACACCACTAAACATTTTTAGTAACTCGTTTACATTTAGTTACTTGTAACCAAACTTGTACCTTAGTGTTACAATATTTATTAAAAAGTACTGACAATATTTTATTTTATATCTATATTTTGTAAATAGAAAAACTTTTGTGCATAGTTATAATAATTTCTTCATAAATACAAAACAACTTCAAAAATGTAAAATAGGGTGTTTTTAACCTTATTTCTTTTGTAATAAACACAAAACACTAAAAAATAAATTAATTAAAAAGTAAAAAAACCAACTTTTAGGACAATTTTACATATGAAAAACCCACCAGTCAAAGAAGCGGTCACTGCTCGTCGACGAGTATTTAGCATTATATCAATTAATGGCCTTGAGCAACTGATTGACTCACCCACTAGAGGAAATAGCTGTTTAGATCATATATATTTTTTAGAACTAGAGATAAATGTAGCTTTGAATCTGATGTTTTAACTTCTTTTAGGCAAGACCATGATGCAGTATTTTGTAATATTTTATTTCCAAATTTGTCAGAAAAGAAGGATACTTTGTCTCCTGAATTTAGAAATAAAACAGATTTTGTCAAAATGACAAGTTTTCTTAGCACGTACAACTGGTCAGTTATTTATGAAGAAAAAATACCAATGTATCGTTTTCATTGTTTGCTGATGTATTGAGACAGGCTGTGGACTATTCAATGTATAAAGTCAAAATCACCTCTAAATATAAGTTGTTAAAGCCTTGGATGACTATTGATCTTTGCAAACGTCAGCGGTTTAGTAACTTACTTTATACAAATAAAAAAAAATATTGAACGACTCAAAATTTCAACTTTTTTTTAATTACAGGAAAAAGTTGAAAAAAGATATTTTTGAACAAAAAATACATTATTACCAGAATATTTTTGAAGAAAATAAACTTAATATCAGGAAGCAATTAGAAACAATTAATAACATGCTTGGTTCGCAAAAGAAGAAACATTGCATTCTCTATCCAGGCCTGAAGAACTTATCTCAGAGTGTCAAGCTGTCGCCAATGAGTTCAATATCTTTTTCTTAATGCAGTTGAAAGCCTAACGAATGACTGACAGTTTTGATGGCTTTGATTATCATATGTACACACAATGTTTTCCTGCTAAGTATTCGGATAATTCATATTTTTGCTATCCTACTAGTTTTTAAGAAGTTCTAGCTGTTATCAACAGTTTGAAGTCAAGCAAGTCTCCTGGTATTGATGGTATTTCAGCGCATGTAATGAAAAAAATGGGTCGTATCTTGTCTCCTGTGTTGGCATTTCTACTTAACCTTAGTTTCGAAACTGGTATCTTTCCTATCTCTTTAAAAACTGCACTAGTTGTTCCACTTTACAAGAAATGGAACATAAAGATCTCAATAACTATCGACCGATTTCTCTTTTATCTGTTGTTTCTAAAATAATGGAAAAGATTATGAGTCAGGTTTGTTCAGTTTTTAGATTCTAATAAGTTTTTTTGTGCAAATCAATTTGGGTTTATGGGCAAAAAATCTACTGAAGATGCTCTCTTAAAGTTTTGTTCAGACGTTTATGAAGGAATTAACAGTAGCTGGAGTTACAGTTATCCCTTATGAATGGTTTAAGAGCTATCTAACAAACCGATCTCAATGTGTAAAATTTCTAGACTCCGTCAGTTCAACTCTCCCGATTAAATTTGGAGTGCCACAAGGGTCTGTTTTGGACCCAATACTATTTTTACTCTACATTAATAGCTTGTGTAATGGAAATTTATCAGGTTCCTTAACTTGTTTTGCAGATGACACTTCCCTTTGCTATTCCACTATAAATAATCAAATAGTGTATAGCGTAATGCAAGAAGATCTTGACAAATTGAAAATGTGGTTTGCTAGAAATAGAATGGTCTTGAGCGTAAAAACGAAGTTTATGAATTTTTTTCTCTAAGAAATTGAAAAGTCATACAACAAGAAATCTTTTTTAAATGCAAGCAATGCTTCATTCTCGGGAGAAATCCATGTAAGAATTGCGTTAAAATTGAGAGGGTGGAACAAATAAAGTATCTGGGCGTTATTCTGGATGAAAGGTATAGTTGGAGGGAACACATTATGAATGTGAAAAACTATTTAAACACTTCGTTGAGGAAGTTTTATTTTTTCAGTATTTATGTCCAATATCTATCTTGAAAACTATTTACTATTCTATAATTAACTCTAAATTGCAATATAGTATTTCATGTTGGGGAGGAGCTTATTATTCTATTATTCGACCTATTATTATAAATCAAAATTTAGATCATTAGGGTTATTGTCAGAGCTAATCGGCGTGATACTTCTTTTCCTCTTTATATTGAGCTTGGAACACTTCCGCTTAGATATTTTTACATAGGGTACTCAGGATATTTTTCTTAAGAGGCGGCCACACACTTGGAAATGTAAATTTTCACTCGATTAGGTTACAAATTTTAAACTGAGTAACTATTCCTTTTCCTAAATTAGAAGTTTACAAACGTTTTTATACATTCGTAGCTCCTAAGCTCTATAACAAATTACCTTTCGCTGTGTCCTCGTAGAAAACATTGGGTACGTTCATACGAAGTTTGAAATGCTGGCTTTTTACAATTGTTGATGTAGAGCGACTCATAAATTAGATATTTTGTTAAAGACTTTTTTTTATTGTATGAGTGTGTAATGGTTACATCTTTATCTATTGTGTCTAAGTATCTTTGTAGTGTATTGTGTGTGTGTGTGTGTGTGTGTGTGTGTGTGTGCGTGTGCGTGCGTGCGTGCGTGCGTGCGTGCGTGTGTGTGCGTGTGTGTGTGTGTGTGTGTGTGTGTGTGTGTGTGTGTGTGTGTGTGTGTGTGTGTGTGGTGTGTGTGTGTGTGTGTGTGTGTGTGTGTGTGTGTGTGTGTGTGTGTGTGTGTGTGTGTGTGTGTGTGTGTGTGTGTGAATTTATGTAGTAATTAAATTATTTTTTATTTGTTGTGGTAATGTAATGTATTGCATTTCATTAGAAAATACAACTTAATTGTGTGCTTTGTTTTAAATATTGGTATGGTTTATTCATTATTCTAATTATGTATATTTTACTCTGAAAGAGGAGCTGCCAGACCCATCTGCCTTAATTAATTAGTGATGGCAACCTCAACTCAGCTAATGGCTCAGAGGAGCCTATCTATTGTACTTTTATCTACTTTTTTGATGTAATTTTTGTGTGAACAAATAATTGTAATGTACTTTGGAAATAAAGATTCTTGATTCAATTTGAGGTTAGGTACTCAAATAGAACAGACATAAAACTAGGTTAAATAAGTATTAATCAATTATTGGAACAATTTTTAAGTTATGTGTAAGAGATTTTTCACAGACGTATTTTTGAATTTAGCATAATGTCTTGCTCCAAGTGTTTAATTAAGCTATCCAGGGACAATGCTGACTTTGCAGCAAGTGGAAAGTGTAAGAGTAAAATTCATTTTCGATGTCCTGGGATATCGTAGATCACTTGGAAAGCTAAGACAGTGAAGGAGAACCAAGAATGGGAATGTGAGAAATGTAGAGCAAGTACGAATCGAACAACGGGCCTAGGCCTAGGTAAGGAGGGTTCTGAGAATCCTGCGTTTTTTGCTCTCAGGGAATTCGTGGAGAAGATGTCTGAAAAACAAGAGAAGATTATTACTGGGAGGGTTGATAGGATCATGGCAGTGATTGCAGAGTTTGAACAAAATTCAAAGACATTTTTGATAATTTGGGAAAGTTAGAAGAGAATACAGGTTTCTATGCAGAGAGAAATAGATGGCCTAAGGACGTCCTTGGAATATGAAAGAGAACAGAAGTAAAAATGTCATCATCACAAGAATACCACAGGCGGAGATGAAGACATTGGCGAGATCAGCGTTAATCTGCTGAAAAAATGAACTTTGAAATTAGGAAAGAGGAATTCACAGCTCATCGCCTTCCAGGGAAGAATGGTCACGCTCCAATCATGTTTCAATACTCTACATGAGGTACCAGATACAATATAGTTTGTATAGCTAGAAACATTAAGCGTAGATTATCAACGCTTGGCAAAATAGATCAAGATAAAAGCTATCTACTTCAATGATTATTTAACACCCTACCTTATTAATCTGATAATGGAGGCTAAAATATTAAAAGTTGAAAATGGTTCAAAAACTTATGGCTGAACGGAAATCGAGTCATGATGAGGAAAGACAAACCCATACAAGTAAAGAGTTAAAAATTTAAAAGTACGACGATTTAAAAAAAAAAAATGTTATGAATAAAAGTCTAACTGGTTCTAATTCGTCCAACTCACCAATATACCTAATCTAATGTAGTCTGCACAAATTAATCCATAAACCCTTTGGAGAACTTGCCCGAGCGTCACTCGTTGCAGCCGAGCAGGACTAAATAATCTTACTCGTTGTGCTCTTTCTAGGCACTAACGATTACGTATTTGTTTTTGTTTTACTAGATCACAGTTTTGTGCCCTCGAGCATCCTTATAACCAATTATTCCGTTCGATTGGTTATGTTTGAACCACTTGAACCACAACTAATAGCTTGTTTTGTTATTGTTTATATTTTGCCATATGCTCAATTTTCGTCACTTCAATGTTCTGCTTGCATTCTATGTATCGTGTTCTCAATATTTAGTGATTATCTGTTTATAGTTGAGTTGTTGAATGAGTTTTTAGTTCTTCCGCTACTTCATGGAACAAGACAATTTGCGTACTTCAGAAGTAGACAGATACTTGGACAGTGATATTGAGATATCAAAGATACTCAAAGACTGACACAGAAGTGAATTTTTACAAGTAAATGAATGGTCATTGTATGTAATGAAAATAGTTTATTTTAATTATCATTGTAATAATAAAAATTGAATGTAACAAACCGTTTTATCTCATCTCCCAGATAACTAATTCAGAAGCTTGTCGTAAAATCATAAAAAAGTGAAAAAAATTTCAGTGAATTTTGATTGTTTTCTTATTATGCTTTATAATCAAGCGATCAAATAAAAACTTGTTTTCCATTTAAAAACACTGTGCTGTTTTGAATAAAAAATTATTGAAATAGATAAACAAAAACGTAATCAAATATTGACAGTTAGTTGCGTTATTTTTTGTTTTCCTTACTAAAAAAATTAAATACAGAATTATTTGGAGAAAGCAACAAACAGTTTTGTAGAGCAACCAAATAGACTAAATGTCCTGCCAAATTGACTAATTTATCTGTATCCAAACTCATTAATATTAATATTTTAGTACACGCATGCATTTTGCCAAAATCAATTCAAACATTCAGTCCTAGAGAGGCTAGGTTAATTGCTTCCTCAATGGTTTAACAATAAATTTAGAAGACACAACCTTAAATCTAGATGGAAATTGTCGTTCTTTTTCTCAGTGGCAGGATGTACTGGATGTAAGTTATTAAGTTCTTTTACTGTTTATGATTTGATAAGGAAGACTTTAGTTATCGTGGGTACAAATATTGGAAGCATTAAGATATATTGTGATACTTTTTTGACAAACACACTTAGTTTTAAAATTCTTGATGTTATTGTTTTGACTGAAATCAATATTGAAGATGGAGAATGTAGCCCTTACAACATTGAAAACTTCAATACTATACACAAGTGCCGAAAGAGTAATAGAGGAGGTAGAATCCTTATTTTTTATAGAAACGATTTTAAAGTTCCAGTTTAAATTTGAATTATAGCTTTAATGCTGGTGAATGTATTGTTTCCAAGTTCTCCTTAAATAACGAGTTCTTCATTTTACTCTCTATAGGCCTTCATCTCGAAATATTAATACTTTTAATATTGAGTTGGAAATTTTTTACAGATAGATAGGACAAAAGAGGAAAAATCTCTTTATTGGAGGAGACATAAATTTGTGTTATCTTACACAAGTTTACAGATTTGACTTTTATTTTAACAATTATGGATTAGTAAAAACAATTGAAGAGCCAACTAGAGTTGAATTGTATATAATAGATGGGTATGCTCATGTTTGGACCATATTAATATTAGGCTAGATAAATATAGTTTGGAAGGTATTTATACATCTTTTACAGTAGAAGAGAAAATTGCTGACCATTTTGGACAAGTACGGTAATTAAGTTGAATGTTAAAGATGTTAAATCAAGCTTTGAAATTAGTCAAGAGGTTATAGATACAAAGTAAATGCACGTATACAGAGGTATAATTATTGGTGGACTATACTAGACATTCAATACCCAGTAGAAATTTTATAAAGTTATTGTTGAATCCTTCAAAACGTTTAAAGTCAATCGAAAAAACTACCAACATTAAGGAGATGAAATCAGCAAACTTTTGATAGAATGCAAAAATAAAAAATCCTTCTGACTATAAAAATTACATTTGGAAGCAATTAAAAAGGGATAAATATAATTTAAGCCTAAAGAAAATATTTCGAAGTACGAGAAACAGACTAACTTTAAGATCAGAGAGACAAAGCGAAAATATTATTTTTAAAAAATTGCTGATAATGGTAGAAATACAAGAGAATCATGGAATATAACCAGTCAATTCTCTCTCCAAAAAATGTAATATTTTAGATAATACCAAAACGAATTTTAAAATTAAAGAGTATAATGAAGTACAAGCCATAGTAGAAGGTTTCAGAGAGAGTCTTAAAACAACAGTAGAAAATATTAGTAAAGAGATGGTAGAGGAATCATTTGATTTAGCATAAAAAATAAAAACCGGGAATTATTTAATAGGAAAACAAATGAGCATGAAATTATTTAAATGTAATGATATTTTCATTATAGGCCACTAAGTAAACTTAAGAGTAACGCTTTGTCAGGTCCTGATAGAATTAGACCTAAGGATGTAAAACATAATATATTTTACCTAAAGAATGTGCTGGTTCACTTAGGTGATAGAATTTTAGACTATGGTAACATACCAGAAAAAATTAAAATTGCCTATCTAAGGCCCATTTATAAAAATGGAAATGAAAAGGAGGTTTTTGCTATAGGCCAGTGTGCTCTATTTCAGTAACAATGAAAATATCAGAACACTATATTTGTTAGCAACTTCAAAATTATCTTTCTTAACGTAACATAATATTAATCCAGCTCAATTCGGATTTATTAGTAAGAAATCAACAATTGATTTACTAGAAACTCTAACAAATGATGTAGGCTAACTAAAGCTTTGCATGAGAAAAAATTTGTTATGACAGTGGCAACAGACTTGTCAAAGGCTTTTAATCTAGTTAATTATATATATATATATATATATATAATATATATATAATATATATATATATATATATATATATATTATAAGTTATGTGTCAGAAAATACATTTATATTTTCCAGTATCAACAAAAAGAATTATTTACTTTTCTTAGGTCCAAAGTTATTTTTATTATGGAATCAATTTGTACTGTTTGGCTCCTGAATACATAATTAGCCCTTAACAAATACGGTAATTATAAAAATATTTTGTGTCAGGTATATTTTTTGTAACAATACTGGTTTATTTGTTATTTGACCTTACAATTTTTCAACAGATACCATTTTGTTAATATTAAAGAAAATGACACAATTTTTTTTTCATTTTCCCCTTACCCATGTGCAAAATTTATTTTCTTTACCTTTACTAGTATTAGAGATAATAATTTGTGAACAAAAAATACAAAATGGCGGCTAAACAAAGTGAAAATTGGAAAAAGTTATTCTTCATTTCTTATATATATATATATATATATATTCATTGGAATAATATTGTGGTGATTATCCTATGAAAAACGTAGTTGAAACTTCAAAATGTAAAGAATAAAATCCTGAATATGTTGAAGTTGATCACTAATAAATGGAATATTTAGAATTTTTTACTCTGTATTATTTTATTAAAATGTCTTATAACACTTATATTAAATACAAGGGGCTACAAATAACCCCTTTAAAAATTAAACAAATTTTGTCGATTTTATAAATCTTATTACAACAATTTAGAATTTTTTGTTGTAAATAAATGATTCTCAAACAATTAATATACAGTATATATTATAAGTACCAAAAATATTTCTACAGAAAAGTTTAAATACAATAGTAAATCTAGTTGAATTGTTATTTGGTTCCAAAAATGTAGTTTACCAATTGGATACAAGTTTTTTAAAATTCTGCTCTAAATAACGTTTGAATTTGTTTGATAATTTGTTGATAACTAGTTGGCTACACTCCTTTAGGTATGATGCAAACCATTTTGTAGCTGTATCACAATGTCCATCATAGACTATTTCTGTAAAATGAAATCATGACTAAGACTGTCAAAAGCCTTACTTAAGTCCAAGAAAATTCCAGTCCAATTTTTCTCTTCTTCAAGTGAGTGTAATATAACCTCTGCTGTTTCAAATATTGCTGTAAGAGTTGATCTCCTTTTCTGAAACCAAGTTGCCTATCTCTTAGAATAGTGTTATCTTGTAGGTGATGGAGAACAAGTTAAAGTACTATTTTTTCAATTACTTTGGATGTAGCATTAAGTGAAATAGGCCTGCAGTTTTTAATTTCATCTTTGTTCCCTTTTTTATGTATTGGAATCACCTTGGAAACTTTTAGTTTACTTGAGAAGTGTCCTTGACAGACTGAGATGTTAGTTATATATATATATATATATATATATATATATATATATATATATATATATATATATATATATATATATATATATAATATATATAATATATATATATATATTATATATATAATATATATATATATATATAATATATATATATATATATAAGAGATGAATAATGAGTTCCTCTGCAGAGTTTTAAAATCTTGGATGAAATTTTGTATATTTCAGGAGCCTTTAGTTTTAAACTGTCAATTATCTTGCTTATTTCACTGTATGTTGATAGGAAAAGTTCAGATAAGGCAGTGTGAGACTTTATTTCTTGGAAATTCTTGTATTGTGTTTGTTTAAATTGGCTGCTCTTTTTAAGTGTTTTTTCAGCCACAGTTACAAAGAATTTTTTTAAAGTAATGGGCAATTTCAGTTGGTTTTGTAATTGCTTTGCCATCTCTTGACAATGTTATGTTTGAGGCCTGGTCGCTCTTTGATTCTCTCTCACTATTTATAATTTCCCAAACTGCTTTGCTTTTATTTTCTGACATTTTTATGTGGTCAGCACTTGTTTGACATCTTCCAATTTGAAAGCAAGTGATTTTTTTTTTAAGGCAAATCATTTGATTTTTATCCTCCTCTGTTCAACTTAAACGATACTTATTATCAACGTTGAGAAAGTTCTTCCTAAGTTCTCTAACTTCTTTATTATAGAATACTTTCTTTTGACGTGACAACGTCTTAAATTAGGTTGCGGCTCGGAGTCACTCATGAAAAAGTGTAACGCCCGGTAACGTTACGATGCCCGTCCAGTGGGTCCGCCGCACGGGATCCGCACGGGATAAAGCAGATAACTGTGGGTCCGCCGCACGGGATAAAGCAGATAACTATGTTTATTCGTGAAAATGTGGAGTGCTTAGATTCGTCATTTACAACAACTACAACAATAAAGGTAAATAATTGTACACTGATATTTCATTATCGTAAACTATGATTGATTGATTAATTGTTAGATTGACACAAAAGTTGAGAAACTGAGTTTATAGGTTATGTCATACTATTGACAAATGTTGATAGTGTTAAGTAAATTATTAGTTTAAATCACTCTGCAATCAATCGTAATTCAGTCGATTGAGAAGAAACAGCGCGTATTGCTAGTCAAACATTTAAAATAACAAATTATAACCTCTAACCTGTCATAACAGTGCGACCAAACAAACGGACTAAACCGACCAATCACCACGCGCGGAGTTAGAATTTAACTGTGTTTAGCAAGAATTTCAAATTCCAATTTCAGTAAATGTTTTATTCAACTTTACCATTTACAATAACAAATTTTAATTAATTTCAAATTATGTACAATGTTTTAGTAAACAAAATATATTTCTATAGTTAAAATTTGTGCAATTCTTATTTTCATTCAATTCCTTGTTCCTATTGTGCAATTTAATAATATTCATATCAATAAATATTCTACCGAGAAAAAGACGTTGTCACGTAAAATCTTCGCCCGTAAAACCGACTTTACAGGCAACCATAATTTTTTTTTACTTGAGAGTTCTTCCTAGTCGTTGTTAATAGACAGGTAATATCAAGTATAGCATTAAACATCCTAATAAAATTGTTATAAGCATCTTCAGCATTGTTAGAGGCTAATGCTGAATCCCATTGTTGAGATAAAAGATGTTCCTTGAACAGAAGCAGATTTTCAAGATTTAAAGTTCAACAGGTTGAGGTAATTGACTTTTCGATTGACATGTGTTAACTGTACACAATTGTGCAGTGTAATCTGAAATTTCAGTATTCATCACTTGCTATTTTATATTACACACCTCTATATTGCTACAGACAGCATTTATCGAAGAGGCAGAGTTTCTGGAGATCCTGGTTAGTATTACATTCGTTCTTGTAAAACCGTGATCTCATAGAATCTCATCAAAAAGTTGTTTCTCTATAGAGTAAACCAGATTGTCTACATTCACATCTCCAATCATAATAGTGTTATTTTTCATTGTTGGTAGTGTGTTGACCACTTCACTTAATATGCCAAGCCCTACATGTATAAATATGGCAATATTAAGCCTTTTTTCTGAATGTGTTCTGTACTAAATGCTGAGATTAAGGAATAATTAACCAGTCGGGTATCCTTTATTTTGTCAACATCTTAATCATGTTCGGTTAAAATTAAAATATTGGGTGAAATTGAGCTTAGTAGGTCATTTAATCTGTCAGGTTTAAAATTGGTTTTTGACCGCTGTCTGAGTCGGAGAGTTGTCTTTATAGTTCAGTTTTTTATTCAATGTGGTTAGTTTGACTGTTTCCACCTGTGTCCAAACTTGTTTTCAGTTTTTCATTTCAGGTGGTGTATCCTTTCAAATATACCATCGTCAATAACAAACTTTAAGCAAAGAAACGTATTATATTTCAGTTAAAAGAATTAAAAAATCTAACCGTTCAAGATTTTTAAAGAAATTTGTTAAAAAAATTAGTCTAACAACTGTATATATAAGATTAAAGAAAGAGTAAAAATACATAATTGTCGATAAAAGATAAGAGAAAAAAATTATTTATGATGATAAAATCTTTTATTTTCATGTAAATATTCAGTGGCTAAAGACAGCCTCCTAAAAAGTATTAAAAGAAACAATGTTTATGAATAAATATGGTCTTTATATTAAAATTACAAATTACAAATACATTCAGTTGTAGACCTATTTAATAATCAACTCAAGTTAAACAACAAAGATATTTTTATAATTATGGATGAAAATTATGAGATTTAGGTTAAAGCTAAAATGTTGCAGAAATTTTAGAATACCAAAATATAAGAAAGCTGTTTAAAGACTATTTTAATAATGACAAAAAATATCAGTATTTTGTATTAAAAAACAAAGGATCATATAAATGCACCCTTGAAAACATGCATAAAGGTAATTTTTTTATCAATTAATCAGGTCTTGATTTAGTTTTAAGATCTAATAAAAAAAAGGCAAAAATGCTTAAAAGTTGGTCACAAAAGAAGTTTTATCCTCAACTAGAAAATTTGGTGAGTATAACTACAAAATTGAGTTAATGGGAAAGGATGTTACTTGTATAGATTTCAATAAAAATAAATCACAATTTTGTGCTTCTTCCATATTCATAATAAGTTTATATATTTTAACTTTTACAACAAATACTTCTTGCACAATCCTGACAATATCCATACTTTTTATCTTTACTGTAATGCTAATTATAAACTTCTGAAAGATACTTTATTTCTTTACACACGAAACACTCTTTCTCTTCAAAAGTTAATTTTTCAATTTTATCATACAATTCTCTTTGGTATTTATTTAAACAATCTGTAAAATAACCATATAAATTATCTTTTTTTTCTCCATTTATAAATAATTGTTACTAACCTTATAGTTTCGACTTTTTTAACTCATACACATATTAACAATGTATTAAATCGTCTTCCATTTAATATATTTAATTTTCAAAGCTTCCTATTTTATTTAAATTTTCTAAAATGTGTTTGACTTTTATATCCATATGAAACTGTTCCATCTTTTTAACGTATTGGCATGCCAATTTGTTTATAGTGACTGTAATATACAATTGGTGATTATAGCCTCAAAATACACGTCATTTCTTGAATTTCACATGCTGTAGAATCTACACTTTACATTGTGTTATATGATAAATGAAGACCTGAAATAAAAGAGGGTCTAAGTGCCATTTTCATAGTTTTGAGATATTTGAGTTTTTATCTTAATAAACACTTTTTTTAAGTTTAGAAACTTTATTCTAAAAACATTTTGTAAAATAGGTCTAATTACAACTGCACAAAAGAAATCTTTATTAAATATTGTTTCCTTTTGGAGATATTAATTTTTGAAAACTTGAAATCAAAAGGGATCTATGTCCGTATTATCTAATGTAAATAGGGATCTAAGTGCCAACAATTAATTTGGTTGTCTAAGTGTCATAAATGTCTCAATTACTTTGATTTTTTGTATTAGGTCACGTAGTTAATATTATTTTTATTTAATACAATGATTAATGATAGTTAAGACTTTATTTTTAAACAACCTTAACTAGGCCTATACATTTTTTGGGTGGAGGATACCATACGTATTAGGCAGTGTCGGGTATTACAAAAGCAAAATAATAGAGTTTTAACTTACTTTATTTACAAGAATTCATCAAATAAAATTTACACACTTAAAATTGTAGTCTTGTTTAGTTTATGCCTACTTTATAGTGTCAACTGTTTATAAAAGTTTTTATGGATAGGCTGAGTAAGGAACGGGATAACACTCTTTAGATCTGATTTCTTTTATTCCGAAATCTGAGATACACACTCCAGTCTAGGAAGATCAATGTTTTTTATGTCCTCAACTGTAATACCTGTTTTGAAAACGTTTACTGTGGTCCACTGTTCAAGTTCGTTGAAAGTTTGTCTCACCTTGATTTTACCAGGTTATGTAGCAAAAACCTTTAACCAAACATTTTTTGAGATGTTAAGTTTTTTTGTATTTAAAAATTTGTCACAACAGGTTTTAAAGTTAAAACAGTCATTTTCTTCCATCTTGTTAACAACAAAAGAGTTTTTGTCTCGAACGTTTTCAATAATCTCCTTTAGGTCTTCAGGTACGTAGCACTTGGTAACACGTTTTCGCTTTTCAATCACTGCAAAATCACGGTCGCAGTCAAGAAAAGTGTGTCCTGCTACAAGGAACTTGTGATGTACTTCCCTGTATACTCCGATTGATGTAAGGTATATCCACAAGAAAAGCAGCATCTGGTTCTTATTTTGCGCAATTATCACTCCAGGCAATCAGTGTCTGTGATGGAGTGATTTCTTTCAATACTCTCAATAAACACGATGCTACTTCATTACTGCCCCTGCAAGATTGGCCTTCATGCCACAAAGTCATCATCGATAACCCACTGTGAAAATGAGTGCCTACATTGTAGGCGGACAACTGGCGCAGATAATACAGTGCTGGCCAAATTATTAGACTAAAGCACATTTTTTTTCTTCTCAATTTTTACAAAAACACTATTTAATTTCATGTTCGTATATGTTAAAGTATAGTATGAGCAGAAAATTTGGTAATTTTATGTTGGCGGGTGGCAACACTGCCTGTTTTGTTTATCATCTGCCTTTACAAATCTACCAGCTGCATAACCTCAATCAGGTTGAAGTTAATTTTTCATGTGGTTAACATGTTTTAGGTTCAGTAGATCTTTCTATTAGTGTGTTCTGTTATTATTAAAGTAAGTTTAAGGTCATTTCTGAGTGTATGAAACCACTTTTTTACTTCCTTATTGGCTATTTATAAAACTATCAAGAAATGGGTAAAAAGGTGGACCTTTTACCAAGGAAATGTGCTGTGGCCAAGGTTCTTTTGGAAGAACATCATTACACACAAACTGAAATAGCACACAGACTAAATATTTCACAGAAGTCAGTTAGTAGGATCAAGAAAACACTTGATATCAATGGTATTTATAAATCCAGCCGTATCGGAAAATGTGACCGGAAGAAAGCGTTAAGTCCAAGGATGGCCAGAAAGTTGAAAAACATGACACTAGTCAATAGAAAAATGACCATCAAGGTTCTTAGTGACCAGTTAAGAGATTATGACACAAATGTTTCGCCCAGGGCCATCAGAAAAACCTTGAATAAACAAGGTCTTCACGCATGCAGGCCTACAAAAAAATAACACTGGCAATGGCTAAGAAGAGATTGGAATGGGCCAAAGGGATTCAGTTCACTGATGATGATTGGAACAAGGTACAATACCCTTAGGATTCAGTAGTGAACTGAATCCCTTTGGCCCATTCCAAGCCCTCCTTAGCCATTGCCGGTGTTATTTTTTGTTTTTGTTTTGAATTTCAGACATTTGCTATTGTTATGTGTTATAATAGGTGAAGATGTATAACATTGCGTTTCAAGGATTGAAATCTACCCTCTTCTTTAGGTGTAAAAAAACCCTTAATACATAAACATGTACATAAAACCTACGTGCAGTAATGGACTGCCACTAAAATAGAAAAGGAAGGAAATTTGAATCATAGGTGAAAAAGGTGCCACTTCTATCAATCAAAGATGTATTCTCACCTTCCACATATTTTGAGGGAATATTTTTAATTTACCACTATCCATGATTTTTTCAATTTATAAAAAACGTCTTGTATCAATCTGCTGTGTGCTCTGGTTGTCTACTGTGGGGTCATTCTTTTGGTAGTGAAGCAGTCTTTAAGCTTTAGAAAATAGATATATAATGATCATTTCTTCATCTGGGTGGCGTGATTATTCTAGGCCTACCTTTAAAAGGCTTAATGTGTTACCTAAAACTTTACAGCCTTTTTATTCTACATAGTCTGATTCAACTGATGACAGTTGAGGCACCGCTCTCAATTAGAGCTAAACATAACACCTACCAATTCAGAAGGGGACTTGACACAAAAGTTTATGACTGTAGATTGAGTAAGAAAGACTATTTTCCTATAGTGGCATAAAAACCGGTCAACTCATTGCCTGAAGCTTTAAGGTGGCTTGATCTGCTATCCTTTAGATAAAGAAACTATTTGGCTTGTTAATCATGCATTTTATGCCCTTGGAGAGTTCCATGAGTCTAGCCACCGCCATTCTTGTCTTTGTTCGTTTGTTTTGTTTTGTAATGTGTGACATATTCTTTTATTGTAAATTGTGTTTTATTGACTTGACACCCCTGTACAAGGTTACTTTTGTGACGCCATCTAACCAGTGAACACGGGTCAACTATTAAGTATGCAAGTGTTCAAGTAGTGTAGCCATAATAACCCCATTAGATATGTGACCATAATATATTTATTTTACAATATTTCGACCAACAGCTACTTAGTCCTTTGTTTGAAGGTTATTTTTGACGATGGAAGGATTGTGAAGGAAACAGGATTTTCCGGACATTTGCCATCGTTCAGTAAAACAATAAATCAGTAACACTACGTTTCGAGATCTGCAATCTGATCTCTTCTTCAGGTAAAGAACTAACCTAATACATAATATTACAAACTAGGTTAAAATAAACAAATCTTACCAAAGCGTTGTGGCACGCCTAAGTCAGGAATCACAACCTACATGTTGTTTGTCAACTTCACTAACTCTATAAACATGCACTTAATAAAAAACTATACAAAACACTAATCATTAAAACTGAACTATGGAATACAGGTCACAATACGTCTTCATTCGTCTACTAACCACCTACGACTGACCAAAGGGGCTAGCCAATGGTAATCGTGACGGCAGACTAAAACAAGATGGCGGAAATAAAAAAGAAGGAGGACAGGAATGGGCCCCTTCGTTATTATTGGTTCATGCGAGATGAACTTCTTAAAACCATATTGTGACTCCGCATTGGTTTATTACAAATTTCTGATTCGTTTGATATTTTTGGTTTTCTCTTTAGTTCATTTTTTAGAATTGGCAACCAAAGCGGCCTAATCTCGACTGATGGTTGACTGATTGGTTGGTCTGCCAATTTAATGTATGTTGCCTCAATTAATTTCCTTTTGAAGAAATGTGGTTCCCGATGTATTATGTTGGCTTCATCCCAATTCATATGATGGTCTTCGGACCAACAATGGTGTGCAATTTTTGACTTTTCTGTGAGACCCTTTCTCGTGTTTTCTATGTGCTCTTTTATCCTTACGTTTAGTGGTCTTTTTGTCTCGCCTATGTATTCCCTACTGCAGCTACATTTTATACAATATGTTATGTTATACAATTTATCAATATGTTACTGTACTATCCCAAATGCAACCTACCATAAAGTCTTCGAGCAAAACCCTTGATGAACTTACTCTTGAGCTGAGCCATGCTGAGGAAGACCTAGCTAACTATATTGAGAGTGACAACCCACTAAGGTTGGCAGGTGAAATTGGCAATGCGTTGCTGAGTGAAAATAGTGCTCTAAAGGCAAAACTTCTGCAAAGTGAGAACAGTGGCACAGCCAAAGACTTGGAAATTGAAAACCTTTTATTTGTAAATGACAATCTGAGATCAAGACTTGAGGACCTTTCCAACCTTTACGAAGATAGCCAGCGACAAATAGTCAAGATAAAACAAGAAAAGGCCAACTTGCAGAATATCTTCGAAGAACATGACCTGGACCTAACGAGAATCATTCGGGAACAAGAAAGCCAAATTCTAAAACTAAAACGCAACTTTGAAAATTGTGAAGAATTCTCTAAATTATCGGTTGATACCACAAACTCAAACTTCAAGAGCGACCATAAAGACGAAATGCTTGAAAATCAGTTCCTTAAACTGAACGACATTGAAAAAAATTTGACCAAACTTGCTTCTAAGCATAATGTACTAGAACTTAGAATATCGGCCATAGAAACCAAAGTTATTCCTGTCCCGCATACATATGCGGAGATGACCGAAGACCCCCCAGCAGCTCCAATCCAAACAGCGCCTGGCCCTCTCGAGCATCTGAATACAGTTATCGAAAAGAAACCGCCATGTACAGCTAAACTTCTGCTCCAAGGTCAATCCATTGAAGAATTTTTTAACAGCAATTTAGATGAATTCATGCGCAACCAGAACCAGATGACAAAATCCAGTTTAGCTGATATCGCGGAGAAACTACAAACTACCACCTCAAAACGTCTCACGCCAAATTTGCAGGTATTAAACAATGTGGAACATTCTGGTTTCCAAAAAAGTCCCATGCCCGTAGTTCCTTTTTTGGGTCATACCCAACCAAAAAATGGAAAAATGGAAGAGTGGAAACAGAAAATCCGAGGCCCCAGATACTTCGTAAGTTCAGCAAGAAAGAAGCTAAATATCCTGGATTAAAGATCTTCCACCAGAACACAGATAGAATCAGCAACAAAATTGACCGTCTCAACCACCTCCTAAAATCAATTTCTCCTGACGTGCTGATCTTCACTGAGCATGGCCCGGATGAAAGAACAATGGAAAACACTCGGCTATGTGGATATAGTCTTGTATCCGCATTTTGTAGAACAAACGTTGTCAAGGGGGGTGTAGCGATATTTTAACATGAAAAAATTGTAGGTGAAACCATTATTTCACTTGACATCGAACATCTAAGCATCCCAATGATATTCGAAGCTTCTGCTATATCAATTAGCCTAAACAGGAAAGAAAATATTCATGTTCTCGGTGTTTATCGCCCGCCAAGAAGAGACAAGGAATCTTTGCTCCTTGCACTACAGACTTTATCTACCATCTTGGAGAAATGGGTATCTCCTAATACATCAATTGTCGTTATAGGAGATTTCAATGTCGACTGCTTGGAATCGTCTCCAGAGAAGACAGAACTGGAAGATGTCCTGGCAACTTTTGATGTGCAGAGACTGAATCTTCCACCTACAAGGATTGCCAAGGACTCGGCTTCGTCAATCGACATTTGCTGTGTTTCCAATGATCTACATGAGGATGTTGCTGTCCACGTCATAACAACGGGAATCTCAGACCACACTGGCCAGATATGTGAACTGGCCCTGGATATTACTAGGACAACCCCATCACCGACCGTTGGCAGAATAATAAACTCCAATAGCCTGGATAGCTTGAAGATACTACTAGCGGATGAAGACTGGCTGGACGTTCTGAGGAGGGACAATGTAGAGGCTGCCTTTGACGAATTTCTGTCTATCATAACATTGGCTCTCGACGCAACCTGTCCTATGAAGGTTTCAAGAGCAACGAGGAAAAATCCAATCAAGCACGTATTCGATGAAGAAGCTGCTCGGATGAGAGACACGTTCCTTCGGGCTCAGGAAAACTTTATCCACACTGGGAGCGAAGACGACAAGAAGACTGCTAGCCAACTCAAGAAGACCTACGACTTGAAATTAAGAAAACTAAGGCAGGAGGCAACAGCCAACTTTATAACCCAGTCCAATTGCAAATCCAAAGCAATATGGAGGGTTATAAACAGTGAGAGGAAGTATAAAAACCATAGTACCAATGATATAGAGTATGTGGTGCTAGATGACGGCCAAAGGGTGGACGATCCATTGGAGGTCGCAAATACCTTTAATGCATTCTTCACGTCCATTGCTGAAGTAACTTTAAAAAATAACCAGGAAAAATCAGAAAAACATATTCTAGCCCCTAAGTTAAACATTGCATATCCTCTTACGGCATTGACACCCACGACAGAGAAAGAACTTGCCGAGATTATCACTACAATGAGGAGCAAGCCCTCATCAGGACTAGATGGATTCTCTTCCAATATTGTAAAACATTGTCTGCAAGAGCTACTGACCCCCTTTCTTCACATCGTCAATCTCAGTCTTTCCTGTGGCTCCTTTCCCAGTGGACTGAAGATTACTAAGGTCATACCACTGCACAAAAATGGAAACAAACATGAGCTTGGAAACTTTAGACCGATTTCCCTGGTCTCCACGTTTTCAAAGATAATAGAAAAAGTGGTCCTAGTCCGAGTTGAGGATCATCTGAACAAGAACGACATTCACCTTGAAAATCAACATGGCTTCCTCAAGAAAAAATCAACGTCGACAGCTTTGGTGGACTTAGTGGAGGATTTCCATGAACACCTGGAGGATAGTGAAAACATCATTGGTCTTTATCCCGACCTTAGCAAGGCCTTTGATTGCCTCGGTCATGACGTAATCCTCAGCAAGCTTGAAGCAATTGGATTCCATAGTCGGGCTTTGGCTTGGTTTGAGAGCTACCTGAAAGGTCGTAAACAACTTGTTGAACTGAAGAGAAAGTCAAACGGAGGTTGTGCAAATATCAGGTCGTCCATGCTACCCGTCTGCCGAGGTGTCCCCCAGGGCTCGGTGTTGGGTCCCGTATTATTTATACTTTTTACACTGGATCTTCCCATATACACTCAGAATTTCAGCAAGGCAATTATGTATGCGGATGACACTGTCTTGGTAACATCCTGCAAAACTGTTGAAGACCTTGAAATAAAATCATTTATTTCCCTCAACCTAGCCATCGAGTACTGTTCGGGTAACGACTTGGTTTTCAACGAAAGCAAAACTAAACAGCTGATAATGGGTAAAGATAAGGACGACATATCAGGCCTCCCAAACATCCTCTCCGTTGATAATTTAAAGCATCTTGGAATCATATTAGATGCCAACCTTAAGTGGGACGAACACATTGACGCCCTGTGCAAGAGATTGAGCAGTGGTATTTACGCTTTAAGGCGCATTAAGGCCACCGGCACAACTGAAGCGGTTAAAATGACCTATTCCGCTCTCATAGACAGCCACATACGCTATGGTATAGTGCTTTGGGGGGGCACCGCTCAAAAAAATCTGAATCGTGTCCTAGTCTTGCAGAAAAAGGCTGTAAGGATGATGGCTGGTTTGGGGTGGAGGGTCAGCTGCAGACCTGCTTTTCTTGAGTGGAGGATTTTAACAGTGGTTAATATTTACATCCTGGAAGTCATAATAATGGCCTGTAAAATGAGTCCACCACGGAATAGAGATGTACACCAACACTTCACACGCCATGCCAGTGATTTCAACCTGCCATCTCATCGTAGCAGAGGATACGAGGGAAAGCCTTCCTACATAGGAGCCAAGCTATACAACTGTTTACCTGAAGAGATCAAGAGGTCCAGTCCAGAGAAGCTGAAGAGAGTACTCCATCGATGGCTTCAGCTGCACCCGTTCTACTCTGTGGAAGAATTTCTGAACTGGCGTACCTAGTGAAAAAAAAAAAAATGTAATTTGATATGGGGAAATTATATTGTAATTATTGACACTATTTCAATCTTTAAGATTGTAAATAAAGTAATTCTCTCTCTCTCTCTCTCTCTCTCTCTCTCTCTCTCTCTCTCTCTCTCTCTCTCTCTCTCTCTCTCTCTCTCTCTCTCTCTCTCTCTCTCTCTCTCTCTCCGGGTCCGTACCGCGAATCAATTCTTTGTTTGAAGGTTATTTTTGACGGTGGAAGGATATTGTGAAGGAAACAGGATTTTTCCGGACATTTGCCATCGTTCAGTGGAACAATAAATCAGTAACAGTGTTTTTTGAAAAATAACACACACAGGAAAATATTTAAATTATCAATCCAACCATAAAAAATCTGTCAAAGAAGGAGTAGCCTACTCGTTGTTTGATAGAGCAAAGAGCTTGTGCTCAGATAAAGATGGATTAAAAGAAGAATTTAAGAAAGTTGAATCGGATCTCAGAAGCAATGGATACCCTCAATTAGTAATAAATAAGTGCAAAAGAACCAGAAGAATCATTCCTGAGTCAGAAAAACAGAATTGTGATAAATTTGCGTTTATGTCAATCCCTTATGTGCCGGGATTATCGGAGAAAATTAGAAGAGTAGGTAGAAAGTACAACATTAGAACCGCGTTTAAAACACACAACACTCTTAGACAAAGTCTCGTAAAAACAAAACCAAAAAATGGCACACAGGATTCCACAAACTGTGTTTACAGTATAAAATGTAGCTGCAGTAGGGAATACATAGGCGAGACAAAAAGACCACTAAACGTAAGGATAAAAGAGCACATAGAAAACACGAGAAAGGGTCTCACAGAAAAGTCAAAAATTGCACACCATTGTTGGTCCGAAGACCATCATATGAATTGGGATGAAGCCAACATAATACATCGGGAACCACATTTCTTCAAAAGGAAATTAATTGAGGCAACATACATTAAATTGGCAGACCAACCAATCAGTCAACCATCAGTCGAGATTAGGCCGCTTTGGTTGCCAATTCTAAAAAATGAACTAAAGAGAAAACCAAAAATATCAAACGAATCAGAAATTTGTAATAAACCAATGCGGAGTCACAATATGGTTTTAAGAAGTTCATCTCGCATGAACCAATAATAACGAAGGGGCCCATTCCTGTCCTCCTTCTTTTTTATTTCCGCCATCTTGTTTTAGTCTGCCGTCACAATTACCATTGGCTAGCCCCTTTGGTCAGTCGTAGGTGGTTAGTAGACGAATGAAGACGTGTTGTGACCTGTATTCCATAGTTCAGTTTTAATGATTAGTGTTTTGTATAGTTTTTTATTAAGTGCATGTTTATAGAGTTAGTGAAGTTGACAAACAACATGTAGGTTGTGATTCCTGACTTAGGCGTGCCACAACGCTTTGGTAAGATTTGTTTATTTTAACCTAGTTTGTAATATTATGTATTAGGTTAGTTCTTTACCTGAAGAAGAGATCAGATTGCAGATCTCGAAACGTAGTGTTACTTACTTTGTACTTGATGTCATGTCCAGTTGGCCTGGTAACGGCGTTGGACGAGTCATTAGAGTGCCCTAGGAAAGGGTAACGGGGGGGGGGTGTGGGTGTGTTAACTTTCTGTTAAAAACTCTGACAATGAGTAATAACTTTTTTTAATTAAAAAATCTTTGAGTTCACTCTTGAATTTGTTTACAGGAATTATGTTTCTAATGGAAAGTGGTAGTTTTTGATAAATTTTAAGACCTGAGTAGAGTGGTTTTGTTTCAAACATTTTTAGGTTATGCTGCTCAGAATGCAAATGTTTGTTTCTAGTATTGTACCTATGGGTGTTATTAACAAATTCAAGATGGTTGAACCTAATGTAGTTTGCCATTTCATAAATGTAAAGACTAGGTATAGTACAGATTTCCAGCCTTTGAAAGTGTTGCTTGCAATGGGCTAGATGGGGCAGTCTCAGCATTGCTCTGATTGCCTTTTTTTGAAGAATGAAAATTTTGCTCAAGGCTGACTCCTTTGCTCCCCACAGGGCGATTGAGTAGGAGATGTGCGATTCGACCAAGCAGTGGTAGACATTTTTCAGGAGTTTCAGATTTTTGAAAGCACTGAGGCTTCGAATGACAAAGATTCCTTTTGAGAGCTTGCTTTCTAATGCCACCAACTGCTCAGTCCAACACAAACCCTCGTCCAACATCACCCCCAACAGTTTTGCTGTTGAGGTCGTTTCCAACTCAACATCACCAATACAAATGACAGGGGCTCCTGAAAGCTCAGTTTTGGATTTTCTTTGCTGGGTCTGAATGACCATGCATTTTGTTTTTTCTGGGTTGAGTTTGAGAAAATTTTGTGAAAAGAATTGGGCAAGATTGTTGATTTTGGTGAAAGAGTCAATTTCGAGAGCCTCCCTACTTCTTTGTTTGGTGATAAGAGTGGTATCGTCTGCAAAAATGAAAAGATTTTTTTCGGGAACGACATCTGCGATGTCGTTTATATAAATAAAAAAAGCAATGGTCCTAGGATTGATCCCTGAGGTACCCCACACTGGATCAGTTCAGGGTTTGAGCGATAATTTTGAATTTTGTTGAATTTTGACTCGTGTTGGATCTCTACCACCTGGAATCGGTTTCTCAGGTATGAGGAGAACCAACCCAACTCTGGATTTTGGATGCCCAAGGAATTCAATTTTTGGATGAGTGTGTCTGCATCAGTCGACACAGTCGAAGGCCTTCGAGAGATCGGCATAGCAGCCATGAACGATCTCCCCTGCATCAACTGTATCGATACATTTGTTTATGAAATCAATGAGTGCCAAGTTTGTCGATTTGTTTTTTCTAAAACCATACTGCCTGCCAACCAAGAGATTATTATCTTCCAGGTAGGCTGTCAGTTGGTCACAAACTGCCCGTTCGATAAATTTGGAAAAATTGGTAGGAGGGATATCGGACGATAGTTGCACACCTCCAACCCATCCCCACACTTAAAAAGTGGTCTGACCTTGCAACCGTCCGGAAAAAACGCCCCCCGAGAGTGAGGCATTTATCAGGCCGACGAGAGGTACCTTTAACTCGTCTTTGCAGAATTTTACTGCTTTCATATACACACCATCAAGTCCTGTTGATGTTTTAGGAGAAAAAGTTTTAAACATTTTTTCAATTTTTTCTTCATTTACCAATTCAAATCTATTAAAAATCTTGTCGGTTGTTATGTTTGGATTTTTATGTTGTTTGTTGCAGTCAAGTTCCCGCCTGATGGTACTGGCAACATTTACAAAATAACTGCTAATTATATCACAGTTGTCTTTAGGATTTTTTAATACATTATTTCCTTGACGTAAAATTAAATTTTTAGCATGAGTGGATGTAGAGGCTCTGTGCTGGTTTACAATTTTCCAAGATTCTTTTGGTTTGTTTGAGGCATTTTCAATTCTCTGGTTAAACCAGGCTGCTTTGGTATCAAGTATACATTGTATATATTTATTCAGTGAGCCTTTGTATATTTCTTTATTTTCAGTATTTCTAAATTGTAACCAGTGATTGTAATGTTCGACCATTTCAGCTTTAAGTGTCATCACCTCATCGTTTTTTCCACTTAATTTTAATATTTTCTTTTGAAATAGTTTCTTTTTCCGGACATGAGATGTTAAAGTAATATAAAAAAGTGTCAACAAATTTTTGATATTTTTTGTGTGGGTCATTTTCATTTATTACTTCCATCCAGTTTTCAGTTTTTAGTCTAAGTTTCGGTTCCTTCAAATTTTCATGTTTGAGGGATCTAATCTTTGATTTTTTATTTTTTAGTTTGTCTTTATGGTTTATGTTTACCGTAATTTCTATTGCTTGATGGTCAGATATTAGTGGTTCAATAATATTGCTGGTAGTGTGATCTAAATTAGTGAAAAAGTTATCTATACAAGTCGCAGTATTTTCAGTGATCCTTGTAGCTGAGTTTATTTTTGGTTTTAATCCATAACTTTTAAAAGCATTTTTTTAAAGTACGGCATTGTTGTCATTTTGAAGAATATTTATATTATAGTCTCCTCCAATTACTATTTTGTTTAAAGTCTTTGTCGATTTAATTTTTGAGAGGTACTGGTTTAGTTTTCCAATAAAAGTATTTATGGCATATGACTATGACATAATCATATTTACGGAGACAAACCTAAATCAACACATTGCTTCTTGAGCTGGGCTTCATTCATCACACTATATACCGCAAAGACAGATCGGAGCTTACCAGCCACAAGGGGGGCGGTGGTGGGGTTTTAGTAGCTGTTTGCAATGAATTTCACTCCAATGAAATATCATATGCTAATTCAACTTGTGAAGCTTTATTTGTGGAACTAAAGTTTGACAATTCTACTAAGCTCCTTGTTTGCGGCGTCTACTTGCCTCCTCGATCATCCTCTCAGGATTGTATTAATTTCTCTATTATGTTTGATGAGATCATTGCAACCTCCAGCGAATTTCAATCTATCCTTATAATTGGCGACTTCAATCTTCCTGGCTTCAACTGGATGTTGGACACTCCACAGGCTACTTCTGCCTCACATAGAACCATCTTGGACATAGCCTCATTGCTTGGCATTAAGCAGGTGAGTGGAGTTCAGAATGGCAAGACTTTTCTGTTACTCTTGCTAGCGATTATCTCCTGCCTCCCCTTTGTATCACAGGCACCATAGGCGGTATCAATCCCCCTATGCAACGCCCACAATATGTTCACGATACGAGGAAATTTAACCTCGAGAATGTCAGGAATGAAATCTTGGGTGGCGCAGTTATCAATGACTACGAATGCAATGATGTGAACTGTCTCTTTTCCAGTTTCTGCTCTCAACTCGGCAACTGTATAAAATTGAATTCCCCCTTGAAGAGAGTTAGGATCTCCCCGTTTCCCATATGGTTAAAAGACCAAGGAGTTAAAAGACATGGTTGTCCTCAAGAAAATATTGCACGCACAATATAAGAAAACCCTCACGGACTTCGACTATTGTGCATTTAGCAGTGTGCATGATCGGTGTAAAATCCTTTCTAGAGCTTCTAAGGCTAAATACGTCCACTTTGTTGACTCAGCTATCTCATCTAATGTGAAAATCTTTTAGGGCTTTGTCAGCGATTTAAGACGAAACTCTTCTATCCCAAGTGAGATGAACTTCGATGACTCAGTGTCTTCCCATCCAGGAACGATGTGTAATATGTTCAGCACATTCTTCTCTTCTGTGTATGCGCCTGCTGACAACGGATCACCGCCAACGAAGGCGTATGACACGCCTTTTTACCTTCTCCGAGGTCTCAGTTACTGCTGAAGCAATCCATAAAAGGCTGAGATCTCTCGACGCTTCTAAGGGATGCGGTCCAGATAACATTACTCCTGGAATCCTTAAACATTACCGCGCTGAATTAGCCCCCATACTTCTCTTATTGTTTAACTTGAGCCTGGCCAAGGGAGTTTTCCTGATATCCTGAAGGAGGGTTACGTCATACCCATTTTCAAGTCTGGTGGCAGGACGTAACTAATTATTGGCCGATTGTGATCCTCTCAGTGTTGGGCAAGATATTGGACGGTTTAGTACTAGACATCCTTCAGCCGCTCTTCAAGAACATCATCATTGAAGAACAGCATATCTTCATGGCGGGGAGATCTACCGTAACTAATCTTCTCGTATTCCAGAGTTATGTTCTTGAGGCTTTCAGTCGTAGGCGGCAAGTTGGTGCTGTTTACATTGATTTTAGCAAGGCGTTTGGCAGGATCAGCCACAATCAACTACTTAATAAACTGGAGGGTTATGGTGTCTTTGGAACTTCCGTAGCTATCTTTCCGACCGTAAGTTGGTGGTTCGCTTCGCTAATCAAACTTCTGACGCCTTTGTTCCATCTTTCGGTTGTCCCTCAGGGCTCCCATCTTGGCCCACTTTTGTTTTCTATATCTATTAATGACATCAATGAGGTCACCAAAGTTCCTTTTCTACTGTTTGCTGACGACATAAACTTTTTTTTCTTGAAGTATCTTCCAGCGCAGGATGCGAAAATCTTCAGCAAGCATTTAACTGTGTATCGAAATGGTGTCAGTGCAACGGGATGTCCATTAATGCCAGCAAGACCAAGCTAATGATATTGAAAAGAACCACCTCCACAATTGGTTTTAACTACTCCCTTGATGACACGCTTATTGATCATTGTACATCCATCAAAGATCTTGGAATAGTTCTCGACTCCTCCTTTGGCTACAGTCTCCTTATTGACCAATTATGCTGCCGAGCGTCTAGTATGATGGGGCTGATTATGAGAAGTGCTAGACATGGCCTTAGCTCTAATGCTCTAATGCTACAAGTCCCTTGTCCTCCGGCTGCTCGAATACGCTTCAGTTGTTTGGTCTCCTTACCAACTGGACCTCATTAAAAGATTGCAGTCCGCACAAAATAAATTCCTTAGGTATTTGGACTGGAGGGAGCCTGATAGGCATCTGAACTTGCTTCGGCTACATCCACTGGTCGTTAGAAGGGAGGTTGCAGATGTTGTCTTTCTTTACAAGATTCTCAACTTTGTAGTAATCTGCCCCCCTCTGTTGTAGCGAATTGAATTTCGTCTCCCTTCTGCCACAAGGTCGCGCCGCCTATTCTAGCTGGGCCACTTAAACCGCAACTATTTGCAGTTCATCTCTGTCCCAAGAATACTTCGGCTTGGCAACGAGGTGTGCAGTCGAGTTGACTTTTTCTGCAATCGACTGAGAGCGTTGAGACGTGCTGTGTTGACAGTAAGGCTGGATATATTTGAGTCGGAGTGAGCTTGTCGAGTTCTGCACAGTATTATATTAATAGTTACTCCATTATTCCATTGTTATCTTTTTTGATTTAGTCTATTATTGTTATCATTGTTATTGTTATTGTTGTCGTTGTTGCATTATTATTTTTTATTACTTGTTATATTATTATTTATTATTGCACTATTGTTATTGATAGGTACCACTTTTGTTATTTTTTCACATTGTTTTAGTTATATCTTTGTTATGACTATCATTTTATTATGTCATAGGCGTAGTTAGTTGTTGAATTTGATTTTTCCCACCGTACTATTTTTATGAGCATTTGCTATTGTTAGTCATCTTAATTAATGTAATTTGCAAAATGGTTATACCGTGGGAGTTTAAATAAATAAAATAAAAACAGGTAACGGAAGCAACTAGGGCTTTGACCCTTACTTGACATAAGGTAAAAGCCCAAACGGCAGAAGCCTTATGAGAAGTGGCGGAGATATCCCCCACATTCACAGTGACTAGATTTGACTTGGCAAGTCCTACGACTAATTGTTATTGTTATTAAGGCAACACTAGTAATTATTTCTTCCCGTTTTAAGATGAAATGAAAATACTACATTTTTACAACACAATAACCATTAAACATTTGATCTTAAAATATTTTGTGGTTGGTACCATGACGTCAGTGCAACGACAAACAAATTTCATAATGACGCATGCGTATGAAAGTATGCTGGAAACATAGTTCGGGCCCTCCCGGGATTGCGTTGTGATTTTGTGCGGTTAACAAATTTTTAAGCTGTGTTTTGGCTGTAAAGCCTTTTATAGTTTATAATATGGCTAAACAGGAACAAATATTAATTATAGATCCCCTACACGAACTGAAATTCCGAGGTAAGTGAAAAGAAAGATCCGTTGTAAGATTTATTGCAAGTCGTTCGCCTGTCACATTTGTTGGATTCAATCGTATTTTTAACTCTTTATCAGTTTATTTCTTTGTTGAATGTATATTAAGATATGATATTAATCGTAATAAAGATAACTGTAATTTTAATAAGTTGGAATTTTTAATGTTGATCGTGTGACGTTCAATTAGCTCTGAATCTTTTGTGCAGTGATTGCCAATAACTGGCCAGCATAAATCCAATTTTAGGCCTAAGCCAGGCCCCAGGTTTTTACCATTCCTCAGATTGATGAGTGATAGGCTGCTGTCCTGAGTCAATATCACTAAAAACAAAACATGAAAACAAAATACTATTAATATAAGAAAGACTACAGGATAACTTGTATAGGAATAAAGAACATTGGATGTTATTTGGATAGTGAAGGAAGTGTGAAATACTATAAATTGTCTCATTTTTATTGGTGAAATATTAAACTAAGCTTACTTTTACAATGTTTAGGTTATGTGTAAATTTAATACTGTCTAAACTTTTGATGTATCATTTCAACTAAGTATTCATTTTTACCGTTCCCAGGCACCATAGTTATTTTATGGTATCAATATTTTAACCTCAAAACGTTCATATGTGAATAAAATTACTTCAATAATTTACATTCCCTTTATGCTTTAAAATACATGACCAGTAAAACTCATTTATCCAAATCAACCAATGTGTGTGTGTCTATAAATCATATTGAAAGTGTAAATTTGAAAAAGTAATTAATCAAAGCTATGCAAAGATTCGACTAAAAGTGCTAACACAAACATTGAATGTTTTATTTCAATGGTCAATTATTAATTTAGTTATTATTTATGCTAAATCGGATTTATTAACCATTAATAACAATATAAAAATAAAGGCTGCAGTATAGTTGTCACTATCACAATCGAATCAGTGAATTAAATTATCGTTGGGAAGTGCTCAAACTAGGTGAATACAAAAACATTAATTATAGTTATTTTCAATTAATATTGCTTGCTCTTTTAATGCATAGAATAAAAATGGTCAAAATTAATTCAAAGTAAAATCATGTGATGGTATTTGAGTAATGGAAGTATAATGGCTATCAACATGTTTATTCTCCTTCAAAATAGTAAAAAGTAACTAGCCTAAGTAATTGTTCACTACTTTGTTTGATACATTTAACCCATTGGCCACTCAATATTCCTGCATCTAAGCTCCTTGTACAAACCTAATTAAATACTTATAAAATGCAAGGGTTTAACAAAACTGTCACAAAAACATTCAATTTTATTGCTATTATTTGGTAGAATGAGCTATTGTTTTTAGCTAATAAAAATTGTTACAACATAATGAGATTTATAAGTATATGAAGTAGCCTATATTAAATTTTGAAAGCAAGACATTTTTTTAGTCTAAAACATAGTTATAATCTTCGATATTTGGTGTAGTTTTATAGAAAATTTGGGCAGAGTTCGACAAGTGGACCTGGTTTTTATACAGCTTATTACAATAATCGATACCTTTTATACATATACATATAAAATAACAGAACTATCAATCAATATCAACATATCTATAATACTATATTAAAGTCACGTGTTTCAAATTATTAGAGAAATAATTTAAGTAATTACGTAATGCCAAAAATAATAAAGGGGAACCATAATCATTAATCAAATGATAAAATTAAGACAGGTGACAGGAAAAATGTAATTTAATAATAATAACGAAAATGTAACAAGAAAGCAAACATCTTGAATCGAGAGAGACACTGTAAATTATCTTAAAGTGTTATTTTGTTTAGTTTTTGAAAGTTAACTATCTTTTTTTATTTAAAATAAATTACTTCTAGATAAAAATTGTGTTTAGAATATGAAAATGTGTATACAGTTGAGTTATTTATTGTTCAGTAATTACTATTGGTTGATTATATCAATGTGTATAATAATTAAATATCGTTTGTTAATTTCAATATAAAAACCAGGTCCGATTATCATACTCTACCCAAACATTTTATTAGTTAGGCCCATGTGGAAAATTTTATTTCATTCATTTATCTATATTTTCTTCAAATTTACGTAATTATTTAATAAAACGCAATGTTTTTGTTCTTAGACAAATCCAACGAAACGTGTAAAAAGCGCAATGATTTGGTAAAACTAATAAAAAACTCAATTTTATTGTGATTTGGTTGACTGAGCTATTGTTGTTTTAGCTAATGATACAGGCTATAATGTAATGTAATTTAGAAGCATATAAAGTATGCAACATATTTTTATTTCCAGAATAATTTTAAGAATGTAATGTTTTTGTAAATAGGCTATTTAACCCTTCAATGTAGAGATCTCCTGGTGCCCACCAACTGCCTGCTGCGGTAGTTTTATGTGCTAATGATCATAGATTGCTATATTTTAGTTATAATTACATTATGTACCTCTTGTAAATATTGTAACAAATTTTATTTTATTAATTTATCTTACATCTAATAAAAACAGTTGTTTAGGTTACAATATTAATTAATATTGAATATTATTCATATCAAGATGAAAAATTTCCAGTCAAAATTTGATTTGGTGTGAAAGTTCTTGAAGCAGGTTCCCACACACATTGTAGCCTGGCATCCAGGGCACCAAAATCTTGTTTCTTTCCTTTTTCCTTGTTTGGAACATACCACACAAACTCTGTATGGCTTGGATTTCTTTTCTGTAGGTGGTATATTTTCGATGAAAAGCCTCTCAACTAGGCGTTTTGGTTTAGGCTCAATGGAAGGGCGCCCATAGACTGGCCTCTTGACTTCTGAGCCATACTTTTCAATAAGACCCTTGTTTAGTTCTAGTCTTACAGAAATATTTAGGTTATATATTTAAGAAATATTTAGACAAAATTTAGGTACTGGTTGCCCAGTAAAAACTTCTCTTTCAGGAATGTAACCCTCCATGGTTTCCCAAATCATTGAGGGACCTTTTTTTTTGATTTTTTAGGCCTGGGAGGCAAGATTTCATTTTCTGGTGTACTTTCCCCAACCAGCAACATTTGATCATCATTTAAATTATCTTGAATACAATCTAACTGGGTACTTTGGGATTATACCGACCACACCCAGACATGAATCGTTATTTGACATTTTGCTTCTACTGATTACTAGATTAGCGTAGAACAATATTTCGTCAATATAAAACAGGAATTGTCTTATCGCAAACCCCTCCCCATCCTCAGATAGAGGTCAAAGTCGAGCGGTCTAGTAGATAACGTGATTGCAGAGTCTCGCCGCCCGTTCAGCAGGTTCGTTGCTTTGTTGTACTTCCGTGTTTTACCTCTACATTTCTCCAAACACAAAAATTCAACAAAAACGAACATTACCAAACTAAAACTAAACTCTTTATTGAAAAAACACTCAAAACTTGTTTTTATTCTTGATCACATTCCGCCACCCAAAATGCGAGTGCCTCCGGCCATGTCAACGAAAGAAAAACATCCCTCGAGATAGTACCTATCAGTAAAATATCAAATTCTAGAGGGGCTGATCAGAAATATAAATTGAATTGTAATGGAAAGGCAATTATGTACAGTGCAAATCATGTGATGCCGCGCGGCCTGCCGTAATCGGGATTCTCGAGAAAGATAAGATAACAGCGACAAAAATACCGATCACAATACCTGGAAATGCTTGTAAGTTTGTAATTTTGCAATTAAAGAGTTGTTTTTTCGTTCTATCATGTCTATTTCTATAAATTTATATTTTTGTGTTCTTCATACTGGTGTGGTCGGTATAATCCCAAAGTACCTCTAACTGTGTATAATCCAAATCTTCCACACCAGGACTAAAGTCTATCTCACTGCCACAGTCTTGTCACAGTTGGTCATTTAGCCAGTCAGCTATTTGGTCACTGCCATTTGACATTGTGATATCTTTACATTTTATAAACAATAAAGAAAATGTCTAAAAGTTAGAAATTATAAAAACACTTGCCCTAAATTGTTCAAATTATCCATAAAAACAACTAACTTTCACAGATAGGCCTAGGCCTACATCACTCACAAACACACATTCACTAAATTACTACCATTATTATTTGCACTTACTGAAAAATTTAATAGTATTATTTAGGCTCAAAATAATAACCAATACGTCTAGTACCAACTATAAACTTAATATAAAACAATTAATATTATACAAGATCTAATAAAACACAGTGTAAACACAAGCCGGTCAGCAATAAACAACAACAGACACGATGTATTGGAATATCGCAAGACAGCTGACTGAGTCATCTGTTTGGTTTAAGTTTAGAACAGCTGAATAAAAAAAAAATATTCTGTGAATACGAAAATCAAGAATGGAATGTCCTCTTTCTAACGATATAATACATTGCTTGAAGTAGTTCAAACTGTCGCTGCTAGAACGCTTAGGCGTACGGTCTGCACGAAAACGTGGCATTCACGTGAAACCACAGCAACGGGCTTCGTTAGTCAGTTGTGAATGTCACATGGAACCACGTTGAAGGGTTAAAGCAAGAAATCTTTTTAGTACAAAACATAGCTCCATCCATGATATTTCGGTGTAGTTTTTTACAAGATTTAATTCTTTATGTGGAAAATGTCATTTCATTAATTTATCCTTTTTTGTGTCAATTTTGTGTAGATTTTTGTAAAATGTGACATTTGTGTTCTTCTTACACAAATCCAAGCAAACAGGCAAAAAGTACAAGGATTTGGCAAAACTCACAAGAAATTTAATTTTTATTGTGATTTGGTTGACTGGGCTACTGTTTTTTAGCTAATGAAACAGTCTAGAATGTAATCTCATTTTGAGAAAACATGATCAAACTCAGAAGGCTTTGCTATGTTCACAAAATTTTTACTACACCACTGTAACAACAAAAAAAACAAAAAGGACGTCTACAAGTACTATGTTTGTTTACTCAAATCATAAATTATACTGCAGAAACAACATGCCATCATCAGGGACATAGCCTACATAAATAAAATACAAAGTTTTACAAAATAAGACACTTTTTTAAAATATAACATAACAATGACATTACATTAGCGACAATTCAATTATGTAACTGGTTAGAAAAAGTTAAAAATATAGTATTATACTTTGATTTACATTGCTTTCTTGGGGTTGATTCATATTTACATGTATTGTACATGTTCATTTGTTTAATTCTAACACATTAACTTTATTATTTGAACCCATAATAATGTTTAAAAATATATTAATAACGTGTGTCATCAGTACACTACCATTTGGGTGGGTTGTTTGCTACCGCATCGGCCATCAAGAGACAGTACCATGATAAGTGGTTAACTGGTTTTTTATTCATCACTAAATTATTACTTTTTTATATATGAAAATAGCTGAATTATACTGTAATTTGTAATACTGAAACATAATTCGGTTTGACATTGTGGTTTCAGCAGTTAAGATATCATAAATATCGATGATTTTGGTGGTTGCCATTTATTATACTTCAGCCAAAATGAATTTAGTTATTAAGTTAACACTTCTATGGCCAGTGACTCATTTTGAATCACTGTGTCAGCTCTGCTTCTATTACATAATTATCTATTATCAAGGCTTTAAACCTGATAAAAATAAAATTATGTAGTCACAATCTATTAGGCCTATCCCAAATAACTTAGGTAAAAATTTCTGATAAACCTCATCACTTGTAAAGTAACTTATAAAGTAGATGTATAGTTAGCGCCAGCCCCAAAGTTACAAGAAGAGTAAAAGTCTACCTATATTGGAAAGTAAGAGGCGTGTTCAGAAAGTAAGTACCGTTCAAAAAACAAGGTACTTTGGGATTATACCGACCACACCCAGACATGAATCGTTATTTCATATTTCGTTTCTACTGATTACTAGATTAGCGTAGAACAATATTTCGTCCATATAAAACAGGAATTGTCTTATCGCAAACCCCTCCCCATCCTCAGACAGAGGTCAAAGTCGAGCGTCTAGTAGATAACGTGATTGCAGAGTCTCGCCGCCCGTTCAGCTGGTGCATCGCTTTGTTGTACTTCCGTGTTTTACCTCTACATTTCTCCAAACACAAAATTTCAACAAAAACAAACATTTACCAAACTAAACTCTTTATTAAAAAAAACACTAAAAACTTGTTTTTATTCTTGATCACATTCCGCCACCCAAAATGCGAGTGCCTCCGGCCATCAGCGCGGGCATTGACAGCACCTTCGGTGCTGCCCCGCGCTGATGTCGACGAAAGAAAAACATCCCTCGAGATAGTACCTATCAGTAAAATATCAAATTCTAGAGGGGCTAATCAGAAATATAAATTGAATTGTAATGGAAAGGCAATTATGTACCGTGCAAATCACGTGATGCCGCGCGGCCTGCCGTAATCAGGATTCTCGAGAAAGATAAGATAACAGCGATCACAATACCTGGAAATGCTTGTAAGTTTGTAATTTTGTAATTGAAGAGTTGTTTTTTCGTTCTATCATGTTTGTTTCTATAAATTTCTATTTTTGTGTTCTTCATACTAGTGTGGTCGGTATAATCCCAAAGTACCCAAGTAAAACAATATTTTCAACACAATGTTACTTCTACATAAAAGCCCAAACCAACCATTTTTCGACAGTTTCCACTGATGTTCCAACCCTGGTTTCAATTTGTTTATACCCTTTTCGTAGAAGATTCCCGCCAACAAATGTAGCCATGACTCCACAGCAGTTCATCAGAGGTTTCAAAGCGTTGGCCGCTTAGCTCGCGCTTCATGTGCAGGAACAAGTGGTAGTCAGACGGTGCCAAGTTCGGGCTGTAGGATGGGTGATCGAACTGCTCCCAATGAAATTGTTGAACCAATGATTGAGTGTCACCAGCCGTGTGGGGCCGAGTGTTGTCATGGAGCAAAACAATTCCGTTACTGAGCATTCCTCTCTGTTTGTTTTTAATTGCCCACCTTAGTTTTCTTAAGGTTTCGCAATACCTTGCTGCGTTAATTGTTTCACCTCATGGGAGAAAATCAATCAGCAAAATACTTTCCGACCCCCAAAAGACAGTGAACATGATTTGTTGTGCAGACATTGTCATCTTGAATTTGTGTTTCTTCAGGGATTGTGTGTGTTGCCACTCCATTGACTGCTGTTTGGATTCCAATTTAAAAATTCCTCACCATCATCACCGTACCCTGTGAGAAAAGTCAAAGCACTTCCGAGTTTGTGTATGTCAGTGAGCATTTTTGAAACCCATCAGGAACACAGCCTGCGGTAATCTAAGCGGTCCGTAACAATTTCATACAAAAGAGTGCATGAAATTTGTTGGAAATCGTGAGATAGCATTGTCGTAGTGAAACGCCTGTTCTCTTGGATTGTTTCGTCTATTGCTCTTATCAGATCATCGGTGACGAGAGAAGGCCGCTCCGATTCTTACCATGCACATTCGTTCGACTGCATTGAACATTCTAACTCACTTTCTCGCCATTCACCGTTCATCACGTCTTCCCCGTAAACATCTCGAGTTGACGATAAATTTCACCGGTTTCACATTCCTTTTGTTCAAAAATCTTATTACAGAATGAATCTCACAAATGGGTGGGATCACTAATTGTCCTAAACATTTTAAACGTTCAGAGAAAACTGAAAACATGATGTAGAACAACTAAAATGGCATGAACAAGGACGACTAGTGCGCATGGGTGGAACATCAATTGCAGCGCTATGGCTGCAGTACAATGAACAGTACTTGCTTTCTGAACTATCATATCAAAGAGAGTTTTCATATTGCGAGAATAAAACATCACTGTAAAGAGTAGCTCTTTCCAAACATTTTTTTTTTTTTTTTAGTTACAATTCTATACTTTTTTTTAAACATATATAAAATAGGTGGTCTAGCTCCTGACACATATTTCTCTATGATATCTAGCAACTCCTATGTAGTAATTATTGTTTGGTTAAATAAAATCTGTTTTGATATACTTTTTAGGTTGAAACTAATATATTTTGAAAGTAGAGGGATTTGTTTTGATTTAGTTGTCTCTGAGGATTTTTTGCTACCATTGTCCCATTGCTCTAGATGAAGAAGTGCAAAATTTTTGTGTTGTTACTGTCATCATTAGCTGGGCTAAAATTATTAACTGAACAGATATGTAAAGTGTTACACAGACTATATTTGTGTAGGCATTGAAAATTATTTGCTGCTATACATAAAACAATTAGCCCACTATGAATTACCCTTAATTCTAGTAAGAATTGATTGTACTTGTTAATTATAAAGATGCATTGGTTTTTACTGAGGGAAATGAAAATATACTATAAGTTTTGATTATTGTTAGATGTCTGCATTTTTGTAGAGTCAAGTAGCACTTAGTTAAGGTTGTTGCTAGACATAAGCAGATAACTCCGAGCCAGTTTAGATCAGATAACGTTGATGACTTGTAGCTGCCAGTAGCTTGATTACCATAACTACAATCGTGTCACTTACTGCAAGTTATTTCTGTGTTCAAATTTTCATTGATTCCAGTATTTTAACATCTGCGAGTGCGTATAGAGCATCTGAACTTGAATTAAATTACTATCTTGAGGGATGCTTTTCTTTCTTTTTTTGCAAGAAGTTCGAGTTGACGCTGAAGGCTCCACCGAAGCCTGCACTTCTAGTCAGGGGAATTTATGGTATATTTTTCATACCAAATCATTTAACGTGATCGGAGAACGGGAAAGTACCGAATACCTGAATACCTTATTCTTCACCTTTTACCAGCACTGTTGGATTAGCTGTGTCAAACTAATCCAACTTAACTAATATTTACATACTGTTCATTGTTATAACGTATATACACTGGTAACCTTTATTTTTATCAAGATGGCGGTTGATTAGACAGTTGTGGCTTGATCAATCTCAAATACTCAAAGATGGATTAAAATGGATTCTCCTTAAGCGGACCTCTAGTCTCCGCTTTAATTTGCAATGCTCCAATTCTTTGAGTCCATCTGGAAGAGCATTGTACAGACTAATTGCGAGAGCTGAGAAGCAATCTTTCTTCTTGCTTAACCTAGAGTAGGGAACATCTATATCATGCTTTCTGCGAGTGTTGTGTGCATGTATGGTTTCAGCCTCCACAGCAAAAAATTTACTCATAGGCATATCACTTTTGTATTTAAACATTTGTAATGTGTCCTTTTCAGGTCAGCTTCCCATCCAAGGTGAAACCCAGAAATTTGACCAGGTCCAGAGCATGTTTTCCCCTAGATTTCAGACTGCAAATTATCTTTTGTTTTTTATACATTTAAGCTTAGTCTATTTACTGTGAACCGTTCTTTGATTTTTTTCTATAAAGTCAGATCAGATGAAAGTGCCAAATCAGATATATTTCCTCTGGAATAAATCGTGGTATTGTCTGCAAAAAGTAACACATTACTGAGCAGTTCTAAGTTATTTGTCATGACAAGGAAAAGAACTGGTCTCAGGACACCTTGTTTCACAGACAATTGCTCTATTTAAAGACATCACTTGCTTTCTGTTTTGTAGGTAGGAATGGAATGAAAGCCAGAACTTCACAACAAACTCCATAGTTTGCTGGTTTATCGATATTATATTCATAGTTTGCTAATTATATGCAAATTGACCTAGGTTATATTTAAGATTTCCATGACACTCCCCACGGGTTCCTGGTGCGGGTTGTCCCGTCGGGTGCCACAGTATGGCCGCGGGGTATGTTGCAGGGGTACGCTAAATTTGATGATAAACTAATGATTTTGACCTCAGTTTTTTTCATTATTGTTTGGGATAACAATGACATGTAATGGAATTTATGAAATGTTGATCTGTAAAATTGTAAACCTTTAAAAGACATACTTTTTTCCATTTGTTGTATGTAAATTAAGAGCTTAATAAATGCCTGACAAAAATATTTTTTAACAAACCTCTGTATTATAGTGTAGTATATTTAACTGAGAAAGACCTGTGAAAATTTGGTAAAATAATACTAAAAATGTATATATTTATTAGTAAACAAAGTACAAAATTAACTTTTACCATAGAAATGGATGTGTTGTTAGATAAAACACTTTAGTGTGTAATGTTATTTTGTTTGAATATTATATGAATGTATATGCAGTGCTACTTGCTATAGTACATTTTACATATAATGCATTAATCAGTACTAATCTTATTGATATTAGTCAATAAGTGGTTGTGTACTGCATTAAAATGTTGAGAGCCTAAATAAAGGCTCTTGGCGCTTAACGTCCGAACTTGTCCAAGCCTATATATAGGCACTTGCCGGTTCACCACCAACCTAGTTTGAGCCTAAATAAAGGCTCTTGGCACTAAAAAAGGACAGTTGTATAACTTTGTGCAAAATTTGTACATTTTATCTATGGTTTAAAAAAATATTAAGGTGTTTTCAGACATTTTACACATTCTTTCTATAAATAAAAGATTTTATTTTATGAAATTTTGTTAAAATGTAGTTGTTTTGAACATAAGTTAATTACAAGAATTAACCTTTAAGGCGGCCTCATACCGCAAGTCCACTGGCAGGATGGGTTAGATGTTCAGGGATGGGATGCACACGTCGTCTGTCCAACCGCTGGACAAAAAAAAATCCAGTGAATGGATGTTTTGGAATCGCTAGCCAAGCGATTTTTAAAAACATCCGCGTGGATGTTTTCAGCTACACATAGGCACGACAACAGACATAACTCCGCTAGTTCCTCACCACAAAGTATCTTTATTGGTCACTATCCCTTGTTATCCATGTTAAATTGAACTTCTAAATCAGTTTTTGCTAATCTTTATTTTAAAGCTTTTTGTTGATAGTATGAGGGTCTTCCAGAAAGTAAAGAACGATTGCGCATCACGGGCGGCGCAGTTCCCCCACCACCGCGGTAGATAGCTTGTTCGTTAGCCACACCTTCTGCCTCAGTGTGAGCTGAGTAGCGGTACCGTGAGGTCACGTTTGCGTCTCCTGTGAAAGTTTAAAATGGCGGCGTTAATTGAAAATCCCGCCAAGTGTGAACTGCGTAGTGTGATACGGTTTCTGAATGCACAGAATGTTCGACCTATTGAAATTTATAGGCAAATTAAGGCAGTTTACGGTGACAATGCGATGAACGAGTCATCAGTGAGAAAATGGTGCATTCAATTTAAGGAAGGTCGAACTAATGTGCACGACGAGGAACGAAGTGGAAGGCCGTCACTCGTTACTGACGAGTTGGCAGCGAAAGTTGATGGAAAAATTCAACAAAACCGTCGTTTCACTTTGAGTGGTCTAGTGGAATTTTTTCCACAAATTTCAAGGTCGCTTTTGCACGAAATAGTGACTGAACGTCTTGGTTATCAGAAAATGTGTGCTCGTTGGGTGCCTAAGATTCTTACTGATGTCCACAAGACTAAACGGATGGGAGCAGCTCTTGAGTTTTTGACTCAGTATGACGAAGAAGGTGATGCGTTTCTTGACCGCATCGTAACGGGTGACGAAACTTGGGTTTCCTATCGAACCCCGGAAACAAAGCTCCAGTCAATGGAATGGCATCACTCGAATTCACCAACAAAAAACAGGAAAGAAAAACCAAATTTGAACACCAGGAAATTGATGGCAACAGTTTTTTGGGACCGAAAAGGCCTAATCCATGTGGAGTTCATGCTGAGAGGCGAAACAATCAACTCAGAGGCCTACATCGAGACCTTGCATCGGCTTCACCGCGCTATTCAGAACAAATGACGCGGAATGCTGTCGTCGAAAGTGGTGCTGATCCACGACAATGCTCGGCCTCATTGCAGTGCACGAACCAAAGCAGAACTCAATTCTTTCAAATGGCAAAGCTTCGGACACCCTCCGTATAGTCCAGATCTGGCTCCGAGTGACTATCACTTGTTTCCAAAGTTGAAAGTGTTTTTAGGCGGAAAAAACTTTTTGGGTGACGAAGACCTCAAAGAAGGAGTAAAAACGTGGCTTCATTCCTTGGTGGCAGAACAGTATAACGTCGGTATAGAAAAACTGGTGCCACGCTACAACAAGTGCCTTGACAGTTCCGGCGATTTTGTAGAAAAATAGAGTAAGTTTATAAGTATTTATAAATAAATTTTCATGCTCTTATCTTTTGTTTTTATTGACTTATAACAAAACGTTCTTTACTTTCTGGAAGACCCTCGTAACTATCCATAGTAACTATGCATAGAAATGAGATCCTCGCATGGGTCATAACCTGTGCGCGAGAATCGAGTCCAATCAGTCCACATTCAGTTAACTAAGTGCTATATTTAAAATTAGCAACAATTTTACACATTCTTTGTTTTTGAAATGGAAATAACAGAAGCAATATATCAGGCCGCACAGACTGTGACTAACTATAGCAAGGTACAAATATGTATTAAAATTATAATCCATTAAGGGCATAAATAGTTTGCCCTGCGTAACTCATTTCCAAATAGCAAACAATCCACGCATGATTGATTTCATAAACAGACACAATCACAAGGTTTACCTAGTACCACCTAATTTGCGAATACACCCATCCTTTCTAGAGGTCCCACACATGCCAACACACATGCACACTCACGCACACACACACACACACACACACACACACACACACACACAAGGGCAAGCACACGCACGCAAACAGGCTGACACAGACAAATAGACACCCACACACAAAACCGAGATACGTAAGTACCCCGGCATTTAGGTTGCCCTGTAAGTGGACTTAAAGAGATTATCTATCCCTGTTCTACCTAACTCTACTAGCCAATTATTAAATATTTTCTTATATGAATAGTAACTGCATGGGCCGGGAGTTTTCATTTGGTGGAGTAATTTTGAGAAAACAGTACTACTAAGCTATATAATAAGTGTCTGTAAAATTTATAGATTTATTGATTCTTGGTGTTATAATACCCGAGTTAATCTGTGTTTTTGTAACGTATGGGTGGTTGGCTTTTTTGAAAATATTTTCTTGATTTTTAAAAATATAAGATTATTGTTCTTGCATATAACTGAGTTAAATATTAAAAACCTTGAACTCATTAAATAATAATTCAGATGAGTAACTAGTTGGTTTTTGTAATGCCGCTTTCATAATGGCTTTCTGTGAAGTATGTAATGGTAGAAGAATAGTTTTAAATGCTCCGTCCCAAGCAATGATACCAAATTGTAATAATGATTGTACATATGCGTGATAGACTGTTTTCATCAAAGCTGGCGTTAATATTTTATGAAGAACAGAAAATATATAAATAAACTTTCTCAATCTGTTCTTTAACAATTGCATATGATGAGCTGTCCACTTAAGTCTACTATCAAATATTACACTGAGGTACTTGTAATCTGACACTCTTTCAACAGTTTCGCAGCCACAATCGAGAGTTGTTGATTGTTAACTCTTTTCTTGATATATAGTAACCTTTTAGTTATTGGTAACAAATATTGAAAAAATATTTTCAATGCACTAAACAAGGTGAAAAAATATAAGAAATAAAATACAAAAAATATATAATAATAGATTTCTTGTATTTTTTTAATATACATTTTGAGTTTTGATGAATATATAAAATTATGTTTTTGCCGATATTAACTCACAAATACCTTTGGGATTTTGCTGGTTACTACTAGATTAACACATTTGCTGCTGAAAATCATTTTACCGGTCATGGTAAATGCGGGAAATTTTATTTTTTAATTTACCCAAAATGAAGTCAGAGCAGCCAAAAAGGTTGTACAAGGTTGTCCAGATAACCCTACTGCCAGATTTGGTGACATCATAGCTGTTGACAATTGTCAGCCACACCTGGCACTGCTTCCCACGTAGTAAGTACCATAGAACACTGAGTCTATTACTCCCAAATGGCATTGTCACTCACGGAAGACATTGTCAATTGTACAAATAGTTTAAAAAAATTGAAAACAGTCCATGAACATGGACTGAACTCACATCTGCAGAACTCTGAACTTGAATTGGAATTGTCCTGTTCACTCATAAAGTCTTCCACTAGTTCATTGTTGCCCTCCATATTGCCTAAATACAATAATAAACACACATACACAGTTACCTTACACCATACACTACACACAATAAACAATACAGCACAGCCAGCGAACAAAAATTGCGAACCACGAACGGGTTGTGAATAAACAAAGTGTCAAACAGGCACAACACGCGGCAAACAGCACAACGTTCCACGGCAAACAGCACAACGTTCCACGGCAACTGTTAGGCTCACATTGAAGCAATGGCGGCCAAGTGAGCAGATGTCTGCTTTTGTCGTCACCTGCAGCGAATGTGTTAAATTAGCCAGCATCTAAGCCATTGAGTCCTTCTCCTTGAAAGAAAAAGTTCTGAGACCATAAATATTGAGGGAAAACACACAATACAGACATCCAACAATAATCTGAATTAATATTATATGACCTATCAAAAACCATTACATTTTGAATTAAGTTGGAGGATTAATTGGACTAAACAAAACATCTAGACCTAAAACTTTGAGGTGATCCATGCAAATTGTTTGTTTGTTGGTTGGTAATTGGAATGTCCCTCAATATAAAAAATGTTCCCGCTTTTCTTTCAGTCCTATTTCACATCCTATTGTGATTGGATATATACTTAACTCTTAAAGCGTGGTATATGGTTATATCCGTACTATCAGAATTGTGCTAATTGTGGTATACAATACTATCTGTATGGTCTTGTTATAGTTTATTGTGTACATTGAAAGTCATGAAAGTGTCTGAGTGAGTAAGTATGCGTAAATGTTTGCTTAATGATTATCAATAAGGAAACTGGAATCCACCATGCACTAAAAATAAATCAATAACCAGTTTTATTTGGTAATGATTTAAATCAAACCTATTTAAGAATATTATAATTAAAAATGTAAGAAACAGGGGTCAATTTAAAACAATTCTGAATTAGAGTCTAGTTTTAAAAATTCTTAAATTCACCAAGTTCCAAAATTTATTTTAAAAATCTCTTGTTAAAAGAACTTCTACTAGTTTAATAGGCTGACAAATGCCTCCAGCCAGCACTGCAGTCTGTGGCAATACCTTCAGTTCTCCTTGCCAATGGTATTGTTTTGATGGCGATGAACAAAAAGCATCTCTCGAAATAGTCAGTTAATAAAATATAAAATTCCAAATGGCTGATTTACTAATCCTTGAGACTAGAACTGTTACAAACTCATGTTATTCTATGTAATATGACAGAAGGAAAATAAATAAAGAAACAACACGTCTTTTCTGTGCATTCTGACAACAATAGCGAAATCTTCCTTCTATCGGGATTTTTGCAATTGGATATTAACCCTCTATCACATATCTGGATATTTTACATCCCTAGATGTTGTATGTTAAATGTAATCTACATGTGTTTAGATTTAACTACAATATGTGCAATATGGCTGTGATATAAATTTAAAGAATCATTTGTCAATATAATGAAATAAAATAATGGTGTGATGACCTGTGAAGATATTCTTATGTTAATCTATAATTCTGATATGATTAGTTAATAATTACAATATTTACATAACGAAAGAATAATATGTAACTTTTCATTCCTTATTGTTCAGTTACTTCCTACAATCTGTTTTATTTCTTGCTATATTTTTCAGATTATTTCTTTTCTTTTTTGTCTTTCTTTTCAGCCATTTTCTTGACTGCTTCTTTAATTTTAACATGTCGTTCTGGTTCCTTTTTTGCAAGATCTGCTGTATCATACTGAACCCCCATTTCTGTTAATGCAGGTTTTACTGTTGGTTTCCTCAAAGCTCCTGTACAAACATACTCTATCTTCAGGGAAGAAGATGATGATTTAGAATGTCTGGATGATGAGTCAGCCGAGTCCTCTGCTATTTTAAATTGCACAGGTTGCTCTTCTTCTTCTTCATTGTCTTCAGCACCTGGGTCTTTAATAGGCTGCATCACAACTCTGTAAATGCCCCCTTCTTTTCTAATGTATAATGTTGGAGGCCTGTCCTCTTTTGTTGATATTTCTAAACTTGGTGGTTGTGATTGTAGGACTGTTGAGCTTGCTGTTTTTATTTTTCTTCTGATTTTTCTCCCCTTAGCACCAACTGGGGTGTTTGATGGTTCGGAAATGCGTGGTCGTAGCATCTTACCTTTTTTAACACCCAGAGCAATTGCTCCAGGGCGATATCCCCTAGGAAACTGAGGAAATACATTTGATATTATGAAAGTATATATTCATAACATTTCTATAAAACTAATGTACTGGATTAAAGTAATGAAACAAAAGCTGCTGATCTATTTATTGTTTATTAAATTGTTTTTATATTCTTCTATTCAGATTCAATAGTGATTTAAGTTTAAATATTAGGAACAAGCATGTTTTGTTTTTGGTAAAATTAATTTGAAATACATATATTTCAAATTTTTTTTTAAATATTTATATTTATACTGATGTAAATTAGTCTTACCATACTGTTGAGTTGAAAGAAAGACTAGCCATGAACAATTCGTATTCATGGCTTTAGGGTTAGAGCACTACCCTAGTGTCTTTGTTGTAATCTACATTCAGAGATTGTCCGAAAAGTATCAACCTCCCTTAACTGACCGGTTAATATGCCACTGACTGTCAGATCTGTTATGGAAGTAGAGGAGGGATCCTCCGAGACTAGCATCAGAAATTCACCATGCTCTACATAGTCAGTGAGTCAAAGTACATGCATTTTAATATAATTGAACATCTTGATTAAAGAATTAGCATGAAATTTTGCCAGAAACTTGGCCGTTCTGCTTGGGATTTACTCTATGATACAAAAACTTTTGGTGGTAGTGAGTTTATAGGTGATATTCAGATAAGAGAGTAGTTCAGGGAATTTAAATATGGCTGCATTTTAGTGGAGAGTGACCTGCGAACCTGGCAAGTTTTAGCCTTTTGGAGTCCATTTGTTCCCCACTGGGTTGACTCACCAGTTCTAATTAATCTTATGTGATTATGCTATAACAATGCAATAGTTTTTGCTATATTATATTATAATTATATATATGTTCTTTATTGTGACTTACCGGAACCCCAGTTGCTGTATCTTCTGTGTTCCATAGCCAACCCATTGTTTTAGGAACCAGCATTGGTTTTTGAATGCAATACTTATGCCCAATTTTTAATCCTGGATACATTGCTGACATCAGGTCACTAAGTCTTAAGGATTTTTTTGTTTTACTTGTCATTGGAGTTGTGTCAGTCTTGAAGCTCAAGGGATTTACATTTTTTAAGTTATGCCCTGTTGTGAGCTGTGGGGCCACAGGGTCAGGTGTACTGGGAACTGTGGAATGTTTTGGAGATTCTGTATTGGTGTTGGCCATTTTTGAGCCTTCCTTGTGGAAAACTTGAATACTTTGTTTTATGTTCATGGTGTACTCTGAATAGAAGAATTTTGTAACAAAAATATTTTGGGATCAAATTTTAAACTAATGTTAAAATTTAATTTATCACTTAAAAACATTAAATTTATAACCTTAATTTTTTAAATAATCCCGTATCATAGGAACAAAATATTATTGCTAACAAACAGTCAAGTGGGTTTAAATGAATTCCATAATATTTTTAAGTCAATGTAATGTTTTTTTTTTTATTATTAATAACAAGAACTTACTGTATATTGCAATGAAGGATGTTGTAGCTCTTTTAATTACCTTTAAAATGGTTTTTTTAAATTGTGATAGCATGAAAATTGAAGGAGTTATGGTCAAAAAACTTATCATATTTTTTTCTGCTTAGTAACTGAAAGTTTCGGACTGTGAATATTTATTTGGAGCAATGTGAAAGTACGCAGTATAATACAGTAGTTGGAAAATGTTTATAAAAATTAAATATAATACAAAACTAGAACTATAAATGCATTAATTTGATTATTTCTTATCAGGAATAGTTTAAAATTGTTTTTATATCTGCTAATTAAGATCAAATTTAAAGTGGTAATAAAAATAAGAAATCCTTCATATATTGATCTGTATTAAACAGAAATTGGACAAGCCAAAATTTGAATTAACTATGTTACATCAATGATGTCCTTATTTCTCAATTAACTGAATTATTGTATTAATAAAAATTATAAAATATTATTTACATATAGTCAAATATGTATAAATCATGCATCAACCTGCTTATCCAAGAATTCATGTAATTTAGCCAAATCTTTTAGCTTGAAATGGCTAAAAGAAACTGTCTGCCATTAGAAATAAATCTAAACATGTAAAATGTAAAATAAATAAAGCTAGTTTGACAATTCTAAAGAGGTGGGCTAGTACCAAACCCAATAAGCCTTGTGGTATAGTCTTCCAATCGTAGGTCTTGCTTTCAACCTAGTCGTAGCACTTCTGGGAAATCTAATGTTGCTTAACTTTGCAACTCTACTCAACAAATAAAGATGCAGAGTTTAAAGTTAGGCTGGTTGATTTATAGAACTCTTTATCAAAAGAGCTTGAGCAAAACTTTGAAAGTAGTTCTTTACATTATAGAAAACAAGGAATGCTTGAAATATTCAATTGGCGAGTTAGCATCTCCAGTATGTGGACAGTTTTTGTTGTCTTTGAACACTTCAGGTTAAAGTGGTTTTACTTTAAGTATAGGAGTTGGGAAACATTTCATTTTGGGAAACAAACTAATAACAAAATTAAAGTAATTTGAAAGAGGCTCGTACTTTTATTCACACAGAGAAACCAAATACAACAAATTTATAAAAGTATATATTTTTTAGTATAAAATGAATTGAAATGTCTCAAAGATTGTGATTGTTGGTAGGGATAGGTTATAACCGAATAAAAACAAATTTAAAGGTTAAAAGAATTACTTTATTAATAAGTTATATGAAACTCTGTATTTCAATAAAACACCCGTGTAATAATAAAATGGGTGCTAAAATGGTTAAATAAAATGACAGCTAATTAGGTTACATAATCTAAAGTGCATTATATTTACCAAATAAGGTACATATTCATGCCTTTTTGGTTGGTAAAAAACCAAAGATAAAAAGAAAGCCAAGATTTATTATTCATGAACTTGCTATCAGTTTCTGTATCATAAAACCAGCTTTGAAATGTCTGATTCATGCCAGTCATTCAATGACTCAGGTAACTGTGTTACTGTGTTATTTGTGTAAATTAACATACAAAGGTGAATAAGCATTGTGTAAATCCTATAAAAAGCATTCATGACGAAGTTTGTCTGCTATGTTTGTACCCATACCATAATGGAAAGTCTTAAATCAGTATTAATTAAACATTTTTATTAAACCATTTTTCTTGAGTACTCTTAGTTAATACTGCAGTATAATAATTGATACTGATAGGATAGAGGAGGTCTGTTTGTGTTTTGTTGAATTGCCATGGTCGAAGCCAAGTTTTAGTTCAAACAAGCTTATGTTTAAAACATATTCAAATGCAATTATCTGGCTGTTTAAGTTTTAGGCTGCCTTCTTCTTGTGAGACTACTTATCTATGTTTAAAATTAACAGGAATGAAACTCAATAAAATAATCAAAACATTCTATCCCTTGTAAGGTTTTGTACTTAAATTGATGTTGTTTATTGTCAGTTTTGATAGTGTGGGTGAAAATCCAGAACTATTACGGTCCAGTCATGTCATTGACAGATAAGATAAAACTTATTGCAGCACAGCATATTATGTTAGAAGTGTTTTTACTGATACTCGCATATGTATAGAGGCGTGATGAATATGCTTATCCAAATTCTAGGCTAGCGTTTTTCACAAATATGATGCACCAGCTTTGTGCTTGTTTCATTTACGTGCTTTTAGTTCACTTATGACTTGATTAATTGATTTGATGTGGAAGTTTTCTTGAAAATTCTTTCTTTGTTCTTAGAAAACTATATTATCAGTTTTTAAAGAATAAAAGTTTTAAAAACAGTTTTCAAAGTAAGAGTACTAAAGGATTGTATATTATTATAATAATAGTAATCGTAATAGTAATAATAGTACTATTGCATAAAAATATTGTGTCTGTAAGTGTGTGTGTGTGTGTGTGAGTGTGCGCATGCACAAGTGCGTGTGTGTTTTACTTAATTATGTAAAAACTAGTAGATCGATTGCACTTTAATTTAACTGTACATTTTAGCAAATATTAAGTATGCAGTGCTTTTGGTCAGTACTGTAACGTAGATGTCAAAGACAAATTTACTACCTAACTTTCACTATAAATTTTAAAGCTGTTATAAAACTCATCTTTGTTGTCTTTTGACAGAAATAAGCTCTTCAGTCCTATGTATACAATGGAGTCCCGCTAATCCGAACATCCAGTTAATCTGAATAGGTTTCCAGGAGGAAATTTTCATATTTACTTATAACAATATTGCACAGTTATAGCAACTAATTATCTAAAACATGAAAATAAGTGCATCATTTCGTAAAAAAACAAATAAAATATACTTTCATTATATACGTGTACAGTATTTTATTAGGACAAATTATATATGGTACAGTATTGTACATAAATGATGAAGTTTAAATACAGTAGCCTACCAAATTGAAACTTACAGATTAAATTTGAGTTAAATTAAGAAGTGAAATCAAACAAAAACTGGACTTACAGTACTGATATTTTTGTTGATCACGATATTAATAATTGTTAAAAGACATGAATTCAATAATTGTTTATTGTCGCAGTGAAGAGAGTCTATTGGATGACGCATAGTTGATTGTCTCTTTCATTTTCTGCTTGGTTGTCTTTGAACTCAAGGGTGGGCCATAGTTTTGTCCAAAACTTTCTCAAAGTTTGATTTGTAATGTTTTTTCTTTGTTGCTCTCAATGTTCTCGCAGTTTTGGTTAAGTGATTTACAATTTTACCCATATGCAAGTTAAAAGAAAAACACAATTAAGTAAGATAAAGGTAATTTTTAAATTCAAAGAGAAACTTGTCAATCCAACAATATTTTTACTGGAATTATTGTTATTGTTGTCTATAATCATATAAATATAAATAGCTCTTATTAAAAAAATCCAGATCATTTGAATGGATTAGTTAAATTATGCAAACTTAATAATTAATGATTTGTTGAAGAAATTACATTATAATTCATAGAAATCAGCAAAGTAAAAATATGTTAAATCATAGTTTGGTCTCTTGTGTGCGGTATAATTTAATGTGTTAGGATAAGAATACAGACTGTGGTGCGACGCAACACAATTGTCCAATACAATAAGGTATAAAACACACACTGTATATTTTATTCCCATTACACTCTGATACTATCGCGATACGTTGATGCTGTATATTTGTACCTATAAGCACCTGGCTGGTGGATGATGGATAGGGGTAGTTGGTGAATGACTGATGGCACAGTAAGGCATAGTTAATTACAATACATGGACTTGCCAATACCTATCATTACTTAAATTATTTGTCGTCACTGTGGAGAATGATGGGAGAGGGAGATAAATGTGGTTGATTCACTACTTTTTTTTGCAATACTAAAAATTACTCATTCACAATTGTTGATGGATATCTTGAATTACTGCTTTGGTGTCTTGGAACCGATCTAATTTTATTGTAATGTTGCTGTATCTTTATCCACTTACTATAGGTTGAAGTTATTTAAATGATTTCGCTTTCATCAACAACATTGAATCAACTTTTTTACCATCGAAAAATACGTAGTTTTATTTTGTATTTCAGTAGAAAACTAGACAAGATAAAAAATAACCGTAATTTTTATTATAACTAATAATCTTATTTGATTCCAGGACCATTTACCGTCCCAGTAACATCCTACATGAGATTGACAAACCCATCCAACAACAGGGTTTGTTTCAAAATCAAAACTACAGCTCCGAAAAAGTATTGCGTAAGGCCAAACTCTGGCCTTCTGAATCCTAAGGATGTGATGGAAATAGCTGGTAAGACAGACATGGTCATTTTAACTTGGGTTTTCAATATTGTTGGGGAGAGATAATTGAAACAATATAGAACTTGTGTTATGAGTGCATTTCCTGTAATTTTGATAATTAATTGGTGTGGCTCTAGTAACTAATGATTTGTACAATTAACGATCACTGATAATTTCTCATAGGCCAATTAACAATAACAACCCATCAGTTTATTGATAATTTACTTATTTACTTACTCACATACATTAGTTTTAAACTCACCTGTGCACCAAAAGCAGGTGGATTAGGAAATTATCCATATTCAAGTATTTTTTGTTCATAGTATATTAAATCTAATATATATTCAATGTAAATTAGTTTTCATGTGTATTGGTTTAACATGTTAATAATCATAAAAAATTGAGTTAGTAATATAAATTTTCATTAACATAATAAATAGCTAATAATAACAACAATTGGTCTGTTCAAGTTAGTAAGCTATTTACATTGTTTTACTTGTTTATTCAATTTGCAATTATTATTCATTGGTGCAAGTCAGTTGAGAATGTTAAAAACGTTTTTCTAATCACAGTGACAGCATGTTTCCTATGTTGAAATTTTAATACTTTTATTAGGTTTAAAATGTTAAGTGTGTGTAATGTTTCTTATAGAATAATATTAAAAATAAACTGGTTCACAGTCAAAAGTAAAGTGTATGGTGTTAAACACGTATAATGATAAAAAGTAATAGTTTGTAATACACTTTTTGGTGATTTAGAGGATTGAAAATGACATCATATAATTATTAGAACTGGTAATTTTAGCTAACAATTTTCACTGAGGTAAACAGTTTTGAAATTATTATGTAACAGTAATTTTCTTAAAACAAGAAAAATAAATGTGAGAATAAATTAAATGCAATCCTATGTAATAGGATAGCTTAATTCAAAGTTCATATCATCGCACAATTAGAATGCAAGCTTTTGTGTTTCAGTAAGTTTGCAGCCATTTGAGTTTGATCCAACTGAAAAGAACAAACACAAGTTCATGGTTCAGACGTTGATCGCACCCGAAGGGGAAGTAAACTTGGAGGCTTTGGTGAGTTGTGTGATATAAATTGATAAAAATCATTTGTGGTTTAATGGATGGCTTAATAATAAATGTTTGTCCTCAAAGATGAAAATCTTAGTAGTAAAATGGTTTTCCTAATGGTTTGACGGTAAGTGACTAGAAGATGGTCATCAGCCACTTCTCAAAAGATAACATTAACATTATTGCTTACATTTAAAAAATCTTGTTTTAAATTAACAAAAATAAATAATAGATCTCAGAGTATAACATCCACTTAATAAAAGTAACACCACTTCACCTAACATTGTATACTGCTTACCATAGTTCAAGTTGTATTCAAAAAGTATTGAACCTTCTCACCTTCTTCTCATTTACTAAAGTTTGGGGAGGTGACTTTAAAGGGTCAGAGTTGGGAAGGAGACTGTCATGCACTATTTTCCGGCAGCAGATAGCGTCAGTTGCTGATAGTCAACTTAAGAATTAAAAAGTGTGGTCAACTTTGTTTTAGTAATTAATGAAATTAATCTTTAGCAATGATATTGCATTATTGTCAAAAATTAAGTAATACCCATGTGGAAACAATTCACAAGATTGAACAGAATGTTTGTGATGTTACTGTGAGCTATTCATAATAATTGAATGGTACAACAACACATGAAAGTCTATGCTCAAGCCAGCCTTGCGGTTTCAGTTACACCAACAAGCCTTCTGGTGTATGCTTCATTCAAGGGTAGGCTAAAGTAGGTGATAAATTGAGTTTGAAGATAAGGTTTACCAGGGAGACTGGTTATAGACTGGAGTAAATGTTTCCTTTTCTGAAATTTTTATCAGTTGTATAAAGAAGCTACACTAATTTGTAGAAGTTAAACAACTATGTAAGGGTTTAAACTGTACAAATTATTATTTTATACTGTAAATTTCCATTATTGTTCTCATATTTTTTATTTTTAGGGCATTTGGTGATTAAACTATTGTAGATACAAGAAAAAGTTAATGAGCATTTTTGTTTGAAGTCTCTTAAGAGATTATGAAGTTAGATCCAATTAGGACCTCTCATTTTGTAGTTACAGGTCAAGCCTGCATGGTTTGACTATTTTTAGATTTTGAAGGACTTGCTAATGAAAAATGGAGAATTCCCAAATTTTAGATTATTCCCTGCCGTTACAAGGTTTTAGGCCACAATCATGTGAAATTTCAAGTTTTTAGCACTGCTGTCCCCATGAGTTAAGTATTTATTACTTCAAGGGTTATCTAAAAGAAGTAAGCCATAAGAAGTGATATAAATAAAGCCAGAGGTTAGGATTTTCAGTGAAAAAAGCCAATCAGAGCGTTAACTGGAGGTATTTGTTTAACAGAGGTTTTTTTAAGGGGTAAAATTTTTTCTAGGATTATAAATTAATAGTAATATTTGTTTGTTGATATTTAATACTTGTAGTTAAAGTTGGGCTATGTCTAACCATTGATACTGTAAGAAATGTCTAATACATTGACATTGCACCAGCTTCTTTCTTATTGGAATATATTACTTAATTTAAAAACGAACACTCCAATAATTATTCAATTTCATTTCTGTGAGGCCTTACACGTTTTCGAAGAAAAAATCATCAGACCACATAACTGAAATAAAAGTGGTTAAAATAATAATATAGTAAAATTACATTAATCACTTGTATTTCAGTTATGTGGGTCTGATAATGTTGTCTTTGAAAACGAAAAGTCTCATAGAAATAAAGTTGAATAATTACTGGAGTGTTTGTTTTTAAATTAAGTAAGTATCTAATATTTTTAGTGAAATATATAAATATATATATATATATATATATATATATATATATATATATATATATATATATATATGAATGTACACATGTGTAAGAAAACTTTTCATTCGGTAAGGTAATTTAATTTTTTAAATTTATTAACATTAAACAACACAATTAAAAAATTATATATTATATAATTTCAAAGAAAGAAATTGGAAGTTTTTCATTTAAATTGTATTTTTTGTTAAACATTTAATAATATATTAAGAGAAACCTGAATATTCCTTGAATTTTGTAAGTATGAGACCACATACATAAAACACATGGATAGATAACTATGATCAGACATTGAAATATACCATTGAGCAAGTGCCAACATTTTTCAACTTAGACAATCTTGCCATAGTCCACAAACTAGTGGAAAAAATAGCGACAATTATTGGATCAATACATTTAATTTTGACTTAGGATTTGTGCATGTAGAAAGTGTCTACAATATTTGTGTTAAAACTTTTACAATTGAGCAGAAGTATCACCTTCTGAAAGTTGCCCAAGATACACTAGATAATTCAAACAGAATGATCCCAACTTTATCACTGGTCATGGATTTATGGGTATGGCCCAAAAACCAAGATATGGTTCTCACATTGGAAACACCAGTCATCTCTGAGGCAAAAAGATATAGCAGTCAATGCAAGAGTATAATTTGTATATGTAATATTATTTAATACATTTTTTTAACATTTTAAAGTTACTGCAGTGTTTTACCAAAGAGATAGCAAGTTTAGAAGTGTTTCCTCCATGACGATGAAACAAGGACAAGACTACTTCCAGAGTAACACAAAAAACAATCAATTTTTTTGTTTATATTAAAGAATTACAAATTTCTGCTTTTTTTTTACTTTTATTTCATGATCCCATTTTTATGATCATTAATATCAACAGTCTAGATGTGAAGGGGCACAAGTAGGAACAGGGGAATATTTTCATAACTTACCAAATCAGTAAAGCAAATGCAACAATTTAAACAACAATATCGTGAAATGACAGGAATTTGTAGGTGTAAATGTCACACAGCCTGTCTTCTGATATGTGCAGAACACTTCTTGAAGCATGTAGATAGTGCAGTGGTAACTAACTACTGGGAAGAAAGTACAAGAATGTTGTGGTTCAAATTCAAAACATCCTTTATTTAACCAATAAACATTGTGCAACAAATAGCAACTTAAATCCAAAAATTACTTCTAGCTACCGTACAGATTTTGGATATACAATTTTAAAACAATTACTTTTGGATAATTCCTTAAATTACTCAGTTATTGCTAAAGTGATTTACTCAAAGCTTAAAACAAATAAAACTATCCTTGGAACACAATATCTAAACTTATCTAAAAAAAAAAGACAGAAAGTAGATGTAATTGGTTTTTTATATATTTATCATAGTGTACACAAACCATAATGTTTAAAAATAAATATTCTATTTCAATCCCTTCTTAAATCTTAATACGTAATAGATTGTTATATTAAACTCAATTTAAGGTTCAAGTGATGTTCTACATTTGATAATTTTAAAGCATGTAGTTTATTTTTCTGTGATTTATTTCGTTATACCATACATAATCGTTGTTGACATTAGACAGTCAACCATGGTGCCACACTTTCTGATGCTCTCTGACAGTCTGGCTCCTTATGTTACTATAAATCACATGACTAAATTCATCATTTGGTAATAATGACTCAATTCCTGAATTATAATGAACATGGTTACCAGTAATATTTGTGTCATTTCCAGAAACATTTTTGTTTATCTTTGTCCAACTTGTTTTTAATTGAGAATTGACACTATTTACTTCTTGTTACTTTTTAATTTTGTTGTAACTCACTTGGCACATAAAAAAATAATATACTTGCTTGGCAACCAAATGTTTAAACTGTGTTTTCAAACATTTCTACCTTTTCTGGACGAGACTCTACTATCAAGAAACCTCCATAAGTGATATATTGTTATGCCTGAAAGAATTAATATAAATGCTATAAAATAGTTTAAGAATATTTTCTTCTAAGAAATGTACACCTTTAATAGAACTGTTGCATTTAGTCTGATTCAAAATACCTAGTAGTTTAGAGCAATTTATAAAGTACTCAGAAGAAAGGCCGCACTGCTAGAGACTGAGAATAACAGTTGTAGTAGAGTGCTACAGGCTGTGGGGTGCTAATGAGATCTGGTGGCATATGTGCTTATGTGGACCACCGTATACACCCTGGTTATGTAATTCCATTCACTCACTCACCACCTTTGTGGTGTTTCTTCACAAAATGATTTTTGTGTTTACTCATTTATGTTCTTGGATTTGGATTATAGTACATTCAATTAAGAATAAAACATCAATATATTTTGCTAGGCTTTCATAGGATATATAATACTAGTACAATATATACAATTGTTGAAAATGTAATTGACTCTTAAATTTATGTAAGTCCAATCAATTTATTACAACAATACCATAAGTACAGGTTGCCTGCTAGAGAATGTGGCTTTTCCCAAATGTGAACAGTAGCTACAAATAAGTTAAACATGTACTTAAAAGTAAAGATAAATGTTTTTGTCAAATTATTGGCTTGCATTTGTTTTTCTCAAAAATCTGTTTTATATTCAATCTTTTATTCAGATTCAAATTCATTTTTACTGTTGAAATGTCCATAATATTAATGAATTATAAATTTACCTTCTAACATTCCTTACTATTACAAGGTTATGACATATTTCACCAACACTGCAGTACTTCAGGTATACATTCTTTTTACTGCATGTAAAAGGTAAAATTACAAAACTAGTAATAAAACAAAATTATTTTGAATTCAATGACAGGTACTATATTCAACATGAAGGCTTGGCTATAGGCTCCCCATTATCAAATATAATACCTAAAATATATCAGAACGACTTTAAAAATAAATTTATAATGAATAATAGTAACAAATTTAGAGATAAAATAAATAGTTCACTACTTCAAGTACATGAACGATGCAATATTTTTGTATGATAATATAACAATTGACAGATTGAATTCTCTACCAAGGGTAGGTAAAATTGAAGAACCCAATACCTGAGACAATCAATAAACTATTGTAATGCCAATTTTAAACAGAAAACCTCTTTTAGTCATGCAGGAATGAGCTTTACCAATGAACAAATGATAAGAACGTAGAAGTCAAGTGCGTCTCAGAATCAACTGTAAATCGAGTTACCTTTTACTGTAATAAACAATATATTAGAATATGCATATAAATATAGCATATTCCATCAAACAAGTGCTACAAAAAACAAGACATGTATTATACATTTTCTTTTTTAGCAATATATTTATCATATTACAAAATTTAATCTAATAAATGTATGTATGTTATCTTTTGAAACCAAAAGTAAAACATTAACATTTTGTTACATACCATACCCCTCATACCCCTACAGCAAAATGCTGCAAAAAATATTTTTTTAGATATTTCCTTTGCTTGGGGAAAGTATGTTTGGAACATTCATGTCCCAACATTTATCTCCTACATCTACTACTTGATGTAGGCTAAAACTAGTCTGCAACTGTCTTCTGTGTGGTACTTATCGATCATAAATGTAATTTGTAATCATAAAATACTGTTCCATGTCCATCTAACCTCACTTTGTGTCACTTAAGTCAGTGTTGTATTAACCTGTTCATTGTTCATTGTGTTGCAAGATTTCAGCAATGTCAGTTAAACGTAAACGTCTTGTTCCCAGATTATCTGATAAACTTAAAATTCTAGATTGATTAAAAAAAAGCACAAGTGGATCAAGATTAGCTTGGGAGTTTGGCGTCAGAAATTCAACATTTTATAGCTTCCATTGGTTTGGCTGAAGCGATTTAAATCTGGGCATGGGGTTAGAGAGCTAGACATTCAAGGGGAAAAACTGTCAGCTGACACTGATGCTGCTGAAAAGTTCAAAGAATTATTTAAGAGTTTGCTTGTTGACGAAGGATATAAGGACAATAACGTCTACAATGCAGATGAAACTGGGTTATATTGGAAGAAAATGCTGATCAAATCCCTTGTTTTAAAAAAAGAAATGGCAGCGTCTGGATTTAAAGCCAGCGAGTTCCGCATTATAGCTATGCGGAAACACGGGTGCACATAGGCTACTTTCCGTAGAGTACTAATTCACCATAAAGAATGTAAAACACTCCTTAAACATACAAAGATACTAACTTAAAGGAAACACTCCTTAAACATACAAAGATACTAACTTAAAGGATGCAGTTTGCATGGCTCCAGCCGCGTGGGCTAATCTCAAGGAGATTACCTAAAAAAAAGCCTGAAACAAGCTTTGCCCAACATTTGACTCTGAAACTAGACCTAAACCTGAAAAACCCAGAAATGACACCTTTGTTTGAGAAGTAGTTTAAATATTGAAAGAGTCTTCAGGATTTGAAGAATGTAACCAAGAAAACATTCATGAATGGCTAGAGAGTGATGAAAATGATCCTGGCTATGAAATGTTGACTGATGACAAAGTAATAGCCTAAAGATGGCATTGATGAAAACAATGATCAAGATGATGACGTCTCGGTTGAAAAAGATCCAACCATCGAGAAGAAGCCTTTGAGACTGGCATTAAATGGTTTGAACAGCAAGATGAATGTGGTGCTATGCAGCTGCTGTCTTTAAAACGCCTGTGAGACTTAGCGGCAAAAGAAACTGGTGTCAAAGCTTAAGCAAACATGTTTAACTTTTTCTTTTAGGTTAATTTTGTACTGTTTTATCATAGTATCTAATTTAGGTTGATTTTGTACCGTTCCTATTTTATCTTATTTTAAGTAAATTTTGTACTGTTTCTACGATATAAGTAACTAAGCCAAAATTGTATCTACTTTATATGCAATCCCTACTTTATGTGTTACCTTCACATACTATTTTATACTTTCATGTGATATTAACAGGTGCTATTGTATGTTCTAGTCCAAAAATGTGTTTTTTTTTTCTGTCCCACCCATTTTCCTACCCTAAAAAACTAAGTTTTTTACGTTTTTTTGATCAATTGTTCGATGTATCAGTTTATTACATTCAGAACTTCTGCCTCATACTTCTTTTTTTTTTCTTTTCCTTTGGGGCGGCCTACTGACATGCACTTAAGCCTCAAGGGCTTTTTGCGCACCCCGGAAACACACCATGAGGCCCACCAGTCTACAATTTCAGCAGTTCCACAACATCGCCGAAAACAACCTATCAGGTCCTCCTGGGAAAATTCACCACCCCTGTCCAAACTACCAAAGATGGCATACCGCTCCCTTGCTATTGCGGGGCAATCAAAGAGCAGGTGCTCAGCAGTTTCCTCCTGCTCATTACACCTTCTACAGAGCGGATCCTCCTGAAGGATGCCGACTCTGTGAAGATGCTTCCTTAGGTGACCATGCCCCGTAATGAGACCAATAACCTGAGAAGACATTGGTCTATTTAATGAGAGAAGGTCCGAAGCCACCCTGGAGGAAGGTGACTGTAGTACTCATTCTCAAGCCCGGATGCAACCTCCACCTTCTCTCATGCTCCGCGTGAATCCATTTCGAGACAACCCTAGAGGATTCACACCTTGGAACACTGCAGAACGGTTGAGGGCCCGTCATAATTGTCGCTGAGTCCCGGTTGGCCAGGGCATCAGCTCTTTCGTTCCCAAGAATCCCCTCATGACCAGGAACCCAACAAACGGTCACATTGTTGATTCTGGCAAGGGAGGAAACGGTCTGATAGCAATCCCAAACCAGTTTGGATTTGATCATGCAAGTGTCCAGCGCCATCAGCGCCGCCTGACTGTCCGTGAAAATATTAATCGTATTGCTCCTATATCGCAGACGAAGATTCTCATGAGCACATTCCATAATAGCTGCGACCTCCGCTTGAAAAACTGTCGGATACGGACCCATAGGGACCACCAGCTCCCTGCATGGTCTCACTCCCAGAATTCCAGTGCCTGTGCCGCTTTTTGTTTTAGAGACGTCTGTGAACCATTCGAGCTCCGCTGGTGGAAGAGGTTTCCTTCCCTCTGACCAATCATCCCTAGAGGGTACAGCAATCCTAAAGGGTTTGTCAAAGGAAAACTATTGTGGTATCTGATCAGAGATCATGTGCAGAGCATCCTCCTGTATCAGGGTGCTAATTCTACAGTGCCCACCACTACAGCCCGACCAGAGTCCCATCTGCTGAAGACAGTAGGCACTCCTCCTGGCCATAGCCCGAATGACAATGTCCAGGCAACAGTCCAGAGCCGCGCCTGGCTCACAAGGAAAAGCCCCAGTGATAGCAAGGCAGGCCATCCTTTGGATACCCACCAGACGAGCTACCACCATCTTGGCCTCCGTTTTTGGCCACCTGATGACAGCTCCATACATTAGTGCAGGTCTGACCGTGGAAACATAAAGCCAGTACAAGAGCATCGGCTTCAGTCCCCAGGGCCCACCTATCACACGTCTGCATTGCATTAGAGACCATTTCTCCCTGGCAATGACCCTTTCTAGATGAGGTCCCCACTTTAGAACCCTATCTAGGATCACGCCCAGGTACTTGACCTCAGACTTCAGCTCAATGGAAGAGCCTTTGAATAAAAAGGAACCAATGCCCTCCATATGTCGCCTCCTGGTAAAGGCAACCACAGCAGCCTTGGTGGGGCTGACAGTGAGGCCAACCTCATCGCACCAATTTCCCACCATGTTCAGAGCTGCATTGGTCAGTTCCGTGATTGTTGTGTTGAACTTTGCCACTCACAAGAATCACAATATCATCTGCGTACGCCTGTGCAAAGACACCGCTACTATTCAAAGAATTTTGCAGGTCGTCCACAACCAGGTTCCACAGAAGAGGAGAGAGGACGCCACCCTACGGACAGCCCCTCATAGTCTTCGTACTAACACTTGCTCCCATGAGGGTTGTGACAACCACCCTGTCCGTGAGCAAGGCCCTTATCCAGTCACACACCTGACCATCAATACCACGTCTTGAGACCGCATTGATAATCGCCTGAGTGGCTGTGTTGTCAAAGGCTCCTTCGATGTCTAGAAAGACACCTATGGCTACCTCTTTTGTCACCAGCGTCTTCTCAATCCTGCATACCAATTGATGCAGGGCCGAGTCGCATGACCTTCCTGGAGTGTATGCCTCATACTTATGATGAATCTGTTTAATTTTGGGTTTTACATGTTTGCAGTGGAAAGGTCCTCCAGAGACCTTAATGGACTCAAAACTGAAGTGTGTATTTGAGATGCCAGTGGAGGAGAACACCGTGAGTGCTACAAGCCAGGAGACAAGCAACGCTGTAGAGGACAAGACAAAACGTGTTGGGGACTCAGTAAGTGATAATGTTCTTTGTTGTATAGCTAACTATGTTACAGCCTGTATAGATCATTTAAGATTAGACCTTCCTTAAGCAAATTCGTTGTTGAAGCAGTAAAGAAAAGTTTTCAGTACTGAGTGTCATCATAATTAACAGACCAAAAACACATGTGCGTGCGCTCACACACACAAACACATATATGCATGCGCACAGACAAATGCACAGGTAAAGAATTAAAAGATTTATAAAATGTTAATGGTACAGCTCAAGAGTGGGACTGAAACTATGACTAAGTTACTTTATCATGGCTGTTATTGTGATCGTTGTTGTCTGATGGTCAAGGGTCTGTTGATTAAGATTAGTCATTCTTTCCTTGGTAGTATATGCCAGTAGGTGTTTAACCCTTTGCATGCCAACGTACCGGTATTACGGCCGTCGGCTACTCAACTGAAAATCGCCAACGGCCGTAATATAGGTACGTCACGTTTTTCGCCTGTAATTTTCTTATAGTTCATCTTATTGCCGCGAAATTTTGACTAATCGATAGTCGATTAGTTGCTTTGCAACCACAAAGTAGTTAATTCCTTTATGGACTGTTTGTTTGGTCGTATTTTGAGCTTCGTAGCTGTTGAATTGTTTGGTCGAGTTTGAGGTTAGGTTCGTGTTGCTATGCGTTGTTTACGTTTGTAATTCTCTCATTACTTTTGTTGTTTGGGCATTTTTACTATGCCCCTTTTATTAGATTCATTGGTACTTTGGAATTATACAGACCACACCCAGACATGAATCGTTATTTGACATTTAGCTTCAACTGATTAATAGATTAGCGTAGAACAATATTTCGTCGATATAAAACAGGAATTGTCTTATCGCAAACCCCTCCCCATCCTCAGACAGTTGACATTTAGCTTCTACTGATTACTAGATTAGCGTAGAACAATATTTCGTCAGTATAAAACAGGAATTGTCTTATCGCAAACCCCTCCCCATCCTCAGACAGAGGTCAAAGTCGAGCGGTGTAGTAGATAACGTGATTGCAGAGTCTCGCCGCCCGTTCGCTTTGTTGTACTTTCGTATTTTACCCCTACATTTCTCCAAACACAAAAATTCAACAAAAACAAACATTACCAAACAAAAACTAAACTCTTTATTGAAAAAAAACACACAAAACTTGTTATTATTCTTGATCAAACTCCGCCACCCAAAATGCGAGTGCCTCCGGCCGAAGGTGCTTCCGAAGCTCGCGCTGATGTCAACGAAAGAAAAACATCCCTCGAGATAGTATCTATCAGTAAATATAATTCTAGAGGGGCTGATCAGGAATATAAATTGAATTGTAATGGAAAGGCAATTATGTACCGTGCAAAAAACTTAAATAATCATGTGATGCCGCGCGGCCTGCCGTAATCGGGATTCTCGAGAAAGATAAGATAACAGCGACCACAATACCGATCACAATACCTGGAAATGCTTGTTTATTGATGGAATGTTAGTTCTGTTACTCAAATACATCGTTTTATAATGTTCTAAGTTCATTGAAAAAAGTTTAAGCGAATCTGACCTCATTAACAATTGATAATCTTTGTAAGTTTGTAATTTTGTAATTAAAAAGTTGTTTTTTCGTTCTACAATGTTTGTTTATAATATATCTATAAATTTATATTTTTGTGTTCTTCATACTGGTGTGGTTAATATAATCCCAAAGTACCGATTTGTATAGTGTCAAATATTGATTTGTGAATATAGTGTAACATTACATACAACGTCCATGCAAATTACAAAAACTGTGCCCGTGTCACATTTAGTGAAAAAAATCATAACTGGACTTCTATATAAGGTAGGCTTTTGAAATTTTGTAATCAGGTTAAGGGTTAGATATAGTTTACTAGGATATAACAGGAAATCAGCATACATTTTTTTTAAACCACTTATTTGTGCTAAAAAAATGTTTTTTGGAAATTTTAAACTTTTTTTTCTTAATTTTTAACTTTTTTATAAGTTTAAATTACATTTATGCAACTAAAATTTACCAACAGAACAAGGGCATTTCATAAGCAAAATAATGGTAAAAAAACATCAATATCTGTTAAAAAATAAAAAAAGTTATAATACATTTAGTGAAAGCTTGCAAAACTGCTGAAAATGCCCTTGGCGTTTCTGGGTAGTACTTTTGGAAAATGGGCTGGCATGCAAAGGGTTAAGATGGAATTTGACTTGAAGCAAAATTCTCATTCAGTACACAAATTTTTGTTTCTTCACATTTAAGAAAAGGTATATCTCAAATCCCTCCAACATGCCCCATTTCCAAACCTTTGAAGATATATATATAAACATTTCAAGTACATCATTAATACAAGGTAGGAGAACTCTAGACCATGTGTTTGTGAAACAGACTGCTCCAAGTTTCGAGGTTTGGGCACTGTCTCAACTGCATCCTAATGAGAAATAGTTTATCTCATTGTTCAAAAAGCTGCCTTGCCATAACTAGCACCAAAATTACTGAATCATGCTAGGAAGACTACTGTTTCTACGGACCTCCCTTGTTTGAAGGTAATGGGCATATCCGTGAGGACATCCTGGCCATACAAGGGTTTAACCCCATACCTTGAGTCATTCATTCTTGATGTGACCCCCCCCCCCTCTGAAGACTTCGCTAACACGCAAACCCATGAAGGGACAAGCACTATTAATTGCTCATCTAGAAATGTAGTTTCATTCAAATTTTAAACCTAGAACTCAATTCGATCTCTAGATATCCTCTCAATAGGCTTTGCTAACATTCAGCCCATTCCATGGTAATTTTACACAATTACCAAATTCAATTTTGCCTATGTATAAATTAAGTAATCCAAATTTCAAGCTTATAGCACAATTACATGTAGAAGTATCCCCCTGAGTAATAGGCTTTGCTAACTCTCAGCCAAATCCCTTAGATTGATATGCATTTAATCTTGTCTATATAAAAATGAAGCTTGATAGAACGTTTAAGTCTGTGGCACATTTGTTCTCGAGATATCTTGAGGAAGACAGATAGACAGAAGACCAATTTTTACAGACTACTGAGTGGTAGGAAAATGTGCAGAATTCCAAATATACATCTTATTCTGTTCTTGAAATATTCTACAGAAAGTTAGGTTTCACAAATGCTCAGCCGAATTTCGTGGACAAACATGCACCATCATCGAACTCAATCTTGCCTATGTAAAAATTAAGTTTCATTCAAATTTCAATTGTATAATTAAATTCAATATCGAGATATACCCTTGTATAACACTCAGGAAGGCTTTGCTAACGGTCAGCCAAATCCTATTGTATATGCACTTAAACAAGGTGGCCACCCGACCGGGAAAACCTGGAATAAGCCGGGAATCTTCAACAGTTTTTTTTGTCTCCAAGAACTTATAAAACCAAGACATAATTTGACAGCCCCTTGAATGACATGAATCGTGAAATTTTGAATGAAGGTTGATATTTATTCGTGAGCTTCATCTGAGGGTTACCTCCACTAGTGTAGTGGAGTATATTTTGGTTAGTTCTACTCCTGTGCCGCCGCAAGCCACCCCTCCTCCCTAAAAAACACGTAACAGTGCATTGGACAATTTAAAATTGGCTGACCGATCGTTCCGAATTTCAGCACTAACAAGCTGTATGCATTAAGCGGTATTGAATGCGATACAAACGGGTTTTTTGTATTAAGTATTTGTTATCGAAGTGGAGTCTCTGGACGATGTTGTACAACTCTTATTCTTGAGTGATAATAGTATTTTGACAAGGCGTGTATTAGATAGCACAGGCCTGATAAAATAACTTTTGAAGAAGAAATTAGTGGGTAAGCACCAAGAAGGGCGTGTTTGTGTCTGACATGTTGCACAGCAATAACAGAAAGAGCTGAGGGATGAGCAGCATTAAATATAATTCTATTCAGGGACGACTAAAACGCTTTTGTGCTTTCCATATGGAGAATGTAGATTGTATAACCAAATTAACAAACTACTGTAGTTTAACAAATAATATTTTAGCTATAATCAGTATTTTTTATATTTATTTTGACGCATCATCGAGAGTCTGCTCCATCTTGTAAAAACGGTTGGCTGGACACAAATTACGCAAACTGGTGAAACGTGTTTTTGTAGTTTGTGTATAGAATCTATTTAAAAACATAGTAACAAAATACCGTGATTTATAAATAATATTTAAATTTGTCTTGGTATTTCTCTGTCTATATTTATCAAGGCTATCATATCTGTTGGTTCTATGCGCTATCTTGGTTCTATAGGCGATAGCGATAAATCGTAACCAAATTTCTCGCATTTCTTGCAAATGGTTATGATAAACTGTCACCGTTGCACTCGACGTAAGGGCTAAATACAGTATTACAGTTGTTTATTTGACTTGAAAATAGACTAAAAAATCAGAAATTTTCGACTGGGAAAACCGAGAAAAATCCGGGAATTTGAAAAGAGGTTTTGAGTGGCCACCCTGTTAAATGTTGCCTATGTAGAAAAGAAACTTTATAAAACATTTTTAAGTGTATAGCGCATTTCATTCTCGAGATATCCTGTGGAAGACAGACAGATAGAAAACCAATTTTGGAGAATGGTAGGATAATTCAAAATCTACAGCTCAGTCTGTTCTTAAAATATCCTGTGGAAAGTTAGGTTTCACGAATACTTAGCCAAATCCCGTGTAGGAAATGTACAATCAACTCAATTTTTTTAAATGCAGTATGGACAGATTTACAGATGTGAATATTTTCTAGTGATAGACTTTTCGAATGCTCAACCAATTTTCATTGCATGCTCACAATTCACTAGATGTTCTGCAAATGGTGATCCTTGTTAAGCTTTTCAGTTAGGTAAATGTTTGCTGTAACATGTTCTGAAACTATGCCCTGTTTGATCAATGTAAGCATTAAGAGCAGTAGCTTTTTAAAGTATAGCTTAACTAAAGAGCTAACAACATTTTTTGGATTTTCTGACTAAAAGTATGTGGTAAGTGTATAATAACATAATATTTAAAATTTCACCTGCATTTCACAACATTGTCTGTTTTAGCCAAGTGTTGCCCATGATGGAGATTTGGTGAAAGCTGCCAAAGAGGTGAAACATCTCAGGGAAGAGGAGAGTTCTTTGAGGCAAGAGAATCTCCAACTTAAGGTAGTGTGTCGGTCTTCTTTTTTTCAATTTTTATTTAACACTAAAAGTGATGTGTGTATGTTCATTGGTACAACAGGAACTCTTGTACAATATGCAGATGATATGACTCTCTGTTTGAACTCATATTCAACAGAAGAACTGGAAAAGGTTGCTTTCATTTAACTCAATAGTTTAATCCAATACCTTATGAGCTTAATCTCATTACAAATGTACCAAAAATATCATTCATTTAATTTTGCTTGAAACAAACAGGCTCAGATTTTAGTCCAGTAATCATGTTGGGTAAGACTGATGTCGAGTTATTTGGCATATACCTTGATTAGGGTGTTGACATAGGATAATATTGTAGTTTTTTTTTTAATCCTGAGACGATTTTCCCCGCACTTATTCCTAAAAGAACCTTTGCACCTCCCTTACTTATATTTGTGTCCTCAGAATCTGAGACTTTTACAGAAGCCGATCAGATTTGAGGGCTCCTGTTCTCTGATGTCTTTGTGGCTGAGGAGATATGCATCTAGGAATCTTTTCCGGATTTTGATATGGCAGGACATTTTAGCCAAACATGCTCCGCTGATTCCTCCCTGTCTCCTCAGAGTCTGCATTCATCAGTCAGGCTAAGGCCCACCCTCATAAGATGTTTTATAAGGGGTCCATGTTCTGTCAATATCCCTAATATCATTCTTATATCCTCCTTACTCTGATCTAGGATAGATGTCCACCCTTTAGCATAAGGAGAGGTAAATATTTTTGATTGTCTTAATCCTGAGGCCCTACTCCAATTAAAGTCTCTTATCTTCTTTTTCTCTATCTTTTACAAGAGCTTTCCTAAACGATTAGAATTTTTCTCCTAATTGGCTCTTTGGCTGGACTATTAAAGTTATTTGTTTTCTACATGGTGTAATGTTGTGTATGAAATTAAACATATTATTTAAATTGAAGTCATGACTGAATGGAAGATATAGGTAATAGGTAGAGAGTTTTAGTCTATTGTAATGATCAAATTACGTTTGTGAATACAATGTATATTGTTTGAAATCAATAAAAGATGGTTGATGTTCCTGTAGTAGCTTAATATTTAGATCTATGGGTGTATTTATTTTAATAATTATTTGAACCTTAATCAATGCTCAAAAATGTATACATGGTTTTCTTCATAATGCGTTGTATACAGAAATGAGAAGCTAAAAAGTTTCCACACAAGTGGATAAGAGCTTAAAAAATGGCAAAAAAAAAGTTTTTGACGAGAAACTGAAAGGATGACCGACAGTGATAATTTTGTTAATTTGGTGCAGGAAGTGAATGATAAAATGAGGATAAACATACTTTTCACAATGTTTCATTATCGGAGGAGTTTCCTCGTGTGCTCTCTATGACATTTTTATTGAGCGTTAATACCAAGATCACTATGCTGCATGATAATGCTCCCTGTCCATATTTGAAAAACTAATTCTAAATCTCATCACAACATTTATTTGGAAACCATTTTATAATCCTCCATACTGCCCCAGTCTAGCACCCAGTGATAGTCATGTGTTTTTTCAACTGAAGAGGCATCTTGAAGGTCAGCACAGCAATGATGACAATTGGGTTAAACAATCATGTTGCAGTCGCTGTTATATCAAGCAGCAAACTTTTATGTTGACTGTAGTAAAAAGATTGTTTTTACATAAGTACCCATTGACTACCAATTAAAAAAAATTACTTACCCTCAGGTACCAAATTAATTTTTAATTATGTAATGGAAATCATGTGTGGGTGCTTAGGGTAGGCCTAAATTAAAAATATTAAATGGCCATATAACATATTAAAATTATATTATTTATCTTATATTTTAAGTATTTAGTATCAAGTATTAAATTATGACATTGCTTTGATAAACCTTAGTTCTCTATTTAGTTAGAAGATTTAATTCTGCAAATTTTGGTACCAAAAACGTATCTGAAAGAAAAATTATTACACAAAAACATGAGACTAAAAAATAGCAGTTTTAAGAGACAATAACTTTTTCTTCCAGATTAAAGGGATTAAGACTACACACCAGAGAAGGTGAGAGATATTTGCAAGTTCACCTGATTGATCTTGCTGAAGTCTTAAAATTGTTCACGTCTGAAAAAGACTTTAAAGACCTGTCCTTGAACTGACACATGAAAAGATTATAACAGAATATAACAATAACAAATGTCTAAAATAGTATTGTAAAAATGTACTTTCAAATCATCCGTCATCACTAATACATTTTATACAAAGAACTTCACATTATTATTGCTACATAATTAAAACTGAGGTATTCCATATTATTTAAATAATTTCTTGATTTTTGTACAGTGATGTTATGTATTTAAAACTATTATGTTATATAGTTTTAAATGGATTTAAAACTACACATGGATTTGGTATCAATTGAAAGCTCTTTAACTCTAGATGAGCCTTTTTTGGATTTGAAATATGTACTACTATACGGCTCTGCCCCACATGCTTCCAAAGTTCCAATGTTAATCTTATGGGAGTATTTTTGATTTGTTTAAAAAAGCTGATTACTAAAACACGTCTAGGTAGTTATTCCCAATCCACTAATCACCTAGATATGAGCTGATTGGTTGTAACACCTTAAACATGTGTAATAATACACTTGACTGATTCTACAGAAATACAATTTAACCTCAACGTTAATGTGAGTTTGATACTTCATAAGCAAATATGGTTGTATGGTACAATATTGTCAACTGTTTGACCAAGAACATCAGAAGCCATATAGTCTTCCCCACATCAAATTGAGAAATCTAGTTGATTTTGTGCAATTCTCTCTTTATTATTACAAACATCATTTATATTACATAAATTTATAAACAATTAATATAGGAGTGATCTGGCAAATTATCTCACAACTGTCTAGACTATTAGCACTATGAAGCTAGAGTTCAAATAAGTCGAAATACCCTAGAACTAAAGTTGTGTCAATACTTGTGAAACTTACATTATTATGTATGCATATATAAATTGGCTTACAACAATCATTTTTATTTTATGGGATCCTTTGTTTGATCAGATGCATAATTTTGGAGGAGCTTTTATTGCAAATACACTTTAAATTTTTATTTTAAATCTATTTTATAATTTCTGTAGTAAAACCCCCCCTTTGTCCATCAAACATTTGGAAGTCCTTTTGCTAAATGAAATAGAAATTTCAGGTTGGAAAAATATATTGGCATGATGAGTAAGAGGGTCAGGAAAAAATTAAAAAATCAAGTATTACTAACATATATTACCAAAATTAGGAATGTTATATTTTTTTATGATGTTTATTGGATTATATTTCCAGGGCAATATATATGGAAGATAATATAGTATGAATACTCTAACTTTACTACAGATTACTTTGTGTCATGCACAGTTATGGGTGAATTTATGGGGTTTCGAAGAGGTGCACCGCGTCCCTAATATTTTTACGTAAATTTTTCCAATAACCCATGAGAAAGACGCATATAATAAACAATCAGTGCTATTGGAAGTGTATTATTATGCTAATACTAAGTGTGCAAGTATCGGAGCATTAATATAAAATACTAGTGCTGAACAAAATAAATAAAAAATAGTTGGTCTGAAAAAAATTACAGCTGTTGACTCTGCCATGTCTCTATATCTTGGAGGCAGTTTTGTTCTGTAAGTCAAAATGTGCCCTGACTAGGGGCCGTGACGTGCATGAATATGAAACGAGAGGCAGAGACAACTACCGTACTGGGTAACACAGAACGGTGGTTTATGAACACCTGCCCTCGCAGGCAGGTGTCCGTTTCATCAACAGTTTGCCTGATTCCATGAAAAACGTACAAACGCCCAAGACGTTAAAAACTCATCTGAAGCGCTTTTTAGCGTCTAAAGCATTCTATAGCGTCGACGAGTTTTTGAATTATAGTTGGGGGATCTCCAATCTAGAAGACTGACACTGGCGTTGGCGGTGGAGAGAATTGGCGAGTAAGTGGTATGGATGAATGTGGTATTGTGAACGAATGTAAAAATTATAGATTTATCCCGTATGACTTTCGCCACATTATTGTATTATTATCAACTGCAATAAAAGACTTGACTTTGACATGATTACATCCCCAAAGATCACAACCTAAATCCGCCCATGTGCACAGTTGATACATGTAATCAACTATTTTAGAATTGAACTATAAAAACTTAAATATTTTATATTACTCCTTTTAAATAAAATTTGTGCAACAATATTTTATTTTTTCTTTTGTAATCACTAGTTGTTTACTGTTGCAGGAACAACTCATGAGACTGCGTTTGAATCACCAACTGAGCAGCCCACCCCCTGCCCCCTCCTCCCCTTCCCTGGCTATTGCCCCTGCTCAGGGCTTTTCCCCACTCCTGATCATCACAGCCATAGCCATGGCTATTGTCGGCATTATTCTCGGCAAGTACATACTCTGAACCACCTCCCCACTTCTCACTTTCTCGTGTAAAGTAGACGACACAAGCTTCCCCACGTTCTCTTTGACTTCTTTTAAATTGGTTCTCGTGTATAAACAAACTGACGTTCGGTCCAGAGGCCACAAGTGACAGAATGCAAATTAGGCTTAATCGTGTTCTTCAGGCTTATTTTGTGTTTGTACATAATTCTTGTAATGTGTTGTAAATGGAAAGTTAAGGGTTCGGTCTAGTTTATTGTTAAAAATTTCTAGTTTATAACTTCTGCATTATTTTAAGTCTATTGGCACTGTAAGATTATTATTGAGATTGTTTTGTGTTTTATTTATAACTCTAAAGATTCAACTTGAGGTACTACTATACATCGAGCTATTACTGTAATGCAATTTAAATTTTTCTTGTTTTTTCTATTTTTAATCTGTTTTGTGTTGAATGAAGTTTTTGTTAACGACATGGTATTATTACTATTATTATTGTCCATGATATGTTGTTTTAATAGTTTAAATGATACCCGAGGCCTAACATAATCTCTGCATTTAAGTAATTTCTTGTTTCTGAAATTTTGTTTACAAACAAAACGGAAGCAAAAGCATTTCCATGTAGTGAGATTGCATAAGATATTTGATAGCATAAAAATTATTGGTTACACTGTTTGCAAAAAAAATATTCGTCAGCTCTTATATAATGTTCCTTATGTAAAATGAAAATTTGTTTTATCAAATGTATACATACATTGAATACATTACAGTACAGATGTAAGTTATGTTTTATTTCAAACCTTTCTCTTTAATATTTCATCTAATTTTATTTCAAAATGTTGTATGATATTTATTTTAAATTTTTTTATGAAAGTAGTATTTATTTTTCCTCTTTTTTTACAAGCATGGCAAATTTTGTAAATTACAACAAAGTCTTGATAGCTACACCTCTGTTTTTCACAAAGTTCTTCAAAGAAAGTGAATTTTCAAAGAGGTGGTTTTTATCATTGGCGTAGTTGATAACAACTTTTAATGGGAAGGCAATGGGTGAAGTGAATAACAAGAAATAAACCTTCGCAGCAACTACTACATAATTAATAGCATTTTATTAAAACATAGTGAATAAACATCTGCTATCACTACATGGTTACCACTACAGGCTGTCCAGAACAGATGGTAGTCATTACCATCCTCTACACCCTAACAGTTAGTCTACTTTTATGGACTCCTGATTCTCTCCACTAGCCGTGCGACAAGATAAGCACTTTTGAGGACTCACTGAGCCATGCAGTAAGATAAGCACCTTTATGGATTCCTGACTCTCCATGATCAGTGCAGTAATATAAACTTGAAGGCTCAATTGCCCAATGAGATGTAATGCTTGAATCTTTTGATGATTTTGTCCAGTAATGAAGCTGGAGACCCTCATGGTACTCTGAAAAAGAACTCTGTAAACAGAACACTATTTGTTCGTCTTTTAACAGAACACACAGTCATTGTAACTCATTGAAAAGTAAAAATTCCAAGTGTAATAGCTTTCAAAGTCATGAACTCCAACATCTTCAACTAAAAATCCTGTTTTACCCACATTGCTTAAAATATTCCATTTTATGGTTAAAAACCTTTTCTCATGTCCTGTAACTTTCAGGCAAAAACTTACCAGTTAAAAAATTGATACATTCTTCCTCAAACCGTAAAACTTGTTTATCAGTGACATACCAAAGCTCATTATACAACTTACCTGTTTATAAATGTATAAACATTACTCTAACGCTGAATGGTCTTTGTTTCAAGTCTGTACAAATACGAAGTAGATATTACAGAAATATAGCAAGTACTATACTTTCTTCTAAGTGGCGGCCTATTGCCATGCACTTAAGCCTCAAAGGCCTTTAGCACACCTCCAAAGTATATCATGAGATCAGTCAGTTACCACTTTCAGCAGTTCTTTAAACCGCTGAAAACAACTGATCAGGGTCTCTTGGAGAAATTTACCACCCTTGTCCAGACTACCTAAGATGATATACCATTCCCTTGCTATTGGAGAGCATAGAGCAGGTGTTCAGCAGTTTCCTCCTGTCCCTCACATAATCTACAAGTGGATCCTCCTAGAAGATACTGACTGAAGATGCATCCTCAGGTGCTCATATCCCATAATTAACTTAAGAAGACACCGATCTGCCTAAGGAGAGAATATCAGATGCCACCCTTGAGGAAGCTGACCTATTTTCAGACCAGATGCAATCTTCAACCTTATCTCATGTTTAGTATGAACCCAGTTCAAGGCAGTCCTAAAGGATTCACTAGAAACACCACAGAACGGTTGAGGCCTCATCAAGACCTTGATGCAGAGCCTGTTAGCCAAGGTATTAGATCTTTCATTCCCAAAGACACTATCATGGCTAGAAACCCAACGATCAGTCACATCCTTGATTCTGACAAGGGAACAAATAACGTTATAACCTCCCAGACAAGTTTGGAGTTGAATTATAAACAATGGAGTTGTACAAGGTTTTCAACACTGCCTGGCTATATGTGAAAATGCTAATTGTCTCACTCTAACTGCACACGAAGATTCTCACAAGCACATTTCATCATTGCTGTGACTTCTGCCTAAAAAACTGGGACAAGGATACACAGGAACCACCAGTTCCGTGCATGGTCTCTTTGCCACAATCCCAGAGCTTGTGCCACTTTGTTTAAGAGCCTCCCATAAACCTATCCTTCAGTAGCACTTTAATTTTATCCACTGGAAACTTAAGTAATTGTTTCAAAATCAGCGTACCGAACCAAGTACTACATTTTACTCACATAACCCAATATGTCCTATGTGTAGGACAAATTGGAAGTAAAAATGTAATTCCTAAGTTTTCCTAAAATTTTTATGCCAAACAATAATAGTGGTAGTATATTAGGAGAGCAAGGCCAAATTCACTCTCTTTACAGCTGACTTGAAACAAAACATAAACAGGAATTTAAAAAGATTATTCTTACAATTTTATTTTTTTAACATTTTTTTATTACAAAATTAACTTTAGTAAAATTATGTTTATTTATTGGTTAAATAACACTTTTATATGTAAGAAAAAATATAAACCAATTTTATTTGATCAAACTTAAAACATTTAGAGAGAGTTATTTCCAAAAGTAAATTTGTACATTATTTTTTATTTATTATAAAACTGGATTTTGAAACTAATTACTCAATAATAATAAAAATAATGTTTATAATGGGAAAGGGAACAATAAAAACTCTCCTATTATAGGTAAACCGCTTACAAAAAGACACTGGATGATTTGAGTTCACGCAGGGTGGGGTAAATACCCCTCTGACGCTGTGATGCCGCCCTCTCCCAGTATCCCCACCACTTCTCGGCATTTGCTCTATTAGACCATCTGATTGATCCGGCTCAGTCGGTCTCGTTCACTGCTGCGATTCATTCAGTTGAACCAGTCAGTACAGAGTTACTGAGCCTTCCCGCTTGAGCGTGTTATACTGGTCATCGTGTTGACCGAACAAAATGAACAACTGGATGTAATGATCGAGTGAACGTGCTAGTAAAACAGTGTTTGAATAAAGGAAGTAACAGCATATCATACAGTGAATGGATAGATACATATATAAATAAATGTATTATTTCAAGAATCTAGTAAATGCAAATATATCTATACACAACATATAAAAAAATGTAATTGTAAGTTAACAAATACATTACTAAATATTTTAAATGTTAATACTTATAATCAATGGACTTGGTTGATTGATATGACTTTGATTTATCATAAGTAAGGTTATTCGCTACAAATGGGGAGACTCCCTACTCTCCCCATTGAGTTTTATGATTACGGTTTTATTCTTAATCGGTTAGCAGTGAACGAAAGTAACGACTGAACAATTTTGAGGACCTAGTGTAACCTAATGCATAAACTCTATAGATTTAGTTAGTTCCATATAATGCTAAGCTATTTTTCATGGATAAGAGTTTTTAAATGAACTTAATAATAATATTGTAAGTTATAACGATTATTAAAAATAAATATCTGATTTGAAAAAAATATCAAATTTATTTAGTTGGCAGGAAAAAGTGAACGAAACGTTCTAGGGGAACGGGCCTTTTGAAACACTCTGATCCTGATTACTTGTTCACTTGACTGACCTGTTCGAATTGAACAACACATCTCTAATGGCCACTGCCACTGCACAGCTAACCTCAAAACAAAATGCAAGCTTCCTGGATACATCTATGGCTACAATTATCTGTTCAATTAGTATTCTATGCTTAGATTGTGACACTTGTATATGCCTACACAAAAGATTTAATATAGTTATAAAACAGGTAAAGTAGCTGCAGTGTAAACAAAAGCGAGAGATGATCTATACAGCTGATGAAACAGATACAAGAAGGTGCTGGTCCCACTCCCCACCCCAACTCCCTGCCGGAGAGGAGCCCCTCCTGTGCGGTACTGCTCAGAAATTTGCTTCTGCACAGGTTTCTTTACGAGCGGTTGACCTATAGTTCAGTATATGTGCTCTGTAAAACAGCTGATAAGAGAAATGTACTACTATCATAGTGTCTGGTTAAACGTTCTCCCCCCCCTACCTTCTCTAGCACATAATCAAAGAAAAACAATAAAACTCTTAATTAGTCCAGTCAATGTGCTTTGTAAAACAGTTTATAGTAGAAAAATGATTATAAAGATAATTTTTCTCCTGTTGACTTTAAGACAACATTACCATGTAGTGTTTAGTTAAAGCCCCCCTTGTGCTTCGCACTCCATCATCCTCCCTTATACCTGTAGTTGCAAGCTTTTGGTTTACAGTCCAGAGAGCCAAATATGTAATAATCAGTTTGTAAATAATTATTGTACAATTAAGATCTTTAGTTTTATTTTCTTAATTAAGTCCTTTACAATATGTAGATCATAAATAAGATATATGCTGTTCAAACTCAACTCTCAATCAATTTCTTTATTTGTCTTTTCATAGAGAAGTACAAAGGGGTCAAAACAGTTTACAGAATGTAAACTCTAGGTGAAACTATATACATTTTTGTATATATGGAGAGCTTATGAGCTGTGCCACAACCACAGTATTTTTACATGTTTTACAAAATAAAAAATGTATATTTAAGAACATAAAAATGGTTCTCGAAAACACATTTCAACGTTTTTGGCAATTTTACATGAAACTAACAAGTTACAAAAAATAAGTAACATATTAGTGAAGAGTTTATTGAATAAAAGAATACTTGATTGTACCTATCAACCATTATTGATAAATATATGCTGTAAATCAAAAGCCTAAAAACAAGATCCTTAGGCGTGGATGGAATGGGCAGGAAGAGGGATAGGTGCGGGGACTTAGTCAGACACTACATGGTAGTCGGTAAATGGAGAGAAATATCAGTGTTCTAATAAATTTTGTACTATAGAATATTTTACAAAGCATATTGAATGGACTAATTATAGAGTTTTGATTGTTCTTTGTTATTATAGACCACATTTGTTTCAGTATGCCAAATTTTTTTTCTCTAGGTACTTATCACATCAAGAAATAATTCACCATGTTATCTGTGAAATAGACAGAAGATCGACAGCGTACGGGTGATGATGCAGAATTGTTTAGAGTCCATTGGAACCACGTGGTTACTACAGTGTGTAGTGAGGATCAATGATATGATTATGATTTCCACCTGATGCCAATTAATTTAAGGTTGCCTTCTCTAGTATATTAGAGTTTATCTTGGTTATTTCTATCCCTATGTAGTGTTATGTCCCCTATATAAAGATCTGTCTGACAATAAAATCCGGCTGACCAATTGTTTCACTCGACTTAACTAATTGATATCAGTGCTAGAGTCTAGTCTCCTACACTTGCTAAGATGGTACTCGAATGAAGTGGGAATTGCACAATCTTCAACTGAGTATGCTGTTACACAGTGACAGCTGAAATCTGTGTCTGAGGCATTTAAAAACGTCAAAACAGCTTCACTAGGTGGAGTATCTACTCCTTTGCTCTTAGCACAAGTATATCAGTGGGTTCACTTTGTCAGCACGTGGCGACGCAGTTCTGGCACCTGTAGCTTATGCTACCTGGGGAAGGAAGAACCTTCCTTGTCTGGTCGTACTCGAGTGGTCCTCTTGCTCAGTAGGAAGGAGGACCTACTCTATTTTTCAAAACAAGTTTGAAGAAAAGAGTAGATACTCTACACAGTGAAGCTATTTCAACGTTTTGTCTCTCCAGACACAGATACACAGCAGATTTCAGCTGTAACTGTGTTACAGTGTACTCAGTTAAAGATTTTGTACTTCGCACTTTCTTTGATTACCATCTCAGCCAGTGAAGGATTCTACACTCTACTATTAAAACTTTCCTGGTTAAGACGATCTGATAGACTTACAACTAGTTTATCTCTTAATCCTCAAACTGTCAATCAACAATGTTGACCTAAATCGTTTCACAATTGGCAATCAACATTATAGTGTCGATCTGATGACATGCACGTGTTTTGGTAGTTCATACAGAACATAAATCAATACTACCGCCAACTATTTACCATTTCAAACAGAAAGAATTGCTGATTTCAATGGTGAAATTTGTTTTGCTGCTTTGGCAACAGTTACATCATAAATCTTGAAAGACATCTTCATCTAGCCACTTTGAAAATTAGTGATATGTCATAAGTATGGTTTATACCTTGTTATAGCTTTGTTTTAGGCTATATACTATGCTAAATTTTGGAAATGTTTAGTGTAAAAATTATATTTGTTTGTTTTTTTATAATCGAGTCCATAGTAACAAATTTAGCTACATCCCACCACTTCAAAAATTAAAAAAATTTAGAAATTGGTTATTGATTTATTGTTTTGTAGTGCATATAATTCTCTAAGTTATGGCATATTTTGGAAATATTTAGCGGAAGTATTATATTTTGTAAACATTTGAAAATAATCGTAGTCAGAGTCATAAATTTAGCCTTTTGTGAACTATTTGTGGTTTTTACAATATATATAATAATTCTTGGAACCTAGAACTTGAATACCATTATATATTTTCTGAAACTAGTTATAAGAAAAAATTAGCTATCTCAGATTATAATATTATAACACTTTAAAGATCAAGGACTTCACCGGCCTTCAGTATGTGGTGATAGGCAGGAGGAGTGGCAGAATAGCATTATGCGCTGTGTTCCAAAAACATTTCCTATGACTCATCGGCTACAACCTTCTTTCTCGAAATTGTGTTGGTGCAAATAACTCGTCATACTCACTAAAATCAGTTTGTTTTGTGATAGTGCTGAGTGTGGTGGTTGCATGTACTTCATTTGTACTGATAATGTCTGATGAATTAAAGTCATAGGTAGTATAATTCATAATCAGACCCGTGAAATTGTGAGTAATGTTAATAAATATGAAGGAAGAGGCAGACTATCAAACTGTTAATATTTAGATGTAGAACGTAGAACAGTTACTCATTTAGATGACTTTGATAAATGTAGTGAAACTAGTGTTCAATTTTCACATTGAGGAACCTAGAATACGGACTGCAAAACTATTGAGGGAAGCACTAAGGGAAGTAATAAACTTCCAGGACTGTGAGAAAGGTTTGACGTGGATATTAAAAGACATGAGGTTTACTTGGCAAAGGACAGCAAACAATAGGAAATTAATAATAGAAAAACCAGAAATCCGAGAAAAAAGTATAACATATTTAAGGGCATTGAAAAATGACAGGGAGCAAGGAGGATGCCCAATAGTTTATTTAGATGAATCTTACATATTATCGTCTCACATATCAGAATCATTTTATTGTCGTCCAACAATTACAAAATTGTATTGACAAAGTCAAATATGATATTAAAAATATCACTAAGTAGGCCTACAGAGCCTAAAATAAATACAATCTATATCTATGTTAAAATTTTAAAATTGTAAGTCACTAAAATTAGCATTAAAAATCTCATCTACAGAATAAAATGTTTTTCTCTTGAGCCACTCTGCAACAACATTCTTAAAACTACCAACAGAAATTGATCTAGCACTTAATGGTAACTTATTGAATAGCCTAGCTCCGGTTATTGCATAGTTCTGTTGAGTTTTACTTAACCTAGCATATTGCACATCAATTGTATTTTTAATTCTAGTGTTGTGTTCATGGTTAAAGCTTCTAAGATTGAAAGAGTCGAGATTTTCCTTAACAAAAACTAAACTGTGTAATATATATATATATATATATATATATATATATATATATATATATATATATATATATATATATATATATATACATGGAAGCGTGAGTATACCCAGTTCTTCAAAAAATGGCCTACAGGACTCATTGTCACTAATTCCTACTATGCAGCGTATGGCTTTCTTTTGCCACTTAAACACAGTCTTGGCTCCACTAGAGTTGCCCCACAGTAAAACCCCATACAGAAGGTGTACATTAAAGAAAGCGTAATATGCACTAATGACAAGATTAAGACTTGTATACAATTTTAGTTTTTTTAGTAGAAATATTACTCTTGCCAATCTAATACATAAATGGTTTGTATGGATTCCCCAGCTAAGCTTTGAGTCTAAATTGATACCAAGTAGTTTTACAGACTTATTTACAGAATTACGTAAACTAAAGACAATTTCCTCGGTCTTGTTATTATTCACAGTTAATTTATTAGCAGTTATAAGAGATAGGACCTTTCCCTCATATAGCCCATAACGACATCATTTAATTTTGAGTCTCTGTCCGATGATAACAGAGTAGTATCATCAGCATACAAGACAACCTTACCAGGGACAAATTTAGGGAGATCATTAATTGGACAGTAAACAAGAAGGGGCCCAAGACTGAGCCCTGGGGAACCCCGCTTGCCACCCTCTTAAGTCCTGATCTCTGGTCACCTACTTTGACAAGCTGAAGTCTATTGCTCAAATAAGACATAATCAAAGACAAAGCATTGTTCTCCAGACCATAATATTTCAATTTTTGAATGAGTTCATCATGAGGTACAACGTCAAATGCCTTACTTAAATCCAATAACACAACAGCTGTTTCTTCCTTATTTTCAAAGCTATTCAATACATAAGAGACAATATTTTCTACAGCTTTAACAGTTGACAGATTTTTCCTAAACCCATACTGAGATGAAGAAATCAAATTATTGTACTCAAAGTAATATTCCAATTGGTTTTTCACAATAGTCTCTATTAACTTTGATATAACGGGTACTAGGGCAATATGCCGGTAATTGTTTAAATTCATTTTGTCACCCTTCTTATGTATAGGTACTGTTATTGTTATTTTAAGGCACTGTGGATATATTCCATCAGTAAGCACCCAGTTTATCAGCTGTGTTAAAGGATAGATTATAGCATCTAATATTTCCTTTAATACAAAGTTGGAAAGTCATAGACATCTTGTGATCTGGAATTACTTAACCTATACACAGAACTATATACATCTCTACTATTTACAACTGTCCACTTAAAACTAGATAGGCCAGGGGGTTTGATACCTGACGATTTCAACATATCAACAGAACTTGCTACATCTAAAATATCACAGTTATTTTTTAACACATTAACAAGCAATTAATAAAAAAGCTATTAAAATCATCAGCTGTTATTGGGATTTTTTCTTTTGCTTTGTTAGGCACACGACCTGTTTCAGCGTTTATAACTTTCCATGCAGCTTTACATTTATTGTGTGACTCAAAAATAAACTTTTCATTTGCTCTTTTTTTAGCCAAAATAATTTCCTGCCTATACATTTTCTTAAGCCTACCATGAATTGCCATGCACTGAGGATCAGTCCTTCCTTTTTCATGACTTAAGTCTAGCAATAGCCTTATTTCCCTTAGCAGAGGAGTGTACCAGTTCAACTTTAAGCTTTTTGACTTATATCTAGGCCTACTATGGTTAACAAGACTTTTCTTTTTTAGAGGGCATGATTCATTTAAACAATCAGATAAAACTTGCAGAAAAGTTTGAAAAGCTAACTCAACATTAGTTACTGTTAAAAAAATGCTATCCCAGGTTACAGATCTTAACCTATGCTTAAGTCTATCTAGACAAGGTTTGCTCAAAAGCCTATGTGTATCAAATGTACAGTGAATATTTTGAAAAGGTTCAGAAGGTGAGGTTAGGTGTTGCATATTATAATTTAAAAGTAGTGCACAATGGTCAGAAAGATGAGGTTGGATAATTTCACAGGTGAGCATTGAGGGGTGTAGGTTAGTGATAAAAGTATCAAGACAGGAGGTAAGGATGGCTCAAATAAAGAGTTACACTTGCTGATTTACCTGTTGGAAAGCAAGCAACCACAGTGCAGACTACAAGGGCGGATCCAGAGGGGGGGCGCGAGGGGCGCGCGCCCCCCCCCCTCGGTAGTCACAAATTCAAATTTTTGTTTTGTTATATAAAAGATTTAAGCTTTAAAGTAATACTATATTGTTCGTTAGTAAAGGGTGCTTTCATCGGCCCACACTATTCGTGTAATTGGTACTGTCGGTGTTTCAAACATATCATTTTGTACTTAAGATTGTAGATTTAATTCGTGTATGAGTAGAGGGGAGGTGGTAACAGTGCGTATGATCACCGGAAGGGGTGGGGGAACGGTGCGTGCGCATGAGTCGTCCTAGTCCGCCCGCCCCAACGATAGGCCTACACCACACCGCCTACTACGGCCACTCAGTTGATTCAGTGCGTACGTTCGTGAATATCGTGAAGTACCCGTTCGCTTGTGTTTAATAGCTTTTTGAGTGTTTAACAGATTTTTGTGCAATATGGATCGTTATCTTGTTAAAAGACCAAAGTTAGACAGTGAAGTTCCTTCTTCAAATGTTGAGGTTTCCACCCAGCATGAGGTTACAGACGTGCCGCTGCCACCGCACAATCGGCGCCATCATCCTCAATTCACAAGTTAGTATCTCCGAAAACATGTGCTCTTTCGACATCGGGTCTCACAATAACAACATCTCTAAGATGAGTGACCATACTAAGTATAGTATTTTTACTAATCATTGGAAGCCCAAAAAGGACTTTAAGTTTCCTACATCCTCTCATGTAAAACGAGGACGGGAAGAACAACAAAGAAAAGCTAATATTGGCCATTTTGAAAAGTATCCATGGTTAGTTTTTTCAGAAGCTAAGCAAGTGCTATTTTTAATGTAAATTTTTGTGCAGTACTATGCCATCAAAAGTTAGTTGGAGGACAGCATACAGTTTCTTTAAAGAAATTAGTTACTGAACCTCTACAGAAATATGCTAAACTCTCAGGCAAGAGACGGAGATTTAGAAAGTCACGCAGCGACAACAATATCACAAAGATGCTGAAATGACGCCAAACATTTTATATCTGTTTTTTGAAAACCCTGAGGGAGAAATTCTTAATTTGTTAAACGAAAATAGGAAGGCCCAAACCATGCAGAATCGTGCAAGGCTTGTGCCAATAATTAAAAACTATTTTGTTGCATGGTAGGCAGAACAAACCTCTTAGAGGTCATAGGGATGATGGCAGTTTGATTGAAGTTGGAGATGATCCAGTACAAAATGACGGCAATTTCAGGGCACTTTTGCGATTTAGAATAGATAGCGGGGATGTTCAGCTTGAAGATCATTTGAAGTCTGCAGGAGCAAACGCCACTTACATCAGCAAGACAACAGCTAACTGCCTTATAAAATGTTTGTTCTGATGAAAATTTTGGAAGTGATAACTCAACGAGTATCAGAAGCTAAATATTATAGCATAATATTTGACGACATCAACAGATGCGTCTCATACTTCTCAGCTAAGCCTTAGTTTACGTTACCTGTATAACAATGCTATAAGAGAAGACTTTGTAGGTTTTTGTTGATCTCCACGGTACGGGTACGAACTATTCTGATCAAGAAGTTGAACCTGTTATCACGGGGGGAGGTTTTAGGACAGTCTGTGCTGAAATTCATGCAACAGCTTGGTTTGAACATGAATAACTGTGTAGGGATCGGTTGTGATGGATGCTCTGTCAATATGTCTGACATGCGAGGAGCAGTGACAGAAATTAAAAAAATTGCCATAAACAGCACCTTATGTGGCTGCAGTAATCATGCATTGAATTTGGCTATTTCAAAGTGCAATAAAGTCCAAAGCGTGAGAAATGCAGTAGGCACTGTAAAAGAGATTTCTAGATTTTTCACCTCCTCGGCCAAACGGAACTCTATTTTGAAAAAAGTACTGGGACATCAAATGAGAGGATATTGTGAGACCCGTTGGGTAGAACGGCATGAATCAATTTTTGAGTTTACAGAAGGACCTAACAAAAATAGCCGAGGCACTTAAAATTGTCTCAAAGTGGAATGATAGCTCAACAGCAAGCAAAGCAAAATTGCTTATTGTGCTCTATCTCCACTTGCGAGTTTATAATAACTATGCATTGTCTTAGTGAGATATAACGGATGCAACCTGTGTTCTTAGTAAATATCTTCAGTCAGAAACCATAGACTTGTGTTCAGCAAGAGACAAAGTAATGCACACAATAAAAGTACTTCAGAATAAAAGGCAAAATCCTGATCAATTCTTTTTCTCTGATTTTCAATACTGCTGAAAAGACTATGTAGTCTATGGGCATAGAAGTTTCGTATTCCAAGAATTGTGGGACAGCAAGTAAATAGACCAAACTACCCCTCAACGTCCAGTGACAGTCGGGAATGTACAATACAACATTGGAAAAAATCCGCATACATAACAATCCTGGATAACATTATTGCAGATATGACAGATAGATTTTCAAGCGATTCACTGGAGTTGTTATATGCTGAACCTAACCGTTCCGACAAACTTGGACAAAATAGTGGATATGAAATCTAGTTTTGAGCCCATATGTATGAAGTATTGCAGTTTAGTGTCATTGAACAAAAACACACGATGCTACTGAAACTTATGAACGAAGTATGCTCCCTCAAGAACATTTCCTAATTATAATGAATTTAAGACTATAACTAAAGCAATGAAATGTTTTGAAGCATTTAAATGAAAACAGCTACCCTCTTCTAAGGGCTTTGGTACAAATTCTGCTTACTCTTCCAATTTCAATAGGTAAGTAATTTTTGTTTATACTATTTTTTTCAAAATTATTTATTAGCAGATAATTTTCTAAAACCAGTAAAACTAATAGTATTTTCTTAAATCGTGTGGTTGTTAGTAAAAAAGTATTTTTTCATTGGTATGAAACATTTGACCTTTTTTTGCCAATCTGTTAGAACTTATTGTTTTTTCCAACAGCAACGGCAGAACGATCTTTTTCAACTCTGAGAAAATTGAAGTCATGGATCAGAACAAGGATGGCAGAGGATAGGTTGACTGGACTCGCTCTGCTAAACGTGCACAGGGGACATCGAAGTATGCCCCGAAAAAGTCATTAACAGATTTGCAAGCCAAAAAAACAGAAGACTCGATTTTGTACTTTAAAGATAAAAATTTTGTATTTTTACAACTTTTGTCAGATTATATACAGTTTATTGGAAATATTACATTGTTTTCATTTATCACTTTAGACCTTTTTTTCATTAGTATACAATAATAACATTATATGTCAAAATTACAGAGCTTTGACTACCAACATGAATCATATGTGTAAAAAATCTCCCAAAATCTCAGACCGCCCGCCCCCCCCTCACAAAAATCCTGGATCCGCCCTTGGCAGACTACCACAACGTGAATGGAGACATATTTATGAAGTAGATGAAGGAAAAAGTGTTGCTGAATTTGGAACCAATTCAGTATTGGTAGTCGATAACGCGCACTACCACAACAAATTAAAAAGGCTCCTACTTCAAAAAGTAGGAAGCAAGATATGAAGGAAAGTGGAGTACCATTCAGCGACGATGTGTTTTTACCTGAACTGTACAAATTTGTGTAGCTATATAAACCAAGACATGTCGGGGTACGCCTTGGACGAAACTGCTCACTGGAGTAGTCATGACATCTTACAACTTCTATTCTACTACCCAGTCCTCAATCCCATTGAATTAATTTGGGCCGAAGTCAAAGGTTAAGTAGCTAAGAGAAATACATCCTCTACTATGTCTCAAGCTCTCTGCGAAGACAAGATATCAAAAATGAGCGCAGAAGAGGTATTAGTAAAGTGCAAGCATGTAAAGAAAATCAAAAAAGACTATGCAGCTGCAGAATCTCTGATTGACAATATACAGATAGAATCTTTTATTATATCAGTAGGAGATGGTTCGGATACAGACAGCAGTGACCCAGAAGAGGAGGACTATTTGAATGGGATTGAAGAACTCCAATGAAAAAAAACAATCATTGTAAGTCACTTGTACTATTAGAAAATTATATTTATTCAAGCCTTTTAATTGACTAAATTTTGTTGAAGTCACTGAAAAATAAATAATTAGAGAAATCCAATGGTAGCAATACTAGGACTTATCGTCATTTTTTACAATTGTTATAATTGTTGCTTAACGTGTTTTTTTCAAAATCGCTTATTCATTGATACTAATCGGCAAATTGCAATCGTGAGTTTAGACTGTCGTTAAAGAGATTGTTGCGCCTTCATCTAAGCGGCTAGCACGTAAACCCAAACCGCAAAACATATAACATTTATTTGTTGAAGGGTAGTATATGGATTCTCTGTGCACAGCTAAATTTCTCCATCTGTACCAGGGGTAGTCCCACCACTTAATAAAAATATGTGTCGTCTTTTTGTATGTTTTATGCATAATGTTTTCTATATCGTAATAATCTCCACATTTTCTTGAAAACAATAATGCATTACACATATAGGTTTATAGTAAAAATGTACTGTTTACAAAATGTTTATCCCTGCAACTGGCTTTAAATGATTATCAACACATTAACTACATTTTCAAATGGCATTAGGCTATTTTCATTGCATTAACAATGTTGTGACACGAATGAATCTCACAGCAAGTATATTTTTATCTTTATGCTTAAATTTAAAGATAATGTTCCAAAGTTTCATATTATACCATAAAACATTCTATAGTTACATTAATTTGTCATTAGAAAATTTAAACTTGGATGTTCATATATCTGATTACTACTTTTTCACATAGTTTCCTTACACGCAAAAATTACTTTATGTGTGTCATAATTCCCTGTCAAGGGTCTACGTTCTACACGTCGTGTGTCTCATTGAAAAGGGTGTATTCTTGGCTTTCAGAAACATCATTACAATAGTCTGTAAGCAAATAAATGTTCATACAATAGTTGTTTGAAAAGGTTATTTTTGTTTAAATGCCTAATGCGTCAAAAAATAGCTTCTTAAAGGTTATTGTTGTCTGAAAGTTGTGAAAATCATATCAAAATAAAGAAGAACTTCTCTTAGCTGGTCACTGAAGACATAAAACTGGTATTTTACTTTTGTTCTTTTGCGCAATCACAGACTCAGCTAGTAGATAAGAATTACGAATCATTTGGTTGCCTATGAGTTTGAGTGAATTGATTGAATTTTTGTGGAACTGCAGGTTGGCCTATGTTCATATAGACTCAATATTTTTATTGTAGAGTAAATAATTTATCATACATTTCACAGTGAGTGTTAATTTGAACAGTAGTAGTGGCATTAAGAATGTACTGGATAGTGAATCTGAAGACAATGTTAGTTTGGTAGATAAGGATGAAGTTTTATCTGACTTGGATAAACCATTGTTTAGTAAATTAATTGTGCCTGACCTACTGACTTTGATAATCTTCTAAATAAAAATTAATGGCGAAATGTGTTGGTAAGCGCTAATCTCGATAACAGCTGGACCAATTCGATTAATTCTTTTTGTAAAATGTCCATTGAAATCCGAGGAAGGTTTTTTATGAAGAAAAAGTTAAGAAAAGTTACCTGGAATATTTTGGAATTCAGAAAAAATGGTAGTTTTTACGTTTCATAATTCAAATTAAACTAGCACTAAACAGCTGTTGACAGCTATAGTTCGACAAACTTTCTGAAACATCTGTTTACATTTAAATTTGATCAATAATAAGTAAACAGTGCTTGATCGGCAGTGTAACGCAGATAGTAAATAAAACATTATTCGATTACCTGATGTGGAAACATAAACGGTTTTTGTACAATGAGGTGGTTTTTATAATAGTGTATAATAGTATTTTCATTACATTAGATTACATTTTATTGATCATTGGTGCAATCTAAATTTAAAATTAGGTAATAACTTTGTCTATGCAATCTGCTTCACACTACTGATCAAGCACTTTACAATAATATTATAAATTTAAAATGTAAACAAATGTTTCTGCCTCTTTGGTGAACTTCAGCTGAAAGTATTAACAGCTGTTAAGTATCAGTTCACTTTGTATTACGTGTTGTAGCGCAGTTTGTCAGATCGAAGGTGAAACATTCCAAAATCAACAACAATTTATAAATAAAACATTAATTAAATAAACAATTCTGTACAAAATGTAAATCCGTAGAGGAAAAAGGCACCATTTGGACATAGTGCTGTTTACTTTTAAACTTTTATAAAAGACCTGGTATTAGGTACCATGTGTTTTTGACATGGTGCCACTGAGATGTTTACTGAACATAACCTCAAATTCCATGATTTGCATTATATTAATTAAAAAATGTATGAGATATACCTTGAGTTCTGTAAATCGAATAACATCCCTGAAGAAAATATTGGTAAAAACTGGGTGTATCGTGACGTGTTTAACAAAAGGTTCAATCTTTCCTTCAAACCACCTGAAGTTGACCCATGCGATACATGCGATTCCTACCAAGCTAAACTTAAAGGTAATTTGAGTCAGTTAGAAAGAGAGGCAGTACAAGCCGAGTACAAGAATCACATATATGATCAAAGCGTTACGATTTGAAAGCCGCAGACTCAAAAATTGCCAAGGAGGATCCTTCTTATAAAGTTTTGACTGGTGATTTACAGAAATGTTTACCGACACCTTTAATTACAAGTGGGCTGAGCCTCTACAAAAGAAAACTGTGGACTCTTGACTTTACTATACATGATGCCTGTGACCTTTATATATATAGGTTTGTATTTTAGGTACAAGGAGTTGTTGAAACAGCATGCCGACATTTACGATCTAACCTTGAATGCTCACGGTGGCCGAGCCGCAATTCTCTCTCTGCCGCGCTAATGGCTCAGCGCAACTATATGTGTTACATGTCTACAGCTGTTACGGGGTTAAACATGGAATTTTTCCCACGAATAAAGCCACAATCTGACACCTAAAAAGTCTAGTTTCTTTGATTTCAAACTTTTGTTTTACTAAATAGTCATTTTTATTCAAATTTAAATACATTATGTATGAGTTACATCAGATTATTAAATATACACCATGAAAATATGAATATTAAGGAAATATAAATATTAGCTCATAAAACAGTCTTTAGTATATATGTTTTTTCTTTAATACAGATATCATTATATTGTCAAAAATGACAAGAACAACTACTTTAGCCAGCCTTGGGCTGCAAAAACCCCACACTTGCATTTGTTAGTATGATTCCACGATAAAACCGTTTAGAATATATTAGTAATAATAGAAAATTAATACATTTCAAAATTAAGAAAAATACTCATAAAAGTAGCTAACTTTAGTTTTTTTTTACATTATAATAACAACAATGTGGAGAATTAAAACAAGCAAGAACAATGGAAAGCTGATGTCAGTGCAGCCTCTTAAAAAGAAGCAATAAAATCCTTAAACTATTTTTATTATGGATTAATTGTGTTATAAAATTCATATTTTTCAACATAATATGTACTTGAAAACACCCATATAGTTCAAATAAATTAGGAAAACTATGGATATCACAAACTAATACTAATGATGGTTAATTTTAAACTAAAGAAAACTGCTTGAAACTGTCTTATTGAGTCTTTTAGGATAGATATCACAGAATAATCACAATTAAGTACTCACAGGCCTAAATAAGCAAAACAAAGCTTATTCAAATTAGTTTTGGTAAACTAGTATGGATTTAATTACTAAAAGAACAAATTTTACAAAGTAAAATAATTACTAATAATTGATGTCAGTTCCTATGCACAGCTCTCGGTTCTTGGGTGAAAAAATGTATTGTTGTTTGTATTGAAATAATTTTTTGTTTGTTTAGGATGTAATTGTTCATTCTACTTAGACTGTACCCTTTCACCACAATAAATGGTGTTGTGTCATAACTTGTGGCATATCAAATTACATTTTGTGCAGCACCATCCACTCCATGAAGCATGTGTTGTTACAATTTGTTATTCATTGATCACTCTACCCAGGCTATGTCCTTGCCATATTACAATACTATGCTGTGACTTAATCAACTCAATTTTTTGAATATCATCATGACTAAGAATAAGCCAATCCCAAAAATGTTTTAGCCAATTGTGAACCTAATTCAGTTTTTAACTAGTAAGAAAATTATACTAATTTTGAGTTTTTGTCTAGATTTTATTTCATGGATTTCATTCCAATTCTTTGTACCTCTAGCCATATTCTATTTTCAATTACAACAATTTCATTAATGGTCTTAATCATATGCAAAAGTATAAATAGTTGTCAATTTTTATTTCACCAATCCCTAGATACGAACTAGAACTGACAATAAGTAATGGTTTCTCAGTACCAGCGAGTTATTGTATGTGGTAATTTTGGCTCTAGTTTATGCCTAGATTATTCATTCCACTCCAAAAACCATTTATACAAAAAAATAAAAAATAATAGTTAATTGATTAAGTTATCAATTACTTGTTCATGCATCAAATTTTTGTGCCACAGAAGCCAGCACTTGATGGCCAGGGCCAATTTCTAATTCATCTCCTTCAATTTTCTTTTGCACAAAACAGCCCAAAGATCCTTAATGTGGTTTTCCTGGACAATCTAGTATCTTTAAGAATTTCTTTACTTTTTCGGTTATGTAACAGTGCTAAATCCTATTGGGGAATGCCCGAACCATCTAGGTACAGTTTCTGAAGCAATGAAATCACTCTAAAACACACTACTTCAATGTACGAGTATTTATCTCCATTCCTCATTCAATTTACTGGTATAGGTGTCTCAGGTCCAAAAAAGGAGAAACAATCCCAGAATATTTCCCTTTGAGGGTGTTTTAAAAATTGAGCAACATTCTTAGGAGAAACCTTCTAATCAATACTCTGTGGGCACCTTACACTCTCACTCATTACACAATAAAATCACTTCATCTCAAAACAAAAACTGTTGAATCATGAATTTTAATTCTCGTGGTTGCCAAATGTTTTCAGAAGGATAAAACCCATATCCTTGGTTGGATCAATGTTACTTTGTCTTAACAGAAAAACCATTTTCCAAGGCGGTAGTAGTTGTTCTATTCCTACCACATTTTCCAACTCTTTGTGAAGCAAATGAGCCAAAAGTCTTCATCTACTTGACAAGCTTGCTCACACCACAGTTACTAGCAATCTCCCTTATAAGTCAGGGAATTTCTTCTCTTAATATTACAATAGCCTGCTTCTTTTTTGGCATGGTGTTCATGACTAACATAGATATAAATCTGAATCTGACCAGATTATAGAAAAAGAAACGGGACTAACAATTAAGATTTTGGCAAAAATATGAGTAAATAACAGTTGTTGACTTCTGTAAGCTATAAGAGTTTACATTAGAAACATAACATTACTCTAACCAAGAAAGTCTCAAAAACAAAAATGTTTCAACTTGATTCTATTAATTTGCACAAGGGTGTAACTCGTCCCAAATCTATACATGTTTCATTTCAGATTTTGGTGTCTCAACACTAATGAATTGTTAAAAATAATATTATCAGTTAATTATAATTGTTTATAATTTATATTCAGCATGGATTTTTTCTCATAAGAAACTCTAAATTGGATATAAATTATAAACCTTTAGCATTAACAGGTAAACAGAATTTTAAAAATTGAACTATATGACTTCAAGTGCTAACAATTCTGTGATAAAATCAGTCCCTCAGCATACTCATAGAAACTCTAAATTGGATATAAATTATAAACCTTTAGCATTAACAGGTAAACAGAATTTTAAAAATTGAACTATATGACTTCAAGTGCTAACAATTCTGTGATAAAATCAGTCCCTCATCAGGTTTAACACATGAAGTGTTTGTGAACCTTGAAGCCAGGTACCGCCTAGTGATCCTCTTGGATACAGTTAACAGCTAATATAGATAATATTTTCTTGGATAGATAAATTCCAATCGTCCTGAAAAATGCAAGCCATCCTTGCCCAAATACCATTTGTTCTGACATTGCAAGAAGGTGTCTTTCTAAAAGCATTTCTGATATATGTTCTAGAGTCTTTTGACAATTCCACACTATTATCATAGGATACTATGATGGTGTTTTCATCTGGATTACACTGCATGTCTGCTGGGAAACCAAGTAGTTTTGTAGTTTGGTGTATTTCATGTAGAAACGATGAAGAGTTCATTTGAACTTCTTCGTTGCTGACTCATTGTCTAAGGGGAAGGTGAAATGGAGCTAAACTCAACATTAGCATCGGTGTCTTGTTAATCAACCATCCTCTTCATAATCCCAGCTGTTGTGTTCACAGCCTAAGTCTATGGTTTGTAGTCACAAGTGAATCTTCCTAGAGAGGGAAACTGAAATCCAGGTCTACTATACTTTCAGTTCTAGATACTTTTTCAACAGATGGGTCCTCCCATCACCCAATGAAATCTGCTCCTCTTTCCATTTCTCATTCTTAGGGAAGAAGGCACAAACCTTCTGTTCAAATTGGTATTTATGGGCCACAGCAAGAGTGCCACAAATAGAAGCTAGGGTATCTCCTTCAATGTGAGGACGACTAGCAAACCAAAATCTTACATCTCAGTATCATTACTGCAACCCACCTTGAATGAATATATGCATAGAAGAAATTACTAAAAGAATCTCTATGGATTTGATTAATCTTTTGAATCCCTGCATTAAACAGATTTATGCAAAGCATTTTTACTCTTTTCAGCACCAGCCTTACACCCAATTAGAGAGAGGTCAACCATCAGACAAGAGTTTTAGAGACAAATGGTGGCCTAATGATATTTCAAAAACCAAATGAATCACAGTGGGATTCAGTCTTCACCTAGTGGCCTCATCTATCCTGCATGCCAAAAATTATTAAATGCCTTTTTTTTCAATTCACAATTCCAAAAAAGAAATTACTTATTTTAATCTGTTTCCCAATTAAGTTTCTCCCAACTTATTATAAATATAGTATGCCCAGTCCAGGATTATTCCCATAGTTTTTACTGATTCTCAGCAATCAAGTTGTTTACTAAAGAATCTTGGGATTCATTCTTCTGTTGGTGACTACAGCCAGTTCCCCCTTATCAAGAATGATTAACATATATGCATTCTTAAACCATGATTTCACCTAACCAGAGTCCAAAGGATGGAGAGTTGGAGGAAATCCATTGAGGAATTCTCGTCTCTGGTTCACAGGGCAGAAGATGCAAGGGGAGGTAAAGAGTTCTGGAATCTCCGTACAAAATGAGCTTCTGGATGGGGTAAAGCCTGGGGGAGAGAGAGAGAGAGAGAGAGAGAGAGAGAGAGAGAGAGAGAGAGAGAGAGAGAGAGAGAGAGAGAGAGAGAGAGAGAGAGAGAGAGAGAGAGAGAGAGAGAGAGAGAGAGAGAGAGAGAGAGAGAGAGAGAGAGAGAGAGAGAGAGAACAATACTATTGGCATCAAAGTCCAATTTTATTTTTCTAATACCAAAAGTCTTACTGTATTGCATGCTTTCTATATTGCATAGAGGTATGCCAAGGCATTGCAATGCGAACACATATTCATTTCATTATGTCCAGTTGTGTTGTTCATTACGTGTCTAGACCTAATTGCAGCAAAAAATTGGGTTGGGGTCCAACCAATAGTAATGTGGAGTGTCGAAGTTGTGGCCATATTGCCGCACACCTGACTCAAATGCTCTCATTATGGTAGCTTTTTTCGTTTGAAAATGTATCCGAGTATTTCTGATGTTCTTGCATTTCCCATTAAACAAAAGCATTAAATAAAATCTATTCAAATTAAATACAATACAGTACAATGCTATTACTTTGGTTTCTATTACCCTCTACACCATTTTTTTAAGGTCTTAGTGTAACCATTTTTTGAGTACTATTATTAGAATTTATTGGTAAAATATAGTTTGGTTTCACATTATTTTACACACTTTGTAGTAAATATAAACAGAGCATATCCTTAAATAATTGTCTGACCTCTGGAAAATTGGGAAATATTGTTTGAAACCTGATTAGTTTTAACTTTTACATCATGTGAAGAAAGTAATTAATAACGTATTAAATGCTATCTAACAAATTATATTACTTAAATTAATAATAATTTATATAATACGTTTAAACACTCTGGTTAAAACCACTGCTTGCTTATAAAATATTATTACGGTTACCATAAACCACTACTTTCACTGCCGCCTCCTATTTTTGGCAACTTTCTTACACTGCCGCCCATTTTAATGTTTTTTTAAATAAATATAATTTTTTAACCTATTATGGAACTTACATTTTTGTATGCATTTTTTGTGTGTTTTACTTCCTCTTTCTACACAAATGCTCATGCATAGATATTTTAAAACAAAGTTTTGTTTTAAAATTAAAAAACAATGGTTTTTGTAAAAAAATAAAAAAGTTGACCAAAAACATCAACATGTATTAGTCTATAACATAAATATATTTCTCATTATTATTTGCTGTATTCAGCATTGTTATTACTGTCACTATAGCTACACAAATTTACAATTAAAATCCACTTGTGTTTAAATATTTTTTAGTGTGAAAAGTCTTGAAACATGGTTCTTTGCACATAGCAATTTTGCACTCTCTTGTGTCTTTTCTTGCAGCCTTGCCTGATTATTTTTTTTAGTTATTAAAGAGCATAATAAAAGTTTTTATTACTATTTTGCTTATATGTGTTATTTGAATAAAAAAAACAATGTCAAAAATTACTTGCATCTTCAAGAAGTCGCTCGGTAATAAAATCAGGACCCTTATCCGCATGATCTTTGAATAAATCGTCACTTGAAAATCTGAGAAAACTCATCTAGCACTTGACTGTCCTCAATATTGTCACAGTCACGTTTCATTTGTATTTACTCACAAAAAAACGTTGTAAACTAAAGTAATAGCAAGCAAACCAATAACAATGCAGAAGACGAATTAGCAGAACGACAACAAATGGCTGTCCAGCTGCCACACCGTGCCGACGAGTTCGTAAACAAACCATTTTTTTCTGATATTCCAGATGACTGCCAGCAACATTTCATAGAACATTATCCATAGAGTATGAAAGAAAAAACATAGAAATAGCAAATGACTATCAATGCCGAAGTCTAAATATGCATTTTTATTACTGTAGGCGCCGTCAAAAGATGTTGCAGTGAAAGTGTTAAAGAAATTGGTAACCTCGTAACATCAGTTAAAATTGTGGCCAAGACGTCTGAATGTCACGTTGTGATACTTTCAATGGAGAACCTTTTACTTTTTCATTGTTGCAGTTTTATAACTATTCCAGTTATGAAGCATCACAACGAGGCAGTTCCAGTTGCAAAGACCCACCTATAGTAGCACATACTTAAAATATTCTGGTCCTTGATACATGTCTCTGAGGCATCAGGTAATTTACTTTATTTTGATAAGAAGCAGTACTTTAATTTATTTAAAGACATTATCAGGAGGGTGTTGTAAAAAGCAATCAATTATATAACTTACCCTATAAATTTGTTTTATTAACTCTCTTGTCATCTCCCCTGTATGCTGTCCTGATACTATGTCATGGTAGTATAACATAACATTCATTAGTAATGATCGAAACCAGAATTTTCAATTTTTTAAAATCTAATCTAAAATTTTAAATCCTGAAACGGTTTTATTAATCTAAGTATAACGTTTAATCGGGTCAGGGATAGTTTATAAAAAATATATAACCCTAAGACACCGGATAGAACAGTCGAGAGGGGGTAAAATCCAGGGTTCGAAAGGGAGAGGTAGTTTCCAAGTTCAGCTCAGAACCGAATTAATGTGAAACCAAAAGCCGAAGCAAATACAGCACCGATGATCAACGGATCAACATGCTTTCATCATCGCAGACTCGGAAACGAAAGGGAATAAAGGGAAGGCGTCAGCATTTGCTTTAGGATGACTGTTCCACTACCTAAAACGTCCCCTAATACGACAGTTGCTAGTTCAACTGAAGCTCGAAAACGAGGAACGCTGGAGCCAACTTACGTCAAGCGATTCAGCGGCCAAAAAAGAGAAATGATAACTAAATAAATTTAAATGCGAACACTAGTTCGCTCGAAATCACACATACCTCGACTCGAGCTCGAAACTAAGGAACGCTGGTGCCAACGTACGTCAAGCGACCCACCCAGCGGCCTCGAAAAGAATCGATGAACTGAATAAAAACTAAATGCGAACACTAGTTCACTCAAATTCGCGCCTAGCTCGACTCGAGCTCGAAACTAAGGAACGCTGGTGCCAACGTACGTCAAGCGACCCAGCGGCCTCGAAAAGAAACGATAAACTAAATAAAAACTAAATGTAAACACTAGCTCGCTCGAAATCGCGCCTAGCTCGCCTAGAGCTCGAAACTAAGGAACGCTGGTGCCAACGTACGTCAAGCGACCCAGCGGCCTCGAAAAGAAACGATAAACTAAATAAAAGCTTAACTAAATCAAAGCTTAACTAAATTACGCCCTGCCCGATGCTAAGGAACGCCGGTGCCAACGTACGTCAAGCGACCTAGCGGCCTCGAAAAGATACGATAAATTAAATAAAAAACTAAATGTAAACACTAGCTCGCTCGGAATCGCGCCTAGCTCACCTAGAGCTCGAAGCTAAGGAACGCCGGTGCCAACGTACGTCAAGCGACCCAGCGGCCTCGAAAAGAAACGATAAACTAAGTAAAACTAAATTAAATTACGCTTAGCCTGAAGCTCAGGAGCGCTGGTGCCAACGTACGTCAAGCGACCCAGCGGCCTCGAAAAGAAACGATAAATTAAGTAAAACTAAATTAGATTACTCTTAGCCTGAAGCTCAGGAGCGCTGGTGCCAACGTACGTCAAGCCACCCAGCGGCCTCGAAAAGAAACGATAAATTAAGTAAAACTAAATTCAAACTCTTCTTTACTAGTAATAGAATCTAATCCTATTCGTACTGATCTATTTTCTTGCTACACTTTATATCTATAATTATATTCTGTTAGCAGCTTAAGTACGTAATGCCATGTACTTATCCTATCGTTTAATGACTAGGCAAGTTCAGGTAAAAGCGTGTTTTGGCAGGTATATAAGTACCTACTTACTTGCACCTGATCGTGGCGTGTGTGGGGGCGGCGACTCCGACTCGACGACTTCGACTGCTAGACACCGACCGAAAGACAGCGACCGAGAGAGCGAGGAAGCCAGGCACAGCGTACTTACGTACTGTAGTCGTCCGCTGTAAGGCGCTTCAGCCCTTGAAGCGAACTCCGGCGGATGTATCCTGAAACTCCGCGTCTTACCCGGTCGAGCCGGACCCCGCCAGCTGACGTCTCCCGCGATGGTGTTGAGCTACTGGAGTATAATTGTAGGTGGACGAAATAAAAATCATAACATGTCATTAACTAAAAAATTATTCTCCTCTCAAAAAAAATAAAAATGCCTTATTTAAACCCCCTATAAAAATGACATGTTACATAAGTTTGATTTAAATAAAATCATCACCACACCAATTCTTGCCATTCTTTAATTTGGTATAAGTTCATTGATGAGTTAATTTAACTAATCAGCTACTAAGAAAAATATACCTGATTAGAAGAAGCTACAACTAAATGTCTGTACCTATAATTTCCCAGCCTTTTAATTGCAGAGTTTTTGAAAGTAAATTTACTTAACACATCCACGATGACGTGTACCCTGTCGGGTGCATACAATCTTTTACAACTGCCGTTGTGTACCTGATCGAGTACACAATGAGTGTTTGTAAAGTGCTGTTTCTTCAATGTTTTTCCATGTACCCCAAATCAATACCTAAACAATTTACTGTATTTACCTTATTAAGCAATCACGTACGATGGAGTACACATTGCTATGCATTTCATTATTGCGTATTTAATCATTTGTCTGCCTTTGTGCTTTGTTAAATGTGATCCAGTACTTAAATAAACACCTTACACTATCGTATACCCCGTCGAGCGCACAATTGCTTAATTCGTAGAGTAAATTAATTTTTTGGGTACCTCCAGTGGTACACGAAAAACCATTGAAAAAAAAAATTAAAATTATTTTGTTTTTTTGCAAAATTCCGAGGCCTACACACATTTCTTGTTATACTCGTGAACATGTTAACCCATTGCGGATCGTATTGTTTTGGCGTGCGGCACCAGCGGCACGAATTAATTTACGGTCAGCGGCCGCACGAACAGCAATGGTGTGCCACATTGTATCGCTCGCTGAAGTATACTAGAAAATTCAGCTGTGAAGGTATTCGTTCAGATGGAACATGGGCCTGCTGGGGTTGTAGGAACAATAACACGCAAGCAAGGTTCCGGGGTGGCAGGGATGATGTCTGAATCATAGTCTAAATAAAGCGGCTCGGGCGAAGTGAATACAACATCTGGGCCATTGTCTAGACTAAACCCGCCAAAATGTACGTTTGTGTCGTTTAGTTCTGCGTCACTAACCTCAAAAGTATTATAATAACAACTGAGGAATACACCCAATCAGAAGCGCTAAAAAGCAGAGAGTAAACTCATATGAATGATTTTTCAACTTCGACATAGAACTGCGAAAACTCTAAACGTAGACCGTTGTTAAACACTCTTAGTTGACAAGTGAAGACGATCGCCCGATCTATCAGACATTAATAGAACTATTTGGAGGGAAACTTAAAAGCAGACCACTTTTGCGACCTAAGCTCGTCATCATGCCGTTAGGCCTGGCCGATGCGTGACGAACCCAGCTCGTAAGTGATCCGCAATGGGTCAACCCATTGGCCACTCAATATTGCTGCACCTAACCTCAAAATCCAATTAAATATATAAAAAATGTAAGGGTTTAGCAAATGAGGTATATATTTTTTTTATTTCCAGAATAATTTAAAAAAATTTTAATTTCATGTAAATTTTGAAAAAAAAGGATTTTTTGAGTTAAAAACAGTTATAATATATGATATTTGGTGTAGTTTTGTACAAAATTTAATTCTTTATGTGGAAAATTGTATTTTATTCATTTATCTTTACTTGTTTAAATTTTAAATAGATTATTGTAAAACATGACATTTGTGTGTTTCTAACGTTTGGCCTAAATATAACATTACCATTAATTTAATTACATAACAGATTAGGAAAAGTCTTTAAATATAGTATTATAATATATATATAAATCTTCAATAAGAAATCTTCAAATGTATTACAGTAACAGTTTCTATATTTCGGCTTAAGCCATCTTCAGGAAATTACAAACATATAAACAGGGCTATAAGAACATAATAAAATTAAAACAAAACATCAACACAGCTATATATAATATTACATATATATATATATATATATATATATATATATATATATGTAATATTATATATAGTATCTAGGATTAATACACATTTATATGTTTAGTACATGTTCTTTTGTTTAATTTGAATACATAAACTTTATTATTTGAGCCCATAATAATGTTTAAAAATATATTAAATAACATGTGTCATCATTACGGAACCGCATCGTGATGGGTGTTTCGGTACTGTGTCGGCCTTCATGAGACGGTACTGTGATAAGTAGTTGATGGGTTAATATTTACTTGCCTTACATTAATAAAGCCAGTTTTTGGTAAACTCCATTGAAATATGTTTAATATAATATTGTGAGCGTATAGTTTGGATCCGACAGGCACAATGTTTTTGTTTAAATTGTATATTGAAAATACATTTTCCTGCCAAATATAACTGTCAGTTGCTTATTGCAAGTGGCTACATTGTCTGTTGCACCAACTGACAGCTGTTTTCTGCTATCTGGCTTTATCTACTGGGGCTACCATTAAACAAATTGTTTTCCCACCAATTGTGTGAATGCTGTTAGTCCATACCAAGATCAATTTCAGAGTAAATACATAAATAAATAACATTTAATTATTATATAAATATTTAGAGTGCCAAAGTAAAGGAAAAACAATGATAATTGTTCCGTATAATGGTTATTACATGAGCAAAATAAAGTGCTTCCCAGTGCTTCTCATTTGGCTCAACTAAATGATTCAAATCTGTGCTCTTTGAATATTGACCAGTCGGGAAACGACACAGACGTGCTGCCGGCAGTTGTAGGGTAGCACATCCCCCCGGAGACTCTGCAGTGGCAGATCCTGGACATCTGGATAGCCCGCCTGATACTGTGAAGATTCTGCATCAAAATGTTCGGGGCATCAGTAACAAGATTGATAATTTTCAACTTTTTATTGACGCCGAAAATGTAGACATAATTTGTTTATCTGAACACCACCTGAGAGATTTCGAGTTTGAGGTTTTGTCACTGCATGGTTACACTGGTGTTACAGCTTTCTGTAGGACAATTTACCAAAAGGGAGGTGTTTGCATCTTTAGTAAATCTTCAATAAAACACAATGTTTTAGATGTCTCCCGATTTTGTCAGGAGGGTAGGTGTGAGCTTGCGGCAGCGATCTTTCAGTTCAGACAGTTTCCTCTTCTTGTTGTTACCGCTTATAAGCCGAAACCTTTTTCAGCGTCAGTGCAAGAACATGAGATGTTTTATGAATGTTTATCCGATTGCCTTCACAATATCACAAATCCAGCAGTTAGAACTGTTGTTGTGGGTGATTTCAATGTTAATCTCTCTATTCCTGACATAAAAGTAGATAAGCTTTTATCCATGATGGCATCTCACGATTTAAGCAATAAAGTAACTTCATTTACGAGGGAATTTAAAAACTCCCGGTCCCTTATTGATCACGTATATACTGATCTTTCTGAAGACATTTTCAGTTGCTCTGTCGTGATAAATGCATTGTCCGATCACCATGCACAAATCTCACATGTCAGGTGTTTATCTAGTCCTGGTTGCCCTAAGTTTATGCTTAAGCAATCATTTGTAGAGGAAAATCTTTGTATTTTTAGACATCTTCTGGGTGGGGAAACCTGGCAAGATGTTTATGCGGCTAGAACAATGGATGATAAAATGAGCTTGTTTATGCCCTCTATAGTGTTTTATTTCATTCAGGCTTTTCCTGAGAAAAGAGTTCGGATTCGTTGGCGTTCTCCAAATGCCAAAGTGTCTTTAACCCAGGAGCAAATTGAGCTACGTGATTTGGTTGTGCATTGGTATTATAAAACTAAAGACCTGAGTTCTTCTGATGAGAGAAGAAAACACTACCTTTCTTTGAAGAGGCAATTTAGGGCTAGTGTAAGGGAAGCTAAGTCATCTAGAGTTAAACATTTACTGCAGACTTCCTCAAATAAAGTTAAGACTGTATGGAACATAGTGAACGAGCATAGAGGTAAGGCAAGAGTTTCAGCAGATATCCCTCGAACCATCAAGGATAGTAATGGAGTCATTGTTAGGAATCCGAAAGACGTTTCCAACTTGTTCAATGATTTCTTCATTAATGTGTCGAATGCAAGTTCATCTTCCACATCGTTGTCTCTTCTTCAACAACAATCAAGTGCAAGGGTGTCTTCATTTTTCTTTTCACCTGTTTCTGAAGTGGAAGTATCTGACATCATCAGATCTATAAAAGCAAAGGCTTCTTCTGGCTTCGACAATATATCATCGAAGCTTCTTAAATCATGTACGGAGTATTTTGTTAGGCCACTTGCCCATTTGATAAATTTTTCGTTTGAAAATGGCGTGTTTCCTGACATTTTAAAGTTGTCTATAGTGAAGCCATTGCATAAAAGGGGACTGGTTGAGGAACTTGATAATTTCAGGCCTATTTCGATCGGATCGACATTTTCTAAGGTGTTTGAGAAGGCAGTTTTGATACGGTTAACGGCTTTCCTGGAGAGTAATAACGTTTTGTTTGACAAACAGTTTGGTTTTGTCAAGGGAGGCTCAACTGTGAAGGCAATGTTTGCTCTCTTGGATAAAGTTGTTAAAGCTCTTGATGAGGGAAAGTTTTCTGCTGGTATCTTTTTTCATTTAAGAAAAGCATTTGACATGGTTTCGCATGAACTTCTTTTGCAAAAGCTTGACAGAGTGGGTGTGCGTGGCTTGGCAAATCAATGGCTGTCATCTTTCTTCAGTCAGCGTAGACAAGTTGTGGAAATTCCATACGTTGACGTAAATACTTGGAAAAGATGCTTTTCTGACGAGCAGATTGTCAAGACGGGTGTGCCACAGGGTTCCATACTAGGACCCTTCCTCTTTATTTTGTATGTGAATGACCTCAGCAGTTGTGTTTCGAGGGGCTTGTTGTGTTTGTTTGCTGACGACACATCACTTGTAATTGATGAGTCTTGCCGTTTCAATATGGAGATGAATACGTTTGTTCAGTGTAATTCAATAGTCCAGTGGTTTTAGAGTAATGGTTTGGCCGTGAATGCTGATAAAACTACATTGCTGGACTTTTCGATTTCATCAAGACGCAATGACTCTTTGAGTGTTTGGGTTGGCGATGCAGAGGTTTGTTCTGAGCGGATGGTCAAGCTTTTAGGCCTAATAGTTGATAGGAATCTTAGCTTCTCCTTTCATGTAAATCATGTCGCACGTAAAGTCTGTGCTGGTATTTTTGTTCTTCGTAGACTTTCATCTTTCACGGGAACCGATGTGCTTCTGACTTTATATTTTGCATTAGTTTATCCCTACCTTTCATACGCTGTTGAGATTTGGGGTTTTGAAAATTGCAGAACAAAACATGTATTTCTTTTGCAGAAAAAAGCGGTGAGAGCTCTATTGCTGGCATCCGTCAATCAGAATCCTGCAAATCACATTTTAAGAAGTTCAATCTGCTTACTTTTCCAAGTATATATATTTACCACACATTGGTATTTTTTAAGCAAAACCAGGGCATTTTCGAGTCACTAATTCCACAGTCCGGACACTACCTCAGAAATAGCAACAAATTAAATATTCCTCCCCATGCAACCTCTTTTTTCAAACATCACTGTTTTTATAATGCCGTAATTTTTTATAATTCTCTTCCTGTGGACCTAAAGAATGTAAATGATGTAATGGTCTTTAAGAGAACACTGAAGGCTTTTTTAATAGAAAAATGTTTCTACACCCTCAGTGAATTTATTGGTAAATAGCCTGTATGTATAGATGTAAACTGTACTTGTATTTTTATAATATTTATGACGCAATCCAATGCATGTTATATGTCTGTTTGGAAATAAAGGATATTTGATTTGATTTGATTTACAACCGCAGACCATAAAAGTCTAGTAGGACATAAAAGTAAATAACGTTTCAACCTAGAATAACCAGACACAAAGCCTCACAAGAATATTTGATGACCAGATAGATACGAGGGTAGTTCGGAAAGCCGAATGGGTGGTGCTAGTGGCATGATCTGAGTGATGCTATGTAGCTACATTGAGTACTGACAGTATCGTAGTGAAAGTTACTATACCATTCTAAGTATTTTAAACTAGTTTTCAAAATGGCCATCACAATCAACTCCTAAATTTCCTGCTGATAGCATCATTATTTTTCTTTTGGTGAAGAAAATGCAATCACTGGAAATCCACTGTGGATTATGTTCTGAGCAAAGAAAAGGCATTAGCGATGCCAATTGTTTCATAAAGAACAAATTAATGTTCATGACGAAAAGTGAAGTGGCCAACCACTTGGGTTACTAAATACCCTGTTGACAAATCAATCATTAAGTTAGGAAAAACCAAAGTTTCACAAGCACAGATCTTTCAAAGCATTTTCCACAGATATTAAAAAATATACTGTATAAAATTGTAACTGAGAAACTTGGTCATTGAAAATTTTGTGCCCAATGGATATCCAGAATCTTGACTATTCAGTACCATGAAGAAACGTCTTAAGCACATAGTCACTGGTTATGAATCATGGGTTTCTTATGTCAATGTTGAAAAAAAACCAATCAATGGAGTGTTGTCACGGCTTGTCACCACAGAAACCACCTCACATTCATAGGCAGCAAAGTTTTATTCATAGGTATTGAAAAGTTTGTGCCTATACATGATAAGTGCTTAAATTTAAATGTTAACTATGTTGACAAATAGTTTAAGAATTGTTCTTTCAAATGTATGTAATAAAAAAGCTGTAAACGTTACGTGTAATTGTTTATTTATTAAAGCAACTTCCTTTCTGAACGATCCCCTAATATCACAGTTTAGAGAATAGTCAAAAAGTTCTTCTGGCACTTAACATGTTAAATGGTTATGAAAATAAATTAAATATAATTTTGATTTACAATAATTTCTAAGAAGACAATTCAAGCAAAAAAAGTCTAAATGTATCAAAATAGGTTTAAAATAATAATTTGAACAGAAAATTGATTATGACTCAGAATGTACTGTCACATCATACTTTATAATGAAGTGGTAATGACTAAGCATGAAATAAAAGTGCTATCTTCTTTTGAGATACTTCACAAAACTAAATTTAAAAAATCACTAAAATTGTTATAATAATAATAATCTATATTTTTTATATTCAAAGCATTGCAATCAAATAATATGATTCTAATTTATCAGCCTAAATATAAGTTAAAAACAACAACTAAATAAAATTAAAAAATAAATATATTTTATATTAAATCAGATTACACTAAAATGGCAGAAAACAAGTTTACATGTGTACAGGAGAGCTGCAAAGTCAAATGAGGTACATATCATAAATATAATAAATAGACAATCAAACTGGTTAAACTTATTATTAACAATATGTTTCTAAAAGATATTACAGGTATAGACATAGTCAGGATTATGACTAGTTTCCAGTACTGTTGAGTACATCAACCTCATTTTTATTGCTATATTAATTTCAAGGCCAGAAATATTCACAAAACTAAGCAAAACCATCTAAGTAAGTCAAACTTAGAAAACAAGTTAAATCAATTCACAAAATACAGCTCTTCATAAGCTTGACAAAAATGTAATTAACATTAGCTTTACACAGCTTGAACTTCCGAATGTTTTTAAAAGCCATATTAGCGGACAAAAATTACAAATTACTTTTATTGTATCTAATTTTAAGTATATACATAAATTTTTTAATACAAATATTTGTATAAATTTACAGTTATTTATATGATGTTTTTACAAAATAATATAAATTTGCAAGTAATAATTTATTCATAAAATAATTTGTATTTATTTTACAAACCACATTTACCTAAAAACATACCAAAAATATCATTTAAGAAAGAAAAAGAACACAAAACATAAATACGTAACTTTTACGTTTTATAAGCTTATCTACTATTGGTGTATTGCTCAGCAAGAAAGGAGGCAGTGCATTTTGTAGATATTAATGGTAAGAAATGCCCTTCAAATATTTACATTATTTGTACAAGGTTTTAGCACACACAAACACGATTGTGCTTGGGATGCTTAGCAGAGCAGAATTAGCCATCATCAGGTTCTGTATTCAGTCGTACTCGTGGCTGCTCTCCCGTTTGTTGATGAGAGAGTCTTTTTCTTCCTGTGTAGCTTCCATTGTGACACGGGACAGCTTGCTCAAGCCTTCCTTCACACCACACTGGCTCACCCTACAAACATCGGAGATACATGGTTCAATCATTACTTCTGACGACCACTTGTGTGGATTAGTTATTTATTAATTATTTAATATACAGTTTGAGTTTAAAGTCCCATACAATCTGTTTAGTTTTTGATGGATAAAGATGGAGGGATGGAACTCGGGACACCTTTCCAGGAAATAGAAGTTAATTTTTTAGTCAATGTTACAACTTTGCCCATTTCCATAAAATGGGATTTTGGGGAAGTGGCTCAAAAATTTTAGATGTAAAGACCCATTAGGTGACACCTCATTTAAAAGGTCTTGATAAAAGAACAGTAGAAAATAGAGCTTTTTATCTCAACCAAAATTTGTTTAGTTCATGAGCTAAATGAGGACGATTTTGATCGTTGAGCAGAAGTTTTTGTAATAATGATGCGGAACATTGATGACAATACAATTAGATTAAACAACACTGCTTTCTAAGAAGAAGTCACTTTAATGTTAAACAATAACGTTAACAGACACAATGCTCGTTACTGGACTAATGTTTTTGTGTTTTTAAATGTAGCGATTCCATTTGTCGTGTTAAATCTAAAAAATAACCTTTTACCTACACAAACTCACCATCATCAAAAACCAACACTAAACAACAGTTTAGTTCCACTACTTTTAATGTCTATACATTATACAGGAAGAATAACACTAGTCTACAACATTCTCAAATTTTGACCATAAATAGCAAGAATACAGATTCAAAACCACCAGTCTTTTTCAATGAACTTAAGAAATTGGCAATATGAATCTATAAAATTATGTAACACACACCTTATGACAGGCATTAAATTACATTAAAATATTACATCCAGGAATGTTGAGGCTGAAGCAAGTATTGATTTATTATTGTAAGGTGTCTGACAAAGAGAGCCTAGCTGTCAAAAAAGCCTCACAAAATTAAAATTTAAGTATTGGTTTTTTTTACATTTGAGTAATTACAACTATATTCAGTGGTTATAATATGGTTACAATCTGTTGTGTTTTAATTACATAAATAAATTTATCATAGCTGTAATAAATCTAACACTTACACAACATCCATCTCTTCATCTGCATCGTCATCTTCCTCATTGCTGACCTGGAAGTACGGGTTAGCCGATGCTGGCCGAAACTTATACCCTGTCATTACGAAGAAAACATAAGTCACCATCTCACGGAACATCTCATCCAGCCACTTATACTGGAACGAAACTGTTATCTGCAACATCACAATGTTCGGTTACTTCACAAGACTTTGCAAAATATTATACAATAATTCACGATTGTAAAATTCATCTTAATTAAAAATACCAGACAGTTTTATAGTTTCTTGGGGTCAACAGAAATCTAACTTTAGCAATTAAAATTTTTAGACAACAGATTTAGAGTACCTACTTAAATAAACCACCCAAATTTCATATATTTATTTATTAATTTTTAAATAAAAAAACATTAAATCAATTACATAGAGTAATAATAGACGTATTGACAAATAAAAATTCAATGCCAAGACTGATAGCAGCCTTACCATCAGCGTGAGAAACCTGCTGCCACCCAGAAATATTTGCTTACCTGTAATAAGTACACAATGATGCGAGTGAAGTAGATGTAACACACAATCATAACATAGAAATGTCTGAAAAGTTTCAGTTTACGGAGGTTGATAGCAGCCTTGCCATCAGTGTGAGAAGCCTCTTGCAGATGCCTGATTGACCTGCAACAGCAAATGTACATATACAACATTGTTTTACAAATAATTTGATTTTTATGATAAAAACAAAAAATTTCTCATCAGTATAATTGTGTCTTCTTTACTTGTAGTTTCTTGTGAACTTTTATACGAACACAGTGTATTGAAATTTCAACAATTAATTCTCACAATGAGCAGAGTGAAACATAAACCACTTTCTTTATTTACTGTTTCTTATTGATGGAGAGTAACATATTAAAAGGATAACAAATTGCAGACATCTGTCATCATTAAATGTATTATATTATTGTTATATTCTTAGTTTTCTGACATATAGCTTCTTATGTTGTCAAGTTAGATAATTGTAAGTTAATAACCACATTCTGATTAATTAAAAAAAAACAAGTAATATTTAGTGTATGCTTAGCTACACATCAGGATTTTTTGACACATGACAAAGAGGATGGATTACATTTCCCAAAATATATTATTATAAGATACAACTATAGCAAATATTTGTAATCCTGTAATTAAGTGTAGTGATAATGAAACAAACATTGATTGATATAAATAACATTAAGCTTACATTTGTATAGCCTAAACAAGGGATTATATAATGGAAATATTCGTTTTAACCAACCCTCTTCTTATCCCAAGAAACTTCGGTCTCGTAGGTAGTTGACAATATCCGATTTAGCACTCTATGTTTTTTAAAGCCTTAAGACTTTTAAATTTATTTAAGTAGGAGGTAGATGTGTTCAATGACATAGTTGGTGAGTCCAAATCCCAAATTGACAAAGTTTGTTGACTTATTATAAATTGTTGAGAGCCATATACGTGTTGTTCTGGTGGCCCTTGTGAAGTGTTGTGACCAGGCTCTTTCTGAACTCAAGATGTACTACGGCTTTTTTCCATTTTTTATTTGTAAAAGTCTGTACAATATGTAAGATTTTACAATTACAATTTCAAGTAATCAAAAAACATTTGTCAATGCCACTTACATGTGCTGTGAATAAATTGGTAACCTGAAATGAAGTGGTCACTTCGGTCTACTGCATCCATATGTTTAGTGTAATTCAAAAAGTTTGGCTTAGTTGTTGGTAGCATATTTGGTTATTTACATGAGCATTGGGTCACAACATCTTTACTTCTTTTACTATGTGTACTAAGAATATGTATCACTCTTTGATCATTGGGGTTTGTCATTGTATACGAAAATAACTAACTAAATAACAAACTAGTGCAAAACACATCCAAAATACGCCACACAAGCCAAACACACTGAGGATTCACGCTTGCACAGTAGTTGGACTACGATTGGCACCTCGCGCATACACATCATTGGCGCTGTGCATGACCTTGATCACTGTCCACTATAAATAGATACAGTTGTGCCCAACAGATGATAGCCAAAACATGTATATGCCTCAAAGACGTTAAGAGCATAGGTAATAAGATCATGTATACGTGTCAACAGCATTTGAGAGGTTAAAATATAAAATTTGCTTACAGTACAGAATAATGTTCCTGGAATAAGCTAATCTGCAAATTTTTATGAAATAATAAAAATTGTTATTGTATACTAATATTAAAATGTATATTAACCCTTTTACTGCCGGCCATTGTTTCTATTGTATCAGCCAAAATTGCCAAGGAGGAAAATCGCTGTCGTGCATTCATTTAAAAAAATTGCTGTATCTTTTTTATTTTTCATTAGATTTGCATGAATTTTTATTTTATTTACTCGTATTTAAATGCTGTTTTTTAAATAATAAAAATACATTTTAATTTGAAACAAACTCATTATTTAATTTAAAAAATTATGTAAATAAAAAATAAATAAAAATTGTGTTTGGCATGTGATAATTTATTTTTAAAATTATACAAAAATTATGAGCATGATATCATTATAAACTAGAGCAATTGCTTAGAACATATACCAAATTTGAAGGTGTTACTTTGAAACATAGCTGCACTATGAGGATTTTCCCAAAACTCAACACTCCTCAAATTCTGGACATTGGATGTACACTGCGATGTTTCACATGAAAACACTTTTTCTTATACTTCTGTTCATTCATTAGTTTATAAAAAGCAATAACACACGAAAAAGTATACAAAACCTAAACCTAATTTCTACATATTTACAATATTTAAACGTGCCTGATGTAAGTTTTGAATGGAGGAGTAAGTTTTAAACTAATTCTGAAGGAAATCGTCACTCAGTTCGTCTTGCACTTGTACACCACCATCAATTAGACTGTTAATTATTGTTCCCTCATTCACAGGAGAGTTAGATCTAACTCTTTTACTCATTTTATCCTTGAACAACAAAAGTAACACTTAAAAAAACTTTCGATAACATTGTAAACAACAACGAACGAAGATTTCAGTAACATAACCCGATCAACTGGTTTTGACAGCTGTCTAGGTAGTTCGTCAATTCTAGTCAAAGACGATTAAAATAGAAATCCAAAGTTCTTCAAATGGCTTCTTTCATTATCCTTTGCTCCTAAACAACCAAAATACCAAATATTTCGGCATTTGAACGTAACAGTAGCCAGTAACAATAAAAAATACAGACGTCCGACATATCGGACATTGGCGTTTTTTATTAATATCTGTCAATAAAAAAAAAAAATACAGACGTCCGACATATCGGACATTGGCGTTTTTTATTAATATCTGTCAATAAAATACAATCAATTAAGTTATGAGCAAAATTTTATTACAAACTTTTACAGTAGTCTCCCTCTAACTTTACATGATTACAATGTTGCTCCCACGGTTGGAAGCAGCCTTGGTTACCTTTCAAATTTAATACATTCAACACCATGGTTACAGCTTTCTTGGCCTCCATATGCTGCTATGAGTATCCTGGCAGAGCTACTTCATCTCGGAAGATAAGGAAAAGTCACAAGGGAGAATATTAAGGCTATATAGTGGGTACGGAAATGTTAGAATGCCTTTTCTTTGCTAAAAACTCTTGTATAATGAACAATAAATCCAGAATGAATGAATCTTTGTGGCTGAATCCAGTTCTGTTTCGTCACAAGTGATAAATACATTCCAACAGCCGCTCTAGGATACCTACATAGAAATGGCCACCAGGAATGTATTCACTATGTACATATGACTAGAAACTCAAATTCTCTTAGAATATCTCAATGTAGTCTTAAAACCACTTTAAATTATTTTGCTGAAACAGGCATTAAACTCTACAACTCTCTTCCTTCTCATCTTAAATCTCTTGAAATTAATTGTTTCAAGAAAAGTGTAAAAATGCTATTGATTAATATCAGCCCATATGACATCAGTGATTATTATGCTGTAATTGGATAGACACTTGTTACTAGGCCTAGGCAATGTATATCATAGATGACAGTTCATGCTGAATTTGATTCTGACACTGCTATACATTGTAAAGATGTTCTGGCAATAAAGAATTTGAATTTGATGCTGCGTATATTGAAAAAAAATCACATTGCCTTCAGAAGAGACCTTCACTTCATAATTTTCATCGGCCGCTCCCCCCCCCCCTCTTATTCACCCGCTGCTGACTTTGTTTATGAGTCTCAGTGTCATACTCAAATATCCAGGCCTTACCTGCAGTGACTACTTGACTCATCCAATCCGTAATTTTGCTTTGGATGCAGGACAACTAGTTCACGCAGATTATTGTATCTATTTTTGATCATGAGTGAAAAATTTTGGCACCATCTTAGCAGAAATATTTTGCATACTCAAATTTTTGTGTAACATCTTGCGGACGGTTTTCTATGTTGATGTTTAACTCATTAGACAATGCACAAATGCCTAGGTGCTTGTCAGATGTGACCAGTGCGTGCACACGGTCAGTTATCTTGGTATACAAGAGATGATGGGAGCTCCTTCACGTGGATCGTCATCTACCGTGAATACGCCTTTACTGCCTTGAACCGCTTCACCCAATCAAACACACAAGTTTTCAACATGCAGTCATCTCTGTACATCACCTGCAATTATTCTGAGGATTTCCTATGTGTTTTCACCACAGTGTCTTGGATCTCAAGACATTTTTTTAAAATTTTTCCTTCCTGAGGGAAAAGGACAGTTTGTCCCCGCGCTTAGTCCTAAAAGGATCTTTGCGCCTCCCTTACTTTAATTTTGTGTCCTCAAAGTCCGAGGCTTTTGCAAAAACCGATCAGATTTGAGGGCTCCTGTTCTCTGGTTTCCTTGGGGCTGAGGAGATATGCTCCCAGGAATCTTTTCCGAGTTTCTAAGATGGCAGGACAATCTAACCAAATATGCTCTGCTGATTCCTCCTCTTCTCCACAGAGTCTACATTCGTTAGTCTGGCTAAGGCCTACCCTCATAAGATGTTTCCTTAGGGGGCCATGTCTTGTCAACATTCCTAATATTTGTGTTATATCTTCCTTATTCTGATCTAATAGAGTTGTCCACCCTTTAACGTAAGGAGAGATAAACATTTTGGATAGTCTTAATCCTGAGGCTCTACTCCAATTAATGTTTCTTATCCTCTTTTCCCAATCTTTGACCAGAGCTTTACTGTTGGAGAAGGCTATCCCGCAACCTGGCTCAGGCCCCACCATTATGGATTCCGCTCCCTTTTTGGCGAGGATGTCTGCTTTTTCATTTCCATGAATGCCTTCATGACCCGGTACCCAACCAAGTGTTACTCTGTTATTCGTTGCCAGCTCAGCTACAGCATTCTTACATTCCTAGACTGCTTTTGAATCAAACGAACGGGTATCAAGTGCCTTTAGTGCAGCCTGACTATCAGAAAGTATTAAGTATTTCAATCCTATTGCCCTCATTTGTATGAGTCTTCTGTAACATGAGTCTATTGCCATGACCTCCGCCTGAAAAACCGTGGCATGTCTTCCTAGGGCCACAGCCATGTCGACTCCTGGTCCGTGTATTCCGTATCCTGCCCTAGAGTTAAGGCATCTCAAGACATTGCTTGTTATGTTTTACTACTCATTTTCATGACAGTAATAAAACAGATACTTTTGAAAAACAGATATAAAACAATCGCGCTATCAATGTTAAACTTCGTCTTCAACTAAAGGAAGGTCCCCTCTTATTATACATACGATAATAAATGACGTAGTGTTGCCAGTTCCCAAGTTATACTGAATTCCTGGGACTGAATTGTCATCTCGTAATATACCATTTTGTTATTACTATATAACGCAACATGTGTATAACAAATCTATATATATAAAAATGAAACTGTTCGTGTGTAACAGCATCACTCACAAACGGCTGGACGGATTCGCCTAATTTTTTTTAAATTTGTTCGTCTTGATCTGTAGAAGGTTATAGGATACTTTTTATCCCTTTCCCGATTCAGGATTCCGCCCCACTGGTTACAGAAATACCCGTAAGAAATGCATTGCAGCAAACATATGTTATTAAGTGAAAGAGTCTTTTCAAATTTTTAATCAGCTGTTCTTTGTAAACATATATAATGCGACAAAAAATATATTTATATATAAATTTCTTTACACTTATAGTTTTAAAGCATAGAGTAAGCTTAAGAGAAACGACAAATTTTGTTTAAACTGTTTCTGCAATCATAATATATAAAAATGAATGTTTGTGTGTTTGTCCTTTATAGACTCAGAAACTATTGGACCGATCACTATGAAAATTTGTATTTTTCTATGTAGAAGGTTTATACGCAATGCCCATTGATGTAACTAACCACCAGGCTGTACTGCAAGATATAAAAGTTATCAAAGCGCCTGCACATTATAAACTGCAATTACAACACAGTAGTTACGTATATTAAAATATCCAAACACTATTTGAAGGCAAAGAAATATACGGGCAAAGCTTAAGAGACGCGTGCGAAGCCGCGGGAAACAGCTAGTAGTACCATAATATAAGACTACCTTTTTACTTTACATACTAGAAACTGTGTTTCATTCTTTCCTTATTAACAGAGACTTCTGTATACCTAGGTTGAGATTATCTTGGGATCTACATGATTTCAACACTACAATAATAATTTAAATTAAATCTTTTACTGAAAGAGAATTTTTAGAGCATAGTGAATTTCAATTTAAATATTTGTTAGCAGTAATTTTGGAAACTATAATTCAGTAACTTCTTTTAAAATATATTCACTAATATCAATATTTTCATTCGGTAATGCAAGTTGATATGCTTGAAGTAACTAAACAAAATATGTTGATATGTTAAATGTACGGAGAAAAATGTCCCATGTTCTAGCTTATCTGTTAAGGTTCACTGAAGATCATCTTTAGAGCAGAAGCTAACTCATGAAAGAGAGAAGACCTGCAGACAATGGGTGTCACCACCAATGCCGTGCAGGATTCAATACTCCGCCCAGATCTCTGGAACATTGCTTACGACAGCCTCCTGAGATCTGGGGTGTCACAGTTCACAGTTTTTCTTGGGCATGCTCATGACTTCACAGCACACAATGTTGAACAGATTCAGTTGAAGTTGAACCATTTGCATGATAATATACTGCATGGAAGACCATGGCTCTTGCTCATATTGAGCTAAACAGAGATTGTGACCATCATGAATTTACACAATTGTTCCCCTGTGCATGGGAAGTGTTGTCCATACAATATGAGCTATCAAATATCACGAAGTTATGGTGGACAAGTTAGCTGGAGGAACCAGATATTCTGCGTGGCACACAATTCTTCTAAATGCGACATTTTCCTTAGAAGAATGGAACGTTTTCCACTGATGGCCAATATCAGTGGTCCCAGATCTAGTTGGAGAAGATTGTTGGACATCTCTGGAGCATGTGTCTTGGAAGAGTATCTATGATGTCTTCTCTAAAAACCGGCTTCCTTTTAGAGGCATTTTTATTTTGCAAAATAAATATCACAGGAAGCCTGTCGTGGAAAGTCTGAATCAGATGACCAGAATAGACAGGTGCACAATCATGGTGGAGCTGCTAGGTATTTAGTTGCTGTACATCATCACAACAGCAACAAAGGATAATATTCCTTCCAGATAATATTCTATAGTGATGTTTTGGCCTTTTAGTGCATATTCATGATGCTTAAAGGGAGTTGAAGAAAACTGTCCACATGACCTTCATTTGGTTGAAGCCAGCCGTGGTTTTTTGGTCTCAAGGGTTTAGATGTTTCTATTGTAATGCTTTGTAAATCTAAGAACTATGATTTAACCCTTTTAGTGCCAGACAAAAAATCAAAAGTTGGTCTGAGAAATGCCAGTGATTTTTCACATAATACTACTGTAGGATGCCAGGCCTATTTCAGCCGTTTTGCAGTGTTTTACTAAAAAAATTGTAAAAATTACAAATATTGAGATATTTTCCTAACTTTTTCATTGTTTTGCAGTAAAATAAATTTCCTTATAAAAAACTATAAAGCAAATTATATTTCTAAATGTAATTAACTTAAATTTTAAAAAAATTAAAAAAAAGTAGACATTTTAGTACAGTTTTAATATTTTTCCAGTTTCACATGAAAAATAGTACTTTAAAAAAAATATTTCACTATAACACATACTATCACTTGAAAGAGGAATTAAAACTGAATACACACATAAAAAGTTTTGATTAATATTTCAAAAACCAAAAAAATCATGTTAATTTTTTTAGAAAGTTACATTTTCACTTTTTTGTGTTATTTACACTATTTAGCTTCTTTATAAAGCTTATAGTGCCTAAAACTAATGAAGAATCAAATTACAATACAAATAACCAACTTGACGCAACTAAAAGTAGGCCTACGCCTAACTTGGGTGATGTTTCTTTATATCATTTGAACATTCAGTCTGTTAAAAATAAATTGCTTGAATTGGAGCTCTTTCTGCAGAATATTCAATGTGACATTCTTTGCCTAAACGAACATTGGTGCTCACAGGAAGAGTTAAATTTTTATGTTCCTTCAGGATACAAGTTGATTACAAGTTTTACCAGATCTTTCATGAAACATGGTGGAGTATCCATTTATGTGGCAACTAACTTTACTTTTGATTTTCTTTGCATTAATGTCAAGGAGTTATGTGAGGAGCAACAATTTGAAGCTGCGGCGGTGGCATTCCCAGACCTTAATCTGATTGTGGTTGCAGTGTACCGTGCCCCAAACTCTGACATAAATATTTTTACTGACAAACTTGAAAAATGTATTTTATTTATTAATAAGTCTTATAAGTACAAAAACAGCAAAGTTGTTATTGCTGGAGACATTAATATTGACCCTAGGAATAGTGATCTTAAGATTAGAGGTTTCTTAGATAGGCTAAGGTCTTATGACTTTTTGTTTAAATTTTGAGCCTACCAGACATAACTCTTGTTTGGACAATATAATTACTAATTTTCACTATGAAGATGTAGACTGTAAGGTAACACAGCCTCATCTATCAGATCATTTGGGATTAATATTAAGTATTAAGCCTAATACTAGGCATCATGGTGGTACTGGTACTGACAGTGCAAAGGGACTGAATAGTGAGAATAAATCTTTTAGGCTACTGAATGATTCCACTGTAAATAGTTTTAGGGTCATGCTCAATAATATTAATTGGTTAGATTTGCTATTGCCTTACAATTTGGTTGAAGATGCATTTGATTGTTTCATGGAAACTTTAAAATACTATTTTGATATTTGCTGTCCAATTAAAACTAAGCCTACGCAGCCTAATGATGTACCGGTAACTGGAGTAATGTCTCATAGTATAGATAAGAAATGGTATACTGTTGAGTTGAAAAATATTAGATCAATAATGTTAATATATTACAATAAGTCCCTTGTTAATCCTAACTACAAAATCAGTTACTTGAGGTTAAAGCAAATTTACAGGTCTCAAGTTAAGATAGCAAAAAAACAGGCAAATGAAAACTATATTATGAATGCTACAAATAAATGTAAAGCAGCTTGGCATATCATTAACTCTGAGTGTGGAAGGCTGTCTAATTCAACAAATAAGTATGATAGGCCTATACCTATTTCTGTCAATGCTTTGAATACTCATTTTATAAATGTAGGAAGTAGGCCTAATGTTAACAGTACTATAAGTCATGATAATGTCTCTGATCCTATTGATATATTATTGTCAACATGGAGTGCACCTTCTCCAAATGTTTTTAAATGGAAAGAAGTTACTGTAGATCATGTAAATAAAATTGTAAATAGTTTAAGTAATTCTAAAGCTCAGGATGTCTAATTTTGTTCTAAAAAAGATTGTTACTAGCATAGTAGATCCTCTAACTTTCCTGATTAATTGGGTTCTACATGAAGGTACCTACCCTAAGTGTTTAAAAATAACAGTTACAGTACCAGTTTATAAGAAAGGTGATAGGCAGGATGCCAATAGCTATCGACCTATTTCGCTCATTCCTGTAATATCTAAGGTGATTGAAAGTGCAATAAAAAGTCAACTAGAATGTTATTTTGAAGCCAACAAAATGTTATCCCCATCTCAATATGGGTTTAGGAAAAACCTTTCTACTATTAAGGCTGTGGAAGATGTTGTATCACATGTAATGAGTGGTTTTGAGGCCAAAAAAGAAACATCTGCTGTGCTATTAGACCTAAGTAAAGCTTTTGATGTTGTTCCTCATAATGTTCTTATTAAAAAACTACAATCTTATAACATTAAGGGAAAAGAATTATTGTTAATGGAGACATATCTGACTGATAGATATCAATTTGTAAAAATTTCTGAAGAAAAATCTGATGTTTTAAGAGTTTTAAGTGGGGTACCTCAGGGCTCTGTCCTAGGCCCTTTTCTGTTTGTGATATTTGTCAATGATCTACCTGCTTTTATCCCTGATAAATGTATTTTATATGCAGATGACACGACACTGTTAACTTCAAGCGCTAATTCTGAAACTAACTGTATTGTTAAAAACTATATGGTTGAGAGATCTAATCTATGGTTCTGTGCCAATCAATTGTCTGTAAATAGTAGTAAAACAGAGGAAATTGTATTTAGTTTATGTAACTTAGATGATAAGACTGTGAAATTGTTAGGAATTACATTAGACTGTAAATTGGGCTGGCATCATCACACAAGTAACTTGTGTACTCGCTTATCTAGAGTAGTTTTCCTACTAAGTAAGCTAAAACAGTACACAAATGACAGTTTAGTCATAAATGCATACTATGCCTTTTTCCACTCGCACATATTGTATGGCCTAATCCTGTGGGGAAACGCCCCTGGTGCAAAGTAGGTTTTTAAATGGCAAAAGCGAGCAATCAGATGTGTTTCAGGTATTGGCTTTCTGGATAGCTGTAGATCACATTTTACAGAGCTAGGCATACTTACTGTTCCCTCAATGTATATTCTCCAATGTCTGATCTATGTTAAAGAACATTTGGATGAATATAACCTAAGAGGTAGTTGCCATGAGCATAACACTAGAAATAAGGGCCTAATTGATTGTAAATATGTTAGACTAAGTAAAACACAACACAGTTATGGTTACATTGGGGTCAAACTGTTTAATAAGTTACCATTAGCTGCTAAGAATGTTACTGTACATAATTTTAAAAACGTTTTACAAAATTGGTTAAAAATTAAAGCCTTTTATTGTGTTGAGGACTGGGAAACTGCTGACATGAGTGACCTTAAGTTTTAACAATACATAGCCTACCATTCTAGTCTAATATTTTATATGTTTTATGTTGTAGGCCTTTATATTTATATTTTTAGCATAGAGTAAATTTTATGTTCCTATTTGACAATGTCTATTACAATGTTGTATGTTGTTTAATGACAATAAAGAATTGATTGATTGATTGATTATAATATTTTCCTGTACTTTAGGATTATACCGACCACACCAGTATGAAGAACACAAAAATATAAATTTATAGAAACAAACATGATAGAACGAAAAAAACAACTCTGTAATTACAAACTTACAAGCATTTCCAGGTATTGTGATCGGTATTGTTGTCGCTGTTATCTTATCTTTCTGGAGAATCCCAATTACGGCAGGCCGCACGGCATCACATGATTTGCATGGTACATAATTACCTTTCCATTACAATTCAATTTATATTTCTGATCAGCCCCTCTAGAATTTGATATTTTACTGATAGGTACTATCTCGAGGGATGTTTTTCTTTCGTTGACATGGCCGGAGGCACTCGCATTTTGGGTGGCGGAATGTGATCAAGAATAAAAACAAGTTTTGAGTGTTTTTTCAATAAAGAGTTTAGTTTTAGTTTGGTAATGTTTGTTTTTGTTGAATTTTTGTGTTTGGAGAAATGTAGAGGTAAAACACGAAAGTACAACAAAGCGACGCGACTCTGCAATCACGTTATCTACTAGAGGACGTGAGTAACGAGCTGAGCCCTGGTAGGGGAAGAGGCGGGTAATGGTGGGATAGCTCGCCAGTGGAGGGGAAGTGTATGATAGCGGCCCAGTGATGTACTACTCTAGGAAGAAAAGTTAGCCCAGTAGGAGCGTTGTATTGATACGCTAGGGGTTTTTCTTCGAAATCATAATATTCGATAACGGCTTGATAGATATTAACGTTTGAGGTGTCAAATTAAAGGTATCTTTACCTAGATTTGCTAATACTTCTTAGAACTCTTAACAACAGTACGGGTATCAACAGTATCACTTTAATACAGTAAAGGTCTACAGTGACGCTATCCTTCGACATTGTATCAAACTAAATTCAATTTTTATATCGATGTCTACTAACTACAATTTAACAGCTGTTTACTAAATGTTTGGTTTTTAGTATTTAACTACACATTATCACTTTTGTTTCGATTTTGAGCAACACGTTAGCTAGTAGCATAAATATATAATATTGTCTGTCTGACTGTATGTTTATTAGTTTATATTGTCATGAAAAGTTAATGTACATTATTTTTATATCATAAAAATATGAAAGGAGACTTGCTGTATTTTCCTATATATTTATTATTATCAATACTTACTATTGACGTTTCATTATCTTAGAATTGCAAAATAAAATATTCTTTATTAAACCTAATAAGCAAATAAATTAATTGCGTCACTTACTTGTCATTTATGTTATTCAAGCACTTCCACTCCACTCATTTCACCGCCACTGTCTTCTCTATGGCTAGAGTGTTCACTGTCACTTCCACTGTCGTCATCACTACTGCCGGCTTCTAGATTTATGATGAAAGATTCTGTGATGACATCAATAGATACTTCATGTTCCATATACTTTTTTTTCAATATTTATAACGTGCTGGCATCTCTTCGCCCATTCCTCTTTTGTAATATCTTGGACTTTTTCTCTCACTAGCTTGATGCAGTCATTTAATTTGAAGGTCGTGTTTTTCAGGGCAAACGTGGTTTTTTTATCAGTGACCATGATCATTTCTATCGGGTTAAGATCGGGATGATAAGGAGGGAGGCGCAAAGCGGAGTGACCGTGTTCTGCAAGTATGGAATCAATCTCAAACATTTTGTGCGGGTTCTTATTAAGCTTCACAATCTGATAGAGTTCTGTTTTAAGCATTTTGTCATGGAACGGGATGTTATGGTTAACTAGCCACTGAATTATCTCTGCTTTCTTGGAATTGCTGGTAGGTGCGGGGTTTAGTTGTTTATTGTGGTATGATGCGTTGTCTATCACAAGGACGGTTTTTTGGTGGTAAATTTGGAATAAGTTTTTCTTGCAGATATTTTTTTGTAATTTTTAAAATTCATACAATCATGATAGTCACCTGACTTTTGGCCTGATTTGAACACCAACAATGCATTGTCGATAAATCCGTTCTCATTACCCTGCGTGAACAATTATTCCATATTCGCCCTTAGAAATAGGTGTTAAGAGGCCTTTGTTGCTGCCATCTGACCATGAGTGGGGCTTTGTGTGCGAAGCGTGGACATAAGTCTCATCCGTATAAACAATTGGTCGACCCTCTTCTCTGTAAAACGTTTTATAGCTCTAATAAAACGAACTCTGTGTTCTCTTATTTCGTGTTTTTCTATTAAAAGTTTTCTGTTATCTGTAGATTTTCTCCATTTTAAACTGAAGTTCCTTGAGAACTTGTCTCAGAGTCCATATTCCTCCTCTAAAAAACCCGATTTTTTCTTTTAATACGGAAGAAGAGTTTTTAGGGTAGGTCGCTGACCGTCTATTCTGTGGAATTCATGAACAGTCCGCCGTATAACAGTCTTGTCAAAGTCGTCAACAGCTGTTTTTTAAATTTTTTTCGACCATGTTTTTCTGGGAGTTTGAGAAACGTGGACCATTTCTCGGCGCGGTTCTTTCTTCACTCACAATTCTTTTTACACTAGTTTTTAGAAAATTCCTGTGGGCCTCTGCTACACGCTGTTGAACTTGTTTTAATAATATTGGCCCTTGTTCTGCTTCCCTTTTCATAAAAGTGTACAAGTTAAAAATTATTTCTCTAGCTTGGCTGTGTAAAATTTTACCACCGACCTTGCTTTTTCTGTTGTCACCCATCTCGACACTATTCACAAATTTATAACAAAAATATTTACTAAGTATATATAAATTGTAAAATACACACTGTTATAACGGTACGTAACACGTTTTACTAAACTTACGGTACTTAAATACTATGAAATTGGCACTTCACGTATATATCACGAGAAATAATGTTTTTTAGTAAGGCGCGTTATGGCACGATGTTTACTGCGAAAGAGAATAGCAGCGAACTAAGCGTCTGCCGTCCCCACCACTGAAAATCCGGTTCTAACTGCTTTCTCTGCTCAAGGTCAGGGACCGCCTCGTTTCTCACGGCCTCTAGACCGCTCGACTTTGACCTCTGTCTGAGGATGGGGAGGGGTTTGCGATAAGACAATTCCTGTTTTATATTGACGAAATATTGTTTTACGCTAATCTAGTAATCAGTAGAAGCAAAATGTCAAATAACGATTCATGTCTGGGTGTGGTTGGTATAATCCCAAAGTACCTATTTTCCACTATGAAACCATTAAAAACTGTCTGAAACTACTTTCTACTTAAAAAATAATGTACACTTTGTAAAATATCAACAAAAAAATTTACACACTTTTGTACATAGGTATTATAGTTAGGTGGTAACACAAATATGGTGAGGCAAACATAAGGGATGCAATCCTTTTTTACAGCGTTTGCACACAAATGTGGTTTTCATTTTATTGAAGTTTACTTTTTATGTTAGTAAAACATTGTTAGTAAACTATTTATCAACAACAAACACTGTGGAAGCAGCAACACAAACAACCAAACACAGAGGTTAGACGTGAACTATCAGCTGACACAACTTTGTCTGATGCAACAACCACGGCCATTTCTATCATGGCTAAACACCTGGCGAACCTTACGATATTACTATTATTATTTTTTTAAATGTAGATTGGTTCATTCTGATTGTTTGTATATCAACAAATTTAGAACAAGTTAAAAAATTATTGCGGTATGACTTTTACTCCGAACGTCCATATATACAGACGTCGGCATTCTTCGGTAGTTATTCAAACGTCCGTATATACGGACGTTGGCATTTCTTGGTAGTTTTTTAAACGTCCGTATATACGGACGTTGGCACTAAATGGGTTAAGGAGTAGCTAATGTATTCTTGGAAGGGTATTTATATCAAAACAGCCTAATTATTTTATTTGGATTTTATAATATGTTAATAAAAATATTTTACTCCAATATTTTTAATTCACTAACTTTTATTAAAAGAGTCAATTAATAAAACAATTTAAAATTTATACATCAACAGTTTAGTCTTAACACTCTAGCTGTTACCAACTTTTCATTAAACTTGTTTTACTTTAATTCAGTTAATATTGGGAACATTTACAGTTAAAATGAACAAAGGAAAGAAATAACCACTACATTGCTTTGAATATTTGATTACAGTCATTATATATTGAACGTTCTGATGTTGTCTCTCATTAAGTCAAACCTCTGTATTTTTAAACAAAAATTCAATTTTTTATTGTAACAAGATTAGACTGATAAACATAGTGATTACAGCGTTACTGACCAGACAACTGGGAACAGTATGGCACCACAGCACAGGAGCTCCACCAGCATGAACACGTCCAGCCACGTCTTATACTCCACGTCCCCTTCCTCTGACTCCTCTATTATTATCTTAGCCACATTAGCCAGAACCTGTTGAACCCACATCAAACTGATAAACTCCTCACTATCAAAGGTAACTGATATTATACCCCAAACCTTCATAGTTTAAGTTATTGACATAATTGATAAGGGTAATATGTTATTATGAAGACATTTTTTTTATAGTAAGGTTTTCCATAGTTTTTTATTTTAAATTGACAATTTTCAAAACTTTTGAATAAGAAACCAACTACTTTCTTGGTTTAGTTTATATTTCACGGAGAGATTTTATTTTGTTAAATTAAATTACGTGTCCTGGTGTCCTTTAGGGACCACCTATCCACAATATATTGCGGGATTATATTTGTTAATAAATTCCAATAAGGCTAAGTATACTGGTTTTACTTCATAAAAGAGCATATCAAATATAAAAAAAAAACATTTTTCTCAATAGACAATTTAGTGAATTTACATTTTTTTGAGTTGTTGACATCTAAATGGGAATTCACATGTGGACGAATTTTGTAACAAGATATTTAAAGAGATTTTGATTAAGATACTAGCTTGATCTGTAGCTTAAATGCAATAAAGTATTATTTTTCGCTTTTATACATTGCCTGTTTCATTTCTTTTGCATTTTCATTATACATTAGTACATAAATTATTATTTTGAGACAATAAAAAAAACTGTTGTTAAGGTAATTATAATTTAATTAAAATTAAGGATGGTTCATTCCGTTGTTCAAAATATCCAAATATCTTGTCGGGATATAGGACTCCATGTTTATTTTCACTTGATGCTAATCACAACATTTCCAAACCATTTTATTTCCAAATCTTGGATTAGTTCCTCTGGCGATATTAGAAACCAGCAAGAGCACAGGTACAAGAGCCTAAAGATGACATTGATGAAGATAACGTCTTGGTTGAAAAAGGTCTGACCAATGTAGACGCCTTCCAGTACTTTGAGACTGGCAATAAATGGTTGGAACAGCAAGATGAATGTGATGTTGTGCAGCTGCTGTATTTAAAACACCTACGAGTCTTAGCGGAAAAAAACTGGTGTCAAAGCTTAAGGTAAACAAACACGTTCAACTTTTTCTTTTAGGTTAATTTTGTACTGTTTTATCATAAGTATCTAATTTTTGAATGATTTTGTACTGTTCCTATTTTATCTAATTTTAAGTAAATTTTGTACTGTTTATACGAAATCTAAGTCAATGAGCTAATTGTATTTACTGTATGTGCAATCCCTATTTTATGTGTTCACATATTATATATATATATATATATATATATATATATATATATATATATAGATTCTTAATTTTAATTTTCTGTGTTGATGTTTTATGTTTATTCTGTTCTTATAGCCCTATTTATATTTTTGTAATTTCCTGAAGACGGCTTAAGCCGAAATATAGAAACTGTTTAATACATTTGAAGAATTCTTATTCAAGATTAATATATATATATATATATATATATATATATATATATATATATATATATATATATATATATATATATATATATACTTTCGTGTGATATTAAAAGGTGCTATTGTGTGTTCTAATCCAAAAACATATTTTTAGCTGTCCCACCCATTCCCCTACAAAAACCCAGACACGTCTTTTACAGTGATGTCTGATTATCCAAAAAATTGGTTATCTGAAAACCTCCCTGCACTAATTGTTTCGGATATTGATGCTCTACTGTATCATTAATTTACAAGGCATGTTTTTAAGTAAATATAACATTTACTTAAAAATAATATGTAAAACGGTAAATGTTTGTAAAACCCAACATTCCCATTGGTCAACCCTTTTCAATATAGCTATGTTATGTACAGAATACTAGTTTGATCCAATGTGCTTTGGGATCGTATCTAAAACATTGCAGTGCACTCAATGTGCACCTGATGAGAGTGAGAATACTTCCATCTAAATTACAGAACGATCAAACCAAAAATTATAGTCCAAAAATCGGAAACCGAGACTGGGACTTTATCGCTATAACTGAATGAAAGTAGCAGGTAAGAAATCGCAATAGCTGATAATCTAGCAGTAATAACAAATCATACACACATGCAAGCACACACACACAATATATGCAGTAGGAAGAATTTCTATTCATTTTTCACATTAATAGCTCCTAATAGACCAAACAAGTCAAATCGCACAGTGGTAAATTACAAGCTCATTTATTTAAAAATAGCAGTAGCAGTTATACCTGTTACCTAAAATTAGCAGGTGAGCCCATTACTACTAAAATGATCAGCCAGCAGCGGGCTGGCGCAATGCTACGACACTCACTGGTGATGAGTAGCCTTGAACTATCAAGTCACCTCACAACCCTCTACCCTCTCTTTCATAAAACGAATATCCTTGAACTTGATCACAAAAAATCCACATTGAACTTGCTTTGTTTTTTCTCTTTTTATGCACTAAGGCAAAATTCAGATAATACATAAATTGTAAAAAAATATCTTTATTGATAGAAAAACTCAATAATGATCGATAATAATGGATTACTTATATAATAAATTATGTGACAAAGTATCCAGTCTCAAATATGGGCACGTTCCAACTCTGTAACATTCTTCGAATTAACAATGGTTAGTAAAGCCATGCAAATAGTGAGGCATGCTGTGCCACATTGTTCCGCATATCCAACATAAAAAAAATTGGTGTCTTCAGTATAATTTTGTACAAATTTCCTAAACGTATTCCTGAAAGGTTACTCCTTCCTAAATATTATTTTTTAATGGCCTTTGTTAATTTAGTAGCATGGATAATCAGAACTAGGATAACTTTACTACTTCTACTTGACTTCTACTTTATATTTGGTTGAGTTTGATAGCTGGTTTGTTCTTCATAGTGAATGTATTTTTTCGAAAATTTGTTTTAAAAAACTGTGATAGTTTTAACGATTTAATGTTGTAATTTTTGGTCTTATGATCCTTGTAAAAGTATATTTTTCTGGAAAAAACATAGTCCAAAGTTTGGCCATTTGCTGATGTTTTTGTTTTTCTATTTAGGGGTCTTTACTGCTGAAAAAGTTGTATGATGAACTACTGATTTGTTAGGCTTAAATGCATGCCAGGGTAATGAACATCAGACTCTATAACTATGACACTAGTCTTCGTCATCACTTGGAGGGGGAAGTTATTCTTTGAGTAAGTGACCTCAGCAATTAACCCGTTAGTCCAGTTGCCTACAGAGGCTACAGTCACCTGTCATGGTTGCTTAACTCTTAACTCTGAAGAAAAAAATATTGTCTCTTAAAACTGCTACAAACACCCATTTTATAAATCCCGTAAAATTGCAGCATGCACACTGCCTTATTTTTTTAAGTGTTTTGTATAGCAAACTATTTTTTCCAATTTCTACTTAGAGTATTGTAATGTTTCTGGTACGAAAATTTGGAAAATTAAATTCTCTAACTAAATGGAGGACTGTAAAGTTTATCAAAACAATGTAATAATTTGCTACCATGTGTTTTTTGTGGTTATAAATTTTTCGTTAATATTAAAAAATAGCTTTAAAGCCTTAAAACTACAAGAAATTATAAAAAAATACCATGGCATCCCAAATATTTCAATTCTGCACTTAATTAACTAAAACATAAATAATTGTATAATAAAAAAAAGTTATGTTCCAATTTTCTGAAAAATAAAAACAAATACAAATCACTACCAGGCCTATGAAGTTTGTTTTACAAACCGTAACACTGAGTCACAAAATCTATTTACACTATTTACAAATGTTTGCTAATACTGTTTTATATATTATTTACAATAATGGTAGATTTATAAGAAAATTGGATAGACTTAATTACAAGTATGTTTGGGCAAACATTGGATTACAGTCCTCTTAGCAAAGAAAACAGTTTTTGATCTTTTACTATTACTCCTGTCACATTTGGTCCCCTTATTTTAAGTTTTTTTCCTTGTTACCAGGTAATGTGATCAACAATGAAAAACGTTGATACAGATGTCTAAATACACTTCAGTATTTTGAATAAAAAAGCCAGACTTTTAAATAGATGATTTATCTTGATTATTATTAAATCGTCAATAAACTAAAAAAATTATAAACACAATTAAATATATTCGTTGAGCCAGTGCACTTTTTTCAAAACATGGAATTGGCAGACATTAAATGGTCCGCCTGTACATTCCTGGACAGTCCTCATAAATTAGAATGTAGGCAGTTAAAATATTAAGATGTTCTTTAAGTACTAATGCAAACCAAGAAGTATAGCTTACCTGTAATGGTATTACAATCATGAATATCTTCTTGTCCTTGTCAGAGAGAATATGTTTGATGAATGTCCAGCCAGTCCCGATGAGGACAATGGTGATAAATAACACAGAACCTTTCAATCTGAAACAGAAAATAGTTCTCTGACCATAGACCTAGTCTAATCATTCACACATCTGTTCACATCATATTAGGTATAGTTAAAAATTGAATAAAAAATGTAACCTTTGAAATTAGTACATCATTGAAACCTGGTGTTCAACAAGGGTCAATTTTGATACCTTTGTTATTTTTATGCTTCCTTACTAGAATTTATTACATAGTGCAATAGGAGGGGGGGGGGTTTAGGGTTATTAAAATAGAAAAAAATATTTGTACCCTGATGATACACATATATTAGTTACAGGCAGGAAAATTAAAGACATTGAAATCTTCCTTGTTATAAACCTTAATAATTTTTATTTTTATGACCAACAATTGCAAATGCTTTACAAGCAAAACTATAATTTTAAGCTATGACAAAATCAATTTGTATTAATTTTATAATTTATTATTAAAAAATTGAACTGTATTGATTCTGTATAATCCAGATTGAAAGTATCAAATTGTTTAAGACAGTATAAACCAAAGTTTTTGAAATAAAATGGGTAAAATATTTACACTGAAATAAACACCCAAGGGAGGTAAGGATAAAGGCTAAAATTTGGAAAGTTAATTAAAAACATTCTTTTCCATTAATAATTTGAAATTTTTTTTGTATGGGACCAGATTGAAGCATAATGGACTTTTGATTATTGATTATATGTATGAGAACTTTAAGAATAATGCTCAACCTTAACTTCTAGTATTCAAAAAAAGTTATTTCTCACTACACTGTAACTACAATTTACTATAATTTATAGTCTTTCAAGTTTGAACAGTCAACTTCACTATAAAAGCTTACTTGGTTCTTTTACTTGTTTGCTATTCACCCATTTATTTCACAAAAAAATAGATTGTTTTCTTAACGAAAACAAATTAGCGCTCTCCACTATACTATAAGTCTATTTTACATTACACGAAAAAGGCATTAAAATCATCTATTTTCTCCTTACCAAGACTTTTGTCTCCTAGACACTGTAACTGTTACAGACACTCTAGTGGCTGACTGTCTTATGAGAATATATATCTTTGCTTAGTAAAAACTCAGTGAAGGTGTTAACTACATGTATTATAGATAAAAAGTTACTGTACAGTAGTTTAACACTGGTTCAGGTCCATGAACTGTGCTTGCCTGCTCTTTCAAGTCATCTTTGCTGTGTGTAACTTTTCTTTCTTATCTCAAGTTCCTTTTTCAATAGCTTAATCATCTCTTAAAAAAACTACAATTTCTTAATACATTTCCTCTTGAAAAAACTACAAAAAGTGATGGTCAAATTGGGCTGTTAGTTGTATTTACAATACAAAATTTAAAGAAAAATGATTTACATATCAGATAGTTGCTTATATTCAAATTTTAATATATTAAACTAATTACATTTTTATACTAATTATAAATATAACCCTATATTATTTAGTATATATAATACAGTATATTAAACTAATTTCTATACAGTTAATAAAACTTCTTATTTTAAAACAAACATCAGTTACATATTTTTCCAAACATATTTTTGTAATTAAATTAGAGCGTCAATTATCCAAAAGTCAAATGTTACCTTGGTCCTTCTACCCATGGGCCAGGGAGTGATTGAGGCCTTCAAGCGTTACTACAGAAAAGCATTGCTTTGTAGTGTACTAAATGAACAAGAAGAAAATAAAACAATCCTTGAAATCTACAAAGATATTAACTTAAAGGATGCTGTTTACATAACTGCAGAAGTGTAGGCTAATGTCAAAGAGACTACCCTAAAAAATCCTGGAACAAGCTTTGCCCAACATTTGATTCTGAAACTAGGTCTAGACCTGAAGAACCAAGAAATGACACCTTTGTTTCAGAAGTGGTGAAACTGTTGAAAAGTTTGAAGAATGTAACCAAGAAAACATTCATGAGTAGCTACAGTGTGATGAGGATGATCCTGGCTTGAACTGTTGACAGATGACGACACAATAGCACAGGTACAAGAGCCTAAAGTGACATTGATGAAGACGATCAAGATGATGACAACATCTCGGTTGAGAAAGGTCGAACCAATGAAAAAGCCTTCCAGTGCTTTGAGATTGGCATTAAATGGTTGGAACAGCAAGATGAATGTGATGCTGTTCAGCTGCTGTCTTTAAAACGCCTACAAGACTTAGCGGCAAAAAACAGGTGTCAAGCTTCAGCAAAAAACATGTTCAACTTTAGCTTTTAGGTTAATTTGTACCATTTTATCATATATATCTAATTTTGGGTTGATTTTGTACTGTTCCTATTTTATCTATTTTAAGTCAATTTTGAACTGTTTCTATGATAAATAAGTCACTGAACCAAAATTGTATTTACTGTATGTGCAATCACTACTTATGTGTTACCTTCACAAAATATTTTATACTTTTGTGTGGTATTAAAAGGTGCTATTGTATGTTCTAGTCCAAAAATGTTTTTTTTTTTTTTTTTTTGCTCTCCCACCCATTCTCCAACTCTCAATAAAAATCTAGACATTTTTTACAATGATGTTTGATTATCCGTCAAATATATTATCCTAAAACCCCCCTGCACCAATTGTTTCAGAAAATCGATGCTCTATGTACAAGGATTGTTCTAGCATTAACTTTAGAGTTATAGTGGATTCATAACATGTTGAGAGTAAACCACCATAGACTTGACGTGGTGATAGGCTTGTTCGCACATAATTTACAGCAGCCTCAACTTACATACATGAGGTTGTAACCACCCACTAATCAAGTAACTATAAAAAGTGATGGAATCATTTGTTTATGATTTTTTAGGTGATTCTGATGTTTGCTTACTCCTACAACAAACGTTATAATATAAAACATAGATGCTACAAACTCTACACCATAATTGGCCATTGATTTAAATTTGATAAAAATCAGTTTTATGAGTTCCTTTTCATTTGTGATTGTTAGTGGTTTCTACATGCTTATATTTTAGGAATATACACAATCCAAGTGAACTGTTCTGGGTTTTTCCTCCAATTAATCACAACCCTAGAGGCCTGCTGTGTCGTGGGCTGGGCGACACTCTCAACACTCAGTGAATAGACTGCAATTTTATGTCCGTCATTTCTTCACAACAGCTACAGTGTTTTGAATTCAATCTTACAACGATATCACTTAATGATTGTCTTTAATAATTAACTCACTTTATAACAGACAAAACTGAGCGTATTTAGATTTTTGCAGAAGAGATTTTAACTTAATAAAAAATGACTTATAACTTACAGGTGTGTGATATAGTAAAGTATAGCCCAGGCCGCCACATGTGCTCCTCGCACTTGGATGAAGTGATAGTTGATGGAATGGAACAGCAAAGATAGAGACTTGAGATACACCAGCACAGCCATCAAATAATGTATCTTGTACACTGGATGTCTGCCACAAACATTAATAAGTATAGCATAGTCGAGTATCTTAGTTCTTAAGCTTATGCAGCCTGTATTATGACTATCACATAGGTTTACCACTTTGCATTGTTTTGAAACAGCCAACAAAATTAAAATATTCATTTCATCCATACTGTGCACATCCACCTTCAAAAGATGTTTCAGTTTAACACCTCTTGACTAAATATGGTTCTCCACAGCAAGACTAAAATATAATAATATCCTATTAATAATAATTTCAGGGTGGCCACTCAAAACCTCTTTTCAAATTCCTGGTTTTTTCTGTCAAAAATGTCCAATTATCTAGTCTATTTTCAAACCAAATAGACAACTTTAGTACTTACGCCAAGTGCAACAATGACGTTTTAATGTCACTAGCAGTAATTGCAAGAAATGCCACAAGGCTGCGGTGCTCTAGAATTTCGTCGCTAGCGATATGCAAGAAATTCGATGACGATTTATCGCTATCACCTATTTTAAGCTCCTTCATTTTTATCTCTGTGCCTTTCGATGTGTCGACATAGCATTGTGTATACCTAATAACTTTCCTTTCTGTGATGTTTATAAAATACATGTATCTAATTTGGAAACACAAAGATAACAAATTAATATCAACACAACGCTACCATGGAGCAGACTGCAGCCCAGTATTGCAGGTCAGAGGTCTAGTGGTGGACAAACTTTCAGTACGAGACAGTGATTTTGCCGGTACACAAGGTCGGTTCGGTACAATCAACAAATAAACGACATACTTTTATCTGAATTTATTACATAATTACTACTTAATTAATCTATCTTTTGTGAGAGAGGGAAAAGCCTAAGAATACTACTACTTCAAAGGAATTTATAGAGATTCAGGGAAATGAATATATTTAAAATTCTAAACACACGTCTTTACAAAACACTATTTTCTCTAAAGAATAAGAGTTAGACAACTTCATCCGGGGTCCCCACTTCGGGGATTGAATAATACTTAAGTAAAAAAACCCTGTTTGTATCGCGATTACTACCGTGCTGCCACGTTACCACTTAAAGCGTACCACTCGTTTAGTGCCAAAGTCAGAAACGATCGATCGGCCGATTTCAATTGTCCAATGCATTGTGACGTACTTTTTGGGGAAGGCGGAACTTGCCACGGTACAGGAGTAGAACTAATCAAGATAAACTCATTACACTAGTGGAGGTAATCTTAGATCAACCAGAGTCAGACGTAGCTCACAAACATATGTCGATCTTCATTCACAATTCATAAGCCACATTGCGTAAAATATGTTATTTCATGATTAATCAGTTCTTGATTCAAAAAGTAGTCAAATTTATGTCTTGATTTTATAAGTTCTTGGAGACGGAAAAATTATTTTTGAGATTTTCCCGGTTCTCCGAAAAATTCCCGATTTCCCAGTCGAGAGGCCACCCTGAATTTGTTTATATAAATCCAAAAACTTTGATGAGAAAAGTATTTTCCAGGATGCTATTGTATTAATTAATTTGTCTGACACACACACCATAATATTTAAAGTATCAAAATAAATTTATACTTGTATTTGTAACACAATTATGATTTAAATTTATAAGATATTAATCAAAGTTGAGTAAAATTGTCAACAAAATTATGCACAATTGTTCTTAATTTGAATTGACCATATAATTAATTATTTTTTTTTTTTTTTGTCATCAAACATTTTTACCCTGATTAATCCGCAACACGACTATACAATATATTGATAACTTATATAGCGTCGGACAACTGAATGTTTAGGGTCAAAAATTCTCCTTTACTTTAGGGAGAGACCATGCCTACAGAATATAAAATTTTCAAAACAAATATTATAATACGTCCAAATTGTTCAAAAATGTATCTAATTTTAAGAAATTAACAATTTGTAAGCTTATTTTATACATTTGATTTGATAAAACTTCAAATAATGTTTTTATGAAAATTGGCAAAACAGTTTTAGAGTTATGGATTTGTTCAAGACAAAACATAGATGGATGAATTTACAGGCTTACTTTATACATTGTTTTTGATGAACTTCAAATAGAGTGCTTTTTTGGGAAATTGTCAAAACAATTTTAGAGCTATGGATTTCTTCAAGGAAAAACATGGATAGATCAATTTTTAGGCTTATATTATACATTTCTCTTGATAATACATGAAATAGAGTTTTTCTGAAAATTGTCAAAACCTTTTTAGTTGTGGATTTATTCAAGATAAAACATAGATGGATTAAAGCAATAATCACCAGAGACAAATGTTAAAATTATGAAATGTATTTTTATAAAACCAAGGAACAATTTTATAAACCATAATCTCACGGATTATGAGACAACCTGCATGTTTTAAACTGTTTTGACATAGTTATAAAATATCCTTCCAACTTGCAAATTATAATAAAATACAAAACTATTGGAGATTTTATGTTAGCCTCAATTTACTATCAGCGAAATAAAAGATGCAATGCACACCTATGACTAACTACTACTAAAAAGGAACTCACTTGCTCTTGACAAGAATGAAGACCCAGAAGCAGCCTGATAAGAAGAACAATATGGACATCATTGTGTAGAGGGGAGGAAGTGGCATCTCTCCTGCAGACAGATAGTTGCCTTTGTTGTTCTCTTCTATCTCCATCTGTCAACATCATCACCTGTACAGTGGCATGATTTCAGTAAACATTGCTTTATACCTTTACTTTATAGTAACTATCTAAACCAATAATTTTTGCAGACTTTTTTATCTGTTAGGACTTAAGTAATTTGCTGAAAGATAAATGTCTGATCCATGTAGAATTAAGAAAATTTATATTTTACTACGAAAATTTTTTTAACTGAAAATGGTTCTCCTCAGTAAACCTTACCTAAAATTTTTAATTGTGTTTGCAGTGATTTTGACAGTATGTAACGGGAAAAGTGATATTAAAATGATTGTAATCAATTTCTATTGACTTATAACTTCTTTCTGTTTTTTTTTTTTTTTTTTTTTTTTTTTTTTTTTTTTTTTTTTGTGTACTCATATACATATTTTTCAATTTGTTGCAGTTAGTTTAAAATGCTAGACTTTAGGATTACATCTGAACCAGCTGTCAAACAAACTTTGTGTTTCACTTTTTGTATTATATAACAATGGTAAGTGCCCATAATTGTGTTACCCTTTCACAATATAACAATAGCCATGTCTAATTTTAGGCAATATTTTTTTTAGTCCAGGAGCCAGAGAGCCAATTTGCATTGCATAAAACCAACAGAAGCTTTCACTATGAAAGAAATTATTAGTCAGTCAGGAGATTTTTGTTAAAGAAAGTAATATCAGCCGCACCAGGTTGAAATTGGAGGATAATGAAAGGGTTAAAAATACTGAGTAATACATTTGATACAGATTGTACTTTTTGTTTAACTCATAAACCACTTTAGACATACAAGATAGAAAATCTGAAAATAGTAACTTTCTGGTCATCGTTAGTCTCATACCAACCTTTTTTCTGTTTATAATTTTCACATAATGGTGGCAAATTCTAAATTTTTTAACCTTTCAAATCATTCATTATAACAAAAAATAAATTACCCTTTATAAATAACTCTGAACGGTTTGATGACATTTTTGGTAGTACAAGGTCTATTCAGAAAGTAGATTATTTCATATAAACAAAAACCAAAGTACAAGAAAAAATTTGTATTATATACATTTGAAAGTGACAATAAAATACTATTTTTCAATATAGTCACCATATAAAGTGCAGCGTCACAAGCCAACTCTTCAATTCGTGGAAACAGATGGTAGTCACTAGGCGCAAGGTCCGGACTGTACAATAGTTGCAGAAACACCTTTCATTTACAAGCATCCAGAACTTCTCAAGTCTGATTTGCTGGGTGTGGTCAGGTGTTGTCATACCCATCTTATAAAAAATGTATGGTAATCTAACTTCTGCGTAGTAATTTTGTGTAACAAACTCTTTGAAATTTGAGGAAAACTAAGTAAGAATTCTGTTATTGTGAATCAGCAGTATTCTTTAATCTTATCATCGACTTTAGAGACAATTTCAGTCAAAATGCTTGTCCGTTCACTTCGTTCAATATCTTAACTGATTTGATGTGTTTAATAAATTGAATAGTTCAAAGAGATTATTATAATCTTCTAATTACGAGGGCTATCCAGAAGGTAAATAACGTTTTGCTCTGTAGCCGTTAGGGGCGGGACAATCACGGCCATTTTGTGTAAACTACATTCAATGGAGTGGCATCATACTCATTCACCAAAGAAACCAAAAAAATTCAAGACTGTTCTGTCCACCAGGAAACTTATGGCAACCATTTTTGGGATCAACGTGGTGTACTGCTTATTGATTTTATGGCCCGTGGAGACACTATTAACGCTAATACGTATTGTGAAACATTAAAGAAATTACAGCGGGCAATACAAAATCGACGGAGAGGTCTATTGTCTGATGGCGTCATTCTCCTCCATGACAATGCCAGGCCTCATGCAGCGGGGATAACACAACAACTTCTGCAGCAATTCAATTGGGAAATTTTCGACCATCCACCGTATAGCCCGGACTTGGCCCGTTCAGATTTTCATCTCTTTACAAAACTTAAAGAGTTTTTGGTGGGAAAAAGATTTGACAGCGATGAAGAACTTAAAGAAGGCGTGACTACGTATTTCAATCGGCTGGCGGCGGAGGAATACGACGCTGGAATACAAAAACTCGTCACACGTTATGACAAATGCTTAAATTTGCTTGGAGATTATGTGGAGAAGTAGTTTAAGGTATGCTCTTTTCAATAAAAATGTTTATATTTGTTAATATTTACTTCTGTGTCTTTATTTCACAAACGGGTACTACTTTCCGGATGGCCCTCGTATGTATTAGCTAGATGTTCAGACAGTATGAACCAGAAAACTTAGTTGTTAGTATAAAACTGGCCTTGTAAGCCTGAGAACTAAAATACACAAACATTGTTTAACAAACTAAAATAATCCTGAAAACTACACATAAATAACATAGTCATCACTTTTTTTTGCTAACCTTATGCAAATTGCTGAGAATTTCACAAACATTTTTTTAATACGGAAGAAAATGTTGATACTTTGGTCTGTATTTAGAGTTTAATATGAAAAGTTATAAAAATGAAATTATAAAATAATGATTAAGAAATTGAGTGATATAGGAATAAGAAATAAACTATTAAAGTTATTTAGGAATTATTTTGAAGAAAGAAAATTAGCAGTGGACATAGGTCAGCACATCAGTGATAGTTATGTTCAGAGCTGTGGGCTCATACAGGGTAGTATTTTATCACCCGCCCTATTTAATATCTATGTAAATGATTTGGCTAGTTTGAAGTTTAACAGCTCAATTTTACAATATGCGGATGATAATAGTCTTTATGTGACTCACAAAGATGCGGAAATGTGTAATACACTTATGCAGGAAGATTTAAATTTGATTACTAATACTTTTTTAATAACTCTATAGAAATAAATGGGAAAAAAACTAAAGCTATTATTTTTAGAAATCCAAGAGTTGCAGTTAATGTCAATATTCATAGAGGTCTCTTATTGTATTGTCATAAAAAAGACTGTTTATTGAATAATGATCAATGTCAATGTCAAAAACTAGAGTTTGATAACAGTTTAAAACATCTTGGAATGTATTTAGATCATAGTATGAAATTTAGCAAACATATCGAGACCCTCACTAATAAACTTAGATATATCTTGTTTATATGCCAGAAAATTCGTTTGGATTTTCCAGTTGTAACTAAAAGAATGATCTACTTTTCCTTGGTGCAAAGTCACTTTTATTATGGAATTAATCTATATTACTTAGCTCCAGAATATATTTTAAGCCCTTTGAAAAAAATTATTGTTAGGATACAAAAAACTCTGTTTTATGATATGGAAATGGAAATTTTTGGTATAATGTCATTTAACTCTTTAGGAGAATTTACAGATTTAAGAAGACACTATTTTGAGGATGAATTTAGAATTTTGTTGGATGTTGATTATAATTTAAGGCATAGAAACTTTCGGGTTCAACGTCACGAAAATAGATATGGCAAAGTAATACCTGAATACAGAATACCAAATTTAATAAATTCATTACTAAGAGAGTTACAACACCTTCAGAATGAATATCAAATATCTATTTGATATTTAAATGGCTAAAAAGCTATTTCATTTCAAAGTAGTGTATAGATACTTTTGTAATATTCTCAAGAAAATAAAATAAGAAAACAACAAAAAACATACCATCAAGTAATCCAGAAATGCACTTTTTAATTCACTACACTGATTCACTAGTAACACAACACACATAGAACTTCATACAGTACTAACTCAACCACCACCCATACTGGACTGAGGCCCTCCCAAGTTTGTTCAGTATACGTAACTCACAAACAACTTCAAACAAAGCCAAGAAGGAACAATATATATGACAGAGCAATAACCCTCAATTTCAGGCTTTTACCTTATCACCAAAATCTTCAGTCCCAGACATTCCAAACAATCAAACAAAGGACACTGATAAGACCACACTGCCCCAGAGGCAACTTTCTCTTCCATACACAGACATTCAATAAATTCATTCATATTAGACTTCAAAACATATTTCCACCCTTCCAAATTCAAATATACCGATACATCAAAAAACAATAACAGTTCTATTTACATTTTTAAATTATTAATTTTATATTAACTTTCTATACTTTGTAAGACGATGAAATTTGTATACTATAGATTTAAGCTAATTCAATATACGAGTTTAATCATAATATTTACTATATACTCCATATTTATATTGATTTAATTACTATGCATGTTGGTAAAGTGAATATTTATTGTAACTAATATAAATTGTATCTTTTGATCTATTCTTCTCCCTCAATTAGCAATGCTAGAGGGTTAGATGTAGTTATTTATACACTGTAATTGTAAATCATGTTGATGAAATAAAAGAATTTTGAATTGAATTGAATTGAATATTAAAAAAATAAGTGTCACTAAAAGGAACACATCTTATTAAAGGTTAATCACTGACTACATTGAATTATTTTTATGACAAAAAAGACAGTACACAGGTAATAAACATACTGTATCCAACTGTTCTTTCCAGGAATATTGTTTGTGTTTCTAGGTAAACTCTTCTCATATTTGTTATCTCCCCTCGACTTTTAACACTTTGAGTGCTGGCCCTAAATGACATGTAACTCTGTAGGAATGCTGGGCGTTTTTGGTGGTTTTCAAAAATTTATTTAAAAAAAAGTATTTAAGGTATGAGAAAAATACTTACATACCTTAATTCAGCTTACTTTCGTCTTTCTTTTAACGTGAGATTTTTTGTGGTTTTTTTAAAAAGTACACATAAAAAATGTTTTTTAAAAACATATATTTTTGAAAAAAAAAAAATATTTTTTGAGACAGTTTTTTTATCTAACTTACTAAACTAAGCATACATACAATTATTTACAATGACCCATTTACAAATATAAACTGTCCTTTGAATAATAAAAATCATGTTTTTATGTTTTGTAGTTTTTTGACAAAAAACTATGCCGTCATATTGATGCGTAGGCATCACTTTCGCTGTCAGCACTGTTTTTCAGCATCTGTAACATAATAATATACTATGCAAAATATGAATATATTTTTATTTTATTCATAAGAATAAAATATTAGTTGTATAAAGTTAATTTATTATAATACAAATTATAGTTTGATTCACGAAAACAATAACATAACCAAACTTTTAGACTGATGTTTATATGATAATAGACTTACTTATTCTTACCTGAAGTATGTGTCTAATCTTCTTCCATTAGATCAGGATCAATGTCAGAATCGTCAAAAATACTATCTACTCCAATAAAATTATCTTTATCTAATACATCACTGATCGCAACGTCGTTCAAGCTGCGAGAAGCCATGATTGCGACATCGACTGCCGGCTGCAACGAATGTAAACAACGCGACCGAAGTTGCTTTGTCATTAAGCTCATACAATACATCTGACGCTTTCTAGCGGTGAATTGTGTTACTAAAAACCCAAATAACATTGTAGAGTAGGCAAAACCCGTTTAAATACGGACAATGTAATATAATACCAATTGAAATGACAACCACGTAAAACTACGGGATTAGCATTCTTCGGAAGTTTCGCCGTTCCGTAAAATTACGGGATTAGCACTCTAAGTGTTAAAACACAATAATATAACAGAGTCTAATCTGTCACCCGACTGAGTTATAGTATGAAATTACTAAGTAAATATTTTTAAGACAAGGAGAAAATTATTATCTGAAGTACTCGTGTTGGCAATAAGTACGATTTGACTTTTTATAAAAATTTTGAAATGATGAGTTATTCAATTTTGTTTCTAAGTAAGCAAAATATACTTTTTATAGCTTACAGTAAAATACAGATCAACAGGAGAACTCCCATAGTTTGGACAGCTGTGGAAGTAAAGATTATAAAGTCCTTCCTCTGCCTCTGTAGCGACGTAGATGACAAACTGGAACAAGAATAAATATTGTGTAGAGTTAAATTATATATGTTTTGAGATAATACTTCTTCTCATGTCCTAGCATAAACATTTCTTGAAAACTATATAAATTTGAATACTTTAATTGATCTTACATTTGTATTGTAAGATTTCTGATTGGAGTCATAAACTATGGGTATCTGGAAATCTGCACAAGATGGTGATTTTTCGCCAGTTGCTGATATTTTCTCCTCTCCTTCCTCTTCTGTAAATGAAATCAATATGTTTATAATCTTATAAAATTAAACAGGATTTGCAATGAACAAGTTTTTTAAATTGTATTGTTTACCTTAGAAATATTACTTGGGTTTGAATTGAAAATTAATTTAGAATTTCAAGAGTTTTGAAAGAACTTGATCATTGTTTGTTTAAGGCAACACCAATCTCTCAAAACTGATGCAAATGTATAAATAAAAATATTAAGACAACACAAAGTAGAGCTGAACACACAGTAAAACTTGATATATCCAGCCTAATGTAGTGACGGCATAGCAGAGATATTGTTAAGTTAGATATGGAATTGTGATATGAAGAGCTTGTTTTTTATATAAAATACACTACCAATGTAGTGGTTTACTTTTTGAAGCCACTACATAATATTATGAAAACACTGAATGCTGTTCTGAAGAAAAAAAATACTAATTAAAACTTTAAAACTAAACTAAACCACAGGATACCTCCATATTATTAACACTCAGGTACTAAATATCAGCATAATTATTAAGACTGCCTCTGTCTCAGATGTTATGTTGTGTCAATAATATCTACTAAACTAACTACATATCAATACCTAGTTTTCGGTTTCCACTAGATGGTGGGTTGTTTCGTTCATATTGAGTAGGTACTGACAACAATATCCAAATACAAATAAACAATATTTAATGCTATTTACACAAATTAGAACACCATTAAAGGATTAACAACTAGAGTAAAGTTTTAATTCAATTGTTACTTTTGACTGCAGTAAGATTTAAAAGTTTAGTAAGCAGCCTCGAATTCCGAATGCGTCACTTTCATATGGGCAACCCCGTGGATGTCCAGGAGTGCCACATCACTAACCGCAAGATATTGGGATAAAAAGTTTGATATTAATAGGTCGAGTTTACTGCCAAGGATGACTGTTGAAGTGGGTGGAGCTCCCTTAGTATTAAAGGCTATTGCTAGTCTACACATGAAGGCATATTTCCGCTTTGACGGGAAGAGGTGAATGTGGTATAGGGGTAAAGTACTCAGCCATCCTTTGTAATGGCCCCTTTAACTCTTGGTACCATGGTGGCTGTGTTAATATAAGTGACAGATGCTTACAAAAACTGACAAAGGAAGAAACAAATACATGGACTTGCAAAATCTGCAACAACACTGCCAAAACCACCACAATCGGAGATACAGACAAGGAGGAATTACCAGAAGAAGAAAAACTCTACCAAGGCAGTGGTGAAGCACGAATCCAGTGCTTTAAACTACCAAAAAAACAGAGCACCCCCAAAAGCTCAATACACGATAAGTGTAGTCCCATTCTTAAAGACCTACAATCACAACGATATACAACTGAAGACAGCCAAAACCAGTCACTGGATGAGCTCACGCAAAGCCTACTGGAAAATTATCCATCCGAAAGAGATGACAGTTTAGCACTTGCTGCTAAGATAGGTGCAGCATTACTAGAAGAAAATCAGGCCCTAAAAACTGAAAACTCTGAACTGATCACCAGAATGAAAAGTCTAGAAGCACAGGCACAGGAACACGAGCAAAATGAGGCCAAGTATTTTCTAAAACTGGAAGAACTCCAACAAACAATATGTACCCTTGAATTAAAGCTGGAGCAATAAAAACAGCATGTACACGAAATAAAATTAAATTTTGAGGACCATGACTATAAACAAACAGAAGCCATCCAAAAAATGGGAAAAAATCTCAAAGAGAGAGAGACAGAACTGTCCACATTAAGAGGAAAAATACTAAAACAAGAGCTATACCAAGAGTTAAAGATTTACAGATCTCTGGAACACAGACAGACCCATTCACCTTTACGACAACACAACCAAGTACAGCTGCGAAAGAAGTAAGCTACTTGCAGAAAACTCATAGGCTGCTAGAGGAAAAATTTAATACTCTGGAAACAAACTTAAATTCATGCCTAGAGAGAGAAAGCTGATGTGAAACAAAACCTACAAATCAACTCAGAAAGCCAAGTAACAACCTTAGAGCAACAGGCTGGGAAAAATCCCCTCTGCAACAAACAGTTGTGAATAAGAAGAAAAATGTGTTTAGTGTGTCCTTACAAATAGCTAAACACAGGGAATCTGAAACATCTAGACAATTAACTATAGCTAAAGAGAATGCCTCAACCACATTTAAAATAACCTGCAACACCACACTAAAATCCCCTCCAATCTCAACCAAAAAATTGGGGAAAAACTAAACTTACGAAGAATTCTTCAAGAAGAATATAAAACATTACCAACAAATTAATGAAAATTACAATATAATCCGTAATTCCATCCGATCAAGGGAAAACGAAGCCTCAAAAAGAATCAGTCCAATCAAAGATGAAGATACCTCACAAACTCATTTTTTAGGGAAACGCCAGGTGTAAGAGACGAGATGGAAACTCCACAAAACAAGACTTAAAATAAACTCAAGACTAAGAAAAAAAAGTCACTAAAAATATTTCACCAAAACATAGATAGCTTAGTGAAAAAAAACTGAGAGACCCACTAATTGCTTGCACAGTCTAAAGCCAGATCTCGTAATACTTACAGAGCATGGCCTAAACCTAGAAAAACTGGAAAACACCAGAATCCATGGCTTCACTCTAATAGGCGGCTTTACCAGACAAGTACATAGAAAAGGGGGAGTTGTGGTTTATGCAAGCCTACAGCTGGATAACAAAATTACAGTAACATCCATTTCAAGCGCCGCAACAGAACTTGTATGTGAAACTTTTCTGCTGAAAATCAAACTGAAACACAGGCATTTTCAACTGCTGGGTGTCTACAGACCTCCAGACAGCAATCTGGAGACATCCATGGACCTGCTGTCATCTGAACTTGATAAAACCATCTCTGCCAACGACCTGATTCTGGTAATGGGAGACATCAATATAGATAACTTTAATTCAAGACAACAAGAAAATCAAATTTGATGAGATGCTCTATAGCCATGGACTGGCCAGACTTCCCCTTCCTCCAACAAGAATAACCAGCCATAGCCAAATCTCGATAGACTGCATATGTACAAACACCAGAGAATCTGTAGTGTCCACTGAAGTTCTCAAAACTGGCCTATCAGACCATACTGCCCAGATATGCACAATCTCAACAGAAATGGAAAGGTACTTAACAACTAAGTCCAAAAGAAGACAATTCAGTGAAAAAGCAGTAGAAGAACTGAGACGTAGCCTACAGGAAAGAGACTGGTCACACATCATACGGACGGAGAGTGTTGAAACTGCTTACAATGCATTTAATGGAATCATTCACTCAACAATAAACGCAACAAGCCCTCTAAAGACAGTCAAACACAAAAGAAACCCCACCAAAAATATATGGGCTGCCGAAAGCCAGACTCTAAAAAGGTCTTACTTAGAGGAACTCAACAGAGAACTCACCACTGGACACCCCGATGACAAAAGAGAAACAGCTCGAAGAAAAAAAGTCTATGATACAAAACTAAAAACCCTTCGGAAACAGCAAAACGCAGATTTTGTAGAAAGGTCAGTAAACAAGTCAAAGGCCATGTGGAGGGTAATAAATAATGAAAAAAAAAGAAAAATCAACCAAAAGTCAACCCATTGCCCACAACCATTGCCAATCATCTAAACAACTTCTTCGTTACAATAGCCGACAAAACTCTCTCCCAAAACCTAAATTGAAAACCTCCAACACCCATAACTGGACTAAACAAACAACCTCAAATACCATTACTAACTTTCGCAGGAACAAATGAACAAGAAATTGGAAAAATTATTGACTCTCTAAAATCTAAAACTTCTGCCGGAGAGGACGAGATGTCATCAAAAATAATCAACAAATTCAAAAAAGAAATTATCACACCACTCACAGATATAATAAGCAAATCACTTACCCAAGGAACATTCCCTAGCCAACTAAAACTAGCAAAAGTCTACCCGAAGTACAAAGGGAGCCCAACAAATGAACCAAGCAGCTATCGGCCCATATCCCTCATTTCAACATTCTCAAAAATTTTAGAGCGGGTAGTACTGAATAGACTCCTAAATCACCTCAAACAGCATCATCTAGTAACTCCTAGACAACATGGTTTCGTCAAAAATAGATCAACAACAACAGCAATAGTTCAATTAATAGAAACTATCATCAGTAATATGGAAGAAGGAAATATAACCACAAGCATCCTCCTAGACTTCAGCAAGGCTTTCGACTGTCTTGACCACAAACTAATAATAACAAAACTTCTAATACTTGGAATCAATGGCAAGGAACTGGAATGGTTTAGGAGCTACTAAAGTAACAGAAAACAACTGGTTGAAATCACCTACACATTAAACAACACAATCCAGAAAATTAAGTCCGAACAGCTTCTGGTGAATAGAGGAGTGCCTCAGGGCTCAGTTTTCGGCCCCATCTTATATTACTAACCAACGACTTCCCAAGTTATCTTGAGAACTACTGTCAAATTGTTATGTACGCTGATGATACAGCCTTGATTGTAGCAAGCAAAAACAAAGACCAGCTAGACGTTGACTGGTACGTCACTTTTAATATAGCGAAACAATATTGCCTCTATAATGACTTGGTTCTAAATGCCTCCAAAACACAACAGATAATCAACACGCCCAGGCAAAACTACCATGAAGGCCTTCCAGAAGTAAACACAATAGACTCAGGAAAATAACTCGGCATAAAAAAAATCTATCCTGGGAACCCCATGTGAATAAACTCTGCAATAAACTAAGTAGTAGCCTCTATGTAGTAAGAAGAATTAAACAATTTACCAACCCTCAAGTAGCCATGACAGCATACTACTCGCTATTTGAGTCTCACATGAGATACGGTCTGATAGCCTGGGGAGGGACAATAGCCACAAACCTCCACAGAGTGCTTGTCATCCACAAAAGAGCAATCAGAACTTTTAAAGGCCTTGGACCACTGGACACATGCCGCGCAGCCTTCAAGGAACTAGGAATCCTGACCCTCATAGGACTCTACATTCAGGAAACAATCCTATACGCAATCAAGACAGGCTAAACAAGAACAGGAGACAGACACCCCTATTACACCAGACACGGAAGAAAATTCCTACTTGACCAGCACCACCTGAGTCTGACTGAGAAAAAACCATCCTACAGAGGACCTTTATTCTTCAACACACTGCCCGACAGCTTAAGAAGGCTTCCAGAAAAGGAACTCATCCCCCCACTAAAAACCTGGTTTCTACAACGTCCATTCTACACTATACAAGAGTTTCTGCAGTGGAGGACTGGAACCCATAGCTAACAAACATACACTCCTACATAATTGTAACATAAACACGTGACCTTTACTCTGTTCTCTAAGAATATGAATAATAAAGAATTTCTGATTCTGATTCTGAAGAGGTTGGAACAAAGCCAGTCTCCCCTTCTTCGAAGATGACATTACTAAGATATCGACCCCGCTATCCCTCCTCAAAGATTCTTGGCTACAGACAGCATCTACTCCCAACCTTACCCATCCTGTCACTCCAAAAGCAAGCACAGAGACACTTCTTTTAGGACCAAGTCCAATGAGCTTCTTGTCCTAAGTGAAAAAAGCAGCTTTGAATTCAGTTTTGAATACCCTTCTTTCTGTATATCACAAACTTTGAGCTGTCTACTCTTCCCACCTCCATTTTGAGAAAAGTAAAAAGAAAAAAGTGAAAAAATACTTTAAAAAAGGACTTCTAGTAAAAACTATATAAATAATGTGTTTTGGTGATGTGTTAAAAAAATTAACACATTCCAAGGGGTTTTGCTTCATTTTAATAAATAAAGTCAAATAAGAGGAATGTTGTCTCCTGTTATCATTTTGGAAAAATAATAAAAATAAGAAATGCATAAAAATAAACACGAATTAGTTTAATAAACATTTACTAATTAAGATTTTGATTCTATCCTCATTAAAACAAAGGTAAAAGAGAGGATCATTCTTTATTTGCATTCAGATTAAACTACAAGATGATACAACATAAATGTGCCTGTGAAAACAATATTTGTACTTTTATTTAATTTTCCTGAAAAATTATACAGCTTAAGTATATCAAGATGACCTAATTTTGGTAAAGCCAAAATATTGTATTCTTGGAGTAAATATTTCCTGTCAATTTAAAAATGTTTAACTCAAATTACTAAAATTTGTTACTTTGCACGAGATTGCGTTTCCTGCGGTTGAGCAACAGGCTCTGATCACTGAGCGAGTCTCTCTTCAGTCGCAAAGGTGGGATGGCACTGCGGTTGCGGTAGATGTGTATAAACTTCAGCTGCTCGGTACAGTTCACTCGCAACCTGAGCAAATATATACCCCAAATATAAAGTATTGCAGTTATTATATTAAACAAGTCATATTGTATATGTGGAAATACAGAAACTTTCCCACTTAATTATTTGGTATCATTTTGTTCAAAATTAACATTAGAATATTTTAATTTTCTTATCTGGATATTTTCTTACTCTTGTTCAACACTAGTTTCAGAAAAGGTTGAAATCAAAAATGTTGTTATTAACACTTAGAGTGCTAATCCCATAATTTTACGGAACAGCGAAACTTCCGAAGAATGCTAATCCCGTAGTTTTACGTGGTTGTCATTTCAGTTGGTATTATATTACATTGTCCGTATTTAAACGGGTTTTGCCTACTCTACAATGTTATTTGGGTTTTTAGTAACACAATTAACCTCTAGAAAGCGTCAGATGTATTGAATGAGCTTAATGACAAAGTGACTTCGGTCGCATTGTTTACGTGCCGCTGACGTGACGTTCGTTGCAGCCGGCAGTCGATGTCGCAATCATGGCTTATCGCAGCTTGAACGACGGTTGCGATCAGTGATGTATTAGATGAAGATAGTTTTTTTGGTGTTGATAGTATTTTTGACGATTCTGACATCGATCCTGATTTCATGGAAGAAGATGAGACACATATTTCAGGTAAGAATAAGTCTATATAAACATCAGTCTAAAAGTTTGGTTATGTTATTGTTTTCGTGAATCAAACTATAATTTGTATTAAAATAAATTAACTTTATTCAACTAATATTCTATTCATATGAATAAAATGAAAATATACTCATATTTTACACGGTATATTATTATGTTACAGATGCTGAAAACAGTACTGACGGCGAAAGTGATGCCGACGCATCAACATGTCGGCATAGTTTTTTTGTCAAAAAACTACAAAACATAAAAATATGATTTGTATTATTCAATGGACAGTTTATATTTGTAAATGGGTCATTGCAAATAATTGTATATATGCTTAGTTTAGTTTTTTAGATAGAAAAATTGCCTCAAAAAATAATTTTTTTTTTTTTTTCAAAAATATATGTTTTTCAAAACAAGTTTTTATGTGTAGTTTTTGAAAAAAAACACTAACAATCTCACGTTAAAATAAAGACGAAAGTGAGCTCAATTAAGGCATGTAAATATTTTTCTTATACCTTAAATACTTTTTTTTTAATAAATTTGTGAAAACCACCAAAAACGCCCAGCATTCTACAGAGTTGCATGTTATTTAGGGCCAGCACTCAAAGTGTTAAGATCTTACTCCATAATTTCACACAGTAAATGTATAAAAATTAATAATAGTGATTGTTCTGTCATAAAACAATGTTTTTACAGAACAGTTGATTACAACAGGCTCTTTCAATTAACATTTCACAACTTTAGAAATTGAGTTTTTGCTAGTTTAGAAACCAGTGGGGCGTAGTTCAGAGGGATTTTAGAAACTTGAATAGGTTTATATTCATACCAGGAAGTCTAAGAATGGCCATGATAAATTTCAGTTCAATAGGTCAACTAGTTTAAGTGTGAAAGCAAAACAAACAAAGGTAATTTCACAATTATAATATTATTAGGATTAGGATTTAATACAACTAAAGATGAAACAACAATCAATTTGGTCGGTATAAATTGTTAATTTGATTATCAATATTTAGTTTTCAGTGACATACTCCCCAAAACAGTAGAATACACCTCATCAGTGCCAGCATAATTATTACTATAATTGTTTAGCGTCTGTATATAAATTTATTCAATGCAAACAAGACAAAACATCATTTATGTAGTTTTGATAAATGGTGAATTTGATTACTATTCAGATTTCAGTGATGTAATCCTAAAAATGGTAGTGAAAAACTAAAAATCCAAACTGAAAATAAACCAATGAGCGGTCCAGATTGGAAAAGTAAGAGCCATTGAGATATCTTCATTTGTTCCAAAACGCAGTTCTACTTCACCAGTTACATAATGACAGCTGGTCCTAAAAAGGTTAAAGGTGTTTGATAAAAAAATTGTATATTTTAATTTCATTACTCCAAAGCTAATTTTCAATACTAGTCAAACAATAATAACCTTAATCCAAAATTGAATATGGCACAAATAAAAGGTTAGCTATTTTATCACAGATTCATTAAAAGAGGTTAATTGAGAAAGAGTTTTAGGAAATTTCTAAGAAAGATCTGAGCTTGATCAAAAGGAAAGAGTTCTGATTTCAAAAAGTTCTAAGCAGGCACCTGTTTGGAAAATCTCAAAACGCATTGAAGATGTATGTGAGATAAGTTTTAGCAAAGAGATTTCCAGAAAGTTTAAGGATGTTTTCATTAAAAGTCTACCCATTTCGCTTCAAACTATCGAAAAAAAAAAAAGAAACAGCTCAACTAAACAGCAATAAGATTAATAACCAAATTGAAATCTCAGGTACTTATCTTAAGAAGATAATTGTTAAGGTTTGTTTACACAAATTAAAACGTTAGGTACCATAACTCTAATGGTACTTAATTAAACTTCTCATCCAACCATAGGAAACAGTGTGCCAATTTTGCTCTATCAAAGTATTTAGCTTATCAAAAACTGAATATTTATCTGAACTAATAAGTCAGTGGATCCAGTAGATCAGGAGACTTACAGCTTCTGTTTGAGATCAAGGGTGAAGAGTACTGCCCCAGCACTGGTGGGTAGCAAAGACTGAGAGGTGAGCAGACATTGGTCTTGATGGATGTCTAGATACGGATTCATGGCATCAGTCATCGTGCGGTCCACACTGAAGCCATACTGAACATCATCACCGTTAACATAGAAAAACTAGATTTGGCCCATTATAGTCAAATAATACAAACAAAACATTAACAAAAACTGAAGAGTTAAACTACTGACCAAATAAAAAAATATAAGACATAACTACATTTAATTCTGTGAATGTTGAAGTAAGGTCCGCCCATTGTTCCATCTTTTGAAGAATTGAACTTTTCAAATGAGAGCAGATGCTAGCTGATCACTGAAGTTGGTATGACAGGTTCACAGTTGGGCAGTTGCATACACCTTTTAAAAGTACCACTACAGTCACTGCCACCAAATAAGGCGGGTGGGTGGATTTGCGCTGCTGCCACGTATGGGACCGGTGAAGCGGAGGAAGGTCGAGAATCGGTCGCTCTCAGACACAATTTGGCAACGCTGTGTGCACATTGTTGCCTAGTCCAAGCGTCGCGCCGACGCTGCAGCTTCCACACACCACCCTGCCAGTGCCAGTGCCAGTCTTATTCTACTGTCTGACTAGTTAGTGACATTAGTTACATACTGAAAATGGAGGAAGCTGGTAGTTCACGTGAAAATGAAAAAAACACCTGTGAAAAGGAGACGATTAGAGGGTATTAAAAAGTGATTTAAATAGTCAAACTAAATGTGTTGTAGTTAATGTCCTGAATTTTCTGAAAGGTTTAGCTGATCCTGGTGTTCTTGGAACAATTAACAATTATGTGTTAAGTTAATTGAACACATAATGGAACCATTTATTATAAACCTTAGAGACGACTCATCAGACAGTGAAAACAGCGACAGTGACCGTGACATTGACAAAGATTAAAAGCAAGTAACTCGGAACCACCAAGTGATCAAATCAACCACGGACTGACACATAATTTCACTGTGATTATGTAATAGTATGTACTAACAATGTCACTTGTTTAATAATAATTACTTAAAAATGTTTCTTTATTATTTCTATTACTACACGTGTTTAAAATGTTTATATTTAAAATAATTTTGCTAAGGAAGGCAAAACAGATTGTTTTAAGCATGGTTAATTTTATTAAACTGAAAATATTTATTTAATTTTCGCTATGGTTACAATACATAGTACTATAGTTGAGTAATGATAAAAATAATAGAAAGTAAAGTATTGCTATTAAAAAAATAGTTGAGTAGAAATTGTGCGTATACGCACGGCGCACGCATCGCTCTGCATGTTTGATTTCAATAATTTAGTTTTGCACGCATTTCCCAGCGAAGTTAGTAAACTGAGAAAAATTTGTTTGGAACAAAAAATAAAGTTTATACCTTTGTCTAAAACTTTGCCACAGGAAAAATGTTCCTAACCAAAAAATAAAAAACTTCCTCGCTTATTGAAATGTTTAATACACCATGTTAATGAATTAAAATTGGTTTGTAGGTATTTAGTATTTCAAAATTACATTTTTGTATTTACATACAAAAATTATATACCGTTATCATCAGCGGTCTCTCCTGAAGCCAATAATACCATTTTCATCGTTGTAACTTGTAAGATGTCACCAAAATCTCAGGAGAAAGCAAACAACATCAAGCTCTAAAATGGATACAATTCAGGGATTATTCTATTTCACGATGTTTGCACAATCTGGCAACGGCGCAATTCCACCCACCCGCCTAATTTGGTGGCCCCGACTGTAAATGCAACCGTAGAAAATAATTCCTTTTGTACCTACAAAGAAATTTAAGTACTGTACTTTTTTACGTGCACACGTGCACACATACACACATGGGAACATGTATAAAATAAAAAAACTGTTAATAAATAAACGTATTTGAACTGTGAAAACACGCACGCACACACGTGCGCGCACACACACCTACATACACACACACACACACACACACACACACACACACACACACACACACACACAATTATGATACTGATATTAGAAAACCTAAACATCCACATGGTATACTTACAATATCAGTATCCTTAAGAGGAGGGTCTCCCCGGAAATTAATGAGCTTCACATCCAAAAGACCTTCTTTGTAGAACCCAAATGTACTTAAGGCTATGTATTTTCTTCTATCTTGCTGAAAATGAAAAAAGGTTGCCATGTTAAATTAAATGGGCAGGTTAAGTGAAATATGACTTGCTAAAATATTATTTCAAACTGGCCTATATTTATTGTTTTTTTAACAATTTGTACACATTTATTTTTTACTTGAATAAAAGAGTGTTTAGGAAATAAGGGCCCATTTACATTATTGTTCCGTTCACACAATAAGGAGCTGGCACAAGTCAAATGAAGACTATTTTGTGGAAGACAAAATTAACTGCAAGCCTAATTTATTTTAATTGATTAATACGTTCAAGGCCAGCCCAAAATTTTCTTAGTCTATTCTATTCATTTAGCATCACAAATATGGAATATAATTACTTTAAGGGAAAACAATCTTTTTATATAAAAACTACACTGACGCATCGTCAGTACTTTAACAGTTTGGACATGATACACCGACCAAATATTTACATTGATATAATACATACAGGTATACATAGTAATAACAGTGCTAAATAACAACAATTTTATAGACGAAATGTTACTTTTTACATAAAATGTACTATGATCCCCACCGTGGCGTCATCAGTACTAATGGTGTTCAGTGTCATATTGTCAAACTCACTCATCTCCGAAACAAAAATAAAGATAAGATATTTATTGAACTTTAAGAAATTACACAAATTACAATAAGTCTCGTAAAAAATTATAAAAATACTGTTACTAAAAACAGCAGTAGTACACAGTTAATAAAATTCAAAAAAGAAAGCAAAAAACAAAAAATTAAAGTGCATTGGCCGCTGGTAGATCCTTCTTGTTCAAGTAATATTCTATAGTAAAACATGTGAGAAAATTGTGGAGATCAGAGTCAGCTAATCAGAACATCTGACTATAAATCAGCTCACACTCAGTTGTAAATATTAAAAAATAATAAATCTTCAAATTATTTCTGGACACCAAGACCAATTTGGTATTCTTAGACACCCAAATAAAAATATAACATAGCAATAATTACGATTTATTATTAAATAGTAAAAAAATTATGCTTATTAATACTCTTGTACTTGTTGCCAGTGTGGTGGTGTCAGTACTAGTGGTGGGACATGTGCAAGACGCCACTATGGGTTTGAATGTATTAATGGCCATTGTGACGGGTTGTTAGTGGTAATTCAAATTTCTAAGATGTGCAGTTAAATTTTTTGTTATAATAATGAATTGAAATAAATATTCTTATTGTAGACAGGAATTCATGGCCACAGGATCATGTGATGCATAGTATTTAAGATGTAAGCAAGGAAATAAGGAAATATTGTTCCACACAAGGAATATAGTTCCACTTTTAATGTTCTACAACTTCATATTTGTCACTTCAACCCCTTTAATACCTTATATTGTTTTGTCCAGAAGGACAAAATTGCAATAGATTAATTACATGTAACTGGTATTACGCCACTCCAGCCATTAATTACATATTTACCTACCTAGTATGGGTCCAATTCTAATACAAATTACTCTACGTAGCAAATATTCACAAACTGTGTGGAATAAAGTACTTGTAAATGAGTTTGCTGAACACTCTGACATTTAGACATTTGAGGTGTTTAAATACAAGCTAAAATTGAACTTCATTATAAAACTTATTTTTTTTATCAAAACAAATATCTAAGTGGTGATGACAGTAGTCAAAAGTTTTTATAGAAATCAATTTATATTAGTTTTTATGGACAATTAAAAAAAATTAATCCAGGGCTAACTTGGCTCCATGATTTATGTTAACCTATATACGATCTAAAATCACCTTTTAATGTTCTTGCCAATGTAAACTGTCATATTACCTTGAATTTTAGTGAGGACAATATAAAAATGTTATGAAAAGCTCATAATAATTAACCAAATTTAACTCAATACCCACTTAACATCAACAAATTAGAGAACCAGGAAGGAATTGGGTTCTAGATGGTGGATGAACAACCTTGGAGAAGGAGGGATGTCAGGGTAAATGTTATCGATGATAAATAGTGAACACTCACCTAATCTATCTACCTGACAATGGCCCTATCTGAGGACTGACTACTGCACCATAATAATCAAATCATAAAAACTTCTGATTATCTAAACTAACAAACAATAATTTTAAAAAAATTTAAAGTACCAGTCTAGATCATTTCAAACAGTACATAACAGCTATATTTTTATATTTGTAAAATTAATAATTTAATTAGGAATTAACTCTTGAACTTACAGTAATTTTTCCCTCAGATGGCAGGCAACTTTTAAGTGTTTTTTACCCGTACTAAAACATTTGGTAAAAAATATATTTTTACTATAAACTTATATGTGTAATACATTATTTTTTCAGGAGAATGTGGAGATAATTGTGGTATAAGAACATTATGCATAAACCATAAAAAAGTACTACACTAATTTTCTTTTTTTTAAGTTATGGGACTGCCCCTTATAAAGTGTGATAAAATTATAAATATTAGAATCTGAGATAGCCAATTTATTCTTCATTTTATCTAGTTTCAGACAATATATAATGGTATCCAGATTCTCTTGAAGAAAAATTACATTGTAAAAATTACAAATAGTACACTAAAGGCTAAATTTGTTACTATACGTATGATTATTTTCAAAAGTGTTTAATATAATTCTTACACTAAATATTTCCAAAATATACCAAACTTTAGAGAATTGTATGCGCTATAAAACAATAAATAAATTAACAACCAATTTCTAAAATTTGTTTATTTTTAAAATTTGGTGGGACATACTTAAATTTGTTACTATGGATACGAACGACTATTTAAAAAATTAACAATAACAATTTAATTTTTACACCAAATATTTTGCAAAATATGCCAAAATTTAGTGTAGTCTTATAGTCTGAAACAAAGCTATAATAAACTATAAACCAACATTATAAACCATACCCTTACTAATTTTCAAAATGACTAGTTGAAGACGATCTTTCTGGCAAGATTTGACTTCACTGTGACATAACTGTTGCCAAAACAGCAAAACTAATTTCACTGTTGAAACCAGCAATTATTTCTGTTTGAAATGGTATATGAATAGTGGTGGTAGTGTTGATTTTCGTACTATATGAACTGTCAAAACACATGCATGTAAGATCAACATTATTATGTTGATTGCCACCGCTAGTAAAATGATTCAAAACATTATAATGTCAACTACCAGTTTGAGGGTTGAAAAACTATCTTTGAGTTAGCTCATTTCCCATTAACCAATATTTTGAAATTTTCTAGCTGTGTCCTACGCCCAATAGTAAATTTATAAAGACTGCAGTATAATAAGTGGCCACCACCAGAATTGAATATACTATTGATTAGAAACGTCTAAACTATTAAATACAACAAAACCAGAATATACTATTGATTACAAACGTCTAAACTATTAAATACAACAAAACCAATCTACAGATATTCACAATTAATCATTTCCAGCTGTTTTTATTTTACAGAATAACAATATTGTTTATAATTAAGTTAATTCAAACAAAGTAAATTAATTTACATGGTAATGACAATGGTGATGAACATGTGTTTTTTGAGTCAAGTTATATTTTTTTAATATTAACAATGTTTCAAATGGCTACAGGATAATCATCTTGCTCCTTTAACCTATTGGTTCCTGCTGCTGTACAGTTGTGGCTGAGACAAGTGTGCAGTTGTGACTCGTCAGTGCAGTGTTGCGGCCACTTGCAATTTTTTTAATGTGGCGTTTCCTTACACACACCGCCAAATTAAATGATGTTCAATATACATGAATGCATAGCAGAATACTAAGGTCTACTTTGTTTTGTACTACTATACTATGTACATATGAATGCAGAATCATCAATAACATTAAATAAATAATAATAAAAAAGTCTTATAGGTATGTGATATTCCAGGAGCAAATAATAACTGTAATGCACAATAATAATGTAGGTGAAAACCAGAGATGACTATAGCTTTGTCATTGCTCACATTACAATGTTGAACCACTTTGTTTATAACCTAGTCAACACTATTCAAAATAGGCTCATTTAAAGAATGATTAGCAGAAATTGAAGTATCACCTGATGGTCCTTGTATTGATTCATCTAGATAGTCTAGATCATAGATGAAATCTGCATCACGAACTAGCCCGTTAAAAATAAAATCATCACGTTTTTCACAATATCCACTTCACTTTCTTTGTCACTAACAGATAACTCACTAAAATCATTGGTCAAATAATTCATTGATTTCTTTATTGAATAACTCACACTTGCAAAGCCATATTTGTGTTTACAAACAACAGCTGCCAGCTGAAACACCTCGACGTTTTGGAGTAAAAATAGCTGAGTATGGTAGTAAAAAATTATATAAACCTCAAGAGAAAGTTAGTATTCTACAATGCATACATGTATATTGAACATAATTTAATTTGGTGGGGTATATTCAAAATAGTACAAATTATCTAAATGTTACACTGTCTTGATTCTTACACTTTATAAAATATAGAGAGTCTAGATAGATTTTTAATTCATCATTAAATTATTACTTTTTATTATATAGAAACAGCCATATGATATTGTTTAAAATAACTATAACATAATTTAATTCCCCAGGAGGGTTGACTTGTAGCTGGTTTATACCTTCCAGTTGAACTCACAGTGTGTACAGCAAAAACCGATGTGTCACTTATATCCGGGCAACCTACGTTTGTTACATTTTATAAATATACATAGCCAAGACAGTATTTCATCATGATGTTACCACGTTTTTTAGATATAAAAACAGCTGAACTATACTGTAATTCGAAATACCTATAACGTAATTCAGTTCAACATTTAGGTTTTGGTGATAATCATAAATGATTCAACTGTGGTGGTGGCCGCTTATACTGCAGCCATTATTATGAAGGATAACAGTGTTTGGCAGCTTATGAAATAAATAACGCATGCTCATCACCATTGTACTCACAGCCGGTTTACGCGAAGACTGTAATAAGCACCCTACATTCGTTATTCTACTGATATTATCGAACGATTAAATATATTTACCAACTTTGATATTGTATAATAATCGTATGCAATATGAATTATAATAGATTAATAACAAGAACAATACAATTTCTTTAATACTTTTTATACACAAGAATAATACACTTGCCAATTTCGTTATAGAGATGGGCATTGCACCACTGATGCTGTGATGTCCTTTCTATGTTCTAATGGTCTTGAAAATGGGTTGAGTGTTGCTTGAAGATTGTATGACCTTACATAAGCATTCGATACCGTGTATCATAGTATTTTACAAAGCAAATTGACCTTTTATGGAATTCTGGACAAGAGTTCTTAGCTTCTAGTATCTTATTTGAGTGAGATACCAAGCTGTACTGTTGGATTATATTATGTAGATTATGAACCAGTAAAATTCTTAGGTATTTCGCTTGAACCTCAGGCTGGGGAAGTCACATTGAGTCTATTGTGAAGAGTATGTCAAAAGGGATCTTCATGTTATGAGTACTTGGCATGTGTGCATCTCAAAATGCCCTCATCACTGTATACTATGGTCATATACAGGGTGTCCAGCAACCATTCGAACAAACTTTGCCACATTGTTCAGCAGGCCAAAACTAACAAATAATGCAATATAACGGGTGCCCTATTTCGCTTCGTTTGGCGTCTGTCTGTCTGTATGTGTTTTTTGGGAAAAAAATTACTACTCAAAAACCACTTAAGATACAGAATTCAAACTTAACAGTTATGTTAATCTAGTGTTGGTCCTTTTCAGTGAAAAAAATAAAACAAATATCTCATTGCATTTCAAAATGGCGGCCGTTCAAAATTTTCAAATTGTATTAGCTTTGAAACGGCTACTTTGACAACAAATTCACCAGGAAAACTTTTTTTAGCGTATTTTATTACCAATTCAACAATTTTTGTTTCATAAAGATTGAATAACAAATAACTGAGTTACAGCACCAAACGTAAAAACAGGTTAAATCCATGCATTGCAAGTACATACAACAATGTAGTGGATTTTTACAAATAAACTTTTTAAGGTTCTTTATTAAAATAGTAAACAATATTATAACCTGAAATTTAATACTTATTTTTTAAATTTGTTTTAAGGTAAATTTAAAAAAAGTTCTTAACCAATAGTGAATCCTGGTTTTTAAATCTTAAAAAAAATTTTAATAGGGCTACGTTATGATTGGGTATAGGGTTTTCTTACATGGCAATTGTGTGAAACAGCGTAATTAATTCAACGTGTTTGAAAAATTTGATTGAACATGATATTTTTTATTAAGAAATCAATGATTACATTACTGTAAAACTTTCATAATCGTTGCTTAAAGTGGCGTCCTTGTAACTCGTTGCAGATTCTGAAGCGTCGTAAGCACGATTCTCTCACCCAAAGTATTACTGTCTTGAATAACTGCAGCAGCCTCAACAACTCTAGCTACTGGATCCATTTCATTCTGTATGGGAGTGGTATACACTAATTGCTTCATTTGTCCCCACAAGTAAAAATCAATGGGTGTGAGGTCAGGTGACCGTGGAGGCCGAGGGACGGGACCTCCACGTCCAATCCAACGATCTCCATACACTTCATTCAAATGTTGTCTAGCAATCAGGGAAAAGTGGGCCGGTGCTCCATCGTGTTGGAACCACATTCTTTGTCTAGTTTCAATAGGAACATGTTTCAACAGCTCAGGTAAGATTTCCCTCAAAAAAACTTCAAAAAAACTCTGTTCAGTCTGTTTGGTATAATGTGTAGCCCAATCAAATATCCATCTACTATTCCAGCCCAGATATTGACAGAAAATTTGTGTTGAAACTTACGTTGCACAATTTCATGAGGGTTCTCTTCAGCCCATAAATGGCTGTTTCGGCTATTAAATATGCCATCTCGAGTAAATGACGCTTCGTCAGTAAAGAGAACATATATACCTTAAAAAATCGGGTTCATCAACTAATTTGTGAAGGAACCAACGAGAGCAGTCTACCCTGAGAGGAAAATCTGCAGGTTCTAAGGCTTGTACTTTCTGATGTCTGTAAGGGCACAAATGTTCTTCATTTAACACTTTCCACACAGAACTCTTGCATACATCCAAATTATGAGCAATAGCGCGAACGCTGGTGGAGGGGTTTTCTCGAATAATAATAAAACCTCTTCTTCAAAATCAACAGTCCGTACGGATTTTACCCATTCTACAACATTATTTTTCAAATCTCCAGTTTCCCTAAGACGAATATGAACGGCACTGAAGACGCTATGAACTGGGTGCAGCCTATCTGGAAAGCGCTCTCTGTACAATCTGCTAGCTAATCTGGCATTGCCCCCAGCAAGTCCGTACACAAAGTGAATATCAGTATACTCTTCAAAAGTAAAACGGTTCATATCGTACAAGAAACAAAGTAATAAAAGAAATTTAAATTAACAGGAAAAACTAACAGGAATTGCAAAGAAGAACAGAACATTCAAACAGTGACAATCACGTTCAAAACATAGACTTGCTCAACAATGTCTTGATAGTTTGTTTATTAGTTTTTCTTCATTTAAAACACCTGATTTGGTTGCTGATTGTTGGTCAGCTGTTTTCATGTAATATTATGCTATTGTTTTTTTAAGAGCATTGTGAATAGTTTGTTTCTTTTTTATTTGTGTGTGTGTAACACATTGATTACTGTAAATGGAACAAAAATTATAGTAATATTTTTTTTTAGGTTATAATAATTGTTCAGTATTTTAATAAAGAACCTTAAAAAGTTTATTCATATGCAATGCATGGATTTAACCTGTTTTTACGTTTGGTGTTGTAACTCAGTTATCTGTTATTCAATCTTTTTGAAACAAAAATTGTTGAATTGGTAATAAAATATGCTAAAAAAAGTTTTCCTGGTGAATTTGTTGTAAAAGTAGCCGTTTCAAAGCTAATACAATTTCAAAATTTTGAATGGCCGCCATTTTGAAATGCAATGAGATATTTGTTTTATTTTTTTCACTGAAAAGGACCAACACTAGGTTAACATAACTGTTTTAAAGTTTGAATTCTGTATCTTAAGTGGTTTTTGAGTAGTAATTTTTTTCCCAAAAAACACATACAGACAGACAGACGCTAAACGAAGTGAAATAGGGCACCTGTTATATGGCATTATTTGTTAGTTTTGGCCTGCTGAACAATGTGGCAGTTTGTTCAAATGGTTGCTGGACACCCTGTATTTATCTATATATTTTATGACATAATGCTGTGTGGTAACCATCACTCCGTTAATAAGATATTAGTACTTCAGAAAAAGGTGGTTCGATTGGTATGTGGGGCCAAGTCTAAAGTACATTGTAAGCCTTTATTTGTTAGGTTAAGTATGCTCACTGCAACTTCTCTCTACATATTAAATTGTTTCTTCTGATGTTAAAAAGCATGTGAACAGCTTTATGCTTTGTAGTAATATGCATGATTATACCAACAGGCAAAGCAATAACCTACTTATTTTTGAGGTCATGGCACTAAAATTTTACAATTTTCTTCCAGTAGGCACACGAAAATTACCTGAGAGCAGGTTTAAACCCTATCTATTCTACTTCTGAGTACTTTTATTAAATTTTAATAACTTGCATGTTTAAACTAACTCTTTTTAATTCTTTGTATGATTTTATTACTATTTATTTATTACTATTTCTTACTCTTTTGACCTATTGTGTGACACTATTTATTTACTTTACTTATTTATTCAATGTCATTTTGACCATTATGGTCTATATTAACCACACGCATAGTTTAATACTTCAAATGCAAATTCACTTTATCAAGCCCGATTGCCATATTTCACCTTACAATATTTTTATGGGTATGGTACGATAAGCGGACCCGGTTTTTTATATCGAAATTGGCAAACGATATTACTAAATCATAACCATCAATATAACCAATCGTTACTGATTAATTATTTTGAACAATTAACTTAATCTATATCAACAGCTGTAAACACTTTCAGATAATACACATAATCGTACTGAAAAACGTATGTGAAATTTGTGGGAAAGAAACAACTGCAACTGTGAGAGGAGCAAATATGGTCGTCTTCAGTTTTCCTAATTTTGGTTATAATAATTTATTTGATCACTGTAAATATTAAATTCATATTTTAATTTAAAACATGTGATTGTTATTGAGGACTATAGATACTTTTATATCGATTGATAGTCTAGGATTTGAGATGCGAATATTAGGTATCGATGATTACATTCTTCGATACAAAAAACCGGGTCCGCTTATCGTACCCCACCCTTTTTTATTACTGTATTCTACATTTGACGATACTCATAACACGAATTGTATATGGTCAATAAATATCTTGAATCTTTAATATTGTAAGTTTAAGAATAACATTATAAAACAAAAAATTAACTTTGGCCTAGACTTACATATCAGAAAAACTTTACAAAACTTATAGCTTGCCCTGAGAGCAGTAAGCAATAACTTTTATGAAATGGAGGAAAGGATTCTCCCCATGGATTACCAGTACCCAAACCTACATGTATTTCGGTACTTTGGGATTATACCGACCACACCAGTATGAAGAACACAAAAATAGAAATTTATAGAAACAAACATGATAGAACGAAAAAAAACAACTCTTCAATTACAAAATTACAAACTTACAAGCATTTCCAGGTATTGTGATCGGTATTGTTGTCGCTGTTATCTTATCTTTCTCGAGAATCCTGATTACGGCAGGCCGCGCGGCATCACGTGATTTGCACGGTACATCATTGCCTTTCCATTACAATTCAATTTATATTTCTGATTAGCCCCTCTAGAATTTGATATTTTACTGATAGGTACTATCTCGAGGGATGTTTTTCTTTCGTCGACATCAGCGCGGGGCAGCACCGAAGGTGCTGTCGAAGCCCGCGCTGATGGCCGGAGGCACTCGCATTTTGGGTGGCGGAATGTGATCAAGAATAAAAACAAGTTTTGAGTGTTTTTTTTAATAAAAAGTTTAGTTTGGTAAATGTTTGTTTTTGTTGAATTTTTGTGTTTGGAGAAATGTAGAGGTAAAAACACGGAAGTACAACAAAGCGATGCACCAGCTGAACGGGCGGCGAGACTCTGCAATCACGTTATCTACTAGACGCTCGACTTTGACCTCTGTCTGAGGATGGGGAGGTGTTTGCGATAAGACAATTCCTGTTTTATATTGACGAAATATTGTTCTACGCTAATCTAGTAATCAGTAGAAACGAAATGTGAAATAACGATTCATGTCTGGGTGTGGTCGGTATAATCCCAAAGTACCTGTATTTCTAAAAATATCTTGTATTTTTTTATATTCATTGCTATTTTCAAATTCTAATAAAATCATTTACTTCTTACTCTTTATTGTGTCAATTAAAAATTACTGTAACTAATGCGTTGAAATTATGGTTAGGTTAGGCCTAAATAAATTGTAATATCGATTATTAAATCAGTTAAAAAAAAGGAATCAACCCATTCAATAAAAATAACAAAATAAAAAGTGTAGACCGCTTACTAACGTTTTCCCAATTTTACTTTGTTTTAATGAATTTTAAACAAAATTGTCATTTAATACGTTAAAAAGTGCAGGCAATAATTAATTTCAACCAATTAGAATGTATTCAATAGTTTAGGTACTATTTTCTAATCAATAATTGGTATTTATTTACAATAGCATGACCATGGACTTTTTGAAGTGAAAACTTCTTTAGGCGCGTTGAGCGTTTTGGTAGAGGGTAAAATCCTCAGTTCGCGTCACCGACATGCTAAAAATATTACAATTAATACATTCCAAGTGGTTTACATGGAAACGTTAATAATCTTTGGAAAATTTGTTTATTCTATTTTAGTCACTTTGTGCTATTTATGATGATAGTATATCTATAGCTATGGAGAGCCAGACTAGCGCACGCGCAGTAGCCTGTGTACACGTATACACTAATACATCGACTATTTCTGACTGTATTATGTGCGCGTTGGACGCTTTTTGGATAAGTATAATTTTGTGAGTCACGTCAACAATACGTTATAGTAGCAGTACATCTGTAATTGTAAATGTGACGCGTTGTACATTAAGTATTAGAGTGTAGAATACATAAGTAAAGTTAAATTGACCACGTGGGAAGTTCAACTTGTGTGTACTGGATTTTGTTTATTTAAGTGAATTTTTAATTTGACTAAATTATTGTAATTATTTAATTGAAGGATTACTGTTTATTTATTGAATTTAAATTCATTGACTTCAGTATAAAAGTGAGTATGAAACATATTAATATTTTTATACAGATAAATGAATAATGAAAACAACGAATATATTTTTAAACATTTTTAATATTTGTACGAATATTTGTATTTAAAATTTAGCATTATTCATTTTAATTATGTTTTTAATATTTAACCTCTTCATCATGAAATGAGTATTATTACGGTATAAGATTTATCTTACTAGCGTGGTAAAATAGATTTCTAGTTATTTGATAATATTTTTTCGTGGATTTTAAAATTGGAAAATTAAAAAAAATGTTATAATAATTTTATTTTTCAACCACTTTGTATTTATATTTTGTTCATGATTTGTTTAACCCATCATATGTAACTAATAAATAAAACAAAAAATTTCATATAATTTTTGCATATAGTTTTAATTACTCTCAACTTAATAGTTCGGTTTTCACTTCTATCGGCAGTCCCACGACTGCTATTTTTTTTTCATGGGTTGGGCATTTATAGCCAAGTACTTATTATTATCACAGGTGCATATGAACTGGGGGGAAAGTATATTATTGTATTATATTGTTGCCTTTCGGACATAATTGCGTTAAAGAGCAGGGGCATCACGTGATCTGGGATTCAACTTTTGCAAGCTCGAGTTAATTTTTTTTCTAAAACAGCACTGCGCAGCGGGCAGGCATCGTTGACAGGATTAACGTATTAGTCAGCATAATTTCAGTAACTTATCACTTACCTTAATGTTCAGGTTGGTACAGTTTTGCAGCCGTAAGATACACGATGGGTAGTTATTATCGTACCATGAAAGATTTTTGACAAATGTATACAAGTAACAAACCAAAAGTTAATTATAACATAATTTATTATACGAACATAACATACTTTTTCATTAAATGTGTTTGGTACGGTTATTTTATATGAAAGTACGATAATTTCTCGTTATTGGTATGATAATCGGTTTTTAAAATCTGGCTATACTGAGTTTGAGCAGACACGAAGTTATAGGAAACTGTCAAAAACGGAGTTTTCAGAGGGTTTAAGAAAATCGTAGCTCCTTTAATTTTCGTTGCTGACGAATTTTTTCTTCAATATTGTTTTCAGGAAAAAAAATGAACATACCTTTCCATGGTTACGTTAATGTAAATTGATACCCAATAATTTAGTTAGCTGATTCCACTGTTATGATGTTTGCTGGTATATACTGCACCCTTACAAATTCCTAACTGCATTAGTACTTATACACAAGAGAATCTAGGAGGAATTTTGAACAATTTTTAGTGCAAGAAACTAGGTGTCCCTAAACTACATAAATACCCGATTTCAACTTAACTAACATTGGTTAGGCTACTATTAAATTGCTACTAATCTAAGCCCTATGCCATTTAATAATTGACATAAAATGCATAAATAGAAATAAATTAATATATAGAGCTTCAATTACTTTAATCTGTTATTTCATGAGAATAGGTAATAATTAATTACAAAAAAAGAAATATTCAACTCAAACAAACATTACCTCATAATCCTGTAAGCTATAGGAAACTAATAATTACATACATACCTTAATCTCTAGTTTGTGGATTCGACAATGACACAAATCAATCACCAAAGTCAAAGAAAATAAAATATATAGCATGTCTGAAGGTATAATTTTAAATCCTCTTAAGTACATTGTAACAACGAAACCAAGATTTTTAACTATTCATGTAATAGCAACACAAGTCGTATCAACAACAAACAAATTTTGCTGTACTGTACCCCTAATCTTGGAGAAGCCTGAAAATGACAACTAACAAGGTTGACAACGTCACAGACAGAAAATTCCTGTTAATTACAAATTTTATTCAAAATATCCCTTTTTTATTTCCTTACAAAATGTACTTATGCAGTCTTATATACATAAACAAAACATTTAACTTGGATTATTTGTTTTTGTGAAATAAATTCTTAAAAACATTCTAAACGTTGCTATTTATTTTCAATTTTGTATAAAGAGTATATTTGTTTGAGCTGAGTCATGCCGCCAGGAACTACCTCCGACATAGCCCCATCCCATGATTGATGCGACTTGGTAACGACATTTGCTCGTCTGTGGATTTTTTCTCCACATCCTTTCGAGCCATCAAATGCATTGCTGCGGACTCCAGCCCGGACCTGAATTAGTCATCTCTTCTAGTCATAATCATAGTCTTATTGCAATTTCTTTTTTGTTATTAATCACATTCTCTATCGTTTTGTTATTCTATAGTGTTGTTATTTATTCGTTTGTTATTCATTGCTCTGTTATTTTTGCTTTGTTATGGTTATTATTAAGTCCGTTGTTTTTGTTCTTTCTGTTATCTTTGTTAAATGAGTCGTAGTAATTTCTAGTCACCGTATTATTAGCATTTGTGGCAGAGTTGTCGGATGTCTTCGTTGAGTAAGTATTTAAGTATCCAATGACAGATTTAGTTGTAAGGCATTGCATTGACAGATAAGCATCTTGTAGCATAGCTATTCTTATATTCAATTGTTTGTTTTACTCGTTAAGTTTTTTGCTGTTTTTTCTTCTTCTTAACATGAGCCATCAACTTGTTGTAAAGTGTAAATTGGTGTATTGCCGTTGGAATGTAAATAAATAAATAAAAGAGAGTGGTCAAAATATTTTACCTCAATTTTCGACCAAAAATGCCAAATTTTTTGTAAACCCCTGCTACATTTATAGTACAGTCACTGGAGATGAAAATGAGGTAAAAGCTCCCATTTTTTGGATTGCGTAGATTTACTTAAAAATTAGTATACCACCTCATCTGACCCTGAACTTTCAAAATTGTATTGACTTGATGTGTGCTTTTTGATATTTGAGGGTACTGGCGTTGTATGAAAAATTAGATGAGTCGAAATTCGATCAGTTTACGAATTTAAAACATTTAATTGGAGTTCAAATGTGTTAGTTAAAGTGCCTTTCAAGTTTTATATTATAATGTATGAAATTCAATAAATTACTTTCCTACTCTGAAATCCTTAAAAAACTATCCTTTTATGTGCAAAAAGTAGGGGGAAAGTTTGTAGTAGCTACAATTTTTTTTTGTTCACTCACAATGTGTTATATGTTTATTTATTTATCAGAAAACTTATAACTGATTACAAAGTTGCAACACTTATACCACCCTTTACAATAAAATAAAGACAAACACATTCATTGGAGGTTTGACATGTTTTACAGGTTTACATATGATAAAATGTGACTTTTCAAAAGTTTTGTTATTGATCCATAATTATATTGTAACTCTTTAATTACCCCAAAAACCCTTAAATAATAAATAACCATTATAAAAAATACTATCTTTTCTTAAAACACAGTGTTGAAAATATATATTTTTTAGAAAAAAATTCGAATGAATTATATTTTATATGATGATATAATTAATATTTTGAAGTGACTACACCTTTTGGCGGGCTATGGACGTATTTTTTTAAACAGGGGAAAAACTTTCGTTTCGTGTCACGTCATGCATTACGCATGTTCGCTTTGTAGCCGCTAGTGGTGAGACTATCTCGGCCATTTTGGTATCAGTGCCTTTCGCCGTTCCTTTAGTGGCTGACTATCCTTTAGTGAGAGGGTACTCTCTCTCCTTGTTGAAGTGACTACTTCTTTTAGTGGACTATGGATGAATGTTTAAAGGATTAATTAGATATTTTATAGCTAACAAAGCGGTAGTGTAATTTTATCCTGAGAGAAAAGTAGTCTTTCTATTGTTATACTGTAATTATAACCTTTACTCAATTACATTGGGCCTTACCTAAAACGGATTTTAATATACAGTACATTTTGCTGAAGAAGCGTCAAACCCAGTTATTTACTTTATAAAATATAAATTAAATTTAACAATAAAAACATTAGAACAACGAGATATGGAACAACAATAAATGTTGTGTTTAGAAGATATTTAGCAAGATTTTATTCCTGAATTTATTGTTATTTCTTATTTCAGTTACCATAAACCCATAATTTCATTTTTTAAATATAATAACAATGAAAATGAAATAATTGTTTCGGAAATACAAGATTGTTCTGAAAATGACACTAACCTAATTATAGAAACTAATATAAACGATAATAAGGAAAATGTATAAATATTTTATACTTATTAGTAATATTTAGAAGTCAGTAATCATTTACATCGTGAATGCATGTCTAAATAACAATTTTAATGGACTATTATTTATAATTATATGCATATACAATAAATTAATAAATAATAACGTAGTAAAGTATTTAATTCTTATCACTTAAACGAGACACACTGTGTTGTTCTATTAAGTTATGGAAATATTATTTCATTTTATTATTATTATTTTCTTTATTTTATGATTTTATTTTATACTAATTCTTTGACAGGTGTTCTCTGCTCTCCCTCCAAATTATTTTTCATCAACTACTCCTTGGTCCAACTATTGTATACGCGCGTGCGTGTGTGTACGTGCGTGTGTGTAATATGACAAAAATATGCAATTGATTTTTTTTATTATAACGAGTTTTAATTTGCAAGTTATGAGTTCATGAAACACTTCAGTTTGTAGGGAATTTGAAGCTCTTTAAGTGCTCAAAAATGTATAATAATGTATATTATACATTTTTGAGCACTTATATGTGTAAGTTTGAAGGGCTTACGAAAGGTAGTCGTCGTGCTTAGCTTCTAACGATCACAACTCAAGTCAAATTTGATGCTAAAAAATGAAACAGATTCTTTAGTAATTTACCTACAATTTGCATTCTTTCATTTTTATAACTATATTATTATTTTAAATATTTTGAAAAAGTTCTATTTTTCAAAATTAAATTTTCTGTTAAAAAATTAACCAAACCATTTTTAAATTTAAGCTTCTAAATCCATCTACACTCCCAATACTTACTGTTGATATATGAGTAAAATAAACTGGCGATGATTTACGCTTAATTTCAATGTTTGGCGTCATGTAATCGATATAATACCGAGGTTTTTTCTCAAAAATCAAAAAACCTATTTTATTTTGTATTTGAAACACGTTAATCTTCATGATAATTACTTTTGCCAGTGCTCAATTCAAAAATTTATTCAAGCACTTAAAAATGTAATATGATTCTTATAAACAACTTTTAATTTTTCCGCAAAATGACATTGAATGTTTTGACTCTTAGCTATATTACAAACCAACGTCAACTTTAAAGAGTTGTAACTCGTGTTGTATACCAACTACAAAAATAAAAATAATAAATCTCTTTGTTATATAATTATTTTTATTTTTGTTTCATTACTTTTTAAAACTTATAGTTTTTTTTTATATTTGCAAATATCCGCTACAAAACATGCATTTTGCAACGACCACATGGAAGCGACAATATCTCAAAAAGTATTGACTGTAAACAAAATTGTTATAGAGAATTTTTGCTTATCATGTGTCCCTCTTTCGAATGGCGAGAATAATTTTCATAAAAATGACCAACCCCTCAAAGGCGTGGGAATTAACATTCACTTAGGGCAAAAGCGCCCATCGGTACTATATAACTTTTGTTTCTTGTTATAGCTACAGCTCAGTTCAAATTTCACGCCAATCCATCCAATCCGAAAAAAGTGGTTGATAAAATGCAGTGACTGTTCTATTAAGAGGATCATAAATAAACTTTTAAAAAAATTGATATTATGTTGCATTTTGTTATAAATTATGTAATACAGTTATAACAATGAATTTCGTGAAGTAAATGCGTTCCAACCAAAATTAGGTGAAATATTTATGATGAATTAGAGAATTCGGTAATAATAATCACCCTCAGATCTTAAAGGATTAGCATTTCCAGTATTAAATTCACACTAAACCGACAAGGATGATTGGAAGATGAATAAGTGTCAATGGAACACACAAAGTAAAACTGGATTTGAACTCAAGTAAGATCTACCCAATTTATGATTTCAAATCTTTCAAAATTCAAACCTATATATTTTTTTAGAAATTCAAACCTAACATGCGTCAAAACCTTTTCTATGTTGGATATAATTTTTTTATGTGCCTATGGCAGTACAATTCATGAAAACCTGTATCATACATGTGACAAATAAACTCAATAATAATTGTAAATCAAACTTTTATTTATTTATATCAATAGCTAGTTAAGCAAGGGCAAAGAACGAGTTAATAAATAAATAAAGCAAGAGGAAAATTAATAGTTGCCAGCAACGCTAAGCTTGATCTGGAAACAGTCTAACGCGGCAAACTCGAAACTCTTCAGATGTTATTTGAGCAATTGCGTTTTAATGAAAAAACAGAGTTGTAAAGTGATCATTATTATCTAATTTCCTGAAATCTATTCATAACTTAATGTACATTTCATAACCAGCTTGTACATCAGTATTATAAAGCCCTAGTATAATTTATATTTAGTAGAAAATTTAATTGTTCAATTATGTTTAATACACAAATCAAATTATTCAAATGAATATTGATGTGTAATGGGAATTTCAAGTGAAATGGGCCTACCAGATTTCAACGTAAAGTTAAAAGGCAATTAAAACGACTCAATTAACAATAACTGAACTGTTTTAATGGAATTCTAATCATAATAAATATTAATCCACATCAATCACTTTAGAAAACAAGACGAAAGCTAAATACAAATAAACCACATGTTTTAACCATTGGTTTGAATGTAAATGCCATTATGAATAGTAGTCCTCTGCCAACCTGAAACAATAGTTTATTAATAACCTACTCAGAACACGGATACGACACTTTAACGCTAAGCTCTTTACATGTTCTAACTTTGGCATTTCGATACATTTTCTACTTATAGGCTTCGTCAACATATAGGACCTTCATATAGTCATCGGTTCTTTTTACTTATGCCTATTTGTAAGAAGTCCATTTCAATGCCCAAACTACTCCTATTTTATTCAGTCTGAAGCGAAGAAGCAAAAGAGAAATTTCTTCTAATAAACCCAATCCTTTTTCACATATTAATTGAGAGACAGAAATCCTTTATTATAAGCCGATCCATCAAAAACAGACCAAATCTTAGTCGTACCGGTATCCTTAAAAACAGGTCTATGCGGCAGATAATGTTGTTCGTCTTGCTCGTTGTTTAATCGCTCAGTAGATTTGGATGATCTGCAATCCTTGGTAATTCAACTGCATAACGCCCATCTTTATCTATTTTGAAGCCCTTAAGAAATCTGTCATGTACAGCTTCAGAGATTTCATTCTTACTTACAACTTTAATAGGATCTTTAATGCCTAGTGTGTCAAGATCTCAAAGCTTACTTACGGAAGTCAGCCTGTCAACTGAAAGCATACTTGATGCAATCATAATAGAATTTTCGACTCATAATTAGATATTTTCAATTTAACCACCAGTGTCCACTTGAGAGATGTTTCGACAGCAACTAGGTCACATTTCGGATCCCTCTTCTGTCTGGAAAACAGCACATATCCAAATGTCGATAGGACCTTCTATAAAATCATTTAATTTTATTCATATATCTTCCAGTTCTTTGGTCCATGGTCCTTCTTTCAAAGCAGGAAGAGAATTGCAGATGGTTTCTAGGTCCAAGGCCTGGAAGTTACATGAAAGCTTGCCATTTGTATTTCGTAATCTTAACAAATAACAACCATGCTCTTATGTGGAAGTCGTCCCTCCTCCGAAGAGCGAATGAGCCATAGTCACTGTTTCTAAAGGAATATATTTTTGTTTCTTGGCAACAGATTTCTTTATATAGGTCCGTTGACATTCAGTGTCAATTAACGCCCTCACGTTATTTTCTTCCTTACCGATAAAAATGACTAAGGGTTTAAGTAGTACTTTGTTGTCGATGTTGCTATGAAGACTTACTTCTTTATTGCAATTCTGAACTGATTTGTGTTCAACCTTTGTAGGTTCCTTTGGTTTGTTGCTGTCATCCCACTTGGCCATAAAAGAGAGGTAAATGATGACCATTACAAACTATGCATTTCAGAAAAGCTGTACATTGCCTGCGAGAGTGTCCTATTTTAAAACAAGCAAAACACCGTGTTTTTAAGTTAAAACACTTTTTCTATCAGACAAACTCATATTTCTGGCTTTCAAACAGTCTGAACTAGAATGTGAATTCTCAAAAAATACAACTAGGTTTAGGCTTGGAATAAAATTTACACCCAACTAAACCTATAACAGTAGGCATAGGCTCACTAAAGCTTCGTACAATCTTTCCATTTCTACTGGCACAATTTTTCAAACTTATTTTATCTTTCTTATTATTACCTGAAATATTAGTCTTACTCTCCTTCTGAGAAAATGTATCATGAGCCAGTGATAAAATTTCTTCTGCTTTTACCTCAAGCTTTAATAATGTTAAAAGCTTTTCTAATGTGTGTTTTTGCAGCTGTTAGTTAATTTTTGACTATCTACAACCAAGGTTAGGCGAGAAGATTGTTGTCGATATCTTTCTCTTGAGGTGATCTCTGGCAAAGCTTATTCTGCCATAGGAAACAGCATACAGGCATAAATAACACTTGTGACTCCTAACGTTTCTAAAGAACATAACTGAGATTCTAATTGGTCGTATTAATATTATAGAGTGAATGTTTTACCAGTAGATTGCGACAAAACTAAGCTTAGCAATTGTATTACGTACAGTTCAACCAACAGTTCTTCAGAAAAGCTATCAACCAATTCATGGGCTGGAGAATTTTCAATTGTAGACTGTATTAAATACTGAAATTTTGTTTCATTAACAAGAGACTCGTTCTTGTGTATCTTTTTTAATTGATCTTCATGGATGTATTCTTCATTTTCTGTAGAAAACATTAGCTCTCTCACCTGAGCGTCAATAACAAATAGCCTATCTGCTTTATCCAATAACTTATCATAAGATTCCGAGACATCTTGAGGCACTTCTGCTCTAAACTGGCCTTCCAATTTATTGTAGCAGTCTGTGAATCTTCTTCTTAATTGTATTCTTTCTTTCTTTAGTCGATCTAATTTCTGTTTTTCCATTGTTGTTCCACACAAGGGATGCCAAATGTTCTGTAATGGGAATTCAACTACAATGGACCTAACAGATTTCAACTTAAATTGAAAAGGCAATTAAAACTACTCAATTAACAGTAACATAACTTTTAAGTTGAACGGGAAATATCAGAATAGTAAATTGTATTAGAAACAAACTCTGACTTTGTTTGTAGGGACTTTCCAATCATTAGTGCGCAAAAATATATAAAGACGAGTAAAATGGTGTTTTAACAGACACTCAGAATGTTAAAATTACATTTTATTTTGACAGTTTACCCGATTCAATATTGCTAAATTATGTTAGGACGAGAGTACAACCATATATGATTCCAGTAAATCAATGTTATCGGTGCTTAGCTTACGGTCATGTTGCTTATTCGCCCTGCAAAAACATTGTAGTGAAGCTCCATCATACAGATGCTTGCGTACTCCCAAAGAGGTGTGTCTATTCTAGTAGTTCTCATAGCAGCAAGTTCTTAAGTCAGTGAAATTAACTATCCTATAATTAGTACTACCACACAAGGAAGCATTCTATAATAATTTAAATATGAAAGAACTTAAAAAATCCTATTGATTCTAAACAAAAAGATACATCTCCAGGATTAGATGGTATTACCTACACTAAGATTAAACACCTGCCGATTAGCGCACTTAACATTCTACTAAACAATGATATATGGAATAATCAATGGAAATATTGTACAATGGTAAGAAGTAAAAATAGTAGCTATTCTGAAACCTAATAAGAATAAAGGCAATGGACAGTCGTACAGACCTATATAATTAATTTCATGTTTAATGAAGATTATGAATACAATGGTCAAGTATAGATTTGAGTGGCCGATAAACAAACTAAAAGTTATACCTGTTACTCAATGTGGATTTAGAAAAAAGCATGGCTGTGCAGAATATTTATTAACATGAATCGCGGGTATGCGTTTAAATATAAACCTATCTTAGCTTTACAAACAGAAACATCGATATTGTCATTAACTGCAAGGCGTAATGTTATTTCAGAAAGAGTAATTTACAAAATAATATATGATCAAAAGCATCCAGCACATTATAAAATCAATTATCTCAATCTGCTAATTAGTATGTCACAAGACTGGGACAAACAGAAAGTCTCTTTGTGTGTAAAAGCCAGAAACAAGACCGGTGATTTTGACCCCATTTACTTTGAACACAATATATATATATATATATATACACACCCAATCACTAGGACGTAAACTGTCCAATTTTGTTGAACAACCTCAATGCAGTATTCAACACAACTGATAATGATAATTTCAATAAAAGATCTGCAATACTACTGTAATTCAACAGGATATAAATACAATGTCTGAATCAAGCTATAGAAACGACTGAGCAGTTTTCACAGATGGTTCAAAAAATAATGCAGATGTTGGTGCGATTTTTTATATTCGAGCACGCCAAATAGAATTAAAATTTAAACTAAATCAATACATGTCAAGTTACTCAGTAGAAATATATGCTATTTATTTGGCAATTTAGTATGTTCTGTCTTTTAATGAAACCAGCATAGTTTTATACACTGACTCTCTATCAGCAATCAAAACACCAAACAATTGTAGTAAAGGGCATACAAAAGCGGTATGATTAAGCTGATGTTTAAATTGCTAGTGGAAAACACACAAGAATATATTTGTAATGGCTACCAGAACAGGAAAGGTAAATGAGAGGGTGGACAAATTAGCGAAGGAAGCTGCAAATAATTGGGTACAATCACAGTGTCTTCCAGTCCCCATTGAAGAAAGAGAATTTTTGTGAACAACTTTTAAACATCTTACAACGTTCTACAAAAACTAGGTGGTTTAAACAAATACAAGGCTACGTACTCAGCTAAATATCCATGGTTTAAATCATATAATTTTAGCAGATGAGAAATCATTAATATTTGTAGATTGAGTCACGAAAATGTTAATCCATGTTTGTTCAAAATAAAAAGATACTTCACTCCCGTCTGTTTGAACTGCACAATAATCAAGATAGAAACATAATATAGCTAGAAAGTTTTGCTAGAATATAATGCCCCAATATATTGTTATGCCAGAGAACTTAGCTTTAAGGAGGTCAATCAATAAGTAAATTATTTAGTCAATATACTTTTTTTTTTTTTTTTTTTTTTTTTTTTTATTGTCCAGTTGGCCTGGTAAACGGCGTTGGACGAGTCATTAGTGCCCTAGGAAAGGGTCACGGGGGGGTGTTAACTTTCTGTTAAAAACTCTGACAATGAGTAATAACTTTTTTTTATTAAAAAAATCTTTGAGTTCACTCTTGAATTTGTTTACAGGAATTATGTTTCTAATGGAAAGTGGTAGTTTTTGATAAATTTTAAGACCTGAGTAGAGTGGTTTTGTTTCAAACATTTTTAGGTTATGCTGCTCAGAATACAAATGTTTGTTTCTAGTATTGTACCTGGGTGTTATTAACAAATTCAAGATGGTTGAACTTAATGTAGTTTGCCATTTCATAATGTAAAAGACTAGGTATAGTACAGATTTCCAGCCTTTGAAAGTGTTGCTTGCAATGGGCTTGAGGGGGCAGTCTCAGCATTGCTCTGATTGCCTTTTTTTTTTGAACAATGAAAATTTTGCTCAAGGCTGACTCCTTTGCTCCCCACAGGGCGATTGAGTAGGAGATGTGCGATTCGACCAAGCAGTGGTAGACATTTTTCATGAGTTTCAGATTTTTGAAAGCACTGAGGCTTCGAATGACAAAGATTCCTTTTGAGAGCTTGCTTTCTAATGCCACCAACTGCTCAGTCCAACACAAACCCTCGTCCAACATCACCCCCAACAGTTTTGCTGTTGAGGTCGTTTCCAACTCAACATCACCAATGCAAATGACAGGGGCTCCTGAAAGCTCAGTTTTGGATTTTCTTTGCTGGGTCTAAATGACCATGCATTTTGTTTTTTCTGGGTTGAGTTTGAGAAAAATTTTGGGAAAAGAATTGTGCAAGATTGTTGATTTTGGTGAAAGAGTCAATTTCGAGAGCCTCCCTACTTCTTTGTTTGGTGATAAGAGTGGTATCGTCTGCAAAAATGAAAAGATTTTTTTCGGGAACGACATCTGCGATGTCGTTTATATAAATCAAAAAAAAGCAATGGTCCTAGAATTGATCCCTGAGGTACCCCACACTGGATCAGTTCAGGGTTTGAGCGATAATTTTGAATTTTGTTGAATTTTGACTCGTGTTGGATCTCTACCACCTGGAATCGGTTTCTCAGATATGAGGAGAACCAACCCAACTCTGGATTTTGGATGCCCAAGGAATTCAATTTTTTGGATGAGTGTGTCTGCATCAACACAGTCGAAAGCCTTCGAGAGATCGGCATAGCAACCATGAACGATCTCCCCCGCATCAACTGCATCGATACATTCGTTTATGAAATCAATGAGTGCCAATTTTGTCGATTTGTTTTTTTCTAAAACCATACTGCCTGCCAACCAAGAGATTATTATCTTCTAGGTAGGCAGTCAGTTGGTCACAAACTGCTCTTTCGATAAATTTGGAAAAACATTGGTAGGAGGGATATCGGACGATAGTTGCACACCTCCAACCCATCCCCACCCTTAAAAAGTGGTCTGACCTGGCCACCTTGCAACCGTCCGGAAAAACGCCCCCCGAGAGTGAGGCATTTATCAGGCTGACGAGAGGTACCTTTAACTCGTCTTTGCAGAATTTTACTGCTTTCATACACACACATCAAGTCCTGTTGATGTTTTAGGAGAAAAAGTTTTAAAAATTTTTTTCAATTTTTTTCTTCATTTACCAATTCAAATCTATTAAAAATCTTGTCGGTTTTTATGTTTGGATTTTTATGTTGTTTGTTGCAGTCAAGTTCCTGCCTGATGGTACTGGCAACATTTACAAAATAACTGCTAATTATATCACAGTTGTCTTTAGGATGTTTTAATACATTATTCCCTTGACGTTAAAATTAAATTTTTAGCATTAGTGGATGTAGAGGCTCTGTGCTGGTTTACAATTTTCCAAGATTCTTTTGGTTTGTTTTTGAGGCATTTTCAATTCTCTGGTTAAACCAGGCTGCTTTGGTAGTCAAGTATACATTGTCTATATTTATTCAGTGAGCCTTTGTATATTTCTTTATTTTCAGTATTTCTAAATTGTAACCAGTGATTATAATGTTCGACCATTTCAGCTTTAAGTGTCATCACCTCATCGTTTTTTCCACTTAATTTTAATATTTTCTTTTAAAATAGTTTCTTTTTCCGGACATGAGATGTTTAAAGTAATATAAAAAAGTGTCAACAAATTTTTGATATTTTTTGTGTGGGTCTTTTTCATTTAATACATCCATCCAGTTTTTCAGTTTTTAGTCTAAGTTTCAGTTCCTGCAAATTTTTATGTTTGAGGGATCTAATTGATTTTTTTATTTTTCAGTTTGTCTTTATGGTTTATGTTTACCGTAATTTCTATTGCTTGGTGGTCAGATATTAGTGGTTCAATAATATTGCTGGTAGTGTGAACTAAATTAGTGAAAAAGTTTATCTATAACAAGTCGCAGTATTTTCAGTGATCCTTGTAGCTGAGTTTATTTTTGGTTTTAATCCATAACTTTTAAAAGCATTTTTTAAAAGTACTGCATTTGTTGTCATTTTGAAGAATATTTATATTATAGTCTCCCTCCAATTACTATTTTGTTTAAAGTCTTTGTCGATTTAATCTTTGAGAGGTACTGGTTTAGTTTTCCAATAAAAAGTATTTATGCAACTGTCTGGACTTCTGTAGATTACCAGCTATCAGGAATTTTTTCTATTCCAGAGTCCATTTTTATTTCACAACATTCAAACACTTTATTTTCCGATAAATTCTTTCCTATGTTCGAACGGATTGTTTTTAGAATTGTTTGTTTATTTCTGTAAATAGCTACTCCACCCATTTTCATGTTATTTCTCTCATAGCTACTTTCCAAAACAAAATTTTGAAAATTTACCATATTGATTTGTTCAGAGTCTAGCCCATGTTCACTAACAATAAAAAAGTCAGGATTTTCTTTCTTCTAGGAAGATTTCAATTTGACCCATTTTCATAGACTTCTTACATTTAGATGGATGATCTTTAAATTTGTAATTTGATTGTTTTTTGATATTTTTTGGTTTAGTGTGCCAATTTTTTAATCGTTTTCTATTTCTGTTGTGTTTAGTTTGTTTTTTTGATTTTGACAATTTTGATTTCCCATTAAACTTATGTAATTATTTATTAGGCTACACATGACATCTTTACCTGCCTGGTTCAAATGTAGGGCCATGAGTGGTGTAACAGCTTCTATCAAGCATTGAGTTTAGGCTTAGATATGCTCATTTTCTTTTGGTACATTCATGTTTTATCTTCTCGTTTTGTTCTTTAATTAAAGGGTTTTTGGATACGTCATCAAACCTGAAAGGCGTCTCAACCCACAGGACGTCTCCCTTTCGGATGCCGGCCAACGAGTCAAATTTTTGCGTCAGACCCGAGATACTATCCTCTGAAACTTGGTTTGTCCCCCCCACCACTACCAGTAAATCCGCAGGACTCACACTCCTCGGCCTCGCCAGCATGCTCGATCAAAAAAGAAAGAGAGGCTTTCCGGAAAAAAACACTGGCTCTCAATTCGGCGTCCATTTTACTCTTTATTCTGCCATAACAAACGTCTGCCATGGCTGTCCCCCACAAGGTGAATTTTTTTCTTTCTACCCGACCCCCCTTTTTTTGTGTTGACTTCCCCTCTGAGCTCCGTTCCTCTTATTTCCAAGAGGAGGGAATTCCACCATTTGCAAGCTATCCACCTCGGTAGCACTCAAAGTCTCAAAGTAGTTTGAGGTTCTGAGTGCCTGGTCCCCCGTCTCCGAAGTAAGCACCCTCCCCCCATTGACAACTCTCTGCCACCCCTGTTCATCCTTTGATTTTTTGTTTGTAAAAGAAACCCTAAGTTCATCGATCTCTCTTTCTTTCAAGATCAGCGCAGACTTGAGCGACTTGTTTTCTTCTATTAAAAAATTATTTTGATTGCTTAAACTAATAGTTCCTTCTTATGGTTTTCAATGAGAAGGTCTGTGTCAATATTTTTGAAATTTAGGCTATGGTAATAGTTTAATACACAGTGGGCAGGCCATTGGTCACCTTTCCTAATATTATTAAACAGAGTCTTTTTTAAATTTACTACACTCTCTTTGCGAGTGAAACCACTTATCACAGATTATCACAGGCTATTGAGCTGCATTCGCTGTCGTCAATCTGTAGTGAGCAGGCAGCGCATGTCATAATAGTCATCCTTGGTCCTAGCCTAAGTAACTTACTACTATTTGTTTGCTAGCATAAGATGTTAAAGCAGCAACTAATTTACTACTAATGTAGCAGTCAGTACAAAACCAAGAGTGAAATAGCTCTGGGAAAAAAAGAAAAACCCTGTTTTTGGTTGCTTTTTATAGGCCCCAGGCTAGGCCAAATGCAGTTTGCTAGGTTTGAGAATTTGATTTTGAGACTTTATTGTTGATGGTTTTTTAATTTTGAACTGTTTGAGCCAATTAATAATTTAGAAGGAGGGCTTCGTCACTATGCTTACCTAAAAGTGCAATAGCCTAACTAATTTCGACAATCCTTTTACTTTCGCTATTTACAAAATGGCTATTTTGTAGTCAAATAAGAAAATAAAATAAAATATCTGCCAATATAACAAGCTTTGTCAATAATTTACTAAAATTACAATGGCTATAATTAGCCTAATATAATTTGTCAATATAAATAAAAGCCTAATACCATATAAGAATTTGTCAAATATTTGTAAAATAAAATTACAAATGTCTATGAATGGCCTATTACAGTTTGTCAATAAACTTTATTGTTGAATAATTTTGAGGTTTTTTTTTTATCCAATTGGGTTTTTAATTTAGAAAAATGCTTCGGGCTAGGTTCGAAATCGGTGCCGGTGAAGATGAATATGAAATGGGTTAGGTTGCTACTTGTACAGATTTAGAGAAAGGAAGGCAGTTCACGATCTTGATGTTCGTTTTGAAGTTGTAGTTTTATAGTTTTTGGAAAGCATGCTCGTTGACTTGCTGAGAAAAACAGACACTCAAATTTAAAGAGATACATACATTATAATCAGAACATGAAGAACCCTATAAATTCATATAGGGTAACCACAAGGCATCCAATAAATAAATAGATTATTGAAAGTATATAGACAAAAGAAAATCAAAACAAGTGTACATTGAGGCCGTATTATAATGTATAATGCCAGCCAAAATACAAAACAAATATTTAGTCTGTTAAAAAAAATGTAAAAATAAGCTACTAGGAAATGTTCCAAGCCATTTGCCAAAATAGAAGAAATAAAAATGATTTAATGTGGTATATCATTCTGGAATCAGAATCAGGATTCAGTCTCAACTCTCATCTGATTCAGAACAGAATCAGTATCAGATTCAAACATGGCTGACGCTGCCGGTAACTGGTGTTTGATTGAAAGTGACCCTGGGATTTTTACAGAACTTATTAAAGAATTCGGTAAGGTTTTAATAATAATTTATCCAATAACTTGTTACAAATTTTCTTGTTCAAATGGTATTTTTCTCTATACTTGTTTAGCGTTTATAACTTATAACTATGATTTTTAGGTTAACCTCATTTTTATAAAATAGTTTTGTTTGGAGAATCTAGTTGCCAACCATAAAAAATATTAAAGCGAACATTTAAATTCTAGCAATGAAAGAAATAAAATTGGAAAATCTACTACACTGGAAATTTCTTTGATCAAAAAATGGTTAGAAAAGGAAGAGGGCAATAACAGAAACTCAGAAGACTCAGACGGGCAAAGTCAGGAAAATCCTTAAAAAAGGGATGGGCCATTTATGTAACATTTGGTAATCAACAGCTGCAGTAGCAAAATATGAGTTTCCTGTTATTAACCCAGGAAGTGTCACATTCTAAAATCTGAAAGTTTTACAGGGTCTGGTCTATATATAAATTTCATAAAATTGTTATAAGTAGTTTACTTATAAAGTGTTATATGTACTATTTTACATGTTAAGGGTAGACTTTAATAAGCGGCTTACACTTGTTATTCAATTGCTATTATTGAATGGCTTGATTGTTTTTATCCAAAGGATAATTCGATATTAATTAACTTATATGATTTTAGCTTATTAGCTACTTTAACGTAAACCATAAACAACAAGAAGTAACTAAGTTTAATATTTTGAGACTTTGAAAATGGCGATGAATATGAGGAAAATATGTAAGATATTTCTCACAAGTGACAAGATTTGTTTAAGTGGCTTCAACATGTAGGTTTGGCTCCTGGTAACACATGGGGAGTATTCTTTCCTGCATTTCACCAAAGGGGTTATTTATTAATATCAAGCTGGGCAAGTTATGAATATTGCAAGGTTTCTTTGATATCTAAGTCTAGACCATAGTTGGTTTTGTTCTTTTGTAATGTGATTGTAAAATTTGTGTATTTAAAAATTGTACTGTACGAGATTCTTCTTGTTACGGTAATTTATTATAACTCTTATTGTGTACGATTTTTACACACATTGAAGTTGAATAATATATCGAACCATTCAATAATAGCAATCGAATAACGAGTGTAGGCCCCTTATTAAAGTCAGAATCAGAGGGTAAAACTAATAAACTGATTCAAGTTACAGCATATTTGAACTAAATTGACATTTGAAAAATTATATTATTTTACATGTTCACGTTGACGGCTAATTTCCAAGCTTTTTTATATGCTGTTGAATTTTCCAACAATAAGGGCAAAAAAGCGTAGTCTTTGTACGTTAAATGTCTTAAGTATAAAGAGATAAGGTACTTACGTATTAACCCCACCGCAGAAAAAAGAATATGCTTTTTATTTTACCTTCTGAGTATAATCATTCACTGTGCAATGAAGATTGTTGCATTATCTTGGACAGATTCATTGGGATTTGTGTGCGTGTAATAAAACTATAACAAAACTATGATTATAAAACGGTATTTCATTTATTTCGTCATAGGTTTTGTTTAGAGGACTGTCAGGAGTACTTAAGTTTGTAAAGTAAGTTTGTTTGTTACGCTTTCACACGTAAACTATTTAACCGATTCCCCTGAAATTTTAAATGGACATTCTTAGGGTCCCTGGGATGAATATATGCCTATTCTTATTATGATAATCCCTCCGGGCTACGCCCCACTGGTTAAAGTTGTGAAATATTAATTAATTAACAGAGCATTTCTAATGTAATCACCTGTTTTGTATAAACATTGTCTATTATTTACAATTTGTTTACAATTATAGCGAGTACAAATATTTTTAATACCATTGTAGATTTAAGCGATTAAGGTAATTACTCATCTATCTTAAGAGATGCCACAAAACACAAGATGTTCAGAATTTGACACTGAAGACTCCCTTTGAAGCAGTCAGCAAGACTACGCTACAATCAAAGTTTGCTGAACTGTGCTTTTTATCTAATGTACTACTTCAAGTTCTAACGTATTATCAATATTTTTTATTTTATAAAAAAATAAACGTATAGTGTCATTGTTACTGTACTTTTAGATGTACATTTTAATCAAATATTAAATATACAAGGCAGTGTTACTATCTATAAAAGTAAATTAGAATGGCATAAATATAAAGTAGGGTTCTCAGAGCTGTGTATGTATATATTTACTTGATTAGAAAAGAAGTAAAATCAGCAATGGGGCAAAAAATAATAACATCAGAGTAAATTACAATGACCATAAATATACACTTTTTAAAATATTGTCGTGATTGTGGCAACAAGGGAAACTCAACATTGGCGTTGGAAATATAATTCGCTCGAGCCAGAAGTACTCATACAGGTGCAAAACTATGAAATTGTGTGCGAAGCCGCGGGTAACTGCTAATACATTATAAAGTTGTTCACGAATTTGAGGTGTCAATGCCTGAAGTAGAAGATCAACTTTCAATTTCTGGTCTGTACGTCTGTCTCTTGAGACATATGAACACTTTGAAACGGCTTGTGAAGATAGTAAAGCTCTCCTTAGGGGAATACGGCTGAAAAAGGAATAGTAGGAATATTGGGTGAAACACATACAACACCCAATGATTTACTGGGTGGATGGAATTTTTTATTTGATGTGATTTACTTAATGCTGCATTCTTCTTCTTTTGTGATTCTAAGAAGTCATGCATGGGTTCATAAATCTCTTCTAGTTGCCAAAGAATCTGAAGCTCACTCTCAATATCATCAGTATCAACAGAAGATTCAACTTTTGACTGTATTGTGTTTAATTATGTCTATATAGTTTTTAGTTGTTTTGTGTACCTTTCCAAACTTTTCTTTGTCAATTCTAGTGTAAAATATCTTGGGAGTTTTGTAAGTCATAATTCCAGTGCTTTCCTGGACTTAACCCTTTGACTAGTAATCCCGCAACAGATTCGAGCACCATGTGCCACCTGCAGTAATTCTGACAGCCGTGCAGGAAGGGCTATGGTGCTAAACAGTTTTAATAAAAATATGGTGTCCCACAGGGTTCAGTTTTGGGCCCTTTTCTTTTTTTGATAATGGTTAATGACCTTCCTGATAATGTATCGGCTAGTACACTTATGTTTGCTGATGATGTTACTTTTTTTAAGTCCAATAGCTATTATCTCAATTTGTGTGATTACATGACAAATACAGTTCTAAGTGAAGCAGTTGAGTGGTATGCAGCAAATAAATTTTTACTGAATGTGGAAAAAACTCAAATAATAAACTTTTCTGTAAACAATAGTTTTCTCAATAGTAATAATGTAGACTTTGTACAACCTGTTAAATTGTTAGGTTTTTATATTGACCCAAAATTATCTTGGCATTCACATATAGAACATGTTTGTAGTAAACTTTGTAAAGTAGTGTACCTGATTAGAAGATTAAGAGAACTTGTACCCACCAACTTTTTAAAACAATGTTATTATGCTTTTTTTCACTCTGTGTTATTGTACAGTATTATGTATTGGGGTAATGGTATAGGTGTATTAAATGTTTTATTGTTACAAAAGAAGATATTAAGGATATTAACTTTCTCAGGTTCAACTGACCATTGTAGACCACTTTTTGTTAGAGACAGAATTTTGACTGTGATCAACTTGTATATCTTTGTATGTTTATGTCATGTGAAAAATAATTTATTTCAACACTCCCTTGCTACTGATGTACATAACCATTTTACCAGGTCTAGTCACATTATAGGCTAAGCAAAACTATGTCTTCCTACAATGTTATGAGCATAAAGCTTTTTAACAGGCTCCCACCAATTGTTCATCACATCAGCAGTGCTAGATTTAAGAATGTTATGTATAACTGGTTAATAGATAACCCATTTTATGATGTAAAAGAGTTTTTAAATTTCACTTTTAACGAGACAACTTTTAAATTTTAAGCTAAGTTACCATTTTAATTTAGTTTTAAGGATCTTTTAACTGTTGACGCTTTGTATGTGCCTTAAACTCATATTTTTATATTTTTGCACTGTAAAACTTAAATTTATTTTAAACTCTTTAAATAAACTCTTAATTAATTTTCTAACTTGTAACCTGCAATTGAAGATTCTATTGTAATTTGGTTGTAAATCATGTTGTAATTTGACTATGCCTATTGCATATCATGTTTAATGGCAATAAAGAATGTGTATGTCTATGTCTATTTTGTGATGAATAATCTCTTGCTTGAATACGAATGCGATCTAATGGAATAAATAAAAAAAACAGTTTCAAGTAGTTTTTGTTGTTCCCACTAGATCACAGTTGTTCTTTTATTTATTTCTTTCAGACCCAATTCATGGTATTCAGGCCATATGACGGTATTCAATCAGATGTTCCAAGTAATCAGCTGATTCTATTTCTGTTTATGTAGTGAGTACAGGTTGTAATCTCTCTTTAATGTTACTGGTTGCCTTAATTATAAACGTTTTGTTGTGTTTACCATGAGTAAATAAACGTGGCTATTTGTGTAATTACTGATTACGTAAAATGGCGTGAGAAAGACTTACAGACAAATTTTTGGCTAATATGCTCCCCTGAGACTTAGATGCTCAGCATTTACCCGCCACCATCCCTGCTAGCCCCGTGCAGATCGACCAGCGTTGGGACACGATGTGCCGGGGGATTGTCACGTTCCACTATTTCCATTTTATTTTATTCTCATATCTTGTAAATATACTAACTTTTGTGCAAAATTAGATTATTTTGTCACTTATAATGTGAATGTAACATACGAGGGCTGTTCGGAAAGTTGATTACGTTTTGCGCTGTGGCCGCCAGGGGCGGGACTAGCGCGGCCATCTTGGTGTCAGGACGTCCCACCGCTCAGTGGCTATCCAGCCGTGCTAGCGGGAAGTTCGTGTTGTAACGTGTCTAGTCACAGTACCTGTTTGAAATGTCTGCCGCAATTGAAAATCCCGCCAACTGTGAGGTGCGCGCAGTAATTAGGTTTTTGACTGCCAAAAACTGTAAGCCTATGAAATCTATCTGCAGTTGTGTGAAGTTTATGGGAACAACATTATCACTGAAGGTGGAGTGTGACAATGGGTCATTAAGTTTAAAAATGGCCGACAACAAATGTTCATGACGAAGAGCGAAGTGGAAGACCCAGCATAGTGACTGATGAACTTGTTGAGAAAGTTGACACAAAGAGAGAAAATCCACGGTTAACCATAACGGAACTCTCGCTTCGTTTCCCTCAAATTTCACAAACTTTGTTATACGAAATCGTCACGGATAAGCTTGGCTTCCACAAGTTTTGTGCAAGATGGGTACAGAAAATCCTGACCGACGTCCACAAAAACCAGCGCATGGCTGCAGCGTTAACAGTTTTGGATGCTTACGACAAAGAGGGTGAATCACTACTCGATCGCATCGTAACTGGCGATGAAACATGGTGAAACATGTTAACTGCGAGACCAAATTGCAGTCAATGGACTGGGGACACACAAGTTCACCTCACAAACCAAGAAAATGTTTGCAAACAATGTCGGCAAGAAAGGTTATGGCGACGGGTTTTTTGGGACAAGAAAGGTGTAATTCTTGTTGATTTCCTGGAACGAGGCACTACAATCAACTCAGAAAGGTATTGCCAAACGTTAAACAACCTCAGAAGAGCGATCCAAAACAAGCGTAGGGGAAAGTTGAGCTCGAAAATTCTGTTCATTCACGATAACGCTCAACCTCACACGGCAAATCGCACTCGTGAAGTTCTCGAATCACTCCAGTGGGAGTTGTTTCCTCATCCACCATACAGCCCGGATCTTGCACCAAGTGACTACCACTTGTTCCCATCAATGAAGAAGTGGCTGGCAACGAAGCGCTTTGACGACGACGCAGAGCTGCAGCAAGAAGTGACAAACTGGTTGAAAACACAGGTGGCAGAATTTTATGAGGATCGCATTGTCAAGCTCATCCATCGATATGATAAGTGCCTAAATTTGAACGGCGACTATGTTGAAAAGTAGTATTTAAGTGTGGCTTTCATATGTATATAATAAAAATTGTTTCCTATACTTTGTTAATTTTTAATTCCAAAACGTAATCTACTTTCCGAATAGCCCTCGTATTTATGGTTAATTGTATTCTAAGTAAATTAATGATTTTCAAAACATGTGATTATAACAACAATAAACTTCAAAAACAGCTGGTAACAAATACTCAACTTGACAATGAAGCTGGAAAATTGTATATGGTACTATTTGAGGTATATTAGGTTGAAGTGTGTAATCTTGATTTTAAGAAAAATTTGTTATAAAATTGTAATAGTTTGTAAAATCAAAGTAACTAAGTGCTTTGAGTACAGAGGTGTTCATTGACAAATCCATTATTTAGTAGCAAACCACTGAGAACTTTATAATTATAAATGCAAAGTGTCTATGATATTTTGACATTTTATTAAAAAAGAATAGAGAAATAAATGATTTTGAGTACAAAAATGTATCTAGTTTGTAAAACAATGGCCCTTAGGGTTCTCTTTATTTTTAGAAATAAAAGTCACATGGAGCCATATCTGGTGAACTTGGAGGCTGGAACTTAGTTACAGTACTTTTATTGGCCAAATATTCACGTACAAACAATGAAGCAGGTGCATTGTTATGGTGTAAAAGCCATGAATTGTTTTACCTCAAATCCAGGTGTTCTTTTTTTGAAATTGCAGTTATTCCTTATGAACTGTATGACCTTGTGGTAAGAATTCATGATGCATTTTGCCATTAAAATCAAAGAACACAGTGAGCATATCATTCACGTTCTACTGCACTTGTCAAGCCTTTTTGGTCTTGGTGATCCAGAATACCTCCACTTGGATGATTGAGCCTTAGTTCCAATGTCATATCCGTAAACCCATATTGCTTCACCTGTTATAACACATTTCAGCGATTCTGCATCGTCGTTGCCTTCATTTAGTGACTGACCAACTTCCATTTACCTCTGTTTTTGTTCAAAATTCAACCATCTTGAAACAAATTTTCACACCCAAGACATTTAGAAAAAGTTTATGGCATGAGCCAATTGATACGCCAACACCATCAGTGACTTCTCTCATCATAATACTGCAATCGTTCATAACTATTTCTTTAACTTTTTATGTTTTCATTGGTTATTGATTTGCTTAAGTATCCAGAACATTTGTCATATTCATTGTCTTCACGGTCATCTTTGAAACGTTTATACCAATTATAAACCTTTGTTTTATTTATAGCAGACTCACCACCTTTGTTAACATTTCCCACACTTTGTTATACTTTTATTTAATTTTTCACACAATATTTGATACAAATTCTCTGATCCAATTTTTTTAACAAACAAAAATCGCTGAGTTCATAAAACACTCTAAACTTAGCAGCTGCCACTGAAAAAGTAAACAATGAATACTGCTAGAAATGTCATACTTCAAGAGCATGAATAACAACTAAGTCAAAAAAATGTTGTCAATTGGACTCTCCAAACATGCGAAACTTAAAATCTAGCTAATTCTATCACATATCAAGTGATGTTCTTATCTGATAGTTTATTGAAAGTATTGTATCAGTTTATTAATTTAAAATTAAAACACTCCAATAATTAAGTTTTATTGTTGTGAGACCTTTTGTTTTCATAACTGAAGCACATAACTGATGTGATGAAATGTGGGTCTGTTGATTTGCTTTCAAAAATAAAATTTAACCGTTGGAGTTGTTTAGTTTTTAAATTAATGAATAATTAAAATCCAATAAGCAAGAAACTTTACAAAGATTGTATTAATTTAGTTTCTGCTTTTTTAGGTTGTAAAGGAGTACAAGTCGAAGAACTTTGGAGTTTAGATGCAGAGCAATTTGAAAATTTAAAGTAAGTTTTTAAATAAATCATTTTAGTTGTATAACTAATTGTATGTAATAAATTTCATTAGTTTGGATTGGACATTACGATTGTCATTGTATAATTTCTATGGTAAAATCTGTTTCTTCGGAATCATTGAGCTCTTATTGCTATAATTTGTGAGGTTATATTCAAACCTTGTGGTTCGATACAATGCCACGTAAGTAGTAATCATAATCATAATTTTTATTGCCATTGATCACATTTTACATATAATTAAATAGGCATAGTCATGTATTAATAATAATAGACCAGTAGTTGGAGTTTAAAACTTTCTGGGTGAAATATATTAAAATTCTATCATACCTAATGTCTCCTGTCAGCTTCAGAACTGGTCTGTCAGTGTCTGATGTACAAAATTCATATATTTTACTCTCAACACTCCCTTGATGAAGTATTAGAGGTTTACCACACGTTTGGTGATTGCTATAAACAGTAAGTGAACTGGTGTACAGTGAGAGTTAAAAGTATGGATATGCTCTTAGTTTTTAATGGATAAATATGGAGGGATGTAACTAGGGACATCCTTCTAGGAAATAAAAGTGAACTTTTAATTCACTGTTACAACTTTGTTCATTTTCCCAAAATGGTAATTTGGAGGGGGAGTGGGCGGCTCAAAATGTTTAAATGTAAAGATCCATTAAGTGATAACTCATTTGAAAGGTCTTGATAAAAGAACAGTGGAAACTTTAGCTTTCTATCTCAACCCAGAACAAAATGGCAGCTCATTGAAATGAATTAAAAATTAATTGATGCAAAACATGAACATCCACATTCAGAAGGTAAATAAATAACTTCAATAGACAACCACTTTCCTTAAAAATCAAACCTGTTTCACAGTTATTACTAGCTGAAGGGCAGGCCTACCTTATCAGATACGTTTTGAGGAAGTCCAGTATCATGTATGGTTTCTGGTTGGAATTATCAAAGTTAAGACGTGTTTTTGTGATACATTTTTGTGATGTTGAAATGGAGTGTTTAAGTGAACAAAAGCGTTTTAGGATCCTAATGATGCGGGCTTCGGAAACTAAGATAACATGACAGTGGTACTTAAAGCATACACAATTCGTTTAGTTCATGAGTTAAGTGAGGACAATTTGAATTTGATTAAGTGATCGTCAAGTAGAATTTTGTGAAATAATGATACAGAACATTGATAATGATACAATTAGATTAAACAACATTGCTTCCTCAGATGAAGCAACTTTTATGTTAAACGGTAACATTAACAGACACAATGCTTATTATTGGGCTGATGAGAGAGCAATATACTCACCACCCTGAAAAATTAAACGTGTGGCTTGGCATTGTGATGGATCAGTTTGTTGGACCCCTACCTTAATGCTGAGGTATACCATGAAATGTTACATCAGGTTTATCCAGTTATCCAAATAGCAACCAAAAACTATAATGTCCCTCCACACTATGGCCTGCATGTCTCTGAATATTTAAACAATATTTTTCCAAATCACTGGATATGCAGAAGAGGAAATATCGAGTGGCCACAAAAATCGCCAGATCTATCTCCACTTGACTACTTTGTGTAGGGTCACATTAAAAATGTCTATAAAACCAAACCCCAATGCATTAATGATCTTAAGCGGCCCATACACTAGACGTGCAATGCACGCCGTGCAAGCACGATGTGCCAAAATTGGAAGAAACGTGCCAATGTGTGGAGGTCTCTGTGCTAAGCACGCCGTGCATTGCATGGCACGATGGCAATCAAGATAGGTTTGATTTTCGGCGTGCCGTGCCACCTGCCGCCGTGCCATCCTGCAAGTGTGTGGACCAGTCCCGCGCCACGTGCTGAGAGTTGAGTGTCTTTTGAGGTTATTTTTCGTTCTCTCGCGGCAAATTCTCTCCTATATTTACTATGTCGACTGCTGACACACAAATTTTTCTCTCTCCTAATTTCTTACCATTATTTATAGATTCGTACAGAAATCACCAATGTTTGTGGCGAGTGAAGTGTAAAGAGTACTCAAATAAAAGTCTAAAACAAAATACGTATTTAGACCTTGTGGAACTGTGCAAAACTGTGGTGCCTGATTGTACAGTTGATTATGTGAAGAATAAAATTGATTTGACTTCAAAAATAGTTTGACATATTTCCGGTATGATGTGGCCAAGGAGGTGATATTATTGTTGAATATTTCATGTCCTCCAGTGACCTTCCAGTGGCTAAATATCTAAGCGTGGCTCCGTCGTTATAGCTTTTCTCAGATTAGTGTCTTGTCTTTCGATGCGTGGCTTAACCTTTTCCAACACATAACTAAATGTTTCGTCATCCATTCGCAAGTAGTTCCTGTAATCATTTTCATGATTTTCACGCAAGTCTTTCAGAAGTCTCATATCAGAATACATTTCTCTCTCTTTTAACCAATTTTCGTCCATAATTGTCTTCTTCTCTTCTTCACTTTGCTATCGTCATGAATCGCACCAATCAACAATACTGTTAACACTTTATGTTTAGTTACAAGAGGCATAGTAGTAAAATATCACAATACCACAACCAACTTCTAGCACGTCACGGGACTGACTAAACTGTCAGTGTGTGGGGCACGAAGTGTGCCATGCCAAGCACGGCGTGCCAGTATAAAAAACTGCACGGCGTGCAATGCACGTCTAGTGTATGGGCCGCTTTAGGGACAGAATAGTAGTGGAAATTAAAAAAATCCTGTGTGAATTCATACAGCGGGCCGTTTTAAGTTTCTACAAGAGGCTTGGGCTTTGTTCAACTGTCCTGGGACAGCAGTTTGAACATCTGATATAAAAAAACACAGGTCAGTAAGATTTAACCGTTTTATTGCTTAACATAATTGTAATTACTAGTGCTACTGTAACTTTACATTTATAAATTTTAAACGATCCCCCAAAGAGCCCATTTTGGGTAAATGGTTCGCTTTTGTTTCTTAAAGGGGTGTCCTGAGTTTCATTTTTTTAAATCTTTGGCCATTGAAGGTTGAGCAGGATCCATCCATGTTCTCAATTTAATTTCAATGAGCTGCGGTTTGTACTGGGTTGAGATAGAAGCTAAAGTTTCTAATGTTCTTTTGTCAAGATTTTTCAAATGAGGTGTCACTTAATGGGCCCCTACATTTAAAACTAATGAGCCGTCCTCCCAAAATCCCATTTTGGGGAAGTGGGCAAAGTTGTAACAGTGACTAATAAGTTCACTTTTATTTCTTAGAAAGGTGTCTTGAGTTCCATCCCTCCATCTTTATCCATCAAAAACTAAACCAAGTGTATCCATACTTTTAACTCACACTGTATAACGCAATGTATTGTGTGTCCCACAAAGAAGGTGTACTTTGAGCTTCCATGACATGTTCACTTATTAGCCGATAATTTTGAAACTACAATTAAAATATCAAGAATGTTATAACATTTACAATTATCTTAAGTTGGCAGAGGATTGGTGGTTAAACGAAAAATATTTAAAATAAAATGCATAAATTGTTTTTTTTAGGTTTACAAAATAAACTTTTCTTGCTACAATTGTAATTTTGTTTTTAAATGTCTCAAAAAACAATGAATTGTTAATCATTTAACGTTTTGTGTTAGATTTATAATTTCTAAGATCATAATGGTGACACATTAAAAAAAGACACCCTGTAGTATATTGGATGGTGTTTTTCTCTCAACACTCCTGGATAACCTTTGCCATATAACCTTGCATAACATTAACAAACAATGTATTCAACAAACGAGACAGATGTAGCAAGGATTATAATTTTGTCCCGTAGCTAACAGCTTTTGCAGCTATTATTAGTAAAGAATTTAATAATACTTTGCATGTATAATCTCACTTATGGTATGAAAAAGTTATGGCCAAATGCGTTACATAGTTTTGGCTGCTCAAGGCAAGACTAGTGGTAGCTATAATAGTGTGATTTAATTTTACATGTTTACACTTGAATATTTTTTCAGGCCAATTCATGGATTAATCTTTCTTTTCAAGTGGGTCCCTGATGATGAACCTCCGGGTTCTGTTGTCAGAGACAGCAGACTGGAGAAAATTTTCTTTGCCAAACAGGTAAGATGGGCTAAATATTAAATATCAAAATGAGTTTCGCTTTGTTTATGTAAAGATCTGAACATAACTTAAATCACATTAAAAGGATCCCTCCAACCCATGTGCTTTATAGTGCACAATTTGTTAATGGAGGCCTACAAATTTAATTTCAGTTGTCATTTATTTTATTTTGCTAGAACTTTAATTAATTTTAATTAACATAAATTAATAAAATGTGCTATTATGTATTAGGTAATCAACAATGCTTGTGCAACTCAAGCCATCCTTAGCATCCTGTTGAACTGCAAGCACGAAGATGTAACACTCGGTCCTACGCTCTCTGAATTTAAGGATTTTTGTCAGACATTTGATGCCAACATGAAGGGTCTTGCCCTCAGCAACTCCCAGGTCATCCGGACAGTCCATAACTCCTTTGCAAGGTAGGGCCAATATACCGCTGTATAGTGTATATATTGCATGTTATAGAGTTCATCGTATTTGACCTTAAAAGTGATTGATAGTTTTAACTATTAGATATCATTAAATACACATATGAGGTGGTACCCAAAAGAAATCTGAATAGCATTACGATGGGCAAAGCTTTTGTAATACGCATTTCTGCCGCTAGGCGTGTATAGTGAAACTCATAGCCACTTCAGTGCCGCCTGTATTGTCAATCTGGCTTGTTCCGTTCATGTGCAGTGATTGTTTTTGCTAGTCCTGTTTTGTTTTCTACTCAGTAAAACTGCAGCTGAAACTGTTTTAATGTTGAAAACAGCTTACCAAGATGCTGCTATGTGAAAAAACTCAAGTGTACAAGTGGTTTGCTCAATTTAAAAATGGCGACATGTCGATTGATGACAAACCTCGTTCTGGATGTTCATCTTCCATATCGATGAAAATATTGAAAAAATTTGACAGCTTGTGCTCACAGAAGTCGGCAGACAATTGATCAACTATCAGAGATTAGTGTGTTATCTTGGAGCTTGGTTCAGCGAATTTTAATTGAAGATTTGGGAATGAAAAGGGTTGCTGCCAAGTTTGTTCCTTGGGTTCTGAATGACAATCAAAAGGAATATCGAGTTGAAACATGTCGTGTTTTTAAACAATAGCTTGAAACTGATCCAGATTTGCTGTCAAAATATTTGAATGTCATTATTTTAAATGTATTCATAAGGGTAGGGTATAGGAACCAAACAATACCCAAAATATTATTCAAAATATTTATTTTAGTTTTAGATGAAAATTATGTAAATTATTTTTAATAATTATAATCATAAAACTAACTTTTGGTACTTAAAAACCACATAAAGTGGCAAATTCTAGTGACAGCAAATGAATGCAACTTCTGAATGTGAAGTTTATTTTCTACCAGTTTCTTCATATACATCGTTAGTTATTTTTTACATGAAAATAAATTGCAGTATAAAATTAGCTCACAAGATTTTACACAGAAAACTACATAGATGTAGTGATGAAACTACATTAGTGATGAACAGTAGACTACTACTTCCTTAAATTTAATATTTAGAAAATTCAAAATTGAATCAAGTAGACAATACAAAGTTTCTTGGAATAATATTAGATCGGAATTTAGGTTGAGAGAAACATGTTGATTATGTGGTAAAAAAAATGTTCTCAGGTCTATTTGCTTTACGCCAAATGTCAAGGGTGTGTAGCATTCAGACATTGAAAGCCATCTACTTTGCTATGGTAAATTCCCATATGACTCACAATATAGGCATATACGGAGCCACAACTAAAAGAAATCTGGACAGAATCTTATTACAACAAAAAAAAGCTTTAAGAATAATTTTTAACCTAAAACAAAGAGATACAGTGAAACCATACTTTTCTCAACTTCGAATTTTGACTGTATATGATCTATACATTTATGAAACTGTTTTAACGTAAAAAAATACAACAACCCAATTAATATTTTAAATCATCATGATTACAATTTAAGCAGATATGTGGAACAACATAGGCTGAAGTTTTATGAAAAGAAAACTAGTTTCATCGGCACAAAATTTTTGTTTAACCTTCCTCTCAATATTCAAAATAAGCAAAATTATGAAAAATTCAAAAAACTACTTAAAGATTATTTATTAACGTTATCCTTGTATTCTTTTGAAGACTTTTTTTGTTTTAATATGTAAATAACTTTTAATTATTGTTGGGTATGTTTAGAAATGTATAAAATCCCCTTAAATTACCTAATAATTACCTTAAGTAATAACTGCCTTGATGTAAAAATGCTTTAACTTACTCTGTAGAAGGCTACATAGCCAAATCTTACTTTTTCAGTGAGTGTCAAACTGATTTTTATGTTTTAATATATAAATGATAAATTTATATTGAGATTTATTGTGACGCTATTCTTGTAATCTGTTACATGTCTGAATAAAGAAATTTGAATGAACAGTGTTTTATCGGTTCAGATTTTTTTTCGAAAGAAAATGTTTTTGGAGCTAGTAGAATGCTTATGGTGGAGGGTGGATGTGATGAACAGACTGCACACTTCTCTACTGTATTGCATTAAGCATAATAGGACAATAAACCATTATTAAAAAAAAGTATTTAAGTATTACTGTTTAACCAATAACCACCATAGTTTAAAAATTATTTAGGAAATATTCCTTTATTTTTTATCTAGATGCTTATTTTCTCTCTAGGTGCTTCAACTGTATGAAATATAAGTATAATGTTAATACATTATCTGATTATTTTAAGATCTTTTAAGAATAAATTTTCAATTTATTAAAGTATAACACAATAGTATAACAATACACAGACTTAAAATTATATTAAACATGTAAATGCAACACAATGTATGCTGTGAAAGCCATTTACAAACGCACTGCTGCAGACCATTTGATGCTTAACTAACACAATGTTGTCTTAGGGTGTCCATTTTTAAGTAGCTTTACTGTTTTATATCTCATCAACAGCTGTACTGTATAATTTGTCATTTTGTTTTTAGTCCAATTACCTGTTAAATGGATTGATATTTTACAGACAGACACTGTTCGAGTTGGATAGCAAGAATGTGAACAAGGACGAGGATGTGTTCCATTTTGTCAGCTATATCCCGATAGATGGTCGGCTGTATGAGCTGGATGGGTTGAAGGAAGGACCGATAGACCTTGGATCTGTGCCTGCTGATAGTAGCTGGTTGGATGTGGTCAGGCCCATTATTGAGAAGAGAATACAAAAGTGAGTTCAGTATCCAGTGTAGTGTCTGTAGCCTTATATACAGCTATCAACAAACATTTCATGCTATGAAATATAATGATGCTACGGTCCCCACGATGCTGTGCCTATTCTGCTACGATCCACTTTGGTCGCCCTTCTGCTACGGTCCAGTCCCCAGTTGGCTGTACGATTTTGCTACGTTCCAGGCCCCCGTTTGTTGTCCCAATTTTCTCACAATCGGTATTCAAAATGTGCTGCCCCTCATTGGTTGTGCGACTTGCTTTGTGTTGGCTAACTCATATTGTTCCAAGTTGATATTTAAATAACGATCAAACTTCAATGTCTGTGGTGTTGTTGAAAGTGTAGTTTGTATTAATGAAAGTAGGCTACACGTTATATATCACTAGCACTGGGTCTATATTATCTCAGGTTTTTTAAGTAGGTTGAATAATGGTTCAAACTTAATACTACTCTTTTGAAAGTTCTGATCAATATGATTGTTTATATCATAATAAAGTTCACAAAATATTCACTGTTCTTACCAATCACTTTGAATCAAATAAGTTTTGAAAGTAATATTCTTTAATTTAAAGCTTATTATCTTACTTACCACATTTCTTTGTAGATGGGATACTCAATGAAAGACAAAGCAAATGACTTTGACGTCAATTTATTTTATATTATACTGTCTAATTCTACTCACTTTGCTCTGCTGCATTTTTGTTCACTAACACAACATCCCATCCCTAATTACAACTTCAATGCACTATTGTACAGTTTCAAATTTCATCTATACGAGTAGATGTCCTTACTGCTTCAAGTCCAGACAGAGAAGAAGGATTCTCCGTATAAAAACTACGCATACCGGTTCACACAATGTTCATCCCCTCTCCCGTTCAAATCAGCGTCTTCACGATTAAATATAATTTGATTCTTTTCTTATAATTGTCAAAATTTATCACGTTCACTATAATTGATCAATTTAATTCTTTCTATTTTCTTTTATTATTTTTCTAAAGCTTTTTTATTTAAATTTTTAGCAACATGTGCTTTCTGACGTCATCACAATTGGCTTTTCTGCGTAATTTTATTTAGTACTTTTGTAAAACACAAATTTTAGTTATGTATAACTCATTTTAATGAATTAAATTTGTTCCCGTATAAAGTTTAATATATTTCTCCGTTATTAATTAAATAAATCTCAATTCCGACAACATGTGATTCACTGACGACAACATGTGATTCACTGACGTCACAGTCTGCCAATTCCCCGCGAATATTCAAATGTCGTAATTTGACCTGTCACAATGAGTGCAGTAAAAGTATATTTTACAGATGTTGTCTTTTGTGGTGCGAGTGTGTGATTAAGTTTATCAATTAATTTTCAGTTTTACTTTTTTGAGAACTATGGCACACTGACGTGTGTGTGCTTGCATGTATGTATACATAATCCTGTTATCTTTAAAATAATTTATCTTCAGTAGTGAACTTTAAACATATAATATAATTATTATTATAAGTATTTATTAGTGTGTTTAATTTTAGGTACAATGAAGGAGAGATTCACTTCAACCTGATGGCAATTGTATCTGACAGGAAAATGAAGTATACAGAGAGATTAACACAACTACAAAAACAAATGGAGGTAAAATCTTCAATGTTCTTGTCCTTGTTTATTATGTAATATAGGTAAACTAATTGCAAATTTAAAACTAACAACTTCAGACTGTAATGATAATAGTGAATCCTATGCATATTTTACTCAGCAAATGTGATGTAAGATGTACACATCTCATGTATATTCTGTTTCTATTATTGTTTAGTTAAAATAGCCATTGAGAAACATACATCAGGTTTTGTTTAGTTGTTTGTTCTGTTATCACTGATCCTGGTTTTTTATTTATGTTCTCGAATTATGTGTAGATATTAGTTTGTGCAGGTTATAGGTGGTCAACCAGAACAATATTTGTGATTAAGAAATGTGTCACCATTTTGCTAACGAAGAACCACTCCGACACTTAAGTTTTTCCCTAGTGTCATCTTTGTAAACTGATTTCAATATTAAAACTGTTTAGCAGCGATTTTACCAAGCAAAAAGTCACAGCTGCATGCTGGAGCAGCACCATATATATATATATATATATATATATATATATATATATAGCACATATCCGGCAAGTGACCGGGTTCGACTCCCGGCGGAGCAAGTACTTTTTGTGATTCACTATTGCCATTTTATACAATTTAACGTAAATAAAAGTCATTTGACAGGTATTTGGTCTTCCGATCATATGTTAGTTTGCTTATTTAAACGCATATGTGACAGATACGGCCAAATACGAATCGGAGTAAGCGCTCTGTGGTGTAATGGTAGCACATTCACCCGGCAAGTGAGAGATCCGGGTTCGACTCCCGGCGGAGCAAGTACTTTTTGTGATTCAATGTTTATTGAAATTAAATAAGGCTATTGCCATTTATACAATTTAACGTAAATAAAAGTCATTTGACAGGTATTTGGTCTTCCGATCATATGTTAGTTTGCTTATTTAAACGCATATGTGACAGATACGGCCAAATACAAAATAATTGAATCGGAAAAAGTAAGCGCTCTGTGGTGTAATGGTAGCACATTCACCCGGCAAGTGAGAGATCCGGGTTCGACTCCCGGCGGAGCAAGTACTTTTTGTGATTCAATGTTTATTGAAATTATATACATATATATATATATATACATATATATATATATATACATATATATATATATACATATATATATATATATATATATACAGGGTGGCGCATATTTCAGTTTCCCTAGAAGAGAAATTTAAAGGTGTTATAGGTTAATTGAATAAAACACTTTTAGGTAAGAAAACAAATTCAGTATATAAAATTACTTACATATTACCATACAATGTTATAGCAGTTGTTCGAAATATCTACCTTGTTTTTTATACACTTCATAAAATGACTGAAAAGAGAATCACAAATTTTTAGCAATAAAGGTTAATTGTTATTAACAAGTTTAAATGCATTTCTTATTATGTTTCTGACTTTGTCAAATTTTGTGGTTTTGAAGCGTACAGTGTCCTTTATAATACCCCATAGTGAAAAATCACATGGGGTCAGGTCTGGCGAGCACGCAGGCCAATCGAATGTACCGTGGCAACCAATCCATTCATTAAATGTGTTATTTCAAAAATATCAAACTTGGATATCAAAATGTGCTGGGGCACCATCTTGTTGCCAGATGAGCGAATGAATATTAAAAACCTCTGAGCGGATAATTACTGTCTCACAGAATTCCAATCTCATATTGGAATCGTCCTCATGAAGCGCTTGGAGTAAAGATGGACGGTATGGCTTAAATTTGAATTACTTTAACATTCTTTGCACGCTTCTTCTTGATATTTCTAGTTCAGCAGATGCCTTACGAGTCGATTTACCGGGACTGGCTACAAAAGCTTGAGCAGGTCTGCAGGTTTTCTTCATTGCAAATTGATTGAGGACGACCACACTGCGGGGCATTTAAAACGCTTGGCTATGTTTTCAAATTTTTTATTTAATTCATATGCTGTCAAGTGGGTATCACGATACCTGGATATTTACAACTAAATTCTTCAATTACTATAGTAGTATTTTTATTATGCTTCCACCACAACTGAAGTATGTAAACTCATTGTTGGGTTGTAAACATTTTAAAAACACACACAAACAAATAACAGATGTTAAGAGCATCACTTTACACTAGCCACTGGAACAGTCAACAATTAACTTACTCCATGTTGCTGCCAACTTAACATTGCTACCAACCTATCGAAACAAAATATCTTAATTTATGGGGACACTGACATATGCACCACCCTGTATATATATATATATATATATATATATATATATATATATATATATATATATGTATAATATAAAAAAAGTGAGAGAACAGAACAAGGTTGACAACACAGGTAGTACTGAACATTCCTACATACACACAAGCTTTACTATACACTCCTAGCAGAAGAATTATGTATTATGTACAAAGCAAGCTCTACCCTTAGCACCACTATTCTGGTTTTATTTTGGCTATTCTATTTTAACATGTTTGCACCAACAGATATGCTTGTAACATGAGGTTATAGTAACAAAAATTAGATTAAAAAAATCAGAAACTGCAGAGAGGTAGCCAAAGTGTTAATTTCATGATTTGATATCCAAAATAACAAGTACAGGTGGGATTGATTTGGCTTTGTTTTAGATTTTATTGCTTATACTCTATTGCATGAACATCCAATTTAATGACTAAGAGGTTTTTATAATGTGCCTTCAACTGCCATCATAGGAGTGAAAGTAATATTTTAATGGTTACATTATTTTTTACAAAGAGCAATGTTTCTAGTAACACATGTTTATAATGTTGACAGGAGAGTGGTATGGAGACAGATTCCATACAGGCTGAAGTGTCACGGTTGAGACTGGCGATCGAACAAGAAGAAAACAAAATCAAGCAATACCAGTTAGAAAACATCAGAAGGAAGCACAATTACTTACCCCTCATTGTTGAAGTACTGAAGATCCTGGCTAAGGAAGGTCAACTGCTCCCTCTTTATGAAAAAGCAAAAGCTAAGGCAATTGAAAAGGAGTCAAAGAAACTGAAAACATGACTTATTCCTCTACTTGTTCTTTTTCTTTAATTAATTACTCCTGAAAGATTTTTGAAGCATTTTTCCCGAACTGAAATTCTTGTGATATTTTGGAATTAAAAATCATTAACCCTAATAATGTGTCATCATATTCCTGTTAAAATACTGAAATTCACAAACTTACTCTTTAGAATCAAGAATCTTGATTTTTTGCTTTAATATGAACTAAAAATACAATACGCTAAATGGTCAGTAGGAGCAGCCAATAAAAATATTTAAACCAATCTTAATCACAATGCATATATATACAGGGTGAATTTAAGTTAGTGTCAAAAAATTTTTTGGGTGATACTACTCAGTATTATAGACCAAAATATGAAAATAAAAAATCCCTATCCCATCTATCTTTTAACTAGGACCAATTTCGCCATTTTGTTAAAAAATCATGTTTTGTTTCAATAAAACTCAATTTCCTCCATTATTTTTAATGTTTTTTAATTCTGAATCCATTTTTGAAATCTACACAAAATTTTACATGGGAATAATGGAGAAAAACTGTCTTGAGAATAAGTTTGATACAAACAAATTGCTAATAAATCAAATTCTTAAGTTTTCGGCAAAAACATTAAAAAGATATTAGACCCGAGGAATTAAATGAAGTTAATTCTGAAGAGAGGCAAATACCACAAAATACTTGCCCATTTTGTGGGCTTTAAAATGACATAATGCATTGTCATATCTTATCAGTTTTTACTCCTGGCTATCATTAATTTTTTATGATATATATTTTTTATATCCTGAGGCATTTATTTTTTAATCGAAGGTTCTATTAGCTCTTTTTTATTTATAAATCAAACCTTAATGTACGGATGGATTCGGCTGTTATCTGGTTTCTCTAGTGGGACTCGTCTCGTCTTTTGTGAGAATTGATTTGTGGCAACGCCCTGCCTGCCTCCAGCCTAAATTTATTTTATTTTCTGTGCAACTGACAGCTTGTGAAATTTTAACTTAAGTTTTATTTGTAAAAAACATGTTAGCTAAGTATATGTTCAATTGAATGAGTGAAAGTAACCTATATCTTATCTCTACAATCACAAGTATGAAGGAATACCCCATTTTTCAGGTTTTATTTTGTCTTTCAGCTGACTTTACCTCTATCCACTTAAAAATAGTTATTTGAGTCGTAGCTATCATGGATTTCACATCGAGAGAGTATGCAGAGATGCATGCATTTTGTATATGGTTTTTGTGGCGGGAATGCTCTGGCTGCTCAGAGAGAATACCACGCTCGGTACCCAGATCGTAGAGTTCCTAGTGATAAAGTTTTTACGAGGCTACATCAGCGTTTGTTGGAGAGAGGAACAGTTCACAGGCAGCGTAATGAGGTAGGTCCTGTTCTTCGAGATGTTGGCTTAGATGAACGAGTTCTAGATTTAGTTCAAGAAAATCCTGAGGTCAGCAGCCGACAACTTGCCAGAGAAGTTGGTGTTTCTCAGAGTAAAGTGTTAGGAATCTTACACGAAAATAACTTTCACCCCTATCACTTTACAAAGGTTCAAGTATTAGAACCAAATGACTTTGGTCCAAGAGTAGAGTTCTGTCGCTGGCTGCTCAATAGTGATATTGAACAATATCATTTTTTGAGAAACATTTTGTACACCGATGAGTCTACCTTCACTAGGGCTGGTGTTTTTAACATGCATAACATGCACCATTGGGCCAAACAAAATCCCAGGGCTTCAAGAGAAAAGTTCCTTTCAAAGACGTTTTCATCTCAACGTATGGGCAGGAGTCATCGGAATCCAACTTGTGGGTCCCCACATTTTTCAAGGAACCTTAAATAGTGGAGTTTACTTGGACTTTTTACAGCATACCTTGCCCCACACTTCTGGACGGACTTGATATGGACCACAATCAGAGGGACAACATAGTTTTCCAACAGGACAGTGCTCTTCCTCATTTCAGCAATGAAGTGTGTCAGTGGTTAACGGACAATTACCCGACATGGATAGGTCACGCTGGAACTGTAGCTTGGCCGGCCAGATCTCCTGACCTATCTCCTATGGACTTCTTTGTTTGGGGGACTATGAAACAGGAAGTTTACTCGACCACTGTAAACTCTGAGGAAGACTTAAGAAACCGGATTGAGTTAGCTGCCCAAATAGTGCGTAACAAGTTATCTTTGAACGTGACGGTTAGGGCCATGAGGAAGCGTACGAGAGCCTGCATTAGAAACGGAGGCAGGCAATTTGAAAACAATTTGTAGATTACTTACTTTTATGATTATTCTTTTTTGTAACTGTTCTTTATGTGTTTATCCTATGGTTGATTTATTATTGAATTAAACACAATTTTGACTGGTTATTTGGCACCGTGATATTTTAAGTAGACCTTGTTTTCCAATACTGATTCTTTAATAACCAGTAGAAGATGAAAATAAAAGTAACGTTGCATTATGTCATTTTAAAGCCCACAAAATGGGCAAGTTAAAAAATGGATTCAGAATTTAAAAAAACATTAAAAATAATGGAGGAAATTGAGTTTTATTGAAACAAAACATGATTTTTTAACAAAATAGCGAAATTGGTTGTAGTTAAAAGATAGATGGGATAGGGATTTTTTATTTTCATATTTTGGTCTATAATACTGAGTAGTATCACCCAAAAAATTTTTCGACACTAACTTAAATTCACCCTGTATATCATTTTACAGAAGACATTTGTATACAAGTACACAGATTACAAGATAAACAAATGATTTTATCATGGTGTTCTTACATTAGATTTCAACATGTCATTCCCAGAAAAGTTATGCAAAAGCCTCAAAGTGATAAACAAAAACACCTCAACAACCGATTTTACATTAAGTTAACCCTAGAAGTGTGTCCATGTTACCAAAGATAAAATGTCAGTCCATTTTTGACGTGTTGCAAGGGTTTTTTAAAAAATTCGTAAAAAATACTTAATATCAAGAAAACATTTATTGTTATACATCGTTTTTCTTCTCAGAAGTTGTACTATTTGAAATAGGAACAAATGTTTTGATATTCTTTGGTTTAGTATATATTTTCATGAAAATAATGAGAAATTGCAAAAAGTTTTATATGAAAATTTCAAGTTTGGACCTCTGTAAGGTATTGAAATATTACAGTAAGGTCAAAATGTTAAATGTATAAAATTTAGAGAATTTTATGCCAAATTAGAAAAATATATTAAACATTTCTATTAAACAAAAATTGTAATTTTGACATTTTTTTTACAAAAGCGAAAATGTACAAAAAAGTACAAGGGTTTGGGCTTTTCATTTTTTTTACCTCCAAATGTGACTATATATTTATATAAAAAATAGTTTTCTATTGTAAGTTATACATATTATTTGAAAATACTAAAAGTAAACAACAACAAAATAAACTGTTATTTTATTTTAAGCTTACAAAAAAAATCTTTTGAAAAATGAAAATATTTTTGTAACAAAATTCAGAAACAAGCTAAAAAAATTTCACTTATACTTTATGTTTATGTAATTTTTGAATATACCCTTAGTAAGTATGTTTATTTGGCTAAAATAAAATATGAGATATGTTCAAATACTTTGAGAAGAGACTGAGTTATGACATTTTTTGTTAACAGTCGCACGTTGAAGAATTTACTCATAAAAATAATCTGGTTTGCAATGTAAACAAAAAATATGAAAACATTTTTTTTATTTTTTTACTTGTTATATTATGTTAGCAGATAATGTTTGAAAGAAATACACTCAATAATTTTTGAAATTGAGTAAAAAATAAATGTTGTGCGTCAAATATTGTAAAACCTTGCATTGTAAAATTTTTGACAATATATAAACAATAGATATTAAAGTTCAAAATAACGTTGTTTTATAATGTTTTTGTCATTTCATATGCATTTATGCAGTAGAGTATTTTAACCTGAAAAAATGGAACGAACACAAGCGTAATGTAGGCCTACTGTGGTGCAACAAGTTACAAGACAATGGCCGACAGGGATGGGTTTGGGTTGGTCTTGATGCGACGCCGTGATTCATCTCTTTCGTTTCGCACTGCCGGAAACCTACTGAACTAAATTTACCGCTGAAAAATCGTACCGGTAGATTGTTTCTTTCACTTTACACTGTTTTTTTTTTAATTTTCTTTATTGACAATAAATAACTGTGTGAATGTTATTATACTAACCAGCATAAAATATGCTGGTTTACAACTTTAGAATTGTTCCTTTTTAGAATATTCATAGTAAATCAACTATTCGTTCTAATGACTTTCTGTTTGCACTGGAAGAAAGAATATTTCATTCCGCGTCTATTGACATATGGCAGCACTGTTTGCAGGCAATACGTAACTTTCTGTGATTGGTTGAAAATGACGTATTTCTTTGACCCGGCCACCCGCGAAATTCAACTCAAATAATGATGACTTCTTCAGAAAACATTTCACCACGACCGTAATATTGAAGTTAGAAAAAAAAAGTTTATATGAAAATTATAGAGTGGAATCTCACAATTTCAATGATACCAAAAACATGGTGATTGTTTGAAGATAAATAATTATTTTCAATGAAAAACTGAACCGACATACAATATGCTGGTTCCGCACAACACACATAAATTACAACCGACATAAAATATGCTGGTTCCACACTTCTAGGGTTAACATTTCAGTGGTTATGGCAAAACTCATCAAATTGTTCCGTTTGTTAGAACTATGAAATTTATAATTGATGTTTGTTGCAAGGTTAGTTGGTAGTGACACACTGGCAGTCATGATGTGCCGGTATCTGACAACATGTATGATAGTGATGTAAACACTACCATTACCAACTGGGATGTAATAATTTACACACTAATCTCATTTAATTAAATTGGCTATGGCAGAGGTAATTCAATATTTTTTTTCTAATCATACAAAAGCAAATAGATTGTTTAATACATTAACTGTGCACAATATAAACAGAACAATATAAACAAGCCTAAAACCATAGAAACAGCAAAAGTGTTTTAACCCAAAAACTGGTGACTGGTTTAACATACCATCATAAAAGGTTGTTTTGATTGTATATCATTTTTAATAATTAGTAACAGTCTTTCTTGTGACGGACAGACATTGCTATGTTACTCACTTAATATTGTCATAATAAAGTTTTTCAACAAAAATAATGGTGTAATTGAATAGTGGATGAAATGATCAATTTATTAATATAGTTTTATATTTATGTCTTTCACACAAGTAGTAGAGAAAAAATATGTTGTACTACGTTTGTCAGTCTCATCATTATTGAAGCTTTTTTTTTCGCATTGTGATAAATTATATTATTTGCAAGGTCATGTGAAGTGAAAATTAGAAATTTTTCAGAAATAATTTGTACATTGTTTCTACCTTTGTGAATGTAATTCCTGTTTGACAATATAATAAAGTTGAAGCTTTCTGAACCAATAAATATGTTGGGCTTTTTTTCAACAGATGTTATAATAATTGTTACTGCTTGATTTTAATGTAAAATAATACTATTTAAACATGAAACATATTTAATTGTTCCAATTCAACAATTATTATTAGCGTAATGCCAATTTTCAGAAAAGTGCTCAGTTATATTAATATAATACCGTACAAGTTATATTAATACATAAATGAAATTTTGTAAAGCAAATGCATTAAAAACTATACCTTTTATGATGAAATTTGGTTATTCATTTTGAAATTTTTATTTAGAAACATACATACATCAATTATGTAGATATAATCCCCACCACTAAACAATTAAAATATTTTTTATAACAGGAAACTAGAAAAGATCTATTTTGTTACTTGTAAATATTTATTATATTACAGAATAATGAAAACATGAGAAATGAAAATGTATAACCAAATAACTAAGTAAAGTAGTTTTATGATTTGTATAAAATAAAATACCCTTGTAAAACCAAGAAAAAAGCCTGCCAATAGTGTTAATCTAGTTGGCAGTTTTTGTATTACATTTCCATTTGATTGTAGCCAAAATATGTATTACACTTAATTTTCATTTACATAGTAAAAGTTTGAAATTAAAAGTAAGAAATATTTATTATTAACGTCAAAATACTAGTTCAAACTGTGTTGAAACATTGCTTACACAATTACATTTTTTTATATCTCAGCCTCTGTGAGGAGCTGTTTTCAGTCAACTGATGATAAACCCAAACATTTGTTGACTGCAGACGACCGAGAAGCTAAAGCCTATGAACTATCTAAATACTACTAAGGGGTTAGGCATTTTATGTTACTTCATATTAAAATAAATTCACAAAAGCAACCATTTATAAATTAGATAAACTTTAATATAAATACCCCTTTCTACTCAAATTATCTGCAACCTGTAAAACCGCAAATAAAACAGCATATTTAGCTTGTTTAACACGTTAATTGTGGCAAAGGGCCTGTGTATCCGATATGTGGCAAAATTCAAAGTTACGATTTTTGTACAGTTTGTGTTATTTTGGTTCATAATGCTGTAAAATCATCATACTGTATTACTGATACTACAATCTTACACATAAGTAATCAACAGACAGTAGCCCACATTTTTGGCAAAGGCATTTTAAAAAGTAGTTATATTTATATTTTATATCAGGATATCTTACTAGTTGTGATGTATAATATACAAAAGGATCAGAAATGTATAATGTGACTTTGATTTTCACATGGTACTGTCTCTAAGTAATGTAACTGTTCAGACGGTCGTCCCACACATAGCGGGACAGTAGTTTTACATTTGCAGACAGAACTGAAGTTACAGAAAGTAAGTATACTTCATATGAAACGGGTTTGAAGTTTCAGTGATCTGTGGCAGGATTGCAGCACATAACAAGTGAAATTACAGAGCTTGGTATTACAACTTTCAGGACAGTAGTCCAAAGTGAACGTGTTAATATAAAAATTATTTCTTTATCTTCTAGAAGGCTGATGATTATTTGTTTGCTTTGCAATTTCAGATTAATTTTATTAGTTATTTGAAGTTTTTTATGTAACTAAAGCAAAAACAAACAATACAAAAAAATATTAACAACAAAAAATTTTAAACTGTAATAAGAGAGTAAATGATTGTTTTTTATTATTTATATTGTATATACAAAAAATATATAGAGTGATATACACTTTTAAATAAACTTATTCAACAGAAAAAATAATTTTAAAAGAATATTTTACGAGTTATAACATTAACTTATAAAAAACCTATTGCATATATTTATTTTGTTGTTTAGTAACTAGTACAAAAAGTTGTTTTCCAAAGCTTAAAACAGCACATAATAAATTCTTTACTTTCATTAATAGTTTTGCAATTTCTTGACGATTGCTGATGCATTCTTCAAGAATGACTAATACAACAAGAATATAAGCAATAAACGTAACTAATAAGAGCAAAATGTAGTAGCCACATGTGGCCAATAAAAGAACTAAATCTGCCACAAGTAGCCACATGTGGCCAATAAATGAACTAAATCTGCCACAATATCACAAAGTATCGAAATGGCAGGACCTGTAAATTAAATATACCAATATTACAATGTCTGTTGTAATATTGGCAAAGAATCTGTTGTTGTTAGTAGACAAAGAAAAGAAAGATAAAATTAATGAAGATAATAAACCACATTACAAGTGATAAGAAAAGTAGTTTGAATGATAAGGGAGATTAAATAATGGAATTACTAATACCAACTATGATTCAACAGTTTTAATGAGTGAATAAAAAACTTATTCTACATGATGAAGACTATGAATAGTAAACTAATAAATTATAAACTATATATTAATCAATGAATCACACATTAAAAAAGTAAACTATATTCTAGGAAACTTAGAGATTCAAAACACAACTCTACTTAAACAAATTTCCTCAATGTCTTGTACTAAATTTTTATCATTGATAACAACTGTTTTACTCTTTTATATGGTGTAAGGCTACATAAACAGTCCATTATACAGCTAATCTAAGTATTAGATTATTACCAGCTTATTGCAACTCAGGTGTTGCTTTACATTTCTGGGGTACATTAAGTACCTACATTTATAAACCAGCTTAGCGATATATCAATGGCCTAGGCAGGACAGGTTAATTTTAATTAATTAATGTCTTACATCAATAAAATTATTCAAAAGTTATTGTAAAATGAATTATAGCAAAACTACCTCTCTTATGGCTTATCATTCCCCTCCATAAATATTGGACAGAGCCAATGTGCAACATTATTCATCATGTGCTTATGTCAAAAGCATAGTGATTTAGTTTTTACTTTACACAAAATTAGTTTTTTAAATTAAAATAAATATGATTTTAGTACAGTATAGGTTATAAACATTTTTATGGAGATAAACACAATATAATTTAACACAATGCTTCAATTAAAAGTTAAATTAAGCTGTTACTAGACAATTTGAGCTTGCCATATTAATAACAGCATTAAAATATAATGAACATTAAAGAATACGTGTACAAAATAAAAAATATAAACGTGACAATGTTCTACATCATCTACTTGTTAAGTCAAAAACGTAAAGAGCAAAATACTTGTTACGGGTTTTACATGTTTTTTAGCTTATGATGAGTCATCATTATTGTTATTCATGGAACTAGAATCTGGCCAACAGTCTGTTTCTGTCCATATGTGAGAGGGTAAATATATATTTATTTAAACAATAAATCTTCAAAATTTCCAAAGACCGTTTTACAACAACAAAATGTCAACAGATAAGACTTTCACCACTAATAAACTATTATATCATTTATTAAACATTTTTGGTATATATAAGCATTAGTAGCCTAAATGACATGATTCAGTTCAGTGATTAAGTCAGAATCAATAATTATCATACTAAAATAATAAAAATAATATTTGTATACATTCATTTTAGTTTATTAAATCTTTTCAGAGCTGCAGCTCTCTCTCTCTCTCTCTCTCTCTATATATATATATATATATATATATATATATAAAATATTGTATTGTATATATTTTATATATATTATATAATATTATATATTAATTAGTCATCTAAATAATGCAAAATATACCAAAAGTTACAAAGTACAGTACTAGATTAGTTTTTATGTCTTCGATTTGTTTCCTACTTTTAGCCTTGTAACAAAAATCTGTGTTGCTTAATTGTTTTATTTGTTTCTCTTTTATAAGTTTTGAGTATTCTTAATACTTTTGGTTTTACCTTTACCATTAAATGCTTTTGTTGTAAGAATATTAAACCTTATTAAACACTGTGATGTATTCTGACAGGTTTTTTTTATAAACAGTCATTTACAAATATTTTATTATTTACTTAGACTTACCAAAATTTTGATTTTCTATTTATTACGGATTTATTAGCAATAAAATAGGTGTAAAATATGAATCAATGAGATTACAACATTATTTTTATAATTATTTTTTTTGATTTATCACCCTAATAACAAGTTTAACTTTTGGTGGTTACTTAATTTTTTAATAAAATTAAATTTATGCAGAATATTAAATGTTATGTATATCATATTATTTTTATTGATCTTTCATAATACATAATTCACTGTAAAATATCTAAAAAGTCATTGTAAGCTATGTGGTTATTCTTTTTAAAAACTCTCATCAAAAGATGTGTACAATATTTTGGACATTTGCCATCGTTATAGGTAATAAAAAGTTAACACAACATGAGGATTGAAATCTATCCTCTTCGCAAAAAAAAACTACAACATAAAAAAATACAACAAATAACTATAAAAGAATCTTAATGAAGTTTATCCATAGTTTTTTCCCGCATATTTCATTTTGATCAGAATTGGCCAGCATTTCGGGACCTTCACGATGAAAAAGTTATTATGATTCTATAGATTTTTAACAATTTTAGAAAAGTACGGTCAAACTTAATATCTGAAAAAATATTTAAATCTAACACAAATATAATAAACTATTAAATTATTCAAAACCTACTACAGTTAGGTAATTGTAACAGTATCTAAATAATTTTGCAAGAATTATTATCTTTTCTTATTATTTGGACCTAAAAATTAAGTTATTTATTTAATTAGCTTTTTTAAACGGGAAGCTTATTCCTGATCAAGCTTGAAAAATATATTTTCTACACATTTACAGAAATTTATATACAGAATTTGTTTAACCCTAAGAGCCACAGCTGAAATCATATATATAATAGTTTTATATATAACACTATGGTCATTCCTAAATATATATTATATGGATGTAAAGTTTAACCTATTGATTAGCTGAAAGAGGTTCCAAAAGAACATTGACGGGTTATAGCAGTTTATCCCAAAAGAGTAATAATGGTTTAACCGTCCATCATGGGCTTTTCAAATAATATACTATGGCTGTTTACGCTCTCTAGTGGATTTCTTCAGTACTACTTACTGTAAAATGTTCAAAGTAATTATTGCTGTAAGGTACTGGCTCCTAGTTCGACTGAACATATAATCACAGCTTTGCTGCCAATGTTCTGTAATTTTCTCGTGCCAAGTCCATTTATATGCTATTCTCGGTTCTTGCAATTCATTGATCATTGATGCAAGGCTGACTCCTAGTGACAGAATGATTATAAAAAATTAAATAGTCAAACCACTGCTTTATGTGCTCAAATACAACACGGAGTAAGAGTAAAAGAAAAGAAACCACTTATGAGAACACTAAATTTGAAGTAGCACTTTGCATGTATCTGTGTTAAAAAAATTATAATACTTTGTGAAAATTCTAAAAAATCTGAATATAGAGTTTTAAAGCCAAGAAAGTATTACAAGGTAATAAATGATCTTACAACTAAAAAGTGTTATTTACTCTCTGAAATCCATTAATGATAATTTTTCTTACTCTAGTACACCCTAGACAAGTTGACAGTTATGGCCTATCGGAACAGGTTAAGATTTTGTTTAGTTATAGAAATCAAATTTGTAAACTGTGTTAAAAACAGTGTGCACTTTGCCATAGATGCTCCTAGGGTTAATCTTTAAATTATTTATAGATTTAAAATAGTACTTGAAATAATCATTATATTATGCAATGATATATAAGATAGTTATTGTGAGGTGTGACTATTTTTCATTAATGATTTAATTGGTATCACTATAGTTTTTTTTAAATTATTTCCATATTGAGTTTCTTCAATACAAATTGAATTTTTGCCAATCTGGAGCAAAAATAGGCACATTTGTAAGTTATATAGGTATAAAATATAAATCACTCTATAAAAAAGTTACTCATTTTTTAATTTTAAGTACTAATTCTATATTATTCTAATATAACTAGTTGTAAATGCACGTGACAGTAGCTAAGATGTGGTGTGAATCATTAGTGTAATAAATTGGGAACATGTTATTCAATCAGCTACTTCTGAATTACTGCTAAACCACATATAGAAAGTACTAGTAGTGGGTAGTAAAATGCAATCTGTGATAACCGAATGAACCTAATAAAATAACCCATTTATTCAGTTAATGGTGAATTCCAAACATTGATGTTTCACTATTGCTGAATTGAGTAAGAGCAGCAAAATAAAAAGAACAATGTTGTTTTAATTAATGCCATTATCTCATCTTTTAATTACCTGACATAATTTATGATTGATGACTAATCCCAAAACACTTAAAATAACAACAAAGAAATAACCAAAATTCAAACATAATATTGACCCTCAGACATATTACTTGGCTTCTTTAAATGTTATTTTATAAATACAAAAATGTTTTAAAATATAAAATAACATTCTAAACACATGTTCTATGAGATGAAAAACTTTGTTACTTATTGTTCTGCCTTTAAAATAATAGAATAAAGAAATGATTAAAACAGATTTTCTAAGTTACAAATTTGATAAAAGATTTTCTAAGTTACAGATTTGATAAAAGATTTTCTAAGTTACAAATTTGATAAAAGATTTTCTAAGTTACAAATTTGATAAAACTAAATCTAATTGTCTGGAAAATATACACATAACAAATTATATTATACAGGAAAAAATGCATTGAAGTTACTAGGCATTTGGCGCTGGACAATGTTGTTTACTGTTCAGTGTTATATACTTTAAATTATTTTAATATTTTATCTTGAGCCATTTTTTTATATAAGCAATGTATTCTATGTAAATTGGTTTTGACCATTGAAATAAATAAACAAACGGACAAACGGAATGAAGTAAACACGCCAACAGCTGACTGAGTCAGTTGACTGTTATTACTTTTTTCCAAGCTCATGAAGTAGTACTTCCAGTTTTGTTAGTGAAGAGAGCAATTCCTGAGTTTTCGTAAATAAACTACAAATTTATTGAATAAACCATTTGGATGTAATTTGGTGTAAACAAACATAGACAGTGGGATTGTAGCACTTAAGAGGGTTTAATTTAAAATATATTAATTTATGGTTAATAAGTTATTTAAGACTTGTGCGTTTAAATTGATTTTCTTTCTAATAATACCAAACACATTGTATGAACTAAAATTAACAGTTAAGTTGTATAGTTATTCAAGGTACAAAACACTAGTTAAAATCACTAAACATAAAATATTCACTGTGCTAATGATTCTGCTGTTCATTAACAGGAAACAGGTACGATTCCAGAAATTTATAATACTGTTTTGGAAACTGTGCAAAGTTCCACTGAGCTCCTCGGATTTAACTGGAACCATTTACAACAGGTAACTGGAAAGCCCACCACTAGTAACTACATGTAAAACATTTTAAATATGTGGTATACTGTGGAAACAAATTGGTTTGTTGGTCCAAAACCTACTTCAGTATCACTGGCAATATGACAGAAGTTTAGCTTTGTATTGTAAACCATTACAGCAAAAAGCTTGGTGATTTACTGCTTCTGAGAATAGATTTCAGCCATTTGCCATAGTTGTATGTTGCAAAAGTAGAATGATTCGAGGTCTGAAATCCATCCTCTTTATCGGGTGTCAAAAATCTTAATACAAAAGGGTGCAACAAATATTTGAAATTTGTGGCAAAGAACTTGCCAACACAACATGAAAGACCCCCAAGGAAGTTAGAAGACTGGGGAGAAAATCAATGTCAGCACTTTCGTGGTACCAAGTGAAGATTGATGAAATTTTGTAGGTTTTATAGTTAATTCTTTTTTTCAATATTGGTAAGTGGTCTAACTTTAACTGAATGTTGATTTTACGACTGATATGGTAGTGCAATGTATGAAGCCTCAATAAATTTATATTTGACAAAATTGTTCTCAGAATGCATTATGTTGATCCCACTTTAAACGATTTTCAGACCAGCAATTTTGAGCAGTTTTAGACTTTTCCACTGGCTCTTTTACTGTTTTGTCTTTATATCCTTGAAGTTTCAAATTTAGGGGTCTTTTTGTCCCACCTATGTATTTTCTATTACAATATATGTTATACTGTAAATATAGTTTTTACAAGACTTTGTCTAAGAGCGTTTTGTGTTTTAAGGCAGTTCTAACATTGCATTTTCTGCCTACTCTCAACTAAATGACTTTTTGTCTAACGCATTTCTCTCTCCATTCACCTAATCAAGCAGGTCCAAAACAAACTTCCTTTCAAGATATGAGGGATAGGGATGTTTTTAAGACAAAGATTTATCATAAGAAAACACATGGGTCCATATCTAAATTTTGAATTGAACCGTCAAAAATCTATCAAAGAAGGAGTTGCTTACTCTTTGTTTAACAATTCAAAGAGCGTGTGCTCAGATAAAGATGGGTTAAAAGAAGAAAATATGTGGCATCAGATCTTATAAAAAATGGGTACACTCAGTCTGTTATAAATAAGTCCAAAATATATAAGTATAATAATAAGTATATATATATAAGTTCTCATACATATCAATCCCTTATGTGCCAGTATAATCAGAGAAAACTAGAACAATAAGCAGAAAATACAATGTTAGAACCGCTTATTAAACAAGATTCACTCTTAGGTTAAACCTCATTAAAACCAAACCAAAAAAGTAGTACACAGTGCTTAAAATCTATGTTTAAAGTATAATATATTCTTGTAATAGAGTATATGGGTAAAACAATAAGAACACTAAATGTGAAAGTTAAAGAAAATAAAAACAAGATGAAAAAAGTGCTAGTGGAAAAGTAAAAGATTACTCCACACATTGTTGGCCTGAAAAGAATAAAATAAAATACAATATTCCTATATTGAGTTGACAACATAATGCTAAATACAATGTGTAAAAGACGATAAATCCACTCCTTACGTACATACATATCTAATGCCAGGCTGGACCACCTCTGCTCAACTCAAAAGTCTCTCCCAGTTGTGTGAGAAACTCTCCCAGAGAGTAATAGGAGTTTGATACCAAAAAAAAATACTTGAATCCGTGTTTTAGTGATTGGGTTGCTTGGACTCATGAAGACTATTAACAAAATGCGAACCTGTCTGTGAAGGAAGGCGATCATATACCATACTATTGTTTGATGCTGTTCTATTCGGCTATCTTTGCCTCTTGTTTTGTAAGAATGTGTTAATGGCCCGTTTAAGACTACTATTGAACATAATACAGCAGATTGAAAAATGTAGTAGAATAAAGCCTGGTTTGCACGATTGTCTGGAGTGTAATTTTGAGATTATTGAGACAACTTCTTTTGCAATCTGAAGATTCTTGTGAACTCAGAATTTGAGCATCTTTCCCACCCTCTTAGGAGAAGATAAGAAAAAATAAAGCCATAGCATGCCATGAGCGGTACCTGCGTTGGACAACCATAGCATGCCATGAGCGGTACCTGCGTTGGACAAAATTTTATCTTCTCGAAGCATAAATTCCTTAGGATATCTTGGCACAACCTGAACTCACATAAAAATCCCAGGTCAAACCTTAATAAAGATACATCCTTAGGAACTTTACATGGTCAAACTTCTCAGGAATGACCTCATCAGTTATAACTGACGTACCAAAGTCAGAGTTTCTCGATCTTAAGACATAATTGTAAATAATTTGCCTTGTTTACATTGGTTTGCAAATTTAGTTCGTTGAAATGTACACAGTTCAAATCACTGAACATTTGAATTTCCAGTAATTCTCTTACATAAGATCTGAATAGGGAAGTCGTGTCATCAGCATACTGCACCAATTGCCCGGGAAAAAGCAATGAACCAGGGTCATTGACACAAATCAGAAATAGCAAGGAGCTTATTGATCCATATCTCAGTTCTGAAACTTTCAATGATTAATTCTAAGTGAGTTCTATTGTTGAGGTAAGATTTCAGCCACAAATGTACACACCTTTTATACCATACATTCTGAGTTTTTTCAACGGACTGTGATGATCTACAATCAAAGACTTTTGAGAAATAGATAAAACATTGAAAGTCGATAAGAAATTTATATAATTTGTCTTTTTAGCCACTAGTTGTTGCACAACATGGAGAACCTACAGTTCTGACTGGAGTCACAGCATCATAGAGTCCGCCAAGCTCTGCCCACTTGTTGCTTCAATCTGTTGTTGACAAGATTCAGATCTTTCTCGTCCGCTTACTTCAGAGAAGAACTTAACTCATAAGCTACTTTCTATGTTTGTAATAAGTTTACTGTCAATTTTGAGATATCTGATTTGAAGTAGTAAACTTTATCATTTTACAAGCTTTTTTGAGTTTTCAATTGATTTTGTGACATCTTAGGTTGTAGAAGCTTTGGTTACAAAAAAAATAAACATCCTTTGAGCTCGTTAGAATCTAGGATAGAAACTTAAGTCTCTCATGTGAGATTAAAATTCCAGGTATTAACCAAGAATTTGTTTTTTCTGTTTAAAAAACAATTCCAGTTTGTTTTTAGGGGACAACACACATTAAAATGAAAGAGGAAAGTGTTACTAAATGCTGCAAATCTTCCACAACTGTTGGTAGTGATATATTCTGATAATGATTACTTTTGAAAATCCTGAAGCCAATTTAATTTTGACAGCGGGCGTTTTGCAATACTTCTTGACAGTAAATGGAAATTCCATTCACTGAAGTTTAAATGTTGTTTAAAATATCCCTACAATTTCTCCTTTGTTAATTTTTCTACCAAAAGAACTCACTAATTTATAATATGGAAATTATTGTGAATGGTTCTCCTGAAGCCAGTCTCATTCACTACAAAAAGTTCTGGAATCAATTCATAACATGAGAAACAATTCTTCCTCTTTGTTATTAGCGATTTGGGCATTCTGATGAATGAAGGTTGAATTCCTTCCCTTTAGGACAAAAAAAATTATGAAAAAAGCGTAGTAGTATGAATTATCTTCCACTAGATGAACACACAAATGAGATGAAGCCGTAAAATATATGAGGGTAATTTTTTTGCAACTTACACATATCGACTACATATATAAAATTAGCAGGAGAAACACCAAGTGTTTCTGTTGAAGTTAGGCCACTTTGGTAACCAATTATAAATAAAGAATTAACAACATAAACTTAAAAATTTTTCAACAATCAAATAAAACTCTGTCAATACAATTTGTACGCACACCATGAACTAGGACCAATATGTACGATCAAGGGCGTCTGCCCTTATCCCTCCCACTCCAGATCATCGCCGTCCTGTACTATTGTTTCAGACAACATACCGCAATACCACAGGAAGTTGAGACACTGATTTTTTTCTCCAGTCTTCTACCTTCTCTGGGGCATTTGACATGTGTTGTGTAGTACTACTCTTGGTTCTGAGCAATGACATTGTCTGCGTTTATTTTCAACAGTCTGGACTTCAGGCTGTTGATGTACCAGTCAGGTATTGCTTTGTTTTTTGACGTTCAACAAGGTTTTGTTCTCAAATTTAGTTTAGCTTTATGTATTATGATTTTTTTAAATTTACAAGAAGATAGATTTCATTTTTTTCTATTTTTGTAACACAATACAATGACAAATCTCTGAATACCTATTTAAATCATCCATCGTCAATAACAAACTTTAAACAAAGCATTGCTTTTGATAGCTTTAATTCATAAGCGGTGATGGTTGATACGCTAAGTGGTGTTAATCACTACAGTGAAATGATTCAACTACTGAACAGTATCACTTAAGTATCACTACCAATAGGCCCATGTGGCAGTAATTTAGATATGTTGTGTGAATCACTATAGCAAGGAGTTGGTTTGTTTCTGAATCAACCACCTCTGAATTACTAATTGGTTGAATAACAACAAGATCATTTTTCCTATTCATTACAGAGTTCTTACTATCAGTTTTAATACCTGATAAATCACTAGCCTTGTCCCAGTAATAATCGTTTGTTAGTTCTTTTTCATTTAACGGGCCACAGAAGGTGTAAATCTTACTTTTTGTTGTCTGCAAATATGGAACGTGTGTGTGAGATTCTTCTATCCTAGGAAGGTTTTCGTACAGCTCGTCAATATTACCCAAAAAGTCAGGATGATTGACCTTATCTAAGGCTTTGTTAAAAAAGAACTTGTATTTGTCATCTTCTATCCCATATGATCTATCAAAATCACTTCTTACAAAATCTTTATCTGACACTTGAGAGTCAAGATCGTTTTCATAATTTTCCCTTTCCTCCCTGAATTGAGCTACAATACAGTCACAGTAGAATTTGAATCGATTTATGAACTCCTGATCCGTAGTTAACCCGTAAGTTGTAGCAAAAGCTCTGGCGAAGGTCATGAGATTTCTATGTTCATTTGAATGATGACTGATACCACAAGTCTCAATAACCCAATCAACTTCTTTGCACATTTGACGTGGAATTTCTAAATTTGTTGATGCTTGTCTCGGTATTATCTCCTGCCAATATGAAACTTTGAATGTGTTTTTAACGTCTTCAATTACTGATAAGATGACATTTTCATATCTTTTCCAAATTTTATGAATAATGATTATCATCTCTACAAAAAACTTGTCCTTACTTATTGTTCCTGTACTTCTCTTCATCAAAAGAGAATTTACTGTGAGTGCCAAAGACTCAAGGTCATCTATACCGATATCAGGACTCAATAATGACCTGATACCTACAACAAGCTGTCTCAAAACACTATAGGTTGTTAGATCATTGAATTCCATAATGTCTTTTATAGCTCGAAAACTTGCATTTTCTCTAAGGTTAAATAGATTTGTCAAATCAGAAAATGCTAATTCTTCTATTAACCTACAAGCCAGATTATAAGTAACCAACGCGTTCAAAAAGAAAAGGCAAGCTGAAGTAAACTGCAGGATGTCGGCTGTTTCCAATGTTCCGTTAATGCGTTTCATCACCAATGTTATAATTCCGTTGACTACTCCAATACCACTGATAGCCAGAGAAGAGACATTGAGCACTCTTAACGTCATGAGCCCTGCTCGACTGATTGCTGATTCTGTAGCAACAACCCCCTTAGCCAAAGCAGTAGTTCCTATAGAGGCCATACCGACAACGGAACCTGCCAAACTTAACCAAGCACTTCTGGAATCAGGATTCTTTAAACCAAGACTTTCTCCATGCTTCTTGATGTCATGAAGGCGATAAAAATTTCTCGCTGTATCGTAAGTCCCGGATGCAAGCACTGTAGCTGTGGCACCCCAAACAAATGGTGCAGCAACAGGGACTGCCAGAGATACAAGGGTGACTCCAGTGGCTCCAACCAACAAAACAGTACTGGACACATCGAGACTGGTGAACACTGCTGTGCGGGTGTCACAGGCTGGTGATTTTCCAAACTGAATTTCAACACTACCATCTATGGCTGAATAGATTCCGTTCACTGGATAGCACATATCACATTTTGGAAGTTTGTTTTTTCGTAGATAGTCATTCCAAGTTTCATATCTCCTTGGCTTAGGATCAATAAAATTATGATTGTCTAAAATAGGCTTACCTTCTTCAAACGTAGGAATACGAAATAATACTTGAATACCTTCATCATTTTTTTTGTTCCTTAATCTAATCACAATGTATAAATAGGAAATATAGAATGAGTTTTCTCCTGTTGGGTGTAATGATTTTATCTTATCACAGACTAACTTTATATGACTCTCTTGAGCCTTTGTATACACTGCAGTTTTGGTATCTTCATCTATCTCAGTAGGTGCATTATAAAGAGCATAGCCAACTTTGAAAGCCAGTTGTTCTTCATTGACTCTATCATAAATTCTATCACAAAAACTATTACAACAACTTTGTTGATAGCTGCGTGCTCGCCTTTTCCAAAGTTTTATATCGTCATCCATCTAAAACAAAATCATCCACTATATACGCTATTGTTGTATGGTTTTTATGGGCTGCAAAAAAATTAAAACACAACATTAATTATTTATTCTACCAATAAATTATTATTCCAAATAAATAAAAAAACAAATTTACTTTGATATTAATGATACCCGATACATATGTAGATAACAACATGGTACACATACTTGTATGCCAGGCTAAAAATGTTAGTAATTTTTTTAAGGTTATGTGGACTCCAGATTCTATGGTTAATTATAAAGTGGTGTGTTCTTAAAAATACTCTTTTGGCCATCCTTTCACTGCTAAAATCAGATCTGTATTTGTGTGGTATAATCAATAGACACTATTGCAAACATGGTGTTGAAATAATAAATTATATAATATTTCATTGGCAATTAATATGCAGTCATGATCATACTATGCCATAGGAATTTTATTTTATAAAAAAAACCCATTGGCCTACAAGATTATACAGACTGAACAGCACAATAAATCAAATTAGATTAGTAAAAAATTAGGACTTCCCTTTGAAATTCTGTTACTTTAAAAATGTTTCTTAGATTTTAATTAAATTTTAAGCCTATTTAGCTATATATGCAGTTTTAATAGAGCCATCTTAAGCTAAATCTTTATATATATATATATATATATTCAGGGTTTGTCCGGAAAGTAATAGGACTGATTTTCTTTTGCCGAGACTGTACTTCGGAGCGTGCGCGCAACGACTGGATTCGGTAGAGGGTGTTCCTAGCTAACGAACAAGCGGCTGGTCAGTTGTCTCCGAGCACCTGAAGAGTCAGAACAGGCATTTTCAAGTGACGTGTTTTTTGTGAGTGGTGCAAGCTGAAAATGCAGCGTTCGTTAGAGAAGAGGTACACGATTAGATTCAGTGTGAAACTCGGTAAATCTGCGGCAGAGACATTTGATATAATCAAGCAGGCTTACCCAGATGTTGCTTTAGCAAGAAGTGGTGTGTTTCGGTGGCACCAGGCCTTTTTGGAGGGCCGGGAAGAGGTCGCTGATGAAGACCTTGCTGGAAGACCTTCGACTTCGACAAACACCGACAATGTGACTCGTGTGCGCAAAGTTTTGAACTCAGACTGTCGACTAAGTATTCATTTAATTGCCCAGATGTTACATTTACCGAAATCTGTCGTTCATGAAATTGTGACGGAGCATTTGAACATGCGCAAAGTGTGTGCGAAGATGGTCCCAAAAGTGCTCACTGGCGACCAGAAATTGCGGCTCACACCGTCTTTCTTGTGAATAGCTACCTGACCAAGGCCGGCATCCCAACTCTTCCACAGCCGCCCTACAGCCCAGATGTGGCCCCCCCCCAGACTTTTTTTGTTTTCTCGCCTAAAAAGGCAAGCATTTTGAGACGACAAAGGAGATATAAGCAGCTTGTACCGCGGCTCTCAAGGCTATTCCGGAGAATGGCTTCTGTGACGCCTTCAATGCTTGGAAATCGCGCTGGCAGCACTGCATCGACGCAGAAGGAGCCTATCTTGAAAGTTTGTAAAGAATTGTAACGATTTGCTCAATACATTTTTTTTAATTGACTCAGTCCTATTACTTTCCGGACAAACCCTGTATATATGTATATTTCTTTGTGTGCGTGTGTATGTCACTGAACTCCTCCTAAACGACTGGACCAATTTTGATAAAATTGTTTGTGTGTGTAGGAGGAGAATCGAGAATGGTTTAGATTTATAACTCTGTCCAATTTAAATTGTTTATTTAATTAATGTTTTATTTATAAATTTTTGTTGATTTTGGAATTTCTATCCGGCAGACTGCGCTATGAAACATAATACAAAGTGAACTAATACCTAACAGTTGTTATTACTTTCAACTGAAGTTCATCAAAAAGGCAGAAACATTTGATAACATTTAAAATTTAGAAAATTATTATTGTAAAGTACTTGATCAGTGGTGTAATGCAGATAGCATAGACAAAGTTATTTCATAATTTTAAATTTAGATTGCACCAATGATCAATAAACTATCTAATACAATGAAAATACTATTAAACAATGTTATAAAAACTACTTAATTGTACAAAGCCGTGAATGTTTGCACAGGTAATCAGGTGTTTGTAAGGTAATCAAATTTGGTTAGATCAAAGGTAAATGAAAAGAGCCAAAAGAAGATGCCTTATGATCTAAATTGGTTTTCGTTGATACATTTTCTTGGTCGGAGCACAAGGCAAACTACACAATAATACTGGAAATATCTTAGACAGAAAGTTAATTTTAACAGACTGAATTTAATTCTTTATAACCAGATTAGTTTATCGAGATTCATAATTGTACTGAATAATTTACAACACCTACCAAAAACACGAAAGATACAGGCAGGAAATACGTTACATACCTTCATAATGCGCCCAAGAGGCTCACAAAGGAACGACTATCAATTATCTCACGAGTGTTTAAAATGTGATAGAAAAAGAGTACGTGAATATAGTGTACTGTTTTTTAACTTAAAAATTACTAATTATGCTAATGTTTTTAATTTAAAAGTACAAATAAGTTTTTTGGTAAAACTATTTAATATTCTTCATCATTATCTTAAATTTATCAAGTTTTTCTTAAAACAGTACTCCCTCAGGTCTGGAGAGTCACCCATTTCCAGGTTAAGTGGTAGAGAGGACTTTATAGTCCTAACTTCGCCTCTAATAAAGACATTTTTCATTTCATTTCATTTCCCCCCAGATCCAGTTTTGTTTTTAAATTTTACAGGTGCTTTCCTTTTCCCAATGGTTAATATGACATATGTTTTATCCCCTGACTCCTCCTCTTTGGAGAGGTACCAGGCACATGGACTCGTCAAAGTAAGCCAGTGTGTTAATTCTTTACAAGATTGATAGCTTTGATTTTATCAGCTGCATAGGTGATGAATCATTAATACGTATATGCTGTGTTGAGTAAGTTGACTAGAAAATAGACAATAAGGAAGGGTAAAAATGTTTGTTTGGTTGTTTAAAAAGTAGACATTAAAATACATGTTTTAAAACATTTAGTCAAAATAAGACAATTAAAAAAGGGGGTTATAGTACCTTACCAAAGAGTAGGTCTAGGATCTCTTCCATTGCGTTATGTTGTGCATTGTTGTACATTTTCATTTCAATGGAACTATTGCAAGTGCTTGTACCCTCATACCAGGCTTATCATGTTATTTAGCAGAGTTTTCAAAACCCCCATTCCGAAAAATAAGTTGGGAGGTGTTCGGGGTAAAAAATGTTTGTTTGGTTTTTTGAATAGAGAATGAAACACATGTTCAAGAAAAAGTTAAATAAAAATCATGAAACTTTAATAAAAGGGGGTCATGGTACATCTAACCAAACCCAAATCAAACCGGAACCATTCGGGGGAAGAGACATTTTGGGAAGTCAACAGGGACTTTTAATGGTCTCTTCCATGCTATAATCGCTGTACATTTTTATCTTAATGGAAATATAGGGCAGAGCAGAGGACATTGCTTATTGAAAAATTAAACTGAAATTAAAGTAATAAAGATACAATATATTTCATTCTTTTTATATAATAAAATGTGACATTTACATTTAATTTTTACTTAGTTTTTAATATATCAAGTAGATGGTGTTCTTTACTGTCAATACACTGCATTAACCAGAATGAAGTTTCATTTACCTTTTTCTACCATATTGACCGATTTGGCGATAGCTTGAAGAATGTGTTTCTTCAATTGAACCAGGGACGATCATTATAAACCAGTGATTTGAGACAGCTCCCATAAAAAATAATCACACATGGCTAAACCAGGAGACCGTGCTGGCCATTCAAGTCTGTCACTATTGTAGGTGACAGTAATGCCCGGCATCTTGCCAGTATGGTGATAATGGGTTAAGTGGAACCTGCAAACCCAGCACCAGCTTCCTCAACACTATCCCAGATGCCGCCCCTCCTTTGGACAACCGTTTCGGTTTGATCTCAGAGAATAATGATGTGCCCACCAGACATAATCTTCACCAAAATTAAAGAAATAATTAAAAACTGTAGGATGATGTCCAAAGTCCTGATAATGTCCTTATTTCCACCAAGGCAAGATCTGCTCCCCAACAACCCTTTACAGGAGACCATCAGAGTCGCAAACGCCAACATGAGCAAGCTTTGTGTTCAGAGTGAGAGAGTGGAGATACTCGACATTAGCCGCATCGGTCAACAGTTATTCACCTATCACGGCCAACATCTTCGTGAGAGTGGGAAGCGACTACTGAAGGGCCTCATGGCTGCGCATCTGGCCTATATGGCATCGGACCCTCACCGCCACAATACCACACTTGTCACTGCACCTCGCCACCTACTGCCCACTGTTTTGTCAAGAACTGAAGGAGAACCGAATCCCGATCTGTATGAGATGCCAAAGCAGCTAAGGATGTTGCTTTTTGAAACATTCGATGACTCCATTAAGAGCACAGGACACCAACATCACATAATACTAGATAAACAAAGATTTTAGGGAACCCATTACTAGCCACCATAACAAAGTGACTGACTTCAAATTGAATTTAAAAACTATTTAAAAAAGAATTTCAGACAGCTTGACATACAGAAAAGAGAATGGAACTTTCCTTCTTGTACGAAGAGCTTCTTCCTGACCTGATAGTCATATCCGAACATGGATTTAATATTCAGCAACATTCAACATTCAAAATTACCAATTGACTAACAAATACTGTCGCATCTCAGCCAAAGGTGGGTGTGTAGCGGTTTTTGTTCAGAACAATTTTTCGTTTACGCCTGTTTCTATCGACAGCACAACTGACAAAGACTTAGAAGTAACAGGGGTAAACATTCCAAAACAACAGTACAATCCCAAGTAATTGGGGTGTACAAGTCCCCAAATGGAGATAAAAAACAATTCTTTTCCAAATTTGAACAAATTCTGACTGACATGATGAAAAAGGGTCCAAATTTTATCGTTATGGGAGATTTTAATATCGACGTCCTAGATATCGATGGTCCCATGACAAAAAACATTTCACTGACTTGTTAGAATCATTTGGTCTTGTCTGGTCGATAAACACCAACGAGAGCAACCAGTACTTCAGCAACGGCAATTGATAACATCATCTCAAACTTGACTGATCTCCAGGTGTCTGTGATCAACATGGTCATCTCAGATCACTATGACCAATAGGCCATTGTGAGTGGTCTCAAACCAGCACGAGATCCAATAATCAAAACAACAAGAAATACAAAGCCCTCAAACATTGCTCTTCTACACTCTTTCTTTCTAGAGAGATTGAGAGAGAGTTAGAACTGCCTAAATTCGAGATCCCATTGAGTTTCAATTCAAAAATCTGGTTGTGAGCTGTCCCCTAAAAATATCCATTAACAGGCAACAATAAAAATATGTGAATGGATTACAGACATCCACAGAGATATTTTGGTTTTAAGAGAGAATTTCGATTTTTCTCTGAAATCAACAACCATTCAAGAGACGAGGCTTTCAAATTTTTTATTAAAAATTACAACGGATTTATAAAAAAGTGATCAGAGCTGCAAAAGCATACATCAGCAAAAATTGTTCAAGTCCAACAATTTCATTTTTCAAACACTGCATGGACTATCATCAAAAAGTTTACCATCTGAATGACCAATTGAGCTTCAGATTGGAAACAATCAAGTCAGCCAAAATCACGGACGCATTCAACCATTTGTTTGCGTTGGTTGGTGCTGACCAAGGATTCAGCCCAAAGCAGCATCAGCCATAATCCACTTTAGTACAAAATCTAGCAGCTTACATATCTCTGGCTCCTACCATAGAAGAGGAAATTGCCAGACTGATAGATCTTCCTTCAATGAAATCAAATGATTTTAACCATGTTTCAACGTGGCTTCTTAAACAAAGTACATCACACTTGTTGAGGTCGCTTGAACATTTGATTAATCTCTCTTTTCATTCGGGAATATTTCCATCTTCTCTCAAAAAAGCCAAAATCACCCCGATTCTTAAAAAGGACGACAGTTAATTATCACCCTATATCAATTTTACCAGTTTTCAGCAGTTTTTAAAAAGATTTTTTTCAATCAACTTATAAATTTTTGGGAAAAAACATAATCTTCAAAAAGTTTGGTGTTTCTAAAGTCAGAAGTCCACAATAGATACAGTCAAAATATCGAATCCAAATTCTTGGAAAGTATGGTAGAGATTCTTTCACTAAAATTTCAAAGTGACTCATGAAAATATTTGCAATGAAGCATGACAAAAAGTCAAAGACAACACTTTTACCTATTAAAGACACAAACACAAATTGGATAAGCACTACATGGACAAATATATCTAAAGATGTACAAAAATCATTCAAAAAACATACAAATAAAAACGTCACATATAAAACAACAAGTCAATTGAAGAATAAATTGAAAAATCCAAAAGATGAAGAAGAAATTATTAATAAATCAGGTATATACCAAATTAAATGTGATGACTGCAACAAAAAATACATTGGACAAACAAGAAGAAAAATTCATACACGATATACAGAACATTGCTCCCACATTAAATTCAACAGAAAAGAAAAATCTGCCGTCGCACACCACTGCATCAATACTGGACACACTATATCACAGAAAAACTTAAAACTATTAAAACATGTTAACACTCCAAAATATTTAAATGCATGGGAGTCATATTACATAAATCAAACAAATACAGATGATCTATTAAGGGGATTCCCTACTGAAACTAGTGATTTTCATTCAAACATGTTTAATGATTTTAATATTTATATATTTGGGTTCCTTTGGTCCTAGAATAATGATTGCCACTGTTATATTTTAAAAATATACATATATTTACCTCCTTTTTGGAATTTTTGAGTTGTTTTTTTTTTAGAAAAATACATGGGATTTTGAATGTCTCATAACTTTGTAACTAATGAACTAATATTATTGTTTATTATCTCATTTTTAAGAACATGACAAGTACTAAGTTTTTGTGCATGCCGAAGTTTATTTCTCAAATAGTTTTAAATTTATGGCTTGACAAAAACATTTAAAATTTTTTTTTATAAATAGTATTTTTAATTATTTTTTATTAAAACTTTTATTTAACATGTAATAATATCCATGCACAAAAAGTTGTACAACATTACAAATAATATGTAGTAAAAGTTTCACTGCTTTAGCTTTAATAGCTAAAAAGTTATAAGAACTTTTGTGTGAAAAATATAAAAATTTTAAATCTTCTGGAATCAGCGTTTGAAGTTTACACGAGCTATTTAGTAGCTATAGATGAAAGTAACTTACCATACTGGTACTTGTAGTCGGTGAATAGTATATTTATATATTGAAGACATATGTAGGCCTAATAAACCACTAACAAGAAAGAAAAGGCTATATTTGCTATATTATTACTAAAAAAAGGATTGCTGGAGTCTGGTTCTGGCACAGGCTGATTAGACCAAAAGTAGATGTGCGTGCTCCTCTTCAAATATTTTTTCACAGTGATGAAAAGTTACATTATAGTAAATGTTATGTTTTTATGGTTTCTAATAAGCCATAGAATTGAAATAAATATAAAAGTTAATTTTAATTTTTTTGTAAAAATTGGTCATTTTTCAGTAGGGAATCCCCTTAAATCAAGAAGATGGACCAATTCAAAATTCAATATTACTTAAACAAAGATTACAAAAATAACATTCAAAATTTATATAGTATAATACCAGTAATAATTTAATTATATTTACACACTACGCCACACAGGACAAATTAATATTAAATCACATATGTTAACTATTATTAAAAATCAAATTTACTTTTTGTATTTACTTTTGTGATGTGTCTGAAGAAGATATCTTGGATATCGAAAGGCCTCACAAAACAATAAAATGTATTAAATATTGGTTTTATGTTTTTAATGTAATTTAACAGTGACCAATATAAGCTCCATCTACAGCATTATATATTTGACATTTAGGCCATCTTGGAATTTGAAATTTATATACTGAACTTTATTTATCAGGCACACCTCTCCCCTTTTTGACATGCAAATAACAAAAATATTTTCCCACTCACCATAAAATATTCAAATTAAAATATTTACCCTAGTTACTTAATATCATTGTATTATAATATTCATTATGAACAAAATGATACCAAATCAGTTAGAAACGTTGAAGATGGAACTTCTATTGGCTACTTGCTATCGAAAGCACATACAAAAAAAAGTATTAAGTATTTGTTTGTGTGTTCTAAATGTAATTAAGTTAAATAGAGTTAGGTTTGGGGTAAAAATCTCTTTTACAGATTTTAGAAAGAAAGCTTGCAAAACTAGGAAAAAGCTGCTTGGCGTTTAAGGAAAATACTACGAGCAGTTGGAGGGTTAAAAGCCTACAGTGTAATTCAGTTCGACATTATTGTTCCAAATTAATTCAAAGTAAAATCATGTGTTTGGTATTTGAGTAATGGCCATAAATATAATGGCGATGTATGTGTGTGTTCTTTGTATCACAAGGAGTCAAGACACGTCATTTATCCTTGAAAATAGTAAAAAGTAAGTAAATGTTACATTGTTTTGTTCGTAACGTTTTATAAACATACATAGTTCTTTTATTTATGATTAATTTATAAGATGTAAAAATAGCAGAACTTTATTTTTAAGTGAAATTCCTATTACATAATTTGGTTTGAAATTTAGATTTAAGTATTTTTTTATAGTCATGAATATCAAGGTTTCGATTGTAGTGGGCATAAGTACACACACCTGTAAAATCTTTAAAAAATTGGATTATGGTATATGGGCAACTCTGAAGCCTGAGGCCAACAAATCGGTTATCTTTTTTTAATAAATATAATCAAAGCTCTCTATTACCAATAGTTTATCTTCAGGAAAAAAAATATGAATAGGACTACAAAAGGAATGCCCTACTTAAGTCTATGTACTTGTATACCTTATAAGTTAGTGGTATGAAAAAGAAATTGATAAAAACTAAGCTGCAGTATAGTATTTTGTTGGTGTAACGGCCACCAACAAAATTGAATGGTGATTATCAATTTTAAATATTGATACTATCGAATATGCAATTTGACCTATAGATATTCACAATTAACCATTGCCAGCTTTCTTTATTTAGGCTAGTGATGTCATTACTGTTATAGCTATCGCTTATTTTTCGTTTCTGTTGGTTAAGACTAGTTAATAACAACAAGAACAATGGCGATGAATATGCTTATATTGCCTCAAAATGTTTTTATAAACACTGAGCAATGTTTTAAATGGCTGCAACAAAAGGAGCTAGCTCCTTTAAACCGGGGTTTCCAGTTTGTAATGAGGTGTTGAAAACCATGTCTACCCTGTGAAGTAATAGTACCGTACTACACGGGTCAAGAGTACTTTAAATACAATTTAGGTATATTTTATAACATTTAAAAAACAAATTGGTTTCTTTTACATATAAAAATAATGCTTCTATATATTACGCCTAAAACTTAATCCAATTCAACATCATCGTTCAAAATTTATTCAAAATAAAAACTTGTCTGGAAATAAATTTTAAATTAAAATCATTTGTTCCTTATTGACTAATGGCGGCAAGAATAGTGACTTACATGTCTTCTTTGTTTCACAAGCAGTCACATTTATCCTTGAAAATACATAAGGTAAATAAATGTTATTGCTTTGGTGTAATTATATATTACATTTTTATTTGTAAATTATATTAATATTTAACTTAGGCTATACATTAATATCCAAGATTCAAAACTGATTGTTCTTTGAAATATCTATTACGTTATTTGGTCTGGCATTTTGCTTTCAGTCCTTTGGAGGTCATGAATACCGATGATTCCATATAATCTGATTGTGTTGGTGGCCGCTTATTATACTGCACCAAAAAACTATTCCCTTTAAGTTTATTGAATAACAATATTTGGGGTAGCCTACTCTAGGCAAGGTGAGTACTCTTATTTTTGTACTAAGAGTATTTGGTTACATACTTGTTATTGGCCAGTTATTTATGAATTATATACTGCTATCAAATCTTAAACTAATTGTTAAAAGTATTAATAGGCTGTAATGTATTCTACCAGTGAAATATTGAATATCTAAATAACAAAAGAAAGTTCAATGTTTTACTTAAAAATTAAACACATGCTGAATTGTTAGAATTACCTGTAAATGGTTAGCAATCAGATTAGATAAAACAGAATAAACAACCACAACAACATATTAGTCTTCATTCCCTCATCTGAGTTTTGGTGGTCTTCTATAATAACGAGCTCCTCACGCCTGGAATTTAATGGGGTGATCAACCGAGGCGGAGAGAAAGAGTGGGGATGGAGGGGCCCCTCCTGCCAACCTACAGATAGCCCGTGTATTAGAATAGTGGAATGGGCAGTCCGCGCGTTCTCACTCTGTACTCATCTGAATTTAATTTAGTTCAGCACCTGGCAAACCTATTAAAATGTATCACTGTATTTTCAAACCCCTTTCCGTAGTTTAGTACAGCATACATATATTTAAATTACATTTTCAAAGCTGGATGTTGCAGGATGCAGCACAATTTAATTATTGCAGGCAATCAATGTGACAAGCCTCTTAAAATGTACCACTGTGTTTTTAGCTTCTACTCTGAATTAAACACATTTCAGTAATTTGGTACAACAACATATATATATATATATATATATATATATATATATATATATATATATATATATATATATATATATATATATATATTACATTTTTAAAGCTGGATGCTGCAGGACTCAGCGCAATTAAATTTATTTCATTAAACCTTGATTTTACAACGTAATTAATGGCAGGCAATTACTCTTGTCTACATACAAATAAACCAATACAACGGAGTATCGAAAGACCCAAAAAGACGTAAGGAAGTCTAATGTAACAAAGTAACCTCGTTACATTCAGTGGCGTAGCTATAAAACAGACAGAGAAATATATTGCTATTGCTATAAGTTAAAATTTGATCGTAATAATTTGAGGTTACTAAAATATGAATACTTAACAAAGTGTTTCAAATACTAAAGTTCTCAAAAGAAAATACGATAAGATATCAAAGGACATGCCACAGAAAGGAGATATGAGTCAACCAACACTGCAACCCTGCACCTGGCGTAGAAACGCTGGCTTGACTTATCAACTATCCAGCCACTTCCGTTTCATCCCAAATTTGACTGGTCTTCCCTCCAAAATTATAAATAGCTCAGAACAAACAATCAATAATTTTCAGAACGTCTCATCGGACAGTAGCAGTGGTGTGGTGTGTGTACTACACACACACACACACACACACACACACACACACACACACACACACACACACACACACACACACACACACACACACACACACACACAAAAGTTTCTTTTTTAATCTTTTTTAATACCCTTAGTTTATTACAGCTATTACATAACTCTTATTACAGATTTTGTAGTGTAATTATTAATTTATTTACTACCAATTAAGGACTCCACATTATATGTTGCTTTTGCCCTATTAATTTGAATATATTCCAATAGCACAAAAAGATTATGACATTTTATTCGTTGTGCACCATCTCACATTTTGTAAAGTGTCTTTGGAGTTATAAAGAAAGTTCAATATTAATATAATTAATTCGATATAATTTCTATGTTTTGCAGATATGTTCGTGTAATGTGTCTTTGGAGTTATAAAGAAAGTTCTATATTAATATAATTAATTCGATATAATTTCTATGTTTTGCAGATATGTTCGGATATAAAACGACTCATTAATTCGGATATAAAACGACTCATTAATTCGTAAGATAATAGAAATCAGAACCGTTCCGAACTGAGGTCGCTATCAGCCGCATGTACAGAGTTTGTCAGGAATTTTCGGGATTTATCGGTACTGCTCGGCTCTGTCCCCACTCTTTCTCTCCGCCTCGGTTGATCACCCCATTAAATTCCAGGCGTGAGGAGCTCGTTTCTAAAATAGACTTTCTATTGTGCTTTTTACTTTACTTTGGTATTACAAATAGACAAAAGAAATTACTCAGTTGTATTGTCAAAAACATATGTTTCTGGACCTGAACAACCACCGTGAAGTTAACGTTATTTTTTTCGACCGGACCATGAATTTATCAGCTCTTTATATTTTGTATTGTGCGTAAACGTTGCAGTTTTCAGTTTGAAGGCGCCAATAATTAAAAAATTAGACTAAAATTTATAAAATTTACTATTAAAAGATCGCGTATACTCCAAATCCACACAGTTTTTCTTATTTAAATTTTGCACAAAGGTGTCCTGTTAGTTGTATAATAAAACAAAAGTATAACATTAGGTGTCGACCGTCAGGGATCTATCGTCCATATTAAATGCACGTTAGTTGGGCGTTCATGGTAAAAAAATCACTTCTGAGACAAATCCAAACAAGTGCTCTCAATGGAATGTTGCACATAATTAAACGAAATGCATGTATTTGGATTTTTCCTAGAAGTGATTTTTTAACCGTGAACGCACATAACGTAAATTTGGGCGATAGATTTCATGGCGGTCAACACCGCATGTTTTGCGTGTTCATATTATGGTATAGCTTACAGAGCATCTGTGTGCAAAGTTCCTGAGTGTCTCAGGAGCGACTTTTTAAAGGTTGTTACAGTTTTGTTTTGAAAAGTTAATAGTTCATATTATTTTATGTTTGTTTATAAAAGATTAATAGATAACTTAGGAGTTTATACCACATAAGTACACACATACACAGGAATCCATACAAGAAGAAGAACATACACCCATGCAATTTTGATAACTTACAATAAACATATATAAATTAATAGATTTTAAATTTAAGAGAAACTAGCAACCTATTTTAGAGTTAAAATTAACATAAAACAAATTATCATATATATATATATATATATATATATATATATATATATATATATATATATATATATATATATATAAGATAGAAATACTTAAACTATTGTAAAATTGAATCATCAGATAAAAAAAAATAATAAATACATAAACTGTTGTAAAATTGAATCATCAGATAAAAAAATATAATAATTTCTTAATAAAATCTTAATATTAAGGAGATTGTTATGCAAAGTAAGTTTACAACACCTGGAGTTATAAAATGAATTTAGATCAGCTGGTGATTATATAATAATGGAAATGATAATAATGGAATTTTTATTCTTTTGGAAGATGGCTTAACCCTTTGGGTGCCAAGGGCCGATATTATCGGCTCACTATATTTAACCAAAGCGTGCCGAGAGCCGATATTTTCGGCCCTTTACGTTTAACCGAAGTGTGCCGAGAGCCGATGTTTTCGGCCCATTACGTTTAACCGAAGTGTGCCGCGGGCCGATATTTTCGGCTTTGCGATTATATTATTTTTTTAAATCATATAGTAAGCGAATCTTCATAATAGATACATCAAACGAAAGGGGAAGAGTTACTTAACAAATTGATATATAACTTGTTATAGTATAAGGTCCAGGACAGTATGTGTCAAGTGCACCCGGGGTTGCCACCTTGACTGTTTCCCCCGCCACGAGTGTAAATAGACTGAACGTTTATGTAACAATGTATATATTTTATATAGAGACATTTCTTTGCATAGTTTTTTATAGACTTAGTAACATTTTTCAATAGGCCTATGCTGTAGACTATAGGCACTAAAAAATAGTGAGTGATTGAAGATTGGACTTTTTCTGCCTTTCAATAACTGAGGGTGAGTAAAAGCAAATAATATAAAAAAAATAGGCTATTTGTCATGCTTTTATTTTTTGTGAACATGCATTAGGGTCCTAACCAATGTTTTTCAACCATCTCAATGCTAGTTTAATAAATATAGTTTTGTTTAGAAAAGTCCTTACAATAACATGCCCTTAGATTACATTGTCAATATTTTAGCATTTTAGTCCAAATGTAAAGTTTTATTAAAAATCTTATAAAACTTTTATTTCTCAATATTTCTTTCTGAAATTTTCTATATTGGTTCATAATTATACATACGAATGTAAAATGTAACATATGTTTACATAAATAGTAAAATAATATAAGTTTTCTAATTAAAAAAAAATAAAATAAATTTTTTTTTATTTTTTATTTTTTTTTTTTAAGTTTTCTTATTTATATTTTTGGATATTATCATAAAACTTTGTTATTACATAACAGTATATTTCATAACCTACAAAACAAAACAAAAATTGTCCATTTATCAGTATTAGGATAGGAGTTATACAATTTTTAGTCTAACATAACAAAATAGCTGTTTTGTGCTTGGCACACTTGGCTGTTATAGGCCATTTACCACTGGCACTCAGGAAACACCCACAGCTCACATGCATGGCATTACTCAAAACGAATCTTGAAATTTGCTTGGCATCCAAAGGGTTAATAGGAGACTGAGAAGAAGCATTTCTCATCAAAGTTAATAAACATTTGAGTTATTAAATACAGTAATACTTTTATTATTTGTATTAAATTGGTGAATCTAGATTTTTGAATCCAAGAACAGAAAAGACATTTACTAGATGATGAACACTTGAATATTGGATGACAACCAGAACTCTTAGATCTGCAAAAATCACTACTACCAGTATTAAATCTACATTAAGCCGACAAGGATGATTGGAAGATGAATAAGTGTCAATGGAACATACAAAGTAAAACTGGATTTGAACTCAAGTAAGATCTACCCAATTTATGATTACAAATTTTTCAAAATTGAAACCTATTTTGTATAAATTCAAATTTAACATGTACCACAATTTTTTCTATGTTGGATATAATTTGTTTTATGTGCCCATGGCAGTATAATCCAAGAAACCCTGTATGTGACAAATAAAATCAATAGCAATTATTGTAAATCAAACGTTTATTTATTTATATCAATAGCTAGTAAAGCAAGGGCAAAGTACTGGTTAAATAAATAAATAAAGCAAAAAGATCAATTTAACAAGGTGAAGATACACTTAACTTGCATTTAATTTGGACGATAGATCCCCTGACGGTCGACACCGCATGTTTGGTGTTTGTATATTATAATATAACTTACAGAGCATATGTGTGCAAAATGTCATTAAAACATGTGTTTGTATTAGTATCAGGAGTAATTTTTCAACGTCTACTTGTAATTTGAGCGCTTACAAACTGAGAACTGCAATATTTACGCAATGAATACAAGGAGCCGATAACTTCACGTTCTGGACGGCAAAGTGACGGTGGTAGAATACCAGTATAATATCCTGTACTGCTAATTATATTTCGTGTATTCTATTGAATACCTCTCGAATTCTGAATGAGAAAGGGTAATATTTTCACGAGATACCAGAAATATCACGAGATATCTGTTCAAAATTTGATATTATCTATGCCATTGCTGGTTAATCTATAAGCTTATTTTATGCTTACACGTGCCTTTGATTATGTATCACTCCAGGAATTCAAATAATGTGCTACATCATATTATCTGGATAAATTGAGAATTATACACAACGAAGAAATTGTAATTAGATATAGATTACTATATGTATTGTAGCCTATAATGTATTCTAAAGTTGTAAATGATTTAAAATTTAGTTACGGTATATAACATTGGCTTTGTAATATTTCATAATAGTATGAAGCTCAGTATAAGTATAACTAATTAAATTTTATTAATTCTATAGTTCATAAATTATCTGAAAGTAAAACATTTTGATTGTTGTGAAATATAAATTTTAGTGGATGGAAAATATATTATAATTGTTTCCTTATATAGAAGTTTGGATGGAGAGATGAACTGATACATTATTTAAGAAATTTAAATCTGGAAAATAGTGTTATTAATGGTGTTTATTTAAACATACATCTCTTTGAATCAATTAAAACCACAACAGAATTTAAGAACATCTAAAGAGTGTTGTATTACAACAATATTAGAGGTTACTTGAAAAATAGAACGTTCAACATGTATATAATTTATTTACCAACATTGAAGATAGTTATGGAACCTTTAATATTGTACTATTATGCAATTAATTACTCTTAAATTTGACATTAACCACCTGAGTAAAAATAACTACTAATAAGAAACTTATAAAACCTAATCATTACAATGTAATTGAATAAAAACCTAGAATGAGAGAATAAAGTGGACTAATTTTACAAGGACTAATGTTAATAAAAAATATGAATCATTTATTTAAACGTTACTGGAGCATTATAATATATCTTGTTAGTTAAGGAAGTCAAGGAAACACCAAATCAAATGGAAATGTAGTAAGACAATACATCCAAAGAATTAAATTATAGGATCCTGTTGTATCTGGTAAGATGTCCGGTCTGTTGAGAGTGTAGGGTACGAAGCAGCTCGTAAAAAGTACATACATCAAGTGAAGACCGAGAAAGTCGTATAATAATCATTATAAACCGAAAATAAACAGAAATATTTCTAAAATATTTTAAATTGCTTAAGAGGGAAAACAAAAAGACCTCTGAAAACATGACTCTAAAATCTGACAGTGAAGAAATTAAAACCCTAATTTTCGTCAGGGAACACTTTATAGTTATTTTTATAAATATAGCAAACCAAATTAAGAACGAATGAAATATTATTAGGACAGCTCAGGTGATGCATCAAGCAAATAATTATTTTAGACACTTTTATTTGATAAAATACAGATGCAGAATTATGCCAAGAACAAATCCTCAACTACTGGAGAATCTTATGAACATGTCGAAAGGTACGCAGCTGCTCTTTCTGAACGCTTGTAAAATTACCAAGGCCTAGCCTCTTTCCTTTAATGTGTAAACAGCTTATTGTCTACTTGGAGTTAAATGGGCTTCTGGTAGAAACCCCATATTTACTTGGTTCTACATTTGAAGGTCCACAAGGAACAATCCTGGATCATCACCTTGTCTCAGTGGCGCATCCATGAATCTACTCTGGGGGCAGGGTGTCTGGAACATTCATTTAATGTCATTCTGTTCATTAATGAACAGATTATTAAATTTAATATAGCTAGGTTTATGGCGAAAAACAATATCAAAGCTGAATTTTGATGTATATTCTCGAATCAAAACGTATACAGTGGAGTCCCACTACTCGGAACACGTTTAATCCGAACATCCGGTTAATCCGAATAGGTCTGGAAGGAAATTCTTATATTTATTTATAAAGATAATGCACAGTTAAAGCAACTGGTCACCTAAAAAAAGGAAAATGGACGCAGCATTTCGTACAAAAAACTTTCATTAAATACGCGTACAGTATTTTATTAGGACAAATTGCATACGGCACAGTATAGTAAAAAATAATGAAATTTAAATACAGTACCAAATTGAAACTTTTAGGTTAAGTATGAGTTAAATTAAGAAGATAAATCAAACTAAAAGTGTGTGTACAGTACTGATATTATTGTTGAATACAATATTAATTATTGTAAAAAGATATGAATTCAGTAATTGTATTTTGTTGCAGTAAAGAGTCTTTTGCATGACGCGTAGTTTCGCCATCGTGTCATAATATGATACCGACAAGTGTGTACCAGTAGCCTGTTGATCTAGGTGGTACCAACTCTCCTTTATCTCACAGATACTTGTCGTCACTCACTTCCTCCTCACTCTTCATCGATTCTTGTGTTACTGCGCGAAGGGCGTCTAGCTTATCTTTAATAGCAACGGTGATTGCTTTCGCTTACTCACCATAACAGTCAGCACTCACACTTTCATTACGCAAATAATCATAACACTGGAATCGTCATTTGAACTGAAACAGACGACATAATGCCGAATGCCGATCACTGCAGACTACAGCGCAATGTGCATCTGTTCTATTTGTCAGTGTGTGTTTTTGGCGCGCCAAGGGAATTGGAGTACAGTATAGTCCTTAGCGCTTGGACATACCCAGTATGCGCTACAAAAACAACTACATTGTACTATAACTTTCTAACTGCACTTAGTATTTGCACTTCAACACATTTGTTACATGAAATACAGTACAACAGTCAGAAAACGTGTTTTGATAAACAATGTTCATAATTTTATAACAAAATAGACCCATTTTATGCTTAAACACGTGTTTTTCTGCCATTCCAGCTAATACGAACAATCGCGTAATCCGAACTGGGTCCGGTCCTAATTAGTTCGGTTTAGCAGGAATCCACGGTATATACACGAATTTCAAAATTGACCACAACCTAACCAATAGAGCTGCAGTAACGGAAGTTACATTAAAGTTTAGCTTGTTTATTTCTGCGCTTAAAAATATACAATGAATACTGATGGCGAGAGAAAAGAAGAGACCTGGCCCGTGCCGGCGCACAGCTGTGTACTAGTGTGTTGCCGCGCGGTAATTTCAGGCGCTTCGCCCTACAGCCAATCCTGCGAATTGATTATCATAGCAATGGAACAGTGAAACAATAATGGAATTACGAAACAAGGCGCGGCAACATACTAGTAGTAGCGCCTTCAAATTTCAGATAGGCCAGAATCCAGGTCTCTTCTTTTCTCTCGCGATCAGTAATTTACTAACATTAGCCTTGTTTTTAAAAATCAATAACGACAAAACGAGGTCGTTACCATTTTTAACGCTTTTCAACCAAGCCTTTGAACATCGATAACTCAGAAACTTGTGATCCAATTTTGTATAGAAGACCAAATTTGTATACAAGTTAGTTAATAATGTACTGCGATTAAGTACCTATGTAATTTTAAAATGTTAGAAGTATATGAGAAAATAATTTTAACAGTTGAGTTGTTATTAAATTATATTACAAATTTTAATCTTAGCTGAGTAGTCTAAAACACTCGGTCTTTCAGTAGATAACAAACTAAACAATACAGAACTGGTCCAAAACTCGGCAACGCACTCACTACTGTGACAACTGTTCAGATACTTCGTACGAATACTCGTCTGCATGAGAGTACCCGTTACCAGTACAGGTTACTCTTAGGTTACTTTTACGACACAGATACTTTACATGGTACGCCACCGTCGTTCCTGGTACAAAGTATCTACTTAGACATGTTTAGCAGTAACAGTATCTGGAATATGTGTCTGTACCATTTTAGGTATGATTCTAAATCAGTACCAGTACATTTTGTACTCGGTACTAGTAACGGGTACAGCTACAAGTCACAATAAATAGTTAAACCTAACCATACTCCACCCACCATGTATTGTGACGTACACACCCACACCCACGCTCCATTAATTTATCATCCAGAAGTTTGTAAAATAAATAACTGTAAATGTACACCTTTAGAAAAAGTAAATTCATTTAAGTATCTGGGGATTATTTTAGATGAGAAAGTTACATGGGAAAAACATATATTTGAACTTCACAACAATATTAAATTCTCGATTAGAAAGTTTTTTTCTAAGAAATGTTTGTGATCCATATTTATTGAGAAATTTATACTTTGCGTTAGCATATTCCCCTTTTACAATACGGTATAAGTTGTTGGGGTAGAACTTTTAAAGTGCATATAGATAAACTAAGAATAACACAAAATAAACTTATACGCGTCATATCAAGTAAAAGCTTCAGAGAGAGTTCTTTTCCTCTTTATTCGCAATTAACAATTTTACAAATACAACATCTTTATGTTTTTAAAGTTTTTAAGGAGTTTTACTTGAGAAGTGGTAATAGAGGTAACAATTTAATTTATTCTACCAGAAGTATAAATCTTAAACTGTTTAGGTTACCAAAAGTCAATAAATCTCAGTTCAGACAATCTTTTTCCTACGCTGGTCCAAAAATATTTAATCAATTGCCTTTTTACATAAAGCAGATAGAAAACTTTAAGACATTTTGTGCACAAGTAAAAAGTGGCTTTTTAGAAAACCAGAATTAAGTTACTTATTTAGAATACTATCATTCTAAATAATTATTGTGGACGCTGTAGAAGCTCATATTTTTATATGTGTTTTAAGAAGCTAGACACAGAAATGTATTTTGTTTTAAACCTGTAAATTGGAAACTAATTGTTGTATACATTTTAGATTTGTATTTATTTTTTTCTCGCTGACCTCACTACGTCTTGTCAAAGAGGTCAGTGTATTTTTCCTATCATTGTTAAGTTAATTCAATTTTGTAAGTTTATAGGAAATAAATGATTTATTCATTCATGTTATTAATTTATTGTTGTTGTAACGGTAAAATTAACATATTTAGCGTTTTGAACAAAATTGAATTATTACAAATAGCAGTGTCGTGTATTTCGTATATTAAAATAGTTATACGATTTTGAATTTATTTATTTGAATATGATTGATTTCAAAGTGTTAACATAAACTTCGAAAATAAGAGTACTGTATTAGGCGATCCTCGCGTGCTCTTGGGGGGGGGAGGGGTGCAGGTCCCGTTCATCTCCCGTTGGTGTGCCCTTGCAGATCTTTTTTAAATTTGAATAACCTACTTTTCTTAATTTTGGAATACTTATAGGCAAGCGGTCTAAGACATCGGAATCTGAGTTAAAGCTAGCGCGGTTTTAATTCCTGTAGGCTATGTGACCGTAGTATTGTCAGTACTATAGACCTTGTACTGTATCGATTCTCCCTCTTATTCTGCTTCATAAGATCATCACACAGACTAGTAGCCCATATACATACAAATATATATATATATATATATATTTTTTATATACATGTTTTGTACTTCGTAAAAACTTAACATTTTAAGATGTTTTTTAGTCAAGTAAATAATATTAAAATCAGTTTTAGAGTCGAACTTTAAAATTCGATTTCGATAAATCTAAGGTATGGTAAAACTGGTGGAAGTTAATTGGCTTATTTGTTTTTGAAAACCACCTTACTGGTCTTGTGTACAAAGACTGTTTAAGTTATACTTGAAGATGTGCCACTTAAAAGAAAACATCAAATTATATTCCAACATGATGGCGCACCTAATTATTTACAAAATGTTACAGATCACTTACAGATAAGTTTTACTGGCAGATGGATTGGTCGAAGCCGGATATTTCCATCCTTTTTTCCGAAAATCGAGTGGAATCTTTCGCTAGTCGTAGTTCGCTAACAAAGCGTTTCCAGACATATGTTTATTTGAATTTGTTAATAAATTATTATGATGAGTGGAAACCACCTGAGAAGTTTGTCGGGTTACTCGTGGAGCTACCCGTACACATGAATGTACAGTCCATATTAAATCATAAAGCTAGAGTACTAATGGTGCAATATTGTAATTAACAAACTTTAAACAAATAATTAATTCTTTAAGCTATTTTCGATTACTGTAGAAGAATAAAAACTAACTTATGTCTAGTTTAATCTGGCCCTTCCTAAGAGCATTTTGACCAGCACAGGCTGTATTGGGCCAAATCAGGCGGATTTTCGAATACAAGTATCTAGTAATTAAGCAGGTACGTATCGAGTAAAGTCGCACGCGAAATGTTTCTGCTGCGCCCGTCATGCCAAGTGCAGTAACTGGGAGTGCTACGTGCGTGAATTTTGTTAAGAGGTTTCATTGTTGTATGACAATTTAAAAATATTATTGTACAGCAAAAGTCACGTCATATTAGCTAGCCTAAATGTGTACCACAAGCAAATACTACCTAATCAGTCATACACCATAATTTAATTATACAATAATTCTTATTCATTAATGCACTCATGTACTTTCACATCACTGAAGAAAATGGTCCATATTTTATTTTTTCGAAATAATGTATTACCTATTATTTGGTATAAACTGTCCAATAAATATTCTAACTACAGAGTTCAATTATCTTGTAAAAATAACGTTTTTGACAATAATAAACTGGATTGTCGAGTAGGCATAAAATAACAAATTGTTCAATTCGTTAATTTTATTTATTAATATTGATTACCGGTACTGATGTTAATATAAATACGAAGAAACAAATTAATTTATTTTGGGACCGGAAAATTTATTCTGCATCGGTTACAATTTGGTTTCGTATTATATAAAATCTGTAAGTTAGTCATGATATTAAAACACATAGTTTATTAATAAATACATAATATGTTGCTAGTTTTAAGAAAAGGGCGAAATAGTGGATACTAAACTTTATGTTAAATACAATTGTTATATAAAATAACCTTAGGAAAAAGGTTGTCGTGGCTAGCAGTACATTTTCGTACTCCCTAAAATAAGACCGTTATTGTTAAACAAGTACTCTATTATAGCAAGATGTTAATTTAATTGTATTAACAAAGTAAATTGTAGTAAATTACATGCATTGGTGTGGCAAGGGAATCTCTAAAAAGAGGATGGATTTGGAAATGAAAAATATTACGATCCTGCTGCAGGTTTTACAATGCAAAAATTTATATTTTAATTGTTAATAGTTACTAAAACTTATGAACGGCTGGACCTATTTGGCTAATCTTGGTTTTGAAATACTTGCAGAAGCCCAAGGAGGTGAGAAACATTGGAAACGTATCTTAGAATATTTAATAATTCTGGAAAATAATTATAATACTTACGTCACGTAATCCAAAGTTAACTGGCTCTAAAAAGCTGTTGACATTTTCAACTGAAGTTTATTAAAGTGGCAAAAGCATTTATTTATATTTAAATTTTAGAAAATATTAAATAATTATACAGTGAAGCAGAATAAAAGCCACGGAAAAGGTACATTTTGACTAAAGTAGTCTTTTTAAACTTACACATGCACGTATTTTATTTATCGGGGTAAAAATCAAAATTATTTATAACATCAGCAACATGGCATAACGCAAATAAACGCTTTTTAATCTAAGTTGGATTAAAAACCCTCATATGTGTTTATTTTTATGGTCAGTGTTGATGAACAAAGCTCAACAACTAAAACTCAATTTTGGAACCATAAATAAATTATAGCGGAAGTAAATTTAATCGGTCGACTTTTATTTGGACAGTTTTAACTTTTCCGTTGTACTTAAGCTATATATTTTTATTGGTACAATAAGCATATAACACAATTGCACTTTTAAATCTTAGACAGCAGTAGCGTAGCCAGAAATTTCGTTCCGGTTGGGTCCGAAACCGGGGGATCCGGGGGACGTTTTGTGTGTCATTTGCCAATGAATTCACTGATAAAAGGTAAATACCAAAAATATGGAGCTTTAGTAACTAAGCCTTATAGAAAGTGGAAAGATGTAATAGGCTAATTAAGCTCTCACAGCAACTCTAGTACCACAAATGTTCTTGTATAGCTACAGAAACTTTACTAAGTTCGATTCTGGCCGAGTAGAAGGCACCAAAGTGATGTTGGATTCACTGGATAAGAAAGAAAAAGAACAAAACAGCTTCACTCAAGCGTATAATGGACACAACTATATTCTGTGGAGAAAATGAAATACCCCTTCAGGGACATTGGGCCACTGACGGCCGAAAACACTTTAGAAAAGAAGGGCAATTTTAGAGCGTTGCTCGGGTACAGATCAAACTAACGGTCGGAAAATGTACCGGAAAAACTCTACTAATTAGAAGTTTGGCTACTTTGGATTTCACTGATTGAGGTATTTTGAATAAGTTATAATGATGATGTTTTGTATCATTACACTGTAGACGAGTATATAATTATCGGAAAAAATAAAAAAAACCACTTTCTGTCGGAAATAAAATACACCTGAAAAACTCTAATGATTAGAACGTGAACTACTTCGGACTTCGGTTATTGAGGTAAACGTTGTATTTTTGATTAAGTTAGGACGACGATTTTTTGTTATCATTAAACTGTACTCGACTGCCTATATAATTACCGAGAAATAAATCACTTCCGGTCGTTAAATACCGAAGAAAAGCTCTCTACTGATTCAAGTTTTGACGATTTTTGATTTTACCGGTTGAGGTAAAAGTAGTACTTATAATTACGTTAGGACATTGATTTTAGGTATTAATTCAACGCCGACTAATAAATATATAATTATCGAGAAAGAAATACCAAAATAATCACTTCCGATCGGAATATACTAAGGAAAATGAAATAATACCTCAGTCAGTCAAATCCAATGTAGTCGGAACTTCTTATCAGTAGAGTATTTCCGGTGTATTAACCGACCTATATAATTTTTTTCAATTTTCCTTCTATAATTATATAGGTATTAGTCGGCGTTCAATTTATACATAAATCAACGTTCTAACATAATTCTAAGTACCACTTTTATCTCAACGACTCAACCAGTGAAATCCAAAATCGTCAAAATCTGAATCAGTAGAGCTTTTCTCAGTATTTTCCGACCGGAAGTGATTTAATTGTTTTTTTCTCGATAATTATATATGTTTTAGTCGGCGTTGAATTAATACCTAAAATCACCGTCAAACATAATATTATAAGTACCACTTTTACCTCAACCACTCAACCAGTGAAATCCAAAATCGTCAAAACTTGAATCTATATAGATCTTTTTTCGGTATTTAGCGAGTTTTTAAAGTGTATTTTCCGTCATTTTTTATATTTTTTTCGATAGTAATTTATACGTTTACAGTTTAATGACACCTAAAATCAACGTCGTGTCTTAATTCTAAGCAGTCATTTTACGTCCCCAAGACGAATTTTAACGAAGTGGTCGCTAATTTAAACTGTTCGCCGTGTTACGCCGTTACGGTTCAGGTTACTTTGCACGTCACGTGACCGCGCCCTATAGAAATACCGTGATTACACTACACTATCCGAAAGGTCGAGCCCAAAAGTATCGTTTGATACTTTATGATTTAACTAAAGGACAATTATATTTTTAACAATGGTCACTTCAATCAATAAATCAATCAATTTAATGTTTGTAGACAAGAGTAATGATAAATCTCCTTTTTTCTCCTGTTCCATGCTTTATTTTTTAATATGTCTTAAAATTTCGGGGGGGGGTCCGGACCCCCTGGACCCCCCCTTCGCTACGCCACTGTAGACAGAAAGTAAATTAAAAGAGTACTTTCGATTCTTTACGACGCTTTTTAAACGAACTTGGTTTTTGTTGCTATATATTTTCTTCATCGGGGCACAAGCGAAACTCTTGAAACGAAACTCTTCAAGCACTTGAAAGAACTGAGATAGAAAATTAATCTAAACCGACGGAGTTGACACTTTTTGACCAATCTATCATACAATCTATCCAGCTGGCGTAACATTCGAAGTAAACAATAATAATGTACATTTTAACCTAAAAGATTTAACCCAAAAATTTTATACAATAACTATAGTTAAATAAATACAGCTTATCATGTCACAAAAGTCTCAAGAAGACAGATTCCAGGCCAGTATCAATAGTTATTTGCAATTATACTATTTAATACCAAACCACTGCAGAGGCTACCAACAGCAAAGCAATGACTTTCACTCAAATTCAGATAAGTAAGACTCATCTTTTGAAGTGTTCACTGCACAAACGGTTGTAAGTTCTTTATTAAGATAATTATTTAGCGTCACGCAATATAAAGAAACAAGTATTATTATTTTTTTTATTTCCCCACTTACTTTTGGGGTATAGCATAATGTCACGTTTTTGTGCTCCATGAAATCATAATAATTGAATTATTTTACATTATAGTTATATAATTTGATTTGCTCTGAGGCGGCCATTCTTGCAGAATCCACATTATTTCAAATGTTTGTGTCAAAGGCTATTACTACCAATATACTTTCAGTAGAAATAATACAATAAAATATAGAATTAACTTGCGGGACAAATTAATTAATTTATACAAAATCTTTTCAATTTATTAATTAGAAGCAAAGCTGAGTGGTATATGAAGATTTATTACCAGTTCTAAAAGTATATTTAAATTAATATAAACAGTGATCAACTGAAAATTTATTTACAATGTTTACTTTACACGGCTCTCTTAAAAGTAAATTATTTTTTACCACAATCTATAGAAAGTTGTTACTGGTATTTGTATTTTTAAATATATTTTTAAAAATTAGTTTGCTCAAGTAATCTAATTAAAGACTGATTTACAAAAACGAGAAAAATGAGCCAAAATGGGAAATAATTCTTCTTAAATATTTATTACATGACTTATAATTGCCAAATCTGATTGTTTAAATATATAAAACAGACCTTATTACATTCTCCAAGATGTAATATCGACAACATCCCATGGATGCTTTAACGCAATAATATTTTTCAACGAAATTTGCAAGGCTGGTTGGCGATCTACGATGGCTTATCTTGTATACACAGGGTACAAAATTCTCTTACCCAAAAATGTCAACGAAACGATGCCTTAGTTTAAGTGCTTAGTAATCATTTCGGAACGCAGAATCAGACGAAGAAAACAGCCTTACCCATCTGACCTAAACTTCTAAAGAATCTATCAGACATCCATCAATTCTGTGTTTTAGAACATATCCTATGAATACATAGAAAAGGGCATTTCCGTTAGGAGATTTAGGTTTGTAATTACTGTTACCACCATATCGCTGTCGGATATGTACCCAGAAAGTGATATGCAAACCAGCATCTATCATAAAAAATTAGCAAATGAAGGGCTCAGGGGAAGAAGGGGGCAAGTCAGTTTTTGTAGATTTTACAGGAAACTGATTTTTAAGTTTTAAGATCGAAATCTCTATATAAAATTTGAGTTTTCTTAATTTTTTTAGATTCTTTATACAGTTTTATCTTAAATCTACAAAATTTTTTATAGGTTTAGATTGTCTTACCTTCCTTGATTTTTTTTAAAAATAACATAAATTGTTTATAAACTCCATATTTACACGTTATAAAGGGGGTAAGTCATAGAAAATAAATGGATGTCCAGGGAAAAAAGAGTTAAGTCATCTACTACACAAAGTGATTTTTTGTTAACACCTGTTTTAATTGTTAAAAAACTATTACAAACTAAATATTCATGACATTCTGCAACTTTCTCAGCTTCTCTACTTGTATGGCAAGTTTTCTAAGTACTCTCTAGCTTCTCTTTCGCAGAACCTGGACAAGTGCTTCACATCTTCATACTTTGCCTTGGGTATCGGTATCAAATCTATAAATGTAACAAAAACTGTAATGTAGAGATGTAAATTAATTACAATTCAATTTATATATAAATGAATACAATTAATTACATTATTTTTATTTTATACAATTTTAATTTAACACTAACCATTTACATTGAAAAATCAAATGAGTGGTTCAGAATGTTTTCTAAATTATCCCTCCCTCTCCATATCCTACTCTTTATAATTTCTTATTACAAGAACATAGAAAAATACAGTTCATAAAAAAATAAAAATAATACTGTGTTAAATAGAATTATTATTGTCGTTTTGTTGATTAAAGCACGATAACATTAGAGCCTTCACTCAAACACTTATTCTAATACTAAGCTTCTTAAATTAATAACGTTATAAGACCTACCTTCATATAGATAATCTGGAAGAATGAATTCGTTGTCTGCCAAGTTCCTTCGTTTTTTCACTTGTCGGTTACAAACCACTGCAGAATCAAAATGCCCACTGTAGGAGCTTCGATGAAAGATGAAACGAGGATGAGTTCCAGTTATCTTAAGTTCTCTTATTGGCCTGGATTTGAAGGGGCACTTGTTAACATACATGCTATTGAGAAGTCCAGACCAGTTCCGAAACATTGATTGCTTTACTTCTACAACGTCAAAGGGTCGAGGCTTAACCCTGGCTTGCCTGAACACATCTGCCCATTGGCTTGGTAGCTCGACTCTAGTCTTTTGCTTAATAACTCCCATATTCTTATCTGTCTCCATGTAGGAGTGACCTCTTATGGGGAAACACAAACAATGATTTCATCAAATCTGTGTTGCTCATGTACCAGTTGGTGAAGGAATCTAAAAACATTCCAGTTCTTGTTTTGCCCTCCACATGAATCGCAAAAAATGCGCAGTCGTCTAACATTGGGATCTAGAAAAGTTATATACAAAATCGTGAATCATGGAGCAAACCTCGTCACTGCCTTTGCTACCAACAGTCTGTGGATACGTATAAAAAAAACGCTGGTTCCAGTGGATAAAATGTGAATGTTAAAGGTATAAACTGACAGCTGGCGTCTATAGTACACATCATTTGTCGACAAGTTGGGGACTGGCAGATTTTTCTGGAAATCAAAGCAAATTGCCTCAAGGTCTTCAATTTTTTCTGCTAATGAGCTTTGCAATCCTTTTTCGTTCATAGAACCTTTCAGCTTTTTTTCTTATGAACTGTTGTTCTTCAATACGCAAGCGTTTTAGTTCAGTATCCTTTTGCTCTATTTGATCGGTGTCTGTATTTACATTTAAATGTAATTTTTTCTGCTTCTAAGATTTTTGATTTTGCAGTGTACTCATCGCATGTGCCACAAGTGTCCATGCCGGGGATAGCCAAATGATATATTAAATTCTGTGGAGAAAATTGTACGGTATGTTTCATAGGACACTTTTATATTTTCATGCTTAATACAGAACATATCAAACATTTTTTTTATGTTTAATTTCTTCTGGTAAATATATTTTGTTGGACTGTGACAGGTTGTAGTGGCCTTTTCTGCCCTTGAAAGACCCTATATGTTCTACTATAGCTGTTTTGGCTTCTTCTGAAAGTTTATTAGGCCTTACATTGTGCTTACCTCGACCGTCTCGGGGTGCCCTTACCTTCTTTTTTAAGACCTCTTTGGAGGATTTGTAGTTTTTTCTTTCCAATTCCGTGAATTGAACGAAATGCTTGCTGGCAAACCTGTACTTCCTTTACTGTTTCATCACACAAAAATCTGACTCTGTAAGAATAGGTTTGCATCACGAAAATTAGCTTCATCTTCAGCTAAACGAGGGCGCCTGTTTTGTATTTGTTGCACAGAAATAAGCCCACAAAGATAAGTATTTTGTTCGTCAACAGAATTCATTAAATTAAAATTCAACAAAATACTTTTCCGGCAATGTTGTGGGACATTTTCAAAGCATTTGAGATGTTTACATTGGCAATCAGGCCCTGGAGTATGGCTCTGAAGGTTCAACTTCTTATTCGCATCACTTAAACGTCCAAAATGTTTTCTCTTCTTCGTATTTTTCACTTCATTCACTGCACTATGCTCTTCATACTCACTTTCACTCTCCATTATTCACCACAAAAGATTTTAAAAACTGCAAAGAACACTATTACAACAGCAGAACATTAAAACATAACCTCAAAATCAACTACACTGACGGATCAATACTGGAGAACAATCAATATTACAGATACGAAAAGCCTGCAGACGATTTCCTGTTTACTTCGCCAGCTGACTTGCCCCCTTCTTAGCCTGAAGCGCTCAGACTTACCTCCTTTATAACCTGTATGGATATTTTTTTAAATACGATTTTAAACTAACTAGCCTCTTTCTTCTCTGTATAATTTTAAACACGAGGTAGCTACTTATCTGACCTATCCGCTGGTATAGCAAACTAAAAAAAAAAAAATTGACTTGCCCCCTTCTTCCCCTGAGCCCTTCAAAATATCTTAATTTGAATCCATTACTACTTGATCTCCGTTTTGGGGATTGCTAGCTGAACGCCATTGGTCATCCATCCGCTTGTTGACTTGTCTCATGACCAGGCTCAATCTGGTTTGAACCGCTTCTGTAGTGTCAATGACGTGGTAATTGAGGCAACATCGTCCACATAAGGTGTTATCCAGCATTTTTATTTTTGTACCAACTGCATACTAATTCCAGAGGCAATCATGCCATTTGAGGGCCCACTTTCAAACACTAGGTTGTCCCAAACATGACGGGTATCCCATCATATTATCTACGGTTTCAAATGAAAAGTGCCGATTCTCAAAGTAGTTCCTTAAAACTGTCAACAGGTAGCCGGAGTCTAAGACAGTTTGTTCAAACGTTTTAAACATGCCACTCCACCATGCAGAGCTGGACGAATTCTTTCTGTCTAATTCACAAGCAATACCAGTAGGCATGCCATGTCTATTCCCCTAGCACTTCTGTAATGGCGCTTATTATGAAATGGCTCTCGCGGAAGCCGTGTTGGGGTTCTAGAGGTCTCCGGTTACGAAGATTTGAAGGCGCAGTTGAGCAGCTTTTCCATATTTTCAGCTATAAACATATTCAGCAACCTGTCGGACAAGCGTTTATTTTGAGGGTCCCTCCCTTTATATAGCAGCAACAATATAAGCTTTTTACAAAGTAAAGCAAACCCGCTAGCCTCCAGATACGTGTTTTACATGACTAGAAAGAGACGGCTTCGTGTAATCACCATAATCTCTGTTGAAATAGTGTCAGGCTCTGGAGCCTTCTCGTTTTCCATTACATAAATCATTTATTGACTGGGCATTAGTGAAGCCTCTCATTCGATGACTGGAAATTGTTCATCTCATGCTTAATTTCTATGAGTACAAAGGGATCACTGAGTTCTATGATGATGCATGTCTTTCCGTTTATATATTATAATCGACGTTTCCTATAAACATTACATTTCATTCAAAAATTATCACTTAACATAAATAATTTCATGATTTAATTTAAAAAAATCTGTATTACACTTTTGTAGCTTTTCGAATCTTACCAGATTTAGTTTCGCCACATTACAAACCAATGTGAGTTTGCTATTTACTCTCAGTTTTTTTTTCCAGATGGAAATGTACTCATCATTACTACCTGTGTAATACATCCCACCCATTCGGTAATTCTTGTGACAAGTCTTCCGAAACTATGGTGATATCAGGGATAGATTTCCTAAAATCCGGCTTTCGAAAGGTTGGAATGTTTCCATCGTTGGCCAGTGAGCCTTAACCGGAGCGCCATTTCCAACAGCAAACTTCCCCTAGTGTCTGTAAGTGGAATTCCTTACTCTACCACTCTGGTGTTGAACTCAACGACGACGGTGAACTTTTCTGAAATGTCCTGGATTGCGTCCTTCAGCGATTTAAACTACTTTCAATAACGGGGGCAGCTCTTTTACTCTACGAATCGTTGTCTCAACGACCCTATTTTTATATTTGCAATATCAGTGTTGGGTCTTTTACACTACTAATCGTTGACTCAACGACCCTTTCTGAAAAAATAACAAATAACAGAGGGTCTTTTACTCTACGAAGCGTTGTGACAACGACCCGATTTACTAAGAAAACTAAAAGTTCAATCCAATGGTTCTTTGTCACAACGACCCATATACCGAATATAAGAATAGAACTACAAGTGGGTTCGTTGACACAACGACCCTTTTTTTTCTATATTTTTTATCTAATTCATTAAATTGGGCCGTTTACACTACGGATCTTTGTATCAACGGCCCAAATATAAATTAAAAGTTGAAAAGTAGAAAAAGGTTCGTAGAATCAACAACCTAGTTTCAGAATAAGTTGAAATATATGTATTAAGGGGTCGTTGACTCAAAGACCCTATAATGCATCTAACCTCAAATAAGACATTCTAGGGCGTTTACTCAACTGATCGTTGTCTCAACGCCCCTCCGTCCCAAACAAGCACTTTCAAACGAAACAGGGTCAATCAGTCAACTCCTAGCCCCGGTAGGCATGAAGGCGCTGCGTCTGTGCCGAGTTTAGTCCTAACCATCTGATATAAGGGTAAATACTTTGTATAAGTATTATATCTAAATATTTTGTTTATTATACGTATATATTATTGAACTAGATTTTAAAGTCTGGTAACAGTTGTATTTATAAAATATAAGAAATATTTTTAAGACATACATTTCTAGTTATGATTCCCATTTCTTGTTTATGTATTAAAATATATTTCACTCATGTACATAAACTGAAATAATGTAACTGTCATTCATATTTCTACTTCTGTCGGAAACAGGTATGAGGTTTCTAATTATTATTAAATGGTTAATCAAACAGTACCCAACGTTCAAATTAAAGTTAAAATGAAAACATTGCAAACAAATGAAAACACTAATACTAAATTTTGACAACTACAACTCCAAACATGCACTATGAGGAATTCGATTGACAGTGCCGAAGCCACTCATCTGAGAAGGACGAAAGATTTAATTTCTGTTATGTCTGTATGACCGCACAATATATCGAAAACGAATTGACTTATATATGGTTACTGATTTATAGCGATCACTTTTAAATTGCTATTGCGGTTAACGTACAGTGACGGGGAAAATCGCAGAAGAAATAAATTTGTAAGCAAACTGTGTACAGTCATATGACATTTTTAGATGTGGCATGGTAACACAAGTACCCTATCCATCCCGCAAGATATTTCTAAAAATGTCTTTTTTGTGTGCTTTAAATTTTATATGAATCTTTATTTATACATAGACAAGAAGGAGCTCCATTTTGGCGCAATGTATACTCATTTTTTTCGGCTGAGCGTAATATATTAGGTATATTGTAACATATACGTACTTGAATTCTGTGCGCTCCACTACCCTATGTTATTTGTATTATATCTGATTGAGTTCATTTATAAGTCTAGGTGAGTTACTGTAGTCGACACTATATACATCATCTGATATCAAAACTTTCTTACCACTCAGTAGCTAATCCCATCGTGTAACTGTAGAATATTTAGCGTATCAACTATACCATGTAATCGATTTGTTAATTACATGTATAAGTTGTTAAAAGAGGTTTGTTTGCATTGGATAGTTTTAACAGTTTAAATTAATCTATGGTCAAATATCAATGGAATGAAACTTAAATATTCTAACTACAACTACAGAAACAACAGTGAGGTAGTCTCAGGTAAAGGCTCGGGTGAGGTGGGTTCCTTCCTCAAAATGGTGTCGTTAGCAGAAAAATGCAATAGTTTTTTATTGCAACCGGTCTCGAGTTTACGTATATAAAATATACGTACATGTATATTTGGAAATTTAACATCAGAGACACACCTTTCTATAAATAAGTTGCCTAGTAGCAAAAATAGTTTAAACAAATTATTTAAAAATACTAATATTAAAAGGAAGTAGTTTTGGTGAAAAGGTTGATTGGCTTGCCGCAACATCTCCCTTTGATATATATTTTTCATATAAAGCCATCCTATAATTGACAACAATGACTGTTAATTCTAAAAATCTAATATACCAAATAAATTGCAAGTAATGCTCCATACATACATTGGCCAAACATCTAAACCATTTATGAATCCGTATGACAGGGCATAGGTTTGATATATTCCATAAAAAATAAAGAAAAACCATTAGCAAGACATGGTCTAGAACATAAACAAGAGTGTTTTACATTAAAGGAATACACCAACTACCACCATTCCCTGATGAAAATTACAACAGATTAAAACTAAAGCACGTAGAGCAAACTCATTAAATCATGTTGAAGACAAAAAAAACCCATTTGGTCTAAATTTAATACAAATTTTTTAAAGACATAAATTTAAATTATTGTTAAAGATTAAAAATTTGTCAAAAAATTAAAAGTTTTATTCCATCCTTTCTAAAAAATCAACTGTTCGAACAAGATTAAATAAGAAAAAATTTTACGTCAGCTGGACTTTATCAAATGTTATGCACTGTGTTTAAATTTATCATCTTCATGATTCTTGTTTACGTTTTATAGATTTGTATTAACTTAATTTAAAACTTCCTGAAGACGGTATTAAATCCCCTGAAATATAAAAGTGAAAAATGGTTCTTTTATTTTCTTCTATTTAACACAGTGACGATAAATATTATTGAACACTGCATAATTTTGTTATAGGTGAAAAGGAGATTATATATTTTACAGTATTTCTTTAAGTGCAATAGAGTTTTTTAAGTCTCCTAAAAGACAAAATTATAAGATGCAGCCTATTTTAAGCTTTGTGAAATGCAGCCAGAATAAGAAATGTTTTGTAAGTTTTATTGAACATTAAAAACCAGCTCATTCAACAATAGTGTGTTAAGCTTTTTAAACTATTACTTAAGGATTTTTATCGTTCATTGAAATAAAAAAGAAATATTTTCATATTCATTTACAACTTTATTTCACAATTGACCCTCCCGCCACCCCCCCAAGTACAGACAGTACCTGAGACTACTAAGCTGTTATAGAATTTGTAACTACTGTAAGTGTCAGGGATCATCTAGATCTTTGATAAATTCAAGAGAAGGAATTTTGTCAGTGGAAATCCTACAGATGGCATTCAAGCCAATTTTAGAAGGCTTGAATCTAGGACCGCCGACAAGGTATTTCTATTTATAAGAATTATTTTCTTCAACTCGGAGTAATTTCAGGTCAGGCTTGCCATCTCGACCGTTGACAGGGAACTGTGTTGTTGCAATCCGTAAAATTTTGATTTCTTCCACTGAGATCTTTCAGGTCCAGGCTTGAATAAGAAATTGTGGTCGACAAGGAATTTTGCAGTGGCAGTCCATCAGAGTGGTTCCGCCTCGGAGAATTTTCAGGTCCAGGCTTGAAATCTAGACCGCCGACAAGGAATTTTGCTGTGGCAGTCCATCAGAGTTGTTCCGCCTCGGAGAATTTCAGGTCCAGGCTTGACATCTAGACCGCCGACAAGGAATTTTGCTGTGGCAGTCCTTCAGAGTTGTTCCGCCTCGGAGAATTTCAGGTCCCAGGCTTGACATCTAGACCGCCGACAAGGAATTTTGCTGTGGCAGTCCATTCAGAGTTGTTCCGCCTCGGAGAATTTTCAGGTCCAGGCTTGAAATCTAGACCGCCGACAAGGAATTTTGCTGTGGCAGTCCATCAGAGTTGTTCCGCCCCGGAGAATTTCAGGTCCAGGCTTGACATCTAGACCGCCGACAAGGAATTTTGCTGTGGCAGTCCATCAGAGTTGTTCCGCCTCGGAGAATTTTCAGGTCCAGGCTTGACATCTAGACCGTCGGCAAGGAATTTTGCTGTGGCAGTCCATCAGAGTTGTTCCGCCTCGGAGAATTTCAAGTCCCGAGACTTGACATCTAGACTGTCGACAAGGAATTTTGCTGTAGTCAGTCCATCAGGCGTTGTTCCGCCTCGGAGAATTTCAGGTCCAGGCTTGACATCTAGACCGTCGGCAAAGGAATTTTTGCTGTGGCAGTCCATCAGAGTTGTTCCGCCCCGGAGAATTTCAGGTCCAGGCTTGACATCTAGACCGCCGACAAGGAATTTTGCTGTGGCAGTCCATCAGAGTTGTTCCGCCTCGAGAATTTTCAGGTCCAGACTTGACATCTAGACTGTCGACAAGGAATTTTGCTGTGGCAGTCCATCAGAGTTGTTCCGCCTCGGAGAATTTCAAGTCCAGACTTGACATCTAGACTGTCGACAAGGAATTTTGCTGTAGCAGTCCATCAGGGTTGTTCCGCCTCGGAGAATTTTCAGGTCCAGGCTTGAGATCTAGACCGTCGACAAGGAATTTTGCTGTGACAATCCATCACAACTATTTTCTTCCACTAAAATTTTCATACTTTTGAGTTTAGGTTTCTTGTAATGAAATCCAGACAGCTAGCAAAATATTCAACTATTAGTTTTCAGAAAAACGTTTATTTAAACTTACGGTTTCAGGTACTTAGGAAGATATCCTGGTCACCGACAAGGATTCGGAGAATTTTATCCTTCAAAACTTCTGTTCCCACTGATGACTTGGTCCTTGGAAGGCATTGTGGCAGCCGGTACGGATTTAATCATAGTTTTGTTTCCTACTGAAGATTATGACTATTGAGAATGACATTCTTGTTTAAACAAGATTTAAAGTTGTAGGCATGAAATTTTTACTTGATAATACATTGATCCACTGTTTTTATTTAAAATGATGATTATTGAAGTGCAGTTTTGAAAATTTTACAGTAGCTTGGTCTGACTTTAAATTTTGAATGAAATTACGTTTCACTTTCCATAACCATAGTTACTGATGTCAACAATAAAAAATTAAGAAGTTGACTATCCTGTTAATTTTAGCACCTTTTATACCAATTGCTTGCTAAATAATCTTTAGTACTATCGCTAGCCAGTACACACTATGGTGTCACCCACAATCAACATTTTAAACGTTCAATAACTGTCCACTTTGAATCCGTGTCCACAGTAATCCGAACGCACGCTAGTCCGAACGACCTTCAGTCTGTATTTTTAGATTTTTATGTTACAATTTTAAATCCAGTGTGAGCCACCGAGCATTATAATCATTAGTTGTAGAGTGTTTCTGATAGTTTATTAATATTTCCTCATATAAAGCAAACAATCGGATCAAAGGCACGCCTTTACAAGTTGCTAACCTTTACCTTCAATATACTAAATTATTTTGAGTACTCCCAATGTCACTCGCAATGTCAGTGTATCTCTGAATATCGCCATATTTCAATTCAACTGCCATTCAGAAAGTATTTTTGTAACGAAGTTATATAAAACTCGAAAACTTATGTACATTTAAAAGATTAATATAATTATCTTTGTAAATAATAAGGCAATGCTTTTATTTTGGGAAGTTCTTATCTCCATATAAATTGTAATTTGTATTTTTATCAAGCCGCATATAAACATTGTCCCGTAACTCTTTTTTGCAAAAGTGTTCTACCAACAGCACAGTAAACTTTATTTCAAAATTTAAAAATTTTCAAACCAGATACAAAATGTTTGAAATTTTGACCAAACATTTGATACAAAATAATAGAATACAAAATGGTGGTAAGGAAACTTTTAGGTGCATGTAATAATAAACAGTTGCAATTTACCTTATGCTGGAATTCTCCGGGAGATATTTAGGATTTTCACGATCACAACCCCCAGAATCCATAACCACTACAGACCAAAAATGTATGTAATATATATATATATATACATATATATATATATGTGTGTGTATATATATTTATTTGTTTATATATATATATATATATATATATATATATATATATATATATATATATATATATGGCTATTTTAACAACTACCAACCATAAATAAAAGAAACAAGGTTTTTGTTATTCCAGGTTTTTTATCTACTATTATTAATTTGATCTATATTCTTGATATTTAGAATTGCTATTTATCGTTACAATTTCCATTTTTAATATTTATTTGCATTCCATTTTTATCACTCTTACTTGGTAATGTCTTATCATTACTGCTTATAAAGTATATCTGTATCCGGTAAAAGGGGTTTATTATTAATATAATTTTAAATGAATACAAAACAAATTATTACATTTGTAAATTTATAGTGGCAAGAGAATAATGTACGCTACATCAATACGAGCGCAAACATTCAGCGCCGTACGACTGGTGCGCAGTAACATCTCGCCACAATGTCCGCTGCACGCAGTTGACACAAAAGACCCTAGTAGACTAAAAGAACCTCTGAACAGTTAAAAGTAGGTCGTTGTCTCAACGACCCTCTTACTATATTTTATCCATTGAGTTAAAAATGGGTTGTTGTCGCTACGACCCTTCTTCACATTGCTTATACATTTCTCCATTTTGGTCCGTTGACACAAAGAATGGTTGAGTAAAAGACCTGGTTCTTTCAATATAAGCATTTAATATAATTTAGGGTCGTTGAGACAACGACCCATCTTTTGAAATATTAAACTAACTGGCAAAAAGTGGCGTTGTTGCTACGAACCCAGTTGAGTAATTGACCCTTTTCATTCATTTTACTGGGTCGTTGTCACAACGAACCTATGTAGAAAATCTTAAATATCAAAATGGGGTCGTTGTCTCAACGACCCTGGTAGACTAAATGACCCTGTCTTATTTGTTATTTTCTCAGAAAGGGTCGTTGAGTCAAACGATTAGTAGTGTAAAAGACCCGTCACCTCAATAACTTGAAATGCTATCAATACAGATATAAACGGACAATTAGCGAATTCTGGCACTTGAATTTAAAATGTAGAGGAACCCCAAATTCAAGTTCCACAGACTTCGTAGTGTAAGAATTTATGATTCAATACTATAGAGTTCTATAATTTTCAAACAGAACTCTTTGAAGTAGTCATATCTCATACATGAGATACACATTTTCATTGTTCAAAAAGTGGACAAAACTGCAAATGGTTCAGATGAATGTAAATACCCTTTTTATTCTCGAAGGAAAGAGACGATCGCCTCCAGACGCAGTCATAAAAAGACCTTTGCGTTGCCCTTACTTATGTTTGTGCTCTCAGAATCTGAGAATTCAACGAAGACGATAAAATGTTAGGGCTCCTGTTCTCTGATGTCCTTGGGGCTGGAAAGATACGCGTCCTAGTTTTTTTCTACTTTTAGATATGGCAGGAGAGTTTAGCCATATGTGTTCCCGGTGACGGGTCTTTTACACTACTAATCGTTGACTCAACGACCCTTTCTGAGAAAATAACAAATAAGACAGGGTCATTTAGTCTACAGGTCGTTGAGACAACGACCCCATTTTGATATTTAAGATTTTCTACATAGGTTCGTTGTGACAACGACCCAGTAAAATGAATGAAAAGGGTCAATTACTCAACTGGGTTCGTAGCAACAACGCCACTTTTTGCATGTTTAGTTGAATATTTCAAAAGATGGGTCGTTGTCTCAACGACCCTAAATTATATTAAATGCTTATATTGAGAGAACCAGGTCTTTTACTCAACCATTCTTTGTGTCAACGGACCAAAATGGAGAAATGTATAAGCAATGTGAAGAAGGGTCGTAGCGACAACAACCCATTTTTCAACTCAATGGATAAAATATAGTAAGAGGGTCGTTGAGACAACGACCTACTTTAAACTGTTTAGTGGTTCTTTTAGTCTACTAGGGTCTTTGTGTCAACTGCGTGCAGCCGGACAATGTGGCGAGATGTTGCCACGCACCAGTCGTACGGCGCTGAATGTTGCGCTCGTATTGATGTAGCGTAAATTATTCTCTTGCCACTATAAATTTACAAATGTAATAATTTGTTTTGTATTAATTTAAAACTATATTAATATAAACCCCTTTTATCGGATACAGATATACTTTATAAGCAATAATGATAAGACATTACCAAGTAAGAGTGATAAAAATGGAATACAAATAAAATATTAAAAATGGAAATTGTAACGATAAATAGCAATTCTAAATATCAAGAATATAGATAAAATTAATAATAGTAGATAAAAGTTACATACAATTTTGAAAGTAATCAGTAATTTAGCTCATATACAATGAATTATTAAAACGTAAATGTTCATTATTTAAAACTTACATTTTTACGAATTAGTTTGATTCTCTATATAAACGATACAATTCATGCCAAATAAATATATAATTTTATAAAATTAGTTTATTTGTAATATTTAAACAAATTAATAGAATTTTAGTGCTGTTCACAGCAAAATTGTACTTTTATTTTTCGTTCACTCCTCTTCTAATTTCAATATGTTATTGACTCTATCTATATCTCTTAATTTATAAATAATTTAATTTGTGGATTGAATAAAGGTGATACTTGAAGTTTAATAAATGCTTCTAATACCTGCACGGAATATTAATATATACATGTTCATAAACATTTATGCTTATTAATAATGTTTGAGGTGAAAAAGAAGTCATGGAGAGTTTCTTTAGAGGATTAAGATTTAATATATTAAGATATAATCGTATCTAGTAGTCTAAGGAGAAACTTAACTGTAAGAATAGGTTAAGTGGCTACCATCATTTAACCATTCTTCATTGTAGAAAATTAATTAAATGAGGAGAATTACATTTCGACTATGCCGACAAAACGTGTCGTCAATACATCTTTTAAAAAGGAGAATTGAAAATAATCCCTATAAAGTTATATGCTAAATGTATTAGAATGTGACTAATAATAACTAAAAATAAATTATGGAAGCTAAAAATATGTTAAAAGTTACATCATAAAACTTCTTTTTCCGTTTCAAACCACCATATAGAAATCATGTGGTACAAAATGTTATTATAATTTTAAAATGCCCCTTCTAGCATTTTGTGATTCTTCTTTGCTAGTTTGTGATTCTAGCATTAGCTCTTAAAATTATGATTCGATCTAATCCTTGGGGTTTGTTATTTGATTTGTCAGTTTATAGTTAAATTAAAAGATATAAATACTAAATACTATTTATTATTTTCAAATCACCAGAGATCTAACCATATACTTAGTCTAAAGGAACAAATCATTAAAGAATTACGACATGTTATATATTAACGTTCCAGCTCTCTAAGGTCTCTATACTACAAGAGTCCACTGCAAAAGGGCTATGGACTTAGACCTTAATATTCAACCAATTGATCTAAAATTATTTATTAACAATTCATTAATATTGGAATCTTTGAAACTGTTCAAGCAAGCAAAATTTCAGTTATTTAAATAGTGCAAATAGAAATGTTTCACTTCCGACTTCAGAATTCTAAAACATCTTTACTGTCATATGTAATTAGTGGAAAATAGATTTATACGTGGAATTTTCTTCCATAACCACCATTTATGTCGGAAATGCCTGCTTTGCCATTAAAAAGGATGTTTCCGTAACGCATCTGTCATGCGAGCAAAATTGAGTGTGAATCTAAGGGTATCAGTGAGGGTAGCTATTGTTACATGCAACCAATTGTACTCATATTTTAATAACAGCCACTAAAAGTGAAATTGTTAAAAGATAACTAGCATAAATAACAAATAAAATATATTAATTGACAACAACAATTAACATTGAGTATTGATACAATTGTATCACTTAAATTATTGAAAAATGCAGTAATAAGTATTGAGCCTTTTTAACCGTTACATACATATGCGGTTATTTTAGTAATTGAGCAGTAAAAACACGTTTGGGTGTATATAATTTAATCAGTAGGTTATTTCAGTCAATGCATTTAGTAATACAAATAAAGCGAATTTCTCTCTCATCAACTACGAAGTAGACAAATGTCTGGCTATATCTCGCCCATACCCGTATTCGACCAGCTTCCCGACTTTAATATTAATTTTAGAAGTACGATTTTCAATCAATATTTTTCTAATTACATTCTCTTTAAATTAGATTATGTTACTTCCCTTGATACACTCGTCAGTTCCATACACAATCACCAAAATGTTAAAATTTGTATGTTTAAAATTTATAATTTTATGTTTTTTACTTTAATTATTTTATTTTTTACGAATTGAAAAACACTACATATATACAGCATCTTTTGCATATTTTATGAAAATGTTTTAAATATAACTAAACCTATAGTATTATGTAAAGAAAAGAACTTGGAAAATGGCTAGAAAACAAAAATATCCCCCAATAACATAAAATTTAAAATTATTACCTTTAACAGTTAACTTACCCTCTGCAGTTCCCTCGACAATAGTAAAAAAGTTGATTAAATAGATTAACATTTCAAATATTTTTGTTTTAATGTTGCAATGTTAAAGGCGTTTTAACAAATAACTTTTCCTTTCTTAAAAGGTTTACTGTTAATAACTATATAAACTAATTATGTCAGATAGTATATATATAAATTATTTGTATTTTAATATTTAATCGAAAATAACATGTGTTTGTTTATAAAAAAGCTCATGCTAATAGCTAGTTTGTGAAAATGCTTGTGTCTGCAGTTTGGAAAAAAGTTGGAAAAGTATTTATGTGTTTTCGGATAATGTTTCGTTATTTAGAGTTGGATCTATTAGTAGCCTATAGATGAAATAAAATAGTCTTCAAAATCTTTAATAATGCTTACACCTGTTTCATAAATAAGCAATTAAAGTATAAAGGTTTCTATTGGCCGAACGCAGTAAAGCCTATGAGGGCTGGAAAGATATAATTTATTTCTGTTCACAGGACATCTTGAGAACAAACTGACATTATATTATATACTAGCTGTTTCCCGCGGCTTCGCACGCGTCTCTTAAGCTTTGCCCGTATATTTCTTTGCCTTCAAATAGTGTTTGGATATTTTAATATACGTAACTACTGTGTTGTAATTGCAGTTTATAATGTGCAGGCGCTTTGATAACTTTTATATCTTGCAGTACAGCCTGGTGGTTAGTTACATCAATGGGCATTGCGTATAAACCTTCTACATAGAAAAATACAAATTTTCATAGTGATCGGTCCAATAGTTTCTGAGTCTATAAAGGACAAACACACAAACATTCATTTTTATATATTATGATTGCAGAAACAGTTTAAACAAAATTTGTCGTTTCTCTTAAGCTTACTCTATGCTTTAAAACTATAAGTGTAAAGAAATTTATATATAAATATATTTTTTGTCGCATTATATATGTTTACAAAGAACAGCTGATTAAAAATTTGAAAAGACTCTTTCACTTAATAACATATGTTTGCTGCAATGCATTTCTTACGGGTATTTCTGTAACCAGTGGGGCGGAATCCTGAATCGGGAAAGGGATAAAAAAGTATCCTATAACCTTCTACAGATCAAGACGAACAAATTTTAAAAAAAAATTAGGCGAATCCGTCCAGCCGTTTGTGAGTGATGCTGTTACACACGAACAGTTTCATTTTTTATATATATAGATAATAGATATACACATTATAGGATTAGATAGCCCAAAATATATAAAACGCTGCAATATATATAAGATATACATACTCGTAATACGGGTAACTACGAACTAGTTGTGCAAAGAAACAAACCATTCTTTTAGACACTTTTAATAGAACAATATATTTTACAGTTACACTGTTTTAAAACGGTAAAGATATGATTAAAATGGTTTTACAAAAGCACCAACAATTGCTCTACAAATAGGACATGTTAGTGGCAGGCGTATATGTGTTGTAAATAGTTCCATCGCCATTTGTGACCTGATGAAATATTTCATACTCGGTCATAGAGACGGCGCACAGCCTGCACACTACAATGTGTCCACAAGGTGTGGCCATCCATTCATCGTAAGACACACGTTGCAACGCGTGTCTCCACTTCCTGGTTCTGAAGCCCCTTCGTCGTTTAAAGCGAGGCCCATTTTTATTTCGCTAATCTGCCGCTCGATTTCATGAGATGTCACAAATTCAGTAGTGTCATTGATGGTCGGCACGAGCCTGTAATTTATATACCTCGATGGTCTTACGTCGGATTGTGTTCGCTGCATCTTTAAATGACGTTGCCTCTTATATCCATGAAAATAGTAAGTAAAATTTGTAGGCTAATTAACAATATATTTTTTCTAACCTCATATATATTTAAAAAAAAAACAAATTATTTTAAATTTCATTCATTATTTTGCATTCAGTTTATTTCTGTTTTTATCTGCAACAATTTATTTTCAAATGTGTCATCAATTTTTTTACTATTGTAAAGTTTTTAACTATTGTTGAGGGTTTTTTGTAATCACTGAATCTTATTTAGAGTTATTATATCGCATGGTTGTATTGTATTTAAATGTCGTGTGATATAGGATATTAGGGGTTCCCTAATTTCTGCTAATTTTTCAGTGTCAGATGTGGTTGAGGCTTGAGAAATTTATCTTATTGCTGACACCTGGTAGGTAGGAGCAGATGTTATAATATGGAAGAAAGGCTATTATGTAGACTTATCTCTTTACCCAATACCCCTCACGGAATTTCTGAGAATAGTTTTATAACCCCTTCCACGTAATTTCATTAGACCCATTCAGAAGGGACACGCAAACTCGAGACCGGTTGCAATAAAACTATTGCATTTTCTGCTAACGACACCATTTTGAGGAAGGAACCACCTCACCCGAGCCTTTACCTGAGACTACCTCACTGTTGTTTCTGTAGTTGTAGTTAGAATATTTAAGTTTCATTCCATTGATATTTGACCATAGATTAATTTAAACTGTTAAAACTATCCAATGCAAACAAACCTCTTTTAACAACTTATACATGTAATTAACAAATCGATTACATGGTATAGTTGATACGCTAAATATTCTACAGTTACACGATGGGATTAGTTACTGAGTGGTAAGAAAGGTTTGATATCAGATGATGTATATAGTGTCGACTACACTAACTCACCTAGACTTATAAATGAACTCAATCAGATATAATAAAAATAACACACGGGTAGTGGAGCGCACAGAATTCAAGTACGTATATGTTACAATATACCTAATATATTACGCTCAGCCGAAAAGCATGAGTATACATGCGCCAAAATGGAGCTCCTTCTTGTCTATGTATAAATAAAGATTCATATAACATTTAAAGCATACAAAAAAAGACATTTTTAGAAATATCTTGCGGATGGATAGGGTACTTGTGTTACCATGCCACATCTAAAAATGTCATATGACTGTACACAGTTTGCTTACAAATTTATTTCTTCTGCGATTTTCCCGTCACTGTACGGTTAACCGCAATAGCAATTTAAAAGTGATCGCTATAAATCAATTACCATATATAAATCAATTCGTTTTCGATATATTGTGCGGTCATACAGAAATTAAATCTTTCGTCCTTCTCAGATGAGTGGCTGCGGCACTGTCAATAGAATTCCTCATAGTGCATGTTTGGAGTTGTAGTTGTCAAAATCTAGTATTAGTGTTTTTAGTGTTTTCATTTGTTTGCAACGTTTTCATTTTAACTTTAATTTGAACGTTGGGTACTGTTTGATTAACCATTTAATAATAATTAGAAACCTCAACCTGTTTCCGACAGAAGTAGAAATATGAATGACAGTTACATTATTTCAGTTTATGTACATGAGTGAAATATATTTTGAATACATAAACAAGAAATGGGAATCATAACAAGAAATGCATGTCTTAAAAATATTTCTTATATTTTATAAATACAACTGTTACCAGACTTTAAATCTATTTCAATAATATACACGTATAATAAACAAAATATTTACATATAATACTTATACAAAGTATTAACCTTTATATCAGATGTTAGGACTAAACTCGGCTCAGACGCAGCGCCTTCATGCCTACCGGGCTAGGAGTTGACTGATTGACCCTGTTTCGTTTGAGAGCGCTTGTTTGGGACGGAGGGGCGTTGAGACAACGATCAGTTGAGTAAACGCCCTAGAATGTCTTATTTGAGGTTAGATGCATTATAGGGTCTTTGAGTCAACGACCCCTTAATACATATATTTCAACTTATTCTGAAACTAGGTTGTTGATTCTACGAACCTTTTTCTACTTTTCAACTTTTAATTTATATTTGGGCCGTTGATACAAAGATCCGTAGTGTAAACGGCCCAATTTAATGAATTAGATAAAAAATATGGAAAAAGGGTCGTTGTGTCAACGAACCCACTTGTATTTCTATTCTTATATTCGGTATATGGGTCGTTGTGACAAAGAACCATTGGATTGAACTTTTAGTTTTCTTAGTAAATCGGGTCGTTGTCACAACGCTTCGTAGAGTAAAAGACCCCCTGTTATTTGTTATTTTTTCAGAAAGGGTCGTTGAGTCAACGATTAGTAGTGTAAAAGACCCAACACTAATATTGCAAATATAAAAATAGGGTCGTTGAGACAACGATTCGTAGAGTAAAAGAGCTGCTAATTCCTGTGATTCTCCACAGAGTCTGCATTATAATCAGTCTAAGACCTACCTTCATTAGATGTTTTCTAAGGGGGCCGTATCCTGCCAACATCCCTAATACCAATCTCACATCCTCCTTACTTTGGTCTAGGATTGCTGCCCACCCTTTAGCGTAAGGATAGATAATCATTTAATATAGTCCTGAGGCCCTACTTCAGTTTAAGGATCTAATCCTCTTTTTCCAATCTTTTAAAAGAGTTTTGATGTAGGAGAAAGCCATCCACAGCCTGGCTCAGGCCTTACCATAAGGGAATCTATCTTGGCAAGGGTGTCTGCTTTTTCGTGTCCATGAATTGCCATGGCCCGGCGCCCAACCGAGTGTAACTCTGTTCTTATTTGCCAATTCCACTAGAACATTCTTTCATTCCAATACTGATTTCGAATGAAACGAGCGGGCGTTAAGTATCTTTAGTGCAGCCTGGCTAACAAAGAGATTAGTATTCTAAAAGACTAGTATTCTGCTCCTTTTGGCCTCATTTGTATGAGTCTTCTGGTGCATGATTCTGTTGTCATTACTTCCGCTTGGTAGATCGTAGTATGTTTTCCCAGGGTCACAGCCAAGTTAACCCCTGGTCCGTATATACGAAAATCCTGCCATAGAGTCAAGGCGTGGTGCATCTGTGTAAAACTTCTGGACTTCTTTAGTAGGGTAGACCTCCTTTTTACTCAATTTTCCCCTATTGTCAATATATGGGTTTTCAAAAGAGTATTTCTCAACTAACCATACTTTCTGATACGTAGGTTATCATTTCAGCCTCAGGAAATCCTTGAGTTATTTTCATGTGCCCTTCTGAGGAGGTAGACCTGATCACCTTTGTAACTAAAAACTTCATTGCACTCAATGCAGCTGTCTTCACCACTTCCTGTCCCAAATAAGTGTATCCAAGAACCGCTTCGGGTGCCAGAGTTAGACGAGAGCCCCTGTGATGCTTACGCGAGCTAACCTTTGAAGACTGTAGCTTCTTGGCAAATGTTTTATGTTAATTTTTCGGCCACCACACTAGAGCAGCATATGTGGACCATTCGTTCTATTATGGCTTCGTAGACCCAATAAATTATTTTGGGTTTCAGTTCTCCAGTTCTTTGGAATTAACCCTAGGGTATAAATGCTTATAAACAGGATGACCAATGTGTTTAGTAGAATGTCCAACCCCTCTTGGAAAAGGGCCGGGAAAAATCTATCCGTCCTAGGGGATTTAAATGGATTAAAGGATCTTATTGCCCATTTAATCATTTCAGATTTTTTTTGACCGTTGTCTGGATTTTGCAACCTCTTGATCAGATCTCTCCACCGTCATAGAAAAAATCCACATTTCAAGTTGAGAGATCACCCGGAAAATGCGTGTTCACCAACAGTTCTAGAGTCGCCTTCTTGTTCATCGTAAGGCTACTATTAGCCTAAGGATCCTAGAGGGTTAGAGTGATCAATTTGGAGAGTTTTAAGAAACCTGACAGCGTCTGTTTACCTGTTTATGTTTTTACAAAAGTTTTTCAGGTTCTTCTTGTGTTTTGTTCTAATTTCTTTCTTCTATTCGTTTAGGGCATTTCAAGTTGTCACGGTTGGGTTTTAAGTGTTTTTAGTCCCCTAGCCTAACAAGGCATATCTTTCTTTAGCTTTTTGTGTCTGAGGGAGCAATTTTTCTCATAGGCATTTACGATGGATTTCTCTACCAATTGAGTCGACCTTTATAATTCACATACTTGTTTCTGATAGGATTTTATTTCCTCCAAATTTTCTGCAATGTATTGAAGGGTTAGGGAAACATGTTTAGGCAAAAACTACCTCTCTTTTTGCAAGGTGGGCCCCTTCTTCAGGAAAAGGGCCAAGTTGGTGTTTCGTTTCGGACTGCACTGACTTTAGAAGTAGCCCTGTGTGATAAGGTATTTACTGAAGGTGGGTCTTAGTAAGACTGATGAATGTAGACTATCCAGAGAAACAGATGAATCAGCGGAACAAGTATGGCTAAACTTTTCTTGCCATATCAAAAAGTAGGAACAAAGTTCTAGGGGTGTATCTTCACAGCTCCAAGAACACCAGAGAATAGGAGCCCTCAAATTTGATTGGCTTCTTTAAAAGTCTTAGAGGTACAAACATAAGTAAGGTAGGTGCAAAGGTTCCTTTAGAACTATGTGCGGATGCAATCGTCTCTTTCCATAGAAAGTAAAAAAAAAAACATTTACAGATTCATCCAAACCTTTGCGGTCTCATCCACCTGGATGGTCTGCTCTTTGGTAACGTTCTCAAGCTTTCCTGAGGTTTCGTCCACCTTTTGGGGTTCTCAGTGTTCCCTTTATGTTTCTTCTTCAGTCTTAGCTAAATTTTCCCAAACTTATAGCTGACAAATGGACCTTCATTTTCATGTTTGTTTGCTGTGGCACAGTCGATTGCCAGAGTAAGCACCACTGACTTACCCTCATCACTCCTACGCAGCACGTTCCATTCTCCAAACGTTAGCGCTTTTTTGTGCTTTTTAGAACTTCATGATCTGTTCGGTGGAGTCGTTTATGATATTTGGGAAGTAGGCAGTCGCGATTCTTGTAAAGAAATTTCTCCCTCTGATACAATCCTCAGACTGGCTCTCTCCCAAAGCTTTAGGGTATATTTTTTGCCTTTCAGCCATTCCGCAGTATTTTGGTTTTCACGAGTGAAAATCAAGACCCTGTGTCTCCTGTTGATCACTGAGAATTTTGACCTTCCTGTTCTTCCATGATCGCCTTCAGGATGAAGTTCTGAGTAGATTCCATTTGGTCAGCTGAGAGTAGGGTTTCCGTAAAATCGGAGTGAAGTATACCCACCCTTATATCCTATGCAGCTTGTTTGTATGACAGTTTATGGGGAGGTGCATATTACTCCTTCGTGACCCCTGTTGTCCCTCTTCATTTCTTGTTTTCTTCTTCTGTTGAGCTTCCGGATTAGAGCCATAAAAGTGAGGTCTTTTTGGCTTGCCCTCTCTATGTCTTTTATCTCTTATATGCTCTTCTGGGATATGCTGTAAGGGCAGATGCCTTGGATTCGTTTTGGAAATATCCACGTCTTCAAAACCATGCCATTCGTTTTCTTGCAGGAGCAACCAGTTTACGGATTTCTGAGGCTGGCCTTTCGGCTTGTACTCCCTTTACCCTTTGGGGGTCGTCCTCCAGTATGGCATCCTCTTCAGATGTGTCGGGGATCTAGGACTTATGCCAGGAAGTCTTCTATCTCGTTTGTCTGTTGTGATTGTTCAGTATAGGTAGGGTATCCCTCTGTCTTTTGTGGACTTCCATCCACTTTTTTAGAGCTGTTAAGAGTTCTCTGGTTTGGTCTGGTGTTGTTTTTTTTTTTCATGTTTACTCGTTGTGTTTCCACGAGTAGCGGAGATCTAAAGGTCTCCCCCAAGCAGTGGCCCGCTCTCCTTAGGGAAGGATATGTTTAAACTGTGTGTCGCCAGATACCCAGAGTCTGCATCTTAGAGATCAAGCTTTCCCTTGACCACGCAGCCCTTGTTATATGCTGTTCCACCTTGCCTTGGAAAGACAGAGAAAAAAAACAGTTATAGAAAAGTGTAGTAGAAGTTAGACTTTTTGGAAAGATTTTTCCGTAAGCTGAGGGTAGACTGAAATGACGTGAGAGCGTAATAGATGATAGAAAAGAAGCCCATCAGTTCAGTTCAGCCTAATCTGAATTTATTAGAAGACAAGAAGTGGACCAGGCAGTTCCCAGTTGCACGCACACTGAAGTACAGCACGAAAGAAGAGAGAAGGTGGCTGTGATTGTGCTTCGCAGTCATGTGTTGGGGTTTGAAGACCCCGTCACTTCACACCCCTCATGACCTATTCTACCAAAATGACAAATTCCTTTAAGGTTGAAGCGATTTCAAAATTATTTAGGTTGTAATGAATTGCATGTACATTATAGTATCTGTCAGCATTTCGGTGGACAATGTCACACCAATGAATAGTCATTCTTACTCTTAAAAGAGTGATTGTTTTCCAATATAATATTGGGGCCATTTACAGGAATTTATATATAGTACATGTTTGTACTCTTGGTATTTGTTTCTTGGAAGAGCGAATGTCTGTAAACATACAGTACAATATAATATGTTTTATCTCCCAATCCATGTTCGCTATATCATTCTATTTCATTAGTTCAGAAAAAGAATTATATCAATATTTATATCCCTCTAATCAAATTGTATCTCTCATCTATGAAAAATGGAGCGATGTCCCCATGACGATTTTCTGTATTAAGAAATGAATTAATTGTATTTAGTGTCTGGTGTATTCCTTTGTTATTCCACTGCTATAGGCACGGAATCATTAAGACTACTTGTTTCTTCACACTGTAATCAAGGAGCAATTAGTTGAATCATGTTTACGCTGAGTCCCTCCTTTTTGTTTTTTCAGCTAATCCACTATGTCTAAGGAAACCAAGTTCAACTACTGTTTAGTTTTAATTTCATTTAGTAGTATTTTTATTTAATTACACACACTAAGAATGAGTCAAATATAGAGATCAGCACTTAAACTATTCTAAATTTATTATTGGCTGAACCTCATGTGTGCCTGTGCTGGTCGGCTTGGCAGTGGGGGCTGCATCTCTCGTGATGTATTATCATATAACTCTTGACACGATATACATTTTCTCTATATTACACCTGCGTATTTGTGCTTTCTGCACATATTCACTTTTCTGTTAAACATCCTATCTAATTCACTATATCTCACCATTCCCCTTTATTATCATACCTCTTTCGATCTTCTTTGTTTACCTTTTGATTTGCCTCGTTGTTCATGGTAAAATGAATTTTCTCCTGCGAACGTAGACTATTCAATCAGTGTAGGCGCAGGATCCCTCTCCTAGAACTCTCTCTGGTCTCGTGCGTCCTGGTCCAAGGACGCTTTAGGTTGTGTCCGTGAAGGAAAGTCACTTTGGTAAGTGACTTCATTTGGCACATTCCATAAATTTCTCCTATCCTTTGTCTTGTCTCCTTAAATCGTCGGAAGTGGGAGACCCAGACTGATCCTGAAAACAGCTTTAGAATAATTATTGTTAAATAACTAGTTCATTTTATTTCATTTTCCTTTGTACACGACAAGTACCATACCTGCATAAATAAACAATTTTGTTCATTAATTAAAATTCAGAATAAACTAATTGGTTTGAATTCGCAACTGCAGCCATCTATACTTCCCCGCTTAGGAAGAAAGTCTTAACTCTGTTTGACTTGAAAGTGAGATATTGTAAAACGTAAAGTAGTAAAGTAATATTGTCCGCTATCTTTTTTATTCAAACAACATATTTAAAGGCTCTAATAAATATTTTGGAAAATTAAAAACAAGTTTATGTAAGGAAAAAATAATATAGGGTTATTTTCGTTTTAAAAGTGGTTTATGGTCTTGTTTCTTCCAAACAGTACTTAAAAAATTGACAATAAAACCTTAAATACCATGTTTGCTCATAGTAGCTTATATATATTTTAGTTCATGTTATATTTTATGAACTTATAACACAGATGATTAACATTATCTCAAATAATGTATTAAATACAGTATGTAAAGTACCACTTAATTTCTGTACTAATGTCATTCAAGTTTTTGTTGGAATACCTATTTTGTATTATTAATAAGAAACACCTATTGGATAGAATCAACTTTTCAAACTTATTAGATTAAACTGATTTAACAAAAAAGGACACACAGCGGTTATTACAAATATATTCAAATAATGTTACTAAGAATATAATAACATACATTGTGATTGAATATTAAAAAAATTCACTTTATAAATTTTTTTTTCAAAACAAAGCATGCTTTGTCTTTGTCTTGGTTGATAAAGATGATTGTAACCTTTTAATTCTTTCTAAAATAAACTAGGCTTATACTTGAACACACTACTAACTATTTGAAATACATACAAAAGGGAGATTATTCTATCTCATCATAACAAAGTCTGTACAACAAATAATTTAGGTAGGACTGATTTCCTAATTTATTCAGTTTGAAGATAGAAACACAAGAAGTGTGGTGATAAAGCAAGATTATCATGCTTTATTGATTTTACTACTGTTTTGTTTCCGGAACAACATTCTCAAAGTCAAAATGTTTCTTTGGTAAATCAAATTTTTTTCAGTACATAGAATATATTTTCTTTCTTGTTTCTAAAATATTCTCAGTGCACTAGAGGACATTCATAGGATATAGAGAATGTTTTTTATATACTTTTATCTCTTCTGTGCATTTTTCTCTCCTTTACCCAAAACAGACTTCTGTCCGATTCTTAAGAGTCCCTTTTTTGTTCAAAGTCGACATAGTATATAGAGAATGTTTTTTATATACTTTTATCCTTTCTATTCATTTTTCTCCCCTTTATCCAAAACAGACTTCAGTCTTATTCTTAGAGTCTCTTTTTACGTTCAAAGTCGACATATTATATAGAGAATGCTTTTTATATACTTTTATCCCTTCTGTGCATTTTTCTCTTCTTTACCCAAAACAGACTTCTGTCTGATTATTAGAGTCCCTTTTTTCGTTAGCTCTACACTTACTGCATGTTATTCTCCAGTGAATGCTTGTGCTAGGTTGGTTTATGCCCATTTCTTTGCTTGCTGAGAAACACTCATTATTAGGGTAATAACTACCCATGCCTATGCCATTTTGAATGCCGGTAACTAAAGGATCTAAAGTTGAGAGTTTAAGTGGAGCAAGATCAGTTAAAACATAACTGTTATCACGATCATCACTACTACTATTGCACTAAGAAACAAAATCAGGAGCAGCAGAGCAAAAAGTAGATGTTGAGGCTACAGCAGATGGTGGCAACAGATGATCAGGATTATCTTGAGCGATGTTAGATTTTAGTAAACTTAGAAGATAACTGGATCTTAAATTTCACATGTATATTGTCCCGTCTAAATATGAGTGACAACAAATTCAAAACTTACAACTTGCTTCACCACAACATTATACTAGAAGTGACATTATACCACTCACTTCTTCATATAGTGAGATTAATATACTAAATAGTCCACAATCATATGTATTTGGAGGGAAACACCTGATTTTAGTTATTAACAGTATCAAAACCACTAGTAAAAAACCTTAGAGAAATAGAGTAGATAAATGGCTTTCTATTGACTAGTTGAGTTACAGCTTAGTTCCAGTTCTTATTGTAACGATAGCAATTTGAAGCAAAATGCTTCAAGTACAAAAACAACTTGTACTTAAGGCTTTCTGTCTTCAAGAGTTGCACATAATGCTGTCTTTAATACAATGCCAGAGATTTTTGGACATAAGGCTTATTTCATTAGTGTTTTTCTCAATCCAGGAATGGAGATACAGCCTTCTATCCTAAAAAAATAGGTAAAATATCATCTAGAAAAAAGCTTTAACTCAATTTAAAGTTTTTTAGACTTAAGGTCTTTTTCTCTAATAGGGCAATATAATAACAGTTATATAATACTATTTATCTTTATTACATATATCACACAACCGCTGGTTCATACAAGTACTAAGTAATGTGAGAATGCTGGCAGTCTGTGACTGTCAGCTGTAAAAATATTGCTTATCTTTACAGTAAATACACTTTTCTTTCAATATTTTTAAAAGTATTTATAACTGATATTTTTAAATAAACATGTGCCTACGTTTGATTCCTATATCTAAGTAATGTACATGCCAAATTTGTCAAATTCCGTCCACTGCGTTTTGTGTGATATAGTATCAAACACCCAAACATCTTCACAAACTTTCACACTTATTATTATATATAAGTGTATTATATATATGTATGTAGGATAACAAATTATTTGCTGTTGTTTATTAAAAAAGAGCGACATCTGGCAGCAGAGAGTTCCCCATTAAAACTGTAGAGATGTGCAACAAGCCTACAGGCTGCAGTCAACAGGGCAAAGATCATATTGCCTCATACATGTCTTCACGTTTATACACAAGGTAATGTATTTTTTCATTTTTCTATTAGACTGAAATGAGACTAACAATACATTTTTAGAAAAGTTAAATATATTTCTGTTTGAAATGTTTTAAGTATTTTGAAGACTTTTGGACTGGTTTGTATAACCATATGTACTCGTATATAAAAAAAATATAAAGAGTTCCAATTTTAATCTAAGCTTTATATGAAATTTGTGAAATTGTTGCTGTAAAAAAGTAATAAGTTGCACAAACTAAAAAATTGGAATTTAGTATATTTTAGACAATTCTTACAGTAAAAATATACATAAAAAAACCAATATCTATTAAACTTTTTCTTAATGAATTTCCAAATTTTGCTGTAACAAAATGTGTCTATTTTGTAAAAAAGTAATGTGTAGCTTGTTTATTTTCTAAATGTTCAACACATATTTTATTTGTAAGTATGGTACTATGCTCTGGAAAGAATTATTTGTGAGTGAATATAAGCATCTTAAATAGCCATTTATATTGTGAGAGTAATATAGCCATAGATTTGTGAGGGTAATATTTATTTTTTTGTTATTGTATGAATACAGTACTCTTTCTTTCTTCTTATTCTTTCTAAAGCAAAATCTGCTTCTTGTAGCTCTTCCAACATATTCACTTTCGATACCAGTCAAGAGAAAATACTAGATGCAATAATGTACAGGACATAGTTAAAAAAAACGAGTAACAATAATAAATAATTTTTATTTTGTGCTCAAATCAATGGTTTTCACAAAATACACAGGGCTTGATCAACAAGAGTCGCATCAGGTACCAACAATGCCGAGTTCATCATCTCCATCTGACCTCCTCACTCCATTCATCTCCTGGTAGACTATTAATATGGTATTTACAATTTGCAGATGAGATGACATACAATGTGAGGGGTCTCATAATGATTACAGTTTAACGTAACAACTATTGGAAAACTGTGTAAATTCTATCCATAATATATACAAGTGAAATTGCTAAATCTTTCGATTAGTCTGAGAATCTATGATCATTCGTTGACTACTTAATATACATATTGTTACAAGCTCAACAAAAATATTTACAAGACAAAGGAAGATCTCAGTTAATATCAGAAAATTACTTAACAAATGTAACATTTCCAACGTACTAAGCTATTATCAAATCAAATCTTTCTCTTCTTTAGTTTGCAAAAATTCAGAGGTAATAGTAGGAGATGATTCTTACAAAGTAATATAGTTTTAAAAATATGTAATTATAACACAGAACTTACTTACTCTGGGTACTTTATCATGGACTAATAGCCAAATTTAAAGGTGAATGAAAAGTAAGTCACCAGATAAACATTCTTAATCTTATTTACAAATAATTATTACATAACAAACGCCTTGACAAAATTTGCTATGCTCAGTTAGAAAAGTGCTTTGTCAGGAAGTAATATACGATTGATTCTTTGATCAAAGTATTTAATGTTTACTAAAATGACCACATTATTGAAAATGGGAAAGAAAATTTCCTATTTATCCATAACTTTGCTATCCATTTTTCTATTAATTAATAGTCAGCTATTTTTAATTCAACTGAATATAAGTTTATAGCCCAGCACATACTTTCGTTGAAAGTTATTCATTGTGTACCATCACAAGGTAGACAGCGGAAACTCCATTGTGGTGTATAATTTAAAAAAAATGTATTACGAGTCTTTACAATATCTTTAGAATATATATATTCTATTACATATTATTATATGTATATAATATTATATTTATTTAGTAAGTATATGGATGTGTCGGTTGTAACATCAACTTAAATTTAGGAAGACAAGTTTATACCCCAATCATGATATTTCATACAAGTATTTTTTATTTTTATGTTTATTTTTAAAGTATTCCAAATTTTAAACAATTTTCCCAATGAAGAAAGTGTATATTTATAAAGTTTACTAGTACCCTGATATACATAAAATGTTGTTAATTTCTTTGAAAGGAATCCAATTAAAACATTTAGTTTCACAAATTTATATTGCGTTAATAGTGTCAGGTTGATCAGATCGATTGAGTTATTTGATATTATGAGTTATCAACATGGTCTACATCCAGTGCTTGTGATTTACATCTGATACAAGGAATAGAGTAAAAATCCTAGATTTTATGGCTATGCCTTAATCTTTAAAAGACCAACATTGGTGCTAGATCTCTACACTGTCCACCAAACGGTTTTCAAGATATGTACTCACACACACACACACACACACACACACACACACACACACACACACACACACACACACACACACACACGAGCACATGCACACACACACACAGAAGAACTTTTTAGACCATCCCTATTTACTAATAACATTTGCAAACACTTCAATTCACGTCACCTGGATCGATATTTGTTTGTATTCTCGGTATTCGTTTATCTAAAGTATAAACATCTGTAGCCCTGATACAATACATAGTATGCCCTTGCTTTAATGTCTGTTTGAAATATCATCGGATCATCGTATTTCTTGAATCATACTAGGAATTATATATTAGTTTTACATACCTAATCAGTATTGTATCCCCCATCAGTGTAAAAATGAACTCACTGTCCCCTAGATAAAAGACAGGGACAGTGTGTTTTTTGTTTGTTTGCTACAATAAAAAAAAATCGTGCTTTAAGTGTGTCGTACATTTGCAATGTGTCAGTCACGAGCTCAATGCGTTCGCTTGTTTTCAAAAATTTACAAAGCAATGGAGTAAATGGTTTGTTGTGTCATTTGGACCCAAATCCCTATGCTTTTTTTTCTTTTCTGCAGCTAACATAGATCTGCCTTTTCACTATGTTAAAGAAGCCAATTTTTAGTATCTTACATGCACACAGTTACAATTTTGTTCATTAAATTGAATTTTATAAACAATGTTTCATTTCAATAATATTTAATAGCAAGAGAAAAACTGTCGTCTATAGTAGAAGTTAGATGATAATACTATCATTAGTATCTGTAACACAGCGCAACAGTCAAGGCCTGTTCATTAAATACAAAATTCTGTGATACTGTGTGGCATTTTGCGTTGCTGTGACTCAATTTACATTCAAAAATTTTAACTATTTCTTCAGTATTTAAATTATTTTTAAATTACTTATACAGAATATTTATTTGTGTTTTATTTTTATACCTAAACAATGTACATGCCAATCTTGTCTAAATTTGACCGCTAAGGCTTTGTGTGATTGAGTATCAAACTTTCAAACATCTTCAGAAACTTTCACAATAAAAAAGAGTAAGGTATTGAGACTATTCACAAGCATAGATCAGTACAGCTTATATATTAGTGATAAGGTACTTACTTGTACCCTATCACCTTACTTGCTTGTATTTTTGTATGTAATAAGTCTTCATATGTATTACTCTATAAAACCCTTAAACCCATATCTGTCATTGACTGAGCTTGATTATGTTATAAACAACCACTCGGTCCATTGTCATTAGCATGTTTATTACTCACATTATTAAAATATTGCCATAAAAACAATGCAATTTTACTATAAATACAGCTAATCAATACAAACCAAGATATACATAACTATGTATTGTGGATTTATTACTTTTTGTATAATTAATTGTTCTTTGATGAAAGGATGATACAATAGGAATAAATATATTTATTTAATACATAGTATAACAAAAATTTATCTAAATATTTCACAGTAAAAGGAGAGATAAATATTTTCTATCTGTATTGCTAGTAACTTTCATACAATGACTGCAATTTCATATGCATTAAACATTGCTTGATGATGTGATAAACCGATGCCACAGGTCTGTCATTGCTCTAAATTTGCCAACTTAGAGAATTAACTTTAAAGAAGCAACCCAATCTGAGGTCAAGGGGGCGTGGATAACATCATTAGTTAACAAGAACAACAGAATTCTGTCAGTCTCTTCAAAGAATTTTTAATTTTGTACATAAAATGTACTTGTAGTTAAATTATGATTAATTTGTAAAGATATTTTTTAAATTAATCTTGAAATATCTCATGTTTAAAGTTAATATACTTATTTTTTATCTTATATAAATTCAGATAAGCACAGTGTTTAGATATTTTTATTAAATGATTTCAGTACTTCATGTAACTATTTCAAAATACAGTAGTATGCCCAATCAGTAATAACACAAAAGACAAAACTATTATATTAAAATCCAGGTTATGTTATGAAATAAACTTTCTTATAAACAAAACAACTTTGTATTTAAAATTTCATATTGCTAACAGTATGCCAACGGTACAAAACTTCACTTTTAACCTTTTTTCTGATTTATCTCAAATAAATTTCAAAAAATATTAAATACTGGTAAAGATCATTTTATTATTTATTATTTCTTGAACAGTAAGACAACACTGATTTTGTACCAAGAACTTTTTTAAAATAAAATTGGTTACAGGACAGGTATTGTTTGCTAGGCGCATATCACTTTCTTCTTGAAGTTCCAGCACTAGTTAAAACAACTTAAAATATTTCTCTTCAGTCCATTGCTTTGTTTCATGTTAGTTTTTATTATGTAGATTATATGATAAAATTATAAAACTAAGCTCTTAAACTTTCTTATAGTAACAATTTGCTATTATAACTATATTTAATTATAATGTAGTCAACTGCAGAATTACATATTAATCTTAAACATATAATTTATTGAAAATGTATAACTCAACAGTTGTAAAAATAATTATTTTTCATTTAGCCTTAACAAGGACATCAAAATTATGTTCAAAGTATTGTACAAAATAATTTGTGATATGAAATAATTTGGCAATAATAAAAGATGATTAAATTAGAGAGGAAAAGGCAGTAAAACTGCATAAGAAGCATTTAAAATAAGGGAAACAAATTTTGTTTCATTTTGATGTTCCAGTTTTCTTTACTTTTATTCCAGAGTCTGCTTTTTCCAGTGATTGTAGGTAGGGTTTATTGTTATAAAAATTAAATTAATAATATACTTGAAACAGACTTCTCATTCCAAATGTTTCTGTAATAACCTCCCCAGTCCAAGGCAGACTCCCTTGTTCCCAGGAGAGGCAAATCATTACATTATTCTTTCTACCTACATTAGAACTATATCCACAAATAATAATAGTGCTTGCACTACACATATTATGTATGTTGCTTGTTCTTGATGTTAGCACAACACACAGTATTGACATGACTTATTTACTCTGTCTTATTTGTGATATTATGAACCGGTCTGAGGAGATCATACTGCCATTTCGAAAACGTAATAATATTTTGTTGATACAATTTAAAATAGTAAATATTTACATATAAAACCTTCTGCTATAAAAAAATTATACATTTTATTATTATAACAATACAATAGTAGTATAATATTGTACCTGAAGCAAGCTGATAGTAGAAAAATCAAATTAAGATATTTTTTCAATTTCAGCTTCTGTTAAATAATTTAATATTCTATGAAAAGATATATCATCCAATGCTAAAACCTGTTTCTGCTCTGATGTGTTCAGGCTGAGTTCTTCTACAGCACAAAAAAGAACTGTAACTATAAATACATTACACAGAAGACAATGGTAAACAAATATTTTTAAAATGTTAAGACCTTTGTACTGTATTTGATTATTCTATGTTATTTTATATTTAAGGGGCATATAAGGGGTTGTAAACTAGTTTTATTTGCTTTAGAAAATATGTTGCACGCTCAGATTTCCGTCACAACACACCCTGGGCAGATGCTCTAGTTCTCTTTGTTGAACTGAATTACCTCAGGAGGTAATGAAAGCTAAAAAGCTTTGATGATATACCAAAGAAAACCCTTCTCAAAAACATATGCATGGCCACACTGAAAAGCCTAATGAAAACATGAATAACATCATTTGGAGTTGACTTCTCAAAACTCTATGGGCATATCAACATTTCATTTTGGTGTTTATGAAGTTATTGCATCTTTTAATGATGTCTACATTGTCAAATGTGAAATCATGAAAAATCTCAGAATAAATGTTGAACACATTGTGAGCTATGAACATGGACAAAGACCAAGTTTACTTTTTAGAAAAACAAACATAAGAGATGACAAAGAAAGCACAAACCAAAGGACAGAAAAAGCTTGAAGTTGAAGAAGAAAATTTTAATGATCACACCTAAGGTACAGAATTATTTCAAGGTAGGAACTGCTTAAACTAATACATTTTCTGTGAATAATTAATTTGTCTAAATTTTTTTGCAATTGTTCAAAAATAACCTTTTTAATGGGATTTTGTAAACTTTTCTGAGGAAGCAAAAGAGATAGAAAGCATTGAAATTTTGACCACATGTTTAATTAAGTCTTTTATAAGGTTTGACACAAGCTTTTAATATGATTGCAGGAAGAAAAAAATAATTAAAAATTAAAATTAAAGTAAAACAATCTTTTTGTAGGTATATAGGAAATAAATAGTCTTTAAAAGTTATTTTTTAAACCATATAAAATATCTATAAAACAACCCACATAAATTTCATTGCTATATGTTATGTAGTTTATTTTAAAAAGTGTGCAAACTACAGACCAGCGTTTTAGTATTGGTTTAAATGGGCCCATCTTATTTTCTTCAAGATTTTGTATTGTGTAACTCTGATAGTTTAACACTGCAATCTAATTTTAATTTAATTTTAAAGGAAATAATGTCTAAATGGTGAGTCAATACGAATTGGCAAAAAATATAAGATTTAGTATGCTAGTGCTACCTACCCAGTGCAAGATACAAAGTTATCGCCCATCACTGATCAGTATTTCGGCCCTACAACCCCTTATGAATGCAAGGTCTACTCTCTTGTAAACTAAAAAGTTCATAAAATCAATCATTCAATTGACAAATGGTGCCATATGCACTTTTCTAGCAGTATTCTATCCTAACCTGACAGTAAAGCCATTTCTCATATTTTTAATGAATATCTTGAGATGTCATGTAAAATAACAACTGCTTGAGTTGTATTGCATTATTTCCTTTTTACTGAACACATATTTCAATTCTATTACAAGATATACTCAGGTTCACCTGAGTAAACAACAATTCACAGCCACATTAGTATAGTAGTCAAACCTATGAACGTGACTACCAAAGCACACATCACCATAGTGGGATGTTGGCAATACCGCTACAATTAGTTAACTACTTAAAAATAAACTAAGGGAGCTTACATTTTCTCGAGTTGGACCATAAATACTAAACAATAATATTGTTTTCTTTAACTCTCCACCTATATTGTTGGGTTGTTTGTTTATCTTTTTCTCAAAAGAGAGTCTAATAATAAATAGTAATCATAAATATATTTTTTTAAATATTTAAAACAATTTTAAGCTGACTTGTTGGAGCAGGCAAAATATTGAACCATCAACAATAACTTAAGAGATTAATTCAATATTAGAGACTTGCTTGATACAGAGTACCAAGGATTCTTGGATTTCATCATTTTCAGTTAGATGTGATGCAGGACCCAGCGACAATGTGACGTGAGAGGTACAGTAAACTGTTGTGTTGGTGCAGGGATAGACTGGCTCAGACTTCGGCCAAAGTGGCAGCCTTCAACGCCAGAACCACCGAACCTCCTACACAGGTAATGACAATTTAATATAAAAACAAATAAAACTTAAATCTATTACATTTTAACTCTTTAGTTCACTGTTTATGCTTGAAGAATTGAATTGAAAGACGCCTTTACACAATGAATGTATGTTATAAATTATTAAGCCAGATGATCAATATTAGCAAAATTAAATTTATAGATGTATATTTTATTAGACAGCAGAAAAAAGACTTTAGTAATAATTAGCATGACATATGATTGTTTTGTAATTAATTACTGAAACAGCAAATTGTAGAATTATCAGTATATACAGAGTGTTCACAAAAGGGTGTCACAAACTTCTGTGGATGATAGTTATAATCATTTCAAACAAGAAATGTCACGTAAACATAGGCCGAGAAACATCTCGTTTAGCCACTAGCTGCCATTTTGTATTTTTTGATAAAAAAATTATTATCTCTTTAACTAGTAAAACTAAAGAAACCAAATTTTGCACATAGGTTTATATAGATAAGAGAAAAAATATTGTGTTATTTACTTTCATATTAACAAAATGGCGTCTGTTTAAAACTTTAAAACTCAAATAACAAAAAAACCTGTATAGTTATAAAAACTGCATAAGATACCAACTATTTGCAAAGAAATCTGTCAAGGCGAGCACAATCACTTTATAGTTATGCTTGCACAAGCCGGGAGCAACTAAGGTTTTGTCTTTTGATAGGCATCAGCTGTTTTAAATAGGTTATACAAATTTATACCAATTACAGTGACAGTTGATTTAAATAACAGCTGTTCAAATACTGTCAAATTATGGCCATTTAGTTTGCACGAGTTATACAAAACCTTTCATAAAATAGTTATTTCTTAACCAATGTTTTACAAATGAGGTATCTTTGGAAAGTAAAAGTTATTTATAAATATTTTTTGTGTCTTATAAAACTTTTATGAAAACAGTTGTTTATCAGATATTTTATATAATAAAAGTTAAATGGCGGCTATTTTGAAAATATGAAACCTAATTTTAAGGTATTTTTTTCTGATTTAATACTTATTGATATAGACCCATTTACCAAGTTTTGTAACAATCATAAAGGTAGCAACAAAGATAAAATTGTAAAAAAAAGAAGAACAATAACATATAACTGCTAAATAAAGTGGAAATCGGAATAAAATTATTCTTCATTTTTAGCTTAGAATCACGCTCAGAAAATGAAAATACATAGCCAGCCCAAGCTTTTTGTTACACCCTGTATATTGCCTATCTCATTACTTTATTGTTACAATGTTACATTATTGCCTCTCATTCAGTGCTTATGTATTTACTCCATATTAATTTGGAAAGGCAAAAAACCATTACTTTACAAATTTCATTAGAGTGAAACATAGGCTTCAAAGGGTTAGACCAATTACATTGCTTCAAACTTCTATAACCTTAGCCTTCAACACTTGTTTGTTTTACCCATACGCTAACTGAACATTAGGGAGATTAATAACTGCTTGGCGTGTGTATCAGGCATAATTTTATGCAACTTCTCTATTGTCATGTATGACTTTGGCATGTTTATCACTATGTTTTGGTTGTTTTAATTTACATTAAATAAGAAGAAAGATACTAGTAGTTAACGTTTCAATTTCAGTCAACATTAAAATATAACAATAAACAGTAACAGATAACAATAGCAAAAGCTATATGAGATATACACATTCAGATAACATGATATTAATAAATAATTCAAGTCGCTCCAGATTTTTGATATGTTTAGAAAACATTAAAGTATAAAGCGTATTAGGAAAGTAAGTACCATTTTGAAAAAAAAATGTGTAAAACAATTCAAATAAATTTTATTTTAACAAGAAAGAACTACCCTTAACTATTTTTATAAATAGTTTCCATGAATGTACAGACACTTTTTGTAGTGGTGACCAGCTTTTCAGTTCCTTCTGCATAGACACTTCTCACTAGTGACGATTTCATAGTATTTTTCAACTCACCGTCGGATCCAAAGTGCTTGCGCTTCATGTGTCAGATAAATCCTGTACTGGTGACGACTATCTGTATGGTTGATCAAAGTGCTTCCAACTCGTTTGGCTTTGTGAACATCAATAAGCATTTTTTAAACCCATCAGGAATACAGCTTATGATAATCTAGGCCGTATGTACAAATCTCGTACAAACCAATTCATGAAATTTGCGGAAATTCATTTGGAAGCGTTGTAAATGTGCACCATCTGTCTTCTAGGATTCATTGACGCCACATTTGTTCGACCTTTATTGAATACTAGCTGTTTCCCGCGGCTTCGCACGCGTCTCTTAAGCTTTCCCGTATATTTCTTTGCCTTCAAATAGTGTTTGGCTATTTAATATACGTAACTGTGTCGTAATTGCAGTTTATAATGTGCAGGCGCTTTGATAACTTTTATATCTTGCAGTACAGCCTGGTGGTGAGTTACATCAATGGGCATTGCATATAAACCTTCTACATAGAAAAATACAAATAAATACAAATTTTCATAGTGATCGGTCCAATAGTTTCTGAGTCTATAAAGGACAAACACACAAACATTCATTTTTATATATTACTAGCGGGCCCGGCGCGCTTTGCTGCGCATTTCAATAATTTTTTGCAAAAGTTGCCCGCGGCTTCGCACGCAATTTCCCGTTGAAAACAGTACACTATATTCACTTATTCTTTTTCTATCACATTCTAAACATTGCTGAGATAATTGATAGTCGTTCCATCGTGAGCCTCTTGGGCGTATTATGAAGGTATGTACCATATTCCTGCCTCTATCTAGCTGTTACCCACGGCTTTGCACGCAAATCTTAAGAACCGAAGTCCTTATATTACTTAGTAAATTTTTTTTTTTACTATAATAAATTTTAGATTAAATTAGTTATATCTCCGATGCCACGATTGAGCTTGCTTTGTTGTCTCGATCGAGAGAATATGTACACACGGAGTTTTGAGAACCATACTTCTGTCAAAAAAAAACAACTAAGGTTGATTTTATAACATTCTTTATATTTGTAGCCAACGTAAGATAGTAATTATGATATCTGCATTACTCTTCTGATCAAGCATGAGCATGGTTTATATTAAATAAATATTGCAGTTAAAGGTGAATTTTTACGTCAAATTTGAATTGTATTATCTGGATAGTAAAGTCTATGTTTAACAGTGATTGCAAAAACAGTTTAAACAAAATTTGTCGTTTCTCTTAAGCTTACTCTATGCTTTAAAACTATAAGTGTAATATATGTTTACAAAGAACAGCTGATTAAAAATTTGAAAAGACGTTAACATATGTTTGCTGCAATGCATTTCTTATGGGTATTTCTGTAACCAGTGGGGCGGAATCCTGAATCGGGAAAGGGATGGGCATAGCTTATAAACCTTCTCCGTGGAAAAATACATATACGTACAAATTTTCATCATGATCGGTCCAATAGTTCACGATTCCATAAAGGACAAACATACAAACATTCATTTTTATATATATAGACTAGCGGGCCCGGCGCGCTTTGCTGCGCATTTCAATAATTTTTTGCAAAAGTTGCCCGCGGCTTCGCACGCAATTTCCCGTTGAAAACAGTACACTATATTCACTTATTCTTTTTCTATCACATTCTAAACATTGCTGAGATAATTGATAGTCGTTCCATCGTGAGCCTCTTGGGCGTATTATGAAGGTATGTACCATATTCCTGCCTCTATCTAGCTGTTACCCACGGCTTCGCACGCAAATCTTAAGAACCGAAGTCCTTATATTACTTAGTAAATTTTTTTTTTTTACTATAATAAATTTTAGATTAAATTAGTTATATCTCCGATGCCACAATTGAGCTTGCTTTGTTGTCTCGATCGAGAGAATATGTACACACGGAGTTTTGAGAACCATACTTCTGTCAAAAAAAACAACTAAGGTTGATTTTATAACATTCTTTATATTTGTAGCCAACGTAAGATAGTAATTATGATATCTGCATTGCTCTTCTGATCAAGCATGAGCATGGTTTATATTAAATAAATATTGCAGTTAAAGGTGAATTTTTACGTCAAATTTGAATTGTATTATCTGGATAGTAAAGTCTATGTTTAACAGTGATTGCAGAAACAGTTTAAACAAAATTTGTCGTTTCTCTTAAGCTTACTCTATGCTTTAAAACTATAAGTGTAATATATGTTTACAAAGAACAGCTGATTAAAAATTTGAAAAGACGTTAACATATGTTTGCTGCAATGCATTTCTTATGGGTATTTCTGTAACCAGTGGGGCGGAATCCTGAATCGGGAAAGGGATGGGCATAGCTTATAAACCTTCTCCGTGGAAAAATACATATACGTACAAATTTTCATCATGATCGGTCCAATAGTTCACGATTCCATAAAGGACAAACATACAAACATTCATTTTTATATATATAGATTATTGATCATTGGTGCAATCTGAATTTAAAATTAGGCAATGACGTCTTCTATGCAACCTGCATTACACTACTGATCAGGCACTTTACAATAAAAATTTTCTAAATTTTAAATGTAAACAAATGTTTCTGCCTCTTTGATGAACTTCAGCTGAAAGTATTAACAGCTGTTAAGTATCAGTTCGCTTTGTATTATGTGTCGTAGCGCAGTCTGTCGGATCCAATATAAAACACTCTAACATCAACAACGATTTATAATAAAAAAATTAATTAAATAAACTATTTAAATTGGACCAAATTTACTCTAGTATGTATGCCCATGTTACTTCCAGGAACGTGTAGAATCACTGTACAAAATTTCACGATGTTTCGTGCATTGGTTCCAGAGTTATAACGGAACATACAAACAAACATTCGCATTTACATATATAGATTCTAAACCACATTTTCACTATTTTATCACTTATTGCATCTTTACCATAAATGTCTTTAAGTTGACGATAAATTTCAGCCACTTTCACATTCTTTACGCTCAAAAATTTAATTAAAGAACGAATCTTACAGTTGGAGAGATCAGTAATTGTCTTAAACTTTATAAATGTTAACAACAACCAGAAAACACAACATAGAGCAACCAAAATTGCGTTAGTTGAGAGCTAGTGAAAAAAAAGGAAGACTTACGCGCAAGCCAACCGCAGCGCTGTGTTGGCGGTACAATGAAATGGTACTTACTTTCCAAATACGCCTAGTATGATTTTTTTATCTGAAAAATCAAATTTTGATTAGAAAAGCAGTTATATAAAAGGATTTTTTAAATTTTTATTTAATTTTCATTACATGAACTACAAAAGCACAAAGATTCTCTTTAGTTCTGCCATATTTTGGTGTTATTTATTTATATTTATTCCAGGTCAGATTTGATCCCAGAGGGTACCTGATTCTACAAGAAGACTCACAGAGGGTGTCGGTGCCAAAAACGGAACTAACTCTGTTTGAAAATGAACAGATTGACATAAGGTGTCCCGCCTCAGCTAAGAACCAATGTGTCAGAGTCAAAACCACCAGGAGCAGTTTGCCACCAATACACCACCAACTGAGCAAAACCAACCACAACTGCACCCATGGTGGGTTCTGGAAAACTAGGAGCCTTCACACCAACTTACCGAAACTTTAGAGAATAACCGTTTGAATTCAAATGTAAATCTCTTAATTAATCTGTATTCTATATTAAAGATACTTTAAATTATTGTACATGATCTAAATCTAATATTTTGTGTGTACTGAATATCAAATAAAATCCACATAAAATGGTAGGTAAGAGAGAGCAAAAGGTGATGGAACTTGAAAATGTCAAAATATGTTCACAAACAGGCTTACAATGATTAGAATCCCGACATGATCTATAATTTTGTTGAGAGTAGAACAAAAGTTTTTACAATCAACAAGATCACAGGCATTATTAGCTTAAACACATTTACTGATATATAAATATTGTAAATTAAAAACCTATAATACTAACTGTTAATTAAATGCCATGATAAATTTTGAAATACCTACTCATTATATATTGCAATAGAATTACTATGTAATGTTTAATGTTCTCAGTTGTTCTCATATCATGCTAGTAATTTGCAAGCTTATATTCACAAATCTTCATGCATATATGGCATACTCTAAATGTATCTTGTTTTCTTCTGTATTTTTTCAGAGGTAAGTAGACTTCTGTGTAATGTAAAATAATTAATTTTATGCACTTTTTTTAATTTATTAATTTTATATTAATATGAATGTATTAATTAATTTTATTGATCTTTATAAGTTTATACTAATAAATAGTTAAACTAAATACTTTTTTACATGGCATTAAGGAATTAAGCATAACAATTCTAATTAATCTTTATAAGTTTATACCAATAAATATTTAAACTAAATACTTTTTTAAATGGTATTGGCATACCATTTAGCATAACAGTTCTATATCCAATTGAAAGAAATATCTTGATTGAAATCACAAGTATACTAGTTTCCTATTATTATGAGATTAACAATAAAAATTAGTTTTTTCCATATATGAACAGCTTATGCAGTGTGAGTTAAAAGTATGCATACACTCTGTTTAGTTTTTGATGGATAAAGATGAAGGGATGGAACTCGGGACATCTTTCTAGGAAATAGAAGTGAACTTTTTAGTCACTGTTACAACCTTGTTCTTTTCCCCAAAATGGGATTTTAGGGGGTGGCTCAAAATTTTTAAATGTAAAGGCCTATTATAAAAAAATTAAGTGACACCTCATTTCAAAGGTCTTGATAAAAGAAAAAGAGCAGTGGAAACTGCTAACAATTTTGAGCCCCTACCCACAAAATCTCATTTTGAGGAAGTGGCCAAAGTTGTAACAGTAGTCACTAAAAACTTCACTTCTATTTCCTAGAAAGGTGTACAGAGTTCCTCCCTCCATCTTTATCCGTCAAAAACTAAACAGAGTGTATCCATACTTTTAACTCACACTGTATACAAATTATTTTACAATACTTCTTACAAACACAAAACAATGCAAAGTTAAAATAGAATTATTTTTGTAAGTAATAATATTTATAAATTAATTTGTTAGTCTCGAATAGTGAACTAATTTATGATATTAGGTCTGTGTAGAAAGTAAATTACAATACATAATAATTGAGCGAATCCTACAACAAAGGCTTGTTAGAGGAAATTATACAGAAAAATAGAGTTGCAGCCTGTAATATACTACTACTATACACTTTAAATAAATGGTTAAACTTAATTTGTATTCTGATGATTATAGATAGAAATAATAAATAACTCAGTATGATACAAATGTGAACTTTAATGATGATAAATTGACATACAGGTTTGAATTTTGAAACAAGATGGAGGATACAATAATGGTATTTTTTTTTAAATACAGTTCTTAAATTTTAGGGTAGGGTGGTCGTGCTGGCTTAATGAAATATAAATATTAGGTAATGTTTTTAATAAAAGATATTGTAATTTGAAAAATAATTTTGTTAAATTTTAATTATATTAATTTTGAATTGTTAGCCAAATTGAATGTTCCTGGGTTTTATGTTCTTCCAAGGGATCACTGTTAAATTTAAAAGGAATTTTCTCACCCAATGTCTGCCTTCTGCTTCTCTGTACTTCAGTGATAATATGAATTTAATAAATTAACCTTTCTTTTGAATCAAATACTGCTGAATAAAATATAACCAGTTTCTTTATTTAAAATAATAATCTTGCTTCACTTCTTCTATATCCCTCTCTCCTCTTAAACTTTTAAACCTCTGCTCTCTTCACTCAACAATCATCCCTGAACACTGTATCACTGACTTTAGTTTACTTTATAACTTTTGAGTTTTATATGTAATAAGGTGAATTTTGATTAATTTTGATATATTTAATTTTGTATTTATTATTGTTTGTATCAAAATTTGAGACAATTTATAATTATTAATTATTCCTTAATTATTTAATTATTATTACTAATAAATTTCTAAATTAAATTAAATATTGAAATGAATGTGAGATGGGTGTATGAAATGAGTCATTACAAGCCTATGGTAATAAACCTTTTTTATATCAAATAAAGCATTTTTTTATATCAAAACAATATTTTTATTTCCATCACCCTGTATATTATTTGGCATGTATTTTCAAATGACCTTAAACCTAAACGTAGTTAGGTTAATCTACTTTTCATTAATTAATGTTTTAAACCACAGGTTTATATTGCAGTAATACCACCCCATGGCACAGATATATTTCTACAAAATATCGTTTTTATCATTATGATGATATAAAATTTACAAAAAAATGAAAATGTTCTTCATTACTATCATTTTTACTCAAGTTCGATAAATCTTAAAGTTTTTTGTAGAAATATATGTACTAATTGTGAACTTGCTTCCAACTTGACACCATAACATACTTGTTTACAAACAATTACCAGCGATCACTTCAAAACACTCAATTATTACAAAAAATACCTGATTCTTCACAAACAATTCTAAATCCGATACACTCCATTACTTTATATTGCATTAATCTACACTTGTTTAACCATTCACTTAGTTCAAAATGCCCTTGGAACTCATATGTTTAACCGATACTCACACTGGGATCAGAGGACCTGAGACGCGGACGACTGACTGTAGTATATGACAGCTGCGGTGAAGTTGACTCCCGCAGCCAACACAAAGACAGGGAACCAACGGCCATGAGACGTCGTCACCAATTCCGCAGTAAGTGGTCCACACAAGATACCAGGGATTGTTGCCTGTGACACACCCAACACAACTAATAAATTGCCAGAATTAATTAAAAATTCACATGCATATTATTTAATTCAATCAAATTATCCAATAAATTTCATTATTAAGTTTAATCTATAATTGAAACTAATTATAACTGCGGATAGTTTAAAACACTTCATATTGTCAAACCCATTTAAAATAAAAAATGTAAAACATCTCGTGAACAGGGTACACTTACATAATTGTTTGTGTATTGTAGCGAAAATAGTTAGTTCAAAAAGTTATTCAGGTTAATGACTAAATAATTAAAATATATAATAATAAATGTGTTTATTTTTATTATTCAAATACATGTAGATACACTATACAACAATATACAGCTTGAGAAAAATATACCAACCAAAAAAGAAACAAATCTTGCACTTGGGGGGGAATCATCATCAGCTTTTTAAAAGATAAACATCTCCCCTTAAAAGAAAGAAAAAACTAAGCAGCAACCCCAAGTTCTACAATAACAATATAAAAATAAAAATACATGCAAATGTAATTGTAAAGAAACTTAAATTACTCTAAATCATTAAAGTTACACATGTTAATTATAGAAATCCAACCCATGTGTCTGCTGCAGGTTAACCTTCTCAATTAAAAAATAAAAGACAGTGAACCGAGATCGAACATTAAATTCTGTATTTTGCTTCAAAAGTCGCTTAGTGAGACTCTTGAGTTGTTTATTAATACTTAAAGAGACAAGGCAATGAAGAAAAGTAAAGTTTATGAATGGCAAAATCGTTCTTCAAGGTCGCATGAACATTGAAGATGACCCTCGTATTGGACAACTGCGACCAGTGATGAAATCATTGACCGAGTATGACAAGTTGTAGACAATAGACAATATTCTTTATTTGTTGTTTCTTTAAGAAATACAATTGCGTCAATAGTAGATAATAACAAAAACTTAGATTAATATTTCTTGCTTTACAAATATTGATGTGGTATTTATAGAAGATCGAAGAACTCCTTCAATGAATATACAGGTCGTTCCATCAGCCAGTCTCGAAAATGTCTTTTCAGTTTGTTCCCTTTCATGTTCTTGAGATTTGGTGATAGTGCATTAATGATTTTGCGTCCGATGTAAGAAGGTTTTTTGCTGAATTGCGATGTGTGGTGTACAGGGAGAATGTAGTCCGTTGCTCGTCTGGTGTGGTATGAGTGAGCATTTTCATTTCTAGGAAGGTCCATCTGGCTGGTGTAGATGACGACTGCATGGATGTATAGTGCTATGACAGTAAGAAGGTGCAGGGATTTGAAAGCTTCTCTGCAGCTTTCCCTAGGGCTGAGGCTATAGAGTGCCCTTATAGCTTTTTTCTGGAGTATCAGGATTTTGTTGAGATTGGTTTCAGATGTTCCTCCCCATGAAATTAAGCCATATCTGAGGTGGGACTCCACTACAGCATAGTATGCTGTCTTTGCCGTCTCCAAACCTCCTATCCACTTCATTCGCTTTACCACATAAGTGCCAGATGAAAGTTTTTTGGTCAGATCGCGTATGTGATCTGTCCAGGAGAGGTCAGCATTCATTGTTAGGCCAAGCAGTTTTGCCTTTTTTCAACTAAAATATTAGGTATTTTAGGAAATCTGCTCTTGTCTTCTGCTAAAATTGATCTGGGTGGTTTTAGATTGATTTATGACCAGATCGTTTTGAAGGCAGTATTGGAGTGATTTTTCTGTTGCTGATGAAATATCCAAAATTAGATTTTGTGCTGTGTTATTTGTAAACAAAAGAGTTGTGTCGTCTGCGTACATAATGGTTTCTACAGAATTGTCATTGATAAAACTTGGAAAATCGTTTGTAAAAAGTATGAACAAAAAGGGGCCTAAAACTGAGCCTTGAGGCACTCCTCTACTTACTGTGAGTTGTCTTGATCTATACATGCATTTACTCCCATTTACATTTTGTTGAATCTCAACTATTTGCTTGCGTCCTTTCAGGTAGCTAGTCACCCAATCTTTCACCAAGCCTTCAAAACCTAGGGCTGAAATCTTTTTCAAGATAAGATCATGATCTAGACAATTGAAAGCTTTACTGTAGTCTAATAGGACAGCTGATACGTGTTTGTGGTCTTCTAATTTATCTATGACATATTCAATTAGATTAGTGACAGCTGTGGTGGTGGATCGTCCTTTGAGATAGCCATGTTGGTTCTTTGTTATTAGATTATATCTGTCCAGATGTTGTAACATTCTTAAGAGTGCTACCTTTTCTATTATTTTTGAAAAAGTTGGTATTAGTGAAATGGGACGGTAATTTTCGGGTTTAGTGATGGATCCTTTTTTGTGCTTTGGGTATATTTTTGATATTTTTAAGGGGGATGGAAACTGGCCTGAGGAAAACGATTGATTTATTATGGTAACCAGTGGTGGTGCTAGTTGTTTGGCACAGTGTTTTACTAATTTTGAAGGAATTTCATCAATTCCACATGATAATTTAGTTTTCAGGGAAGCTATCACTCCCAAGACTTCTTTAACAGTTGTTGGTGTTAAAATTAGTGATTGACAATTTCTTTGTGGAAGCAAAATCGGATGAGTTATGGCTGTGTATTTCAGATGTTCTCTATTTTCGCCTAATGTGGAATCTGCTATTTGGGAAAAGTATTGGTTGAAATGTTCGGCTATTTTGGCGGGGTTGTCTATTATGTTTCCTTCTATCTCCATCTTCAGTGTCGAATTTTCTTTCTGTTGCTTACTTTGCTTTTCTGAGTTTATTATGTCCCAAACGGCTTTAGACTTATTGTCAGAGTTAGTGATGTAGTTAGCAGCCATATGTTGTTTGAGACTCTTAAGCTTGAGATCGTAGGCCTTCTTTTTTGCTGCCATGGATGTTCTATCATGTTCATTTCTGGTGAGTATTTTGGACTCTTGGTCATACTGAACTTTTAGTCTGCCCCTCGGCTTTGCTCTTACTTTTTTTCTAGGGCATATGTGGTCCAATATTTGTCTGACAGTTGTCTGAAATGTTCTGTATGCCTCTTCAACATCAGGGGCATTGTGTACCAGTTCCCACTTTTCCATTTCGAATGGAATGCTGTATGAGCAAACAGAAGAGTAAAAATTGAGAAAATTGTATTTGATGTAAATTTATCACATGGCAAGAGTCCAAGCATCCTCATGATCATTTGAACATGTATCGAATTTGTTTGCGAGTGGTTCCAAGAATGCTGATGGACGACCAAAAAGAAAACTGCATGTTAATGGCGAGTTAATTGATATGGCCGATGCAGATCCGGATTATTTGAAAAAATTGTACTGGTAACTAAACACGGTTTTCTCTATGGTCCTAAAATAAAACATCAGTCCTCTGAAAGGAAAATGAAAACATCTTCAAGAAACGAAAAATTTGGACAAATGCAAAGTAAAAGTTATCCTTCAAGTGTATTTTTGACTACGAAGATTTAATTCCCTATGAGTTAATTCCAGAGGGACAAACATTGACCAAAGAACTTTATGTGAAAATCCTTAGGTGCTTAAGAGATGCCATCAGGAGGAAACACCCTGAAAAATGGGTGGTTTTTACTTCAAGACAACGCCCCTACACATCGGTCTTTGTTAGCATGTAATTATCTAGCAAGAACAGATAATTTACCATTTCAGACCTAGGTGGTTGGTAGGCTAATGCAGACCTATTGCGACTTGTATTCTGTAGTTCAGTTTTAATAATTAGTGTTGTGTTTTGTTTTTATTAAGTGCATCTTTTAGAGTTAGTTAAGTTGACACACAACATTGTGGTTGTGATTCCTGACTTATGCGTATCACAATGTTCTGGTATGATTTGTTTATTTTAACCTAGATTGTAGTTTTGTGTTAGGTTAGTTATTCACCTAAGGAAGAGATCAGATTGCAGATTCTGCAACATGTTACTGATTTTTTTGAATCACTAAACAACAGCAAATGTCCAGAAAATCCTGTTTCGTTCACTTTATATAAGGCTTATAGATATTTAGAATTCTCCTAAGCACAAGAAATACAAAATGCCTTAAAAGTTGGGATCTATATTTATTCTTTTTTAATGTAATAGAATAGAAATAATTATAACACAATAGTTGTGTTATAATAACGCAACTATAATAAGTAGTCTATTTCTGAAACTACTTGCACTTAACTATCAATTAATATTTTTAAGAATACGGTTTTCATTATTGTAGGTTAATCGCAGTTAAAGTCTGCTCTTCCTTAGAAACAATGTCTGTGTATTATGTGATAAGTACTAATGATAACAACTACTTAATAGTGTCAGAGTTTGTTACAATACTAGAACAAAACGTTAGTGGATAAAATAGAATAGGCTTTTTTCAGGTATAGAACTAAATATAGCCATATTCTACATTTTATACTTTAAAACATAACACTTGAATTTTAAATAGTGTACGCATTTATTATTCGAATCTTCTAATTTCTTCTCAAAGAGAAACCTGAATAATTTCAACACCGTTCAATTAAAAATAATGTTAAATTTTTGTTCACACTTACCAATGTGTTGGATATAGCGAATGTGACTCCAGCATGGTTGGGTGCGATGTCTGCATGGTTACTGAGGTGGCCAGCGGAGTTACACGCGCACAGACCCATCGAGATAGAGACAAACCTGATTTAAATCAACACTTTATATAGTTTTTGTATGTTAGAGATTTTAAAATAGAACCAGGATTGCTATTACCATCATTATGTATTAACAATAAACAAGTTCTCAAGAATCAAAGTCTGGTATCTTAATAAGTTGTGTGAAAATCTCAACTCTTTAAATTACAAGGTGAAGGACGAAAATTAAAAACCAGTAGAATTTTTAAAACTTACAATTGGAAAAAATCTTTCAGTGCCATTTGTATAAGACGAATTATGTGAATGAATGGGGTTACTCAGCGTATTCTTGTCACATTAAAGTCACATTAGAAAAGATCTTAACCCTCCAAATGGCTTAAATTTGGGTGATCTAAACTTAGTGTCAAGCGGTAGTTACCTTAATTCGGGCGATCTGACATGAATCATTCTAACACTTGTTACAGTGCATAAATCAACACCTTTCATCATGATTTGTATAACACTAAAATCAAAAAGAGTTGCTGATTCCAGTGGTATATTTCATTTGGCTATATTGGCAACCTTGACATGTCATCTGTTTTGACTATCTCAGATTTTGAATAATATTATATTATTATTCTTTGCTGGGTGCATTCCTACCACGGAAAAAAACTAAAAGAACACCAAACTTGATTAACCCAACTACAACAAAAGGCTGCAGTGCTTGCCTCTCTGAGACCCAAAGATGACTGTTGAACAACAGTTGAAAACATGTTCATTGTAACTATGTAAATTTATCCTTTCAGTACCATAGGGAATAAAACTGCTTTACTAGTAAAGTATATAAATAAAATTAACAATATACACAACATATTATATATTAAGATTTTTAAATAACACCCTTCCACGGTATAAAAAAACTGTCTACCAATAAAAAGTTAAATGACTGCCAAAAAAGTTTGAAAAGTAAAGAAGAAAAGTAAATATTGCATACTCATATATATTAAAATGATAATATTATTTAAGATTACATTTTGATTTGTATGTACAATAAAAATGTAATTGTGACTAGAGATACTCAAACAACTTCCAAATCAAGATTTTCCTTCTAGTGTAAAAATGATTAAATTTTGTCTGCTAAGTTAAAAGCACAAAGTCTGTTTAATATCTTGCAGTATTTATTACAATTTAATACTGTTTTACAATGCAAGTAAGTATGTAATGACTACTAAACTTATTCACACTGAAGTTTTTATCAAAACATGAGAAAAATATGTACTAAATGTATAATTATTGAAGGTTAAAACAAATTTGACAAATCATGCTCAATAAAGCACATACATTAACACGTTCGCTACCGACTCTAAAATTGGACTTTTAAAATAGACCGACGTCACGTATTTGTGACGCACCGATTCATACCATAGACCAACGTCTCACACATGTGTGACTCTCGGGGCACAAACTATAGCCCGACGTCACGTATTTGTGACACACGGATTGTATTACTAAATGTTTTTTTGGTTGCCAGTCGGTCTACTTTTTCCAACTATATTATTGCATGTCGGTCAGTGGGAATGTCCGTCACATATACTGGTCGCATGGTCTGAGCGTGGGATTTTTTATTTTTGTTATGCGGGAATCGTATTGGCAAACCTGGGAATCGTATTGGCAAACCTGGTTTTCTGTGTAATATTTCCAATCCTCGTGTTGTTGTCTAAACCTATAACAGTGGAAGATTTATATGTGCTTTTGTAGTTAAAACTGAACTGCTTTTTTTGTTTTATCGTGCGATGGGTGAAAGGAAGAGACCTTTTTATGTCCTGTGAGCGAAATCGATCGTGAGATGGACGAAGATGACAGTGATGGAATTATTTAGTTCTGACGGTGCCTCTGAGTATGTTCCTGACTCAGACATTCCAAGTTCATCTAGTGATGAGGTGAGCATTTTGAACCAATAAATATGTACGTTGACTTGGGCCTAAACCCAAATAGCCCTTTTAGCAGATGACATAGACAGGGTTCCCACTCAATCTAAAATACTCAAATTCACGGCTAATTCACGGTTTTCACGGTTAAAAAAATTAAAAATTCAAGGTCGGAAAGTTTTCATAAACAACGTTACCGGTACAAACAAAATCGTGTTGGAGAGGGGCGAAGTTGAGACGTAAAAACACTACAGACGCGGCAGAGCGGTAAAATACAATATAAAACTTCTTCCCATTTGACTAACGATGTCATTGGTCGTGCAGGAATTGACGGAAACGTCTAAAAGAACGAAATAACAATAGGCTCTTCGGTTACGACGCAAGCAATGAGCGGCGAGCGCTAGCCCCGATTTTAATGTGCGATTTGCTACATAATGAATATAACAAGGCATATTATTTTTACAAAACATCATCATAACAGTCATCAAAGCAATGACAAAGACAAATTTCAATATAATTAGCATGCACATAGCTCATAATTTTCTTTAACTTACAAGTTTGTTGAAATCTGAAGAGAACTTTGTTGACGACAGGTTAGACAAGTTGCAGGGTGACAGGATTCGTACGTTGGCTAAGGCTAACTCGTTTGAGTCCATGAAGTACACTTGCGTGATTATTAAATTATTTTCTTGTTTAACACAGTATTATTATTATTTCGATCAATTTCTTCCACAGGAAAATTTTCACATAATCACAGGTTCACATTTTAATTAGTACATAAGAAAAGGCAATTTTATTGAAATTAAAATAACATATAAACGTTAAATGTATAAAAAATTATATACAACTTGTTATAAGAAAAGTTATTTGGTACCAGTTTATACAAAAAAAATTATATTTGTACACATAAATAAAGAAATTGATAAAAATGTCTAGAATAAAAGTGAATTACGATTTGCACTTTTTGCTAAGTTCCTGTATCTTATCGTCTAACTCAGCTGCCCTTTTCCTGGCGTCGGACAAAACCTGGAATTTTTGTGCTTCCAATTCTTTTTTTTCTATTGCAGCTTACTTCCTCTCTTTCTCAGAATTAATTTTGTCTTTCATTTCTTCTCGTTGTTTTGCCAAGTGCTCCGAGTAGTGGGCGTGGGAATTTTTGGCAGCATGAACTAATTCATTAGTGATTTCCATTGCCTCCAATCCTCCTGCTGCTGATACGCCGTCACAAACTTTTCTCAATGCGACTAAACTCTCCTCCTTCAAGTTTTCAACTATACACTGTTTGTTGACAGAGAAGCCTCTTTCAACAAAGGAATTTCCGTGAGAAAGTGTCAGAATGAGTTGAATGAAAAGCTTTAAATCTTTATACCAATTCTCACAATAAGAATAAGATTGGAGTGCCGAGCTGGGGAAACAAATCTTTCATGTTGAGACATGAAACCAGCTGTTGTCCCGAGGATGGGGAGTGGAGTACACGATATACCCCTCCCCTTCCACTCTCATTGACAGTAGACAACAAAGGTTATTTTTAACCATAACATCACTGCACCACATTACAATAAATGAACCTTGTACGATATATTTTTCATCTGCATGAAATGATTAATAGCGTTAACGTAGTCGTATGGAACCCGACAAAAATTATACTTGGACGACTTCCTCGATTTTGTAGTTTTGTAGTAATAAAGCTTAACACTACAAAGTTACTTGACATTTGTTGTTTCCTGGTTAGAAAAAAATGCAATGGTTTTTTTTTCTAACGTTTTATATAACATGACGTTTCATTTTGTAATATTTTACTAATACATTATACAATTTAAACACACATTCACCATAAAAGATTTAAAACCGTGTACACTCGTAATATCCATGCAGCTTAGGAATCATAAAAAATATTATTGATAAGGAAAACGCATATCACAACCGTTTAATATCTAAAGAGATGAAAAATAAAATTGTTTTCTCAAACGACCTTACTGGTAATTAAAAACAGTTATATAGGCCTATAAAGTTATGGTCTCGCTGCGTTAATTGATATGTGTCGTGTAGGTTCTGCTCCGTCACATTATTATACTATTTATTTACGCAAGACCCTAAATTAATTCAATTTATTGTCCACCATACATTAAAATTTTTTATAATTATTACATTGTGTTAACAGTCATTACACACAACGATATAGATATCGTACTGAATAGCATTTTTCTCATTAATATTTAAATAAAATAAGGGATTTAATAGAATGAAATTAAGTTAAAATGTAATTTAAATTCCTTACATTAGATTAAGGATTTGTATACTTTTTTTATTTTATGAAAACAATAATAGACTATATCTGATACAATAAAACTCCAATACGAAAAGTGTTTACATTAAACGACAATCTATCAAGTAATTAAATTGTGTTATTAATCTCGCGTTCAATCAGAGAATGCCTTGTTTACAGCGGCCGCGTAGCGTAGCCAAGGCCCGGAACTGGCGACAGACAAAGACAGGCCTCACGTGATTTGAGCCGGAAGCGTCATCTCCCACCGGCCCTTCCTTTTCCTCATTTGTTTATAAACCATATTATCAGTACAATCGCTCAGATAGCAGCACCTGTCAAACTTCGTGGTCTATCCCCTACATTGCGTGCTACATTTTACTTTGCAATAGCGAAGGTCAACTTTCCCATATGATCGTCTGACGACGACCCGTGGTGATTTGATTTTATTTATTCAAAAGTTGTAGAGATTTTCACGGTATGTAAACAAAATTCACGGCTTATTTAAGGTTTTTTCACGGTGAACGAAATTCACGGCTTATTCCCGGTTTCACGGTTTTCACGGTCGGGTGGGGACCCTGCATAGAGGTTCAATTCGAAGAAGTACATGATGATGTAATGAATCTTGAAAACATTTTCCAATGATCCAAACGTGTTGTTTGTTGTTTCAAACATCCATGATGATTATCAGAGTAAACAAGGTGTTTGGACTGACACAAAGAATGAACCTCAGGTCCACAATTTTACTGGGCAAGAACAGATTACACATTCAATCGACAGATCCTGTTGAAATATTTTTAAATATATTTGATGAAGAATCGTGTTAAAGAAAATTGTAGCTTGGATAAATACTCGTGCCTTATTTGTTCAGGGAACTCCTACTACCAAGCATTCAAACATGCGATGGTGGAAGCCTGTAAATTTAGAGGAATTTAAGAAATTTTTAGGCCTCCTCTCCATACTGATGGGAAACTTGCACTTCCCTTCCATGAAGCACTGCTGGTCAAACTTGTGAGCTTTTATGACCACCCCATCTTTGGTAAAACCATGTCCAGAAATAGGTTTGAGGCGATACTTAGATGTTTATGTTTTTATAACCCTAAATGTTGATTCTGCAGATGACAAATTGCATAAAATAAAAAAATGTACTGCAGCATCTTTTGACGAATTTCACAAGAGCCTACAGTCCTGCGAAGAATCTGTCACTTGATGAGGCCATGGTATTGTGGCAGGGAAGATTGTCTTTTAGACAATATATCAAAAACAAGCGCCACAAATATGGCATTAAGCTTTATGAGCTTTGCACTCCAGATGGATATATTTTAAATATTCTCGTATACACAGGCAAAGGTACGATATCAGATCCCGTAAAAGGACATTCCTTTGAAGTTGTTACTCGCTTGATGCAGGATTACATAGGTAAGGGGACATGCATTGTTCCTAGACAACTTTTACAACAGCGTGGACCTTGCAGAGCACTTGATGCAGTGCAAAACCAATGTTTGTGGTACTTTACAAACAAATCGAGCAGGAAATCCGCAGCAGGTCATCACGGCAAAACTGAAGAAGGGTGAATGTATAAGTCGCCAAAAAGGAAGTGTAACCGTTATGAAATGGAAGGACAAACGCAATGTTTTGACAATTTCCACAACCCATGGACCCGGAACAGAAGAAGTAATTAACAAAAGAGGTGAAACCATAACCAAACCCTCAATGGTACTTGCACATAACAAGAACATGAGTGGCATTGATCGCTGTGATCAAATGATTTCATATTATAGTACTCCAAGGAAGTCACTTCGTTGGTATGTCAAAATATTTTTCCACCTCCTTGATGCATCTCTCTGGAATAGCAAGTTACATTCTATGCAAGAACCGGGGAAGTAAGATAACCTATTTGGATTTAAGAAACACAATCATAGCACACTTCCTTCAAGTACAGCCAACGCCACAACGCCCTGTTCGACCTAGGCCTAATGAACAGCACAGACTCGTGAAGGGGGACCGAAGAGTAAGATGTCGTCAGTGCTTCAAGACTCAGAAGAAGAGGAAGGCAACGATTTACTATTGTGAAGTTTGCACAGATAACAGTGACAACAAAATTGGACTTTGCGCAGCCCCATGTTTTGGAGATTGGCATAAGGAGTAATCAAGAAAACTACACCCAGCAGGGATCACTTCTGGCTGGGTTTATACCTTCCAGTTGAACCCACCACTGGGCACAGCAAAAACCGATGTGTCACTTTAATCTGGGCAACCGTATGGATGTCCAGTAGCGGCACATCACTAACCGCAAATGTTGAGATTCTGGGGTTCATGGGCAATTCGATAGGTCTAGTCTACTGTGGAAGATGACTGTTGGAGTTGGTGGGGTTTGTTCCCTTACCTCAGAGGTTCTTGTTAACCTCAACAAGGGTGTGGCACCCCCTGCCTACTTTGACTGGAGAGGCTGGTTCAGAGCTGGCCTCCCCTTCTTCCGGGATGACTTTGAGATGTAGTGCCCTAATTCTCCTCATGGATCTCGATAGCAGGCGGCCCCCTACTACCTAACCTTACCCATCCTGAATATCCTATCACTCCGGAAGCAGCGCAAAGGTTCTCACAGGACTAAGTGCAATTTATAAGCTTCTTGTTCTAAAGAGAACAAAAAAAAAAAAAAAAAAAAAAAGAAAAAAAAAAAAAATCAAGAACTAAAAACTTGTTCTTTTTTATTTCATCTCGTTTAGCCTATATATGTAGTTTGTAAAATAAACACAAGTTTTTTTTGTACAATATCGTTTTTATTCAAACAACAACAAAAATAAAATAAACATGGCAATATAGATGTGTAATAGATTTTCTAAATACACATTTTTCTTGACAGTCACACATATGTGACGTCGGGTCTGCAGCAGATTATCACAACGCTGTGGCCCGACGTCACGCATGCGTGACGTAAAAAAAGAACCTTAGAAACTAAAAAAATGGTTAATATAGTAAATTAAGCATTTTTTTAATTGACATAAATTTTGAAAATATAAATGAGTTTTAACAAAAAAAGAGTTTCAGTCTGAGGTTATGGTAGTTTACTTTTGCACTGGCCTGTAGTGAAACTACACGTTTCGTATTTGGTCCACTAGAAACACCCATGCGTCACACATACGTGACGCTCGGTAGCGAACGTGTTAAGTTTATTATAACTTGTATTTGGTATTCTTGTGGAGAGATTGTTCATCAATCAAGGTGTTAACTGTCTAACTTAGTTACTGTAATCCAAATCTGCTCGATTATTAACCAGAATTCTCAAATTTGAACATGTTAAGGTAATGTTGTTAGAAAAATAAGCACTCTGAATGAACAGTGTTTGTAAAATTAAGGCAAATGATTGCACTGCCCAATGATATCTGATTGTCAATAATGGAAGGACATCAAGTTTATCACATTTTAATGTTGTCTCGTTTGCCGACCTATCCGGAATGGTAAATCAAACTAAGATCTATGGTGTGGTCTTCAAAATTGATTAAGCATGCACTAATAAATGACAAATCATCTTCAAGATGAAGGTGTATGTAGCTGTTTTTTGTTGTTGTACATTTTGTTTTTGTTTTTTACTTTTAGTTGTAGATCTAAACACTACAACCATACAACATTAAATGTGGTAAACAGTATGTCCTCACATTGTTGGCAAACATATATTACATAATGTTATACTCACTTTTACAAACTACATACTACTAATTTTTTAGATTTACTAGAGACAGACAACATCACCTAGCAACATGTAAAATAGTTCAAATTAGGTCAGTAACAGAGCAGTTACAATTGTAATAACAAGATTACACAGGTGACAAAATGTATTACTGTAGAAACTTTAACAAGATTTAATCAAAAGAACACCTATACTCACACGACAGCTGCCAGTAGGTTGTCAACTGCACAAAAAGCTAGAAGGAAAACACCTGGGCCAATGAGACCCACGCTGGTCATTAGCCTCCGGACTGACAATACGGACCAACGTCGGCTGACCAATGTGTCCGCAAAGTGACCAGCAACTAGAAGTCAAACAAAATATTTCTGTTAGTTTTTACCATACTCTATATTGCATGATTGTATAAGGGTATTGGTGAACATTAGCCTATGGTAGAGTATCACAAAGTTGTCACACCAAACAACTAATGAATACTGCTCAGCCATTAAAAAATAGAGAGACAACCTACTACAATATAAGATATGTGTTCTCAACTCTGACTTTGGCTTAAGTTGGAATTTAATAATTTCTCCTTTTAAATAATATTATATGAATGAATGAATTTTCTTGTGATTATCTCATTTAACAGACATTGACTGATGAAAAACATTATTCACCAATTCTGTGTTATTGACAAATCATATTAAAACAATTAATGAAATGTTCAAGACGATCAATGACAAACCCTTGTAATGGGACTGTTAACACGTTTGCTGCTGGCCACTGTCCAGACAGTACCATGCCCCTTGTCAAAACTGCAGACCACTGTCCAGATAGTTGCGCAACCAACCCTGTAGCACTCGACTATTTCACCTGTTACGTGCTTCAATCTTGCGGAAGGTCTCTGAAACTTTTCAAACTTGTTCTATACAAAGTATACTTACTTTCTGTTAACTCAGTTCCGTCTGGAAATGCGGTTTAACTGTCGGGACAGTGACAACGGAACATAAAACTTTTGGCTTGTTTATAGCTGCTATATAGCGGACAATAATTAAATGTTGTTCCTAATTCCTCGTTCCTTTGTTGAATAAACAATGCGCATTAAAACCTAGGCTTTTTTACGAGTGAATAAATTACTAGTGTTATTAGTAGTGTTTTCCGGCGTGTTTACTAGTATTAGTTTTGTTATTTACGCGGATGCGGCATAACTTCCTTTATTTAGAATGGATGAACAACCGGGTCCAAATGGTTTAGGAAGATCTTTCTCTGGCGATGATTCGGAAGTTATGTTTTCTACAGATGAAGAGGAGTTCGAATACATAGTGAAGACAATGATGATACTCCACCTGTACGGTCGCCAACCACCAGCGGATTGAGGCAACTGGATACTAGAAGAAATCAAGGGTTGTTGGTTGACGTACCTGGTGATGGTAAACCAAGTGATTTTTTCAATTTACTTTTAGATGTAATATTGCTGGAAACATTGTGAAATTTACAAATCAAAACGCATTCATTGTATTTTTTCCACTGGCCTAACCCTTAAATCAAGAATTGGACAATGGAAAGATCTTACTATGAATGAATTGAAAACTATCATTGCCTTGTTGTTGCATACTGGAACGTTAAAGCTACCGAGAATCCAGGATTACTGGAAAACATACTGGCTGTTATCGGAACCAAATGTTTTTCACAGTACATGAGCCATGATAGGTTCCTTGCTATTTTACGTTGTATCTATTTTTATTCCCCTTATCAGGCCAATGCTGAAGATCGCCTACAAAAGGTTCGACTCTTGATTGATTATTAATCAGAAAATGAAAGATCTGTACTATCCCACAGAAGGAACGGTCATTAGATGAATGTATGGTGTTATGGCGAGGGAGATTGTTCTTTCAGTACATCAAAGGGAAACGACATAATATTGTATTAAATTGTATACCCTGACCGACCCACATGGGCTAATTTTAAAGTTTCTTGTGTACTGCGGTGTAACTGATGAAGTAGGTGGGAAAGGGCACATGGCAAATGTTGTATTGCATCTATTGGATGGCAAATTCTATAACACTCACTCAGTATGTATGGACAATACAATACAATAGCATTACACTAGCAAGTAAGATTCTTCAGAAAGGTACTTATTGTACGGGTACTATGCGATCAAACAGAAAGTATATACCAGATGAGGTAAAAGAAGCATGGCTACAAAAAGGTGAAAAAATCGCAATGTACGGAAACGGAATCATGATTGGGAAGTGGAAAGATAAACAGCAAGTGATGTATATTTCAACGGAGTTTGAAAATGAAATGGCTACTTATATCAACAGAAAAGGTGAAGAGAAAGATAAACCCAATCTTAAAGTACAACGCGTTCATGAAAGGCATAGATAGGTCAGACCAAATGATGGCCTATTACCCATCAGAGCGAAAAACTCTTTGCTGGTATAAGAAAATATTTGCACATTTTCTCCAAATGATCATGACAAATGCCCACCAGCTCCACAGTAAGGTTCCTAATTTGCAAGCCAGAAAAATATTGATGTATGAAATTTCGACTTTAAGTTTTAGAGTCATTCCTCCCCTAGAAGGAGGAACCAGTTTTACCACTACCATCTTGGCATACACCTACAAAACTCAGGCTTCGTCCTGACAGCAATAGGTTGACAATGAAAACATGCCGAGTGTGTACCAGAGAGAGTAAAAGGTCACAAACAAGATCTGTTTGCTTGGCATGTGTGGGAGAACCAGGTCTTTACAATGAAAAATGCTTTGACATCTTCCACCGAAGACTGTAAACTGGTAACAGGGAACTGTAAATAGTGTAAATAGTTTTTGTGTGTAACAAACGGGCTCTTACATTATCCTTTGTAAAGAATATGTGTTATTTTTCATATTACATTTATTCAAACAATATATCTCTGTTTTTTTGTGTTGAGTAACCACGCAACAGCGTTGTACCATGCCACATTGTTATACTTTTATACGCTATGTGTGGGACCACTGTCCAGACAGTTCCGTTGCTTGGAGACAGATCCAGTGAAAATCAAGGTCATCTGGGGCATGTCTGATCCTTTTGGATATTACTTATGACAATTGGTAAGTTATTACGATTTTTATCTACTTAAAAAAAGGCCTATGCCAAAAGTGTGGGACACTGTCCAGACAGTCCCGGCCATTATTTACGTGTAAGCACGTAATATCATGTAATATACTTGGTACATGTTTTTAAACCATAATGAATCAATATAAGCCCAAGTGAACGAAAATCACGAGTTCGAATTATGCTGCATATCGGGTACATTATGGGGAATCTTTTGCCGCAGCGAACGTATTAAGTAATGGAATAAACTAAAGTTTTTCAGACAATATGAATACAAAAAATCACAATGAATTTTGTGGTTTAGAATGATTCATTATGACAATCCATCTAATTCAACAATAACTCCCTTACCTAACATGTATTGTTTTCACATATAAAACATATAAACAGATATTTTCAACAACATGCTGTTATAGTATACAAGTCTTTTAATATAACCTACACTGTAGATGCTTCTTTCTTATTGGACTTTAATTATTAATTAATTTGAAAATCAAATACTCCAATAATTACATTTTATTTATTTGAGATCTTCCGCTTTCAAGGAAATCATCATTGGTTTTCTTTCTTTTCAGCTACGTGGGGATGATAATGCTTTACTGGAAAATGATAGGCCTCAAAAAATAAAATGTAATATTGGAGTGATTGATTTTTAAATGAATGAATAGTCCAAAATTAATCCATGCTTCCAACAAATTAGCGGCGGCCAGTAAAGCTGGCCATACGAGCTCTAAATTATAAATACTGCCCCTTCAAGTGCATAGGGTTAAGTAGTATGCAGAAGAAAATAAACCAGAAGAACAATCTAACAAACAAAAATACAATCACAAAAATTGTCACCAATTAACAACAGTTTTTATGTTAGATAGCTTTGACACTATAAACTACATTAAACAATGATTATAAAAATAAAGTTTTTATAGTTAATTTTGAAAATACTGTAAACTTTTAATTTTTGCACAGATCACTAAAAATTGTGTTGCACTTTACAAATTAAATACATTAGACATAGACTGTGTATAAAACTGTATATGTAACTGTTCATAAGTTTACAAGTACACAAAAAGAATAAAATTTAAAAGAACACTTATAGGGCAGGCCTACTTCAAGTTTTTGGAAGACTAGCTTGAGTAAAAAAAAAAACTAACACTTCATCGATGTCTAACTAATGAGTTAAACTAACAAAAATACTCTCATAAGATTAACATTTGGATCTCTGGAAGCTTGATGGAAGAGCCCTATTAGTTTGATGTACTACAAACCCACAAAAGGCACATCTAGAGTGTAAGAGTTTTTGATTGATAACAAATATATATATATATATATATATCTAAAATTTAAAGGTCTAGATATATGAAATTGCCGTACAATAATAAAAACCTTTCAAAAAGTACAGATTAGTACAAAGTTTTAGTATATAAGTTGGGAGCCAAACTTGAAATCCTTTAACATTCTACATTATTAAGGAAAGGAAAAAAGGGTGCATGGAAATTCAGCTATTCCGATACTGCATACCGATGCCGATGAGGCTGTTGATGATGTATGGGACAGCGGTGAGACTGATACTCTCCTTGTTGGCACCCAAGTTGCGGCTCAAGTAGGTGGGCAGCCACTGCATGATGATGTAGTTAGACCAGTTCATGGCGAAGTGGGCAACGTATACGGCCCACAGAGGCCAGTGACACATGAACTCTGTCCAGCGCACATTTGTGTTCGTCACCTATCACCACAATGCCTGTTATTAACTTTCCTTAAGAATAGCCCAGTTTTCTGAATCTCTAATATTTAACACGATTTTGATGATATAAATAAAAATGCTGGGCTGCAATGATGACAAATACATATATTTTTTTGTGGTGGCAATCATCACTTTGTGTAAGTGACACAATAACAAAGCGACACAAGTTTTTTCTTCCACCAAAAAAAAGTTTTGATGAGATAAGTCTATCCAATCAGGAAACAGGCGGGTCTCCGATACCTACCAAGAGATGGTATTTGTGTCTTGATTAGATGGAACTGGGCAGTTGGTTTTTCATCAATGTCCAGGAACCTGTCTGGATAAGTAGTACAAAGATAATATTTAATTTCTTTAATTCTATTTAAGTACCTAAATCTAAATGGCTAATGAATTTATCTTTTAAATAGGGACGGTTATGGGTCATGCCAACTGCAATTGTCAGTAACGAGTTTTAATAATTTATTTCATTGCTATGAAACTATTCAATTAATACCAAGTAATAGGTCTTGGCAAGTGAGAGTGAAGATAGAAAATAAGTAATTAAAATTCAATTTATTATTTGTAGTTTCTCGTGTATTTATGAGTAATTTTGAGAATTTAGAACAGTACTACATCAAAAGTCAATAGTTGGCTTTGATTATACATGGAAATTGGGAAATATTCATCCATAGACTAGCATGCACCATAACTGAAGTAGGCATAAGCCTTGATTATGAATCCTTTTGAGAAGATGAACTTTTCAATGCTATACATTGTTTCCGTTTGAAATCCATTGACGTATGTGCCACCTAGCAGCTAACGCAAAAAACAAACGCTATTAGTGATTAGCGAGCAGCGCCAAGCGGAGTGTTGTAGAACCAGTTCAGCGTGTGCAGTTTAGAATATTGTTTCAGAGGCCTAAAACGGGCAATAGCTTGTAGCGAAAGAGCAGGTAGACAGAGCCAAGTAGTTCAAACTACCACCGACAAGCCCCGAGCATTTCCAGGTAGGCAAGGTGTCAAGGAAGAGAGGGGCTGATGGGTGAAGTGTGGTTGAGAATCTGGTGGCGATAACCACATAAAACATACACTGGCTGTTCATCACACCCATCCCGAAGGGATGATATATCATCTCAGAAGGATTCATAATCAAGGGCATAAGTCACAAGGTGAAATAGTTTCTTATATTCCTACATCATATTTTATATTTGTTAACATTCACTTTCATTACTAATATTGTTTAACCCTATGGAGACCAGCCAACTACATATTGCTGTTAGGTAACTACATGGAAAAGACCAGTCTGATACAGGGTGTTTCGCGAGAGGTTGGCACAACTTCAGGATATGATAGTAGACACAAAAACAAGCAAAAAACTTCATATGAACATATGTCTTATCTCGTTTTGGTTGGTGTCTGCCTGTCCATATATGAAAAAAATCTCAGAACTCAAAGCAAATAACATGAAACTTGGCATTTATGTTAAGCTAATAAAAGGAACAATACAAAACATGTAATTACGTATTATCACTTTTCATTTCAAAATAGCAGCATTTTTAAATTTACAAACTTTATTATCCAAATCCTACAGAAAAATTGCAAGAATAACTATTTGTTTCAAATTTAATTACAAAACTAGCGATACCAAATTTGTTTTGATCAGTTGAGAAATAAAATAACTACATCAATTTTAGTTGGTCGGTGTTTATGCTATCTTATTAGAATTCTTAGAACCAAGTATTATTTCTTTATTTATTGGTCATTGCATCCCAACAGTTGTTTTTAAATAAAATATAACATGTACAGGTATGTGCATAAGAAATGTTGTTTTTAAATACAATTTATATTATATTTATATACAATTAAGATTTGAAGTTACAAATGCTGCTCAATGTAGAACATTGGAATTCCTTGGTCTTTCAAAGATCCCAGGAGTAGCCCTGATGCTGTTACATCCTCCTTGCACCTGTCTTAGCAATTCTTGTACATCTGAAGCCTCTGTTTCATACAACTCTGTTTGTATTTGACTATACCTATGATTAAATAAGGTATCATTGATTTTAAAACAATTTTTTTAATGACGTTTGAAATACAGGTTTTTTTATTGTTTACAGCAATAAATGTTATTATTATTACTGTAGACTTAAGGTGACAGTGGCATAGCGAAGGGGGGGGTCCAGGGGGTCCGGACCCCCCCCCCGAAATTTTAAGACATTAAAAAATGAAGCATGGAGCAGGAGAAAAAAGGACAGTTATCATTACTCTTGTCTATAAACATTAAATTGATTGATTTAATTGATTAAAGTGACCGTTGTTAAAAATATAATTGTCCTTTCGTTTAAATCATAAAGTATCAAACGATACTTTTGGGCTCGGCCTTTTGGATAGTGTAGTGTAATCACGGTATTTCTATAGGGCGCGGTCACATGACGTCTCAAAGTAACCTGAACCATAACACGGCGAACAGTTTAAATTAGCGACCACTTCGTTCAAATTCGTCTTGGGGACGTAAAATGACCGCTTAGAATAATTCTAAGCGGTCATTTTTAATTATTAATCTACGATGTTGATTTTAGGTGTCATTAAACTGTAGACATGTATATAATTATCGAAAAAAAATTTTTAAAAATCACTTTTGGTCGGAAAATACACTTGAAAAACTCTACTGATTAGGACTTCAACTAATTTGGACTTCAGTGATTGAGGTAAAAGTGGTATTTTCGGTTGAGTTAGGACGTCGATTTTTGTTATCATTAAACTGTACACTGTACCTATATAATTATCGAGAAGAAAATCACTTCCGATCGGTAAATACCGAAGAAAAGCTCTCTACAGATTCCAGTTTTAACGATTTTGGATTTCACTGGTTTAGTGGTTGAGGTAAAAGTGGTACTTAGAATTATGTTAGGACGTTGATTTTAGGTATTAATTCAAGGCCGACTAATACATATATAATTATCGAGAAACATAACAATAAAATTACTTCCGGACGGAAAATACCGAAGAAAGGCTCTCTACAGATTCAAGTTTTGACGATTTTGGATTTCACTGGTTTAGTGGTTGAGGTAAAATTGGTACTTAGAATTATGTTAGGACGTTGATTTTAGGTATTAATTCAACGCTGACTAATACATATATAATTATTGAGAAAAAAAAACAATTAAATCATTCCCGGTCGGAAAATACCGAGGAAAAGCTATCTACAAATTCAAGTTTTGACGATTTTGGATTTTACTGGTTGAGTGGTTGAGATATAAGTAGTACTTATAATTATGTTACGACATTGATTTTAGGTATTAATTCAACGCCGCCTAATAAATATATAATTATCGAGAAAAAAAAATCACTTCCGATCAGAATATACTAAGGAAAATGAAATAATACCTCAGTCAGTGAAATCCAAAGTAGTCGGAACTTCTTATCAGTAGAGTTGAATTAATACCTAACCTAATTCTAAGTACTACTTTTACCTCAACCACTAAACCAATGAAATCCAAAATCGTCAAAACTTCAAATCTGTAGATAGTTTTTTTCGGTATTTTCCGTCCGGAAGTAATTTTATTGTTTTGTTTCTCGATAATTATATGTATTAGTCGGCGTTGAATTAATACCTAAACTCAACGTCCTAACATAATTCTAAGTACCACTTCTACCTCAACCACTAAACCAGTGAAATCCAAAATCGTCAAAACTTGAATCTGTAGAGAGCTTTTCTTCGGTATTTACCGACCGGAAGTGATTTTTTTTCTCAGTAATTATATAGTTAGTCGAGTACAGTTTCATGATAACAATAAATCGTCGCCCTAACTCAATCAAAAATACCACGTTTACCCCAATAACTGAAGTCCGAAGTAGTTGAAGTTCTAATCATTAGAGTTTTTTCATGTGTATTTTATTTCCGACCGAAAGTGATTTTTTTACTTTTTTCCGATAATTATGTACTCGTCTACAGTGTAATGATACAATAAATCGTCATTATAACTCATTCATAAATACCTCAATCAGTGAAATCCAAAGCAGCCGAACTTCTAATCAGTGGAGTTTTTCCGGTGCATTTTCCGACCGTTAGTTTGATCTGTACCCGAGCAACGCTAGAAAATTGCCCTCTTTTTCTAAAGGGTTTTCGGCCGTCAGTGGCCCAATGTCCCCGAAGGGGTATTTCATTTTCTCCACAGAATATAATTGTGTCAATTATACGCCTGAGTGAAGCTCTGTTTTGTTCTTCTTCTTTCTTATACAGTGAATGCAACATCATATTCGTGCCTTCTACTCGGCCAGAATCGAACTTCGTAAAGTTTCTGTAGCTATACAAGAAAATTTGTGGTACTAGAGTTGCTGTGAGAGTTGAATTTGCCAATTAAATCTTTCCACTTTCTATAAGCGTAGTTACTAAAGCTCCATATTTTTGGTATTTACCTTTTACCAGTGAACTCATTGGTAAATAACACACAAAACGTCCCCCGGATCCCCGGTTTCGGACCCCCCCCCCCGAACGAAATTTCTGGCTACGCTACTGTAAGGTGATCTCATAAAAAATAATCCAGTAGGTTGAGGTTCAGTTATCTAGCTGGCCAATTTACAGTTCATCCAAGCCCAATCCATTTCAGAGGGTGTGTGACATTGAGGTAAATCAGTCACAATATCACCATCATGCATAAACTACATGTCTTCTCTTGTAGCACTTTGAATATCATCCAATAAATCTGGTAAAGTTGTTCTAAAAATTGTAGGTAAACTTTTCCACTGAGATGGGGTGGAAGAATACATGGCCCAGCAAGTGATCTCCAAGTATACTTTTAATATGGATACCTAATCAAAGATTCGTGAGGGATTCTCCCAAGTATACATGTTGTAAGAATTTATTGTATCATCTCTGGAAAATGTAACTTCTTCTGTGAATAACATATTCTTAAAATGATTTAGATTCTGAATATGACTTGTAAGTTGCCAATTACAATATTCAATCCTTGCAGGGTAGTAGTTCCTGGACTTCCCTGAACAATTTGAAAAATATCTTCTTAATTTCATGGTTTAGTTCAATAGCCCTTTCTTTAATAATGGTCTCAATCGTAACTGTCTCTCTTAAATGGTAATGAACAGCTTCAAAAGTCTTGGGAACAGGGATATGTCTGCCAAGAAACTGCTCCATGTATATCCTCAGTGCTTCAGCACTGTTTTTCCTAAGTAGTGCCATATGCTAAATGCATATCAACGTACTACTTACTATCATATCCTGAAGTTGTGCCAACCTCTCATGAAACACCCTGTATATAGTCGATATGATGAAGTAGTTGAAATGACATGTTTATCTTTTTTTATTTTTTTTTTTTTTTTGTCTGAGGTCATGAAATTTTGTCTGCGAAGCTTCACTGATTATTTATTCTTAGTGCAAAAAAGGCCTTATAGATGGCTAGTGAATTTTTTACTTCTCTTTGTTTGGTGTTCATTACAAGCTGGCTATGCGCATGGCATCTGCTGACGTGCTTAGTTGAAAAACCATAGAAACAATATTTTATACTAAATTTGTCTGAAACTTTGTGTACTTGTGCTCTGTATTATAGATTTCAAATTAAAATATTATATATATATATATATATATATATATATATATATATATGGCAAAAACAAAAATACACATTTTTGTGTCTACATTTTTTCCTAGGATGAATACATTGGTCTGGTCTTCAAAAGGTTAAGGTTATTTTGTATCCAAAATTAGTTTTTCACTTACAATGCCATTAAAATCAACTTTAATTTTGAATCAATAGTTCGTTTTGTAGCATAACAAATAAATTGAAATTTCTATATGACTGTTTATTCTTCTGATAATGTACATGTCACAATTCTGATCAATAATCAGCATTTAGTTTGATACCCTTAATTCACATATGGACATTGAAAATAAGAAATTATCATTGCTTTTGAAACTAAAATTTTGCTGCCATAAGATTTGAACAGCTTTACAATAAAATAAGGCCAAAGCCACCTGCTCTTCTCCCTTGCAACGATTGCCATCAAGAGTTTTGTTTCAAATTATTAAGTGAGGCTGTTACGGAATGTGCTTTATTTTCTTCCCCAGTCTTTTTGTGCAGTGGTTGGTTTGTACTTCCACTGACTACTCTGACTCTCAGGTATATACTTGAATTTTTACATAAAACCTGCATCAATCATGTATACGAGTTCATCATCACATATTGATTTGTGCTTGCTTAACCTTTATCATAACTTTTTTATACTTGAAAAAAGGATGGATTCCAATCCTTAAAATACAGAGTTCTATTTTTGTAACACAACAAATAAAAATGTCCTAAATCCTGTTATTGTTTCAAATTATTCATGAACGTCAAAAATTTAAATAATTTTATTATGATCTTAACGACTTCTTATGTCTTTAATTTGTGGATAACTATTGTACATTGGTGGAGTTAACTATTACTTACTTTTGGTACAAACAAGGGTATTTCGTCCTTGGTAAGTGTCGTGCTATCATTGTAGAAGACGAGCCAGATGAACACCCAAACAATACCCAGAGTGCCGAACAGGTAGAAACTTGTTTGCCACGTCAGGTGGGGGCAAACCTAGACCAAAATTTCATACTTAACATAGTTACATCAGCTAAAAACTAATTATTTCTTAAATCTTGCACTTACAAAATATGGATAGCATATTTATCAAACTTTTTATTATCATTAATAAATTGGCTTTACTTTCAACTACACATAATAGACAACACTTTACATAATATTTATATTGGTATACTAGAGATCTCACCAATGCGACATTTGGAATGTTGGAAATGATGTTATCTATAGCTGATTGGGCATTTTCCGTTATTCGGGTCAGAGTTCTGAGAAGCAACTTAAAGCCAAAACACTTCAACAATTCCACAAATTTTTTGTATTTGGATTCCTGTTGTTCGTTGCGTTAATGTTGAAGTGACCCATCAAGATGAAATCTTTTCAGTGATTGGTCAAGTCTGTAAATAAGTGTTCAAATTATGAAAAAAATTCTTTGTTCCCACTGGAAGACCTACAAATTCCGATGACCAACGATTTTATGCCGCTTGTTTGAAGTTTAATAGCAACTGCTTCTAAGTCTCGTTCAACTTTTTCTGGAATTGAAAAATTGGAGAAAGTGAAATTGCTTTTCACAACAATTGTGACTCCTCCTCCTTTGGAGTGGAGTCGACAGTAAACGTTTACCAATTTGTAATTTAAAATGTGGCAAAGATGGATGTTTTTATTGTTGAAACTGTTTTCAAGTTTCAAAACACAGTTCAAGTTTCAAAGAATACAACAACAAGAACAAGATGTGGACTTGTGGGATTTCAAGTTTTTACACATGAGTTCAATTTCATCCAATTTGTTGGTTTAGATTGAGAAGTTTGGCAAAGCTGTCATATTATATTTTGAATGTGAAATTTTGAATTTTTTGATTATTATTCAACAGCAGCGTTGTTTGAAGGTGGGGTCCCTAAAAAAGATGGACCCAAAGGGTGGCAGTGGCAGAAGATAGTGCAGGTGAGCTTTTCAAAGCCTCTGCAAGATTCAAGATTCAAGATTTCATATTCATGCTTGAGGGAGCAGGTGAGGTTTCCCGGACGATGAGGTTATTGGACCCATGACGACAGCCGTATGCAGAGGCAGCTCAGAAGTAAAATAAGGGGTAGGAGTATCTGTGTTGAACCCCTGGGCGCCTTGCTGAAGCCCCCGCAGAAGCCGTTCCACAAGTATCCGCTTCCCATGCTGGTGAAGGTACATCCTGTGTGCTGTAAAATGCCATCTCTGTATGTCGGAGAGGTTGAACACACTCTCAGGTGTATAACACAGAATTCCTCAATGTACGAGTTCACGTTCCGATATGAGTTCACGTTCAGAGTGCGTTGGATGATAGGATGAGAAGCCAACTGAGATAAGGCGTCTGTGGGGAGTGCGTTGGTTGATAGGTCATGTCAATAAGGTAGAGTAGCAACCATAACTGTGGTTGAACTCGCAAGATATTTTGTGATAAGCTGTTCGAGGTGTTTGAAGATAGTCCTGTCGTTCCCACTTGCCACGTCATCTGTTGCCAGAAGTTACAGTCAGTAAGCCAGCACCTGGTTTGCAGACTCCTATCACTCTTGTTGTTGACTTCCCATTGTCTGCATTTTACACACCAAACATCTTCTGTGACTATCCGCCTTGATTTGTATCTTAGGGTAGGGAAGTTCTACAGTTGTCGTTGTAGTTGGCGTACCTTTACTTTGAGGCTTTGACATTTTTTCTTTCTGTGACTTTGAACGGAAGTAGATTTTCTTGTTTTGTTCTTCTTTCTTTATTCTTTGCAACTGAAGATTTTGTAATTTTTTGAAGAAGGAGGTTGCATCCGGGTATGAGAATGAGCAGAATGGTACTACAGACATTCCTCCAGAGTGGCGTCTGACCTTCTCTCACTAAGTAGATCAATGTCTTCTCGGATTATAGGTCACGGGACATGGTTACCTTAGGAAGACCTTTCAGACCATTACCTGGGCCTGCAGTTGAAGATTTTAAACTTTGTCTACAGAATATTGACTGGGGTGTAACTCTTAAAGGATTAAGTGCTGAAGAAATGTATAACAAGTTTCACAATGTGTTTATAGGCTGGATGAATATTTATTTGCCAATGAGGAACTCAAGAACAAATAACATCAAGAATTACCATAAACCTAAAGGTCTGCGCAACTGGTTCACTCCTTAGTTGGCAAAAATGAAAGAAATGGTTATGTCACTTTTTAATATTTCACAAGCGACTGAAGATCCCAGGGATGCTAAAAATTATAAATTGGCCAAGATCAATTACAAGGGGGCTCTAAAACAAGCTAAATTTCATGCTAACCAAGGATTTATTCAGTCCTCAAGCAACACTTGCAAAGCTGTGTGGCAAATTATAAAACATGAGACTCAACCGAAACAACAACATGCTACTCCGGATGCTGATTCTTTCAACGAATACTTCATTTCGGTAATGGATGAAATCCGAGAGAAAATCCCCCCAGCAAATACAAAGCCAGATGAGCTCCTAGAGGTGCAACACTTACCCTCACATCAGCCTCTCGCCTGGCAGCCTATAGAGTGTAGTGATATTGTGAAAGTAATTTTAAAGTTAAAAAGTTCCAAAAGCTTTGATATTTATAATGTTTCAAACAATTTAGTGAAATTGGTGTGCAGTGGAGTGAATGTCTCTCTCACCATGTGTCTAAATGCAATGCTTAAAGAGGGAATCTTTCTTAGTAAATTAAAAGTGTCAAAGGTTGTGCCAATCTTTAAGAAGGGTGATCATAGAAGTGTTAAATCGTACAGGCCTATCTCTCTGGTACCAGTTTTTTCTAAAGTCTTTGAAGCCATCATTAAAACCCAGGTTAACTTATATTTTGAAACAAATAATCTCTTTAGTTGTAGTCAGTTTGGTTTTAGAGCTGGGATGTCGACAACCGATGCAGTTGGGGGACTTGTTTCGGGCGTCTTGGCTGGTTTCGATGCAGGCTTTGAGACCTGCGCAGTTCTATGCGACCTCTCCAAGGCCTTCGACTGTGTCGATCACGACATCCTGTTGAGAAAACTTAAATTCTATGGTGTAACAGGCATTCAAAATTCTTTGTTTAAATCCTACCTCAGTTAACGGCAACAAAACATTTTTACTAATGGTAATCTTTCCAAATCTTCAGAGGTAAAGTCTGGCGTGCCACAGGGATCAGTTCTGGGCCCTACTTTATTTCTAATTATGGTTAACGATCTTGAGTACAATGTGAGTTATAAATCAGTAATGTTTGCTGATGATGTCACTTTTTTACAACAGTAAATAATCAGAATGAAAGAGAGCTTAAACTAAGATGTATGATTGATGAAGCAGATGAATGGTATAAATCAAATGTTCTGTTGTTGAATTTAGAAAAAACTCAAAATATGGTTTTCTCCTTAAGACTTCAAGCTGATTGTAATGATAATGTGGTTAATTTATTAGGTATCACTCTGGATTCAAAGTTGACCTGGCATTCTCATATAAATAATGTATGTAAAAGATTGAGCAGGGTCATATATCTCTTGTACCATTTGAGGCACTGTGTAGACAAACACTGTCTTAGAATGGTTTACTTTGCCCTTTTTCAAGGTGTAATTACATATGGTCTATTATTATGGGGTAACTGTAGCAGTATAAATGAAGTATTGATTATTCAAAAGAAACCAGTCAGAATTCTCAACAACGCCCATTGTCTTGAGCACTGTAGACCCTTCTTTATTTGCAGTAAAATACTAACTGTTGTAAATCTATACATTTTATCTTGTCTACTTTTTGCAAAAAATAATGTTAATAATTATGTCCTCAATGAGCATGTTCACTCTTATGCTACTAGAAATTCTCACCAAATTCATGTACCTTTTTCTAGGTTAAGTAAAACTAAATTCTCTTATGAAATTGTTAGCATAAGGCTATTTAATAGACTGCACATTTCTGCTCATTATAGTAGCTTCAATAGTTTTAGGAATATTTTATACAATTGGCTGTTGAACAATCCTTTTTACAAAATTGACGAGTTCTTTAAAAGTGATATATCTAGTCTAGTCTTCCAAAGTTAGTCTGTAGGTAGTTTTATCTGTATATGTTAATTGCTTTTATTTGTATGTGTTTGTATGACGTAGCCTATTGTACAAATATGTATTTAATGGCCAAATATATGACTTATGACATCTTCACAGAGTCGGCATCCTTCAGGTGGATCTGCTCTGTAGAATGTGTGATGAGCAAGATGAAACTGCCAAACACTTACTCTTTGATTGTCTTACAATAGCAAAGGGAGCAGAATGCATCTTGTTTGGACAAGGGTTGTGAATTTCCCCAGGAGGACCTGATAGGTTTTTTTCTGCGGTTTGTGGAACTGCTGAATCATAGACTGGTAGGCCTCATGGTGTGCTTCCGGGGTGTACAAAAGGTCCTTAAGGCTTAAGTGCATGGCAGTAGGCCGTCCCATAGAAGAAGAAGAAAAAGGCTACCCACCATGCCAAACCGTGACTTTGGTACAAAAACCTAGTCTGTAAATTGTAGCAATTGAGTATCTGACTCGATAAGAGTGATCCAGGATGCAATTTAGTTTGTGTTTTAATTAGATAATCTCTTCATTTAGGATTGCATTTTCCGCAGCCAGTGCAGTACACAATTGAGGGGCAAGTAGAGTCAACACGGCAGAAGGTTCCGTCGAGAAAATCAGGGGTGGAGTGCAAGCGGTAGACACAGGTGTAGCATCAGGCAGCACCCGGTCGCTAACAGTTGCCGCTGAAGACGCACTCAGCAGAGGGGCCTCAGCAAGAGACACATTGCTCTTGGGAGTCTCAGCCTTGGGTGTTGAGAAGTGCCTAGGAGGAGTTGATGCATAGAGTCCTGATTGTGACGGGATGAGGGCCCTGGTATTTGTCACTTGATGCCATCAACTGCGTCGCATCAGAATTTGTTCGTAACATTGCCCCGCACTTCCTTACCAGACATCTTCGATGTATCATATATGATTGAATAAAATGTAAGATAGATTAAAAGCAGAAAAGAGATAGTGAATTTAATATCGGATTAAGGTAATCATAAAATTGAGTTGTCAAAATATTACTCAGTACTGAGGTCTCCTATCTTAAACTAAAATACCAAAGCAATCAACTTCTAGATTCTAATGCCAACCCTCAAACATAACTGGTCACTCATTTATTCTTGTTTTCAACCATACTATGTTCCAACATTGGGAGCTAGAACTAGTTTGTGTCTCAAATAATAAATTTAAAATATCATGTAAGTTTCTACTCACAATGGAAGCCACAGTTTGGCCAACTGACCCTGCCGCAACTAAGTATCCAAAAGCTCTTGACCTCTCTTCTATTGGCACATTGTGTGCGAATATATGGAATATCGTAGGGAGGCCTGTGAACATGTGACTTAAGTAAGTACTTTAAATACAACTTAAATTATATAAAGAGATATGGTAGATGTGGGTGAATAAGATGTTGCAAAATAAGGGTACGTAATTAGAATAGGAAAAGCAAATTTAGCTATTTATTTTTAAAAAGAAGAAATGGGTAAAAGAAATCCCAAAAAGTATAGAGTTATAAAAATAACTATTAACAAATAAGGAATGTTAAAAAATTAACTAAAATAATATAATAACAAACTAGTACAGTATCCTTGACGTAACAAAACAATTAGAAATGTATTAAAAAAAATGAAATATCCTAATAATATTACAAATGAGAAAATGTTTTTTTTTACTTTCACACACAAGCTATTCAACTGATTGTACTGAAATTTTACTTGGACATTCTTACGGTCCCTGGGATGAATATAGGCCTTTTCTTATTTCAAAAATCCATCAGGGCTACACCCCACTGGTCTTTACAGTAGCGAAAAATGCCACCTTGGTCTCTAAAGTTGTGAAATATTATTAAAGTGTCTGTTAAATGCAACTGTTTTGTGTAAACATTGTTTATTATTTTAAGTTTGTTTACATTTATACTGAGTACATTCTAATATAAGAAATATCTAATAATGGTAGGAATAACCATTATTTTTAAAGCCGTTTCAGATATCAGCGATTAGGTAAGTACTCATCTACCTTAGAAAATGTCCTAAAACATAAGATAATCAGAATTTGACTCCAAAGACGAGTCTTTGGAGCAGTCAGCAAGAACTATGCTGTAAGATGAAAGTTTGTTGGACTGTGCTTTTGAACTAATGTGCCATTTCTCCAGCTCTAAATGACAATATTTTTCCGTTTATAAAGAAACAAACGGGTAGTGCCATTGTTAATGTAGTTCTAAATGTACATTTTTAACAAATACTAAGTATTAGGTGTAAAAGACAATGTTGCTATCTAACTTTTCTCATCTTAGTTCACTTTTGACAGAAGTGGGCTTCTCTGAACTGTGATATATATTTTCTTGATCGGGAAACAAGGCAAAATCAAGTATGGAACAAATCATACTAAGAACAAATAAATTACAATGGCAATAACTATAAACTTTTTAACATAATTTCTAGATCGTTCCAACAAGACAAACTCAATATTGGCGTCAAAAATAAAATTCACTCGAACCAGAGGTGCTCATAAAGGTGCAAAACCTGCAAAAATACGAAGCCACGGGTAACTGCTAGTCTATTCTATATAATTTTAAAGAGTTATGGTTAAAAATTGAAATAGTCATGTTTTCCATTTTTAATGTTTTTTTATCTTTGGGAAGTAGTAATAGAATGTGAAGATGATTTTCAAGTTAAATGTGGTGACTTATTTTAACATAAAATTGTTTGAGTTAGGTCCTCATTTTTGCCAAGTGTTGTACACCAAGCGTTGTTTTTTACACTTGACTATTAAGTAGGGTGGGCTGAAAAAAAAAATTATTTTTTTTTTTCAAGTGCTATTACCGCGGAAAAACTTGCATATATACTTCATAAATAAAATGCAACTGGGAAAAAAAATTATTTTTTCAATATCACGGTAGCGCAATGCAATTAAAATAGTTCGTTTTTTGAAAAAAACTTGGATTTTTATAATTTTTTTCTCCGGTGTAAAAAACTTTAAATAATCAATCGCTATAGTGAAAAAAAACTGTATAATTTGACTTAGAAAACAGAAATACACAATGAACCAGTTAAAAAAAACAATGTTTACGGTAGCGCAAACAGCTTTAAAATAACGGATAATTACGCTAAAAGGCGCAGTTTACAACACTGCCGTCCCGCGCGGAATGATTCGTTTTGTATGTGACTGTACCGTGTCCCCCACCACTCGTACCCAACCCACAATTCCTTGCGTTGTGTACGCTTGCTTCGCCATTTTGTGAGCTCGCGTCAGTGACTCGGCAGCTTTTTGTCAGTGTCAAAGCTTCTTTTGTGTTACTTAGTTGAGTGTGTGTTGAGTGTCATGGCTTTGTCCAAGAAAATTACGCGTAGTGAGTTTTATTGTCCGATATTCGGTTACCCAAAGGAACTACCTGTAAGTAAACTGCCTTCCTATGAAGACGTTTTAAAGTGCTTCTTTCTTGAACATTACAATTTAGCTGTGGAAACCAACAACAAATTGTTTGAACAACAACAGTTTTTCAAAATTTCTAATATTGTTGCACCGAAAGTTAAGCAATTATTTGATAAATCCTCAATACCAACAGTCTCCCTTTACAGAATTGTTCAAATGATCAATGCCTACAATAACAGTTACAGAGGTCTTATGAAGTCCTACAAACGAGATAAGGAAAAAGACTCGTTCAAAAAAAAAAGTTGAAGAATTCAAGCAAAAGTCTTTGCGACTGTTTGATATCTCCGCATGCAAATGCACAATAACATTAGATTGCAATTGCCGAAAGGCCGTTGACTTGTGTGAGTGTCCGGTATCGATTGTTTGTACATGTGAGAAGTCAAAAAAAGTACCAGTCATTGAACTTAAGTTTTTGTAACCTTCAAAGAAAAACATAGTTTAGCCAAAATTGGTAACGTAGATGTGAAGGAGTCAAAAAAAATTATTCAAAGGACAAAAAAGAAAAAACACTGAGTACAGCAGATGTCAGTCGAACGTTGACTCATTGTCACAGCCATCGTGCTCAAAAACTATGGAACCTACACAAATAGAAGACTTTGACTCAACTGAAATAAATAGAAATGAGGATAGTAGCGATGAAGAGTTTCAACCTGTTGTAAAGACACCATGGCAGATTGCGAGTTAAATTGACTAATACTGCGCTAACAAAGTGATCGTTTTGGAGTTTCTGATAGAGCAAACAGCTGCTATTGCTTCTAGCCTTTTGCAAGATTTTGGTATTATAACTGAAACTGAACATTCTAATGTTATTGATAAAAATAAAATCTGAAGGGGGAAAAAAAAGGTTATCCGCACAGAACTGCAGGTGCAGAATCAGGCTGAGCTCAACACATTTCAAGGATTGTATTTTGATGGAAGGAAAGATGACACTATTGTGATTGAAAAGGTAAATTCAAAGCATTTTCGGAGAGTGATTAAGGAAGAACATTATTCTATCATTCAAGAACCTGGATCTGTATATGTTGGTCATGTGACACCTTGTTCTGGATCTGCTCAAAACATTGCCGACAGTATAATTTCTTATTTAAAAAAAACTGGACTTTCCTTGATGATTTAGACGTCATTTGGATGTGACGGCACCGTTACAAATACAGGGTGGAAAAGGGGGCGTAATTCGAACAATTGAAGAAAAAGTGAAAAGGCCAATGCAGTGGGCAGTTTGTCTCTTGCACTTCAACGAATTACCACTCCGACACTTGTTCCAGTTTTTGGATGGGAGACACTACAGGGCCTACAACATTTAAAGGACCTAACGGAACAGAGCTCAATAACTGCGAAAAAAAACTCCCCTTGGTGAAATTTGCTAGTGTGGAGTGTGAAATTCCAGATATTGACCGAAGCATATTGAGCAAGGACCAACAGTATTTACTGGACATAAGTTCTGCTGTACAATCAGGAATCTGTCCTATAGATTTATCTCACCGTGAACCTGGCCCACTCTCTCACGCAAGATGGCTAACAATGGCTAACAGGATTCTAAGATTGTATGTGAGTGTTTGAATATCCATCAGACGAACATAAAATCGTAGTTCATTTTATTCTGAAGTCATACATGCCTGTTTGGTTCAATATCAAAAAAAGCAAGTACTTAACTGATGGACCAGAACACATATTTCAAACTGTAAAATCCTCAAGATTCCTGCCTGAAAATCTGCTTCAAGTAATTGACCCCGTTATTGAAAAGGAACGCTTACTTTGCCCACCCAGAAAACTTGATGTTGAGTATGATAGTAGATAAAAGAACTCACATAAGAGAATTGGGTTTGAGACGAATCATAAAGGCCAGGACATCAGCACCCAAAAGAAAGTCAATTAGAGCTTTCCATCCACCCAAATTAAATTTTCAAGCCACAGAGTACAGTGAACTGATTGACTGGACTGCCACCACATTGTCACCACCACCATTACTAAGAAGAATCAGCAACGAAGAAAATTCGTGCAAAAATCTTGACTGGGGACACCGCAGCTGAATGGAGATTCGACAAATTTCCTTGTCATACGCAAGCGGTTGAACGATGCATCAAACTTGTAACCATCGCTTCACAAAAAGTAGTTGGTTTTGAAGCAAGAGAGATGGGCGTCATCCGAACTACACTACAGTCAAGAGCAGCTATGCCATGCTTTGAAAGCAAAATCAGCCTTCAAAACTTCCTAAACAAGAATGATTATGGACTTGTGATGAAATATATCCTACAAATCAAAATTCCTTTTTGAATTTTCAATAAACAATTTTCATGAAAAATGTGTAATGCTATGATTAAGTTGATGCTAATAAACTATGTTAAAAGGAATTTGAATTATTAATTTGCAGTCCCCACACTTTAAACAACAAATAAATTAAAACAAAACTTTTTATTAAAAGGCATTGTGAGTAAACTGTCGCAGGACGGCAGTGTTGTTAAACTGCGCCTTTTAGCGTAATTATCCGTTATTTAAAGCTGTTTGCGCTACCGTAAACATTTGTTTTTTTAACTGGTTCATTGGTATTTCTGTTTTCTAAGTCAAATTATACAGTTTTTTCACTATAGCGATTGATTATTTAAAGTTTTTACACCGGAGAAAAAATTATAAAAATCCAAGTTTTTTTTTCAAAAAACGAACTATTTTAATTGCATTGCGCTACCCGTGATATTGAAAAAATAATTTTTTTTCCCAGTTGCATTTTATTTATGAAGTATATATGCAAGTTTTCCGCGGTATAGCACTTGAAAAAAAAAATAATTTTTTTTTTTCAGCCCACCCTACTATTAAGAGTTCTACTGCTTGAGCACATTTGCCAGTTGGAAGGATTAGTGGACTTTTTAACTTTATTTAAAAAGTGAACAAAATGTTAAAATCATTAAGGAAAAATTATGAAAAGCAGTTAAATTATTCAAATAGTTAAGCTTTTAATTTTAAAAAGTTTTGACAAATTTTACATTCTTCAATTTGTTGGATGACCTATTTTTTAAATAGTTGATTGTAGCCATTGTTTCGTTGAAATTTAATTTATCTAATTTGTACTGGTTACTTTAACTGTATTTTTCATTTAAAACAAATTGACATGTTTTTGGATCGGCATTAAAATTAGTTCTAAAAATATTTTTATCTTTCCATGTTTTATTCACTTATTTGCTTTAGAATTTTTATCAAAATTCACATGGATTAAAATATTGTGAATATTTCAAATCAAGCCCAGCACAGTTAAAAAAAATAAAATAAAAACATACCTAAACCCTCCCCCAGGCCTAGTAGTACCCTGCAGAAGATGAGGGCAGGGATGGAAGTGGCCAGCAGTGGTGTGACAGAAGTCGACACTGACCATAGGAACACAGCAAACAGTAGCACCGTCTTGCCTCCAAACCTACTGGCTGCACACGCACCAATTACCTATGACCAGGAAAAAATCTTAACCATGTCTACATAATTTTAATTTTGCAAATAATTTTAAATCATATTTACTATTTATTAAATGTTAAGTGATAACCATGTTAATAAAATATAGATTGCACATACAAATTTTATTATTCACAAACATTTCTACTATGTTTGTACTGACTGACTCTCTAACCCTTTTAATCCGGGTAGACAATATACATGGGGTTTCAATCATATTATGTTAACACTTAAATGGCTAATTAAATATTTGTTTCTAAAATTTAACTGTAAATATAAAATTGAAACAGTCTGTACTATGCAGAGTGAACAGGGGCCAACAATGTATTGGCCGCCGAGTTATTCGTTGATTGTACAGGTGGAAAATTTTACACCCGCCGATTTTATGTTATATAATAAAATATATTGAGCACAAAATATATTTAAAAAAAAAATGGGGGTAATAGTATTTTATTGTTTATTGAAACTTTAATAATGTAAATAAATTATATTTTTAAAGTCTTTGAATTTTAAATTTGTAATACTGAATTTTTAGTCCACAGTTCTCTGCAGTCAGCTTCAACCAAACAACTGGTTGTATTCTATAACAAAATTCTTGTAATACAGGTGGGTGATGCTATCTGTTTATGTTGAAATATAATAAGTATGTAATTGGTTTTTAGCTGTATCATTGCGTTTTACATTTTTGTAAAACAACCCTGAAACCATACATATTATTTCCCTTTGAAAATTTCATACAAAATCTTACATGTAGTATATAATTATAGTGTTTTATATATGTGTTAAGAAACAGGGAATAAACTAAACAATTTTGAATTAAAAATTAAAAAAATATATTTACAGCATAGTATAATGTACTTGTTACTATTTTACATGGGAAAAATACATTATAGTATCCACATTATAATAAAACATAAGGTGTTTAAAAAGTTCAAAACAGTCAAATTGTAGGAAATTTAGTTGTTAACACAGAAATATATTGTGTTATGGGGTTCAGAAATGAAAACAGTAATAGTTTTTATGTTTGCAGAGATAAGTGCAAAGTGGCTTATGATTACCTATTTACAGTTGCTAAGTAACAAAATGAAATAAGCAAAATAAAATCCACTCTCATGCAAATGAATGTGTATTTCCATCCTTGTGTGAAGTTAGCTGATTTAGAACAGTGTGTATGTAAGTCAGTTTTTTACTTCAAAATTAACAAAAAGGAAAAAAACAAGATAACATAACTTGTACTTCAGACTCAACAATTTCACCCACAACTGACTCCATTAAATGTCAAGAATACCACTTGTTCTACAATGATCACTCATTTTGAAGTATTATAATAAACAGTGTATGATAAAACTGCTCAATTCAAATCAAAAAAATTTTGAATAAAGAAAAATATTATTTATTTACAAACAATTTCCACTGCACAGAGGTTAACAACGAAATCACATCTGAAAAAACCCAACTAGACACTGGATGGAAGAAAATCATAGACGAATAAACATTAAACATCATAGGCTTTCAACTGAAATATAATTTAATAAAGGTCTTAGTCAATAATGCTTTTTCCAGTAAATAACACTTTTGGTGTTGATTGCAATTTGGAAGTAACGCGATCGACACCAAATGGGTCGGTTGAGGTTTCCAGGTTAAAAATCTGTAAATTATATCAACATTAATAGAACTAGAAATAAAATATAATATGTTCGTAACAAGAGGCCTGTAACTGTTATTAAAAAGGTTGTAATAAAAGCGAACCGTTTCTTCATTGTTTGTGTCTTTTCTTTTCTTAATTCCATTGATATTAATTATTTTGATAGTAATGCTGAAAAATTAATACCAACCTGACTGGTAAAGTAGCCGAAAGCGAAAGCTGATAGAATCCACCCTTGCCAGTGTAAGCTCCACTTGAACTGATCAGTCATGGGTACAATGGCGATGGGCATGATAACTCTGTCCGCTGCATTAATAAAATTGGCGATCGAGCACAGGCCAACTATCCTTGATGTTTTGGCCAACATTTTATCTTGTATCATTGTATGTTGTAAACGAAATGTCAATTCTTCTACATTATAAGAATGATAAAAATAGACCTGTTAACAGAAATCCATTATATTATGACACTTCTATTAATTAACAACTCCTCTCAAATTAAAAATACATCATTTAAATGATCTTTAGTGGTAGATATACTTTTACTCTGCAGAAAATAACCTGCATACATTTCTTATGGATCAACTTTGACGATTTTTGTTGATCTTAGTAACTAAATTAAGTTAAACAGGCTATCACAGCAACTGTACATACACCATTAATGACAAACAGTGGAGTGGCAAGTTTGTTCTGTATTTGCTGAGAGAGGCTTCTTGCTCAACTCTTCAGGAAACATATACGAATTATAGTACACAATAAGGCATTGCAATATCGGGCAGATAGTGTTATATTTCACATTTTATCTATAAACGAAATATTATTGAATTGGAAAGAACATTGAACAGAATAGTCCTTCTTGATATGTATTTTACACACTAAGAATATGTTTTTTCTTACATTTAATCCTTTTAGTACCATGTCATTTTATCAATTTCTGTGTGAAAAGTGACATTTCATGGCATCTTTATTTTCAACATGTTTTCTTCAAATTTTAAGAAGTGTGTTGTAAAAAGAATAAACTGTGATATAAAACGCTAGGGTCTCAAATGCAATGTATTAGATGTATTAGTGAGAATCGTTATTGTGTTGTTATTCAAATATTAATATTTTTTTATTCTTTTACCAGCCTCCATGAAGATTTTAAGGTCTACCACTGATATAAAGAGTTATTTGAGTGTTTTATTAAGGTGACATAAGCAGTTCTATTTAAATTCAATTTTTTTTTAAATATGTAGGGCTTGGTTTTCATCCTTCTTTAAAAGCTAACTTTCACTAATTGACTTATCTAGATAGTGTAAATTCAACAAAGCACTTGCCCGTAATAGCCAGTATAAACATATCAACTCTCTACCTGATTTAGTTATGGTTATCAAGTTCACATATAAAAAATCACTTTCAAATGTAGTGTTGCTTGAATATAAGTGTCAACCAATGCATGTGTAAAAGACTGCCTAAAACATAGTTTATGGAACTTGCAACACTGAAATTAATACTAACAAATGCACTTACATGTTTTAATGAAGGTTCTGTATTAAAATAAATGTGCTTCAGTTATTGGGTTTTGTGAAAGAATAATACATTGTTACGCTAGATTAGAAGGAGCAAGAAAGTACAGGTTAGAACAATCAAATATTTGGTCCTCGGTACCTTGTCCTCAAATAAAGGAGCAAGGCAAGATACAGCAGATTTGTTTAATCCTAGAACACATCCTCACTTCATACTAGTAGACTTGTTTACTAGATTATTCAGAGGGTAGAATTGTCTGGCTTCAGTTTTGCCAGTGTGTATGAAAGTGCCCTTATGAACAATGTATACTCTAAACAATACCTAGCAGTTTTGTGTCTAGCTTTTCTTGAAGTTTTGTAAAATCATCAGTTTTCCCTCTCTTTGAACACACCCAATTTGTATTAGTGTTATCAGCACAATACGAAAACTAACTTATCCAGAAGTCTGTTTTTCTATAACGAAACAAAAATTTGATCAGTTTAAAAGCTCCACTGTTTCATCACTTAAGTCAATAAATACATTTTTAACACAAAAAATGGACAAAAAGTACCTAATAGCTACATGTATTAACTTGAAATCCAGTCTATACAGTAAATTAAGTAAAGTCTGTTCTTTCTAATAATGTAGTTTTTTAGGTCCCCAGTAAGAAAAACTCATCCAAAAATAGACGCTGAATAATATTGCAGTACAGATTTTTCAAATTATAATATCGTTCAGCTCTGTTTTTTATATATAAAAATTGAATAATGTAATGAATAATTATTTGAACACTATTTATGCGTAATTATTAAATATATAACAAATATAGCAGTGTAAAACTTACTACTTTCTATTTTGAAGGATACACATTACACATAATAACACATGTTCATCGCCATGTTGCTTGCGGCCATTACAATCACAAAAATGACTTCATACTTTACATTAATTTAAATTATATTGTTATTTAATACATTTAAAAGCTGGCAGAATTTAAATGTAAACAACTACAACTAGAATGGAAGAAAATGTTTACTTTAGATAGGTTACCTAAAACAATCTAAAACCATTTTTAACAACTTCTTTAAGTAGTATACTTTCATTTTCAGAAAGAAATTTTAGGTGGTCATAAACTATATATTGCACAAAAATGATTAAAGTGCTTTAATTTTAGGTTAAATCTTTATTAATCTGTCTATCTAGGGGACCAAGTGGAATCAAGGTTTCTGGGTGGGGAAGGATAACAAATTAAGGATGGGTAGATTTATGGAGAGGGGATATCAAGGTTATCAACTTTCAGGTGAAAATTCGAGCTGGAAGAATAGACAAACCAACTGCATTTTAAAATAACTTAACAGTTTTTCCCAAATTTTTCCTGGTATTTATCATTTGGTCACAGTTTCTACCTCCATATTGAAGTTTATTAATCTTTTCCCTTTGTTACTTCAGTTCTACCAAACTTTTTTGGGCATCTGAAAGTTGCTTTTCTTGATTGGTTGGATTCAGTTGCATAGTCATTTACAGAAATGCTCTTTGTTATTATTGTCTATGAAACTAATGTAGGAGAAGTTGGATGGTCTGTGCTGTGATCTGAGGTTGGGAAGGTATCAATCAGAAATGAATGCCCCTGGCCATCAGTGCGAGCTTCGGTAGCACCCTGCACTTATGGGGAAAAAAGAAAAACATCCTTCAAGATAGTACCTAAATTCAAACTCAGATCACATGAGCGCTCATACACATGTAGATGTAGCCCGTTTACAGGGTTGCTACAGGAGTCCAATAATGAAATTCCCTGACTTTTCCCTGATTTCCAGACCAAATTTTTCATTTTTCCCTGACTTTTTTCGACGCAATCCCCAGGGTTTTTGGCAATTAATGGGTGGAAAAAAGCGGTGTTGAGGCTAACAGTGTGGCAAATATAAAAAAGCAAAAAATAAAGTGAACCCAGTTTATACGTACAAAAAGATTGACTTAAATGATCAGTAAGTTTATTTGTGCAAAGGGATTTTATATTTTTCCCTGACCAACGTCGAAATTCCCTGACTTTTCCCTGACTTGAGACCGGATTCCCTGACTTTTCCCTGATTTCCAGTCCTGTTTTTTTTCCCTGACTTTTCCCTGACTTCCCTGATTTCCCTGACCTGTAGCATCCCTGGTTTACTTGAAACTTAGCAACGTCATTTCAGTAACAGCATGATGCTAACACCAGGATTGGATCAGCTGGTGACATGTAACCACGGTAACAGTTTACATGAATGTAATACCTCAACACGTTATTTTGCAATATGTTATAGACAATAGGTTAGGAAATGTCCCATCTCTACCAGCCATTACTCAAATATCATCCACTAGATTTAACTTTGTTTAAATTAATTTGGAACAATAATGTTGAACTGAATTACGTTATGGACTTATAAGATTGTATTATAGTGAAGCTATATTTACATATGTAAAAGAAATACAAGCATTTTAGATTATAGATAATAATACAACTTTATACTAAGTTTGAGTAGCGTAGTAGGCCTACTTACAATTACTTTAAAGGGTATACATATCTGACAGCATTTAAATTGTTCTAATCAATATTTGCTTGGATGCTTATTACACTACAGACTTTCAATAAATTGTGTTTTAATGAATATGCTAGAAAATTCATATTTGAGGTCTATTTTGTAATAACTATCCCCCTGCAAATTCTACAGCCAATTATTTAGTAAAGTTAAATAATTGTTGATCCAGAGAATACCAAAAACCTATTGAGAATTATTATAAATTTTTAACAATAAGACTATTATGAATTGTAATTATGAATAGTTCCAACAATAATCATTTAACATAACATTTTTAAGTCGACAGATGTCTAGCTGCTATTCAATTCTAAAGTCTGGATCAAACTTGAGTAATATCAGCTAGCTCTTTGGATGAAATTATACGAATAACCAACCTAGTGTCTTAATCAAGTTAGGCCTAGTATGTCACTTACCTGCTTTCCTGAATTAGGTTACACTAAATTTGCTTCTTGCATACCATTTTCAATTTAATAATTTTTTAACCTCAACAAACTTAATTTTAAGAGTAAAACGTATAGGAAAAGATTAGCCTACCTTTAGTTTTATGCAGATACTGACATACTTCTATTTACTGTTTTTGACAGGTTATGTAGTTTTGTTCTTTGATATTTCTGGTATTTTGTGTATTCTTTTACTTTGATTTATGTTATTTATCTATAATCTTCTTTACTCCTGTCGCGTCAAGTAACAGCTGGATTTAGTTTTTGAACACGCAGGCATTTTTATCCATAGCAAAGGCATTGAAGTTAAAAAGTTTTAATATAAAAGAACATATTAAAACAGCATAATGCTGCCTAGGATACTGCCTACTATTTTAATCATGTTGATACACAAGTGCAGAAGGTGCAATTGTGCCCGGAAGAACAGTCTGCAAGGTTTGCCCAAGGGAGTCCCAAAGATGTGTGGTGCGACCTAAAAAATAATAAAATATAATAACAAAATTCTCATGGCTGATAAGACGTGGGCTTTACCTATAAGAAGCCAAAGAGTTATCCTGAAGAGCTAAATCCAAAGTTCAAAGCCAGAAGTAAAAAATTTAAAACATTTAAACAGATCTCTGTGAGGCGCCTCACTCCCTCATCTCCCTCTCACTCCCTCATCTCCCTCTCACTCTTTTTCTTCATATCTCCATCTGGATTGGAACTATCTCACAGAGATCTGTTTAAATGTTTTAAATTTTTTACTTCTGACTTTGAACTTTGGATTTAGCTCTTCAGGATAACTCTTTGGCTTCTTATAGGTAAAGCCCACGTCTTATCAGCCATGAGAATTTTGTTATTATATTTTATTATTTTTTAGGTCGCACCACACATCTTTGGGACTCCCTTGGGCAAACCTTGCAGACTGTTCTTCCGGGCACAATTGCACCTTCTGCACTTGTGTATCAACATGATTAAAATAGTAGGCAGTATCCTAGGCAGCATTATGCTGTTTTAATATGTTCTTTTATACTAAAACTTTTTAACTTCAATGCCTTTGCTATGGATAAAAATGCCTGCGTGTTCAAAAACTAAATCCAGCTGTTACTTGACGCGACGGGAGTAAAGAAGATTATAGATAAATAACATAAATCAAAGTAAAAGAATACACAAAATACCAGAAATATCAAAGAACAAAACTACATAACCTGTCAAAAACAGTAAATAGAAGTATGTCAGTATCTGCATAAAACTAAAGGTAGGCTAATCTTTTCCTATACGTTTTACTCTTAAAATTAAGTTTGTTGAGGTTAAAAAATTATTAAATTGAAAATGGTATGCAAGAAGCAAATTTAGTGTAACCTAATTCAGGAAAGCAGGTAAGTGACATACTAGGCCTAACTTGATTAAGACACTAGGTTGGTTATTCGTATAATTTCATCCAAAGAGCTAGCTGATATTACTCAAGTTTGATCCAGACTTTAGAATTGAATAGCAGCTAGACATCTGTCGACTTAAAAATGTTATGTTAAATGATTATTGTTGGAACTATTCATAATTACAATTCATAATAGTCTTATTGTTAAAAATTTATAATAATTCTCAATAGGTTTTTGGTATTCTCTGGATCAACAATTATTTAACTTTACTAAATAATTGGCTGTAGAATTTGCAGGGGGATAGTTATTACAAAATAGACCTCAAATATGAATTTTCTAGCATATTCATTAAAACACAATTTATTGAAAGTCTGTAGTGTAATAAGCATCCAAGCAAATATTGATTAGAACAATTTAAATGCTGTCAGATATGTATACCCTTTAAAGTAATTGTAAGTAGGCCTACTACGCTACTCAAACTTAGTATAAAGTTGTATTATTATCTATAATCTAAAATGCTTGTATTTCTTTTACATATGTAAATATAGCTTCACTATAATACAATCTTATAAGTCCATAACGCAATTCAGTTCAACATTATTGTTCCAAATTAATTTAAACAAAGTTAAATCTAGTGGATGATATTTGAGTAATGGCTGGTAGAGATGGGACATTTCCTAACCTATTGTCTATAACATATTGCAAAATAACGTGTTGAGGTATTACATTCATGTAAACTGTTACCGTGGTTACATGTCACCAGCTGATCCAATCCTGGTGTTAGCATCATGCTGTTACTGAAATGACGTTGCTAAGTTTCAAGTAAACGGGCTACATCTACATGTGTATGAGCGCTCATGTGATCTGAGTTTGAATTTAGGTACTATCTTGAAGGATGTTTTTCTTTTTTCCCCATAAGTGCAGGGTGCTACCGAAGCTCGCACTGATGGCCAGGGGCATTCATTTCTGATTGATACCTTCCCAACCTCAGATCACAGCACAGATCATCCAACTTCTCCTACATTAGTTTCATAGACAATAATAACAAAGAGCATTTCTGTAAATGACTATGCAACTGAATCCAACCAATCAAGAAAAGCAACTTTCAGATGCCCAAAAAAGTTTGGTAGAACTGAAGTAACAAAGGGAAAAGATTAATAAACTTCAATATGGAGGTAGAAACTGTGACCAAATGATAAATACCAGGAAAAATTTGGGAAAAACTGTTAAGTTATTTTAAAATGCAGTTGGTTTGTCTATTCTTCCAGCTCGAATTTTCACCTGAAAGTTGATAACCTTGATATCCCCTCTCCATAAATCTACCCATCCTTAATTTGTTATCCTTCCCCACCCAGAAACCTTGATTCCACTTGGTCCCCTAGATAGACAGATTAATAAAGATTTAACCTAAAATTAAAGCACTTTAATCATTTTTGTGCAATATATAGTTTATGACCACCTAAAATTTCTTTCTGAAAATAAAAGTATACTACTTAAAGAAGTTGTTAAAAATGGTTTTAGATTGTTTTAGGTAACCTATCTAAAGTAAACATTTTCTTCCATTCTAGTTGTAGTTGTTTACATTTAAATTCTGCCAGCTTTTAAATGTATTAAATAACAATATAATTTAAATTAATGTAAAGTATGAAGTCATTTTTGTGATTGTAATGGCCGCAAGCAACATGGCGATGAACATGTGTTATTATGTGTAACGTGTATCCTTCAAAATAGAAAGTAGTAAGTTTTACACTGCTATATTTGTTATAATTCGGAAGATTCTAACGACATAACTGTCCAGTGTGATCGGAGATGCCCGTGTGAAACACATGCACTGGAATCTGACTTTCGTTTAAGGTGGTGCTGACTGCGTCGACAGAAGTGGCAGAATGTGGTGTAATTCTGGTGGGGAGAAAGGGAATTATTCTGGTGTTGTGAGAGGTAATTAGTTCATTAAGAAGACTTTTGATGCTTGTTGGAACTAGGTTATCGATGTTCAGATCTCCAATAATGATGGTAGAAGTCTTGGCTTTGGGGGTACATATTTCTAGATATTCATAAATTACATTCATAGCTAATTTGATATTATCCAAACAGTTCGAGGGAGGGCGATATATTCCAAGTATGTACAAATGTTTACTGTTACTGCGACTTATTTTTACAGCCGCTATCTCACATACTAGGGGGATGCTATGAGTTTCAATTTTTAAGTTCGCTGTATCGTTTGTGAATTTGTTGTTTTTAAAGATAGCTATTCCACCCTTAACTAAAATGAATAATCTCTTAACTAAATTTGTAGAGCATACATACAAAATTCCTGCAGTATTGTGTACGGACTTCCAGACTACAATATGGTGATTCTCAGCATTGTAATCACTATATTTTGTGTTGTTCACTTCATTTAAAGAATAAACACTGTTCTTTGCAGTATTATTTTATACCTAGACTATGCTCTACTTAACTTTATGAAAATTTGAATACTTGTTCTAAATATACAATCCTCCTTTAATTTACTAAGAAAATCGGCATTGTCCTATTATATATTTTTTGGTAGCTTTACATTTACCACACACTTTCATGGCTGTTTTTAGTTTATATTTGAGTAATTAAAATAAAAGTAACAATTATTGTTTTTTCTCTCTATCAAGCTTGTGATTGATAGGAGAGGTCCAATCAGGCATAGACACGATTGAGTACTTTGCAAATAAATACCAGCGTAATAAAATAAATATAAATAATAAATAAATAACATAAATAAAATAAATATCAGTGTACATCGAAGCCAGCATAGCTTAAAGCTGAGGCTTAAAAGAGAAGAAAAAAAGCTTGTGATTCGACGAGATCCCGCACGAGCGTATGATTACAACGTCATACACAATTGAGAGTGATGCTTATTACTTTGTTTGGATAATCTTTGCTATAAATGTTTTAAATATCAGTGAGTACATTATATAACATACAATAACTTTGTTGTGTTTCATCACCAGCACAGGCTGTCTGCTAGCTAAGTCAGTTCATTTCTTACTCTATGAAACAGTCACCACTCGCCAGTCGCCAGTTACCAGCACATAGCACAGTAGCAGACAGTATTCTTAAATATGAAAGCACCAATAGCGGTGTTTATCAGTTTGCGTTTGTATTGTTTATAGTTACTTTCGACTACGGTTGTCACGAATTCGACTACGACTGTTTCGTTATTAAAGTGAAATAATTTGAAATATTACAAGATTGGACTGAAGTAAGTTTCTTTATCATGTATGGGTTGAATACGTTAGTTTGTGCCCACTTAAGGTAACCTAACCTTGAAGCAAGAGGGATAAACCTTGTTTGTTAAGTAGAATAATGAATTTATTGCATTTTATAAGTGTAGTAATAGGATCTCATTGTATAAATTTCTAAGCTTTTCAAACAATAAGTTGAAAGTTAATGAATTTATAATTTAAGTTGTGGATGCTTTTAAAGGCAGCCCTATCTTAGGTGGCAGATATCTTTTACGTTTTGAAAGTTTAATACTGTTAAGATCAATTTTATGTACAATATTCACTTTAGCCACATTGTAAATGACACAAACAATTCAAATTCAAGATAGCCTAAAGTCTAGTCCAAATTTAGTCTAGTTTCAGAAAATGTATAGTTTTGTTTGAGTTTTTGCATGAATAAATTAGTTTTAGTGCAAGAACTGAAAGTAGTACGGGAAGTGTGGTTTTTGGGGTAAGGTACCTACGATAAGCGGACCCGGTTTTTTATATTGAAGAATGTAATCATCAATAACTATATTCGCATCTCAAATCCTAGACTATCAATCGATGTAAAAGTATCTATAGTCCTCAATAACAATCATATGTTTTAAATTAAAATGTGAATTTAATATTTACACTGATGAAACAAATTATTATAACCAAAATTAGGAAAACTGAAGAAGACCATATTTGCTCCTCTCAAAGTTACAGTTGTTTCTTTCCCACAAATTTCACACAATGGGTTTTCGGTACGAGTCCCAACATGTTGAAGCCATGAAAAACATGTCTTATCATCTTTCAAAATAATGTTGTGTAGTTTTCTAAAATTGACTGCCATTTTTAATAATCAAATGTTATTTATGTAAAATTGAAATATTAAAACATGTATTATTTGAAAGTGTTTACAGCTGTTAATATAGATTATAGTTAATTGTTCAAAATAATTAATCAGTATCGATTATATCGAATGGTTATGATTAAATAATATCGTTTGCCAATTACCCTACCCGGTTTTTGTGATAACAAACATAAATTTGTAAATTGTTATGAACTGTAAACCTAACTTTCTTATTTAGTATAATTTTATTTACAATAAACTTCAGAACTCTATAATGATGAATCATTTCAGAAAATCTAAGGTTTTGATTTTTTATGGCTAGTAAAATTCAAGGGTAGAGTATGATGAACAGACGGTTTTTATATCGATTAGTAGGCCTACAATCATCGATAATTAATACTCATCGAATACGAGCCTATCAACATATCTATAGTCATAATACCAATCATATTTAGAATTAAAATTGTTAATATAAAACACATAGTGAAAATGTCATAAATAATAAAGGAGCTAGGCCTATAACAATCAAACTCAAAAATGAGAACTGGAAATACAAAAAACTCATAAATGATAACAAACATTTATAATAGACTAGCTGTTACCCGCGGCTTTGCCCGCAATTTTTAGAACCGAAGTCCTTATAAAAAGCAATTATGATGTAATATGATGGGAGTCCTACAACCATTTTAAAACGTAAGTAGACATACATCAGGTAGATATTATTAAAGTTCATGGTAAATAGTATCAGAGTTTAACTTAATTATTATATCATGTTTGGCACGTGTAGGAGCATTTCTGGTTCTAATTAATTATATACATAACATCACAGCTGAATCTGCCTTGTAATCCCGATCAAGAAAACACAAATCTCGGTTCACACAGGTCTCGGAAACTTACTTTGGTCAAAAAGCGTATATTTCCAATCCTTGTCATATATTTCAGGTCTAAGATATTTCCAGTACCATAGTAGAGTTTGCCTTGTTGTTCTGACGAAGAAAAAATATATATAGTATACTTACATAGGACCTAGATGCCTACTTCGGTTAAAAAGTGCCTACTTAAGACTATTTAAATTCACTTACCTACTATGTCACAGGTTAGCTTGCCATATTGTCTTGATTAAAATACTATATACGTTCGATTATGTAGTTCTCGGAAATCTATTTTGGTCAAAATCGTGTTGGCATAGTTGAGTTTGCTAGGACTGAAAAGCCTATTACGACCTAGGGGGAAGTCCTACCTACTTCTTATGTACGGTACTTCCGGTATAAGGGGGAAATCCTTATTAAGGTTATGCAACATTCCAAAATAATCGTTATTAAAGTTTTGCGTTACACTTGTTTTTTGGACTGTAGCCAGAGAAAGAATGAATCGTTAAGGTATGTTAGTATTCATTTCCCTGTTTTTCCCTAAGCCATTGTTAAAATGTAATATCATAATGTCAGGAAGCCCACCAGTTTAAAGTAAATTATGTGAAAACATTCATAACTTTGTTCATTAAGGTTAGTTTTATAACAGTATTTAATGCATTAGATGATTTTAATTCGTCACTGGCGCAATCTGGAGTAAAATTTATATGTTAATGTTTTACTATCTGCATTACACTACCGATCAAGCACCGTTTACTTATTATTGATAAAATTTAAATGTAAACAGATTTTTCAGAAAGTTTGTCGAATTATAGCTGTCAACAGCTGTTTAGTGTGAGTTTAATTTGAATTATGAAACGTTATTACGTTTCGTTCTTATCATAACATTCGAATGTAAACAAACTAATTTTTCAATTTGAATTCGACTTTATTTGGTGAAATCAATGTGTTATGGGTGGTAAAAAGCACTCTAAGTGTTAATTCAGACACAAAGCTATACCTGTTCCAAATTTCAGCACAATCCGTATAGCAGTTTCAGCGTGATTTGAGGACAAACCTCCAAACATCTAAACATACAAACATTCAAACTTTCGCATTTATAATATTAGTAGGATAAAGTGAAATAAGAATCAATATGCTCGATACTGGTGGTGCTGGTTGGATTTCAAACTGTTTCATATGTGCAGTTATAAATGAGGTTTTGGAAAATGGGGAGCAGTGGACCAGTAGTGCTAGTTACTGGTGGTGCCAGGTATGTTGGTTCTCACACTGTTTGGTATGTGTAGGTATACTTGAAGCCACAGAGAATGGGGAGCAGTAGACCAGTAGTGCTAGTTACTGGTGGTGCCAGGTATGTTGGTTCTCACACTGTTTGGTATGTGTAGGTATACTTGAAGCCACGGAGAATGGGGAGCAGTAGACCAGTAGTGCTAGTTACTGGTGGTGCCGGGTATGTTGGTTCTCACACTGTTTGGTATGTGTAGGTATACTTGAAGCCACAGAGAATGGGGAGCAGTAGACCAGTAGTGCTAGTTAATGGTGGTCCCGGGTATGTTGGTTCTCACACTGTTTTGTATGTGTAGGTATACTTGAAGCCATAGAGAATGGAGAGCAGTAGACAAGAAGTGCTAGTTACTGGTGGTGCCAGGTATGTTGGTTCTCACACTGTTTTGTATGTGTAGGTATACTTGAAGCCACAGAGAATGGGGAGCAGTAGACCAGTAGTGCTAGTTAATGGTGGTCCCGGGTATGTTGGTTCTCACACTGTTTTGTATGTGTAGGTATACTTGAAGCCATAGAGAATGGAGAGCAGTAGACAAGAAGTGCTAGTTACTGGTGGTGCCAGGTATGTTGGTTCTCACACTGTTTTGTATGTGTAGGTATACTTGAAGCCACAGAGAATGGGGAGCAGTAGACCAGTAGTGCTAGTTACTGGTGGTGCCGGGTATGTTGGTTCTCACACTGTTTTGTGTGTGTAGGTACACTTGAAGCCATAGAGAATGGAGAGCAGTAGACAAGAAGTGCTAGTTACTGGTGGTGCCAGGTATGTTGGTTCTCACACTGTTTTGTATGTGTAGGTATACTTGAAGCCACAGAGAATGGGGAGCAGTAGACCAGTAGTGCTAGTTACTGGTGGTGCCGGGTATGTTGGTTCTCACACTGTTTTGTGTGTGTAGGTACACTTGAAGCCACAGAGAATGGAGAGCAGTAGACCAGTAGTGCTAGTTACCGGTGGTGCCGGGTATGTTGGTTCTCACACTGTTTTGTATGTGTAGGTATACTTGAAGCCACAGAGAATGGAGAGCAGTAGACCAGTAGTGCTAGTTACTGGTGGTGCCGGGTATGTTGGTTCTCACACTGTTTGGTATGTGTAGGTATACTTGAAGCCATAGAGAATGGAGAGCAGTAGACAAGAAGTGCTAGTTACTGGTGGTGCCAGGTATGTTGGTTCTCACACTGTTTTGTATGTGTAGGTATACTTGAAGCCATAGAGAATGGAGAGCAGTGGACCAGTAGTGCTAGTTACTGGTGGTGCTGGGTATGTTGGTTCTCACACTGTTTTGTATGTGTAGGTATACTTGAAGCAACAGAGAATGGAGAGCAGTGGACCAGTAGTGCTAGTTACTGGTGGTGCCGGGTATGTTGGTTCTCACACTGTTTTGTATGTGTAGGTATACTTGAAGCCACAGAGAATGGAGAGCAGTAGACCAGTAGCAGTTAGTGGTGTAGTTACTGGTGTCTGCCAGGTATGTTGGTTTCTCACACTGTTTTGTATGTGTAGGTATACTTGAAGCCACAGAGAATGGAGAGCAGTAGACCAGTAGTGCTAGTTACTGGTGGTGCCGGGTATGTTGGTTCTCACACTGTTTTGTATGTGTAGGTATACTTGAAGCCACAGAGAATGGAGAGCAGTAGACCAGTAGTGCTAGTTACTGGTGGTGCCGGGTATGTTGGTTCTCACACTGTTTTGTATGTGCAGTTATAAATGAGGTTTTGGAAAATGGGGAGCAGTGGACCAGTAGTGCTAGTTACCGGTGGTGCCAGGTATGTTGGTTCTCACACTGTTTGGTATGTGTAGGTATACTTGAAGCCACAGAGAATGGGGAGCAGTAGACCAGTAGTGCTAGTTACTGGTGGTGCCAGGTATGTTGGTTCTCACACTGTTTGGTATGTGTAGGTATACTTGAAGCCACGGAGAATGGGGAGCAGTAGACCAGTAGTGCTAGTTACTGGTGGTGCCGGGTATGTTGGTTCTCACACTGTTTGGTATGTGTAGGTATACTTGAAGCCACAGAGAATGGGGAGCAGTAGACCAGTAGTGCTAGTTACTGGTGGTCCCGGGTATGTTGGTTCTCACACTGTTTTGTATGTGTAGGTATACTTGAAGCCATAGAGAATGGAGAGCAGTAGACAAGAAGTGCTAGTTACTGGTGGTGCCAGGTATGTTGGTTCTCACACTGTTTTGTATGTGTAGGTATACTTGAAGCCACAGAGAATGGGGAGCAGTAGACCAGTAGTGCTAGTTAATGGTGGTCCCGGGTATGTTGGTTCTCACACTGTTTTGTATGTGTAGGTATACTTGAAGCCACAGAGAATGGAGAGCAGTAGACAAGTAGTGCTAGTTACTGGTGGTGCCAGGTATGTTGGTTCTCACACTGTTTTGTATGTGTAGGTATACTTGAAGCCACAGAGAATGGGGAGCAGTAGACCAGTAGTGCTAGTTACTGGTGGTGCCGGGTATGTTGGTTCTCACACTGTTTTGTGTGTGTAGGTACACTTGAAGCCATAGAGAATGGAGAGCAGTAGACAAGAAGTGCTAGTTACTGGTGGTGCCAGGTATGTTGGTTCTCACACTGTTTTGTATGTGTAGGTATACTTGAAGCCACAGAGAATGGGGAGCAGTAGACCAGTAGTGCTAGTTACTGGTGGTGCCGGGTATGTTGGTTCTCACACTGTTTTGTGTGTGTAGGTATACTTGAAGCCACAGAGAATGGAGAGCAGTAGACCAGTAGTGCTAGTTACCGGTGGTGCCGGGTATGTTGGTTCTCACACTGTTTTGTATGTGTAGGTATACTTGAAGCCACAGAGAATGGAGAGCAGTAGACCAGTAGTGCTAGTTACTGGTGGTGCCGGGTATGTTGGTTCTCACACTGTTTGGTATGTGTAGGTATACTTGAAGCCACAGAGAATGGAGAGCAGTAGACAAGAAGTGCTAGTTACTGGTGGTGCCAGGTATGTTGGTTCTCACACTGTTTTGTATGTGTAGGTATACTTGAAGCCACAGAGAATGGAGAGCAGTGGACCAGTAGTGCTAGTTACTGGTGGTGCTGGGTATGTTGGTTCTCACACTGTTTTGTATGTGTAGGTATACTTGAAGCAACAGAGAATGGAGAGCAGTGGACCAGTAGTGCTAGTTACTGGTGGTGCCGGGTATGTTGGTTCTCACACTGTTTTGTATGTGTAGGTATACTTGAAGCCATAGAGAATGGAGAGCAGTGGACCAGTAGTGCTAGTTACTGGTGGTGCTGGGTATGTTGGTTCTCACACTGTTTTGGAGATGCTCAATCAGGGATACACGGTGGTGGTGGTAGACAATCTTGTTAATTGTTATAGAGGTGAGGGAGATAACAGCCTTATTTATTACAACTTATTTCTCTTAACATTATCTTTTGTTCTGTATGCTTAATATAATATGCATAATGTGTATGTTCTAGTAATAAAAGTATTTTAGATTACTCCAGCAAGATCTTACTAACAGGTTTGGGAAATGTTAAGCCAGATTTTAATATGTGGCCATATTTGTTTTCGATTGTTTTGATTGAAATAGATCAAAATGTGTTGTTTTTATTACTTGAATTTCATTTAACCTGATGACTGTCATCATTTATTTTAATGTACTAAAACTTGGATTAATCAGCATTACTGAGCCCTAGATTATGATGATTAGGGATATCAGGCGAGTATACTGATGATTAAAACACATTACAGTAGTATTAAACAAATCTCAACTTATATAATTAGTTATAGACTGCACAGTTGTTTTGGATAAAAAATAAATAAATAATGTTTATTAATAGTTTGTTAATGGAATAAACTAGTTTATTGACATTAAATGTGAAATTTAACCAACAGGAAACTATATGTAGTTGCTGTGCCAGGACACACAATTGATACTTGTTTAGTTTGCCGAAACTTATAATTCCAATACAAATAAATAAATAATAGTCTTTACATTGGTTATCATACAATTAATAATGGCCATTTCCATTAAACTGTGAATTTTACCTCCTCAGTTTTTAATTTTTTGCTTCACGCCTTCTTCAAAACCAATAAATTTTAAATCAGATACTAAATATTTTGGAAACCTGGTTTTAAAAATTCTAAAAATTTAAATCAGGATCAAAGTTAAGTCTTGTAATTTTAACACAGAAATCTATAAATAGTGATATACTTATCTCACCTTAGTTAACCCTTTCAGGGCCAGGAGCAAATATGAGATGTTGCAAAATTTTTTCACATCTCATATCCCCTTGTGACTAGTCAAAAGTGCCAGGCTAAAATTGGCGATTTTGCAGTCTCTTGGATTAAAATTTATAAGTTTTCATAACAATTAGAGAATGACCTAAAAGTTGCACCAAGTTACTCGTATAGATATATACTATCAACAACAAAATATATAGATGTAGTTTTAAGTAATTTAAAATTTAAAAAAAAGGTTTTAATAGATTACATAAAAAATTTTTTTTGCAAATAACTAAAAAAGAAAAAGTAATTTTACTGTAGGAAGCTATTTTATTATAGTATACATTTAGAAAGGAACAACCATACAACATGTTGTGTTATTTCTCTCATAAATAAATTTTTTATGACACATTTTGTATAAATACGCATAATTTTACTTCGCAACATTTTATGTGTTAATGTAACTAACTCTTACATTGCAAGAAACTTAAAATAAATATTCACATTATGGATGTACCGGTAAACAGATGATTGTAGGATCCATAAACAGTTTCAATACAGTTAAAAAACACTATTTACCAAGAAATATTTACACAATTTTATTTGAAATTTATTTACACTTATTCTATTTACAAATGTGCTATTTACAATTTCACTCCCGTGAGATCGTAAATTGTCACTCATTGTAACAACTACACACAATAGCTAAACACGTAACAACTAAAACTACTAATATTTACAACCACAAAATAAAATAATGAAGAAGAATCCAGCATACAATAGTATGATTACACTGAAGCATAAAGAATAAACAATGAAAGATCGAGTCAGCTGATAATGTCACGTGACAATTACGAAATAAAAATGCATAGACCTCCAAAATAAAAATGATATTCATATTAATTATCTACAAATATGCCAGGGAATAAAAAAACATAAAACTTTAATCATTTGATGTCATATTTATTTAAGAAAACGACGAATATCAAGGAGACAATATATTGCCGCCTGGCGCTTTTCGCATATGTCACCGACAGCAATATTTTGCCGCCTGGCCTGGAAAGGTTTAAACAATAAGTATAAACAATAATTTTGGATTATTATTCCACACAACAGTCATGTCATTAACCACGGCACATCAGTGAAGAAAGTGAGGAAATACAGGCAATTTAATTAGTAGAATCTTTATATTGTGAGGCAGAAATTGTTGTATTCTCTTCAACATATGAATTATCAGCATATTATCTTCAGCAAATACCTTTTTACAGGTATCCACAAACATATGTGACACCTCGGTGTTAACGCCCCAAAGCTTCAACAAATAAATTAATTTAAACTAATATTAAACTGAGAATTCTGCGAAAATTTACATAACATTAATTTAGTGACTACTTCTAATCACTATTTAGAATGGAAGTCAAGACCTCCACAAGGTGTAATAATGCCACCGTACACATTAAGTGCCATCCGGAATAATATAGCGAAATATAGGCGCTGAGCCGACTTCAGAGGAAGGGGACAGGGAATTTTCCACAGCCTGCAGGTGCATTAAACTAAAGCTAACGACCTGGTGTTGCCGCAGACACGTGTAAGGAATCCGCTGACATCAGCGAAGAGCTGTGTTCAACGCAGGCCTCGAGCCGTCCAAAGTACCATGTAGTTTTGTTAATTACTGGGTGAATCGTTGGCGGCAGCACCTGATGGACAACCACCAGGGAAGAACTGGCGCTCTGATTGGTCGGGGGCCAAGAGAGAAGGGAAGGGGCATCACTGGAGGCGATCTTAGAGCAGGGAGTCGTAAAATTGGTTCAGGATGCGGTAGATCATAATTCGGCTCCTCTCTCTCTACAATTCTCTAATTCTATTGTTCTAGAGCCAAATTCTAAATTTTCAATCATGTGTTAATTTTTTTTTTTAATTCAATTAGTTTTAATCTTTTGTTATCTTAATCTAAATCTCTAATCACAAACGTTCGAAATTAAACAAGTAAGATTTTATTCCGACTTCGCTGTTTTATTTCTAAAGTTCGACCTTTCCTCTCCGCGAACTCAAGAATGAAGATCCCTTCTTTTGTCTCCCACTGGGCAAACTACAGGTCGGCGGCAGATCACACATAGTCAGTTCTGTCCAGTGTTTTAGTAATCGTTAGTTCCAAGCTTTTCACACTACTATTGTATGGATGACCTCCCCATTCACCAATATTTCATGTACATTGTTAAAGCCAACTATAATGGTTTTAGTTTTTTCCGGATTGAATTTCAGTGAAAATGTGTTTTTCAGTGCACTGTAGTATCAAGTAAATATTTCCAATAGTTTGGTTTATGTTACTAACATAACATGAGCATATATCTGTAAATTGTCAGAATACAAGTGAAACTTAATGTGTATTAGTGTATTAGTGTATTAGTATCGTTAACATATAGTGAGAAAAGTAAAAGCCCAAGAAGGGATCCTTGTGTTATTCCACATGTAACATATCCTAGATTCCAGTCAGATCCTATGACATCATTCACGACACACTGTTGCTCTCTACTTAGATAAGATCCCACCCATGAAAGAACTACAGTGGAGAGTCCTGTATGTCTTAAACTTTTCAACTACTAGAGTTTGGATGACAGTGTCAAAAGCTTTAGAATAATCTATCTGTATTAAAACATTGCATTATCTCTGATCCATGGAAACCGGATGCCATCAGTTATCCTCAGTATTGCAGTTTCAGTACTGTGATACTGTTAAAATGCAGACTGATGGATGTTGAGAATATTTTGCAATAGTAAAAATTGAGAAATTAGACAATGCGTTCAAGACCTCTAGATAAAGTCATCAGTTGTTAACAAAATATGTAAACATGAACATTCAGAAAGGCAGTCAATTGAATAATAAATATTGATCAAAACAGTTGAAACACAACTTTGGGTCACTTATTAAATTGTGATAACAATTGGAAAAACTAGACTACTACAAATATGATGCATGCTTAACAATATGATTTGTGTTTGGTTTCAAGCATGCACATAATGTCTTACAGTTAAATCTTCTCATAAATTTAATATTAATGAATATCCAGGATCACCTCATGTAAATTAAAGAAGCTGTGTCTTTGAAGTTTACCCCTCAAAATGGTAAACTCATTATTGGCAGCAATCATGGCATTCTTATATTGGCAAAAATTGTGGCAGTCCTTAATTGGCAAAAATCCTAGTACTCCTGTATTTGGCAATGTAGAGTGCTCAGCATTCAAAGGACATTGAAGAATTTTACTCTTAGTTATATATTTAGAGTGCTTGGTTTCAAGACAGTAGAAAATTTAATTGGCCTTTGAATGATTTTACTAATTTTTTGTACAGTGCTTTTTAATTTTTCATCTTTTAAAACACAAACTAAAAGTACCACACAATAGCAAATGGTTGATGAAAAATTATGCATGGAATTGGACCCACATCACATATGCTACATGTGTCTGTTGCAAAATCCTTAAATTTATCAGCAGGGTAATAAATTTTAGTGGAAAACATTGTTAGAACATCTGATAATAAAATTCCACACAGCAAATTAAATTTGATTGAATAACTAACTAACTTGTATTAATACAATGATTAGAGTATTTGGTTTTGGCACAATAGTTCACAATGCTTATTAGAATTATGCAATAGAATCTAAAATGAATAGTATTACTGTATAAAATTTTAATCCTGAAGATATAGCTTTATTGCTTATTCAATTTCTAAATATTTATTTATTTATTTTATTTCAACCGGTATACCATTTTAATATAACTTAATTTAAAATCACAAAAACTGATAATTACACTTAATTTTGTGAGGCCTTTGATAACAAGGCTGTTTTCATCAAACACTTGGAAAAACAGAAAAAAATGGAAGTTTTGATTTAAAAGGTATCAGAAATGAAACAAGTAATGCATAGTTAAGATAAACTTAAAATACAAATGAAATTCATTTGTCACATCAAGGAGTTGATAGGATAAGAAGTCAGAATAGCGCTACTAGTGAAACAATGAAACTCTTAGTTTGTTTATAGAGGTAGTCTTTGTTGCAAACAACTATGACTATATGACCAGACAAAACCACTTTGTTTACATCTACTCATTTTGTATTTTGCTGTTTATTACTACATTACTGTCATTATAGTGTTCAAACGAGTTAGAGTGTACTAGCTGATTATGAATTGTTCGTTTTTGTGGAAAAAATGTAAATAAACTCCTACACCCAAAATTAGAAATTTGAATATTATGCAAATCTCTGCCTGCTAGGCAGCACTGCTCTGTGTATTGTGGTGGTATACACATTCAAACAAGCAGGTGGCGGCCACGATAAAATTACAAAACCTGCTAAATTAAGTCTGTGTTAAAAATTACACATTTAAAATAGTGATTTTCAAAATTACACGCCTAAAATAACTATTAGGAGCTCAATAATGTGAACAATGTTGAATTTTTCGAATTGCCCGGTCGAGAATAAAAGTTAACATGGTAATTTAATAATAACTTTTTTTATTTAAATCTAAAATTTTGTAGTAAAATAAAGTACACTTGTACCTATTGTGTATACAAATTTGATCATGATTGTATCATGTTTCCAAGTAATGAATGTTGAATGTTGCAGTTTCGTTGAAAACGGCAACTAAATAGCGTTTTGTTCTTAATAACTTAAAAATTGGAAGTTATTGTTTGTAAATAATTTGCTTTATGTTTCTAAATGCATAAATAAGCTAAATTTTAAGGTAACCATGTTATTTTAGCTCTACTAGTTACTTTTTACTTGATGTTCAAACTCATGGTGTATAGAATTTGATTCGAGAACAGGTCACACAGTTGTATTAATGGTTGAGCAATTTTTCTTTTTAATTTGTATTCTTTTGTTAGTATTAACTTAAGTAATATTAAACCTGATACATAGTTGTTCAATTTTTAGTGGACCTTTTATAACTGCTACATTTGAAAAAATATGTGGGTTTATTATTAACTGTTCAATCAACCACTATTAAATTTTAACTATTCATATCAACTCGTTATTTGGTTGTTATTTTCAAGACCAGATTATATTTATCAAGGTAAGTGTTCCAATTTACACCTCATCTACAAAATATCCATTGTAGCTAGTATTTGGTGAATGATGTCATGTATATAAACTTGTGAGATTTTCTCAAAAGATATCTATGGTGGGAAGGGTTGATTTAATGTGCATGTTGAGTTCAGTCCAGTTCACATTCCGCTCAGTGCAATGTCTGAAACGTGACACTGTAATAGACTTGACTCCTGAAGTCTAGAGTCCATGTCTGTCTGAAAAGATCCAAAAAAAGTTGGTGATGAAGACGTTCAAAAATGAACTTCTTGCATTGTTTAGACATTAGAGACACCTAGACTATAAAAAAAGGGCTGTCTGGTTTACCAACAGACATATCCATTGTAATCCAGTAGATGAGGTGTTCTCATTGTCTCATTAGATGCACAGTTGGATCCAGTTTTTTATGGATCCCTTCAACTGGACGTGGATTTCAGATTCCAGGGCTCAAATGTGTGACAGTGTCAGATTTTAGACACTGCAGTAAACTGAAGGTGAACTAGAGCTGAACTCGAACATTCACACTATTCTCATGTTGGCGAAGGCGAGATAAAGATAAAAGCAGTTAATGCTCTTAGCCGTGAGATTCGGATGGAGTTTGTGCTATCTCAAAACCCACTTATAAATATTTATTGACCTCCCTGGGAATTGAAACCCATGATCTCTCGGTTAGAGAGCCGCAGCCTTACCCCTACCCTGGCAAAGGTATGAAAAATAAATAATCACAATCATGAAAAAATGCCAAAACTATCAGTGCTTTCCATTTATTGTATGTTATATGTATGTATGTATGTATATATCTATTTATAAAGGTGGACTGTTTTTTGTTTAGTTTAATTTTATCTATACACTTTTTTTCTGAAAATGTATATGTAAAGCCTAACAAATATAGAAGCAATGTATTTTCTTTGTTTGTAATATATATCACTTATTGAAATGAAATAACTATTTATATATATTCATATATAAATATAGTATAGTATATTCATATGCCCCTTAGGGCATAAATACTTGATGATGGTGCAGGTATTTGTTGATGATTATTTGTAAGATACTGTGTAAATGTTGCACAAATATTTTCCCATACTGCATTAGTATTGGATATAGATTTCTTGCAGCCCTAGATAAGATATGGACTGAGCCCTTTTCTTCCACCACCACGTGTTAGAAATTGCCTTGTTACATCTTTATATATATATATATATATATATATATATATATATATTTCTCGTACGCGTGTGTATGTCACTGAACTCCTCCTATACGACTGGACCAATTTTGACAAAGTTTTTTGTGTGTGTTGAAGGAGATTCGAGAATGGTTTAGATTTACAACTCTGTCCAACTTTAACTGGTTAGTTAATGTTTTATTTATAAATTGTTGTTGATTTTGGAACGTTTTACCGTCGATTCGGCAGACTGCGCTACAACACATAATACAAAGTGAACTGATACTTAACAGCTGTTAATACTTTCAGCTGAAGTTCATAAAGAAGCAGAAACATTTGATTACATTTAAAATTTAGAAAATTATTATTGTAAAGTGCTTGATCAGTAGTGTAATGCAGATTACATAGAAGAAGTTATTGCCTAATTTAAAATCTAGATTGCACTAATGATCAATAAACTATCTAATGCAATGAAAATACTATTAAATGCTGTTATAAAAAACCATCTCATTGTACAAAGCCGTGAATGTTTGCATATAAGGTATTCGAATTTGGTAGATCGAAGGTAAATGAAAAGAGCCGAAAGAACATGACATTGCACCAAATTGTTTCTGAATATTTGAAATTTCGCAAATTGTGCTCACGTTGGATTCCTAGACTGCTTACTAAGGAACAAACAAATGAGAAGAATGCATTGTGCTCTTAAGTTTCTGGTCTGATATTATGAGGAAGGCGATACAATTTTAAAGAACATTGTCACAGGTGACAAGATATGGGTTTCTCACATAACCCCAGAAACGAAACGTCAGTCAATGGAATGGGGCCACATTACTTCAGTGGTTAAAGTCAAGTCCAAACAAACAGTATCAGCTAACAAGGTTATGGCAACTGTGTTTTGGGATGGATATGGAATATTGTTAGTCAAGTTTCTGGAATGAGGAAAAACAATAAATGTAGCCGCTTATTGTGATACTCTGACTAAACTGTGACGTGCAATACAGAATAAGATTGTGGCCTATTGACATCTGGAGTTCTCTTGTTACATGACAATGCTAGACCTCATCCTGTCATCCAAACCCAAAATCTCATCAGATCATTTGGTTGGGAACGGATTTACCACCTGCCTTACAATCTGGACTTGGCGTCAAGCCACTTTCACTTGTTTCGCTACCTAAAGGAGTTTCTTGGCGGTAAGCGGTTCAACACTGATGACGAGGTGAAAGAAGTAGTTAAAGATTAGTTGGTACTTTGGGATTATACCGACCACACCCAGTATGAAGAACACAAAAATATAAATTTATAGAAACAAACATGATAGAACGAAAAAACAACTGTTTAATTACATAATTACAAGCATTTCCAGGTATTGTGATCGGTATTGTTGTCGCTGTTATCTTATCTTTCTCGATAATCCCGATTAGGGCAGGGCGCGGCATCACATGATTTGCACGGTACATAATTGCCTTTCCATTACAATTCAATTTATATTTCTGATCAGCCCCTCTAGAATTTGATATTTTACTGATAGGTACTATCTTGAGGGATGTTTTTCTTTCGTCGACATCAGCGCGGGGCAGCACCTTCGGTGCCGAAGCCCGCGCTGATGGCCGGAGGCACTTGCATTTTGGGTGGCGGAGTGTGATCAAGAATAAAAACAAGTTTTGAGTGTTTTTTCAATAAAGAGTTTAGTTTTAGTTTGGTAATGTTTGTTTTTGTTGAATTTTTGTGTTTGGAGAAATGTAGAGGTAAAACACGGAAGTACAACAAAGCGACGCACCAGCTGAACGGGCGGCGAGACTCTGCAATCACGTTATCTACTAGACCGCTCGACTTTGACCTCTGTCTGAGGGTGGGGAGGGGTTTGCGATAAGACAATTCCTGTTTTATATTGACGAAATATTGTTCTAACGCTAACCTAGTAATCAGTAGAAGCAAAATGTCAAATAACGATTCATGTCTGGGTGTGGTCGGTATAATCCCAAAGTACCGATTAGTTATACTCACAGGGGGGCAGTCTTATATGACATCGGCATTCAAAAGCTTGTAGAACGTTATAAAAAATGATTAAAAAAGTAGAAACTATGTTGAAAAATAAAGAAAAATGTCAGAAATAAAATAGGTTTCTTTGAAAATTCTGGTGTTATTTATTTTTGATAAGAAATCATACCTTACTTTCTGGATGACTCCTATTTCTTCAAGAATGTTCAACCAATCAACTGATATAATCAACATATATTGACTCATAAACATGTTCTAAAACTCTATAAACATTGTATCTTAATTGTAGAAAACAACTCTCTAAAGGTGTTGCCATCAATATGCTCACGATCAAGGGGAGTTGTTAAGGCCAAACATTTTTTTAGAAGATTTTTAAGTTTTTGTCTTGTTTGTGAAATTACCATGGTAGTTTTCCCTAAAGGTTGTAACACCGAGCAGATGTTGAGTGTCGAGTTCCTGTGTCCTTTTTGTGAATGGTTTTGTAGTTGTTGTTTTGCCATCATTTTTAAAACTCTGGAAGATAGGTGATATGTTATATTATAACGTACATTGTTATGAAGACAACTAACATGTGTTTTGGTAACTTTACAACAAAAAGTTAAATAGAGATGAAAGTTGAGTAATAAAAATCCAATTAGGTAAGTACTAAGCAAGTAACATTTCTTAGGTAACTTTAAAATTATTTGAATTGAAAATCAAGCATACAGGAGGCACACATCACGAAAGGAACTAGGGTTTGTGTTGCAATGCTCACAGTTCCTAGTCCTATCTTGGCTAACATTTTCTATCACATTATTCATGTCACAGGGACAAAAAGTTGAGAGAAAGTTGGAGTAAAACCAAGATTTGATATTATTTCACACAAGCAGATATACGTTGCATTTTGTTGAGTGAAATGTCAATCGAACATAAAGGTTTTATTGAGTGCTGAAAATCCTCACCATATAAGAAATATTGATTATATGAAGTTTTGTTTACTTTTGTTGCACATGATCCTAAAAAAAATTGATACTTATCGTATTGATGACAATTGTTTATAATCATCTTGAAAAATAAGTTGGGTTTAAATTTGATAAAGTTGATTTTGATGAAATGATTTATTCTTTATTGATTTATAATTTATTTAAGATAAAATTATATATATATATATATATATATATATATATATATATATATATAAACAGTTCTAATAAGTATATTGCTTGGTTTGCCTTACATAGGCCTAATGTTTTTGTTTTGATATAAGAACCTTATCAGTAGTTTGTGATAGTTTGCTATTGGAAACAGAGAATTAGGTCAGTTTAATCAGTTAATTAGGTCAGTTTAATCAGTTGAAGCTTAACTATGAACATCTGTATTAGTCATAGTTGTTTACCTGCTATTATAAATATTAGTAAAGATGTTTTATGTTGATGAGCCATTGTTTCCTGCCTCATGTTGACCACAGAACTAAAGCTAAGATTGCTGTAGTTGTTTCTAATATTTACTACGAGTACATGGTTTTGATACTTGTACTTATTATTAACTTTTCATGAGCATTGTCTGGAGATTTTAGTTTTTGTCCCTTCTTTAGCTGACTACTGTGGTTACTTATTTTCTAATGTAAATGTATTAAATTTTGTTTTACCAGAAGTATAAGGATACATGTAATGAATCAAGTTATTACCTTTTCACCATCAAGTCTTGTTCAGTCATATCGTCAAACCAATATGCTATCAATACAAATTCTTTGCAGTTTTTCGTCCCATGGAGAATCTAAATTGGCTGGAACATTTCCATGAAGGGTTTTCTGAAATCATGACTTTGTTACTCAACAGATGCATGTGTAAATGCATGGGTATTATGTATTTTTTTAAGATTTAAAAAATAAAAAAAATACAACCAGGGTCCTCGAAAGTTTTAGAACACTTTTTTAAGGTAATCAGGCCACAGTTTTAGGCGGCCATTAAAATTTAAAACTATGTGTATCTTAAAAACCAGCAATTTTCCTCTAGGATTATAAAAATAACTCCTTTTTTCTGAAGTTACTCAGGGAATATAATTGTATTTCTATTGAATAGACCTTTAAAATGACATGTCACAAGACAGGAGTTGCAATTTGAAAATTTAAAGTTACCCCCTTCTACCCCCCTTTGAAAAGAGGTTGAATTATTTTTTATCCTCAAAAAATCCAAAAAATGAATTTAATAAGTATGGTGAAGGTTGTACATTGATATCTTAACCAGTTTGGAACGTATCCAGGTGTATCAGGACTTAATTTATACCCTTAGATGTAAGGGGTTGTTTGCCCATAACTTTTGCTTGGATCTTTGTACAGATGTTTTGTTAATTTTAAAATGACAAGTCACAAGATAGGGTTTGCAATTTGAAAATTTAAAGTCACCCCCCTCTACCCCTCTTTGAAAAAAGGAGTATTTTTACCCTCCAAAAAGTATTTTAATAGGTATGGTGAAGATTGTACATCAGTATCTCAATTTGTTTGGAATATATACAGGCGTATAAGGACTTAATTTACACCCTGTATATATATATATATATATATATATATATATATATATATATGTAAATCTATTATTGTTATGGTTCTGTTTTTTATCTTGTTTTTGTTATAGTTATATATTTGTTACACCAATTTTATGTATTATGTTTATAGCTAACGTTAGCCATTACATGATTATTGTAATTTCATTCATGTTTACTCATTACGTCCTGTATTAATAATTATTTGTCACTACTATTTAGCCATCTTAAGTTATTGTATTATTTCAAAATGGTTATACCGTGGGAATTTAAATAAATAAATGATTATTTTCAAAAGAGATGACTATCTTAAATAATTTTCCTGGTTTAATTCTCTAAAATTAGAATTCATTGCTGCTATTAAGATGATTGTTGCATTATGTTTTTGTTCTAAGGTGATCTAAATATTGCAAAATTTAATTTTCAACAATTGCCAAAAAAAAGGTTTATATAATTCTGAAATTTTAACTGAATCATTATATTTCTATATTATATTATATTACATATTGATATTATGTTATATTTTATATTAATACCCTCACCATAAATTGACAAGTTGTTTTTTTGCAGGACCTTTTCCTATTTTATTATAAATAATGATCCATGTTGTATATATAATAAAAAATTTTAAGGGAATTTCACTTTCATATGATAAGTATAGTCCTCTTAGCCTATACCCATGGAACTGAAGCTTGGTCATAAAAGGAAAATGATGGTTAAGATGAAAATCATTGTTATTCATTCCTTGATCAATCTGTATAAGTAATTTTTAATGTAACATTATTTAAGAAAATAAGAATTATTTATTGTAAATGTGACTATTCTTCTTCTGTTGTATTCATGATCTTACAATATTATTTTCCTATTTTTACTAAGCCTACTTTAATTTAATAATTTGTGTGTTTTTTAGGTCTTCTGTCATCCAGTATTTTGTTTGTATTACAATGTAATGTACACTTGAACGTGAAGTATTATTGAAAGAATGTATGTTATTTTTCAGTTGTTATTCAAAAATATATTTTTTTACATTAAATTTAGCATCTACTGTACTATATTCAGGATATCTTCAGACAGACAAGGATGCTGCATTAATAAGAAGGTAAAATGGAGCTTAACCCAATACTTACATTTCCAGTATGTTTTCATCATGATCTAAGAGTTCAGTTATAACATTCATTATGTTTAATATATTATGCTTAATGTTTGTAACAATATTAATGTCCAGTTTCTGACATATATGTGAATCTTTTAGGAAAGCTTATCAAGTATCTTATCTTATACATAAGCGAAATATGTACAAAATCTGAATGTACACCTTATACAAAACATCAACATATATTTATCAAATAACAATAATATCTTTTACATTTTCAGTAATGTCTCCAAAATTTGATGAAATATGTTCAAGAATGGTTCATCATAACATCTTGTTTTTTATACACACACAAAAATGACTGAATGAAAGTTGTTTTTATTGGATTCAAGTTTAGCTATACAAAACTCAGATTTTGTCCACCACCACCGATTGAACTGCTGGTATAGTGAACTTGTTGAATATTATTATTATTATTACACTTCCACCTTGTGTGTAGTAGTGTGAACAAAATAAGAACATAGTTGATTATCTTCCACAATTACATACTTAATGTCTCCATCTGATACAGATGAAGTCACTCAGTGCAACAATACAGTAGGCTCTTGGTAATGGGACATTTTTGGTCCGACAATGCCTCAGCAGTAATGTCTCTCATGAGTGCGAGAGAGAGAGGAGCAGGGATGATCCATTTCTCCTGACAAAACTTAAACCCAATCTGCTGTTAGTATATATTGTGTATGATACAGTAATAATAAATAGTCTACAGTTCTTTCACTTTAGTATGTACAAGTTGGTTGTTTTGATTACACTGTAGTATATTGATTGTGCTTGTGTTCTGTGTTAACAATGGGTCGTCATTTGACTAAAATCATAAAACTTTTTTTATTCAGAGACATAAATGCAGAGCATCACTGGCAATTTTAAGCAGTATTTATGGGATTGTACAGCATATTTATGGTATTTTAAAAATAAAAATGAGATTGAAAAATGTATGAAAATGTTCACAACTGAACCTGGGAACAACAATTATACTGAATACAAAATCAGCTTATTGCAATTTTGTCGTAATGGTAGCAATGGCCGAAAACTTCTGCATAACTTCACTGAACCTAACACTAGAGTCCAAAACCATCCCTCTTCAAAAGTTTATATATATATATATATATATATATATATATATATATATTATAATGAGTGCTAGATACCCAAATAGGACAGGAGAATCCTGTAATTTTATATATATATAATTTCAATAAACATTGAATTACAAAAAGTACTTGCTCCGCCGGGACTCGAACCCGGATCTCTCACTTGCCGGGTGAATGTGCTACCATTACACCACAGAGCCCTTACTTTTTACAATTCAATTATATTGCATTTGGCCGTATCTGTCACATTTGCGTTTAAATAACCAAACTAACACACACACACACATATATATATATATATATATGTGTGTATATGTGTATATATGTATATATATATTGATAGTTGGATATCCTCCTGCCACAAAGAGGATTCTCCTATCCTATTTGGGTATCTGGCACTCATATTGAAGTTAAGTTACGACTGGCTTGAAAAGAAAACCAAATCAGAAGAAACCAGGTTGGAGAAGATGCTCCAAACCAACAACTGATGGGGCTTCTTAGCTTACAAAACCTTTGAAGTCATCAGAATTAGAACCTAGCCCATGATGTTAGCTCCATATGTCATCATTCTGATGGGAAATTTCAATCAGCGGTCCCTTTCATACCTATTCTCCCCTTTTCCTGTTTTCCTTGCATATGGCTTCTGAGGATAATACAATAAGCAATAAAACTGAATTCAGGTTTGAAAGTTTTTCCTCAGGAACCTTTCATTTGAATCTTTTGAATGTGTGCCAGTGGAATATGCCACTGTATCAAATAACATTTATAATTTAATATCTGACTATCAAGTAATTTAATTCTAACTACCTCTTGATATAACAATGATATCATGTTGTGTGTACAAGTGCTGCTGTAGTTACTGGATAATAATAAAATAATACATGGAAGCAATAGTTTTAAATTATTTTTATGTACCAACAACTGAGATGGATAGGAGAAAGTAGAGTGGAAATATAAGAGAAAATTATTGAGAGACAGTGGTAATATACACTTAACTCATTACTGTCCACTTAGTGCATAGTTGGTTGAACTTATAACAGGATAATAATATTATATCAATTAAAGTTTCTTTATCTACACTAGAAAAACACAGTCGTAGATGTGAGGAAAAACCAGAATGAGTATTCCATGTTTTGAGACAACACCATGTTTTCGAGACAGGTATTGTTTTCTTACTATATAGACAGCAATCATAAAACTTTACTTATTATGCTTTGCTATAAGCTTATAATATTTATCAATTTATTAAAATAAATTATTTGTTGTTCAACAGCACCCAATTCGGTGCTACCAGAATGCCTCAAGAGGATAGAGAAGCTGTCAGGGAAGAAAGTCAAATTCTACGAACTTGATATTGGTGACAAAAGTGCGCTATCAAAAGTTTTTTCTGAGGTACAGTTGAACAAATGGTTATTATCTAGATGCATTTTAAATATCACTAAATATAGGAATTACCTCATTTGTTACAAAACTAAGTGTAAAGTAGGACTATTAAAAATAGGACGAAATAAAAGTAGACTGAGGACCAGTGGTTTAATGCTCTCTCTCTCTCAACTACGTATCTCATGTGTCAACTTTGCCCAACCAATAGTATATATTCATATCAATCACCTTTACTCTCTTATAGATTAATGGTTTAAAGTTGATGGAATTGTAATTTCTTGATTACAGAACAAAGTCAGTTGTGTGATCCATTTTGCCGCACTGAAGGCTGTGTCCGAGTCATGTCAATTGCCTCTATTGTATTACAGCAACAACATAACGGGTTCAATAACGTTGTTAGAGGTACGGTATGTCAATTTATTTAGACGTTTACTGTGACTTAATGTTAGTGTGACAGATTGATAATTAAGGGTTGCAAGTTTGGTATTGGCACTCAGGTACTTCAATACAATTAATTTATTTGCACATAATTCTTGAACAATTTTTCATTGGAGCATCATTGTGTAAACATATATAATAGCTTAGGAAATACAAAATTGTAATAATACAGTAAATTAATTCATAGGAATATTTAACTGTGTACAATACACAGAAGGAAATGTCCCTGGTTATAATAAGCTAATGGTCAACCTATTTCTAATACAGTACAGTAGTGTATTTGTTCAGTAATAGTTCTTCTAGAATGAGTATTGTGTATTTGTCCAACACTGAATCTTTAGTAACATGTAGGATTTTTATGCAAAGATCTCTACATCCTTAAACTTTAAACTTATAAGGATGGTTGAGTAAATATTTTAATTTACAAAACAATGGGTGAAAATGTGCCCTGTAACCACATACCTACATACTACAATTAACAAATGTTTATAATTTAAAACTTTGTTGAGGTCAGAGATTTTTCCAACACAGTGTCTTCCACACATGCCTAAGAACAGACACAATCACAATATAAAATGTTCTGTGTTTATAAGTGAAATGAATTTTCAAAACAAATTTAAAAGATAATTCGTAAAGCCCCTCCTGAAGAGTATTTAACATTATTTTATAATAAATAGCCTGTATCTGATGTAAGTCTCGGACAGCAGAATTTTGTAACGCTGGAAATTCAAAGACACTAGTTCACCTCTGTGATAAGTGTCTAACTTTGTAGAGTTTGTAAGTGTAGTAGCTATTTGGTGTCACTTTAAAATGTAATGTTTTTCTTGTACTTTGTTTTTTGTTTATATCACAATGTAATCTCATTTCTGGATAGCCCTTGTATTTTGGTCTAAGGAAATAAAATACAGAATTATAGAAAAATACCAAAAAACATGTTGAATTATGAGGATTTAATTTTTACTGAAATTTTATTGTGAATCAATGACAATATCAAACTTCCATTCGCCGATGATACTAATGTAAATACAGTAAATTGATTTTCTTTGTATAGTGATCTACCAGATTGTTGAGTTGGATAATTCATACATTTAAAATTTGATTGCAGGTTATGAAAGAAAACAATGTCAAGAATATTGTGTATTCTTCATCATCTACAGTTTATGGGATTCCACAGTTTCTGCCATTGACAGAAAACCACCCGACTGGTCAAGGTTGTACAAATCCTTATGGGAAGTCAAAATACTTTGTAGAAGAAATACTTAAGGACGTTTGTCTTGCAGACAATGTAAGTATAGGCTAACTGTGGTTAAACCTGTCATGTAATGTATTTATAGTAAGAGAAACTATATAAGAACACCATCAGTTCCCATTATTTATCAGATGGTGTTTGAACCAAAGTTCAAAATAATTACAGATTTTTTGATTTGTATGCTTGGCTGTATAGTATAATGTATTAAACTAGCTATTGCAATGTCTGGTTAATCCTCTAGATAGCATGTTTTATTTAGATACATCATCCTGACTGTGTCTACCCTTAGATGTGTGACACACTCATTACTAGAGAAATTGCACAGGCATTCTGTCCATATAGTATATAGTATATATATAAGTAGATATACACCTGCCGATTCTAGACCACTTTCGGAGCCAACAGAAAATCAAGGGAAAATACTGTTTAAAAGGACAATAAACGAATCTGTAAAATCAAACAGTAACTCACGAATAAAAAATTACCGAATCTATAGCTGTTTGCTTCTACTTGAGCAGTTTTTAATGTAAAATCTCCTTAGAATCAATCTATTGGTCTGCTACGAATAAACTATAAATTAAAACTTATAAACGGAAATGATGGAATTTGGTAACAATCACTCGAGAAGTTGAGGGAATTGCCAACATCTTCATTGTTTGACGAGGTTCTTCATTTAATTTCTCCAAATGTACTATAAAATCATCGAGGATGTCTGGCTTAAAATCGTAGACAAATTCAACATCCAGATAATGAAAAAATACAGGTAAAATCTTCTCATAATAAACGTGTGTATCGATACCTACAAACCTAATGTATTCTTTGAAAAGGAAAATAATTTTTTCAAGGGTTATGAGAGATAAGTAAAAGTTTTTATTTATTTTCCTAAACTCTGTAACAAATTTTTGTTTGTTTTTCACCTCCGTATTGTAATTTTGTAAGCAGATTATTCAAATGTGTTAGTTTATTTCGAAATTTCTTAGGTTTAGGTCTTTCGTACAAAATTAAATTACAATCTCTACAAACTAAATATTTTTTATCAATAATTTCTCCTCTATTATAACACTTGTAACAGTTGGCATTATACTCTTCCATTTAAACAAAAAGAGTTTTTTATAAATGGAGATTATGGAACTAAGTCTGCCGAGATATAAATTTTTCAGCACAAATGTTTATGTTTACATTTCTACAACAGAGATAAATAGAAATAATTTCATTCTATTGTACAACTATTTAGGATATTTTGTCTATGATTACAAAGATTATTACGGAAGAAATCAAGATTTTTCATCAGCGAAAGAGTATATTTTTGAAGTTTTAGAAGGAATGAAAGAGAATAATTTGAACATCATCAATTATTGTTAAAGACATACAAAATGAGTGCTGTTAGTGTGCGTGTTTTTGCGATATCTACTTAACTTCTAAGAAATTGGGAATGGGAGAAGAAGAAAGGTATCATATATTTTATTTCAATCAACTGTAGATTTGTGACGTCTGCTTTTCAGCTGATAGCGTTTGTACCACTAACGCTTGACCTCGAATCTCATTTTATTGAAACATGTGAGAGGCGTTTGTGTCACTAACGCTTGACCTTGGTTTGCTCACGCCGTGAACAATGACCTTGCTTTGCTCACGCTGTGTGCGACAATGAAATCATTGTAAAAACACTTAATTCTGTATTACAAATGAACACTTTACATCACTATTTTCACACAATGTTTTTATCACAGTTTAGAATGTCTACACAAATTCAACACACAATCTTCTTGTAATGTCTTTCTTCGAGAATATAATAGAAACTTATTAAATATGAAGGACAACGCCCAGTGGAACACTTCACTTCACTTTTAACAAGAAACACAGAACATCACACAATCTTCTTACTTCATATAAAGTCTATATCTTCTTTCTTCAACTCATAAATACATTAGAATCTTCTAAATAATGATATATCTTGTTAAATTTCGTTAAAATAGAGGAGGATCACACATGGCTAGCTATGCGTGGCCAACGCCCAGCAAGAGATGAAGACGAGATGTAGTGTTACCAACATGTTAAAATGAAATGTCTCAATTCCCTAGAACTGTTATAGTTTCCAATGTATATTAAATAAGTGAATATCAATATTTATTTCAAACCTTGTTGTTCAAAAACCACTCAGGTACTTTTAAAAATAGTGAAAAAAGTTAGAAAATTGTACTAATTTCGGCATTTGTGGTCAATAATAAAGCAAGATTTAGCTATGTCGGCGTTTTAGCAGAAAAAGATGGCAATAAAGCTGTTTATTTTATTAAAGGACCTTTTAAAAAATTAGTTTATCGAATTGAACAATAATAAAGAAAATTTAACGAAAGAAGGGTTTATTTTGATCCCGTACAACGGTTTAAATATTGTCTACTATCCGATTAATAAACCAATTATAGAGATAAAAACAGACGGTTTAACTTCTTTTAACGGTCATACTTTTCCTAAAATTGTTACACTAAACGCTTTAGATATTTTTACAAATAAGGACGATATTATTTACAAAGAAGAAGACAGAAATTGCGCTAAAAATCTTAGAATGGACAAGATAATTGGAGATATTAAGGTAAAAAATTGTAAAAGATTAGAAGATTTACAAGAAGGATTAGAACTACAAATAACTGCTTTATCTACAATAATTTATAGAAAAACCGAAAGATATATCTTAAAATTCGAAAATGTAGAAGATTGTTACATTTCTAATTACTGGCTAGAAAAAGAAGTAAAAGATAGGAATATTGATCTAAATTAAAAATTAAAAATAAAGTTAGACAAAATTAAAACAAATCCAAACAAACATGCAGAAAGGTTTGTATTTGTTGGGTAAAATTAGTCCAAAATGTTAAAAAGAATAGAAAGACGTGTTTAGAATTTTAAATGTTGTCTTAATCCACTACCATACTTAGAACTTCTAAATCTGTATTTATAGAGTCTTCCTCCAGAAATATTTTGTAAATCGTTAGAATCTACATCAATTGTGCTGTTAACAACTTTTTTTAATAATCTCTAATATTTTATCTTCGTCTTCTGTATCTAATGTAAAAGAATCTGATTCTGTATTGTTTAAAATATTTACAGAGCTTTTACTATTTTTAAACTGTATTTCTACGAGTTCTGGCTTATATTTTTCATCTAGAAGATTGTATAAACTTGCTCTTAAATTCTTAAAATCTGTCTCGACATTTTGTATTAATTCTAAAATTTTATTATTTCTTTCTTCTTCGATTTTATCTTTTTCGCTTTGTAATAATGTTAGTGCTCTATCCATTTATTAAGAAAAAAATTTGGAGCGCGGAACGTGAACGTGAACGTGGAACGTAACAAGAACGTAAATTTTGTGTTTTACGTTTAATTTAACGTGATTTTACATGTAAATTCGTGTTTTTAAACCTAACTTTCACTATTTTTAAAAGTAGCTGAAATTTTTTAACTCAACATTTTGAACAAAAATGCAGTAATTTTAGTAAAACTTTGCTAAATTTAGTAGAATTCTAGCAAAATTTTGCAAAAAAGTAGATTTTTTACAGGTAGCTGAAAAGTAGCATAGCAACCCTCCTTTCTTACCTATTTGAGCTAAGGCGAAAGATGTTGCAGAGGTGTTAGAATATAAAGATACGAAGAAAGCAATTAAAGAACATGTTAAAGAAAAATATAAAAAAGCTTCGAAAACATACATTCTGAAGGTAGGGGTGATTCGCCCCCGCCTTCAAACTTTCAAAAAAACACTGTTTTCATTAATGAAGCAGGCATATATTCTTTAATCTTGAAATCTAAAATGAAAATAGCAGAAATGTTTCAAGATTGGCAATGTATTGAACAAAAAGGTATTTTTGCGGAACAACTTATTCGTTCGATATTACAAATATTTATAGAAATATCTTTAATCCCAAGTTCGTTATTATAGGTTTTTAAACAGGTAGACAGAATAATCAAGAAAAAAATCCTTCAAAGTTTGATAGTTTGAATGTAAAAAATATCAGAGTAAAATTGAACGGTTCTTATTATCCAGATGAATTACAAAATTTAAACATTTCAGGAGGTCTTTTCAGAATCATGTATCAGATGTATCAAGATTTTAAGAAAGTTTACTGTAATAATAAGGAAATGTATTACAATCCTAAAGAATTTTTAGCGAATAAACCTATTTATGTTATTGATACAACAAAGAGTTTGACAAATATTTCTGGTTCAAAGAACGATATAATTATCAATATGGATTTTCAAAATGCTGTTACAAACGCGATTTGTTATGTTGTTGTTGTCTCTGAGAAATTTTTAGCCTATGATGTGATTAAGAACGATATTAGAGAAATTCAGTAAAAATCGCGTTATTTTCGCTATTATTCGTCGGATAGTTTTAAAACTTTACAGAATTGTTAAAGACATTGATAAAAGTATTCATTTTAAATTGCATTAAAAAACTTTGAAAAATAGGGATGATATTAGGAAAAAACTATTTCAAGGTCATGGACCGGAAGTGATGATTTAAAAAAATACTTTAATATTTACTGATGCTATATACCAAATTTCATCAAAAAAGCTCCAATAGTTCTCGAGATATAAGAGTTTAAAGACAAGGGATGATTGGGGTAGATTTTGAATTTTTTGTTATTTTCATGAAATTTTAAGTTGAACTCGCTTGTTTTTGAAGTTTCAGATTTTTCTGATAATTTTTTATATTTTTTTATGAACATTAAGAAATAGGGGATGATTTCACCCTTATGGATAAGTTAAGTCGAAAGAGTTAAGTATTTACTATATGTGTACCAAATTTCATTAAAATCGGTTGAGTGGTTTTTGAACAACAAGGTTTGAAATAAATATTGATATTCACTTATTTAATATAGCCTACATTGGAAACTATAACAGTTCTAGGGAATTGAGACATTTCATTTTAACATGTTGGTAACACTACATCTCGTCTTCATCTCTTGCTGGGCGTTGGCCACGTATAGGTAGCCATGTGTGATCCTCCTCTATTTTAACGAAATTTAACAAGATATATCATTATTTAGAAGATTCTAATGTATTTATGAGTTGAAGAAAGAAGATATAGACTTTATATGAAGTAAGAAGATTGTGTGATGTTCTGTGTTTCTTGTTAAAAGTGAAGTGAAGTGTTCCACTGGGCGTTGTCCTTCATATTTAATAAGTTTCTATTATATTCTCGAAGAAAGACATTACAAGAAGATTGTGTGTTGAATTTGTGTAGACATTCTAAACTGTGATAAAAACATTGTGTGAAAATAGTGATGTAAAGTGGTCATTTGTAATACAGAATTAAGTGTTTTTACAATGATTTCATTGTCGCACACAGCGTGAGCAAAGCAAGGTCATTGTAGTGTGAGCAAAGCAAGGTCATTGTTCACGGCGTGAGCAAACCAAGGTCAAGCGTTAGTGACACAAACGCCTCTCACATGTTTCAATAAAATGAGATTCGAGGTCAAGCGTTAGTGGTACAAACGCTATCAGCTGAAAAGCAGACGTCACAAATCTACAGTTGATTGAAATAAAATATATGATACCTTTCTTCTTCTCCCATTCCCAATTTCTTAGAAGTTAAGTAGATATCGCAAAAACACGCACACTAACAACACTCATTTTGTATGTCTTTAACAATAATTGATGATGTTCATATTATTCTCTTTCATTCCTTCTAAAACTTCAAAAATATACTCTTTCACTGATGAAAAATCTTGATTTCTTCCGTAATAATCTTTGTAATCATAGACAAAATATCCTAAATAGTTGTACAATAGAATGAAATTATTTCTATTTATCTCTGTTGTAGAAATGTAAACATAAACATTTGTGCTGAAAAATTTATATCTCGGCAGACTTAGTTCCATAATCTCCATTTATAAAAAAATCTTTTTGTTTAAATGGAAGAGTATAATGCCAACTGTTACAAGTGTTATAATAGAGGAGAAATATTATTGATAAAAAATATTTAGTTTGTAGAGATTGTAATTTAATTTTGTACGAAAGACCTAAACCTAAGAAATTTCGAAATAAACTAACACATTTGAATAATCTGCTTACAAAATTACAATACGGAGGTGAAAAACAAACAAAATTTGTTACAGAGTTTAGGAAAATAAATAAAAACTTTTACTTATCTCTGATAACCCTTGAAAAAATTATTTTCCTTTTCAAAGAATACATTAGGTTTGTAGGTATCGATACACACGTTTATTATGAGAAGATTTTACCTGTATTTTTTCATTATCTGGATGTTGAATTTGTCTACGATTTTAAGCCAGACATCCTCGATGATTTTATAGTACATTTGGAGAAATTAAATGAAGAACCTCATCAAACAATGAAGATGTTGGCAATCCCCTCAACTTCTCGAGTGATTGTTACCAAATTCCATCATTTCCGTTTATAAGTTTTAATTTATAGTTTATTCGTAGCAGACCAATAGATTGATTCTAAGGAGATTTTACATTAAAACTGCTCAAGAAAGTAGAAGCAAACAGCTATAGATTCGGTAATTTTTCATTCGTGAGTTACTGTTTGATTTTACAGATCCGTTTATTGTCCTTTAAACAGTATTTTCCCTTGATTTTCTGTTGGCTCCGAAAGTGGTCTAGAATCGGCAGGTCTATATCTACTTATATAAATATATATAAAACTATATAGAAAAGCTGATAATGATGGTAATATTATTACTAAATGTGAACGAACTTTGATAAGCACTTCCTCTCAAAAGCAACATTTTGTGAGATGAAATGGTGGTTTTATACTTGTTATAGTACCACAATAATAGCATAGCCCATATATAGAAAAGCTGATAATGATGACAATATTTATCAGTAACTGGGAATGAACTCTAATAAGCCTTTCCATTTAAAAGAAACATCATCGGATGAAATGGTAAGGTTTTATACTTGTTATAGTACCATTATGATAATAACCACTATATAGAAAAGCTGATAATGATAACAATGTTATCAGTAAGTAGGAGTGAACTCTGATAGGCACTTCCTCTCAAATAAACTTCTAGTGTTACAAGAGAAATTCCCATTAAATCTGTTGTTGACACAATAAGCAAACATAAAAAAATATGTTTATTAATCCCTTACAAATTTTAAAAATAAAAACAATATATTATATTATTTTTTTATAGTAAAAATATTTGTTTGTTTGATACTAATATTAGCAGTAACATGTCAGAAATGACAATTCTTAATTGGTTGTTTTAAGGTTTTTCCTAAATTTGTTAAGGTTTTTAAACACTTGATATGATTGTAAATATATAATGTTTTTTCCATTAGTTACAATTATTTGAGTGCCATGTATATATGAAATTACAACTACAAGAAGTACCAGGCAGTTTTAGGTGTTGTATGCTGCTTAGAATAAATTGTGATCACTGTCTTGCCCATGTGTATCTAAAAATACAGAGACAAAAGTAAAAATTTTGCAAGGGGTTTGTAAAAAATTAATGATTTCTGTAGAACTGCTAAGGATTAATTATTATTATTATTAGTCATTTTACTTGAAATATACAATATAGAATAAATATTGAAACTTACAGTGGAATTTAAATACACAATTGTTGATGCATTATTAGTTTCCTACGTCAAGCCCTGCACAGCTACGAAAATAATGATTATTTATTTGAGACAAGGCTGGTCCGGGATCACTCACCTGTTAAAAAATACTAACAATTTTAAAACTTGATGTGATAACAATCCATACTCCATGTTATTCACTTCTTCCCTTTGTAAATTATTTTTGATTTGAGTTTGGTAAAAAGTGGTCGGTTTGCACGGGAAGCTGGCAATAAGTGGTTAAAATGGGAGTGCATCCATGTTAGTTGGAACATACAAATGTGTGTGTGATTGCTGAATAATTCTTTCTAATCGCACAAGTATTTACATAGTAAATTTATTTTTAAGACTTGTTATTGTGATTATGCTTATTTATTTTTATGAGTGTAGATTTATTTTTTTTAAATCATGGGACGTAAGGTTAATTTTTTTATTATTGTTTGTCTGGAAAAAACATGACATAAATGAACATGAGAAATAAATGGTAGAGAGATTTTATCAAATTCTTATCCTGATTATGAGCAAGAATTACAACATGTGAATAGTAGTAAATCAGAGCAGTCAGAGAAGAATTTGTCCGAAAATTGCAGTCTATGGTCAAACCACCTGTTCTATAAGTAGGTGCATCTGAAAGAAATCAGAATTTTGATGCTGGGTTTATACTGGTAAATATAGCTTCCATAAGTGGTATGTACAAAAACCAGTGTCAAGATCCAATAGTACACCACAAGAAAGTATAGTAACAATTTTATCTATCTGGAGAAAAGATCTAGCCAAAGGCAAACTAATGTCATGGCTGAGATTTTTTATTTCCTACATGATTTAATTGATGTTTTAATACGCTACAATACTAATCAATACTTTGCAGTTATTCACTAGTCTTACAGCTTTGGATAGATGTTTTTTAAACAGACATTATTGAAATGAAAGTATTGTTCGTTGTCCTCTACATGACTGGGGTGAAAAAGGTAATTAAATCATCATAGATAAGCTGTGGAAAAATGATAGTATTGCCCCAGATTTTTTCTTGGCCAGAATTCATAATGTTAGGTGACAAAACCATCAGGGCTGCAAGAAAAGCAGAGAATATCCTAACTTGAATCAGACAAATATATGAGACATTTGTTCATACACAATATGCAAGTATGCAGTAATAGATGCTGATGGTCTTTTGAGGTGCTGTTGTTGAAACCATTATCAACATCTAAGTTTGTAGAAGCAGTCAATTGAGCATTTTTATGTACAATAGTTTTTGATATTACAGATAAGTAATACATTTTACAGTGTTTAAGGTGACATTCATGAAAAAAACAACTGGTTGTAATTAAGCTAAATAAATCAATTGAGTGGGTTTTGGAGATTTTATTTGGATTTCTTGAAAGCTGAAGAGTTGTACTTTAACTGTATAGTAATTAATTACGTTCAGATATTCATTTTTAGCGGCTGGTGGAAGTTTGGCCATTTTTTGATCTTGGACTTTCATCACTGCAAGGACTGTCTATTTAAGTGTGTTTTTTTAAATGAACTTTGTATAGACATCTTTGTTGTAACATACATTTTCACTTTTTGATAATATTTATTCTGGGTTTCAAAAAATCACAAATCTAAAGAAGTAAACTTTATTATTATGCTTTTATTGTTTTGTACAAAAGTGAATTTTATTGTATTTTTATGAAATTGATTTTTTACTTTAATCTAATATATTATAGACAGTGTAATTTTAAAAAACAAGTGCTGCTCAAAGCTTCATAGCAAGTAAAATCAAAGTATTTTTATAAAGAATAATACTTAATGTATCTTGTATATCCTGGATCTTTACTAAATTGTTTTTTACTTAAGAATTTTGTAAAACTTAAAACCAATAAACATGTATAAAACATTATAATCCTATTTTATTTATTTCTAAAAATGATCTCTTTTGATTAAAACAATATATAGGGTTATTAAAAAGTCTCAATACTATTCTTTGATATATAGCTGGATCGGTTTTTGCTGTAGGTAATCTAAAAGTATGCTTAAAACAGAAGAACGAACAGGTGTTGTCAGTGTCTGTTTGTGTGGGATGTCATTTTAGTGATGAACCTCTGCAAGGAGACCAACATGAACCTGCTGTTTGGTGAATTTTTCCTTTTTCTTGGTTAAACAAAAAATTCAGCAAATGGCCCAATTTCCACCACTACCACCTAGACAGAACCAGAACAATCAAAAGAAACACTGTATATTTTGTCCTCAGTGAAAGAACCGGTTCACCCAATACCAGTGTCATACCTGTTCACACCCATTTTTGCAAGAAACATACTGAAAACAGAACCTTTTCTTGTTAGCAATGCTTGTAAAGGAAAGAAAATATGGAATGAAGATATTGTAGTATTTAGATTGGCCAGATATCATAGATAAAGCTTTCAAAGATGTGTGGTTGGTCGTAGGTACCAGGGATAGAAATGAGCCACTGGCTGAAAGTAGTGTCTGCTCCAATTATTGTATGAAAATAAATTGCCTCCCCGAATAACATAGGAAGCTGGAGAGTTTTGGCTTAAAGATTATTAAGAAGAAAGAAATACCTGTGATGAAAGCTGCCACTTTCATTTCATATCCAACCCCTCAGCAGTCAATGACAAACTTTTTGCCGTGCTCTTCCAACAGTTTTAAGAAGAACGTTCTAAGATGTTTTCTCGACTCAATATTCAATTAAAGTATTGTTTTCAAGCTTCTATCTGCTATCATTAGCGATGATTCTTTAAAGTGCTAATGTCCCCGTTTCACCCTCGTCCCAAGGTTGTCAACCACTTTTGTAGGCAACAACATGAGTTTCAAACTTCACCCAAGTGGTTGTAACAACATTTAAAAATAAAACTGTGTGCAGCTTGAAGTGCATGCTAACCCCCCTGCCTCCCAACCCTTATACTATTATTTTGCAATTTTATTTAAGTACATAATGGGCATAATTTTATAGATGAATTTTTAAGTAGTTTTGTTATAAGGATTTTAGTTTACTGTTTAGATAATGTTTAGACTCCTGCTTATTGTTATAGACATGGAAAGTAATTTCCCTACGGTACTTCAACCCTGTTGGAGCCCATCCCTCAGGAGACATAGGGGAGGACCCGGCCGGCATACCTAATAATCTGATGCCTTTCATCGCTCAGGTAGCGGTGGGTCGAAGGGAACAACTGTTTGTGTTCGGAGATGACTATGATACTCCAGATGGCACAGGTGCTGTATTGGGGGGTTTCGTAGTTCTTATAATCTTCTTCTTATACATGACATTCTCCATATTCCATTCTTCGCATCTTTTAAGAGTAATATAATCTCCTTTATCTTTATCTAGAAAGTCCAACTCTGTCAATCGTTCTCTCTATCTCTGTCTCTGATGTGATTATAAATAATCTTTACTGTAAATAAACAATAACGTACATTCGTTTATGTTAGAATTTACTTACAGTTAGTTAAAGGGTTAAAAAATACCTTTCAAATCTAATAATATTTTGTGCAGGTATCAGAGACTACATTCACATCCAGGATTTGGTATTAGGTCACTTGTGTGCCCTTAAGAAGTTAACAGACCCAAAGCTGATAGGATTCAAAACCTACAATTTAGGAACTGGTTCCGGCCATTCTGTATTAGAGGTTTGTACAGAGATCAATAACTAGGATAAGTTATTTTCAATTCATAGAAAACCGTTACAAATAATTTAAACTTTCTTGTTAATGAACCTTTTGTTGTTTTACTGTATGTAATTAAGGATTATTAAGCATAGAGAAGGAATCTAAGTATTGAAAGTTAACGAATTGAAAGGAAGCCAGCAATACTCATATAATTGAGATTTTTGTGACAGTCTCAAATTAATATTAATTGACTAGTGATTTAAGTTGTGGCTTTGCATGTAAATTCAAAATTTAAGCTACATTCAATTAAGTATAGATATAGCTAAAGCCGGTGCATACTGGAACATGTCAAAATAGTAGAGTATGTGCAATAAATCTATTCATTAGCATGATTGTTGAAGCCGCAACGTCAATGAACCATGGAAGGGTTAATAAAGGCTTCTTCAGAGTAATGCTAGATATTAATTATTCACTTCTTGGTCTCTTGAAGTGTTTTCGTTGTTCGTTTCACATCTTAAGTATCCATGTTTTTAAGCTTACCTTTTAAAGCATAGTTGTTTTATCTGTATGACATAGGTGGTGGAAGCATTCAATAAGGCCAGTAAAAGATTGGTAAAGTACAAGGTGGTCGGCCGCAGGGAGGGGGATGTAGCAGTGTCATACTGTGACAGTAGTCTGGCCCGGGCTGAGTTGGATTGGCAGGCAGTGAAAACACTACAAGAAATGTGTAAGTATCCCTGGCATTATATTAAACCATAATCATGTTAACATTCCCAACAAGTATGTGATTCTAATTGAATTAAATGACCATGATAGTTAAAATTGATTAAATTAAAACTAATTAAATTGATTATTTCCATAACACTATTAATGAACATGACTTTTGCTGGATTAATACATTAACTGCTAACTGTATAAATTGGAGTTTTTCCCTTCACTGTATACCATACCTATGACTTCATGGTTTATTTTTCATCATTATGTTTAAAAAGCTTTATTTTGTCCAAAACCACTGATTACAAGTAAAAGTGTAACTAATCAGGTCTAATAGTGGGGAAATGTTGTTTTCTTGGTTAACAGCAAGATATGTGTTTTAATACAAATGCATCAACTATAACATCACCTGGCTAGTCCACTACGAGAAAGTTGTTAACCTCTCATTGGGGCTTCTTTACTGGAAATTTATCTTGTGTTTCAGCCTGCAAAGTGATGTTACACTGATTGTACGTAGTGCTCAATCACTTAGTAAAACGACTAATAAATTGTCTCACTCTTAGTTATCATGAATTGATCCTTGGATCAGATGTTACCCTACAGCACTGCTAACTCACACAATCTAACGATTTCACAAAATAGAAGGATTTATTTATGGAACTAGAATGACTTATTAACCTACAGTAGCTTTCAAAACTTTAAAACAACACCCAATGCTCAGAAAAATTAACATTTAGTTTCTATAACTAATTAAAAATTTTTAAAGGGGAATAATTGGCTAGTTCACTTATAAATGGACAACACAAGAATCACTGTTTCCAAGAGTATCTGTTCTTATATACAATCGAGGAAATACAATTTGTAATAAATTGAGTTTAAAAAGTAGAAAACATTATTTTTTGTTTTAATAATATACAAAAAATAATGTATATTATTATTATATAATCTTTCAATCTCAGTTACTCAGCTAAAAATTTATGTCACAAAAGGCAACATCCTATGAACAGTTATTTTTTCAGTTAAAGTAGTTTATTGTGTTCTATTAGAATGTAGCACAAACAGGAAAATTTGTGACACTGTCAGACCACTTCACTTGACGAGTTATATCTCAACAACCATGAGTGTTGAGCCAGTTTTCCTGATGCCGCAGTTAAATTGTTAATGATATATATATATATATAAATAAATATATATTTATATATATATAAATAAATAAATATATTTATATATATATAAATAAATAAATAAATATATATATATATATATATATATATATATATATATATGTATCATTTATATATACATTATTTTCTCTCAATAATCAAAAGCTTTGATGCACTATGTGACACTTTTTAACTGCACTATTACAATTTCTCATTATTATTTTTGGTTTGGTGTGGGCATATAACAGAATTGTAAATAATATAGAGATAAAATACTCCTATATATAACAAGAAATAATAAGGAGACATTTTAATAGTACAGTTAAAAAGTGTCACTTAGTGCTGATGCAGATGGTTGTTACGGAACATCAATGCTTTTGGTTATCGAAAGGAAGTAAGGAACGGATGATGTATTCATTTATTGAGTTTTTGTGCAGTTATCGTATTGGTAGATAGTGCTCTTGTTCAGAAACTTTATTTGTCCATTTCTCTGTCAAGTGGTCCAAATTAGATTGAGATGGTCATTAAAGATGATATATCGTTTGTTACACTTAATATTATCTCAATAATATAAATCACATTCTAAATACTGAAACTGTGTTTACAGGTGAGGACATGTGGAGATGGCAAATGAAGAACCCTAATGGCTTCCAAGGAAATTCATGAGACAAATCGAGTCTATCCACAATTTTGTTGTCCGTTATTATATATTTCTATTGACATCAGGGTTGTATGTACTTGTTACTTATACTTAAGACATTCCTTTTTCATTTACTTAATACAGTGGGACATCAATGGGTGCAATTCAATTCTATCAATGTTAAGCATTGAGATAGGTTTAGACACTGTAATTTATTAGTTACCATGATATGCTAGTCTACAATGAGGTATTGCTAAGTACAAAACAGGTCCAATTTAGTGATTAGGATTACAATAGTAAGACGCACAGACTGATTCCTCCAGTTTTAAATTCAAAATTTTTTTGTGATACAAGATATTTATTAGTTGTTAATTAAAGTTGTATCAATTGTGCATGTACCTCTTTGATATGTTCTTCCGTATCCTTAACTGTTTTTAAGCTCTTAATTTTTCATCTCATCATTCGGCTGAAATTAAAAGTACACCATATGTTCATTTGACTTTTACTATAGCTGGATTTATTGCCGCTTACTGAAAATACAAGTGCTATATGCTTGGATGTTCAGTATTTAGAGTAGGTCATACCATATACCTATAGTCGGCAATACAAAATTGTTAAATGACATTTAAGCATTGCTAGAAGGCAGGATTGTTTAATCCATTGGCATGCTAATTTTTAATGATGTTTTAGGCCTTATGAATCAATAATTTTCATGGTTTTGCTAGATTTACAAACAAACTCCAATAGGTTAAGATCTTTAGGAGAAATAGTTATGATACTTCACACTTTTTAAGTGTTTTAAATTGATTAAATTTAAAAATATATTTAACTTACTATATTGACCATTGTAAAATACATTATGTCACCCCACAAAAAAAGTTTTTGAGAAACAGTATTTTTTATATTAACAATATTTAACTTTTATTGCTAAGTAACATGGTATTTTACACTGCATCGACTACACTGTTTTAAATATCCAGAGCATGTAAATGCTGGTCCATATGACAAGAGAGACAAGGTATTATTCTTGAGCCCACTTATAACTTATATCCAACTTTAATTACAATTACAATAAAATATGTATTATTCCCAAACTAGCCATGTTCCAAAAATAAAGGTCGTACTGTTCTTTGTATTACAGTATTGAGTAAATTAGAAATTTTTGTGTGTGAGGTGATTGTGCACAACTCTGTTTACAATTTTCTTCTCTATGGTTTCAAGTATTTGACTAATCTAAAAATTTAGGCCTATACCTCAATTAGTATGTATTATGTAGTTAAACCCTGATGTACCGATGTCATGAGTTAAAAAATGTTGACCTTTAAAATTAGTTGATAATTCTTTACACTATGAGATCTTAAAAGTAAAAACACAAATGTATGTAAAATTAATTTACACTTGTTTAAAAAACAGATTTTCCAGCAAGTTTTATAGAGTACCTTAAATACTTGTATCAGCATTCAGTAATTAAAGGTTGTTGGTGGTATATAAAAAAAGTTGGGTTAAATATTTCAGTTGGAATTATTTTATTTATATTATATGGATTGCTTTCAGGGTTTGTTGTATAATTAGTTAGTTAAATGTGATTCTTTATTTATATACAAATGTAAATAAAGTTGTTATTGTTGGAAAGTTCTTTCAATGTTATAAAATCCTAAGGAATTGTTTAGTTTTAGGTAAACAAAACTATTTATCTTTCATTACCAAGCCTTAATTATATGGATTATCTTATATTGGGATTAAGTAATGGTTGAGGTAGCCACCTGCTCTTGGATAAAAGTTGATGGAGCAATTGTTTTAATGACTTTAGAGCAGTGTCATGAGGTTTCAGTCGTGGAGCCATAGTTGAAAATCCACAACACTGAATTTGTTCTGCCTCAATGATCATAAGTTTCAACACATATCTTTTTTTAGTCACTATATTGTACTAGAAATGTAGTTCTAACTGACTACTGTAACTATCCCATTTCAATATTCAGCCATTTTAAAACTGAGTGTCAAGCTGGTTGACTGCAACATGAGCACAGTGATCAAAGGTTAGGAGTTCAGCATATGTTGGATGTACTGGGGGTTTATTTGGCTGTCTATAAAGTAACTGATGTGCCTACTTTCAATAGTATATTTGCCAGCAGTGCCAAATAGACTATAGTAACATTGAGTAGTACTACTTCAATAATTATAAGATACATTAAAATTGTTTGGAATGATATGTGAAATTCATATGGTTTCTAATACCATTTTATAAAAACAACAACAGATATAGTTTGAACAATTCTAATCTTTTCTGTTATTTTAAAAGTTTTAAATTGAATGATTGTTTACTCTATAAAGTTAACACTTAAGAGTCTGCTGTAGTAAATAAGCTTGAGTTTTACTACAAGAACAAGGTTAGACTTTAGATACTTTTATACCCTATTTATTATTGGCGGTAGAAGTCTCATATTAAAACTGTATGTATTATTATTAATACACATCCAAACGCTTCTTAGCTTTTCTTATTAAGTATATACTTTTTAATATTTAAAAGATGTAGTAAAATAAATTTGAAATTTTTTCTGAATAACAATTGAAAACTACCATTTTATAGAAAAAAAACTAAAAGCGTTTGGATGTGTATTAATCATATAGACATCTCTTATAATCCTACGACTAAAATTACGGTTGCACATAAATGTGTTTGAAGCTTAACATCATTCTTATGGCACTACAATCAAGATGTCTGTCAGTATACACAGTTTTTAACAGTCAAAATGCATTTTTAATTTCGTAAATGATCAGGTTGGAATCTATGAGAAATTTATTAGGTGCATGCTCAACGGTTGCCAAGGAAGTATTTATAAACGACCTTCACTCTGTGGCAGGGGAAGGGGAGTGCTCTCATCTAACTCCGACCACCTGGTCGTCAGTTCTGCGTTTCCAAGAGAGCCATAACTCAACGTATCCGTGTTGTGCATTACTGCTTTCTCGGTTGTCACGAGTGCATGTCTACTATGTAATCTTGTTATTATTCTTCATCATGTGGTAGTGTTGTGATTAGTTTGAAATATTTACGAGTATCTTGTTTTTTTAGTGCAACGAGTTGTATTCAATTTTGATAGTAGAATTCCTTTAGATAACTCTTTTTATCACTAATACACTAATTTACAAGTAAAATGTACTGTTTTATACTTTTTGGCTTTTACCTTTTATAATTTAGTTATAATAAAAATTAGCTTTAAACTCAAAGAAAAAATCTGTTTTACTTGCCTTGGTGTTATAGGAAAGCTAATGGATTTATTAGTGGCGTGTGAAGGGTTAAATGTAGACATAATATGGCTGTAATATTTAATTTGTTATGAAAATTGTACTATGCATTATTATGGAGTATTAATTTTATGAGAAAATGAGTACACATGTGTAGTTGGTTACCAACCTGAAAACAAAAATATATTGCTTAAATCATTTCCCATCATAGCAGAAATAGTTCACTGATTGCGAGCTTGCTTTCCCAAAATCTTCATCATAGATTTTCTTCTCATTTTTAGTTTTTAATTAGTTCAAGGTTTTAATTAGTTTTTATAAACTTAAAAAATTCCTCTCTTTAATCTAAGGTATTTCAATGTTCAGTATTAAATGATAGCTTTACTTGTACTTTGACCAATAGAGTTTATGGGTAAATTGTGACACTCATCTCAATGAGAGCATGTGTGATGAAGGTGGAAAAATTTGCTAAAATGTCCTGAAATGTGTTGTCAGAAAAATTTGCACAAATGCCAATGAAGAAGATAATACAAGATGACATATGGCGCAATCTATTTACTTCAAAAAGGATATCTTGAAGACTTTTTTAATGTTTTCATCATATAAACTTTAGCTTTACAGATTAATAATTCACCTTACTTCATTCCAGTGGTCTGAGATATAATGGGTTTTGGTTCAAAATATTGTTGAAGGTCAGGCAAGAAAGGCCTGGAAATTCATTTGACAATTATTATAAGACTAATTGATGACATTTTTCTATATTAAAATTAAAAATATACTGACTATTTAAATAATGTTTTACAATAATTACTAACATGTTATTACTGTCTATATGTTAATAAATTATATATTTCATTTATTGCCATTGTATACCTCAAGTTTTAAAAGAAATTGATGTAACTCATGAATGTGAGTGACCTAATTATTCAGGCTACTATTAATTTAAGTCAATTAAATACATTTAATTAGTGAAATTCTTGCATTTCTTACAATCAAAAATTTTAAGCTAACTTTTATTAATGTTTCTATGTCAATTATTAAATTTTATTGCAGTTAATTTAATCCTAAGTTTTCAATTTGATTATCTCCACAATCTACCATTCATCATAAACATGGAATTTCAAGGAAAACACAAACAAAAACAAATTACAAAAATTAGGAATATTTAATAAAAACCTAAATTAACAATATAATACAGATGCTTCTATGATAGAAGCAAGTTTTAAGTTAAACATGTATTGCATGTACAGTAATAAAACCTATTTTGAAGGGTTCTTTTTTAACTTTCAAAGTGAGATTTTTATTAATTGTCACTTACACAACTACACATTAAAATTTCACTAATACCAAAACAGACTTCTTAAGTTTAAATATGCATAATTTGTGAATTACTGGTCTCATCAATACTCGAGCTTACAGTTAACATTTTACACAAGTTTTCAGATCTGAAGTACTTTATTTGGCTTTCCCCTTGAACTTTCCACTTGGAGTTGCCTTCTTTTTCTTGCTAGCAGATTGTTTATCCTCAGCCTATATCAAAACATTTTATTAATTGGTTATAATTATTGAAGTGTATTGATTGCTACAGTAAAACAGAGTTCTTAAACATTACATCATAAGTACATAAGATAGCTTTACTTATAATACAAATACAATAATTTTGATTTATTTGTCTAGGTTACAACATGTTATTGGAATATGAACAGTTGGTTGATATTTCAAGAGCATTATGGGTAGGGCACATCCTTCATGGCGACTGTTGCTTAGTCGTAATCTTGGTTTTTCCATGAATGGTCAAAGGGTAATGGTATCAACTTCAATAATTATTTTATTTATTTACAAATTTGTATGTATTACAAATGTGATAGTATACTAAAAATATTATAAAAATAATTGGGACTACAAAACTATTTACTTTTATATATAAACACACATACAAGGAGTCCAAAACATTGGAATGCAGTCTCATTTTGTAATAAAACTTATAATTAAAAGTTATAATTATGATGTGGGGTTTTTGATAATTGAGGCCAACTAGCATATAAAAATAAAGTGATAACCAACATCAAAGTCTTCTGGTTCACACCGTGACTAACCATTGGTTACACAATAATAAACTTCTTGAGATATTTCGCTCATACTGGATAGCCAACTTCAGTCAATAGACATTAAACTGAAACTGTTAAAATAGTAAAAAAATTATATATGATAAGAAGAGCAGACTTGTCTTTACCACACTGGAAGGACATTCCTCTTTATCGTCAGAGAGATATTAAAGTAGAACACACTCTATGAAGAAAAAAGGAATATCCTTCCAAATTGGTATATATATAAATTGCTCTTCCTTTCATTTTTGTACTTTTTATTTATAAATAGTAACTAAGAATATAATACACTAAATGGTTTTATATTGTTACCGTTAAAGCATATCTGGCTAGAAGTGGCTAGGCAGAAATCCAAACCACTTAGCCATGATAAAACACTTTACAAATACATATATTCTTATAAAGGATATTTCTATAAAACTGCACAAATTAAGAATTAAAACAAAATAGAGAAAATCTTGTTTGTCGCTGAATGTGAGTGACCGTGCAGATACAACAGACATGCGGCGATGTACAAACATAGAAAATATGAACTGTACGTTAAATATTATTTATAAAACTATGGTAATTTTGTTATCTATCTAAGTTTTTCTGTACAGAAACTACGACAATAATAAGTTTTAGTGATCAGTATTATGTACTAATTAACTGTGGTTTGTGAATTATTTGAAGATTCAGTGGATTAGATTCAGTTTTAACATAACACTGGACACAATATTTTGAAATCGTCTTTCCAAGTACGTTTTAAGCATTTCCGTTGATTTTATTCATAATTTTGTAATATAATATTATGAACATAATATTATTATCGGAATAGGGTGAAAAGAGCCTCAGTGTCAAAAGAATGTATAGGTGTCAAAAGGATTAAAAATAATATGAAACCAAAATTTTTTCCATGACATGTTGAATTAAAACTAGTGTGTTGAAACAAAAACTACAAAATAATTAATTACAAACTATAAAATCCAGTTTTTAAGAAATTAAATACTCAGTTCCCCAAGGATCAGAGTTGAGATCTTTTTTTTATTTTCATGTTATATAACCAATATAAAACTTTATTTACATTCTGTCTTATGTGGGCTACATTTATGCATTTGTCCTTACGCTATCAGCTTGTGGACGCTACTTTATGACAAAAATTCACAAGTAGTACAAACGAATGAACAGTCTCTAATGCATGATTTTAATAACTTTTTGGCAAGTCAAAGCAAATAAAAATTTTTAATTTTTGCATGTACTGTCAAAAATGTATATGTAACAATATCATTTTAATCAGGTAAGGAACTAAAATCTCAAGCTGAATTTTTTGCACTTAAATTTTAGTTTACATAATGAAAAACTATACTGAAAAATTAGAACAGGACTTTTTGCTCTGAGAAAGTATGTAATATTAATTAAAAAAATTATATGGTCAAAAACAGCCTCATATTTCTTTTACAAAAGTGAGATGTATGAAAGTTTATCCAAATCAAAATTGGATTGAACCTTACATTTACAGAATACTGCATTAAGAATCATTTTAAAGCTTAACATGAGAGATTCTTGTTAAAAACTATTCTAAATTTTAAACGTAAACCGTTTTGGCAGACCGAAAGGTATTCATTGTTATAATACCAGAAGAGAAAATATCCTACAAACACATAAAAAGAGCTTTATAAAAACTCCCAACTTCATTATTTTGAAATGTTATAAGCACTTGCCTTCCAATTTAAAAGAATAACAAAAAAAGAACTTGTAAATAAATGTTAAATCAGCAAAACCTATCCATATACAGGCCGATTATTTGGCTGAAAGTGGAAACTTTCAATCGCTTTAACTAATTGGAAGGTAATATAACTATTGTTTATGTGTCTGACTCAAGAAAATGGAATGACAATATTTCAAATTTAAGTTTCTAAAATAGGAATATAAAATGATCAATTTCATGAGATTGTACTTCAATGGATTACAAAAAACTACTTACTTTACGTTTTACACTTGAGTTAGGAGTGGCAGGCAACACTTTGAAGAAAGAATCCAGTCTGCCTTGTGTTGAATTACTTCGAGATTTCAACAACTTTTTAACACCATTCCGAACTCGTTCTTCGTTGAACTGCTTGTCACCACAGAGATATTTGACAAGTCCTTCTTCATCTGGTTCTACCCATTTGAACTTTAAGCAACATAAAGAAATAAAATTAGGACTTATTTTTAAAATGTCCATAAAATTCAATTACAATAAAAATGTTTATTACCTTAAGAAGCTGTAATTGGTCACAAACAGGTTACAATATAAGTAACCTTGTTAGTCCTTTTTTTTGAGCAATGTTAGTTTTTGCAGTCTTGTTACAGACTAGTCTTAAATAAGAACCAGGCTTAGCTATCTTTACCTCCTGGTTGGTGTAGCTGTTAACTAAGCTAAACCAGATCATTATAGTGGAGGGAATACAAGCCTGACACAATAGGCCAAACTAGGTGGGTTACCAGGCCATACAACTTATAACTGCAAAATAACTTAACAACAAAGATGGGCCTGAGTGTTTATTGTTAAAGAGCATATTCAGATTGATATCCAAGAAGACACAAAGCGAGTATGGAATCTTAAAGTATTAAATTTGTTAGAAAAGGAAGACACTTAAAAGGTGTCTTAATAAACATTTTATTGAGATCATTCTTGGCTGTTTTCTTTATGCTATCAGTATTGTATGAGGTACTTGTTGAAGCAGCAACTCTGGGCTTAGAAGTTGCAAATATTTCCTCTTCTTCTAGTAGTGTTTGAAGTCCACCTATGGCACAATCATCCTCCAGGTATACCACATGCATTATCGGAGTGAAGTGTCAAGGATCGTTGCTCTATTGGTTGATTTTTGTTGGTAGTGTAAATGATCAACCATATATGGATCCAATCCACGAGATAGTGATTTTTTCAATAATAGTGAATAAAAGTAATAGTTTTGAATAGTAAGATTAAACTAAATACTATATGAATACTATTAAAGTTATTTTAATTTGCTCCAAGATTTTTAGGTCAAATGAGTAAACACAAGAACAAAAGTTAATACAAAAAACTATCCTTTGGAAACTTGGCCAAGCCTCCATAAAGCCAAGTGGTGTTATGATTAAATGTGAGGACCAGGTTTGCCACAGAGTTTTATCAGTACGGACATAACCCATTCTGAAATAAAGTCCTAAAAGTTTTTGAGCGTTCAGTTTTTCACATAATTTCATGGTTAAACTGTAAGATGTACAACACTACAGTGCTTAAACTTAATTGTTACAAATATAAAAATATCAAAGGTTTATGTTGCATGAGATTTTTGCTGCATCCAATATGTTACTAAGATGTTTGAAAGCATGATTCACTTTAATACTGCTAATATTTTGGTAGAATTAAAAGTGCCAAGTGGATTTTGAGAGATCACAAGTTTATCAAATTCAAATTCTTTATTGCCAGAACATCTTTACAATGTATAGCAGTGTCAGAAACAAATTCAGCATGAACTATCATCTATGATATACATTGCCTAAACCTAATAACAAGTGTCTATCCAGTTACAGCATAATAATCACATATGCCATAGTAAAATATACAACAATTCGTTGTCGGATTCCTTTTAACTTGTGGATGTTGTTTTTAGAGCTGTATCACAAGATGTGGGCATAGGTACTCACAATCTTGTCCTATAGTAGGATCTTCAGACAATTATGGAACCATTTGAGCTGGAGCAGGGGGCTTATCTATAGTCTGGCTTAATGCTTTGTTTTGTCTTTTGTGCTGTTAAGAATATCAAGATAGTTATATCTTAAGAGGAAAATTATATCTTCAAAAGTAATAGAGGTATTCAAATGATTTTTCCAAACATTTTATTTACATAAAATAGAAAACAATAAATACTAGACACAAGTAGAATGTACACTACCAAAATGGCTACATTTAAAGATTATTGAGATATGCTATATTTCAGAAGGACGACGTAGTCTTCTTATTGTACGTGAATACTTGGTGCAAGATTTTGTCGTTTTAAAGCACAGAATTATCAATTTTGGGTATCATGTCTTCAAATGCTTCAGAAAATCACGACAAGAGTTATCTTAGGCAACTTGGGAGAATCAACATGGACAGTTTGGAGAAATAGACGGCTACCAGAGCGCAGGGTAAGGTAGTCTGTCTATCCATTCCATTATCTATTACTATCACTAGATCACTATCACTATTGAACTCACTAGATATGTCTACAATGATCCCTGCCAAACACGACTTTCGAACCTATTAACCTAAGGAGAAAATAGGCGAAGGTAATCGTGGCATCTGAAGACTATAGAAAATACTCCTATGAGTGCTAACCCTTACTGACAATGAGCTTAATATAATACTCAAGATGTGATGTTAGAAAAACAGTAAACCTACTGATCGAGCACTATGTGAAATTCCTCTCCCCACCTATATAGTATAAAGATTTTAACTGATGAATACCAATTAATACTTACTTCTAATGTCTCACAATCTGCTACTTCAGGTTTAACAAAGAGCTTTCTGGCCTCTTTGAAGATCCAATCCTCTGAAACTGTGAATTTCTTCTGGTCCAAATTCTCCAAGATAGTCTCTATGTTCCTATGCTTCTGAATGAGTTCCATGGCTCGTTTTGGACCGATGCCCCGAATACTGTCGCAGTAGTCACATCCCAGAAGAATACTCAAATCTATGAACTGTCAAAAACCTTATTATGGTTACAGTAAAAATCACCTTAACAGGGTTTTATAACAAGACCTGGAGTTTTGGACTAATGATATGAAAATATTGACAACTCCACTAAAAGATAAAAATCAATTTTCAGTCCCATTCCGTTTATGCAAGAAACTAATTAGGCTTATAAACTTAAATAATTAATTTACAAAAAGAATCTACTTTGAGTTATAGCAATAGGACACACAAAGTAACAATTATTGCTATTTATTGTGTGTATTGTGAGGTGGGTCTAGAAAAAAGTTCAATTTTGAATGAAAAAAATAAAAAAAATGTTCTACCTAATGTTATGGTTATAAACAGAGAAAACTTTATTTCGCTATAGTTTTCAAATTGTTCAGATATTTACCACGTAAATTGGCATGCATAACTTACGCAAAATAACATAAAATAATAGCCATAATTTACACTACTGAGTGTTTTACAAACAGTAAATTTAAAAACATTTACTATGTAATTAGCGGATTATGTGTTGAAACAAGAGGTAATAGGATGCCAGGCTGTACAGTGTGTGATAGAACTTTTATTTAAGGAATAGTTAAATTATCTTTTGTCATCAGCAGCATGGTACTGAGCTTCATAATGGAGTAACATTATCCCTTGATTAAGCATTCTTCCCCTCAATTTTGAATTACGTATAATTTTATTTTTATCACACATCTATCTTTAATTCAGATAACAAAATTTGAAAAGTTTTGATGGCAATAAATGTTTTAAACATTGTACATGATCAGAAAAACGAACAATAAACAGATCAGTTTTTACGGTGTCAGGAAGAGCCAATGAACCAGCCAACTAGTTTGGATCGTGGAATGAGAACAGTAGTGCTGTGGTGGAGTCTGAACAAAATAATTATGTCCAGACACACCTTATATTAAAATATTATCATTGTAATAATGAAAGAAGTTATGTAATAAGATCTTATTTTATTTAACAAATGTATTCTATGCATGGAATTTTGATAAGTGTATAATAATATACAGAAACTACAGAAAAGTTATGCAGTGATGATGATTACAGTTACTGGAGTGACTTAAAACTAAACTACCACCTATTTAGTTCATAAAAGGTCCACAAATTTGGATTGAAACTCAATCATTGTCCTGCATGACCTGGCGTTAAACAAAGTGTTCATGGAATCAATATTAAACACTGTGAAATCATTCTAAATTTGGATAAAATATGTAGGCTTATGTGTATAAATATGTATAAAATGGTAATTATAATTGTTCTTAACCTAAGTCAGTAATGAAATAAAAATACAAACATAAGAAAGAGGCTGCTAACAGAACTTTAAATGGAATGTTAATATTCAATCCTACAGAAGAAAAAAACTAACCTCTTCCTGATTGAGCTCCAAGCCAACAAGAACCTTGTCCAAATGGAACTCCTGTATGGGTATTTTGCGTGCCGCACTGAAAGTGATGTGGCGCAACAGCACACTAGAGCCAAAGGTGAGTGCGTCCATATCTTCGGTGGCTGTGGCGTAAACTTTGCCTGCTTTAACCAGTGCAGCACATTGCGCCTCTGCTTCTCCTGGAGCCTGAAAACACCACAACTTGTAAGATCTCATATGTAATTTTACAATTTATCAACATTAACCTCTTGGAATCTAAATTAATTAACATTTCAAAGAATTACCATGTTTAATTTTGACCGAAGTTACCAAATGTACTGATTTTATTTGTTTAAACTGAAAACTTCCAAATTCTTTTGTACTACAATATAAAATGTTATTGCACTTACAATAATACCAATGAACATTTCACTACTTCTATGTTAAAAAAGAATGTACCTACTCCTCTGATGCCTCACATATTAACATCTCCTGTGTTGATCTGAGATCTAATGTACTTTAAACATCCAGTAGGCACTAACATGTGAACAGCAGTCAACGTATTAATGTGCCACTCAGAGCATCTAAATAATACACATATTTTGGACAGTGTTCAGGTGGGACTATTGGTCTCTGAGTTAACTTTTAGCATAGAACTGTACAATTAAAAGATAAGATAGTAACTAGATAAGCAGAATCCTTGAAGATTTCTATTTTCTCAATGATGTTTAATCCTCAGGCACACAGGCTGGGGTGGATTCCACCCAAGCACTCCTCTACTATCTGATAGAACGATAAAATAAACGCTGTCTAATTAAAAACACTGGATACCTTTCAGTCAGCATCTTCCCTACGAATGGTCAAGGTCAACTAATTTTTGCCTACTTGTGTTGCTGTCAAGAAGCGATTGTTCATTGCCTGGAGTGTGTTTGACCCCACGTGACTACACTTAAGTTCAGCAAAAACATTTTTTACAAATATTTTTCTCATTTATTTTATCCCTTATGTTGATTTTGTTTTCTTTACATTTATACCTGTGATGAAGTTCTAGTGTTTATTCAATAAATAAAAAGTTTGTTTTAACATAGATAATTTTACACGAGAAGGAATAGAGACTATGGAATCTGTTTGATAGTTGCTGCTATCAATGCACTAATAATCTATAGGTAAAAAAAGTCAAATGAAACTAATATCATGAGAAGAGTACTTCTAAAGCAGCTTGGATTAGAGCTAACAAAGCCACACTTGCTATCAAGATGTTCTCTTCGAGGCTTACCTCTCCATGTAAAGGAAAAGGTTAGGAGGCTCAATGACATTCAAGAAGAACACCAGAACATGTGAAGATTGTTCCCATGGTAAATACTGAAAGACCAAGACATCATGCTGAAACTGCAATATACTACTGTATAAGGAGCAGAGCAAAATGAACTACACAGAGAGTGCGACAGAGTAACGGAAGTCACGTTCTCAACCTATATTGCAGCTCTGAAGACACGTAATTTACATGCGTTTCTAAAATTGTAAATAATTATATATTTGGCATTAGGTTTGAGAAATAAAATAGACTTTCTGTTTGTATGAATTGTTTATATTATAATAACTACAAAATTTGCATCTTTTTGAACAGATAAATTTCTAAAATAATTTAAACAAGCATGATTCTTTGGTTTAGTTTATATTTGACACGAGATATTCTAATATAAAACAATCATTCAACATCAAAAGATTACGTTTTATGTTTAATTAAAACAAAAAAATTATTATAAGAGCATTATTACTAACCAAAAAATCAACACATTTAAAAGAAATAAATTTAAATAACTGGGATTAATTTTTTTTTTATATACATGGATTTTCAAAAGAATTAATGTATATTTAACATATAAAAGACTAATTTTTGTTCAAAAATTCAGTATTTTACAAGGAAAATAAAATGGGCTTTAATCCACCTCACGCATGTGGTTATGCTGTAAACTGGTGCATGTGCCTAAGGGTTAATATATGCTTTGGTGAGATATTTTAAAACATGTTTTAAAATTTAATGTTTTACATATTGGATAGATCACATATGTTGCTGTGGCCTACGGCCATTTTTAATTAATGTTGAAGTATTTGAATTAGTGACAGATGTAAAAAATGTGACAGATGAGAAAAGGGCTTTTCTCACCCATTGCATTGTAGTTCTACTAATAACGTATTGCAGAACTGTTGAACCTAACTACCTGTTCAGTACTACTTCCTCTCAGAAACATGTACCAGTTCAGTAATATACAATACCAATCAAATTCATCTGTAATTTACAGGTATTTTTGTTAATTTAGTCTGTATTCCACAAATAGCTATACATATTTATTTATTACAATGCTTATTATATTATTTGAGAAAATCACAATTTAACCACCTGAGTAGTATCTGAACTCCTACACATCGTCCCTGTCTTGTATCAAATGCCCTAATGCCTGATTTAACTTCCAGTGACTGTTTAAGCTCCTATCAGTCATGTGAGCACTAAAAGGAACAAGATTTGAATCTACAAGGAGTGATATGAAAAGCAATAGAAGTTATCAACACCCTTACTGAAACTTACTGCACAATAAATAATGTCATAAAATGATGCAGGGGTGAGAAAGAACATACATTTAAAAGGATAGAAGAGCAGTAGGTAATACTTAATTCAAAATTGTCCAGGTTCAATCCAGTATTTTTCAACCATGCACCTTGCAAATGATTTTGGTTTTAAATTAATTCCAGTTGGTTATAAAATAGTTGAAAGTTCATACAGTTTCTTTCATACAGTGTATCACTCTTTAAATATTTGAGACTACACAAAAGAGTTTGAAAGTGTTTGTCTCTTGTCTTTTGTGTCCCATGTTGGTAGAACCAATTTGAAATGAGTCGGGTTTGTACACGAAAAAGAAAATAAGCATCTTAAAAAAAAATCAATTATTTTCACTCTGTCAACTGTTACTAAACTAAATAATGTTGAATATTACATTTTATATAACTGATAAATATATATATATATATATATATATATATATATTTTTATAAATTAGATACAGCCATAATTTGTATTTATTGTTTATTTTGCCATTTGCCATGAGATCAAATAGTTCAATTTTTAACTCCTAAAATGAATCTGGACTCACAAATTATTTTTTTTCTCAGACACTGTAACTGTTGTATCACTAAGTGCATAAGATAATATCAGCGAGCCACTGCAACAACTCATACAGCATTGTTATTTATTACATCATTATGCAATTAAATATACACTAATATATTTTTATATAAAAGCAAACCTCTAAATAAGGAATTCCCATAAGCTTCAACAATTCTTTGCACTCCTGTACGTGTTGCTTGCCAACTTTAACCAGCCGACGATTGAACTTATCCATGGCTTCCAAGTCACCTGTAATATATGTCAAAAGAAATTATACATTAATAAAATTAGGTCACATCACGATTTAGCAACATGCACACCTAACAGATAACTGGTACAGTCTACAATGTCTATTATACATAATCTACAAAGCCTGGGTATGGCCAGGCAGAATTTGAGTGACTGACAACAAGTCTGGCAGTGTTTTATTAATCAGAGGTGAATCAGTGATTACCTGTACTCTCAGCTTGCTCTAGCTGCTTTTTGGCTTCCTCTCGCCGTTCTGCACGCTTCTCTAGTTCACCAGATTTGAGTGTCGGCGGTTTCCCATCAAACACGTAGATAGGTTTGATTCCATTTTCTAACAAACGGATGTTACTATAGAAGGTTCCCATGAGATGGCTGTAACACATGATCATATTTCAATTATAAGGAGATCCATATATTGTTTGAGACTTGATTTTTTCATAATCAGATCAATGTTTTCAATATTGATTTAAAGCTTCCAAGCCTATATTATAATATTGAAATACCTACTAATAATCACATCAGTCTTTGTAACATGTTATACCACTTCTTTCTCCACATGATTTTGTCTCAAACAAAAGTTAATAGTGTAATTATATTTAACAAAAACAAAATAATCACTAGTGGCATTGACAAAATCAGCCACAATAATGTTTGACACCTTTAAAAGTATGAAAAATAATTTAAATCGTATAAAATATGAGAAAAATGTTTTCCCTTCATATACATGTGGCACATACTATACTTGGCATATCCAGAAAGTAAGTGTATTGAGGCTCTCATGGCCAGAGGGAGTTTTTGACATGTTGGCTACACTGCCCTGTAGTCTGAGTCCTCCCTTCCGCAACGAGACAGAATCAATAATATGTTTTGTGAAAAATGTTAATGTAATATCCCACCAAATGTGCAATACATGACGTCATCCGTTATCCCGTCTGGAAGGGAAAAACTCTGATCGAGATTTATGAAGTAGAAACTACATATGATGAGATAGTTGTGTTTTCAAGTGGTGTGTGAATTGAAAAATGATTGTACATCTGTGTATGATGAACAGAGGAGCGGAAAACCTTCAACTGTGAAAGAACCTTTTAACGCGCTTCATAACGATCGCAGGTGAACTGTGGATAACTCTCTGCGGTATTTCTGCAAATCTCCAGATCTATGCTACATGAAACCATTACAGAAATCCTAGGATATCAGAAACTGTCTGTGAGGTGGGTCCCAAAACAGCTGACAAACCAATAAAAGTTGGACAGACCAGAATCAGGTGGAGGCCAGGCAAGAATTTTGAGAGGCTATGAACCCCATGGATGCAAATTTCTCCACTCCATCGGTTGGTTTTATGCTATTTCTATCTTATATAAACCTTAACTGGAGTTTTTCCCTTTCGAACAGGATAACAGATGTTGCAGCATATTTCGCAATAGGCGGGAGATAGGATTGAAATTTATCACGAAACGTATTGTCGCACAGTTCTCAAAGTACTGATCTCGTACCGGTATCGTTGAGGAGGGGAGGAATCCTACAGGGCAGTGTAGGCAACTTTTCGAAAAAAAAATCACTCTGGTTGTATCACTTTGGTAAACTCTTTATATTGATAGGATCTAAAAGTTTGGTCAAATAAGCAAATTAAATTACAAAATGGCACCCATTACAGAATAAACTAAAATATCTAAAAAAAGTACTAATTGTAAAAGAAAGTAAAAGGAGTAACATTTTGTACAGAAGTTTATTAAATAAATCCAGTGAAACTTTAAATGTTAAAATTAGATAGCCTAAAAATAACTAATTTATTGCAAGCTTATTCAAACCTTGCATGTCCCAATCTCAACTTTCTTCACAATAAGGTAACAGTTCAACCATAGAACAAATAAAATTATTTTGAATGTGTGTTTTATCATAGTTACTTTTTCATTGTTAAAAATTAAAAGTGTCTTCACAAAGATTACTATGGACTAATCTGGCCTAAAATAGTGCAACTGTTATTGGAATTGTTGGAGTTATTAATTTAAATATTATTAAATTTTGTAGAGAAATTTGTGTATTTCAATGGTAACAACTGTTTCAGTCTCCAATTTCAGGGCTCCAAAAACATTGCTCTATGAACTTGAGGATTAATTATTCTGAAATGGATCAGCAGATGAGAATATATTCCAGTAGTCGACTATCAGTTATTTTCAGGAGTGTTTATTAGCCATTAAAAATGGGTGTGCCTATAACATACCTGTTATTGAATGGGAAATCATATGTAAAACTTGCTAGTTAAAAAAAATTAAAGTATTATAGAACAGTTATGATTTTGGTATTTTATTATAGGGTGTTTGAACAAGGAAAAAAAATTGTTTAAAAAGTAATTAAGTGCGAAACTATAAGTTTTAAAGATATTTATGCCATGTAAAAGATTAACTAGGCAACCCAATGGATGTAGTGTAGATAATCGCTATCAAAAACCTTGCAAGTCAATGGGCATAATTCACTGATGAGCACAGCAATAGCTTGAGTAAGAAGGGCTTTCTTAACACACTCACTGACAAACATTAAAAAATAACAATGTGTGGTGTGACGGCCAACAATAAAACTATTGCTCTCGTTAGTCAAATTGTCCATCAGTGGCTTTTTAATAACTGGAAAAATAATGATTTAAACTATCCACTGGCAATTTGTAATTAAGGAATAGATGTTGAATTTGATGACCTTCTTTCAAGATAGCAATTGCTGGAGCCAATAATGCCTCACTACCCTCCCTCTGTTTCAATGGATTGCAATAGGATACAGCTAACCCTTAATCCGTTATGTCTATCCTGTCACTATGGAAAAAACAAAAAAAAATCATTTTAGGTTTAAGTGAATGGAAGATTCTAATTTCCTACAACATAAAACCTATCCTAAGTTCTGAACAGTTAGTTCCATGGTTCTAAACCTAAACATGGTCAAGACTGTTTTACCTGGTAGTTTCTCCATCTGAGGATGTCAGCTGGGCCCCTTCTGACCTGACAGCTGTTAAAAATTGATATAGGCACATGGACGCATCTATGGCAACTTTTCGGCCTGTAGAAACAATTAGAATTATGTAAGCATAGAATTTGACTAATGAACAGTGTAGTTAAATTTTAACCTTGCGCCTTTTCATAATAAACTGTTGTTTTGTATCTTGGATTTCAGTAAGCCTATTGATGGAATGGTTATTCAACTTCCTGTGAAAATTATGTGTCATTATGACGATCAGTTATTGTTTTCTGCCTCCTGAAAGAGGTGAGAAAGAGACCACTCTGTCTCTATCTACTATTCATCATTAGACTACATACATACGTTTTATAAATATAAAGTTGTCATTTACGAGCACTTATGTGATCTGAGCTTGAATTTGGGTACTATCTTGAGGGATATTTTTCTTTTTTCACCAGAAGTGTGGGAGGATCGCACAGTGGGGCTGCATTAATTTTTTTCTGGTAAAAACATCAATAACCAAATTAATGGTGTAATACTTGGTATTTAACTTTTTTGTCACATGAATAATTTGTTCAAATACAAGTAGCCAACCCCATTTCAATGAATAAAAGTTATGTACAAACATGTTTAAACCGTTGTTAATAGATTAACTCATTACCAATAATATTTGTAATTCAATTTAATGCCTCAGCTTGTAGATCACTCTCACTGAATTACGAAAGAAAAACATCCCTCGAGATAGTACCTATCAGTAAAATATCAAATTCTAGAGGGGCTAATCAGAAATATAAATTGAATTGTAATGGAAAGGCAATGATGTACCGTGCAAATCACGTGATGCCGCGCGGCCTGCCGTAATCAGGATTCTCGAGAAAGATAAGATAACAGCGACAACAATACCGATCACAATACCTGGAAATGCTTGTAAGTTTGTAATTTTGTAATTGAAGAGTTGTTTTTTCGTTCTATCATGTTTGTTTCTATAAATTTCTATTTTTGTGTTCTTCATACTGGTGTGGTCGGTATAATCCCAAAGTACCCTGAATTATTTCAGTAGTTCTCTAAGATGGATATGCACACCGTAAAGATACATTTTAACATCGTATTTAAGTGACACGGATCATTCTTTACACAAAATGATAAGTAAATCACAATTGGGATAATTTAATTTTTCGGTTTTGGCAGCTAAATAAGCATTTGGCCTCACTGTGTGCTGCCAAAGTCTGGTCCTGATCACATGCCAGATCGATAAATTTGATCTAACGTCGGAAAAGCTGGACAATCTGGGACGTGATTGCTTGTAAAGATTATCTTTAACTCTGGTAAGCCTACTATTAGTAGCAAATTTATAATAACATAATCTAAATCTACTTGTATCGTGTAATAACAAAAAGCAGATAAGCACTGAGTGGCCTACTTCGCTTTATTTTGGGAGGCAGAAAACAAGAACTGATCATTGTAATGACATATAATTTTGACAAGTCAAATAAAGACGTTATTTTTAATGTTTTTGTTATGGTCCCCAATAAGAAAAACAATTCCAAAAATAGGATAATACCAAAGTACCACGAACATCTCAAATCTTATTGCTAGGCGTTTTTAGAAAAAATACGGCACAGAGAAATATGGCTCTCTCTTTAATAAGGGTTGACAGTAACCATGAGTCAAAAAGTTTACCAACCAATACTAAAGGCTATACAGAAGGATAATATATTAAAAAATTATTAAAAATAGCCTAATTTATAGGCCTACTACCACTGAAGTTTCAAATAAGTTAATACTTAAGCCTAGACTAGTCTACTGTATTTTAATCATACGCAACATAAAAAAATCAAATTTGACTGCAATACTATATGAGGCCACAAAAACACCGAACTAAAACTATTGATATAAGTACACATTGAAACAATCAAATAATAAACTGATTAGCTCTAGGCTATGGCATCAACACTCAGATTTCAGCTTGTCTCACTCAATAGAATCTCAGAGAAGTTGTAGGCTGCCACGACAATAATACTCATCATTAACGAAATTTGTGAGTAACAAATCCTCGATATAACTACTGAAACCAAATTACGTTAAGGGTATTACAAATTATAGTAGCCTATAGTTTAGATGTTTTTATAGATTAAAAGTAATAATTTAGTGATGAATAAAAACCTATCATCTAGGATATGCATATTTATAAAATATAAAAACTAAAGTATAACATTTAGTTACTTTTTTACTATTTGAAGGCTAAATGTGTCTGACATGTTGTGACAGAATTAACACATATACTTGCGCCGCAAGTCATTACTCTAATACCATAATACATTTACTTTTTTTAAATTAATTTGGAACAATAATGTTGAACTGAACTACGGTATAGGCTTTCAAGATTACAGCCTATTAAACAATATTGTTTTACTGTAAAATAAAAACAGTTAGTAATTATTAATTATGAATATCTATACGCCAAATATTTTCATATATTCAACAGTTTAGATATTTATAATGGATAGTTGATTTGATTGTCATGGTGGGCGCTTACAATACAGCAGCCAAGTTGTAAAAAGCAATCTACAGTATAAATTACTTACTTAGAAGATAAATTTAAGGGTTTTTAAGTTCGTACAAATATACAAACCTAAAATACAAGAATAAAAATTGAAACCAGAGCTAGGCCTACGTGCTCTGACTTCCAAAAATCTACACTTGTTTGTACTATGACTAAAACTAGAAAAATAATTTAATGTTGCAAAAGTTAAACATAATTACAGTAATTGTATTAACGTACCAAAATAACTCTTTAAATCCGTTTCTTTTACGGCATTTGGTGATACATCAGCTATTAACTTTGCTAATCCCAAAATTCCCATGATGTTTAATTTATTACAAAGGTTCGAATAAAAGTATGTAATCAAATGCTCTCTTCGCTGCCTATAAGTATTAATACCCTTCCAATTTCAAACTATCTTATTTTAATTAAAGTATTTTTGATTTCGTTACAATTTACACTAACATAACCTTATTTAACAATACAAACAGAAACAACACCGGACAATATTGCCTGTTTCCCGCCAGTATGGGAACTACTACTTGATTTTTTTCTCATCTCGCCTACTATTTAAGGCGCAATTAAACTTTGACTATGGAGCTTGGTTATTTATTTGGATTATTAAAGCATCAGCAAGATTATACAACATGCAATGATTTTCCAAAGAGCATAATTTAAAAAATACAATTAATAATGACTGTATCCTTCCTTTGACTAATGGTTTTACTTATATTTTTTTACGTCTTGTCGGTTCTTGTGACGATCTCCTTTCTATCAGTAAATGTTATGGTGATTTCAATGACATTATTGGTTGTAGTTTCTGATCACAATTTCAACGTTAACATAATCTACTTGTCATCCTGAACAAAACTACGTTTGATTTTATGAGATGGAAATAACAAATGAAGACGCTTTTTAATATTACAAATGAAAATTTCATTTTGTTGTTCCATATGTATTGTGATTCTCGTTATCCGTTATTTCAGTAGTCTATTATATGGATCAGATAGCTTATCCGAGCTTTCGGCGGCAAAGTACAGCTCCATCAAATAGCGTCTCGTGTACTGCTTTGATTGTAAATAACCATGATGTTTATTACTCTAATACCACGCATTCAACTTTAATACGGTTTTAATTGTGTTTGTAAGAGTTAGACTGTAAGTTTACCGAGTGGTAAAATGTTGTTTATAAATGAGGAAACTGATATTCAGATGTTATCGGGCTTTACCAGGTGCTTATGTATTTACGATATGTTGAAGATAGGTTTAAGTTAGTTTTTATAACTTAATAATGAAAGTTGTATCTTGTTTACATGAGTTATTATAATTGTAGAACGTTTGATTAAGTTTGTTGGAGTTATTTTCAAATTCGATTTTTTCTACACCGTTAGGACTTACTTTGCAATGTAGTAACAAGTTATGATTAGATGAGTTTACAATACTAGTTTGGTCTTTAAAGTTGTTGTTTTTCGAGCTCGCGCTGATTGCCAGATGTAGTAGTGATTAGGCCCTTTAAAATACGGACCTTTTAGTAATGGAGACTATCCGTAGAAATGTATTTCGTTCATCGCCGCTAATGTGCCATTAAAGGTACCGCCACAATCAGGAGCAATCCGAGATAGAAACTTGTGCAAGACCTAATTTTTGTGTCCCCAATCGGCCACCCTCCACCCACCCCCTTCCATTCTTACGACCTATCCGCAATAGTTATTTTTGTAATATATATTAACTAACATTAAAATAAATCCTGGTTCTTTACGACCACCCATCGAAACTTCGTAACAGCTGAAAATAGTTTTGGTACAAGTACAAGTAATATTTATGTTATAACTTCTGATATACTTCTGATATAATAACAATAATAATAATAATTTTATTTTCCATTCGTTAATTTACATGAATATAACATAATATGTCCTTGGAAATAACTGACCACAGTTACAAGTATGTGTGGCCAGTGAGAATTATTAAATATAAACAAATTTACAACATCCTTAAACTAATTATACAAATACACAGTACAAAAATGATAAATGAGTCCAGTCTCGATACATCCAAAGACACTCTCTGTGGCGCTTGGTTTACTTATAAAATAACTAATATATGTACAGATTATATTCCTATAATAGGTGGTACTGCAGTTCAACTTAACATTTCTCACATAGTATACGTACTTATATTTACAATTTTTAGAAGAAAAATAAAACAACAGACGAGAAAAAAAATTTAAATTAGTTTCGACATATGTGCAGAATTTATACCAAGCAAACATTCATAAAGTCTACATCTTGTTTTAAAAGAGTAAGAGTGCTAATAGCAAGATTTAATTAAGTGGATGCCAAACACAATAATTCATATTTTGATGAGTAGGGAATGGTCTGTTGGTTGAGAAAAAGTAATTGTTACAAATGTAGGATGTTCGGACAATGTGGAACAAAAATCCTTCGAGTAGGCAAACAGATTTTATTACCAGACACTGTATAGATACAAAACTGCTTTTTCAACCATAATACATGTGCTTACCAAGACTTATAATGAAGTGCTTGAACCTAGGTTCCTTATGATATATAGCGATGAACTAACGAATTGATTTACTTTGCCTAATCTTATACAAGGTAGGTGCATGCCACTTTGAGTGTCGCGTAGAAGGCTTCACTCAAGTTTCATGCAGAATTTCAAATCCTTAACTAAGTTTGTTCTAATGATATTTAGTGCACAGGCAAACAGAAAGCGGACAGATATACAGGGTGTCCAGCAACCATTCGAACAAACTTTGCCACATTGTTCAGCAGACCAAAACTAACAAATAATGCAATATAACAGGTGCCCTATTTCGCTTCGCTTAGCGTCTGTCTGTCTGTCTGTATGTGTTTGGGGAAAAAATTACTACTCAAAAACCACTTAAGATACAGAATTCAAACTTGACAGTTATGTTAACCTAGTGTTGGTCCTTTTCAGTGAAAAAATAAAACAAATATCTCATTGCATTTCAAAATGGCGGCCGTTCAAAATTTTCAAATTGTATGAGCTTTGAAACGGCTACTTTGACAACAAATTCACCAGGATAACTTTTTTTAGCGTATTTTATTACCAATTCAACAATTTTTGTTTCAAAAAGATTGAATAACAAATAACTGAGTTATAGCACCAAACGTAAAAACAGGTTAAATCCATGCATTGCAAGTACATACAACAATGTAGTGGATTTTTACGAATAAACTTTTTAAGGTTCTTTATTAAAATAGTGAACAATATTATAACCTGAAATTTAATATTTATTTTTTAAATCTGTTTTAAGGTAAATTTAAAAAAAGTTCTTAACCAATTGTGAATCCTGGTTTTTAAATCTTAAAAAAATGTTAATATATTGCACCTGTTATATTGCATTATTTGTTAGTTTTGGCCTGCTGAACAATGTGGCAAAGTTTGTTCGAATGGTTGCTGGACACCCTGTAGAATAGAAAAGAGAGTTTTTTCTGCTGTCCCCCGCCGAAAGAGAAACATATATCAGAAAAATTATGCAAGTTCCATATGTGCTAGGCTTTGTTTATGTACAAATGAATGTTCATGCAAACATTTATGTGTACAACTTAACCCGTTTTCGATATATTCTGCGGAACCAGCTAAATCCCATAGAGTCACTAGGAACTTAATTTAACTCGATCTATCTATATAGACACGAAGCTTCTTGAAACTATATAAAGTCTATAGCTTATTTCGTTCTCGAAATATCCTGCAGATTTTCATACTTGATGATGTTTTTACATGATTAAAGATTCATACAAAATGTCAAGTCTATAACTAAATTCGTTTTCAACATAACGTGCAGGCAGACCTATAGAAGAGAAATTTGTCAAGCACCAGTGTCAAGCTTCGCTAACGCTCACCCTATCAAAATTCTCCTGATTTGGTCCCTTGCTTAACACCTTGTTTAAAATTGATTTTATTAATTGATATTGATATTATTAACATTGATTTTATCTCAAGTTACCAATGAGGTAGTGGATAATACTAGATTAAACTTATGTCTAATTTCATTTATAGTGAATTCTATGGAATTGGTAAATATGTTTACAACAAAATGAAATTTGATTCTAATCGAGTAAGTTAATGAAAGAGTTCTAATCAATACTGCCCAGGTTTACCTTCCAAGTGCGAACTTGGCCTCCATGCCAAATAAGCAGCGCCGCTAAGGCAACCGGAGTTTTCATTAGTCTTAGGGTCGTCGCAGGGAAGTGAATAATACGAGTAAAATCTTATTATCTCTAAATAAGTGTACGTATATTTTAACTCCCAAAACTAAAATTTTTAATTTTATATTTTGGCCGAGTAGAATCATGCATTTGTTAGATGGTTGTATTATTTAGCTGTTCAGTTTACAGATTTCTCATTGTACGCACTCAGGGGATAGCCAAAATTCTCCATCTTCCTTCTCTCGAAGACATGTAATCTATCCAAGTGTTCCCTTTCTACACTGTCAAGCTTGATTGCACCGATCTCTTAAAGCGTAGGCCTATCCACTTCAGATTTCCTGCCGGCGCGAAATATACAGCTTTACTAAACAAATTCTCAGTTTCTAGCACATACTTAGACAGCTAAATTTTGTGTAGGTCGTGGAAGACTGGAAACGCCATACCCAAGCGTTCTAGACTTAGAATTCTTCAATTCCTTATGAACCACATTCAAGTAATGTCTCACCACACTGAGCCTGCACTAGGAACTGACATAATATTGTGTCTTACATGATCCATCTTTGCCCAGTTATTAGACATGTTTTTAAACATCTTCTTCACGAATTATGTCATTTATTATGTTTCTTACTACTTTACATTATAATTACCTTATTTATAACTACTATACGTTTCACATATTTTTGTTATTCTTGCTATGTGTTAGTGTTATATTTGTTATACTTAAAACGATATACGAATATATTATTATACATTTGGCTAAGCGTTAGCGAAGCCTATTATTCTAGAGATTGGATAAATTACGTTTCTGTCTGTCTACCTATCTGTTGGTATTTCTCGAAAACGAACAGAACTACAGACTTGAAATTTTGCATCAAGCTTCATATTTATATAGTCAATACAGAGTTCAATGATGGTGCATGACATTACTTATGGGATTTGGCTGAGCTGAACGAAAATTGTTACATTGGTCTTATGAGTACAATCATATGGCGTTTTAACATGCAACACAGTAACACATGTAATAAGCTACAAACTGCATGAGAAGTCAGTGAAATCTGTTACGCAACACATGGTTTGGTGCACTCCTAACTTGTTGTAATCTAAGACCGAAAGTTAGAAATAATTTAATTACAATAAATTACTAATCTAGCATGAGTTTGAAGAGATGTACCTACTCTCAGGGACGAATCGGCCCGGCCCCCCAAGAGCATTTTATTTCAAAATAATCGATTGCCTTTTTTATTGTCTTTTATTAAGGTAAAAATAACAATTATAAAAGAACAATAACTTTGAAACCAGTCAAAATAAATTAATAAATCAAACTTTATATACATTTTAATTTGCGAAATACACGGCATTACAATTAATATAATATTTCAAGTTTGTTCAAAATAGTAAACATTTGAATATTACCGTCACTACGAAAGTGAAGTATTTCTTGTGGTTTCTACCTGTATTTGGTATTTTCAGTAACCGAGCACAAAATGTACTCGTACTGATTTAGAATCGTACGCAACAGAGTAATCATAAAATGGTACAGTTAGATGTTCGAGTACTGTTACTGGTAATACCAGGAACGACGGTAAGCGTGCAATGTACTCGTACTTGTTTAGAATCGTGTGTTACTGAGTACTTCTAAAATGGTACAGTTACATGTTCCAGCTACTGTTATTGCTAAACGAGTCCGATTAATTTGTACTATTAACGGCAGTAAACGTGTAAAAGTAAAGAAAAAATATCTTTAGCATTAACGTGTACCGGGTACTTTTGTTTGCGGTAACTTGTACCTATTTTCGGGACAGACGAGTATTCGGTATAAAGTATGTGTTTTAGTAGTCCCTACGTGATAAATTGTCACAGTAGTGACTGAGTTTCCCAGATATGAGCAGTTCTGTATTGTGTTATTTTGTTGTCATACGTAGTCACGAGGCAATACAGCCCTGAACGCAATCTGGCGATTTGCGCGTTAAAACGATCAGTTACCGCTAAATTAACAAAACCTGCTCAATGTAATATGTGTTAAACCTTAAACGTTTTAAGTAGTGGTTTACAAAATTTCACGTTCAAGATAATGACTCTTAGCTCCATAACGTGACCAGTGCCGAATGTTGTGAACCACCCTGTCAAGAATAAAAGATAAGATGGTAATTTAAAAACAACTTTATTTGTATAGTATTATAAATTCTAAAATTACATACTCAATTACAGTACAGTTTTATATACATCTTGTATATAAATTTGGTTTTAATCGGATCAGAAACTTTTTTTGAATTATGAATTTCCAAAGTTGCAGTTTGGTTTAAAAGCACCATAATGGTGTATTTTCGTTGTTGTCGATATAAAAGATGAAAGTCATTTTTAGTGAACAGTTTTATATGTAGAAACGCAAATCACGTGGCGTCTAGTTTTTAGATGCAATGTGTTAGAAAAATTACTATATTATGTAAATGGTTTGCACACAACATTTTCTAATGGCACAATAGTGGAAACAAGCTCAATAAAGTTAAAAATGTGACACTGTAATGGCAAAGAACTCTGTAAAGGTGTCTGCATCATGCTTTGGTGTTAAGTTTCCCAATAACGTTATCTTCATATAACGTAGCTATGTAGCTATAGTGAGAAGGGTTGATTCAATTTGAATGTTGATATTAGCACCAGTTCACCTTCCTCTTATTGGAGGGTTTTAAATCTGTGGCTGTTGCAGACTTAACCGGAATCTGGAGTCATATTCGTCTGTAGAAGTGAACTCTTTACATCGTTTCGACATTAGAGACACATAGACTACAAAACACAGTGTAATAAATGTAGATAGTTATTCATTGTCTCATCAGGTGCACAATAAAGTGCACTACGATGTTTTAGACACGAGTTCTAAGCACGATGGAGCAACCGAGTTTTCTACACATAACGTCGCTATGGTGGTAAGGTTGATACAATGCAAATATATTCAATGTTCAATGTGAACGCTCTGGTATGATTTGCTTATTTTAACCTAGATTGTAGTTACGTGTTAGATTAATTATTCATCTCATGAAAAGATAAGATTGCAGATCTCGAATCTTAGTGTTACTGATTCTTTGTATCATTGAACGATGGCAAATATCCTGAAAACCCTGTTATCTCCAAAATAATTTCATCGTAAAAACAAACTTAAAATAAAAAAGTATCTAATGTTTAATTTTAAGTATGTCAACCTAAAATAATATGATTTGGAAAAATATAACATTTTATATTTTACCTTTATGACAATATCTATTGAACCCCAACCACAATCAGTCAGCTGATAAAAAATTTCCTTCTTAAAATGTGATAGAATACTATGTTAGATGTTTGCACAATAAAAATTGACTCTAGCTTTCTACGCTATATTCTCCATCCACATGGTAGTTGTGGGATTCTAAATGTGATAACTCCAAGTATTATTCTTTGTTTTAAAGTTTGTTATTGATGATGGAAGGTTTGACAGGATAACAGGATCTCGGACATTTGCCATCGTTATATGTTATAAAAGATACTAGCTGACCCGGAAAACGTTGTTTTGCCATACAAATTGACGTGACAACGTCTTATAATTCGATGGAGCCGGCTGCACGCACCAAAACATGACGTCATGCGGCGTTAACTCGCTCTGAGGCGTTCCATTTAAGGCCTGAAGTGCAAGCGAGAGAGCGGAACATCTGTTCGACATCTATCTCTATCTCTGGTGCGCCTGAATTAGCACCCCCTGGACATAGCACCCCCTCGCTACTGACGTCATTTTGACGTCACGAAAGGGGGTGCTAGATCAGCACAGTGGGCCGTGTCCAGGCCCCTGAATAAGCACCCCCTTCGAATACGGGGGTCCTAAATTCAGCGCCTCGACCGTGTTCATGTGCTGATTTAGCACCCCCTTCGAATAGGGGGGTCCTAATTCAGCGCCTTGACCGTGCTCATGTGCTGACTTAGCACCCCCTTGAATCTGGGGCTGCTAAATCAGCGCCGTATTGATGAGATGAATAATTACTCCAACGGAATATAGTAATACACGTTTAACCATATTGCGATTGATTTTTTCAATAAAATAAAACAATATATATATAATTATATATATATATATATATAATATATTATAATATATTTATATATATATATATATATATATATATATAATTTAAATATATTGCAATGAGTATATTTACTGCATTGCTGTGGTTTACTTAAAATTTCAAAAACAAACAGTTCATTACCAATTATAAAAATACTATGCATCAAATATACTTAAGTAAAAAACTAGGTTCTAGGCATTCAAATACAGGTTTATTTTAAAGTAAAATTAATTTGAAATCGTGGTACAAACAACGCAGAGGAACTGATATCGCGTAAATCCGGCATGTGTAATAAATATACATGGTCAGAGATTATATCAACCTATTAACCACTTTAAAAACAATTATTTTATTTATTTTAATTTTTTCGAATACCAATCAAAAGCGGGAAAATTTAGAACCGTGAAATTGTAATTTTGCGACGGCTAAGAGCCAATTAATTTTTAAGGGACGCATCATAAACTGAATTATACTATTTAAACTGAATAAGTATAATTCAAACACACTTGAAAAACAAATTTAAATATTATTTTATATCTACAAGAATAAATATCATTCAGTTATATCCATATCAGTTAGTTCAACTATAATTAAAAAAAAGTTGAAAACAATGTTAAAACACGTAGCAATAAATATACTACCGTATTTTCAAAAGCGTTATTGCTGTCAAAACATACATTTATATACTGAGTATTATGGATCTACATTGCTTAATTTCCCCTCTGTCGGTTAGTGTGCGTTTTGTTGTTGTTAAAAATGGAATATCTTGGAAAATCTCAACGAGTAGGTCACAATACAAAAATCGAGTAAACGGCAGCTCCAGAATATCTTATGCCAATCGTGCTCACGATCTTAGTCCCTTCATTTAAAGTACAGGAAATACATTAATATCTGTTTGCCAAGCAACTTTTTTTCTAATAAATTAAAAACTACTAGAGATATTGCAAATGTATCAATCAATGAACGCCTTTATGAACAATGAAGGACAAAAACAAATGTCTTAATTAACAATAATAAACTGTTGTATTTATCATAAAGCTTCAATTTATTCACAATATATGTGAAAAAACTAAATAAATAAAGTGACTAGGTTATCTGTTATGTATTAAGAATAATAAAGAACAAGAAAATTTTTACAGTAATATTCAGACAATAATGCTTTTATAGATGACAAAATCAAAGATAAGCGGTTTTATTTGGAAATACATCTGATTGTCGCTTGACTAAATTTTTTCGTAAATAAATATGTCCTAAAACAACAGGTATTGAAATAAATTCATTAAACATGAAATATATGATTGTATTTCTATCCTTAGATAGGCCCTGAAACATGTATTTCAAATGTTTTGCATAATAAATATCACAAAAATAAAAGAAATAGGGATAAGATACTCTAAAGCTGATATTAATTTATTTTCACGAACCATGTTTTTTTTTACAGTAAAGATGCTCTTAATGAGTTATTTATTATTAGTTTGAAATAGTATTTGAGTAATTAGATTGTGATACAATCCACGATCAGATTTATTCTTGTATACCTGCTGGATTTTAAAGACATTCAAAGTTAATCAGATTTAATGGCCGCCATTTCGAAAGTATTAATGAATATTGTTTATAACTGGCCTTATTACCATAAATATTTGATCCAAATTAGGTAGGATTTGTTTATTCGTTTTAAGATATTAAAGCGAATTTGTATATAAAAAAACACACATACAGACTGACGGATAGGAAACTAAGCACTAAAGATCTATTTCCAATATTCTGAAATGCGTTTTGCCATGACCTGAGCAGTTGCGGTATATAGACTTGTCCTAAGAATTACAGGACACTCTGTACATAAAAATTATTATAGAGAGTGTTCCACAATCTCTACCAATATTTTCAGACATTATTCATGGACTAAATGCAAAAACAATCATATTCACCTTTCTAAAACTCAATAATTACTCTAATAGCCTCAATTTTGTTTTGTTTTTTGTCTTTTTTTACTTTACTAATTTATATTTGATGGATTGTTTAGGTTAAAATTTTGTATATACCTTTAAAACCTTAAGGAAAATAAAAAATTTAAATTTCTTACAAGCTTTATTTTCAAAATAGTGATTTCTAAAAGATCTTTAAGCGTAAAATATCTTAAAAGCGATATATGGTAAAAAAATATCTAAACTATTACACAATTTAATAAAAAATCAAACGATACCAAGTTTTAAAAATTGGTTGTGAAATAAGGGAGATAGTTTGTTTTTTAAAAACCAATTACTGTTTTTTTTAAACCAATTACTGTTTTTTAAAACCAATTACCAAACAATATCCGCCTTTATTATATGACTGAATGTGGGCTGCAACAATCAGCTGTTTTGATTTTTAGCTGCTCTAATCAAGTGATTTTAACATTACATTGCTGAACTGTGGTCATAATATTCTTAATTATTTCTAAACAAAGTTTCTTTTGATTGAGACGTCAGAAAAAAACACTCTAATACATGTTGATTACCTAGACCAAAAATTAAAAATGTCTTTGTAGTTATTATATGTCTATTTAATATTTTTGTTTTTAAATGGAAGACCTCAGACCTACTTTTGGCTTGTAAATTTATACGGAGTTTGTAGATATGCTATTGATTACGGTGTTAAACGTAGATGCTTAAATGTACCAGTAAAGATTGCTATTTGTTGCAGTTGTTAAGTTTGTTCTAACCGAGGTTTGAAGATTTTGTTCTACCCGGAAAATAAAACATTAAAAAACATAAAATTTTACTGTATACAAAATGAAATATTATGTATATTTGTGTAGTATTTTTTTATTAATAATGAAGTAATATTTATGCTTCTATACATCTGTTTACTACCCTAGTTTACAAATCAATTATAAAAATTACAACGAATTGAAAATTAGAGTGTAACAAAATTCTCTACACTTTCCGATATAAATAGCCTTAAAAATAAAAGTACAGCTAAGCTTGAAGTGTAATTTTAAATTTTACCTTTTTATAGACGCTTTATTAAAGACTTTACTGAGATTTCACTCTTCTTTTTACAATATTGTAAGAATGTTTCATCCTTAAGTTTGACACTTCCAGATACATGGGGTTAGAAGTGCAACGTCTGACTAATGTAACACACAATAGTTAAATATTCTTTAACTGCATACAAAAGGCGATGATTTTCCAGTTTTTTTGTCCATACATCATTACCGTGTTCTAGTTTTATCTTTTCTCTTTAACTCGTGTAAAAGTATCCGTTACCTAGAGAGTATAATATGCCACACCTTGGGCCTGTACACTCAAACATTGTTTGATTTCTTCTTATATTTTTTAGGAAATTTCATCAAACAAATTCACTATACATAATAAGTTATGTATTAATATAGGAATAACAACTGAGAATAACATCGATATTATTACTCAACCACTCGATACGGCCACATCAGTTTGAAAAGTAGGGTCGGTAGTGCACGGACAGGTTTCGTCAGCTTCGTCAAAATTATGTGTGGACCTACAGTCCCTACAATCGATATTTGCAGGTTGATTTCACTCTGTATATTTCATATTTGGTAGACGGCCAATATATAACGAGCAACGATGTTAAGGCAAAAATAACGAGTTTCAAGTTTTTAAATGTTTACTAGCTGATACCCGCCCCTTCGTACGGAATTTTTTTAGAATAACTGGTACGTCATAGACATCTCCTTCATGTCTTTAAAAAAAATGGCATACTATACTGATGAAATAAATTATGGTCATTGGAAAATATTCCAATTTTAATGTCAATGCGACATTCCATGATTTTTTTGAACTGATGTTCTAAAGTATTTAAAAATCAACGATCCCTCCTTTCCTAAAGTACTGTAGGTAATAAAAGATTTATGATCCACATTTTAAAAAAAGGTTTACTCATAAAAGGAGCAACAAAACATATATGTGGGAATACTTTACATGTAATAGTTGATATCACTTAATATGAAATTGCCAATATGAATTCTATTATTCATTCTCGTAATATTACACTAATTATCATCGATACCGTTATAAAAAGTAATATAATCGAGGGTATAATCCTTTACCAGAGGGATATATCTGCTAGAAGTAAGATGGACAGAAGTCGACCAAACATTTTTTTTACATTAACTAGTTAGGAAGAAACCTTTGCGGATTAATATACTTCATCCTTAGCTACCAATGCCTCATCCATAAGTTTTTTTATCACAGTGTTAAGTTCATAAACTAATAATGTATCTTCAAGTTGTAGCCTCATGTGAAATGTATTTGATGTTTCTATATATTCCTTTAATCATGAAAAATAGTTAGGCATGATTCTATAGAGGATATTTTACACGTAAGCAATAGTATACTTATGGACGTAACCTTGAGATATTTTTGTAAGTACCATTCTACGGATTTTTGCGTAGTGTTAAGTCTATGGAGCTGTTCCATTGTGCAGATGATTCACTGTACGCCTAATAGTGCACAAGATAAAAAATTATAATCTAGTTTTCTTACTGCAGATGGTTACGAGTAATTATTTAAGGGCAGGTACTGAAAAATTATTTCTGTAATAAATGACAAGTCAAAAACTGTAATTTTTCATGCTTCGTTAGTTTCATTCCCATAAAACTAATTTTGAAATGTAATTAAAATTAAATATGAAACGAAAATGCCGCAGAGAAAAATTCTATACTGTGTGACAGTGAACTATTTTGCCTAAAATACGAGCCTAAATTGTTTTACAAAATTATTTGTTGTAATTGTTTTTTTACATTTGAGTTAATTAAACTAAAAAAAGAAGATTCCATTTCCGTGAAGCTATTAAATGAAATAAATACTTTAATTATGGATTCATATACAAATAACTTAGTTTTAAATTATATGTAGAAACATGTTTCATTGAGTTTTCACGATTGGGTTAAGCTTGAACTGTTAATTGCTCAGTGAATACCCATAACTAGACTATGAGTAGACTAGATCTTTCATTGGTATGGACGCCCAGTACTCAATACCTGTACAATAAAAATGTCACAGCAAAGATACTAGACTAATTGTGTATAAAAACCATAATTACATTTTACCTTCCGTAATATTCCAAAAATCAACTCAGAATCGACGAGAATTTTATGTTTTTTTTTTTAAGATATATTTAGCAGTGCGTTAACTAAATTTACAAACATATTAACTGAAAGAATAAACTGAAATAGAATAAATGAAGGATATGATTTAATTTATTATTTTAATAGGTGATATATAGAACAAATTAAGAAAGCAAAGTCATGAGTGAAAACTATTACACAAATATGACAATGCGTATGCGAGAGAGGAGTGCTAAGGTCTATTAGCCTTGCTAGTCGGAGCATTATTATGTAATATTAAGTCTATGGTAATTTTTAAGAGAAAGTAGCCATATTTGATTATTATATTATTTAATCGTTCATCGGAAATTGCAAAAACAATCGTAGATAGTAGCTTATAAGAGGCAGCGTCACGAAAATCCAGATAACAACTATTATATTTATGAGTTGAATTGAATATGTAAAAAGATAAATACCCTTTTTGCTGGTTGAAATGCTAGGGGGTGCTAATTCAGTGACTGAGCCATGTCCATGCGCTGAATAAGCGCCCCCCTTGGAACAGGGGGGTGTTAATTCAGGGCCTCGACCATGTTCATGCGCGCTGATTTAGACCCCTTTGTAGCCGGGGGGGTGCTAATTCCGTGCCTGGTCCGTGTCCGTGCGCTGAATTACACCCCCCTGCCGTGACGTCAGAGCCCGAGGGGGTGCTTATTCCAGGGGGTGCTAAAGCAGCGTCCCCCCTATCTCTCTCCTACTTGAGTGAAGGATGCGTTCGCGTGGACACCTGCTATACAATAATACAAAATTACACGTTTTCGTCAAGTATGAAGTGCAGTGAAAAGTGAATGTGGTGTCAATTGTTTATAGCAACGATAATTGCGGCGATAAAGGTAATGATTCTTTCGATATTAAATATATGTTGAGTGATATATTGTCGAATATTCGTGCTTGTATCATTAAAATAAATAGCATCGATCCGCTAGTGCAGCGATTGTAGGTTATGCTATAATTGACAAAACTATAACAATAAGTTAACAAAACTATTTCACGATGAGTAAAAAAAAATCAATGGCTTTACTATTCGATCGAAATAATTATCGAGCGTAGCTATGATTTCAAAAAATTAAAACATAAATGTTAAATCTTCCAACTATCATGACAACGTGTCTGAAATGACAGGTTGGACCAGCCAGCCGTCAAAGGGAAAAATTTTCTCCTATATCAAACACATTGAGGCGGGCTTTTTAAAAGCTAGAGTTACAAAAATTTTAATGATGTTTCCAAATTTTAAATTTGAGATTTATGAAAAATAATTTAATCGCTGTTTATTCTTATAATAAATTATTCAAAATTATTACTTTTTTTACAACAAATTAGAATTAAATGTGCAAAAATAATTAAGTAACTTTTCATACTTTTCCTATCATCGTCCTATTCTCAACAGAATAACACAAATTGTAAGAAGTTAAATATCACACATCTTTTGTATCAAGTTGTAAATAAAAGTTGTAAAACAATTGCTCAACGCACATTCATACTTGTAAAAACTATGTACATTGTAGAAAAATTGACATAATTGTATTTATGCGTACACACAAATGTAACTTGATCAATTCCATTGTGATTTCCATTTACCTCCTTCTCTATATCCATAACAAATATCTACCAGACAAATAAAATGAAAATTTTCTTTTGAAAAATGCAACCATTCCATCAGTATTTTTTATGACGTTGTCACGTTTGTCAGTAAACCGACTTTACAGACAACCGGGGTTTTTTGGTGCGTGCAGCCGGCTGCATTGAATTGTAAGACGTCACGTCAAAAATTTTAAAACTGGTTTATTTATGGTCATTGTAATTTACTTTGATATTAGTGTTTTTTCCATTGCTGATTTTGTCTCCTTTCGGATAAAAATATACATACACAGCTGTGATAACCCAACTTTAGTAAAAAGACAAATAATTAAGGTTTAATAACAGTGTTAAAATGTAAAGTAAATGTTAGACTACATTGTAAATTATATCTGCACTTCGAGCAGTTACCCGCTCCTTTGCACGCAATTTAGTATCCGTTGCACGTGTATGACCTCTACAGGTTTGAGTGCATTTTATTTCCGACGCCAATGTATAGTTTGCCTTTTTGCCACGATCAAGAAAATATGTTAAAAGTTTATATTTATGGGTATTCTAATTTACCTTGTAAGATAGCAAAATTATCTTTTAGATCTAATACGTAATATTTGATTAACATGCACAGATAAAAATATGTTAACAATGACACTACGTGTTTGCTTCCTTTTTAACTGAAAAACATTGTTAACATTTTAGAACGTTTAGAGTTGGAATTAGTACATTATCTCTTAAAAGCACAGTCCAGTGAATTTTCATCTAGCATAGTTTTTGCCGACTGCTATAAAGGGAGTCTATGGTGTCTAATTCTCACCATCTATGTTTTGGGATATTTTGTAAAATAAATAAATACGTACCTAATCGCTGAAATCTAAAACTAAATTAAAAACATTTTCACTTATTATAAATATAAAGAAATTTAAAATAATAAACAATATTTTAACACAGAACAGTTGATAACATTAGAAATGCTATTTTACTTAATATTTCAGAACTTTAGAGGGATTATGTTGTTACTTTAGACCAGTGGGGCGTATCCCGGAGGGTTTTAGACATAAGAATATGAATTTATTCATCCCAGGGACCTTAAAAATCTCTATTTCAAATTTCAGCGCAGACGTTTGAATAGTTTATGGTTGAATAAAGAAATCAAGTTAATTTTAAAGACACACAATAATTCAAGTGACGTTTAATAAATAATTAAAATTAATTAATGACGGTAATTACTGCTCATATTTAAAAAATTTAAGGATAGAAGATTGAAATGTTTTGTAGGCTGAGGTATCCTGCGAAAAACAACAACTTAAAAACGCAAGGTACACGTACATTTAATTTATTATAAAGTGGTCTAAAATTCAAGCTTTAAGTTCAAATATAGATATTTTATTTTAAACACAAATTTACGTCTTAACTTAGCGCCTTCAAATAGTGTTTGGCTATATAAGAAACGTACCTGTCTCGTTTTTGCAGTTTCCAATATGCGGGCGCTTTGAAAACTGTGGTCTAAATTTAATTGGTGGACCACCCTTTGCGGTATGACAAATACGAGTAGATAGTAGCCGATTCTCAGACTTAATGAATATGCATATAAAATTTGGTAAACTCAGTAAAGCCGTTTCGGAGGGGTAAGGTAACTAACATTGTGAGACGCGAATTTTATATATAAGATAACACAACGTTTAGAGGAGCGGAATCCATCCTCTTCGTTAGGTGGGTTCTTTCTGTTCTTTATTTTTGTATATAGGCTACTAATACCCCCCCCCCCACCTGGCAAAGAAGATAGATTCCAATCCTCGAAACATTACGTTAAACCTTTTGTAACATCTAACAATAGTGCATTATATTAAAAATTATATATTGAAATATATAGTTCAACCTGTATTGAAAATGAAATTATTTTATACGCAATAGTTCTCTATTATTAATAAAATCAGGAAGTCAGTAGACCTCTTGTGTTTTTTGTTGAATATAATATTTATAGTTTTTAACCGGCATTCCTCTTCTTCCATTCTTTTTATATTAAATAGCTTTTGCACTCCACTATGGATTATTAAAGACAACATTTTGCAAAAATAAAATTAATTTGTACTAAAGAGCAGCGCATTATATTAAAAAATAATCATTCTTATGCACCGGTTCGGTTAAGAATGTTGGACTCTTTCGCAAACTATTCGAAATATGTGGTGTTGAGAAGACGTAATAGAATCAGTAAATCTTTGTATCCCCCGAAGAGAAGTAAAAGTTATTTGTGGTGTTGGAGAACACAGGAACGTGTTGTCCGTCAGAATGGATTCAGTGCTACAAATCTCCATCAGCACGTTCAGAGATAACGCAACGTTTATTCGGGATTCTTTCATTGAAAAAACTGAAAAATGTTAGTGTATTAACCTACCATTATTGTTAAGAGGAAATGTGCGTATTTGTCATAAGCTCAATTAAAAAAGTGTATTTTATTTGTATTTGGTTTATACGCATTTAAAAAAATATAGCTCATTTGAGTTAGAAATCACATAACATAACACAAAACTGAATTTTTTAACTTTTAAATATTTTAGCTTGTATTCAATTTTTTCCTTATATATACAACCTACATTCATCAAATTGCCCTGAATCTGCTTTAGTAAAGGGTTTTAGCGCAATTACAAGAACTTGTGAAAATGGATTTGTTAAACAAATTATTGAATGGCTTTACACAAAAGGTAAATAAAATAATAATATATAATTATATAGGCCCACAACATTCATTTTAGGAACCATTAACAACAGTAAAAAGTTGGAAATTGTTATTTACCTTTTGCGTAAAGCCATTTATGATAATTTGCTGGAAATCACGAATTGATAAATTGCATGCCAACAGAGCAAAAACGTGCTATTCTCTGACCAAAGAAGCCAGAAAGCATTCCGGTATGGAGAAGAAGAACATGAAGGATGAAAAATGAAAGAAGATCAGGTCTATGATCCTTGAATATTTTAAAATATAAATAAATGTGTTACTATTGTACTACTAATGTCTTCAGTGTACGAATGTTTTAAGCGAACGTTTACAGAAAATCAATTTTTAATATAAATGACCCAATATCTTTGAAATTACTTGTGATATCAGCTATTTGACTTGAGATCTGTCTTTACAATATTTATATAACATTAGTTCACAATTACCTTAGCAGTTCAGTATAAGCTACAAAAGAATTAAATAAAGACTAACACAAATTATATACATTCTACCTTATATATTTTCCAGTAAAGTTAAAGTATTAGAGTACACATAGAATCATGTTTATAAAACATGGTAAATATTTCACAATATTATAATAAATACCCCTGAGATGATAATTCATTAACTTAGAAACATTAACATGGTGGGTATAGGAACGTATGTCTCCTCTTCCCTTAATCAAGAGTATGTCATTGGTTATACTAGAGCATTTCCGTACTGAAAGGTGAAATTGTCACATATTCTTGATTTTAAGCTAGGTATTATGGTTGTTTTTAAAACAATGTTCTCAAACTCTGTGGATTACGTAATATAAACCCAATTTTTAAAATCTTAATATATGTTGGTTTATTTCTATAATCGATAAAACAGGACTAATGGAAAATCATTTAGGAGAAATCATTTACAAAAATGTCAGTTTCGGGAATAATTGATCCTTTAAAATATAAGATAGTTAAACGCATAGCTTACATTTTAGTATTTAAAATTATATCAATACATATTTGTAGTTTGGAATTTATTTAAAATTGTAAGCTCTATTAGAATAGTTTTTGCAATTATTAAAATGATTGTTATGGACAACACGAAAATTATTTAAACCGATACAATGCAGCATCGAGAGATTCGTTGGAACGTAACAAAAAAATCATCGCAAGAGGAAACGGACGGACAGGCAGATACTGCCCATTGACATAATTGCCTCAAAATTAATAAGAGGTTTCCTTGCAACGACAGAAACCCATGTACCAAGTTTCAAGCCTCTAGTACCTTCTATCACGGACAGAATGATAGATACCGACTCAGCATTAAGAAGGCCCTGTCAGGTCCTTAATAACGAAAAATAAAGTGTATAATTTCTGAATACTACATTTTGAATAGTTTAACTATGGCTTTAACCAAAAAACTAAACACATACAAAAAATATTTGAACAATGGAAGTGATGAAACATAAGTGAGTTGACATCAAACAGAAAAGAAGACATTCTAAGTAAATTTTTAAACCGAACATATTTGACTTTTGTTACACGTAAAACATGTGGCTTCGTTCGCGTGCGATGCAAGTTGATAAAGCGAAATTAAAGCCAAGATCTCTAAACAAACAAGACATAATTCAAACGACAATGTCAATTAATAAAAAAAACTTTTAGATAATGAAAACAATACAATTTATATAGCACTATTTATGTTTAGCAGCAAAGAGGAGACAAGATATCGATCCCGCCGACAAAGTTCACTTCGCGGCGAGGCTGGCTCAAAACTGACCTTTGAGTCTGAAGGAAACATTAACCACCTCAGTGTGATATGCTAGTCTATTACTAATCCGTGTCACATATTCTGGCAATAAAGTGAAATCGGCATAAATTCACTAATATATTTTTGTAATTAGTCATCAAACTGGTAACTGTAATGCATTAGCTAGTAAACAAATACTCGTGGTACTAAAGATAATTGTTTATGGAATATTTACCTGAAAATTATGCATAAATAAATATTTTGTTTCCCTCAGAGTATAATTTATTTTAGTCTAATATATAACAGGCTGTAGTTAAAATGTTTTAATTAAAACTTATAAAAGAATGATAAGGTGTTACTAAGTTGTTTTAATAATTTCGCATTATCTTAGTGAAGAATATTTATGTGTGTATACAAATTTGGAGCGAGTGGTTGTTGAACACCTTATATAATAACTCATTTATATTTTTGTTACTAAGTTTCATTATGGATTATTATAGTGTCTAAATTGGACATCAGTTCCAATACAATATTGTTGAGTAGTAATGACACTACAATAGCAAGTTATGATTGAAAACAAAATATCAGTAGTTTTGGCTCACTATATGTAAAATGACTTTGATTAGGGATTGTCGTTAATCACACGCTGATTAGTCACTTGTTAGCCCCAACAGTACAATAATAAATATAAATGATTAAAGAGGAAGGTTTTAATACTGTGATTAAATATTTGACATGTGCCATGAAATATATTAATCTAATAGATGTAATTTTAATTTAGCATGCAGTCATTAATAAATGTTTTTAACTATAATTATTACGAAGCACTACATTTATATTACACTATACAAATACACATTTAAAACGAACTATCTACAGAATTATATTTAGAAGTATATTTTAAAGTTGTTATTACATGTTACACTACTTAAACTGATTATCACAAAATGTTTGGATAAAGCAAGCTGAAGTATTGTTGAACTCGTCACTTGAAGCTGCATCCCCGTTCATAATAAGAACACAATAGTGAATCTTATAAATAAAAATGAATCGCAAAATGTGTTGGTAAGCGTAAACCTCGAGAACGGCTGGACTAATTCGGTTAATCCTTGTTGTAAAATGTCCATTGAAATCTGAAGAAGGTTTTTATGAAGATAAGATTAAGAAAAGTTACCTAGAATATTTTGGAATTCGGAACAAACTTAACTTCAAAAGTGAAAATGAATTGAACTCCGCAACCACCCTGGGGGTGGTTGCCACCCCTTCTCGGGGGTGAATTTCTTTTTTTTTTCTCAAAATAACCTTGGATACCGATAGAAGGCCTAATTTTAAGCAAAAAATCATCTATCAAGTTTTTCGAAAAATCCAATACTTTTCATGTTATTGGCAATTGAAAATTCCCAATTTTTTCACGTTTTTAATCGGATTTTTGCAAATATCTCCAAAAATATACGTTTTATTGAAAGTTTCATAAAGAACAAAATTGTAGCAGGTAACAAAATGAACAATTTTGTTTTTTTATAAAGTATTATAAGTGCAATATTAAACTAGATATTAAAGATCAAAGCAGTTTTTTTTATTTTGTCTGAAATCTAATCGATGTGGTCAAATAGCGGCGAGCAGATGCATGTTAGGCATTCTAATAAAAAAGGGTTTTGTAGTGCTTGAAATAAGCTTTAAAATGAGCACTATTAAAAGTCTTTTGCAGGTAAAATAAGTGAGCTGTATTGCAAATAAGAGGAGCATCTAATGTTTTTTCTTTTAAATCAATGGGTATCATAAGTGCCATTTCCACCTAAATAAAAATTAATCGTATTCCGCCTAGAATGAACTTTATTATGAAGAGTTTGATAGATTGAATCAGTTTGGCTGCTTCAGGACACATATTTTTCAAAAAAAGCACGATTAAAAAAATTCAAATTTTTGAAAAAATCACCTTTTTCATAATATCTAAAAAATGACGACAGATACGTATAAAAGTGTAGGAATAAAACATTTAGATATTTTTCTATCAATTTGTTTTTTTCTGTCAAACACAAATTGACGGAGATATGATTGTTTAAAGAGCGCGTGGCAGCGCAACCACAGCCTCTCTTAAGCCCTTTAACCCTTCACCGTTTTAGAAAAAGGTTTTTTACTATATATTGCAATGAAGTATGTTTGTAGCTCTCTTAATTATCTTTACAATGGTTTTTTATAAATTGTGATAGCATGAAAATTGAAGGAGTTATGGTCCAAAAAATTATCACATTTTTTCTACTTAGTAACTGAAAATTTCGGAGTGTGAATATTTGGAGCAATGTGAAAGTACGCAGTATAATAGAGACCCAAAACTATTGTAATGTATATATATATACATAATATGGCTCATACATTTTGGAAACGTAGGCATGAATACATACCAACGTTCTTATATGTATATATAACACATTTATATATATATATATATATATATATATATATATATACACACACACATATATATAACACACACATATATATATATATATATATATATATATATATATATACATATAAGATTATATAATTTATAAATATTTTATTCAATAAATGGCAATTTTGTACTCTAAATTAAATTATTTTTAAATATGTAATCATATATATTTACTGTTTTAATTTAGGGGTAGTTTTAAGGGTAGAAAAGCTTAAGAATATGATAATCATTTTCGAGAGTTTGGAATAATATTTAAATCCTTTTCATTTTATCAAAAAAATTGTTTAACAATTTTTTATCAAGGGGTAGTTTTCAAGGGTTGAAAGGGGGTTAAAAATGTAATAACTGTTATAGAGAATATAAAATATTACTTACTCTATACTTACATCTTTTTATGTCATACCAAAGTATTTTTTTGTGATTTTTTCAATTTAGGGGTTGTTTGCAAGGGTTGTAAGATTTTCAAGGGGTTGAAAATGATATGAGGCAATTGTGTTAGAAAACACTTTATAATTTCACCACTTACTATTAGACATGTTTTCTAGCGATAAAATGGCTCAATGTCAATTTTTCCATTAAGGGGTTGTTTACACCCCTTAAAAATAATAGGCGTAGTTCAGATCATTTTCAATTTTGAAGTTAAGGGTAAGATGAGCCTAATTCCTAAATTTCATGCAAATCGGTTCACAGTAAAAATTCGGAGGTAAGACCATATTTTTCGCTTCAATGACTGCACTAACAATTAACAGTGCTTGATCGGTAGTGCAGATAGTAAATAAAACATTAATATATAAATTTTACTTCAGATTGCGCCAGTGACGAATTAAAATCATCTAATGCATCAAATACTATTATACAACTAACCTTAATGAACAAAGTTATGAATGTTTCCAGATAAGTTACTTTAATTGGTGGGCCTCCTTGAAATTTACATTTCTGATATTACATTTTAACAATGGCTTATGGAAAAACAGAGAAATGAATACTAACATGCCTCAAAGATTCATTCTTTACCTGGCTAAAGTCCAAAACAAAAGTGTAACGCAAATCTTCAATAACGATTATTTTGGAATGTTGCATAACCTTAATAAGGATTTTCCTCTTACACCGAAAGTACATAAGAAGTAGGTAGGACTTCCCCCTAGGTCGTAATAGGCTTTTCAGTCCTACTTATGTGTGTATTTTCTTCATCAGGACAAGGCAACCTCAACTATGTTAACAAGATTTTGACCAAAATAGATTTATTTCCGAGAACTAGATAAGATAAGATTTTTATTAATCATTAGACATTACATGCAATAGATCACGTCAGAATACTTATACTAACAGTAAAATTAACAATTTAAATTAAACACTCATTATAGAAGACGCAATAGTTTACATTAATTTAATACCATAATGTTAGTGAGACAAAGCTGTACTATTTAGCAGACAATACACTAAAAAACTATCTCACTGATGTCAGATGAATAAAACTCTGATAAGTCATAAAACGGCCTCTCTACCAGCCACTTATAAATAACCGTTTTAAATTTATTTAATGTAACACTCTGAGCATTCAGAGGTAGTTTATTGAATAGATCTATTCCAACGGCCTCATATAAAGTTTGAATTTTAGAAAGTCTTGTGAAAGGTTTGTTGATCAGGTTAGCGCCTCGGGTATTGTGAATATGTATGTGCTTATTCAGTATCAGGTTTTGAAAATTATTTTTGACATGGATCAAGCAGTAAAAAATGTAAAGATTTATAACTGTCAAAATGGCTTCTTTTTTTAAAAATCGGCTTACAATGATCTTTGAAATTAGCATACGTAGATAATTAGATAATCAAACGTATTTTGATCGTTTTTGTTTTACGTATCAAACGTATTTTGTTTTATTTTGATCGAGGCAATATGACAAGCTAAACTGTGACATAGTAGGTAAGTGAATTTAAACGGTCTTAAGTAGGCACTTTTTAGCCGAAGTAGGCATCTCGGTCCTACGTAAGTATATATATTTTTTCTTCGTCAGAACAGCAACTACTATGGTAATTCTACTATGGTACTGGAAATATCTTAGATCTGAAATATATGACAAGGACTGGAAATATACGCCTTTTGACCGAAGTAAGTTTCCGAGATCTGTGTGATCCGAGATTTGTGTTTTCTTTATCGGGATGACAAGGCAGATTTTTTAAATATATATTTTTTTTTTAAATAAAAAGGAGAAGCCGATTCCCCTTTAAACCTTACTCTGACCTTCCTCATGGGCCACTGGCCTGTGCAGATTCAGCTGTGACGTTATGTATACAATTAATTAGAACCAGAAATGCTTATACACGTGCAAACATGATATAATAATTAAGTTAAACTCTGATACTATTTACCTTGAACTTAAATAATACCTACCTGATGTATGCCTACTTACGTTTTAAAATTTTTATAGGACTCCCATCATAATTGCTTTTACTAAGTAATATAAGGATTTCGGTTCTAAAAATTACGTGCGAAGCCGCGGGTAACAGCTAGTTACAATATAAAAATAAACAGAAATACATGTGTCGGAGAGCAAGAACCAGTCAAAATTGTTTTATAGAATAAAGAAGGAAATAGTCTTAAAATTAAAGCAGATAAACACTAGCAATATAAAAAGTGAGACAGTGGAGTAGCCAGGCAAAATTTTTGGGGCGGATATTGTAATATCTAATATGTTTAAGACCGGGCAATACCCTGAAAAAAATCATCAAAGTAAAGATTTAAAAGAAAATTACCAACTTTTCAATATTTTAAAGGTTTGTGTTCTTAACGTCTAAAAACGGTAAGTAATACAAATGAGTCATAATGTAACAATATGCAATCTAATGTGGTTTTGGTACCAGTCTTGATCAAATAACTATAACTTATAGGCTCTCATAATTTATTCAATAGTTTTCACAAACTACAAAAAACTTGATACACAGACGCATTTGGTCAATTTAAGCCGTTTCTCTGAAATTTGACCCTCAGCAAGAATTAACAGCATATGATACTGTGGTAGGCTGTGTATTTAAAGCATTTTATGTATGCCATAGGAAATTACCATGTTAAAACATCAATTTTAGTGTGTTTCTTTTCTTACTTTAAGAAGTTTGCGTGTTAACATACTAAAAACAATGTCAGAACGATCTGCTGGGAATTCGTTTCTAGTAAGATATATAAATATTTCTAGTTAGTTTATTACAGGTTATTGTACAATAAATATCTGAATTTCCAAATTATACAGAGTGTTCCACGAGTGACCCAACAAACTTCTCAGGCGATATCCCCTCATCAAAATAATGGGAAAAGTTCTTACAAGCACATGTCCGGAAACGCATTGAGCTACGAAGAACTTGTAATTAATAAACAGATATTGCATTTTCAGCCTTATATTTTTATGTGTTGATTTCTAAGCATTAATTCTTTAAACTTTGCGTTTGTTTATTATTGGCCTATTTTACATCATTCTCTTCAGAATTACATTGTCTGTAATTTTTTTATCAAGTTTGCATGTTTATTACCCATTTAATGAAGTTAATGTACTTCAAATCTGAACAAAGCATGTTTTTCGAGACCGAATTTTGCATATGTTGTCTGATATCACAGAAATGGGCGGTCTTACAGGTCTGGGACGTATTATATTAAATTTTTCAGATAATTTTATATAAAATCCAATAAATTTCACATCTATTTTTACGCCAAAAAACATCAGTTTCTCTTTATTTCCGTCCTTTCATAGAAAATCGGGCAAAATCTTTCGCTAGCCGTTGCTCGCTAACAAAGCGTTTCCGGATATGGTATGTTGATACGAAATTTTCACTATTGTGATGAGAGGAAACCACCTGAGAAGTTTGTTGGGTTACTCGTGGGACACTCTGTATAATGATTACCATGGCGTTTTGATATTTTTAAATTGTATTCTGTGTATTCTGTGGGCTACCTTTAACTGAAGATGGCTGTACAACAATTGTTTTTGACACAAGGTTGTTACTTTGAACTCTTTAAAGTTTTTTGATTGACGATCATTTGATAAATTCCCACCAATCGCTAATCTATAGCATGCAAATTGTATCATGTAAGCCATTCTCATTTCCTTTGTCTACTTTAGTCATTGTAATTTATTCTTGAATCCCTCCCTGAGAAAACAGAAGAAAATTGGTTCACAGTGTGGGCTCATAACTGACTAAAGTAGCAGTTAAAAATGGAGAATGGAATTACAAACTGCAACGATTTTGTTAGTGACAGGTTTGTTGACTTATGTCATACCCGTAGAAATATTTTAGATAATTTGTAAATAGCGGTTTTGTTCTTGATACTCAATTACATCTGCTGCTTTTTTGGGATAGTGCGTATTAGTTAGTAGGTCTTTTAAAATGGCATATTCCATTGTATCCTTATGTTAGTTGCAATTAACACTTGGGACTGCCGATGGCCGAGTGGTGTAAGACGTTGGACTTTGAGTCTGAGATAGAGATAGCGCAGATTCGAATCCTGTCGTGACCCTTGCACTTTTTATCAGTACCATCGGCCTTGTACGGTATCGACTCTCCCCTTTATTCTGTTTGATAAGATCCTCGCACAGGCCAGTGGCCTATGAGGACGGGCAGAATAAGGCTTACTAAGGGATCGGTAAAAAAACAAAAACAAAACTGAGGTGTTCATGAAATACAACTGACAATATGAGGGTAACTTGTCATTTAGAGGTACTAAATTAGAAATATACCGATGAATTTGTATTTGAACTATAAAACATATAAGTACATTTCCTGGAATTACTTTCTGTGAGACGTGAAAGCTTCTTGTATTGGTTTATATTATTTGTGAAATTTGAATCGCAAAGTTGTTAATATGACCTAGATTATGAAAACCAACTCGTATCTTTTTTGCAATAGTCTTATGAAAACGGATAGTCGTTCTAAGCCATCATGTGTGAATTTCTTTGAGAATTTTGATTATAGTCTGCATAATATTTGCATGTTGAATTTCTAATCACTCCCCCACGTCTTGTTTTACTGTCCTGGCCGGTCACTGACACTGAGAGGTAAAATTACAAAAACAATTTTGCAAAGTCGTTTATACTCTGAGGTATATTTGTATACGCCAAACAAAGTTTAAAATATTTAATTATACTTCAAAAACTAACCAAAATATAAACTTTTTATTTTGTGAATTATAAAGCTTCAAATCCGGCGCATTCTGATAACCCTGTGGCTCGTCATAAATTCAATAGAGTGAAATCATTGGGTACTAAAGGAATGAACCTCTTCCTTTTGAGTTTTACCAGAAGGGCTTCCCTTATTTAATGTTATTTGTTAAAAAATATTTAAAATACAACCATAGCGTAGCTTAAATACAACACTAGAACAAAACATGCAACGCAGGTCTCATAATATAGCTCGTTAAGACAAATACATCTAATAACAAATTTTAAAGAAATAGTTGACATTAACTATGTTGATAATGAAAAATTAGATTTATACCTAAAACGCTTTGGGTAGAAACATTTATTTTACTACTTATTGCAATCAAAAGCAATAGTAAATGACAAATGCGCTGGCGAGCACTAGGCAACGGGATTGCTCTTTTTGTTAAAAGTTGTGGTAGCACTGTGACGAGTGCAATTATAACTATTGTAGTAGAGGCACGGTATTTTTAAATCGATTTCCAATTGGTCAGGCTCAGATTGGCATGGTTAGGTTATCTAGGATTAGGCTATATCCATGAACTAAAAATATAGTTACCTATTACTTAATATTATTGAGCATTTTATAAATTCTAGGACACTTTTTCAACGTTTTTCAATACTAGTCTTTTAACTTCTTACCATCCTTAAAATATTTGTTCTTTTTCAAATTTCCAATCCCGATGAAAATCACCCATTCGCTGGCTACGCCACTGCAGTGAGATGTGCCTGAGAGCAAGGAACGTTCAGAATAGTTCTATAGAACGAAGAAAATGAAATAGAATCTGAACAAAAGCATACGAACACAACAGAAAATTATATATTACTTGAACCTCTATGCCTATGCCTTGCACCAAGCACTTAAATAATAGTCACTATGTAGTCCTAATCATTTACTTCATTTTGTAAACGAATTAATAAAACTGGTTAGATAAATGTTCAATTTTTCGTGTAAACGTGTGTATTCCAAACCCCTACTCAGCACAGGAGGGAATAGTTAGTTCATTGTGAAATAAAAACAATAGTTTTCACCATTGAATAATTTAAATTTATTCATTCCATTTTAAATTCTATTAGGAGAGGACAGTACTCTCCTGTACCACGTAAGAGAGCTCCAGAGGGCGTAAGGGGGCGGACAAAACAATCTCCGCTTTTCTTCATACACCCACGCGCTCTATACAAACCCCCCACATATACAATTAGCTTCCTCAATGACAGACAATGCTCTATAATTTCTATATGAACCTCAACGCCTCAGACGGAGTCTATTTTGTTATAACATTTTTCTCAACGTGGTTAAATTAAATGAACCGAATCTAGAAACCTCACTTCGAATCGCACTTAGAGAACAAGATTCCACATTATTGTAACATTTTGTTGTTGTTGGAGAACACCTATCCTATGTGTGTTCTGGGGTGACTTCTCCGATCATAGAAATGAGCATTTATTTGTCTTGATGACAAGATTTATCACGCCTTATGAGGCAGTACCGACAGGCGAGTAATCAATTTATATTGTCCAAATAAAACTCGGTTAAAAATGTACTGTTCCTTAGGCACGCACATTGCAGGATTCTTCCTTTCCGTGCTCTAGGTTATCCAGTAGATAAACATTATTACTGTTTAATAAACATTAACGTCATACAACATATATTAGTCGTATATTTGGCCCCACAGGGTACAACGGGGTCAAACCGTGTTTTATGACTTTACACTTTTTCTTTGAATATGAATTGAATTGAGTGATAGAGAAAGATAATTAACGCAACCTAAAATTCTATCTTCCTTGGCAAAAAATCGAATTATGGTAGCTCTATCAGCCCTGTCATTTCAAGAAATCTAAAAACTTGAATTTGGTTAAGGCTGGGTAGCTCTTCTGTTCCAACATACTACTCCGTACATCACGTCGTAGAAGAAAAGCTACCAACCTAGTATTTTGTCTCATCTCCTTTATAGTATAACACATTCTACCGACATTCTCATTTCGCTTCCCGCCACGGTTCTCTAGCGGTACCTTGGTTTTTGTATTATCTCTCCGGCTCTTATTAAAAAAAAGCAGTAGTCACCTCACACACCGAATTAAGTCCTATTGGGTGTTATTGATATGGATAGTATTGGCCTTTGAATACAAAACCGGTTGTAAAGTGCAGAAACAGACTGACAAGACTTTAATTTCGTATGTTTTCTAGAAATTTATTGTAATTTCAAAATTACAAGCCAAATAGCAAATCGTGTGTGTTCAGGAGCTTAAAAAAAAAAATAAATAAATAAAAATATTATTTTCAGAGATTTTTCATTTTATTGTATTAATATGTAAAGATGATGTGTCTTGGATGTAACTTTTAATAACACTATAAATAAAATATTTTACAAATACACATTAAAATAAAACACAAATAGAGTAGAATTTTATACAAAATAACACGCACTGTATTTGTTAGCTTGTTTGCAGATTTTCATAATAGAAATTGCTGAAATAAAATTAAATCTGGAATCACTTATTTATTTATCCAGTTAGTTTCACAATATTTTTAAAATTTAGCAATACTAAGTAATATACGTGAATTGTTAATGTAAGGATGTCCTACAAATAAAACTGAAAAGGGTTTAATAACACTGTTTATATACCAATTTTATGGAGCAAAATGTGATCTAATACTATTCTGTTCTACTCTTATTCTTCCATAAAATATAATTTGTTTTTGCGCTAACGTTGCAGCTACATGTGATAAAAATATAATTTTATGAGTTGAAAGCTGGGTTCAAATGTACATTAAACAATTTATCCTGTTCTAAATGATTAACAACGTTGATGCATATCTAATGTATTGAAAATCAGAAACGTATTTGGCAATTTAAAGTATTTTTGTAGAGTATTATAAATATAATAATTAAATTAAGAATTTTTCCTTACATAAAAAAGTAAGCTTATATTTTGAAAATTCCACATTAAATGTCACCTAAGACTTTGAACAAATTAAAGCAAGGCATTGCTGTATAAAATTAATATTTGATACAATGTTAACGATTACTTCTTACTAAAAACGTTTTAAATATATTATCTTTGATGGTCGAGAATGTACAAATGAGTTGAGCAATACTTCAGCAATAGATTTTGTTCACAATGTTCACTCTTAGCGATGATAAGGTTCAAGTTTGTATTTAAAAATAAAATATACTCTGCATGAACAATGGAAATTCGGTATAAATGAATGTGAGTTTTATGACTACCATAACCGTAGTAAAGGACAGTTTAATTGCTAGTCGTCAACAAAGGGTAATAAACATTGCGCCCGGCTGCCTTGCTTGATGAACAGACATTCCGATTATATTCACGTTTGCATCGATGTTGGTACTGTTAATAATGGTTCGCAGAAATAAAGAATGTTAATGTAAAGTCCAGAATGTAATGTCCAATTAGTCTATCATTTAATTGTTTTAGTGCCAGAAAAAGTTTTAATAAGTGGAACTTTTTGTCTTTAATCATTCCCTACTTCATTCAACAAATACTCCAGAGACACTAATGAAGATTTTTTGTACATATGATAGTAACTGTACATACTAAACATAATAACCAAGTAATATTAATATATATACATAAAGTATTATTTGTGTAAAAACGTTCATACAATCTTGGAGTACTCAGTTTATTAGGAAAATACAAAAACTAAAATTAAAAATATCGTAAATTTATAATATTAGGATCTTTATTCTAATATACATTTAGGTATTCTTTTATTATTCAAAACATTTTAATTTTCTAAGGATCCTATAATAATATTAAAAAGCTAGAAATGTTATAAAAGTATTATTTATTTCTTGTATTACTGAACTTTGATATTCTGTAAGAGTTGTATAATTACTAGGTAACAGGTAACATAAAGCTCATGTAATCTGATTGATTTATTCACAAGCAAACTAGAGCAACTGATGATTGCCGAATCACATCACAATGGTACAATCTAAGGCTGTGATTCAAACATTAGAAGTTTGTTCTTTACAGTGCCTAATTGAAAATTCAAGCCATCTGTTAACGGCTGGCATTTCCGGCACGGTTTTCCGTTTGAAGTCGGGTTTACAGCATTGTATTATACTATAAAAGATATTAAATTTGATGTGCATAACAACCTACCTTACAATGCTTCTCTTTTGTATTTGTAGGCCGTACTCCTGAGGAAGGATCGGGTCACTGGATATGAGTTAAATTAGAGTTTTATATCCAGAATATCTGTACCAGTTTGGTAGCTCTATCTTAAATCCTTTGAAAAATACTTAACGGTACCGGGACTTTTTGGATACCTTGTATATGTTAAAACATAAAAAATTGAATTTGGTGCATGTACTGAGTCAATGGTCAATTTAATAATTCAATATCAAAGTTTATAACGTTCTTCCACTTTTAATATAATTTAAAATATTTCAAATAGCTTTTTCAAGAAATTATTTATGTATAGTTATTGTTATATTTAATATAGACACTATCATTAATTGCCTTTTAAATCTTTATAAACCTTGTAAATTTTTATAGCTTCATCTGTGTTCTTGAATTAAATTTAAGAGGCTACTATATGGTTTTAGTTTATTTTGGGAAAATAAATTTGTTCTTATCGAACCCTTCGTATTCCTAAAGAAAATTTAATTTTACACAGTATAATTAATGTTCATTTCCAGAGCTCACATTGTTATTATGTTGTAAGCTGGTACTCTGTTCATTATGAATGAAATTTTCTTAAAATCCTATGACACGCTTTTTAATTACAGATATACTAACAGCTATACACAATAGTAGTAGGTGTCAGTAAATATAGTTTATTGATTGTGCTTATCTTGCTCTAGGAAATAGAAAACGTACATGGAGGCGATTACTCGCTAAGAGTATCGTGTTGGACAACTGCAGGTAAATGAGGAGCCGGAAGGTTGTAACTAGTACAAAGTTTAGTTTCTGTGTACTTCTGTTACTTTTAGAAAATACTATTACAATCTTTCACCAAAAACCAACGCTTTGGTTTGCTTGTATAAATGGTGCGTAAAATACAAAAATCTTGATTTTCACAATCCCAAGACTTTGTTAGTGAAAAACATGTGTTTCTATGCGAATATGAGATGTACAGATTTATATTCCATATTATTCTGTGCAGCTTTTCAAATAGATGCGTGTTGTACACGTAATGGGTTTATCGAGGCTGAATAACAAGGACAGCGCCAACTGGCGTTCTATGATTTTCTAAAATTGAAACAAACCCAATCCAGTAACACAACTAATATGGTACAGTTTTTGTTCGCTTGGTATTAAGTTAAAACACCGTCGTTATAATACACGTCGAGTACGGATTATATCGCCGTAGTTCAGAATCACTATTGATGTGCTATAAAATGCACTCCATGTTATAATGCGGATATACGGCACGCTTAGGCCTAATCAAGCCCCCAAACCTAATCAAGGGTGGACAAGGTCGGTTATTGTTTCAGGTTAAGTGGTAACTTGTACCCTTAAGTAAACTTGTCTCCCATAATCACATCACTTTGGTACATGTTTATGTATTTTGATTTGAACACTAATAAAAAGAATCAATATTATTGGGTGAGAGACGGCCAAAAAAATTCGTTGGAATTTTAAATTTATTGTTTTAAAAATAAAACTAAGAGTAAGTTTGAAATACCTAGGGTGAGATGTAACTGCCTAAAATAAAAATTTATTCCTGGGAAAGAAATTTAATTTTCTCTAAACGTAACAATATTAGTCTAAATATGTTCCGTGATAGCTTTAATAACTATTTAAATGACCATTATAAACAAGACTTACCACAACTTTGAACTTCCTCTACCAAAGCCGACATAGTCTGTCATAATAGACGCCATTCATTCAACCCGTGATTCGATACGTGAACCCGTTAACATAGGGCAAACACTTATGGTAATTTAAAATCAAATTCTCATTCATCAGTGAGGTTAAGTGGTAGAGAGGACTTTATAGTCCTAATTTCGCCTTTAATAAAGATATTTTTCATTTCATTTCATCAATATTCTTCTCTTGTGAATTAATAGTATTTTTACTTCATTCAGTCGGGAAATCGTGTAACCTCCTGTTGCTGCTCAAGGCGAAAAAGACAACGTCATTCGACCCGAAGTTTTTATTCGATTGTCTTTTGTATTTTATTTACTTATTCGGATACTTATAAAACTATCTCCTCTCCTATATGTCAAGGGATGCTAAACATTATTTAAAGAATTAACGAACATTGCACAGCATTTACATTAATACAGATTTATAACTAATTATGAAACATGTTGGAGATTGAATGGTGGTAAGGAATGAATTATTTTGTGATTATTAAACTGGGAAAACTGTGTAATTCCATTTAATAAAACTGCATTCCAGTTAAATTCTCCGTTTTGAAGTTACTTTGGAACTGTAAGTATTGTAAGTAACGTACAGGGGTGATTTTATTAATGACGTTGGATAAAGTTGACATACGGTATTATCATTTATATGTAGTGATTTTAATAATAAGTCCCAATAGCTCACTGACTAACTCAAATTATAGGTTGACTTGAGCGTGAACAAACAAACTCACTGACTAACACGGAATTGATCTATAATATTAAAATCTTGCTTTTGATAAATGAACAATACAATTGAAATAACGTTTACAATAGTTACCTGGTAAATAAACTTGTAATGATATTAAACAACGACACATTAAGGAGAGTGCATCGGAACAATAAATGGCAGAGCAGAAATGTCTCCCCGCATTGAACTAAACTTGAAATTTCCCACTGCTGCTCGGATTTTCCATTTACGAGATTGACGTGTTTCAATTTTTACATTATGTTAATGAGCTCTTAGTCAAGTATTGCAAAGTAATTCATTCTCATAAGAATAATTGAAATTGCTTAACATAATATTTTATCGTTGACAGGATTAGGCTAATTCCACAGAGTTAGTCTGTCGCATATGCAACACACACACACACACACACACACACACACACACACACACACACACACACACACACACACACACACACACACACACACACACACACATTTTTACTGTATAATTTATTAAAGTAAAAATAAATTATTACTCCTGTGGCTCGATATATTACAACCAGATTATGTATTAAATTCATATTACAATAATTATTCTTCTGACAATAATAACACAACGATAATGATGTGAACCTGTTTGATATATGAAAATGTACTTGAACTAATTTACTATCATACATAATAATGCGTGTATGTAGAATGAGTTAAAAATTAATATTATGTTTAACAATAATCAATGTCTCAAAATTGTGTAATGCACAATCAAATGCCTGCCTTTCATACATAAATACATATCAAAATAAAATTATCATACTCTGAAAACCATATGAAGATAAAAGAGATGTCATATGCAACAGATATGTATGTGATGTGTACCTCATATTTCGAGTAATATAGGCTAATTTTGAACATTTTGCAAACATTAAGGTAGGGGCAGTAGGGAAACCTAACTTCTTTTTGGACAGCTATAGCATTTTCAATGTCGTGAAATAGCTTCAAGACTGCTTGCTTAGGCTCTGCTTTCCCGTTCATCTCGCGGATTGCATTTCTATAACAAACACCCTTTTCTAGTTTGAAGGTACTTTGGTATTAAAGCATTTCTCAGATACGGGGTCAGACTGAAATCGGTAGGTAGAGAGGCATTTGACAGATGTTATCTATGGGGAAACTTCTCTAGATGGTTGTTTCTATAATCTACAGCAGGGGAAACTTAATTGCAAAACGCCTTGTAGAACGGCGTTACAAATTCCTGTACCCAGGCCTACTATTCATATTCAGTTTTAAGAGCCGTCTACATTGATGGTTACTTGATTTTGTCCTTCAAAACAATGCTAAACACAAAACGACTTATTCCTTTTCACTGGTTTGTGTATATTCGTCCACTACACACATCCCGAGTCGTATCCCTAAAATGAGATATATTACAGAATTCTGTGATATAAAACGTAACGGAATGAAACAAATTAACGCATATTAATGTTTTCATAGGATTAAAGTCAAGTCACTTCAGAAGACCACTCAATGATGAAATTTAACGTTGTTACCAACAATTTACTACCAAATATGAGTTGTATAGTTATATCATGTGTTACATAACCGTGCAACGGGAACCACAACTATATTCTCCTCATTTTACACATACAAAAACAGAGTAGCAGAGTTAACTTGGCTATTCATTGGTGAGTTAATTATCTTAGTAAGCTTAGTGACCATATCCTCACTATTTGGAGGTATAAACTCGATACTCAGTTTCAGCAGCTTACCACGACTAGACTCCCCATAGTTTGTATTCCTCATAGAGCTCTCTTTGTTGCTATTGTTAATAATAATTAAACATAAATAATGACGCTGTTCAGAACAATAAGTTTGATTTGGAAAAAAAGGTTCAAAATGTTAACTCATACTTCTTTAATACTCGTTGAAAACAAAGCTTAAAATATGAATACGAAACATAGAAACATTAATGTAAACTCACAATAAATAAATTGTAAAACACAGTGAGCACTAAAGCGTAGAGGCGATGCCAGCTGGTGGTATGTGAACCAACACAGTTTGATTAAGGAATTGTACAACGATTGAACGAACAAACTAATTAATTGTACCCCGTTGGGTTTGTTGTAAATAGGTCCTAACAACAATCATTTGTACCGAGAGTAGCCGAGAACAGTAGGCTACTTTTGTACACAGTAATCTCTGCCAATCTGTTCGCATTTGGTCATTCTTGATAACTTTGTAAAGGTACTTAATGCTTTGCAATTAGCTGCAAGTAATTTATGATCTATACATTGTTAGTTATGTAAATGGCAAAAACAATATTTGCGATGTATTCTTTCAGGGTTTCCAGTTATACCTGAGATCATTGGTCAATTTGCCCAACCATTGGAATTATCGAAAGTCACAGTTCATTTTATCTTTTTAACAATAAGCAGATGATACAACAATTTCCTAACCAGCTGTCTGGCAGTGCGAGACGATAAAAGCGTTAATGAGAGGTTAAGATCAGACTAGATATCATGACTTCTAGATATATAATACAATAATAAACATTCTAAATGAGTACGTGCTACAAATAAAACTTGGGGTTAAAAGCAGAATGGAAATCTATAGTTAGTAAGAATATATGTGTGTGTGTATAAAGTAAAAAGCTCATAGTAAAGTAAAAAGAAAACAAGTTTAAACTAAACTTGTTTTATATATATATATATATATATATATATATATATATATATATATATAAAACATTGAAAGACAGGAATGTAAAATACGGAAAAGTTGTAAACTTAATCACCTAAACATGTTTTTTTTACTTTAATAAGAGCATCAGTGCTAAGTTAAAAAAATAGGAAAAACAGAAAGCTGTATCCAAAATTCACGATGATGAACATAAGGTCTTACTACAATATCCGCATATTCTTGAGATTTCATTAACCTCATGCAATGAAAGATCACGGAGCAGAAAAGAGCATTAATTAAGGATCTAATATAATAATATAGATTCTGCTTCAGAATCTATTACGAGACTGATTGGTTTAGCTTTACGTAGTGTTCGTCATTTCATATCTAAGGCTTTTTGTATAAAAAGAGTAATTTTTTCATTATAGTAGCACTAGTAAGGTTCTAAGGAACAGTTCGGATACTAGTTTATCATATATTTTTAGAATAACCACAAAGTACATTGAAGACGTAACGCACATCCTTATGTGAATCACGACCAAGGATACAATATCAGGTGTTGGATAACACTTATAGACGTGCGGCTCTGCTTTGTCGCGTGCTGAAAGGAAGCTCTCATTCAATAACACCGCGCCTTTACTTGATACTTCTTCTTTTCACTGCAGTATTTTTGTATTAGGAAGCAATATTTTGAACTTTTCACAATATCCAATTCATACTGTGTTGGAAATAAACTATGGTACTTGATTGTTGTTTCTATTATATATGTCTAATAGAAGTAATTTTATATATATATATATATATATATATATATATATATATATATATATATATATATATACTGTATGTATATATATATAAAATATAATATATATTATATATATATATATATATAATTAAAAATCCGTCTTTATTGAAGATTTTGCGTAACTAGATTAGACGGTTTTTCTATAGTGAAATATTTATGAAACATTTGGGAAATAAGTACAATTGAAAGTGTATTTAAAATTGGATAACAAAAAATTTCGACATAGTATTAACAAGTTTGTTGATAAATAACACAAAACTTTATTTATCAACAAAAAACTTTGGTCTACCTTAAACCAAAAAGAGAAATTGAGAATTAATATACAAGCTATAGAAATAAAATTTTAGAAATAAAATAGTTTTTTGTGGTTTTAGACTTTTTTGGACATTTAAGATTTGTGTATACATTACGTCCCTAAGACAAGAACTAAACATCCTGGATTCTAAAGTTCGTAACACTGATTGACTATTTCTATGTTCGATTCAATGTCACTGTGTAATTCGTAGATTTGTGGCCAGCTGGTTTGTGTAGCTTTCAATACCAGACCTTAAAGTTTTAAATATCATAAGCTGATAGATTGAGGAAGTTCTACTGATTCTAGGTTCTCCAATATCTAAAGCAGTCTGAAGGCTATGGTCTAAAAGTACAATACCGAGGAACAATAGCATTTATTCTTGTCGATTAAATCTTGGTGGGGGATTTTGTCGGATCGGATCTAGAGTTCTTGGTCAATTATATGCAAATCTGATTTATGCATAACTTTGGTGAGAAGAGAAACACCCTGACAAGTTCCTCTAAGGCAGTCGTGTCAACTTCGCTAAGTGGAATAAAATGAACATTGGGCTCTGGAGGTATCAGTAATCCGATCAATTGTTCGCAAATGTGGAGAAGTCAAAGGGTTCAAGCACCCTTCCTAAACAACATTCTACTCATTTCCGTTTATGTTACTGACAACGTGACAATAGGTTCCGGAAAGCCCTCATGCTTAAGCGCACAAACTCGCTAGTTTTTTGTTTAAAGTTTGTTAACGAAGACTAGACGCCCCTCCTCTCCCAGTCATTGCCTCCCTGCCATCTTTGTTTCAAATGTTCCGCGTTACTTCACGAAGGGGCGAAATTTGTATTCTCTCCCGTCACTCACCTTCCCTGATGCGTGTGACATGTGTTTACGTAGTGGCTTGGTTCTGTGCAACCAGTATAAACAAGGAACAAGCTTGAATTCTTGGCATTCCAATTAGCCAGTTCCCGTTTTATAAACACAGATTTCAGTTTGTTTCATTCCTGATTTAGTTTAAATGTAATTATAGTTGTGTTCTTTTTACATAGACATCTTTTATTTTTAACTGACTAAGTTGCTTAATATTCGGACACAATTAGTTCAAATGTAGCATATTTTGTCCACAATTTTTGAACTATTAAACGTCCTTTCAAAGCTTGCTAGATTTGTTATCTATGATCTAATGTTATCAGGTGGTTTGTTTCAACTTTAACAGGTTTAGTGTGTGACATTCACAAATGTTCGGCTTTGCTCTCATAGTTTGATTACCGTTAACTCTGATTTATAGTGACCCGAGGCCATCAGAATAGAAAAATGCCTAATAAAATCGTAAACAAAACTATTGGAATGAATGTCGTGATAAAATCTCCAACGTACAAACTAAATGATTATTAAAGTACATAGTTGTATAGAATTGCCAGGTATTGTGCGTAAACGAAAAATAATGAAGCATTACTATGCGATCTCGCCTGCCATTGCCCACAATGTAAGCTCATAGAGGCTTATCATGTACTCCTGAGTCCCAATCGATACTCCTAACTGTCAAACTGTTACACAACGAAATCCACGCAAAGGACAGAAAATACCTGGTCAACTTGCTTAAAAACTAAATTTCTCTATAATGAACCTTCCTCGTGTATGCCCTGTCAATAAATTTTTTTAAAGTAGGTAATTTCCTTTAAGTATCTGTCATACCACATTAAATTCTTTTGAACTGTTATCTTGCATATTATTTGACAAATTAACGTTCTTGTGATCTCTCAACACAAACTACGTAGAATAAGGTCGACTCGACACATTATAGTCTATTTGTCTGTACCAAGAGGTAAAATATGTTGCATTAACTTTACGTCGTCTGTCCACATTTCCTCCAATAAGCTGCAATGAACGGGGTTAGGAAAGTTTTAACTCAATAACTGAAATTTAAATAGAGATTTAATTAAAGAATTTGTTGTACACACAACATTTCTTATATGAATTAAATTTACAAGTAGTAAAATAGTCCTTGCAAATTTAAACTATTGTACGATCAAAATTGAATCGAACTTTTTATTTCACGGGAATTGAGGGTTTTAATGTCTAACTTATGGAAATAAATAATTAGTCCAAAATATAATTCATCAAAATATAGTTTTTATGGAGAAAAATATAATGTTTATAACGTGAATAAAAGGCTAAAGATATAAATTAAAATGTAGGGAAATATTTTTATTTTCAACCCGTATTTTCGACAGTTCCCCTGTTGCTCCTATTTTTAATAATAACTGTATAGTGACCTTGAAAACACGTTCAGGGTTTGTACAGAACAAATATAACTACTGAAGAAAAGGTATTGTCACCAAATCCTGTGCTTTATGCCAGGATTTCTTTAGTCCTAAGGATATAAAATGTCAACCCTTATAGAATTCTAATAAATAATATTGGGTTATGTGTTTTTATCTTTAGATAGTGCAATATGTAAACCATTATTGCTTTTGTTTAACAATGTGATGGAGTAAAGGTACATACAGTATAACACATTCCTACATTTACTATCTATTGATATTCTAATGAGATAAATCCCCCCTCGTACATGTACTAACAGGATAAATCTCTCACTTGTATATTATTTGTGTTGATATGCTTTGTAGTGAAATAAGAACGTTTTTATTGCGTTATGTGCTTAAAGATTAATATTTTAATGGAAGAAAGGTAAAATAGAGCCTTTTTATAGTGTATTGAGTATTAAGGATAATACTGTTTCAACGGTATGTAGTCTGAAATTACAAATCATACAGTTAATTGACATATGGCAACCTTCTATAACATATAAAACATAGGTTGATGCTGAACAAAGCGATACTTGCGTCAGTCCTGCCATAAGCTTCCCTCGAGAATTGTATTAGTTAATATTGATGAATTACAAGAATTAAACTTTTAATAAAAGTATATATTCTGGTTTAGGAATGACAGATTTATATTAATTGCTATTACACAATCGGGTTAATCAAGAGAGGACGTATTAAGATTACGTTTTGTTCAGTGACGCATTCAGTGCAACGGTTACTCCATGCAGAATGATAATAATCGTAGGTTAAACTCTTATTAAAATCCACTACTATAATATATATATAAGAAAGGTAGAATGCTCTCTTAGTTTTATTTCAAAACCATTAACTTAAAATACAGTGTTATTAGGAATTAAATCAGTGGTGCCGAAATAAAGCTTGTTTAATCGTATTCCCTTTTTATTTTAGTTTGGTTTATATTATTAGTATTTGACATTATGTTATGTATTTGACATTTAATGTTATTAGTTCTAACATTTTGTTAAGCTCACAAGAACTAGAATTTTGGAGATTTCTTGAATAAAAAGTAAAAATTTAATGAAGAACAATTGTCGATACAATATATATTCACTTCTTTATTCTTTTTGCATGGAAAAGTTTTATCCAGTTTGAGATAATTATCGACCATATGGTTGTAAATTTTGTAAAAAATAAAATGTTCTATTTTATGAACATTTTAAAATCAGTATATTTAAATAAATTTTCTTATTAGATAGCTAAGAGATGCACATTTTAAAAATTGGAACTTACATTGACTTAAGTTAGGAATGTCTAAATAGGAATCGAGACTGCTTCGAAACAAAACATTCGTATGGCATTTAAGGTTGAATAAAACCTTTCTAAAAAAATCTATTTAATCATTAATTTAATTTGATCCACAGGTTTTCCTTCGCTTTTAATATGGACCGTAACATAAATTGCAGCAGTCAGAGAAGACGTGGAGTTATGTGCGACTATCAAATATTAGACAGAAGATGCATTGATATTTTTAATCGTAAATTATACAATATTGTTGCATTCATAACCATGTATGGCCGATTTGTTACTATTTGAACAGTTTGTAAAAAATGATAGGAATCTACACATAAATACAGACGTTGTTTCCGAACGTTGGTGCTTTTATATATCTTACGAAAAGGAAACGTTTAAATTGAATGGAAATGCCTTTAGAACTCGTGCAGATCATATCAAATACAACCGTGCCAGGTGTGCAGGAATCTGTTTCGGATTATAGCAGATCTAGTTGTCATGTTCTCGTATTGCTGGCATTAGTTTATTGTGTACTTTTAAAACAATACAGTATTTGTAACCACTTGAAACGTTACGAAATATAAAAAAAAATGTTTTTCATGTTTCCTGAGAATTGTGCCCGGAATTTTTTCTATTTGATCAACAACGCTTGATAGCTAGCATTGGACTCGTTAAATGGGTGCATATAGAGAGAGACTTTTAACAATTTGTAAGAATTAATATTATTATTAATTTATTAAAGTTTAAAAAGAAACGCATGATTTTATTACTCTTTTAAAAAAGCCGAAATAAAGTTGACAAAAATGTGTTTTTATTTTTGTTATTAGGAAATTTGTTATCTTTTAATCAATCCATTTAAGAATCATATTAAAACACATATTTGGAGTTATGAAAGACAATGTTTTTTAATTATATTTTCATTATTAATAAAGTTATAATAAGACTTTATTTTCAGCGTGTAGAATGTTTTCTAAGATTGATCTTACTGATCTTGCTGAAAGAATGAATAATTTAAAGTAATGTTGATAAAAACTGAAATTGCAGCGTGTTTGTATAAAACTCTGAATCTTTCAAAGTTATTTTGTTGTCAGTCCGCGCCATGACATAACACAAATTGTCACGCTAAACTTCGGCAGTCAAACGCAGGCTCAATTTCAAAGTTAGTTATGGTGGAGTTTATCACAACGCAGCTCGTAATAAAAGTTATAAGAGTGGCATCATTAGTGATTGATTTTCATAAATTAGAATTGCCGGTCCCGGATCATGTGTTTGTATAATAAAATGGTAACTATCGCGAAACGATTGTTTGTAAGAAAGTTAAGATGAGACAATGTCCTTCTTAATAGACCATTTTATTGTATATTTAAGTTATGCTAGAAATAACTTACAACGGGTGAAGTGAATAAAATATTGAAAACACTGGTTAGCATCTACCCCCTAAAACTAGCAGTAGCTCAAATATGAGTGACTAAAAGATTACTAACACTAGGTAGAAACATCATTTAAGAAGTTTCCCGAAAAAACTTAAGCAAGTGCTAGGGGTAGCAACTGCTAGGCTTCATGAAGTCTCTGACCACTCTGCGCTTATGTGTGTACATCTTTCTAGAGCGTCACATGTACCTTGAACATAAAAGCGTTTCAAACCTTAAAAGTTCTTTACACATGTTTATTTCTCTACGAGCACTATACTGTTATGGTTGCCGCACGTGCATGAACTCCGCCTTATGTTAGCATACTATTTACTAACCAAAAGCTAGCATACACTGAGTGTGATTTAACAAAATCTTAACAATTGATAGCTTTAAGACCTAGACATTTCTATTTATTCACTTGCGTTCGTAAGCAAGTGCTAGGTTTCTGGGAAATTCTTAGCAGTTGCTAGCCCTTAGCAATTGCTAGCTTTTTATTCACTTCAAACCAAGCAGATGCTTGAAAATCTTCTAGACCTAGTAAGTGCTACGTTTTATTCATTTCTATCAATGTTTTAACTTCAAATAAAAAAAAAATAACAAGCACATTTATATTCTTAAGATATAGGCCTAATTACAAAACATAAGAATACGATTGATATAGTATATTTAATTTCATTGCCAGATTTTATTTATCAAAAATAAGATTATGTGTCATATTTAAAACATTAAGAATCTAGATTGGTGATATCGAAGGCTGGGAAAATCTGCACAAGTCGGTTAGGCCAACAAAGAGTGTACATTATTTCCTCATTGGTATTTTTAAAGTATTGCATGGTATTTTTATACCAGTAAGTTATATTGACAAGCTTGTTGTAATAATAATAACTCAAAAATAGGTCGAGGTGAGTTTTATAATTTTTATAAAATATTAAATGCATCTAAGCTCTCTGAGCTGTGTTATAAGGTTCTTATGTTATGTTGGTACATTTATGAATTCGAGGAAGACCCCCCATTTTTATCAAGAAGGTTTTGATAAGAATGTCATAAAAATTTTTAGCAATACAACAACATTTGTTAAGGTAAAGTATATTTATTAATTTTTATTATAAAAATATTATTACCATTTAATCAGTAGATAAATGATTAGAGGCCACTCTTAGAGATGACCAACACTTATACAAGATGAGGAATGTAAAGTTGTTGATAACTGTTACTTGTTGCTAGTAACTTACATCTCCTCACGCGTGTCACCAAGTAAATAGGAATCACTATGTCACCATAACCGTAATCCATAATCCATAGTAACTTAGTACAATTACCACGTGCATGTTCACCGGACATGTTTACCATACTTCATACACTTACAGGTGTAATAACTGTTAGGAAACATAGCCGAACATGAGCGATAGTCTTTAGTTTATACTCATGGACATGATTCCACAACGATACATGCACTTACAGTTGTAATAACTGTTAGGAAACATAGCCGAACATGAGCGATAGTCTTTAGTTTATACTCATGGACATGATTCCACAACGATACATGCACTTACAGTTGTAATAACTGTTAGAAAACATAGCCGAACATGAGCGATAGTCTTTAGTTTATACTCATGGACATGATTCCACAACGATACATACACTTACAGTTGTAATAACTGTTAGGAAACATAGCCGAACATGAGCGATAGTCTTTAGTTTATACTCATTGGCATGATTCCACAACGATACATGCACTTACAGTTGTAATAACTGTTAGGAAACATAGCCGAACATGAGCGAAAGTCTTTAGTTTATACTCATGGACATGATTCCACAACGATACATACACTTACAGTTGTAATAACTGTTAGGAAACATAGCCGAACATGAGCGATAGTCTTTAGTTTATACTCATGGACATGATTCCACAACGATACATGCACTTACAGTTGTAATAACTGTTAGGAAACATAGCCGAACATGAGCGATAGTCTTTAGTTTATACTCATGGACATGATTCCACAACGATACATGCACTTACAGTTGTAATAACTGTTAGGAACCATAGCCGAACATGAGCGATAGTCTTTAGTTTATACTCATGGACATGATTCCACAACGATACATGCACTTACAGTTGTAATAACTGTTAGGAAACATAGCCGAACATGAGCGATAGTCTTTAGTTTATACTCATGGACATGATTCCACAACGATACATGCACTTACAGTTGTAATAACTGTTAGGAAACATAGCCGAACATGAGCGATAGTCTTTAGTTTATACTCAATGACATGATTCCACAACGATACATGCACTTACAGTTGTAATAACTGTTAGGAAACATAGCCGAACATGAGCGATAGTCTTTAGTTTATACTCATGGACATGATTCCACAACGATACATACACTTACAGTTGTAATAACTGTTAGGAAACATAGCCGAACATGAGCGATAGTCTTTAGTTTATACTCATGGACATGATTCCACAACGATACATACACTTACAGTTGTAATAACTGTTAGGAAACATAGCCGAACATGAGCGATAGTCTTTAGTTTATACTCATGGACATGATTCCACAACGATACATACACTTACAGTTGTAATAACTGTTAGGAAACATAGCCGAACATGAGCGATAGTCTTTAGTTTATACTCATGGACATGATTCCACAACGATACATACACTTACAGTTGTAATAACTGTTAAGAAACATAGCCGAACATGAGCGATAGTCTTTAGTTTATACTCATGGACATGATTCCACAACGATACATGCAAACCTTGTTTTGTTTTTCTTGAAATAAAATCCATTTTACTATCAATCGAAGTTTTAATCAATATTTTCTAAACGTCCTTTTTATAATACGTAAAAAATAGGTGAAAAAATATAACGTGAAAAATATGGGCTAATGGGCCTTTTAAACACAAACCTGGATACGGCATTGGTTAAGAGGTTGTAACGGTACAGAAATGGACTAAGAATTGAGAGCACGTAAAATGGTTCATCACGTTTGTTGAAACAAAACATACACATTAGGCCGTGCTGTATATAGAACGTTATTGAGAAGCTGTGAGAAAGAATGTCGCAGCTGTGCACACTTTTGGACTGAATCGAGTAGAACGATGTTCCTTAATGGTTTGGAAACTCATTACTGTAATGTTTTAAAAGTACCTAAGTATTCTAATATTGTGCAGAGAATGAGAAGGATATAAAGGATTTTAAGCAATGAGCTCTTTTAATTGGCGTTAGATCTAACGGGTACCACTTAACCAAATTAGTAATTACTTTTATTTAGTAAATTAAAGCGATCTACCCTTGTCGATGGTTTGGCGAGCTAAGCAGACCTTTTATTTTTATTTTGCTAACAATAAAACACTCCTTTACAGTTTCTAAGTGTAGATTTTTCAGTGTAACTTAAAACCAATGGTTTGGTACCGTAAATAAATACATATGTAATAATTATCTTTAATAGTAGATGTTAAGGTATAATGATTTATATTTGATTGGCATTTACAATAATCAATAGAGTTTCTTTGAAAGATGTTCCAGATTAATCCTTTTGGGCAAAATATTATAACTCATGAATTTTATAATTCCCTTTATCTCAAATAAAATCAAAAGACTACAGGAGCAAGATTTAATCAAAGTAAATTAATTCTGTATATAACCTTTTCAATATGAAAAAATCTTATTGCTCTTCAAAAGAAATTATACAATAAATATAATAATTATATATATATATATATATATATATATATATATATATATATATATTATAACAGTTACAATATTCAAAACAAAATTCTTGAAACAAAAACACGCTAAAACAAGAAAAGCTGCCGATACTCTGTCCGTCAATAGTCTACTATGGACGCGTTCTGCTCTTAAACAAAATAAGGCAACACAGGTAACCATGACAATAGTTATACACTTTTATTTATCTAAGCAGAAAACTATTATGTTATCTTATGAACTACTAACTATTATTAAGTTATGAAGTACCAACTATTATGTTATAAAAACTATTATTTTTATCTAATAAAGATATATTTCTAGAAAACAATAATATTAAGTGAAGCTTAATACAAGCGATTAACTTTCCAACCAATCAACTACAAGGGGTGTGGTCTAATGAGAGTATTAACTCATATCTGCCCGTGTAGTATTAAGAGTGTTAGGACTAAAGACGGTTAACAAAGCAGACTCAGGTATCCTGTGTTGTACATACAGGATAATATGTGTTCAATTTCATTATTAATACTTCAATTTTGTATATGTAAATAATGTTACAGTGATGATAGAATATTTCTTCGTTAATTAGTTGACTTTCTTGCACTTTAATAAAAAACATTATTGTAATCGGATTTTGGTTAAATTCTCTAACCAATCTAAATTCTCTAAGGAATTGTAACAGAAATATTAATACGATTTTGACTGACCAGTGAATAAGGGCAATAAATAAAGTATGGGAAAAGCTACTAATAAATAACAACTATATTGATAAACATGTGCTTATGTTCCTTATATGGTTTTAAAATCACTACATATAATAAATGAGTTAAATATGGTATTATATTGTATTGCATGCCCTAAAACTTCATTTCCAGTGAAATACATTTTTTAAATAAGGGTTAAAGCCTTTATTTCGAGAAAGAAAAGTTTAATACTGCAATTTGTTTTTAACTAGTTGTTTTAATTAAATGTCTGTTTGGACATGGAGTGGGTTACTATGTTTGTTAAAAACCTAATGCATGACATTTAAATTCAAAATTAATCATTGCTATTCTTTGAACCTTCCTTGTTTAAACTCCTTTTATCAAGCGTAAAACATGTTCTACGAAGTACCGTAAACGTCAGCAGTGGTTTATATATTTCAGGTCTCTTGCATAAAACAACACTGACTGTAAAGCCGAGTCTACATTCGTATATTGCCTCTTCTTCAAAGGGTTACAGTTTTAATTGTCATTTATATTTTATACAGCGATCGTCACGTAACATATGTTTGTTATAATTAATGTATTTGTCCTGAATTAATGTATTTTGTCTCATATGAACTATTTGCAGATTTACAATAATATTTATTTTATCAATAGTACTTTTGTAGCTAATAATTGATCATGCAGACGCTCTCAAACAAGAAACAGGAAATTCAAGCAATGTCTAAGTTGAAAAAGTATGAGACCTCACTAATTCATCGGTAATAATTTGACATGTTCTTAAAAATATCACGAGACAGAAAATGCTCATTCTAACTGATGAGTTTCAAACAACCATAGTAAATTCATTCTATCACATTCTTAAATAATTGGGTGCTAGAATAGGCCTCTGAATACCATCCAGAAGTTTTGAACAACAGAAATTTAAATATTTATTGTCAATTAATAATCTGCGTGTAGTCCTTTATAATGATTTTTACTACAAGCATTGTTTTGTTTACTTAAACTTATGAACTTTAAAATAATCTTAATACTTAAAATACTTTTAAACTTGATATGTAAAACTTTAGCTCGAATTCGTGCAACTGCATCCATTAGTGGTAGGACAGTCTATCCTAACATAATATTTAAGAACGTAAATAAATAAGTCGTTAAAATGAAAAAGGTATTATAATCGTATATTTAACAATAAAGAACGAGTCGTAGCCAAGTTTGCGCAGATTTAATGATCTCAGAACAGTCGACTTCGTAATAACAATCGCTTCATGATCGCTTGTTAAAACTCTAATTAAAGTGAAGTTTTCTAATTATGGTATCCGAGCAGAGTTTGGCCGGAGTTCATAACTTCAGATGATTTGTTTCTAAAAGTGACTAGTGGCGAGTAGAAACAACTGTTAGTTTGAGTCTGTATATTAATAATATAAACAATGTTTACAGCAGAGTAAGATTACACTTTTGTCTACTATCAGTTATGATCTTATGATACTGTCAACAGATCAAAAATGTACACTTAAATATTTTAAAATATACATTTGAATAGCATATACAATTATTTAATGTTTTCTATTAAATATATTTTGTATAAAAAGTAATTGATTTTGAAACATTGGACAAAATGTTACAAAAAGGTTACTATAATATAAAGGTTTAGTTATGTACTTTCAATTTGAATAGACAATTCTTTATTCACTAGTTCTAATGTACATTTTACATTACATAGTATCACGTAGACTTAACAATAGTGATATTACCTGTATTAAAATTATGTTAATATACTGTCTTATTTAAAATAATTCCGCTTGAATTTAATGCTTGAATAAGTGCCATTTTAATACGTATAATCAGGAATGTCTTAAGACATTTATTTCCTACATATCCAGCCTTGTTTTATTATATTAATGCTATATAATGAGATTAAAAAATAATAAGGAGCGAAGAAGTTTTATTTTATAAGAATTGATGTAATTAGAAAAGTGTAAAGTATGTAAGAACTACTTTATTTCTTATGTAGAACATGCTAGTATTCTTGTATTATTAAAATCACCAGTGACTTCATTTAGTTAATTTTATCTCACGAGTTATCAACATATGAGTGATTGGATGATAGACCGCGAGGTTATAATGTACAAGTACGTTTGTTGAAACGTTTTTCATCTGAAATAATATTCTACATATAAACCGATTGCTAGCATTTGAATTTTTTTAAAACATTTAGAATGATTAAAATTACCATTATGTTACATCGCATTTATACATAAATATGCCGAATACGAGATTGTTATGTATTCATAACCAATCCAGCCTTACCGCTATACTTTGAATTACAATATTTATTACATTCAGAATTTTAAAATTAACATCAGGGTTCACATTATTCCTATAATAACGCTTATAACAATGTTTTGCATGTTCTCGTTCTCTTAAACAATCGCAGTAACTCATAGAAAACAGCGATATCACTCACGTGAATTCTGTATTCCTTATAAATATTGAGTACCTAGACTTAACATATAAATTAAAAACTTTGATTACAATAATGAATGCAATGGTGCTCGTTAATATCCATATATCAGGCCTTTAGTAAACTGTTAAAATCGACAGCCACACTATCCTATACGCTATGTACATTGTACACTCCATTAGTACATGCAAACTTGTTTGGACTCTCAGGAGGGAAAACACAATCACACAATCACAACATAATTTGTATCTTTATGTCTTTAACTAAATGGAAGGTAATTAATAATTTAGCCTAAATAACACTATCAGCCCCGGACGTCTATGTTACTGTACAGTTAGTGTAAATGCGGTTACCATAACTCTTCCCGTGGGGCCGAGAGTGTTAATTAAGGCAGTACAAATTAAATAAATGTGGATAGGACAGGGGGTTTAAATATAGAGAAATGTTACACGCACAGCACGTCACGGCTGATATCAGAGATGATGTCCGTTCACACCAAGAGTCACTGACATTGTGTGGTAGGGGGCGGGGGAGGCGGTGGTAAGTAGTTTCACGTGAATCCTCATCTGTCCAGGGTCGTGAGAGACGCACTTCACAAAATCTAAAGAGGGTTATTATCGAGATAATACCCGCAATTTGTGTGTTAAAAGAGATGTGAGTTACATTACACAAATAAAATGAGCTTTAAGAAGCATGTGCTCGGCACAAACGTTCCCCAGCCAAGGGGGAGCATTCATCCAATTCTACGTCGTCGTCTATACAGTCAGTGCGGCCAGTTGATTAAGTATTGTACATAAAGAAACAAATTTTATATAGGAATGAAATTTTATTTTACAAGAAGGAAACAAAGTTGTAAATTATACAAATATTATAATAATCCGTTCTCACATGCGCACTGCTCTTATCCAGTATGATTTATTTTAGTTACGGATACTGGTAAGCGGGATGCGTTTTATTCCAACATCTAGATAATAACAGTACTGCTGTAATTACTCTTTGAGGAATTATAAATCACCTATACAAAATGATAGCGAAACGTTTGTGGAATGGAGTTTGGAAAATTTATGTTTCAGGAAAGAGTTCAGCCGAATAAAACTCTTGATTATGAATCTTTGTGAAGGATTCATTATCAAGGATAAAACTTTCTTTTAAGGCTGTCATTGATTAAATACTTTAGAACAAGACTAACATCAATAAAGTAGACTATGCAGTTTAATTACAGCCTATGAAAATAGCCTTTAAGAATAAAACATAAGATATATGCTTTACAGATGAAACAAATACGGATCTAACCTGTGACAATATCATACTTTCCTAAATCTATGGTTTAGCTAGCAATACAGTTTCATCATTTGTATGTTCTACTCGCTTTATATTACATCTCCAATGAAATATAGTTAATTATAGTTTAAAAATATAAAGTTTTGGGTCTATTAAGATCTGACTCACCGCTAAAATAAAAATGCCGGTTTCAAAAAAGCAATCTTTGGCAAAGCTGAAAATAAATTTGTCACTGTAGCAATGCATATTTACAAATAAATATTGGATAAAGAAAACGGTTTGATATAAAACATGGTAAGACTGGATATAATATGTAAACAACTCCTGTTTACTTAAACAGTTAACATACATTTTATTGAATTTTTCATTTGTAATTCATTAATTAAATGACAAATTTTTTTTTAATTTGTACGATACATGTCTTTAAATGCTGATTCGTTGTTAAATCAGTTATTATTTATTCTTTTTTAAGCAGTCAAACCTACGCCTCCAATTATACGGATTAAAGTAGGTTGTAATAAGTTCGGACATATCGAAACATATAGAAGTCATGAGGTTTTAATTAAACACAAACATACAGGCATGTCCTAAAAAGGAGGATTCAGGACATACAAGACACTGGATAAAAGGCACTTATTTATTTTTGCATGCTCACAAGTATAAACAACTTTTAGAAAAATTTAACCCAGCATCATAAGAAATTAATACTTCTCAGAATCAACTCGCTATAATGTCTACACATGTAGCTCCTTAATATAATAAAAACACATATTTAATGTTTATTTGTTAAAACTGTTGTAAAATATAATATATTGATAGTTTGTAGATGTGTAGGTGTTGTAGATTACTTCTGCCTGGGAGACAATAACACAGTTTTTGTGTGTGGTGTAAGACAATCGGCACACACAACCAATCAGCGCTATCTGGCGGGACATTGTTCAGCGCAGCTGAATTGACGCATTCTATCTGCAACGCTAGCCGCCCGACAGTGTAACCATTGTTCTACTGGAAAAAGCATTTCGATACGTTTATACTTTTTCTGTTATATTGTTCTGAACAACACAAGGCATACCTCAATCAACAAAACAATAGTTATATCTGGTTTTTTAACATTATAATGTGTTGAATTTACTGACCAATAATTTAACAGAATTATAAAGAATAAATTAATACATCATTGACAAATAAAGAAACATATTAAAATCAGTGTAATAACATGCTACAGTAAAAAGTATAGAATTTACTGACACTAATTTACAGTTTTAGTGTGTTGGGCACATTATATAGGCATATATAAGTTTATATTTAATTTAAAAAACTACTCTAAATTATTTATTGTCTGAGGGTTAATGAAGCTACTAACATGGGGCGTTGAAAAACTATTGTTTGTTTATACATCTGACATACAATATAGTCTGTTCAAAATTAATAAGCATACATCTCTTTACTATGGTAAAATATCATCTGATTTTTCGCCTTTTGGGATGCGCGCAAGGAATCTATAAAATATAGGTCATGAAGCTGTTAGTGACAAATTTTAACAATCAAAACAAGCTGTTTTTTTTTTTAAAATTAAAACAAACAAAATAGCGACTATTTAAGTATTTATTAAATTTAGTTTTGGAAAGTTTGAATATGATTTTAGATCTGTTTCTGGTTCAATAATAATAAATTAAAATATTGGTATGAGAGGGTTATGGGATACCTTTATAACAGAATTTAATGTATACAAAATTGAATACAAATTTATTTTACTAAAACTTTGTATTATAATGTATTAAATAGTTTATACAAAAAATATAATGGGTTTTCAAAAATTATTTCAAAATAAATATTAATAGACTTTAGATGATTTCAAAATGTCTTTAAAAATTCAGTTTAATACAAACAAAACATTTATAGGATTTATATTATTTAAAAAATTAATGTTATTTAAATTTAATGTTTAATAGAAATGCGTTTTTACTAAGTCAAATGTTATAAGGCCTTTCAAAAGTAATTTGTAGGAATCGAATATATCACATCATTTAGAACTATGCGTTTATTACGAGTTCCTTTAAATGCATTTATTTCTGTTATTTACACACAAGGAGAATATTAAATCTCTCAAATGTTAAATTTTAGCTTTTTTACTTGAAAAAGAAAAAAAATTCATTCTAACATTTATTGGAGATTAAATGCATGCTATGTTATTAATTGATACGTTTAAACTCACTATCGTATTAGGAGAGTAGGCTGTACATCCAGGAGGAAGTAACTGATATAGTGTAACTCGACTGGTGTATGTAGTATCCGCCCGGAGTCCAACGATCCTTGTTGGTTTTTTGTTTGTTGACAGCATCAGTATTGAACCGATATTTACATACATACTTATCAAAGTCAAAGTCAAAGTAATATTTTATTTTCTATATATTGAACTTTTTAATGAATTATTTACAACGCCAGTGTTTTTAGTAATCGCCACACCAACCTGCTCTACAGAGAAGGGTGCACCCTCCGCCACTTCCAGTCTCAACGAAGGTTAGTGATGCTCAAGTCAAAATATTTGTTTAAAATGATTTACATTTATTTGATACATTCCACTATTCTTAAACACTCCACAATGGGTTTACAAGCCTAAAGATCCATGGAATATTAATATATGTTCTATCCCTTCCACGATCTCTGTATTTGTTAGAGTCGAAGAAAGAAAAGTTTAGAAGGAAAAACTACAAAATATGTTATACACCAAATAAACAGGCATTACCAATTTAGTAGCAATATATATTTTACTAAACGTTATCCTTATTTTTATTTTACTCTATTTTATGGATACGCCTTTTGAAAAAGAGTTTATTTATAGTAGCAAAAAAGTTTACAGTTATATCTACAAATCGATAGCTTTTACTGTGGTAGCTAATAATAATAATACACATAGTTTGTGGTGTTTAACTATCAACAATTTACTATCAAGCCAGTAACAAAGATCACTATGAATAAACTACTTGAGATTAGCTTACATGAATAACTGTGATATAGATAGTTGAAAAAAAAACCAATATAAATACCGTAGAAGTATAATAATGAAAGAAGGTAAGAACATAACACTGGTGAGAACATGGCAACTGATAACAACAACAATATAACCTCACAAGGAAAATAGAAAAGTGTATTATGGTACAAAATCAGGAAAGCACCTAATAAAATGTAACTAAATGCTATATATGAAATATTAATTTCTTTCGACTAAGCCGTGAGGGATAATATTTCATTAGAAGTGCTTACCCTTTATACAGTAGTAGATTTTATAACTTTTTGATGGCTGTATACACGTAAGCATAATAAAATATACAGTAACATTGTATTCGGCATACATATTATTTATCGTATGTATTGAGAAACGAAAGTTTAAACTTATTTTAAAAAGGTTTGATGTTGAACTTTTCAACTTTGCCGATTTTTCTTATAAAGAGCTTAATAACCTTCAGAAAATCCTCTATTAACTTAGCGTTTCAAATAAATAAAACATTGTCTATCACAAGATGTATTAAAACTAAAATATTTATTTTCTTTAATTTAATTGTTATTAATGGAAAACGGAAAACATTGAACTAAGAAACAATGCGAATTAAAATATTTCTATTAATTTTAACAATTATACTACATAATTAGTAAATAGATTCTCATGCTATCCAACATTTTACTTTAATTGATTTTATTAATTATTATATAATTGATTTAAATAAATTATGCGATATTTATAGGTAACATACTCAAATCGTATTATATCAATCAATAACTCTGTTGTAATAACCGAGTCTGAAAAGTCACCATCTGACGCTGTGACGGTGACGTCTATTGAGTATGACACAAAGCCGGTCGGTCGGTCACAGACATCGACAGCTATTGGTAGCGATATCATCTCAACGCTCCATTATACCTCTCACTCTTTGAAATTTATAAAAACCCTATCTTACCACTTCTAGATTGCAATAGAGAAAGGTACAGATGGAATGGATTGAGCATCATGATGATACTGATGAATGATTTTAAGTACTGAAGTATGAAAGTAAAAGCTATTCTACGTTACGACAGAATTCGTGTTAAACCAATGTTTGTGTTGGCTTATGGAAAAAAGCTAAAATTCAACAGTAAAATGAATAAATATTGTTTTAGCTCAACGAGATTTAGAAATGGAACTATATTTAAAATTTAATTGGCTTCCCCAGACTTACGAAATATTTAAGGTTAAGACAAATTATCAATTGTGATTCAGAAACTTCCTGCAATACTTAAATTTTTTTAAGTTAAGGCTCTTTTAAGTTAAAGTTTTTTCATACTTAGTAAACACTATAAGGTTTAGTTTACGCTCTTTTGTATTCGTATGAACCCTAACCTACGTCATGTCCATAAGTTATTATTAAATAATCACAATTATAAATCCTACAACTTCTTTATTTTTAATATATCAAAATTGTTATTTCTTACAAAGGTTTTACCACAACTATAAACGGAAGAGCTACAATGACACAGGTTTACAAGACTGTTAAAAACAATAGTTATCATTACAAAATATCATGACTAACTTCAGTTATGTTAAATATACATAGCATAATCCCTAAAATTACATTGAAGATGGCTTAATAAATAGCCCAATCATCAAATATAGTTTAAAAAGTACAAAATATATCATAAATTTAGTTTTGACCCATTCCATGCACAAAACAGCAACAACGTAATAAGCAAATATCGTGTGGGGTGAGCAGTACGTAAAATACAGTAATGAAATACTTATATTTATAACAATTACATGTCCAATTAAGGTTTCAATATAACCAGGAAACAATAAACTATTGTAAAAACTTAAGATTTCGAAGTATTTCCTATATGTATGAGGGACAACTAATGTATTAACTACAATATGGTACTATACTTTGTATACTTTGTCAAACAGTTTCTAATATATATATATACAACTTTATTAATAAAAGTAAAATACTATACACTGATGATAAAATTAAATCCATGAGAATGTTGAATCCTAAATCCCCATTATTTGTTACCTTAAAAAAGTACACAAACATAACAACCCTTTTAGGCTTCTTGTGGACTATACTTCTGCCCCCACATTCAATGTCGCTCACAAACTTGAAAACTTTTTAAAAGAACATATCGTTCGTTTCAGATTACAATTTTAGTGTCAAGAACAGTGTTTAAATGTCTCAGAAAATCTTTGAGTCGATTCAATCTACTTACATGAATTAATTAAACAACTGAAAGAAGTCCTAAAACAAAATTATTTCCAGTTCGATAGAAAACTTACCATCAGACCGACGTGACGGGCTAGCGATAGGCTCACCTTTTTCAAAAATATTTTTTTATATTTATTTAAGCCACATTGAAAATGAGTTTATCATCTCAAATAAAATAAATTCAGTAAGAAAATTATGTTCTACCAAACGAGTAACTTAAGTTTATTTCGCATAGTATTTTTAACAATATTATATATAGGACAGCATATCTTATCATTAACTGATAAACGAAAGAACAAGAACGCACCAGAAAGACGAGTGACGTAACAGATGCACACTTCAACCTGTCTACTGTCCGCTCAGCCTTGATCGTGTGCGCACGGTTGGCCTATCGTGTACATACGTGCCTGTGTGCGTGCTTGTGTGTTTTATTTATTTTGCTGTGTTGTGTTTTCCTTATTTTTTAAATGTTTAAAATTTGAAAATCCATGTGGGGTTTCTTTAACCACCTGAGGATGCAAAGGTAGTTACGAAGCATGTAGTGGACTTCTACAACATTGAGGAACTGTGTGACAAGGTATAGTACCATATTTTAGTTAATTACACAGTTCCAGGGTTATATACCATGAATTTTAATGTCCTATCTGACATTGGTTGTATCTCCAATGACTTGGCTCAATGGATTCTATTGTCTGTGAAACTGATTTAAATATTTAAACAAGTGGAACGTTTCTCAAGTTACAGATACAGCAATTTTACAGAACAATTTCTAAAGTAGTTATAAAAGTTCCTTTCCTGTCTTTCCTATTTCTCCCATCTTTTACAACACAAATCAAATTGTTTTCTGTGATATTCATAGGTGGTTAGTACCAATACAGTTAAACTACCGAACCAACTTTAACCAATCGTTGAAACAAGCAAATACATCCCCTAATTTTTAAACCTAGTTAAAGTAACGTTTGATACATGCCAGCACTTAGTGTAAACGTCATGTTAATAATAAAATGATTATTAGTATCTGTTGTTTGCGGATCAGTTAAGTTTTTGATATGTTTGGTTGGTGTTGAGATTTTATGAAAGAAGAGAAATAGAAGATGTAACACATTAAAAAAGACTCAAATATAATATGGACAATATTAAACCAATATATAAATGGTTGCAAATTTTATAAACCTATAGTTTTTAACTAGTATTTTATATATTAACTAGCTGTTTCCCGCGGCTTCGCACGCTTTTCGTAAGTTTTGCCCGCGTATGAGCATTTCTGGTTGAAGTAAATTATATTTCCAACCCCGATGTAGATTTTACCTTGATGTCACGATCAAGAAAATATGTCAAAAATGTATTGTACATGCATAATGTATTTTATTACAAAGTGGTCTACCACTCAACCTTTAAGTTCAACCAAAAATTTAGTTTAGACAATTATACATCATAACTTAGCGCCTTCAAATAGTGTTTCACTGTTTAATATACGTATCTATCTCGTAATTGCAGGTTATAATGTGCAGGCGCTTTGAGAACTTTTCTTCATTTTATTCGTTTATATTCACGACATAAGCGAATAATTCAGATAATAACTATCCTATCTTCTAAGTTAGACTAAATTACGGATACATGTGAAATTTGATTGAAATTGGTTCAGTCGTTTTGGAGTTTATTGGCAACATACATCGTGACTCAAGATTTTTATATATATAAGATATTGTTTTAAAACTTCGTACATTATTTATTGTTGATTTTAATCGTGTAAATATCCAAGTCATCAATGATAAATATAACAAAAATAAAAGGAAATAACTAAAAAAGTTAAAACAATACATAGCTTATTTTATTCATACCGTATATCATAAAAATAAAATACAATACTGGAAACATAAAAATAATTTTACTTAATGTGAAAAACGATTTACCCAAAGTAAATAAAGTGTGAGAAAGATCAAATGCTATTCGACATAGTGAGCGTTACATTGTCAATTCAGATGCCTTTGAAGTTTGTTTCTTTTGTTGGTAGGCACTGGCATTTCAACATTATTTCCCATGTCTCTTTAATAGCACATGGTATGAATACCCTGTACACTTTCGAAAATAAAGAAGCGATAACAAAAGAAAACACAGTATTACCAAGAAAAATAAACTGCAGAAAATATTGCGCTAAAGCGTACATTCAGAACAGCCGTGTAATACAGTTTAGCGTTATAACTGTATCTCTTTCATAGGTCGGGAATGCTACAAAGGTGGGTTTATCAAACCGTTTATATTAGAAAAGCATATTAATAGCTACAAAGGTACGGTTATTAAGCCTTATATCATACCTTAACAACGAACACTGAAATAATATGTACCTACTTACTTACGTTTGGAGAATTTTATATGATTCCATCGTACTGCCATGATCTACAGTAAATACACTTATGAGGTTTTAATAAGTGGTATAAACAGTTCGATTTTTAAAATTGCGTTGTAGCCGCGTGTAACAGCTACTTTATAATAGTTAAACTGAAATTAACAAGTTCTACCATATTAAAGTTATACCGTAACCTCTGTTTACATAACAATATTGATAAAGAGATTATATGTTTTACGAATAGACAAAATGCGTATTAATATTATTACCTAATCTTTGAAGCCAGATTCCGTTACGCCAATAATTAAAAACAAAATATTTTCGATACAAACTAAATTAAGTTTTATACTACGCTAATAATGCACGTTATTTCGGATTTTAACAATTGCTAGTATGACAGATAACGATAATGAAGACAGATGTAGAGTATACGCAATATTCAGATTCAACAAACCAGATCTATGTTCTGTATCTGAATTAGTAAAGGAAGTCAATAGCGTGATTTAACTGACATTTGGTTTTGTATGTGTAAACAGGCACTTGTAGGCACATACATTTAAAATGTATGGTGGTCGAATAAATGATTCCACAGCCTCAGAGGAACAACTCACTTCCATGTAAACCGCTGGAGTTAAACCATTTACTGTAACAAAAAGCATAATGCGGAGAATAATATTTGAAGCATTGTCTTTAGCGTTGACCAACGGCTCCAACCGGAACCAACCGCATCGAATGTATGAAGAATTGTAGCCGTAATCGTAATGATACAAAGCAAAGAGATGTTTAACACAAGAAAAATGATAGATTAAGTATCCAACTAAAATTACAGACCTGTGTCATATTTGAACTTGCAGTTTTTTTAGTTGAAGCATGTGAATTCTAAATATACAAAGAAACATATTATATTAAAATATTTAGACATTGAAAATCTATTTATGAATAAAAGAAGGAATGTGTTTTGACATTAACCTACTGTAACAGTACACTATGTATTGTAATATGTAATGCGTTTAATTTGTACGCTATTGTTATTGGATGTATGTGTAGATATAGTTACAAACATAGAACAGAAATTGTCTGATAAGAATTTACAAGTCACCCAGATTGTAGAAAGATTTTTATAACAGCCGGATAAATATTATTTTATATTACTTGGTCCAAGAATCAAATATTATTTTCGATGGAAGACGACCAAAGCAATTCGTTTGTGTAAACAGTCCGAACAAACAATCTAAATCACTTGCCTTCTATTCATGTCGTCAACAGAGCAAATGAAATATTAGAAATTAGTACTGCAAAGTAAAGTAAAATTACAGCTATTAAACAAGTCAATATTATATGAGATTTCAAGTAGGGGTAAATAACAATAGTTAGAATCAAATAACTTCCAGGCATTAAATATTCATCTTCTGTGCTCCAAATTAAACATTTTTATGATTAGTACTCATAAGCAGTTAGTTCAATATGTTTAGTCATTGTCATCTTTCTAAAATTATATTAACTGTTAAAGTTTGTTTTAAAGCTATTGATATCGTAGTAGGAGTGAGTTTGCAGTTTTTAGTTAATAATGTATTATCAAGTCTTACAGAACACATCGAATTTGCGTTGTAACTCATCTACATCAAACATTTCTACTTCTATCAAAGCTCAACTATCAGGAAAGTTATCGCATACAGCTTTGAAGTCATTACAAAGTGAACCATATAACAAAAACCACGATATGGGAGGATGGCACGGACCCATGCCCGCAGTTAGCCTACCCCTCTCGCAGCTCGACCAAATAGAGCTCGCTTGTCTTACTTATACTTGACTGGACTACTTTTGGTTTGGACTGTACCACATGTTTACGTGTGGGTTGGATAGGAATGTACGTAACGTGCGTAAACGTTGGCCGCGCAGGCTACTTGGTTTGATACTATAAATGCTGTATTGCTGTACATGACTATCGGCACGGTACAGTACGAGACACACCATTGCAAGCTTGGCGGTTTGACTTCATTGCTAATTAATAAAATGTAAAGATATCTCAGTTAACAATTTAAAAAATAGTGTTATTGCAAAAAAAAAAACCTCTATTCTTATAGACGTTTATATTTCGCGTTTCAAGCGTCAAAGAACTGAACTTAATGTAACCTGGGGTCCGAGGGATGCAACCTAGGTGTTGAGTCGAATCAGACTATGAATTTCTTTTACCCACCTCTTCTTCGAAATACGCCTTGGTATGTGAGTAAGGTTTAAAAAAAGTAAAATTCTTCACTAAACATCTTCAAGGATGTTCAAGGTCGTTGGAGAACTTTCTTAAATGCATCCTGAGAACTCCAATTATTAACTTGATACAAGTTATTGGCTGAGCTAGCGAAGCCTGCACTCAAGGGGCTAAACAGGTTTCATTTCTGTCTGTATGTATGTCTGTGTGTCTGTGTGTCCGAGTGATATATCGTAAACGAACAGACCTAAAGACTTGACATTTTGCATGAAGCTTCAACTATATAAGCTTTGACTAAATAAACAATACTGAGTTTCATGATATTATAACCAGGATGGCAACAAGTAAATAACAGGATTAAAAAATTGTAAATAATCGTAATATAATAATTGAGATTTTAACATGTGACACATTAACCCTAGAACTGGTAATGGTGTCACTCTGTACTGGCGGCTCAATTTTAACAGCCTCGCAGACGTTTCTTATAATGTATCACATTTCATAACTGTTAGTCCAAATATAAACTATTATATGTCAATGTATTCACAACTATATGGAGAGCATTATAATAACAATATCTTATTGTTTCCATGGAAACATATTTTTGTTTTTTTTTTTTACAAAATGTAAGAAAACATTTTTTTGGACATTATTTTTGTAAATATTCCGTTGTGTAACTGCTTAGCAATAAGCTTTACATCAAAACTGTAAATGTATAACTTATTCAAAATGTTGTCCTGATTCCAAAAATATATAATTATTGTAACTTTTACCTCAAAACGTATGTGTTACAGGGCTTTGCATGAAAAATCACGCGTATTTACTTATTTTCAAAAATCCGTAGATTTCTAAATAAATATTATTTTTTCGTAGGTAAACATAATCTCATGACTGCATTTTTACTTAAATAAGTATGACAGATAAAACAAAAATAAAATAGAATAATAACTTTTAATCTTACCTTATTTACATGTGTACAATATATACAAAGTTTCATTTTTCACTCAACGTCACTAGATTTATCGGTCTTTAAAGTTTTCACCCATACTAAAACTATAACCTAAGAAAGCTAAAAAAACAATAATAACAACACTAAAACACTATAAAATACAATTTCCATAAATACTATTGGATTCGTAACCTCAAACACAAAACCCGGCATTTGTTTACAGTTTTACAACAATGTGGTTGACCCGTGCTCCGTACTACGTTCACGTCAGCTATAATAGAGAACGATGTTTTACGGTAAACAAAGAAGACAATAATCGAAGTAAGAACAGTAAATTGGTACTATAGTTAATGCTGTTCCAGAATATATAAAATAAAAATAATTTAATTGCCTAAAATTTCAATAACTGTACATGTCTACTTTGGCGACGAATATTCGTCGTTGCCAAATCGGACGGGCCTTTGGCGACGAAAATTCGTTTCGTACCAGCTCTAGGGTTAATACATATAGTTTATCTATCCCAATACATACAACATAATCCTGTGGTAACTTGGCATATAGTAAAATTCCAAGTGTGTCGACTTTTATTATTTAGACACTCTATCTTTGACTTTTTTTTATTAATAGATCGTGCGTCCTTAGGGGATTGTGTGGTTGAGCCTTTGTTCCGTAAAGATAGTTTTGTTCTTTAGATCGTAGATAGCGCTACTTAAACATTTGTTCGGAGTCTAACCTATTTTATTTTTATAGTAATTACCTCATTTTTATGAATATACTTTAAAATATTGAGTTTTTTATATTATTCTCATAGTTAACTCAATATAACTGTGTTTAACAGTTTTCAGTAATATTTGTAATCTTTGTTTACTTCGTTAGCCTCTAGGTAGCGCACCATAGCAACGTTTTAGATGGTACAGAGTTTAGCAGTGGGAGCAATATCTTCTCACAGACTGATACATAGTCAAAGCTGCCATGAAATCAAACTTGAGCTACTTAGCAACCTCAGCTAAGCCTGTTACGTGACACGTGCTTGGTGTACAACTCCTACCAAGGTTTTTTATGATTTCCTTACTAGACAATATCCATCTTATGATTTATTTGGTCGATAGTTGGAAATTGGCTTATGATTAAGAGTGAATTGCATGGATAATCTAACATATATAGTAACAAATGAGGGTTTAACGTGAATAATGCTTCCCGCACTTTGTTACTAAGTGTTGTTACTGCTTTGATATTTATGGGTTAAGTGTGTTTCCGCTCGGCAAGGAACTTTGTACAGTAATGGAAGAAACTCCCTAGATTACCACGATAATCTATATGTTATTGAGTAGATGATCTTAATTCGTAGTTTAATGACAAATCTCCTTTGTGATAATATTAAATACCAAATGGTTACTTTTTCAGAACTACATGAAGTTACGTAGATGTCATTTTGGTTGTATTTGAACTGAACATTCGCTTTAATCTTTTAATTTTACTGACAGAACAGCAGCGCTGTACGGTGTAAAAAGGCTGGAACTGATTCGAGAACAATATCCACGCCGCACGCCGTGTAATGGGTGGTCGGTTTACCTCAAGACATATGTGATCTACAGAGGTGTGATTAATTTGAGGTTTAATTACGCCCAGTAGTCTGATATCTAATGACAATACCCTCGTCAGGAGCTGGTATTCGTATAGGTACACATCCCGGTTTTTTGGATTGCTGATTCCTTTTACATAATATGTGTAATTAATTATGGACAGTGTGTAAAAGTGTTGCATTCCCTTGAGTATGACAACCACATCTTATAGTATGCACAATGTCTAGTACATTATTTAAATATAGCCTACATACCTATTATTTATTTGTCTGTACTTAGTATTTTAAGTTTTCAGTTCATAATAATTAAAAGAGAAAGCTATACATTAAATATAAAGATTCCCTTTCTCTATATTGTTAAAAAGATATAGAATGGGAATCTCACTGAACTAACTTATTCAGTGCCGAAACTTTAAACAATATCCTACTAAGTATACTTAGAGAATTGTGAAATTTTGACACAATGTCGAGACATAACTCCTGCATAAACGCCATCACAGTTTGGTACTAAATATTATCTTTGTTAAAAATGTAGTATTCTCTTAATACGCTCATTAAAGAAAGAAAATAGATAAACGATACAATATTCAAAATAAAAGAAATAAAGTATAAAGTGCTTATTAAAGTATAATGCTTTATAATACCTTTATGCGTATCATAGAAACATTACTTGCTTGCGCGTTCATTGGTGTTATTTTAATATTTAACCAATATTTGCTTCCAAAGTCATTTGGCAGGTATTTGGTCTTCTGATCAAATATTAGTCACACTAGTCACATATTAGTTTGGTTATTTCAACGAATATATGACAGATACGCCCAAGTACAAAATAATTGAATCGTAAAAGGAAAAATTAAGGCCTGGTAAGGGCTCTGTGGTGTAGTGATAGCGCACTCGCTCGGCAAGTGAGAGGTACAGGTTCGGGTCTCGACGGAGCAAGTAATTTTTGTGATTCAATGTTTATAAAAATTAAATTTGCCTATTGGCATTTATATAAATGTTATATATAAATATTTAATATCTATGATAATGTATGTCTATAATAATGTCTGATATAGTTATACTGAATCCTGAATCTCTGACTTTAAAAATGAGCTAAATAGTGCAGGAAAGATTATTATTGCTGAAAGCAAGACGTTATCATTGTTCCTATTATTCAGTTGGAATTATTCATAAAGCTAAATTTAGTAACTATTTATTAGTTAGATATTTATGTTTATTAATCGAAGCATTTGATTTATTCGGATTGTTTGTGCAAGGAACACTTTTTTTATTCCTTGCTAATCAACGTCTTTACAAAAAGAAGACTTCATTTCATATTGTCTTTATTTTTATGACGACAAAATTTTAAGTCTATTCAACTGCCATGCATACGGGCGAAAAGTTATACTAATTTTCTCTACCGATCTATTAAAGAAGATTTGCTTATGCATTTCTATTCATTTACTTAGTGTTTCGTATTATTTATACAAGAAAGTTGTATTCATCTTTATAAGTTTTTGAGTTAATAACACATGCAATGATTGACGAGGTTATGATACACACTTTTAACGAGACACTCTCTGCTTAGAAGTGTTATTACGTTCTTTTAAATACATTTGTTTTATAAACATCGCTGACGCTTCAAAAGAAGTTTTAATTAAAAAATACGTGATATAAAAATGGAGGTAAATGTTTGTATTAAATGAAGAATCCAAGAGAAAAATTCAATTAAATTTAAGATTATTTTCCTCTGAGAACGTAAAATTAAATTATTTTGTCTGTTCAATAAACTAATTTAATTAAGGGAATTTAATAATCCCACGTCACGATACTAAACAACTCATCGCATCTTTGCAATTGTAGCTTTACTACTGTTTGTGAGATTGGCAAATGTTTTATGTTTTGTAAATTAAAAGGTTTCATCACAATTTGTGAATCTGTACTACCGAATCATGAACGCTATTCCATATAACGAATATGGTTTACTAAAATTATATCAAGCGTTTGTGTAAATTATTAATGTTATTCTAAACGTGCAATAGGTTCGTGCGATAGAAATACGATGCGTCCCCTACATCCAGATCACTGACAGTACAACAGTAGGAAACATTATTTTGTTTCAGAATACTTTTTCAGAACTTTATACGAAGTTATTCTGAATCCCTGGATTTAAATGAGCTAACTAGTTCAGAAAAGATTAACATTACTGAAAGCAAGACTTGATCGTTGTTCCTACTATTCAGTTGGATTTGTTCATATCACAAAATTTAAATTGTTGGAAGTTTGTTTCTTCATTTCTTAGAACCAATACGACCTTAGTAACCGACCTTTCCTCTTTTGGCATACACTTTAAATGACAGCGACACGCTTTTTTGAAATACTCTCATTTTGAAAAAGTTCTCATTCTTAAAAAGACTGTTTAGTTTTTCAAAGAATAATTAAGTAGGTCTGAAAGAGGTGATTATATATTCTTTACAATATTAAGGCACATTATCATCGTCATTTGTTGTATTAATGACACCAAAACTTGATTCAAATTCTTTCATTAATGGTAGGATAAGATTTTAACAATTTTCCATCTAATAATATGTAATATATTCAAACTAATAATTTTCCAACGAATTCAAACATGCTTTTTGAAGAAGAATTTGAATATCTTTGGCTCATTAAAACAAGGTATGTTGAATTTTTGATGATTGTAAATATGAAAAAAATGCTCATTCTGACTAATTAAGACACAGACAACTATGTTAATTTTTTTTACTAAATTCTCAAATAATTGGGTGATAGAAGATAGAGAATTAGGTTTAAAATTGATGAGTTGAACTAACAACTTTGTTTTGCACAAAATATATTCAAACGTTTGTTGTAATTTAATAAACTGTGTGTTTAAATAAATACATATCTGTCAGTTCAGTTATATTTTATAATTCGTTTTATAACTACGAGTAAATTACTGGTATTTCTGAACTTTGTAATAATCTTAATACTTTAACACTTAATTTATATGTAAAACCTTATGTAAAATTCCTGCAACTGCATCTATTAGTGGTAGGACTGTCTTTTCTACCATAATATTATGGTATAATTTAGAGGAATATAAATAAATACATCGTTAAAATGAAAAAAATATTGTACTCATATTTAATAATAAAGAACGAGTCGTAGACAAGTTTGCGCAGATTTAATGATCTCAGAACAGTCGACTTCGTAATAACAATCGCTTCATGATCGCTTGTTAAAACTCTAATTAAAGTGAAGTTTTCTAATTATGGTATCCGAGCAGAGTTTGGCCGGAGTCCATAACTTCAGATAATTTGTTTCTAAAAGTGACTAGTGGCGAGTAGATACAACTGTTAGTTTGAGTTTGTATATTAATAATATAAATAATGTTTTCAGCAGAGTAAGATTACACTTTTGTTTGTGGCCAATTGTTATGAGCTATGAACGTATGATACTGATAACAAATGAAGAATTTACGATTACATGTTTTAAATACATATTCGAGTAGCCTAGCATTACGGTTGTTTGACGTTATTTATTAAAGTATTTTTTCTATACAATGCGTTTGATAGTGAAAAATTGCACTAAAATAAAACAAAATGGTCACTATGATAAAACGTTTCAACTATGTATTTTCAATTTGCATAGATAATGGACAATAATTCTGTATCCACCAGTTATGGGGTACATTGTATTTGAATAGTGTCACACAGTCTTAACAGTAGTGATATTTTAAAAGATATATTATTATACTGTCCAATTTAAATAATTCATCTGTTGAGTATAATGCTACATCTAGTAAGGACAGCTAAAGTAGAGAGAGCTGATGTAAGCAAGCTTGCTGCTAGATCGCCCAAGATGAAGAGCTCCAAGGAAAGCCCGCTTGGAGGCGGTCCTCATAAGACCGGCTGTTGCGCCGGCAGGGATTACACAGACCTACTAAAGGAGATACGGGTGAAAGTAAAACCTGATAATCGGGCACTGAGGTTCGGGCACATCAGTCAGACAAGAACTGGAGGTATCTTGTTGGAACTTGTTGGGGACACCACAAACTGTGACCTCTTCAGTGCTGCACTGAAGGATTCGAGCGGAACCGACCGAAGGCTAAAACAAATGGTGGCCTTAGAAATCCGAGACTTAGACAGTCTTACTACGTACGAGGAGGTCCAGGCCGCTATCGCCAGAGATTTGGGAACTGGCGAGTGAAGTCTGAGTTCGGCTCTCATAAAATTTGGTTGGTTCAACTGTAGGATCCGTCGGAAGTTGGAAGTGACGAAGTGCTTCCGGTGCATCCGTGTCTCCTGTCCACCTCCAGGCAGACTGCAAAGAACTCGAGAATAGGTTAAGGCCTTTGTTTTAAGTGTGGGGAGGAAGGTCACATGTGGAGTGACTGTAAGGCGGAAGCCCGGTGTTGGGGCCGAACGTATCCTTCCCCCTTCCTGGCTAAAGGGTCTATTCTGTCTTCCAGCAGACTGTGGACAAGGTCAGTAAAACACAAGTGAATAAAAATCCTCCAGGAAAACCGAAGTAAAATGGCGTACGATTTCCTCTCGCAGCAAACTCGGAAACACAAAATAGACGTAGTCATAATAAGTAAGCAGTAACGTGACAGGGAATAGCAATACTGGTTCTGTGATACCCTTGAAAACGTTGCATTCTGGAGTTAGAACACGAACGTGTTCGTTAAGAGCTATGATACCTGTCGATATTTCATTTGTGTAAGTAACGATGAGGTCACTCTCGTCAGTTGCTATTTAACTCCCAATGAAAATGTGGTCGATTTACAAGATAAGCCGGACAACCTATAGAACAACCTATATTCTGTATAGGTTGGCCTGGTTGTCGTGAATTGGGGAAACACTCCTATATTCCAAAGGCCGGGATAAGCCTTTATCGTGCCGGATAGTACTTATGCGGCGGGTAACCTCTAACGAATAATTATGTACTGGAGGATGTTGGAGGACTTGGATCTGATGATCAGTATATCATACGAGGATATCCCAGTTGACCCTGGGCAGATTACCTTCTACGCTGATGTGGAGCTGTCTCGGACCGTCGGACAGATATGATGGCGTAAGGTGGCTGGCCCTGACGATGTCTTGGCCACCGCCAGCCAACCGACCGCACAATAATAAAGACGCGTTTGATTTTTTAGTCTGGCTAAAGGTGATAGCTCAGACTTGTCCGCAGCTGTTGTTGAATATGCACAACCACTTCTTGAAAGAAGGCGCCTTCTATAACCGATGGAAGGTCCAACGTATGGCCCTCATAAGTAAAGAGAAGGGAAATATTAAAGTATATGTTTGTAAGTGGTTTTCGCTTAAAAACGTTCAGTATCCTCAATTAAAATGCCATTGGCGTAGAAAGAATCTCCTTATAAAAATCCCGCCGAATTACAGTCCTGTGGGTGGTCGTTCTGACCGCCAGCACGGTTTTCGGTTTTGGGAAGGCCTCTTCACAATCGGGGCGGGGCGGTGGCGCAGGTTTAGACGCCTTCGTGGGTGGCTTAGCGTGGAAGCCAGTCGTACTGGTCATGTTGCTCGTGAGAAATGTTTTAACTCAGCTAGATGGGCTGATATGCTGATCGCTATGCTGAACGATTTTCGCGTTCCTATCTACCTTCTGAGAATGCTTAACAGCTATCTCAGGGATAAGCAGTTGACCTATACGATTGGCAAAGAGCCGCGATGGAGTGAGATTACGGCGGGAACTGAACTTGTGGAACATTACCTACTACAGGATCTTCCGACTGGAAATGCCAGAAGGGTGTTTCTTCTGAGGAGGTTGAGTTTCAGTGGGTACTAGCGAATTTAGCTGACGATGCATTAGCATTTTTCCTATCGATAAAAATAATAATCGATTCGGATTTAAATTCCTACTTACCTCCATTTTACTGCTATTATTTAATATAAGAACACAAACCTTAAGATTCTCAATCCTTACTAATAAAATTGCAGAACTATTCTGTAATTTATAAATCTTAACAACAAATACTAAAAGTTTTCTTCGCCTCAATTATTCATTATAAAATTCCAAATTATTTGGTACACACTTATTATTGGTAAGTGGAATACCTTTTATTTCAACATCTCGATTACCTGAATATAGCTATAATTTCTGAACGTGGAATTATAATTCACTTATACAAAATGCCACATTCAGCTTTTAGGAAAGCACTCAGCTGAATTACACTTTTAAGGCTGTCATAATATAGCAGCTGTTGATTAAAATTTTATAACAAGAGTAACAACAATGAAACTAAACCATGCAGTTTAATTATAGCCTATAAAAATAAAACATACGTGCTTTACAGATCAGACAAATTCAGATCTGCCCCGTGGCGGAAAGGCGATAGTTATATGATTTCGTTTAAAATCTAGATTTAGAAGCCGTTTTTCCTACTCGCTTTTTATAATATATTATATCTCTCGGATTTCCAATGAAATGTAACAAATCGTAGTTAGAAAATATAAAAAATTGTTGAATTTATCAATATTTGAAATAAGGAAATGTTTCGGATAGTTGAAGATAAATTTGGCTATGTAATTACACACATTTACAAATAAAAATTGATAAAAAAATTGTTTGATATCTAAATTGGTATGACTGGAGAAAATATGAAAACAATTCTTGTTTACTTAAAACAGTAAACATAAGTTTTCTTCATTATTTTCATACGACTGTCATTAATTAAATGAAAAATTTTAAATTTTTCAGAATACTTATCTTAGGTGATTCGCTTTCAAGGTGATTATTGTGTATTCCTTTTAAACAGTTTAAAGTATGATTTAAATTACATGCATTACTCCAGGTTGTAATAAGTTCAGGCAGATCAAAGCATAGTAACCACAAACATACAGGGAAAACTTATAAAGGAAGATAGGACTCAAAATAAAAGTCATTTATGTTTTATTGGATGCGTTCAAGTACAACAGATTTTAGAAATATTTTAACTTAGTGTTATAATAAATTAATACTTCGTCTACACATATAGCTGCTTAAAATTATTTACGTTTAAAATAATAATGTTTATTTGTTACAACTGAAGTGAAATATAATATATTGATATTTTGTAGATGTGTAGGTGTTGTAGATTACTTCTGCCTGGGAGACAATAACACAGTTTTTGTGTGTGGTGTAAGACAATCGGCACACACAACCAATCAGCGCTATCTGGCGGGACATTGTTCAGCGCAGCTGAATTGACGCATTCTATCTGCAACGCTAGCCGCCCAACAGTGTAACCATTGTTCTACTGGAAAAAAACTTTTGGATTATTAAGTGTTTGTTTTATTGTTCTACACAACACAAGGTATAACCCAATCAACAAAACAATGGTTATAACTGGTTTCATAACATTATAATGTGTTGAACGAAGTTACTGACCAATAATTTAACATCTGTATAAAGAATTAATGAATACATTATTAATTAATAAAAAAACGCATTAAAATTCACTGTAGCAAAATGCCACAGCAAAATCTATAGAATTTACTGGCACTAATTTACAGTTTTACTGTGGTGGAAAGGTAAAACTTTTATACAGAGATGAAGTATATAGTTCATTTTAAATTAAATTAATTACTTATTGGCTGAGTGTTAGCTAAGCTACTAACTTGGGGTGTTGGAAACTTATTGTATGTTTATACGTCTATTCCACGATATAATATGTTCAAGATTTATAAGCATACATGTCTTTACTGTTGTAAGATATCAGTAAAATAGTATTAATTTTTCGTCTTTACAAAAAGGAAGGCACGTCGAGATGAATGAATAAACTATCGCTTTTAATGATTTACGTTCAACAATTTTTTAATTCGCCATTTTAACAATACAAACTTTAAAAAATTGATAATTTTCTGTAATTAAATGTTAGGGTCAAATAGCTATATGACAAATTTCAGCTATTAAAACAAGTAGTAAAAAAATAGCGACTGTTTAAGTAATTATCGAGTTTTAAATGTTTAAATTTGGTTTTTTTTATCTATCCTTGGTCCATAGAATTCGCATAGATATCAGACTATTCGATATCTATATATATATATCAGACTATTCGATATTACAAGTATATATCAATTAAAAATTTATTTTATTAAGTAAAATGTTATCAAACTTGTTATATAATTACATAGTAGATAAGCGGCAGCCCTTGGATTCTTATTTACATATTGTTCTTGTCAAGATTATCAACATTTACTATTGACTACAGGTTAGTTGTCGGTGTTTGAGTTTTGTTGTTGTGGCCTGTTATCTTAAGCCTGAGCTTGTTTGTTGTGATTTGTATACTTCTGTGCGGGTTTTTTTCTGACGCAAGATAATGATTTGCTCACTTTAATCTAGTTTTTGTCTTTGTTGTTTTTTACCCAAGTGAGGAAGGGATAAGATTACCACATTTAAAAAAATTAAATTTAATTATAGACAATGTCCGACACAAATTTTGTTTCATTTACAAACTGTATATCATTAAAAACGAACTATAAACATTGCCAAATAGCAAATATCAGTGAGGCTAAATAGAGAATTTTGAATAACATAAACCTTGATGTGGCTGAAAAATTCCGATGGATTTAAATGGATGTAAATGCCGATGAGAGATTTTCAATCCTAATGGGCTTGCAAAAAAGAAGCACGTATGCATTTCAAGAAGTATCCAATTATCTATTAATGGATAGATGAGTTTGAGGGTAAATTTTTAGGAGTACCGTCCGCCAACTATCAGAAGGTATAGAAGTAAAAGTGAATGTTTCCTCTATATGATTTTTTACAGATTTCATACTTTCTACACATAGTTATTTTATAGTAACTATTCGTACTCAGTGATACTATTCAAGATATCATTGGAATCACAAAATATAGTATAAGAATGGGACATAAGAAAGGTTAAGATATAGTATAAGTCATAGGATAGACTGTTTCCTACTTCCACGTAAAGTTTTACTGCCTGTAATCATAGATGGTTGAATTTGTGCTTTGCTTCGATTTTGGAATCTACGGATGGATAAATTATCATGTAATGTTTCGTTAATATCAAGTATTATTATATAAAACGAATAGCTAAAAATGGTTTGAATTGTAGGGCTCTAACTCCTTGAATCCTCCTTGTTAATTGGTTTGATAACGACCTCAAGACTCGTATGTACCAAATTATGAAAAAAGCAGAAAAAATGTGACCTCTGTTATCTTTATTAGACAGATGGACAAAGTTTGACAGTTTTCTGCTTATTGAGTGTGTATTTTTAGTACGTTCAGCTAATGAAATAAAGGTACTTTTACTATTCACATGGTTGTTTAGATTAAAGTAACAAATTTTCTAGTAATTAAAAATAGCCAACTCTTGTTTTTCACTTTATGAATTACTAGCGGACCCGGCGCGCTTCGCTGCGCATTTCAATAAGTTACCCACGGCTTCGCACGCAAATCTTAAGAACCGAAGTCCTTATATTACTTAGTAAATTTTTTTTTTACTATAATAAATTTTAGATTAAATTAGTTATATCTCCGATGCCACGATTGAGCTTGCTTTGTTGTCTCGATCGAGAGAATATGTACACACGGAGTTTTGAGAACCATACTTCTGTCAAAAAAAAAACAACTAAGGTTGATTTTATAACATTCTTTATATTTGTAGCCAACGTAAGATAGTAATTATGATATCTGCATTGCTCTTCTTATCAAGCATGAGCATGGTTTATATTAAATAAATATTGCAGTTAAAGGTGAATTTTTACGTCAAATTTGAATTGTATTATCTGGATAGTAAAGTCTATGTTTAACAGTGATTGCAGAAACAGTTTAAACAAAAATTTGTCGTTTCTCTTAAGCTTACTCTATGCTTTAAAACTATAAGTGTAATATATGTTTACAAAGAACAGCTGATTAAAAATTTGAAAAGACTCTTTCACTTAATAACATATGTTTGCTGCAATGCATTTCTTACGGGTATTTCTGTAACCAGTGGGGCGGAATCCTGAATCGGGAAAGGGATAAAAAGTATCCTATAACCTTCTACAGATCAAGACGAACAAATTAAAAAAAAAATTAGGCGAATCCGTCCAGCCGTTTGTGAGTGATGCTGTTACACACACGAACAGTTTCATTTTTATATATATAGATAACTATATTACGTAAATAATGTCTTAATGAAGCTTGCTGTGTACAGCTATTTGCAAAAGGCCTTACGGACGTTTTGATATCTTAGATTAAAAAACAATTTATTTAATGTTTTCTTACAACTATTAAATTTGTTACATTGTTTCCTGGAAACAACTCTAAGCAGACTTTAAGAAAAATATAATTGCCTGACATGCATAGACACCAATATTTTCATCATTAAAACGTTTCGTAGCTTTAGTAAATTTTTGTACAAATTATTTTGCAAAATCACGCATTTTTGTGTGTTTTTATAATACTGAGAAAAGCATAGTTATAAAAAATCATTCTTCTCAGTAGTATTTCACAGTTAAAAAATTCAAAGGTTTTGAATACCTACTCAAAAGTTACACTTTTCGCACAAGATTCCACATTACACTAATATTTGAAATATATTGAATTATAATATCAAGTGTGGGTATGAAGTACATTTTCGTTATAAATTGAATCTCCCATTAATTACTAAAATAATCTGTCACGGTTGGAAAAGTAAAAAAAAAAAAAAAAAAACCAACAATGTAATGAAACTAAATTGTGCCCCTGAGACAATGCGAACTCTTTTAAATCTAGATTACACATGTTTGTAATCTATGTGTGTCTGATTTCGAAACGATAAAAAGAATTCCTTTAAAGTTTCTTCGTCACCGACTCAGACAGACGTGGAAATTTTCTGATTTTTGACGTGAAATCTGGAGTCCACCCTTTGCATCGCTTAGACGTCAGATATAAGTCTGTGACAACGCCAGATTTCTATCTCTTACTCCTGTATTAAAATACTCTTCAGCCATACCAATTTACATTTCAGTGACACAATTGCACATGAAAATGCGCATTTTAAGTTGTCTTTTTATAAAGGGTTACCGGTACATCAGTAGTTACTTTTTTTAGCTTGGTTGCCAGAACATGCAGGACTTTTTTTATAGTAATTTTTAATGATGATGATGATGATGACAACAATAACAAAAATAACAGCAACAACACCAACAACAATAATAATATAATACTAAATAATGACGTAGTAGTATAATCATGTAAAAATAACATTGGTGAGAGCGTTAAAACTGACATAAAATTTCATTTACAACAATATATTCATAAAGACAGCGGAAAAAAAAATATATTATGGCACAAAATCTGGAAAGCACCTAATGTAAAGCAAATAAAATGTGAAATAAATTTCCGCATGTGAATTCTATCTTTCCTTTGACTGATTTAATCAATGTTTAATATAATGTTTAGTTATAATTTTTTTACACAGTAGTACATTTTATAACTTTTTGATGGCCGTTTACAAGTCAAGCGTAATGTATGTTTTATACAGTAACTTTGTATTTTGGTATCAATATTATTTAACTTATGTATGGGAGTCGAAAATTTAAACTTAATTTTAAAAGGTTTAATATGGGACATTGCAACTTTGCTAATTTTTCATATAAAATGATCAAAAATCCAGTGATAACTTAGTGTTTTAAATAAATAAAATATAATACAATAAAATTTGTCACAATATATATATATATTATAACGCACAATATATGTTTATATTTAATTAAATTCGTATTTAATTAAGAACGAACAGAAAAGGATTTAAATAAAAAAATAATGCAAATTACAATATTTTAATTAAGTTTAACATCTAACCCCAATCATTTGATAGATTATTGTTCTAAACAACGTTTTACTTTAATTGATTGTATTAGTTATATAAAGCATTACCTGTAGGTAACATACAGTAATCGTATTATATCAATCAATAACTCTGTTGTAATAACCGAGTCTCCATAGTAAGTCTCCATCTGACGGTGACGTTACTATTGAATATGACACAAAGCCGGTCGGTCGGTCACAGACATCGACAGCTATTGGGAGCGATATCATCTCAACGTTCCATTATACCTCTCACTCTTTAAAATTTATGAAAACCCTATGTTACCAATTCTAGATTGCAATAGAGAAAGATGCAAATGATACCATTATAATACTGATGTATGATGATTAATACTGAAGTCTAAAAGTAGAATGTCTTGTACGTTGCGGCAGGATGAGTATTAAACCAACGTTTCAGTGGGTTATGGAACCAAGCTTAAATATAACAGTAAATTGAATAAATATTTTAATAATTTTTTTACTTAATAAACAGCCTAGACATACATAAAAGAATAGTATTAAAAACTACAGCTATGTCAAATACACATAGCCTAATCCGTACATTGAAAATTACTTTTTAACTGCCCCAATCATCAAATAAAGTTTTAAAAATTCAAAATATATCATATAAATCTAGTTAGATCCATGATGTGTACTATGAAGTCCGTTATACATAGAAATAAATTAATCATATTTATAATAGTTAATAGAAGTAAACTATTGAAGAAAACTGATAAACTTTCGACACATTTCTGGAATGTATCAGGGACAACTAATGTTCTATCTTTAACATTGGGTGTGTCTCACCTGGATTGTCTCAAAGGATTACATTTTTTTTAATGAAACTGATGTAAATATTTAAACAAGTGCAACGTTGCATAAGATTACACATAAAACAATTTCTTAAATATTGATAAAAATATCTTTTCGTACTTTTTCTTCTCTTACCAGTCAAAACAAAACGTTTTCTGTTATATCTATCTGTTGTTTTAGCCAATACAGTTAAACTACCAAGCCAAGTTAATAATGAAACGATTATAAGTGTTTGTTGTTTATAGATCAGTTTAATGTTTGAAATGTTAAGCAGCTGTTGAGATTTTATTAAATAAGAGAAATAGAAGAGTAGCACAATGACATGACTAAAATATATTATTGTCTAATAAATGGAGGCAACATTTATAAACTTGTAATTTTTAATTGACATTTTGTATATTGATACTGTTTTACCACTTCTTACATTATAATTCTTTGATTTTAATTATGTCAATATCTATACTAATGAAAATTCAACAATACTAATGAAACATAAATGGAGATAACTGAAAATAAGTTAAAACAATATAACATATTTTAAAATGGTTTACTATACAAATCAAATACAACACTGTCAAAATGATTTTAATTTAAAAATAAAATGTGAGAAAGATCAAAAGTTATCCAAAATAGTCAGCATTAAATTGCCAATTCCGCCTTCTTTGAAGGTTCTGTTTCTTTTGTTGGCAGGCACTGACATTTCAACATTATTACCCACGATTCTCTTTATTAACACACGGTAAGAGTACCCTGTACACATTCGAAAATAAACAAGCGATAACAAAATGAACATAGAATTACCAAGAATGATAAACTGCACACAATATTGTGTTAAACCGTACGCTCAAAGCTACGTGTAATGTAATGTAGCGTTTTAACTGTATCTCTTTTATAGTTTGGAAAAGCTGCAAAGGTATGGTTATCAAAAACCTTATGTATATAGAAAATTATGTAGTAGTTACAAAGCTATGGGTATTAACCCTTTGTATATTAGAAAAGTATAGTAGTGGCTTCAAAGCTACGTTTGTTGAATCTTTTATGTACAAAAAGTGTGTAATAATAGATCCATAGTTATTTTTTATTATTGTAGAAAGCCAGGGGTTCGATAAAGTTAAGATTTGGTATCTTTACAATCTATCGGATTTTTAGGTTATCCAATTCACGAGAATGTACGGATTTGCTTTATCCCTCACTTCTGGATTTGACTCATAAATTCTGTACATATTGCCTGTTGAGGCTAGACATATGGAACAAAGTTTAGCTTTGATGTCACAAGTTCACAACACGGTTTTAATTTTTAAATGTAACCCAATCACGAAAATACGAAATTACTTATGAAATTAATTCAAAACTATCATCAGAACAGTCTATACGAAATAAGAACTCCTTAAATACAAATCATAGCATTGATATTATAAAAACATTTAACTGGCACACTAATATTAGGTTTTAGGGACGTTTTATTAACTAATTACGTGAATTTTCGGAAAATTGTAAATTATCCTCATTTTTATCACTAAATGATCTGTAATATTCGGCACTTAGACGAAGAATACGAAACGTAGGATCCAACTGAGCCACTGTAAGAAGCAGCTTTAAACATTACAAAGCTGAACTATTGAGCGTTGCAGAGAAATAAGTTAATTAAATTTCATAAACAATTCCGCCAAATTGGCGTGTTTTACATTATAATCATTATTACTTCATCATACATGTAATGTAATGATCTACATATTCATTTACAGGTACTATTGTGGTAATTTGCGAGAGTTATTTGCGGCAGAGTTATATGTTACTATAATATGACACTAAAACAGCGCACAAGCTACTAAATTTATTACCATGACAAATAAACGCATAGATACACAGTATCACAGTAAATTATTGAACAAATATAATTGAATTAATCATTACCTTTCAGGAACTCTAACGAAATACCGTACTCGACATTTTTCATGGATAGTACATTTTCTTTAAAGTTGATTGCTTTAGTTTTTCTTCTCCTGTGAACACAATTTTCAATAGGAACAACAAAATTTTTTAGAAATAACAGAACCATGTACATTTGAAATAATTCTTGTTACCATTTATAGATCTCACAGTCAAATAAATTATACACAACGATTCCAGGCATTCGTACACGAGCCCTTTAAAATAAACCTATTAACTATGTCCAGCTTCATCTTTCGGCCCTTTTACGTTAAACATCTCAATAGCATTATGTGCAATTTCAAGATCTTACTCGACTTACATAATATTCTGGATGTGACCTCATATTACTTAAGATACATTTTGCCCTAAGAGCTCAGAACTATTAACATTGTAAGTAATAACTAATAACTTACACTGCCCGTTAGATTGGCCAATAAAGGAAGACTTTCTAAAGACGGAAATATCTTCTAATGACTGAATCTAATCTCAAGAATGTTAGTACTGTTTGTTAGTAAAGAGTTGCCTAGACAAAATACTGAGAAAAAAGCGTGGAAGTTGTGGAACTCCTTAATCGCTTATTTCAAACAAACAAAGTGTACGAAAATTATTAATATTTCATTACATAAATTTAATTTATTGGGCAATTTTAAATACGAAATAATAATTTTCTAATCTAAAATGTGTAATGTTCTAATTTCTAATGTGTAAAAGGAAATCCTTTTTGTCTATTTTTGTCGAATTTGTTATAAATATGTCTTTTAAAAGCGTGAACATCCAGGCAATACACTTTTCACAAATTATACAAATTATTGATACATATTTAAACACACACACACTCACACAATTTATTTATATTTACAATTTTAATACACAATTTTAAAATAAATTAAAACTGGTAAAAATACAAATGTCTTTCATATTAAAACCTGATGACTTTAATATTTGAAATTTGACCTTATATTAAAATAACAAGTTTTTCGATTGTTACCGATTTGTAAATATTGGTCAACTGTCAAGGTCAACTGTTTGCAGTCAACATATCTGTTAAGTGCAGATATGTTGCACGTATATATGTTGCAGATATGTTGTACAATCAACAGCTTTAAAAATGTTGATTGTAGGTGGACTAGATAATGAGACTAAAATATCTCAACTTTAATTGGGTTAGCAACTTTAAGAAAACGTGTTATCAGAATTTAAAACAGTTTTTGTCTTAATTGTCGCATTACAGAAGAACAGGTGATTGAACAGGAGAAAGAGTTCGTATCTTTCAAATCTTTATTTTTATAATACTTTTACTACTATTACACCTGTACTGTTCAGACAAGATTAGTAACGAAGAGAATCGCATTAATCAATTACGTCAATAATTATTTTAAATAATTGGTTATTGAAATAAAAGACGTTACATTTACTCTAACGTATTACAGAATGCAATCAGTTTAATAGTTCAGGCAGGATTCATTAATACTCTTTGGGATGGTTTGTTTGATAAAGTTTAGGGGATTTTGGGCTGATTATATATCACAACAAAACCTAGCCTGTGTTAAAATGTTTCCCACCAAATACAGTGGAATGACATTTGAATTATCCCAAGAGTTATGTAAACACAATAATCCTGGAGTTAGATTTATATGTTTACAGAGCTCTTAAGGTGATCCAAATGCTATTGTGATTCAAGTTTTATCGGGTTCTTACAGATAAAATAACATTATAAATAGAGAAACTTGTTAGTTCTTTTATATTAGTTACAATTTCTTTGACGGTGATTAACTATGGGTTTCTGTAATAACAATTTGATTAGAGACGATGGAATATTTATGTTCAACGCACAACAAATGCAAATTTCTTGTCTGTGATATTTTTGAATCATTCAGATTAACATTCTGAAAGTACTTATTTGGACACATTGACGAAAGTTACAACGGATAAGTTATAACATTAAGTAGCTGTAATCAATGAAATCTAAAGATTTTCTACAATCTTTTCTAAAATAGATAAAAATTTTTTGAAAGAAAATAAAGCTGGTACATTTTGGTTTTCTTGAATTTTATTCTTTATTCGCTTAAGAATAAACTGAATCAACGGTTTAATGTAGGTTTTGAAGTACTTAAATATTAATATTTCGGTAACTTATTCATGATTTCTCTCGTAATATCGAATCAGATAGGGTTGTAAATTATTATTTGACTCGTACAGTATATGCTTGGGTATCTTTAATTTCAGTCAAGATATATATATATATAAAATAAATCTACATACAAAATAAATATATCAAATAAAAAATATTTTGATAACTTTTAATATTTATAACTCATAAGAGACGTTATAAAATATTGTAAATATTTTAAGTAGTTTCTGCAAACCCGTTAAATCGATACAAATCTTAAAGAACATTTATCGTATGCATTACAAAGAACATATATAATAATTAACAACACTTATTATCAAAACATAATTATTATATCACATACCTTGAAAATACCCATTAATATTACTATTACAATCGTTTAACAAATTGTTCTATACTCTAAAGCCTAAGTCTGTTTTTACTTGTAGCTCTGTATTCAAGCAACGTATGATAATCTAAAGAACCATTTTTTTTATACAATGGTTCTTTATACTACCTATTTTGTGTCGTATTTCCATTCGGTATACGAAGGTATGTAAAAAGACACTTTTTCTGTTGGCGATATTGGTTAGAGATATAGGAAATTGAGATGCATTGCAGATAGATATACTACGCTATCATAGGGTTTATTATAGTTAAACAATTCTGCTCTTCAATTTCGAAGCTCCGCTGAACTGTTAACTGGCTAAGTATAAAACGAACAGCAATAAAATACACTTTTTAATGTAATCATAAAAACTGTATAATAAACGTTTCTGTTATCTTCTACCACAGCTCTGGTCCCGATTAGTTTATAGTGGAAATATATGGTACCTGTGTTCTCCAAGATCCGTGACTCATATTACGAATACTGTCCAAGTATGGTTGTCCCTGAGACAAGATACTGGTGGCGAGAGAAAAGAAGAGACCTGGCCCGTGCCGGCGCACAGCTGTGTACTTGTGTGTTGCCGCGCGGTAATTTCAGGCGCTTCGCCCCACAGCCAACCCTGCGAATTGTTTATCCTAGCAATGGAACAGTGAAACAATAATGGAATTACGAAACAAGGCGCGGCAACATACTAGTAGTAGCGCCTGCAAATTTCAGATAGGCCAGAATCCAGGTCTCTTCTTTTCTCTCGCCATCAGTAGTACCCGTAGGAGTGCCCTATTATGGGGTTTGTGACGTGATCACTTATTCCAGGAGTCATGTATTGCGACAGAGTAGGGGTAGGATAGCGATGTTGTCTAATGTTCAACAATGACCTCATATATATGTTAGTAGACATCAGTAGTATACTTTGGCCGTTCCTGGGACAACGCACCCGAGACCGGTTCTGGGACAAACCGTGTGAGACCGAATCTGGGACAGAAAATTGTTAGAGAGCGACTAAGAGTGTGAGTACGGGTAGTCAGAACCGCGCCGCGCGAATCACCACGCATGTCATCGCTGTCCCGCCACCGCGCAGACACCACGCGTTGTTACTGTAAGTATACAAGCAATCGGCACGCGCCTCGTCAGCACCGCGCCGCGCGACTGCTGAACCGTCACCGCCAAGCAATTGGCACGCGCCTCGTCATCACCGCGCCGCGCGACTGCTGAACCGTCACCACCCGCGTACAGATTGTTTGTATACTTATAGAAACAACACGCGGTGTCTCACTCGGCGCGGTGGTGGTGACGGTTCAGCAGTCGCGCGGCGCGGTGATGACGAGGCGCGTGCCAATTGCTTGGCGGTGACGGTTCAGCAGTCGCGCGGCGCGGTGCTGACGAGGCGCGTGCCGATTGCTTGTATACTTACAGTAACAACGCGTGGTGTCTGCGCGGTGGCGGGACAGCGATGACATGCGTGGTGATTCGCGCGGCGCGAACTCACACCGTGTGCTGTATTTTTCTCAAATAAACAGTTCAAGAGTCTTTCATGCACACTGGGTTTCATTCTGCCTAAATTCATATGTCTTGTATTAAAATGAAAACCGTACATCCAACGCCACTCTCGGTCAATTTCTGTTGTCAACGCATACCGACTTTTACCAGAGGTTCGACGTAGACGTGAGAGTACGTCGTCATAACCTCACTTTCGACCTCCGTGACCGCCCCGTTCGAGAGCCGTCCGGCGACTGACAGTAAAAATCCCGTTTTCCCCTCATTTTCCCGCAATTCCCTCGCATTTCCCCTCATTTTCCCGCATAGAGAGTTTTTACACAAAAATCAAATAAAGTTATACCATACTGAAAATGAGGAAAAAGGTGCCATTATAGAGCGTTTCCATAGAACTCTCAATGAAAAAATGAAAGTGCACTTTGAAATTCAAAACTCTTTTAGATGGGTGTCACATTTACAGAAGCTTCTACGTCAATATAACAGTAAATTTCATAGCACTATAAAGATGAGCCCATCAAAAGTGAATTCAAGCAATGAACAAACTTTAAGAAACATGTACGCAAACACTGGACGATGTCTAGTATTCAGACCCAGACTTTCGGTTGGAGACCGTGTAAGAATTACTATAAAGAAAGATGTATTTGGAAATAAATACCGCAGAAATTGGACAAGAGAAATTTTTCGGATTGTGGCCGTCAACAAAACTTGCCCTGTTACCTACAAAATAGCAGACCAGTCTGGTGAGGAAATAATAGGATCGTTTTATGAAAAAGAGTTACAAAAAACTATGTTCTAGTTCAGAGTCAAATGTATTAATAATACTCTCATCCTTCCTTCCACTCATCCCACACACCCACCCTCTTCCTACTCCTCTTCCTATTCTCATCCATCCATACCTCATCCTTTTCCATCGTCAATCGCCCATACAATAAGAGAGTAGCCAGCTCTATAATAATGGTGTTTTCTCCTGCTAGCAAGCAAACAGCATTTCTCAATGCTACGGATGGTCTTCGAAGATCATCAGTCAAGAAATGTTCGAATTGTGGAGAAGAGGTTACTGCATCTAACCTATCCCGCCACCAAAAAACAAAGAAGTGCATCCATACCTCATCCTTTTCCATCGTCAATCGCCCATACAGTAAGAGAGTAGCCAGCTCTGTAATAATGGCGTTTTCTCCTGCTAGCAAGCAAACAGCATTTCTCAATGCTACGGACGGTCTTCGAAGATCATCAGTCAAGAAATGTCCGAATTGTGGAGCTGAGGTTACTGCATCTAACCTATCCCGCCACCAAAAAACAAAGAAGTGTATGTCAGCGTCAAATCCACCAGCTTATGCTTCTTCCAACGGATTCAATGAAAAACCTCCTTCGATGAAACAAGTATGTTCAAGGTGTGGTGTTGAAGTCAGGAACTCCTCCATGTCCCGCCATAAAAAAACAAAGAAATGCATGTCCACGTTAGATAGACAAACTCCGGATTTTGATATGTCTATGTTGGAAAACTACGCTGATGCTGTGAGTGACAATCAATTCCAGAACGTGATTGCTGATTTTGATATGTCTATGTTGCCAGAGTCCTATTCAAATCTCAGACCTGAAGAACAAGACGTGATTGCTGATTTTGATATGTCTATATTGCCAGAGTCCTATTCAAATCTCAGACCTGAAGAACAAGACGCGATTGCTGATTTTGATTTGTCTATGTTAGACACTCCAGATTTCTATTCCAAAATTAGAGCTATAATTGGTCCATCTACAGCTGACGCTCCAAAGTTTGAACCACCAGTAAAAAGGATACACCCCGATTCATCGAAAATTATATCAATACTTGGTCCACCACCATTTGAAGTTCCGGATAAGTCAGACTATTCACTGCATATACCATATAGTCCTGTATACCATTCACCACTACATATCCCAGAGAGTCCAACATACAACGTGCTTAGTCCGACCGATGTACGTGCTCAAATAAAACCCCAGAAGAAACCATGTCCAAAATGCAGTAAGGAAATAACGGTTTCCAACATGGCTCGGCACCAAAAATCTCAGAAATGTGCCAAAAACCAGCATGGTATGACATATAACGAACGTCTGAAAAAGATGGAAATCAAACCAGCTCCTAAAAGTAAAATGTGTTGGATTTGTGAAACACCAATAGAGTCATCCAACTGGAACCGTCACAAACAATCGAAACGTCATATCCGTTTGTCAGCACTTCATGAAGGTCCTCGATACAGGAGTGAAATATTACCCATTACGAGACTGACACCAAGACTGCCGGCACCCACTCCAGACATCAACACGCTGGTAAAGAAATACCCAAAACGGCCAAGGGAAGTCAAACAAGTACCGAAGGTCAATACAAACGATATAGCTCTTGAAGCGATGATCCGAAAACCGACTAGACCACAAAAGATTCCTACAGGTGTGAAAAAGATTATTAGTGAGACACCGACTAGTACAATTAATAGTGAGAATTCGATTAGCCCTACCATGGAAGAGAGACAGCTTCTGTCTGAAACAGAATCACCTTCAACACCTCATCTGGTTCCGGTACGTACTCCAGAGGAGTCGCAGACAATACTTGATGAAATATCAGAAGTCCAGTCGGCATTCACGGGAAGGTTGAAAACGTATATGATTATGAACAAACGTGGGATCAAAGATCCAAAAATGTTTCTTGAGATATGCAAACCACTCGTTGTTGAAAAACTTCAGGAAGCTGTAAAAGAAAAAAATCTTAAGGTAAACATGGTTTATCATGCTGAATTCAAGAAAATAATAAACGATGTGGAGGTGACTCAAGTCATGAACTTTAAAACGAAAAATGAAATTCTTTACTCGACAACGTCTCTGTCTGACTATTATAACTCAGCAAAACTTAAAATGTTGGTTGAGATGGAGGAGTTTGAGGCAAACGGTTCTCAATGGTCACTAAAAAGTGTGAAAGACTTGGAGATCAGAGTCAACCGATACGTTCCTTTTCACGGATCCAGCTATGTGGTTCTACCAAAACGGATTCAATCCAAAAAGGCTGTTATTAATGTAAAAAACGAAGATCAGAAATGTTTTATGTGGTCTATTCTGGCAGCTTTACATCCAGTTAAGGTTCACCCAGAAAGAATCAGCAATTACGAACCTTTCAAACGAGAGCTGCTTCATGCACTAGCAACTTGCGAATGCCCCATGAAACTTGATGATATAGCAAAGTTTGAAAGACGTAGTGGAATTTCTGTTAATGTCTATGCTTATGATGACAAGTTCGATATATTCCCGCTGAGAATAACTGATAACGAGATGGAAAAACATGTTAATCTACTGTTTATCAGAGAAAAAACAAACACTCACTACTGCTGGATCAAAGATATGTCCCGTTTGGTTAGTTCACAGATCTCACGAAATGGACATAAGATGTGGATATGCAATAGGTGTTTGCAACACTTTACGAGAGAGGATTTACTCATCAAGCATAGAGAAGACTGTAACACACACGATGCTGTGAAATTGGAACTACCAGAGCCAGGAACTGTAATTAGATTTAAAGATTTCAATTGCTCAATGAGAGTGCCCTTTGTGTATTACGCAGACTTTGAATGCTGTCTAGCACCTATTTCAACATGTCAACCGTGTAAAGTGGATTGTAATGGTAATCACCAGTCGTTCACTATTAAATATCAGAAACATAATGCCATTTCCTTCTATATGTATGGGGTGTCAGAGGACGGCTTTTCCAAACCACCGATTAAATACTTTGGAGATGATGCTGCACATGTATTTGTAAAATCATTGATTGAGGAGTCGATAAGGATTAATGAACTTTACAAGAGTGAAGCAATAGTCCCCATGCAGTTGATGACAAAAGAGCAACAGGAAATGTTTGAATCTACTACTACGTGTCATATCTGTGGAAATTTTCTTGGTGATGATCGTGTTAGAGACCATAACCATTTGACGGGTTTGTTTAGAGGAGCAGCTCACAACAAGTGTAACATCAATTTCAAAAAACCTAGGTTCATTCCTGTTTTCATTCATAATTTAGCAGGTTACGATACTCACCTTTTCATTAAAGAGTTTGGTAAGTTCCAAAATCGCATATCATTGATACCCAACAACGAGGAGCGGTACATTTCCTTTACGGTCAGTGTGGAAGGTGGAATTGAACTACGATTCATTGATTCATTCAAGTTCATGTCACAAAGTCTCGATAGGTTGGCAAAGAATCTGACTAGATCTCAATTCAAACACATCTCAACATATTACAATGGTAAGGACCTCAATTTATTGCTACGAAAAGGAGTGTACCCTTACGACTACATGGACAGTATAGAAAAATATAGTGAAACATCACTACCTAGTCAAGAAGAATTTTACAATAGACTGAATAAACAACACATAACAAATGAAGATTACAAACATGCGTGCGATGTATGGACCGCCTTTAACATTCAGAACATGAAAGAATATACAATGCTATATAACGAAACCGATGTCTTGCTGCTTGCAGATGTTATGGAAAACTTCAGGGATGTATGTCTCAATACATACAAATTAGATCCTGCATGGTATTTCACAGCACCTGGGTTGGCTTGGAACGCAATGCTAAAAATTACAAAAGTTGAACTGTCCCTATTGACTGACATCGATATGGTACTCATGGTTGAAAAAGGTATTCGTGGTGGTATTTCACAGTGTTCTCATCGATATGCGAAGGCAAACAATCCCTACATGAAAGACTACGACAAATCGAAACCAAACAACTACCTCATGTACTTGGATGCAAACAACCTGTATGGGTGGGCAATGTCTGTAAAACTACCATATGCAAACTTTCAGTGGAGCAGTACAGACATCGATGTAATGAAAGTTAGTGACGATTCACCCACAGGCTACATATTAGAAGTTGATTTGGAATATCCTGAAGAACTACACGACGTACACTCTGATCTACCTCTCGCTCCAGAACGTAGAGTCCCACCAGGATCGAAAATGGCAAAGCTTCTGACAACTCTCTACAGCAAAGAAAAGTATGTCGTACACTACAAAAATTTAAAGCTTTATTTGAGTCTGGGTATGAAACTAAAACATGTTCATAGAGTTCTTAGTTTCAGTCAAAGCAATTGGTTGCAACCGTACATTAATCTGAATACCATGGAGCGTACAAAGGCGAAAAATGATTTTGAGAAAGACTTTTTCAAACTTATGAACAACTCAGTTTTTGGAAAAACTATGGAAAATATGAGAAATCGTGTGGACATTCGTTTGGGTACTAAGTCCAAATTAGTGGAAAGATGGGTTAGCAAACCGAACTTTAAGAGTCGAACCATCTTTACAGAAAACCTAGTTGCTGTACATTTTAGTAAGAAAAAACTTTTGTTAAATAAACCTATTTACGTAGGTATGAGTATTCTAGACATATCAAAGACACTGATGTATGATTTCCACTACAATGTAATGAAAGAGAAGTATGGATCTAATATAAAAATGGTGTACACCGATACCGATTCCCTGATATATGACATCAAAACGAAAAACTTCTATGAAGACATGAAACATTTAATTGGATTATTTGATACAAGTGACTACCCCAACCCCAACCAATATGGGCTTCCCCACGTAAACAAAAAAGTTCTGGGTAAAATGAAAGATGAACTTAATGGTCGAATCATGCGAGAGTTTGTAGGACTACGATCCAAGATGTATGCGAGCAATATAGAAGACAACCATTTCATAAAGAGGTCTAAGGGCGTGAAAAAAGCTGTAGTTGAAAATGAAATTACCTTTAGCAACTATAAAGACTGTTTGTTTAGTAACATCGAGCACTACAAAACGATGAATACAATTCGGAGTCAAGCACACAATCTCTACAGCGTAGAACACCATAAAGTGGTACTTTCATCAAAGGACGACAAGCGTTTCGTACTCGAAGACAATATCCGAACCCTAGCATGGGGTCATTATAGAATATGCGAAAACTGTTAAATTGTAAATGTATGTAAGAGAACATACTATGGAAATTCAAGTGTATTGCAAAGATAAATTCGAAGACCAATTTTTACCTAGACCGTTACGGTGTCTTATTGTAGGACCGTCTGGGAGTGGTAAAACGAACTTGTTATTGAATTTCATTTACAACAAAGATGGAGTTCCGTTCAAGAATCTATACGTGTTCAGTCGTTCAATAGAACAACCTGCATATGTAGATCTGCGTGAACAATACAGTAGATTAGAAAAAAACCTTAGAAGACAAATAGCGTTTTTCTATTCGTCCTGTCAAGATCTCATGTCTATCGATGACTGCAAACCAAACTCACTTGTGGTATTTGATGACTGCCTCCTAGAAGAGCAAACTAAAATCAAAGACTATTTCATTAGAGGACGTCATAAAGGGATTTCTTGTGTCTACCTGAGTCAGAGCTATGGTCGAGTTGATATGCAGGTCATACGAAACAATGTTAATCTGTTGTGTCTGTTTACAATGAACAAGTACTATACAAAGAGAGTGTTCCAGGACTTTGTAGGTTCTGACATGACTTTCAACCAATTTGAGGCTCTCTGTTTTGAGTGCTGGAAAACACCTCATGGGTTCATATCTATTAATACAACAGCTAAAGCACAAAAAAGGAAATACATGTGCAATTTAAAAAGGAAACTAAGTGTTGAATAATACTTCGTTGTAAAACGTACCAGTATAAACGTAATTTGACGTTCATAAACGTAATTTGACGTTCATAAACGTAATTTGACGTTCATAAACGTAATTTAACGTTCATAAACGTAATTTGACGTTTAAGTATAAACGTAATTTAACGTTCATAAACGTAATTTGACGTTTAAGTATAAACGTAATTTAACGTTCATAAACGTAATTTAACGTTCATAAACGTAATTTGACGTTTAAGTATAAACGTAATTTAACGTTCATAAACGTAATTTGACGTTTAAGTATAAACGTAATTTAACGTTCATAAACGTAATTTGACGTTTAAGTATAAACGTAATTTAACGTTCATAAACGTAATTTGACGTTTAAGTATAAACGTAATTTGACGTTCATAAACGTAATTTGACGTTTAAGTATAAACGTAATTTGACGTTCATAAACGTAATTTGACGTTCCAGTGTAAACGTGACTTGAAAGATTTGAAGAATAACGCTGTATCTATTACTATAAGTATACAACATGGCGAATAAACTAGATGCAAAAGAAGCAAGGCGACTTGAAAAAATTCAGACTGTCTTGGCTGCAAAGTTCAAACGTGCTGAACAGGATGAATTAAAAAACTTCTCAAACAAAAATACTATATCATCAAATGCTAATGAGACGTCTGCCAATCGTAACATATCAATAACACATGATCGACCGCTCACTGTTTCTAAAGCTAGAAAGTTGGATGAGTTAAACCGGAAATTACAAAGTCAGTTTGCTCAGACCCATTTCAAAGAGTTAGAAGATGTTCGTGAAAATGAGAAAAAGTACGAACCAATCACCAGAGCCATTAGGGAACAACAACATAGAGAATTGGAAACACAAAAGATACGTAGTCAAAACCGTATGAAACAGTTGGTAAGATTTCAACCTCAAGCATCAGATCGTCGAACGTTTGAGGATGTAGATTACGATGATGAGCCAGAAGTACAACCTCAAGAGCAATCGATGAAACAGTTGATGGATTCTAAAGTAGTAACACTTGGTTCTCTAGGAGCCCGATACCTTCCAAAATCCAACGACAAACAGTTTGGTATTTGGTACGATGAAAATCTAGAGCAGCCGATGATCGGTTCCGAACCGATTACATTTGATTATGATGACATTATATTAGTCAGCTCTAAGAAATACAAAGGGACTGAGGGTCTTTGGAGATTGTTGACGAAAAACAATATAGTAGAGAAGGATCTGTACACCAATGAAGACTGGGACTCTTACAAGGACATGTTGGTGAGGACAAACTCGCTTTTCCAAAGAAACAATCCCAAAAGTAATCGTCCCAAATCAAGTCAAGGACTAAAGTGGAAACATATGATAAAACCTATTTGGGATGAGTTGGTGAATGGAAAAGTGGCAACAATTGGTTCAGGATTAAAGGTTTACAATGAAAGTCCGGTCGAATATAAGTACATAAAGAACTTCAAAGACCTCATTGACAGGTTACACTACATTCAAGCTCAGGAAGAAGCTGGGAACAACAACTTTCATAATGAAAAACTGTCTGTGGTTGATTTCCTTCACGATGAAATGGAAGACCTAATTGCTACACCTAAAGGGTTGAAGTACCTAGTCAGATGTTTGTTTGTTTTGCCTGAACATGTTATAGAAGGTAAAGGGCTTTTGAACGACATCATTAACAAGTTACCATTCGAGTTACATGTGCCCAAGAACTGGAATCTTGATACGTACAACTACTGTGGACCCGGCACCCAGCTTGACAAGAGACTTGCTAGGGGAGATAAGGGAATTAATCCCCTCGATGAAGCTTGTAAGAAGCATGATATATGGTATAGGGATCATAAAAACACAGAAGACAGGTGGGAGGCGGACAAAATATTACAAAAGAAAGCTTGGGAGAGGTTTACCTCAGATGATGCTGACTTGAATGAGCGTATGGTCGGCCTAGCAACAACAGGAGGAATGTGGTTGAAACGTAAACTCGGTATGGGGTTAGGAACTTCAGGATGTATCTACCCATCAGATATATAAAGCAATGAGAGCAAATATTTTTTACCCTATATATAAGAGAGGATATAATAGAACAGTGATCAGTGGTAAAACCAGTGATGGAGAAACTGTATATTGAATTTTCGAGCGGTATAGCAAGAAGTGAGTATAGAACTGCAATGCCAGTTTCAGAGCTCAACTTCAATGCACCCAACAACAATACAACATTCAAACTGGATCATGGAGACGCATTTTATGATTCACGCATAATGTACCACATTCAAGGAAAGTATGTGCAAAAATCTGATGGATCTGATTATCAAACTAACTCTACTGTCAAACTGGTAGACAACTTCGCGGCCTTCTTGTTTTCAAGAATAGAGCTGAGGAAACACAATACATTGATCGACACAGTAGAACTCCCCGGCATCACCAGCACTATAAAGGGGGTTGTTAGTTACAGTAACACTGAAAAACAAACACTCTCAAGTAGTGGTTTCTCATCATCGTTTACAGGAGGTGGGAAGTTTGAAGCACTCGGCACACTTGGGCATTTAGGATTAGGGTTCTTTGACCACCTACGTTACCCGATGTACAAGGGAGGTTTTGAAATCACATTTACTAGGAATGAAGATAATGATGCGTTGTTTCACTGGAAAGGGGCAGGGTCCACAGCAACGGATCCTGGTGATGGAAAAATTGTGATAGAGTCGTTTGTGTTACGAGTCCCCATAGTCGATTATACCAGCACTTCCAAAATCCAGTTAATTGATGGTTTGAAACATCTGAGTGACAAGGATGCTTTAGTCTACAACTTCTTTCAATGGCAATGCATCGACAAAAGAGGGGTGTTCGGTTCATCGTTCAGCTTCGATATTACAAGTGTTTACAGAAATGTGTACAATCCTAGATTTGTTATAATCGCACTTCAGACAAACAGAACAAACACCCAGGCAAAAGATCCTAGTAGATTTGACAGCTGCAACATCAAAAATGTGTCTGTGAAAATTAATGGAGAAAGGTACCCTCAGGAATTGCAGAATTTTGATATTACTAATGATGTATATACAGGTATATGTATATACAGGTATATACAGGATCATGTACGATCAGTACCTAGGGTTCCGAAAAATAAACTTCGGAGACAATAACGTGTTAGTAAACCTGAAAGAATTTATTGATAACTCACCTTTGGTTGTAATTGACACACATCTACATCAACCAACAACAGACAGATCTCGAAGTGACATTCAGATTGAATTAGATTTTGTAAAAGCTATTGCATCTCCACAGGGGAGCAGCGGCACCACAGCATATGTTGTCGTTGTATCTGAGGCACATTTCTCATATGACATTACTCGAAACATAATCAAATTCCTGTAAAAACAAATAAAAAAAACAACAAAAAACAAAAAAAGTAAAATAAAAAATGTTTTTTTTTTCATTAGTAGGCGGCAATTATTGTTTTCATGTCAGTGTTTTGTATATAAGAAAGCGTATAGAATGGAAAGTCAGCATAATTATACAGTTCGGCTATCCGAAGCTCAAAAACGTAAGCTTCGTACAGCGTACAAAAGACGGAAACCTACAGTAATCAGATTATCTAATGAACAGCTGTCTCACGGAAGTGATGGTATACTTCTTTCTGGAGAGCAACACAAAGCCGTTTCTAGAGCTGTTAAGAACAAAAAAGGTTTACAATTGCTTCTAAGTTACAACCAACTCGTATCTAATAAACAAGGAGGGTTTTTGAAGGAAATTATGGAAATGGTGGATTCGTCAGTTCCTGGAGGTAAACGTTTCATCTCTCCATTAATAAGAAGAAAGGTGGCTCCTTTACTGAGAGAAAAATTTATACCTTGGTTAAAGAGTTTAGTCGATGAGGAGTTGGACACCATTATTGAAAAAGACCCTACGGGTAGGGGGTTAAAACGACGTATTGGTCGGAAGCTTGATGCATTGTTGTCTGTGAATAAAAAAAAGAGATCTTCCCGTTGTCTCTTGGTGAAATAGAAAAATTAGCAGGTATATGAAACATTAATGAGTTTAGAGGTGTTTTCATGCGACAGTTACTTCCAGACAAACCTACAAATATCGAACGTGGTATTGTAAATCTTGGTGACCTTTCATCTGGTGGTACTCACTGGACGTGTTATGTGAAACGTGGCGAAAAGAAATTCTATTTTGATTCATATGGTGATGTCAATCCTCCAATAGAAGTAGTCAGGTTTTTGGGGCCAAAAGGGTTGGGTTATAACTCAGAGCGTATTTAGGGGTTTGACGATCCTCCTATCTGTGGACATCTGTGCCTGGAGGTTCTACGACGAGATTCAGCTGGTGAGGACTGGGAACATATTCTTCGTAATATAAGAAACAATAAAAATGCATGGAAACCGTGGTTTTATTTTCAACAGATTTGAAGAAGAAATTGAAATTGGATCAATACCAACTCAACCCAATTCAGACCCTTCTCCTGACGAGATAATTGAGCTTGCAAGTGGTGTATCAAAAGTCTCAAAGATTTATCCGAAGTCAAGAAATTATTGAAATCGCATTTGGTAAAATCGGAAAAAATAATAAATGCGATCGAGATTGTCCCCACTAGTACCGTAAATGGTGAAAAGATATGGGGCAGCTTCCTACTGAAAAACCACCAGAGAATTGGTCAAGTGAGCAAAGCAGTGGAGCCATATGATGTGGTTGTCAAAGTTCAATTGAGTGAATTAGAAGGCAAGATATACATCATGCAGAAAAAATTCAACAACGAAATAAAAAATATATGGAAAGAGGTTTTGAAGACTTCCATGATGGTAGCAACTTCATCTAAAACTTGTATAGAATTATAAGTATATAAAAAACTGCAACCATGCCATTACTCAAACTAACTGGAACTGAGTCTGTACTGACTCTCCATCTAGAACACCCCATCCACTTGGATCCAAACGCAGAGTATTATATGGCTCTTGTTGGATTTTACTCTGAGAACAACATATACAACTTGTTGCAACATGCAAAAGTCTATTTTTGGGACTTGGGAATACATTTCATTCCGAAACCACTGATACTTCAATGCGGTTACTGGACCATTGAAAAACTTGAAAAGAGTTTCAGAGATTGCATAAAATCGTTGAATCTTAGTATAAATTCTGATGATTTCAAGATCTTTAAAGACGGTGACAAAATATCAATTAATTCTCCAATTAAATTCTACTTGGATAAAACCGTTAGTGATCTCTTAGGTTTTGAAAAATCTGATGCAACAAACTTACAAAAAGAATCGTCTTACTTCAACTCAAATGAAAATGTAATTGCATCGAATCCACCGAATCTCAGAGCCGTTGATGTCATCGAGATACACTGCAATATTGTCAACAACAGTCTTGTCAATCATGATGTTCACTCTCACAAACATTTGGAGACAGCAATCCTCTACTCCTTTTCCCATAATGTACCACACGGCTACAAAATATCTCAATCACCTCAAGAAAAACACTACATACCTCTTCGGAGCGGTTTACGAAAGATTCAACAGATCACAATCACATTGGTAGACCAAAACAACCAACTGCTCCAGAACAACCATGTAAACAACATCGTCTATTTAGATCTGATCAGTAAATCACAAACACATACATACTCAAAATTGTGGTAAATAAAAACGCGTGGTGTCTGCGCGGTGGCGGGACAGCGATGACATGCGTGGTGATTCGCGCGGCGCGGTTCTGACTACCCGTACTCACACTCTTAGTCGCTCTCTAACAATTTTCTGTCCCAGATTCGGTCTCACACGGTTTGTCCCAGAACCGGTCTCGGGTGCGTTGTCCCAGGAACGGCCAAAGTATACTACTGACATCTACATATGGGTAAGAGTAAAGATATCCGATGACGATGCCCCCGTTAAAAGCTTAGCGGATGGAGCTGTAAAATAATGCTTACAGTGTGGTGTATAAGCTTGATGGAAATGAAAATGTTTTTGTTGGAGATATAATTTAAATAATAACTCAAAACGCGGTGCCGTGGTGGACTGTTGCGATGTGATGTATCATGCGACTAAATATTTATCTTCACGCTCACGTAATACAATACGCCACGCAACAACGCATCGATTTTATTCCCTTAGAGAGCATTATTTACAAATGCATGTGTTATAATATTCTTGGAATCTAATAAAATATCTGGACGTTATGTTCATATATAGGGTTAAAATGTATCTTATCACATATGTTCTAAAATAAATATTTCATATAAAACCTGACAATTTATACTTAATAAGTATTTATATTGACAATAACTAAACCAGTCACCTATAACAGTTTTATCATAGCCGTATTAATGGTTGTAAATTTACACCTACCTTGCACACAGCAAAAACTGTCACCAACTCAGACATGACTTTGGGTACTGCATTCCACGTTTAAAATCATTAGGTAAATTGAGACGGATTTAAGAACGAGTCGTTTCTTTCGAAATCACAATAAAATTAGCATTTCTGGAATTAATGACTTCCCCCATTAAACTCGCCAAATATGCAAATATTGAGGGTCATTGCTAGAAGCGAACCTGGCATAATGCCCCATCCTTCTTCTGAAAACAAACTCATAACTTTGTTCCTGAAAAATATATCACAACTTCAATATCCATAACAAGTAGATTATTAGAAACTTACAAAGTCCTGAAATGGTCTAACAATCTTTTAATGGGTGACATGCTATAGTGAAATTACTTCGTGGTAAATGTTGTAGTGGGTACTTTGTGGGAGAACCTACTATACTGGTGTACTGAGACTCTACTACCAAAGGTTGGACTTGGAATACTAAAGTTCGGAGAGTAGTTTCAATACACACTCAGAACAATTAATTTCATGTTCAAAAATGTAAAATTACTTGGAAAAACCATACCTGAGTGGCTTATAATATTTTAGTTTCGAAAATCAGACACAATAGTGGTAGTAATTTAAATCTTCAATGCTAATACTCCAGTGGAAAAGTATGTAAAAATTATAAAAGTGCTCTTCGTAGTCTACTTCACGTTAAAGAAATCGAATGTGAAAATATTTTAAATTTGATTTAATATGGGAAGAGGTAGAGAGATAATTACAAGCTAATAGTATGATTAGAATCATAATCTCATAAGATATACAAGTTTTTAAAACCAGTGGGGCAGTCCCCTTTAGTTGGATATATTTCAAATCTACGAAAGACAAATCTAGTGTGTAAGCTCTCTTTCGATTCATGATGTCATTCTTTTCATAATAAGGATAGTTATTTAGCCGCCTTCCGTGTGTAATATCGTGCCCTCTCTAATTATACTTAGAACAGCAGACATCAGTAATGGAGGTGAAACAATTTCGCACAGGGATAGCGCATGAAGATGTAAAAATACGGACTACAGATAAGGTCGACGCGACGGGCCACGCAACGCTCGGTCACGCTACACTCAGACCTTTGTTGTTCTGTACTCATCTTGTGGCCGTGTTATTTTGTTTCTATCTAGTTGGCTGCACTGTCGCAGTGTAGATTCAGCCATGTTTTGTCTAAGGTCAACATAGATAGATATATTTACACCCACCTTTATCATCCTTTAGTTATTTCAAGCCGGTTTAAATACAGATAGTCTAAAAACTATAAAACATGGATAAATGGAAAATTTTTCGATTTATGCAACCATTTTTATTATAACATTATAAGATTGTAAAGGAACCAAGAAAAATTTTTAACTTTCAAGATTTCAAAAATCTATATTTTTAAATTTTGCATAGTTACACTTTTAAGAGCATCAAAGTTCTTTTAGCTTTTAATGTTGTAAACTGTTTACAACTGTATTATTGTTTCCTTATGAATTAGTCTGTCTGAGATATAAAAATCAAAATATCGGTAAAAGTTAAACTGATTTAATCTACCGAAAACATATCTCCGACTAATATGTTTACTTCCACTCTAAAAAATAATAATATAATCTAATCTTTCCTTTTTTTTGTAGACTGTTTTAGTAATCTGGTTTGGGATATGAGAGTTTTGCAGCATTGGTATAAGAAATGAATGAGGGACCGTGACCGAAGATAGGATAGAAGCCTAGCGTGAGAACATTGATTAGAGATGGGATCCGTGGTGGTGGTTGATGAGTCGTCCGTGATTACAAATCAGCTTTAACAAAGGCGGTGGGGATAAAGGGAGGTTTTAGACAAAGAGGAGCTCATATTTTAATCATCGTCATTACAAAGGTTATGGATACTAAAATTAAATCATGCGACCTCGTGTCGCCACGACCGGATGAGGACACCTCTCAGTGATTGTAACCTCAATTAACAATACATTAAGTTAGGTTTGCCGAGACAGGATGTTATAGTATCCGGGTCCTGTTACAATAGTTTTTTAAAATATATTTTTGTTTTGGGTTCAAGCTTTCTCCAAACGTTGGTGTTGTAGGGGTTGGTTCTATATTATGTTGAAATGCTCAGGATATGAGTAAAATTTTAAAATATAATTTTACCCGTTTTTTTAAATTTATGTAAGAACCATTTGCTGTTATGGCTTGGTTTCTGGTGTCAAATGAGTTCACGTAAAACCCTTTATCTCTCTGAAGATCCTTAAAGACCAACTCGGATATTATTGAGTATGTGGAGCCTGTGTCAAGTGCTTAGAGTTTGATTTCTTTTATTGATAACCAAATAGTAAGGGGGTATAATTTAAGTAAAGAATGTGCCATAGATCGAACAGGGCAATTCATCTAGGGGAGGCAATGTCCCTGTCTACGAATGCCTCCCTGAGAAGTTTAAATGTTTTGGCCTAGAATTGGACAGACCGGAATAATAAGCTTGCCTATTCTGCTGACTGTTAGAAATGTCTCTAGTCTAACAGCATGAAATGAACCCATTAAATATAACTGAGGCATTTACTAAGATACTGAGAAAAAGTTAAACTTTGATTATTACGTGTATTAGTAATCTATCACGTTAAAGCAAAGGCAGTGGCTGGTTCACAGATTGACAAAAACTGTTTTTTCAAAATATAGGCTAAAATAGTGTAGCTTCTTCCTAAGCGTATTTAAAGTTAAAGTTCATATTTGCGTTTATAAAAATGATGTAAACCACATCAAACATATTTCCAAGTCATGAGATAACTACACAATAAACATTAAGGATTTACTTAAAAGAGAATGTTGGCAATAAGAAAACGATGTTACTAGTTTATTATCTTACCTGTGTTGGTACTCAAGGTTAGTTACAAATGATCGCCATAAGCTGCAATTGACATTAATACAAAGAAGAGGACTAATCATTATTATGTGTTGAACATTAAAAAGTACAACAAACTACAATTATTATTAAAAGCTATGTTGATACATTAATTTAATTAAATAATTTCCATAACAAGTTATTTAAGTGAAAACGAAAACAAGTTAATCTAAATAGGCCTCCATCCGGTTATATACTTAGGAACTTAAAATATTTGTATGAAATGTTAAAACCAAATTTGTATAATTTGCTCAGTCATCCAACACAACCTGGAGTAACAGATTTAGACTTCATTATATATGAAATGATATAAAAACTGGATCTAAGGGACACTGCGTACTCAATTACGTGCTTGCATGGCAAAACTGACATATCTTCAGTATAGAAAACTTGTATTGTTAAAGAATAAAAAAGAGAATCTAATTCGGATTATACTTGGAGCACTTTAACAATACCAATTACTAGCTTATCAAACTACTCGTATATGTACATCTACAAAGAAAAAATTTCAGTTTCAGATCGTAAAATACAATATTGAAGTGGAACAGAACAGATTCTCGTTTGTGACACACAGGCAGACAGAAATTACAAACTCCGAGATATTAATCTTGCAATGAATGTATATTTATGCAAATCGTAATAATGATTTATAGCTGTATAATTAAGTGGATAATAATTATCCCAGAAAAAATTAAAATCATAATATTATTGCAGTGTATTTATAATTAATTAACTAAATACAGTGCTGTTGAATACTGGAGAGCGTACTTCAGGTTACTAGTAATTATCTTTGAAAACTATTTATCTTGGTTATATAATTTGCAACTTGTATAGAAACATTCCTTAGTTAAATATTTAAAGGAGATTGTTACTCATTAATTAATATGTCATTCAAATAATAAATGTCTAGTCATTAGAAATGTACGTTAATAGAAAAGGCAACAAATAAAAAAAATATTAAGGTTCAATTATTAATATAGACGATAATTTTAAAATTGCGAACAATTAAATAAATGTATACTTTAATTTATCTAATAACAGTTTGTAATTTAAGGTTATTTAATGACTAGAGCTAATTTAGTTATCTGATCATGTTGATGAAGGTCGCTGCTGCCCTCGTGGCGTCGGACGTTGGGGTGATTTACCCCATTGCTTGAATATTCATTACGGGTATATTATCCGAATACGAAAGATGGACGGGTAGGCGTGATTTTGAATTAAATGCCGGTTAGGAATGGTGTTGGAAATCTGAGACGGACGGATCGCTCTACTAATATTTGCGAGCTCATGTCGTCTTGACCGGAAGAGGGAACCTTTCCAGAGGACTAATTAATTATCTACCGTGGATTCACTAGTAGATTTTCTCTATCCAAACCTTACCAGCTTTGATGAGAATATCATAAACTATTAATTTAGATAAGTTTCTGAACTATATTTATTTAGATAAGTCTAGTTCCCTAACTATAAAAGTTTGGCCTAGACGATCTACATACACTCCTACCTGGCCTACTACACACGATAGTCGCACAGCGACCCCGACACAGCCTCAGCTCTCCGCCTGCCAGAACCTGTCCTGGAGGTTTTCCAGATAGTAGGAGGCTCCCATCAAGAAAACTAAGACTAATTGATCGGCCTAGCTGCCTAACGTGTTCGCGGTTACCGATAGCTAACGCGCCAAATTTAAATCTATAGTGGCGCTCGCCGCAATCTTTATTGCTTTCTAACATGCCTGTTTGATGGAATAAAAGGGAAAGTTTTGTAATAATTAAATAAGTACTTCTCGTTTGCTTAAATAGAACATTTCAATATATTTTAGTTTAATGTTTTGTTTTAAAAAATGATCTTTGGAATTTAATGTTAGTAACAACATAGACGCTGTTAAAATTGCTTAAAAAGACTAAGAACTAAAGCCTCATCACTGTTTAAAACTAAATTTTATTATAGTGGATATGGCTTCCTTGGTGTTAAACGTATTAGCAAGCCTAAACGTAAGAGAGAATTCTCCTGTTTCTACTTTGACTGCTGAAAATGATCTGTTCTTCTTCCAAGGTGATGGAGTGACTTCCCACTATCACTTCATGGTGTACCGGGGGATATCAAGAATTGAAGCAATCCTACACCCATAGTCATCTAGAATAAAAATCCTGCCACTCTGGGTGCCATGATGAAGACCTTATTGATTCTAAATGTACAGTAGAACAGGTTTCATAAAGCTTCTTGTCCTAGTGAATAAAATCAATGCTTCCATCCGAGTACTACATAATTATTCACATTTTAAACATTTAATTGTTTCTCTCACCGTGTAAACCCAAGACCTAGGAGTGCAAGCTGACTTTCTGAACTCTCATTCCTTGTAATTCTCTGCTGCTCCAATGTTGGAACTATGGACACATATGAGTTAAGATAGAAGTTTTTACCTGTTAATATAAATATTTAATTCTATGGGTTTGTAAGTCTGTGACTACAGCTGAAATAAAATTAACTACAAGGCAGAATCATGGAACAATGGCCATATTTTCTCTCACATATTTGCTATGCGGTTTAGTGGCGTCTGAGGAGGTTTGAGTGTTGGGTCAAGGCCAAAGGAAGGAGTTACGGCAATCAACTGAAAGATATCATGAATTGGGAACATTCAGTCATAAAACAAAAACAAAAAGAATGTACCATTTGAAAACTTTAATGAAATTGAGGATACCTGTAACAGGAAATTACATTTGGACATTCAAGACGAACAAAAAGGCCAAAACAGTTGTTTATTTAAAGTCTTGTAAATGTAATGTACTTAGTAATTGTTTCAACTATTCTAGACTACGAGTACACGTTATAATTACTGGGCAACTTGAAGATGACTCAACTTCACACGGTTTACCTCTATTGTTTACCTCTGACACCCAAAACAATGGTGCAACTATTGAGCGGGCGAGGGTCTCTGTTGACTATTGAACGTAATCCACGAAGTTCTCAGTGACCTTTCTGAATAATCATTACTCACAGCAGGAATGTCTAAGGAAGTATAGAAACTGGAATATTGCATCATCCCACCTTTAAGGTTTCACAAGCAGAGGAGTTTTCTAACAATGTCCATAACTCAATTCAGGGTCGTTTCAAGACACTTCACCATCCAATTGAATTGCCAAATATTCTATATTTGAGTTTCTAAAGCTTCCGGATCTATCACAAAATTAGTATGGAGTAAGGAGAATGCCAGTCACATAACCAAAAAACATACTGTTCAGCTCAGCCTAACAAGGGAAGAGTGAGGATATTTCTGGTAGCTAAATCTAGTTGATATGCTAAGAGTTAATATGAGAGGATATATATGAGCATTTACTTCAGGATATATTTACCGCCGTGAAACGTGATCGAGAGACAAGAGCAGATTTGACAATAAACGGAGCAACGCCAGACTTGGGACTTGTTTCACACGTAACATCTGTTGTAACGAGTACTGTCGGGACTCCATTTGGTAATTGAATCTCCGGACGTCAGGTTACATCTCTTGACAGTAGGTTAACACGGACTGATATATGACCACGGGATTCCGGACATAAAGTCTGGAAACTCTAATAACTTTAAAACTTGGTAGTAGGTCATTGTAATTCTAAACAGACAGTGTAACTGACAATACATACAAAGGAACAATTCTAATCCTTTCACAAGTCACTGTACTCGTTAGCACATTTAATGTTGAATTGTTAAACCAGTAATAACATTAATCATTGATTTCCACATATACTAGAATGGAATTTACATTATTATTTTACAATTACTTAAAGTAAATACATAATATTGTATATAACTGTATACTCGTTACTTAAATTTTGCAATACTAAATTAAACTACCACGACCATTGTGAGTTTTTATCTATATATTTACTAACTAAAAACTCATAAAAATATAAGGCGAAAAGATACACCTTATATTTTTGGCTACACATTATTTAGACAATATTGTTTTTATCGTTTAATAAAAGGTTATTTTGTTGATTGTATTTGAAGAGTCGTAAAACTACAAAGATGTAAATTTCTTCTCATAACAATTGAATTGGTTATAATATGAAATTGATTGTTTAATATACTTAATTAACATTTAAGTTGAGAAGATAAAGCTACTTTTGGAAAATTTAGAGGTGACAATAAATCTAGTACTATTTAAGGTTTTGAAATAAGTTTTTGGTCAAAGAATATTTATTAATTTTAAATTTATATCCCTTTAATATATCTTGGAGATAAAATCAAAAAGGGAAAATATTGAAACATTTATGATGACTACACGAGTAATTAAAACCAGTGTAGAACGTTTTGTAATGACACGGAAATAAAAACATCTGAAAATAAAAATGTACAATTTGTACAGTACTTACTTGAGCATTTACTTGAGCTTTAAATTCAGAGAGCGACATGTTTTTTACTCACTTATGTTGTAAGGAAATAGTGTAATTTAACTATCGTTATCCATGAAAATGACACATTTACAATAAAACTTACACATATTTTTATTTTTATAAATAAAAACATATGACTACCTACAGTATTCTCTCTTGTACGTACTAAATAAGATTTTCATATACTTATCATAAACAGTATTTTTGTAATGATATCTTTAAGGGCTGTCACCAAAAGTTTCTTTAAAACTTAACAAACATTAATTGCAACATTAGTCCCACCAATTGAACCACCTTAATAGTCGATTAACACACTTGACTGATAAACTATGGCAGCTATTCGATAAACTGTACCGATTAATCGACCGAGTTAGTGAACTGTAATATGTTACAACGAGCATGAACAACATTTTCCTATCCTATCACCTGTGTGTGTGGTGGTCCCGACTGTAGGAGTCGTGTAAATTAAAATTTGTAAGATTAAAGAACTTCAAACCGTGTAAAATTAATCACTGATTGGGCAGAATTACGTACATTTCTTATTAGTAGAATATAATATCAAGAATCGGTTTCTTCTTTATGAAAGTCCTTGTATAAGAGTTAATTTAATCCAGCATTGCCATAGTAAATTTTGACTAAACTCATTTTAAAAAGTGATGAATCTGTCGTATTTACAGAATATGGAGAGCGGTTCTGCTAGAGTTTGAATTTTGAGTAAAACACGAGTTTTCAATGGGACTTCTCAAATGTCATTAGCGATCCAGTATTACCGCGGTTGAGTGATCAAAGACTGGTGCTTACGAAAGCAAACAGCCGGAAGGATTGATCAGATCGGGTAACCTGCGAGTAAACCCTTGATCAATGATCGTCCAAGGCTTTAATAACGAGTCAGCAACCTCTCCGTATTATCTCTATTACACTGCGTCTAAATATCATCGTGTAACTTGTGAATCCTTTTTATTTCTTGTTAACTCCACTCTGTGCTTGTTTAATATCTTGTTATAAGTGTTGTAATATATGACTAATAATTCATGTAACACTGCAACAAGACTTGAATTTATTAAAATATGTATAACCGATCATAATATTAGCAAATATGTTAAAAACAGTAACTTACTAGCTATAATTATTTTCGTGAAAAATAAGGTTAAAAATATATGTTTGAAAACCCAATAATTTAATAAATGTTTGAAATGAATTAAGCAATTTAAGTAATACCCAAAAATTAAAAAACAATAACAAAATCAGACCATTTCAATTATATTAAAATGTTAGAATTGAGTATAGTAACTATAGGAATCAGGACAACAGCAATACTTTGGAATTGAATTATTGGCCATATCCGATAATTTGGGAAATTCCTCTCAGTTTTACGAAAAATGTCCAAAAATAATGATATTACTTTAAACTAGGTGTTTAAGCCATTATAAAAAGAAATGTGTCATGTTTTTAATAATAATTTAATAGCTAAATGGGATTTCCAATGTGTATGTATCAAAAAATCCATATGAAGTTGATTTGTTATCACTCCAAGCTCGTTGCAAATATCAGGGGTATCCATGTTTACTTGCGTTGAAGCTCTGGCCACTGCTAAAAACACCGCCAGTAAAGATAATACAATGATATATGTTTTCACTTAGGTTGTATGATTATGCAATTATTAAACAAGCTATAATAATTGTTTTTTAATTGTTATAATTGATTAATAATTGCTATAATAATTGTTTTTTTACGTGTGCATGTGTATGCACATGCTAACGTAAAAAAACAGAAAGTAGACTTCTTTGTATAATTTATTTGTAGAAAGGTTGTTATTACACTTTAAAAATCCTTTTTGAGTGTTGAAAAAACAGAAATAGTGAAGAAAAATAAACATATTATTAAGTATAGTCCTTACATAATTATATATATATATATATATATATATATATATATATATATATATATAATTTATATAAATACATATACACATACACACATATAATATATGTGGGGATCATGTAGTTGACCAACTCGACTCGCCTTTATGGGAATGTGAATGTTGAGACCACACAGCCCTCGGCACATCCATGTGGCACTGTGAATGTAGAAACCACACAATCGGTCATCTCGACCCGTTCATGTGGGACCAGGAATGTGAGGCCCACGCAGTTGGCTATCTCGACTCGTTCATGTGGCACTGTGAATGTAGAGACTACACAGTTGGCCTTCTAGAGCCATCTACGTGGCTTTTTGAATTTGGAGACCACACAGTGTATCACCTCAACCCGTCCATTAGGCAACACACAGCAAACACAGAACCAAAAATATCAACAACACAAAAAGGGAAAATGTCGAAGAGAAAATAAATATATATCTATTCCTTTATGAAGAGAACTATTATTGCATAAATTAGTTTACTATTAATGTTTATTATGGACATATATCTAAGAACGGTGGATTTTCATTGGAGCTTGAACTAAGCTCAAGATTCATTTTGAATCAATCCTTCTAATCATAGTTACCTTATATACCTTATGATTACTTACGTTTGAAACATTTTATATGATTCCATCGTATTATCATCATCCATTAATAAGTAATATAAATACGTCGATTTTTAAAATAGTGTGTAACAGGTACTTTATAATATCAAATCCTACTTAAAACTGTGAATGTATCATGTGGCAAGATATCTCTAGAATAATTTCATCTGTAGGAATAAAATATTGAATAAAGTTTTATTTCTACATAGACAATAATGCGTTTTATGATACATGTCTAACCATGGAATTAGGCTGGGATGTATGGGAAGCCTATCACACAGCAGGCTGAGGCAATTTCCTTCTCACTACCAGAGGATGTAAAAATGTAATTTCTTTTGATTTCCCTTCTCGCTCCCCGCAGGACCTCGAGAATGAGGTGAGCTACAAACCTAAAATTTTCCACCCAACCTCAGCTAAGCCTGTTAGTCGACACGTGCTTTGGTGTACATCTACCTTATCCACTAAAATTTATTTATCATTTCCTTACTCGACAATAATGCAAGTAATTATTATTTGGTTGAGAGTTGGTAATTGGAAATTGACTTGTGATTAAGAGTAAATTATATGGATAATCTGTCGCCTCAAGTAACAAATGAGGGTTTAACGTTAATAATGCTTCCCACACTTTGTTGCTAAGTGTCGTCACTGCTTGGATATTTATGGGTTAGGTGAGATCCCGTTCTATAAGAAACCGTACAGTAGTGGAGGAAAGTCCTTAGTTTATCGTGGCATTATATATATATATATATATATATATATATATATATATATATATATATATAATATATGTATGTATATAAAAATGTGTAGATACTTGTAATTCGTAGTTTAATAATAAATCGCCTTTGCGACAGTATTAACTATCATCTCGTTAATTTTTCTAAACTGCACGACATTACATGAACTGAAACAGTTCCTTTAATATTTTTATTTTAAGTACAGAACTTCATTGCCTTAAGGCGTAGAAAGCCGGTATGTGTTGATGTGAGAACAATACCCACACCAGATATGTTGTGCGCTGTGTGATGGTTATTCAGTTTACCTCAAGACGTGATCTCTAGAGGTGTGATTAATTTGGGGTTTAATTACGCCCAGTAGTCTGATATCTATTGACAATACCCACACCAGATATGTTGTGCGGTGTGTGATGGGTATTCAGTTTACCTCAAGACATGTGATCTCTAGAGGTGTGATTAATTTTGGTGTTTAATTACGCCCAGTAGTCTGATATCTATTGACAATACCCACACCAGATATGTTGTGCGGTGTGTGATGGTTATTCAGTTTACCTCAAGACATGTGATCTCTAGAGGTGTGATTAATTTGGGGTTTAATTACGCCCAGTAGTCTGATATCTATTGACAATACCCACACCAGATATGCCGTGCGCTGTGTGATGGGTATTCAGTTTACCTCAAGACATGTGATCTCTAGAGGTGTGATTAATTTGAGGTTTAATTACGCCCAGTAGTCTGATATCTAATGACAATACCCACACCAGATATGCCGTGCGCTGTGTGATGGGTATTCAGTTTACCTCAAGACATGTGATCTCTAGAGGTGTGATTAATTTGAGGTTTAATTACGCCCAGTAGTCTGATATCTAATGACAATACCCACACCAGATATGCCGTGCGCTGTGTGATGGGTATTCAGTTTACCTCAAGACATGTGATCTCTAGAGGTGTGATTAATTTGAGGTTTAATTACGCCCAGTAGTCTAATATATAATGACAATACCCCAGTCAGGATCTGGTATTCGTATAGGTACACATCCCGGTTTATGGATTGCTGTTTCCTATTATATATGTGTATTTATGGACAGTGTGTAAATGTGTTAATTTCTTGGGCATGACAACCATATTTTGTAGTATACAAAATGTCTAGTACGTTATTTACATATACATATTACATATTATTTATATGTCTCTAATTCAGTTCTTATAATTTCAAATTTATAAGAATCAAAAGTCTAAACTATATTTCACACATTATATAGTTTGGTAATATCACACAACTCACTTAATTCAGTGCTAAAACTTCAAGCAATATGGTAATATACCTGTAGGGCAACATTTATTTCTTAATTCGATGCGTAGTATTTTTTCTAAGTTGTCTTTACTTTTATGAGGGGTTTGTGTAAAATTTACATTAAATCTGTGGGTAGTATTTATTATTTTTATATTTGTATGCACGTATTAATTAGCTCAGCATTATCCAGGGTTTAAGATTAAATCATTATTTTACATGGACAGTTTTACTATTGACACTTAATTGGTAAAAGTAGAAAAGATATTATCTTTGGTAATCATACGGCATTGCTTTAACATGCTCATCAAATAATTAAAGAAGCCGAGAGAATAATTAAATTAAATTTCAGATTATTTTCTTCCGAGAATGTAAAATTAAATTATTCTGTCTGTCCAATAAACTAATTTAATCAAGGAAATTTAATCATCCCACGTCACGGTGCTAAACAACTCATCGCATCTTTGAAATTGTAGCTTTCTAATGTTTGTGAGATTGGCAGATGTTTTATGTTTTATAAATTAAAGATTTCATAACAATTTGTGAATCTTTACTACCGAAATCATCATGAACGCTATTCCACATTACGAATATTGTATAATGACATCATATCATTATAATAACTGTTAGTCATTAATGTTATTTTCAAAAAGCAATAGTTTTTTATTATCTGCGTTGTACCTTTAATGGAAGTCACAAGGTTTTAATAACGTAACGAATGTTTTACGAACATTATATCGAGTGTTTAAGTGTTAATTATTAATGTTATTTTAAACATGCAATAGGTTCGTTGTGATGGAAATACGATGCGTCCCCCAGATCGAGATCACTGACACTATAACAATATGAAAAAACATAACTTATTCAGTTTTGATTCTGAATACTTTTTCAGAACTTTCTACGTAGTCATACTAAATCTCTGACTTTAAATGAGGATTGTGATTAAATGAGATGAGAAAAGATGAGCTTAGATTACTAAAAGCAAGACACTAGGACATAATCACAGTCTAGGGATTATTTATCGAAATGGTCTAAATTTTTAGGATCCAGAAGCAAAATTTGATAATGTGACCTAAACCCCTTCCGTAGTATAAGAGTAAATCCTCGGCGATCTAACCGAGAGATCACGGTTTCAATTCTCTAGAGGATCTGTGCAAGGGGGATGTTCAAGTAGGTTTAGACCATTTTACCGCAATAAACTTTACTGTAATTAATTAATTTGCCACCGGTACAGAAAGAACCTCCTCAACAAAGTGTATAAACTCTACCTTATAAAATGTTAGTAAGATTTATAAGTTTATATTACTCTTGGTTATTCAATAACTAAATGTAGAGTTGATAACGTCTGAAGACATTCCATCAGGTTTTTATGACAGGTCAGACTACAGAGAGTAACCCAATTTTCCATTTTTCGTCCCATTGGACAAACACGTATCATTTGAGAGAACTTCTAGGAGCGATGGTATATATGTGAGCACCACCACAGCTCATTAGACGCCTCAACTTAGGCACTTTAGTTCGTTTGGGCAGACAATCTACTTCAATATTGTCAGTAGCTTCTTATAAGATATCTACTAATTGTGTATACTAGCAAATGTTATAAAAAAAAAATGAAAAAACCAATGATTCTTTTGAACACTTTCTACAAAATTGATTTAGTAAACATAATATTTATTCAGAATGTATTGCCAAAACCACAGACAAATATAATACAGATGTTTAATTGCTTTATATTTACCATTGTTCCTTGGTGGATAAGTTACTAGAACCGAATTCTTTTTTAATTTAGGCAAGAAGCTGAGGAAACCCCTCATTCACTGTAGACCTCAGTACTAAAAGACCTTTTAGCTTGCTTGCGGAGTGATAGTATTTTCAGGAAAGGTAAAGTTGGTGCCTCCTGTCGAGATTTCATGAGGAGTGATAACGGACTCTATGTTTCACTCATGTTATCTTGCTAACAGAGATTGAAAGTTTGGTTCCTGACTCCTCCAATCGAAACGAGTAGTGGAAGGTACTCACTCATGTTTAGGGTAGAAACAGCTTGTAACGTTAAGGAATATTTAACATATTTTATCTGATTGCTACGGCATAAGTAAGTAGTTACAGCATTGCTGTAGAAAGCTCATAAAATATAATTAAGTGCAATATTTTGTGGTTTTCTTGACATTCTTTAATAGTGTCAAAAAATAAGATCAACGTGGTTGATTTAAGTCAGTTGAAAGTAGAAAAATTACGAGCAACCTATATTAATTTTATTTTAAATTAGAATATTGCATATACATTTTTTTTAATATTCGGTTTAGGATATAAGTAAAAAAAGAAAAAAACAAGTACTTTATGCTCTGTTTCATTAAAGGGCGGATTTACTCTATCAAAGCTTTAATACCTTTTAACTTACTCTCACTCAGTTACAGTCACTGTCTTGATGGACTTTATATACTGTATGTTCAATTGTAGGGAATATTACAGATATGTATATCAGACATTTGACGTAGTTATACGTTACAAAATGTTTAACATTGCTAACATACTTTTTTCTATTTTAGACCTTTATTTCGTGAGTGTGAAGTTTCATTTTGGCATCACTCACACGCAATATTCAAAACGGTGTGATATTTGTTGTAAGTTATAAGTATTTATAAGGTTTTGCGAATATACGATGCAAAGGACTGATTAAAGTTACGTTTGTACACCGAGATCAGCACATCGCGTCGTACTAACCGTATGTATGTTAGTGAATCACTTCGATACTGGTACAACCAGAGTAATCTAAATTTTAAAACTATTTCATTCATTATTACAATATGGGTTTCCAAAGTATTTTTCTATTTATTTTGGCCTAAAAGCTCAGAACTTCAATACATTGACGGTTACATTACACAATCAGGGAAGATGTTCTAAAGAAATTTCTAAGGATTGAATCTAATCTCTGAAATATTAGTACTGTTGTTGGCTAACAGTTACCTAACCAATACTTAGCGAGAAAGTTATGGGACTCCTTAATGGCTTATTAAAAATAAAAAAATGTTCACAACAAGTGTTAATTACATAAATTTCGTTTGTATGCCATTTAAAATACAAAATAATGATTTTTAAGCTAAAAATTTGTGGAATAAATCCTGTTTGACTAATTTTGTTTAATTTGCTAAACATTCGTCTTTTAGTAGAATGAACATCGATTACAAGAATGATTGTAATACACTTTTTTACAAGTTGTACACATTACACAAACGCTCACGAACGCGCACGCGCCGGTTTTGGTAGTTTTTCATCAATGGAAACTTTAATACAAGTAGCAGCGCACAAAACTACATCGCAATAAAATGTGAGGTAACGCAATTCTTGCCGCCGTTATGCTTATATATTGTTTATATATGCTTATATATAAAAACACATCGATGTAAGCCAATCAGCAAGCCACCTAGTGGCAAACAGTGAAATAAGTACTGTTAATTATAATAAACTCGTCAGCGACTTTTTTTTAGTAATAAGTCAGCTATGAATAAACTCGGCTTTAAGTGATAGCTAGCATATAGACCTGATAATTCTGACTTTATGTTACAATAACAAGTTTCCCGTTTTTCATCTGGTTGTAAACATAAGACTGTCAAAGTCAACTGTTACAGTCAACATATCCGTTTTGGCTTTACAACTCTTGAAGGTGACCTAAAAAGACAGAAATATCTGGACTTTAATTGGCTAAGAAAACATGTTATAGGAATTTAAAACATTTGGGTGTTCTTATAATTGTATTCTAGAAGAACAGATTATTGCTCGTATCTTTCAAATCTTTATTTATATCATTCTTTCACTACCTATTACACCTGTACTCGTAAGACAATATTAGTAACGCAGATCATTAAATAATCAATTGCGTGTTATTTGTCCTTTATAGAATTTCGCTAAACGAAAAATAGTTATTTTAAATCATTGGTAATTGACATAAAAACGTTTACTCTAACGTATTCCAGAATGCAATCCGATTAATAGTTTAGGCAGTTTTCATTAATACTCTTTGCGATGATTTGTTTGATAAAGTTTAGGGGATTTTGGAACGATTATATATTACAACAAAACCTACCCTGTGTTAAAATGTTTCCCACCAAATACAGTGGAATGACATTTGAATTATCCCAAGAGTTATGTAAACACAATAATCCTGGAGTTAGATTTATATGTTTACAGAGCTCTTAAGGTGATCCAAATGCTATTGTGATTCAAGTTTTATCGGGTTCTTACAGATAAAATAACATTATAAATAGAGAAACTTGTTAGTTCTTTTATATTTGTTACAGATTCTTTGACGGTGATTAACTATGGGTTTATGTAATAACAATTTGATTAGAGACGATGTAATATTTATGTTCAACGCACAACAAATTCAAATTTCTTGTCTGTGATATTTTTTTTTGGTTCGAAGCTTAAAGAACATTTATCATATGTATTAAGAAGAACGTATATAATAATTAAAAAAACTTATTAACAAAACATAATTATTATATAAAATTTTTGTATAACAATGAATCCCACTATAATACTGGATTAAAATATATGGATGTATGAAAACACACACACACACACACACACACACACACACACACACACATTTTTTTTATACTCTAAAGCAGACCTATTTTTATTTGTAGCTCTGTATTCAAGCTACGTATGATAATATGAAGAACCATTCTTTTTACAATGGTTATTTGTACTACCTATTTTGTGTCGTATTTCAATTCGGTATACGTAGATATGTAAAAAGTGGATAATTTTCCTGTCGGCGATATTGGTTAAAGATATAGGAAATTGAGATGCATTGCAAATAGATACTTTACGCTATCATATGGTTTCTTACAGGTAAATATTTTGCTCTTCAATTTCGAAGCTCCGCTGACTGTTTACTGACTAAGTTCAAAACAAACAGCAATAAAATACACTTGTTAATTGTATCATATAAACTGCATAATAAATATCTTCTACCACAGCTCTGGTCCCGATTAGTTTATAGTGGAAGTATATGATACCTGTGTTCTCCAAAATCCGTGATTCATATTGGCCGAAAACAGTCTGGATCCCAAGTCTCTGAAAAATTGGAGCACAGTGATCTCGATAACCAGCTGATGAGATTATACGGAGTACTTTCTTCTGAAGGAGAAGCACAGCTCCACAGCCCGCCGCGTGACTCCAGAGCATCAGTCCATATCTAATGTGACTATGAAACAAGGCATGGTAGATCGAGACCAAATGTGCCTCAGATAGCATGTTTCTAAGTATTCTGAAGAGGAAGGTTATTCTTGTCAGCTTGTTGCAGAACAAGTATTCCGAATGGTTATAATGTATCTTACCACATTCTTTATAACATAACTTTTAATAACAGGAATTAATACATTCACTGTCAAAGCTTACACAAGCTGAGTACCTTGCTCTCCTCAAGACAGGACACTACGCCACTTGTGCCACATTAAAGCTTAAGTTTTACATTAAAATTTGCAGTGGACATTCATTTTGGTTTCGCCCCTTTTCTCAAAATGGGGATAGTTTTATATTTTCAAATGCAACTAAAACCTTCATCAGGTTACCCATGAAATGAAAGTATACAGCAATGTATATTCAATGTCATGTACGAGAAATTCTCTCTATACAACGAAGGAAATTAATGAAAATTGTATACCAATGCAATGGCATACCAAGTTTCTCTTGACTGTTGTATTCTTAAAATGAAACTAAATGGTTTATTATATCATTCTTGGACTACGCAATATTTTATTAGTATAACGTTTATTTATCTCTTTATTCCACACAGTAACGTGCAATTCCATGCTTTGGAATATAAACCTTTACTTTGCCCCAATTGAAACGAAATAGAACTAAATACGAAATATTAAATCACATAAATGAAGGTTTTACTGTGCCCCATTTAAGAAATTGACCATTTATCAAATAATGTTTATGGACAATTTAAATAATTGTTCTGTTTGCTCAGAAAACATTGGCCAAAGAATTAGCTGATGTACATTGTACCAATGTTTCTCGTTTTCCCTAGTAACCAATCTGTTTCTTTTTAGATGTGCAACGTTAATAAGTAAATACATTTTCATTTGCGTAAAAATATTAATTCAGTTCCGGTGCATAAGGTCATTCTACTGGCTATAAATACTAAAAGATTCCCTATGAGATCTCAATATGTTCATGTGGAAAGTGGTTTTGTAGGAAACGTTGGTTTCAATAGATTAGTCGTATTTCAAACGATAAAGATAAGTGTTTTTGTTAAAAACTAAAGGTTTTTTATTTCAGACTGGGAGTACCTGTTTATTTTTAATCTTAGTAACGGTGAATCTTGTTCAATTTCAATTTATAGCCAATACCTCAACCCTTCATATATTAAGCAGAATTCTAAAAGTATCTGTTTAAACTAAAAGAACATTTACAGTTTGTGCAAACATAATTTTAATATAAATTCGAAGTTTATGGCAAAAACTTTACAACTGACTAATACAATGAAACACTACTATTCAATAAATGTGATATCATGACAACGTGAGCTATAACGTTCAAAACTACGATATACTTGCATGCAAAATTAATTATGTTTCCTTCAATGGAAGAACCTTTAAAATAGATTATTTAAAACAATGCTATTAACCCCTTTTAATAAAATTTAAGTTTAAAAAAGTTGAGTATTTCAGAAAAAAAAACCAAATTTAATTGTTTGTATTTTACCTCAAAATAAAGCTTGTAAAAAGTGCTGTAAAGACGTAACTTGTCTTTTCTATGTATATTAAAACTTAAATCATGAAGAGAGTAAATAACATTTCCAAAACCAAAAAATTTGATTTTTGAAAATTTATAAACTACCAATTGTACTCAACAGCCGCTTCACATGAAAAACTTTCAATATGGTCCATGTTAGTTTCCTCTAGGGTTACCACTATACTAAATGCAGTAATCTGAAACAGAATAAATTAAATGTTGTCTTAACATATAACACGCTAAACCATTATTAATTAACCTTACATACCGGTAATCTAAAAAAATAAATTCTTGCGTTCGTAGCTGGACATAATATTGATACATCGTACATTACTGTCATTCATTTAATTCCAACTGAGCCTTTAAGTGAAGCAGTTTTGTGTTTACAGAGAAGTTAGAAACAACCATGCAGCTTCTGGCGGAGTTTATATTTTCATAAAACGTTACGTAATCATTCAATTTATCATCTCTATATTTATTTGCCTCGCATAAATACATTTCATGCTCTCATTAGAAAACTCAAATTAAACATTTTCCCTGTTTATTCAACCAATGGCCGTTTTAATGTGCACGTTCTCAACATAATGTTCTTGTTTGATCGCCAAATGTTGGATTTGGGTAACTAAATGGTTTCTATAGATGTTTCTCTTTGAATTTACATGGCGAGTACTTGCTTTTAAGACCAACCAAGATATTGATACTTCTGCTCTAGATGGTTACTGAAGCAAAATATAGAGTGTAAGAGATTTCGATGGTACAAAATATGTTTATAAATTAATAAATAGTTTTAGATAAGTACCTGAAATCTCAGTACAAAGTAAAGAAATTCTTTCAATAACATGGATAATTATTCAGCCACCTTCCGTGTGTAATATCGTGCCCTCTCTAATTATACTTAGAACAGCAGACATCAGTAATGGAGGTGAAACAATTTCGCACAGAGATAGCGCATGAAGATGTAAAAATACGGACTACAGATAAGGTCGACGCGACGGGCCACGCAACGCTCGGTCACGCTACACTCAGACCTTTGTTGTTCTGTACTCATCTTGTGGCCGTGTTATATTGTTTCTATCTAGTTGCCAGAACTGTTACAGTGTAGATACAGCCATGTTCTGTGTAAGGTCAACATAGATAGATATATTTACACCCACCTTTATCATCCTTTAGTTATTTCAAGCCGGTTTAAATACAGATAGTCTAAAAACTATAAAACATGGATAAATGGAAAATCTTTCGATTTATGCAACCATTTTTATTATAACATTATAAGATTGTAAAGCCACCAAGAAAAATTTTTAACTTTCAAAATTTCAAAAATCTATAGTTTTAAATTTTGCATAGTTACACTTTTAAGAGCATCAAAGTTCTTTTAGCTTTTAATTTTGTAAACTGTTTAGAACTGTATTATTGTTTCCTTATGAATTAGTCTGTCTGAGATATAAAAATCAAAATATCGGTAAAAGTTAAACTGATTTAATCTATCGAAAACATATCTCCGACTAATATGTTTACTTCCACTCTACAAAATATAATATAATCTAATCTTTCCTACTTTTGTAGACTGTTTTAGTAATCTGCTATGGAATATGTGATTTTTACAGTAATTGTATAAGAAATGATTGAGGGACCGTGACTGAGGATAGAATAGAAGCTTAGCATGAGAACATTGATTACAGATGGGATCTTTCGTGGTGGTGGTTGATGAGTCATCCGTGATTACAAATCAGCTTTAACAAAGGCGGTGGGGATAAAGGGAGGTTTTAGTCAAAGAGGAGCTCATATTTTAATCAACGTCATTACAAAGGTTACAGATACTAAGAAATAAACCTGTTATAGCTTTGGAACATGCCTGCTTGATGGAATAAAGGGGGAAGTTTGGTAATAGTTAAATAAGTACTTCTCGTTTGCTTAAACAGAACATTTCAATATACTTTACTTTATTGTCAGTAATAACGTAGACGCTGTTAGAATTGTTAAAAAGGCTAGTCGAAGAGCTAGGGTTTCTACTACTACTACTACTACTACTACTACTACTACTACTACTACTACTACTACTACTACTACTACTACTGCTACTGCTACTGCTACTGCTGCTACTACTTCTGAAAATCTTCACATTCCGTAAAGGTAATTACAGTCTGATAAAAATACATACGTAAATATGTTGTTCGTAAAATATAGTTTTAAGAATGAATCGGTTTCTTCTTATGAAAGTCCTTGTTTATACAGCTGGATTAAAATTAACTCTTATGAGTTAATTTAATCCACAATTTCCATAATAAAAAACACATTTTGACTAAACTCATTATAAAAAGTGATGATTCCATCGTGTTTATAGAATATAGAAAACGTTTCTGATTGCGCTTGAATTTTGAGTAAAACACGAGTTTTCAATGGGACTTCTCAAATGTCATTAGCGATCCAGTATTACCGCGGTTGAGTGATCAAAGACTGGTGCTTACGAAAGCAAACAGCCGGAAGGATTGATCAGATCGGGTAACCTGCGAGTAAACCCTTGATCAATGATCGTCCAAGGCTTTAATAACGAGTCAGCAACCTCTCCGTATTATCTCTATTACACTGCGTCTAAATATCACCTTGTAACTTGTGAATCCTCTTTATTTCTTGTCAACAAGACTAATATAATAATTCAAGTAACATTGCTACAAGACCTGAATTTATTAAAATATGTATAACTGACCATAATATTAGCAAATCAGTTAAAAAAACAGTTACTCCATAGCTACAATTATTTTCCTGAAAAAAAAAAACATAAGGTTTAAAAATACACATATTTCAAACCCAATATTTTAGTTAGTGTTTTAAATGAATAACGTAATTAAGTTACCAATAAAAAAGTAAACACTGTATTCCTAAAAATTTTATCGGACCCAAACATACAAACGCAGACCATTTCGATTTAATAAACATGTTTGAATTGAGAATAGTATTTATAGGAGTCGGGACAAAAGCAAAATTTGAATGAAAAGTCATTTCCGATGATTAGGAACTGAAATTCCTCCCATTTTTTAAAAAGTAATAATATTACTTCCAAACTTGTTGTTCAAGACATTATAAAGGAAACTTGTTATCACTCCACGCTCGTTGCAGATATCAAAGGTAATCAGCTAACTTGCGGTGAAGCTCCGGCCACTGTTTAAGACACCACCAGTAAGGATGATACAAATATATATATATATATATATATATATATATATATATATATATATATATATTTGATAAACCTCCAGTTAAAAGACAGTTCTGCATGCCTCAGGCTCTTTGAATGTGGGGATCATGTAGTAGTTGGCCACTTCGACTCGCCCTTATGGGACTATGAATGTTGAGACCAAACTTTTGGCCACCTCAACTCGTCCATCTGGTACTTTGAATGTTGAGACCACATAGTCGGTCATCTCGGCCATGTAGCACTGTGTATGATGAGACCCCACAATTCACAGTTGGCCACCTCGAACAGATTTTTATCTGTATCTGAACTGGAGACAAACACGTAATCTATATGAAATTGGTATTGTTACTTATTACTTACTACTAATCTTGTCAATCAGTTTTTAAATAAGAGAAAGAATGATTAGCGTTCTGAAAAGAAGCTCAAATTAATCTCAATAAAATTGTATCATTTTATTACATTCATGCTATTACGGAAAACAATTTGGAAGGATATTTTTGCAAAGGGGCTTCGACAGATTCTTCCTCTCCAAGTTATTAAACCATTGCGTTTATTAAAATGCCACAGGGTATACATTTGAAATGAAATTGTTTGTTTTAACAAGGATTTCTTTACTCCCTACATGTAATTAAAAATATAAGCTGTTACCGCGCCGCCTGAATCTCTCTCTGGAAACTACAGCAGCCCGATAAGAAACCATTAATTATTCCATATAATACTAAGATCTTACAGTCTTAAATTAAACCCTAACTTGATTCCACCAAGAACTGCCCTAACCCTCGTCCCTTTAAATCCATATAAGGAAACTTTCCTGTGCGTGATGAACTCTATACTAATCATAATTTTGAATTGCTATTAATACAGTCTTTAGAAGTACGTTGATGGTACTTTAAGAATAATATTGTTAAACATTATGGCTATTTTCGAATCATTATAATACGTCATTGAACAATAAAATACTATCGTGTGTTTTAATCGCTAGAAAAAGGTTTGAGAAAAGTAATCAGGTTTATTCTGCCAGACATTTCAGTACTCTGCTATTCAATAAATGCTTTTCATGAATATCCTATGCCTTTTAAACACCAACGATTCCGGCTAGCGACTCATTAATCCACCTTAATCATCAACCAATTCAATTTATTTTCTTACTCAAAATTCGTAGAGCGTCAGTTACTCCCTGATACTTAAATTAATTACTCGTTTCTAGCTTCCTTCTAATACGGATTCCCCTTTTAAATTGTAATGGATATAAATCACTTAGGCTAAACGTTTCTGAAACCACATCCTTATGGAAAATGAATAACGAGAAAGATCTGGGAACGTTATTTTTTATTAAGGGCACAAAGAATGGTTAAAAAAGTAATGAAAACTTCCCTAAAACCCCTGCAGCGGCCTGCAGGGAAGAACTCACATCACTCAGGGCATATGGAGCTACGTGAATTAAATAAACTATTACGTCTCTTAGGAATATTTAAATTACTATAATTTAATAGAATCGTTGGAATAATAAAAAATGTTAGTAAGATTCATCAGTTTATATTACTATCCAATAACTAAATGTAATGTAGAGAACGCCTGAGATCATTCCACCCGGAATAAAGATTTTTATGACAGGTCAGACTACAGAAAGTAACCCAATTGTTCAGTTTTCGTCTCATTGGGAGAAAAATTAATCATTTGTGAGAACTTCTAAGAGCGATGCGAGATTGTGGAGCCCACCACAGCTCATTAGACACTCCAACTTAGCCACTTTACTTCGTTTGGGCAGACAATCAGCTTCAATATTGTCAAGCAACTTCTGTTCCTTGGTGGATTATTTATTAGAACCGAATTTTCTTTTTCATTTAGGCAAGAAGCTGAGGAAACCCCTCATTCACACAGTACTAAAAAGACCTTATGAGATTCAATGAGGAGTAATAACAGACTCTATATTTCACTCATGTTACCTTGATTAAAGGGATGGACAGTTTGGTTCAGCGTTTTCTAATCTACGATATTCCCTCATGTTTAGGGCGGAAACAGCTTTTAACACTAAGGGAACTAATCCACTCTAACAGTCATCGATTAATCATGACAAATAGGGAGCCTAAACTTGTGGAACTTCAGAACTGTTTAGAATACCCATAAACTACAATATTGTATCTGATTTCTACAGTATAATGGAAGTAGTTATATCAATGCTGCAGAAAACACATGAAATGTAATTAAAAACCAACGTTTAGTGATTGTCACTTGATATTTTTAACAGGTCCATTTTACACACAAACACACACTTAGATTTCAACATTTAGTAATATTGGGTACTTCGCCTATGGAAATGCTCCAAATTACAAAAATATTAAATATCTGCTTTCTCCAAATAAGGTTATTAAAATTCAGTTATAATTCCGAGTTTTTTGCTTTTTGTAACACAGATATTTTAAAAGTAACTATTATAGAATCTGGATTATATAATTGGACTTGAAAGATGATATTGTTGTTAATTAGATAAGAACAAAGTTAATCTAATTAACATTTACGGATTATAAGTTATGTAATTCCTTGTGAGTTGCAATAATAATGCTTTTATCACTTTAATCATAACTCCCAAAATGACAAATGTCCGAAATACTAAACATACTATTCTTTTAAATATTTTAGGTTTGTATAAAAAAATAAATGATTTAATATAATGGTATTAAATATAAGGTATAATTCCGGATTTTTTACTATTGTAACATAGATGTGTTTAAATTAACTATTATTATAGAATTGCGCTTGAATAACGATCTTGTAGATAATTAGATTAGAAAAAAATAATTTTGTGTTATATAAGTTATATAATCTCTTGGTAGTCGCAATAATAATGCTTTTAACACTTTCCAGATGACTTCCATTCAAGATGTTATTCTTTTTGTAACACATAACGGTGGCAAATGTCCGAAATACAAATCTTACTATTCTTTTAAATATTTGATTTTATTTTTAAATACAGAATTCAAGCTCATATTCAATGTTTATAAATTAATACAATTTATGTATTCAATCTAAACATTTTAGTACAACGGGAAGACGGAACGGGATTTCTCAGTGACCACAGGTCTACGCTCCACTTGGATTAAACTTTCGAACTTCTACCTTATGCCAACAGCAATATTGAAGTTTGCCCGTTTGTCTCCGAGACCCCAAATCTTCATTAAGAACGTTGTCCTAGGGATACTGATGATGTTACTGGTGGTGTTTTAGGACCTATCGCAGAGACCTTTTCACCGTGCTGGTAAGGATCGTTAATTACGCTTGTTGGAACACCAAATTTCTTCCAGTCTATCGCTGTGAGATGAGATAAGTACAAGATAACTAAAAGATTGTTAAGACAAAATTCATAAAGCTATCAGAAACGATTTGAGGTTCTCAATCTCAATGTGGTATAACTTCCTGCGCAGACCTAGTTGATAGTTAGGCCTATTAATTGGCTATGCTATTCGATTGGTAAGTAGAAATAAACCGTTCTGTTGCGCTGACGAAACTATCCAGTAGTTGTTACATCCATGGACGGTGTTCTCAATAATTACTGGCCATTACTAAATCGGAGATGCTTAGAGACATTTATTTCAAAATACAAGGGTGCAAGATGATGTCAATATTGAAAGCCATTTGCTTCCGGTCTCGGTGCAGTTATGAGAGGAATGGTACAGAGTCGCCATTGTCACCGATCTTGCTAAATGCGGGTCGCACGACTCTGTTTCATAAATCTCGTATATATTCCAAAGTTACATAGAATCTGTCTGTATGGAATGCAGTATACAGATATATTACAAAACTAACAATAGTTAAATTTTAAAATAAACAACAAAGATTCGGTTAAAGATATTCGGGATTAGTCATTTTTACTAATATATTAAAATAAACTCTTGCATTTTGTTATTTTCTTTATATCAAATAAATCCAAAAGGTTACAGGACCAGGATGTAATGAAATTAAATAGATTCTGTGTGTGTCTACTTTTAATATGAAAATAATGTGATTATTCTACAAAAGAAAATGTTTAACAGTAACCTCAATCGATGTTTAACAAAAATAAACATTAGTTTTATTTATTTATATATAATCTGAATTTTGAAAATGGCTCCAACGATTTTTATGAAATTTAGTTTCCAAGGGATTTTGGGGCGATAAATTGATATAGCTAGGTTTCATTTTTAGAAAACGTTGTTTTATCCGTGTTTTGAAGCAATGAAAAACTGCTACAAAGTCAATATTTATTTATTTGTTAGTTCTTTGTTTACATTCTATACTAAATGATATTTGAAATATAATAACAAGAATAGTGATGCCAATCTTCACAACAGATGTTTCATCAGAAAATCCAAAGACTAAATACAATCTTTTTGTATAAACCGAAAGGATATTCTGATTGTAATATAATTTGATGAATAATTTCACCCCTTTTAAAATTAAATCAATTTATCCATTTCATATACTTCGTTCCACACGTACTGCTAAAGTCAAATGCCTGCAAACCTTAACTAACATTATGCGAGGAGAAAGGTCTCATGATTTAGATGTTTCGACGTCTACAAAATTTGCGGCAGCGTGCGTCATAACGTATAACTACTGAAAATAACAAACAACGAGAATACCGTTTAGAAGAACCAACATATCGAGACGGAAGACGTCGTATGGCTTTAGAACTTAATAATTATTTACCGACATATAAATGTGCCGTTACTGCAGCTGTGCAATATCACGCCTTAGGACCATTTGCATTGTTGTTTAACCATTGCGGTGCATTGCCTTTCCTTGAGGAACGGGTTTCTAATCGCATAAATAAAATTTCTTTTTGTGACTGTTGTTTGCATGAGCGAATCTCAATGAAGCAACAAAAATTTTCTAATGAATTATTACGTCTTTTTTGAAACTCAACTATATTTGGAAGTGTTTCATAAAAAAATTAGTAACATAAACGCATCTTTTGCTCTAGCATAATTTAATGCAGAAGATAACAGAACAACAAATAGCTATGGTATTTGTAGTTTTATCGTCTGCGGACAAGTATATCATAAAATGAATCCCAAAACACGATTCAATAGAAAAAATACCGAGCAAAGCTCGATTTCCTGATATTAATGTTTATCTAATAAAGAATGATTCTAAAATGTAATAATATTACGTGAAGCTCAATACAAGCGATTAACTGTCCAACCAATCAACTACAAGGGTGTGTTGTCTAATGAGAGTATTAACTCATATCTGCCCATGTAGTACGTATTAAGAGTGTTAGGACTACTGAACAGACGGTTAACAAAGCAGACTCATGTATCCTGCATTGTACATACAGGATAATATGTGTTCAATTTAATTATTAATACTTCAATTTTGTATATGTAAATAATGTTACAGTGATAATAAATCACTTCTCCGTTAATGAATTGACTTTTTTGCACTTTGCTAAAAAATCATTATAATTTGTCTTTTTATTCAGTTCTGTTAGAAATTTTTGATATAAATAAATAAAACAACTCACTAAAAATAAAAAAAATAAATCAGCTATAGCAAAAGCTACCAATAAATAACAACTATATTGATAAATTCGTTCGTATCAGCCTTGTGATTTAAAAACTAATACGATATTATTTTGAATTTTACCTATTTGAATTGTACTAAATACAATTCATTTTCAGTGAAATAGACAGTTTGAACCTCAGTTCAATAGATAGTTAAAGTCTTTATCTGGAGATGTTAAGTAGTAGTGGAGTTAGTAGTTTTTATTGCAACAATTTGTTTTAATTGTTTTTAATTAAACTCTCGTTTGGACGTGGCATGGGTCACTACGTTCGTTAATGAAACCCTATTGCAAGACATTTAAATTAAAAGTTTATCATTCTTTTTTTATGTAAAGAAAAGTGTTATTCTGTACATATTTCTCTTATAAACCCCTTTTACCAAACCTAAAACATATTCTACGAAGGACCGTAAACGTCATTGGCGGTTTATATATATTTCTGGTCTCTTGCATAACACATTCTAGCTGTAAAGCCGAGTCTACCTTCATATACTCTCTCTTCTCAAAGGGTTACAATTTTAATTGTCATTTATATGTTACAGAATGTTCAAGTCACGCAACATATTTTTTATGATTAATTAATTTAAGCTGTGTCATTTCTTTTAACAAAATACTTTAATAGCTAATAACTGATCATGCGGACGTTCTCAAACCAGAAGCAGGAAAAGTGAGCAATATCTAAATTCAAAAAATGTCACGTATACGAGATCTTCAAAATATCATGAGACTAAAAAATGTTCATTATAACTGATTGAGAATTAAACAACTATGTTAATTCTTTTTACTATATTCTCAAATAAATGGGCGATAGAACATAGGGCACAGAGTTTAAAAGAACTAGGTTTGAAACTGATGAGTTGTTATAACTTATAACACTTATAACACTTATAACTTTGTTTAGCACAAAATACATTCAAACATTTGTTGTAAATTAATAAACAGTGTGTTTAAATAAATACACATCTTTTAATTAAGTAGTTGTTTATACGACTATTTGTTACTTGATTTTTTGAACTGAAATATAATCTTAATATTAAAAATGCTTTTGAACTTGATATAAAAACTTTAGCTCAAATTCGTGCAACTGCATCCATTAGTGATAGGACAGTCTTTTCTAGCATAGTATTTAGAAAAATAAAAAATACGTCGTTAAAATAAAAAATGTCAGGGATTTAATAATAAAGAACGAGTCGTAGCCAAGTTTTCACAGATTTAATGATCTCAGAACAGTCGACTTCGTAATGACAATCGCTTCAAGATCGCTTGTTAAAACTCTAATTAAAGTAAAGTTTACTAACTATGGTATCTGAGCAGAGTTTGTCCGGAGTCCACAACTTCAGATAATTTGTTTCTAAAAGTGACTAGTGGTGAGTAGGTACAACTGTTAGTTTGAGTTAATAATATACAAGTTACAGCACAGCAAGATTACACTTTTGTTTATGGCCAATTATTATGAGTTACGAATGTATAATACTGATAAAAAATCAAGAATTTACGTTTACATGTTTTTAAATAAATATTCCAATAGTTTAGCATTACGGTTGTTTAAATATTTTGTATTAAAACAGTTTTCTGTACAAAACAATTGATCTAGAAGAATTGGAAAAAATAAAACAAAATGGTCACTAGGATAAATTGTGTCAATTATGTAGTTTCGATTTGCATATACAATAGACAATAATGCTTTATCCACAGTGTGGATATATGATAGAAAAGATATGATGTAAATTGTATATTAAATAAAGTCGTACAGTCTTAGCGGTAGTGATATCACAAATATTATATTATTATATATCCCATTTAAAACAATTCCTGTACTGAGTATAATGCTAGATATACTAGACATTTATACCCACGACGCGGGTTTGTCCATGCTCTCCCTCAACACGAACAAGGGACGGTGGGAGCGCCTGCCACTCTGTAGGAGCTCCGAGGCCCTAAACTGCCGGAGGCAGTCAGGCAGCTCAGCAAGGAGAGTTCCTGGCAGCTTATTTCAGCAAATCGGAGAAGAGCTAAAGAAAGGAGAAGTGGGAAGCTAAACTGGAGAGAGCTGATGTCAGGCAGATCGCCCAATATGACAACACTAAAACACAAAATACAAAGAAGGCCTGCCCGGAGACGGTCCTCTTAAGAATACAACCTGCTAAAAGAAGGTATGTATGAAAGTAAAACCTGATGACCTTGGCACTGAGGTTCGGGCCATCAATCAGACAAGAACTGGAGGTGTCTTGTTGGAACATGGCTGGGACACCACAAACTGTGACCTCTTCAGTGCTGTACTGAAGGAAGAGATCAGGGAAATGGGGACCGCCCAAAGGCTAGAGCCAATGGTTGTGGCTTTATAAATCCGAGACCGAGGAGGTCAAGGCAGCCATCAGGGAACTGACGTTAGAAGTATGAGTCAATACTAGGCGGGAGCAGAGACTGGTCATAATGCACCTAATGGAGCATGGTCTCTGGGAACGGCCAGTATACATTTCAATTAAGTATTGTATAAAATAAATTCAAGCAAGGAATCGATTGAGTCGACTGCGAGATCCGTTTTAAAAATATTTTTTTATAATTCTAATTAATGTTTTTTATTCGAAGATTCTCTCTATTTAATAATTTTTACATTAAAGTTACTAGCCTATTTACCTAAAAAATTTATATATAAACACCGTACAAATAAGAAAATACTAACTATTTAGTTTAGTAGAAAACATAGACCTAATTTCCACGTTTATCGCATCTTTTTATCCTTATCACGTTTTGTGAAACGTATTTCTAATCTAAGAGTCGGTTATAACTTGTCTGAAAGATGGAATTTGTTGAGAAAAATATAAGATTTTCTCTTGATTTATAAACATTTCCTTAAGTTACTGGTAATTCAAAGTAATGAGAATAATGATTTTTTTAATCTCATAAAAAGCTAATACAGACCTATTCTGTTTTATGAGTCATATTTTAGAAAATAAAACTTTAACATAACGTCTGAAACTGAATTATATACATTTGAGTTTCACATCATTTTACAAGTATTTCTTAATTAGAAGAGCTTTTAAATGCATTGAAACCTGTTATGTACGAGTACACATAAGAAGAGTTTTAATTCTCTTAAATGTTGTATTTTGGTTGGTTCTACTTAAACATTATGTTCACCCGAACATTTATGATTTTATGAATTTTAGATTATATGCGTGTTACATCATTAATTGGTACTTATAAACTCATTATCGTACTAATAGAGCCGACTGTACATTCAGAAGGAAGTAACTGATATAGTGTAACTCGACTGGCGGATGTAATATCCGCCCGGAGTCCAACGATCCTTGTTGAACTTTTTTGTTTGTTGACAGCAACAGTATTGAACCGTTGTGGGTTTACAAGCCTAAAGAACATGGCCTGTTAATATATTGTTCGCTACCTATCCTACGGTCTTTGAATTTGGTAGAGACAAAGAAGGAAAGCCTAAAAAATATGTTCTACTACACCAAATAAACAAGGCATTACCAATTTAGTAGCAATACGTATTTTTCTAAAAAATATTTTTACTTTTATTTTATTTAATTTTTGGATACACCGATTGCAAAAGTTTATTTATAAAGGCGAAAATGTTTTGTTGGATTACAAATCGATAGTTTACTACCAATTTACTATCGAATCAGTAACGAAGATTACTATGAACAAACTAGTTGTGATATAATTACATGAACAACTGTGAAATAACTGAGAAGTGTTAAATATATTACTGTTATTCATGTAAGCTTATCACAATAAGTTTAAGTTGTAATAAAAACAATTACAATAACGTAGTAGTAGAGTAATGTAACAATTACATCCAAAACAAAATAACTTCATAAAAAAGCAGAAAACGATATTATGATAAATAATCAGGAAAGCACCTAATATAATGTAAATACAATGTAAAATAAATTATACAAATTAAACTATTTAAATTAATTTTAACAAATTGATCAATAATTTGATAAATTCTTATTCCAACCATCATTTTACTTTAATTAATGGTATTAATTATGTAATGGATTACCTATAAGCAACATACAGTAATCGTACTACATCAATCAATAACTCTGTTGTAATAACCGAGTCTGAAAAAGTCTTCATCTGACGCTCTGACGGTGACGTCTATTGAATATGACACAAAGCCGGTCGGTCGGTCACAGGCATCGACAGCTATTGGGAGCGATATCATCTCAACGCTCCATTATACCTCTCACTCTTTAACATTTCCGAAAGCCTCTCTTACCACTTCTAAATTGCAATAGAGAAAGATCCAGATGGATTGATCATTATTATGTTACTTAAGATTGATAATTAATACTAAAAGCTGAAAGTAGGATCTCTTAAACGTTGCAACAATATACAGGTATTGGTATTAAACCAATATTAGAGTGGCTTATGGAACAAAGCCAAAATACAACAGCAAATTGAATAAATATTGAAATATAGTTCCAGCTTAACGAAGTCTATATCTGGAACTATGTTTACAAATTTAGATTGCTTCTACCAGACTTATAAAATATTTAAGGGGAAAGCAAACTGTTCGTTGTGGGTTAGAAACTTCCTGCAATAATTCAAACAGGATGGTGGATTTTTAAAGTTAAAGTTCTTTTTAACTTAGTAAATAATATAAGCTTGGGTTTACGTTCTTTTGTATTGGGATGAACCCCAACCTTTGACCTCGTGATGTTCGGAAGTTATAAGTAAATAATCACAAATATAAATTCTATAACTCTTTTAGTTTTAATCTCGTAAAATCACTGTTTCTTACAAAGTTTCATCACAATTATAAACAGGAAGCGCTATTATGACACAGGTTTATTTACTAAACTGCCTCCACATACATCCAAGTATAGTATTACAAACTACAGTTATGTCAAATACACATAGCCTAATCAGCTTACATTGAAAATTGCTTTATAATTGGCATAATCGTGAGATAAAGTTTTAAAAGTACAAAATATAGCATAAATTTAGTATACAAAGTATACCAATAAAAATTCACGATGTGCAGTGTGAAGTACGTTATAAATAGATATCAAATAATCATATTTGTAACAGTTGCATGCCTAAAACAGGTATCAATATAACTAGAAAACAGTAAACTATTGAAGAAAACTGTTAAGATTTCCAAGTATTTCTGGAATGTATCAGGGACAACTAAAGTCCTGTCTTTGAAATTGGCTGTGCCTCATCTGAATTGTCTCAAAGGATTCTATTCTCTGAGAAACTGATGTAAATATTTAAACAAGTGGAACGTTTCTCAAGATTACAGATTCAAGTATTTTACAAAACAATTTCTAAAATATTCATAAAAGTGTCTTTTCCTATTTTATCTTACCTTACAACTCGAAACACATTGTTCTCTGGTATATTTATCGGCTGTTTTTACCAATGCAGTTAAACTACCAAGCCAACTTCAACCAATGATTGAAACAAGCAAATACTTTCCTTAATGTTTATACCTAATTGAAATAACATTTGACATATTTCAGCACTTAGTGTAAGCGGCAAGTTAATAATGAAACGATTATAAGTGTTTGTTGTTTACAGATCAGTTTAATGTTTACATTCACATAAGATTAAAATATAATATCGTCCAATAAATGACAAAAGTGGCAAAACCTATAGTTTTATTTTAGATTTTATACATTAATATCGTTGTATATGTTTTATTGTTTTATATTGTTCAATGTATTTCATACATAATATTTTTTTAATTAAGTACATATTCAGATATTAATGTTAATGAAAAACAAATAATACTTGAAAACAAGTTAGGACAATATGTTTTTTTCATAACATAGTTTAAAATACAACTTTGTAATACAACACTGTAAACATAAAAAATATTTTAATTTCAAAATATAATGTGAGAAAGATAAAATACTATACATAGTGAGCATTGCATTGTCAATTTAGCTCTATTTGAGGTTTATATTTCTTTTGTTGGCAGCCACTGACATTTTAACATTATTTCCCACGTTTCTCTGTAATAGCACATTGTAGGAATACCCTGTACACTTTCGGAAATAAACCAGCGAAAAAAAGAAATATAGTATTACCAAGACAAATAAATTGCAAACAATATTGCGCTAAAGCGTACATTCAGAACAGCCGTGTAATGCAGTTTAGCATTTTAACTGTACCGCTTTCATAGGTTGGCTTACAAAGATAGGGTTATCAAACCATGTATATTAGAAAAGTATTGTAGTGACCACAAAGGTACGGTTGTTATAATACATGAGATTCTCAGATAGTGAATTTTATGAATAACAATTACTTACAGCTCTATTGCTTTAGAAAACATTGAAAACAGAATTTCATCAATCCTCCTTTGAGGGACCTTAAACAAAAGAAGTCTTTTTATTATTGTTCATAGCTGAGTTCAGGATCGTTTCGAGACACTTCACCATGCTATTAAAATTTCCAAATCTTGGAGTTTGGAGAATGATAATCATGCAACCACATACCATATTATACAGTTCAGCCTGAAACGAGAAGAATGAGTATATTACATATTAATTTGATTTACTAACAATTAATTTGATAGGATATTTATTGCTTCAGGACGTGTTTACCGATATGACTCGAGATCGAGAGACAAGAGCAGATTTGACAATAAACGGAGCAACGCCAGACTTGGGACTTGTTTCACACGTAACATCTGTTGTAACGAGTACTGTCGGGACTCCATTTGGTAATTGAGTCTCCGGACGTCAGGTTACATCTCTTGACAGTAGGTTAACACGGACTGATATATTACCACGGGAATCCGAACATAAAGTCTGGAAACTCTTAATACCTTTAAAACTTGGTAGTAGGTCATTGTAATTCTAAAGGGACAGTGTATTTAACTGACGCTAAGTATAAAGTATCCATTCGCAGGTCACTGGATCCATCTATTTTACCACTTTTACCATGTATTTAATGTTGTTTGTTAACTAAAAATAATAATTCAATAATTGATTTCCACAGATAATAGAAAAGTATTTATATTATTATTTCAAATTTATTTAATAAGAGTAATATTTTAAAACTATATACTTCTTACTTATGGTTTGCATTAGTAACCTAAATTAGTAATACAAATTAAAGTCTTCATTTATATTATTGTTAAACCCTGATAGACAATATTATGATTTGTGAAGTGTCATTAGAATATAAGGCAAGACCATTGACCTTGGTCTACACCTTTTTTTTATAAAAATACAGTTTTAGCGTTCCAACGAAAGTTCATTTTGTTGATTTTATTCTATGAACCATAAAATTACAATTATTAAATTTCATAACATAACAATTCAATTGGGAAGAATATAAAACCTATTGTGTAAGTATACATAATCAATATTTAAGTTGATTATTTTGAAACATTTTAGTAATGAAGCCGGAATAAAAGATACAAACGTAAACATTTTTACAGTATTACCTTTGCGTTATATATTCATAGCGTGACATGCTTTGACTCATTTATAATTTATGGAAATTATAACTAAGCATACGTTATAAAAATAACAGACTTCAATAATATTTCTTAAAAAAGTACATTTTGTATAAAAAAACATGTGTCTCCCTCAAGTTTCTTTCATATACTTACTGTGAAATGTTCATAACTTCATCTTGATCTTAAACATTTTTTGGGTCTAATGATAATAAGATGTCCAAAATTGTTTCAAATTCCTACCACTCTTTGTGGAATAATTAAAGATATTATTCTATTTATCTAAGCAATTATATCTTAAAGGGCTGTGACCAACATTTACTTTAAAAATTCTAAAATATTAATGCCAACCGGTAACTGTACCACATTAATGGTCGAGTAACATACTCGATTGATACACTATGTAGGATATTCAATAAACTTTATAAGTTATTCGGTCAAGTTACTGACCTGAAATTTGTTAGAACAAGCATGAACATAATTTTCCTATCACCAACGTGTACTGTGGGAGTTGGTCATATTTAACATATGCAAGAAATACACAAAATCTTCATATTCCGTAAAATTAATTACCGTTTTGATGGAATTACATACATAAATTTGTTGTTAGTAAAATATAGTTTCAGGAATCGGTTTCTTCTTTATGAAAGTCCTTCTATAAGAGGTTAATTTAATCCAGCATTGCCGTAATCAAAGATTTGTACTAAACTCATTTCAAAATGTTATGATTCCGTCGTATGTATAGAATATGGAAAAGGTTTCTGCCAGCGTTTGAATTTTGAGTAAAACACGAGTTTTCAATGGGACATTATTTGTAAGATTAAAGAATTTCAAACCGTGTAAAATTAATCACTGATTGGGCAGAATTACGTACATTTCTTATTAGTAGAATATAATATCAAGAATCGGTTTCTTCTTTATGAAAGTCCTTGTATAAGAGTTAATTTAATCCAGCATTGCCATAGTAAAATTTGACTAAACTCATTTTTAAAAGTGATGATTCTGTCGTATTTACAGAGTATGGAGAGCGGTTCTGCTAGCGTTTGAATTTTGAGTAAAACACGAGTTTTCAATGGAACTTCTCAAATGTCATTAGCGATCCAGTATTACCGCGGTTGGGTGATCAAAGACTGGTGCTTAAGAAAGCAAACAGCCGGAAGGATTGATCAGATCGGGTAACCTGCGAGTAAACCCTTGATCAATTATCGTCCAAGGCTTTAATAACGAGTCAGCAACCTCTCCATATTATCTCTATTACACTGTGTCTAAATATCATCGTGTAACTTGTGAATCCTTTTTATTTCATATTAACACCGCTTTGTTATAAGTGTTGTAATATATTCATGTAACACTGCTACAAGAGTTGAATTTCATAAAATATGTTTTCCTGTCCATGATATTAGTTATTAACCATAACTCTTTTTCTGACAGTAAATAAACATTAGGTTAAAAATACATACTTGATAACCCAATACTTGAATTAATGTTTAAAATCAATGAAAGTAATTAGCTTACCAATAACAAAGTAATGACTCTAATAATTTTATTGGCCACAAGTAAAAAAACGAGACCATTTCAATTTTATTACAATGTTAAAATTGAGAATATTGTTAATTAATTATAGGAATCGTGACAACAATAAAACGTTTGATTATTATTGTGTTCGAATAGACTTATTGGTCATATCTGATAATTAGGAACTGAAATTCCTTTCAGTTTTACGAAAAATATAAGAAACTAATAATTTTACTCAAAAACTGTTGTTTAAGCTATTATGAAATATTTCATGTTTTTATAGAAACAATTCAATAGTTTAATGGGGTATCCAATGTCGTATGTAGTACACACTCCATCTTAAGTTGATTTCTTATCGCTCCACGCTCGTTGCTTACTTTCGGTGAAGCTCAAGCCATTGCTAAAAACGCCGTCGGTAAGATTGATATGGGTAACGTTGTGGGAGTGAGTTTGTAGATTGCAGTTATTAATGCATTATTATGTCTTGCAGACTATATCGAGTGTACTATTTATATTCGTCAAACATCTGTTCTTTAACTTAAACTAATCCAAGCTATAGAAATTACCTTATTTTAATGAATCCAATTAAAAATATCGTAACTGTAGTTTACTCAACATAACTGTGTTTTAGGTACCTGTAATAACTTTTAATAGCTGTTACTTTGCTTGCCTCTAGATAGCGCAAAACCACAACGTTTCAATTAGAATATTTTAGTATTTGGAGCAATATCTTCTTATAGACCGATACATAATCAAAGCTTTTATGAAACAAACACAACTGTATGAAATAAAATTGTGAAGGTATCATATGACAAGATATCTCGGGAATAATTTCATTTGTAGACTTTTTATATTGCATGAAATTTCATTTCTACATATAATTATGTATGTCCAACCATGGAATTAGGTCCAACCATAGGAAATCACTCAGCAAGCTGAAAAAATCCATTTGACTGCCGTAGACTTCAGATATTTCATTTGTTTATGATTACCCGCCCTTTGATCCGTCTTCAGAACACCTCGAGAGTGAAGTGAGCCATATACTGAAAATCCATTTGACTGCCGTAGGCTTCAGATATTTCATTTGTTTATGATTACCCGCTCTTTGATCCGTCTTCAGAACACCTCGAGAGTGAAGTGAGCCATATACTGAAAATCCATTTGACTGCCGTAGGCTTCAGATATTGCATTTGTTTATGATTACCCGCCCTTTGATCCGTCTTCAGAACACCTCGAGAGTGAAGTGAGCCATATACTGAAAATCCATTTGACTGCCGTAGGCTTCAGATATTTCATTTGTTTATGATTACCCGCCCTTTGATCCGTCTTCAGAACACCTCGAGAGTGAAGTGAGCCATATACTGAAAATCCATTTGACTGCCGTAGGCTTCAGATATTGCATTTGTTTATGATTACCCGCCCTTTGATCCGTCTTCAGAACACCTCGAGAGTGAAGTGAGCCATATACTGAAAATCCATTTGACTGCCGTAGGCTTCAGATATTGCATTTGTTTATGATTACCCGCCCTTTGATCCGTCTTCAGAACACCTCGAGAGTGAAGTGAGCCATATACTGAAAATCCATTTGACTGCCGTAGGCTTCAGATATTTCATTTGTTTATGATTACCCGCCCTTTGATCCGTCTTCAGAACACCTCGAGAGTGAAGTGAGCCATATACTGAAAATCCATTTGACTGCCGTAGGCTTCAGATATTGCATTTGTTTATGATTACCCGCCCTTTGATCCGTCTTCAGAACACCTCGAGAGTGAAGTGAGCCATATACTGAAAATCCATTTGACTGCCGTAGGCTTCAGATATTGCATTTGTTTATGATTACCCGCCCTTTGATCCGTCTTCAGAACACCTCGAGAGTGAAGTGAGCTATATACTGAAAATCCATTTGACTGCCGTAGGCTTCAGATATTCCATTTGTTTATGATTACCCGCCCTTTGATCCGTCTTCAGAACACCTCGAGAGTGAAGTGAGTCATATACTGAAAATCCATTTGACTGCCGTAGGCTTCAGATATTTCATTTGTTTATGATTACCCGCCCTTTGATCCGTCTTCAGAACACCTCGAGAGTGAAGTGAGCCATATACTGAAAATCCATTTGACTGCCGTAGGCTTCAGATATTTCATTTGTTTATGATTACCCGCCCTTTGATCCGTCTTCAGAACACCTCGAGAGTGAAGTGAGCCATATACTGAAAATTGACATGCAACCTTAGCTAAGCCTACTACGCAACACGTGGTGTGACGTCCTCCTACCTTACCCGCCCTTTGATCCGTCTTCAGAACACCTCGAGAGTGAAGTGAGCCATATACTGAAAATTGACATGCAACCTTAGCTAAGCCTACTACGCAACACGTGGTGTGACGTCCTCCTACCTTACCCGCCCTTTGATCCGTCTTCAGAACACCTCGAGAGTGAAGTGAGCCATATACTGAAAATTGACATGCAACCTTAGCTAAGCCTACTACGCAACACGTGGTGTGACGTCCTCCTACCTTACCCGCCAAGTTTGATTTATCCCTTTCTTACTAGACCATAATCCTACCAATGATTGATTTGGTCGATAATTGGTAGTTGGAAATTGGCTTGTGATTAGGAGAGAATTGCATGGATAATCTGCCACCTCAAGTAACAGATGAGAGCTTAACGTGAATAATGCTTCCCGCACTATGCTGCTAAGTGTTGTTACTGCTTGGATATTTATGAGTTAATTGAGTTTCCGCTCTATAAGTAACTTCGTTCAGCAGTGTAGGAAACTCCTTACATTGCCGCGGTGTTCTATACATAATTGTGTAGATCGGTGCTTCCCGAAGTGTGATCCGCGGCGATCTGATAAAGAAAATATCATGGAAAGTATTGTTATATGTAGGCTACAGTCATTAATGTAGTACAATGTATTTGGATATTATCTGATTAAAAACCGAATAAATTCAAATATTTTATTATTTATGTATTTAGAGTAATTATTGTTTTATAGGTTGTATCCACTTATGGCTAATTAAACTCACTATATTCATTTGTTCAAACAAGTAAGTAGCTCTCTTACTTTCGTTAGCTCAATGAAACGGTTTTTGATTAATATACTATGAAGTATTACATGCAGTTCTATTAAAACACGTGACGGAAAGTGAAAATGTATTTATATATGTACATATGTTTATATTTATATTCCAAAGTTTTAATACTTCCCATTGATTAATCAAGTAGCACCGTTTTGCTCTTCCCAAAAAGCTTTAGTCACCCTTCTTAATCAACAGCTTTCACTAAAAGAAAACCTCATTTGATATTTTCTTTCTGCGAAGGTATTATTGCAAAAGTTCAAGCTTAAAGCTCAGTTCACTCGACTGTTATAGATATGGGGACGTCTTTAGTCGATAAATCGGCCTAACAAACTTTGCTTACTTATTTATATTCAATAACTTAATGTTTCGTATTGTTTATAAACGAAATTTATATTCACCCATATACTTCGATGGCTGTATAACACATAATATGATTAATGGGGTTATAGTACATTTTCTCAACAAGACTCACTCCGCTTAGAATTTTTATTACACTCTTTCATATTAAATATTTTCATAAACATCAATTCAGAATAAGTTTTAATTAAGAACAAATATCTTAAAATAAAAATAAGTTGCAAAATGTGGTAATAAGCGCATAACTCAAAAACGCCTGTACCACTTCGGTTAATTCCTTTTGTAAAATGTTCATTGAAATCCATGGAAGGTTTTTATGAAACAAAATATAAGAAAAGTTATCTGGAACATTTTGAAATTTAGAAAAATGTAGTTTTTACGTTTCATAATCCAAATTAAACTGGTACTAAACAGCTGTTCACACCTTCATTTTTATATCGACAAATTGGCTGAAACATCTGTTTACATTTAAATTTGATCAAATATTAAGTAAACAGTGCTTGATCAGTAGTGCAATGCAGATAGTAAATAAAAAGTTAATATCAACATTTTACTACAGATCGCGCCAGTGACGAATTTAAATCATCTAATGCATTTTAAATATTATTTTAACACTGATATGTAACTAACCTTAATGAACAAAGTTATGAATGTTTTCACATAAGTTACTTTAAGCTGGTGGGCTTCCTTGACATTGTGTTTTTTAACAGTGGCTTTTGGAAAAACAGAGAAATGAACACTAATATGCCTCTACGATTCATTCTTTCCCTGGCTGCAGTCCAAAAAACAAATGTAACGCAAAACTTTATTAACGATTATTTTGGAATGTTGCTTAACCTTAATAAGGATTTCCCCTTATACCGAAAGTACATAGGAAGTAGGTATTACTTCCCCTTGGCCGTAACAGGTCCTACGTATGTGTATATTTTCTTCATCAGGACAACAAAACAAACACCCATGCCCCTGGAAATATTTTAAACCGAAAATAGATTACAGAGGCCGATTGTAGACGATTTTGACCAAAGTAGATTTCCGAGAACTGTATAATCGAACGTATCCAGAATTTGATCGAGGAAATATTGCAAGCTTAAATCTGACATAGTAAGTGAATGTAAACGATTTAAAGTAGGCACTTTTTAACTGAAGTAGGCTTCTCGGTTCTACGTAAGTATATATCTTTTCTTCGTCAGGACAAGGCAAACTCTACTATGGTACTGGAAATATCTTAGACCTGAAATATGTGATAAAGACTAGGAATAGACACTGTGTATTTGTATTTTATTGATCAGAATAATAATGCAGGCTCAGCTGTGACATTGCAGATATAATTAATTAATTTAAACCAGAAATGCTCTTCACATGCAAAACATGATTAAACCTGATATTAATTCAATTAAACTCTGATAATACTTACCATGAACTTAAATAATATCTACTTGATGTATGCCTACTTACGTTTCAAAATTTCCATAGAAATCCATCATTTTACATTATAAGTGTTTTTACTAAGTAATATAAGGAATTCGGTTCTAAAGATTGCGTGCGAAGCCGCAGGTAACAGCTAGTTTGATATAAAAATAGAGGTAAATATTTAAATAAAAGAAGCCGAGAGAGTAATTAAATTAAATTTCAGATTATTTTCCTCTGAAATGTTAAATTAAATTATTCTGGCTGTCCAATAAACTAATTTAATTACGGTAATTTAATCACCTCACGTCACGATGCTAAACAACTCATCGCGTCTTTGCAATTGTAGGTTTACTACTGTTTGTGAGATTGGAAATTGTTTTAATGTTTTATAAATTAAAAGGTTTCATCACAATTTGTGAATCCTTCCTACTGAATTCATCAAGACGATGTTCCACATCATAAATATTGTATACTAACATCATTATGATGAATTGTTAATTATTAATGTTATTCTCAAAAAGCAATAGTTTTTAATTTTCTGCTTTGTACCTTTAGTGGGAGTGAAAAGATTGTAATACAAAATATATTTTTAATGCTTTTAAGCATTAAAATGCCTTTTTTATTAAAAAGCAATAGGTTCGTGCAATGTAAATATGATGTACCAGCATTACTGATTTAGTTTAGGTTGTGAATACCTTTTGACACCTTTCTACATAGTCGTACTGAATCTCTGACTTTAAATGTTCTAAATAGTTCAGTAAATATTAGCATTACTGAACACAAGACATGATCGTTGTTCCTATTATTAAGTTGGATTTATTCATATAACAAAATTTGCACTGTAGAAGTTTGTTTCTTCATTTCTCAGAATCAATACTACTATGTAACCGAACTTTTCTCTTTTGCCAAAACTAACTATCATTCAAAATCCAATGAAAAATTTATTGCATCGTAAATTGATGCTTTCTCAAATCAATTTTGAGTTTCCTGGCAATGTATTAGGATTCGTATTATTTTTAACAGTTCTCGTACACTTTAAACGTCTGTGACAGTCTCTTGCATACAATACTGAGATGAGTTCTCATACTCAAGAAGACTGTTTTGTGTTTCCAAAGGAGAATAATGGTTACGTTTCGAATTATGTATTATTTGTAATCTTGGCATATTTCTTTGTTGATTTATTGTGATCCGTACTAATCTTGATTCATATTCTCTCATTATTGATGACAAAATTGCAATAATTTTCTATTAAATCATAATCAGTAATATATTCAGACTATTCCTTCGAATTTCAACATGCTTTCTGGAGAAAAAGTTTGGTATATTTGAATTATTAGAACTACGAATGGTGGATTCTTGATGATCGTAATTGTGCGTTACATTTATCAGTCTTGTTAGTTAGCTTATAATTTTATTGCGTTTTTATATTAATTGCCAATTAAAAAATATAATTATTTCCAACATCAATGTTAAATATTTTCAACTAATTTTTTGTTATATGTTATTAAATATTTAGTAATCTTTCTTCTAGGTTTACGTCATTGATGTAATGACTTACCATCTGTTTTCTAGTTCATGATATTACAAAACAATAATTGACTCTCAAGATATTTCGTCTTCGATATGAAGAGTCATTTGAAGGAAAAAAGTAATATATATATATATATATATATATATATATATATATACTTATATATATTATTATATATATATTATTATTATATATATATATATATATTATTATTATTATATATATACTTGTAGCTAAACGAGACATTTCTCCGTCTTATGTTTATTGTTTATTTTGACTTTTATTTCTAATTATGAGTACTATCAGCCACAGGAGATGCAATCTTTTGTGATCACTCTGTACATATAAATAAAACATGTGGTACATACAAGAAGATCTGCATATGCGATTAATACCTAATAAATATAACAAATGTATTCTTTGTGCATTTAAATTGTTATATTTGTGTATGTAATAGCTTGCATTCACTTAATATCTTCCATTTGCAACATCCGTTTATTAAAACAAGCTTTAGTGAGTGCAAATAAGACTCTCTTACTTACTTAACACAAATAAGAGGTTATATTAGTAACTAGCAGCTACCCCCAGCTTCACAAGCGACTCCGTAGTTTACTTCGAACTTTGAATGTTTTGTTCCATAGCTGATTTTGACTCTTTCTCGAGTAAAAAAATATATACATACGCAGCCGTGAGAAGTGTACTTTTGTAAAACACAACTAATTTAGGTTTTATAACAGTGTTTAAATGTAAAGTAAAAGTTAGATTACATTGTCTCCTACATGCCTAGGCTGAGTTTGCCTTGCCACGATCAAGAATAAACGCCCAAAAGTTTATAATTAAGCTAATCCTACTTCTGTCAAAATAGAACTAAGATGGGTTTTATATCAGTCTTTAAATGTATAGTAACAGTTTTATATATATATTATATATATATTTTAATTTTACAACATTTAGAGGTGGAGGTGGTACATTAGTTCTAAAGAACAGTCCAGTCGGTGTCAAATTCTGACCTTCTTATGATTTAGAATATTTACTAAGATAGATTGGACTTACCTTTGACAGTTAGTTTTGACAATTTACAGAATATAAATGTAAATGAATTGAAAATAATAAACAACGTTCACACAGAACAGTTTATTATATTTGACAGGATAATTCAATTATATTACACAACTTCAGAGACCAAGATGGGATTTTCCTCCACTTTAAAGGCCAGTGGGGCGTAACCCAATGGGATTTCTTAAATATTCATCCCAGAAACCATAAGAATATCCAAGTAATATTTCAGTACAATCGGTTGAGTAGTTTACGTGTGAAAACAAAACAAACTTTCGCGTTTATAATATTATTAGGATGTAATACTGTAAACCGTGATGGTGAAACTATGTCGTAAATTTAAAGTTAATAAAATTCACAGAAGTAATTACAGTCCATCATAGAAATAAATGCTTACAGATTAATTTGGATATCACAGGGTCCATTGATTTATTTATCGATAATTTAAAGTGGATATGAAAAGCAAATTGACCACTTACCCTACAACAATTATAACATAAACATATTTGGAAAAGGCCTACACTTTATGTACATATTGTCGAAACATGTCTTCAGACGGATTGAAGAAGAATCTGATATTCTGACAGTGTCTCACACTATATCTCCAGTATGGGAAGAGTAAATTGATTATTAGGGACCATTTATTGTAATGTAATAATTGTTGGGATACAGAAGCAAAATGTGACCTAAGCCTTTATCGTAGTGTATGAGTAAGGGCTCAGCTCTATAATATAAAGGTCACGGGTTACATTCCTGAGAGGGTCAATGCAAGGGGGTGGGGGTGGAAGTGAAAGTAGGTGTAGTCCTATTTGCCGCAATAAGGTTTGTTTAATTAAAAATATACCGACATAGAAAGAGCCCCCTCAAAAAGTGTATTGGCTCAACCTCAGGTGTTTTTAACATTCATATATAGTATCAGACAAATAACACTTCATTATCCAACAACTAAATATAAAATAGACTCTCTACATATGCATATGGAATAAAGTTCTCTGTCAGATAACAGAGAGCAATCTAATTGTTAAATACTTGTCCCATTGGGAGAAAACGTACTCATTTGCGAGATAAGTGAGCAGCACCACCGCTCATTAGACGCCTCAACTGAGCCACTTCACTTTATTTGGGCAAACAAATCACTTCAAAAATGTCAGCAGCTTTTCATCAGATGTGCTTCAACCGATTCACATTTTTACCCCAATATCTTGACATTTGCGATTAGTGGTGTGCCCCTATTGGACATCTACAAGGTACCCAGATAAAAATGGAATATATGTTTTGGTTATACTCAGTGTAGTTTCACCTGGAAGGTATAAGCCAGCAAAAAGTTAACCCATAGGAGGTGTAAGTATAACTTAAATTTAATATGGATGTCTTTTGAATCTGCTTAATTTCTATAGAAATAAAAAATAGATATCATTCCGGGGATAGAAATCATATTATGAACACTTGTCTTATTTATGTAATCAGCATATCAGTCATGATTAAAATATCATCGATAAATCGGAACCAAAAGATAGCCTAAACTTGAAACTTGTTCAAGGCCAGAACTCTTTAGATTGATCACAAACTACATACTGTATTTGATGTAGTTTATGTTATGCTACCGCATGCAGAATGTAGTTACAGCTAAAGTGTAGAACATTTAACATAGAACATGAACATTTAATTAAAATTCAATGCTGAGTGGTTTTAACTTGATTTTGCTTTAAAGTCAATGATCACCATAGTTAATTTGAGTTAATTTAGCTATCAGAATGTCCACAGTATCAAAAACCTCTAATTTTAATTTTTGTTTTGTATTAGGAGTTAGTTGGTCTAGAACTTTTTTCAAACATTGGAAGTAGGACAAATGAATTAATAACCAGAATATTTTAAGCTATTCTCTGCTACAAGGCGAATCTACTCTACAAAAACTTCGTCGTTTTTACCCACTCTCACTCAATTACAGTTACAAATTTGACGGACTTTATATATGACATAAGCATATGACTGAAAATAATCTTGATACACATCGGTCCTGTCGTATCTTTGACTTTGTCCGGGGTTGGCAAACAGTTCGTATATTTGATAGTTTTGAAGTCAGGTTATTGCAGGATGATACACCTCAGCACAAGACTGATTTGTTTAATAAATTTTAGCATATAATGGCCTGTCTGTTACGTAAAGCCCTCCCACGCGCAATCACTTTCATTAGACAGCCATCTCACGCTGAAGGATTTATGTACAAATACGTATATAGAAGTTAATCAGAACAGGCTCGCTTCGAGAAGCTGTGAGTAAGGTGCGGAATTGTTGGGGAAAGTATTATTTTTATTAATACATTTTCAAAATTTTCAAGTATTAAGCGAAAGTGTACTTAGTTTTCGTGCAACTTTTATAAGTTTAACTTTTTTCAAATTTTTAATTTTTATTGATTGGTAGTTTGTGGTATATAATTGTACACAATGTAAGTAATTAATCTAATAAGTTAATTTTGTATGGTTTGTAAATTTTATGGTTTTAACAATGAAATATGAAAGGGATATACATAGGATATTTATATGCAAAAACATTTGCATGCATATTATATTTTTTAACTTATTTTGATATTTCCCTAAAGTCATACGTAAGAACTTATAGCTAACGTAAAGTTTTATGGTAATTTGCAAAAACTGTCATGAATTTTCAACAACAAATAAAACTTTGAGTACATCTCTACTACTTCTGTTTTTAAACAATGCATGTTATAATTAGCAAAAATAATTTACATATTTGGTTAACAAATCGTTACATCAATATATTTTGTAATATTAGATAAATATATAAAAATAATATAATTTATTGTAATAGTTGTATCAGTTAGCTAATACATCACTGCAGCTGTGCATTTGTCTTGTCACACAGCTAGTGTTAATAGTTATTTTGCAATATGTGTATTAATAAACAGAATAATTAAATCTAATGTATCGCAGTGTCCTACAAATTTATTTTACGATGTTCAGTTTATCGTTTTTGTTATGATATTTTGTATTAAAAGTCAAGCTACATCAATAAAAAACATAACAAAAACATAATAAAAAACATAAAACACGAATGAAATTGTTCACTAACTAAGTCAAATTCGTCAGTGAAAACGCAAAAAGCAAACGGAAAATGTCTCTACACCAAAGTAACATGGATGAAATGTCCCAAAATATACTCATGCAAAAAGTGTAGGTATGACCTTTGGTGGTCAATAGTGAGAGTTTGTAAAAAAAAAAACGGTCGTCGATCAAAAAAACACACACACACACACACGTAAACATATTTCTATCAAATGCATAATGTTACAGATAGTCTTCCTGAATCTCTGACTTTAAATTAGCTTAACAGTTCTGAAAGCAAGACATGATCGTTGTTCGTGAACAAAGTTGATTTTGTGTTACAGAAGTTATAAAATCCCTTGGTAGTCGTAATAATAATGCTTTTAACACTTTCAACATGGCGCATGTTACTGTGAGACCATGTTTGCTGACCACACTAACTTAAGATAATGGTCACCTAGATTAAATAGTAAATGGCGACTCCTTTTTGCACTTCTGTAGGTGAAGGGGAAGGAGCAAGGAACACGGATGTGGGAGGGTGTTATGATGAAAGGTAAATGTAGGACACGAAACTTAATGTACGTAGTATATGTCAGAATAGCGTTATATACACAATGTTCCTACACAAAACACAATGCACATACATAAAACAACAACATAGTTTCTAGGTACCTATCATTAAACAAAATGGAATATTTAGCAACGAATTATTAATATGTTTATTTTATAATATTTACTATTTTAAAATCGGCCTATTCACAATAACCCGATGTTTGTAACTTGTAATTACGTCTTCGCCCTCACTTGGCACAGCACAGGTTTGGTCCACGAAACTCCCTCAGCTTGGTCTTGAATAAGACCTTGACAAAAAGATCGGACTATACATTACAAAGATCCACACGAAAGAGAAGCCTAAGCGATAATCCCGGTCAGCTGAGTGGGAAGCTCAGGGAAAGCTATCCACGACAATACAAACCGATAGTCGCTACATTGGCCCCTAACAACATAGCGCGAACAGCGACCAATAAGGGACAAGAGAAGAGATTAGGCGATTTCTGCAATAATCATGATTATAGTATACCATTGGAGTAATATAAAAAGTATATATATTAATATATCAATGAAGGAAACGGGATTTTCCGTACATATGCCATCGTTCAGTAATAAAAAAAATCAGTAACACTACGGTTCTAGATCCACACTTTGATAGCTTTCTTACAGAAGAATAAAGAATATAAGTAAATGCAGAGCTATTGTGACCTATAATAATATTAAGTGCATTTTTTAGAGTTATTGTGCATGGAATTGACTCAAAATTTGGTTTTTGTGATTCCTGTATTATGCGTGTCAACACGCTCTGATATGGTTCACCTAGATTGTACTTATGTGTTAACTTAGTTATTCACATGGGGAAGAGATCAGACTGTAGATCTCAAAACGTTGTTAAATATATTTTTGTTTCCCTGAACGATGGCGAATGTGCGAAATACTTCAAACAAAGAGGCAGGTAGACTAAAAATTATATCAGGACCAACTTTATATAATATGTATCATAAAGCAATCCATATCTCTGAAATGGTTAAATTCAATCATATTATGACTACATGTTTCTGTGTATTAGGATCGAAAGTGAGTTTTATTTTTGTACTAAATTTATGCACATATGCAACAATACAGGAAAAATATAAATGTAATATTAAAATAGAGAATGAAGTTTTATATTTTTAAATCGAATTGAATGCCAGAGATGTAAAAAATAAAACACGAAAAGTGGATGAAACAACAAAGAGAAGAGGTGAGGGCGTATAATAAACGTCGGGACCCCAGCTGAGCGTATTTCGCGTCATTGTTGCCTCAAACTGTTTCTCTCTCCTTCACCTGGTATATTCGTGTCAAACACATGCACGTAATATTCCTCTAGAAATTGCGAGGACACTTTGTTTACGTGTTTTGTTGCTAAATGGCGTATGTTATCGTAAATGTGTCGTATAACACTTTTGTTGTCATCAGAATGTATTCTGTACCTAATAAAGTATTCAGACAAACAAATTTAAATGCCAAATACTTACATAATTTACTGCCACAAAAAGGTACATTTAAAATTTAGAAATGAACAAATAAATTACGAAACAATCAAAATAATATATGTTGGTAGAATGGTGGGCACTGGACAGTAATGCACAAAGATACATCCGCATGATATAATTTTCAAAAAGGGTATGTCATTAAAGTCATGTAATATATTTTTTAAGTCATAGTTAAAGTAATGGAGGTTTGGATACCTTAAAATGACATAGTCCTATAATATGACCTCAATTCCTAATTCAGAATGGATATAGGTACCTCCAAAAGTGTCATTTTAGGACATGTAAAAGATTTGAAAATAATATTTTCAGTGATGTGGAGACACAAATGGGTCATTACAGTCAGTAAAAAGACTATTTGCCCCATGTAGGCCATGGTCTGATACACTCGCTATATATACAGAGTATTATATTATAAGGCAGTTCTAAGGAAATTTGACAAATGAATTTGCGGTTCAAAACAGGAACAAAAGAAGACAGAAATCATAGATTCAACTATCGGTCATTTCGTATTTACAAGAATAATAAATAATATTCTTCAAGGCAATTACAGTTTGGTTTACTTAAGTTAAAAATAACACTAATATGTGTTTTAAATTTATATATTTAAATCGGGTAGCACTAACTCATGCATATATATAAACTAACTATTTAACTAGTTAAAATGGGAATAAGGAGGCTTAAAACATTTTAGCCAGACGGATTGCAGTTTTGGGGAATCTTTATTAAAAGGCGTCTTTTATTAGTCTATCAAAAACGTCAGTTGAAAAAGTTGAAATCATCTCACAGTCAACAAAAAACTATCGCGAGTCTTCAATTGTGACCTTTAAAATAAATGAAATTGTATTTGTTTTAATTTAGAGTACGTAGACAAAGTACTTTCAACTATAAGTGTATTCTTTATCATCGAGCTTGAACTGTTATAGCCTGTGTAAATCCAAATGTGTACTGGATATTTTAAAAGCAAAATACTGTAAAAACATATATTTGCGATCAAAGTACCTGACTTTTAAATGTACATAAAGTATCTGTTATAAATATATTTTGTCTGCAAACATGTATTTCTATTTTAACCTAACTTGAGCTTAAAATACAGAGTTCCCATAATTTTGAAACTTTAGTATACTTAGATAAAATGTAACTTTAGATCAATGTAATTTAGAGTTTATATAAAATAGTTCTAGGCATTACCTAATTAAAACCACAATTAAGCAAACTAGTATTTAAAAAAAATAATACGTTTTACTAGTATTTTTTATTAAAGACCTTAAAAACTTACTGACTGGCATATATTTATTTTCAGACGCTTTACAATTTATTTTAATTGGCGATTATTCAAGCAGCCTGGTTGAGAACATGCACAGTTCTGGAACAACAATTGAAATGATTAAATAATGGTGTGACATGACGGTGGGAAGGTACACCACAGACAACAGCAGATCAATGACTGCAGGACATTAACCTAGAACTGGGACACCGAGGTCCTGAGTGAAACACCTTCCACACCTTCTTGGTCTCTGATTCTTGTGACTTAATCTGTGTTAACAGTTTTTGTGATGCTTTCGTACATTTGAACTCCCGCCAACGTTGAAATATTAATACTAAAGTTTAAGAAAACAACAATTAAACAAATAAAAAAGTTGAATTAGTAAACATTATTTTATTTTCAGACTATGACATACATCTAAAATTAAGGTTCGTGCTACTGAGTTTAACATTCATGAATGTTAAACCTACACATTTGGTTAGTATATTTTATAAATAGTGAGTATGAGCTAAGTCCAAATACCGTAAAAAAATGTTTTGTACATGTGACTAAACAGCCTCTCGAAGAATCTCTTCAACATAAAATGTTTAAACAGTATTTAATCATCTTTGAACAGCTGTGCTTATTTCTATTTAATCATCGATTATTACAAAATAAATAACTGTGTGCAAGTTTTTATACCTTAACAAAATAACTTTATGAGAACAAATCAAAACCCTACTAGGTTTACTCCGTATCACAAAAATTTGGATTAAACAGTAATTTAGTACTTTATTTAATTTTATTTATTAATAAACAAAATATGTTACGAAAAATCACAACTTGGAGGCTACAGAAATATCGTAATACGATTTGAACAACACTAATAATTAGTCAATTTAAATTAAGAAGACAAAAAGCAAAAATGCTTTTCTTTTTTAATAAACAAATTAGAAAGAAAGAATACGGACACAGTGACGGACGTGGCAAGGACATCCTCCCCCGTCCCATAACAGCACCACACGTCCATAAACACGTTACACATATCCACATACCACCCTCTGCTTGACTGCAGACTAGACTACTGGCAGCGCAATAAGCACCTACACTAGCTACTCGGAAACAGCCCCACACGTCCATAAAACACGTTACACATATCACACTACCACCCTCTGCTTGACTGCAGAATTACTGGCAGCGCAATAAGCACCTACACTATTGTGTTTAGCTACTCGGAAACAGGAACACAGGAAAGGACCCAAGGACATTCCCCCGTCCCAACAGCCCCACACATCCATAAACACGTTACACATATCACACTACCACCCTCTGCTTGACTGCAGATTACTGGCAGCGCAATAAGCACCTACACTATTGTGTTTAGCTACTCGGAAACAGGAACACAGTGAAGGGACGTTCCCATAACAGCCCCAAGGACACATCCTCCCCCGTCCCATCAGCCAATAAGCACACACACACTCAAACATAACACACGTATACGTTACACATATCACACTACCACCCTCTGCTTGACTGCAGATCACTGGCAGCGCAATAAGCACCTACACTAGCTACTCGGAAACAGCCCCACACGTCCATAAACACGTTACACATATCACACTACCACCCTCTGCTTGACTGCAGATTACTGGCAGCGCAATAAGCACCTACTAATTGTGTTTAGCTACTCGGAAACAGCAACACACGTCCATAAACACGTTACACATATCACACTACCACCCTCTGCTTGACTGCAGACTACTGGCAGCGCAATAAGCACCTACACTAGCTACTCGGAAACAGCCCCACACATCCATAAACACGTTACACATATCACACTACCACCCTCTGCTTGACTGCAGATTACTGGCAGCGCAATAAGCACCTACACTATTGTGTTTAGCTACTCGGAAACAGGAACACAGTGAAGGACGTGGCAAGGACATCCTCCCCCGTCCCATAACAGCCCCACACATCCATAAACACGTTACACATATCACACTACCACCCTCTGCTTGACTGCAGATCACTGGCAGCGCAATAAGCACCTACACTATTGTGTTTAGCTACACGGAAACAGGAACACGCGAAGTTTACGTTGTTATAGCTAACATATTGTTTAGCAAATATACTTTATAACACTTTTAATCTAAATTAAAAGAACAGAGTAATATTCTCGAATAGTGAAAAATATTTAGAAAACAAATGTTTTAGAAGACAAAGTTAATGTAGAACATAAAGGTCTTTAGAACTCAAAGGCTTTAGAAGAAGGCATTGCGAATTTAGATAAAACATTTTTTAACACTAAGGGTTTAGGAGACGACGTAAATCTATAACACAAAGTAAATTTAGATCACCACTATTTTAGATACAAATTAAGTTTATGACCGAAAGGTATAGGACATAAATAAATTTAGAATAAAAAGGATTTATAAAAAAGTAAATATAGAACAAAAAGGTTTTAGAACAACAAAAAGGTTGGTTTTATTAAACACAATAGATTTAGATTGAAAAAGGTTTTAGAACACAAAATAAATTTCGAACACAACGGTTTTAGACAGAATTCAATTTAGAGCACAAAGCGTTAAGAACAGAAAGTACATTTAGATCATAAAGGTTTAGAACGCTGATCTAATGATGGTTCCAATTTTATTGAACAAATTATTAATAATCTATATTTAATTGTAACACTGAGTGATTTAAGTACTCCCCTGGGGCCTCACATTGTGAGATGATCCCACACTGATCCACGGTCAATACCTGTATATTGTGTAAGCAGCATCTCACAAGCTTGCTCATTATTGGATTCAAGTAATTAGTGTACACATGTCTGCAAACCTCTGCCTCAAGTGTAAAATGTGAATATGCATTCTGATAGTGTAATAAATATTATATTATCCTCTATTTCTAAAAGTCACAATAGACACAATTGTTCTGTGTTTACTTCTGCTAAGTATGTAGAGACTTTGCAAACCAACCGTTAAGAATGATTCCTTAACCTGTTATATAATCCTTTTTTATACTTACTTTTTCACATTCAAAAATATAAATAAAGTCACAGCCCCAAAGAATAGATCTTCACGGAATTGATCTTGAGAATTGGAACGAAATATAATGATAATATAAATTTAATATAACGTTTTTATGCTTAATATAGAGGGTATAGATTTAATTGCCAAAACCAAAATGTAAATTACTTATAAATATCAGCGATACACAAATCCTTGGATGAAATCATAATTTAGTCTGTGAGAATCGCATTTATTGATACTATGCTGTGCAAGAGTGGAACTGACCCTGCCATGGGTGTGGTCGAGAGGCCAGGACACGCACTCCATTATTCTGTCTGCAGATGTGATATAACCTACTTAGTCAATTTGCCGTCATCAATTACTGATACAAAAACTAACTGAATCATACTGCTACGATCAAATAATATTAGTACTGTTCCAAAAACTGTAATATTTTAGTATAAGTCGTGTAGTTATGAATACATTATTAATTCATTCTATTTAACAAAATTGCATCAGTTATAAATATTTTAATCATGCCAATTGTTCATTTCAGCTGAAACAAACTGTTTAGTAAAGTATTTACATGAGTGGTATTTATACAACATGTAATTTAACCAAACGACTGAAATTGTTATAACTATTTTCTATTCAGCATTGTTATGTTATATCATTCAGCATCGAATACCATTTAATGGTTCAGCAAAAAAACCATTAAAAGTTTTATTTTTTACGATTTTTATTATTATTTATACATTATAAATTATTGTTATGTTTCCCACTATTAGTACTGGACGTAATATTAATAATGATGTGATCTTTGCGGTATTTTTTGTAATGATTAAAATACAGATATTAAGTGACTTGAAACTCAAATTAAATGTAGGACTTTGGTTGTATTTATCATCAAATTGCAAAATTGTGGGGTTTAAAATTAATGCTTATTATATTAACCCGTTACGAGATACAAGGTGGCGCGTACTTCCCTTGTTATAGTAAGAAAATGAAGTTTACACAAAATATAAAGCAATTATTATATTATTGCGTAAATTTGACATTTACGCAAAGTAATTTGATAATAAAAAATATAACTGAGACAGTTTAGCTGAATGAGTAAACACAAGTTCGGTATTTAACTTTGTTTTGAAGGTAACCAAGTAGTGATACATCCTTACATATAACTTATGTTTAAAGTTTAGCAGCGTGATTGAGATGCCCATAACCTGAAATGCTCGGACAAACGGTTGCGAGTTATGTCAAAAGGAAACTAATACACTCAGTCCGAATCGCGGAGAAAAACAACATTTGTTAGAAGGCAATGCCACTGCCGCCGTGTCGGTAGCAAAAACAATATAATGTCCTTTTTGTCCTGGAAGTTGAAATTGCAGAAGGTAAAAGAAATCTTACCGCCTCATTTATCACATTTGTTTCCTTCACGATTTATTTTAAAGATTAGGAGACCATTCCGTCTTAATGATGTTTGTGAAATTATCCGTTAAGGCGTTCAACTTTTACCTTTACTCATTTCATTATAATATTATATCTTTAAATATATGTATATGTAGATATGTCCTACTAATATATGTTAGTTTTAATACATTTCTAGTAATAAAACAATTCTGAAAACGAATATGCGTGCATTCCTTAAGACTAGAATTTAAATTACTTACATAAAAGGAGAATTTTTAAAAAGTAAGTAACACTCCGAAAAAGAGTTCTGCAATATATGGATATTTATGCATATTTACCCAGATTCATAAATAACAGGGCATTTTGCATCCCTGAGTATGGATGGTGAGGCATACTTACATGTCTCGAATTACACGTCTGGTCTGGAGGAACTCTGTTTAACTTAAAATACCCACAACCCGACGTGGGTAAAGTAATTGCCTACTTCGGATGATGGGTATTATGGTTTTGCCCAATATCCATAAATCATAATGTGATTGAGTAAATGTGTTTATCCTCAACGCGTTCTAGGTATTTCGTTCCGCCCAATGTCCGAAAATAATGCTTACACGGCGATGTTAGTATATTCCAGTAGATGTACATGGAATGATAACTAAATAATATTACATAACAGAAAAGCATATTTTCCTGTTTTACCACAACGTTGGTTAGCCATTAATTCTGTAACATTTATTGTGGTTTTTATTACTATTGAGGATGCACAAACTTTTGCTTAATACGCTGTTTCATCGGACTATTCTTATAGTAGGCTATTATGAATTTATTGACATTTCCAAAAATCCAGTCTTGAGAGGATTTTAGTACACTTGTTTGACTGAGGGCGACTTTGTAAATAAACAGTTTTTGTTGGAAATGTTTTCTCCTTTCTAACATAGGCATTGATTGTTATACACAAATTTGTTGGTATTTGGATTAAAGCTTTGTGATGAAAATACCTGATTTTTCGCAACGATGTCTGTATGATAAAATATTATCCTACAGGACAGTATTTGTTTTATTTATACTAACAAATAAAAATGTACGTTTACAGAAACATTTTTAATATGTTTGTAGTAACTTAGTCATGTTCATATTTATTATCGGATCTGTATTTTTTTAAACTACATTGCGATTCTAATTATTGCAACTTCTCATTTTGACTTCCTTAAAAAGAAATGTTTTTTAGAGTAACAATGGAGATAGGGTGTTTTTGCAAAATAAAAATAAAACTGTTTTTATGGCAATTAAAATAAGTGTCATCAGAACAAATAAGTAATGAGCTGAAACCGAGTACCATTTAACAGGATTTATATAATGTGTTTTAAAGATGAAATATTTGACAAAAAGCGTTAGTAGAAAATTACAAATTTAAAGATTACATTTAATGTCCCCATTGGAAATTTTGTACTCCATTTGTAAAGTATTCACTTTGTGTGTTGATCAATAATCATTATGTCACAGCAGGATATAAAACATACTTACATTTTTCTTATTTCAACATTTTTTAATTGTAATTGAAATTGACAGTTGGACACTTTTAACAGTAGTAAATTATAGACACTTTGTCCACACGACTGATGGAACATGATGATATAACATGTGGGTTAGGTAAATACAAAAACTTATTTCAAGTTAATATAGTAGAGCGGGATTTAAAGATCAAGCCTGATCCTGCTAGATGGGTCATGCACCTCTAACTAGGTCGATTTGTCACCATTCCAGATGAACTACTCTTGTTGTAGAACAGTTACATGGATAGCACCACTCTACTATAAACTATTGTCTCATAAATAACGGTTTAACAGGGTTATCTTCACAGTTTACTGTGGGCACTACAATTCTACTTTATGTAATTGGTTGTAGGATTTCACTCCTGATCACGATTATAATATAATAAATGAGCGAAAAATAGTAAAACTACTTGTTATAACATGTTCATCCTCCGAGTATACAGTTTTCGGGATCGAACAACAGCCTATATCGTTACCTTTCTTGGGCTTTATCAGTTGAAGTAATCAAGAAAAGGTTTGTTATAAGAAAAAGATTAGTTATGTTAAACAGCCACTGGTCGAATGGTAAATCGTCTGTAAACAATTCTCGACTGAAAGATAAATCCTCTTCTTTAGAGTGAATTAAAATATTCAGATGCAATTTAAGGGGGTTTTTGTAGAGGGGCGTTAACTAAAGTTGGTTTGGGTATACTACGGTTAGTATTTGTGTATATGTGTACTAAGTATATAAATAAGTACGGCTATTTTTGTAGTTCAGTTAATACAAATAATATTTTCCTATTGTTGGATTTTTACTGGTGGAATAACTTGATGTATGGTGGATGAGAATATTAATGATGTTTGGTCCGTTTAAAAAGGAAAGTTGATAAGGCTAGGTGCTCTTTCCTCTTCTGTCTCATTTGGCCAGTCTTGTGGCGTAGACAGTGAAAGGAGAATGCGGAAAACTTGTGACACCAGCGTTGGAGTAGATATTTGAAATGCAAAGTTTTATTATACAAGTTGATTGTTAAATTTCTACAGTGCAAATTTTTTTCAGATATCTATACCTACCCTATGCCGATCACTGTTGGGCAGTAAATACGTTATTTTTATTTAGATAACGAGCCCGACAACCAACTTAAACTAATTAAACATAGTTTTTTAAAAATACGTTGTAGAACATGACACGGTCACAATTTGATAAGGTTGATAAGGTTTAGTAAGTATTTAACCCCTTGGTCTCCTTCTACATTGACAAGGTACTGTGTTTCAAACAGGATAACAAACTATAATTGTGAAATGGTACATGAGATCAATTGATTTAAAAGTAAAAAAAGAGAATGAAAAAGTGTAAGAAAGGGCTTTTTAGCCCTAACTCTCATGGTAAACTAAGTCATTCTTGACTTAACTTTGACAACTTGATTTAATGTCTAAGAGAAATAGTTTCTTGACTTACTGCAGTAAATATGATTTATTTAGACTAATTGAATTTTAAATACATCATTATTGCCATACACATGTGGAATACTGGCACACACCCGCGGCTTCGCCCGCAATTTATGTGCAACATTCCGTGTATTTTTATGTTATGTAATACGATGGAGTCTTATTATATTTAAAAAATTGAATTAGTCAAATATCATAATAATTAGCCATCATGCATTCCTTTTTCTGTATTCCTGATTGAGAGGACCAGAAGTTGAGCAAAATTAATTAACATTTCAGGTTTTGCACTTAAAGTTTCAAATTAGTCATATTATTATTATTATTATACATATATATATATATATATATATATATATATATATATATATAATATATCGTAGTTATTGAAAAATAAAAACTAAAATCAACATCAATATTAACACATTTCACCACTTACATTATGACATTTGTCATCCATATGTAAAGATGAAACATGATACAGTAAAGTTCTTGCTTCCCAATCCATGTTCGCTCCATCCAGGAATTATATCAATATTTATATACCTAGTCAGTATCGTATACCTCATCAGTAAACAATGGATGCGATGTCTTCTAGATGAATATCTTTCATAAAATTGGTTTTTATGTTTTGTGTATTGCTTTGTGATTCAACTGGCTATAATTACGGACTCAAAAATATTAGCACTATTAGATAAGATAGGATTTTAAACTGCTTCAGAGACTAGTGGGGCGCATTCCAGAGGGATTTTCCAAATCAGAATAGGAATATTGGACCTATATTCATACCAAGGATCCTAAGACTATCGATACAAAATTTCAGTACAACCAGTTGAACATGCGTGAAAGCAAACAAAAAAAAATGCACTTTTTCATTTATAATACTACTAGCAGATAATTTGAAGGAATTAAATACGTCACTAATATCAATACATTTTTATTAATACGTATATATTTTCAATATACTTCACACTGGAGGTAAATTGACGATACTGATTGTACCAAATTTCTTGGAATATATGTCGACAAGGAGTTTACTTGGAAAGTATATATCGAAAAGATTTGCGCGAAATAAGCGTCTGGGATTTTTACTCTCCGAAATCTATCACATTTTTGCATCTTTGATGGCTTATTACGGATTAATATTTCTACATTTGTCTTATGTTATTAGTTTGTGGGGTAGTTACGCGATGTCAAATTGTGTATTCAAATTATATAAAAGTCCATTTGAATTATTGCAATATTAAAACTCAGAGTATCGTATCGAAATGCCTTATGAGAGCTGAGTATATTGCCACTGACTTGTTTGTATTGTACACTACTCTGTACTGTTGATGGAAATGTACATTGACACTGGGCAGACATACAAGACTATGAAACAAGAGCAAGACAGTTTAAGATGCAGCCAATGTAGAACAGCAGTTTTCGAACACCTTCCGTCACAAGCTGGGACCAGACTTATAAATAGTCTCCACGAGACACTTAAAAAGGAAACAAATCCAAAAATATTCAACTCTCGACTGAAGCACCTCCTCATTACTTTGGCTTTTTACTCGATCACATTTGGAAGTCTTAGTACTAAAAGTACTATGTAATCGTGGGGTGAACCCTACTTTGTGTATTATACTTATTATAACGTAAGTATATATACTTATTTATGTTAAATTCTTAAATAAGTGAATGTGGTGTTTACGTGCACATGTGTGGAGGTTGAGTAAGTGCCTAACATATAATATAATAATACAACTGTATTGATTGCCTACGGAACATTCTATTTAAATTTGGTATAGCAGATCCATTCGTCTAACTGTATTAAAATAAAGCATTTACTTCTCTATAAAAATTAGGAGGCTTTTAAAAACACATGCTATGTTATACATGCTAGCTTATATGTATGTCAATAGGAAAAATTTTACCAACTTTCCAAACACAAGAATATTTTTAAAGAGGTTAAAGGATAGTAAAAAGTGATTTTGTATTCTTAAACAATATTTATTAACTGTATATAATCTGTTCTTACAAAATTCTTACCGTCTAACATTCCGTAGAAAACACTGTTTACAAACAGTATACTGGATTCATTTTACTTAGAGAAAAATGCATCATAAAACAATACTAGTTATGCTATTTGCATAATTGAACGCCTTTGTTTTTAGTATAAAATCGTAGTTTCAAACATGAAATATTGGTCTAATATTGTAGAAAATGTAATTCGAATATAAAAACTATGACATTTATGAATCTCTGAAGCAGAATTGGATAAAAGCATGAGATCTTTATAATATGAGCTTAGCATTCAAATATAAAATAATTATCAAATCCATTAACTCGTTTTAAAAATTTATTAAGTTTAATAAAATCCTGTATTAAAAAGACATAGTAATGAATAAGATAATGTACCATAGCCTATTGTACATTTTATAATTTTATTCATTTGTTTGTGTAGATTACTGGAAATCCTACCTGTCGTAGAGTTGTAAAAACGCCAACCGCCATTGGTTATGTATAGGTAACTATGTTTCAAAGTTGCTAGTGTCACTGTTTAAAGAGTGATCATTCATATCATAATCTTCAATACATGTCTACAATTCTTGCTCGTGCTTTCTCCCTCTCCTACTCTCCAAAATGCTAGATTAATACTGATAAGTTAATGTAAATAATATTTACTTCAAGAAACATACGTTTAAATAAACAAACATTTTTTTATTTGCAGTGTTCACTAAAATACATAAATATCTTACACTCTGTTTTAATATTTACAATGAAAAATAATGATATACTTATATACATTGTTAGAGATATCGACATTACTATGCTAATAACAGATAAATAATGACTTATTGTTAACATTGTAAAATTAAACTAAAATGATTTATGTTTCAGCTCATACTTTCAGTAGTGGTCCACACAACTGTTATGTTATGAAATACACAAAGAAATAGGCTGTGATATTTTTCTCACTATGCAGTAATGTTTGTGTCACTACTTTACCTTTATATCACTAGTGAAGGCAGTTGCTTCCTATCAATGAAACACGACCCTAAGGGGGTGTATTATGTTTCCAGTTAAATAAAATGTTTAAAAGTTCGTAGATCCTTTTTGCATTTCATAATAAGAGTTGAACCAGAAAAATTTGTTTGATCGGTTCACTGGAGAATTATGAGCAATTGCAGTGGTAATTTTGAATTGTTTTGTAACAAGATTCAATAAATGTAGGTTTGAAGTCATGGACATATTTTACAGTAAGTATAATCATTATGACTTAATGACATGACGTGTTGTTTTAACGAAATACGACTTGAGCAAATGACATTGTTTAGTTAAATATAACCTTAAAATTATATGTTTAAAATGTAAAATTCTATGTTTCTTAAATAAAAATATGTCGCTCCCTCCAGTCAAAATAAATCAAAATAATTTTATTCTACTTTTAATTTCTCGGAAAAAACGTAAAAAAGGGATTTTTTGTATTTTTTTTACTAAAAATATAAAAAATGCAACAATACTCAAACCGAACACCGGTTGAAACACGCAGATTTCTAACAATAACTTAACGACACATGTAGCCATTAATCGTACAATGCAGCAAGAAAACTGGATCAATCGTAGATCAAATATTACAGCGCTCAATAAATCTTCTCAATCTAGCACATCACTGATATCATAACATGGAAGTTGCGTTGGCTGCTGTACCTTACCTAATTTGAAACTAACAATTTTGTAATTTTATTGTAAGGGCGAACATCCTGTTACGCTGACTTGGGCCTATTACACTAACTTGGGCTTATTACACTGACGTGGGCCTATTACGCGACGTTGCAGTACAAACCTGGCTGGTCCCTTATTACCTTAAATGAAAAAAGAGACACGAAATCTCTTTCACTACGATCTACGATGATTAAGGTTTGAGAAGCAAGTGTGCAAGATGAAAAACCAATAAATGAGGCTTCCAGGAATTATTGACACACAGACAGTAATACAGTACATTATTCATAAGTTACTGTAAAACACGAATCAAATTTTACTCGTTGCACGAACTGACAAGTAGGTATAAACTGTGCAATGTACATCCACATTATATTGCATACACTAATCTAAAACAAAACTCGCCTTCGGCTCGCTGGGGGCTACGCCCCCAGGCCCCCAAAGTAAGTGCCTTAAATTCGGGGATAAGATTGATTTGGTGATTGGTAAAATTCGGACATGATGTCATACCAGGATATTCCCAGGAGGGGGGGGGGTTAACGTTGCCTGGGGATAAGACGTCAGGGGGTTATCTGGTCATACCAGGAACTTCCCAGGGGGGGTTAAGAGATTTGGTTATTGGTAAAATTCGGACATGAGGTCATGCCAGGAAATTCCCTAGGGGGGGTTTAACGTTACCGGGGGATAAGACACCAGGGGGTTGTCTGGTCTTACCAGGAACTTCCCAGGGGGGGGGTTAAGAGATTTGGTTATTGGTAAATTTCGGACATGAAGTCATGCCAGGAAATTCCCGGGGGGGTTAACACAGGGGGTTTAATGTACTCAGGAGGTTATCTGGTCATACTAGGAAATCCCGGGGGGGGGTTAATGTTAGCGGGGGTTAATGACACACACCCAGGCCCCCTTTTGGGGTGTTGGTCAAATTCGGGGATAAGCGGAATTCGAAATAGTATTAGACCTATTTTTTTGAATTTTCCAGTTTTATCAAAGTTTTGAATCTAAGGCCATTTTGTGGCTTAACCGTTAGAGATACGACAAAAAGTGACTGAACCTTTCTTGTCGGAAATTTAATTTCATTTTTCTTTGTGCCGTCAGATTTGATCTACGACCTATGGTTTTAGTCGGTACAACGCTTGGCATAAAAGTCTGCACTGGTCAGCTATGGTGTAAACAGATTTAGTGTAAATAAATTAATAACTACCTTTATCAGATTATTAAGTTAAACAGGGGGTTTAATTTAATCAGGAGTTCATCAACCAGGAAATTCCCGGGAGAGGGATTAATGTTCTCGGGAATTATAAGAACGCGTGGTACTTTTCTTGGAAATGTGTGTCTGGGTCACGAGGATATGTGTTACAGTATTTTTGATCAAAATAAAACGTTGATCAGGGGGTTTAAATTACTTCGGAAATCATAATTCCATACCGGATTGTTGATAAGGAATCACTATTTCATTAAATTAATTAAAAAGCACTCTGTCCCTATCTACTTTTGAAGCTTCACTAACGCTCAGCCAACTTCCGATGTGGAGGGGGGGATTATAGTCACTCGTTACCGTAGTAATACAAGGTCAATCTGGAACCCAGCATGAATCGCACTAATTATAGTTGCAAAATTTAAAACACCTAAAATTGACGACAAAGAATTGGCCATTTATAGCATTTATGAGGCTTACGGAAAGATAAACGACAGAAAGCTGCTGAACCTTTTCTTTAGATCCTATGAATAGCTAATTATAAAACATTATATATTTAAGCTAGGGCCAACGGTTCGCCCAATATCGAGCCCGAAAGGTAAGTTCTTAAGTGAAATGTTTAACATAATCACGTTTTACGGCTACACCATGGAAGATAGAGTAAAACGTCACTGGACCTTTTTTGTAGACCGCATTATTTAGTATTAAAATAAAATTTTGAATTTGGCCTAAAACAAAGGTTCTGTCTGCAACCTAGCCCAGAAAACAAAATCTCACGGAAAACTCAAAAAATCAAAACTTTTAAAACGCGTTATGCGGCCCCAAAACCGTTGAGGATAGGGCAAAATGTTACTGAACGTTTTTTGTAGACCACGTGATTTTCTAAATCCACATGGAAAATCTGATTTGAGCTACGACCAAAACCGTTTAGCCGTTATCAAGCCCGGAATGTAAATTTGTAGGCGAAAATTTCCAAATATTTTCACTTAATCGCGTTTTGCGGTCAAACTAATGGAGATATAGTTAAAAAGTCATTAGACCTTTTTTGTAGATCAAATTATTTTCTAAATCTAACCTTTGTTTTATTTTGACCTCCGACCAATTGTTTCGGCCGCTATCGACCCCAAAAAAACAAAGTTTTCACGTGAAAATTACAAAAAAAAATTGCACATAATCACGTTTTTTCGACCAAAAAACTAATGAAGATAGAGCAAAAAATTACTGGACCTTTTCTGTAGATCGCCAAAATTTGCTAATTTGATGGGTCAATCAGATTTGGAGCTACAACCAACCGTTCGGCCGCTATCGAGCTCGAAACTTTATTTTTACCGAAAAAATCTCTGGAATGTCAAATATTCGAGCGTTTTGTCGCTTAACCATGGAAGATACAGCAAAAAATCACTGGACCTTTTTTGTAGTTCACTTCATTCCTGACCATGAATTTTTCGTCAGAGATCCGAGCTAGCTTCAACGGTTATCGGTTCGCCCGCTATCGGGCTTACAAAAAAAGCCTGCAAGGGTAAAAAAATGCGTGTTTTTTGGGGAATTTTTTTGAGGGGCTTAAAACTAAAAATTCCCGGTTTTCAGACTTTTCCTGTTGGTTACACGGCAAAAGGTACCTGCGTGCCAAATTTCAAGTTTCTAACACTTCTAGAAGTAGGTTAGAAATTTGTATACATCCATCAGTGAGTGAGTTACACATGCGGCTGTATAGTATATTAGACTCGCCTTCGGCTCGCTGGGGGCTACGCCCCCAGGCCCCCATTTGGGTGTTGGCCAATTTCGGGGACAAGCGGAATTCAGTGTCGGGTTATATCTGAGAATTATACTAGGGTCTGGGAGTTTAAATTAGGCCTAATTTATTGAAATTTTATTTATTAATCAAATTTTTTGACTTTAATGGCATTTTACTGCTTAACCGTTAGAGATACGAGAAAAAGTGACTGGACCTTTCTTGTCGGAAATTTAATTTTCGATTGTGCCCTCAGATTTGATCTACGACCTATGGTTTAGTCGGTACAACGCTTGGAATAAATGTCTGCACTGGTGGGGAAAAGAGCGATTTGGTGATTGGTTTAATTCGGACATGAGGCCTTGCCAGGAAATTCCCTGGGGGGGGTTAATGTTACCGGGGGGTTTAACATTTCAGGAGGTTTAATGTACTCAGGAGCTTATCTGGTCATACCAGGAAATCCCGGGGGAGGGGGTAATGTTACCGGGGGTTAAGAAATCAGTGGGTTTAATTTACTCAGGATGTTAATCTGGTCATACAAGAAAATTCCAGGGGGTTTTAATGTTACCGGGGGTTAAGACATCAGGGGGTTTAATTTACTCAGGATGTTATCTGGTCATAACAGATACTTCCCGGGGGGGGGGGGTTAATGTTACCGGGGGTTAAGACATCAGGGGGTTTAATTTACTCAGGAGGTTATCTGGTCATGCCGAGAAATTCCCCGGGGGGGGGTTAATGTTACCGGGGGTTAAGACATCAGGGGTTTAATTTACTCAGGGGATTATGAAATTTGGTGATTGGAAAAATTCGGACATGAGGTCATGCCAGGAAATTCCCTTGGGGGGGGGGGGTTAACGTTACCGGGGGATAAGACACCAGGGGGTTATCTGGTCTTACCAGGAACTTCTCAGGGGGGGAGGTTTAGAGATTTGGTTATTGGTAAAATTCGGACATGAGGTCATGCCAGGAAATTCCCTGGGGGGGTTTAATGTTACCAGGGGTTAAGACATCTGGGGGTTTAATTTAGTCAGGATATTGTCTGGTCATTTGAACAAATTCCCGGGGAGGGGGGTTAATGTTACAAGGGGTTAATGACACACGTGGGCCTATTTTAGAGGGTGTTGTGTCTGTGAACGTAATAAAGACTCTATCCCTATCTACTTTTGAAGCTTCACTAACGCTCAGCCCAACTCCCGATGTGGAGGGGGGGGGTTATAGTCACTCAACGGAGTAATACAAGTCCAATCTGGAACCAGCATGAATCGCACTAATTATAGTTGCAAGATTTAAAACCCCTAAAATTGACGACAAAGAATTAGCCATTTGTAGCTTTTATCAGGCTTTACGGAAAGATAAACGACAGAAAGCTACTGGACCTTTTTTGTAGATCCTATGAATAGCTACTTACAAAAAGTTTTACATTTAAGCTAGGACCAACAGTTCGGCCACTATCGAGCACGAAAAGTAAGTTTTTAAGTGAAATTTTACAATACAATTACGTTTTACGGCTAAATCATGGAAGATAGAGTAAAAGGTCACTGGACCTTTTGTGTAGATCGCATTATTTTGTATTAAAATAAAATTTTTACTCTGGGCTATAACTAAGGTTTTGTCTTAAATAGAGCCCAGAAAACAAAATCTCACGTAAAACTCAAAAAATCAAAACTTTTAAAACGCGTTTATGCGGCCAAACCGTTGAGGATAGGGCAAAATGTTACTGAACGTTTTTTGTAGATCACGTGATTTTATAAATCCAAATGAAAATCTGATTTGAGCTACGACCAACCGTTTAGCCGATATCAAACCCGGAATGTAAATTTGTAGGCGAAAATTTCCAAATATTTTCACTTAATCTCGTTTTGCGGTCAAACTAATGGAGATATAGTAAAAAGTCATTAGACCTTTTTTGTAGATCATATTATTTCCTAAATCTTACCTTTGTTTTATTTTGACCTCCGACCAATTGTTTCGCCGCTATCGACCCCAAAAAACAAAGTTTTCACGTGAAAATTACAAAAAAAATTTCACATAATCACGTTTTTCGGCGAAACCAATGGAGATAGGGCAAAAAGTCACTGGACCTTTTCTGTAGATCGCGCAATTTGCTAATTTGATGGGTCAATCAGATTTGAGCTAACAACCAACGGTTCGGCCGCTATCGGGCTCGAAACATTATTTTTATCGAAAAAATCTCTGGAATGTCAAATGTTCGAGCGTTTTGTCGCTTAACCATGGAGGAAGATAGAGCAAAAAGTCACTGACCTTTTTTGTAGTTCACTTCATTCCTGACTAACGATTTTTCGTCAGATCCGAGCTAGCTCTAACAGTTTCGCCCGTTATCGGGCTTACAAAAAGGCTTGCTTGCAAGGGTAAAAAATGCGCGTTTTTTTGCGAATTTTTTTTGAGGGGTTTAAAATTAAAAATTCCCGGTTTTCAGACTTTTCCTGTTGGTTATACGGCAAAAGGTACCTGCGTGCAAAAATTTCAATGTTCTAGCACTTCTAGAAGTAGGTTAGAATTTGTATATACATATATCAGTCAGTCAGTTTCACATGCGGCTGTATAGTATATTAGACTCGCCTTCGGCTCGCTGGGGGCTACGCCCCAGGCCCCCAAAGTAAACGCTTGCAAATTCGGGGATAAGCGGAATTCGGTGACTGGTTAAGTCCGGACATTAAGTAAATGACAAGGGATTTAAAAATTGACCTTTTTTCATAGATTTTTTCCGGATTCGTAAAAACTTTTGACTTTGAGGGCATTTTGCGGTTAAAACCGTTAGAGATACGACAAAAAGTGACTGGACCTTTCTTGTTGGAAATTTAATTTTGTCTTTCGATTGTGCCCTCAGATCTGATCTACGACCTATGGTTTAGCCAGAAATGAGCTCGGGAGAGAAAAGTCTGCACGGGTCAGCTATCTTGAATTGTTTTAGTATAAACATAATAAAAACCGACCTCAAGGCAGTATTTTAAGTCGAACAGGGGGTTTTAATATCACCAGGAGACTATCTAGTCAAGGCGAGAAATTCCCTGGGTGGGTGATTAATGTTAAGGAGGTTAAGACAAGAGGGGGTTTTAATTTCGTCAGGATATTGTCTGGTCATATGAACAAATTCCCAGGGGGGGTTAACGTTACCGGGGGATAAGTCTCCAGGGGGTTATCTGGTCATACCAGGATCTTCCCAGGGGGGGGGGTTTAAGAGATTTGGTGACTGGTAAAATTCGGACATGAGGTCATGGCAGGAAATTCCCTGGGGGGGTTTAATGTTACCAGGGGGGTTAACACATCAGGGGGTTGAATGTACAGGAGGTTATCAGGTCATACCAGGAAATCCCCGGGGGGGGGGGTTAATATTACCGGGGGTTAATGACACACTTGGGCCTTTTTTAGAGGGTATTGTGTCTGTGTGAACATAATAAATATTCCTCTGTCCCTATCTACTATTGACGCTTAGCTAACGCTCAGCCAACTCCCGAAGTCACTGAACCTTTTCTGTAGATCACGTGATTTCCTAAATCCCGTTTAAAAATTTGTTTTGAGGTTACGACCAACCGTTTTAGCCGCTATCAAGCCCGGAATGTAAATTATTTTAGGCGAAAATGTCCAATATATTTCACTTAATCGCGTTTTGCGCGGTCAAACTAAGGGAAATATAGTAAAAAAAGTCACTGGACCTTTTTTGTAGGTCATCTTATTTCCTAAATAATAACGTTAGTCTTATTTTGACCTCCGACCAATGGTTTCGGCCGCTATCGACCCCAAAAACAAAAGTTTCGCGTAAAAGTTACAACAAAATTTGTACATAAATCACGTTTTTCGGCCAAACCAATCGAGATAGGGCAAAAAGATTACTGGACCTTTTCTGTAGATCGCGCAATTTGCTAATTTTGATTGTGCCCTCAGAATTTTGATCTACGACCTATGGTTTAGTCGGTTACAACGCTTGGAATAAAATGTCTGCACTGGTGGGGAAAAGAGCGATTTGGTGTGATTGGTAAAATTCGGACATGAGGTCATGCCAGGAAATTCCCTGGTGGGGGTTTTAATGTTACCGGGGGGGGGTTAACATTTCAGGAGGTTTAATGTACTCAGGAGCTTATCTGGTCATACCAGGAAATCCCGGGGGGGGGGGGTAATGTTACCGGGGGTTAAGACACCAGGGGGTTTAATTTACTCAGGAGGTTATCTGGTCATACTGGGAAATTCCAGAGGGGGGGTTTATTGTTACTGGGTGTTAAACACACACGTGGTTTCTCTTTTAGAGGTTTGTTGTGTGTGTTAAAATAAATACATTCTCTATGTCACTATCTACTATTGGCGTTTAGCTAACGCTCAGCCAATTCCCTGGGGGGGGGGGGGTTGTAATCACTCGGTAACGTAGTAATAATTGTTTAAATCCGGAACCAGAATGAATTGAACAAATCATAGTAGCAAAAAATCTAAAACAACCAAAATGTGCATTTTGTAAAAAAAAACACGATAAATATTTTACCATTGGAAAGCGATTTACAGGCTTACTAAAGGATATAAGACAAAAGGCTACTAGACCTTTTTTATAGATCTCATAGTTTTCTAGTTACTGAATGATAAAGATTTAAACTCCAATCAACGGATCGGCTGATACCCGACTCCAGAAACAAGATTTATACGTATCAATCACAAAATAATAATTGCATTTAAACGCGTTTTGCGGTCGAACCATTGTAGATAGGTCAAAAAGTCACTGGACCTCATTTTGTAGATCACTTCATTTGCTAAATCAAACCTTTGTTTTATTTTGACTTCCGACCAACGGTTTTTGCCGCTATCGACACCAAAAACAAAATGTTTCACGTGAAAAATTACATAAATTTTGCACATAATCACGTATTGCGGTCATACCGATAGAGATAGGGCAAAAAATCACTGGACCTTTTCTGTAGATCACGTAATTTGCTAATTTAATGGGTCAATCAGATTTGAGCTACGGTCCTACCGTTCGGCCGCTATCGGGCTCGCGAAACATTATTTTTATCGAAAAAATCTCTGGGAATTTCAAATGTTCGAGCGTTTTGTCGCTTAACCATGGAAGATAGAGCAAAAAAGTCACTGGACCTTTTTTTGTAGTTCACTTCATTCCTGACCATGAATTTTTCGTCAGATCCGAGCTAGCTCCAACGGTTCGCCCGCTATCGGGCTTACAAGAAAGGCTTGCAAGGGTAAAGAATGCGCGCGATTTTTCGGGAATTTTTTTGAGGGGTTTAAAAGTAAAAATTCCCGGTTTTCAGACTTTTCCTGTTGGTTATACGGCAAAAGGTACCTGCGTGCAAAATTTTCAAGTTTCTAGCACTTCTAGAAGTAGGTTAGGAATTTGTATACATATATCAGTCAGTCAGTTTCACATGCGGCTGTATATATAATAGGACTCGCCTTCGGCTCGCTGGGGGCTACGCCCCCAGGCCCCCCATTTGGGTGTTGGCTAATTTCGGGGATAAGCGTAATTCGTTGATTGGTTAAATTCAGACGTGATGTTTCTAAATTTTATGTATCCGTTCTCGAGAATCTTACGGGTCCTAAAGCTTCGCTAACGCTCGGCCAAAAGATGTGTGGTGTACAATATTAATCAATTGATGTGGTAGAAGAGTTAAGTTATGTGTTCGCGGAATTTGGAGACTAGAAGAATTTGGTTTTAACCAAAGTCAGAGGACGTATGTTATACCATAGGTTCATTTTCCGGATTTACCCAAACTTTTGACTTTGAGGGGGTTTTGCGGCTTAACCGTTAGAGATACGAGAAAAAGTGACTGGACCTTTCTTGTCGGAAAATTTAAATTTTATGTTGCGATTCTGGTGTCCGATTTTAGCTACGACGCCTGGTTTAGCCAGTACGGAGCTGTGGAGAAAGGACTGCACTGGTGGGCTATTGTGAATTGTTTTTAGTGTAAGTATAACACAAAACCCCCACCCCGAGTCATTATTTTAATGTTGTTTAGGGGGTTTAATTTGCTCAGAGATTTATCTTGTCATGCCAGGAAATTCCCGGGAGGGGGAGATTAATGTTAAAGGGGGTTAAGAAATCAGGGTGTTTTAATTTCGTCAGGATATTGTTCTGGTCATATGAACAAATTCCGGGGGGGGTTAATGTTACAAGGGGACTTGTCATACCAGGAACTTCCCAAGGGGGGTTAAGAGATTTAGTGATTTGTAAAATTCGGACATGTGGTCATACCAGAAAATTCCCTGGGGGGGGTTTAAGTATACCAGGGGGGTTAACACATCAGGGGTTTTAATGTACTGAGGAGGTTATCAGGTCATACCAGGAAATCCCGGGGGGTTTAAAATTACCGGGGGGTTAATGACACACTTGGGCCTATTTTAGAGGCGATTGTGTGTCTGTGAACATAATAAAAATTCCTCTGTCCCTATCTACTATTGACGCTTAGCTAACGCTCAGCCAGTTTATAATGTGGAGTTGTATTCACTCTTTAACGTAACAAAGCAAAGTGCAAACTGAATCTGGAAGAATTACACAAATATTAGTCACATAATAATTTAAAAACTCCAAAAATTGCCAATCTACGACAAATATTTAGCTATTTATAGCGTTTTCCTGGCTTATTAAAGGACATACAACAAATAGTTACATTACCTTTTTTTGTAGATCCCATCAATTTTTAGTCATAAAAGTTTTTACATTTTAAGCTACAACTAACCGTTTGGTCGCTATCGACTCAAGAAACAAAGTTATTAAAAAGAAATTACGAAATATTTACATTTATTAGCAGAACCATTGGAGATAGAGGAAAATGTCACTGGGACCTTTTTTGTAGATCCCATTGATTAGTAATAAAATAAAATTTTTTTCTGTGCTACAATTAGGAGTTTTACCGTAATAAAACCCAGAAAACAAAAATCTCACGTAAAACTTAACAAATCAAAACTTTAAAACGCGTTATGCGGCCAAACCATTGAGGGTAGGGCAAAAAGTTACATGACCTTTTTTGTAGATCACGCAATTTACTAAATCCCATTGAAAATTTGTTTTGAGCTACGACCAACCGTTTAGCCGCTATCGAGCCCGAAAGGTAAATTTTTTTGGGCGAAAATTTCTAAATATTTTAATCCAATCTCGTTTTGCGGCCAAACCGATGGAGATATAGCAAAAAGTCACTGGACCTTTTTTGTAGTTCACTTCATTCCTGACCATGAATTTTTCGTCAGATCGAAGCTAGCTCCAACGGTTTCGCCCGCTATCGGGTTTTAAAGAAAAGCCCGCAAGGGCAAAAAGGGGTCACTTCGCGAATTTTTTTGAGGGGTTCAAAATTAAAAAATTCCGGTTTTCAGACTTTTCCCGGTGGTTTGAAGACTCCAGCTAGGTGTGTGCAAAATTCGGTGTTTCCAGCACTTCTAGAAGTGGGTTAGAATTTGTTATACCCTATCAGTGAGTGAGTCAGTCAGTTACATATGCGGCTGTATATATATGGGACTCGCCTTCGGCTCGCTGGGGGCTACGCCCCCAGGCCCCCAAAGTAAACGCTTAAAGCGGAATTCGGTGACTGGTTAAGTCCGGACATTAGGTAAATGACAAGGGATTTAAAAATTGACCTTTATCATTGATTTTTCCCGGATTCGTAAAAACTTTTGACTTTGAGGGCAATTTGCGGTTAAAACCGTTAAAGATACGAAAAAAAGTGACTGGACCTTTCTTGTCGAAAATTTAATTTTCTCTTTCGATTATGCCATCAGATTTAAGCTACGACCTATAATTTAGGCAGTACAGAGCTTAGGACAAAAGACTGCACTGGGCAGTTTAAAAATATCACGTAAAACTTAAAAAAATCAACACTTAAAAAACGCGTTATGCGGCCAAACCGTTGAGGATAGGGCAAAATGTTACTGAACATTATTTGTAGATCACACGCAATTTCATAAATCCTTTTCAAAATTTGTTTTTGAGCTACGACCAACAGTTTAGCCGCTATCGATCCCGAAAGGTAAATTTTTAGGCGAAAATTTCCAAATACTTTCACTTAATCACGTTTTGCGGCCAAACCAAACCAATGGAGATAGAGTAAAGAGTTACTGGGGCATTTTTGTAGATCACCTCATTTCCTAACTCCAACGTTCGTCTTATTTCGACCTCAGACCAATGGTTTCGCCGCTATCAAGCCCGAAAACAAAAGTTTCGCGTAAAAATTACAAAAAAAATTGCAACATAATCACGTTTTTTCGGCCGAACCACTGGATGTAGAGCAAAAAGTCACTGGACCTTTTCTGTAGATCGCGCAATTTGCTAATTTGATGGGTCAATCAGATTTGAGCTACGACCTACGGTTCGGCCACTATCAGGCTCGAAACTTTATTTTAAGCAAAAAAATCTCTGGAATGTCAAACATTTCCCGCGTTTTTGTCGCTTAACCACACACGAGATAGGAAAAAAAGTCACTGGACCTTTTTTGTAGTTCACTTCATTCCTGACTAACGATTTTCCGTCAGATCGAAGCTAGCTCCAACGGTTTCAACCGCTATCAGGCTTACAAGAAATGCTGCAGGGGGTAAAGAAATGCGCGATTTTTTAAGAATTTTTTTGAGGGCTTTAAAAGTAAAAAAAGATAAAAAAGTCCGGTTTTCAGACTTTTCCTCCGGGTCATATTGTGAAAGGTACCTGCGTGCCAAATTTCAAGTTTCCAGCACTTCTAGAACTATGTTAGAATTTGTATCTATATATCAGTCAGTCAGTTACACATGCGGCTGTAATAAGTATTTAGACTCGCCTTCGGCTCGCTGGGGGCTACGCCCCCAGGCCCCCATTTGGGTGTTGGCCAATTTCGGGGACAAGCGGAATTCAGTGTCGGGTTATATCTGAGAATTATACTAGGGTCTGGGAGTTTAAATTAGGCCTAATTTATTGAAATTTTATTTATTAATCAAATTTTTTGACTTTAATGGCATTTTACTGCTTAACCGTTAGAGAATACGAGAAAAAAGTGACTGGACCTTTCTTGTCGGAAATTTAAATTTTCGATTGTGCCCTCAGATTTTGATCTACGACCTATGGTTTAGTCGGTACAACGCTTGGAATAAATGTCTGCACTGGTGGGGAAAAGAGCGATTTGGTGATTGGTTTAATTCGGACATGAGGCCTTGCCAGGAAATTCCCTGGGGGGGGTTAATGTTACCGGGGGGTTTAACATTTCAGGAGGTTTAATGTACTCAGGAGCTTATCTGGTCATACCAGGAAATCCCGGGGGAGGGTGGGGGTAATGTTACCGGGGGTTAAGAAATCAGTGGGTTTAATTTACTCAGGATGTTATCTGGTCATACAAGAAAATTCCAGGGGGTTTTTAATGTTTACCGGGGGTTAAGACATCAGGGGGTTTAATTTTACTCAGGATGTTATCTGGTCATAACAGATACTTCCCGGGGGGGGGGGGGGTTTAATGTTACCGGGGGTTAAGACCATCAGGGGGTTTAATTTTACTCAGGAGGTTATCTGGTCATGCCGAGAAATTCCCGGGGGTGGGGTTAATGTTACCGGGGGTTAAGACATCAGGGGTGTTAATTTACTCAGGGGATTATGAAATTTGGTGATTGGAAAAATTCGGACATGAGGTCATGCCAGGAAATTCCCTTGGGGGGGGGGGTTAAACGTTACCGGGGGATAAGACAACCAGGGGGTTTATCTGGTCTTACCAGGAACTTCTCAGGGGGGGAGGTTTAGAGATTTGGTTTATTGGTTAAAATTCGGACATGAGGTCATGCCAGGAAATTCCTCTGGGGGGGTTTAATGTTACCAGGGGTTAAGACATCTGGGGGGTTTAATTTAGTCAGGATATTGTCTGGTCATTTGAACAAATTCCCGGGGAGGGGGGGTTAATGGTTTACAAGGGGTTAATGACACACGTGGGCCTATTTTAGAGGGTGTTGTGTCTGTGAAACGTAATAAAGACTCTATCCCTATCTACTTTTGAAGCTTCACTAACGCTCAGCCAACTCCCGATGTGGAGGGGGGGGTTATAGTCACTCAACGGAGTAATTACAAGTCCAATCTGGAACCAGCATGAATCGCACTAATTATAGTTGCAAGATTTTAAAACCCCTAAAATTGACGGACAAAGAATTAGCCATTTGTAGCTTTTATCAGGCTTACGGGAAAGATAAACGACAGAAAGCTACTGGACCTTTTTTGTAGATTCCTATGAATAGCTACTTACAAAAAGTTTTACATTTAAGCTAGGACCAACAGTTCGGCCACTATCGAGCACGAAAAGTAAGTTTTTAAGTGAAATTTACAATACAATTACGTTTTACGGCTAAATCATGGAAGATAGAGTAAAAGGTCACTGGACCTTTTGTGTAGATCGCATTATTTTTGTATTAAAATAAAAATTTTTACTCTGGGCTATAACTAAGGTTTTGTCTTAAATAGAGCCCAGAAAACAAAATCTCACGTAAAAACTCAAAAAATCAAATACTTTTAAAACGCGTTATGCGGCCAAAACCGTTGAGGATTAGGGCAAAATGTTACTGAACGTTTTTTGTAGATCACGTGATTTTATAAATCCAAATGAAAATCTGATTTGGAGCTACGACCAAACCGTTTAGCCGATATCAAACCCGGAATGTTAAATTTGTAGGCGAAAATTTCCAAATATTTTCACTTAATCTCGTTTTGCGGTCAAACTAATGGAGATATAGTAAAAAGTCATTAGACCTTTTTTGTAGATTCATATTATTTCCTAAATCTTACCTTTGTTTTATTTTGACCTCCGACCAATTGTTTCGCCGCTATCGACCCCAAAAAAAAACAAAGTTTTCACGTGAAAATTACAAAAAAATTTCACATAATCACGTTTTTCGGCGAAAAACCAATGGAGATTAGGGCAAAAAGTCACTGGACCTTTTCTGTAGGATCGCGCAATTTGCTAATTTGATGGGTCAAATCAGATTTGAGCTACAACCAACGGTTCGGGCCGCTATCGGGCCTCGAAACATTATTTTTATCGAAAAAAAATCTCTGGAATGTCAAATGTTCGAGCGTTTTGTCGCTTAACCATGGAAGATAGAGCAAAAAGTCCACTGGACCTTTTTTGTAGTTCACTTCATTCCTGACTAACGATTTTTTCGTCAGATCCGAGCTAGCTCTAACAGTTCGCCCGTTATCGGGCTTACAAAAAAAGGCTTGCAAGGGTTAAAAAATGCGCGTTTTTTTGCGAATTTTTTTGAGGGGTTTAAAATTAAAAATTCCCGGGTTTTCAGACTTTTCCTGTTGGTTATACGGCAAAAGGTACCTGCGTGCAACAATTTCAATGTTCTAGCACTTCTAGAAGTAGGTTAGAATTTGTATACATATATCAGTCAGTCAGTTTCACATGCGGCTGTATAGTATTATTAGAACTCGCCTTCGGCTCGCTGGGGGCTACGCCCCCAGGCCCCCATTTGGGTTATTGGCTAAATTCGGGGAATAAGCGTAGTTCGGTGATTGGTTAAATTTCAGACGTGAAGTTTCCAAAATTTTATGTATCCGTTCTCGAGAATCTTACGGGTCGTAATGCTTCGCTAACGCTCAGCCAAAAGATGTGTGGTGTATAATATTAATCAATTGATGTGGTAGAAGAGTTGAGTTATGTGTTCGTGAAATTTGGAGAGAGACAAGAAGAATTTGGTTTTAACCAAATTAGTCAGAGGACGTATGTATACCATAGTTTAATTTTCCGGATTTTACCCAAACTTTTTTGACTTTGAGGGCGTTTTGCGGCTTAACCGTTAGAGATACGAGAAAAAGTGACTGGACCTTTCTTGTCGGAAATTTAATTTTGTCTTTTCGATTATTGCCATCAGATTTGAGCTACGAGCTCTGGGTTTAGGAGGTACAGAGCGTGGTTAGTAAAGTCTGCACCTGTCAACTATTGTAAAATAGTTGAGTGGAAATATAGTAAAAAAACCTTACCCTAAGTCAACATTTTTAAATTGTTTAGGGGGTTTTATTTGCTCAGGAGTTTATATAGTCATGCCAGGAAATTCCCAGGGGGGGGGTTAACGTTACCGGAGTTTAAGACATCAGGGGGTTATCTGGTCATACCAGGAACTTCCCAAGGGGGGTTAAGAGATTTGATGATTGGTAAAATTTGGACATGAGGTCATGCCAGGAAATTCCCAAGGGGGGTGTTAACGTTACCGGGGGTTAAGACATCAGGGGGTTATCTTAGTCATACCAGGGAACTTCCCAAGGGGGGTTAAGAGATTTGATTATTGGTAAAAATTTGGACATGAAGTCATGCCAGGAAATTCCCTGGGGGGGGTTTAAATGTACCGGGGGGTGGGTAACACATCAGGGGGTTTTAATTTTACCACACTTTTGCCTCTTAGAGTGTGTTTTGTGTTTGTAAGCAAAAATAATAAAATTCACTCTGTCCCTAATTACTATTTGAACTTCGCTAAACGCTCAGCCAATTAATGATGTGCTCTAGTACACGTTTACTAGTCACTCGTTTACTTAGTAATACAAACTCAATCTGGAAACTCATAACGAATTACACAAATTTTAGTCAGAAAAAGCAAAACCCCTATAATTGCCAAATTACAAAAAAAATATTTTGCCTTTGAGAGCGTGTAACAGGTCTTACAGTAAGATATACATCAATAAGATACTTTTTTGGTAGAACCTACCAATAGCTGTTTATAAATGTCTTGATAAACTTTTTTAAAAAAATAAATATGCTAGGCATAATCGGGTCAACCGCTATGTTGGACTCCCAGTAATAACAAAATTTTCACATCGAAATTACAAAATATTGACATTTATTAACCAAACCGATGGAGGTAGAGCAAAAGCTTACTGGACCTTTTTTGTAGATGAAAGTAAAATTTTGTATTAAAATCAAATTTTTAATCCGGACTATAACTACTAAGGTTTTTGTCTACAATGGAGCCCAAAAAAACAAAATCTCACGTAAAACTCAAAAAATCAAAACTTTAAAACGCGTTATGCGGCCAAACCGTTGAGGATATAGGGCAAAATGTTACTGATCCTTTTATGTAGATCACGTCATTTGCTAAATCCGAATGAAAATTTGTTTTGAGCTAAGACCAATAGTATTAGCCGCTATCAAGCCCGGAATGTAAATTTTGTAGGCGAAAAATTTCCAAATCTATTCACTTAATCGCATTTTGCGGCCAAACTAATGGAGATACAGTAAAAAGTCACTTAAACCTTTTATGTAGATCACTTCATTTCCTATATCTAACCTTTGTTTTATTTTGCCCTCCGACCAATGGTTTCGCCGCTATCGACCTCAAAAACAAACTTTTCACGTAAATATTACAAAAAAAAATTGTACATAATTCACGTTTTTCGGCCAAAACCAAATAGAGATAGGGCAAAAAAGTCACTGGACCTTTTCTATAGATCGCGCAATTTGCTAATTTGATGGGTCAATTCAGATTTGAGCTACAACCTACCGTTCGGCCGCTATCGAGCTCGAGCTCGAAACTTTATTTTTAAGCGAAAAAATCTCTGGAATGTCAAATGTTCAAGCGTTTTGTCGCTTAAACCATGGAAGATAGAGCAAAAAGTCACTGGACCTTTTTTGTAGTTCACTTCATTCCTGATTATGAATTTTTCGTCAGATCCGAGCTAGCTCCAACAGTTTCGCCCGCTTATCGGGCTTACAAGAAAAATGCCTGCAGGGGTGAAGAATGCGCGATTTTTTGGGAAATTTTTTTTGAGGGGTTTAAAAGTAAAAAAGTCCGGTTTTCAGACTTTTCCTCCGGGTCATATTGTGAAAGGTACCTTGCATGCCAAAATTTCAAGTTTCCAGCACTTCTAGAAGTATGTTAGAATTTGTTATATTATCTGTCAGTCAGTTGAGTGAGTCAGTCAGTCAGTTACACATGCGGCTGTATATAGTTATAGGACTCGCCTTCGGCTCGCTGGGGGCTATCGCCCCCAGGCCCCCATGATGTACGCTTGCCAAATTCGGGGATAAGCGGTTAAATTTACGCTTGCAAATTCGGGGGATAAGAGAGATTTGGTGATTGTTAAAAATTCGGACATGAGGTCTTGCCAGGAAATTCCCTGGGGGGGTTTTTAATATTACCAGGGGTTAAGACATCAGTTTTAATCAAAGTTTTGATTTTAAGGGAATTATGCGGCTTAACCGTTAGAGATACGAGAAAAAAAGTGACTGGAACCTTTCTTGTCGGGAAATTTAATTTTCTTCTTTCGATTCTGACCTCGGATTTTAGCTACGATCTCTGGTTTTAGTCGGTACAACGCTTGGGATAAAAGTCTGCACTGGTCAGCTGTTGTGTAAACAGATTTAGTGTAAATAAATTAAAAAAAACTACCTTTTATTAGGATTATTAAGTTGATCAGGGGGTTTTAATTTAATCAGGAGTTCATCAACCAAGAAATTCCCGGGAGAGGGGGTTTATGTTCTCGGGGGTTAAAGAACGCGTGGTACTTTTCTAGTAAATTTGTGTCTAGGCACGAGGAATTTTTATCAAAATAAAACGTTGATCAGGGGGTTAAAATTACTTCGAAAATTATCATTCACGCCAGATTTTTGACAATGAACTAATATTTTATAAAATTTAAATAAAAAAAACACTCTGTCCCTATTTACTCTTGAAGCTTCACTAACGCTCAGCCAACTCCGATGTGGAGGGGTGGTATTTGTCACTCGTTAACGTAGTAATACAAGGTCAATATGGAACCAGCATGAATCGCACTTAATTATAGTCTGCAAAATTTAAATTAAAACACCTAAAAGTGACGACAAAGAATTAGCCATTTAGGAGCATTTATCAGGCTCACGGAAAGATAAACGATAGAAAGCTGGATGCTGGGCCTTTTTTGTAGATCCTATCAATAGCTACTTACAAAAAGTTTGCATTTAAGTAGGGCCAACGGTTTCGGCCACTATCGAGCACGAACAGTAAATTTTTTAAGTGAAAATTTTTCAATATAATCACGTTTTACGGCTAAATAAATGGAAGACTTAGAGTAAAAGGGTCACTTGACCTTTTGTGTAGATCGCATTATTTTGTATTAAAATGAAATTTTTAATCTGAGCTTAGAAACTAAGATTTTGTTCTGAAAATAGAGCCCAGAAAACAAAATCTCACGTAAAAATTAAAAAAATCAAAACTTTTTAAAACGCGTTATGCGGCCAAAACCGTTGAGGATAGGACAAAATGTTACTGAACTTTTTTTTTTGTAGATCACGTGATTTTCTAAATCCCATTGAAAACTTGTTTTGACTACGACCAACCGTTTAGCCGCTATCAAGCCCGGAATGTAAATTTGTAGGCGAAAATTTTCCAAATATGTCCATTTAACCACGTTTTGCGGTCAAACACTAATGGAGATATAGTAAAAAGTCACTTAACCTTTTTTGTAGATCATCTTATTTCCTAAATATAACCTTTGTTTTATTTTGACCTCCGACCAATTTTTTTCGCCGTTATCGACCCCAAAAAACAAAGTTTTCACGTGAAAAATTACAAAAAAAAATTACACATAATCACGTTTTTTCGGCCAAACCAATGGAGATAGAGCAAAAAGTCACTGGACCTTTTCTGTAGATCGCGCAATTTGCTAATTTGATGGGTCAATCAGATTTGAGCTACGACCAACGGTTCGGCCGCTATCGGGCTCGAAACATTTATTTTTATCGAAAAAATCTCTGGAATGTCAAATATTCGAGCGTTTTGTCGCTTAACCATGGAAGATAGAGCAAAAAGTCACTGGACCCTTTTTGTAGTTCACTTCATTCCTGACCATGAATTTTTCGTCAGATTTGAGCTAGCTCCAACGGTTCGCCCGCTATCGGACTTACAAAAAAGGCCTGCAAGGGTAAAAAATGCACTTTTTTCTCGAATTTTTTTAGGTGTTTAAAATTAAAAAATCCCGGTTTTCAGAATTTTCCTGTTGGTTATACGGCAAAAGGTACCTGCGTGCCAAATTTCAAGTTTCTAGCATTTCTAGAAGTAGGTTAGAATTTGTATACATTATCAGTGAGTGAGTGGTTTCACATGCGGCTGTATAGTATATTAGACTCGCCTTCGGCTCGCTGGGGGCTACGCCCCCAGGCCACCAAAGTAAACGCTTGCAAATTCGGGGATAAGCGGAATTCGGTGACTGGTTAAGTCCGGACATTAAGTAAATGACAAGGGATTTAAAAATTGACCTTTTTCATAGATTTTTTTCCGTGATTCGTAAAAACTTTTGACTTTGAGGGCATTTTGCGGTTAAAACCGTTAGAGATACGACAAAAAGTGACTGGACCTTTCTTGTTGGAAATTTAATTTTGTCTTTCGATTGTGCCCTCAGATCTGATCTACGACCTATGGTTTTAGCCAGTAATGAGCTCGGGAGAGAAAAGTCTGCACGGGGTCAGCTATCTTGAATTGTTTAGTATAAAAACATAATAAAAAACCGACCTCAAAGCAGTATTTTAAGTCGAACAGGGGGTTTTAATATCACCAGGTGGAGACTATCTAGTCAAGGCGAGAAATTCCCTGGGTGGGTGATTAATGTTAAGGGAGGTTAAGACAAGAGGGGGTTTAATTTCGTCAGGATATTGTCTGGTCATATGAACAAATTCCCAGGGGGGGTTAACGTTACCGGGGGATAAGTCTCCAGGGGGTTATCTGGTCATACTAGGATCTTCCCAGGGGGAGGGGTTTAAGAGATTTGGTGACTGGTAAAAATTCGGACATGAGGTCATGGCAGGAAATTCCCTGGGGTGGTTTTAATGTTACCAGGGGGGGTTAACACATCAGGGGGTTGAATGTACAGGAGGTTATCAGGTCATACCAGGAAATCCCGGGGGGGGGGGGGGTTAATATTACCGGGGGTTAATGACACACTTGGGCCTTTTTTAGAGGGGTATTGTGTCTGTGAACATAATAAATATTCCTCTGTCCCTATCTACTATTGACGCTTAGCTAACGCTCAGCCAACTCCCGAAGTCACTGAACCTTTTCTGTAGATCACGTGATTTCCTAAATCCCGTTTAAAATTTGTTTTGAGTTAGCCGCTATCAAGCCCGGAATGTAAATTTTTAGGCGAAAATGTCCAATATTTTCACTTAATCGCGTTTTGCGGTCAAACTAAGGGAAATATAGTAAAAAGTCACTGGACCTTTTTTGTAGGTCATCTTATTTCCTAAATAAAACGTTAGTCTTATTTTGACCTCCGACCAATGGTTTCGCCGCTATCGACCCCAAAAAACAAAAGTTTCGCGTAAAAGTTACAACAAAATTGTACATAATCACGTTTTTCGGCCAAACCAATCGAGATAGGGCAAAAGATTACTGGACCTTTTCTGTAGATCGCGCAATTTGCTAATTTAATGGGTCAATCAGATTTGAGCTACGACCAACGGTTTCGGCCGCTATCGGGCTTGAAACATTATTTTTATCGAAAAAATCTCTGGAATTTCAAATGTTCGAGCGTTTTGTCGCTTAACCATGGAAGATAGAGCAAAAAGTCATTAAACCTTTTTTGTAGTTCACTTCATTCCTGACCATGAATTTTCCGTCAGATCCGAGCTAGCTCCAACGGTTCGCCCGCTATCGGGCTTACAAAAAATGCCTGCAGGGGTGAAGAATGCGCGATTTTTTGGGAATTTTTTTGAGGGGTTGAAAATGAAAAATTCTCACTTTTCGGGATTTTCCTGGTGGTTACACGTGGAAAGCTATCTGTGTACCAAATTTCAAGTCTCTAACTCATCTGGAAGTAGGTTAGAATTAGTATACGTGAGTGAGTGAGTCAGTCAGTCAGTCAGTTACACATGCGGTTGTATATATATTAGACTCGCCTTCGGCTCGCTGGGGGCTACGCCCCCAGGCCCCCAAAGTAAACGCTTGCAAATTCGGGGATAAGCGGAATTCGGTGACTGGTTAAGTCCGGACATTAAGTAAATGACAAGGGATTTAAAAATTGACCTTTTTCATAGATTTTTTTCCGGATTCGTAAAAACTTTTGACTTTGAGGGCATTTTGCGGTTAAACCGTTTAGAGATACGACAAAAAGTGACTGGACCTTTCTTGTTGGAAATTTAATTTTCTCTTTCGATTGTGCCCTCAGATCTGATCTACGACCTATGGTTTAGCCAGAAATGAGCTCGGGAGAAAAGTCTGCACGGGTCAGCTATCTTGAAATTGTTTAGTATAAACATAATAAAAACCGACCTCAAGGCAGTATTTTAAGTCGAACAGGGGGTTTAATATCACAAGGAGACTATCTAGTCAAGGCGAGAAATTCCCTGGGTGGGTGATTAATGTTAAGGAGGTTAAGACAAGAGGGGGTTTAATTTCGTCAGGATATTGTCTGGTCATATGAACAAATTCCCAGGGGGGGTTAACGTTACCGGGGGATAAGTCTCCAGGGGGTTATCTGGTCATACCAGGATCTTCCCAGGGGGGGTTAAGAGATTTGGTGACTGGTAAAATTCGGACATGAGGTCATGGCAGGAAATTCCCTGGGGGGGTTTAATGTTACCAGGGGGGTTAACACATCAGGGGGTTGAATGTACAGGAGGTTATCAGGTCATACCAGGAAATCCCCGGGGGGGGGTTAATATTACCGGGGGTTAATGACACACTTGGGCCTTTTTTAGAGGGTATTGTGTCTGTGAACATAATAAATATTCCTCTGTCCCTATCTACTATTGACGCTTAGCTAACGCTCAGCCAACTCCCGAAGTCACTGAACCTTTTCTGTAGATCACGTGATTTCCTAAATCCCGTTTAAAATTTGTTTTTGAGTTACGACCAAACCGTTTAGCCGCTATCAAGCCCGGAATGTAAATTTTTAGGCGAAAAATGTCCAATATTTTCACTTAATCGCGTTTTGCGGTCAAACTAAGGGAAATATAGTAAAAAGTCACTGGACCTTTTTTGTAGGTCATCTTATTTCCTAAATAAAAACGTTAGTCTTATTTTGACCTCCGACCAATGGTTTCGCCGCTATCGACCCCAAAAAAACAAAAGTTTCGCGTAAAAAGTTACAACAAAATTGTACATAATCACGTTTTTCGGCCAAACCAATCGAGATAGGGCAAAATATTACTGGACCTTTTCTGTAGATCGCGCAATTTGCTAATTTGATGGGTCAATCAGATTTGAAGCTACGACCAACGGTTTCGGCCGCTATCGGGCTTGAAACATTATTTTTATCGAAAAAATCTCTGGAATTTCAAATGTTCGAGCGTTTTGTCGCTTAACCATGGAAGATAGAGCAAAAAGTCATTAGACCTTTTTTGTATTTCACTTCATTCCTGACCATGAATTTTCCGTCAGATCCGAGCTAGCTCCAACGGTTCGCCCGCTATCGGGCTTACAAAAAATGCCTGCAGGGGTGAAGAATGCGCGATTTTTTGGGAATTTTTTTGAGGGGTTGAAAATGAAAAAATTCTCACGTGGAAAGCTATCTGTGTACCAAATTTCAAGTCTCTAACTCATCTGGAAGTAGGTTAGAATTAGTATACGTGAGTGAGTGAGTCAGTCAGTCAGTCAGTTACACATGCGGTTGTATATATATTAGATTAGATAACCATTAGTGATACGACAAAAAGTGACTACCTTTCTTGTCGGAAATTTGATTTTGTGTTTCGATTCCGTCGTCAGATTTTAGCTGCGAGCTTTGGTTTAGCCAGGAATGAGCTCGGGGAGAAAAGTCTGCACTGGTCAGCTATCTTGAATTGCTAAATACGACCAAGATTTTGCCATTAAGAGAGATTTTAGGGCTTACGTAAGGATATACGACAAAAAGCTACCCAACCTTTTTTTTAGATCTCTAGATTGTCTAGTTATTGAACATTTAGAATTTTAAGTTATGACCAATGGTTCGGCTGCTACCGCCTCCAGAAACAAAATTTTCATCTAAAAATTATAAAAATATTTCCTTTTAAACAGGTTTTTCGGCCAGACCACTTAGGATAGGGCAAAAAGTTACTGGACTTTTTTTGTAGAACACGTCGTTTACTAAAACTTGTTAAATGACGTGTTTTGAGCTTACGACCAAAACGTTTAGCCGCTATCAAGCCTGGAATGTAAATTTGTAGGCGAAAATTTCCAAATATTTTCACTTAATCGCGTTTTGCGGTCAAAATAATGGAGATATAGTAAATAGTAACTGAACCTTTTTTGTAGATCATATTATTTACTAAAGTTAACCTTTCTTTTATTTTGACCTCCGACCAATTGTTTCGCCGCTATCGACCCCAAAAACAAAGTTTTCACGTGAAAATTACAAAAAAATTGCACATAATCACGTTTTTCGGCCAAACCAATGGAGATAGGGCAAAAAGTTACTGGACCTTTTCTGTAGATCGCGCGATTTGCTAATTTGATGGGTCAATCAGATTTGAGCTACGACTTACCGTTCGGCCGCTATCGGGCTCGAAACATTATTTTTATTGAAAAAATCTCTGGAATGTCAAATATTCGAGAGTTTTGTCGCTTAACCATGCAAGATAGAGCAAAAAGTCACTGGACCCTTTTTGTAGTTCACTTCATTCCTGACCATGAATTTTTCGTCAGATTTGAGCTAGCTCCAAACGGTTCGCCCGCTATCGGACTTACAAAAAAGGCCTGCAAGGGTAAGTAAAATGCACTTTTTTCTAGAATTTTTTTTAGGTGTTTAAAATTAAAAAATCCCGGTTTTCAGAATTTTCCTGTTGGTTATACGGCAAAAGGTACCTGCGTGCCAAATTTCAAGTTTCTAGCATTTCTAGAAGTAGGTTAGAATTTGTATACATTATCAGTGAGTGAGTGGTTTCACATGCGGCTGTATAGTATATTAGACTCGCCTTCGGCTCGCTGGGGGCTACGCCCCCAGGCCCCCATTTGGGTGTTGGCTAATTTCGGGGATAAGCGTAATTTCGTTGATTGGTTAAATTTCAGACGTGATGTTTCTAAATTTTTATGTATCCGTTCTCGAGAATCTTACGGGTCCTAAAGCTTCGCTAACGCTCGGCCCAAAAGATGTGTGGTGTACAATATTAATCAATTGATGTGGTAGAAGAGTTAAGTTATGTGTTCGCGGAATTTGGAGACTAGAAGAATTTGGTTTTAACCAAAGTCAGAGGACGTATGTATACCATAGGTTCATTTTCCGGATTTACCCAAACTTTTGACTTTGAGGGGGTTTTGCGGCTTAACCGTTAGAGATACGAGAAAAAGTGACTGGACCTTTCTTGTCGGAAATTTAATTTTATGTTGCGATTCTGGTGTCCGATTTTAGCTACGACGCCTGGTTTTAGCCAGTACGGAGCTGTGGAGAAAGGACTGCACTGGTGGGCTATTGTGAATTGTTTAGTGTAAGTATAACAAAACCCCCACCCCGAGTCATTATTTTAATGTGTTGTTTAGGGGGTTTAATTTGCTCAGAGATTTATCTTGTCATGCCAGGAATTCCCGGGAGGGGGAGATTAATGTTAAAGGGGGTTAAGAAATCAGGGTGTTTAATTTCGTCAGGATATTTGTCTGGTCATATGAAACAAATTCCGGGGGGGGGTTAATGTTTACCAAGGGGGACTTGTCATACCAGGAACTTCCCAAGGGGGGTTTTAAGAGATTTAGTGATTTGTAAAATTCGGACATGTGGTCATACCAGAAAATTCCCTGGGGGGGGTTTAAGTATACCAGGGGGGTTAAACACATCAGGGGGTTTAATGTACTGAGGAGGTTTATCAGGTCATACCAGGAAATCCCCGGGGGGGGTTTAAAATTACCGGGGGGGTTAATGACACACTTGGGCCTATTTTAGAGGCGATTGTGTCTGTGAACATAATAAAAATTCCTCTGTCCCTATCTACTATTGACGCTTAGCTAACGCTCAGCCAGTTTATAATGTGGAGTTGTATTCACTCTTTAACGTAACAAAGCAAGTGCAAGTGCAAACTGAATCTGGAAGAATTACACAAATATTAGTCACATAATAATTTAAAAAACCTCCAAAAATTGCCAATCTACGGACAAATATTTAGCTATTTTATAGCGTTTTCCTGGCTTATTTAAAGGACATACAACAAATAGTTACATTACCTTTTTTGTAGATCCCATCAATTTTTAGTCATAAAAGTTTTTACATTTAAGCTACAACTAACCGTTTGGTTCGCTATCGACTCAAGAAACAAAGTTATTAAAAAGAAATTACGAAATATTTACATTTATTAGCAGAACCATTGGAGATAGAGGAAAATGTCACTGGACCTTTTTTTGTAGATCCCATTGATTAGTAATAAAATAAAATTTTTATTCTGTGCTACAATTAGGAGTTTTACCGTAATAAAACCCAGAAAACAAAATCTCACGTAAAACTTAACAAATCAAAACTTTAAAAACGCGTTATGCGGCCAAACCATTGAGGGTAGGGCAAAAAGTTACATGACCTTTTTTGTAGATCACGCAATTTACTAAATCCCATTGAAAATTTGTTTTGAGCTACGACCAACCGTTTAGCCGCTATCGAGCCCGAAAGGTAAATTTTTGGGCGAAAATTTCTAAATATTTTAATCCAATCTCGTTTTGCGGCCAAACCGATGGAGATATAGCAAAAAGTCACTGGACCTTTTTTGTAGTTCACTTCATTCCTGACCATGAATTTTTCGTCAGATCGAAGCTAGCTCCAACGGTTCGCCCGCTATCGGGTTTTAAAGAAAAGCCCGCAAGGGCAAAAAGGGGTCACTTCGCGAATTTTTTTTGAGGGGTTCAAAATTAAAAAATTTCGGTTTTCAGACTTTTCCCGGTGGTTTGAAGACTCCAGCTAGGTGTGTGCAAAATTCGGTGTTTCCAGCACTTCTAGAAGTGGGTTAGAATTTGTATACCCTATCAGTGAGTGAGTCAGTCAGTTACATATGCGGCTGTATATATATGGGACTCGCCTTCGGCTCGCTGGGGGCTACGCCCCCAGGCCCCCAAAGTAAGTGCCTTAAATTCGGGGATAAGATTGATTTGGTGATAGGTAAAATTCGGACATGATGTCAAGCAAGGAAATTCCCAGGGGAGGGGGTTAACGTTACCTGGTGATTAGACGTCAGGGGGTTATCTGGTCATACCAGGAACTTCCCAGGGGGGGGTTAAGAGTTTTTGGTGATTGGTAAAATTCGGACATGAGGTCATGCCAGGAAATTCCCTGGGGGGGGGTTAACGTTACCGGGGGAAAAGACTCCAGGGGGTTATCTAGTCATACCAGGGACTTCCCAGGGGGGTGGGTTAAGAGATTTGGTGATTCCAGATTAATTCAAAGTTTTGAGTTCAAAGGCATTTTGTGGCTTAACCGTTGGAGATACGATAAAAATTGACTGAACCTTTCTTGTCGGAAATTTAATTTTATCTTGCGATTCTGGTGTCCGATTTTAGCTACGACGTCTGAGTTTAGCCAGTACGGAGCTGTGGAGAAAGGACTGCACTGGTGGGCTATTGTGAATTGTTTAGTGTAAATATAACAAAAACCCAACCCTGAGTCATTATTTTTAAGTTGTTTAGGGGGTTTAATTTGCTCAGAGGTTTATCTTGTCATGCCAGGAAATTCCCGGGGGGGGGAGATTAATGTTAAAGGGGGTTAAGACATCAGGGGGTTTAATTTAGTCAGGATATTTTCTGGTCATATGAATAAATTCCCGGGGGGGGGGTTAATGTTACAAGGGATTAATGACAACACGTGGCTATTTAGAAGGTGTTGTGTCTTTGAACATAATAAAAAACACTCTGTCCCTATCTACTATTGAAACTTCACTAACGCTCAGCCAACTCCCGACGTTGGAAAGGGGTTTTAGTCACTCGTTAAACGTAGTAATACAAGTCCAATCTGGAACCAGCATGAATCGCACTAATTATAGTAGAAAAATTTAAAACACCTAAAAGTAACTACGAAGAATTTGTCATTTAGAGCATTTATCAGGCTTACGGAAAGATAAACGATAGAAAGCTGCTGAATCTTTTTTTTAGATCCTATGAATTGCTAGTTACAAAAAATTTTACATTTAAGCTAGGGCCAACGGTTCGGCCACTATCGAGCACGAAAAGTAAGTTTTTAAGTGAAATTTTTAAATATAATCACGTTTTACGGCTAAACCATGGAAGATAGAGTAAAAAGTCAACTGATCCTTTTGTGTAGATTGCATTATTTTGTATTCAAATTCATATTTTTTATCTGGCCTAGAACTAAGATTTTGTCTGAAATAGAGCCCAGAAAACAAAATCTTGCGTTAAACTTAAAAAATCGATACTTTTATAAACGCGTAATGCGGCCAAAACCAATTAGGGATAGGGCAATAAGTTACTTGACCTTTTTTGTAGATCACGCGATTTACTAAATCCCATTGAAAATTAGTTTTGAGCTAACGGACCAACCGTTTAGCCGCTATCGAGCCCGAAAGGTAAATTTTTAGGCGAAAATTTCAAAATATTTTAATGTAATCGCGTTTTGCGGCCGAACCGATGGAGTTAAAGCAAAAAGTCACTGGACGTTTTTTGTAGTTCACTTCATTCCTGACCATGAATTTTTCGTCAGATCGAAGCTAGCTCCAACGGTTCGCCCGCTATCGGGCTTCAAAGAAAAGTCTGCAAGGGCAAAAAGGGGTCAGTTCGCGAATTTTTTTGAGGGGTTCAAAATTAAAAAAATTCCGGTTTTCAGACTTTTCCCGGTGGTTTGAACATTCCAGCTACGTGTGTGCGAAATTTGGTGTTTCCAGCACTTCTAGAAGTGGGTTAGAATTTGTATACCCTATCAGTTGAGTCAGTCAGTCAGTTACATATGCGGCTGTATATATATGGGACTCGCCTTCGGCTCGCTGGGGGCTACGCCCCCAGGCCCCATTTGGGTGTTGGCTAATTTCGGGGATAAGCGTAATTCGTTGATTGGTTAAATTCAGACGTGATGTTTCTAAATTTTATGTATCCGTTCTCGAGAATCTTACGGGTCCTAAAGCTTCGCTAACGCTCGGCCAAAAGATGTGTGGTGTACAATATTAATCAATTGATGTGGTAGAAGAGTTAAGTTATGTGTTCGCGGAATTTGGAGACTAGAAGAATTTGGTTTTAACCAAAGTCAGAGGACGTATGTATACCATAGGTTCATTTTCCGGAATTTACCCAAACTTTTGACTTTGAGGGGGTTTTGCGGCTTAACCGTTAGAGATACGAGAAAAAGTGACTGGACCTTTCTTGTCGGAAATTTAATTTATATGTTGCGATTCTTGGTGTCCGATTTTAGCTACGACGCCTGGTTTAGCCAGTACGGAGCTGTGGAGAAAGGACTGCACTGGTGGGCTATTGTGAATTGTTTAGTGTAAGTATAACAAAACCCCCACCCCGAGTCATTATTTTAATGTTGTTTAGGGGGTTTAATTTGCTCAGAGATTTATCTTGTCATGCCAGGAAATTCCCGGGAGGGGGAGATTAATGTTAAAGGGGGTTAAGAAATCAGGGTGTTTAATTTCGTCAGGATATTGTCTGGTCATATGAACAAATTCCGGGGGGGGTTAATGTTACAAGGGGACTTGTCATACCAGGAACTTCCCAAGGGGGGTTAAGAGATTTAGTGATTTGTAAAATTCGGACATTGTGGTCATACCAGAAATTCCCTGGGGGGTGGTTTAAGTATACCAGGGGGGTTAACACATCAGGGGGTTTTAATGTACTGAGGAGGTTATCAGGTCATACCAGGAAATCCCCGGGGGGGTTAAAATTACCGGGGGTTAATGACACACTTGGGCCTATTTTTAGAGGCGATTGTGTCTGTGAACATAATAAAAATTCCTCTGTCCCTATCTACTATTGACGCTTAGCTAACGCTCAGCCAGTTTATAATGTGGAGTTGTATTCACTCTTTAACGTAACAAAGCAAGTGCAAACTGAATCAGGAAGAATTACACAAATATTAGTCACATAATAATTTAAAAACTCCAAAAATTGCCAATCTACGACAAATATTTAGCTATTTATAGCGTTTTCCTGGCTTATTAAAGGACATACAACAAATAGTTACATTACCTTTTTTGTAGATCCCATCAATTTTTAGTCATAAAAGTTTTTACATTTAAGCTACAACTAACCGTTTGGTCGCTATCGACTCAAGAAACAAAGTTATTAAAAAGAAATTACGGAAATATTTACATTTATTAGCAGAACCATTGGAGATAGAGGAAAATGTCACTGGACCTTTTTTGTAGATCCCATTGATTAGTAATAAAATAAAATTTTTATTCTGTGCTACAATTAGGAGTTTTACCGTAATAAAACCCAGAAAACAAAATCTCACGTAAAACTTAACAAATCAAAACTTTAAAAACGCGTTATGCGGCCAAAACCATTGAGGGTAGGGCAAAAAGTTACATGGACCTTTTTTGTAGATCACGCAATTTACTAAATCCCATTGAAAATTTGTTTTGAGCTACGACCAACCGTTTAGCCGCTATCGAGCCCGAAAGGTAAATTTTTGGGCGAAAATTTCTAAATATTTTAATCCAATCTCGTTTTGCGGCCAAACCGATGGAGATATAGCAAAAAGTCACTGGACCTTTTTTGTAGTTCACTTCATTCCTGACCATGAATTTTTCGTCAGATCGAAGCTAGCTCCAACGGTTCGCCCGCTATCGGGTTTTTGGGGTGGGGGGGGGGGGGGGTGGGGGGGGGGGGGGGTGGGGGGGGGGGGGGGTGGGGGGGGGGGGGGGTGGGGGGGGGGGGGGGTGGGGGGGGGGGGGGGTCATCTGTGTCGAATTTTAGTTGTCCCTTTAAAATGTGTAAAAGTTTCCCCATTGTTAGGAAGCTTTTAGGTAGTAACAAAAACCACACAAATTAGATTTTTTAGCTCTAAACATAGGAAGAACTTACAGGAATCTCAAGTAAAGGAGTTGTTAGATAATGCAACAGTGTATGAAAACGAAATTGAAAATAATGAATGGTCAACATCATCCTATCTTAATCCACGTCTACAATCAAAACATGCACTAAGACCAAGAGTTGATCCCAGAGAAACTTCTATTTTACTTTTTCCTGGTGAAGGTAGTCAATATGTTGGAATGGGTGAAAGTCTTTTGAAGTTCCCGGGTGTGAAAGACATTTTTGGAGTAGCAAATGATATCTTAAAATATGACATTTTATCACTTTGCATGAAAGGTCCAAAAGCAAAATTAAATGAAACAAAGTATGCTCAAGTGGCAGTTATGATATGTTCATTTGCAGCACTAGAAAGATTAAAAGAAGAGCGTCCACATAGTGTAAATAATTGTATTGCTACAGCTGGATTTGGTATAGGAGAATTAACAGCATTGACTTTTGCTGGTGTTTTGTCTTTTGAAAGAGGTAAGTTGAATTTGTCTACAGTATTATACTTTCTTAGAATGCCAAGGGCTGATTTTTATTGAACCAATAAAAGGAGACTTTAACAATGGCCTAAACTCGTACATTTGTTATTACCGAACCATTCTATATATTATACAACTTTAGTATTATATAATCGTGTACAACAAAAATTATAAATTAACAACAAGAATTTTTAATAACATAAATTTAACAATAATACAAAATAACTAAACCAATTAAAGCCTAGACCTATTTATCATAAAAACGTTGTAATTAGAGCTTGCCCGGGTAGGGTACGATAAGTGGACCCGGTTTTTATATCGAAGAATATAATCATCGATACTTAATATTCGCATCTCGAATCCTAGACCATCAACTGATATAAAAGTATTTATAGTCCTAAATAACAATCATATGTTTTAAATTAAAATATGAGTATATAGGAATATAGGAAAACTCATAAATAATAAACGAACCAGATCAAGATCAATCAAACAGGAAAACTCATAAATAATTTTGAGCCACAAATCATATGGTTTATATCATAAGTATTGAATTGTTTATAATTATACACACGTAATTATATATTATTATTAATAATTTTTATTGTTATGTATACACGTAATTGTATATATAATAATAATACGATTACGTGTATTATTTGAGTGTTTACAGCTGTTGGTTTAGATTAAGTTAATTGTTCAAAATAATTAATCAGTATCGATTGGTCATATCGATGGTTATGATTAAGTAATATCGTTTGCCAATTTCAAGATAAAAGACTGGGTCCGCTTATCGTACCCTACCCGCTTGCCAAAAAAGCAGGGAGCAATTGCTTTTGTAATATGGAGAAAAGGAATCTCCCCTTGTAATATGAAATTATTTATTCGGATAAAAACAATCATTCTACTCCATAAAAATAGTTGAATAATGAATGTAGATGCGTATTAAAGTCTATCTTTCGATAATATTATCTAAAACTGCAAAGAAATGAGATTGGATTAGCCTCTCCATCATTTTGTATTTTCTTATTAACTGTTATGATTTATTTTATACATAATGAATGCAATAAAGTTTGATTATCTATCCTCATTTATTTGCTATTAATTTATGAATAACAAATAAATGTTCAGTTATTCTATATGAATTGTAGTAGGCTTGTCAATGAGTGGAGTTTTCAGTTTTTAGCAGTTAAATTTATAAAAAAGTACACAGTTGAATGCTAGAATTAGCCTATAGGCTATATATTTTTGTAATTTGGAATATTGCTATTTGGCTTACATACGATGTATGTAACAGAATAAAATTAGTAGACCTTTAAGTTTCAGTTACATATAAATAATTCTAAATCATAAAATATTTTTTTATTATTTTTACCATTTGGCGGCAAACTTTTAAATGATTCAATATATTGACAGTTGTAGTTCTATTGAGAACAGTTAACTTTTGATTTATTGTAAGTTATGTGTTAAATGGTCAACTTTTATTCCATAATATATTTAGACTAAAGTTAACTCTGTCTTTATATCTCAGCCTCAATATTTGTCATATACCTATTATGTATTTTTTTGAGAGAATAAGATTTTGAGCAATACTATAGTCTAGATGTGTCACAAAGAACATTATTACTGATAAGGCAGCATGGTCAGTGTTCCCAATAATATTATGGCCATATCAGTTCAGATCGTGATTGTTGCATGAATATATAATATTTTAAGATCCCTCATGCATTTGTGATCAGACCTTCTAGAATTTTAATCTGTGTAACTGATGGATATGATTTCAGTTGATGTTTTCCATCTGTCGCCATGACTTAATAGCTAGAGGAGTACTTGTTAATTACACAGATGTATGGTTTTTAACTGATGAAACGACAATACAATATAAGTTTATATTATTGTGGGATGTTTGCATTGTTGTACAGTCAAGTAACACTAGCTAAGGTTGCCACCAGACATGCAGATAATGTCAATAACTCATTGCCAGTAGTAGCTTCATTACAACTATTTCCACTGTATTTGTTTTACTTGTTGCAATTTATTTCTGTTTCCATTTCCATTCTAATAATTTGTAACGGATCCAATAATTGAATATTTAAAATTTAACATATGTAATTTGAGCTTGTATTGATGTACTTAACTTGAGGGATGTTTTTCTTTTTTCACCAGAAGTGTGGAGTGGCGTCATCAAAGCCTGTACTTCTGGTCAAGGGCATTTATGATTGGTTTATTTCTGTACCAAAATATTTAATGTGATTTAAGCAGGGAAAAGTACCTCACTACCATACAATGAATACACCCAACAATAATCAAAGCTAATTATATATTGTGGTTCCCCCAGTACCGCTGGAGGCATTATTCTCAACCTGTTTGACTACTAGTTTAATTTTTATGGCTTTTATTTTATTTTTGAAACTTTCCACACTTTATTTAATTGATCACATTAACAGTGTCTATTGTATATGTATTTGTTGTGCACTCCTAGGATAATAGATAATATCTTTTTAGCAGATTGGTCTACTTTTATAATATTATTTTGTTGCTAGCTAATATAAAATACTTTGACAAAACCATCTGACCACCAAATAGTCCTCATTTTTTCACGTGATATCAGCACTATTCAGTATTAACTTCATTTCTGTATCCTATCAAATAATGGAATTTGAATGTTGAATTAGCCCCAGTTCACCTTCCTTTTATTGCAGCGTCTGGTATCTGACACTGTCTCTGGCTTGACACCTGGAATCTGGAGTCATGTTAGTCTGAAGAGATCCAAAGAAAGTTGGTGACAAAGAACCTCAAAACGAGCATTTATATCGTTCAACCCTTCCTACCATAGCTATAATATGGGTAGAAAACTCTTTTGTTCAGTTCTTACGTAGAGATTATGTCAGAAAAATCTTATTGCACAAAATTATGCCCCTGATGAGACAGTGAGACAGTCACTTTAACTATTTATAGGTGTTTCTGATGTTAAAATCAAAAATAGAAGTAAAATAATTTTGCTAAAAGACATATTTATTTTTAAATTAATATAAATTAACACCAACTTGCCATTTTTAAGTTAGTAATAAAAATCATTACAAAGAAAAAAAAGTCTTAAACAAGTTGTTTATTTGTAATAAAAATAAAACAAACAAAATCAATACTCTGATTTTATAATGGTTTTTATAAAACAGTGGTTTAGAGTGGCTATATTTAAACTAATGAATTTCTTTAAAATCTGAAAATCAAACCTAAAGTAATAGAATTTCAACCAAAACCATTTTGGACTCAATTAATTGGGTTTACTGTGCACTTCAGCAATCCTGCATGATTACAGTCTGTTCTCTACATAAATACAGTTCAGGTATCTCACAGTTCTGATATCTGATATGAATAATGTTATAGCTGTGAGACTGGCTCAACTGAGAGGGGAGGCTATGCAGGTAGCCAGCGAGATGGAACAATCTGGCATGATTACAGTGCTCTACAAACACAGCACCAGAATTCATGAAGTACTGGCCAAGGCTAAGGAGTATGCTGCAAGTGAAGGTGTGAATAAACCTGTCTGTGAAGTTGCTCACTTTTTGTTTCCTCACTGCAAGGTACTTGCAGGACATACTCAGGTGAGCTCAGATTTCTCTTTGGCAATGTCAGTAGCATAATTACAGACAACATTTATAGATTCAGATCGTCCAAGTAGAAATTGCTCTACAAACATCACATAAATGTGCAATGTGTTTGATTAAGTCACGGAAAATGTTGTAACTTGTTTTATTTGTAATTAATGTTTTAATTATTTACAATAGCTACAGGCAATCGCTCACAAACAAGTATATTGACAATAGAAAATCAACAAGTAAAAGAGCACTATGAGAGTACAAGAAAAACTTACTTAACTAAAACACAACATACTACTTAGACTATGTAAAAACCTAATTAGGACATTTAATTCATTTAGGAGTGTGCATCTTATTTTTGAACAAAATAAAAAAATCAAATGTCTTTACAGAAAGAAAAATTGTAATAGTGTTTTGGATTGCAAAAAAGGTGCAAAAAATTAAGGACTGTTTTACATTATTTCTTGGAACATAAAAATGTTTTCTAACCATTAAGGTTGACAGCCCTTATAGAACTCTTCTATTTGGTTAGCCGGTGAGAGCAGACCTATTGTGATCTGTATTCTGTAATTCAGTTTTAATAATTATTGTTTAGTTTTTATTCAGTGCATGTTTTAGTTAGTGTGCATGGAATAGACATTGAACATGGTTGTTGTGGTTCCTGACCTCATGCGTTTCACAACGCTCTGGTATATTTTTATTACTTTAACATAGTTTGTAGTCATTCATTAGTTTAGTAATTTATCTGAAAAAAGAGATCACATAGCAGATCTCGAAACGTAGTGTTATAGATTGTATTATATCACTGAGTGATAGCAAATGTCTGGAAAAATCTATTTCCTTCTCAATCCATTCTCGAGATATCTTGTGCACAGTTAGGTTTTAAAGATACAGAGCCATATCCCATAGAGAGATGTGAACCATCATAAAACTCAATCTCATCTGTTAAGGAAACAGGATTTTTCCAGACATTCCCCATCTTTCAGTGAAACAAAAAATCAGTAACACTACGTTTCGAGATCTGCAATCTGATCTCTTCTCTTCAGGTAAATAACTAACCTAATAAATAATTAGAAACTAGGTTACCTAACCTTAAATGTACAAAAACAATTAGAAAATAAAATAAATTAAATTATTAAATGTAAAATTCACAAGCTTTTTACAATAAGGTTTTATTATTTGTATTTATTATATATTTAATTTTACATCATAAAAATTATGTAAAAAGGATACAAACTAACATTTATAAAACAATATACTTTTATTATTTTAACACCTTCACTGCACTTCTTTACTGAGTGAGATCAACTACTCCATACTATTCTGTGCAGTGAGGCATCAGCTGGTCAACATGTAAAACTACTGTACAATAACTAACTGCCGAGCTGTAATAAATGTAGTTAACACCTCTGCTGCTCTATAATGAGTGAGACCAACTATTCCCTACTATTCTGTGCAGTAAGGTATATGTTGCTGTCAATGAGTAAAACTACTGTACAATAACTAACTGCCGAGCTGTAATACATGTAGTTAACACCTCTGCTGCTCTATAATGAGTGAGACCAACTATTCCCTACTATTCTGTGCAGTAAGGTATATTCTGCTGTCAATATGTAAAACTACTGTACAATAACTAACTGCCGAGCTGTAATACATGTAGTTAACACCTCTGCTGCTCTATAATGAGTGAGACCAAAATACTCCCTACTATTCTGTGCAGTAAGGTATATTCTGCTGTCAATATGTAAAACTACTGTACAATAACTAACTGCCGAGCTGTAATACATGTAGTTAACACCTCTGCTGCTCTATAATGAGTGAGACCAACTACTCCCTACTATTCTGTGCAGTAAGGTATATTCTGCTGTCAATTTGTAAAACTACTGTACAATAACTAACTGCCGAGCTGTAATACATGTAGTTAACACCTCTGCTGCTCTATAATGAGTAAGACCAACTACTCCCTACTATTCTGTGCAGTAAGGCATCAGCTGGTCAACATGTAAAACTACTGTACAATAACTAACTGCCGAGCTGTAATACATGTAGTTAACACCTCTGCTGCTCTATAATGAGTGAGACCAACTACTCCCTACTATTCTGTGCAGTAAGGTATATTCTGCTGTCAATATGTAAAACTACTGTACAATAACTAACTGCCGAGCTGTAATACATGTAGTTAACACCTCTGCTGCTCTATAATGAGTGAGACCAACTACTCCCTACTATTCTGTGCAGTAAGGTATATTCTGCTGTCAATATGTAAAACTACTGTACAATAACTAACTGCCGAGCTGTAATACATGTAGTTAACACCTCTGCTGCTCTACAATGAGTAAGACCAACTATTCCCTACTATTCTGTGCAGTAAGGTATATTCTGCTGTCAATATGTAAAACTACTGTACAATAACTAACTGCCGAGCTGTAATACATGTAGTTAACACCTCTGCTGCTCTATAATGAGTGAGACCAACTACTCCCTACTATTCTGTGCAGTAAGGTATATTCTGCTGTCAATATGTAAAACTACTGTACAATAACTAACTGCCGAGCTGTAATACATGTAGATAACACCTCTGCTGCTCTACAATGAGTAAGACCATCTATTCCCTACTATTCTGTGCAGTAAGGTATATTCTGCTGTCAATATGTAAAACTACTGTACAATAACTGCAGAGCTATAATACATGTAGTTAACACCTCTGCTGCTCTATAATGAGTAAGACCAACTATTCCCTACTATTCTGTTCAGTAAGGTATATTCTGCTGTCAATATGTAAAACTACTGTACAATAACTGCAGAGCTATAATACATGTAGTTAACACCTCTGCTGCTCTATAATGAGTAAGACCAACTATTCCCTACTATTCTGTGCAGTAAGGTATATTCTGCTGTCAATATGTAAAACTACTGTACAATAACTGCAGAGCTATAATACATGTAGTTAACACCTCTGCTGCTCTATAATGAGTAAGACCAACTACTCCCTACTATTCTGTGCAGTGAGGCATCAGCTGGTCAACATGTAAAACTACTGTACAATAACTGCCGAGCTGTAATACATGTGGTTAACACCTCTGCTGCTCTATAATGAGTGAGACCAACTACTCCCTATTATTCTGTGCAGTAAGGTATATGTTGCAGTCAATGAGTAAAACTACTGTACAATAACTGTCAAGCTGTAATACATGTAGTTAACACCTCTGCTGCTCTATAATGAGTGAGACCAACTACTCCCTACTATTCTGTGCAGTAAGGTATATTCTGCTGTCAATATGTGAAACTACTGTACAATAACTAACTGCCGAGCTGTAATACATGTAGTTAACACCTCTGCTGCTCTATAATGAGTGAGACCAACTACTCCCTACCATTCTGTGCAGTAAGGTATATGTTGCAGTCAATGAGTAAAACTACTGTACAATAACTGCCGAGCTGTAATACATGTAGTTAACACCTCTGCTGCTCTATAATGAGTAAGACCAACTATTCCCTACTATTCTGTGCAGTAAGGTATATTCTGCTGTCAATATGTAAAACTACTGTACAATAACTGCAGAGCTATAATACATGTAGTTAACACCTCTGCTGCTCTATAATGAGTAAGACCAACTATTCCCTACTATTCTGTGCAGTAAGGTATATTCTGCTGTCAATATGTAAAACTACTGTACAATAACTGCAGAGCTATAATACATGTAGTTAACACCTCTGCTGCTCTATAATGAGTAAGACCAACTATTCCCTACTATTCTGTGCAGTAAGGTATATTCTGCTGTCAATATGTAAAACTACTGTACAATAACTGCCGAGCTGTAATACATGTAGTTAACACCTCTGCTGCTCTATAATGAGTAAGACCAACTATTCCCTACTATTCTGTGCAGTAAGGTATATTCTGCTGTCAATATGTAAAACTACTGTACAATAACTGCAGAGGTATAATACATGTAGTTAACACCTCTGCTGCTCTATAATGAGTAAGACCAACTACTCCCTACTATTCTGTGCAGTAAGGTATATTCTGCTGTCAATATGTAAAACTACTGTACAATAACTGCCGAGCTGTAATACATGTAGTTAACACCTCTGCTGCTCTATAATGAGTGAGACCAACTACTCCCTACTATTCTGTGCAGTAAGGTATATGTTGCAGTCAATGAGTAAAACTACTGTACAATAACTGTCAAGCTGTAATACATGTAGTTAACACCTCTGCTGCTCTATAATGAGTGAGACCAACTACTCCCTATTATTCTGTGCAGTAAGGTATATGTTGCAGTCAATGAGTAAAACTACTGTACAATAACTGTCAAGCTGTAATACATGTAGTTAACACCTCTGCTGCTCTATAATGAGTGAGACCAACTACTCCCTACTATTCTGTGCAGTAAGGTATATTCTGCTGTCAATATGTAAAACTATATGTAAGTTTATGAAATTTCTTGCCTAAACATTGCCAAATAGGAATAATAATAAAATCTAAAATGTAAAGTGGGAGCAAATTTAGCTTTGGTAATCATTTTATGTTGTAATAAAGCTTTAAAAATAGATAGTTTTTATTATAAATTTTGACTTTTAACACAAAACTTCTGTGCTAAGACGGATATCTCTCAGGATATCCTGCAAACAGTAAGGCTTCACTGTCTCAAGTCAAATCTTGTGAACAGATATCCTGCACAAGACACAGAGAAATAGACAGAGAAAGACAAACAGATAGTAAAGGAAATTCCACCCCCCTCCGACGAGTGATGTTTTGCTAACATAAAGAAAAAGTTTTAATTTTATTTCAATATTTTACAATAAAAATATATATTTGTTTCATTCTTGTAAGTGTTAGGAAAGAAATGTGAGCACCATGAGATGTCTTTATATTGTTTGTTTTTGAGGGGATACTTAAGAAAGTGGAATGCATGTAGTTTATGAATTAAGTGATATATCTATCAATATGAATAGTTTTACTCACAAACATAACACTTAAACATAATATTTGTTTGTGGATTGCACAATGACAATTTCTCAGCAGATCTGTGGATAAATACAGTTATTTATTGTCCTAGAAAAACATGTGATAGTAACAGGTGTAACATTCTCTGTAATCTTAATCGTTTGTACATTTGTATCAATGCAGTATCAAGCTGATGAAGTAAAACTCTGATATTTCATGTCAATCTCATAAAGTTTTGATGCATTGGATGTAAACATAAAAGAAATATTTTCCTTGTAATAGCCTTATATACTAATGTTTTTAATGGTTCTTCAGTCTTATTAATAATTTTATATTTCACATTATGACAAATAAGTGAGTTTATGTTTACTAGTCAGATAACTAGGAATGCAATTACCAAAAAGAGATGTTCTTTACTAGATTGATATTACTAGGTGTATAGTAATAAAAGCTGAACCATGCAAGTAATTAATTCTTTTCCTGCAAACAATTTGTGTCTTTCGTTTTTGGTGTTACCTATAATTAGTAACCTATAGTTCGTAAAATACTTGAAATTTTATGAACTTTTACTGTAGTAAAGATATAAAATATTTGCTATAGCATTTGAATATAACTGTACTACTCCTACTACTAATGCTTATACTTGCTTATAAATATTGTTACTTCCTATAGTATGATTCAAAAAATAAATTGTTCTAGTGTTTGGATTTCATCGAGAAGAACTGGAGGGACCTTGATCTAGAAAGGGTAAGAAGACTGCCTCTGCAAGGGGCTCCCCACACACAACTGATGGAGCCGGCTGCATACACATTCCGCAAGTACCTGGCAAGGTCTACGCTGCAAGACCCAGTGATAGCTGTACACTCGGGGCTGGATGGCAAATGTTATAAAGATAAGGGAGATGTTGTGAACAAGCTCCCTAAACTGATAATGAAGCCTGTCAAATGGGAACAGTTGATGCATGTTCTCTATGAGAGGCCAGTTGGACAGCACTTTCCCTACACATTCGAATGTGGACCCGGAAATACACTCAAAACTATAATGAAAATGGTCAATTCTAAAGCATATGATGTTTGTGAAACTGTTTTTTGAGTACTTTTCTCTATAAACATTGTATATATTATTACTCTGTTACAAATTGACAATAAATAGCTTTCTTAAAGGAGTTATATTTTTCTTGAGTATCTCCATTTTGTTTTGCCTTGTACTGCTATCTGTACTATACTTTACTTTTAGGTAGATTTAAAATATAAATTCAGCCTATTGCAATTAATTGTCCTCATGGTAGCACTTTAAAAATCTCTGCACACCTTCACTGAAAATGATCTGCAGGGCACAAAATCAACCCCTATTCAAAAGTGTCTATTTTAAATAACTGTCTTTGTGGAAATGATAACTGTCCCAAAAAAGCTGAAGCTTGGCACAAAAATTGATATTTTGAATAAAGTTCATTGGCTAGCTTGGTACACTATTTTGTTTCATTATGGCGGCTGTTCAAACTTTAAAAATTTATAACTGTTTTATTTCAGCTGGAAGATTATTAAAAAAAGGTGGTCCTTTAAACAATATGTCACATTCAGAGAATGTTCTTCTTCTTAAGAGTGCACTCAGAAAGGCACAAGTGATAGCAAGGCAAGCCATCATTTGGATGCTGGATGCCCAAATTGTAGAGTCGTCTGATGATGAAACCTTTGGTTTCGAAAGGCCTCATCCAAAAATAAATAATTTGGAAAAATATTTTTTTACATACATTAAGTATTATTTATAATTCGTTGTTTTCTCATAAGACTGAACCAACCATAACACATTGTTTCCTGTCTAACAAATAACTTATACACCACTCCTCTTATTCTATAGTCATATAAATGTTCTAAAAAATGTGCTATGATTGACAGTGTATGAGTGACAGTTTTTTTTATATATAAAAAGACAAAAAACACTATTGTTTTAATTTAGTCCATGAATTGGTTTTGTCATGAATTTCGACAGGGTGCTTTCGGTATTCATACCAGCTCTAAAACCATACTGCTTGCTACTAAAAAAATAGGAGTTTAGTCCATGAATTGGTTTTGTCATGAATTTCAACAGGGTGCTTTCGGTATTCATACCAGCTCTAAAACCATACTGCTTGCTACTAAAAAAAATAGGAGTTTTCTAAGAAATTTAATAATTTGTGCTTCATTAGCTTATTAATTATTTTACAAAAACATGATGCCAAAGATATCGGACGATAATTATTACATTTTCAGTCTGAGCCACCTTTGAAATTAGGTACTGCAATTGTATTTTTAGTATATATATATTTGTACATAGTATATATAATGATATACGTGTATAATAAAACGTACATTACTTGACATTAAATCTTTTTTATCAAGCATTTGTTAATTGTGTTAAGTCCAGGAAAAATATTGTTTTTCAGCAATTTTATAACTGATTCTAATTTACAAGATAAAACTGGATCAAGAGACATTGATGTAGCCTCATTTTTCCTTGAGAAATAATTTTTATAGTGCAAACTATCAAAGTTGTTAGGCAATTTTGTATTCAGTTAATATTATTTGCAACATTAAAAAATATGCGTTTAATTTATTTGCCACAAGTTCACTATCACTAACAATGCTTCTGTTTATTTCTAACTTGTTTAAAATGTTACTTTTCTTCCGTTATCCTGTTAGTCCATTTCAAAATTTTCATGTTATTTTGAATTATTATTACACTGCTGAAACTTTAGCTTATAATAACTATCCTTCATCAATTTTATTTGATTACTAAGCTTATTTATAAAGTTAATGTACTGTAATCATTCTTGAAAGTTTCATTTTCAGGACGTTTCTCGACTAGTTTAATTAAATTGTTTCTTTTTAAAAATTTGATTTCAGATATCATTATTCATCCACAGTTTAATCATTTTAAATTCTTTTCTATCGATTTTGACTATTACTCTTCTACTTTACTATTAGTTATTTGATTTTGCGAAATATTAAAGTTAGTTATTAAAGTAACGTAGAGCATTGTTTTGGTAACTATTCATTTAAATAGTATTAAAATGTTATAAATATATTTTAACTAATGCTCTACATTGTTGTTTTTATAGCCTTTCCTCATCTATTTGAAAGAGTTTAAACCTCTGGACTACATTTATGTTTATTTGAATAAAACACAATTACTATATGAAAAAAGTTAAAAATCATCAATTTATAAAAGATTTCTTTGAAAGAAAAAGAGTTTTTCTATCCCCTGGTTTTGGACTCCCGAACGAAATTCCTGTTTACGGCTCTATCTACCTATCATGCATTAACACGTAATTGTTTTATCCTTCCAGAGCTAATAAAATTAAGAAGTCCTAAATTTATTTTGCATGTCCAGCTAAACTTTAGTGTGTATGTGAATCTGTTTGTGAGACTCTCAAATTGTCAATACCATAATGCATATGTGGTGAAATCTTTTATGCAGTATTTGGTAAGAGTACTTTCAAAGTAAATTGAATTTGTAAACTGTAATACCACAGCAAACACTAAACATATTTTGAACTATGTTATAGAAACAATATAACTTTATCAATACAACTTTGTTTCTACAACTTCATCAACGCAACTTTGTGAGTGAGTTTAATTAATTTCTCGTATAGAAAGGTTACCCAATTGGAATATTCAAATGCTCATGCTGTCACGAGGCGTTGCCACAGACAAACAATGCATATGTTTGTTTCTCTGTGGCATTGCTTGTCGGGACGGAAAATGGCCGGTGCTGGGTTGACCCCAACCCTCTGAGTTCGTGGATGTGGGTGTGGCTACGTGCGAGTAGACAACCTGGATGAGCCTCACTACCTGTTTGTTAGTACTTTAATAAACATGTCACACTGTAGAATAAGTACCATCAATGAGCAAGGTGTAGTTAGGTGGTTTATTTATAGCGTCGTCTTATTAGTTCTCCATGATTCGATAATAATTACTATAGCAAGAAATCTAACTCATAGGTATGCGCAGATGAGAGACAAGGCCATGGTAACCTTGATCTGCCCATTGGTTGAGTGAGAAAAATTACGAAAACGTTAATAGTTAATAAGTAAAGTTGTCAATAATTACCAATAAATGCCGCTCAAACTAATTGGAAATTGTTTTAAATGTTAACTTTATGTTTGTTGATATTAAGTGAAAAAATACAGATTTATTTAGTATTTTCGGTTCGAAAATAGTACCGCGATGACCTTAACATAAAAATGTAAATTGCATTGTTCGGCTTTGCTTTATAGTCGGGATTGAGTTAGTAATTGCAAATCCACCCAGTAGATACGGTCCCCCGTTGGAAGAATTATTGATTTTAATATGGGTTCAAAAAAGTGGATGATCGACTGTGGCTGGATTTTGTGGCTCTCTAAACTTCAAAGTGGTTCTACCCTTACAAATTTCAAGAAACTAGAAACTTGTCTACTGTTTCAGTTGCTCATTTCGTGTAACTTGAAATGTAACTAACATTCATGTAAAGATCTACTAGCTATTTCTCTGGATATAATTTTATTATTAGAACATCTATTGTATTCATTGCGAAGCATTAGTAGGCTAGGTCACACGCAGTGACAGGTAGGTAGTATGTCACGTGATCGAACATTACGATTATAAACGTACGTAGTCTCACGGATATTCACTTCACGGTAGCGATCATACGCTGCGGCTGCTGACGTCACTCCAACACTACGGCTGAGCGGCGGCACATTGGCTGGTATAGTATGGCCCAACCTTAGCTTCTATGAATGTATTCCACAGCGAAATCTAGTAGTTCATTATGTTATTTTATGTCTGTATGTATAAAGTATAACTTAATGTAAATTACAGATGTACTTAAAATAGACAGTAAATACGAGTACTTGTCTTCTCAATAGGATATATAAATCAACTCAAACACACATGCACACACACAATGTTTGAGTTACTTTATATATTAAGCCTTTTCTGGTAGACATTTCGTTACTGTTGCTATAATTTTGTTTTATATCGTCATTCATCGCTGTGAAACATCACTGAATATTTATGTAGTGTATACTTCCATCAAATCACATTTTGTAAAGTTATTGATAACTTCTTTAAGGTAAATGTTCCCCAATCAGCAAGAAAATTATTTAAAAATAATTGTGAGTAATTTCTATATAACTTGAATTCAGTTGGTAGTAAAAGAGTTTAAAACAATATTAAAATCCTTGGATTATCTTCCCAATTGGTCGCGCAACCCATGAGGCACGTCGCCACACTGTTGGCGGAACAATACTCCAGAGGGGACTGTCTACCACGAGCTTGTATCAGTAGTTTCGTCTGCTAGGTCCATATAAACCAATTTATGTTGGGCGTTGCTGGCCCTTCAGATTATAGCAAGTTTATGGCGAAACGACGGCTCTACACAATGTAGCCGAAATACTCGTATTTCAAAATAATTTACAATGTTTCGGTTTGATGCTAGTCATGACACCGGCCGCATGAGCCTAAAAACAAAAATTGTGGAGAAACTCATGTTTAATTTATTTAAATAAATATTTTGGTGATCAATATAACAAGGTTTTTTATGTGAAAAACTAATCAAAAATCCACAACTTTCTTTATTTTTATTTAGCTTTCACAGTTTGCATTCATAGATTTCTTATTTTTCTATGTATAAGTATATGTTTCAACAAGAGGTCCAGGTGATATACGGTCACGAAAGGACTTAGCAGCAAGTGGTTTAGTGAATAAGAACCACCTATATCGGTACATAACCGAGACGTCGGTAGCTTTTGAAGATTTCCTCTGTCTAGCTTTCCAAGCCCTGTTTGGATCAACGTAACAGTTCAAGAATAATTGTATGTAAACATAACACAGAGGGCCAAATTAGAGGCTTAAATTTAGAATTTTACATATCTTTTAATGCCCGGAAACATTCAATAAAAAAAGTTAAATGACCAGTAATTACAGCAGTTTGACTATATTTCCAATATTATTTCCAGAGATATGAAATACACATTTATTTTTGCTCTGGCGGAAGGGATATTTTAATTACTTGTTAAAAATGTATTATTTTATAAAACAATTATACATATTTCTCATAAGTATTGGGCATTTTACCTTTGTCAATACGCATATGAAGAGCGCAAGGCAAAGCACGTGAATCAGCCATTAACAAATGAATAGTCCAGATTGTTTCATACAACCTGCTCTTATTAGTGTATATACTAAAAATATGTTTTACTCAAAAACATATTTTGAGTAAAATATGTTTTTACTCTCGCCAATGGCGCAGTGTAGCGGGTACGGCGGTTATCGCAAGATAACCAGATCAAGCAACGCCGAGCGTGGCCGCTGCTTGGATAGTTAGTTGACCGCTGAGGGATGCTGTACTTGCAAGCGGCCCGCCTGCCCGGCCATTGGTGGTGATTCGGAAGTCACCGTTGGTCCCCAGGTTAAGTGTTAGAGAGGGCTTCTTAGCCCTAACTTCGCCTGGTAAAATAAGACATTCTTTACTTTTTACTTTTTTTTTTACTTTATATTTTTATAAAAAATACAAATTTTTAAATCGTTATAACGATTTTAATATTTTCATTAGATGGACACATAATTTTACCAGTGTCCATGGACACATAATTTTACCAGTATATCCTGATAACCATTTTGTTTTTAATACTTTTTACATTTACATTTATTTTGTAATGTTTGAATATAATTGAAAGTAATAAATCATTATATTAATAAAAACGGTTTTAACTAAAATCAACGAAGTTTTTTTAAAATACTTTAGTATTGAATAAATTCCTACCATTTATGATAGTAACAATTTACATAAAATTTGCACATTATTCTTTAAAGATTCAATTATGTTACTATAAAATGAACTAGAATCCGTACTGGACCAGACTCTCACAATGCACAAATATATAAATTTATTATTTATTATCATTTTATTTATTTAAGACGTAAAATTAAAGCCTTATCCGGTTTTTACATTAACTTCCAGAACAAGGCAAATTTTGAAAGAAACTTAGTTTATTTATGAAAAAGGAGAATGTGTCAAATATCAACGAGTGGCCTAAGATGATAAATAGACGTTATTTATTTTACCACACGAACGACTGCTGTAGAGCTAAATCAGCAATGTTCGGTGACATTTACAGAAGCGGTTGTAATATGGCAGACTCTCCACAGATCGTGTTAGTGTCGGTTCATTGCTTTAGACGAGTCGAGAGAGTTCACTGGACATCTGCGGTAGTTTCAGGCTCAGCCACTTTCGATACTGAATCCTCGACATCAAAGTGTCTGAATCAAGAGTTTCTCTGAATGTTAAAAGGGAGCAATCTCAACTTGTAAACCTACTTCGTGAAGTAGATTGTGTAACAAGTATGCGTGTTAACTGTAAACTTATAATGCTTCAAAGGTTTTAGTTATTTGAGAATTTATTTAAATCTAAAAAGTTTACATTTATCTTAAAGCACTGTATAAAACGCTTACTGAGCTGCTTTCATTGCCATTTTGTTTATTATCCCAAATGTCATTATGTTGACCGAAAACGTCAGTTTACCACTCGACCGTAACTGAACCAGGGACAGCAATTTCCATAAATTTCAAATTTTAGTTAGTTGGCGAAAAACAATATTTAAAATTTTAATTACGAAGCAAAAGATCAATTAATTTATAAATTAATTTCCTTTTTATTAAATGTATTAAACTATTTAATTGTATTTTGAACATTTTTTTCCAGCCCTGGTTCTCTTCCCTTTTTCCACAGACTTGATGTAAAGGTCCAACATTAATAAATGATTTGATGTAAATGATCAACATTATTAATTTGGTTTATTTATGCTAATCTACGTTTATTTCTGCTTGGATATAGACCTAGTGTACAATATTTCAGCCAAACCCGAATATTATTTTGCTGTAGTTCTTTAATTGACACAACTCCAAGATCAGTTTTTTGACCACAAGACTTAGTGCTTTTGTTTTCAAATCTTTAAAAAGTGACTAAGACTTTTCTTAAAATGGGAACATTTTCACTGTATTAAAAAAACGTTCATGTAAATGTTTTTTGCCATAATAAAACTTTTACATCTGCACATCGGACCTATAAGGTACTTAGAACTTCCATTTTAATAAAACTTATGGCACAACTCTTTGAAACATTTAACATTATTTGTCTATAATGCCTGGTTCCCGACAACTTGTAATTTCTCACTAAACTATTATTACCTATTTTATGATGTATACAACATTCTTACGTAAGTTTAAGTTCCTAGCTGAACTTATTATTATAATAATTGTTTTACAGAATGTGTTTATTACTACATGTTGGCTATAAAAATTCAAGCGTTTATGCAAGGCCGAGTGAGAGGGTCACAGTGGATGTCACTAGTCACGTCAGCATTGTCTACGTCAACCGAACCGAGGAAGAAGGTAACCTGCGTATTTTGATGGTTTATTGGCCATAAATTGGTTGTCTTCTATGTCTCTTTGAAGAGAAAATCTTGGCGGCAAGTATAGACACATACAAAGTGGCAATTGATAATGTAAATCCACACACAAATATAACCCACCCCCCGCGCACCTCGGAGCGTGTGGTGGGTTGCGCGTGTTTTAAATACATCCAGTTAATAGCAGAGAACGAGGCAGGTTAAGAGAAATGCAATGATCTTTCTACGAAGCACTAGTTGACCATGATTATTTCCATTCGAGTATGAGACATGTACCAGTACGTATTTCATGTATGAGTATGTATATCATTTATGTGTTTTAGAAACATGTAATCCTGATTTGGAAATCAACACTACCAACCATCACTGTCCGACAACTCTCATTCTTGCCAAGGAACAGTTTACCTTAATAATAAAAATTCACTCACATATGTTAGGATGGTCTTGCATGTTAGGAAAATATATGTTACTTAAACAGACCAATCGAAGTGAATCATTCATGTAAGTCAAATCAGTGATATTGCTGTAACCCTCAGGGATTGCATGACTATGTACTATGTACCCCCACTTTCCTTTATGAATGAATCTTATAAGATTTTGTGGCTAATAGGGGAGGTGATTTGACAATTTTTATTTATAAAAATTGCTACTCTTACAAATTGTTTTCAGTTGTAACAAATGTTTACTTTAAGAGTTCTATTAAAATGGAGAACAAATTTTAAACCCTAAAACGTTGAAACCTCTGTGAGTCTTTATTATTCATTTAAATTGGTAAACAATAATTGTAGACTATATGCCGTTAATGTTTTGAATCTTTGGTTACCAAGCAGTCTATGATAGGGCATTTTTTGCACCCAGTACAAACATGTGTTGCCACTTGAAACATTGTGTTTGCGCACCGCCTAGATACAAGCAAAAGAAGCAGTGAAGATAAGTATATCAAAGAAATCCGATGTTATATTATGTAAAGTCTGACAATAATAAAAATACCTAACATTTTACATTGAATTATTAAATATGAAGATATTACTAGTATTTTAAAGTTTACGTTGTACCAACAAATAAAAACGCTTTACCGAATAAAATGTATGTTACTAAGTCCCACCATGGATGTAAGATAGTCAAAGGAATATATTGCGTCGTTTCTTCTGCAGTAAAGTCGTTTTGTTGAAGACAAAATTTATTTATACTAGATTTAGATCTAGTCCAGCATCTTTGTGACAAAAAAAAAAAAAAAAAAAAAAAAAAAAAAAAAAAAAAAATTAATAGTTAATAGACTTTGCCAGACAGCATTGAAGATATTGGATGCTTGTGTGTTTAACTCCAAACTTGTCTGGAATACAACAATATCAAATGTTTTCTTCCCTTGGTAGAATCAACAATGTGACTGTTTTCTTCCCGGCCGTGAGAGGGTTTCTGGAAATAAAAGACCTGATGCCCCGGCCAACTTGGGCTTAGCTTCCAATATGAAGGGGCTTCAACCGTTCTGTGGTATTTATACGTCTGAATCCTTTAGGGTTGTCTGGAAGTGGGTACACTGAACATGAGAAAAGGTGGAGATTGCATCCGGGTCTGAGGATGAGTCGACTAGTCCTGTAGTCGCCTTCTCCCAGGGTGACGTATGATATTCTCTTCTTAGGTAGATCTTTGTTTTTCTCCAGTTGTGGGTTTAGTCATGGGATATGGTCACCTGAGGAAGCATTTTTACAGAGTCAGCATTTTCAGGGAGGATCCGCTCTATAGATTGTGTGACAGGAAGGCGGAAATTGCTGAACACCTGTTTTTTTTTTATTATCCCGCAATAGCAAAGGAGAGCTACGCCATCTTTGGTAGTCTGGCCAAGGGTAGTGAATTTCCTCAGCAGGACCTGATAGGTTGTTTTCCGGGGTTTGTAGAATCAAATCAAATCAAATCAAAATGCCTTTATTTACAAGCGTTTCTCAGTACATACACTGTTTTGCAGAACAACTCAAGTCATTTAATGGCCTTAAATACTAAATAACACTAAGACTTGTGATTAAAACTAAAAGGAACAACATTGGATTATACTAAATACTAAAACTTATACACTAACAACTTAAATACGTTATTTATCAACACATATATATGTAGTCCTTAAGCTTTAATTTAAAAGAATTGCAAACTGTATTGCTTAAGGCTAAGGGGGAGGTCATTGTACAATTTAGGGCCGAAAATACGAAAAACTTTTCCTCCCGACTTCATGCCTGACTTTTCGAAAGTCAAGAAGGTAGCCATGGCGGGTACTGCTGAAATGGTAAATTGGCTGGCCTCATGGTATATTTCCGAGGTGTACAAAGGTCCTTGAGGCCTGAGAGCGTGGTAATAGACACCTTAGAAGAAGAAGAATATGAGTTATTCGGCAGTTGCCATATTAACCATAGTTATATATTAGAATGTTTGATACATTACGCAATATACGGGACAGGAAGTGTGAGGGCCCGAGGAGAGTAGATCATGGGTTCAAGGAGCACTTCGCCAATTGGTTTACCGGTAAGCAGAATATTTCTTTGTCATGTTAAATGCTCATCAACACATGCTCATCAATAATTACATACAAATTATGAGGATGAACACCACATCTTATAGAGCGAAACGACCTTATATTGTAGTTATTATACTTTTATTCCTACACAGTGTACAGGTTAGTGTAATTTATGTTTCTTCTTCTTTATTATAGAGTTAGATTTGGGTGTGTCACTACAGGTATCAACAAATAATTCTGGATTTATGTCGTACAAAATATACTAAAAATACAGGGTAAATATTTAATAAATTAAAAACACTTTTCATCCCTAAATGTAGAATTTATGTTCCAAACTATGGTACATTTATAAATTATGAACTGTACAGCCTTATCTTCAATGACATTTTCCCGGATATTTTGAGATTGAAGTCATTCCTCAGTTAATATGAAACCCACCGACAGTTGAATGGCTTCAGTTAGAGAATTATGTAATAGGCGATGCAGTTTGCATGTTACAACCAAAGTTTAAAGTACCTGAGGTGTTGTGGTCACAACCAAGCAATGTGCTACAAGGTGCGGGATTAACCGTGTACGCTTCACTTCATATAATGCTAGTATTCTCACGAAAACATAAACCACTCTGTTTTAAACAACATTTGTGCAGTAATCGCTTAAGGGATTATGAATAATTAAACAACCTGTAACTAATCCTTTAGTCCTGCTGGACCTTTTCCGCTATTGCAGTTTTAATTTATACTTTATTTGATTTACGTACCATCCAGACTTGATAAAACAAAATGTAATACTTTTCTACTTCAATGTGATTTTTGTTTCACTTTGCTATACAGTTACATGCAAACTAGCCACTATAAATATTACAAGAGTATGCCAGGCCTCTTGTCGTATAACAGGGTTTCACTGTACTCGGAATATGATAAAAAAAGATTTTAAACTAATTAAAGTACTGTAGATTCAAAATGGTGTGTTAGAAGTAATATATATATATATATATTTTTTAATAAAGTAATTTCCTTATTGTAGTTTCAAAATAACTGCGTTTAGAAGAATGAATTGGGAAAAAGAAACTTATTTTAAAAACAGAGAGTGGTAAGCATATCATGGATGTTTGGTAGTGAACATAAATAATAGTAAACAATAGAACTCGATGTTTCCTATAAATAAATGAGACATGACGCAGTGTTCGTTTTCGATATATCCTGTAAACATTTAAGCAGAAGATATATTTTTCCAGGCTCCTAATTATACGCTTAGCTAACGCTTAGTCAGTGGATCCGTAATGTAATTGATGGAAACGATTGAGTGGATGAGAATTTTCCACATACAGGATAGGAATCTCCTCCAGACCTGACTGAAAGCATACAAGGACATATCAAAAACACATACTCAAATATAAAAATAATTAACTCTTGGATACAATAAACTTACCCGCTATTTACGGGTAAGTCCGGCACAGTGAGGCGAGACTGGCTTTCTAGCCTCCAGAAAAGGTACATTGAAGGGCTAAGGTTTCAATATATTATACGTTGATTTGACAATACCTTAATATTCATTAAGATGTTTATTATCATTTGACAGATCAATCTTAGATCTGAGTTTACAATTCTTTCATCATTCGAACAGTAAAATTTTCTGCCAGTTCTTTTTTAGTCTGAAATAAAACTGACGTAACACAAAAATAACGTCGTGCATCCTTGTCACTTGAAGTAGCACAAAGTCATGTTTAGTTTTTGAAACAATTAATTTTTTCACAACCTCTGACAAAATGTTTAGTTTTAAAATCTGAACACATATTGCATTCCGATTCCGAACGGCGGACACTACCAATAATCCAGAATACGTAGATTTAAGTAATTTTCTACTTCAAACATTATACAATATATGCGAATGCATAATTTAATAAGTTCAAATATAATTTCGCGTATAGATTATTATAAGTTTATTCCAAATAAGTTTGTATGAACAATTTTGTTCTAAAAATTTTAAAATTACAGGAGCAATTATATAAATTGATTAGTGTTGGCCTCGTGTAAAAAGACAGAACCGTTCTCTATATCAACCAATCTACATGAGTTACCCAGCAAGTAGGGTTCAAAAGAGTCGATTGTATTATACGGTTTATAGCGTCTTTTATTGTAAATGTTTTAGTTCATTGGTGAAGAACATTTATATTGAACGTCCAAGATAATATTTTTCTTGCTCATTAACAATTTGTTACCTTTCCATGAAATATAAATGCTTTTGTAGAAATTATATTAAAGTATTAATACTTTTTGGTTTTTGCTTTTCGTACAACGCCAATCTGAGTTTAGATCATTTTATTGACAACTTCGTCTTATAATTTGACAACTATCGCAATCTTGAAATCATATTGTTATTCAAAGGCTTCGACATTATTCAGAAATGAATACGAGTTACATTTATTTTGGTTATTTTCTTAATATTTGTAATAACAGACCGCAAATCAACATAAATATTTAAGATTTTAAAAATTTGTAGAATTCAAGAAGCAAAATGTTGATATTACATTTTTAATTACTTAATTAAAAAAAGTTTTGCAAGATAGGAATACGCTACACCGCGTGTTGCGTAACATGATTCGCTAAAATTACATGCAAAATGTCGAGTCCATAGCTCATTTTATTAAGCTACATGTGTTACGTTCTCAATTTGTTTACTCGTTATTATTATACATAAGAGCAGTTACGAGAAGTCTCGAGTCCCATGGAGGTATAAGCACCACAATCGAACTCGATGTTGCTTATATAGAAATTAAGCTTCATGCTTCAAAGTTAATCCGTTTTCAAGTATGGTACGTATGAACAGACAGATAGAAACACTAGAAATTAAATGTTGTCAGCCCCTCGAGAGGTATGCTTCGCCAACGCTCAGCCAATTAAAAGGTATTGCACAAGATGCTGAGAGTTTACCGTTGTGTAACAGAATCATGCAAGAGACACGAAACGTAACACGGAGGTAATTAGGTAATCCACCAACTCAAAGGAGCTTTAGACGCCCCAAGACCAGTGATAACACAACTTACTGTTATTGCTATACCCTGGATATCTTGTGAATACACTCGGAATTCTAATTTTCAACCTCTTGGAGTACCTATTGCTTTTATAGAAATTTCAAAACTCCAGCCAGAGATTAATCGCACAACCAATAAATACAATGATCAGCTTGATTGATCAGGATTACAGCTTGCTGAATACCAAAGAAGTCAATCGTAAGAGAACTCGATAAATTAGTAGTAGGTCCAAGCTGAAAATGAAATAAAATATTCTGTTAAAATTATTAAAAAATATGAAGTCGCCTAAATGTACTTAAACAGAAACTTTTCCAATAAAGTCTTTTAAACTCAGTTATTGAAATTGAACCAACTTCTACAAAGCTTCGAAACTTTCTTCCACTGTTATATTCGGCACAGTTTAACTTATTTTGTGATGAGTAAACTAAAGCAAAGCCTTTATAAGAGGGCCACTGATGTTGACATATAATCTCAATAACATTACGACTAAGAAAATTGTCGTATACTGAAGCAAGTGTCATTTGAAAGCAAATTAGAACAGTCGTAGAAGCAAATAAGATTAATGTTTTAATGATGCTGTAAACTTTAATAACTGTCTAAGGATTGTTGTCATTGCTATATTTTTGCACACTGTTTCTAAATATACTTACCTACTCGAACTTTATGCATTTTAATAAAACAAAACATTAAAAGTATCATGTATACTGGGATATTGTACAAATTATGAAAAGATTAAATGTAAAATTTGTAGTATTTGAAAGCTATTTATGAATGGGAATTTTAATAGTATATGGTTTTACACTTTTTTACAATTTTCATAATGAATTAATAATCTCCCTCCCTATTAATGAACTGTTTTGTACACGTTATAGAAATTAAGCTTCGTGATTCAAAGTTAGTCCGTTTTCAAGTATGGTACGTATGAACAGACATATAGAAACACTAGAAATTAAATGTTGCCCGCCCCTCGAGAGGTATGCTTCGCTAACGCTCAGAACGCTGTTAAGATGCGAGTATTGATCTGTGTGATTAGTAGTTTCTACGTACTTATTGAATCTTGTACTGTAGACCTTTAACTTTTATAGAGAACGAAATATCTTTAGTATTAATATATAGTGTGAGTTTTTATTACTTAATTTTGTCATGTTTGTAAAAAAAAAAATTATGGTTGCCTGTAAAGTCGGTTTTACGGGCGAAGATTTTACGTGACAACGTCTTTTTCTCGGTAGAATATTTATTGATATGAATATTATTAAATTGCACAATAGGAACAAGGAATTGAATGAAAATAAGAATTGCACAAATTTTAACTATAGAAATATATTTTGTTTACTAAAACATTATACATAATTTGAAATTAATTAAAATTTGTTATTGTAAATGGTAAAGTTGAATAAAACATTTACTAAATTTGGAATTTGAAATTCTTGCTAAACACAGTTAAATTCTAACTCCGCGCGTGGTGATTGGTCGGTTTAGTTCGTTTGTTTGGTCGCACTGTTATGACAGGTTAGAGGTTATAATTTGTTATTTTAAATGTTTGACTAGCAATACGCGCTGTTTCTTCTCAATCGACTGAATTACGATTGATTGCAGAGTGATTTAAACTAATAATTTACTTAACACTATCAACATTTGTCAATAGTATGACATAACCTATAAACTCAGTTTCTCAACTTTTGTGTCAATCTAACAAGTAATCAATCAATCATAGTTTACGATAATGAAATATCAGTGTACAATTATTTACCTTTATTGTTGTAGTTGTTGTAAATGACGAATCTAAGCACTCCACATTTTCACGAATAAACACAGTTATCTGCTTTATCCCGTGCGGCGGACCCACAGTTATCTGCTTTATCCCGTACGGATCCCGTGCGGCGGACCCACTGGACGGGCATCGTAACGTTACCGGGCGTTACACTTTTTCATGAGTGACTCCGAGCCGCAACCTAATTTAAGACGTTGTCACGTCAAAATCATACGAAAATTATTCATATTGAGCCTACGTTATTAATTAAATTATAGTATTAACCAAATTTAGTAAAATATAGAACACACTAACGTTTAAAAAGTCATTAATTATAAAAAAAAAGAATAGTTTATGTATGGGAATGTCAAAGAAATATTTAAAATGTAACGTTTCTCAACCACTTTGAATCACAAACACAGATGAATCACACAATTTATTATATCTTAGAATAAATATTTCTGCAAGTGACGTAACAATACACTTTTTCAGGAAAAATTATCAATCGCAATAGAAAATTAAATAAAAAGGAAATAATAAAAAATAAAATTCCATATAACATTTTAAAAACCCCATTGTTGATAAAAAACACATTTAAACACTATTTTATTAAAATTAGTGTAATTAAAGTTCTAAGCCATAAATAGAAATGTATAAAACATTATACACCACATTCGAACTAATTTGATTAATTTAAAATTAATTTATGTCTATGTAGAGAATATATTCATTCTGTTTTTGTAATTGAAATGTGTAATAGCCTATTATGTAATTATTTTGAATGTTGCACACAATCTATAATTGTTGTCGAATATTTTTTTACCTAATATTAATCATAAATCAGTATTGGTTAATTCTTAACTCCTAAGAGAATGTGGAAACAGAGCCAGATAGTGCGAATGTGATGTTTACAAAAACAAGGATCTGTTTGAGGTCGTATCTGACTGACAGGAGTTGAGAACTCTTATAACAGACTGTTCTCTCGTCCTTTCCAAATCACCTAAAAGCAAAGGACACTTTGAAGTAGGTAACTGTTAACCAGGATTGCGTTGTGAAAGTTACGGGAAGCCACACAACTTCACCGTGTGTTTGTTCATGTCTCGGCCTTTGATATTAATTTGCAATATCAGGAACCAATATTCTGAACAGTTGGTAATCCAAGTTCTAAGAGCTAAGTCAACGGTTAGGTAATATCTGCCTAACAAAATAATAAAATCTGTATACGATGATTGGTGTGTAATAGACAATATAATTATTGCTTATCAGTATATTTTATTTGCGTGTTGTCTATTTAAACTATTTTACGAATGAACAAAGGGGTATTTATCTTATTTATGACTGTGTTTATACTTCTAGAGGCAAAAAGATAGAAGGAGTACGAAAGAGATGCTTTGTAACATTGGAAAAAATTAAATCCAGTGTAAAAAATATATTTTCAATAACACGCATACCACAGACCATTAGCAAGCCACATAATAAACTTATAAAAGTCAGACAAAAAGATAACACGTTGAAAATTTTGGCTTTTAGTTTACATTTCACTGGCTGATTTAACGTTTCTCAAGTTTAATTATAATGGTTTCTAGGTTAATATACATGACCTGTAAAATATGCATTATTTGTAATTTTCAACCCTTCTACTACTTGTAACCATGAACTCTCAGAGCAATGGTTAATAAAAGATACTATCCTGTCATTCGTAACCATAACCTCACTGTTTGAAGCTTATAGCTTTCAAAATGAACGTTTTCCCAGGAATACCCCATTGGCTTGTGCAACTCGTTACCACGAATTCAGAGCGACCGTGAATGGAAAATAGTATCCTCCCAGTCTTTACCACAACCACGCGATTTGAAGCTCATACCTTTCAGAATGAACTTTCCCCAGGAATACTTCCAGCTACTCTAAACCGGCTCATATTATTTGATAAACTGCATACGTAAAGTAGGATGATTTTTTTGTATATTTGTACGGGGCACCCTTTTATTTTGTTTTGCTTCCGAAAATATGCCTCCAGTATTTTTTTTATAATTTTAACCACAGTTTTAGGGATTGCTAGCATGACTTAATAATAATATTTTCAGATAAAATATTTAAAACCCAGAATTTGTTTAAAAGCAAAGTTTCGATCTATTTTAAATAATCCCATCTCTACAGGTCTTATAATACTTTAAAACAAACACACATTTTTGAAAGAACGCATCTTTATTTAGTATCAACATTTATACATAAATCACAATATTTTTTAACTTGTTTATGTTTTTAAAAGTTGTTTTACATCTTAGCCATTTACTAGTGGATGACCAGAACCGTCATTTTGTAGAGCTGTCACGATTTTCTTTTTTAGTTTTGTTTGTGACTCGATTATCAAGCAATGAGTATCACAAGTGTTTCAGTGTTATTAACAGCTTTGAAAGCTAACAAATCTTTTAAGTGTTACAGATCATCCAATTAAGCGTAAGCAGGATAAAGCGCTTGGATTCAGTTCTTAATGTATATAGCTGCAGATAAAAAGAAATGTCTCGAATACCAGTGAGCTCTATTTTAGTCACTTAAAGTTGACTGGCAAAGAGGGAAATGTTAAATACATAATTGACCATAGCCATCCAACAAGCTCTTTATACACCAGCTGGTGCTTTCAATGACAATTGTTTTTTAAGCATTCCTCCTAGGAAAATGATAGTCCGCTCCAGGAGTTCCTTGTGATCATACCTAGGTTAGATTTCTTGCAGCTGAACTTTAATGCAAGATAAAAATTGAATAATTTGTTCAGTTAACCCTTTTACAACATCATTAGCTAAAGGGTCCGTAATGGTAGGTTTATATTGCTGAGATTTAAATTGTAGCTAGAATTTCTTGGATCTCTTTAACAACCGTAAGAAGAATTCGTTTTGTCAGTGGCATATTTTATAATGATCTTAGAAAAATGTATACCAGTCTGGTTTGGTTGTTAATACAAAGCAATCTATGCTAATTCTACTGAGTGCTAAACTATAGGCCGAGAGCTAGTTGTAGTGGTGGCCATCTTGATTTTAGCCCTGAACGAACAATGTTAAACTTCATTCTGTTTTACAACCTTATTTTTAGTCGTATACTTATGATAGGAATACTAAAGATAATTGATACGCATCCTAATATCTTTAAAATTTATTCGATATTTTATTTGGATTTTTCGGAAAATATCTCAAACTTTTTGTGTCTTACTATTTAAATACTAAAAATAGTATAAACTGTAAAAAGATAATAAGATATCTTCATAACGCTACGAATAAAAAAAGGGTGTAAAAGTGGTTGAGGTTTAACATTGTTCTTATAACTCCAGGTAGTTTACTACAGCCTTCTCGTAAGACTAATATTATACATACGTCACGCTCCAGAATATGTGAGGCTATTGTGTACGTGTCAACAGGCTAATTTAATATTAACAAAGATTGATGTACAAAAAATACCTTCTCCACCAAGACTATATCTCTAACTTGCCGGGCGTGAGTGCTACCATAACATCACATGGTGGCAGAAACGACCAAATACAAAATAATTAATGGAGAAAAAGGTAAGAGTTTTATATCTTTATATTGCAAGATAGCATTCTTGCCCGGCAAGTAAGAAATCCGAGTGTTTAATGGTACCAATCTTAGTTTACATTATGGTATATTTTTGTTAAAGTTTTAGGCTATTAGACTGTTATATGAAAACTTAAATAAATGTTGTTAAAATTATTACCCCTAGTGCTTATAATTACACACACATACACGCACACAAAATGGTGGTGGGTGTATAAATACATCCCTATTATTTACCACTGATTATTTTTGGGATTGATCACAGTAGTAATAATAACCTGAAAATGTAATAATAAATAGAATGATGTTAATGTTGGATTATATGAATGAATTCAATATCAACTTCTTAATTAATTTTTCTATTTTTAATACAGCAGTCTCTATTCATTTATCTACCCATGGTAACACATTTTTACAAAGAAAAAACCATAAATTAAAACATTTCTGGTTTTAAAATACTTTCAACACATTAGTAACTATATTTTTGTTATTCCAATGATAGAAACAAATAGTAGTGTAATACAATAATTGTTCCTCTTTTAATTATATATGTTAAACCTTTATATATGACATAAGAAATATATTTAAATTAACAAAAACAAATGTATGATAATAATAGTGAAGGTAAAAAAAATTAAGATTCAAGAGATAATATTTTTAATAAAAATACATCATTAGATAGATCTGACGTCTTAATTGTAGAGATGAAATGCCACTTATAAACATAAAAGTAAGAAAATGATATCAAAGTTGTTCGTTATTAGATGTAAACTGACGCAACAGCTCTGCAAGCCTGTTATCTTGTTATAATTATCTTGGAGTCCTAATTGCACCCATTAGTAGTTAGCGCGTGAGCTTATGGGCAAAATTAGCTTTAGTCGCAGTATACAAGCAACTAATAAACCTTGTTTAGTTTCTGTTAACTCATTTTATTATGCACTATTGAAGATTAAAATATTATTCGTAGCTTAAACATAAAAATGTTATGTTTGAAAGTAAAGGGTTTATTTTGATTGTATAAAGCGTATTGCATGTGATTGGCTGATTATTATTTACAATCTTGCATTTCTTGATACGAAATTTAATATTCTTGAAAATCCTTGTCAAAATAAGATAAATTCTTATTCTTTACAATCTAAATTTTATTGAAATTTTTTTTTTTTTTTAGGTTTTAACAGACAAGAGATGTTAAACTGTGTCTGTGCCATATTTGTTTCTATTTAACATCTCTCCATCACTATATGTAAACATCTTAAATGTGCCAGCAACATTTTGACACGTCATGAATAAAAAAAAAATGAAAGGTGTAGAGATAGTATCAGAAGCCTTCTGTAAGGAATATAAAAATCTTCCAAGTGTTGCTTGACGTTTATAAACATGTATCCATAACTGTACCAATACTTTAGGTTAAATCACCATCGTATCCATTTTGGATACAACGTTTAAACATTTTATATAGTTAGTTTATCATGCGTTACTGCAGGAAGTAATTCGTTCCCTATCTTAGTACCTGTATTATATCTAATGTTTAAGTACTTATTAGTTTAACCATTGTTGATTCATCTTTATTTATACTTCACATTTTGAAATAGAAATATTAGCACATTGTTGTTTGTACAAGTGGAACTAAGTCTTTTACTATGAACTAAAAATAATAATAAAAAAAATTTATTCGACCTTTTAATCTGGCTGTAGACGGTAGACAGATGTTGATCGACTATTTTGTAAGCCAATAAAAACTGATTAACTTCGGAGACTGACGTTTCAGACGCAACCAACCCACTATGGTTGGCCATGTTACGTGAGTGAAGTATAAGTTTGTTTGTGGTGTTGAAATCGAGTACACTGCAATTAATCTTTTGGGATATATCTGGTGCAATTACCTCACCAGTCGATGAAAAATATAAGCACATTTTGGTTCACACATTGTTTGGAAGCAAAACTCAGGGAATCAACCGAAAAGTTTATCGATTTACGGAAAGAAGATTTAGAGTAATAAAATAATTAATTTAGAGTGCTTGTCTTATTGAAATAGATTTACTTTTCAAAAACTAACGTTTATGTGTGATTTTATATCTGAAAAAAACTTACATCTTTTATTTAAATCTGTTTCTTTAGTTTCTGTTGTCTTCAATATTTGTTATAACTCAACCATTAATTCTCGCCTACAATGAATGACCTGGTGAGATTCAATAAGGTTATGAGCGGTCGTAAATTGGCATGAATATTGGGAGTGTTCCAATAAGTTATGTAATATTAATCTGGAGGAACCTAGTTGGATACAAATCAACGTCATGCTCCTCCAGGTAGACTATATATTCAACAATGGTACCCAAAGATTATAGATGTATTTGTATTTAGTTTAATTTTTATACTAAAATTCTTTTAATTTGCCAAAACACAACTTGACTTAAATTTATGTTTTACCTAGAGTTATAAAAACCTAGAGCCAGCACTGTTATATGACCTCAGTTTGTAACAATAAGATGGCCATTGGGATAACGACAGAGTGGATAACCCAAAATTGAGAGGTACATTACGGAGTTTTATAGTTCACTGTAGTGACCGGCTTTTAAAATCAATTCCGAGCCATTAGGGTTCTGACATGAAGCCAATATGTTTGGCTTTTTGGACGAATTATGGGGATAGTCTATTTTAAGTGGCTTATCTGCCATAATTCAATTCCAGCTTCTTAACCATTCCAAAGAACACATTTTATTTCTAGTCAATGTATTACAGACCTTTACATCCTAATATTTGGTTTTATAAACGTATTTTAGACAACGTTTGCATTTGATACAGTATAAATGTTAAGTAGTTTAAAGATTATTGTTGAGAAAGCTTACAAATCATAATACATATTTATTTAACACTGGAAACGTCTATAAAGTGTTTACTTTATTGTTAAGCAGGTAGTAAGATTGAAAAAACTCTTGGAAAATGAGAGCAACGATATATTAACCAATTTTTTAGTCCCATTATAACTTAATTAATTAATATAAATTAATTATAAACTTCAGGGCTGGTGAAAACTTAAATACGACTTTTGATACGTTATAATATTCCGTTGTTTTAATCGATAGGCTTATTCTTTATTCAGTAAGTTGTTACTTTTGTTTGTGCAGACGTATTCTATTCTTAATCTAACAAATTAACTGATAACAGTGGATTTTGGATGTAACAAAGCTTATTTTCTATTCAATGTGTTATTAAAATGAAACCGAAGATCTTAAGGTATTCCCATGTCAGCCTTTAATTTAAGTGGATGGCGTGAAGAGCCGGCTGTATTGGCGACTGTCTGGATTTTAACCCCGCAATGCTAATTGATTGTTATAAACAATTCAATGTTATACCTCCATAATTTTTACGCTCTTGTTGTTTACCATAGAGTTGGAGAAAATGCCTCATTTTAAAGGTATTATTATTACGCCTTAAAACGCCTTTTTGTAATTTTGTAGCCTGCTGAAAAAAAAAAATCAAAATCGTTCTACTTCATTGTTTAAATATTTAAAAATATACACTTTATAAGAAAAACTAAAAAGTTTTTGTATGCGACTGTAATATATCTTTAAAATAAAACACCTCCCATAATCCTCTGACGATAAATAAGAGTATACGTGTAAAAGGTTTAACTATCACTGTTAAAACCCAAGGTCGTTTCACTACAGCCAGCTCTTAAGACTGTCAGACATAACCACTATGCGTTAATCTTATGTAACGGTTAGTCAGTCCAATGATGGTGCAGGATAAGACAACAAGGGTCCAGAAATAGTCCTGGATAGAGTTAATAGACCGGGAAACTGAGCAGTGATCTCCAGACTGCTATAAAGAGCTGTTCTGGGAGTTAAACTGTAATCCCTTTACATTCAATCAGAGAACTATATGTATATTAGACTAAGTTACCTTTGAGTGATGAAACATTAAAGAAACATCAAATAATAACACTAAAATAAAAAAAATCGAAAACGTATCCTTAACACATGTAATACTAGATCATTCTCGTTATTAAATGAAAAAAAAAAAATGGAATTTATCATGAAAGGCAAGCAACATATACTTTTGACAGGTGACCAATCACCGTTGATGAAAACAACCAAAAAGTGAATACTGCGTATTAAAGTGTTCCCCTGGTGTATACACACATTTGTGATAGTAGTGGATATTTTGTATTTGTATGTTATGATTGATTTTCGAGAGAAAAATATTTTCAAAGATAGCATTTCAGGATAACTAAGACTATACCATTTCTCATGAATCCCTCGACTGCACGTAAACTTCAACCGTTTAGGTGTTTCCAACTTTCAAGGAACAATAAAATTCATGGAGTGGTTCAAAGTGAAATGGGAAAACAATTGAATTTATCTTATAAGATGAAATACTACTTCCACTATTCAACGAAAGTTGCAAATTCTAGCTCGATGTATTTCACCGTTATTGATGTGAGTTAGGATACCTTCCTCATTGCAACACATTCGGGAATTTCATTTCATTACATTCCGATAGCTATGAACCAGCAATAGAATAAATTTAATATATTTTTTAGTGATAGAAAATTTAATAACTATTATCAATGAAAAAAATGCCACGTGGGTGCCTCTAATGGGTACAAAATCTACATAGGAGATCAATCCGTGACTATAAAAATAATAATTTGTTCGTTGAATAACCTTTCTTAGAATCTGCAAGCAAAAAGAACTTTTATAAAATCATGCAATTTGTAGTCTGTTTGTGTGGCATTAAAGCCCCGCTCACCTACATCGCCAAATCCGATTGCGGTAACAATTTGTCGTATTTACCTGGACGCTTAGTACACACAGGAAAAATACAGCCACCGATAGTAGAATCTTTTTTTTAGATAAAATTGTACAGTACCCAAGAAACAAAGAATCGCCGATTTCGAGCAAGTATAAATATAAATATCTATTTATACTATACAGTGTTTTTCGCAAGAAGTTAGTACAGTCTTAGCATATGATAATATAAATAGCTGAAAGTAAACATTTTTGAATTTTTTACAATAATGATAAAATGATTTATGACTTACGGAAATTACATTTTGTAATGAAAGATTATTTAATTACATTATGTATTACGTAATAGGTTACAAAAATTAGAATAATTTTAAGAAAATAAACTTTTTATGTGAATAAAAATGTGTAATTTCCGGTAGTAATCTTTTACATACATACTGTAAAAATTCTTATTCTTCGATAGTTTTTATTTGGGCCTTATTATGCTTCTAAAGGTTCCTTTTAAAACTTGTCTATAAATCAAACAAAATCCATTGTAAGTATTTAAAAATTTTCATAATTGGATTTGAAACTGTAAAGTAAGTCACTAAACGTAAATCCAAGGCTCAGTATGTACACACCATATTAACAAATATACTAATTTGAGATTTGTCAGTATTAAACATTCTAAAATGTATCGGTGAGTGAGAATTCTTTATTGTTTTGCACGATTGTCTTGAGTGCACATAGGTTTACAAATTCTTGTAAAAAACTATCACTTTAGAAGTTTGTAACAAGCATTAAGATTAAATAAAATTATAAGTTTAATAACGGCATTTGTTTAAAGCATTGTTTTGGTTGTTACCCGTAATTGATACGCTTAAAAACAGACTGTAATGAAACGTCTTTAAGTTTTGCTTAAAAAGAAGCTTGTTAAATTTCACACACTAACTTCTTCAGTCGTAGAACTATAGAGATATATAACTTTAAATATATAATTTATCAGTTAACCCAAACGCTTTTTAATTGTTGTTGTAAAATCCATTTATGAGCATTTACATGATGAATTAAATAAAGTTTGAGCATTTTTTTAGTAACTAATTAAGATATCGATAAAACAAAAAAAGATGGATAACCGATAAGGTCAGCTCATTTCCATATCATACATGAAAATAGTTAAATTCAGTTAGGAGCTGACTGTACTTGCGTTAATCTTCATTTAAGTCCCTAAAGTAAGAACAAGTTTAAACTTGAGAGATTTTTATGCCCTTATTTCAAGCATGTAATTATGAGACCTGTCTCGTTTTGTATACTCGTATACGTTAAATACGTATCCAGATGCTTTTTAGTTAAAAAAAAATAATTCGGTTATTTAGAAAACATTTAAAGCAATATGTAATACATCGTTTAAATTGGATATGCGATTGGATACGTATTAATATCATAGTTAAAATGAAACATCTTCCGTAAATATACGACCAAATGTAAATACGTGAAGTTTTACATTGTTCTTGTGGGGTAAACCCCAAGGTAATTTCAGTACAAGTGGCTCGTAAGCGAATCTTCAAGTGGCTAGTTTTTTAGTTCTTTAATAGCATTGGTGAAAGGATGAGCCATTAAGTTGTTTACATTTTACAACAGAGAATACACAAACGAAAGAGTTTTATAGTGACTCAAACTTGTCTGAATAGAGGTTTGTTGAAACCTAAGTTGGATAAAGTTGAAACCGACAGATGAAATTGAAAAACTAATTCAATTACATTGAAGAGTTTGATTCTTTCGGATAAATAAATATTCCTTATGAAATTGAATTTAACAAATATCTTTACAGTACAATTTTTTAAATATCGATTCTTGAACTGGTATCTGTTCGGTAACGTAAAACGTATCAGCAATTTAAACCAAAGCATTCAACAAATAAATAGATTAATATGCTGATTCTACAAATCATTGCTGCCCCTTATCTCTTTTTTGGGTCAACAGGGTTATAAGTGAAGTTAAATATTAAACATTTAAATCAGCAAAATCAGCAATGTGAATCCTTAAACTATAATTTCCCTTTCATTATATTTGTAAAAAGATATAATAGGATACAATTGATTAAAAAGATTGATAAACGTGAAAGTCTTTTATACCTATTATACAAACAGTATAGAACCAACTGAGTTTAAGATCAGCATTAGTTTTGTTTAAATATTAGATTAATATTTAGGTTTAATTTATCTGTAGGGAGAAGTCAGGCCTCAGCTCCACCAGCATTAATATTTAGTCTAATTTATTTAGACTAAATATTATATTAGGAGGGGAACATTTTGAACACTTACTTTGATCACAGGTACTTAAAAATTGGTGTTTACTTGTAATACTTAATAATTTACATTGTTCAATTGTTTTAAAATTCTAATAGCTATAACTACTGAATGAATCCACCTCTTGAAGTCCGGTTTACGGCATTGTACTCTGCTAAGTAAGACCTTTAACTTGATACCAAACTTGACCTATGCTGCTATTTAAGAATTTTGTCTGAATCCTTGTGGACCGTCCCCCAAAGGGATTATCTGGTCGGTAATTGGGCAGATGTGTGCGTTACTATCACCAGTAAGCACGTGTGAACTTTGGTATTTCTTTCTATTGTGGTTCAAAAATTAAAAAAGAGGTTCCAGACTTAATTGTCACCCTGTATACAGATAAATTAAACCTAAATATATACATACATACATACATATATATATATATATATATATATATATATATATATATATTACGTAAAAGCAAATATATTTTATGATTCTTGGGCTTTCAGAGCCAGTGTCATGACTGTCATCCAAAATTTCGCGTTCACATTGCTTCGAAATATTATAATGAAATCCAACTGAAGTCTTGAGGCCAGCTGTGAAGAACCGTCTTTACTCAACAGATGGTAAACCAACACTGGTATAACCAGTAACGCATATCCGCAGATGAGTGAGCGCCAATTATTGGCTGAAGCTTAATCAATTCAAATCTTTATTTTCACAAAAAGTTACATGTTATAGCAGTACTATAGTAACAGGTGATATTGTCCACTATTGTAAACTGTGTTAACCATGCAGTTAGTATTCGTCGATATAATATTATTCAATTTAAGTGCTAGTATAAACACTATATTATTATTAGCGATACTGAATAAATAGGCAACAGATAAAAGTAATGAAATATTATGGTATTAAATAATAGATATAAAATGCAGATAAACTTAATAAACAACAAAAGTAATTAATTTAACAATAAACTTAAAAAATTGTACATATTTGCCAAATTTTTAGAAACTTCAGGTATGACATTTGATGTACCGGAGAGCCTCATTAGCGTCATTGAAGAAATTCGTCTTATTTATTACCAATACAGTTTTATTACGATATACAGCCAGATTTGTTATAATCTGATGCACCCATCCTTCTTGAGTGTTTCTAAGATTTCTCTTATTAACCTTAAACAATCGTTTATTTATTTTCATTCCGACGGCAGAAGCCAATTATTTATAGAGAAAAAAGTCAAGATGGTGAACATTAATTAAAGCTTATTCTTAGTACCAAGAACTAAATAAATATAATGACAACAGTTTAAATAGCATTCTAGAGAATTAGTGTGAAAAGTACACTATATTAACTATAAATTAGAAGTACATAACAAAGGACTGACATGCAATAATAATGATGGAAAAAAACGTTTTAATAAATGTAACAAGCAAGGAAGTGACAATTCCATACATTGACGAAATATATTATAAGTTAGGATTGACATGTTCACAAACTATTTTGTTTTGTATAATTATAAAGTTGAGGATCTGAGCGTCTACGACATCCATTTTTAATTTTGATGTTCTATATGACTCTAGCTTTCATCCGAGACAGCAACTTTCAGATTTTTCATTTCTAACATCTTTGACACAGGTAAACATTGGTGTCAATATAAACCAGGGGATCTAGCATCTAGGAGGCATTAAAGTAATTGGACTACAACTAAAGTACAATAATTCCAAGTTTCATTATCTTTTAAAATAATCAAATAAGTGTTATGGAATAATCCAACAATAACGTGTTCACACTAAAACATACAACTAAATCAATTCAACACGTAATCTATGTGCAATTTAATTAGTCATGCCGATTAAAAAAGTATGTTGTTTTAATATAGTAGAATTGTATACTTGGTTTTCTTATGATTTCAGTTAAGTATCCTTAAAAATTTACAATGATGAAAATAGTCGTGCTTCTTATTTTACAAACTTTCAAATTTGCACAACCGATAAACTAACAGTTATGAGGATTCTGTAAAAATGTGCTTTTAGATGAAGTAATTAAAACATTATTAGCTTTTTTTGAGAGAGTTGAGGCGTCCTGAGTTTAAGACCAATGAATACTACTCTGTTACTGCATTTATTTAATTGTTAATAACTATCGTATTATGTTACATTTATATTTAATACTTTTATTGCACATTACTGTTGAATCATTAGTCGTACTATGGCATTGTACAGTCCTCTTGTTATGGTATTAGTATTATTGTCAATTTATCATGCATACAATATTTATATATTAAAAAAACGTTTATTGAAATAACTTAAGCAAACCATGTAAGTAATCTATCATGTAAAATTGGAGGTGTCCGTTACAATAAATAAATAAATAATTTTAATCCTCTCCATTAACTTTTGGCATTAATAAAATCAATAACCTATGCCACAATGTGATATTCGTTTAACTGTATTTTCCAATGAGCGTTGCTGGCTATTTGTGTGTACGATATTAAGGGAAGGACGAAAGGAGGTACACGTTATGGTATGAGATACAGAAAGTTTGAAGAACTAGACACTTGAGAAAGTCTGTGTAGTTGACTCAAGTTATGTAATATGAATTATGAAGTCAGTGTTTCAAGTTGCAGTGTATTGTACTAGCTGTGTCATGTTTGAAACATGTGTCTGACGTATCATAAGGCAAACGTTGTCTGTTCTCTTCTATATTAATCATTTCTAGAACATGAGCATGTGCTGTGTCGAATAATTCATCAAGTTTATACGTCCTAGTATCCTCTCGCTCTTTTAAACGGTCCGATCTCTTAGCTTTATTATCCTCGGTTTTTCTTTAGGGTTTGCCGTTTTTAAACATGTTTTCAAGCTTCTTTACAACTTGTCTTTTTAATTTAGTTGGTATTCTTTCTTTACTTCAGATGTCTAAGAACTTTATGATACATATTTTCCCTCCAAATGATGCATTTTTATTTAGTAAACTCCATAAGGCTCGTGAAAAGGAGTTGCCCTCAAAATCTGGAGTATTCTCGGTCTAACATGGAGGCGGGAGATACAAAGTTGCTGTTAAATTAATATATTTTCAACAACTCTATAAGGCTCGTAAGAAAGAGTTCCCTCATAGACGGGGTTTTTGTCGATCTGAGATAGAGGTTGGCAATAAAGAGTTGCCTTTAAACTGATGAGTATGGGGAACAAGAAGAGTATTTTTGCTTAGTCGAAATCTACTAAACCAATAGATAGAAAGGAGACGCAAAATAAAATAACATTACGAGTTCAGTTTTCAGAATTAACCCAGGCAGTTTTAGTCTTATGGCAGTGGTTAATACTTCATCTACAGATAACTAAGTTGTGAACGCTGTTGACATACCAGCTCAATCAGTTACTAAAACCAAACCAATCGGGTCTTCTGAGGGTCAAATTAACATCGAATCTTCATTGAACGTACGTCATTTCCATGTGGAGGATTTGAGGACGTCCATATCTGAATTCCAATGTAAATTATTTTCAGAACATGAGGTCGATATTCATGCTCTCCAAGAAACCCATGTCTTGTAGCGTGGAAATGCTAAAGGAATTATTCCTCAATTCAGGCTTGTGGAATCAATGGTTTATAGGATAGCAATGTGTGTTTGACAGTTCATCAAGTAAATGTTTAAAAGCCACTAAAAGTTTTATGACCAGGTACTATCTTTCCATCTTTTGCCCAACATACCATGCAATCCTATCATTGGTGTTACATTTCAGACGATAGAAATGGCATATATATATATATATATATATATATATATATATATATATATATATATGTCATACTATCTACATTTCAACAGTTGCCATCCTGTACATGTCAAAAAATCAGTACCAAAGGGTTTGTCAGTTAGGGCCAAAAAATTATGTACTGATAGTGCAGATTTTTAAAATTATCTAGAAAAACTTGGAAATGCATTTGTCAAAAGAAAATATCCTTCAAAATTTATAAATAATCAAATTAAACACTCTAATGTTCATAAAATCCAAAAGAATGATGACGTAAAATTTATAACAAAATATTTTCCTGGTTTATATAAAACAAACAATATTCTAAGAACGGCACACAAAATTCTTGAATCTTCACCAATTACTAAAAACTTATTTTCAAAACCACCCAGGCTAGTGTTTCGTAGAAATACTAACCTGAAAAATCTTCTGGTACGGCCCAAATTGCCACCTACTGACATTCAAAATTCAGAAAAGAAGAAAAATTTTAAGTGCCAACCCTGTAAAGACAAACGATGTAATACTTGCAAAATTATAAAATCGTCCAATTTTTTACCAGTAGTAATACAAAGAAAACTTACCCTATTAGAGGAGAAATTAATTGCAAAAGTAAAAATGTAATTTATCAATTAACATGTAAAAATTGTGCAATGGATTATGTTGGATTGACAACAAATCCATTGCACATAAGAATGAATAATCATCGTTGTTCGTCTAAAAAACAGGATGAAAAATTGGTTTCACAACACGCATTAGGCCACCAACAAAATTTTGAACAATGTTATTCACTGAAAGGTATTTGCAAAGTACCCGAAGATGGAAACAAAATTGACTTAGAAAATTTAGAACAGGCACATCAGTTAATATTAAAATCAAAAGTACCCTTTGGTCTGAATAAAATATGGTAAATTGTTTTTTATTATGTATTATTTTTTATATAAATTATTTTTCTAAATTCTTTCTCTGTTCATGATATTATTTATTTCTCTTTGGTGTTAATCACATGTTCAAAAATTCCTGTTTATTTATTTATGTCAATTATTATTTATTTACTTTTGTAAATTTTGTTGCTGTGTTGTTATTTTTTATTATACCTTTTTAAAAACGGTAAAAGCCGAAATATTAAAGGAACTTTATATCAAGAAATATATATGTGTGTATATATACATATATATATATATATATATATATATATATATATATATATATATATATATATATATATATATATATGTAGACAACTGTGCTGTAGATTATCCAACTAATCCCTCGTCTTTGATTCTAAAGACGCAAATACTTCTATTTAGCTCGGGGGCAAAGACATTATTCACCCAAGTTGTGTTTTTTCTTCACATAGCCGATATTTAAACATAAAATCATGGGTAGGAAGGTTCTATGTGTTTTTCAGTGAATTTCAGAAAAGTACTTCTGGAACATAAGGAGAGTCCTTTCAACCTTCAAGAATGTTCTACTCAGGAATCAGTTATCGTTGCATTTTTTAACGTATGAACCTCTAAATTATCCACAGTCCCGAAAACCCATTTAGAAACTCAGGACAAGGGCTTGGATTAAACAGAGCTTGCTTTAACTCAAAATCTCAAAACCCCTCAAGAGTATTTTAAGAATAATTCATATTTTAATACTGATTTGATATAAAATAATAAATACGTTAGTAATACCACCTAAATTTCCGTTTTGGATATGCTCAAGTTAACCTTAATAAAAAACCTTGGCACACTTGATCGCGTGCCAACATTTCATAGCCACCTAAAATACTGCGGGTAAAGTATTGCCAGAGCCTACATAATGCAGCATGTAGATGGACATGTTGAGGACCTAATGCACAAGTTCTGCACACCTAGTTCTGTCTCTGGTCTACTTCGTAGCTGAATACTGTCCTCTAGTCTGGATAAACATTTCACAAACTAGAAGAGTTGAATGTATGAGTTATGAGGACAGTAAGTAGTACTCTGACACCCAGTCATCTCTCTTGGCTTCCATAGTACTTAGTAGCATCGGACTCCCCGTTATACGACCCAAAAGGGCCTTACTGAATATGAGAAGATTTTGTCAAATTTCAAACTTTCTATCTTGTAGCACCTCCCAAACGACAGATGTCTGTTGAAGTCTGGATATCCCATTACATACCGCCAATAACCTATAAAGTATAGAATGTTCATCATCTAAAAATGCCGATTATCACAGATGTAGCCGATGGCAGTCACAATTTCTTGATTCCCAATCCAACAGAAATACTGAGTGCACAGAGAGAATTACCTTAAATTTCGTGGTGTGTTTAAGTGTTGGCTCTTGAAATCTTAGGTGAGGTCAGACTCCCATTGAATCCTGTGTCTGATTGTCGTTTGCGTGAATTTTCTATGGATGATGAAGCAATAGAATAGATAAGAGGACTACATTTTGATTTAAATAGTCCTTCAGAAATATGCAATTTAGACGGAAGAAGTAGGTAGAAGTAAATTCTACCATATGAACAATTTCAAAAAACTAATTTAAAAACCTACCTGATATGCAATGACTTAAACTTTCAAGTTACTTTGTGGAAGAATTGTCACTGTCTCCTCCTTTTGTGAGCTGATAATAAATATAATTTAAATGTAATATATTGTAAAATAATTAATATGTTATTCTAAATATGGGATACAAAAAGTACTCCACCAATATACTGCCTCTTGAACGGCTGACTTTTTCAAACTTTTTTAAACATCTTAGTAACAAACAACATGGGATAATATTTTTGGTGGATACCGAAATCTTGGATAGTAGAAAGTTCAAAACTTAAAAATTGAGTACTAAAAACTTTATATTAAATGTCTACATAAGACACACCCACAGACACCAAGAAAATAAATTTCTGACTACTTTATCTTAAAAAAAAATGAAAATTCTAACTTCAGTTTAACCTACTTCAAAGTCAACGTAGAGATTTCTTATTTTGACTTTCTTCTTTAACTGAGAAATTTAAAACGATATAATATGAGATAAATTGTCTAAAGTCCAAAAGTTAAGGTGGGGGTGAGACTTTCGGGACACTCGGTACGTGTGATATACAGGCCTATCTTCACAACTGTCAGTTACCGTAGTACCAGTAACTAATATCTTTCTGGAGTGATGCGGGTTGTAGAGTTTCATATTTATTAGTAAATAGTAAAGTACATCATAGGATTATATATGGTGGCAGTTGTACCGCCTTAGGATATCCCATGTTAAATATAATGACAGGACAATTGCAACAGGCTGACTTTGTATACATAATCTACCTAAAAATGTATACCTTTAAAATACCAAGTTGATTATTAAGGAATTTTCAACAATAAGAAGGACGCCTGTTACTATTACAACTATATTAATTCTGATAATTAATATTTATTGTTTTCAATGATTTTAATTTATATAGACTACTTTGAGTAAAAGTACATTTCTATTTTTAATTGAATGAATACATATTAAATAATTTAAAAAGTAAACCTGCGTAACAATTCTCTTTAAAAAGTGAATTTAATAATTATTTGGAAGAAAAACATTCTGCACAATCGTAATGCAAATAGATCCAAACAACATTACATAATGGACATCTCAGAACCCTTTAATACTGTGAATGCCTAAATTAAAAGAAATACAGTTTATGACATATGTTGGCCGTTTTTAGCGAATTCATAAGAGGGGAACGTGCTGTTGTGGCCACCCTCGTTAACCCAAGCCAGGGAAGCGATGAAGTGAAGAATGATTGGAAGAATCAAGAGCGTGGAAATCGGTTTGAGTGTTTGCAAGATTTTAAATACATGAAAGACTGGCATTATTCATATGGAAGGGGTTTGTTAATGCTCAAACCCTATCAAGAAATAGGATTAAAAGAATATAATTTTTTACAAATGTAGATTGTATAACATTGATATTTTAAATTAGTTTTAATTTCCTTAAAAATACATAAATAAAAAAATGTAAACTCATTAAGCTTTATGTTATTTTTAATATTAATTTTAAACTGATGAGACACAATCGTCCAAAGGTTTTAACGAAAATCAAGTAAATGAATAATATTCCAAATATTTGGATTTATGAACGCAATCGTAAACATTTGCCGATCTTAAAGCATTAACACTATTTATTTATACTTTTTTACTTATTACTTATTTACTTATTTCTTATTGTTACTTCCATGCATATAAATAAGAAAGTAAGTATTATAAATGATGACGTCAAAGACGAATTTAAAACGCGTTATAATTAAATCTAGCTACTGAAGTCTTACAACCTTTTAATCAAACGTCGTGGAGTTTTCCAAGGAAAGTCGTGTGTCATACATGTTCGTTCATTAAGTAAGAGCTTCGGACTACGGTTTTAGGTCTCCACCACCTGGTCTTATTTTAGGGCACTGAAATTTAAGGGTGATAACCAAAATATTAGATACTACTCATTTAAAAGCTGTGGAATGTTGCAGACATTCAGGCCAACTTAGAGAGGTGTGTGTATTCAGGGATGGTCATGGTTACTGATTTCAAGACTCCGTTCCACTGACCTGACTTTACTGATTTTCGTGAAATATTTACTATACTACTAGTTAGTCCAGTAACTAAGAATCAGTCACAAATTTTGCTAGTGCTGCCCTAGGTGCAGAAGTACTAGGTTTGGCCGAGTCCTCTTGACTGCGCAGATTATGCTTTCTGTGTCGTCATTCAAAATTTATACTGCAAATTCTCAGTACAATACTGTTGTAGTGCTATATTTCTGGCCACACCAGCTTTTTAGCACAGAAATATTGTGTTATTTTGAACAATGAGTTTGCTAATCATCGTACTGTTATTACATGCACTTTCACAGCAACATTTGCAATCTAAAATAAAAATTCTAAGAACATTCCAGGCAAAGAAACGACCGAAGATTGATGAGTAACTTCCGCTGTGATTGCCGACCGCCCAGACCCAACGATCCATCTTGGCTTGACTTAATGAGTTTCAGCGTCAACTACCCTAATTCTGGGTGAAAACCCACGCGATTATCGCATATAAGGCAAATTTACAAGTATATTATTCATTTTAAACCTGTTAATTTATCGCTAGAATTATTATTAGGGCAGTATTGTTTTTGTAAAGCTACTTTGTGCAAATTGCTTTAATTATGTTGTAATATTTGACTTTTCATAAAAAATGGTTTTTAAAAATATGTTGGTAGTTGCATATATGTCTAGTATGTAAACTAAATACAGTATATCTTCAGGATTAGTACCTGAGATGTTTTAAATCATAAAAAGTAAGTAGTTATGTCTGGTTTTCCTACAAACCATCAACAAGATTTTGAATGTCTTAGTTTCAAACGTTTTTTTGTAAACATAGAATTATACACTTTTTTTATAAACATTTTAACGGTTTTTACACTAGTAAACGTACATTTCATGTTTAAAAATTATTAAAACCATATCTCTGATATGTTTAATATTTATTTATTCACGAAGATGCACTTAGAAATATAACATGACACCAAAGGGATAATCTAGTTTTTATGAACATAACATTTAATTTTATATTAAATATGCATGTTTTTTACACATGTTTACGTTTCTGAAGCGTAAATATAATATTATTTTATAACACGTTATAAGAATATTTTAAAGTGGCATAAATCGCACTCCAAGTCATATTACATCACTTAATAGACAGTGCAAGATCTTTTACATTATTATGTAGTGAGAACTAGTAAATAGAGAAGCAACAAGATTTGTACTTAACGACGACTTGTAATGGCATAGGGGTCAACAAATGTAATTTATTAAATTAGTTAAGATTTTCAACTTTCCGTCCTAGTGAAGTTTGAAAGGTGCCCCTATTCACAGAAACTGTCTAGTGATTAGTACTCTGGAAACGGTTTAATTCTTTGTTTAGCTAAGGAAAGAAAATGTTTATTTTTTAAAACCAACTTTTTTAACGATAGTAACCTAATAAAAAATTATAATCCAGTATTTACGGAACCGTAATAAAAGATGTAAAGGTCTGAGATAATCCCAGCTATTTGAGCATGATTTTTAAGAAATGAAAAAGAAGTAAACAAATAGGCGTGGCATGTGAATGCAGTAGTAATCAATAACCAATCTCAAGGTGGTACCTGAATATTCTAAAGAGACAATATCAGTTATTGGTAATAAAAACTGAGCTTAGCTAATAAGATTTAGGTGAGATTGGAATATTAGGGTTAGTGTTAGGGCAATTGCTTCACTCAGTGATTGGTGTATTGAGCTTAATAAAGTTACACAAATATGCAAATATTACAGTTCAGAAAGTACTCTTAAATCGATTGAGTGTAAACATGCACCTTAGAGTGCCTTTGTAACTTACCTGCTCTACGTATGAAAAGTTTTCAGGCTTACTTGTGACAGACCTAGACTTACAATTCATATGTTATATTAAATAATACATATTCTCCTCCTGCATTGCTTAAACAAATACGACTGACTGCATTATAATCATTTTTCATTATTATAATTAAACAATCGGATGTTATGTTGAATAAAAAATGAAATATTTCACTTATTATTTAATATTTTAAACTAGCTGATTAAGACCGTATAAGATGTTACGGGTCTGGCCTTTCAACTATAAGATGGGGGTCGTCACCTTTTTACACTCAATCTGCTAATCACCGGTCAACTTTACTTCGTCACTAAAATTGATGGTTCAAATCCATCATAGTCGTCTGTGGTCACTGGGTTTTGGTCTTGTGCGATATTTAATTTATTGTTGTACCCATCGATCAACGCACAAATGTCTTGTGGAATAGGACAGCTTGGTTAAGTTATAGACGAGGACGCATTCTGAGGATTTTGTCACAATTCACTGCTCTTATGATTTTGGGGTGGTTGTGTTCCAAAACGAACTATCACAAATCCTTGTACACATTTCTGTTCTCCCAGTGATTCTCTTCTTCGTGCCAATGGGATTTTTTCTTTTAATACACAACAAAAATTATTTTACCCTGTCTTCCTTTTGTATTTAGCCTCATGTAATATTTTAGCATTTTGAGTTTGTTAATTTCCAACAAACTAGATGAGCCCGGCTCGAAATTAAATGCAGCTATGGAGAGCCGCGCCTAGGTGTACGAACTCTTCCTAACCGCGCACATCGATACAGTGAGCTAAGGGCACCGGGTACCATCATCCTACCGTTCTCGTCCTGATGAATGTTCCACCCTCCCACCCACAACTGGCGTGCAATGTTTCGCTCAGCACAGATCGGTTTTACTTGTTGGAGTCAACCCACGGCTGTGTTCCAGAGATGTTGTTCGGTCTACATAACGTCCAGCAGGTTGTACATACATTTTATAAAGCCAACAACGAACCACTGAGACCAGCTTTGTGTTGAGGTCAGAAGTTGTTGCAGATTAGGGACAGAAGAGTTGTGCTGCATTACATGTGTTTAAATATATTAGGTATATTTTTATACAACGTAAACTTTTATTTATATTAATTACTTTGAGGTTGAGAATCAAGCACATATTTATTAACTTGGGTTGTAATTAGGTCTGGTTCTCTTGTGTCTTCACACCTTTTAATATTTTAAGAACCCAATGGATCTTATAAGCTTACACCATAAACTTATATACCCTTCGTATATTTAGTAGTACTTATCGAGTAATATGTAATGTTTATGATTACATATTTAACTAAATTAAGTTAACACAGCTAATTAAATTAGGCTAAAATTAAAACCACATTGAGTCAGAGTAGATTAAGTAAATACTTCAGTTTAACTTTGATGAGAAGTGATGAATGAGTGAGAAATATGAAATATTTATTCATTTCCATCAGGAAAGGAATAGGTGTCACATAATTGCAACAAAGTCATGCATGATATGAAGTGTCAAACGTCAATAACTTGTCATGATCTTGATAACTGTTATACAAAACTGTTGTGTACCAAGAACTCTTTCAAAATTATCAAGAGTTTCAACAAGAGGATTATACCATAACGAATATGGGATTCAAAGAGGGCAAATATGCCATTTTTGTTGCTGTTAGTGTGTTTATAATTTCTATTCTTTTCAATACAAACATAGCAGAAATGAGTTAAAATATAGCTTTACAATGTAAAGCTTCCAAGTGTTAATCCTATGTACTTGTGAGCTTCAACCCTTTGTAGATCTGAAGGATGGTATTTTCATATTTTAGCCTTCATAATGCTAAAAGTTTTTTCTTCGAGGCTAAAAACAAGGTCATATTTTTCACAATACTGTTGTACCATGCTCACTACGATGTAGGTGTTGACGTACAAGAGCTCAGTGCAGTTATTGCCAGAGTACAGGACAATATCATAAGTATACGTGATACGATAGCATACATTTCAAAGGTAGTTTGTAAGATCTGAAGTGAACAGTACAAAGAAACTATTTGTGGTTTTTATTTTACAATTCTTTCAGTTCCAATCTGTACTTGTTTAGTGTCAATAATTTGCTTCCTCCCTGTAAAATAGCTTACAAAACCACAACAATGTGCTTACCTCAGATCCCAGGTGTTTGATCTACTTTACTATTACACTGTGATCCAAAGAGTCGAAGGCTTGGATGAGTGAGTGAGGGCTTTTTTTTACGAGTATATATAGAGACAACATATGTGAAGAATGCTCAAATCAAGGATAGTAGTTTTTATAATACCGAAGACGTATATAATATACTTTCAACTGTTTTTAATATTAGTTTATTTTGACCTTTTTAATTCGTAAACTTGGAGATGTATTTTGTATAGTTACAATAATATTCCTCCTTTTGCAAGTTATGTACAAAGTTACTGTAGACGTAATGTACATATGTACGTCCTGATATTAGAGTGGCAGTAGTACACTAACCACCCTAATGAAATTTGAGATGTACAGTCACGATGATGGTTTTAAAAAGGAATAAAATTTAGCCTCTTACCATACTTATCTGTCCAATGGATGCGTGCTCAGCCGTAGCCCAATAACTTTACATAAGCAGAGCGGCACGTGCAAAATTCTCTGCAATTTCTCATTTTGTAGAATTAGTTGATGAAAGCAACGACCTGTACAACATCATATTGGGTAAATAATTTATGGATTATTTGGGTAAACTTTTGTTAACGGGAGCTTAGATGACTTTTAAGACGCGTATTTTCACTCCGTTCCCAAAGGTATCGAGTCGGTCCATCTACTTTATAAGGGTTAATGGTTGTAAGGCCCATTGTATCTTGGCTCACTGCCTTCGAGAGCAGAACGTAATCGATTTGTATCAGTAGTACTTTGGCGCTTGTTGTACTAAGAACAACGCCACAGTCTACTTGTCGTATGTTTGGTAAAAATTGCGTCAATATCTCGCAGTTTCCTTATATGTAGCGTTTGAAAGCGTGACCCACTTTACTGTTTCTAACAGTTGAAGTTATACTTTAATAAGCACGTCTCTGTTCCTACCCACTTATCACACGTGCAGCAACATATACGGTTCAATGGAGATGTGAGTTGAAATCAGGTCAACATCAGAGCCAGGCTATACAGTAACAAGCACGTCTCTATTCACAAACCACATGTGCAACAGGAGATTCGGTTCCATTTATGGATAGACTAGTAAAATGCGCGTTACCAGTGGTGTCAGGTTCAATTTAACAAGCACGTACTGTCTATCCTTACATGATACGGTGCAGTGGGCAAACCATTTGTCAATATTATTACACAGGTCCCGTTATAAGTAAATGTGTCAATAATTAATATGTTGTATTAACTAGTTATCACAGTTTATTTGTAGGAGTAATACATTACAGAGAACAATGGAAAAATTATTCACTTTTCTTTAAATAATTCAGTGAAATCCAATATTTTATTGCTCGTAACAGTTGCACATTTTATGACAAAACGTCATAATTTATTCTAAATTTTAAACTCTCACACCACATTACAACCACGTCCAAACTTGTATCATTGTTCATACATTCAAGACTCATTCATCCTTCGCCAATCTCTACCCACTTCCAGCGCTGGAGTCAGTCATCGAATTGGGCGGTCGCCCAGTTAAACGCCAGAAAATCGCCAACGCTGTAGAATGTATTTGACACCAGAAAGAGCTTCAAACGATTTTTTGACGCCTTGGGCGTTTGGGAATTTTTCATAGAATTGAGCAATCTGTTGATGAAATGAACACCTGTCTGAGCAGGCAAGTGCTCATAAACCACCGTTTTGTGTCTTCCAGTACGGTAGTTATCTCTGCCTCGAGTCTCATACCCGTGCATGTCATTTCCCCTGGTTAGGGCACATTTAGACAAAAAGAAAAAAAGTTGTTTCCAAAATTTAGAGACTGGGCAAAGTCAACAGTTTTTGACTGCTGTCCTGCACGAGTCTCTGATATTCAACTTTGCCATATTACGAATAGGTTTTTTGCAATTTGAACACCCTCAAGAAATTATTGCATGCACAGGACCCCCTCAACACCACTCTATAGGAAAGGTGGGCGTGAATTAGCGCTTAATATGCCACAATAAATATCTGACTGGGGCAGTATCAGGACAGAAACCTCAAAACATATATTCCTGAGGACAGTGTGGTGCACACATGGTCAATGTGATTATTCCATGTCAACCCTCGATCGAGGAGTATTCTAAGGAATTTTGAGGAGTAGACTTCTTCCAATATGGAATCTGCCAACATGACGGCTGACCCACATTGGGAGTCCACAGGGCGCAGTGCGAAATTCAGCACGTTGGATTTCGAAGTTTATTCAAAGGTTGAGGCTGATGAAATATTGAACACAATGGTTGATATCGACAAAGGTTTGTTGCTCCAAACCTTTTTATGAGTGAAACAGAGAGTCATATCATCAGGATACTGCACGATTTTACCATGCAGCAGCGATGAATGTACGTCATTGACGTGGAAAGGAAAAGGATTGGACTGAGTATTGGGCTCTGGGGAACTCCATAACTCAGTTAAATTGGCTTGGAAAATTGGTTTGTGATCTGAACAACTTGAGCCCTGTGACATAAAGATGATCTAAGCCTAAGTGCGGCACGTCTTGGATGCCATGAGATTCTAGTTTGTCAAGCAGTATTTAATGGTCAACACAGTCGAATGCTTTAGAAAGGCCAAGGAACACTTAATGTGTGATCCTGACGTTCTAACCCCTCTACAACCATATCAACCAGACTCACCACTGCGTCTATCGTCGATTTATTTTTCCTGGATCCAAATTGGTGTTCAGAAAGCTGGTTGTGTTTATTTCAGAAGTAAAGCATTCTCGTTAGAAAAAAGTTTTCAAATATTTTGCTCAAAACAGGCAACATTGAGACGGGCCGATAATTAATTATTGAACAGGGGTTTTCATTCTTGAAAGTTGGATTCACTTTTGCAATATTTAGGAGAGAGGGAAAAACTCTTGAGGTAAAAGACTAATTGACTAATTGAGTAAATGGTTTTACAATATGCCTTGTGCATTTTTTTAGAAACCATATGGATTTCAAGTCTAGATCATTTGATTTTTTTGCTGGTGGTTGATGAATGAAATGTCAATTCAATGGTCTGGATGGATTAGATAATAGATTTGTAACTGTAATTATCTAATTTATTAGCTTTAAACAAATATATGAGTCAGTGTAAGTAAATGTATTTAAGCAATGAGTTATAATTTATATTTTACATACCGACCAATTAAATAAAAGTTTTTACAAGGAATACTCCAGATATTCGAATTTACCCGTATATAGCTGTATCTAAAAAACTCTTGGGTAAAATTTCTATCTCGAACAAGGTTGTCATTAGGCCTATAAAGAGTGGGATGCTCTCTAACTTCCTTCGGATGATTACTGGTTGATGAAAGAATTCTCATCATCCACACACACCAGAAACAAATGGATAAGATCTTCACAATTTTAACCTTGTATAGCGATATCGGAATGGTTTGGGTGTTTTAATACAATAAAAAATTTTGCTTTGCAATTACTGTATTATTATTACAGTTAATATGTCTGTCGTGGTTAAGTATTAACGTTTGTGTTTAGTAATGCAATGGTGCAGAAAGTAAATATGTAAAACGAAAGTTTAGCCCAAAGCAACGGTCACGGTAACCATACAATCTCCTTAAAATGATTAATTTTAATAGAGGTGGCGTATCTATAATTTGATTTCGAGAGGCATGACTCTACCATATCTTATGTTTTGAGAGGGAGGGATGGATCAAAGACTATAAACATGAAATAAAAATGTCTAAACTAAAACCCGTTTACACCATTATTAAAAGAGGTCGATCCATAATCCCCTCCTACTTATGTGATTAAACCGAAGGAGGTAGAAATGATTTCGGACTGCCTTATACCATTAATGTTAAAAGTTATTGAGTTTGTGTTTCAAAATGGCTTGTTACGGTTGCCCTATTCTCACCTTGAAAACACATTGCAAAATCCTTACATATTTCAACCTTACTGTGAAACCAACACATATAAAAAATATCTAAACACTAAATTATACTTAAATCCACTCCATGAGTTGGAAGTATTGAATAGTTAAAATAAATCATGATATGTACATATGAAGTAAAGATAGCTGGAATACAATGAAAACTTTACAGGAGAAAGGACATATTACAAAATAAATTGATTATGACTTAAAAATTGATGAGTGTTAAACTTGGCTTACCATCATAACAAAAAATAATAAAAATATTAAAACAACATAACGTAAAAACTGGTTTCAAGCATGCTCGAAAATTGAAGAACTCACCGAGACCAGGAAGAACACGATTCCACTGCGTGTACCTGGAGTATATATTGGGAAGACAAAGTGTTAAATGACTAAACCAGTTTTGTAAACATATTAAACATCGAACATTTTAAGACGTGTCTTAAAATTTTCTCCTAGAAGAAAAGACAGGTTTAAGGACAAGTATGCAACAAAATGTGACAAGGCTATTTGTAGAAATTTAGTACTATTATCTCAGATGAATAAAAGAAAACTTAATTAAAAATAATCAAAAAGAAAAAGAACTTTAAAGAGGATGACAGCGTCAGATTATCATAAGCTGGCAACGTATGATAAAGAAGACTTATTGATATTATATGTTCTAAACCATAATATCTAGAGTTTTAAACAGCTTCAAAATGTTCTAGAGCCTACGATCGGTAAAAGCCGAACTTACATGTATTTTTCTCTATACTCATATAGACCTAATCTTCCTTTTTCCAAAACGATATGATTGATATAGTGCCTACTACCACTCTTCACGGTGGCTGTATCAGGTGATCTCAGCAGGAGACGCTTTATTGATGTTGTTTACAACAGGATTGCTTTATTACTAATATATAGAGTGTAAATTAAATCTTGATACGCCTGGATATATTCCAAACGGATTGAGATATCTATGTGCAACCTTCACCATACGTATTAAAATACTTTTAAAAAATCCTCCTTTTTCAAAGAGGGGTAGGGAGGGTAGCTTTAAATTTTCAAATTGCAAGCCATATCTTGTGACATATAATTTTAATGGTGTATGTAATAGAAACACAATGACATGAAGAAAACATCTCTACAACATTCCTAGCAGTAGTTATGGGCAATTAACCTTTTACATTTTAGGCTTTCACTTCCTCCTTTCAGTTGCACTTGAGCAGTTGGTCACTTAAGTTGTCTACAAAATATTTGAATCAAGTTTACTTTATTGTCGTTCCTAAATCAACGACTTAAATAAACCGGAATGTCAGTTGGTAACAACATTTATTCAATACCACTTCGAAACACAACACAACATTACACAATGTTGCAAACGCAGGTTCTGAAATGTAATATTTTAGCGCCTAGTGTTTACATCCTGTAATATATATGTTTGGGAGAAAATGAGACAGTCTCAAGTTCAGAGTTTTAAAATCTCATATATTCCTATGTAACAATGATAAAGACTTCTTTATAACCCTGTCTTTGATATTTCGACATATGTAAAATATAGTGTAAATAAACATATAACAAAAGTAAAAATTTCATAAGTTATATATATATACATATATATATATATATATCTCTATATATCTCTATATCTCTATATATATATATATATATATATATATATATATATATATATATATCTATATATATATATATATATATATGTATAGACCGTTAATAATCTTACTACTAGATTTTTAATTACTTTCCATTGTTTTCAACTTCTATTCAACCTAGTTATCTTATTCAAGTATTAATCTGAAGTATAAATTAATCCGATTTCGAGCTGAACAACAAGAGCAAGGGCCTGACACGGACTTAATGCAGAAGCAAACTAATTATCGATGTGCGCCACGGCCCAGTCAAAGCGGAGTGGTGTCAGCTCTCAGTTGCAATGTGTACGTACTGTATCTCAGTTTGTCAATCATGCAGAATTTTAATTCTTATGCTAAACTATTTTAGTTTTATTTTTGTACCCAATAGAGAGTAACAATCATCTAATACAGGGAATTTTCCAAAACAATAAAGTATATTAAGACCATAAAGAGAATAATTGTTTTTCTCTTTTATAACATATTCCATAGTATTTGATAATACAGTATTTAAACTTTGTAACAGTTCCTAGTAGAGTGTAAACTTGTGTAGTAATAGATCCTAACATGATGACTTAAAAAAGTGCAATTTGCATCGATAAGAAAAATGAATTTAATTTGTGTACTTGAAGTATAACTATTTTTTTATATTTAAAGTTTTTACATATTTCATTATTTGGCTCCCAATTTAAAACATGTTTTAACTATAAAAACCCAAAATAATTAAGTATTTAGAGCCAGTTTCAAAGTTTAGAAAATAATATATGGGCACTATTTAAGTACAGAAATAAAAAAAGAGATTTCTGGGTGAAGAAGTATGGTATAATAATTATAAACGACTCCGTAAAGTTAAATACAAATGTGAAGTACTCAAGTTAAAAGGAATGTCTGCCGTTAAAATCTTGTAGACAATTTATAAGATAAAATATTTGAATAAACTATGTTCATTAGTACTATTTTCATCGAGGTGAACGTACTAAACAGCTGAACACAACGTAAAAATTCAGAAATGGTGCCAAGTTTCAATTGATCACAACGGAAGAGACCGCTGAGCTTGGGCCAAGCTAGGATATAAAGATGTACAAAGCTGGCGGAGTTTCTGGTGCATGTTAATGTCGAAATATGTGGCTTCTAACCAAGAATCTTGTTATCTTCATGTATTTGACAGTGCCAAATATTTAGTAGCTTATATACCAGACATAAGGTTCGAAGTTAGTAGTACAATTTTGATACATTGAGTAAATATACTCGTAACATATCAATTAACCGGTTGTTATTTGGAAAGTATGTTCATGAGGGCGCATATGTACAGTGTGATTCACAAGGTGCAGAAACATATGCAGATACAGTAGGAGCTCATTCTACTCGTACATGTAAAAATAATGAAAAAAGTTAATATAAACATGGATCCGGAAATGATTTGTTAGCGAATCACGACTGGCGAAAGATTTCACCCGGATTTGAGCTCACAATGTAAAACGAGATTTTTTCTGAAGGTAAGGTACATTAAAGGGCGAATTCAATAATTTATTATGGGTTTTGGCTTGATAACTTGAATAAAACAGATTCCAAAACTGTAAGTTTAGTACTTTTTGAGAAAATTAGTGTCAAATGCAAACAAATGGAGTGAAAAACACATATTTTTATCTTTGGGCAATAATAACTGTTATATTTCACCAGTAAACATATAATAAGTTTGAAGAAAACGTTTAGAAAATTTCATTGTGAACAAAATGATGTATGATCACTTCTGGTTGAAGTAAATTATATTTCCAACACCGATGTAGAGTTTACCTTGTTGCTACGATCACGAAAATCTGTCAAAAGTGTATCTTTATAGCCATTGTACATGTACATGTTTTTTTATTATAAAGTGGTCTAACATTCAAGGTTTAAGTTAAATCAGAAATTTATTTTAAAGACAAATCCACACCCTAAATTAGCGCCTTCAAAAAGTGTTTGGTTATTTACAATACGTAACTGTCTCGTAATTGCTTTTATAATGTGCAGACGCTTTTAATATCCTTTATCTTTTGCAGCGCCGCCTCGTGGTGGGTTACATCAATGGGCATAGCATATAAACCTTCTCCATGCAAATATACATATACATATAATATTTTATAACGACCGGTCAAATAGTTTCTGAATTTATCAATACCATATATACAAACATCCTCAGGTATTTGATCTTCCTATCATATGTTACTTTGCTTATTTAAGCTCATATATGACAGAAACGGTCAAATACAAAATAATTTAATCGTAAAAAGTAGGGGCTCTGTGTTATAGTGAGAGACCCGGGTTCGAGTCCTGGCGGAGAAAGTATTTTTGGTGATTCAATATTTAATGAAAAATTAAATCATGCTATTGCCACGCATACAAATTATACATAAACACACAGACACACACACCACATACTCATTCAATTAAATAAACTACGTAATAATAATAGTGTGACTAATGTTTAAAAAACCACAAATATGTGTAAAATAGTTATAACTACAAGTTAAACACAATAACTTTAGAATATCAATTATAACAGTTAGTAATATATATTGAACAGATTTTAAAGTCATTAAATTTAAAATGAATTTGTGCTGTATTTCATACAAAGAAATAATAAATGGAATAAATAAATATATTAATTTTTTCGAGGTACAGAAAAAAAATTAATCACACAAAAGTCTTGAGTTGAGAATCCCTGAGTTGAACTAGTTGTTGAGCTTATGCATCCATCTGATTATTCTAAATTTTGATACATGTTCAAACTGCTAACCAGTTTTTATTTTGTGCAATGACACACCTGAAATAAGGAGAATGAAGTATTAGTCTAATTACTTGAGTTTTGACTGTTATGCATGATTATAAAGTTAATTTAGTTAACACTTATTTGACTAAATATAAACAAATGTTTATTTTATGCATTGTTTCAATTAGTACAAGGGCGAAAAAATAATGACTGTAGTTTTGGAGTGCCTTGAAGTTCGAATGAAGTCGGCTTTGCGTTAAGGTAGCTTTTATCAACTTAATATTTGTTTCACGGATTTAAAATTCATTTTTTTATTAGTATTTCAGAGGCGACCTTTTAAATAAATAAATATATGAAATTAAAAATGAAAATAACTTAAAACTGATTGAAATATTTTATGAAACTTTAAGATTTTGACATTATATTTATAAAGTTGGAAAATGATTATAGTTTACTTCAATTAATGACCATAAAAACAGTAAATAACACTTTCAATACAACGTACTCATGATTCATATGTAGTTTATGGTTATATTTATTATGAAAATGTAGTAAATATTTGAATAAATTAATTCATTACAAAGTAATTAACTCAATTGAACAGTTATGAGTACAAATCTGAAGATTATCATAGGGTTAAATTTATTTATCACTATAGAAATGTACAGTCTGGTCCAAGACAAAGGAAAGAGTATAGAAATAAACATTTTCGCGTGAAATATTTTAAATTTATATTTTATTCTATAAACGTAACAAGGGTTTATATTTGAAAATTTCAATCTGTGTACAGATTGCATAGCAGTACAGGGTACTTATACATTATACCGTCCACATGTTATCTTGTTATATTTCTATACTTTAAAAAAATATACATATGTTACCGACCATAACTGTCCCGCAAGCATATTAAACTATCCCACCAATATTTTAATATATACGTATAATCCATATCCTACCCAGGGAAAAATACATTGGTCTTGAGGATGAAACAATAACTTACCCAACCTAACTACCTGACTGTCAAGCACGTGCTCCACCTAGCCCACTACCTACCCCTAAAAAGCAGCGGCGAAAGAAAGCTAAAGTTACCTTTGAGTGTTGATATAAGATAAATAGACACATGAAGACAACAACAGAAAACTATCATTTATCTTATATCAACAGTAAATGGTAATTTTAGGTTTCTTTCGCCGCTGCTGTCGGCTTTTTAGGGGTAGGTATATTGGGCTAGGTGGAGCACGTGCTTGACAGTCAGGTAGTTAGGTTGGGTACGTTTTTGTATATATATATATATATATATATATATATATATATATATAATTTTGGTTAGATAAGTTTTGTTATTTTTGACCAAAAATATATACAAAGCACTAAATGTAAGAGTAGTGTGTATACAACATAATGTATAAGTACCCAATAACTATCAGAAGTTTTGTTAAATTTGTTAATTTGTTAAAACGCAGAATTTGACATATTAAGCATAAATAAAGCGATACAACGGAGTATAACGACAGAACATAACGAAAGTATAACGTCTGGAGAGACGGACAGACAGACAGATGGACCAGCTGCCTTTTGACTCTAAACTCATTAGGGCTCTTCCTTGGACTAAAAGGAACCTTTGCCCCAAGGTTTAGGTCTGTAAGACCATTTTATCAAGAACTGTAGTACAGACGGACAGATGGACAGACAGACATTGACAAGAAGGTCTTTTCGGGTCTTAATAATTTTGAAACTGCTCGCCTCATAAAGAGTTGATGACACGTAAATACCTGTATGACTAATATGCCCCAATAATGGAGAGTTATTAGTCTCAGGTTTGTTTATTGTCAGCTGGCCAAGCTCCCCATCTGTCATGTTGTCACACGTTGGCAGCGGTCCAAGCCTCGCACAACTCTCGACAGTCTGGCGGATGTTTACTTGTGGATTCCTTTAGCTGATGTGGAAAATAAATGTGACATTAGAGCTTCGGTTGAACACCACATGACATAGCATAAAAATGGTATTAATTATTTAGTCAATTACTATATGGCAATGAAATCTTATTGAAATGACCGTGAAAATTGTGCAAGACCGTCTTTTCAAAATCTAAACTCATAAAATACAAAGATTTTACACACTACTCGTAAATAATTATCATATTTCTCGATGTTATGATTTGATCCATGTTCAGCTTTTGGTCTTAATAGAATATTTGAAGCATTGAAAATCAATTCATGTGTTCTTCAAACCACAATTAAAAGAGTTTACTGTAACTTAACATTAAAACTGACGTATCGAAAAACATAATCTGGTATGCGTTTTGATTTAGTCGTGTTCTTCACACAAATAATAATATAAGTGTTGTGGAAATTGCTCAAGTCTTAATGTATTTGGTACAAACTGTAATTTTAATAAGCCTTCTTAGCTTCATTTAAGAGATGGGATGGCTTATTACTAAGCAAAATGTTGTACAGGTAATAAAGTTCAATGAAAAATGTGCGTACACATAGGAAAGTTATCATATACAATTTTATTAGTTTTAGGAAGGACATCCAGAGATAGCAATAACTGTAATATAGTATGGATACAACAAAACTGGCTTCGTTTTGATCTTACAGTGTGGCGTTGAATTCTTATAGTAATTAGCAATTTGATTACTGCAGTTGTATATTTTAATGTTTGATGACTGCATTCATAAAGTATGTTCAGTTATCAGAGGAAATATAAGAATCTGTTTTTACAGTTGCCTTTGATCAATTTTCAGTTAAATGCATGATAGCGACAGATGACCTAATTTTTCCCAGTCCCATTTTATTTTCTTCTGAAAAGAAAATGTTTTACATAGAGATGCATTACAGCAAAAATAGGATTTTATAAGTATCTGCCATGGAGTTACATGACGTAGAACCAATATAAAGGAGCTCAAAAGGGTTCCCATGTAGAACTAGCCTGTATGTGCAGTTGAGTGTATTGATTTGACCTTAATTTAGGGAAACTCACTTACAGTGTACGACTTCAAAGGGTACAAGCTTTCCACGTCATCGATTTTTTTAAAGCACCGTCCCAAAGTAAATTAATTCAACCTTCAGATAACGTATAGATAACTTAACTTTCAACATTTATAAACATATAAGTCATACTTCTAGCCACATATGGAAAATAATTCTGTTAAGTTAAAAATATTATTTTAGGAACAGATAGACAACTTTTAATATTTAGGTCGAAATGAAATTGTTTTATACATGCATGTTTTGGTGGTGGTACCATTATTTTATTCATTGTGTTTATATCCTGTCTTTATTACATACATACATCCACAATCATGGTTCTTGGAATTCTGAATGACAAATTACACAAATTAATCCTATAACGTCTCTATTCTAAGTAATACATCACTATCATGAGAACCATTTGTTTGTTACATAATCATGTGATTAAAAGTACCTATACACACTCACACATAGAAAATTGAAATATATAACAAATTAACATTACCTACCGGTCTCATCTTTCCCGGGCAAGCCAGCCACTTGTAGCTTGATACTAAACATACCCGAACTGTTAATAAAAAATAAACAGATACATGTCACGAAATTCAGATAAACAATATTTGAAACTCAAGAATATATGATTTTAACAATTCAAAATATTTAAACATAACAACTATATTGAAAATCGGGTATACATCAGTTAACATCATGCAATTGGCAACATTATTAACAGTAGCCGTAAAGGTCAACAAATTAATTCACCATTTTAGAGGTACGTAGCCAGTAACATGGGTAACAAACATCCCAGAAACACCTGATAGCATCAGAGATTTGTCTCATAGTGTTGCCATAACGGTCAGAAACAACAAGGCACAATTCTTTTTCAGCACCATTCGTCATATCCCAGAAACCCAGCGCACCAACATTAAACCATATCCCTGACGACAGAGATCCTCAGCCACCTGCATATACTTCATATTTCTCCAGTCTGATAAAGAATACACATTTTAAACAAAGTCATGTACTTCTTCCGTTCTATTTGAACTAATTTACTTTATTGTACACTTTAACATTAAAGGAATAAAACGACCCAGATGCCAACTTGTTTTACGCAAAATTACGAGTGAGGGATCAAGAATGTCCTCAACCTAATAAACACAAGCTCCATTATATATCCAATTACTGGATTGCTAAGAAAAGTGAGGAAATGTAATGTATTATGTTTTATCATGGTTAACGTGTCATTTTTATGCAATATATAAATAAATTATTTGTCCAATTGAGAGATTTTAGGAATATGAGGTTAAAACGTAAATTACAAGAAATAATAATTTACTGAAATTTAAAATACGAAGAGTAAATCAAAGCTATTAGTGCTTTTTTGAGTAAATTTTTTATCAAAGGAAACGAGATTGTTAGGCGAAATTCACGATTCGTTTGTTAAGCTGTTATTTTATAATAAAAATATTTAATGACTAACTGGAAGATTGTATTCAAAATCTTGTCATTTTTATTAATACATTTTGAATTATAGAATATAATTTTCACAAATACTTTTAACTCAGCATTGTTTGAATTGTTATATAAATAATGTTTGACAGGTTATAAAGATCGTGGTTCTCAGGTCGTAGTGTTTTCTTAAACGTAAGTGTTGAATGGTTATATAGAAGAAGATGCTATGATTCGTTCGTTTATAAAAATGATTTTCAGGGCAAACATGTTAGAAAGTAATGTATTACAAAAATAATTATATTGTCTGGAAATAACAGTACACTATACAAAAATATCACATTTAATCGAAATCGCTTCTTTACTTAAGTAAGCAGGATTACTTACATAGTAGACACATAGACATATACGACAGCCAAAAACAAAAAATACATTAAAAGTTCTGGTATTAGGAGGTCCTAAATATTTTAATATGACTTGTAAAAACATTTTTGAAAATAAACCTACACTCTCTTTCCCATACTTTATAACGGAGAAGACTAAGAAGAGAAGTCAGAATAAATAATTAATCTCCAGGGTTTAGAGTTACGAACCTGTGTATACAACTTCCCATGATCGCACCTGATCTATGGGAAACTTGTAATCTCTTTGCTCCAATCCCTCCGAAACAGCTTTACATAGACGGCAGACTTCGGTGCTAAAATACCTAATTCATCGTATTTGTACTTTGATACGATTAAGATTGATCTTGTTGTACTTCATACGAAGTAACAGATAATGAAGGGGCAAAACTAACAAAATCAAGACAACACTATTTAAAATTGGGAGTATTTTTCTTAATACAAGAGACTGTTAAATTCGCGTATTTTTTATAATCACGTGTTTAATTTTAAGTTGTTACTTTAAAGAACTGCGCTTACAAATTTTCCAAAGGTTATAAAATATGTACACATTTATTTAATCAGATTCAGTGTCTAAATAAGCATGTATAGTTTGCATCAATTATATTAAACACACGCCATATCAGACTTTTCTTTGTTTTCACGATCAAAAAAATGTATACATTTTCGGTCTCATAAGCCGATCATAAGTTAGTATAACATGTCTACTTCCAGTCTTTTTAATCTACTGGTTTAAAATTTTCCCAGCACAATAACTAAAACTAAGATATAGTAAGTTTTCGTATTATTATATCAGGACCGCATTTGTCTTCAAAATCGAAAATAAAAGTGGTTTAAAATACTCTGGTATAATATTTAGTAACTAGATATACTTAGCACAGTTACAGAAACTTTCGTGTACTTAAGTAAAAATTCAATTAGTTTGCACTTTTGTCGTTAGTAGACGTGACCTTCACAACGTAACAGCTATGAAAAATTCTATAACATAAAATTAAACTATATATTTTATACAAGAAGTTTCCTTCCCATTTTTGACGTAGTTCCCGTTATAAAAGATATGAGTACAAACAATGTGTGAAACTAATAACTGAGGGAAGAAACATAAAAAAAAAATGCAACTTAACATATATAATACAAGCTACCTTGTAAACTAATTAAAAATAGACGACATCCATCACGCCAGTAGGCTACATGTCACTGGGAACTGGTCCAAAACAAACAGTGACATGTGTCTGCCTATCTGTTGTCACAGAGCTCACTACAATAACACCATTACCAAGTGGCATCAACATAAGGGCTTCACTTTAATCCGGGTTAATTAAGTGCTGTTTCTTGACCCAACCGTCAAGGTTATAAAAAAGACACTTGTCTGCCTGTCTCTTGTCTCAGCGCTCACTACATTAACGCCATTAGAAAGTGGCACGGCACAAGGTCTTGACTTTAATCCGGGGTTAATTAAGCACTGTTTTTTGACGCAACCGTCAATGTTATACAAAAAAGACACTTGTCTGCCTGTCTCTTGTCACAGCGCTCACTACATTAACGCCATTAGTAAGTGTCATGCGCATGGGCTTGATGTTATTGCAGATTAATTAAGCGCAATTTCTTGACCTTACTCCCAAGGTTAACAAAACTAATGTGGTACAGTGAGCATGTTTAATCTGGAGAATATTTACTTATTCCAAAAATGTAATGTGCAAATTTGCGTGGATTTCAGGGTGACTTAGGTTCAATAATTATTTACTTGAACAGAGATCGGAAAATGAGGGTTTTCTCAAAACGTGGAATAAAGTTTGTTCGAATTAAAATTCATTCTCAGTTCTTTTAATACGAAATATCGTTTGTTGTAACAACTATTTATCGAAAAATCTTTACTTATAGATATAATATTGCTGATATTATATTGAATTATAATTGATCAAAATAATGATATTATACTATTGTAGAACATTATCATTCTACCAAATAGTGGTTTTTTCACATTATTACTTATCCAGAACATGCTCTTTATGGAAATTATCACTCATCCGAAACTGATTTGACATGTGTAAAACTAAACAAAAATAAAAATACCATTAACTTCACTTTGTATGCCATATAAATTCTCCTTTTGAAACTTTGGTTTGTTAAGTATTTTAAATAAACATCAGCCCGTTTTAGTACTTTTCATGTTGTACTCATGGACCTCATTGAACTATGTGAACATCGACTCAAAGAGAGTAGCTGTACCTCGGACCCAAAATCTTACGCCTTAGATTGTGCGGATACCACCACCTTTCCAAAGCATCAATGATCTATGTGAACATGGACTCAAAGAGAGTAGGTAGGAGGTAGTACAATATCGATAGGATTCATAACAAGAATATAAGTATCTCAGACACAAAGTCTTATGCCTTAGATTGTGCGGCTACCACCACCTCTCCAAAGCATCAATGACTATGTGAACATCGACTCAAAGAGAGTAGGTTGGAGATGCAGTACAATATCGATAGTATTTATAACAAGAATATAAGTATCTCAGACACAAAATCTTACGCCTTAGATTGTGCGGCTACCACCACCTCTCCAAAGCATCAATGACTATGTGAACATCGACTCAAAGAGAGTAGGTAGGAGATGCAGTACAATATCGATAGTATTTATAACAAGAATATAAGTATCTCAGACACAAAGTCTTACACCTTAGATTGTGCGGCTACCACCACCTCTCCAAAGCATCAATGACTATGTGAACATCGACTCAAAGAGAGTAGGTAGGAGATGCAGTACAATATCGATAGTATTTATAACAAGAATATAAGTATCTCAGACACAAAGTCTTACGCCTTAGATTGTGCGGCACCACCGGCACTCCATCGTATAAACAACGTGTAGGCTATGTAATGTTAAGAAAGATAGCGTGTAACAATGTACACATACATACATACAATACATATATAGAAAATAGTTCATTAGGGTCGGCAATATTAATAAGTCTTACTCAACCTTAAAATTATTAACCACAACATCGGAGCACCATAAACAGTCAGTTGCAGTGGCGTAACTAGAACTGTCTGTACTTTGCAGGAAGGGGATTAATATGATTAAGTACATCACATCGGGTGTATTAATATGATTAATATGAATTGTATAAAGTTCGTACGCCTAATTAAAACCAAAATATTGAAATGTTTAATATTTTAGGGATCTTATTCAGAGAGGATTCATTCTTCCTATCCCCATCCATAGTTACGCCTCTGGTAATTTGTGGCATTAGTGTTGCGCACAGAAAAGTACTCTAGTAAAAATGTACACCCCAAACAGTTTTGAAATTTGAAACTTTTCTTAATTTGTGTAAAAGTCAAGTTTACAACATAGAAATTTGTATTAGCCACTGATAATGTAATGTCAATTTAAATTTCTTACTAAAGTACACCATCATTAACTTTGTATAAAATTGTTCAAGATAGTTCCGCCTATACCTATTCCTAGCCTCGATAAGTTCCAGAGAATGTAATTACAATGAAAAGTACATTTACGTGTACATCTCGTTAATGTAAGTATACAATTTTATATATATTTTACTAAGCTTGTTATTTATATTCATACATAAATTATATAGTTTGATTACTAATACAATATTGGTAGTTTAAGACAGCTATCTGATTGTGTGTGACGTGTATGTATGCTGTGTAATTTTCATATAGGGAGTAACAATATTAGCTTTAAAAATATATACGACTACACTTAGTTTTTATTTGTAAAATGTACACATGCTATAATCCTCAGCAAGTCAGTATTATATATATATTTATTTATTTAGAGTAATATCCCAATCTTTACATGGATTTGTCTGTTTAAAGCTAATTAGAACATTGAGTGTTGGTGAATAAGGCAATTTATGAATAATTTGAGCGTGCAAAGAAGTTATAACTTGAATAATGACTACAATAGTAATCAATACAATTAATAACACTTACATTTTAACAAAAAAATTTCATTATTGGAAAGCTATATTCAAAAACCTAAAACACACACACACACACACACACACACACACACACACACTACAATCTCCATAGTTCCCGAGACAACATTTCTAAAGGTCTACTCGACAAGCATCTATATATTATAGACGACATTTAATAATTATGTATTGTCAGAACTGAAATAATTTAATTACTTACCCTATATCAGAATTATTACCCAGCTAATTTAATAAAATTTAAGACTAATTCAATAAATTTTACTCACAAATTCAATTTCCTTGAAAGTGTAAAGGTCCTTGTATAAAGTCAAGCTTTCACCAAGCTGTTCGGGCAAGAACAACCATTATCAACGGCTAAATAGCTTTTAACGCTCCATTTTACATTTTGCTTTCCGTAAAGTGGGCACACTATTATCTGATACAAGCGTATTTTGTACTTTTATTCTACTAAGATATTATATATCTAATAAACATGGGGTATAACACTTATTTATATTTACATATTGGTGTTATATTTTTACATTTCGCATTTCGAAATTAAATATTAGTCCATGATATGTCAAATATATAGTTGAACAAAAACTTACAGTACATAAAAATTTAATTGAGCTGCTGGTTTAACATTTTAAATATATTTATAGTTTAAAATTTCGTATGTACTTTACTTTGGACATGCTATTGTTAAAGTATTGTAGGGTATTAAATAGATAAATTTTTGACTAAACTGTCCTAAAATTTATTCTTATCTCCTACTTCTTCCTGGTCCATTTCGAAGTATAATTGGCAACAGGTTTAAGTCCTGCTAATAAATTTACGTGGTTGTCTGCCCTTAAATATGATGTGTTAAATTTAAATGAAGTAAGTAAATACAGATCGCATGTTATGTCCAAGACAGCTTTTCCTCTTCAGTTTGATTTAATCTTATCGTTTTTCTTATTTATTCTCTTCCAAAATCTACACGTATATATTATTTATTGTTGGCAATTTTCAATACAAATCGTATTATATATTATATATATTCTGGCTTTTTGTTGTTTATTTCTAGTCCGTTATCACAATATAAAAGTTCATTAATTTTGTACAAAGTTAATAGTAATTTCAAACTTTTCTCGCGATTTTAAAACTGTGCGCATAACCAGGAGTATCTGCATCCAATTGTACGAAGATAAAGAATAAGACTGGACCAAATTGTCTTCTCTGCGGTACAACATGTATTGTTTTTATTTAACCTCTCACATTTACTATTTAATGATTTAACAAGAAACTACTGTATAACTAGTCCTCGCACTAGAAAAGATTTGACCTTCTATCCATATTTTATTCATGTAAATAAAATATCATGTAAAAGTTTTTTATCATATAAACATTGATTCATTTAATATTTTGAGTTAATTTGCCTCATTTATACATGACCCAATTCGTCAAAAAAGGGTGGAATTAAAAATGTTTCAAAGTATCAAACAGTAATTTCTTCTCAGAGATTAATATTCTTCGCTTGGCAAACTTAAACCCGATTGTCTGATACTAGATTACCGCCAAACAACTATGTAAAGGTATTGATATTCACCAGTTCTATGGTTAGCTGACGTGATTTAACATTTCTTTACATGTCTCTCGGTTATTTTTAAGTGTGTCAGATTAAAAAAAAGAATATTTGTCTAAGAAAAAATTATTGATACATATTTTTAACACTTTTGACTCAACACCAAAACTAGTGAAAGTAAATTTCTTTCTTAGGGTAAATGTTTCTTGAGTATTCAATAAAATACAGTTTGTGTAAATTAATTGAGCCGATTTTACTGGCAGCCAATTTTCCATATTGATTTTAGCCCCACAAGAACAATGCAGAACTTCCAAGCATTTTTATTGCTTAAATGTAATCCTAGAATTATGGAAGACGTATAATTCTAAATGTATACTTAATATGCATTCAAACGTTTTGTATTTTTGATATTTTATTATTTTTCCAAGAAACACATTTGTAAACTCAAACTTAATGGTTTAAATGCTAAAAAGTAAACTTAATAAGAATAACTAAAAACAATTTTGGATGCGTATGTAATCTTTGAAATGAAAATTCCACATTTATCGGTACAATCAAAAATAAAGAGCTTAAAAACTTAAAACATTTAACATTTATTCTTAGGGGGTAAAATGTAAGATTGTTTCACCACAGCTGGCTCATAAATCCGTAAATTATCTTCTGCGTTTGTGCCACACTGAAGAAGCGTCATAACAAATTTACATTTATCTCAATTATACGTAAATATAGGAATTTGGAAATATAAGCAAGCTGTAGCGTACATATAAGAGAGATTCACAGAAGACAAAAATAAATCATAACAAGAGAATGATAAACTATTACAGGGTTTCATTTCACACAAAGAGGTTTAGCGAAACACGTGCATTAATAATTGCCTCATTATTTATATTCTATTGTAATGCATCGAACCCACATTACACCGATGTGACACGTTCAGTGATGTAGTTTAAATACCCACAGTAATACTCTTGTAATACCACACCATTGAAACATGTTCATCTCCAACACGAAAACCATCTGAACTAATATTTTGTATTATACTTTGCCGATTCCGTAGTGTAAGTAGAGTTCTTGAAGTATAGTTTGTGATTATCTTTGATTTCCTATAATCTCAATGGTATTTTTGTACGAAAAAGTTAAATATGTCTAAAATTTAATTTTTATGCAGACATAGTCTATTCCAAGCAATTAATTGATTATTAGTGATTTGTATTTAATAAAAAGTACTAGATTAAATTGTACACAAAAATCGTCAGTTTAAAACATAGAAATTAAAATGGCATAAATACCAAGATTTTATTTGAAATAATTTTATGAATGCCTAATTTCTGAGAATGTGCCTTTTTGTGGAGCATATAATCAACTATAAATATCAACTTTGTCAGACTTGTACGCACGCACACTAAAAAGAACGAACATTTTCAGAAACCACTTTACACTCAGGGGTGGAATCACACAGAGGAGTCAGAAATGGGTATATTAATAAATGTTTCACAAGCATAATATTTTCGTCCATGCTATGAATTAAGTAGAAAGTAAAAATAATTGGTTAACTGGTGCTGTTTGGTGTTTTGATATTGAGATGGGAGTTTAAAAACAATTACGAGCACACAGCATGAACAGCCACGGTACAACATGAATTAATTACAGAATGAAATTAGCAGCAACAGTTTTATATTAATATTTGTTAGTGACTTGGTTTACAGGATTTTCTAAAGATAAACCAATAAAGGATTAATCTTACCTACTAATGTACGTAAAATCGTATTGATTTTATTTGTCAAAACAAGGACTTATACTTATATCATAAAATTCGTATAAGATAACACTCGTTATTATACATTCTAGAGGCTTTGTTTTTATTGAAATTAGTTATAAATTTAAAACAAACACTCCAATAATATACTTTTTTTATTTTTGTGATGCCTTTCGTACTCAAAGAGCACACCATTAGACCCACATAACTGAATAAAAGTGGTTACAATAATAATTAATAATAATAATAATTCTTTATTCTAGTTAATCTTTAATTGTATAGTTCATTATTATTTTTGATACATCGAACTTGCCACATGTCGATGTGAATGTTACAAACCTGACCTCACTTATGCAGTATACATCTGTACGAAGAGCTCAGACATATATATTCCCAGAAGATTTATCAGAACGAACGCCTTATTAATATGAGATGAATGCTACCGCCTGTCGAAGCTTACAAGGGAAACTTGTATCTCGGAGGCGGCAGAGCGTCAAAATGGAAATTCCACATCGATAAGCTGATAAGCTGCGGATAAACCCGAGATGGAGGAGAGGGTTAACAAGAATGCAGTTACGGTGATGAATTCCCATCCTGGTGAGTTGTAGGGGGCGCTGTAGACCGCGGCGGCGCGACGCAGCGCAGCGCAGGGTGGTGAGGTGGGACGCCGAGACAGTCAGTGTTCGCGCCGCGGCGGCAGAGTCCAGTGACGTCATAGCTTGAGCCTCGACCACCGAGTAACGTGCATGAAGCCCGCGTCTACCTGCGGCTCTGGCTGGCATGGTGAGTGGTCAATCTGTTAGTGCATTATAGATTATGAAATAGTGACTTAAACGCACAATGCAGTAGAAGGATGATAAGTCTATAAAATTACAATGATTTTCAAACACGAATTATTATGATGTTTACTAAAGTTCTGACTCTATGAATAACAAATAATAAAGTTTTAGATGGGATATCGAGAAAATAAATCAATCTTGGCATAATTTTGTGTTATCGAATGCTTTGTAATGGTTAATCTGAAATTAAATTTGAACTTTTCTGAAATAATTATATTATTTGGTTACAATACGTCATGAAATTAACGTGCAGTTTTAAAACTGTTAAATACAATCCGGTTTTAAATTGTGTGCAATCTTAATATGTTTTTGATTTGAAGAAAATGAAGAAATATTTTAATGTATAAAGTAATGAAGTATGAAAATCTTATTGAGTACTTTTACGGAGTACACGTCAAACAAACCTGTAGTAGGTAGGAAAGCTGGTGTTAATTATGTCAACTGAATGCATAGCAGTAATAATGTACTCAACCAACTTAAAACATTAATGACAGTGTTTCTCGGGTAACAAATAAGGTCATGTTCCCCATTATGATATGTCACAGCCATAGGGGGTAAAGCATTTTCATTATTTAAACGTTATATATCCACAACTTTAGCAAAAAAAACTTACATTGTTTTATAAAAATGTGGAATAAAACGTGCATTCGTGTTAAGGTTCAAGCAGTATTGATACTTAGGAAGTAATAATTATTTAGTTCTCTTATAAATGGTTTTACCTACATGTATTATAGGTATACAGTTATTGTACAGTAGTTTAACTATTACAGTTGTTATGCTGTCCAGAACTAGACAGTAATTGAGGGGAAATATGAAAATAATACATATGTTTGTATGACAGTAGTTATCGATAGAATCCTTGCTCCTAACCATTGGCAATGTTTATTTTATTGTCATGGAGAGTTAATTGTAATGGAGTATAAATAACATTATTTTAATATAATAATATAATTTTTTTAGAATATATTCTTTTACTTATCGCGTAAAATATTTTCAACGTTATACTTAAAACTTGACAAAACCTCCTGATATATTATAAAATCTCAAATACCATTTTGAATGATGTGTTTATACGCTAGTAGGAACTACACTTCTGGGAGTAGAAATTCTAATTAGTTAATAGTATAGGGAAGCAAATTGAGTTTATGCTCTAGTCAGTTAACGATGTCGATATAACAACGTTAACAGATTATTAACAGCTGGTTTTATCTTTACCACCTGTAAAACAACAATGAGAGGACACCTATATTATGTTTGATGGATGTGAACAATTTTGTATTTCGTGTTGTAAACGTGGATCTTATCTTAATTTATAATGTATATTCTACAAATTCTGGTTAAGTGAATTAATTTATGTTCGATCATTTAAACGAACATTTCGAATATTTTTATATTACTGTCTTTTATAACATTAGTTGTATTCAAATCTACAAATTATTCGGAAATAATTTTGAAATGTGTTTTCTAAGGAATGCAGTGATAAATTAGATGAGATATGTAAGCCAAATGTAGCATACATGATGAGAAATTTAGGTAGGGGATATACAGATTGTAGTATATTATACAAATATTGTTCCTCTGCAGTAGCAGAATGAGAAAACTAAGTCTGAGAATAACAGCTGTGTCACAACGTGTCGTGACATATATCAATGCTATTTTCCTGGCATCAGTAGCGCAGTAGACATAATTGTACCGAAAGGGCGAGAGCGTAAATGTAATAGAAATCTCAACAGGAACAAAATCTGTTGTAAGTTATAATTCTACTGTTTCAGTAGAACTATATAACAACGCTAGTCTCCTGATATTAACAGTTCTATAGGAGTTCTGATGACTAATAGTAATTGTCGTAAGGTCAAATTACCGGATTATAGCAGCAACAAATTCTGTAGTAAATTGTAAACATGTTGTTCCTGTGCCAGCAGAACACTCAGGAAGACTGCGTAAATTAAGTCAGAGGTTACTAGATGTGCCGGAACATGTATTTTACTGTAAACAATAGTCTCCTGTCACCAGTAGTTCTGTAGGAGTAGTGGTCACTAAAGATCAGTGTCGTAAGATACAAATAGTGGGTTTTAACAGCAACAAATTCTGTAGAAAATTTAAAACTAATTTTTCTCTAGCAGCAGGACACTGAATAAGGAATTGAGAATTGTTTTTTGGTATTTCAAACATTAATAAAACTACCAGGGTGTAGCCACAGTTATGATACAAGTTAACACTGTTTTTTTAGTTATGCGTTCAAAATTTTCAATCAGATTCATTAAAATAAATAAATAAAACTTGAGTAAAATTACAAAGTCACACAATCATATTTATTTAGGAATGAACTGATGGACGCTGTAAAATAGTGATTTTATATAGAAATTCCTTTAAACATTGGCGAACTTTAATATAATGTCTTTTTTCAGACAGGCTGGAAGAGAGTTTGCAATTGAAAGTCTTAAGGAGTTATAGTCTAAAGTAATTTAAACTGTGCATCAAAGTTATTATTCTGACATTGCTGAGGGAGAAATGGCACCTAAACGACGAGAGTTTAAGATAAATGGTGCGGTTTGCAACAGCGACAGTTTGTAGAAAATTATAAATACGTTGTTCCTGTACCAGCGAGGACACTCAAGAAGACGTATCAGGCGCGTCAGGAACGTGTTGAGAATTTATATCTACACTCATCAGTAGTGTTATAGGGCCAATGCCACACTGAACGACGAGTAGGTAAGACGTAACATCACTTTTCGTATCGACGGGTTTATAAGAAATATCCAACTCCTTAAGGTATAGATGTCTTCTTTAAGTTATTGATGTCTTCCTTAAGTTATAGATGTCTTCCTTAAGTCATAGCTGCCTTCCTTAAGTTACAGACTGATACGTGTTTCCATTTATCAGTGTTATTTTCCTTATATCCGTATTGATAAATCTCACTTGGTTTTCCTTATGTGATATTTAGTATATCATCTATTTACTAAGGGGTTTAACTAATTCTTGACAGCGACATCAAGGTGCTGTGAAGTGTAAAGCAAGCGATAACATCTGTGCCACAACGTATCGTAATATATATTCTAAGGCCATACCAGTACAGTTGTTGAGCACCTCGTAAATCATCATTAACAGACGAGGACGTGTACTGTAAATCCAGCGATAACATCTGTGCCACAACGTATCGTAAACTATATTTTAAGGCTATATCAGTACTGTTGTTGAGCACCTCGTAAATCACCATTAAGAGACGAGGACGTGTACTGTAAAGCCAGCGATAACACCTGTGCTACAACGTATCGCAAAATATGTTTTAAGGCCATACCAGTACTATTGTTGAGAACCTCTAAAATCATCATTAAAAGACAAGGACGTGCAATGTAAATCAAACGATAACATCTGTACCTGAATACGTCAAAAACTATGTATTAACCGAATTTTTTGGTATCGGTATTATTGAACAATTACGCATAACTCATAGTACAGGACGAGGATATGTGATGTAACACTAATGGTTGTCATTTATCCCAGAATAGTTGTAAACTAGACATCAACGTCATTTCCAGACAGATGTATTGTTGTAGAACTACGCTTATTAGAACACGTGTGATATGGACCAGCGAATAACATCTGTGCTAAAACGTGTCGAAAACTGTATATCAGCTCCATTTTCCTGGAAACGGCAATCCTAAGGAACTAATTTATCATTAACTAAGGAGGACATGTAATGTTAAGCTAGAGGTAACGTATGTGTGGATATTTGTCATAACTACATCATCATTGCAATATCTTGGCAGCCTGCATGTGTACCGCCAGCGCGGTCTGTCACTCCACGCATTCACGCCGTGCTCTGTCACTGAAGCGTATTAACTCACAACGCTCTGTTGAAGGCAATATATCTTTAACATTTTTCATTCATACATTTCATGCTGGCACGCCTTTTCATTTTTATACTTTAGACTACTCCGAGTCAAATAGCCTATAATCTTTGCTCAAAAACATTAACATTACATTTTTAATAAGATGTTTAATTCCCCTACATAAACCTTTTAACATAAAATCGAAAACGTTATTCATGTTTACTTTAATTTGCTTTTTAAATGGTTGAATGTTAGTAAATATTTTCAGAAAAATGAATAAAAATGGTCTTTTAACAAGCTGTCTAATACGTAGCACAATATCAACTCGTTGTTCACATCTGTTACAAACCACGAGTTAAGTCTGAACTGTTTAGGCCATTGCATAACTGTTAGCAGCATTTTGAAAACAAACATTACACCTTTAGGACTAACGAACTTTGCTATTCTCCGTGACTAGTAAGTGTTACTGCGCCGATTACGCTATCTGCCTGTCTTACAATATTTTTATGAGAATCAATTATTTTAAGTATTATTGCTAGACGTTTTAGTAAACACGTAGTTAGATACCTCAATAAATTGATAGCCACATTTTATTGTTTATTTGGAAATGACGTAGCATTCGAAAATGATGTCATCATGGCTTAAATGAAATTTATCCATAAATATAAGGTTCAATAATGTAAAGTAAGATCCTTCCAAGAATTCTTAGATTTCAGACCAACTTCCAGATCAAAACGTATAGCAGTTTCGGCCATTTAACTTTTATTTTAATTTATTGAAATTGGTTTATCTATAGTGTAATTTGCTATAAGTTTTTTGCAGTTAAAAATTGCATTTAAAGTTATATTCCTGTTTATTGCAAAGGACTGTAATAGTAAAGGTCAAGTTTTCTGTCACACTTCTCTAAAGAATGTGCAGTATAATATGCAGTATTCAGTGAAATAAACAACGTGTGCCCTATAAACTTTAGTTTTATTTCATTCAGATAAATAATATTGACATCTCTCACACTAAGGATGCCAAGCAAGAGGGGTAGTAAATGAATTTAATGCTCCCAGCAGCTAGCCATGAACTCGTCCAGAGAATAAAAGTTATTATTCTCAAAAGGGATGTTTTACTCGAACTTTGAAATGATTTTCACTTAAGCGTTCTATTTTAACTTGTATAACACTATAAAATGAAAAGCGATGTCCTCACAATCATCGTCCAAATTTGGCATTCACTTTTTAGTTTTTAATCATGTTAGGGATTGAAAACACTGAGGTTGTCTAAATAAAAAATTATTTAATGGGTAATCCATGCAGCTATGAACTTTAAATTTTACAGCGTGCAAGTCTTTCTTACATCGATCACATAAATTTATGTCTACAGTGTTATAAATTGAAACCTGCACGTCACACTTAGTATCACTTGAAAACGAACAAGTGTGTGAAGCATCATTTTTCTAATGATATCCAAATCGAGTTTATTGCGTTATATTCTAGGTACCGAGAGGCAATTTGTGTGCATATAAGCTTATAAACTGGTCTTTATTGGAATCAATAAGGAAAAGTTTACTAAGAAAGAAATCGTTCGTCAGCCATGCTAGTTGTTGTTGAGGTCGAAATATTATAAAATAAATATTATTTCTCACAGTTTTTCTTTGCTTGACATACTGAAATATGACCGTCAGACATATAAATCTCAGTTGTATCACAGTTATAAAATTAGATACGAGGCAGAGAGTCACCACGTTCAAGGTCTGTACTTGTTTAGTTGACGCTGATGTAACCGCTAATTACGTGTCTGGTTCGGATGGTTGTGTGTTAAGCTATGAAAAATATTATCTGTGTAAAAAAGTACAATTTTTAACCCTTTTGATACCCACCTATTTCAACCTTCACCAAAACTAACGCACCCGACGATTGATTTCTGGCTGGGGGAACTTTATCTACCAGGAAACGGTTTCAAGAAAACCAGTTTGTGTGCTGCTTATACAATGAGAATATGCTCTAGGATCATGGAATATTATTGTAGAACATCTGCGTCCTTTGTTTCGAAGTTAATAACACTTACTTACTCTTTGTGACACTCAGCGTACAGATCAGTCGTGAGTGAGAACCATTCTGATTAGCAGCTCGTAGTAACATGAAACCATTTGAAAAGTCATTTGATTAAAATTGAACTATAATACTGTAGGAACAACAGTATGAATGCTGCGAGGAATAAAGTTCAATATTTTTGGTATTGACCTATATTTCGCTCCTTTTTAACACTGTGTTTCTCATATATGATTTATAGTATTGTATTGTTGTATTTTCGAAATAATTGTTTTCAATACTGTAAATTTTAAAGTATGCCGTACCTAAACATAATACTATGTTATATATTTTTAAATTGTGAAATGCGTAATACGAAATGCTAATGCGTAAATCTATTGTAAATACGAAGAAATCATAATATGCAATGGAAAATATGTACAAATATGTACGAATATGTACAAATGACTTGTAATGAAATTTGCTGGTAATTTGACAAAAAAAAAAAAAAAAAAAAAAAAAAAAAAAAAAAAAAAAAAAAAAAAAAAAAAAAAAAAAGCTAAAAATTTTTATAAATTACCCGTATTGTAAAGTTATATTATTCCTAGATAGTAAAAATACCATTTCAAACAAACTACGACTGCAGTGAGGCTTTCGCGTACGTTCACAGATATCTCTGTTGCACATTTAAGAATTTACAGTTTTGACAGTTATTACAGAAAACTAGAAATATTTCAGTAATATTCATTAAAAGAAAGAAAGAAATCTGAAATGAACCTTCGATTTCGGACAGTAAGTGCTTGATGGATACTATTTTTACAAATAGATCTCGTAACGTATTATATAGATTTATCAAGACAATGCTTCAGACTGGTTACTTTGTTGATGAATTTAATTTGTAAAATACTAGTGTTTTATTTTTATCATTTGATATTAGAAATCTAAATAAAACTGAGTGTAAAATAAGAAGATCGTTTACAGAAAAATTAATAAAAGCGCCTCCATATGTTTTAGATTCCTCATATAAAGAAGCACTTTATTATCTCAGGATCGGACTTTTTTTAAAGATTATGGCAGAAAAATATTATTGAAGTGGATTTAAATGTTCACACGACCGAATGAGACTGAAATTGACAGCGGATTAACCATATTTTTAGAGACAACGTTTCACGGTCTAAGCAACCAAAATCTTGATCCATATCTATTCAGAAATCTAAAGAAAAATGAATTTCTAAATAGAAAAAACGACCTGAAAAAGACATGTTTCGAAACGTGACCAATGAGGTGGATTACCGGTAAACGTGTTAGGCAATAAGTATCGTTCAGATATAAAGTAAAAAGTAAAGTAAAGAATGTCTTATTTTACCAGGCGAAGTTAGAGCTAAGAAGCCCTCTCTAACACTTAACCTGGGGACCAACGGGACCAAAGGTGACTTCCGAACCACCACCAATGGCCGGGCAGGCGGGCCGCTTGCAAGGACAGGATCGCTCAGCGGTCACCTATCCAAGCAGCGGCCACGCTCGACGTTGTTTGATCTGGTTATCTTGCGATAACCGCCGTAACCGCTACACTGCGCCATTGGCATATATGACAACCATGTAACATCCTTAGTGAGAAAGGAACCTTCCTGAACGAAATCTATCGCTAAATATTAGAGATTTACCGTTAATAACGTAGTAGAAGATATCCTAACATCATTGACCTGCCGACAAAGAACAAATAATTTTCATTACATGTATATATCAGGTATCCGAAATATATAAATAGATATATTATGACGAGAGAAAATATACATTTAACAAACAAATATTGCCAAAAACTGGTATTTTGACATTGAAACTTAGGCATTCCTGCTGGTGTTCTGTTTCCGGCCAAAAACAAAATGACTCTAGCAAAGTGTGTCCTTTACTTCAGTGAAAATGAACGAGTTTTCGAAGTATTCAAATCAGGATGTATTGTAATTTATTTTTCATGGGTCAGTATCCACGTATCTTACTTATACGGAATTCGGTTAGGTAATAGGTATTTAAAAAAAAAGACTATCACTGACTTTTGATGTTCAGATCATTCTCGAGTTCAACGCTAACACTGACCGAACTCTTAAGAATATTACAACTGAGATGCTTTTAAGAATACCTCATCACCGATCACTGGTGAAGGTTTTGATAATGTATTTTTGGAGACCACTGATACTTTCGTACCCGCGGTAAATATAAAATAGTGTAAAATTATGAGAATTTTATGCATTAAGAATTACTGACTAGAGATGCTTCGTCTTCTTGCTGTCCATTTAGTAAATTAAAATGATTTGGATACCCGCTTATACCCTAATAAAACTTTAAACGTACGAGCCTATAGGAGCAAGACAAGACAATTGGAGATAATAAGTATTTTTAAATTGTTATTACTAATATCAAAGACGCTTAGATCTAGCTAACAGTCTCAGTCTGCTCTCAACTTAATGCGTAAATCTTCCAGGTTAATGATAGCGAAGAAGCTAGAACCTATGCAGATGTTTTAAATGTTTTCCACAACTCTATACAGTATTACATTCTAAATTATCAAATAAACTTATAATTATTAGCTATGTTCTGCTGACTAGGTAAGACAATGTGGGAAATTACAGTTTGAAGATATTAGTAACTTAAAAAAGCCAACACTCTATATTTACAGAATGACGAAAACAAAGAATCAAGGAAACGTCATTAACGTCCAGGCCTAGGATACGGTAAGGTTAAATTTAACGTAATGGTCAAATTATTATTTTAACTAATATATTAATAAATAAATTAAACAGTTATTTACATTTATTCAGCCTGTTACCTAAATAAGTTTGTAGTTTTGTAATTAATCCTTAATAGTGTACGGTTTAAATTATTAGTTGTAAGCAAGAATGTAATAATAACAATATATATAAAAAGCACTAGCGTTTTTTCGAATTTTAAATAATACCAAATCAATCGTGGGCTTTTGTGTATCAGCTAGAATAATAATATAAAATAAAAAAAAAAAAAAAAAAAAACACCAGATATATATATATATTCATTCCATGTATATATTCCATGTATATGTATATATATATATATATATATATATATACATGGAAGTTGCATTGTACACAATAATGTATAACAAACAAATAAGGCTTTACAAGTCTTGTTTTGCATGAATATATTAATTTAAATATTCCATTTGTGACATAGGTTCAACTGAAACGGCAGGGAAAGCACAAGTATACGTCTACTGGAAGCGATCAAATTTCGCGTCGGATGGATAACAATGAATGTGGAATATATTCAGAGCTAAACTGTTAAACCGTAATGTTATATCCTTAGAAAAGGCTTTTGATAAAGTAAACACGTGCTGGGCTGGAGCAAGCCGTGTTCCCCCTCCACAAATACTTGCATTTGCAAGTCAAATGGATCTCCTTATTCGTTTCCAATACCCTGATAATATCTTCTTCCAACCCAGTTTGAACAAGCTTTTTATTTCGTAATTGTACCTTTGAACGTAGGTCGTGTTTAAGGTTCATGGCTTCCTTGTCACAACAAAACCTATTTGAATATCTCTTCTTACCTGGAAATGTTTAACAGCTCAGACCAGTCGGATATTTATTTGATGCTCTCTCTCTCTCTCTATATATATATATATATATATATATATATATATATTATATACCGGGTGAATTTTTTAAAGTGATCCAATAGTTAACTTTTTAATTACACGACTTAACACCACTTGGAACTTGCTCAATTTTAAGTTTCACTCAGGAATACACTTTCAAATTTTTTGAAGATGGCCGCCATTTTCCAATATGGCGCCCAACTTTAAAATCTTTTATGGAACACCCTATATTTTATGTTGTTTTTAGATTCTACTCTAAAGAATAAGACATTTTTGCTTTTGAGAGTTATTCAATATCTCTAATGGTTCAGGAGTTACGTGAACTGGAAGTTTTCATCATCAGTGGCATGAACTCTTAAAGCACGTTTAATCAATGTTAGTTTTATGTGTTGTTAGTGTTTTGTTATGTGTGTAGTTTGTATGTGTTTTGATATTAGACATATTTTACGCTGAGCATTAATCATTTTGCTTTGATATTCATTTAACTTTTCGACTAATTGTTTAGTAAAAAAAGATTTGAGATAAAAAAAGATTTTAGAAGCAGCGACTTAGATAGATCACAGTTAAACTAACACATCTAAAGAATACATATTTTATTGAACACATTTAAAAATTATTATTGTAATAGCAATACCAAAACAAAGGACCAGTTCTAATAGCTTAGTAACTTTACAAGTTCAAATCAAATGTTCGAAGTGCCGCTCTTCTGTCTCAATTCACTTTCTGACTCGTTGCACATGCACTCTTTGTACCCTGATTAAAACGTCTTCGCCAATTGAGCTGCACTCGTTGCGTATCCATTCACGCATGTCTTCGGGAGTTGTAGGGGGCGTGCGGTACACCTTATCCTTTATGGCTCCCCACAGAAAAAATCCAAAGGAGAAAGGTCAGGTGATCGAGGAGGCCACACTACCTAATGGTTTGGATTTTTCGGACTGATGATGAAAACTTCCAGTCCACGTAGCTCCTGAACCATTAGAGATATTGAAAAACTCTCAAAAGCAAAAATGTCTTATCTTTTAGAGTAGAATCTAAAAACAACATAAAATACAGGGTGTTCCATAAAAGATTTTAAAGTTGACCGCCATATTGGAAAATGGCGGCTATCTTCAAAAAATTTGAAAGTGTATTCTTAAGTAAAACTTAAAATTGAGCAAGTTCCAAATTTAAAGTGTGGTGTTAAGTTGTGTAATTAAAAATTTAGCTATTGGATCACTTTAAAAAACTCACCCGGTATATAAAGTATACATACTCTTTCCTATATATAGAAAAGAATATGTAACACAATGAATAACACTCGATGTGTATTATATATATATATATATATATATATATATATATATATATATACATCATTAACTGTGCAGCTAATGTTTGGAGAAAAGGATTGACGATAACTTTTATCCAACCAATTCATCCAAAATTGTATGTTCAGATTGATGAAAAATTTAAAAATAGAGAAAATTTAGTACTATTATTATACTAACTGTAAAGGTTTTACTACGAATAGTTAATATAGCTATTTTAAATGTACCATATAATATTACGAGTGTTATACATTGTGTAACATATTCTTTCCTAAATTATTAAAAAATCAAAAAGAAGTCATAAGGATACTTACATGTTTGAAAACACCACTCAATGTCAGTATTTCAATTTTTCTAACGTAGGATCGTTGTATTGATTAAATAAATATTTTTATTTTTATCTACCTTCATCTATTGTGGTAAATAAAAAAATCTAATATTGAACCAACTGTTATGTCATCATTATACAAAACAGCTGTTTGTTTAAAATTCGGATGTCGTAATTTGGTTAAAATAAATTTTTTGAAATAGTTAAAATATATGTTAAATATTTCTTTACTTTTTGAACATGAGCTCCAATTAAGTTTGGGGTAAATTTTACTTCATATTTTCTCTTAGTTTTTAAATAAAAATAATACAAAATATATACAAAAAGTCACGTATTGGTTTCATCTACACAACGAAAGCTTTTACGCAAATTACTCTGGGTTGATGATTTTTATTTTTATTTAAAAACTTGTATTAATCCTCTCCACCCATTTCGGAAAAAACAAACAAGCTGAATGAAGTTATTAAAAATACTTCAAAACAAAATTAACGCTCTCAAAAATGAACTCGTATCAAACATATTGGTCTTATTTTAATTAATGTTAAAGTTATGATAGACTATAGTTATTTAAATAAAAAGTATGACAGTTCTTAACTGGCCCTAGAGGTTTATAGAGGTAAAACCAACATGTGTTTAAAGTTGTATTAGATATATTTTTTCATTTGTGTCATATGTAAGGAGTTGGAATTAAATATTAATTTTACCACTACCAGTCTCTTATTTTGATAAAAGGTTCAAATGTAATCTTCAAAACAACCCCAAGTGGTATAAAGTTCTACAATGATGTTATATTATTTTCATCATTGGCGGAAAATTTTGGTAAAAGAATAAAAAAATAAATTATTGCAAAAGTTAAAAAGATGTGAAAAAATTACTAGTAATAAATTTGTAAACATAACAATTTGTAAATTGGAATTGTTTAAACAATAATTATTCACTTAATATATTCCTTTTATTTCTTCGTCCTAACATTAATGAAATATGGTATGTTCCGGGACGCGAGAGTATTCGCCCGCAAGAAGTCAGCCGATAGCTCTGGGCCTCTGGGACTTGATGGTATCGTTTGAAGTTGCCGAGCCCGCCGAGCTTTCTACTTTCTTTTAATAATTTTTTTAGTAATTTGCCAGTTGATAAATGTTGTTACATCTCTTATTTTAGGGTAAAAACAATAACTGCAACAATAAGAAGCGTAACTTTAATGTTGACAATTCAACCTATTTTATTTGAGTTTTATTACAAGCTTAGAGTTGCCGCCTCGCTGTCGCCGACGTCGCGTCGACCTACCGCGGTACCAAGGTAAGCCTACATGGTTTGCAAAGGGGGAAGGGGGAGGGCGGCAAATTGGGGATAGCCCAGGTGCGGCAAATCTTTGAATCCGCCTCTGATTATCAGTTTATTAATTTTTTAATTGGTATACTGTATTCATTTTATCTATAACAAGTTTATAATTAAAAAAAAAAAAAAAAATAGGATTAAAAGAAACGATATACCTGGACGTCCAGACTGTGAATCTAGCTAAAGAAAGGTACAGACATGTAGTATAATTATATAATCCATTGAAAAAATAAATAGTTGTGCCTACGTAAAACAGTTTTAAATAGCAAAAATTCACAATAACCCCATACAACGAAGTAATAAAAGTAAGTTCACAGACGGGCAGAAAGACTGATGGACTCCCTTTTTGACTTTTATGTCTTAAAATCAAAAAGATCTCTTCCTTTAACCAAGAGAAACTTATGTGGCAATCTTCATGTCTTGTTTTCAGGACTTTTCTATCAAGAGTTACCACACAGGCAGACGGACAGACAAACCGACAGACGAACGGTCATAAATATAATTTCAAGAAGGCCCAGTCAGATCCTGGGCTAGTAACACTAGTATTTATTGCATTTCTCACAATTTAACATGAATAGTAAATTTATTTTACTAAATAAATATTTACAACGTATAGTTAATACCCTTCAACATACTCACCTTCTCTACCCATTGCTGCATACGAATTGTTTATTTTAGAAAGCATGTTGCTGATCATTATTTGTCAGCCTCTTCACCAAGTCTGCGCATTTTGTGTTAATTGTACAGGCTAAACGTATGTACCCTATAGTGTACTTTTCAGTTTTTGGAAGAAATATAAGTCACAGTGGGTGAGATGTGGTGAATAAAGTGGACATACATGCACAGCAAGGCCGATATCAACTAAAAACCGCTACACAGCAAACGCGTTGGGGGAAGACTATCCAAGAGACAGCAGAATCCATCATGTACAGTTGCGAAAATCTGGTTATTTCTTCCAAAGTTTTCCTCTTATGTTGACCAGGACCTCCATGCAATATTGGTTCAACATTTGGGTCTAAGGCATCCACTTAATATCGATAAAGATTTAAAACATGACCTTCAGATTTGACCTGTTCTGTCAAGATTTATCAAGATAGGCTATTGAGGTGTCTTCCAACGTACAAATTGACGTTTTGGTACTAAATTATTGCAAAACCCACGTTTTTTCAAATTTTTATAGATTTTCCTACCTACTGATTCCACTGATCTACAGTAAATCAGTGAATGTCAGATCAATTACTATTTTTTTCTTACGTAATGGGCGTTTAAGTTCCATTCTGGTGCAAACTTCCTTTATTTTCAAATCTTAATGCAAAATTATCCTTGCTGCCTCATTGTCGATGTTCGTCATATCTGGCATAATTGAATCCTCGTAAAAAATGTTCTTCGGTCTTCCCGAACAGTTTCATTATTCTTTAACCTTTTACTTAGTTTTTAATGCCACAAGATGAACGGGAGTGTTTATTGTCTTCAACATCTTCTCAACCATCCCAAAATTTTTGGCGTTACTCAAGAAACTTTGTACATGACATACTATTATTACTAAATACTTCCTTCAATAGTTGGAAAATATTCAGTTGGAAGCTTTTTTTTAATTTCACAAGGAATTAGGAATAAATGGGCTGTTCTAATTTTATGCATGTCATGATTTCAGTACTCCGATACAACGAATCTTACTCAATGAGGCAATTAAAACTAATTAAACGGCTTTATTTATTAGAGCCGAAATAAGGTGCTTTCTGTTGGTAGTCATTCGTTTCTATTCCCACTCCTGCCTGATGAGCCTAATTGTTACAGCATTCACAATCCCGTTACTTTACTGCCATGCCTCTTACAGTTTCAATTAATTTCAATAAAAAGAACTTTTAAGGAACGCACATTGTATAAAGACAAAAAATAATTTCTTTGTTTTAAAGTCCTTCATTTTACTAATAGCTAGACATCAAGAAATCATAAAATTCATGCATAATTTAGGTTACATTCCTTTTAGAAACACAACCGGCATTATAGAGGAAGGATCAACAACAACGTTACATAAATCATTATAATGCTTAATTCAATTATTATTAGTTCCTTAAAAATCGCCCTAGTTGAGATCGTTTTCAACGTGTATATCAAATTAGTATCTGATCATCGATTAGATTTGGTTTGAATTCTGTCATGACCTCAACAAAGAATCTCCTAACAAGACTATGTTACATCCCATCGTCCACATAACCCATATCAATATAAAACAAACAGATAATACTGTTTTAACTACTGGGTATGCTAAAAGACAAAAGTATTGGAGAGTAATAACTTCCACCTTACTTGAAAAACATCTGGTGATGGTGATGTAAAAGTTGAGCGTATTGGGGAACATTCGATTCTACTGACATAAAACGGAGGCCGAAGTATCTTAACAAGTTTTACTGCCATCGAAAATGGAACAACAAGATAAGACAGATCGTAAAGTGGGCACCGTTAACTGGCCAGCGGCAGCGGCGTGGCGTGGCGTGGTCGACAATATTGGTGGACGTGGATAAGCACAAACAAAGCGTCCTTGTGTCCTCGAGTACAGAAGCAATACTCTTAAAACTCGAGTTTATTGAGGCAGCTCGGGAACTTTTTGCATTGAAAAGGCTTGTTTGCTTGCTACACGCTGTTTATTGGTGCATTTAGGTAAACAGTTTGATGGTTCCGGTGTAAACCGAGACAGTAAATAACATATGAGTAAACAAGATTGGACACAGGACAGTAGGGAATAGTAGAGTAGGGCGGAGTTTTATAGATGAGACCTTGTTCATACATAACAGAGTAATATTTATATTTATTTACACACTTAAAATAATAATAATAAATTCTACAATAATTGATGGACATTTTTCTTTTACATATGTAAAATAATTTCTGATTCAATGAGTTATACAACTCCTATTTTTAATAAAACTTTCTCATAAAAAAATATAGGCTTTTGCTTGCCTTTCACATCATAGTAAGCATAAGTTATAATATATAAATCATTGTACGTTATAATGTAATATAGTTATGATACAAATCAGCTACAATAATTTTTACCACATAAACCGTGATGTAAAAATAAAAAATGCCGATGTTATAATAGCTCCAACTTTATTAATTTCTAACAGTATTCCACATTTTAATAATTTTATGAAAAATAATTTGTGATTGAATTCATTAAAATAATTTTGTATAATCGAATAAAAAATTGATGCAATTTTATAAAACCAATCTAATATGCAAATAATAGTTATAACAGTAATAGCATACTTTGTATACACAATGAATTCCATAAATTTATAAATGCTCTTATGGTAGTATACAAGGTGAACCAGACCATCTGGGCCACGGTACAATTAAAGATAGACACTCCGTTGAAACTGAACCCCTCTATTTTGTAGCCAAAGAATCCGATGACATTATTTTGAACCAGCCAAAAATCTGTAAACGGTATTTTTGGAGGTAGGGGGTTATTTATGGGAAAAATTTTAATTTAAAGGTGGAGCGTGTACCATTGTTAAATACAAAAAATGTGAATTTTCTGCTACCTTTAACTTTGTTGTAATACAACTATACGGTATTTAATGTTTTTTTTAGTTAAAACATTTTTGTAATATTCTAAATGTAAATAACTTTTAAATGTCGAAATCTTTTGGGAAATAACCTTTTTTAGTTATCGTTTTTAAAAGAGTGTGTCCTCATTTAATTTTGTATAAATAAAGTATGAACTGTTCAATAAAGTAACAATAAAAACATGGTGAACCTGTTTTTACCGTGTGAAACTGGTTAAAATTAATTCTATCGATTTCTTTGGCCACAAACTAGGCGGGTTTAGGTGAAACAGATCTTCTATCTTCATTTGTTATTCCGCTACAATCAGTGGCCCAGGTGGTATGGTTCGCCATATATAACAGATTTCAACGATTTGTATTGTAACGTAATAAGAAAATCACACACTATTATATTTTTAACAACAGGCCAAACTGACAGGTTAATAAAAAGTGAATTCTTCAAAGTTATGAATACTATTATGGAAATATATAATATTTCCGGAGGAATATAACGTACTAAAAAAGATATTGTTTAATATTAAAGAGGCATCAATCGATGAAACCTAAGCAAGCATCGTATTGCAGTGTTATCGCACTCCTAAGCATCCTTTACATAGAGTGAGGCAAGCATATTAACAATCTCAGTTGCAGCGAAGCTTACTATTTGTGTTAAACACATAATGGTATGTACATATTGCTTTATTTGCACTTGGCATCATGCTGCTTGTGTACTCGTATATCAGAGAATATATTCTCGTCAGTTAAGTTTTAATAAGGAAAAACAAATTATATACGTATTTCACCTAATCCCGAATATACAATATGATAACAATATTTGTGATTGTAAGATTAATTGGCGAATTAGTCTTGGTGAAAATGAATTCATCAAATGAAAGTTATTCTTAATTTACTTACAATTACATGCAGCCAAATCCCTATCCAGTGTATGTTGGTAAAAAAACAAATGTTACTCTTGTACTGGTGGCGAGAGAAAAGAAGAGACCTGGCCCGTGCCGGCGCACAGCTGTGTACTAGTGTGTTGCCGCGCGGTAATTTCAGGCGCTTCGCCCCACAGCCAACCCTGCGAATTGTTTATCCTAGCAATGGAGTTATTTGTTTTCAGTAATGTGGCATTCCTGCAGAGTGTGACTCATCTTAAATGTTAAATTTTATATACATAAAAGCACTACATTTACATTAGTAATTGTTATCTTAAAAATAAAAAAATCTTCAATTTCAGCAATTCATTCCTTTAAATATTTTTTGTTACAACCACTGTAGAGCCTAATTATTAGAATTTATTACAAACATAAATTTTGCTAAATTTTAATTGATCAAAACAGTACCGTCATTTAAATTATCTTGTAAAACATAACAATTAGGCCGCAAATCAATCAAAACAGTGAAACAATAATGGAATTACGAAACAAGGCGCGGCAACATACTAGTAGTAGCGCCTGCAATTTTCAGATAGGCCAGAATCCAGGTCTCTTCTTTTCTCTCGCCATCAGTAACTACAGACACACATGCTTAAACACGATTGTCCAATAAGTTTAAACTATTATTCAATTTTAGTGTTTTGGCTATAATTAAGAATGAACTAATAAGCACACATTTTAAATTGTATAATCATATACGAGTGCACTGCTCGATTTTTAACAGAAGTAGAAACAGCCATTGATAATCTGAGTTATGTTATAAACTTAAAGGTCCTTGCATTAAAGTGATTTACGATTTACTTAAACTTGGATAAAATAACTCAGGAATAAATTATTACAGCCAAGAGTACGGAATCCTCTGACATTTTTGATTGATTACTATTCTGAATAAACTGACAATCCGTTTTTCATTTGTGATCTTTACAAATAGTCAGTATTGAGAAATCTAGAAAATTGTGTATTTTGAACAACAATTTTGTTTGGAGTTACCGTTATAGCCTAGCTTCTGTGAGCTCCGAGTTGGCACGACATATACTAAGTCATTAATGAACTCTTTTTCAATGATTTTTCTTAATCGTTTTCGGGTTAAATTTATGTCGGGTTTTATTGTTTTTTATCCGGTATTTAACGGGTATATAAATCCACAATAGTCGTGTCAGTAATTTAACACACTTCCGGACATATATTTTCCTTATATTTTGTTTTTAGTAGTGAAGAATTGGTACGAAGACAATACTTCGTACCAAAAGAATATTTACCGCTGGTACTAAAACATTTTTTAAATATTCGAAAAAATTTGCATAAAAATAGTTATTCAATTATAAATTTAAAATTTTGTTATTGTATATTACTATTGTATATTACTGTTGTTACTATTGTCGTGCTTGTTTTCCATCGTTTTAGAAGAATATGTTGTTAACTTATGTGACAAAACGTAACATTTTCCATGTAAAACAATTCCGATTTAGAGGATAGTTTCAACTACATCTGAATATTCATAATCGTTAATTCAATATTACACGCTTTGGACAATAAACCCTGCTTAGCTTCTGCTCAGTGTGACCTGTCCAAGTTTCATAGTTTTAAGAAACTTAGATACTGGGGTAATATTGCACTGTTAGAAAACTGGCTAATGTCATATCTGGTTGGAAAAAAGCAGAAGTCATCTTTAAGGACAACTTCAATGCAGTGTATCCATCTTTTTAGTAGACCATTGGTTACTGAGTACAACAGCACTCTGTGCTGCAGTCGGTGTTACCTCACCTATGTAAATGTATTAATCTCTTGTGGGTCTTGAAATATGCTAACAGACCTCTCTTTGCCACACCACTTTAGTTGTTCCTGGTAATGATCAAAATGAGTGGGAAGTTATACTTCAAGATGCCGACTAGTTGTTTTCTGTGAACGGATTTACACTTAAAATGAACAATACAAGTTATCACAATATACGTTCCACAAATACAGTAAATTATATTTAAAGCAAGCGAGATTAATACCTGAGAGTATTGTATATCACGCTTGTTAAGTAATTTAGATAGAATATAGTTTGGAATATTAATGCTGACTGCTGTTTTATTCACATTACTCGTATGTGCAAATTTAAGCATATAAGATTTGCACTGGAGCTTAGGTATGCCTAGTTTTTCTATTTATTTAATTTGTTCAAATAAAAAGTTCTCTGACTTTAAAAATAAAAACCATTTTTCCAAATTACCCCAAAATATTCCTAAAAAGATCTCAAATTATGTTTCTTGTGTTGTTACTATACTTTAATCTACGCCCCCCCTACACACACACACACACACACACACACACACACACACACACACACACACACACACACACACCACACACACACACACACACACACACACACACACACACACACACACACACACACACACACACACACACACACACACACACACACACACACACACACACACACACACACACACACACACACACACACACACACACACACATTATATACATAGGTAAGATTTTGTTCTCTTAACCCTAGAACACTACCGTGTTTTGATATACCTTTGTCACTACAGATACGTAAATTTTACGTAGCATGTTTATTGTTGTATTTTTAGGTTATGTATAGGTTTATTTGCATGCCTGTGTATTGTGTTTGTGTATTTTCTTGCCTATGTGATTGCTTAAGGCGAAGATGCGTGTGTTAAAGCGTGTGTGCGTGTGTTAAAGCGTGTGTGCGTGTGTATAATGCGTGCATGTGTGATGCATGGTGTTTTCCTAACCATATCTTCATATATACAATGACACAGAAACTTATCCATTCCAAAAAGCGTGTCTGTATCAGGCTTGACAATTTTGATACTATCAGTTTTTTCTTTCTCTGTAGAAATAACAACCGTTTCGATTCCTAGCACCGTTTATTTTACTTACTTTTGACGATTCTACTACCACTACATCATTATGTTTTCTTTTTTTTTGCTGGTTCCAGGGTTTATTTCCTCTCAATATGTTTTATGGTCACGATAATCTCGTCATCTGAAATTTCAATGGCATCTGGCACGAACTTGGGTGTCTGTATCACTGTCATACTCATCTTCTGAAGAGCTTTGGAATTCTAAAATATCGTCGTCACTAATGTCTTTCTCAAGTAAATTGAATTTCGTCATCTTGGACAGAACGTGTGTCTTCCATTTTTATACTACAAATTGTCTACTAACTCCAAAATTTTAGGAGTTGACAACCTAAAATAGGTTTACTTACTAGACACACCTATCACTACCTATGCGTAAAATATACGTATATTGTTTAGCAAGCAATACTACCGCTTCGTAAAATTGACGTACACTCTAAATAAACAATCAATATTGAGATAAGAAAAAGAACTACACACACCCTTACACTTCGGAGCCCGAACGACCATTCATCAGTAGAAGCACTGCCCAAAGCTTAAACCGGAATGGTGAAGGGGGGGGGGTGAGTAGGTGTGACTATAAACATGACGCATATACGTAAAACTTACACACGGTAGTGTTCTAGGGTTAAACATGTTACATGTCTAGATACCATAAATAGGTTAAGAATAAGTAGAATACATTGTTGTTGAGAGAGTGAATAACTAGGTCAGTCAGCTAACGAGGGTTTTGTTGCGATAAATTTTGGATTCATATTGAAAAATCACGAATTCTGCGGTGACAGAAGCAATCCAAACTATTCCAGACCAGAAACCGCAGACAATGGAACGCGTTTTGATTATTCGGAGATATTCCTGAAGTCGACCCTGCACCATAGTTCACATCGACTACCGTAATACTGCACCTAACTACATGCTTATCGAAATTGATACTAACTGAAACATTTTCGTTTCTGTCTGTCTGAGTATCTACATCTCGAAACCAAACTGGCCTATATACTTCAAATTTTCCGTGAAGCTCCATTTCTATATAATCAAACCCTGTGTTTGATAATGGTGAATATTACTTCTTGGGATTTGATCTAAGCCTTATTGAACATGTTTAAATTGATCTTATATGATGATGGATGGTCTATATATGAATGGTTTAAATATGAAGGGAACGAAAAGATTATAAATAAATTTGTAAACAAACTGAGTACAAAAATATGAGACTTTAACATGTGAAATGTTAATATTTGTAAGCTAATCACCTCAAGACATACAACATTATCGTTTGGTGGCTTTATATGTAGTATTATTTTTATACTACAGCACCATGAAATCTAACTCAATGAATAATAATGTGATTGTTCGAGTATCATATGGAACAATATCACGAGAAACACTTTATGGACTTAAAAACTGTGTATACAACTTCATTATACATAAATAAGAATGATATTTATGATGTTTTTGTCCAACCATGGAATTAGGCGGAGCGTCACTGAAGTCTATCACACTATGGCTGACACACTTTCTCTTCTATTTGCCGGGAGTACGTTAAATTTTGTTTTATGCATAATTATTTGACTGTGTATTTATCCACAGGACATATGAAGAAAGAAATGAGCTATAGACTTGAAATTTTGCATGCAACTTCGGCGAAGCATGTAACGTTCTACGTGATTATCCTGTCAGCAAGTTGTATTCTACACCGCACGCATTAGTGCTGAACCCTTGTGTGTAGTTTAAAAGTTCATAAATATTGTCTTCTAAATATACGACAAAAAAGTGTTCAGTTAGAATAGGAGTTTGATATTAGTGGCCATTCTAATTATATTACAATATATTTTTAGGCGATAGAACTTAATATTTTAAGTTACGTTTAAAACGTTTTTATGTCCGTAGAGATTGAATCAAATTAATTATGTTTAAACTTCTTTATCATCAAAAGAAAGCACAACGTGTTCTGTCTACTCAAAACGGCATCAATAATTCATACAATAAAGTTACATTCAGTAGGAACCGCGGATGTCTAATGTTAGTTCATTTTAGATGAAGAACATACTGCGACTGCTCATTTATTTTAATTCTTTATTGTGTTTGAATTCTTTTCTTCTTTTTGAGTATTGATAACCAAAGCAGCCCAACTGAGGATACCACTGCGCACGCGTTGTTTTCGTTTTATAATCCTATGAGTTGCCACAAATCTAAACACATTATTGGCGGTGACACGAACTTTATCACTTGGTAAAGACCCATGCTAACAATAAGATATGATTAAAAATTGCCAATGTATTTCTAATGTTCCCTTATAAATTGATATACCTAGTTTTTGAAAATAATGTGTACTTTATATAATCTCTAAATAAAAGACAAACATTTAAACAAGGAGACATCCTTACTAGTGTTACACTTTTAGTTATTTAAGTACAGTTAGTATGTAAAACAATTCAATTACAACAACTCAAAAACGTGTTACTAAAATATACTTTATAGTATGTTTGGAGAAACAACTACAATAATAGCAGTAATCAATGTGTCAGGTGTAATATTCGGGGAAAGCTCATTGACTTTTGATTGATAACAATGTTAAAATATAATTGTTTAAACACTAAGAACTAAGTCGTGTGACTGAACAAAGAAATTAACATTTACGGTCGGGTGACCAGTAAAATACTTGTTTGAGAGTATAATGCTCGTTCTCAGGAGAAGCATTTATTAAGGAATTTAAAAAATTTTAAAGCTGTTTTTATTTTAAATATTTGACTAGAATTCGGAGATTTGGACCGAATAGGTATAAAATATAACATTTTTTAACTATACGAATCGAGTAATAATACGTAACTCCAACTGGACGAGAGCCATTCTCTGTCACAGCTGTGTTGTTATTTCGTCACGCATAATGAGATTTGGACAAGCTATCAACTATGAGGGTAATTAGGACATTGTACTACCATCATGGTTTATGCACCCCTTAATTAGATTAATCAGATAACTACTAAATAACATTGTTTCTTGAGCAATGAAGTTAATATAATATAATTAATCTGTCAAATATTACTGCATCCTTCCAATGTGTTTTGAACAGCACGAGTTTAATTTTACCAGCAGTAATAGTAACGATAGTAACGATATATATACATATAGCCTACATTGTACATTTGACATAGTACATAGTACATTGACATTGTACATAGACATTTGATAATTGTAGGTAATATAAATGTGAATAAACTCTCCTTTCGGAAAAAAAGAAGATATAGCCCTCATCGTTTTGGACAGTTGAAAATGCATGGAGTTTGTGACCTTTCGTAAACCTTATCGACATTTATTCTTTCGATAAAGGGAAGTAAAAGCAATCATTTAACCGTTGTGGCTGACTAAGTTTGATTTTCTGCCTAAATAAATTAAACTTATATTCTTTGGTAGGAATTACTTTTATTAACTGAGAAATTACCTTTTGATTTTTCTTCTGATTTTTGAACCTTACTGAAAAAAAGTATATGACAAGCAAATAGTAGCTTAATCTGTGTGTGAATATTGATTTTTGATATCAAATTATAAATTATACCTGTTCACACTAGAACAGCTTCATAACTAGTCGGTCGAATTTGTCATCATTTCACCAGTGACGAATTTGGAACTCTTGTGAATGATTGACTTGATATGGTTGATATTTATATTTTCTTAGTGAAACCTAATTACACTTGTATTGTAGCAAGAACTCCCTCGTGCACCCTGAGGTATCGTGTGTTTAGTTAAGAATATTTGATATTTTTCAGTTATGTAGCTTAGCGATCTGCTATGGCGCGGCGTCATAGTTAAATATTTATTTTTACAGAAAATATATCATAAACTGGGCTCACTGATTACACTGGACCCTTTAAGTAATCTTAAATAATTATAAATCACTAATAATATTTGAAAAGATAATATTTCATACATCAAAGAAGTTTAAATTGTGATGAAAATAACCCTATTAACTATATTACACAGTTTGTTCTATTTGGTTCATAATTGATATTTAATTTTTGAGAATATGATTGATTCTTGTATTCTTGTTGTTTGAGTTTAACTAAATTACCGTATTGTTATATTTCTAATTAAAAAATTTACTTGTACATAAAATAATAATCATGTAGACGTATGTTATTTTTTTAATTATTAATACTTACACCTTTTATATTTTTTAATATGTAAGTTATCAGGCTATTAATTACTGGAGTAAAGACGTGCCGAAATTACTGAGTCATCCCTTTTTCTCTGAAGATATATAAACCTAAAATGGACCAGATCCATTGTTGTCCGAATAAAATATTTACATGTCCTTTTCAATTAAATTATCATACAAAAATTACACCTTATTTTTTAATTTATTATTGTATCTTAAACAAAATGTAATTTGTACTCAACCCCTGTAATTTCACATCCTTGTAACAGTTATTGTAAACATTACTAAGTGCTCCTCCTCGGCACTTGTGAGTTGACCCGCATGTAACGGCTACTGTGTTCATCCAAGCGAGTTCCGGTCTGTTGCAACACTTGACGCACAACACTCACGCATGTCCCAGGAGCGCTGGGGTTGAAAGACCAGAAAGCGGTGTCGTGTTGGCACAAATAAGTATGTCGCCAACTCAGTCTATCCTGCAGCTTAGTGTGGCTAACGAAACACACCACGTAACTGTTGTAGAATATAGAAAGTCTAGTTTAGCACACCATAATATAAAAACGTATTTTGTTCAGTAGCCAAAAATTGAGCACTGTTGGCAATCAAAAAGCAGGATTTCACATTATGTAATAATCAAAATTTTAAGACTTGAGATATTCTGCGGAGACAGACATGCATGAGCAGGCAGAAGAAGAATTCCTCTAGAGTCTTGACTCCCATGATACTCTGCGGACAGACAGACTTTGCTGACAATTTTAGATCCCAAGAAGTGACATTCACCATCATCCAAATTGATCTTGCCTATAAAAGTGAAGTTTTATTTATACGTAAAATATTTAGCTCCAGTCTTGTTCAAACTATCACGCTGAGTGATAGGCTTCTATAACGCTCAGCTAAATGCCATAGATGGAAATGAGCCATAATAGAGCCCGATACTGTCTATGTGAAACTTAATAATGCACAATTTAAAGTACATAGATCGGTTTGTTCTCGAGTAAAGTGCTCACATACACACATAAGAACAATCCAGTTCTCTGAGTGATAGGTTCACTAACGCTCATAAGAATTAGAATAAAAAAATAAAATACGCTAAAAGTACTAAGAAACTACCCATAAGAACAAGGATTAAAGATGAAAGACACAACACATTGTATTATGAGCATGCAAAAGGTTTGTTTTATCACCAAGAATAAAAACAAGAATTTAACACAATAAGCCGCGGGTAGCCCCGTGATATAATACTACATACAAACAAATTGTTATTTAGATTGTTGTATATTATATCATGGAAAAATATGATGTTGACGTTTGAGTTACTATTGAGTTGACGTTTCATACATTCGCCATATTGCATCATAGACATGTGCAAAGCTCTGCCTCATTGGTCGTAAATAGCACCTAATATTCTGTCATAGTGCCCTTTGAACTTAAATATCCAATTATTTCAAGATAGATTCTGAGATAGAAATATCTTCCAATCACTTCTCTCAGGATTGCTTGGTATGTAATTTAAAAAGACAATAACGCGCTTGTTATCTGCGTGCGTAGCGGTTACATGGAATAACAACGGTTTTATGCAAAAAAACCCATGAATATTTCTACTATGCAAACGTAAAAAAAGAGCCGATTACACATTTAAGACTCTATTGTCTGTCTATGGCTGATGTCAAACAATGCCGACTACTAGAATATTTAACAAAAATACGAGAAAACTTAGATTGGTCGAGAAGAGCTCGATTGTTAGCGTAAGTTGCAACACGCTATAAAAGTTGTGTCGAGTTTTGTTCGTGGTTGAGCTTAATCAGGCTTTATGTCTATGAGAATGTTTGTGTAAATTAAACAAGTTTGTAATTAAACTGTAAGCAACAGTGTGATTTGCGTTTTGAATCTATTCACAGTTCTAGATACATTTCGTGGTATTGTACTTACTCAATTCTCTCCTTGTTTAATCTGTTCAGCAGTACTAGAATAACTGAACAATGCATAAAGTGCTGTTCTTTACAATGAACTAGAGACGTGAGCTATTAATGAAATTTGGAGTGTTGCAAAATATCAGGATATAGTAATTAATGACGGGTGAAATGTGTTAACAAAAACATTTGTCTTTCGGATACAATGGAACAAATAACATTAACCATAACCATAACCATAACCAGATCAATATTTTACTCATCATTTGTACGAAAGTAAAAGTGAAAACATTTGGTAGGAGTGTGTGATTTAGAAATTGGCCTTTATTATGAAACTCATAATTTCATAGTTTGGTACATCCTAGGAATACACCAAAAATGTTCAAAAATATAATTATCTTTATCATTTCCCTATATCATGCCTGTTAGGAGCAAATTAAAAGATATAAGTTAAACTAAGTAGGTTAAAAAGATAGAAATATTAATTTTTCCAAAACGTGTTGTTTCATTTATCTAATTGACACAATCTAATGCATCTGTGCTTAAAAAACCTTTGATATTAATTAACTTTTAATATATTCGGGATATTTGTTACATTTTGTAAAGTGGTTTTAGGAAAAAAGTAATTTTTCTGTTAGGCTATGTATTCTTTTATTCTTGCTTTATCAAGCATAAAATTTCCCACTATTATCATGTGGGAAATTGTAACTCAGGTTACAAAGAGAACTAAATAATATTATTCTTTAACAACTATCTACGTATACGTATAGATTCCTGCTTCTCAGTTGTAACGCGCCGCTTGTAAATTATGGAGATAATTTTTCCATTACGCCTATCGCTTTTTGCTTATTGTACATTTATCTCCTGTAGGACCATGCTTTAACAATTCAGTTTTTATCTCCTGTTTATTTACATCCCCGGCTATGTGGTAAACGAATGTTTTAATCAATAAATTTCAAAATCATAAGGCTATAATAATATAGTATTTACGGTAAAAAAATACTTTGTTTTAATTGAGATGAAATCTAAAATTTTTCGTTGAAATAGGGAAGTATAAGAGGTACTCGGAAGTCTCTACTTTCCTACTGTTTCAACAGTTTACATGTAAAATACTAGGAAATATATATATATATATATATATATATATATATATATATATATATATAATTTTTGTTATACTCTATATTGTATAATAATGTATCTTTACTTATGTCAATATTTTTAAGTGCCAACCAACTCTTTCTTACCGTTATTGAGAAGATAACAGTAATCAAACATTTTGGTTGAAATTAGACACTCTAAGACAATTCATAAGTCAATACCCAAGTCTAAATATAAGAAAACACTAACCATGAATGTTCATAGTTAATTAATTTCAAGCTCATGAATGATAGAGACATAAACAGTAAAGCGCTTAAACCTCTCACACAGATAGGGAAGCAACAAACAACAAAGCTATTGTAAATTATGAATTTACGTTTATTGTGTGTGTAACTCCGTGGGGAATACTTTACTTCTAGGTAATCCTTTTCTATAGTTTGTTTTTGTAAAGTAGATTCCTGACGGAGCCGGGTCACGGAGATCTCTCTCACACTATATACATTTCAATTACAACTTCTACCACGCTAAAATATACACCTATATTGCCGCGCAAACAATTTACTAATTTTGTAGTATTCACCCATCTATTTAACTAAAAGAAAAATATGTTTTGTATTTACGTGGGTTGTTATACCCAAAAGTAAGGAGAAAACACAGTTTTCTATGTAAAATGTAAGCTTTCTCCACTTTAACTCATCACTATTGAAAAAATAATCACGGGAAAAAAATTCTGATACAGCATTGCTTGTGTCTCTATTGAAAATTAGAGAGTTATATGTTAGTAATTAAAGGCGTAATACAATTTTTGTAAACCCTTACAAGATCAGTTATTATTATTCTGAGCTTTTGAAAATACTGTGTATATACTCCATGTGCTGGTTGAGAATATTGGTTAAGATTCGTACTAATTTAATTTTAGATCATCCCAAAAATGAAAAATATTTTTAAAGAGTTTTTAGTAATTAAAGGCGTAATACAATTTTTGTAAACCCTTACAAGATCAGTTATTATTATTCTGAGCTTTTGAAAATACTGTGTAGATACTCCATGTGCTGGTTGAGAATATTGGTTAAGATTCGTACTAATTTAATTTTACATCATCCCAAAAATGAAAAATATTTTTAAAGAGTTTTTAGTAATTAAAGGCGTAATACAATTTTTGTAAACCCTTACAAGATCAGTTATTATTATTCTGAGATTTTGAAAATACTGAATAGATACTCCATGTGCTGGTTGAGAATATTGGTTAAGATTCGTACTAATTTAATTTTACACCATCCCAAAAAATGAAAAATATTTTAAAAGAGTTTTTGTGATGACAACGGGTGAGCAGTGGCTGTCCCTTGGGCCGGGAGTACAGTCAGGGTCTTCAGGCGACAATTGTAGCCGGGCGTAATCGTTTCCCAGAGGTCTGTGAAGTTGATATATCAAAAATTAACATCCACATTTTTCATATGGATCGTTAGTTCCTGTTTCTTCTCATGAAACATTCATTAGTTTTTGCATTATGAATTATTTTGTAGCCCTGATTGAATGCGAGTAGGTTAACTTCATTGCATAACGTGAAGCTTAAATACATAAAAATATACTAATTATTAAATATACACACAAAAAACACACACATACACACACATATAATATATATATATATACTAACTATATATATATATATGGCAATAGCCTTATTTAATTTCAACAAACATTAACTAATTAAAAAATAAATACAACTCGAATGAGTATCAATTCAAATCACTATTCAAACATAGAACGTGTAGCATCATTCAGAATTATCAAAATTTCAAAATTATAGCTAATACCGATTTAGTTAGGGTTTATAAAAAATTAATTATACCTTTAATTACTTAAAACTCTCAATTTTTAGTATGTCTTTCTTTAAGAGACATGCAAGAAATATTAAAGAAGATTTTTTTATTGTTACAATTTTTTTGATAATAATGGGTTAAATTTGAGAAACACAAAAAGAATTTCATTTAATTCGAATATATAGGAAAATACTATACAAGTAATAAAACGTTGTTTTCGAGATTTACATATTAATATTATATTATGTTTACATTAATAGATGTATATTATTATTTTAAAGTAAACGTTTTATGTGAGATGTTTTGCATGTGAGAGGGGTCGCCGGAACCCGGCTTCGTCAGGGATCCTTTTTAGAAGGTCTAATATATTTGGTATAAATCAAATTTAAATTTAAATTTGCATATCCAAAAATCTTGAGATAATACCGCCTGCTATGACGAAAATGCCAGGGGGTTCTTTTGTCAACGATTAATGATAAACAGGAAATGTTTTCCAAAATTTATATGGGGTATTAAATTTCTTTGACGTAGTAGGTTTCTGTGACCTATGCTTGTTTTTTAAGTGGTGCTCTCTGTTGATACAACCTTGATGAGTTAATTTTATATGAACGTTTATGACAGTAATAATAAAGAATTCCTTACATAACAAGGCACTTAAAGTAGTGACTGACGGACATCTTATAACACGCATGCCTGCAAGGATATGGTTGTAATAAAGGTTAGATAACATAAAAAATTCTTACAATAAGTATTTAAAAGGTAACTGAAGGGAATGACATGTTTTTATATGTAAATAATTAAATTTCCTAATTTTTTACATTTTATTTCCTGAAGTCATAGTTTATGTACATACAGTACGATAAAACATCCAAATTATTATCTCAACTCGTTTTCTCTGGAGCCGCCCAAGTTACCCCACATTTTACCTGAAATGCCCATCCCTTTTTTTTTTTTTGTTTAAAATGTTTTCCTTTCTTCGCCTTTAGTGGGTTCAGTTGTTTTAGTTCTGTGCAGTGACATGATTGGTACTTACTGTAATTACTTTAGACCATGTTTTTGAAATACATCTTGTTCTGCTAACTCGGGAGCCCGAGGACCCCCGATGCTCGAAACGAAGTGTTCTATTTTTATAGTACTAACTATGGCAAATTTACAAAAATCTTATACTTTTAATCACGTCTCATTGAGTGACCAAAACAATGTTTTTTTTCATTTCTTTATAGAAATTAAGTTAGACAGGTGCCAGTCTAAAAATGAAAAAAAATATTAACAAGAAATGTATATAACTAACTTAAACAGGACATTCTTTTGACTAAAAACAGTTTTTTGAACCCAGAAAGTGAACGACAAAACCAATAATTAAATTAATCACATATGTTTGTTGGTATAGTTATTAAGCATAACTTTGTCCATTTAAGCTTTGCTGTATCTATTATACAGGGTGAATCTCGAAGATATGCAGAATCTCTGCGAGCCCATTCTACATGTAAAAATAATGACTAAAGTTCACATAAACATAAGGCCGGAAATGATTTGTTAGCGAGTTATGGATAGGGAAAGATTTTCCACGGATTTCAATCTCACCATGTAAAACGAGATCTTCTTGAAATTCTGTTAAGGTAGATTAAGGGGCGAATTCCATAGTTTCTTATGGTTTTGATGTGATAAATTGAATAAAACATGTCCAAGAACTGAAATTAAGTAGTTTTTGAGAAAACCCATGTCAAATGCAAAAATTAAAGTGAAAAAAAAACAAATTGGTGAGATAAAATCCGTGCGAAATCTTTCGCTAGCGAGTTATGGCTAACGAAAGATTTCCGGACCCATGTTTATGTAAATTTTATTCATTATTTTTACATATAAAATGAGCTCGCACAGTTTCTGCATATCTTCGTGAATCACCCTGCAGTTTCCGAGATTGCCTCAGTGTGCATTGAATTTGAAATACCCTGTAGCTCAAAATTATTAAAGGAATTCAATATCACCATTTTATATAACTGTACATATCACCCTACATACGAGAAAATGTTTTGTTAGGGAAATAGATGGTTCGAAATGAAATTCTTGAAATATTTAAGTTACGGAAGAACTAATCAGCAAATGAGACCATTAGACTAAAATTTGCAATTTTAAGCCAGTTTAGTCAGATTAATGAAGTTAGCTGATGCTGATTAAACTTTTATTTACGTGTCTGAAATTTTATTTTATTTATTTATTTATTTATTATCTTAGAAAATATAACATTTAATATTTATTAACTCTTTCAACTGTTTTGGCCCTCACCAAACTACCGCGGCTGATGATTTATTATTCTCAGGCGAAATTCATCAATGGATTTTACGAAAAACTTCGTTGTGTTGTTAAAAAAAAGTAAATGGGCTTCTGCCTCCGGTACAATATAATCGCTACGTATTGTACCTACAAGAAACTATAAGAAGATGATAGAAGTCATCGAGGAGCTTGAAATGTGTAGATTCAAATTTACTTAAGGGAATATTTAGAAGTCAAAGGAAGGTTCAAAAGTAAGCAAAGTAGTTCGAAGTAGCAAAAATTCTCCAAGCCAAATTTATATTAAGGTAATGTAAAATGTTGGGAGACGTTAGGTATGGATGTTTGGATTATCTCGTTCCTAATTCTGATTGCTGTTAGGGGCCGTGTATTCTAACGGACGGATGTTTTATCAGTATATGATTAAAGAATTGCTTTTAAGTTCCCAAACATTTATACCCTGATCTTGAGATTAATAAATTTAAAATGTCTCGATTTAAGATGAAGCTTTTCTACACCAGTTTAGAAGCATTAGACACACTTCAAATATGATGTGACTATTCATTCCTTCATTGATACTTCATATTTCAACAAACCTTACTCAAACACATAAAAAACCAATTCGTTGTCGTATTTTACAAGTATAACAATCTAATACAATGCAATGGTTAAATTTACAACACCTTTCTCACTGTTAAAATGTTAAAGGCTATAAATTTATTCCTATCTTATTTATCTTATTTATAAATTAACAAATTGGAACATCAGACTAATTACTCTACTCTCGCTCCTAATCCTGCCCAGAGGAACGAGTCGGTTGGTGGCTTAGCCAATCATCCTTAGCTATCCAATGTGCCGCAGCCGCATTGGGGATTGGGGATTGCCAATTACAAGAACTAACCTCCCCCAAGGAGCAATCACGTTCTCCCTAGTGCTACTGTAATTTCTGGACTCAATGAAATAATATTGAGGACGAATACAATAAGGTTATGATTTTGGTCTTACATCTTTTGCTATCACCATTATAATTACTCATATGTATCTGCATGTGAAAAATGTTTAGCTAAATCGTGTAAAATAATCTACAATATCCTGACACTTCCTTCGTAATGTTGAATCGAAAGCCCTTTTGGATTTAGAATGATTTATTTTAAAATTTTGGGCATTGAGGCAAATATTGTACTGTAAGTAAGCCTATTAATAAAGTGACAAAATTAAAGATTTTTAAAACCAAACTAACTATATAAATCAAACTAATTATCCTGTTATTCTCTCTTAAATGAGAACAATTTTACTCCGAGGATGAACTTAAAGAACCCACAATAAGTAATTATGACATGACTATAAAAATCATTAAAAACAAAGAGTAACTCAACATCAAGTTCCATTGATCATTATTAAAAATGAAGTGAAATTAAATAAAATGAAAGATGTCTTTATTGAACACATGGGAAAACATAATCGATTAGCGGGGTTAGAACTATTAAGTCCTCTCTTACACCTTACCATAATACGAAGAGACGTAGTGACCAGTACTGTAGTAAGGTATTATATTTCTGTTTTAATCCTTCAATTAACGATGATTGATTACGGTGAGATGATACCGTCCGTTTCTTGGTCTCACTAAGACTTGTACTTCATTTGACGATCATAATAATTTGACTAATCACTTTTGCTTATTATTACCCTTAAAGGAAATTAAGGTTTGTTATGAGAAAACAAAACACTTTAGTAGTGGTGTTCAGTATTGGAGATAGCATCTGAACACTCAAGAACAAATGTTCACACGGCAGATTGTGACAGTAGTGTAACCACCGATAATGTGTCTGTGATATATCTACGCACCTTGGGCTCAAAAAAGCTTTTATATTTAGATTCTGACAGCTTGTGTTTATTATTCCTACCGGCTTCCTATATAAATGATTCCCTAATAAGTGGTGCAAAATAAAGTTAAATGACAAATTATAAATTCTCGGAATATGGCTTTTAGGAGTTACAGCAAAATTAACTAACACTGTTTGTTTTGACAAGTTAAGTTTAAGTTTATTGTTTTTAAGATACTAATATTAGATGTAGTGAATCACGTACGTCTATTGAACTTCTATTACAATACTTAATGTCAAGACTGGAAACTTGTACAAATTTATAACTCCTACTTTATGAAATCGTACGTATTCGAAGTAGATAAACCAATATATCCGAGTCATTGGAGGCCTGAAATTCAAATTTCTCAACTTAAAAAAACTGAGATAATTTTATATTTCAAAAGGTGAAATTACGGCACAAATCGAATAACATATGTAATCATCTGTATAAATAATTGAAATATATCTTATTTTCCAGTAAATAACCAAGTATTTTAAAAATTAATATACAAAAAACTTAGGCACAAGAATTAAGCATGTAATAAACCAGAGCTTACACTAGTCTAATAATTGCCATATCATGGAGCCTCAACATTAAAATTATAAAATTATTATGTACTAGTGATTTAATTGTGGCATCTTACACATTAGTAGAATAATCGTCTTAACGAACTTTTGTATTAGATGATGAAATCCGTGAAAAGGAAGGTGGTTGTTTTTATACTCTTCTTGCATGTAGTAAGGTTGACTAACGTATGCTGCAACATTGTTGACAATCAGTGGTTGACGCTCGAGTGTGCGATTGCGTGTTAGCATATACAGCCTATGAAATAAGGCTGTGCATTTTTTAGTCAAGTGCAGTTAAGTCCTTCTATTGTAGTTTTTGTCGTACTTTCAATTTAATACCTAGTGTTAGCATATACAGCCAGTACTATTGCATCTATTAAAGTAGCTGCAACATTTTTGTCAGTCGGTGGTCGTCACTCGAGTGTCCAAGTGCGTGTTAGCATATACATCTAGTATCATTGCATCTATTAAAGGATCTGCGACATTTTTGTCAGTCGGTGGTCGTCACTCGAGTGTCCGAGTGCGTGTTAGCATATACAGCCAGTACTATTGCATCTATTAAAGGAGCTGCAACATTTTTGTCAGTCGGTGGTCGTCACTCGAGTGTCCGAGTGCGTGTTAGCATATACAGCTAGTATCATTGCATCTATTAAAGGATCTGCGACATTTTTGTCAGTCGGTGGTCGTCACTCGAGTGTCCGAGTGCGTGTTAGCATATACAGCCAGTACTAGTGCATCTATTAAAGGAGCTGCAACATTTTTGTCAGCCAGTGGTCGACACTCGAGTGTCCGAGTGCGTGTTAGCATATACAGCCAGTACTAGTACATCTATTAAAGGAGCTGCTGCATTCTTGACAATCAGTATTCCATACTCGAGTGTCCGAGTGCGTGTTAGCATATACAGCTAGTATCATTGCATCTATTAAAGGATCTGCGACATTTTTGTCAGTCGGTGGTCGTCACTCGAGTGTCCGAGTGCGTGTTAGCATATACAGCCAGTACTAGTGCATCTATTAAAGGAGCTGCAACATTTTTGTCAGCAGTGGTCGACACTCGAGTGTCCGAGTGCGTGTTAGCATATACAGCCAGTACTAGTGCATCTATTAAAGGAGCTGCAACATTTTTGTCAGCCAGTGGTCGACACACTCGAGTGTCCGAGTGCGTGTTAGCATATACAGCCAGTACTAGTGCATCTATTAAAGAAGCTGCTGCATTCTTGACAATCAGTATTCCATACTGGAGTGTCCGAGTGCGTGTTAGCATATACAGCCAGTATTAGTGCATCTATTAAAGGAGCTGCAACATTTTTGTCAGCCAGTGGTCGACACTCGAGTGTCCGAGTGCGTGTTAGCATATACAGCCAGTACTAGTGCATCTATTAAAGGAGCTGCTGCATTCTTGACAATCAGTATTCCATACTCGAGTGTCCGAGTGCGTGTTAGCATATACAGCCAGTACTAGTGCATCTATTAAAGGAGCTGCAACATTTTTGTCAGCCAGTGGTCGACACTCGAGTGTCCGAGTGCGTGTTAGCATATACAGCCAGTACTAGTGCATCTATTAAAGAAGCTGCTGCATTCTTGACAATCAGTATTCCATACTGGAGTGTCCGAGTGCGTGTTAGCATATACAGCTAGTATCATTGCATCTATTAAAGGATCTGCGACATTTTTGTCAGTCGGTGGTCGTCACTCGAGTGTCCGAGTTGCGTGTTAGCATATACAGCCAGTACTAGTGCATCTATTAAAGAAGCTGCTGCATTCTTGACAATCAGTATTCCATACTGGAGTGTCCGAGTGCGTGTTAGCATATTCAAGTTTTCAATTTATTCACTAATATAAAGTTATTCCATACGTGTTCTATGTTTTGTTTAAAAGTAGTGAAATAATGTATTATTTTACTATGAAAATCTAAGGTTATGATGTCCTTTCCAAGGAAGTTAAGCCTTCCAAGTTAATTGAAGTCCGGGCAGTTTGGCTACTAGCAAGGATAAGATCGGTCAGAGTTAGCCACACTCGATGATGCTAGACTCAATTATGTCGCGATATCCTTTGTGCTATCCTTTATTGCAACTAGACTGCGTCATTGTCAACATAAGATTGAATTTAAAAGGGTTTAGAAGAGAAATGTAATTGCTTCAAAGCTGCCAATTTTAAATATGCCTATGAGTACGTAGTTAAGAGGCATGATTAACTATGTAAAATGCATACTTTACTGTGAAAGTTTCGTAAATATTTAATTTACTTCACTGCCTCTCTCCTTCTGACAATCCTTAAATTTATCATACGCTCAACCGCAGTCAACGTTTTGAACTGTCTTACGACTAATTCCTGTAAGTTATTTTTGAGCATCAGGAGAACAAAATAAATATATTTGGACAAAAATGAATCTGGTGAATAATAACCTCTAAATTATCTTGGGCTAACAACGGGTCATTACTTGCCGAGTTCCCACTGAGTTTTTTCACTCCCAGAATCACAGCAGGAGTTGGCGCCGCCGCACGTGTCGTTACCCCAATAAGTTTATTGTAGAAAGGGTGGGGGTGGGAAGTAAGCTTGGAGAACAATCTCCTCTCCATCTATAAATTTTTATCACACCATTTACATTTCCCTGCTGAAAAATTATTTTAAAGAGTCCGTTTCTTTAACGTTGATCCATTAGTACGCCTGTACTGATACTATGTTAAATCTTTCCTTCAAGATAAATTATGTTAAAATTCACAAGTAATATCTAACTGCGTCTCCATAGCAGTACGATGTTTATTTTAACTACCACGATTACGTATAGTACTTTTAAATTCCATGAACAGTCTACGTATAAACGTATCTGATTAAATTGTGTTTTTGAATAATTATTGATTAAAAGAAAAGGCCTCTAAGTTCATTTATTTATGCATGCGAATAAGGTAAATAGTATTAAATAATATAAATAAATACCTGTAGATTATGTGATCTTACAATATGTCTCTACTCAGTAATATCATCTATACATTGAGTACAAAGTCTTAAAAATTGATTAATATATTTTTGTTAGTTTATATTGTGCTATATTGTGGTACTAGTGACACTTTTCTTTGCACAAACAATTCGTCAGGATTCATGAAAAGCCTCCCTATTGTGCTAATTTCTTATGATTAACAAAGTAAACATAGATTTACATACAAATTAAAAAGTTTTAATAAGAGAAAAGCAACGCTGTAAGAAGAACAAAATTCAGAAGACAACGAATAAATGAGAGAACAAGTATTTTGTGTTGGATGTTAGAAAAGTCACATCAGTCTACACATACTTTATAAAATACATGAGAGTAAAGACAATTAATTGAAGTTGGTGAAGTGTAAAGAATTAATGAGTCATAGGCCGTGTTTAAAATAACTTTTCTTGCTTTGATAGTAAATATATATTAATTTATCTGTGGAGACAACAAAACATTACTTTTGAAGAAACCCTACTTGCAAGAATCTACATTTTAGTCCTCTCTATCTTTAATTCTTTTTTAACTCTATTTTTGGTGTACCGTATATACAAATGTGATGATAAGGATGGATGTGGATGATGCGATATCCGGTAGCAGTAATCCGAGTGTTTACCTCTAATCGAAATATCACACTCCCTAGCCGTTGTCATGCTATCTATACAGAATCAAATTCCCTCTGTTGTGTCAACTAATTAGTGACTTGGCTTATAAGCTTGTTTTGTTGTGGTATTGTATACTATAATACAATTTAAAAAATAAAAACAAAAACGTCAATACCTATACTAAAATCAGAGAACTAAAAGGTAAGAAATAATTCTAATTTATAATAGGAATAATTCTTGTATTAGGAAATTAATTGTATAGTTCTACACTATAAAAATTTCTCTCTTATTGTGGTTCTTCTAAATATAATGTGTGATGTTTCAAGTAGCGAAAGTAATTTTTTTAGACTTAAACTTTACATCCATAGTATTTGGTACATTCTGCAGTTGAACATTGATAGGTACACTGCGTTGACCTTTACTTTTAATGAATGTATATTATGTATGTAATGTACTATGTTTTATGTGTGTAAGATATTGTACCTTCGATGAAAGCATGAACGTAGGTAAAGGTATTCAATCTACCTTGTCAGTGAAGTAATTCAATTATATTTTAATTCATAAGACCATGTTGTGAGAAAACAGTATTCTTTTAAACTTGTTTTATATATAACCTCATTTTATGTATCACATAATTGCTTTTTAGTATATTTAACATTTGGCGTAAACAATGGTGTTGTGTAGTTTAATGAAATGTTGTGTAGTCTTATTGTTCTATATCAAGTTTCAAAGGACTCCAAAATTACTTGCGACACTAATTTAGCTTCTCACAACTCTGAGGTAATATCATATAGTGATTTAATAAAGAACAATCCACGCACACAATTCTGCACCATTGCTCCGATAGGAATTTCACATTTCCTCCAACAGAGATGTTAAAGATTTGTTCCGAAGCAATCGATGATGTAAGTTGTGGCCATTTGAAGAAAACTACATCTCGCATCTTAGTCCGTCTCGTTGTTTCATGTCATATTTCTAAGTCCTCGTATAGGAGCGTTTTATGGAACCCTGATGTAGATTATGACACTTCCCACATGAACTGTGAGGTAACTTATTGCGATTTGAAGAATTTTAAATTCAGCAATCATCCCTGTTCCATTACTTCAGATCGGTTTGTACATATTACCTCCAATAGGAACGTCAGTTATAAGCCAAACACGAAAAGTGGTGTTTCTTAGCAATTCTGAGACAAGGTGTAGTAACTGTAAGGAAACCGCATCTCCGCAATTTGCTTTTCTTGCCTTCATGTACAATCCATACAAAATCTAAGTAACAGCCTGGACAGCCCTCATTTGTTAATAAAGTTTCTTCTAAATAGTTTCAGTACTTTCGAAAAAAAATTGTGGACGAACAAAAAAGGAACATTAAAACACTTAAAATTGTATAATCTTTTCCTTTTTGAAGTCAGTTAAAAAGTAGTATGTGTCATCATACTAATAACTAAATAATACATATAAGGTATATATACTATGTGAACAAATTAAATTGTTTTCATCAACCTAATATTATGAAAATTTTCAATATTTGTTTTCAACTTAGAGTTACTGGCTGAGCGTCAGAGTAGCCTATCACTCGAATCTATCACTATTACACTTTGTAAGAACTATTCTATCCATGATAGTTTTGAAAAGATATATAGATATAACTAGGTAGGTTTTAGTCTAAATTGGAATTCATGAATATGCTACATCATCCATCTGAATACAGTAAGTTCATTCTAACTTATTTATTATTTACGCTATTTTACTCTTTGTTTGTTTCCGACTTTTGTATACTCCCAGAAAGATTTGATTTTAAAATAAAGGCTTCTTAAATAATTTCTGAAAAATTAATACTACTTAAAGAAAGTATCTAAAAAAACATTGATTATATACAGACACTGTAACCTTGAAAGCTCCGCTACAGCGGGTCTGGAAAAGGAGTAATAAATCAATCCTCTCCCTCTTATGGCTGTAAGGAATATTATGAAAAAAAACGATTAGCTAAAAAGTTTAAAAATAATTTCTATTAAGTACATCAAGCGCTGCACATGACTTATGTTCTGGAATGGTATCATAACTGATTTTAATCGGTTAAATAATATTAGAGTAACCACTTTTAAAGAACCTTTCCACATCTTTTTCTCTAAAGGCAAAACATTGTTAGAGGTTGAGATAAACAGAGATTTGGCAAGTTTCCCACCTCGATTGTTCTTTTCCCTTGGGCGAGGCAGAGTCGGAATTCTTTCTAATTATACTCATTGTTATAGCAGTGACCTTTGATTTAGATAAAACAGTAGTAATAATTTGTTTTAACTGAAGACATCACAAAGTAACTAGTCCAATTTCTGTAATTTCTTTATAAAACAATAGCAATCAAATGCTTTTAAAAATTAACTCCAATAGAAATAAGTAAATATTTTTTCGAAAATTCAAAATTATTGCACGTAGTTTTCAGCAATTCATGTCCGCTGTGTTCGATTTTCTGAGACAGGCCGGTCTATTCTGTGAGTTATATATTATAACACTAATGACAAATTTATTCAATAATACTTCAGCACCAATAATTAATTATTGACTAGAGCCGTAATTATGCTACTGTATTGTATTTTAAGGTGGTACAGTAGTTGTTTGATGGATAACCGTTTCAAGCACAAAAGAATATTTAAAAAAATAAACCTTGAAGAGGAAACTATAACATTAATTTGTGTCCCTCCATTGTAAACTGTAGGCATTCAAATAGGAATATAAGCACTTTCGTGATCAAAATATGAACGTACAAAAAACTGCTGAAATTAATGATTTACACTATGTATAGGAGCTATAACTAGATAATAAACTGTTAAAAAAATAAATCGATCGTAACTTGAGAAAACGATATTTGTCAATAAAACATAACTTGAGAAAATGACACGTTTTTAACTAAATATTAATTGTGAAAATTAACTTCCTTTCTAAAACAATTGGCTTTTTCTTTCAGTAAACTTTTATATACATAGTGTAAAACATCATTTTATCTAGGCATGATCATTATGCCCTTTTATATTAATTTAAATGCTTACTTGCAAAACCTGAAGATAAATATGTAATATTTGGATGTTATATTTTTTGATATTGCTTAAACCTTTTGGTACTATTCCATTTCAACACCACAAAAAAATATATAAAATAAAAAAATCTAGCTCGGCTGACGATCCATTTCTTTCTTAGGAAAATCACTTATGTTATGTCCTTACTTACATAGTGGAACTTAACTCTCGACTTCCAGACAAGATCCATGAGTCACAAACAGGCTTCGCTGAAGTTTCATGCAAAATTTGAAGTCTTCGTCTCAATAAGATATCTTACGGACAGTAACCGTGGAAACACCATCACCATCCATCACCATCCACCACCTACCCATCACCACTATCACCATCATCACCATCCAACACCATTAGCGAACTCGATAGAGATAAAGCTTTATGCAAAACTGAAGTCCTTGAAAACTCGGATAGACAGACATAATTCTAGGGAAATAGAAAAATAATTCTAACCCTGATTGATTTATTGTGTAATGTTTATTAGACAGTCTCAAAAATGATGTTAAAAGTTGATTCAATGATGATATTTATTACAGAGTTTATAATTCGAGAACAGAAATATCTAGGTTACCGGAGACTTCACCGACAAAAGCTATTAATAAATGAACTAACTAAACAGTTTGATTGGGAAGTGTATCTGAATTTCAGGTTTGTTAATGAGTCACTCCTTTCTTAAGTACAATTAATTACGCATTGATTTGTGCCTTCATAGACCCAACCTTTCTCGTTCCTTCTACTAAGGCCTCCCTTCCATCAGGTATTGTTATGGTTACTAGTCCCTACAATCTTACATTAGGTGACATTCTAAGGTTCTTGTGTTTCCAGTTACACTTTAAGAAACTTAACCAGCAATAGCTTATAAACTATTACTGAAACAGTACAAGTGTAGAAGGTATGCAGTGCTACAAAGTAACCTGTAACAATGCATACTGCATTCACGGTTCATGCATAAATAGATAACGTATACGCTACCTTTAAGAGAGAGAAGAACCCCACTTGTAAACGGCCATCCACTAAAGCAGAACAACAGCAGGAGCTGACAGCAGTGTATGTAAATGTAATGTGACGAGGGGACGAGTCGAGACGACTGGCTCTGATATAAGCAGCAGACTGTGTTTGAATGACAAGTGCCGCATTATCGTCCTGCCCCCAGCTCACTGATGAATCCGAGAAACAAATGGGATGGTTTTATAAAGTATTATGCAAAGTAGGCCGGGAAGATGCCAATCATATAGTTGTTAGTACAGCTGCAGTTATAAGAAATATTTGGAAAGTGATTGCAACATACGAATGAAATAAATGTGGTTTGCCAATATCCGGGTACGGTTTATAAACGATAAAATACTAAGAGCCTTGGCAAGGGAAGAAGAGGTCATAAATTGAATACCTTTTCCAATGGAACGTGAGTTTTGTTTTAGAGCAAATTTCAGCAGTCATGAAGATGTACAAAACATTGCAAGCACGCATATATATTTTTAAATTAAAAAAAATACACAGGATCTATCGTTATACTTGTGAAAACTATTCTATGTTCGGGAGAGAAATAAAAACCTCTCTCTTAAATATTAGAACACAACTTAAATCCAACACGTGTCCTACCTAGTGCAGTCTCTTCATGAGGTAACCAAATCTAGTAAGCTACCGGTAATAATCTCAATGACTCTCTGTCTACAGATTACCTGTCGTTCTCTGCAACACTGTCTAAGCCTCCCATAGACACAACATGTGCATAAACTGGAAATCACAGATAGATTTTACTAGGTGTTATGTCTATAAACTGCCTGAGTCTGTGACAAATAATAAACATACTAGCCACATTAATAACAATTAAAGAAAATTTAGCAAGGCAACATAATCTTGTCGTCACTTCTTTAGCCTGACGCCTGTCACACTAGAGACGCAACATAACAATACTACAATATAGCTAGCAGTGCCCGAGCTCCTCTTTTATCTCACAGAGAGTAACGCTTGTGTTGGGTTTAACGGGTGACCTCTCAGCAATCGGCCCAAAAATCCAAGTCTCGTAAGAGACCAAAACAGCTTTATGTACATATCGGTTGTTTAAAATATGTATAACGTATCACGGTATGCGCGACTATTATAAAAAAATTATGGTTGCCTGTAAAGTCGGTTTTACGGGCGAAGATTTTACGTGACAACGTCTTTTTCTCGGTAGAATATTTATTGATATGAATATTATTAAATTGCACAATAGGAACAGGGAATTGAATGAAAATAAGAATTGCACAAATTTTAACTATAGAAATATATTTTGTTTACTAAAACATTGTACATAATTTGAAATTAAGTAAAATTTGTTATTGTAAATGGTAAAGTTGAATAAAACATTTACTAAAATTGGAATTTGAAATTCTTGCTAAACACAGTTAAATTCTAACTCCGCGCGTGGTGATTGGTCGGTTTAGTTCGTTTGTTTGGTCGCACTGTTATGACAGGTTAGAGGTTATAATTTGTTATTTTAAATGTTTGACTAGCAATACGCGCTGTATCTTCTCAATCGACTGAATTACGATTGATTGCAGAGTGATTTAAACTAATAATTTACTTAACACTATCAACATTTGTCAATAGTATGACATAACCTATAAACTCAGTTTCTCAACTTTTGTGTCAATCTAACAATTAATCAATCAATCATAGTTTACGATAATGAAATATCAGTGTACAATTATTTTCCTTTATTGTTGTAGTTGTTGTAAATGACGAATCTAAGCACTCCACATTTTCACGAATAAACATAGTTATCTGCTTTATCCCGTGCGGCGGACCCACAGTTATCTGCTTTATCCCGTGCGGATCCCGTGCGGCGGACCCACTGGACGGGCATCGTAACGTTACCGGGCGTTACACTTGTTCATGAGTGACTCCGAGCCGCAACCTAATTTAAGACGTTGTCACGTCAAAACAAGGTACAGTTATATTATAACACCATTTCTACTCAACTATAATCTCAGTTGGCCAATCACACGACACTATACCTTTAGCTTTATTTTAAGAGTATAACGTTACATAGACTATTACATAAATGTCTCTTTCTGATCTCATAAATTTAGAATAATAATTAAAATACCAAATGTTATTGAACTAACAATGTATTCCCTGAATCTCTACGAGTTCTGAGGATGTGTCCTCCACACGAAATTAGTTTCTACCAATAATCTAGATTAAAAACAAAACAGGAAAGCAAGCAACAATAACCAGACGTGCAAGTACGAATAACTGTTTTAAAGACAATGTTTGAACAGAGTGAGAAATGCGATTTGGGTTTGTATTACACTACACTTCCAGGAATCCGATTGAAACAGGAGTAACGAGAGTTTGATGTCCTCTACGTTCCAGATGTGAATTCATTGTGTTTCGTTCACATTCGGAACTGACACACAGTTGTTATTTAAAAAGACAATGTTGTATGGCGTGTACAATTCTATCGGGTTTGTATTACAATTATTACAAATTCAGGAATCCGAGTGAAACAGGAATAACGAGAGTTTGATATCCTCTACGTTACAGATGTGAATTCATTGTGTTTCGTTCACGTTCAGAATTGACAAAAAGTTGTTATTTATAAAGACAATGTTGTATGGCGTGTACAATTCTATCGGGTTTGTATTACAATTACAAATTCAGGAATCCGAGTGAAACAGGAATAACGAGAGTTTGATATCCTTTACGTTACAGATGTGAATTCATTGTGTTTCGTTCACGTTCAGAATTGACAAAAAGTTGTTATTTATAAAGACAATGTTGTATGGCGTGTACAATTCTATCGGGTTTGTATTACAATTACAAATTCAGGAATCCGAGTGAAACAGGAATAACGAGAGTTTGATATCCTCTACGTTCCAGATGTGAATTCATTGTGTTTCGTTCACGTTCAGAATTGACAAAAAGTTGTTATTTAAAAAGACAATGTTGTATGGCGTGTACAATTCTATCGGGTTTGTATTACAATTACAAATTCAGGAATCCGAGTGAAACAGGAATAACGAGAGTTTGATATCCTCTACGTTACAGATGTGAATTCATTGTGTTTCGTTCACGTTCAGAATTGACAAAAAGTTGTTATTTAAAAAGACAATGTTGTATGGCGTGTACAATTCTATCGGGTTTGTATTACAATTACAAATTCAGGAATCCGAGTGAAACAGGAATAACGAGAGTTTGATGTCCTCTACGTTACAGATGTGAATTCATTGTGTTTCGTTCACATTCGAAATTGACACACAGTTGTTATTTATAAAGACAATGTGTATAGGCGTGTACCATTCTATCGGGTTTGTATTACAATTACAAATTCAGGAATCCGAGTGAAACAGGTGTAACGAGAGTTTGGTGTCCTCTCCGTTCCAGATGTGAATTCATTGTGTTTCGTTCACATTCGAAATTGACAGACAGTTGTTATTTATAAAGACAATGTGTATAGCGTGTACCATTCTATCGGGTTTGTATTACAATTACAAATTCAGGAATCCGAGTGAAACAGGTGTAACGAGAGTTTGGTGTCCTCTACGTTTCAGATGTGAGTTCATTGTGTGTCATTCCTATTCAGGATACACATTCAGTTGCTAATTTAAACTTTTAAAGTAACTTTATTGGCGTATAAAATTGAATTCAGTGAAGATATTCACTGTTACACATATGTGTTTGTGTTTTGAATAAGAAAGAAACAAGGATACATTTTTAGATGTAAACTAAATATTTCTATTTAAATTTAACAAACATTCATGCTTTCATTATTAAATGTTATCAATAATTAATATTTAAGAATAAATGTATCTCCATGAAATAAAAATGTAACTTAATGATGCTATGAGAAAAATAATAATGCACAGTTTTAACTTTATTATGAAATAGGAGTATAATAGGAGGTAACTGTACAACTTAAATAAAATAATGACTATGTAACTTTACATGAACGGATTGTTGTTGTGAACATTTACTGTATAAGCTATTTTTGTCGTTTTATATTTTACTTACAGGCTAAAGTAGAGTAAAACTACGTAGAAATGTATAGAAGTATGTAACAGCTCATGTTTTTTTATGTAAGAGGCAAAAAAAACTTCAGTGAGCTATTAAACGATTTCTATTCTTTGTTACATTAGTTAGTTTATGTGCGATTTTTCAGATGGTGATTTAAAATGGCTATCCCCTTAATCACACTTTTGGTATCACTGTTCCATTCACAGCCAGTACACGTGATTCGTTTCACTAAATTTGTTATTTTGTGTTAGTAAAACCTTTTATTAAACAAAAAAACTATAATCAATAATAAATACACTTAGTATTATTATAGAATGTGAATTTCGTAGTATTATAGGTGTAAAAATACAATCCGATAAATCTTCATACAATTATTTAAAACTGCAATCATGGAACTTTCTGCAATGACTAAAACTGCAATCAAAAAGAAGTATTGTACACTCTCATAGTAGAAACATATTGTTACTTAAATTTAAACACAGTTATAAGCACAGACGTATTGTGTGTGAGTGTATCCTCCTTATTACATGAATAGGAATGTGTGTGAGTTACTAGATAGAGCACCTTCTTAAAATACACAGAGGACACAATGTAAACCACGAAACAACCCATTCATTATCAGCCACAGGAAGAGTTGGTTTCCTCGTTACTTAATAGAACTAAGCACTTGTGCTGAGACGAACATGGATCCAAATATGAATTTAGTAAAATTAGATTATGTTATTCGAGGTTACGAAACCCAACTTCCGGTTATATATAAGTACAAAGAGTTTCACTTAAATAAAATATAAGATTAAAGAATTAAGAGTTTATAAATTTTCCATTCAAACGCAGAAGTTGCTAAGAAAAGCTTAATAGAAATAATGAAAACAATTATTTTGGAATAAAGTTTAATAAATACAACGTGTTTGGACATAGGCATACAGTAAATTCAATAAATACTGAACAAATGTCTAAAGAATTCTTTTGTAGTTACGTACTAAACGCTGAATTAAAGAAATCAGTAGAAATATAGTGCAGCGTGTACTTAAATATAATGGCGGAATAAGCGCGGTAAGTGTACTTTGACATTTAAGTGGGAATCTTTTGAATCTAAAGTAGGAGTCTATTGGAAAGCTCAGGTAGGAATCATTTGTTGTTTATTAGGAATACTCTACTGGTTTAACTAGGAGTACCTTGAATAGTAAGTACTAGTTCTGTAGAGGTTTAAATAGGAGTCTATTGGAAAGCTCAGGTAGGAATCATTTGTTGTTTATTAGGAATACTCTACTGGTTTAACTAGGAGTCCCTTGAATAGTAAGTACTAGTTCTGTGGAGGTTTAAATAGGAGTCTATTGGAAAGCTCAGGTAGGAATCATTTGTTGTTTATTAGGAATACTCTACTGGTTTAACTAGGAGTCCCTTGAATAGTAAGTACTAGTTCTGTGGAGGTTTAAATAGGAGTCTATTGGAAAGCTCAGGTAGGAATCATTTGTTGTTTATTAGGAATACTCTACTGGTTTAACTAGGAGTCCCTTGAATAGTAAGTACTAGTTCTGTGGAGGTTTAAATAGGAGTCTATTGGAAAGCTCAGGTAGGAATCATTTGTTGTTTATTAGGAATACTCTACTGCTTTAACTAGGAGTTCCTTGAATGGTAAGTACCAGTTCCGTGGAGGTTTAAATAGGAGTTTATTGGTAGCTTAAGTAAGAATCATTTGATGTCTAATTAGGAGTCTTTTGTTAGCTTATGTGCAAGAATAGGATTCTCCTGAATATTAGGAAGGAGTTGGTGGATTTAGTGGGACACCATTGATAGCATAAGAGGTTAACTTTTTGAATCTTAAGTAGTTCTTTCATAGCTTAAATCTAAGATTTTAAATAAGTTTAAGGGAATAGAATTGTTTTTATATAAAACATTTTATCATTGTTAAATAAATAAATAAATAAATATATATATATATATATATATATATATATATATATATATATATATATATATATATATATATATGGGTGTTTGAAAAGTATGGGTACGGTTTAATATTTTAAAAAACCATAGGTGATAACATCTATAAACTTTGCACAGTGTCATATGGCTATGTAAACTATTTTTCCTTGCTATTACCATGACATGCCAACCATGGGGGGACGGCCCACAGAGGAAAACTTGGAAATCTTAAATTGAAGCATGGGTCGAGTGATACCTCATTTGAAAGAGCTCACTTAGTAGAGTTGAATGCCGCAAACCTCATCTCAAAAGGTTTATCCAATCAGAAATGGCGGCTTGTTTTAGGTACACATTGTGAAGTACATTATGCGCTGCCATTTCTGACTGGATCGTCGTATTCTGATGCGGTAGGCGGCGTTTCACTCTACTAACCAATGTGTTTTCACTGACTTTTTTTAATTAGCAAATTATGTCATAAATTTATAACACAATAAATAAAACACAATAAATACCAATGTTTTTTAGTTTTATTTATAGTGTTATAAATTTATGACATAATTTGCTAATTAAAAAGAGTCAGTGAAAACACATTGGTTAGTAGAGTGAAACGCCGCCTACCGCATCAGAATACGACGATCCAGTCAGAAATGGCAGCGCATAATGTACTTCACAATGTGTACCTAAAACAAGCCGCCATTTCTGATTGGATAAACCTTTTGTGATGCGGTTTGCGGCATTCAACTCTACTAAGTGAGCTCTTTCAAATGAGGTATCACTCGACCCATGCTTCAATTTAAGATTTCCATGTTTTCCTCTGTGGGCCGTCCCCCCATGGTTGGCATGTCATGGTAATAGCAAGGAAAAATAGTTTACATAGCCATATGACACTGTGCAAAGTTTATAGATGTTATCACCTATGGTTTTTAAAATATTAAGCCGTACCCATACTTTTCAAACACCTTGTATATATATATATATATATATATATATATATATATATATATATATATATTTGATTCAGCATGTTCCTTATATTCAAGTCCCGGACGGGCTTGATAATACTCGAACGATTACAGGTGAAGCAATAAATCTTGGTACATAATTACTGCACCTATAAACATACTTTTTGAAATAACTAACACTATTGCCATGTCAGGGTGATGGCCCACAAGGGGTCAGAAGAAAATCTCAATTGAGTTGGTTATAAAGTTGCAAGAGTTATGCCTAGTAATGTAATAGCATATTTTTAAACTGTAATTCCTCGTAGAGCGATCATCTAATTTAACAACATTTTTCTTATCAAAGGAAAGTACAAGTATCATAAGGAGGTATAAATTATTAAAAAAAATACTTAACCGAAAATCAATTGCATCACACTGAGTAAGAGCCCTTTGATGTTCAAGGCGACCTCTTAAAGTAATGCGTAAAGTGGTCCCGAGAGATGTTTGATGTTTGGGCCGGTGTGTAAGACTCCCACTACTATACATAATGTTCTGCTGACGGAATTCAATACATAAAACCCTAACTAGTCTTGTTTATACTTTTAGCACAGCACATTAAAGATAACATAATTCCTTTAAGAATTTCCTATTGTAACATGAAACAAAGAAAGTAAAACTACTATTCGTACAAAGAAATACTGTGTATAAAACCTCTGCATGGAAAACTGAAATATAATATGAAAATATAATTGTACTAATAATTTTAATCAATAGTTCGGGACAGGTCGGTAAGTTTGATCAATCAAAAATTCTTTACTTAAGAATAAATGTTATTATAACCAAATAATTTACACTTTACCATCTAACAGAACGAGGATAGGTAGTTATTTCAGTATTCTTCGTTATATTCAATTAATGAATTAATTATAGAGTGGTAAAATTGTGTAACTGAATGTGTACGCCAAACGTACATTATACTCGACTGTTGCATGAACAGATACAGTGGATGCTACTTCTAATCTAGAATTGTGTAAGCACATAACCTGGGTTTTCTTGATATCCATAGAGGAATTTTCCCTAAGAAAATGTGGTGGAGTTCACATTGTAAATATATATAGAAGTAAATATGTTTTATAATTAACCATTCAAACCGACCGCTACACACATAAATAATAGCTGTGTTACCGTCAAACAATAAAATAAAGATATGGAAAGTCACTGTTTTCATCAGGAATAGTCGATTCTTATTTGTAGTCTATATAGTTAGTACTGTTTTAACATTTATTTGCGTATATGTGGTTGGATTGAGACTTTTAAGCTAAAAAACATTATAATTTAAAATTGTTTAACTCTTTTGATGCCCTTGGCATTTGATCTCTGACAATGTGAAGTTCCGTTATAGACATTAAGAATATCCATGTTGCGTGATAATGAGATTAAAATTAGCTCTCAATTCCTAGATGATTAGTATTGGTGGTTGAATTGTGGTACAGGATCTCTCAATGTGTTATTGTTAATCTAATAGTGTTTTCATTAAACGTGAGAGTAGAACTCCATTGGGTTCACATAGAAAGATTATAGAGAGTTATCTGAGAAAGGTATTGTCGTTACATAGTTTTAACTCTTTTGACGCACTTCCAATTGACCTCTGTGAAAAGTAGAACGTCTGACCGATTTATGACATATATAAAATTCTCTTAATGGCACTAAGGGTGACCATGTTGTGTGGTTATGCAATACAATTAATTGGATCTCGGCTCCTAGTCTATTAGTATTGGGTGCAGAAACAGAGAGACAATTTCCACCGTAGAAGCACACAATCAGGTTCCACTAAGAAAGAAATTGGTCGTCAGCAGCACTAATGTTTGTGTAAGCCTAAATGGAAGGGAATCAGGTGTCAAAACTATGAAATGACTTTTTCTTAGCTCAGGTTTTTCTTAGCTTAAAACGAGCCGTCAGACACGGAAACTAATTTTAAATCAGCGATGACTGACACATAATAATTTAATTAATTGAAAATTCGGAAATTAAAACCAGATTTTTAAATATATTAAATAATGAACTAGGTTTGTAGACTATTATGCCTTTATAGAATAAATGTTTCCCTGTTTACTCTTTTTTGGTTAGAATAAATTTTGTTTTTGAATTAAAACTGAATCGTATTACAAAAGTCAGTATTCATTTACTTTTATAGACGGCTATACAATAAACTGTTTTTTCTGATAGCCGACCTTATTTATTATCGCATTGTAAAAATGCGCATTATTAAACCACTTTACTCTTTTGCTTGTACAAGTTTGCGGAACTTTCTATATTTTAAAATCCAAAACATTAAATAAAAAACTAAATACATTTAAAATTTCGATGTGTACGCTTACACTGATTTTTAGTTTCTCCAGTTTTGTAATTTGTCATTCAAGCAACAATTTTCAATAAAACGACCAAATTTTATAAGAATATAAGCAAAAACTTTAAATATTTGTATAATCAATATCTCAGTTAATAATAAGAAAGAAATCACACAAAATTCCATGATCAAAACATATTTTGTTTTATTTATATCAAAATTAATTAAGTTAATTCAATGCGTTTTCTTATATCTCTGAATTACTAATCTGTTAATGTTAATCTTATAATGTTGTCTTACAAATAAGGTGGAATGTAAGAATATCCCATAAAATTTGAATAAGCCTCTTTGAACCTTTGAACCTGAGTTTAAATACGGTTGACAGACATTTTACATTATAGAACAAGATAATTTATAAATCCTCATGAATATTCTTTGCGTTCCATCCAGGCAGAAAGGAAAGAAGTACATTTGCATTTAAGGGAAGGAGAAAGTAAATTAAATTTTCTTTGAAGCCGCAGGTTATTACATTCGTCATATTTTTGCTTATTTTACATTTACTTCGTTAGTTTCTTTCGCTTCATCTATCGTTTCTTATTATATTTTAATTTAATACAGTTCAGAATATTTAACAGACTGTTGCCTGAATATTACAAAATGATGTCAGTGTTGAATCGAAAAATTAAAAACCACATAACATATTACATTATATGAGAAAGCCATTTATCCAATGTTTTAAACGAAATTGCACTTTATTTTAAAATCTTGTAATAGTGGGTGCTTAAATGTTTTACATTTAAACTAATGTTTTCAAGAAAATAGCTAATTTTTAAAAATTAAGGTTTATGTGAATAATGATATACACATACATCCATTCTTTGATAATATCATATATACTATATTATAAAGATATATGGGAACTTACATTCTATATACATAAAATCAGGGAAGCTTTCAGCATAAACAAAAATGAGCAGCAGGGAATGTTTGTACCAGACTGTACCTGAAACAATGGACTTCACGACAGAGTACGTGACTGTACATGGTCAATAGATTCTTAACCTGCAGTGCTATAAGATTAGTGTTTCACTTTCCAACAACACCTTGCACTTAGATACTAACACGTGAAACGTTATTGCAGTAGAGTATGTAATGTAGTTTACAAGAATGTGTATTATTGTCAACCATAAGACAGTGGTTTATGGAAAGTTCGTCCTCGGTAATAAAGACGCCGTACATTCATTAACGGAAGATTTGATTAACTTTGGTCGAATGTGTTCAATTAAAATTTACAAATAAATATGGGATTATACTAGCATTCACTTTTAGCAGTGGATGAAATTCAGTGAAATTATACAACTCAGGCGGTTTTGTATAAGTCTCTATCTATGTGTGTATGTTCATACAATAATTCGAGACCAGTTTGAGCATATAAATCCGTCCTACCGTTGGTCTATGCGACGTTTAGCGAATAGTAGCATCCACAGTCCTGGCATCAGCGTGGATCATTTTAACAGGTACTGGTTGAGAACAACTCCGTTTAGAAATCAATTGTGCTGCACAATCCAATTGAAATTACATATCAATACAGATTTTTTAAGAAAGAGGGGTTCGATGTAAAAACACGATCAGTAAAACAAGAAAATGAATTTTGTGTGATTTTTATAAAAATAGGTAAAATACTTCCTGCCCTTATTTACGAAAATAGGAGTTGACGACGAATCCTTAACTGCTGATTGTTTGGGTAAAAACGAATGGTGGATCCACGTGAATTCCATTATTCCATCACTACATTGGTCTGTGTGTTCGTGCAGCTAGAAGAATACGGCCTAATATCAGTCGGCCTCGTTTGGAATGTTTGATTCAAATTAAACTCTACTGTTTTACATAGTATAACTTCTTTACTTTATGATTTGCTTTTATTTGTGATTGATTGAAGTGCGATATTTGACAGAGCTTTACAGCACAAATTCTATATTAATTTATAATCTATATATTTATAGATGTTATTTTGTAATTTATGTCAATATATACCGTTATGATTTTTGTAGCAAACAATTTTTTGTTTATATGATCTGGCAATATAATGCCTTTTTTTAACTAGGAAGTAGTAACTTAAATTTAATAATTTAAGTTTGCAGTATTGCCAATCGCTCTATAAATTTAATAGTTTTTTTATTGGAAATTCATGTAAATAACAGTTTAATATAAAATGAAATTTTGCTAACCGTATTTCGTAAATATTGAAATATTAGCCTTTATGAAATTACGTATTATGCGTATTATGAAATACCTGTAATAGCACATTTTCAAGAATTTAAACACTACGAGAGTTCTATCTCTGTTGATTGCTATACGTTTTTGGGGTTGGTAAATATAAATGTATACTCTAAAGTAAAGAAGGGATGGCTTTAAAAATATGAATACTCGGCAGGCTATATCGGGTGTCTTAAACGTCCCTCCACCCTATGAACTTTCTTATGAATAGAGATGGAGTGATTTAATTTGGAGGATTTTTATACGACCAACTGATGAGTTTTTTTGACGCATGAAAACTTTTGATCTAAATGCAGTATTTTGGGGTTAAGTCAAAATTTTTAAATAGGATAGGGTTCCTTCAAGTGGCCACTTTGACACAATAACTAGACTGAATGTGTCTCACGTAGTAACTGGTAAACAATAAGAGATGAAATAGCAAAACCAGCTATTGGTATTCTCAGGACTTGCTAATGGGCTTTGGTCAGATAAAACAAAACCTAATAAATGCTATATTAATCATGGGTGTTGATATGTGTTGATTCTTGTAATAACTTGTTTTAAGACTTTGTGTCCTAAGTTCACAAAATAACTAGTGAGTGAATGTTTTGTCTGCTTTTCAATAACTTTAAATGTAATTTAAACTTTTGGGGGTTTTATACAAAATCAAACTGTAATTGGTAAAAATCAACTTTTAGTTAGATTCTTTAGTTAGATTCCTTTATTTAGACCTTTAGATCAACATTGGTCAAAATACTTCTTTTTATAATACCTCTCTATTTTTCCTACATTTAGAATGTTTGACTTATCTCCAAAATATCTATTTTGCGAAAGGGAGTAACAAATTTTCATACGTTAAAAAAGTCCTCGGTGATATAAACATGTAAATCAATAGTAAATCACTCCATCTCTATTCATAAGAAAGGGGGAGGGGTGGCACTCTCAAGACACCCGGTAACTACGCCCAAAAATCTCTCAACACTGGGTTTGAAATAACCAGACTGTGTTAGCATGATATAATGTGCATACAAGACGAATAGTTTTAATAAAACGTATAATTACCATCAGGAAGAACCGAGTAAATGAGGAAAGTTTTCAAATAAACCTGAGTTTAGTAATTATCTTCACTCTTTAAGGAGGTAAAGTTAATATAATTGTAATTTCTTTGAAACAATATTAATCGTACTGAGTTATCCAAACCATACTTAAGGACAAAAATTGATGTAATCCTGGTTTTTATTTACGTAAGCATGAAAACTAAGGTTAAATTAAAGGGGTACTCACAAAGATTCTATCGTAAATGATACAAGTTTCCAAAATAAAAGTAATACCACAAAAATCAATGTGCAGACTTGCTCCTGTAAACTACAAGAGTTTTCTGATTAGTAAGATGGTTTTTGAGAAAACATTAAATAGAGCCTAAGGTATGAAGATGGAAGAAGCCACGCTACAACAATACACCTTCATCAGGACCAGGACGCCATATGTTTGTTAGGCGATCTCGTAATTTAGTCCTGACATCCAAGAGATAACGCGAGGGTGTTCCGTCCAATTACGTATTGAACCTTCGAACCTCTTTTGTCCTTATTTTAAATACAGTAAAAATTTTAAAATTTCGAAGAAAAAAATCTCTGTTACTGAGACACTTAGAATCCGTGAAGAGCGTTATAAATTTCCTCTATCTGACTGATAGAGATAACTTGTTTCTTTAACGTACTCGTTAAATGCAAGTGAGATATCTACTTTGTACTTTTTGTGATTCAAATGTTAATAGCCTAATTTCATTTCAATACACATTGAATCACAAAAAGTACAAAGTAGATATCTGACTTGCATTTAACGAATCAGTACGTTATATTAGATTTATATTAAATTTGTATAAACGTTAATAGCCTAATTTAATTTCAATACACATTATATATACACGAAAACAAAAGGAAAAGGTTCGTTCTCTTAAAAAAACTACTGTATGGTGGTTTGCAACATTTATAAATTTTGGTTTATCTGACAACACTTCTTCGGATAAATAAATTCTATAGAAATATTGCAACATATATGAAATAAAAAGAAATATATTCAAGCAATGAAAACAAATGTAAATTAGTAGCATAGATCACCATGATAGTTCATGAAACTGACGATTGGGAATGTCAGTAAAAAGTTTAATAATAATAATAAAGTTATATTCATTTTACCAGGCGAAGTTAGAGCTAAGAAGCCCTCTCTAACACTTTACCTGGGGACCAACGGTTTAAAATTGGGCTGACATCCAAACCACCACCTACGGCCGGGCAGGCGGGCTACTAGCAAGGACAAGATCCCTCAGCGGTCACCTATCCAAGCAGCAAACACGCTCTATGTTGCTTGATCCGGTTATCTTGCGATAACCGATGTACCCGTTACACTGCACCAACGGTAAATATGAACGTTATTGAGGCCTCTTGGATGTCTTGTTTGCAGATTTAGTTGTTGTGTAGTTTCACTCTTTCAATCTGTTTCTATGTCGCTGTGGACAATATCAAATCGGTGGTTAGTTACTTCGATGCGTAAGGAATTCGATTTTTGACTGACATGTAGGATGTAGTTTGTTGGTTATAATACTTTTGAAATTCTAGCTTGTTAACACGATCAGGTTAGACAACGAGATAATTTTTGATGATATCAGTACAAACAAACATCTGTTTATAATTTGTGTTAAATGCAAAAATACAACTCTTGGAAATTTGATAAATAAATATTTAGTTTATTGAGAATATGAAGTAGATTGAATGCTGTTCTCATGATTGAGATGATTTTGTGAAAGCCAAAATAAAGATTAGTTCTTAGTTTCGGTTCGTTTTGAGGAAAAGAATAATTGTTTTGATTCAAATTTTGCTTGATAACTATATCTAGTTGTCCAAATTTTTGAAACCTCAATTAAATTGGTCTCATTACTGCTAATACTTTTTTCGCACGAATAGTAAACTTTTTCGAATACTTTTTTCACATAAGTGGGGTAATTGCTTTACTACAAATATTGCATAGCATTTCCTTCCGTGAAATGGATGTTAGTTAACACACACACACACACACACACACACACACACACACACACACACACACACACACACACACACACACACACACACACACACACACACACACACACACACACACACACACACACACACACACACACACACACACACACACACACACACACACACACACACAACACACACACACACACACACACACACACACACACACACACACACACACACACACACACACACACAACACACACACACACACACACACACACACACGCAATGTGTGAAGATTCGGCAGGAATATAGCGAATTAATGGAGCTTAATTATGGGGTGGCACAGTGGGTGTTTTGGACCATTATTGGTTTAAAACCTGTACATAAATGACTTAATTGGAAATGAAGTTAAATTCAGAAATAATTGCTTATTGCAGATGATACTACCTTGGTATGTTTCAGCCTCAAATCGTTATTCTCTAAAAATGAAAATAAATGAAGACATTAAACAAATTTCCCAATGGCTTATTATTATAACAAATTGTTAATCAATAACTCCAAATCTAAGTGCGTTATATATTTTTCGACACTGATATACCTAAGGAAAATTTGAGAAATGAATTTGACTTAATGTGTCACGGACATCAGTGTTTATATAAATGTTCTTGTTCAAAAATTGAAATTGTAGATTCAGTTAAAATACTTGGGCTTGTAATATTGATGATAAATTGAAATGGCACCAACATGTGAAGTATTTGACGTCAAAGCTAACAAAAATCAATTATTCTCTTTACTTCATCAGGAATTTCTTGAAGAGTGAACATCTGAAACAGCTGTATTTATCATGGGTTGAGAGTACGTTAAGATTTGGTATTATACATGTTGGAGGTACGTATCCTACTGTTTTGCAGCCTCTTGTAATGACTCAGAGACTTGTTCTTAGAACAATATACTTTATTAAAAAAACTGAAAGATTAACTTACTTATTTTTACAAACTAATATTTTAACATTCGAAAAACTATATACATTGTCATGTTTAATGCATGTTCATAAGTTTCTGAGTACCTACGAGATTAAAGAATTCACTGTAAGGACGAGAGCTGCAAATACGTTCACTTTAAAACTTGATAATTTTTTTAAAAGATATAAGCCGTAGACAGTTCTGTTATAAGGGGAAGGAGATTTACAATGGAATGAAAAAGGAAGTTTGGGAATAGTGTCACCTATGACAGTAAACCGAAATTTAAAATGAAAGCAAAGCAATTTGTAAATGATGGCATTAATGTATAGACATTAAGTAGGAATTTAATTTATATGTATAAGTATTGTTATACTTCTTATTTCCTGTTTTTAATAGTACCTTTTGCTTCACATGTTTGTTATTGTTTATATTTATTTTATATTGTTGTTATTGTTTATATAATCTATTTTAGTTATTGTTTGTATATTCTATTTTAGTTATTGTTTGTATGTATATTCTATTTCTTGTTGTTCCGTTCTAGTATTGCTTGATACAGTACATTTTGTAGCTGTTGCGGTAACAACTATAACGTTGGTAATGTGTTTTATTTTTTATGTTTAATTGTTCTATTACTTGTTGTTTCATTCAGCTGTTTTGTTGTCGTTATTTGGGTATTTTTTATTGTTGTTGCTTTCATTATGTTCCGCTGTTATTTGTAACCGAGGAATTGGGATTGGGTAAAATGTGTTCGGGTTGTGTGCCCAGACCGGTATCCAGCCCTATTGTCTGCTGGAATTTCCTGAATTTTAAGTAATTTGTTTCTTGTTATTTCTATTTATATTTTATTGTTATTTTATATACATATATTTATACTTATTTATTTATTTAATAATTCGTATATTTAAATTTCTTATTAGTTGGTCATTGTTATTTTATTTTCTATTACATTTAAATTTAATATTGAATGACATTGGTAATATTAGCGGGTTCATAGTTACACTATGCTATTTGTAATTGCTCATTACAATTTTAAAAAGATAAAATTTAAGAACATTTGTGAATAATGTTAGTTGTATAGAAGAATAGCTACATAGCATAAATCACATGCCAACTGATTGTTTCTTAAGTATGTTTTAGTATAAAAATTATTCCGCGCGAGTTCAACAGAACTCATGGAATATGTATGTCTTTCTATATTACAAAATAAACGTTTTTGAACTTGAACTTGAACACACACACACACGCGCGCGCGCGCGCACGCACGCACGCACGCACGCACGCACGCACGCACGCACGCACGCACAATTTATATATATATATATATATATATATATATATATATATATATAATTCATTTTGTGTTTTGAAAGAAATTATAAACGCTTTATTTAATGAGACCTTTGCTTCAAAAAGTAATAAACATGTGGTATAAAAAAGGACGTCATTGTTTATGGTCTGCGATTATTGGTTGTATAAACCTATTTCAGATTTAAAAATTATGAGAGTAACAGAAAGACAATCCAACAATCTACCTTACTGCTGTACTGCTGTATGGGTCTGATACTTTTTTCTGTATTATATAAGTCAAACAACAGCCCCTGTAAATATCTCTTGCATGTACTGTATTGTTTAATTATGTAAGTGTACTTTATTAAGCACTAACTCATTTTAAAATTACTTTCCCTGGCGTTAAAATATTGCTGCGAGGAGTGTCTCATTCATTACCGCATCGTTAAGACCAGCAACATCGTCCGTCATGGAGGGATATAAATTGTCACATCTGGCTCTCAACTCTCCATCGACTGATTCCCCTAGAGGCTCACAACATTTTCCCATAACTAGTTAAATAGAGTCGGTCATCTATCAGCTCATCAGTCATATTACTATAAATCGCTGAAATGGGTTTGTTGTTGTATGTATGCTTGAGTTTATTCCTATAGGCGGTTCTCATAACTGATTTCTATAGTTTATAGGTAGTTAATAACGATATATGCTCGAGCTTCACAATATATTCAGTTGTGACGAGATAGGATTTAGCTCCTAGTCCGCATCCTAGTTAGTATAGTATACTAGTGCTGCCCTAACGTTCTTCGCTTTTGGGACTATTTGGAATGGTTACTGTAATCCATTTTTCAACCATAGTGCAATTTGAAAATTCAAATAAAAATAAAATCTCTTTGTTAAAGTATGTTTAGTAATAATAATCCATTCTTCCTAATGTTCTACTATCACTATAGCAATATCATACGTTTAATTGCATTTTGATGTATTTGTTATAACAAGTTGGATAACTTGTTTACAGCACTAACAAAAGAGCACTAATAAATATTTTCGATTTGAGCAGGGTGTCAATAGCTAGGTATCTTGAATTGACGACAATAAAGCACTACTGACCAATCTAAATACTACAATTCGTAGAGCTTGATTTTTTCACAGTCAGTTGAGCTTAATATTATTTTCGTACGTACATATGTATTCTCACTTATTTGGCAGCTGTTGTACACTACCAAGGCATAATGGTGTAGTAGAAACACGCTCACCCAGCAAGTGAGAGACCTGGGTTCGTGTCCCGGAGGAGCAAGTACTTTTTGTGATTATATCTTTATTGCAACTATATACTGTATGCTTGTGTGACAGTGTGACATTATGCCAGTGTGCCAGTGTGTAAATGTGACATCGTGACAGTAAACAGTGTGCCAGTTTGTAAATGTGCCATCGTGACAGTAAACAGTGTGCCATTGTGGTAGTGGACAGTAATGAAATGTTGCGCCTTCCACCCCCTGGTGTGTGGAGTTTGGTTTATTTAAATGAGCTGCTTTTAAATGTAACAGAACATTCCCACTTTACTGTTACCTGGTATATTTTATTTTTTTACTCTTTTATATTATTTAAAAAGTATGAAAATTTTGAAACATATTATTAAATGCTGGATTTAATGCAATTTCATTTATTTATATTTTGATTGTGATAATGCTAAAATTTAAACATTGTATGTTATAGATTGATTGCAAAATATAGTCTTTTTAGTCTACAAGTTACTTTTACTACGAAATCATGAAGGTAACATTATTCGGACATTTTCCATCGTTCAGTGATACAAGAATTAGCAACGATACATTCTATGGTTCACAGTCTGATCTTTCCCTCTGGTGAATTACTAACATATAACTACAATCTGGGTTAAAATAAACAAACCTTACCAAACCGTTGGATAAGCATAAGTCAGGAATCATAGAATGATCACAAGCATGTTTGTCAACCTCAAAGCGCACGCTCTATAATATATGCACGTATTTTAAAATAACTACTCATTTAAAAACAAAACTAAAGAAAACGTATATCAGTTGAGAGTGATATTTTATGCAGACCTGTACCTACTTGAGGAACAATTCTCATTGCAGATTTTGAAACGTAGTGTTTCTAATGTCTTATGGCCACAATCTTATATAAAAACCAAATACAAGTAGTGTAAGGATAGTTTAGTTAAAAATTGGGCTTAAAGATATGTGATATGTCTAAGAGTGAATCCGGCTGCTGTAAAAAGACACAATGTAGGTAAAATACTTTAACTACTTAACTCTGTATGTTATCTTTTTTTTTTCCAAGATGGGTAAAAACCATCATAAAGAAATACACAAATATTGAGTTTGTTGTTAGTGGATGTTATAACCAATCAGCTGATATTAAGTTTGTCAGTGTACTGTGTGTGCACTAATAGTTCGATGTTTATATACAAAATTATACAAAAACCTTCCCACAAAATGTACATTGGAAATTTATAATCCCATATCTTCTTACAGTCGAGTGTATTTTAAATCCAAAAAAGCACATATATGTGGGTGTACTAGCTTTCGATTGTTTCCAAATAGTTTTATATACCTAAACTCAACGTACAAAAATAAAAGTCTGCTTTTTATAATTTAGAAAAATGAAAGTATAAAAAAACAAGTCAAATACTACGAGTACTACTAAATCTGTAAAGTGTATCACTGCATCTCAAGGTTTTAGTCTAGGCCATTTCTCCTTCTACTGTATGACAATGAACTAATTCGTATGGTCAAGGGTTGAAATACCCTTAAGAAGTAATTCATTTGATACGAGTAGATCAAAGAGAAATAATATTGCTTTACATATAAAAATATAACTGAAGTATTTTTATTATTTATAAAGACGTGGTTGTCCGTACAATAACAACTAACAACTCAACAATGTACAGTACTCATAAAATACAGCCTGTCCATTATTTGGATTTCATGTCTCTCAATGGTACTTTTATAGATCTCGAAAGAATTGATCAGTCGATCGAGTTTACTACGAGCTTGTAATGACCACTACAAGGTTGCTTGAGATGTTCTCAAACGGAGATCAAAAAGGATGGTTAATTTTGGTAAATCCATCCAATTCTCGGTTATGGACATGCTTGTCTGGAACTAATACGACCGATCGCTTTAATTGGATAGTATTTATCCTGCTATGGAGAATATCGTGTAGCTAATATCCTCCAGTACTGTCCTACAGTGGATATAGCTCAACAAGTTACTACCAACGGGCCGATGTGACAAGTTCAAACTCAACAAGGAGGCAATTGATCCTGTAATGAATAAACTAAATATACAAACGAAAAACTTTACTAATTTCTCATTTAAAATTGATCTCTTTGTACAATACAACTTTCCTCTGTACCTCAAAATAATCACGTAACAAGATTTTATAACTTTTATTTGACCATTAGGTACCTTGGTGTTAGTATGTGCAAGATTACAATGCTGTGCCACTAATTAAGACTATGTACCTTGATTAATACCTTGGCTTACCTTGATTTTACGAGTACGTTAAAGAATAGCCAAAAGACAGGGCACGGCGTTTCCCGTTTGATCCCGTTAGAGAAAGAACCGTAATTAATTGCTGAAGGTTAAGATAACTAGTGTTTTTACTGACGTGTGATATCTGATGGAGATTTTTGTAACTAGCTCTGTTATCACGATAAGGTTGTTTTGCTGTAAAAAATCTACTTCTGCATGGTTCAGGTTCTCTTACCTAGTATATCGGTGTGTAAACGTGTAAATCTATATGACGTGTAACAGTTTGGAACTATACTCCGTACTGGACTTTTACCGGCCAAATACACCACTCGGGTGTGGCTGTCAGTGTGTGAATTCGTGAAAAAGTTAATACGATTTAGATTGCTTTTGATGTCCTCCTGGCGAATTGCTAGGATACTTCTTTGGATGCAAATAAGGTGCCTTGAACTGACGACTTCATAATGTCTGGTAACTTGACCTGGGACATTTATATGCAATCTGAAGACTATAAACAGTGGAAAACAATTTATGTATTAAAATGTTTATTTTTGTATCGTAAGTAAAGTTGTCTAAGAAAGTAAAAAGAAATAAAGTCCATAATTTGAAAGGACTGGATATTTTTAATTATTTTTATTAATATTTAATTCTGAACACAAGTATGTACATATAAATGTATATATATATATATATATATATATATATATATATATATATCTATATATATAAAAGAAAGTCGTGTTAGTTACACTATTTATAAGTCAAGAACGGCTGAACCAATTTGGCTGAAAATTGGTAGGGAGGTAGCTAAGAACTGGGATAAGAACATAGGATACTTTTTATCCCGTTCCCGATTCAGGATTCCGCCCCACTGGTCTCTAAAAGTTCAGAAATACCCGTAAGAAATGCATTGCAGCAAACATATGTTATTAAGTGAAAGAGCCTTTTCAAATTTAATCAGCTGTTCTTTGTAAACATATATAATGCGACAAAAGAAATTTATATGTTTATAATATAATTTAATTACTATTTTAAATTTCTTTACACTTATAGTTTGAAAGCATAGAGTAAGCTTAAGAGAAATAGCAAATTTTGTTTCGACTGTTTCTGCAATCACTGTTAAACATAGACTTTACTATCCAGATAATACAATTCAAATTTGACGTAAAAATTCACCTTTAACTGCAATATTTATCTAATATAAACCATGCTCATGCTTGATCAGAAGAGCAATGCAAATATCAAAATTACTATCTTACGTTGGCTACAAATATAAAGAATGTTATAAAACCAACCTTAGTTGTTTTTTTTTGACAGAAGTATGGTTCTCAAAACTCCGTGTGTACATATTCTCTCTATCGAGACAACAAAGCAAGCTCAATCATGGCATCGGAGATATAACTAATTTAATCCAGAAGTGATACACGCGCAAAGCTTAAAATAAAAACCATACGCAATTTCGCTTAACATCTGAAGCTCATAATCATTAGACTGTAATAATATGTACCTAAGATATGCCTATTTTCGTTTCAAAATTACATTGAGCGCCATCATTTATTACATTGAATTCCGCGCTGATGAATTCCGACTTTTTGACTCCTGTCCACGATGGTCTAATATAGTTCAATTGTATACAAAAATCAATCATATAATATTGAAGAAAAATTCCAGTTATTTCACAGGTGCATATTGAGACTGTTTTAAAATTTAAATCTTAAATAGATCATGAGCTTGGAGTATCTGTCAGTGACTATCATTTATCTCAGAAGGGTAATAACGACGTTTAAAAGAAATATGCTCTCCTACGTCCCAATTTTTCTGTAGAAAATCGCGTGCAAAGCCGTGGGTAACAGCTAGTATATATATATATATATTATATGATAGAGAGAGAGAGTCTAAATAATCATATTCCAAAAGTCAAATCCATATAATTAAAAAGATATTTTATTTTATATCTGAATGTAAGTTTACTTAACAGTAATTATTTTATTATATCATACAAAATAGCACATGAGCTGAAATTAATAACTGTACATTAATTTCAGCTAACGCTAGTGTACACACATGTTCATACACTAAGCCCAAAGTGTTGGAAAAGTTGTTGAAACGGGTCGGAGAGGGGCTGGGAATTGGTGGTGAGCTGTTATTTATTTATTGTTTGCAACCATCTTTCATTCTGTCGGTGTCGGCAGAACGTTTTGTTGTGGAAACAAAATTTTTATACGTATATCTTGACTGACGATGCTTGCAGAGAGCATGTATTATGCAGAGCGTGTTCCACCAACACAACGTTGATTCGTCGAGGTAATATTATTGCAATTTAATGTATTCCGACTTATTCTCATATAAAATACCCTCACGACAAGTATTTTCAATATTTAATCAAATAAACTGTATTTTTAGACTAACTACTGTGTATACGATGTCTTATGTTATAAAATGCGTAAATTGGCAGAAAATTGTTCGGACTTGTTTTGTAAGTGAATATTTTACTTGTAAAACAGTAACTATGATTAGGCTAATTCATGAGTTATTACTAGTTACTTTTTGTTTCATTTTGCATTTGTTTTCCACGTTTTGAATCTAGGCCACTTAAAATTATATCAATTAAGTTCCTTGAGACTTCAGACTGTGTGAGATACTTAGTGTCTCTGTGCACATCATCCTCTGTAGTCTCATGCGCTGTGCTATGGTGCGGGTCAAGTGATTAATTGCTGTCGCATAAAAGCCCGCCAGGGTGCGCTGATCCTTGGTTTTTGACAGCTCTGTTAGTAAAGCGTCGTCATTATGCATCAGTTTATGAAGACCTTCGCTGGCAAACTTACTCAGTAACTGAGAATGAAAACTAGCTACTAAGTCCACAGTATAAACGTTTAATTTTCACTCCTGAAACATTTTTGAAATCCCGGCAATTCTTTTGCAAGTGAGAGTCCTTTTAGAATTAAGAAGAACACATGGAAACAGAAGCACTAAAAGGATTCTAGATCTGTAACAACGATCTAAAACATATTTTGGCCGTGATTTACCTATGACTAAATAATAGTAAATATAACAGCTCATTGCGAAATTTTGGTAATTTTCAATATATATGTACAAAAGAAGACTTACACTATCTACAATTATATGGACTTATTTTTATTAAACAATTTGTAAAATCTAACGTGATTTTGAATAGATTTAACAAAATTGTATAATAATAAATTAAAGAGCATATTCTAAAACTTTTGGTGCCTTTGTTTGAAATATATCTATCACATTGTGTCCGCGTTGACGCTTCAGAAAAATTTGTAGTTCAAGGCATGTTCCAGTATAGTTGCCAAAATTCTTAACGGATTTAAATTTTATTTATAAAAGGATACTTACATAGTGACACCACAAAATTATTTCAGCTAGCGGAAACCCAACGAATCCTAATGTCAAAAAATCCTATAGCGTAATGAGGTAAGTAAATAGGTTATATATTTATGTGATACATTAAATTTGCATGAACATGTATAGTTTTATTAATAAATGGAAATTAATCCTCTTTCATAGAGTGCTGAAACATTTGAATTTGAGGTATTTCGTCATGCAAATACATGATTTTAACACATAAATTTACTTTGGGACGACCCTGCGCGTTTTTATTCTGTATCTTTTATTAGATTACCTTTATTAAGTTACCATTTGATTGGAACTGGATTGGATTGGAATCGGAAACCAATTTTTGCTGATTTTAGAGATTATTTCAAGAAGAATTCTTGCAAACGTTATAGAAGTCACAAACCTCTACGTATAACTTTAAAGATCAATACTAGATGAATAACCAATATAGTTACAAATACAATTATTAATAAAAATAGATAAATAGCTCACAAAAATATAACTAATTTGCGAAAATTAAGAAATATTGTAAGAGAATATTTTTGAAGTCCATCGCTACAACTGATTGTGTGTCAAGATCTCCTTTCAATTCAGTATGTCTGGTTAATACATTTATAAGCGATTGACGGGTACATTATGGTTATAAATATTAAATATCATGGCACTGATTTTAAAAATATTAAACGCTATGTTTAGCGTTTAATATTTTTTACAATGTTTGATGCTAAAATGTTCAATGGGGCCTTTTCACACATAGTTGGACATTGAGGTCCACTATAAGAGTTAAAGTAGTTATGAGCATTAATTTAAAGTGTATTTGCATCACAAAAGTTTCATGTTAAAGCAAGTTTGCGCATATATATCGTATAAATCAAACAACAGTTTCTGGACTATGCATTGTACTTTCTCGTAGTTTACTAACAGGATCTACTATCCCCTTTAAAGTATAAGGAAACTTTAGTGCCCTTGAGATGGTGAAGACAAACATACTTCAGTAAGGTTTATTGTCTGAAATATGTTACTATAAATATGTCACTGTAAAGTTACTAGTTATGTTTGAGTTTGAACTGTATGAAACATCTCTCATAAATTTAATTACAAACACATTAGTTATATTCCTGCCTGACATTTACTTGTAGTGAAATAGTCCACACCGTCCTACTTTAGGGTAATAAATATAATAAAACAGTAAATATTGTAATGTAAATAAGATAAATACATTGAAAACTCATCGTAAGGTGTATAATATCGTTGTTGGGCACATTTTGGTATGTGTTAGATATACTGTTTAACTGTCGTGACGTATTTGAATTAAATGCTCAAAGAAAATAAAATATAAAGTAATAGTTACAAAAAATATGTTTTAATGTTTATCATTTATTAGTAATAGTAAAAATGGTGGAGAGTGAGTGAAAGCTTAAAAATTTGCTTAAAAAATATTATTTACCTAAGTTATTACTAAGTTATTAATCAGTCGTTAATATTTAATTCTTTGAAGACACAGCTTAACATTCTATAAATATGTAGCCGTCTTTCCTTGAATCTGATTACAAAACTTCCAACTTAATACTTATGATGAAAAAGTGAGATAATATAATATTGTATAATCTTACTCACAGAATGATAAAATATTGACTCTATTTTGTTTTCTGTAGGTATATTACAAAAACTATCACATAAAAAATAATCGGACCGAAAACAAATACACAATCGAAAATAATGATTTACATATGATGTAAAATGTAAATGAATCGGTTTGTTGCCTCAAATAAACTCCTATTCATATCTCGGGTAAAGCTTCACACAGTTGGTAATTGAATTTTAACTTTCAGAGTTTACACATGCATAGAATCAATTAGGAATAAAGACTGATGTGTAATGTATTATTAGTTGGACATTGGCTCAATTAGTATGAGTGCATTAGCTCGACACACGTTTTAGAATATTGAGGCGTTTATTACTAAAGTCATCAGTTCTACTAAACGCATGAACTTCAAACGAGCGTTCTGTAAAAACAGCTGTTCTACACAAACAGATTCTTTACACAAACAATACATTTTCGGCACAGACGGTTTATTATACAAACGTTTGTTGTATACAAATACTCGCACCTGCTCAACTGCCTTGAATTGACATTAACCATAAAAAATGACATCAGTAACAATCTTCATGAAACTAATATTTGCACACAAGTTAATACAATACTCACTTGCCGGGCGAGCATGTTACCACTAAACCACAGACCCCCCATTTTGTACTATTCAATTATTTTGTATTTGATCGTTTCTGTCACATATGTGTTTAAATAAGCAAACTAACGTATGACCGGATGGCCAAATACCTAGCAAACGACTTTTAAAATTTATTAAAATTTTACACATAAGCAATGGCCTGATTTAATCTTTCAATAAACATTGATTCGAAAAAAGTACTCGCTCCGCCGGGACTCTTTCACTTGGCGGGCGAGCATATTACCACTACACCAAGATCCCTCACATTGTACGATTCAATTATTTTGTATTTGACCGTTTCTGTCACATAGGTGTTAAATAAGCAATCTAACATATGATCGGAAGGCCAAATACCTGTTGATCTTAATTATAGCTTATAATTATAAACAAAACAAACACTTTTAAGAATAAACTAAATTGTACAGTTGTGTGTGTTTAAAAAAACCTAATGAACATAAATAATTGTATCAATACATACACCATAACGTTCCTCTATGAGCTTTACTGCACTCATACTAGGAAAACGTTCGGAAATAGCAATGATTAATGCATTAGTAGTTTATTATTTACAATGCTTAATTAATTGAACATTTAAGACATCTGTGAACGGTTGCCATTTCCGGTTCGTCCGTTTGAACTCGGATTTGTGGCTTATGTACTCCACTAATAAAACCATTAATTTGATGTGCTTACCGATGTAATGCATACATTAAAAATTTTCTTCTGACTCCTTGTAAGCTGTACCCCTGTGGAAGTAGCGTGTCACTGGATATTTTTAATTAGATGTTTATGTTACCAAGTTTTGTAGATGGACTTCCCAATTCCTAAATGGACTACCGTCCTGGGACGTTTTTGACACATCTTATAATTTCTCAAGCCTCAGCCTCTTTTAGCTATGTTAGTATTTAGTCTTTAGTTCTTAATAATATTATTTTTCGAGCAGTTTTGAAATTTACATCTCTTTCTAGAAAGGCTAGCCGGCAAACGTTTTGTTTCATTATACGAATATTTTATTACTTACTATGTTTTTTTTTAATACAATATGTCGATTGGTTTTAGATTGTAATTTTTCTTACAAGAACTAAAAAGCATTCTTTAGAAAGATACTGTCAGTTTTAGTTAGATTTATTGTACAATAAATCGCTTAAAATTCACAAGCATGCATACTTCAAAAATTTCCTATGACTAACCTATAATGTTCTTAAGCAGTTTAAAATTTGGAGATTTAAAATTTTCTTAGTAAATACACTTTTAACAAGAATTATATATTTGAGTAGAAAGGCGCTTAGGGCTTTAAAATACATTATATTCTAGTTTACGAAAACTTGTACACTTATTTATCCAAACTATAACATTTTTTAAATATTGTAATAAACATACTAAACTCTCATCTCATTGTCGGATCTTGTCATGTAATACCGACTGCAATCCAGTAATAAACCATACATGAAGGAACCAGTCGGAATATACGAGATAAACAGCTGCAACTGATCCATACAGACGTTTAGAGCACCGGCATGCAAACACCTGACCTCTCCGCTACAGTGGCATGTTTACGTCACGGCTAAGCTCTCACATCCCACAGTCATACCATTTAGTTGTAATGGTTGAACTTTGTATAGTCTAGAAAGAAAGTCTTATACGCTGATATTATTGATTGAGCCTATGTATGATTAATTATTGCGTGGCCATATTTCGTTGATGGTGTCGGTAAAGATTCACCCAGCATTAATGTCGTCTCACCTAAAATTAAAAATTTGATGTGATTCTAACTATTAATTATAGTTAGATGATCTCAATATGATCTCTTTTTTAGGTAAATAAGAAAATTACTGATTTCTAATATCTTCTTTACCAAAAGAAGAAATTAGATTTCAGATCTCGAAACGTAGTGTTACCGATGTTTTGTATCACTAAACGATGGTAAATGTCTGGGAAAATCCTGTTTCCTTCACAATCCTTCCATCGTCAAAAACAAACTTCAAATAGCTACTACATTTTATAGGTCAAGTTAAATATATAAACTTTTGTGTCTAGGTGTCTCAACAAAGTATCCAGCAACTACAGTAAGTTAGTAAACTGAGAAAAATTGGTTTGGAACAAAAAATAAAGTTTATACCTTTGTCTAAAACTTTGCCACAGGAAAAACGTTCCTAAAAAAAAAAAAAACTACCTCGCTTATTGAAATGTTTAATACACCATGTTAATGAATTAACATTGGTTTGTAGGTATTTAGTATTTCAAAATTACATTTTTGTATTTACATACAAAAATTATATACCGTTATCATCAGCAGTCTCTCCTGAAGCCAATAATACGATTTTCATCTTTGTAACTTGTAAGATCTCATCAGAATCTCAGGAGAAAGCAAACAACATCAAGCTCTAAAATGGATAAATTCAGGGATTATTCTATTTCACGATGTTTGCACAATCTGGCAACGGCGCAATTCCACCTACCCGCCTAATTTGGTGGCCCCGACTGTATATGAGGGTGTAATAGCCGGTATGTGGTGTCGGAGGGTTGTAGCCGAAGGTTTTAGTATTAGAACAGATTTGAGACAGGGTGTATTTTGAAAATTCCATTACATTTTCATTTTTATAAGTGACCTGCCAGAAGAATTTTGCGGGGATCTGTTTGGTGGTAGAAGGGTGAATGCACTTATGTTCTCAGAGACATTGTTTTAATCGTGTCAACAAATATGTTTCATGGAACCTAGGTATCACAGAAGAAATATACAATGTGGGTAAGGCGGTGGTACAAAAGAGAACGTTGAAGTGAAAAGGTTCTCTCGCAATCAATAATCGAGAAAAACATTTATTGATGCTGAGAATGGAAGTTATTAAGGAAAATATACAATATTCCTATTGATTTTTAATGTAAAGGATGCAGGACTCTTGCGAACGTAACTGTTGAGGATTAGTACAGTCAGTAGGAACTCGGTGAGTAGCTGAGTTGAAGGGCAGCATCCGCACTACACCACATCACCGGCAATATCTCATCATAGACATTGACCTCGGCGACAGCCACTACATTACTGATAACATTCCCACTACATTACTGATAACATTCCCATATTTAATATATGTTGGAAAATTTAAGTTAGGGCTGAAGTGGTTGATAAAAATTATAATCCATGACTAACGAATGCCAACTAACAATTTGTTCTTTATGTAACCTAATGGAACACAAAAAAGTCGTTCTATTCCAAAGGAGGTTTCCAATCTTTCTTGCACAAGAAGAAAATGGTTAACTTTTGCTATTCATAATTTCCCTTGTCGAGTTTTTTTTCACATTCTTTTCAAGCAAAAACAGTTTTATTTAAAAACCTAAATTCATTAGTTAGGATGGAAGGAAGTGATTAGCCTGAGGGTTTATTTATTTAACCTTCATTGGACATGAGGGTACGAGTGGAACGAGGGAAAACTGATACGTGATATCAAAATTAAAATTTATTTTAAAGGAGAGTACAAACTAGAACAAGAATAGAACTAGAATAATTGGACATTTAATCATTAAGTAAAGATAACGTATCTTTGAAACTAATACATAGTGGATATTAGACTATCCATGCAAACATGCATCGAGGTACAGGGTAGTTTATACTAATAATTCACCTTAAGCTTCTGATTTTATAACAATAACTTATTACAACACTCAGCCACTATTTCTTTGCTATAATATATTGACACTAAAGCTGGGACGAACCGCTGACTGACTTATTTATCCCGAAAAATATGGCCATAACGTCCTATTCCTGGACACCAACTTCCTAAAATTGGAATGTATTCCAAATAAGTTTCCAAGCGAAATACTTCCCTTTAACTTGTCTCCACTACATGCTGATAATCATGCAAGATTGTAATCTTGATATGTTGATCCCGAAGAGTTCCTATCATGAAATGTTGCTAACACCATCTTTGACCACAAACTTTGACCACGAATCCACCAAAAACAACCTTAAACTAATTTGCTTTAAGACGAGTCATTAATTATTAAAATAAAACTTGCTCCACCAGAAAATCTCACGAAATATTTGACCACAAATATTGACCACGAACTCGCCAAAAGCAATTCCATGCTAAATAGCAAACTAGACGAGACATTAAGTAATGAAATAAAAACTGCTTCACCAAAAGTGCACTAATGACTTGAATTATCAAGAAAAATGTAAGAACTGAATTACTGTACGATACGTTAGTATTAATATTGACAAGAAGTTCTTGGATTAATAACTGTTTATCATACACAAAATTAATGCTTACAGACAAAGCTCTTGAGAATTTGGCTTCATTGCTAAGATAGGCCAATTTTTAAGGGATAATTGTGCTTTATTCCTTAATATAACTACATTGGTGCTAAGTCTTTTTCCTTTAAGTAAAACTTATCGAGATAATGCGTGGACAAACCTATGCGGAATATATAATAATAATAATAATCTTTATTGCGTCAACAATTATTACATTGCATGCATGCGTCAAGTACATTCATAATAATATACAGTTCAATTGCAGTTATTGCTATTTAATTGTATAACAGAACTGGGAGTTTAATTTTATTCTTGTTTTCAATAGTTTTCAATAATTTTCATCCCAGCAACTCAACATGAACTCTTCAACGGAGTAAAACGCTAAACGGAGTAAAACGCCATACAAACATACAAAAGACATTACATTTTTAAACTGTCGATTAAGGAAATAATGCCTATTTTGCGTGTCACCAGGGTCCGTTGCCTTCGAAGGTCGTCAATGTCTATCAACTTAAAACAGTACAGTATATGGACTCCATTCCCAATTCCTGCTTGCTATATAATTTATTTCCTTGGTTCAGTCAAGAATTATATCAATACGTGTACACCTAATCTGTATCAAATCCGTCATCACTTAAAAAGAATCATGATGCTCCTCAATAATCTTCTGGCATGAAAATTGCATTTAGTGTCTAATATCTATGATTCCACTTGCTATAAATGTCATGCATTCACTGTGCTCGTTTGTTTACTCAGGTTGAGTTACAGAGCGAATGGTTCGTTGAATCATGATAGTGCCCGGCCAATTATGGGGGCTGAATTATATAGCTATATATATATATATATATATATATATATAGCTCCCTCCCTCCCTCCCTCCCTCCCTCCCTCTCTCTCTCTCTCTCTCTCTCTCTCTCTCTCTCTATATATATATATATATATATATATATATATATATATATATATATACATATCGTCCCACAGTGACAGATGAAAATATTTTGAGTATCTTCCATGCACATAATATTTGCTCATTAATAAATTATTAGTAAATGTGCAGAATCGTCTAGAATAAAGTAATTGATTTGATTTCGTCATTTCTGCCATTTATAATAACATAATGTACTACGATTTTTCATAACTAGCTTATCCCACTATTCATGCACATTCAAATACTAGGTCTCTGCGTGGTACGTTTCGTTCTGCGTCTTAATAAGCTGTCAAAAATATACCCTATCTTTACAGCAAATAAATTGTCTTTCAATTACTTTTAAGAGTATTTGTGAGTGGTGTTTTGGAATAAAAAAGCGCCTATGTTTTATTTTCATATTAAATAATGTACATGCAAATGTTCGTGAAAACCTGTCGTCTAGGTTTTAAGCGATTGCATATCAAACATCCAAACATTTAGTTTAATGCATCTCTAATACAGTTCTTAAGATTTAGGAATCTCTTTTTCATGAGTCAAAACATGTTTCCTCTGCTATCTGCCAGGTAGAATTGATTTTCTTTGAAGAGTTTGCAATGGATTAAATGTTTTATCGACCTCGACCGTGATCCGTATTCAGAGCCTCTTAGAACTCACAATGTATCATCTTGGACAATACCTGGGAAATCGACTAAAAACTTGGGCGTTGTTTTCTGAAAATGTATTAATCCACGTGAAACTTGATTTTTGTATCATACTCGTTGTACAATAATGCGTTCCGATTGCAGTTAGCCGCTGAAAAGCCTCCTCATTGTATCTGCTGCCTTACTCGGAAAAATAATCTTATTATTTGTTATGAATTCACTTAACTATTCGGCTCGTAACGTACTTTATAGCTGAGTGCTCGTGACCTACATCTTGTCATAACGGAATGTAATTCAGGATTGTTAAGGAGCCACAGAGATATTATAATTTATAGCCTTATATAAATAGCAGCACTACGAATATCATGTTTGTACAAGAAGCTCGGTTGCTTTCTAGTCAACAGTCAACACTCTGATGTCAAACATTACTAGATGTTTACAGTTATGTTTACCTATTCCAATACAGACAGAATATATTTTACGTTATAGTATGACCCTGACTACACTGAAACCTTCTAGCATACGCTAAGGTATTATACAATATATATATATTTATTCAATCAATGTTAAAGTATTTATTAGCCATCTGGGAATCGTCTGGTAAATTCTAGCCTCGTTTCTCTAACAGACAACCTTGGATTTACTTGGAAAATGCTTAGTTTTACCGTGTATTACTCCACATTGAAAATTCTCATTACTAATTTATTATTTGATCATAAGGCGTGTGAAGTGTGTTGTATGTGGTCCTTATTCTTTTCTTATTTTATTCAGTAAAATTATAAAATATAGAAATGATTTTGATTTCCACAAACGAGTCAAGGTAACTTGAAATAGAAGATGGGTAAAAGTTTGCGCTATCAGAAGATAAATGAAACACAAACACAAAACAGTACACGTACGTTCTGAAATGACGGCCAGATATTATTTCGTAAACAACGCCAACCAGATCCACACCAGATGTCGTGTAATTTATGACTTCTAACCATAGCTACATTTCTCATTCTCATTTTTGTTTATAATCAAATGCTTATAGTCAAATAAGACTGATAGTTGCTTTTTCGCATTATTGAAGAGGTTTTATTTGTTATGATGTACAAAGTAAAATCTTAAATGCTAAAATGACGGCAGTTATTAGCAAATTTTAATAATTTAATTTAATTAATAATTTTGTAAGCAGGTGGAGTGGCTCATCAGTGGTTTGATAAATAATTGGTACGAATTAAAAAAAAAAACGTGAGTGGGAACAAGTGCAATTCATATCGATGGCAGGCCTGTCATATATTTTTCATATATATATATATATATATATATATATATATATATATATATCTAAAACTCATTTTATAACATCAATTGATTGTCATTGCCAGTTAATTAACTGATACAGTAATAATGATACAGCTTTTATAATAATAAAATATTATATGATATATGTTTGGAGGGATAATTATACTCATATCATTAGCATGCACCTAACACCGTTTTAAAAAGTTCACTCTCTCTGTCAAAATCAAACACAGTAATGAATTATGTTTATATATAGTGTAATTTGGGAATAATTTGTTACATTATACGTAATTAAATGATTTATTCCTTCAGCCATTTATTATTTAAGCACGAGTCAAAATAATAATTTGGTTTACTAGGGTAGATTAAATTTTATATTAAATAACCCTCAATGTTGACTTTTTTGTTTTAGTATAAAACCCATTCAATTTTGGTTTCACTATTTTACTTCATTAGGCTGCGAAAGCCTAGGCCTATATATCGCGCAATATGGCATTACTTTTAAAAGTTATTTCAAATTTATTGTAGAGAATAATACGTACAAATACATTTTGGAATTGGAAAAAAATTGGGAATATCCATATTTGGTACTTAGGGATTATAACAACCACACCCAGACATGAATCGTTATTTGACATTTTGCTTCTACTGATTACTAGATTAGCGTAGAACAATATTTCGTCAATATAAAACAGGAATTGTCTTATCGCAAACCCCTCCCCATCCTCAGACAGAGGTCAAAGTCGAGCGGTCTAGTAGATAACGTGACTGCTGAGTCTCGCCGCCCGTTCAGCTGGTATGCCGCGACCCCGAAACCGGTACTAATACTCAACAGGTTGACCGAATGTGGGGTTCAGCTAAATGGCGTAATAAAAAACAAAAAGGAACAGCACGACACCATCTTGACTAATACCTAGCTGAATACATGTGGCGTTCGGCAGTTGCGGCTGAAGGCGGAAATCCACTACACTCACTCATCTTTGATATTGCTGCATTCTGGGCGTCACAGGATACCCATTAACAATTGATAATCACTGTAAGTTTGTAATTTTGTAATTAAAGAGTTGTTTTTCCTTCTATAATGTTTGTTTCTATAAATTTATATTTTTCTTTTCCTCATACTGGTGTGGTCGGTATAATCCCAAAGTACCCCATATTTAAATACATTAAAGTTATTGATAAGATAATTAAGAATTCTTAATAAATAAATGAAAAGCCATATATTAAAAGTATTCCCCAGTACAAAATTCAGCGCAACTGTTTTGAAACGAAAGGAACATAAATAATTGACAGATGATAATGATAAAAATTCAAACAATCACATGTTTAACAAAGAGCAACATTTCTTAACTGATAACGCTTAATCTCTCCTCTTTTTATCTAATACATATATAATGTGCCTGATATCAATGTGCATACCACTCAATTAATATTGGTACTGATCAGACTAGCTGGGATATATATTTGGCCATTGACTCGTTGGCAAAAACTTTTCATTTATTGTAACAACTAGAAAAGTGAAACTATTAAATTGTACATAGGAACTATCTTGACAAAGGTATTCTATCAGTAAGTACTAAATTCAAGCTCTACAATTGCTTGTTTTACGATATTTACGGTGCCATCTTTAAAAAGCCAATTCTTAATTAACATTTGAATAGAAAAGTATTAGCCATGTTCATCATTGTCATAAAGTAACATCATGGAAAGAGAGATGTAGTCTAGGTGACAAGCATATAATTGAGTTATCTAAACTTACTTTGACCAAGTAAGTTTGGATAATATTCTAATAAACCTGATCTAAATTCATGAACCATACTAGGTATTATTGGATTCCTGCATTTAAAAACTAATTTATTAATTGCCATAACCTTTGCAATGAGGGTAGATTAGTCGCCAATGTGGATTATATTGAGAGTAGTATTATGTAGCATCTTGCTATTAGTAGCCTATGGTATAGTATTATATTTATAGTATTATTATGTAGGTGTAGTATTATGTTAGTGTTATGTAAATATTATAATACTTTTGGTATGATTACGAAAAGTAAATGTTATACCAATTATTTACTAAAGGCACTTCAGTAAATACTGGTCTCATATGTGACACCGGTTACAGTTTGGTTAAACTGTCGCTTTTCTGGCAAATGTCAAGAGTAAGCAGTTTTTCTTAAAAAGATTTGTATCTCTTTACCCCCAAGGAATCTAATAACATAAAAAGCAAAAAGATTTAGTAGTATTTTAAATGAATAATTTATATTCCGTATTCCAAAAACTTTCCACTGATTTTGAAAATCCTATGCACTGCAATTTCAGGTCTTAGATTTGAGGAAGGTTTTGAATTCAGTTATACATTATTTTAAAACTTCTTAAATGTAAGTACATATTTTTTATAGTTTATTTGCAAGAAAAAGTATAACTTTTCAATTCATATAACATGCTTTTAAAAGGATAACAGGATTCTGGACATTTGTCACCATGATATGTTACAAAAAAGTTACATAAAAACATTCGTAAACTTTGTTATTCATCCATTCCAAGATAGACTTTTGAAATGAAAACAATCCTGAGATACCAAAAGTGTTTTATGAAATACGAAATCATACCGAGGAAAATTTCAAAATCGTAAACTTTTATGGAAGCTGTCACAGTGGAAAATACTATAAAAAGTAAATAAAGTTTGCATTAAAGCGAGAGTAAAATATATTCCTGGGGGTTTTGTAGGCAATAAAGTGGCTGCGAGCCTCAATCTGCGTAATGTGGCAAAGCTCGAGCTTTGTATCGACTCCCGCATACGATAACACTTCCGTGATACGGTATTGTCCATCAACACCGCTTTATATTGTGGCTTACAAGCCGAGGTACAGCTTAAAGTCCAGGATATTTCTACATCAAGCTCCAATATTTATTCCAGTAGAGCTGGTCCCGGACGTGGTTTAATTTTATTGTTAGGCCACACTGCAGGAAGTTCAGAGACAACCTACGGCGTTCCACAAGAGATCAATCTTGGGCTCTGACTTGTTTCATCTCTATGCCTTATATTTTATTGTTTAGTAGGTGACACTTTATAAAACTATACTTTCAGTCAGTGATAAATCTAAGCTTAACAATTACTTTTACTACAATAAACTTAACTAGCTTGTACCTCGAGCAAACCAAATTAACATCTGCTATTGAGAAGTAAACCTTTAATAAACCTTTAAAAAGTAAAAGATCTAATCCGTAGTTAAATATAGCAGCTGCAATGATCTTAATAATATTGCTTATGTAGCAACAGATTCTATTGTACAACAAATGACAGTAATAAAAATACTGGGTTTTTATAAACTTAGTTTACATCGAAGTTAGGGAATAAAATCAACACCAACAATTTATTAAGTTCGCCATGATGTAGTACATATGAGATAATTTAAAAACAAGTTTTCTTTGCAAAACTAGCCCATAACCAAAATATTTCGGTGTTTTGAAAAAGAGTAAGACATTTTGGGCTTAAGATACATAAATAAGGAAGAAATATTAAATGATAGGAAAGATTACACAATAAGTAAGTTGCAATTAGGTCTCTGACCATTGAAAGGATGAAGTACAAACCCATAGTATTTTGGCCATAAATAAATTAATACTACCTCTGGGGATATTTTATTTGTCTTTGAATAATATTCAATATAATGTATAACGAATAATGTTCAACGAATAACGTATAAATACCCGGTTTATAGAGTATGGCGCTGTGTAACTCCTACAAATCAAAGTATGGATCCCAGGACGTGACCGTCCATTTTTCATCTGAGAGCTCCCACTGTAATTATAATATAATAAAGTAATATATAAATAAAACTTAATGGCAAGAAATCGAATTATTAAATTTAAGTTTAATCTAAAGATAAAGTTAAAATGTCATGGCTGATCAGATTACTGCTTGCCCGTGACCACATTAACATTGGGTCGCCGTGCCTAGCCCTTTAAATTTCATCAAGTATGTGAAGTAGTTATAAGCGCGTATCCTATCCTGAATTAAACTCAAATTATTTGCTGTCAATAAATAATGTAACAAGTTATTCCATTACTGTTTTATCCTCTTAGACTGGGTAAGGAATAATTTAAAATATATAAACTAACCAGAATGGAACTTGAACTAACTTTTACTGTAATTTTCTTGAAATATATTTTTGTAATATTCTAAAGATGAGTGCGCCCTGTATCTATAAAAAATATGGATTAAATGCATTTGATGAGAGTGATTAATTATCTATATTACAATTTGATTTATTTCGTGTATCCAATTTTCTTCATTGCCCTTTTAGAAAACTCTCGGATTGCTTGTATGTCAATTACAACGAAACCAATGTTTCATCGGCCATAGTTTTGATAAATATACGCTTTCATAAAACTTTATTGAATTTTTATTTTTGTAAAATCATATATGGGTATTTTATGATCGTGCTCTGTTCTAGTGGCACGCTCTCTTAGTGAAAAAATCAGCATTAGATTAAGAAATATTTAAAAATGGCTTTAAGCACTCTTCCTAGTTTGTTTTTAATTAAAGATTGATTACTTGTTGAAAATTGACAGTTTCTATTTATTATATAAACTTTTTTGCGCTTGGATTGAAAACGTTACAATATGAGCTTGTAATTCGTTATTTTCAACGTTTTACATATGTATGTGTGCTATGTTAATACTACAATAATGTTATTAATTAAAGTTGACGGTGTATCTTTTGCACGTATGGGCTTCTTTATGAATAAATGCTAAATAAAGATTACATGAACTCAATCTGTCTCATTAGACATACGTACATTAATATTTGTATACGTTATTTGTTTCAACTTGTGTCATTAAAACTACTACAAAACGCTATATATGTCGGTTTGTTAAAATTCTAATTTTTTCATTTACATATTTTTATAAATCCTTCTAAAACTATCCAGATCTTGAGCTATATTCTTTTTAATTGATAAAAAAGCTTTGTTTATTATTAGATGTTCCAAAAAAGTAAGGGATTACGTTTAAACTATTTTCATATATTGGTATGCATTTCCATAGTTATTATGGTGTAACACATAACGTATCTATGGTGGAAAGAGTTGATTCAATGTGAATATTGAGTTAGTAGAATACAGATTACCTTCCTCTTAGAGCGGCGACTAAAACCAGACGCTGTCAGAGACTTGACTCTTGGAATTTGTTCGTCTGAAGAGATCCAAAAAGGTCAGTGACCTTGAAGCTCAAAACGTACTCTGTATCGTTTTAACATGAGAAAAATTCAGACTACAAAATATAGTGCAATCTAGATGAATAGTTATTCTCATTGTCTCATCAGGTGTGTGCACTATGAGTGCACTACAATATTTTAGACACGATCCCGCGTGATGGAACCCAAAGTCTCTAACAACGTCTGACTCTAGGCTCAACATTCACAACAATGAACTCTTTGATGATTTGAGCCTAATGAATTATGTGAATGAAGTTGGTGAAGCTGATATTCTTACCCGATATCTGAACTAGAAATACTCTCAGTTAGTACATGAAAATAAATGACAAACCAAGGATTCCAAAATCTGTAACAGACCATCTGAAGCATGCTGATAAGCAGTGAGGACGCTGTTGTGACAAAAATAGAGATACATTTGAATATGCCAACTCTGCCTCAAACGGTCCTAAGATAACGCGAACAGACATGTGGACTCATGTTATTATATATATCCGTGTAAGTAGCTTCATTTACGCTCAGTCAGTAAACCTAGATCGGAAATATGGCAATAAATATTTGAATAATATGTAAATGTCCACTGTTTTATTGATATCTATTTTATTTTAGATTAATTTTAATATTTATTTATAATAATTATCTTGAAGAGATCTATAATTTACTTCCACCTTTACCTGTTATGACCTTCTTAAAGAATAATATGTATTTCGAATAAGTCTTATCCTATTCGAATAGGGTTACAAATTTTTTTCTATTTTAAGCAGGTTACGAAGATTGCATACAACTATATTACAATAATAATAATTAGTTAATATGTAATAAATGGAAAAAAAAATATATATTGTATATGTTATTAACTCCACTTATAGGGTTATCTATATATATATATTAATGTAATGAAAATAACTAAAACCCTTTAAATTAAAACTTTTTATTACATACACGTGTTTCGGTTTGTAACCATCATCAGTGTACATTAACCTCTAAATAAATAAATAAATAATAAACAATTAGATATACACATGTGGACCTTTTAAACATATGTTAAATTTAAATGACACAGTTGTAATTTTCTTATTAGTAATCTGTATTTAATATTTTAATTTTTTCAAAAATTGGATTTGTCTTATTTTTCAGATTACTATTAAAAATGTTATGAGGATCTTTACTATAATTTAGATAAATATGTAATTCTTCTTTTGTGTTTAATTTCTCTCCTTTCCTTTCGATATCTAAAATTTCCATGTTCTTTTCAATATTTGTGTAGTTATGGTCAGTCTCCAATAAGTGTTCAGCAAAATTTGATTTTATTGTAGACATGTTATTTGTTTTTAAAGCTTGTATGTGTTCTTTAAACCTTTTATTAAAATTTCTTCCAATTTGCCCAATATAATAGCTTTCACAGTCACTACAGTTAATTTAGTATACTCCAGATTGTTTGTATAATTCCTGTTTGTCATCATTTTGGTTCACTTTGTTTTCAATAAGTTTAAATGTATTATTTCTTGTTTGGTGACTGATGGAGAATTTTGAATTTTGACATCAATATATATTGTATAATATATTGGGTTTTATTTATTTGAGTACTTGTTAGTTTGTCTTTCATTTTTAAATTTGGAAAGAATTTATTTCTTATATAAAATTCTTCAAACTTTTATTATTTTTAAAATTAGCACCACGTTTTCAAAATAAGACAAGCCAATAATAGGATTTTATTTGAATTTTCGTGCTTGGAACAATTATTTTGTCTCCTTCCTATCATTCCTTTACATTAAAGGCTTTCATAACGTAAATAATTATTTGATTACTATACTATACTTTTCTTAAACAGTTTGTTTGTTTACACATTTAAAATTGATGTCTGTCGTACATGACATAATATGTCCAATTGAATAATTCTGTAACTCTGTGAGTTATGAAAATGTTTATTCCTACTAATTAAAAATTAAGTGTATAATTTTTACTTCTAACATAATGTTAATCTTTAACATGATATGTTGGTAGTTTTTATGAAGTGTTTGAAGAAAAGAGATATGTAGAAATACTAAACATATTATTAAAAATATTACAACAAGCATCTACTTCAGAGTAACATGATTGTAATCGATTATTAAAGAAAACTTTAGTTTTGGATGGATTCTACCAAGATGGTTGCTGCGGCAAGCGATGCAGGTCTGCTGTGTGGTTTTGTTCTGCGCTCTAAACGTGCACCATGCATTCCTTATGAAACGTTCGGGTTGGATTACCATGTGAAGGTTTTGGCGATTGTAGAATCAGAATTTTCAATTGTTATAAGCAACATTTTCAGGTGGCAATTTAAACATGGAGATTATGGTAACCCAAGAATTCAATTTACTAAGACAACATAACATCATATAATAGAAATATATAATTTTAGGTTTTGGACTATCCATACGTTCAAAAAATTCATATTCTAAATTCATTAAATTATTAATCTTAACGAATCAATTTCCAGAAGATCAATGCAACGATTCTTCAGCTTCTACTCGTGCATGGGTGATACCTGAATTATTCAACTGTAGAAGATAAGTAAGGGAAGAAAAATTAACAAACAAAATTGATGAATATTACTAAATAATTTCTTATAATTGATAACTTTCTCGCAAGGAAACTTGTCTAGTGTTAAAAAATTTCTTTGTCAAATGACGTAAAAACATTAACATCAGTAAACAATGTAGTGGATAGGTAATGTAAGATTTCATTGGTGAACTAATTACCGGAATCCACATGTATTACTCATAACTTTAAACATCTATTATATCTTATAAGTGTAAATTTTTTAAATAGAACATTTATGCAAAGCCAGTTCTTGATAAGGTATTTATGATTCATAAAAACTTTTATAACCTCATTCTTAAAAGATAATATGATAAACATTCAATAAAATAATTATTACAAATTCCATATATGGAATTTTACGTAAACAATTATAGCGCAACGATTCCCTGTTTGTTGACAGATTAAACAATATTTCGTCGTTACGTTCAATGTGATTTAAATGGTAATAATCTTTACAAGAAATCACAATATTAAAAAGGGCTTCATAAAATAATTAATTCATATTAATTTTTAATAATTCATAAAATCAACCGTTACCTACAGGTTTGCGTAGCAACGACGACCATGTCATGAAATCTATTTAATAAAAAACAGAAAATTGAAAATGAAATAAATTAGAATAATCACATTTTAATAAAGCAACAATCAAATGTTAAGGTATTTTGAAGATTTTATATATTTTTCGCTGGTCATAATGTAAGGCACAAAAGTTACTGTATTCTACAAGCCTGAATAGAGTTTAAATACGTCACATAAACAAAAATTGACTTTAAAACTGATCTTAAATTTAATATTAACAGCGGCTACTTCCATTTTATAATTGGCCCGTAACCCAGCCTATAGACTACATTAATCTGCCACTAATGATGCGCCACCTCGATTAGAGACCTCTGCTAATTCCTTAAAATGTTCCAAGGCAAAAGCACTTTCATTTGACTCAAAGCAACTGACGTTTTTGAACGGGAATTCATAAAATATATCCTCTAGACAAACCTCAAGAGAAATGTAGTCTTGTGATGTTATTGTAAATATAAAAAGGTTCATCTCCCATATTATAATGACAAAATTAAATTGCCACAGGCCTGGTCAGTTAATAAACTCTAATTCAATTTTCTTTTGAAAGAATACATTATGAATCCCATATCTACAAACAATAAGATTGCATAAGAATTAAATTAGTATGAAGTACAAGTTATGTAAGTAGATTTACAGCTTGATGATATCCGCTAATGTTTTACAATTTTATAATGCAATTGTAGACAGATACTAGATATTCAAACGAGACTAAGAAAGTTCCAAGGTACGAGTACTATCATAGTGATGACAAAATCTTTAAACAAAGTACAAAAATAAAGCGGTCAAAGTGAGAACCGAATAGAACTCGAATATTGCAGTGTTTGTGTGTTGAGAGGAATGGAATTAACATGCATAGAATATCACTGGTACCAACGGTTTAGAACTTTGGAAAATTAGCTTCAAAATTGCATAGAACGTCATTGGCATGGTGCCAATAGTCTGAGAATTGACAAATTAACATCACAGTTGCATTAGAACGTTATTAGCATGGTGCCAATAGGTAGAACGTGACAAAGTAGCATCAAGTTGAATTAGAACGTCATTGGCATGACTCCAATAGACAGAATTGACAAAGTAACACAACAATAATTGCATTAGAACGTCATTGGCATGGTTTCAATAGTCTGAGAATTGACAAAGTAACATAACAGTTGCATTAGAACGTCATTTGCATGGTTTCAATAGTCTGAGAATTGAAAAAGTAGAAATTATAACAATGGATGGAATCAGTTACATGCCACTTTCACATCTTAGAACCTGTCAACATTATTTTCTAATAATTATCTGCCAATTTAACACATATTTGCTTGTCAAGTGGGGAGGAGTTTTAAATTTAGTTTATAGTTTTAATGTGAGAATTCCTTTTATCTTTTTACACGATGAAAATGATTTTCATATAATTTGGTTGAGCTTTTAAAATTTCAGTCCTAATCATGCAGTAAGGGGAGATTTCCGAAACAAAGTATGGTAATGTGTTGGCGCTTCGTCTACTTCAGTGTTTTAGAATAATGATGTTCATATCTTGTTCTTCACTAGGAAACACAACAGTGGTTTAATTGAGAGGTTCAAAATTTTATCCATTTTGGCAAAGTAATATTAGTATTACGTGTTAGCGTCATTTGCGAGGTCCCAGTTATATGACTAATGATGAATTGGCTTCGAAATTGGATGCGAACATTACAGGGGTGGTTATTGACTGAGTGGTAACAACAGTGCATGTGAACGTACCAACGATACGTCTATTGTTGTATAGTATCAATGATGGTGTCGTAATGATTATATAATGTGCCTATTAACAGAATTGATTACCCTTGTATCGCACAATCCTGACAGTATGTATCGTATCCAACACGTAACAGTTTGCCATTTAAAACTTTTCATTAATTACATTCCCTTTTATAATATGGTCCGAATTGAAGTGTGATCCGATAAGGTAAAATGGTCTCATATATTATAACGGGCCCAAGTGGATGTTACAACAGCGGTAGTCCCAGGTCTCATTACTCAAGAACTCTGAGACGTCTTTATAAACTCCAAACTGTAATAAGCTTGTTAAGAGATGAAGTACCGGTAGGCTACTCGAGTTGTGAAACAAAACTTTCTTTACAATTCAGTTACGTTATTTTCTAGATTTTGAACTGTAACAAATAAATTAAAACATTGAAAATAATTTTAAATTTCATTTTTGTGTGTATACAATCTAAAAAAGTGTGTACTGGTTATATATTTTAAATTTCAGCAGTGCCGTCAACACTTTTGTCAACTTTCTCACCAATTGTGACTCATTCTCCTCAGACTCCCGGATACAGACTTCATACACGAGTTCTTTTTTCAATAAGGTGTCTTTTTAAACCAAATTTATAGTAAAAGATAAACTGATCCTTGATATCTTTCAATAACTCCATAATTCTCCTACTTAAACCTTTCAAGCGTTTAATATTATTAATATATATAAAAAAAAAAAACGCCACCACAGGTCTAGTTTAATCTAAGCTAAAAGAATTACTTTTAACAAATGAACAAATTTCTGTTGGACATCAATAAGGAGTAGGGGGTAAGAGAAGACGAGGGATGTCAGTAACACACGACCAGGAGCTAGAAGAAAGGTACAAATTACACGTTTGTTTAAGCAATTAGGAGATACTCGATACGAGCTGCCTGCCTCTGTTTATCGTATGTGTTAGGCTCACGAATCTAGTTCAATACAGTTGAGTCTAATAACGTTCACATTCGAAATATCCCCAAGTGTTAAATTCCTTTTGACCTTTATAATTTTAGTGAAAGGTACCAACAGCTTACGTTATTACTGCGTGATTAAACAAAACCGGTAAAATGTTTGGATGCATATTAATATTTTTTTTTAAAGTGATGCATCTACTATAATTTTATGACAAAAATAATATTGTATAAGTAATTAATTATCTAATAGGGAAAAACTGTACTGTGTCCCACCGCCGGCTCTTAGACATCTCTTATCAATCTTAATAACAAGTTCTTAAAAAGAGAACTTGTATTTACAAGTTTCAGTAAATTATTAAGTAACTGGTTCTCTTACAGCAAAATTTGTGGAATTTCTTGTCTAATAGTGCATTTTATGACACGTGTATTGAATACAGTAACTTGCTTTGTAAAACGAAATTATAAAAAAAATCATGTAAAACTTAAAAAAAAATCATTATATAATCTTTGTATCTAAAACCATGCACTTTTATTTAATTTAGTTTCGGAGTATGGAAGCATATAAAGTCAACAGGAATGTTTCTGGTATTTCCCATCGTTAATTGAAAAAATAAACATACATGTTTCGCAATCTGCAATCTAATTTCTTCCGCGGGTGGATAAAAGTCACAACAGGTCTGCACGCAATAGTAACCCTAACAACCAAATGTATTCTTTAGTTCAGTTTGTAATTATTAGTGTTTGTTTTATTAAGTGTACATTTTAGAGAAAGTGTGCAATAAGTTTACGCAAAAGATGTTTGTGACCATTCCACGAGTTTTGACATTCGTATCACGCTTTTTACGATTTGTCACTGCAAATCTGAACTGTAAATTAAAACTAAAAAATAATAAGAAAAATGATCACACCACCTGATATAACTCACACCTAGGCTGTAATATCTTTGAGATTATAGGTTTCGTTATACAAAGATGCATATTGCAGGGTTTAATAATGATAGAAAACGGCATTAAAATAACTATTATTTTATTATTTATAGTCATTATTATATTTTGAACCCACATTATTTAATATTATGTGCTAATTTTACTGGCGCGTATTTCGATTGACGCCAGTCACTGAAGTTAGGCCATTTTAATATTTACGTATTAAAACCCTGAGACCTTTGTACCAATCTATACATACTAAATTTCCTAGTATATATTCATGCTTTAATTAAATTGTTTCAGTTGACAATAAATATTCCGTATAATTTGGGTTCTTGGAATTCGGATTATAAAAAGATAAATACGTAAGAGGGAATAGAAAGAAAGTTTTAATTAACGGATTTTAAAAATATAGTATAATATGAAAAGAATATAAATACGTTAGAAAAAGGAAATGAATAAAAACCACTTTTGTCGAATCCTCCCAGAGAGGTTTTAAGGCTGCGGCTTTCTAACCGAAAGGTCACAGATTCGATATCCGGGGAAGCCAGATACATTATAGAAAATCCGTGTGCAGCCAGCATTACTGTGGGTCGAGAGTGGAGGATAATTAAGTGTCGGTTAGCCGATTCAATCAACGAGACAACCGTCAAGACCTTTACGGTGTGAAACCGTAAATTTATGAGGGTCCGTATAAATGTTCTTGACCATTCTGAGTATACAGACAAACGTTAACAACTTTACGTTTTAAAGAAATGCTCCATTCTCATATCCACTGCACTGTTGGCCACAGTCAGTTTGCACGTTTAGCGATCTCGGTACATAATATTGTGAAAGGCTTAAGCGTCCAGACAGTCTGTACAAACAATTTAAATCGTTAGTAACAATGTAAAACACACAAAAATAGCTGAAGAAATCTGAAAGGATTAACTCCTATAAAAGGGAAGATTTAATTAGGTAATCAAATTACTGTATATTAAACGTTTTCATCCACTACTAATAGTGCATATATTGTCTGAGAGTGTATGAATATTATTTTATGTGTACATATCTTGGTTTACTTTTTACGTTTCTTTTAAGTTGAACTCAAAACGTTTTCAATTAATGTTATTGGTTAATAGGAAAATATGTATTCTTTGCAGTTTTTAAACACCATTTCCATCATCAAAATACTGCTCTTTAAATATGTAATCCAGTCGAGAGTTAATTTGAATTGCATAAGCACTCAGCCAGGTTTTTCTTAAAATCTATAGAGGGAATTTCCCCTGGATGTGTCGCTAAGAAAATGTGATAAGAGAAAACATTTTGTTTGATATTTCTAACCTTTTTGTTACCCAAAAAAACTTTACTTCTGCTAAAATTAGCACGGCTGTGAATTCTTCTTAAGGACACAATTAATGGAACAGAACTTAAAATGGTATATGATTCAGCCATTTCAAAGTATGTGTTCAGTGAGAGAACATGAAAACGTATGGGCACCACTATTGAAAAAAATCATCAAGTTTGCTAGCTTACACTGAAGTAACGGTTGAAACGCTTGGCACTACCAAGGCAGAAGTGACAGCATTTGGGGAAAACGATTAGACTTCCAATCAGAGTAGTCAAACAAGACGATGTTCTATTTTTTCGGTATTAAATGGATTTTGATATTTAATTTACCTTTACCACCTGGGATAGCTGTTCGAAAGATTGGTTCATTAGACACAACAACAAAACACTCAATCGAGTAATCTCATATAGGGAGATGTTTCAAACCTCTTGCAGAAATATAAGGAATTTTTAAAAGAGGGAACTGCTACTCTTAACTCAACCAACCCAAGAGATTGCCTTTTGCTCTCCAACCACTAGTTAGAAAGGAGTTGGAGAGACTTGTGGCTGAAGAAATTCTGGAAGCTGTAGATCCAATGGTGACTCCAAAAGAATGGGCTTCACCAATAGTGGTAGTTATGAAGGCGAATGGAAAGGTAAAAATAAGTGTTGATTTCAAAGTCACGATTAATAAGTACACACGTTCAGTTTTTATCAGCTTCAAACTTTGGAAGAACTAATGGCTAAGCTGTATGAGGGACTGTTTTTTCTGTCTTTGATCTCCGAGATGTTTATTTACAAATAGTAGTGGACGAAAGCTCCTGGAAATACACAACAATAGCAACACACAAAGGGTTTTACCAGTACAGGAGAATGCCTTTTGGAGTTTCATTTGCACCCGGTCTGTTCCAACGTACGATGAAACATATATTGGCAGGATTATCATGAGTGGCTCGTTTGTTGGATAACATAATAGTGACGGAAACAGATAGGACTGAAAGTTTTGAGCGACTCAGAACGGTTCTTGAAAGATTAAAAAAAAAGGCTTACGAACTCAAGAGGCAAAATGCAAGTGGTTTAAGAATAAAGTAGTTTGCCTTGGCCACCAGATTGATAAGAACGGCAATAAAGCAAACAAAATGAACATTTGAAGGCAACGATAGATACGCCTGAACCAGAACGTTACAAAGGAATTTAAATCGTTTTTGGGTTCTTTAAAATACTATAGAAGGTTCATTCCTAATTTAAAAGGAGAGTGGCTTCATGATTTGTTGAATAACATTTCAAATTGTAGTGAACAAGTCAACATTCAGGAATAATTAAGAAATTAAAGAATTTGTTAACTTCCGCTCCTGTACTAGCACATTAAGATCCAAAGCTACCATTACTAATGGCTCCCAGAATGTCGAAATACCAAAGTTTGTTGCCAATAGACTTGCAAGGTGGGTACTAGTTTTGGGTTCATTTGATTATGAAATTGAATATCAGGCGGGTATTTTGAACACTCAAACCGATGTGTTGTCCCGTCTTCCTTTGAGACAAGATTCAATGTCTCAGGAAGAGGAAGATGGTAATTGTTTTGGCAGAAGGACTATGCGAATCCGATTGGACGATATTTGTCTAAGCAAGAAACGTCTGAAGCAAGACATAAAAAGGAATACGTTATCCCAGGTCATAAGACACGTCAAAATAGGATGGATACGTCAAAACACAGCAATAAAAAGCTACCTACCGACTGAAATACATACATATTTTTAGAGGGGAACGAACTATCTATAGAAGAGGAATTATTACTGTGTGGCGGAAGGCTGGTCATTCCAGAAAGTTTAAGAAAGTCTGTTCTTGGTGTTTTGCACGAATGATAACAGGAATGCGGGCAGTTGCACGGTTGGTGGCCAAATTTGACACACGTTCAACACTGTTCTTCTTGCTAAGAGCACACGTTGAAGGAGCCTAAACTTCCATGATTCTCGTGGAGTGTACCAACAGAAGCATGGCGTCGTTTGCACATTGATTTTGTAGACCATTTTGAAGGAAAACATTGCCTTATCTTTGTGGATACAACGACTAAATAGTTATAAATTGAAGCAATGGAGCGGTTGACGTCCGAGAAGACAATTCGTTTTCTAAAGAATATTTTCAAGACCAATGGGTTAGCTGAGCAAGAAGTAGGGCTGTGAAAGAACTCAACACGAGAGTAGATGATATCTTAATCTCGTAAAGAAACACGCCGTAGAGGACGACAGGAAAGGCCCCTGCTGAACTTATGTAGAAGACGTCTTGCTAGTCGACTAAATCTCATTAAAGCAGTTGTTGTTGGGGCAACAGAGGACAACTCATTAGTGGTTCAAAAGATCCTACATGACAAGAAGGCTAGACTTCGGGTGTTCGATGAAGGAGTCTGTATGAGTACCAGCACCCAAAGAAGGAGCACTATGTAAATGTGTGTGGTAAGGAGGACTGGGGACTATAAATATCTCGCAATAATAGTAGGAAAGGTAGTCAGGAGGAAGCACGGAGACCAGCTTAAAAAGAACAACACAGAACCATGATCTTGTGGGGGTGAAAATGTGGCATTACTACCATAATAATTATCATTGGTTACACATACGTTTCTATTGTTATGTTTATATTGTGAAAATACAATCAGCCTGAGCTGAGACTGAGTTTATAATTTTTATTTGTGTTGTAAACTTTAATATTGTACTGTTTAAGTTTAAGTTACTATCAACGAAGGTGCAATAATGTTTTGGAATAGGAAGGCTAGTTTAAAATATTCTTTAGGCGAGATTTGAATGAATATAATTTGAATTAGAGAAAAATATAAAAGCAAGAAGAAAACAGAAAAATATCAGTAAGACTAAAATCCAACACTAAGAGACAGCTGAACCGTAAGACCGCTTACTCCACTTGCTGATATAAATGGCACTGGTTTGACAGCAGTGTGATGAATGGTGGTTGTGGTATTTTATCAATAAGGGGAAATAACACCATCCATTAACTGACACTTTGCAACAAAGGTTCGATACAGCAATACAGCAATGAAGTAAAATATAATGACCTCGTATGGTTGAGTTCAGGGATCCCTTAACCATTTTATATGTGACTTCATTTGAAGGAAATTGGATCAGTATATTAGGAATCTAACAGGTGCTAATGGTAAGTTGTTGTTCTTCTCCTCCATGTAACAAACATGTTAAATGTAATCAAGAACGTTCTAGAGGATTTTAGAATGAAGTAATGCCCATTGGGCGAACGATGGCACCCTCTTGAAGTAGTTGCAGAGATGCGTTCCCGAGAGGGTTTCCAATGCCTGGACCGGTAGGTTTTTAGTGGGTGAGAGTCCCACACACCAGGGCGAACACCTATCCCTGACGGTGCATAATGCATTTTCCTATCGTAAAAAAAAGTGTAATCAAGAACATAGCGAGGAAACATGAGGGATGGTCCACACAACTGATATTTTCTCATAGTGGACAGAGAGTAAGGCCCCATTTCGTTCTTTAAAAAGTTCTTGACCTGTTTCTTTGTTAAGAATGTTTCAGCAATACATGTCAGATAAATAACAATTATCGTTTACTAAAATAGTAATTTAAAAAATTGAAAATTGGGGAGGGGGTCTGGACCTCTTGGACCCCTTGCTGGCTACGTCCTAGTTTGTAATGGACAGAGTCATGTAACTTTAATCGTCAAACCGAAATATCACTGGTACAATTTCCTGAGATATATGGTTGTCGAAAAATTTGCCAAGCTAATACGCTGCCATATACATACATTAACACTTTTAAATACATAGAAACGCTTATAATTACAGGTCACAATTATATTAGACATGTCAGATGTATAGCCTACTCAACACATACTACAGGTGTATACTAACACAAACATGTCAAGTCAAGGAATGTACTGGTTGTTCACCCGATCAGGTTCTTAAGGTCATTGTGATCAGTTCAACAGACTCCTATCTCTAAACAATGTTGTACAACTGAAAAGTGACTTTGTTTGGAAATTTTATTTCTCTATTATTATGAGCGTCAGTACAAAAACCTACAAATTCAAAATAAACATGTATCATCAATGGTTTGCTGAACACAAAACTATGGTGTCCAACAAAAAACTAATCTTTTAGTTCAGAGATACAATTCTTACCCCCTAATTATGTAGACACAGTTTATTTCGGAGACATCCTTCTAATGATACATTATTTGAATTTTTCATTTATGAAACACATATTTTTAGTGTATTTTTCAATACAAGTGACGTTTAATAAATAAAGGAAAAATTAAATCCATTGCTCTGGTAAAAATATTCAACACGTTTTAATTTGTAGATATCTTTCAAGAGACTGAATTTTCTGTTAATATAGTATTTATATTGTCCACTAAATAGTAATAATTTACCTTCTGTGTGAGTGCCACCAATGTTACGGCCCATTTAAAAGTGAAGAATGACCGATTAAAAAGAATAGTTTTGTTCTGTGTTGTGATAATTTGCACTTTTATAAAATTACTATTCAAAAATTACCAAGCCATCTCAAAACTTTAAAAGCCTTGACTCTTATTCTTAACGACGAAATTCGCAAAGGCTTAAGCTAGATACTATATTATTTATTGAATCCCGTGTCTAATATTCATTGATACTTTAAGCGAAAACTAACAAAACCATAAAAGTTATAATACATCCCAAAAGCTCAAACCCTATAAATCAATCAATACAATCCCAGTTTAATACAACTGCATGCTAATATGTGATAAATTAAATTCATAGTTCTGTTTGCTTGTAAGATTTCAGATAAATTGCGTTGTTGTGTAAAAACATATTAAAAGATGATATTAATATAACAACTGTGGTACTAATATAAAAACTATGGCATTAATATAACATCTATGAATTAACGTCACCAAGTTACTTGTCAGAGCCTGATAATATAGGCTCGCTCGGCAGGTGGGCGAGATAGATAGGCAATTTACCCAACAATAGGTATTGTCATACACAACAACGCCTCGTCAAACGTTTAAAGTTATATGAACGTTTCTTTCTGATATAGACGGTTTATTGCTTGGTGTAATAGGATTACCATATATATTTTTTGATTGTACGTATATGTAACATATTTAATTTCGTGATGTTTGAAGTACATCTTCCTTCACAAATATCAAACTGTAGCATACATAATTCATCCCAGCCGTAGGTCCTCGTAGACGCCCACATCAGATTCATGTCTCCCGAAACATTTGTAACAAAGAATACATTATTTTATTTAAATTTGTTCAATACATCAGTTATTAAAAAATTTCCAAAACTGTGCTATGACGTTGTTTAAGACGGTGTAGATGTACTTTGTGTACCAACGTACACCCTAGAGTGGGTTCAGTAATTACTCGAACATTTGTGGTTTTGTATTTATGTCTATGTTAAAGGATCACCACTTACTATTGGCTTCTGGTCAGTTTTCACTGGTTGGTGGCTCTGTGAAAAGCTACTACGATATGTATTATTTATTTCAGTTTCAATAATTATTAGTGTCGTATTAATTAAGTACATGTTTTATAGAGACAGTGCATGGAGTTGACTTATGTTTGTTGTGATTTATAACTTATGCACGTCTACCTGAGGAAGAGATCAGATTGCAGATCTCTATACGTATGTTGCTGATTTCTTGTACGAGTTTTGTATCACTAAACTGTGACAAATATCCGGAAAATCCTGTTTCCAACAAATATAATTTAAACTGACTCTTCATGAGAGTGACTTGTCGGGATCTATTTCTTAATTTATAACAAAATATTGCACATTATCTTGTAAGTTTTAGTTCTAATAAATGCATATTCAAAATACACTGTTCTTTTTTCTGAATATTTTAAAATCTCAATGAATTTAACGTTTACTAACAGATCAAGAGACCAAATAAAAAATATTTATTATTTCCAGAATACGTAAACAATGTAATGAAATTAAAAAGTTCCAGCGATTGCAATTATAAAATTCAACGTTCTATTAAATATCAAAAAGTATAATTCTCTTTTAAACTCGGATTGTATATGCTGTCATTGAATTATTTTGTTGGTAATAAAACATAAATACTAAATTTATGGTTCGTTCATTCATGAATACAGATGGTGCAACCTCTTATTTACGAGGGGTATAATTATATTAATTACATAGCAGTAATATATAATATTAAAATCAGAGTTTATTACAGCTATCATTTACATGGTGTTACTATCGATATTCAACCATATAGTATTCACTATTTGTTACGATGTAATACACCAATACTTGCTACTGCTCCATTGAGCAGCCCTTACAAATATTTTAAATACTACAGTAAGTAAACAGGTCATATAATGGATACATTCTAGATTATAATAGTACTTGCTTCCTGAAATACGGTGAGTTCAATACTTAAAAGGGAGAAGTTAATTTATTTCTTCCCTGTATATTAATGAAATGATCCTTTGAATAATTTATAAATTCATTTGATTAAATTCATTTATAAGTTCTATTGATTGTGTGTGTGGGGGTCATTTTAACTTCATTCCTTTCATATAACTTTTTCTTACCAACGATATTAAATGATAATTAATTACTTTGTTGTATTTATTAGACTGGACAATTCAATGGTATTGTATAATGTAACGCAATGTTTCGGATTACTTGATGTTCTTCTTGTTTGTACTGAGAACATCAAAGCTGTATAAACAGATAAACACAATGCGTTCATTTATGTGAACTAAAATTCTACAATAAATCTCGTTCCAGTTTTATTTCATTTCCGCGAGAGAGTATATTGCCTTTTGTATGTGGCATTCAATCAAACAAAAATGCAATATGTCCTCGATTATTAATTTCTGGTGTACTTTTTCAGTTAACGTCCACCGAAAAAAGTTGAACTTATAATATACTAGGCTTCAATGTTCAGGGGCTGTTTAATTATGTTTAGTTATCTGCTAATCACACGGCATACAGTTTTTAAAATATTTAGCCTTGCAACGTTAGTGGTTTAATGTTGTTTCTCCACTTGAACAAAAAAAAAAAAAAAACATAATTTACAACATACATACATCATTTCGTATAGTTATGTTTTATACGAAATTCGTGCAAACATTTATATTTATATATTTTATGTTTAATCGGTGAAAATATCACAATAAATGTAAAAAGTGCCCCCTATTTTAAAATTTCATGGAGGGTCAAATTAATACTATGCAACAATTACAATGCATTTGTTAGTAACTTACTACAAATCATCAAACTTTATGTTTAAATGTAGTAACTGCAAAAATACGAAATGCTGGAGAATAAAACGAGTAACTGTTGAGGGTTTTAATAATAATAGAAAACTGTTCACATATTTTTAAAACAGCACTATGCGTTTTTTTAAACGCAGAGTAATCCCATTTAGTTACATTATTGAAACATAGATTTCATTCTGGTACCAAGAAATTACAAATTAAATGTTTTAGCGTATTACCAAGAAATAACAAGTTAAATAATATATAAATTAATATAAAAAGATAAACAAATTTTTACAAATACATTTTTATCAAACATTATAAACAAAATAATTAAATTACAGAATACCATTTGATTCTATGTCTTTCTTGTAAAGAAAAATTCAATTCAATTACGATTCTAGAAATAATCTCAAAATCCACACATCTTTAAAATATTAATATTAACTCCTCGATTAATTTATTTTTACAATTTTTTATTTTTACTTGTATTTTGTATAACTATTATATTTTTGGTATTTACGCATATGACATATTCTCAAAGAATGTATATAATTTACTCTTTAAATTAGAATATAATAATATCCGTTTAAAATCTAAAGTAGTATATTAAATATTTAATTTTCTTTCAGCATTTCATTACTTGTTTGGAACAACAATCAAACAAAACATTGATATTTCCTTTTAACCTCGTTAAATTGTAATAAATCAATGACGTTTAGAAAAATTATACTCTAAAAGTTGTTACATTCGGTAAAACTGTGTCATACTTCACTATTATAATTCACCGCAATAATTCTATTTTAACTGTTCCACTGTTGAATGTTAGACTTAATGGTGAATACATGATAGTGAATCACGAGGGAAGGTAAATAGCGAATGGAACCCGCTCACTCGTGATTTATGGCTTCAACCTGAGACTTAAGTCAGATTATTGCCACATTCCTCGGGAAACTGTGTTGTGTTACCAGTCGGTCCAGTTCATGTTTTGGGAACAGCTTCCAATTTGTCTTGCCCACATTTCGAAAAGGCAGCAGCCGCATTCTAGGTATCATGTTCCGACAGAGTAGGCCTAGCTAGTGCTAGAATCCTTTAAACAATACAAAATAAGTAGTCTTACTGCCTCAGTGGGAAGGATTAGTTATATTTTGTAAAATTTAAAATACTTATAGAATCTATTTTATAAATATAATATTTGAAATGTATTGTACAAAATACATTAGGCCTATATATACAAGTTTTTTAAACTTGAACGGCCGCCATATTTGAACGACATGGCAAACCCACATTCAGCGTTTTACATGTACAGTGTGTGTATTCACATTATATTTGTTAAATAATATTTTTAGGCATTTATATAACAAAACATGCGTTAAACTGGATTGTACGTGATTGGAAACACATATACTCAGAATTCAACTGCTAACAAACACACTCAGGATTGAATTCTTATTTCGTAAATTTATAAGGACAAATATTATATTTTTTATTATTATTTACACATTAGAGGTACGGAATCCTCAAAAATATATAATTTCATCACTTTACTCTTTAAATTATAATATAACAATATGTGTCTATCTTTTATAATGTTGATGAAAAGAGAAAATGAAATTTGTTAAACAAGCAATTGAATTGTATCTTAAAAGTCATTAGATTTTCCCTTAACATTTGTAGTGTCTGGGGTATTCCGATCGCAGCCTACGGCGTTTCGGTAACGGATAGTTCTGCATAACTGGAACATCCGCTTCTATACGATTATCATAGCCACAGGGTGCTTTTGGGATGGAGAGTGTTACAGAGCTCTAACATAACACAGGGGTCTGGGGGCTGTTATGTTTCCACAACTGGATATCTACTTCTACAACATTATCATTGCGGCAGGAGAAACATTATCATTGTAGTGATGGAGAATACGCCAGGGTTAGTTATAGTATTACACATTATTCCAATTAGATTCTTTCTTTGGCTGAGTCTCTTTGAGTGGCATGCGCTTTTTCAGCCCAGAACCTCGGTGTTCAGAATCATGGGTTTACAATTTAAATGTATTCTATGCTTCTTACGATGTCTACCGTATGTATATATATATATATATATATATATATATATATTCATTTATATAGATATTTATTATATCCAATTAATTAGAACTTGAGTTTATATAGTTCATCAGGAACCTTATTATGTACTTCTAAATGCGTGCTTGAGATGGCCTTACATTATATTTGCTGAATAATCACTCTTCGTCGTTTATTATTGTAGAACAAAATTATGTATTATTTTACACATTTGACTGTGTTATAAAAAATAGAAGAGTTAATTTGTTATTTTAGGTACACAACTTGGTTTTGCTTGAAATCGTTAGAGTAATTTCTCTTAACATAGGCTTCGGACCCTCTGCCTACATTATGAGTCATTTTCTGTCCGGATCACTACTGGATTCACTATTATTTTTGTCTTTATTGACTCTGTTTACCCGTCGCGTCTCTTTAGCAATTTTCACTGTTCCAGATTTTAAAAAGCACCGAACTGAGTGATTCAAAGACATAACAACTACAAATTTTATCTACTGCAGGGCACTCTTCTTGAGACTTGTAAATTTTGCTTCCACACCTAAAATAGTCTCTCCCTTTCACTAGATACGTGGGTATGATTTTGTTCTCCGTTGTGTTAGCTGCAATCCATATTGTTGCATACTGCGCTGTTGTAACTGTGCGTTTTCCAAAAGTCTTACTAGTTCAATGTCGTCAAAGCTGCTAGAAGCTGATGGGTATTTTCTCAAAATCTCCTGCTGCCAACTACTAAATTTTTATCAAAAAAATCAGTTGATCTCTCATGTGTTCCTTTAAGGTGTTACTGAAAGAATATTTAGTTGCCTGTGTGCTCAAGCGCATCACGAAATCAACCTCTCGTTCGCAATTTTATCTGTATAGTTGATTAAATTTTAGTCACTCAAATTATGAATTATCAGGCCTCCAAATACTGCTTTAAAAGTACTGAAATATGATCTGCACTTGATGTACTTTGACCTCCTCAACTTCACGAGAGGAAAAATGATCAACTAAACATTAAAAAGACTCAGAACTAACCTTTGCAAACAGGTAACTACATTTGAGCTTGTCATCCTTTATTCTGTATGCCTTCATCGCCACGTTGAATGGTTTGATACAATACTTCCATTCTTCAGTCGTAGGATTGAAGATGTTGAATTGCAGATCCTTTAATGGTTTTTTCCCGTCTCCATGTTTTATATGACAAATAAAAATAATAAACGATTTTGAAGTCTCAACTCACAATAACATAACAATACAAACATATGAGTAACTAATGATAATAGTTTTGGCAGTGATGCCACACTATATATTTTTATTCTTTATTCGACACAACGTAAGCTTCCGGGGACGAACTCCTAGCAATTTTAAACGTTCATAAACCAAACTTTGTTTTTTGTGGTTAAAATTATACACTAGTTGCGTTTTAATTACTATTAAAAAATTATATTTGTGTTCTATATTACAAAATGGTGGGCCTTGTACATTTAAAACTAAAAAATGAACAAGTCCGTCTTCTATCTAAAAGTGTAATTTATTAATTTAACGAATAGTTTAAGTTAGAAAAAGCTTTTCCACGACACAGTTTTATTCGTCGTGAGATTGGATATCACAGAATAGCCATTTAATATAATGGAGTAGAAATAAAAAGTTATTAGTAACCCTTATAAGATATGTAGAGGGCTTCTTATAACCGTCTAAAGCAATAAATATGGGCACTAAATATTAATAACCTCTAACATCAGGTTATACATTGCACTTGAATCTGGGTGATGTGTTATGCCCAAAGACTTATACTCTGAATATAAACAAATTATATATGAGAAAAACTGCAGTGATACGACAGTAAGTGCAATTGGAGATTATTATTTTCTTATCATAAGGGATTTCTGGTATTAAAAGGTGTATAATCTTAAATATATATATATATATATATATATATATATATATATATTATATATATATATATATATATATATTATTTGTAGTAAATTACTTTACAATTAAAACAAAGTGTTTTTAAAACATTGGCACTATATTTCGGTGAAAACCGTCTTCAGGTGCAAAAATTGTATGAAATATAAAAGAAAACAGAACAAACGAAAGTAAATAAACAGTAAATAAACAGTGAATATGTATATATATATATATATATTGTTTACAACAACTGTTACATACAGTGGTGATGCTCTTAAATAGTGAATGGCTTATTTTTATTACTACAGTGAGTACTTCCGCGGGGATTGTCTAAATGATGTTACGCTTTTTCAAGTATATCTTTGTTTTCTACATAATCAATAATAAAATGAAACTTTTATTTTAGACGTTTGAACATTCATAACATAATTTCTTCGCATTTAGGCCCTGTGAAGTCCTCTGAAAAAAAGAAGTCACTGCTGTTGCTACAAATAGAGATTAAGTATAATTTCAGTCCATAGGGTTATTTCTAAACTCTACGATATGCATTTTTATTACACAAAAAAATAATAAATCCACTCAGCGATGTATAGTATTGTTGGCGGCTGCAGATGCCAAGTATCTGAGACTGACACAGTGCTGGACTTGACCAATGAATACAAACCATAAGGTTTGTATTCATTGACTTGACTCAGTGCCCGCCACCTTCTTTCTTGTTGGAACCTAGTGTTTTTCTGACCGAGTTTTTTTAATGCTGAGACTTGACATACATAGTTTTGGACCGCCACTTATAAGCCGCTTCTTTTATCTTTTATTGCCCTTTGTTAATCTGACAGTGTTCTAGAATATATATTTATCTGGGAACGCATAGGCTAACAAAAAGTTATAATAAACATTAAAGATAATAAAAGAATACAAAGAAGACACAAGAACTGAATTTAAAGAAAAGTACAATATTCTTTATTATTGTTGATTCAAAGATATAGTATGAGTAATATTAATTAAAATATGTCGAGAGTGTCATTTTTATAACAAAGAAATCATTAGACCACCCATTATATGAACAGTCAGTGGAACTATTTTCTGAAACTATATGACAAAATAAAAAAGTAAAACACAGAATAAATAATTCAACGTGAAGTCTCAATACGATTGTAAGAGAGTTCCTAATCTACTGCTTTTTTCTTTGTCACAGGATTCTGAGTGATAGGCTTAGTGTTCAGCCAAATTCCATTATGGAATTAAAGTTTGATGCAACATTCAAAGTCTAATATCTTGTCATGATGTATTCACATTAAAAAAAAATTAAGTTGGGTTTTGTGGTAGTGTTTTGATAATAAGTCTACAGCCAAATTCGCAAAGAATGATGTATATGTTGGAGTAGTCAGGCTACACGTTGTAATATCACATGATGATTCTCATATGGTTGTAGGCTATTTAATTTGTTTACAAATTTATTTCTAATATACTTTCTATAAAGTGCAAATATATTATATCATCTATGTCATAACAAGAAACCTATCTATAGCGCAATTTCTCCAAAAACAAAACACGACACGTGTCTTTCACTGTTTAATGTCAGTTTAAAAATGTAATACTTTATTTTGAATTTTGGCTGTGCGATCATTGTATTGTTTATACGAGCAATCAACGAATTGACTCTGAATTTATTAATGGACTCTCGAAATGCATAGTACCGTGAAACTATGCCTTAAGACATCGTAAACCAACCCTTGTCTCGTGTCTTCGTCTACTGCTCGTGGCAAGAATAGTAACTGTATCCAACAACAAAAGATACTCGCCACCCAAGATACTAAAAATTTGACCTGTTTTATTTCTAAATGTGTTAATTCACCACCAGTATGTTTTAGAGATAGTGTAAATGGGATTCGCACATAATATTTACGTAATCTATGATTTCTGCTTGTCACAACGCTTTAGTACAACTTCTTTATTTAACCCAGTTTGTAGCCTCAATGGGAGACATAATAGCAGATCTCCACAGTCTTACTGCTTTTTAATAATGATGATAAATGACTTATAAATCCTGTTATAATAAAAAATAACCGATCCATAAAATCTTCCATATCAAAAATAAAAAAATTACAAACGATTTCTGTTATAGGATTAGTTCACAATAAATACTATAATAGCAACGTACAACTCGGTGAAAGCTATGGTACATTGGCTAATAAATATGCACGTATTTATATCTCTACCCACATGTGTTAACACAACTCACTGAGTGTACAACTGACACATTATCTACTGCCAATTGTATAATGCATGAATCCACACGACAACACGCTCTAGCCCTGCTGTTGCGGAATCTGGGCCACACTCACATGGAATGTGCATTCAGATACACAACATTGCTTTTCCATGGCAATACAAATAATGCGCTGCAGCTCATTCCAATAGAAAGCAATAACCAATAGCGAACTACTTCCATATCGATGTCACGAATTTCCAAACATACGTTATTTTACAATGTTTCATGTTACAATGATATACCGATTATATCATAGAGACAAATTTAATGTTTAATTCATGTGTACTTTTATTAAGTACCAATTTTGATTTTATCGTTCAGTTAAAATGAGTAACTTCCCTAGTATGAAACATTCGATTTGATAAAGATAAATTTTTCTTAATACAATGGGAATTAGAAAATGACCAGAGAAAATAATAAATTAAATTAGAACTTTTATTTTAACATCTTACTTCTTTTAAGTATGTTACCTATATTAAAAAGATATATTATTTTAGGTTTGAGTTACTGCAAGTTGAGGTTTACAACAATATAACTACATTCTACTTAATATGATTTAATATTTTGTTAAGAAATTGGATATTACCAAACAGTCTACAGCTGTAGTAGGCTCTGAAAATCCAAACTTGACGTTGAAAACCGTAACAATCTGTAAATTTTGAGAGCTGATAATTTTTATTGAGATTATTTTTGGATATTGTTTGGTCTAAATTTTCACTATTAGTCCTAGAATAGCTTAAACTATAGCCTACCGCATGGGTTGGACCTTTTTGTAATGGTTTCCTATAAGCAGTTTCAAATCACCTGTTTATTTATTCATTTTTAACAAAGAGCTTTTTAATTCTGTTACACATACAACATGATTATTGGTCCAACACTCGTTCGAAATTCAGAACACACAATTCTCGTATATTGTTTACACTTTGTTTATTTTTACAGTTTGTGTCCGAACCCTTGACATTTTGAGTATTGAGATTCTTCGATTGAAACTGAGACTAAAACGTGATACCAATATGATCTGATATCTGATTTTCGTTCTGTTTTCATATAAATATTCACAAATATCTAAACTACAATTCAGTGTCCCTCGGCTGAATTCAAGAAGTCGTCTGTTGTTTTCGCCTCGTTACTCTCGTACCAATCTGGCTGCTAACTCTCCGTTAAATGTAATGATTCGTTTGCATAACTCACTCCCAATCAATGTTGATATTTTTGGCAACTCATTAGACCAATTTATTCAGGGTGTTTCACTCAGTATTAATTAGTTTGGTTTTTGTATTATCGTTATTTAACTGGTATATATTAAGTCTTGTTATTGTTGTTGTTACTTATTTATTTGTTACAGATATCTATCGTTATTTATCGTCAACTATTACTATTTATTATTTTACATTATCCATACACATTTTATTACATTGCTTGTTGTTGATTTAAATGTTATACTTCTCAGCTGTAAACTATAGTCTACTTGTTTGTCATTGTCTTGAGAGCGCTTGAAGATGAACTTTTAAATTGTTATTTTTAGTATTTATCCTCTATTTAGTATATTTAGTATTACTTTAATGCTTCATTGTAATTGGGCAATGCCTGTAATGTAAGCATTTCTTCAATAAACGAAATAAATAAATAAATCTTCTAAATGTAAAAAGCTACAAAATATAATTTTGCATGAAGATGATTGTAAAGTAAATTTCAGAACCATCCGGTATAACATTGTTCTTTTACCGATTGTTTTGTATTTAAATATCTCGAAAGCACGAGCAAAACACGTTTAAAGGTACTTAACTTCGAAATTGCCTCTCATTTGTTTAAGAATCATTTCCTAAAGACCTTCACAAATTTTGACCATGAATTGATCTGAATGACTAGTGCAATAAGTTTTTAAAACGTGATTTACATCAAAGAAGGCCAGGTCTCTATGACTTAAAGTTACAAATATTAAAAAAAGAAATTAAAATCACGACAAAATAAACAGTTGGTTAAAGGGTACTAGGTTATCGCAAGCATTTAAATCATTTCCCGAGTGGTCCACAATTTTCAGACCCATCTTTTAGTGCCGCCATTAAAGGATTGTTGACAATGGTTACAACTGTAAACAAGGCGTGGGCGGAGACTTACACAACCGGCAAGCCAATATATGGAACTTTAATTTGTGTTGAGGCCTTCGTAATGAATATTACTGTTCAAATCTTACTGTTTCTAATGATGCGAATTGAGAATAGTTTTAATATGTTTTTAAGTATTTTTTACAATACTCTGGCATAGAATTTTTATTGATATTTCAATTCATTATTACTTTTTTTATTGCACTCAAAGGAGTACGATGGGCTGTAGTTGTTGTTCTCCAATAAATATCGCAGACATATTATCTAATGCATTAACCATTTCTGAGATATAATAACTTCGAATTACTTTAACGAATAATGTATTCTGCCTTATAAAGGAAATTTTTAGAAAGATTTTGATATAACGAGTAATTAAAAATAAATAAAGCTTTATATTGAACTTTTTAATTAAACATTTTAAACTTTATGTGTGCAATTTATAAGAAAATATATTACTAGTGAAAACAAAGGTGTAATCCCAATACATATAACAGTAATAAATAATAGTCAAATGCCGATAATACTTTACAAATAAAAAGTAGCAGTCGTGGGACTGCCGATAGAAGTGAAAACGGAACTATTAAGTTGAGAGTAATTAAAACTATATGCAAAAATTATATGAAATTTTTTATGTTTTATTTATTAGTTACATATGATGGGTTAAACAAATCATGAACAAAATATAAATACAAAGTGGTTGAAAAAATAATTAATATACAATTATCTTAACAATATCTTAATAAAAACAATAAATGAACATATTTCATAAAATCTAAAATTATTATAACATTTTTTTAATTTTCCAATTTTAAAATCCACGAAAAAATATTATCAAATAACTAGAAATCTATTTTACCACGCTAGTAAGATAAATCTTATACCGTAATAATACTCATTTCATGATGAAGAGGTTAAATATTAATAAACATAGAATACAAGTGAGTAAACACCGAGTGAACAACAGTGAGTTGAACACCGTTGTAAATAATACAGTTATTGCTACGGATAAAGTATATAATTGCAATAACAATTAAACCCACAATATTTTTAAAACTAATAAATTAGTTAAATTAACTTGGTTCTTTCGTAAAGGTATTTTTATTGCACAATAAACTAATTTATTGAGTTAATACGGTATCAGTGAGCCAATGTGCCAACTACAGTTCCGGCAGAAACGTTCACTCATCACTTCATATGCTACTACAGGCTAAACTAAACTTCCAATAAAAAAATAAAAAAATATTCATCTATTTTCACACAACTTTCTCGCTGACAAATTTTGTCTGACCAAAAAATAAAAAAAATCCTCGCTTACTACTTTCCTCTTGTCATTGTAAACGCTATGTAAAATGTAAACAATAATCAAAATTATTTCGAAATTTTTTTAATACTTAAAAATGTAACCAATAGATTGCCAATATTAAGAGCTTTAATTTGACGAATCTTACAGAATTTTACGACATTGGCTTCACTTTTAAATCGCGAGAGGAAGCCGTAAAGGTCACTGATTTTCGCAGTCTGTTTTCATACTCCGCCGGGACAGTTTTAACACAGCGAGACTGACTTTTTCATGCAGGTTAGTAGTCCGCGGCCAAGTCTACGGAGCGAGACTGACTTTTTCATGCAGGTTAGTATCATTAGCATGTCGGTGACGCGAACCGAGGATTTTACCCTCTACCAAAACGCTCAACGCGCCTAAAGAAGTTTTCACTTCAAAAATTTTAAAATTGCGTTGAACTCTGGAACTCTAGAGCTTAGAGCACCGTGTCGACTAAATGATCGTCTGTTTTGTTTTTGGCTCTCCGGCAGACAACTATTGAGTATATATCATTTTGACCTCATAATAGATATTAAGGTCTCTAGGTTTATGGCCTGAAAACATGAGGACATAACAAATCTGTTAAAAAGAAATTTGTTATATTTTGTAATTTTACGTCTACAGACGTCCTAGCTCCTAAAAGTTAATTAGATTCCATTGTAAAATTTAAAATAAAACTCTTTTGTAAATAACACACTATAGAATGCCTAAAAATACAGCTTAACGTTCTTATAATTGGGGCTTAGTAGTTTAACAGGCTTGTTTAGTTTTACACTATCCTAAACGATACTACAGCGCTGTGGTAAGCTCTCACTGGGAATTCACGACCAATATCTTTTAGAAATCATACGTAATCACCTCAATAATCTGTTGGAGCCTAAAGGTGGGGTTATAATATTTGTTCCACAGTGTAACCAAAGTGAAAAATCTACTTAAATTGAGTCACAATAAATTCTGCTTATTGTAAGGAATGGTGACTTTGGAAATCCTTTTTAAATTTACCAAATAATATTTGAATGTTACATAATAAATTTTGAATTTTAAAAATTAAACCCCCACATTTAGTACTAGTTTTATAAATATTGTAGGTGCAATTAAAATAAGATTGTTTGAAACTTTACAAGGTCCTATTTTCAAGTAGATTAATTTTTGAGAAATATTTATGGAACACAAAAGAATATTATTACTTCTGTGTTTATAAATACAGTCTGCATGTTATATTACATAAACCTACTCCTCAACAATTATATTCACAGAAACATAATTTAAGAAATAATACAAAAGAACACATTTTGTAGTGTGAAATGCCGAAGCTATAATTAAAGTAAGAACAACTAAAATATTTGAGCCAAAAATATAAGCAACAAAGTATAAATAATATCAATACTTTTTATATGGCAAATAGTTTAATTTATATTCAGCAAATGAACAAACTACAATCAATCACTACTGCCTAGAAGCGTAAAAGCGCTCGTATTTTTCAACATACGATGAATAATTGTTGTTGTGTGTCTACCAAAGTGGATTAGGAGCCGTGCAGATACTAATGCATGTGTACTGCAAACTTAAAAAATCACATTTCAATAAATCATATATAAAACAATACTTAAGATAATTATAATATCAATCAGGAAACTATTTTGATGAAATACCAGAACTTTCGTTAGTAATAGAGATTGTTGTAGGGTTATTTTGTTTATTGGCGCAGTCTGATATTGGACAAGGGGTTTTTTAGGGGAAAATTTGTATTTTATCTGATTTATATTTTTCTGACATACGTATATTTTTGTTGAGAAGGGTCTGTTGACCTGATCATTCACATGTTGAGTTAGGCTAATTCAAAGTAAATCTTCGAAAAATACTATTACAGATGTTGCATATATTGTTTTAGTTAAAGGAAGCCTTGCACACAAAACTTATGACAGAGTTATCAAAAAAGTAAATAAATTTATTTTAATATAGATAGGTTTAGAATATAAATGTATTTGATAGTAAACCCGAGTTTTTTTTTAAATTTTGTCGCCTTTTAAGCTTATGAAAACACGGCAATCATCAATTAAAGTCTTAAAATGGTGAAAATTCACAATTATTTATATTCTAAACACAGGTCTTCAAATCTTATATCCCTAATAATTGCACTTATTTTTCGATACTTGAATCATATTTTTTAGTTTTGTTCAGGAATACATCATGACAAATGCCTATTGCTCAGGCAAGAGAAAATGTACTTTAATTGTTTCACGCTTAATGCATTTTTATAGTTTATAAGTTAAGGATGAAATTGAATCACAAACCGGTAAAAGAGAAATGTAGACTCTATGTTGAAGAACTAATAATTTGTTGCTTTGTTGTCAAAACAGAACAAAACAGCTGTTATAACGGCTAACAGATAAGTTATATTTAGAACACCACATCATATTCCTCAGTTAACTGAAACTGCTGACAACATATTGTATTATTTGTGTTACTTTTGTCAAATGTATGCAACGTGACGCTCGGTCTGTGCACTGTCAGTTGTAGGACCTAATAAACCCAATTTATGACGAATACACTTTAGGTTATTTATTAGAGGAAACAACGATAAACGCGTTGAACTGTGTAGTTTTGTTGATAACCGAGTAATTGGATAGCCAAAATAAAGTTTACGCAATATCAGATGTATAATTTTGTATAATGGATTTTGTCCTGCGAATTCTGAGTTTATTCCAACGAAGAATCTTTAAATTCCAATAGAAATTTTAAAAATGCAGTAAATACTATTGGTATCGCCTTTAACCTGGAAGTATTTATTTTGCTCATTATATTTAATTCTATAGTGTAATTGAATGGAAAAATACTTTTTTATTAAATTTGAAAATAATAAAATTGTATTTCAGTGTTTTAGCAATTTTGTATGACCTCACATATAATTCAAAAATTACCGAATTTATTGTAAAATATTATTTTTGCGCATCTAATTTCCTGTTGTGGCATGACATTGAATAGGGTGAAATATTAAATCTTGAGAAGTTACAAAGTGCGTCGACCCGTCTCTGCGGCTCTGTAAATATTGTTGGCCTGAAAATGTCAAAATTACTGAATATTTACAAGTCCTTCATTGAATTTTTAAAGACAATCACGTAATATATACATTACATATTCGCCTTTACTTATTCATTATTGTCCATGATTTATCATAAAATTATGAAAGTTACATAGCTTCTTGTAATTATTTATTGTGTCTGCTTCTAGTTTTTTCTGTTATCAAACCCTAAAACTCATGTTTAATTGCAGTACAAGAAAGTATACAACTCGGGAATATGAGATCAACATATAGCGTATCACTTGTACGATCTGGATCAAGGCATTAATCGCAAGCATGTTTACAAGTTTATTGTTACGGGAAATTTGAGTTTGTGAAAATAATATCAGTGTTGATCATAAGTTTAACAATGATATGTTTAAAATGTTATTAATCTGGAGTAATTTTAAAATAGCAACTCAAGTTTATATCGAGTACTAAACAGATGCAACCTCGCAACGATGCAAAATCATTGATATACAAAACATTGCCTTTCGGTTATTAATTTCAGAGAAAGGGCAATTTATTACTCATAGGTAGCGGTTAAACATAATCGCCTGTTTTCGCACTGTTACAAGCTGAAATGTGAATGTAGTTGTAGTTAACTTTATTAACGATTTTTATACATATAATTGCAAATGTTTAAAAGAAAATGTTTGATTAATAGTTTAGGAAAACATCTTCCCTGTGTTTTCTTTAGAAGCTCCGTAGTCTTAAAAACACCTCTTTTTGTAAATACGTCATAGACACACCAAATTAGAACGTTTTGCAGAATGTTTGTTATTGGAAATATAGCCTTGTCATTTAATCTAGTGTGTACGTAGATTAGTTATTAACCAGAGAAACCCCGTGTGAACGGCTGTCATTTTTGACTCGGTTATCCGTTTGAGGTCGGGTTTGCGGCTCTGTACTCTACTAATGAAGACCTTTTATTTGATATGCATATCAACCTATGCTTACATTTAAGATTTTCTTCTGACTCCTAGCGGGCCGCCCCCTGAGGAAGTAGCGGATCACTGAATATGTGATAAAATAGATTTTTATGTCCAGTAACTTTGTGTAAGGTTTTGTAGCTCTATTTTAAATATTTTGAAAAATATTTAACCGACCCGTGACTTTTTGGACACTCTGTATAGTACTATATTCCAGTTATATATTTAGTCCCAACAAACCTTGGTTCTTTCGGTTTGTTTTCTCTTTCGAATCATTCTTGTGGGTGTAGGATTCCAACCACTCAATATCGAAGTCTATTCAATTAATTCAGTTAATATAATATAATGAAAAATTTTAAACTGCTGGAAAAGACTTTTTTCAAGTCACGAAAGGGTCAGACTAAATACATTGTCTCAGTACATACTTGCAAGTAGTCTAATAATTATTGGTGGCGTAAAATTTACAAAACTCAGCAATAAAGATTAAAACATTTACTAAAAAGTATGTTCTCAACACGTGTAACTCATTTGCATCCTACCTAGTTGTAATTAATTTCAACTTTAAGCACACTTTACAAGGCAGATTGAAGTTGAGGATAATTATCTTAAAACATCGTTAGTATCTCCTTCTGTAACGGCTTTGAGATTGTTTAAACTCTTGTTTACAGCCTCTACTTACGTAATTTGTAACAGATATTCTTCTCATTGTCCTACACATTTTTATTCGAGAAGAAAGCTTAATCCCATAAATATTATGTTAACATCAAATTCGTCACAATATAAATTACTTTATTAATATCAAATTCATTTCTTAAAAATTAATGTCTCATTATAATATTTTGTTGTTGTAATTTATTTAAGACTACATCTCCAGTGCATTGTTTTATATCAAACGAGCTCAGGGATTCAGATTTCGTATTCAATTAAAAAATTGATCCATTTAATTTAACAATAACCTGTGAAAGATCGTGCTACAATTTTTTCGAAGAAATGAAGAACCAAATATCAATAATATCATTCAAATTTAATAAACGTATACTTTTCATTTACTAATGACAAAAAGCGTTGTTCGTTACAAGGAGAAAAATGACTTTGGGGCTTAATCGTAATTTCCTAACTACAACTCTTGTTCCTAATTATGACAATAGTATTAACACATACTATAATTGTCTAAAATGTGATACACCCTTAACATTTATCTTAGAATCAAGGAGTACAAAGTACACGCAGAGAATCATTCTGGATTATATTGTTCTATATGGCAAACCAATAGATATTTAAAACAATTTCAATATTGCAACCTTTGATCAGATAATATTTCCGATATTATGCCCTTCTTGATCCAATAATCTCATTTCTGCTTCTTTCAGCTAAATATTTTATGATTCCGACTGTTACATTATTTTGGTTATTTGCATAGAGCGAGATATTCATAATCAACCATTTCATAACTCGAGCTCGGAATTGAATTTCTACGTTTTATAACAGAATTTCAAAACATAGTTCCTACAACCTGCCAGAATAGACAATTGCTTTGATCTACAATTGACCACATGGTATTAACATATTGATAACCTACTCAAATTAATTTTTGTCTAAGCAGATCAACTAAGCAGATGGTCTATTTAAACCATTATCTTTTCTTTATATGTGTATGCTTCATTAAAATATAAATTATATCCTACAAATTGTATCACATTGTATTAATAATAAACTTTCGAGCTTATTAGAAACTTAAAAAACAACAGCACTAGGATGAAACAAACGGAAACATTCAGACTTTGCCTATTATGTTTTATTTTAAGGGCACATTTGCTCGAATAAGTGTATCATGTAAAATCGGTGGGAATGCTTAAAAACTCAGAATTATTACACACCGGGTTCTGAGATACTATGGAATTAATTTAAGACGTTAAAGGTTGGCTAATTTAGCCATGAACAAAGTGTCCATCGTAGTCCTAGTTTAGATGTCTTGTAATTATTGTTAAAGTTAGGAAATATTCAATCTTTTTAAGTATTTTTATGATACGATATAAGATATATATTATAAGATATTTAATAATTCTTACAGAAAATATAGGTATTTCAAAATACAGTATATTGTTGGAAAAGTTTTAATCAGGTGACCAAAAATAAAGAAATAAACTTTGATAGGATGTGTACGAATAATGATTCTTTAATATTCATATTATAATTAAGAACAGATCTGAACTAATAACTGTTTCTTCAATGATTTAGTTTATAACTACTACAGGTAATTGGATACATAATTGGGTTTAGTTTAAATTAATTAATTATTCACTGGAAGGAAGGAGTGTTTAATAAGGGATCAAGCTGTTTCTTAAAGGTAAATCTCAGTACAGCAATGATGTATACTGATAATACAAAAAGTAAAAAAAGTGTTTGTTGAGTTTTCCTTTTATACTTTTTTCATTGGATCATGACACACTTCAAAGGAAAATAATTGCTGTATGCCTCTCATAAATAAAACTATTTAAAATGACTTTTTGGACACCCTGTATAATAAGACGCCATATTTAGCAGCCGGTTCACATCGATAGTTTTATTCCACCTGAAATCGTTTCGGTCAAGTGTGATCACTGACCTGATGGCTCCAAATTCAGTCCTTATAATATGTTTTTCTGGTCATCACAATAAGCATTCAAAATATAAAATTGGATAACTCTGTCTACGTTTTAGAAGTAGAATGATATTTTCTAGTTCTTTGTTGAGTATCAAATTTCTACACAAGTTGAGTTTCATACAGAATTCAGCCAAATTAAAGTAAAAACACTTTTGACCACATTCGTTTAAGTTAAATTCTATCTAATACAAAAGGGTTTGTGATATATAGATTTTGAAAATGACATAGGTGAGTATTGTTTTAATACTTCACATTCTGCCTTCGCTTCTACAACAACTTATGTAATACTAGCAGTTATCCGTATCATCGCACACAATTATATGCTGCATAACATGGTTTTTTAAGTGGATAATCAAACATTCCTAAAATTTTGGGCATTGGCAGATATCTCCTGATCCATTTTTAGGATAATTTAAGTTTAAAGGGCAGAGTTTGGGGATCCTGAATTCGGTGAGTGAAAAAGCACCAATGCACTCAAATCTCCATGCAATATGTGATGTGATGTGTGATTGAACAGCTCAGTTTTCAGTAAAACTCAAATTATTTTAGGCCAGTATGGGGGAATTGTAAAATATATCAGTGTGGCTTTCATGGTGATAGTAATTTACGACACATAAAAATTTTGAAATGAAAATAGGCATGTTTAAAGAATGAATTATTATAATTTTCATTCATAATTGAATCCCATAAAAGGAGACAGATGCTATGCGGGGCCTCCACCTCGCTGTCTTTGTTCTCTTGACATTTGTTCATAAAAAGTATATATGTAATCTGTACACAAGATCATGTACAGTATACCGATACTATATGTTGCTTCGCTTTCCAATCTCTGTTATCTGTATTATTCTATTGCCTAGGTTTAGTGAAATCATGAGTGGAAAACGAACACTAATGCGTGTAGTGTTAGAGTTTGAAGTATTTGTTTGTTATGATCGTTTGTTTGGCTTGGTTTTATTATAATCAATATGGCTGATCTGTACCGTACAAGATAAATCTTCTGATTAAACTATAAAAAATATATTTTACGAAGTGAACATGATACGAATGTAGAGTTTACGTCCTTTTCGCTTTCTGCTTAGTGCCGCATTTGCAATCGGACATTGTTACAGATGACTCCTTGAATCTGGATTCCAATTCCATTTAAAGAGATCCAAATAGACGGCGGAACCGTTTATGATAGTAGTCCAGAGACTACAGGGATAATGATGACTTATCGAAGTAATGATTTACAAATGATGGGCTTTCACGGCAGTTCAATATACTCTCAAGATCCTAATAAACGACCATACCACTTATGACAGCAGTCTAGTGCCTAAAGGAATAGTGGTTTCTTGAAGTAATAATTTATTGAAGACCACCCTTCACGGCAGATCAATTTACTCACTGGATCCTAATAGACGATAGAACTGCATGTGATATAAGTCTGAAGAACTACAAAACTAGAATCTACTAATTAGATAAGTTTTTAGTAAATACTCAATTACAAGTGTAATTCGTAGCGCCTTATGGCAGGGGGCCGACGAACTAACTTTAAGGCGTCTCTTGTTGGCTCCCGAAGTATTACCGGTTGTAGACTGGCGACGATTGGTCTCTCGTTAGAGAACTGATTGGGTGAAATAGTTCACACAAAAAGTAATGCTCTTACAATAGAGTTAATTGTCAAAACTGATATTAAGCTAATGTATTGAGAATAACTGGCTGAGCAACACATATATTTTAGTACTGAGCTGCTTCGAAATAAACAAAAATACTCTCATAACATTGTAAAATATTCTTTTCTTGAAAATTGTTTATAATTAGTTACTTAGATTAATTTCTAAATTATTTTAATTAAGAAACACTGTACATTTTGTTCGTACAAGTGTAAGACAGAGCCTGTACTTGTATTTCACGTGTAAAAGGTACAAGTGTTCCTGCAGAAATACGTCTGTTTTACGATAAATAATTTGAGCTGAAAGCTTCATCCACTGCTTTTATTCACTTCCTCGCACCTTATTAACTTAGTCAGCTGTCACCTTCCATTCGAGAGTAGATTACCTTCTCTCTCTCTGTTTCTCCGTTTGTTTGATGGTATTCTATGCAAGTGGTGTAGATATCATGAATGATTGCGTATTGCTTGATATATGCATTGATAAAGTGTCAAAAATATGTTGACAAATATTAAAAACTTCTCAGTGTACGTGAAATTTGTAACGCATCAGCATTTCGTACCCTTTAAATAAAAATGAATATTTAAATGTATTTCTAATCATTAATCTCCAGAACGGTTGAACCAATTCGGGTAATTCTGTTTTTAATCCATTGATGTTCAAGGAAGATGTTGTTGACAAGAATAGGAAATAGACAAAAATACAGAAATATGCAATAAATAAAAAAATTATTGCTTGATCACAGTGTAATGCAGATTACAAAGACAAAGTTACTATCTAATTTTTACTGTAGATTGCGCCAGTGATGAATAAACAATTCAATTAATTTGAAATACTATTTAAACGGTTAATGAACAAATCTGTAATGTTTGAAAATCATGTTTTCAAGACTCTTATACATTTTATTTTTTCATACAATGAAACCTAGAAGAACCAGTCAGACTTTTATTTACGTTTTGAATATCTTAACCATAGGTACAGAAATAATATGTAATTTATATGTTTATTTATGTTTGACAGATATCATACGTCTCATCATGCTATAACATTTATATGCTTTCTCTAAAAAAACTACGCCCTTCTTTTTTAAGATTGCATGTGAGGCCGCGGTTAACTGCTAGTATGAAACAAATACTAATATAATATCCTGTATTTTCTCTGTTCTGGCGAATTTACATACGAAACGTTAAAGCCTGTGAAATATGAAACAATACTGGCCGCGCTTTTGAGCGGCGAAAGCACGGTTTGAGTGTTATTAACAGTATATTTTTGAATGTGACGAGTTGACAGGTAGTATTGTTTATATACCGTTTTGAATTTTGCACATTCCTTTTTTTGGATGGGTGTTTGTTTTTTATGAATTGGGCCTCTCCTGTGAATATCTGATGATGAAATCCTATTTCTGTCTTTCTTTACGCACGATAACAGTCTAAAGAAGTCACCTAGTTGGTTTAAAGTCGTATGACATTCTACCTGTACTACCAAAATCTGTACAGACCGGTCCGTTCGAAGTCGCTATTTCCGTATGTCAAGGAAGTGGACTGCTTACATTGGATCAGGGAGTAACCATCTTAGAATCGAGAAAACGAAATAAACAAATTAGTAAACAGAGTATTATAAAGGTCAATCATATCACATGTTTCAGTAACTTATCAACACGTGTGGTGAAGTTACTTTGTTGAATTGGTTGATTTCATACATAGAGTTTGAACATTCTTTTTATCTTCAAAGTATATTGAATCGAGCTAAACCGAAAAGATCTTTTTACTGTGTTCTATTGCCTGGGATTTCTTGTATGGTAGTTTGAAAGTTTATATTAACTTACTTTCTTGTCTTACTTTCTTGGTAAGTATTTCATCGATTTAAAAATAACTTTGCGAATACCTAATGAAAAACTGGTTAATAGCGTTAAACAAACAAATGCACTTGTTTATGTGTTTCTATATGCCTGGAATATACATATATTTGAACTTTGTCTTAATATTCTTGGGCGAATCCATTTAAATATCATTGAATAAGTTTTTGGAATTTAATTTGGAATCGTTTTTTTAACATTAAGTAACTACGTTAAGAGACTGTTGCTTTTTACATAAAAATTATGCTTTTGTTATAAAATCTATGACTTTTGCTGCAAAATCATGAAAGCCATTAAGCCTATCTTTGCAGGTTGTTATTGGTAGTGCACAAAAATTACAATTGCCATGAATAAACCCTCAGCGATAAAATGAATTATTATGCCTTTTCAAAACTTGACATAATAATATTTTAGCATTATTAGTATTTAGTTTTGTGTAATTCATTGGTTTTTATTTTTATATATCACAATTTAGCTAAACTAAATAGAATTACAGGTTAATAGTATTTTTTATTACTTTTTATATTTAAAAACTTTTAGTTTACTTACAAGAAGTTTGAAATAAACATTACGTAAAACAAACAGATAAATAATAGACAATTTAATGTTGAACGTATGGGAATCCCAGCTGGAAGGAGAAACAGATAGGCTACAACAAAACTCTCTCGGTTTATGTTACATTGTCTGAACAGAACATTAAGCTTAAAATAATCCTCCATACGCGGTACTCTGGTTTTATTTTTCCTAATTCCTGTATTTTGGGACAAAGCTGTCAGGTGCATTTAGTAGTGATATATAAGGTAATATGACTAGTTATTATAACGTACGGTTCTAATAGAGTGTAATGAAATAAAAGTCCAGCTTGTGTTATATCGTATTTAAGAAATGCAGCAAATTATGATTCTTCGACATTAAATAGGACATTGAGATTATCGATAGTACAATTAAACAAAACTACTAGAAAGTTTTATAACATGTTATATAATTTACCTTAGTTTGTAATATATAATGGATTGAATTCAGTATTTTATAGCCTTTGGTGTATACAGCTTAAGCTGTAAATCTTCTGGCATATTCAATAGTGATGGATAAGGTAATCCCATAAGACGTTATAAAAGACGGGCTTAATGGCGTGTAATAAAATCACAATTCCAGCTATTGTTATATCATCTTCAACGATTCAAGCTTATTATTACTCTCCGTTGTCTACAATGTAACAAGTAAATCTCCTGGCATATTGAGTGGAGGTGTTTGATTCCGTTTAATATCAAATGACGTTATAACAAAAGGGTTCAAAGACGTTTCCTTAAATAATAATTCTGGCTACTTTATATCGTCAGAAATGAATCAAGCCTATTTGTTAAACTCCGACATCTATATTGTAACAACTTTGTCACCCGGAACACTCGGAATAGATGGGTTGTGTAGCATAAAGTATCGCCACAAGACAATATTTAAATGAGGAGCAATAAATAATAATTGTAGCTACTTTATATCGTCTGTAAAGAATCAAGCTAGTTAGTTAAACTCCGACATCTATATTCTTAATAAGTATGTCACACGGGACACTCAGAAAAGATGGATTGTGTAGCATCAAGTATCGCCACAATACAATATTTAAATGAGGAGCAATAAATAATAATTATAGCTACTTTATATCGTCTGTAAAGAATCAAGCTAGTTTGTTAAACTCCGACATCTATATTCTTACAAGTGTGTCACCCGGGACACTCAGAAAAGATGGATTGTGTAGCAACAAGTATCGCCACAACACAATATTTACATGAGGTGCAATAAATAATAATTGTAGCTACTTTATTATCGTCTGTAAAGAATCAAGCTAGTTAGTTAAACTCCGACATCTATATTCTTACAAGTGTGTCACACGGGACACTCAGAAAAGATGGATTGTGTAGCATCAAGTATCGCCACAATACAATATTTACATGAGGTGCAATAAATAATAATTGTAGCTACTTTATATCGTCTGTAAAGAATCAAGCTAGTTAGTTAAACTCCGACATCTATATTCTTACAAGTGTGTCACACGGGACACTCAGAAAAGATGGATTGTGTAGCATCAAGTATCGCCACAACACAATATTTACATGAGGTGCAATAAATAATAATTGTAGCTACTTTATATCGTCTGTAAAGAATCAAGCTAGTTAGTTAAACTCCGACATCTATATTCTTACAAGTGTGTCACACGGGACACTCAGAAAAGATGGATTGTGTAGCATCAAGTATCGCCACAACACAATATTTACATGAGGTGCAATAAATAATAATTGTAGCTACTTTATATCGTCTGTAAAGAATCAAGCTAGTTTGTTAAACTCCGACATCTATATTGTAATAAGTGTGTCACCCGGGACACTCAGAAAAGATGGATTGTGTAGCATCAAGTATCGCCACAACACAATATTTACATGAGGTGCAATAAATAATAATTATAGCTACTTTATATCGTCTGTAAAGAATCAAGCTAGTTAGTTAAACTCCGACATCTATATTGTAATAAGTGTGTCACACGGGACACTCAGAAAAGATGGATTGTGTAGTATCAAGTATCGCCACAACACAATATTTAAATGAGGAGCAATAAATAATAATTATAGCTACTTTATATCGTCTGTAAAGAATCAAGCTAGTTTGTTAAACTCCGACATCTATATTCTTACAAGTGTGTCACACGGGACACTCAGAAAAGATGGATTGTGTAGCATCAAGTATCGCCACAACACAATATTTAAATGAGGTGCAATAAATAATAATTATAGCTACTTTATATCGTCTGTAAAGAATCAGGCTTGTTTGGTAAACTCCGGCATCTATATTGTAACAAGTGTGTCACCCGGGACACTCAGAAAAGATGGATTGTGTTGCATCAAGTATCGCCACAACACAATATTTAAATGAGGTGCAATAAATAATAATCATAGCTACTTTATATCGTCAGCAAAGAATCAAGCTTGTTTGTTAAACTCCGGCATCTATATTGTAACAAGTGTGTCACCCGGGACACTCGGAAAAGATGGATTGTGTAGTATCAAGTATCGCCACAACACAATATTCAAATGAGGTGCAATAAATAATAATTATAGCTACTTTATATCGTCTGTAAAGAATCAGGCTTGTTTGGTAAACTCCGGCATCTATATTGTAACAAGTGTGTCACCCGGGACACTCAGAAAAGATGGATTGTGTTGCATCAAGTATCGCCACAACACAATATTTAAATGAGGTGCAATAAATAATAATCATAGCTACTTTATATCGTCAGCAAAGAATCAAGCTTGTTTGTTAAACTCCGGCATCTATATTGTAACAAGTGTGTCACCTGGGACACTCAGAAAAGATGGATTGTGTAGTATCAAGTATCGCCACAACACAATATTTAAATGAGGTGCAATAAATAATAATCATAGCTACTTTTTATCGTCAGTAAAGAATCAAGCTTGTTTGTTAAACTCCGACATCTATATTGTAACAAGTGTGTCACCCGGGACACTCAGAAAAGATGGATTGTGTTGCATCAAGTATCGCCACAACACAATATTTAAATGAGGTTCAATAAATAATAATCATATCTACTTTATATCGTCAGCAAAGAATCAAGCTTGTTTGTTAAACTCCGGCATCTATATTGTAACAAGTGTGTCACCCGGGACACTCAGAAAAGATGGATTGTGTTGCATCAAGTATCGCCACACCACAATATTCAAATGACGAGCAATAAAATTTTAATTTTACCTACTTCGTCTGTAAGATGTAAAGATGTAAATTACTTTCAACATAATCATGTGTTACTGTATAATCATATATCCAAGTGTATTACAACCACACACAATATATTTTAGATAGTAATCACAATTTGTGTTACATGGACTATGTTAAACTCAGCGTATTGCATCTTTCAGTAGGGCTCATCCTAAAGTGCAAGTCTCCTAAGACATATAGTGGTGATGGACGGCGTAATCTCCCTCTACGTTATACGGTTTTCATAATGGATTTTAATATAACACTGTGGATATCAAAGTTTAAATTTAATAGCTATTTTACATTAAAGCAGTTCATTCTTCAGAATAAAGTAAAGGATTAAGATTAATTACATCAATATTTGTAACAGTGATACGTTTATAAAGACGTTTAAATCCCATTTTTACTTATCTAAAATATTGTGATTTGAGATAATATTTTATTTTAGGAAATTTATCCTATGATACCTTTGATATTCAGGTTTTAAGTTATCCGGAGAATAAAAACTCTTGTACGGTCATATGTAAGAACCCCATATTCTCGTATACTCGGGCCGTTAGATAGAATTCTTTGAATTCGTGAACTTCAGCAACGAACATAGTTATCTAATGCCAATGAAATCCTATTTATCTAAAAGGCTATGGTAGGAAGATTTTGGAACAATCTTAATCCATTACTGTATACCTGTGCAGCACTTCTTGGCCTGTAAAACTTTAAAACGAGACATAACGTGCCCCCTTTACTAACATTTTCTTGAGTCAGCTATTTCTATACCTAATTCCGTTTTACTGCACGTAGTATAGCTGTGTATCTGTGTATTCTATCAACTTCTCAAAAAATACTATAGAACATATTATCTTTATCTTGCTGTCACTGTCATCATTAATGGTCACTTGAACTCCATTAGGTTTCTATCAGCTGCATTTGAAGAAAAGGTACTTTCCTTTACAAGGGCAATCTTTCAGAGACCTGTCTTGAAGATGATAGCAGGTGACCAAATTCGGTAGAATCAATTAAGGTAACCTTTAGTGTAAAGTAATGGCAGCAGATCACGTGTTGTTCTCCACAAAGTTCACCCAAATATGGAAGCTCACTTTGGGATTATTGGACACTTTTCTCTGGGACTTGAAATATCTTCATTAATTCAGTAGTGGCCATTGAATTAAATTTCAATTTTCAGGATGCCTTGGTGAATCCTTATTATTCAAATATGGTTAGGCTATGAGAAAAATATCTGAGTAACTTATTAGAGTACCTATTGGCTATATAAATCTAGGAATGTCCTTATCTAAGAAAGTTTCTTCATAGAATTACAGATGTGGCCTAATCTACATTTAAAGAAGATATATACATCTTGAACAACGCATTTTTCAGGATTTAGAGCCGACTATATTTGGTGGCCATTTTGGTTTTTACTGCACATAAATATTGTTAAACTTTGGACATTTATAAATTATTGGCTGAGCGTTAGTGAAGTATATTACTCTTGAGCTGGAAAATCTTCAATTTTACCTTCCTGTCCGCACAATATCTAACAATTGAACTATCCTATAGAACTAAAATTTGGTAGAAAGCTTAATTTATAAATAAGCAACAATGAGTTCAATGATGCTGCATGTCTCCATGGGATTTGGCTGAGCGTTAGCAAATATTTTCACATTGATATTATAGGTAGCCATGATAGCAACACAAAAAAGGAGGATTTGTAAGCAAGCTGAGTACAAACATATTATTTTTTGTAAAATGTAACACATCACCAAATGTAGCTTATTCAAACAGAAAAAAGAAAACATAATAGAAAAGAAATTCAATGTTAAAAGTCAGTGCACGATTTTATTTCAGTTCACTCTTGCGTTGTAATAGCTTTCCTACCTCGCCGAAATGTTATTATTCAAACACTGTTGTAATACCCATTTCAATGAATAATACCCAATATTTTACATGAAATTATTATTGATCGTACATTTACCAGATGTTTCGTATGTTAAACGTATGATTAATGTGCATCCGCTTTTGATCTTAATATGAATACACTGTTTTATTACTTTTTATATGGTTAATGTTTTCAGGTGATTAATGGATTACATTGTGACCATTTATAGAAACTGTTTACTGCATATAAAATAACGTTTACACTACAGTATGTTATAGAACATTTCAAGTCTTCACGAAAATAGAGAACAAAAAAAAAAAAAACAAAAAAATCTGGACACAAAAATACATACTGTACTTTACAGAGAGACATTAGAACACACAGACATTTTCATTCCAAAAAAATGGAATTAAGATAATTCTTTGAAGGAGATGACAAAGTAAATTTAAATACTATTTCACGAAGTAATATTGTATGCAACTCAATGGTATCTATTATAACTCAACTGGTTGTTAGTTACTGTCAAAATTAAGTTTATTAAACACGTTAAACAATAAAGGAAGTAGTAGCTGTCACTTATTTGGCTACTTAGGCTGGTGAAGATGTGTACATGGACATTCTGGCGTGATGGATGGGGCAATCTCGCCAGCTGCGGAGTTGTATAGCCAGAGTTGGTTTAGTGGCTATCTACAGACATATTGCGTTTTAGTCCCCGCAAGTGCAAAGTCATATTAATTTATCAAGAGGAGCGGAATATTTCCAAATTAGCAAGAGCTAGGATTTGAGAAATTTAAAAAAAATGAGATTAAGTTTAGCTTTCCTTATTAATTTATGCCCGGTCAAGTTATGGTTCGTTAAAGAACGTTTCTTCTAATCAGCGATCAGTATAGAATAGGAGGATAATATTCTAGAATTTATAGAGGTTAATGTATAGTTCTCTCTTGATAATAGGACTAATGCATGATGTTGGAATCATCTAATTTGATTTATAATTGTTATGATACTATGTTACTGGAATCGGACTAGATTTCAATGTTCTGTAATATAGTCAGATCAGAATTCCTGTCATTCTTACTTCTCATTAAAAAGTAGGATGCCTCTGTTTTTCATTTGTTATCTGCAATTTTATAATAAGAGTAAATGACAATGAATACGATATAATTAATATTTTCCAGCACTCACGACTCTGTCCTACTCGTCATTCTTTGAGAGATATCCTTAAACATCCTTGAGTCAGTGATGTGGTGATGATCTCAAAAATAGCGGGAACTCATCTGCCGTGTCTATTAGTTGAGTCCAAAATATTCGAGTTACATTGAAGACGTAAACGAAAAAAATTATTTGGACGGAATTATTACGGATATATAAATGTGAGGATTGCTTCAGAAGTAAAGGTGCGGAGAGGAAAATATAGTACAGCCTTTTTAAGTGCCCTTTAAAGGCCTCATAAATTATATAAATGATTAATGTTATTATTTATAAATGCTAGTGGAGTCTTCAGGCAGGCTGGAGAGCTACACCTTGGGCTCAGTAAGTATCTAGAATTGTAGGTCATACAAGTGTGAGGTCTTATTGATTTTCATAGATAACCACAACTTTTTAAATTTGTTTCGGTGGAATTACTTATAATCCAGAACAAACAAATTTACGTTTCTTTATGTTCCACGGTATTCACTTTACATTAAAAAAGTGTGTTGTAATAGACCAGGTTTTTGTAAGGGCCGCAGCTCGTGGCACAAAAGTTACTGATACTCAAAACATTATAGTTTTAGAAATTATGATCCTAGAAAGAATCGTGTATTTCCGCGGTTGTTTTTAAACTCCGTATCTTAACAAGCTTTTCAGAAATGAGATGAACTTGTTGTGTTATCTATTCGTGATTTTAACTGTAAAGAGTTCCTGGCATGTCGATTATTGGCGTTCAGATTTCAAAAGATTAAGGAACTTGGTATATGATGAGAGAATATACGACACAAATTAGAGGCTCGTGTACGAGGCAAAGCCAGTGAACCTAACGATAATGAACGGAGGCGAGTGACGTGTGATAAACCGTTTTATTGTTACTAAAATTAACGTCAAAAGTATTAAGCTATATATAAATCTATATCACTTAAACTACACTACCACTGATAATTTTGGATACATACATTCACTTTCTTTACACTTTTACACTTTCTTGATGAATAAATGTAGTAGTTTCTTTTGGCATTTTTATTTCCTACGTACATTATGATATGTATTAAGATGGAATCTCACTAGCTGAACTTAATGGACGCTACTTAAATATTTTAACAATTTTACAAGTTATAATTATAAGAATAATTTAATTTCTCGTGCCACCTTTTTCTTGTTTATTAATATACACTTTATCTTTTACTAAACAAATTAAACTTCAAGTTTTTAGTTTATTATGTTTATCTTTTTATAACGCGAAGGTGTATACTATTATGTTTTAAGTTTATATTATAATAGTGTATACTATTATATTAAACGTTTGACCAAACACTGGTGGCATCAAAGCGAGGAAATATATAATTAATAAATTATTTACACGAATGTGATGAATGAAAAATAATGAAAAAGATTAAGTAACGTGAAACATCATAAAGCGTATATAATATATAATATTTTTATTTACTTCTAATAATTCTGTTTTTATTGTTAATTAGAATGTTAATTTGCATGCAACAGTTTATGTTTGATTGGGTTTGTTTGAAATTAACACTTGAATAGTGTTATTGCTACGTAACTCTATAGAATTGAATTAAACGTTGATTGCGTACCCTAGCTAACTGTTTGGTTCATTATCTCTTGGGATCATGGCATGTGTAGTCGCTGTGCTCATTAGTGCTGAACTCTGTCTGCAATATTGCATATTTAATCCAAACATTTATTCATGCACACTATTAAACATAAACACACAATTAACAAGACCGTAAAGACGTTGAACTATATCAATCCAAACGACAACTTTTTTACCCGAAACTAGTAATTATTAAGGGACTGCTTGCCACTTGTTAAATTAATAAATGAACGTTAATAAGTTGCGAGTATTGTGTTACTGAGACAAAGCCAACGGCACTCAGAATAACGTTTTTTTCGTGGACATATAATCCTTCGTACAGGAAACAGATAGGCAAATATATTTACCACAGTTTACAGTAGTTAGGCCAAAAATAATTAATTAATGTTGTTATTTTTAATTAGGGTTCTGAACCTTTTATACTTTTCGTGTTATGTACATTTTCAGTATTTGCTGTAGTTAAATATTCAGTTTAATATAAGTATTTGTATTACAGGTTTTGTGTTTTCACCCCCTACTTAATTATCTAAAATTAAGTATCTGCCGTTTCGGATAGACTTTAAGGTAGAGTAAAAATTTAACTCTCCTTGTAGTTAGTCCTTTTGTGTTACAAATATAGAATAATATTCTTGTTCTAAATTTTTGTATAAACAGAAATTTTGGGGTTGATTATTTTGAAACCAATCAAAACAAGTTTAGCTAATAAGGGGGGTATTTTGGTATTTTCATTTGTTAATAAGTCATAGTTCAATTGTTTGGTTGCAATACCTTATGTAATACGCTTTATATTCTTCTCTATGCTTTAATTTCTTCAACATTAGTACCGTTTCTAAATTACCCATTATACAAAACAAATTTCACAAAGACCAAAGAAAAACTGTTAATAATAAATGAGATTACGTGTGAGTTATTATTACTGGTTACTTTATTCTATTGCAATTTTATATTGTAACAAATTCTGATATATAATGTACCACCTTGCGATTTTCTGATGTCAGACTTGTTTTCTCTTACATTGGTTTTGAAGTTAAACTCCACTGTTGGCGCTGTCACGCTCCATCGCGTAATGTCGACTGTTTCCGCTGCAGTAAAGTCTAATGTCAGTATGTCATTGTGAATTGTCTCACACCGGTTCATTAGACAAAGATTGCATGACATCATACAACTATTTTAGACTCACAATGTATGTGGAATACATATTTTACCTCGTCCTAATTAAAAACATACAACGTAGCATATTCCATTAAGTGTCCGGTACTTACCTGTGTTGTGTCCGCAACTTAGATGATTAACAGATGAACGTGGTAATTCCCTGTGGGATGATATGAAGTGTTGAAGCGAATAAAGAAAGCACTTTTGTATTTCAGTAGGTAACGTACACTATTTTTCAGTTTGCCCAAAAAAGTAATGTTAGTAATTTTATTTTTGTATTATTTTGTTGAACTCTTTTCTGGGCAATTTAGAGTGAAAGTGTGATAATGCTTAGTAGTAGAAGTAGACACAATCTGGATGATATATATAACAAATGGATACTGTTAGTAAAGGTTGAACATTTATTGTGCTAGCTAAATTAAACTATAGAATGAAAATTATTGTTAAACTAAGATTTATATTTAATGTGCACTTGGCATCATTAAACATTATAAGAGACGATACCTTCCAAACTAGAAATTGCACCATACTTGGATGTTATTTTTGGTCCATTAATAAAATATCGTGTTAATGAATAATTATGGTTATTAATAATTTTTGAACTGTTGGAAAGAAGTATTATTCGTATGTAAAATCATCTATCATACATAAATTTAATACACCCGGATTAACCAACCAAACCATTCGAATTCGATTTATTTATATTATTTTTGAGGAGGGAAATGAACCGATTTTAACTTTTAAAAGTGACATTATTTTAAAATTAATTATCATCTAAGTTTTCCGGCTTACAAAGGAATGAAACACCTCTGATACAATTTAAACTTGGGAGACATCAGCCGCTGAGAGTAGAGCCGTCTTCAGTATAAACTTGTGAAACTGAAGCTGGCAGGTGTTGGGTTTTTATGTTGACATCCAGCATTGTTCAGCTGATTGTCTTTGAGTTTAGAGCAAACCTTCTTTTCTAGCTTATCCCTGTTGAGTTCTTTACACAGATACAGTGAGTGCATGCAAACTTTAAAAGACATTAATTTTTACTAGGTCTTTATTTTTGTTAATTTGTTCTTACTTAGTAGAAGGAAATAAAACTACAATGTTATATAGATGATTAATTTTAACAGGTGTGATCTTATAAGTATTTTTTGCTTAAAGTTTGATCTTTGCGATAGTTGGTCGTTGAAATTAAATGGATATTTCGAAAATTTGTTTCCTTAATTGAAACAAAAAGTAACACAACGTTTTTAAATCTGCAATCTTATCTCTTCTTCAGTTATATAACCAATAAGATTTAGAATACAAATTAGGTATTAAATCGAACATATAAAATAAATGTAGAATCTTGGAGCATTGGAAAAACTATTTATTGTAGTATCACTAGATAAAGGAATACGGCATTTTCCAATATATAATTTTTTTATTTTGTGCAAGGCCTTTCTGAATCAAAGATTCCATCATCAGGCACATCATTGATTTGAAATGTTACTGTATGTTGTACAGATGAATTCTTGTTTATTATCTTGAAGTGGTAGTAATGTTGTTCTAGATTTTCTTAATTTTCTCTTGATTGATTTGTGACGTATGTTGTCAATAAGTTGTGGGGTGTAACCGTTAAAAAATAGCAATATCTTTGATGTAGTTTAACTCTTTGTTGTAGTTATCGATAGATAGTGGAGTATTCACAAAAGTCTGTAAATCATTGAGTTGAAACTAGCTCTTTTTTGTTGAGGTGGGATGGTTAGATTCGTTGACAATAAATCTATTTATATGCGTCGGTTTCCTGTAAATGTCAAATTCAAATTTTGATTGGTTTCTAATTACTAAACACATCTAAAAATGGTATACTATTGTTTTGCTCAATTTCGTATGTAAATTTAATGGTAGGGTAAAACGAATTTAGGGTAGAGATAAAGTTTTTGTAGGTTTTCATTTTTATTAAATATTGCGAAGATATCATCAACATATCTTATCCACTTTCTTGGGAATTATTTCATTTTTGTTTTAGCCGTAGTTTCAAAATAACTCATAAATATATTTGCAATGAAGCATGAAAGAGGATTTCCCATTGCTGTACCATCAATTTGAGTGTAGTATGATTCTTTAAATTGAAAAGTATTATGATTCATACACAGGTTTATTAACATGGAATATTCATCAACTATTTCTTTTTGTAAATTTATGGAAAACAACCAATTCAATATTATTTCCATTGTATATCTAATTGGAACATTATGATACAGTGAAACTACGTCAAAGGATATTAGATATTCGTCTTCTTCTATAATTAGTGTCTTTAATTGATTGTATAAAATCATATCTATTCTTGACCGAAAATGAAGGAAGAGGTTTTAAATTTTGAAGTGTTCTTGATAACCATTGTGATAAGAAATAGGTTGGAGAGTTTATGTTTGACACTATGGGACGCATTCCATTTCCAGGTTTGTGTATTTTTGGAAGACAATATAATTTTGGAATTGTAGGATTGGGAAACTGTAAGTTTTCTGTATAATTGGTGGTCGATTAAATTTTTGCAGTTTTTTTAAGGTTTCCGAAACAGATTTATTGTACTTTAGTATAGGGTTTTTTAAACATTTGCTGTATTGTCAATTATTTAAAATTGTTTCTACTCTTTCAAAATATTCATCTTTGTCCATGATAACAATAGTATTACTTTTGTCGGCTTTCAAATAAAATACATCCTTTTGTTTTAAACTCTTTACAGTGTAACTGTGTTTATTGAATATTGTATACGAAGATTTTGCTTCATTTATACTTTTAGAAACAGTAGAATAAATATCGGATCTAATTGCAGTTTTCTTACTCTCATCTAAATTTTGAATGTTACTTTCTACATCTATTATTATATTTTCGTTATCATTCTTACTTTTTAGATTAAAATGTAAACCTTTATTTAAAAGATTCATTTCTTCTTTGGAGAAGCTTTCTGATGACAAGTTACATACCAGTTGTTGATCTTCAAAAAGCGATTTGTTTTCTTCATAAAGAAGTGGTTCATTGCCATTCTTTAGTGATTTAAATTTGTTTTTCCAATTTATGTTATTTCTTTTTATATTTAAACTCAATACTTTCAAGAATATTAAAGTATTTCTCTTAAAAAACCTCATGATAAATAGTTGATAAAATGTTTAATTATTTCCAAGTGTAATTCTAAGGCCTTGTAACGATAAGTTTTCTTGTTTAGAGTAAAGATTTTTTATTTCAAGATTAAGCCAATTTAATTTTGAATTATATAAGACTTTATCTGTAGTTTTATTTTTGATTGGTATGTTAACTTTAAAATAAAAATTATATATTGGAAAATGTCGTCGTATTCCTTTATCTAGTGATACTTCAATATATAAAATGAAATGAAATGAAAAATGTCTTTATTGAATACAACGTAAAACATACTCAATTGGCGAGGTTTAGGACTATTAAGGACTATTAGATTTAATTCCTTAATAGTCAAATCTAAGTGTTTCATTCCTTTGTAAGCCGGAAAACTTAGATGATAATTAATTTTAAAATAATGTCACTTTTAAAAGTTAAAAATCGGTTCATTTCCCTCCTCAAAAATAATATAAATAAATCGAATTACACCTAACCATAAATTAATAAACTATATTATTACTGTAAAAAAAGAGCCACAATACAGTTTACATTACTATTTTACATTCAAAAATTATAATCTCTATTTATATAAAGTAATAAAATTAAATAAAGGTTCTCTATGAAACTAAAAATAAATAAATAGAATAAAACTTACAAGGAAATTAACAGACATTCACTCATCACCATTCATACAAAGCCATCGCCCCATACCCAGTAACATTTATACCAATGCGTTATGATAAGCTGAAGTAATAAATAAAAAAAACGTGTTCTGATGCACCTTCCTACAGACTAACTCTACAAAATACATTTAATTGTAGTCATCTGAACTAAGATCACAATATGTGTGCTCACAACAACCAATCAACAGAGAAAATAGTCAATGATAAATAGCTTTCTTCTACACTATGACAAAGAAACGAGTAGCCTTTATATTTAGCCTTTCCAATTCCAAATGAACTAGAAAAATCATGTGTCCGCATAGGTATATGAAATTTATATTTTATATGATATTTTAGTTTTGGAAATAGATAAATATTGAAACTTATTGTTAAAGGTATTGGACACAATTTTCAAGCATAATATTTAGAGTAGCTGTGTCTATGTCATACAAATATCAAAGAGCCTATACGGTTTAATATACTATTTCTGGGTTTTGCACATAATTAATTAAAACAATAATTATGAAATGCAATAACCGTAATGTAATCATATAATATTCCACCCACTGATCAGTTATCACTTGTAAAGTGGCAGCATCAATTTATTACAGAGACGCTGTTTTCACGTACGGAAATGATTACGAAATGAAATAACCGTACTGTAACTATGTCGTATTCTTAGACTCCTTACATTGATCGTCGGTTGTCACTTGTAAATCAGCAGCATCTGTTTTATAACAGAGAGCTAGAGACGCTGTTGCCCCATATAGAGACGATTGCCAAATGCAATAATCGTACTATAACTATGTCATATCCCTAGACTCGAGATGTTGGTAAGTTATTACTTGTAAAGCAGCAGCGTCAACTTTATAACAGAAACACAGGGACGCCGTTGCCACATGTTGAACCGATTCCCAAATGCAATAACCGTTGTGTAACTATAAAATATTCCTAGACTAGAGATATTGGTCAGTAATTTATTCTAAAGCAGCAGCGTCAGTTTTATACAGAGAGGTAGAGACGCTGTCAGTACATATTTAAACGATTACCAAATGTAATAACCGTAATATAACTATGCAATATTCCTAGATTTTAGATATTGATCAGTTATTTCTTATGAAGCAGCACCGTCAGTTTCATAACAGTGAAGTAGAGACGCTGTTGCCACATATTGAAACGATTACCAAATGTAATAACCGTAATGTAACTATGCAATATTCCTTGACTCGATATATTGGTAAGTAATTTCTTCTAAAGCAGCAGAGTCAGTTTTATACAGAGAGGTAGAGACGCTGTTGGTACATATTGAAACGATTACCAAATGTAATAACCGTAATATTAATAATATGCAATATTCCTAGACTTGAGATAATGATTAGTTATTTCTTATGAAGCAGCACCGTCAGTTTCATAACAGTGAAGTAGAGACGCTGTTGCCACATATTGAAACGATTACCAAATGCAATAACCGTAATGTAACTATGCAATATTCCTAGACTCGATATATTGGTAAGTAATTTCTTCTAAAGCAGCAGAGTCAGTTTTATAAAAGTGAGGTAGAAACGCTGTTGTCACATTTTGAAACGATTAGCCGTATCCATTTCTGTTGCTGATGTTATTTATTACTGTCCTAATTCCTGAAATGTAACTCTCCTAATTCCTCTTTCTATTTAGCCGTTAAGTGGGTGATATATATATATATATGTGTGTGTGTGTGTGTGTGTGTGTGTGTGTGTGTGTGTGTGTGTGTGTGTGTGTGTGTGTGTGTATCCATATATTATATTTTAATTTAAAGTTTTTAATAATAATAATATAACATTTTAGACGCATTAAAGTTGTGAGTTTGCATATACATACGTAGCTCATGTATATTATTTTTAAATATATTTAAACATTACTTGAAAGTGTTATTTAAATGAAAGTTGGTGAAAGAAGCAACAAGTTAACTAAATCCTTAAAAGTAATCTTGAAAACATTTGTTACTCAAAGTGTAGATATGACCTGCCAAGTTGCCTGTGCTATCCGGTCTGACATACAAACAACAATAGATGTAGCATCGATTACAAATACGTAACGTGTCTTTTAGTTTGAAGTGTAGTTTTCATACAGAACTGGCATATTCTGCATACACTGGTATATACATACCTCTTGTGCATATTATTAAACCATAGAGATAGATTTAGTTAGAACATGTTAAATTGATCTGGATATGAAATAAAGGTAAATTACTTCTTATAGAGGTATTTTTGTTTCGTTCTGCTCTTCTTATTAAGTTATAAAATAAATAATATGCCATCCTTCCATATGCAAAGTTTACACATGCAGAGCTATCAAATAACTGATTACTTAAATTCATAAGGGCCCTTAATATGAAGAAAGAAAGTCGTTCTATGAGATCCATTGACTCAAATTCTTTTGAAAAATTCTATAGTTATTTAATTCAAGAATAAGACTTTATATTGCCATTAAATGTGAAAGACTGGTTGAGCAGAACCCTTATGTAGGACGCCATAGTACTTTCTTACCAAGTATTTATGATATATGCTATACCATATATAGAGTACAATGCAAATAACTGTGAAACATGAATGGTCATATTTTACGTTAATTTTATATCAGTGTTTAAACTGTAGAAAACTGTACCTTAAAAAAAACAGTTAATAGTTTCACATTTATCGTATTTAAGATTAGAAAAATTCCATAAAATGACACTCGGAGTGTATGGAGTCTTCTCGTTATGAAATTTGCTCTGCTGGTTTTACCCTTGGCATTCGTTCTTGGGAATAATACAGAAACACCTTCTACATTATCAAATAAATTGAAAGCTTATGCTTTATGATTCTGTCTCGTATTATTCTATTTTCTTGAATTTAGTAAGACTAAGTTATACGAGTCAGTATAATCACAGACTACAAACATATTTTTTATAACTGATTTCTAGCAATCGGTTTATTATTGCCGGTTTATCATTAGTATTATTGCCTTCATCACTGGAACAAGGAATCACTGCACTCAGTTTCCTCGGGCATCAAACATAATTATGCATGCCTTGTGCAATGGACACGAGCTCCGAGATATTTCTCCGAGAACACAGCTTGTTGTACCGCATTGTTGTACCTGGTACAACAATGCGGTTAGTGGCCTCTGCACTATTCTCATTGACAGTCCCGCCCCTCCATTACATCCATTAGTTGGGAACATTGTAGAACGTCATGCACACATCCACGTTTGTATTAAATACATTAAGTTTTATAGCAATGATTAAATAGTATACCAAACGGATTAATTGGATTGAATTTGCCATTGGCTATATGTTATAAGAAAGGAGCAGTAGGCTACACTATTTTATCAACAACACTCCATACTACTATCATATTTGGGTGGTTTAAAAGTCTCTTTCAATTAAAAAGTCCATTTTATTACCTGAATAAACTCTACATAAGGCAATAATCATTATGTAATGAGTTAAAAGCAGTAGTTCTGAGTAAGACTTTAAATATAAACAAATGTACGTATATCTCCCTCATCGTTTTGAAGTATTTCTATGTAACTGCAAGAAATTTAAACACATGTGACTCGAAGCTATGCATAATGGATTATAATGGATTCCAGATTTAAAATGAGTTCATTGCGTGATAAAATGCCATACATCTAACCATAAATCCTAAAAGTTCTGATATTTTGGGATGTTGCAGGTGGTCAAGCTTATCTTTTGATTTTTATGTACACTCAGGCCGTAACCAAATGTACATAAAAATAAAGTCTTCTGAATTTATAAATCATCTGAAGTATTTTTTTTGCCATATTTTGAAAATGTCATAGAAAGAGCTTTTTTTATCTTATCCATTGACGTTTCATCATATAAAAGCAATGATTAAAGTAATAATTTATCGTAGCCCTGAAAACTATACTGCAGAATAGTTGTAGAATTTAATTTAATGGCTTTTGAATGAGAGGGATATTTTTAGAATATTATAGTTGTGAATAATTTAATGTACAATTTTAATCAAATACCGTATACTTACAAAATAATATATTTCTTTTATTGGGTTTATAGTGTTACTAGGTAACTGAAATATGCTTCAACTAATAACTAAAACGTATTGCATGAACAGTTTATTATCTTCAGTCTTGTAGCAGCTCCAATTTATAAGCAAAACGTACCAAGCTGGTGATGGTTTTTCATCGTTCTGCAGGTTTCCTGGGAATTATTCATATTTTTACTTTACAGGCATCAATGAAAAGATTTCATCTCTCAACTTCAAATATATACTGTACGATAATAAATTATAATGCCTCCGAACTTATGGTTTAGAAAAAGAGTCTAAATGTATCGTCATTGATCTACAGCTTTACACCTTTTGATACAGCTGTTTTTTTCGTGAAATGAAGTGTTTTATATAAATAAACCTTCCCGGTGCCCACATAAAGAATTTACAATAATTAGTATATTTAAGAGAGAATATTCTTATTTTATTAATCTACTTCAGGGCAGACCTTCTGCGTAAATATTTCATGGAACTGAATCTTGACTCTAGAACTCATCTTTAAACCACATCTCAAAATAATATTTAGATATTTTTATCTTTACGTAGTAAGAGTAATGACTGTATTATCCATTATATCTTACTTTACGTAATTTGTAGAAATCTGGTAGTACATAAGGGGGTTTTATATAAAGTAATTGATATTGTGTTTAATTTAGTTTAAGATTTTAATGTGGATAACAATCATGTTAGAAAAACAAATAATGTAGATCTCAGGTCGATTAGGTGAGAAACATTGTACAACGTCATGCACACATCCACGTTTGCATTAAATACATTGAGTTTTATAGCAATGTTTAAACATTTAGTATAATTGGTCAACAGCTTTGAAACAGCTGCTTTTATCATAAACTTAAGTGTTTTGTAGAACCTTCCCAGTGGCCAATTAAAGAATTTACAATAATTAGTATATTTGAGAGAGAATCTTCCTACTTTATTAATCTACTTCAGACAAGACTTTCTGTGGAAATATTTCATGTAACAGGGTCTTGAATCTAGAACTCATATTCAATTCACATCACAAAATAGTCATTATACATTATACATGTATATTTTTATCTTTACGTACTACGAGTATTGACTATATTATCCATTATATACTACTTTACGTTATTTTTAGCAGTCTGGTTTTGTATAAACTAAATTGTATAGTGTCTAATTTAAATGAAGATTGTAATATGGTTAACAATCATGTGTGAAAACTAAATAATGTAGATCTCAGGTTTTAATCGTAGTAGAGTAAAATTGAAGAACTTTTGCGCCCTCAGAATACTCAAACGATCTTTTTAATTATATGATATTTTATATCTCGGAAGGTTTCAATGTGCTGTGCACTATGCCATTGTATATCAAATAAACGAGTCAGTGCAATCACATACATAGTATATAACTAATTCCAACCAATTAATATGCAAATAGAGCTAACAGATGCCTCGCATAATATCGTTAGTGCCCAGCATCATTCAGTTCGCATTTGTAAAACTAGGTTTTTAAATTTCAGTGGACTTTCGTAGCGTTCCCAAAAATAGTTGATCAGTTATGTCCCATTACATAATACACATTTTACATAATACATAAGTAAGACATTAGTAAAAGTAGAAAGTCTTACTTTAAAAACAATAAAACTTCAACATGCCAGTCATTCAAGAATCGTGAAACATGCTTTTGTAAAAATTAAAATTAAGAGCTATTGATGAATGTTTAATAGTTATTCTTTAATAGCAAAATAAGTAAGCATCTAAAGACAGTCTATTGTTTTATAATGGCAGTTTCATTGAACTCTGTGAACTATATTTTTACCGTATTTCAAATTCAGTTCAGTTTTACTGAGCACTATAAGTTAAAGAAAAGCTTAATGAGCTTTTCGCAATCATATCAAATGTAAAATTCCTCAATAATTTTAATTAAACGGTATAATATTTGGAATGTAATAGCCAAAAAATCCTAACAGTTGAAATCAGAAAATCTTTGTATGAAAGAAGGAGAAATAAGATAATTGGTTCAAGGACTAAGATCGGCATAATATCGAAAATATCTGTTCAAGGATTGTAATAAGGTATTTTCTAAGAAGGGCATAATATAGAAAATATCTGTTCAAATATTGAAATAAGATTTTTTAAATATTGGTTTTGTAATGTAGAAAAATGTAACCTATTATTTGTATGCACTTATGTTTTGTGTTCTTCAACTCCAAGTTAAATATTATATAAAGATAAAGTATTTTATTAGTATAGGCTACTTTTTATGCAGCTATGCTAATATTATATTCATTATTGGGAGAAAAATTTGTTACGAAAGTACGAGTAAGTGCCAAACTTTATTTTTCTCCTCGTAATGAGCAACGTTTTTACATCATATAGTTAACAAATGAAAAGTTGATTAATAAGTTAATTAATTGATATTTTGTTCTCCATTCTTCGTACTAAGAATAAATGGTAGCACAATCTTCCGCAGGTTAGTGTTAAATTAAATAGATCGACAAATAAATAGCACAGAGAAATTTTAAATTGATATAAAACGAAATATGAATCATTGCAATCATTTGACGTAAAGTGATGGACTGGAGATTTCAGTCTGAAATAAATTACAGTAACAACAAAAAGAATTCTAATGTAACATCCATATTTCAATAATAAATTAAAGAGCTGTCTCATTTTGATGTTATATTAATAAATTAATGTAGATAGTGCCGAAATCGATGGTTAAACAATATTAACGATATTAAGCATCCTATTAGTATAGTGAGAATGACGACGAGAAGAATATCTATTATAAATTACATAAGTAGATGCTGTAAACAATCTCAAAGCCGTTACAGAAGGAGATACTAACGATGTTTTAAGATAATTATCCTCAACTTCAATCTGCCTTGGAAAGTGTGCTTAAAGTTGAATTTAATTACAACAAGGAAGGACGCAAATGAGTTACACGTGTTGAGAACATCCCTTTATCTTATTTCTGTAACCTTTGGTGATGAGTTTATTCAATGTTACGCAACAAAATTTTTTATATTTTTAATATATATTACAAAAAAACTTGTTATATTGAGCTAAGGACAATCAAAACAGTTTTTTCCTAGTTACATAATCATTGATATTATAACCCAGCTTATATTTTTACTGTAAAAATTTGAAGATATTTTGAGTTGTTATGGATTTTTAAATTTCTCTGAAGAAAAACGTCAAAATTACTTTATAATTTCAGTAAATGAACTGTATCGGTTCCAGAGATAGTTTTATAAAACATTTTGTTAAATTAAACGTGCACAAAATTTGGTACACGTCCTTTAATTTTCATAATTGATAGTTACTTAATGTTTTGTGAACGTCTGTCTGAATAACACGTTAGCTTTAGTAATGGACTGTTATTCTTAAAAAACACCCTTATAATATGGTTATAAGAAATTCTTCTCTTCATAGCACTTGAAAATTGTTCCCAATTTGTGCGAAATTAATTAAATTAAATTATTATAATTTGCAAATACAGAAAAGTTTGTTCGTACAAGTGTAAGACAGGGCCTGTACTGTATTTCACGTGTAAAAGGTACAAGTGTTCCTGCAGAAATACGTCTGTTTTACGAGAAATAATTTGAGCTGAAAGCTTCATCCACTGCTTTTATTCACTTCGTCGCACCTTATTAACTTAGTCAGCTGTCACCTTCCATTCGAGAGTAGATTACCTTCTCTCTCTCTCTCTCTGTGTCTCCGTTTGTTTGATGGTATTCTATGCAAGTGGTGTAGATATCGAGAATGATTGCTTATTGCATTATGTTTTTATCATGGTAATTGTATGCGATAGCAAGATACAGCGAAAAGATATTTTTTACTGCGTCTTGTTGACTGGGATTTCACTTACGGTAGTTAAAAGGTTTCTAATCAATTATTTTCTATTGGTACGTACTTTACGAGTATAAACTAACTTTCCCGATACCTAACGAGCTGGATATAGTGATAAAAATATGTATGTACTCATATACGTTTTTAAATATGCCTGGGATATTGCTTTTACAACAGAGGAAATAAGTTTTGCGACCCAAAATCATTACATTTTTTTGTCATTCTTTAATGCAGTTTTTAATTATTTTAATGGGTTATGAATGTTATGTAATGAACTCGGTTTGTGTCTACTTGTGTACAGTGTACATACAAAACAATGTTATATTAAACTAAGTTAAAGCTCTAGATTTGTATACTTCAAACGCATTTATAATTAACCACTACAAAGTTTCATTGGTTGTGCGCCAAGCAGTCTCTTCCACAGGTTCTAACGAAACCAGGTATCTGTCTTTGCAATTATTGATCTGTATACACAAGCACTATCAAACGAGTTAATTTAGTGGTTGAACTTTGATGCGAAACTCCGCCTCTACACCCTCTATATAAAAAGTGGTAATGGTAAACATCGGTCTGTTTTGGCGAGCTCTCCAAGGCAAATTTCCGCTGCGGGGCAAACGCGAAAACTCTTACGTTGACCCGAAGTCTTGCGTTCGTTTGAACCTTGTATTAATTACCTTTGAAGAACTCGTTAAATACAGAAATGAAAAAGAAATTTCTGGATTTAAACTGGATAACGTAACTACATTATGAGACATATGCATTTGACAAGAAAAGACTACTTTCCTTAAACAAGGCAACAAATCATAAAATCCAGGGAGCCTATCTTTGTAGCTTGCTTTTGGCAGTTCACCACACTTACAATTGGCATCAATCGCATCTCACCTATAAAAGGTTATCATGTTATTTTTAAATGTGTCTTTAAAAATATTAAAATTTATAATTATTTTACCTAATTTTTATATTAGTACACCACATTGCCTTTACCGCAATGTTTATACGTACTTATTTATTGATTTGGAATAATTAATTTTCTTTCTTTTTTGGTAGATAAATATTTATTAAAACTAAATAGAATTATAGGCTAACTATAAATTTTATAAGTTTTAATTTATTACGTATTTAACTTTAACCTACAAGCAGTATGAAAAACGTATTATGTACAGGAAACAGATAAATAAAATCTAAATTGCTAATGTAATGTTTAGTTTATTAACATATAGAATATCAAGGTGGAAGGAGAAACAGATACGTTAAAACAAAAATCTCTCGGTTTATGTTACATTGTCTGAACAGAACATTAAGCTTAAAATAATCCTCCATACACGGTACTCTGGTTTAAATTCTCCTTAATTCGTCCATTTTTGGAGCAAATCGTAAGGGACATAAGGTAATACAATTCGATATTATAACATATGGTTTTAATAAAGTGTTATTTATTTATTTCACTGCCAAGGGTAAACTCAATTTACAATAATTATAAAACAAGATCTATCAATAGAAACATAATCATAATATAAAAAATAGTTTTTTAACAATAAATTTATGTTATTACTTACACTTCAAAAAATTTCTTAGTAATAAAGCACAAATATAGTAATATGTTATAATAAAAAGTAAGTAATAATATTAGTAAATATGAATTGTGAAATTAAAATGTATCTCATTATGTAATAAATACTACAACTTATGATAATCCCCTTAAACGCGTTAAGATTTGCTGCAAAAAGTCTAAATGAGGGGTAGCCACATTTCAAGGGCGTTGGATCCTATTCAAGAGCACTGTAAAACTCATAATTTTATACATAATTTAGTTATGAACAAATAGTCTAGTTTTGTGTTACATCGTCTTTAAGTAATGTAGGTTATTATGATGTCCCGGCTAATAAATGGAATATTAAATTTATTCTGCACTGAATGCAGCAAGCAATAGCCTCATGCTGTCTACAGCTTAAGGTGTATATCTCCAGGCATTTTCAGTGGTGATGGATAAGGTAATAGCACTAGACGTTATAAAAGTCGGTTTTAATGACATGTGATAATATAACACTTTCAGCTACTGTTATACCGTCTGTAATCAATCAAGGTTGTTGTCCTCCGGCGTCTTCAGTATAACACATTGGGCAGCCCAAACAATCAGAAACGATGTATTGTGTACAATCAAATAACGCTATAAAACAAAATTTAAATGACGTATAATATAATAATAAATTTAGCTACTTTATATCGTCTGTAATGAATTAACTTGTTATTTTTCCGGCTTCTACAAAGTATCAAATGAGCCGACTGGGACATTCAGAAAAGATAGTATTGTGTACAAAAATATAAAAATGTAACATATACAAAATCACGAAAGTAAAAAAAAGTGTTACTGTGTTCATGACGAAGCAAATTTTGCGGTGAGGTAAAATTACGTGTAATTGGCAAACGGTTCGGTCAAGCTATGCTACGACAGTGCTAAAGTGTAGCGTCGAGAACAGTGACTACCGATTGGCAAGCCATGGTCAGCTGTTTGGACAGGAAATGACTGAACTGGAACAAGTAGAGAAGAGTGTAAGAGAGACGTATTGGAGATTTTGTAGGTTTATGAGTAAGTCGTGATGGCGACGTGATGAGTTTTTAAGTCGATTTTAGTATTAACATTTTGTGAAAAAGAGACAGTACTGGCTTGTTAAATAGTTTATAAACTCGCAAAAAATAGAGGAATTCAAGTCGAATGAATGGGAAAGAATCGATTGGAGCTGAAAGTGGAACACTGGAATCACCTATTTTGAATCCTGTAAATTACCATTTTCGGAGAGTTGGGTAGGATAATTAAATCATTGGTTGAAAGAAAAAATTTACCAGACCCGCCCGATGGTGAGTGAAACTACATTAATCTGTGCCAGGTAAATAATCACAGGCCACGATGATAAAATAGCCTGTTGCAGAAGTGGCTGTGCAATTTATATAACTTAAAAGCCATAAGACAAATGTTAATCTCCTAGCCTTGGCTGGTCAATTTATTATTTTAGTGCACTCTGAAATTAAAATAAGTTATCAATATAAATAGTTGTTAACTATTATCATCTAGAGTGTTCATATAATTAATTGATACATAAATAACACAGAGCGTAGCTATGGTGGAAAGCGTTTATTCAATATGAATTTTAGGTTTAGCTTTAGTTCACTTTCCTTGTAGTGCAGCATCTGAAATCTGACGCTGTCACAGACTTTAATCTGATTGATCTAATTTTCCTGTGGCATCTTGTATCCTGTTACAGCTGGTTTGAATCTATTTAGACAATTTGCTGAAGTTGGAAATAAGAAAAAGCACGTTGGCTGTCTATGTTAATTTTTTAGGTTAAGCTAGGGGCCACCAAAAATAATGGCTATATAATACAGGGTATATACGAGATATATCGCTCGTAGGTTATCGTACCTAGTTATACGTTTAGTAGGTTCATCACCCGTATTCTGACAATTAACGTAGACTGAACTAGCATCATAGGGTGTTATTGGCCCCTCAGCTATTTAATTATGCAGGCTATATACGATCATTATCATATATTTATAGTAGACTTGTAAAGTATTAATTTATTATTGTGGTATATCATATTGCATGTTTTACTGTTTATCTAGCCCTTCTGCCACCTACAGGTTATACTGGATACATGGATGCTGGTTGTGGCTCTATTGTAGATCTATTACATTCCCCACCCCTTCATCGTGTGCGGAATATAGTTGTGAGTTACGAAGGAGCATATTATGCTATGAGTGGAGAGTTCTGGTTGCCAGATCAGCTGCGGTGTGCATAGGCTAAGTCTTACTATGACTGCAGGAGATTGTTCATAAGTCCTACATACTTAATCGACAGTGGGGCTGTCGAGCGCCTAGAGGATCGCCAAGGATTGGTCAGACAGGTGCGACGCCTGGTCGGTTACCCTACTCCTGCCCTCCTCACACTCCTATTTAGGCTGTGGCCGTGATTATAAACTACAACATAAAAGCATATCATATATCGTAACCGGTCTATCGGGTTTTACAATAATTCCTGTTCATTATTGTATAGTTTGGGCCTGTTACCTTTTATGAACCCTGGAATTATACCTAGCCTCACGAATATTCTTGTGACGAATTTATTCCACAGGCGGAAAGAAAATAACGCCGGAACAGGGATGGATGACAAAACAACAGAGGCAAATGTGTTAATTGATACCGTACAATTATCTTAGCACAAAGGTTTAGGTCTTCCAATGTCTCTGGTATGTCCAGTATGTTCTATGCAGTGCGGCCAGTATCGTGCGGTTATTTTGTTTGTACGTAATTCTCAGATACTGATTGTATTTTTAACATGCAACTTGTTCTGTTGTCAAGTTGAACTCTGGTGAGTATATTGCGATACATTTATTAGTGCATTATTAACCTTATCTCAAGTTTTTTCTTGTAATTGAGAAAGGCAGATTCAAATCCTCGAAACGTAGTGTTCTATTTTTTTACAATATAACTGTACTTACTTTAACAGTAGAAAATGAGTCGTTGAAAACATATCAGGTTTTTTTATGTTTAATTTCGTTGGATTTGAATAACAATTTTGAAATAGCTAATGTGCAAGAAAACCGAAAAACTATTATTTTTAATATTTTTGACGAGTGTTGTTAATTTCCATTAAGGGGAATCAGTACATAAAACTATACAATTCTGTAATGCAAACAGTTCATATACTATGAATTTAAAACTAAAATCTGACATATTGCATAACAGGCGCTATGGATCTTTTTCTACACAAAAATATATAATGCCTAGTGGGACAGTAGAACACACAGACATTTTCATTCCAAAAAAATGGAATTAAGATAATTCTTTGAAGGAGACGACAAAATAAATTGAAATACAATTTCAACGTAGTAATATTGTATACGACTCAATGGGATCTATTATAACTCAACTGTTTGTTAGTTTACTGTCAAAACAAGTTAAAACAATAAAGGAAGTAGTAGCTGTCACCTATTTGGCTAGTTAGGCAAGCGAAGATGTGTACACGGACATTCTGGCGTGATGGATGGGGGCAATCTCGCCAGCTGCGGAGTTGTATAGGCAGAGTTTTGGTTTAGTGGCTATCTACAGACATATTGCGTTTAGTCCTCGCAAGTGCAAAGTCATATTAATTTATCAAGAGGAGCGAATATTTCCAAATTAGCAAGAGCTAGGATTTGAGAAAATTAAAAAAATAGAGATTAAGTTTAACTTTTTCTTATTAATTTATGCCCGGTCAAGTTATGGTTCGTTAAAGAATGTACCTTCCAATCAGCGATCAGTATAGAATATGAGGATAATATTCTAGAATTTATAGAGGTTAATGTATATGGGATTTCTTGATAATAGTCCGGCCTACAGTCTCAGTAAAAAAAATATCAGTATCTGGTAAAATATATGCAAAACTATCTTCGTTACCTGCGTTCTTCAGTATTCCACAATAAAATTCGGAATACCCATATTTCCATTTTGATACATTATATAAAATATTCTACTGTTTACAAATTTGATAATTGAGAAAATATCTATCGACGCCTTCAAAAACTCTTAAAACTCACGCCAATCTGTTTTGACAACTTAAAGGTAAGCCAGATAAGATAACTTCCTTAGCAATACGCCAAACCGATGAATTAAATTGATACTGTTGTTATAATTGGTCATTAATATATAAACATCATTAATTTAATTATGAATATTGTTAATTGAAGATTAAAAAACCTAACTTCATATTACAAATTATAAGTTACCATTTCAATATTACTTACAAGATAGGAGTATGTCACATCAAGTGTCGCTTAACACACTTCGCTGAGATTGCATGCTTATTTCACATCTATAGCTCATTTCATTCTTGAGATGATATGCGGACAGCGAGACAGACAGCCCTTCATATAGGAAAAACATTTTACATCCCTCCCCTCCGGTAGACAAAAAGAGAAATTGTGTAAACCTACTGAGGCTTCAATTACTCAGGCCAAATTCCATGGTTGGACTTAAATCATAGAACTAATTCTTGCCTACACGAAAATGAAGTTTCATACCAAATTTAAAGTTTACAGATGAAATATTTCTCCGGATATCTTGGAACTTAATAAAATCACATTTTTGTTCTCTGAGTTATCTATTTTTCATTGCACTGTTTAGATAAGAAAACGTCAGTTGAGGTAGGAAAGGTATCGCAAGATTGTGCTGAATTCAAATCTTATCACTGACTTTTAACATTAAACTTCCAGTCTATTACTTCATCTGTTTAATGTATGAATTTATATCTGTTTACTAATCATTTGTACGTTAAATTATTATATGATTGTAATCAGCCTGCTTAAAATATATGTTTATTATGCTGTTTTCTCGTTGACGGCGTTGGTATCCATAAGTTGAGTGAAAATATTTGCGAATGCTTAGCCAAATCCCATAGATTGATATGCAACTTTATTAACCTCAGTGCTGCCTATTGAAACGGGACTTCATGCAAAATGTTAAGTTTAAAAGTTGTTATAAGATATTGTGTGAACAGACAGACAAATTGATATTTTTGAGCTCCTGAAATCTGACGGTTAGCCAATAATATTAAACATTTAAGTGTTTTTTTCAAACCTGTAAACCAAGTAAAAGAATCTTTACTGACAGCGCACCGCGTCGTTACCGGCGGCAGCAGCCATTTCCAGACATCAGATTCTCGATCATCCTTAGGTTTGAGTCGGACTGTCATGATCACTAAGGACTTCCTGTCAGTTTTATCCATCCTGTTATAGTTAATATTCCATTTTAAACCGTGGTATTTATTTGTTGTATCGGGATATCTCGTTTGTGCTTCTCCTGACGTGGTGCATGGTTCAGGTACGTTTATGTTTTAGAGATGCAACTTTGACTTTAGTGTTTTAATCACCATGAGATGATTTGTTCAGTTTGTGCATGCGTAATGATTGTTTTATACTTTTATACCTAAAGAAGAGAGCAGATTTAATCCTCTAAACGCCATGTTCTTAATTACTGTAATACTTATGGATGAAAATGATCACTATTCTGTATTCCTTTGAGATATAATCTTTTAGCAAAAATAGTAAGGTTCTTCAGTTTCTGAGTACTTTTTAAATCTCTCCTGCAAAGGCTAATAGAGCCTTCAGGAAGGCCAGAGAGCGGCACCTTTGGCTAAGAATCGTAGGCTATATTAATAAAGAAAAAGATAAAGTCACGTTAGTTTTCCTAGAAAACCAATTATGTTTCAGGTTTTTTGAATAAATAAACTTCTGGAAAATATAAATCTGATATTGTTCTAGCATTTACCGTACATTAATAAATGTGTTTTGTATTACAGCAGATTTTAGTATTGGCCACAGTTCGTGGCACAAAGGTTACCGCTGCTCAAAAACTGTCTAACTTTAGAAGAAAAGTTCGTATGAAAAAAGATTATTTCCGTGGTCAGATTGCGATGTTTATGAACGCTTTATAATTAACAAGCACATCAGAAATAAAGGTGAACCTGTAGTGTTATCTAATACTTGTCGGTGTTTTACATCTGAAGAGATCCTGACTGTGGCGATGAATGGTGTTCGGGTTTCAAAGATTAAGGTGTCTATTATATAATGAGAAAAAATACAAGACACGAATATTGAGACACGTGTACAAGACAAAGCCAGAAACCCAATGATAATGAAAGGAAGCGAGTAATGTGTAATAAACCGTTTTATTGTTACTACAACTATCGTCAAAGGTTATTAAGCTATATATAAATCTACATCACTACCACTGAGAATTTTGAATATAAACATTTACTATTCTTTATACATTTCATGAATAAATGCCGTAGACTGTTTTTAGTATTTTTATTTCCTGCATAAATTATAATGCATGTTAAGATAGAATTTGTCCATATTTGAACTTAATAATGAATAAACGCTACTTAAATATTCTACATTTTTAATAAGTTGTTATTGTAACATTAATTTAAGTTTCATGCACCCATTTCCCCCTGCTTTAAGATTCACTATAAAGTTTTCTAAACAAATTAAACGGTACAGTTTTAGTCCTTTTATGGTTGTCTGGTTTATATCGCGAAGGAGTATACCATCATATTTTAATTTTATATCAGGAAGAAATCTACCATTGTTATAAGTTTTATTCCAGGAAGGAGTGTACAATTATGTTTGAAGTTTATATTAAAAATGAATAGACTATTTTTATAAGATTAATCAAGTTGTGGTGGTATCAAAGCGATGAATGTTTCAATGATGAAAGAAAAATATAATGATAAAAGTTAATTAACACGAAACACCACCATAAAGCATTTGATTTTTATCTATTCCTTTTTTGTTTAATGCAAATTATTCTATTTATGTTATTCATCAAATGTTTTTATTGCATGCAATAATTTACGTTTGATTGGGTTTGTTTGAAATTAGCACATGAGTAGTGTTATTGCTACGCAACTCTAATAAGTTTTAATGGGGATCCGCCTCCTTCAATATATATTTTTAATTTTTTTTTAAAATATTATTACCATATGTATTTTTTTTAAACTTCATACACATTAAAAAAAGACTTTTTGACTGTTATAATTTTTTTCCTATGTTTAGAACATAGAATTTGTTTGATTTTGTAAATTTTGAGGTCATTTTTTGCGTTTTTTAAAATGTTGAATAACTTTTCTCTGGATCTTAACCTATTTAAACAAAACCTTATTTTATTTTATTCTATATTAGATTATGCAACTTTTAGATTATAGGAAACATAATAGGTTAATTATATACAAATTTTACAAACGTTAAAAAAAATCAAATATAAATATTTCCAAAACAATATTTGATTTAGAATAAAAATTTTATTTTAGCTTTTAGAAGGTTTTCCATAATCTAAAAGTTAGCTCATGGTGTCAAGATGACATGGTAAAAATTACAAGCTCTATATTTTATAGTTCCATAATTATTTAATGTTTTAGTATAGTAAAACAGGTAAAAAAATGAATTTGCGCTAAACTACGTTCAAAGATTAAATGATAAAATACATCTATTTACTTACTCTAAAATTCTCCTCCTCCATAGGTTTTTCCTTCCATTGCTTTTTTTTGTCTCCTCCTCTTGGATGTTTCTTGATTTTAGCAGCTTCCTGTATTTTTTGTATTTTTCTGTAGACTTAGTCGAAGGCGGTCTGAATCGGTCTCTGAAGGCGGTCTGAATCTCTTTTCTTGGCGTGGATTAGGTACCTAAGGTACCTAGGTTAGGATTAGGTTTACAGGTTACTGTACACTTAGAACGCAATTTGTACAATGCAAACATAACCTCTAAAACATAAAAAGCTCTTGTTGTTTTTCATCTTCAACAGCTGGTGCAGTGTTACCAACTTATAGAAATTATGAAACTAAAACATGTACAATTATATTATGACTATAAAGTGAACTGATTATTTGTTGTTTTATAACACTAATAAACAAACAATATTAATTCTTTAGTTGAAAACATCATTTATAAAGCATATCTCAATGCTTATCAAACATAAGAGAGCAAATATAGAGCAAAACAGCAAAATGCCAGAATTTCTGGAGTTGTTCTATTTTACAAAAAACTCACGAAATTTTAAGAAATAATGTTCAAAATGACTTGAAATTTCACAAACACACTTCTAAGAATATTTATTTTTGAAATAATATCAAAAACAAAAAATTGTTCAAAAAATTACCAAAATTGGTTTTTGAAGGAGGCGGATCCCCTTAAACGTTGATTGTGTACCCTACCTAACTGTTTGTTCATTATCTCTTGGGATCATATCACATGTAGTCGCTGCACTCATTAGTTCATAATAATCTGCAATAATGCATACTTAATCTCAATATTATGCAATTTACGTATATCATTAAACATAAACACACAATTAACTATCTCAAATGAACTATCTCAATCTCAACGGCAACTCGTTCGTTCTGCTACAAGTAATTACTACAGGGCTGCTTGCTATTTGCGAATAAATAAATTACTTAACGAGCACAAGTAACGATTAGTAAGTATTGTTGAGACAATGCCAACGTCACTAAGAGCAACATATTTTTGGAATTTGTAATAATGAAGCCAAAAATAATAAATTAGTGTAGGTATTTTTAATTTTGGCTTCCAAACCTGTTATATGTGGCGTGATATATACAGGTAAGTATTTATATTAAAGGTTTTGAGCTATTACCCTCTCCCTGCATTAATATTAAACATGTGCCATTTAGGATGGAGTTCAAGGTGAAGGTAATATTTTTTATGGTTAATGTTATGTTGCGAAAATATTTAATAATATTCTTGTTCGGAAAAGTTTGACTAAACATAAATTTAGGGGTTGATAATTTTGAAAACAACCAAAACAAGTTCATCCAATCCTGTTATCAGGGAGTGTATTTTGGTATTTTCATTCGTTCATAAGTTATAAATATTACAAATGCCTTGTGTCATATGCTCTATATTCTTCTCCTTGCTTAACATTTAGTAGCATTTCTAAAACACTAATTTTACAAGACAATGTCGCAGAGTCCATAGAGAAACTGTTAATAATAAATAAGATTACATGTGAGTTATTATTACAGGTGACTTTATTCTATTGCAACTTTATATTGTAACAAATTCTAGTATATAATGTACCACCCTGCGTTTTCTGATGTCAGACTTGTTTTCTCTTACATTGGTTTTGAAGTAAACTCCACTGTTGGCGCTGTCACGCTCCATCGCGTAATGTCGACTGTTTCCGCTGCAGTAAAGTCTAATGTCAGTATGTCAATGTGATTCGTCTCACACCAGTTCATTAGCCAAAGATTGCATGACATATCATACAACAATGCGAGACTTGGCGTTGGTTTGTCTCACTAAGTTCACTGAAGAGCTTCAACAGAATACATATTTTGAATAGTCTTAATTTAAACATTCAATGTAGCGTATTACTATGGTGGCTGGAAAGGAGATGCTTATTATATGTACTTGGCAATTTCCTGCGAGACGATATGAAGTTTTGAAGCGAGTAAAGAAAGTATTTATGTACTAACAGTAGCTAACGTACACGATTTTTCAGAAAAAAAAATTTATTACTTTTATGTTTTGTATTGTTGTTAATTGTATTATTGGCAGTACATAGTGAATGTGCACTATTGCGGAGAGTAGATCTGGATGATATATTATGTGACAAATCAATACTGCTAAGTAAAGTTTTAAACTGTTACTGTGCTAGCTAAATAAAACTATAGAATGTTAAACATACTTGAACTGAAATTTACATTTAATGAGCACTTGGCATCATTGAACATTATAAAAGAGGATATCTTCCGGACTAGAAATTGAACTGTTCTAGGATGTTACTGTTGGTTCATTTTGATATTTTTAAGATATTGTTTTCTTTTTTGCAACTTTTGAAAAAGAAATATTATTTATATTTAAAAGCACATACTTAATACACTAGATTTATAATCAACCAAACAACTTGAAAAATATTTATTTATACGGGTTTAATCAATAGGAAAATAAACCGAATTTAGCCCTTTAAAAGTCCGAGGTGAGATCATTTTGCAATCAATTAAGATCTAAGTTTTCCGGCTTACAACGGATTGAAACACCTCTGATACAATTTAAACTTGGGACACTTTAGACTCGCGAGCAGAGCCGTCTTCAGTGTAAACTTGTGAAACTGAAGCTGACAGGTGTTGGGTTTTTATGTTGACATCCGGCATTGCTCAGACGATTGTCTTTCAGTTTGGATCAAACTGTCCTTTCTAGTTTCTCCCTGTTTTTAGATATAGAGGTATAGAGACTGCATGCAAACTTACAAAACTTTCAGTTTTCTAGATCTTTATTTTTGTTAATTAGTTCTTACTTCATGAAAGATAGAAAACCACAATGACGTTTATTTACACGTGTTTTACTTCCGTAACTAATTCTGACAACGTTAAAATTTAATATAAACAATAGTGGACTTTTAGTTATTGATTGCTTTAAGTTTGATTTTTACGGTGGTTGGTTATTAAAAGTAATAAATATTTTCAGACATTTTACACCTTTAATTTAAACGAAAAGTAACACTACGTTTCAAAATCTGCAAAATGATATCTTTCTCAGCTAGATGTCTAATGTAACACAAAGACTACACATTAGGTGTTAAATTGAACATATACTAACGCGTTATGATACACAGAAATCACAATAAACCTTTATATGCCATCTTCCTACGCACGTACTCCATGTAATAAATTGTAGTAAACCGAACTAAAGATATTCATAATTTGTCTGCTCACAACAACCACAGTAACATGGCACATACGCCAACAGTAAATGGCGATCTTCTATTCTTTTACAATGAAACGATAGCCAAATGCTATAACCGTACTATAACTATATCATATTAATAGACTCACACATTGATAAGTTATTACTTGTAAAGTAGCAGCGTTCATTATACGAGTATAAAGAAAACACGCTGTTGTTAAATATATAACCACTAATCACAGAATTTAATTACCGTGATATAACTATGCAATATTCCTAGACTCGAGGTACTGATTAGTTATTTCTTGTAAAGCAGCAGCGTCAGTTACATAATAGAAGGACGATTGTCTAATATGGAACCACCAACCCAAATGCAATAACCGTAATGTGTAACGAGAACACATGTATATGATATTCCTATACTCGAGATGTTGATAAGTGATTACTTGTAAAGCAGCAGAGGATGTTTCATAATAGATAGCGGAGCTTTTCTTATATAATTATGGAAAAGATTATCAAATGGAGGCCTATCCATTTCTGTTGTTAATTTTATTTATCACTGATATAATACCTGAAATGTACCTCACTCCTTTTTTATAGACGTGGACTGTAACATGCTGAGCAATTATATGATGAAAACCTTTCATGGGTATTTAGCCGCGCGCGCGCGCGCCCACACACACACACACACACACACACACACACACACACACACACACACACACACACACACACACACACACACACACACACACACACGCGCGCGCGCGCGCACGCACACACGCACGCACACACACACTCACACACACAAACACACACACACACACACACATTTTACATATACGAGTATATATTATTTTTTATTGCAAAATAAGGAAAAAGTTAACTTGGTCTATTTCCATTTTAATACCTTAAAAATAGTTAACAAAATCCTTAAAAGGCATCTGAAAAATATTGGATTATAGCTCGTTTATTACTACTACTAAATTGTATATATGATCTACCAAAGTTGCCTGTGCAATCCAGTAAGAGATGCAGACTGAAAATTATTTTTTCGTTTGAGGTATATTTTTCTTCTAGAATTGGTTATTTCTTTTCATGAATATTATTAACCCATGGATTTGTATTTAGAACATATTAACTTGATCTTGTTATCGAAATTTAGGTAAAATACTTCTTGTAATGTATTGCTTGCTGCCATTTTCTAAAACTAATAAAACAACAAAAATAGCCATTTGTTTCTGAAAAGTACAATCAAAGTACACGGAAACAGTACTTTCAACTAACTGAGTTCCAAAGATCAATGTTTCGGGGCCCTAAATGTGAAGAGCGAAACTCTTTCTATAAGAACCATTGTCACATATTTCTCTGCAATATTCCATTGTTATTGGTTCAACACGTAAGATTTTATATTCCTATTAAATGTGCTAGTGGAGTTAAACCCTAATGTAAGACGTCATACCCCATTTTAGGAAACATAAATAATGTAATACGATGCAAATAATTTTTATTTATATAAACAGACATATCGTAAATTTTATATAACTTAAACTCTGAACCAACCATACGAAAGTATACAACAAGTGGCTTTTGTGTGAATTTAACAAACATTACGACTTAACATTTATCCTATTTTATGAGAATTCCATAAAACGACACTCGGGACTACTTTTTCGCTGTGGAGCTCATTTTGCTTGTTTAACTCTTGGCTTTCGTTCTTGTACAGAATACACATAACCTTCTGTAAACATAATCAAATAAATCGTATGTCCATATTTTCTGATTCTGTCTCGTATAATTATATTTTCTCGAATTTAATAACATCAAGATATACAAGTCAGTACAATCACAGACATAATCTATAACTGATTCCTAGCAATCGGTTTACCATTACTGCCTTCACCACTGAAACAAAGAATCACTGAACTCAATAGTTTCGTCGGGTATCAAACATAACTATGCATGCCTTGTGCAATGGACACGAGCACCGAGATATTTCTCCGAGAACATAGCTTGTTCTAACTGGTAAAATTGCGGTTAGTGGCCTTTGCACTATTCTCATTGACAGTCCCCCATCTCTATTACTTCTATTAGGTGGGAAACATTGTAGAACGTCATACACACATTCACGTTTGCATTAAATACATTAAGTTTTATAGCAATGTTTAAACATTTAAGATATTTGGTAAACAGCTTTACACCCTTTGAAACAGCTGCTTTTAAATGTTTTGTAAAAATAAACCTTCTCAGTGCCCAATTAAAGAGTTTACAATAATTAATATATTTGAGAGAGAATCTTCATATTTTATTAATCTGCTTAAGAGCAGAATTTCTGCGGAAATATTTCATGGAACATCTCAAAATAATCATTAGATATTCTTATGTTTACGTAAGACGAGTATTGACTGCATTACCCGTTATATACTACTTTAAGTAATATTTAGCAGTCTGGTAGTACATAAGGCGTGTTTTATATAAACTGTTATTGTGTTTAATTTTAGATTGTAATATGGTTGCTGATCATGTTTTAAAAAGCGTGGTAGAGCAAAATTTAAAAACTCCTGTTACTCTTCCCAAATCATTCCTAGTCAATAAGAAGCAATAAACATAGAAGAAGTGCATAGAATCTAATCTAAATTTGGGATTTTTAACTCAACTGTATAACATTCTGAATAAACAAAGCCGAACTAAATAATTCAATGACACAATGTAAATTGTGTGGAGCCTCTTACTCTATTATAATATGAGTAAGTAGTAGAGCTGAGTATTACTGGCCTCCTATATTATACCGGCAGTAGGCCACGTGCCAGCGACCCCGCGTGCCTCTGACAGATTGGGGTGGTGAACTCAACAAAACAGTACAGCTGACAGCTTCTTGGTGTACTTCAAACTCTCTTAGGGAATATAACGAGAATGTGGTCAAAGTATTAGTTATAAAATAAACAAAAGATAAAAATATAGTTTATTTTAATAAATATATAATTTTATGTCACTCCAAATTTCTATTCATTTTATCATTAACGGTTAATACAGTTTTTCTTTTGAATTACTCTTCATTTATGGAATAAAAAAATATTAAAAGGTTTTAGAATAGAGTAGGATTTTTGAGGCTATTTAGGTTTTTCAGACACCTAAGTAGATAACGGGTTTGCTGATTAACTGAATTCATTTGATCCAATTAAAAAATAATAAAATTCATCACTTCAGGGGTTAGTTTTTAAATGTGGGGAGGAAGTATTACTAGCTGTTTTATATGCACGAAAGGAGGAAATTCTCATTGGCACATTAATTAATATGCACAATGCTAAACGAGGGAAATTGTATTAGCCTCTTAACATGCACTATCTTAAGGTAGTTAAGTCTGATTGGGTTTTTAGTATTCAAAATGTTACAGGACGAAATTCGTATTGGCCTTTTAGTATAATAAATGTTACACGAAAGAAGTTTTATTGGTAATTTAATATGCATAATATTATTCGAATATGCCAAATAGTGTAGAGAGATGTACGAGTAAAAGTTTATGCATTACAAAATTAAGCGAGTAATTTGAATTCATAAATAATGTACCAGTATTTGTGAAATCAGATTGAAACACTCCTATACCTTAGCAGTAAATTGGTTACTATTTCTACCCTCGTCGTGTATTTATATTTATTATATTTTGTTCAATATCGAAATAATAAAAACAACTTAATCAAATATCATGTCTACAACTAATGTCTTAAGTAAATTACAAAATATAATACAACAATGTCTTTTATTTCGTTAAATAATTGTAAAATAATAATTCCTTATGTAATTGACTGTAATTTAAAAGATAACTTTTAATAGATACAAGCAGCCTTTTAAACCAATTTTAGTAGCCTAAGTGTTTTATTAAGGACATGACAGGGTTTTTTTTAAACCGTGTAGTTGTTTGTCCGTCTGTGCGATAAACCTTGATGAAAAGGACCTGGAAACTTGATACATATTACTTAGATTCCTCCTCGTTTAAAGAAAAATTATCCTGCTTTGGGATTCAAAAGATCAAATGACAGCTCTTACGTCTGTCTATCTCTGTGCACGGTAACACTTAGGTCTAGAAACTTAGCGTAAAAGAATTTTGCAATATCTAATTATAATACCACATTATTATATTTTTTAATCTTAATTAAAATATGTATTAATAGCAGTTACCCACTGCATTGCACTCAATTTGTTACAAAACAGAGACGCCATGGCTATACTCTTTTTAAGTGACATTCCAAACACTCCTGAGAAAAATCTCAGTTAATGAAAGATACTCCAATCTCCTGGACTATTTTATATTTAGGTTTAAGAACAGTGTTTTAGGACCCTAAAGGCAGAGTATAAAACAGATTTTATAACTACCTATGAAAAGAAACTAGAATTTTTCTCCATTGTTGTTCGATGATATTTGATTGAATAGCTCCAGCGATTTCAGTAACAATTCAACTATTTAGGCTACTGTGGATGCATCCTATTGCCAAAGTTCTTGCTTTTCAGTATTATACGATGCGGTTCTATGTAGCTCAGAAACGGAAGTCGGTATATTTTAGTTACATATTACGCTAGTGTTGATGGTTAACAGCTTCAGATATTAAGCGAAACTGCTAATGGCTCTTATTTCAGTCTTTGGGCGTGTATTAGCACTTGTGGGTCAAAATGCAGGTCTGAGATACCTATTTCTAACAAAATACAAATTATGGGTATTTGAATCTTTATTAAAATGTAGATAACAATAATCTTCGATATACATTACAGATCAACAGGTTTTTTCAATAATATGTGTTTGGTGCAATGCATTTCTTGTGGGAATTTCCAAAACTTTAGAGGCTTGTTGGACGAAGCCCTTGATGTCGGAGGGGAAAAAAATCTTTCCCTTGTGCACTTCTATGACAGAAGATGAACTAATTTACTAGATTTCATTTCGTAACTTTCATGGTTTTCACTGAGTGTTTGATGAATCAGTCAGTCAGGGCGTCTCCTTGTATATGTAAAAGACAGCCTATCGGTCTGATAATGAGCTCCACTGCATTGCTTTGTAACACATCTTTCATCCCCTTAGTTATCTTGTTGTTCTACTATACTTGGTAGTAATATTTTTTTCTTTATACGGTTATTATCGGACTCTATTGTACAATATTTGTGAGCGATGGTGAATTTTGAAATTATTGTTGTGTCGAAAGGTAATATTGTTTGTAAAAAAGCTATGTTCTTAGTGTATATAGGACTTTAAAATTCCCATAATTTTGTTCCTTTCCCACACAGTAGTTTAAAATATACTTAAAACACGACTCTTACAAAAGATTTCTTTGTTAGAGTACTGAAGGACTTCAAGAGCGAAGTTTTTAATGATATGGAGACTCTTCAAAATGTGAATTACGAACTTTCTTTACAGTTTCAGTTTACAGTTTCTACATACATTGAACATTGAATGTTATAGATTGTACCTTAGGCAAAGATATAGTAATATAGAAAAGGTATATTATTCGAAAGTAAGAGGTTTATTATTCAGGTATAATATTCAAGTGCTGTGTACGTTATGTTTGTGTGACTTTAATAACTAATGATAGGGAATATTTTGAGTTTCTTGATAAAATAGTATGTTTTGATTTAACTGTTCGTTATTATAAAGTAATATAGGAGTATATTATATTCAAAACGTTAAATTGATATTTGTATCAAATGTATGTACTAATAAGAAACATAGCTTTGAACATTTTTTGTTATTTACATTAACGGCGTTTTATAGTGAAAAATATTGGAACTTAAAAACAATGATGGGTATGGGTATACATCCAACTTTGTTCTTTATAGTATAAATACAGTAGTAGTGTTTCCTCAAATTCTTAGTTGCATTGTATAATAAATAATTAGTATTAGACATAGGGATACAAATTAAAAATAAACAGCTTATTTCTTTCATAAAAATCCCCATTATTGCGTTATTTATAGTCTTTAGTACAATATACTTACATGCAATCTATCATGCTGCAAAGCTTCAGTACCAAGTATAGAAAACTTTCTCTTTGTAAAAAACAATATTTTATGTTGCAAAGTTTATTTCTGGTGGTTCAAGGAATTTTTAGGTATATAATCATCATAGTGATTATGTATAAAACGAAAAAACATATATAGAAGTTTTGAAAAGTCAGTTGCTATAGCGGTTTGATATGTCGGATTTATGATCTGAGATAGAGATAGCTCAGTTTTAAACGTCGTTTGTGACGGTAATTACATCAACACTGTTGACCTTGTGCTATACCGAATCTTCATTCTATTCTGTTTGATAAATATCCGAGCAAAATGCTATACCTCTAGGGTAGAATAAGGCTTCGAAATGAATTGACTATTTATTTTGTAACAAATCTAATATTATATTTCTTTAGAAAAAAGTTAACTGGAGAAGATATTTACAAGTAATTGTACACTTTTTCATGTTGCGCAGTGTGAATCTTGAAATATAAGACTCATGAACATCTCGCCTAATTTTTCAAGTAGTGTAACTACTATTTAAAAGTAGGTGTAATTTTTTTAAGCTGCGCTGGTTACCTCTATAATTCGAAGGTGTACAATTTTTATGAAACTTAACTCTACCCTATAATTTGTTGCAAGGCTTTACCTTGCTTACAATATATGTTATAAAGGTTAACAGTAGGATAGGCCAAATAGTATTGTGTCTGAATTGTTCACTTGTAATGGACTTATAAGACACACCTGGATGTGTTGAGAATCATCAACATTTTCACTTTGCCGACTGGCTGTGTCGAACACGCCTGACAATCCACATCAAAGGGTGTATTACATCGAGCTCACAAGTCCTCACGCTGTGACGGTCCCTGTCAAACGGTTACACCAAGAGAGAATCGGCGCTGTAAGCTACACTTGTGATTCCTACCAGCTTGTAGCAGACGTTTCCTGCAATAGTAGGATTTTAATTTAGAACAATTGAACGATTTATTTTATTTAATAAGACAGGTTACAATTCTATTGAGTTAAGTTTGTATTACTTTTCTATCATTTTACATTATTCTACTTTGTATTAGTACAGTATTTTAGTACTTTTCATTATATACCTTGAATTATAAACAAAAATAAATGTTTAACTGTTTTATAAATACAAATTACTATATTATCGTACTATGTTGCAAAAGTAATAGTGCTAATGTCTATAGAGGTTTGATGTGCTTCTACTCTTTTAAGCTAAAATGTATTTATTCATTACGAGCAAAATAAGCCTTATGAAGTAAAATAATTTTAATTGAAACAAAACATTCTAAAAGAATACAAATATAAACCACCAAACTTTTCCGAGTTTTAAGATTAGAACGAAAAGACAAACCAAGCACAATTTCCTCATAATTCTAATGCATTATTAAAAGATCACATATAAAAAATATCCTTGATAGAAAAAGTGCAATGTTATACTTCAGTTTAATTGTATGGACAAATAATTCCAACATTATTCCCTGCATATAATCCAAATCTTTGATGGACATCAATAACAATGTAATAGAAAGCATTAACTCATCAATCGGTCTGTACGACCACGGATTGCTGAGTGAGAATTAATGACTGTTACAAATCTACTCATCGAGTAGTGTAGTGAGATTGTAGTTGAAAGTATTCGTGTTCTTACCAGTAAATAAGTAATTCCTTAACTAAATATTTCATTTTGAGGATCTGTTTTCATAACCACACAATTTTGATTATATTAGAATATTTCCGGCACTTATTTCACACTAATAGTATATTAATTCATCAGCATTCAAACTAATAACAGCTAACAAACTAATAACTAACGTTAAAGTATTCCGGCTCACGGCACGTATCATATAGACGAATGCTGAGTATTGGAAGTTTCGTTTTGTTGACTGAAGATATCCCTCCACAAAATAGCCAAAGTATTTGAAATCAATGTATTTCCGGTGTGAAGTGGAAGATTTGTATATTAGTGATTCTGGTCGCATAACTCTAAAAACTAAGGAAACAGCTAATTGTTAGCTTCCAAGCCAAATATACGTAGCAGAGTAACTTATCTGTTTTGAACCTTGTTGTTACGGATGGAAAATGGATGTCCGTTGAAAAAAGATTAAATGAGATAAAGTCGGCGATCTGCTAGTGACAATCATTCATTCATGAGTACCTTACCATGGATGGAAAAGAAGGACAATATAAATTAATTACTAATAAGTATTTTCCTCCTGTGGTGATCATTAATCTAAGAAACGTTTGCAAGTAAGGTGGTATTTAAGTCAAGTTTATTAATAAAGATCTTACTTAAGACTAAAAGACCTGAGATTATGTTGTTGAGACAATATATAATGTATATAATATTATATACATATTTCTGATACAATATTTCCTCCAATGGGATCATGTTAGGCTTAATACCTGTCGGGATGATTAGACTGCGTACGGGATAGTATATTATTAAATCAGTGATTAGCTGAGAGATCTTTTGACAATTATAGCTATTATAATGGAAATAAAATTATAACTTTTTACTGGTTACCAAAATCATTTGAAACATCCTCTCGGCAGTGTAAGTGAATTTTAAAGGTTCACTGGCCTGCTGGCGTATTTCAGTTCCCCTTTACTATGATAAATCAGTCCATACATTCACGTATTCAACAGCTAAAACCATGTTTCCTGTAAGATGGTTATTCTGTATGTTACGGTTTTCATTAACCTTTTTATGGTCCAGAAAAAATCTTATCTGATATGTAAGGATTTCTGAAAGTTAAATTATAAAACAATCTCTTTTTTTACTTTTAACTTATTTGTAAAACACCCAGTTGTTCAAAGTAACCATTCCCGATCATTTTTCTGTTACATACCAACAGCTTGCATGCCTTTAGCAAAGAGGCGGTAGGATGAAATTTCTCCACGTTTGCTATTAACTTCAGAATTACTTACAAGCATCACCTAACAAAAAGTATCGTAATATTGGTTCCTAACTCCATTTGAGATTATAAATTTCAAAACCTCATGAAGGAAGGTACTATGACACTTGGTGACGGTTCATGCAACTAATTACTCTTACAAAAAATTAATGTGATAAATAGTACAATAAAAACACGTGGCATTCTCCTTGTGTTTCATTATCTTAAATCATTGTATTCTATACAAAAGATAAATTCTATAAACCTTAACAGGGAAAATAGTCTACCGTGAGACCCGGTAACCTTGGAAACGGGTGACGTAAAGCATCAGGTATCATGAGACCGATTCATCACCAATTAGTTTAACATTCAAACATGCTTGATTATCTTTTACTAATGTGGTACAAATTCATGTAAAATAGTAATCCAAATCAATCTTTAGCTGTGACAACAATATTCGAGTATATCTAGTTATGTGGATTTCTTTATAGTTTTTTTGTTGTTACAATAATCAGAGCCATAGTATATTTCTTGAGAAACCGTTGAAAAGCATTCAATATGTGAGAGTTTCTGTCATGATAAGTGTAGATAACTCCTACTTCGTATACTGAGATGGTTTACTTTTGCGACTTCAATAAAGATTAAGTTCGTCACTAAACTCAAATAATGTTTTGGCACTGAGATCATCTACCATGGGAAGTACGAATATACCAGCTCCACACGCCATTTCTTGCCACCTGAAAGAGGTACATTATATGGCTCAATGTAACAGAATTAACATAGGTGTTTAAGAATAACAATAAGAAATGTTAGCAATCAATAAAATATAAAGAAATGAAAACTGCACAATCATTCATAATTTTTTTAAATATGATATGTACTGAAAACCTTATTCTTAAAAGTACGAAAATGTATCTTTTAACGAAGTTGTACTTATTATATTACAAATTATATAATTATAAATTTTAATTGTTTACCAATTATCATTCATAGACCGATTTCTCCCTATATGTTTGATAATAGCTTTTTATTAATTTTTATAATTGAATTCACAATAAGAAGCCTCTAAAATTATTTATTTTGTGTTTAGGAATGGCCATTGTTAAGCAGTGACCAGTGATGACGCCATGGCTATCTTGCAGTCCTGCTGTTGTTGGAGATCCTTGCGCAAAGGGAGCTTCGCCAGCGCCATTTACACAGCGGTAACGCCACTTTATTCTTTGGTGTTGTCTATATATATATATATATATATATATATATATATATATATATATATATATATATATATATATATATATATATATATATATATATATATAAAACTTTAGTTAGTTGTAAATTATCTTTATTTTTAAGTACATTTACAATGCATAAAAGTGTGTGTAATTTTTTAAGGCACTGTATTTCATGCTTAGTTTTGCGTCCAGTGGTTCCTTAGGTCTCAAAAGGGAATATCCCATAGCTCATAGTTCTATATTCTACCCAGATATCCTAAAGAGGTTGTTGCGGTTTCTTTCAGTACCTTAATGCCTAATGATCTGTGATAGCTTTCGGGATACTGTTGAGTGAAAGGTAATGAAAAAGCTAACGGTGATATCTCTTGACTTGCAGCTCTGCCAACGTTTACTGTTATTGAGCCGATTTGGGGAATTAGTTCAGTTAACATCGGCAACAAGGCCTTTACTACTGTAAACAATTATGATCGTATTAAACACTGTAAAAGTGGCAGAGTCAATCGAGTTGTAGATTTAGCGAGGTACCTCGTGGAGGTTCATGTGCATACTTCTATATCTATGTACGATGGAGAGGTGATTTGAAATAGGGGTTTGTCATTTGGATATGGTCACGTTACCTATTTAATAATTATTTAACTATCTGACAAAGGTGACTGCCATAAATTAGTGATTGCATGTTATACACAGATAATAATTTCCTGAAAATATCCTTTATGATACGGTAGCGTTTAAGAGAATGAAACTCCTGAAATCCCATTTATCTGTCACAGAAGTAAACCTTCCTAAAGTGAAGAAAGTTTTTCTCATCTTGGGGTTTACCTTATTAAAAAACTGTTATAGAATTGGATATACAAATAAGCCTTAAGGTCCAACCGTCAAGAATTGTTCACAGTATAGCAGTTATTAGTAATTGGAGAAATAGTTAACGTATGTAGTTTTGATGTTATATTTCCTATTACATAACAATTTGTAAATGCCTCCCCTAATCCCATGCAGTTTTCCCTCTCCTGCATATTTTTATAGAAAGTTCATTTGCCGTATATAATGTAAGTACAGTACATTACTTACTACAACATAACGTTGTCACCAACCAAACCGTACGCAAGAAACCTAACATTTCAAGAAATCAATAATATTTTCTGTATTTGGTTATTAAAGTGAGTGAATCAGAGCATGACTATTTCAATTCTAAAACACGTGAAGGTATCTTAAAAAGACAAACTAATGGTACAACGTAGATATAAAATTACTAAAAAAGTGGAGTGGTCATTGATCTTGACTGATAATAATCGTAAACGGGATGCACTCGTTATTCCGGTAAAAGGCTGAGAGCACGTTTAGTCATTTGACTATTCGTTTAATGATGAAATGTTTGCAAGTGTATTTAGAGTCAATTATGATCATTGTAGAAACCCCCCTCCCCGTTCTTTGAAATCCATGTAATCTCGTTGTATCGCACGTTACAGGGTAACGGGGATTGCTTGGGATTACCTTGTAGTCTTTTTGCATATCTGCAATAAGTAATGGTTTTCGGGTAAAATACGTATCTCTGCAATCCGTCCTTTGTTATTGCAACACGATCTAAGGTTTGAAATCTGTAAATACAGATACCAACTACCATCTTTAACAACATAACACGTGCACCATTGCTTGGTTCATATACTTAAGGTCACACGTGCTATAAACTGTCTATCTCTATTCAATAAGGATCTTACGGACAATAATAAATTACCAGTGCAATATTGAATATCCGATAAAGTTGTGTCCTCCTGTTCTTAGTAAAAGTGTATGAAAGACCAAACTTCATGTTGTGAATATCCCAATTTTGTTAACAAATAAATTAAATTACTTAAAACTTCATTTTTGAAACATATACCATTATATATACGTTCCAATTTGTCTCCAGTATATCCAGTGTTCAAAATCGAAATGAATAACATGATTAATAAACAATCTAATATGAAAGTATCAGTCCAAATTGAAATCCCTTTCATGTGGAATTAGTGGGAATAAATTACGGTCTTGTGTGTTAACACTCATGAGTAATACTGCATATAAATATCAAAACTGTTATATATATATATATATATATATATATATATATATATATATATATATATATATATATATAATGTTATGTGGAAAGAACGGTACGGTTTTGTGACAAATGTGTCAATTAGTAGCACACATAACTAATTAAACTAATTACTAATTTTTCCCACGCCTCGCTGAGCTAATGATTTTTTTTAGAATGTCTTCAGAATTAAAACTTATTTATTTTATCAAGCAAATGATCAAACTTTCTTTGAATTTTGCATGATTTTGTTTTTGTGTACCACAAAAATAAATCCATTTTAAATATTTATTCAAAGCAAAGTATGATTTTAGTACATTTTTACATTTTTGTTATTGATTAGTAACAGTTTGTATAAAAATGTAAGTAGGAATAGAAAGTTGTACCTAAAAATTGGACAAGTTTAATTATTTTTCATTAGTTAGCTTGGCAATGTGCTACTTTCCAATACTTTGTGAAAATCATCGTTTACCTAGTACGAGTAGCTAAGTTAGAATTTCCCCTTTCAAACATTACTTTCCCTATGGAAACAATTCTTTTCCTATGTAAATATCTCTTTCCCTATATAAACAATTGAAATTTTTGGTTTGGTCAACAAGAGCACTAATAATTTGTGTTGTAAATTCATGAGAACAATCAGAAAATTTGTTTAGTTGAATTTTGAATTAAGAAATTGTATTGTTATTACAAACATAAAATATATCTTAAAATATTTAAATTTAATATATAAAACATATAGGAGGTAACAATATCTAGATTAAACACATCAGTATGATTCTGTAATTTGTTTTGAACAATCCTACGTCACATGAACAAACAGCTGATTTTAACTACAAAATAATTATAAAAGAGCGTTATAAAGTAAGTTATCCTTAGGGAAGAAAAATTACATACTATCTGATAGTCTTGTAAAAGATCTCGTGCCCGTTTTTGCATCGTGATGAAATGTATTGTTCAATACTCGTCTCACAATTTCTATTGCGAGGCTCGGTAGCATTTATTAGCCACGCTCGGTTTCGCCTTACGCTCAAACGCAATCTCGCCCTGCAATACACATTTTCAAGATTAGTAATGACATAAGTTATTACATCATAAAATAAATGTTAAATGTAATAGTTTATATAAATAACACAATGAATACAATTTTGTAACGTTAATCACTTAAATACTCCTTTAAGCTTTAGTCAAATCTTTATCACAGTTATATTATTAAAACTGTACGTTATAGACTTATAATATTATTTTCTTCCAGTACCCATTAAAATGTAATATAGCTACAACTGTACCTTGCCTTGCTTCAAACAGGCTCAAATTCACTGTATATAGAATAAAATAATACAGTTTTGTTTATTTTATTTAATCATAGAAAACTCAACGGCGAAGCTGAATGAAATTTTGAGCCATTATCGTCTTACGTTCTGAAATAGTAAACCAGGATGAATCTAGAATGATCCAGGATAAATAATCTAGAACGCAGGTGTGCAGCCTACACGATTACAGCTCCAGCACATATTTACATAATCGGCGTAGGCGAGGGTATAACGAATGGCGACGGAGGTTCGCAATTTTTAAGAAGTCATATTTTGAAATTGCTATGATGATATGTCTCCTACTTCTTATAGTATTGTTAAGCATGATAGTTAACAATTTATAAACTAATTATAATATAACTTATATACATAATAGCAAACTAGTTTTGACATCTTCATACAAAACCTAGTATTTCCTACTTTTAAAATCACATGTGTCTAGATAACCAACTTTAAGATTAAGACAATTTTAGTGATCTCACTTATCTTATGGTCAAGGGCAGGGAAAAAATCTAAAAAAAAACAACTTACAGGTTCTTAAGTCATAGAAAAGCATATTATGGGCTTCTTACTTCAAATACAAAAACAAGTAAAATAACATATTCATGACCACCATCACAATTTTCTGTAAACACTTCGACGACGAATTTTAGCACTGGCGCTAAATAAAATATTTTTGGCTAATACGTTAATGGTTTCTTTTTATAGGTTGAAGTTCGAACTCCTTAAATTGTTCCGTGTATAGGTTTGGGGCTTCTGGAGATCCTTTCAGTTTCCTTATAAAATTTACCGTCAAAAAAGAAATAAGTTGATTGGAAGCATAATTTAGACGTTTGTGCTATTTCTTGAGACTTAATCTCTTAATTATTTGAATTAATTCCAGATTGCTACTTTCCAGATTCTATTTCAAAAGTGACTGGTATATAATTTCATCATATTTTACAGTTTTTATAATTTCAATGCTATGAGGATGTTTTACGTATGGATAAGTTTTTTCCACACAATCAGATGATAATTTGAGGAGATACTTTGATATATAATATGTCGGTGAGCTTATACAGCTGGTATCATTCTCACTGCAAGGTTTTTGTGTACTGTAGTAAATCATACAGCGGTGATGAATTTTGGGTCAGAGTTAATCAACCTCCCTTCACCGTATGTTCCAGCTCTGTATTGGACGTGATTGACGTTTAATAAAGTGAAACGCTTGGTCTGGATTATAACGAGAATATCAATGCGGTGTTAAAATATGACTCTTACAAACTAGTTAGAAATCTTACAAAGCATATCACTTTATTAACAGATTTATTAAATGTGAGGGAACATTTAAAGAAGTTATTAACAAGTAGATAGGTAGTGATTCAATAAATAATATATGTTCTTAAGATGCAACTAAATTTTCTTTAAGATATTATGTATTAAAAAAACTATACATCTATCTGCGTAAAAACTATTCTTTTTTTATGTTGATCAATAATTACATTAAACATAAAGAAGTGATGAAAGATAACCTTTCTATTAATTTAATAAAATTTACAGTACTTAAAATAAGAAACATTGAGATTTCCATTTTTCAAGTTAAATATATATAAAAAAAACTCATATTAGTAAAGAGTGACTATAAAACAACTTATATATGTAGGGGATGTATTATTTATTAAAAGCACTTTAAGAATATCTCTACTAAGCAACAGGGCTGTTTGTTACACTCGTTTACTCCCAAGCACTTACTACTTACTCGTATATAAGTTTTATAAGGATTTTCAGCTAGTTTTGGTGTAGAAAATAATATAAAGGGTCAAATTATTAATACTATTTATAAATTTGAGTTTAAATCGCAATAGTGAAATTTTATTTAACTAATCATTTATTGACAGATAAAAATGCATTTTATAAACACTACTACAATTCAAACTAAGAATATAGTGGTAAGAGGATATAATATTTCTATAGCTTCGTTGTGGGGCCATCAAACTCCAAATAAGTTTCCAGCTGACGCTGATGGCTATTGACTCTTGCCGAGTCATTCACAACTATTGACAGGTATTGAAAATCACGTCCTCTCTGCAAAAGTTCGTTTCATTATATATATAGATTTCTCAAACATTTCACGATACCCCAGTATTTGACATAAAGTGATTTAAATGTTTATCGGGTCTCTTGTTGAAGTAAAGTTATTTATATCCTTGAAAATTATTTATGTACGCGGATTATCCTTACTTATGAAAATGTTCCAAATCTAAGAGATGCATCTAAGTAGCTGGCAATTGCGCTTGCATGTGATGTTAAGGTGTTCTGCAAATTATTTAGTAAATTATTACATTTCTTCTATCTCTGAATTTATAATATGGTTTATATATTACTACATATTTTTTGTAATATAAAATTCCAATACTACACTATATTCTTTTCTTACTTATAATAAAAAGGCTAAACTAAAATGTTTGTAACTCTTCATTTTGCCAAAACCGTGTTAATTAATGCCAAATATTTGAATGATAAAGTTCACTGAATAGTTTAAAATAGTGTTATTATCAATTTGTTTTAATTAGAATATTTATTTTATGATTTTTTTCATCAAATACTAGGGTCTACAAAACTCTGTACCCACTTTGACAAGTGTTTGAGAGAAATCAAACATTAAAATAAAGAGGCCATTTGAGTAATATTTGAATTTTTATTTTATCCTCATGTTAAATATACCTTTCTTCCAAATGATCCGGGAGGGATATTTTTCATTTATTAAGGAGAAAATAATTGTTTATAAATAACAAATAAATAAATTCAATTCTAAAGTTATGCGTATTGCATTTCACCAAATAAACGTATTTTAGAGTTGAAATATTCTGATAAAATCCATGTGTACTATTTTTGAAACTGCAAAAGTAGAACTTAAAGAAATTATGAGATTAAATCCTAGTATTTCCCTCATGTATTAACTGAAAAACGTTACACACATGTAATAAAATGAGTTAAACTGAATGACAGATTTATACCTCGTAGTCATACAAAAGTTGTTAAGGAACCATGCGCTTTTCCATTAAATGAAATGAATCCCTTAAAGAACTTATAATGGCTTAAGCCAAGGGAGAATTTAATATGGAAGAAATTTAAACATACTATATTCTAATTATTTTAATTATATTGGCGTTATATTGTAATGTATATCTGAGAAGCCTCCGTTCGTTTAAAAGGTAACCAAATAGCTTAAAGTTCAGTCTACAATACAAAACCTAGAAAATAAACCGAACACACCATTCGTTAGATTACTGCTCTTCTGAAACACAGTTAGTTGTATTGGTCATCAAGTTAAGGAAGAATAATGACATTTGGCGATAATCGGCTGAACTGCTTACTTGTCCACGACTATTGTGTTGGTCGTTAAAATTAATAATTCACTGAACAACATAATGCCGATTAGGGATCATGCAAGGTTTTACTTCGATTAAACCTTTTCGTCTGACTGTCCCATAATTATGGCCCATCACGTGGAGGTATTAGCCACTAACTTTATCATTAGTGAGGAGAAGATCGCCCCACGTGTGATTGACAGTTGTAAGAACAAAGTTCCCTCCGAGAAACCTCCCCTCCACCACTCGTGGCACAAGTTGGAGACTTGCCTGAGTGACAGTCCCATTATAGCCATATGTCAACTACTGGTAATTTAGAAATACCAGGTGATGCAAAAGCCACCTCTTCTCTTTATTTTGAATGCTAATTATATAAACATTACGTGATGTTTTTTAAGTGCAAAAACGTTTAAGGCGTCCTTATGACTTTTTGAAACCTTTAACATTTAGCATTTTAAACATGACTCAATAAACACAACATATTGAAAAATAATCAATATATAGCGATGAAGCTGCAAATGTCAAAGTTAACAATTTACATAGAATTTACTTAAAAACTTAGTTAACTAGTTGAAACAGAACAATGGGTTTAACAAAAGCTATGTCAGTGCGGATCTCCAGGTACATACGCGTATTAGCGTTTTTCGACTCACAAATAAGTCGCTTGTTCAGTTTGTCCTTGGTGGGTTCATCGATTAGTTTTTAAACTTTGTTATGTATGCTTAACTATGTCTTAAGGTTTTTTGACACCTGAAGAAATGCTTAGATTCCAATCCTCGAAACGTAGTGTTCTATTTATGTAGTAGCATTTAACTACTAAATGTAGCTATTTTGTTTGTCGTATTTGTGTTTCTATTCGTAAATGTCCGAACTACAAAAACATTCCAAGTCCTAACAACACATAACATGTCCTTTCAAATCATCCACCATCAATAATAAATTTCAAACGAGTAGATCAAACCAATTCAGATAAACTTAAAAATACACACTTTCTTTTACTTTTACTTGTAAACGTATCCTGTTATATCGCATTAGATAATTTTAATTCAATATGTTTTTTTAATTCTTCGTCTTTTTTACTAGAAATTATTAGTTTATGTAGAGTAAATAGGAAGAAAATAGAAAATTTGTGGGATTTTTTTGTACTTCTATATGTTTAGTTATAATTTTTGTATCAGTTAGGTGTATTTTATTTAACTTTATAGGTGACCAGTAACAATTATTTTTAATGAAATATATTATTTTACCCAAAGAATTTGCATTAGTAAAACTGCAATGGTATTTTAACTAATTTAACTTATCGCTATTTAGATAATAAGCATTATCAAATAGCAAAGCTATCTTTTAGAATAAAATAAAAATTCAAGATGCATTTAAAGAAATATTCCCATTGTAATTAGACGTTAATGAATTTCTAAGACATTGCATCTTCGCTGATACAATTAAATACAAACAAATATAACACTTTTGTATGTATATAATTTATAATATATTTATGGGCTTAAGCAATATAATGCGGGACTGTGAATGGAATGCCATTTATAAAATGAAATACTATTTCCTAAACTTTGAATGGCGATAGGAAGTCATAAAATGTCGTGATTTTAAGGTCTTGAGAATAACACACGGTATTTCAAACATGCGGTAAAATAGAATAGTAAGTAAATATAAACATAATTTCATATAGGACGAAACCAAACCAAATTTAAGTTTTTTAGAAACCACTTTATTGTGCTTATAATGATGTTTAATGCAGTAAGATGACGAATTCTTTAAACATCGGAGAGTGTTACAAGTTTATTAAAAACCAGTTGTTAGAGCAATCAAACCAAATGAACCCAAACATATATACGAGTACATTACATATACATATATACATTTGTACATATATTTGATATTGTACAAATGAACCTTCAAACTTAAAAATGCATCTTCACTTTGACATATGGGGTACAGACATGAATTAAATATATCTTTTGACTGTGCCAGCAGGGGTAATTAATTTTTACTCATATTTTAAACATTAGGCAAACTACCAAAAGTGTGAATTATCGTGTACATCTTAAATTTGAAGTTTAAAATTATGGTTTGTCAGAACACAAAGATAAATACACTACAAAAGATATGAAAAAGTGTTATGTAGTTACTCTTCACTGTGATGAACTATTCAGTAATTCGTTTAACAAATCTTTATTTGTGGTCACCTAATGCATTATCATGAGTTTTATACAATTTATACAAGTTTTGTACTACTAGTGGATTAGTTAGTGGGAACATTAGCATTGGTTTATCATATAAGAAACATTGTTAAATAATTTGCTAATTCACATATTTACTACCGGCCTACTTATATTTATGGTATATTTTGTAAACACTTAATTACTATATATTAATTTCTATTTAAATGTTAGCCCGATATTTAAGTTTTTGTAGATTTAAAAATATAATTTTCCACATTATTCTACTTGTCCAAGACTAATTACTGTTTTAAGGGCTTGAAGTGCTGATTCTACAGAAGTGCCTTGATTGATTCCTTGTAGTATTTTTGTTCTTTTCAAAGGTGTTGTAATGGGTTAACCTTATATAAAAATATATAATTCACGTGTATAAGATATTTTTACATATTGTGCCAGGATATATTATAAATAGATTTACTTTTAATGTTAAATAGAAATTTATGCATATTAGGAATTTATATATGAATTACTTAAATGGAAATCTTGCTGGTAATTAAGAAAAATAGAATAAGCAATAAAATAGAATATATGAAAGCAATTATTTGTAAGATTCAATTTTAGATTCTGTGAAATCAATGATATATCATTGACCTATAAAATATATCATCATTTTTGAATGTCATAAAAGGTTAATACTCCTGTTATAAATAAATCAGAATGATATTTTAGAATCAACATTTTAGCAAAACTGTACAGTAGAACTACTGAGTTGAGTTTTCATTATGAATGGTACCGAACCATTAGCAATATAATAGTATAGAACAGTGATAGTAATGCATAATTCAGTACATGTATTCATTGGTGATAGATTGAGCTGAGAAAAGCTTCTATAGGAGGAAAAAAGAAGGAAAGTTTAAAGGGAAAATAAAAATAGCTTATAAGATAGTGAGGACATACTCTGTAAAAAGGTTCTGAATCTAACTTAAAGTAACACTGTAAATGCTGTTTATTGAGAGAAGGGCCTGAAGGTGCGGGTGTAGTTGTAGATGAGGGCGTGGCCACTAATGGAAGCATGATTTGTTGGAAAATATAGAGTAGTGAATATACATTCCTGAGAATTCAGCATTTTTTCGAGAATTTAAAGACCACTTGTGAGAAGTGAAAGAGGTTTATAATAAACACTGATCACGTAATTTTAAAGACTATGTAAGATATCATAGCAATAATTGATTCTTTTTTTATTGAAATTTTAGTAAGTAGACATCCTGAATCAACTGGAGTATTGATTATTATTCTCACACTGGTATGTAGATTCCTAATATACGGTATATCATCTATAATTTGAGTTGCTGTTATTATTGCTTTTGGCATGTTTTGTTATTGTTTGTTTGTAATGTGAGTTAAGATAAATAAACAAATATTGGTAGTTAATTATCTACTTTCTTATTGAAAATTACTGACAAAAGTTATGTAAGATTTAACAATAAAATGTCAGTGTAATATCAGTTCTTCTTAATACACTTACTTCAAATACTTAAGCACTTCCCTTTAGTTGTTTGACAGAAAATTAAATAAGAAAAGTGTTACTATAACTTTAAATTTCTTATTTTCAATGACTAAGTACACTGCTAACTATAAAATTTGTATGAAAAAGCTGTAAAATACTAAGTACTTTGCTAAATACTAAATCTACTACTAAATCTGGGCAATGAAAGATGAAAATAGTGTAGTCCGCCATTTAAGAACAACATGTAATTTTTTGATTTACTATTTAAGGTAGAATTGACTAAACCATTTCAACAATATTTAAACATTCCTTTGTTTAGAAATTTGAAAAAAGTTGCTTCATTGATATACTCTTTGGCTACTACAGTAATAGAATAATAATATAATCTTCGTAACGTTTTTCTTGTAATCGGATTCAGCTAAACTTGAAGGACATCGGGTGAAAATTGTCACTTTTAAATGTCTTCATAGACAAACTACTAAAATTGTAGTAATAGACGTTAGAATTTAATGCAGACTGTTACCTGACAGATTGGAGTACTATAACCGGGAAAGAGGTGTTTAAAAAGTAAACTAAATACAATTCGTTGTTGAATCGTTTCCTAAATACTTTTCACAGAAAAATATCTGTTTTAATGTCCTAAACATCTGAATAATGAATGTATCAACATTAAAATGTTATATTCACAATGAAAAAATGAAATGCAAGATGTCTTTATTTATAGAGGCGAAGTTATGACTAAAACGTTCTCTCATCCACTTAACCTCTAAGCACCAATAAATAAAATAAAGGCAATAAATTAAGTAAAACAAAAGGTCTAGTTGTAGACAGGCATTAAACATTGGATATATATTTTCTCACTTTTCTTACAAAACCGAGAATGATTTAATACCGATTTATTCTTTATGAGAGACTCTGTATTGGCTGAACATCAGAAGTAACTTTATAAGTTCCCGGTTCATATGTACTTGAATTTGAACATTAAGAATTATGGAGACACTTATGAAAGCGTCCAAAGCCCAGTATATATTGCATGAAAACCTGAGTAACGTATTCAGTTTTTTAAATCGATAGTCACTTTTTCATCCTATTTTTATTTACCACGTGCAAGCACATCGATAAATACGGGTTAGAATAAAAACTTCAAAACAAACTTCAAACAAAGAATTATAATAACAATTAATACAGAAAAATTTGCAACATACATATACTGGTTGCTTGCCAAATTACTTTAGACTTTCGCATAAATGAATTAATCCAAATTGAAGAAAATATCCGCTTCATGAAAAAATATGAAGCAAAAAATAATTGGAAAGAACTTGCTATGAATGTAGTAAATTAGGTACAACAGAAATTAAATATTACAACACATTCAAGTACTTTAATAGAAGTCAAATACATTAATTCAGTGTAGTATGACCAACAATTTACATTACTTCCATAAAAACATAACTTAATCATATATTTCCACTTTATAATATATATATATGTTTTAATTCAAAATTGCATATTATTTTATGTAAATGTTAAATAAATGTTGTTTATTTATTATTATGTTAGTTTTATTTATTATATTTTATCTGTACTGCTAAATTCAGAAACCCTGAACATGGTGGATTGTTACATGTTGCAGAGAACCATCTGGCTCTATAATGTTTTGTTATACTTTTGTAATTAACGTTTGGTGGATGTGTTTTAATTTAGTAATAAATGAATCGTCTATTATAGTATGGATATCTCACATTACGATGTTTAAAACAGGATCTATAAGCACGCTGGAGCAACCGAGTTTTATAAAATAACGTAGTTTTGGTTGGAATGGTTGATTCAATGTGCATGTCGAGTTTAGCTCCAGTTCACCTTCCTCTCAGTGCAGCGTTTGGAATCTGACACATCCTTAGAGATCGTGTCTAAAACATCGTAGTACACGTGCATCTGACGATACAATAAGAATACCTCTCAACCTAGATTACACTATATTTTGCAGTCTTGTTGTCTCTGTTGTCGAAACGATGTAAAGAGTTGAATTTGATTCGTCTTCAAATTGTTTTATTTCTTCGGACGTACATGACCCAAATTCCTGAGTCAAGTATGTGACAGTGTCAGATTGAAAAGGCTGCACTACGAGGTTAGTGAACTGAAACTAAACTCAAAATTCAGATTGAACCAACCCTTCTCACAATAGCTACCTTATGTATAATGCACATGTGTGTCAAATTTCACCTTTCAAGGACAGCGGGAAGTTGAAAAACAAAACGTTGTTCTTCTGAGGATTGCAACTCTATTCCATACTTTATGGGGGGTTTGATCATCATTAAATCTTTACTTTGTCTGGTAGGTATTTCACATTTCATCTTCTACGTTATAGGAATATTAAAAATAAACTTCTTCTGCGAGTTGCAACCCTAATAAAACACCTATGGGTGATTAATCTATCTCCAAAAATTTACTTCGAAAATTCTTAATTTTTTGGTTGAGACCATAAGGCATATGTGTGTCAAATTTCATAGGTGTCATACATCGGGAAGTTGAAATCAAAAATATAGTTGTAATTCTCTTTCAAAATTGCGGTCCTATTTCAACCCCTGTGGGTAGTTTATCTTTTTTCTATTTACGTTATAAGGTATACGTGAACAACATATCAACTTTACGAGATATTGAGAAGTTACAGAATTGGTGATGAGTGAGAGCAATTAAGGGCTTAGCCTTTTATATATAGAAATGTAATGTTTACTTACGTACATATAGTATTTCTCATAAATTACTTAATATATAAAACTGTTTTTGGCGTGTCCTTACATTTAGACATGTGAGTATTTCTTTCGTAGTATTAACTATATTTTTATAAATAATTTTAAAAATATTAATAAATTAATATATAAACTTTCACAAAACTTAACTAAACAATATTAAAAATTATATATCTACAATTACTTATCATACGCAGAACCATTTCTGTAAAATTGCATTGCTGTGTTTCCAGTACTTAAAAAAAATACCTACAAAATAAGAAAAAGTTTTCGCAAAACACAAAAACATTGCAATGTTGTACGGTAGTTGCATTTAATAATTCCCACAGGATTTCAATGTCTTATACATCTTTATGTTTTTACTACTATCTACTTATGTAATTTGCCCTCTAATGTTTGTTTTGCAAGGAATTTATTCATTACGAGTATGTTAAGTATCCGTTACATAACATAATAGTCTATTACGGAATGTCATTACTACGTGAATCTTTCAGAATTGTCTTACAGAAATAACGGGATGAAATCCTATTTATAATTTTAAGAAGAAAACCCAAGATACTTAATAAAAAACATAAAAAGTAGGATTACATTTTTTATCTCTTAAATATTACAGTATTGCGTGAAATCTATATTTCAAAGATTTAAAAATACCAAAGTTGCTATAGAGCTTTATCTGGAAAGCACACATTAGAAATTGTGTTTTAAAACATTTCTTATCCCAAAAATTTACACTTTGCCAGTCTATTTATGATATTTCGTCATTTCTTCTCAAACAGCAATATTGTATAAGATTTGTCGTTGATAATTAATTGTTAAATAAGCACATTATCAAGCTCTGTGTTATATGTGACAATTCAGATCTCAAAGTAGCAGTAAAGACAATTTACTGCAACAGTTTCAAATGCAGATTGCATTGTGCACTAAACCTAAATCTGAGTTACAATGGGCGTCCGCACAATGGTGGGGCTCCACAGCTATAGTTTGTATTACATCAGATTATCTTTTGACAAAATCGGGTTTCTCTGAGTTACAATGGGTGTCCGCACAATGGTGGGGCTCCACAGCTATAGTTGGTATTACATCAGATTATCTTTTGACAAAATCGGGTTTCTCTGAGTTACAATGGGTGTCCGCACAATGGTGGGGCTCCACAGCTATAGTTGGTATTACATCAGATTATCTTTTGACAAAATCGGGTTTCTCTGAGTTACAATGGGTGTCCGCACAATGGTGGGGCTCCACAGCTATAGTTGGTATTACATCAGATTATCTTTTGACAAAATCGGGTTTCTCTGAGTTACAATGGGTGTCCGCACAATGGTGGGGCTCCACAGCTATAGTTGGTATTACATCAGATTATCTTTTGACAAAATCGGGTTTCTCTGAGTTACAATGGGTGTCCGCACAATGGTGGGGCTCCACAGCTATAGTTGGTATTACATCAGATTATCTTTTGACAAAATCGGGTTTCTCTGAGTTACAATGGGTGTCCGCACAATGGTGGGGCTCCACAGCTATAGTTGGTATTACATCAGATTATCTTTTGACAAATCGGGTTTCTCTGAGTTACAATGGGTGTCCGCACAATGGTGGGGCTCCACAGCTATAGTTGGTATTACATCAGATTATCTTTTGACAAAATCGGGTTTCTCTGAGTTACAATGGGTGTCCGCACAATGGTGGGGCTCCACAGCTATAGTTGGTATTACATCAGATTATCTTTTGACAAAATCGGGTTTCTATTTGGATTTAATCAAGATTCGTTCTATTCGTAATTCAATACTGGAGAGTTGTTCAAGCAACGAAAAGAGCCTCAAAATGGAAAATACTGGGTGAGAAACTAATATTTCCAAACCGTATTTTAGTAAGGAATTTGGAATTTTTAGGCAAATGTTATAGTACGTTTTGGCGAATATTCCGTCCATTCACGAGACCATCAATAATTATAAGACGATTAGATTAATTTCGTTTGAGCAAAAAATTCGGTTTCTATTTCTCTGGACCTTGGGTTCGCCAGATTCCATCTATTAACAAACACATTACATTATACACAACATTAACAAAATAATTTTTGATCATTTTTTTAAAGTTTCGCTGAATTCCTTTTGTAACAAGACGATTTTCTATACATAAATGTTTCTATACATAAAATTTGAAAAAAGTGTCAAGTTAATGAATATAGGTACACTTATAAATTTCCATGCACAAGTTTAAAAATAATCAAATAAACAAAGCTTTAGTGATTTCTTGTTGTCCTGTAAACATATGACTTTTACCAGGCGATACCAATGCGCATTTATTACATATGTTTTCTAGGACAATCTAAAAAGAGAATACAGCATAGAATCATAAAAAATTTTCAAAAATTCGCTAAATACCAAAATTAAAATATCACATGGAAACTGTATCAATATCTATACAGAGAGTTAAGATTGAAAAATACAAAAATACAGTGATTTATGCGGTGCCAGTACTTACTGATCGGGGCAATTATTCAATGAACTGACAGAAACTTCAATTCTTCAATTGACCAACTTCGTGTACAAAAACCTTTGACCTCTACCCAAGGATTTTAAGTTTCCCAATTTATTACTGTGTTTGTGGAAATCTGTTATGCTTGTAGAATATCGAAAAAAAAATAGTTGACGTTAAATTAATATATGGAATGAATCAAATAATATTTCTTCAAAGTGGTTGTTATTTAATTTAAGTGTTACAATTTACACTATAAATAACTTTATTACATTTCATTTGAAAACTATTCTCCATCAGAAGGGAGAAATTAAATTATAATGTGGATCATACAATTGGTATTCTATTTATTCCAAGTACCACTTGTATATTTTAATTAACAATGAGCCGAAAATAATACTCTCAAACTAATCAAAATTTCATAAAATTACTACAGGCGACGGAAGCATAAATTAAATAATATATTATTACATAGGGAGCGGTTAGTAGTACGTCACTTTCAGGCCTGATAATAATAATTTATTATAACGAACTGACACATGGTATTTACACTATGCCTTAGATAAGTCACTGACCTATTATTAAGAATAAAATAGACATACTGTCCTAATCCTGAACACTTTATAACAACGCACACCGCACAAATATTTTTCTTTTTTCTTAACACTCCTTTAATTGTACGACCTCAAAATCTTGGCTCCACGAAGTGAGGATGATTACCACGAGATGTTGCTGCCATGAAACTTGACAACCACGAATCCTTGATGACGCAAACCTTAACCACGAACCGGCCTAAACAACCCCAAATTCATTAGCTTCAAAAGCCTGAACATCAATTAATAAAATAAAAACTGCTTCATCACATGGGTTATACGTATGCAACTTTACTACTGGCTCTTATGAAAAAAATGTAAGAGCAAAATTACTAAGATTATTTACTGTACAACTCAATATAATTAATATTTACAAAATGTTCTCTGCTAATAACTATTATCATACGAATAATTAATACTTACGAACAAAGTTTGTAGGATTTTGTATTCGTGGCTGAAGTAGGTAAGTGTGTCTAACAAATATCACACTACTCCTATACCGCAAGTGGATGTTTAACTCAATAATTCCAAAAATATTGGAATTGCTCAGTTATGGCAGATTCTATTTTATAATGTTATTAAAACCGGTGTAATATACCTTTGCAGTGTTGAGCTTTAATTAAAGGTTGTGAACTGAATTCCAAGTCACACACACACACACACACACACACACACACACACACACACACACACACACACACACACACACACACACACACACCACACACACACACACACACACACACAAACAAGCAAGATCACCTTACTATGCATACTGTGGAAGGGCTATAAACAAGATAGCTTTCCCCCAAATGGATAACAAGAGATGCTTCTAACAAAAATCTGTAATTGTAAACTAAATGTAACGGGATTAATAGTGCAAGCTTGTAGTTCACCTAATTGGAATTGGGATGTTAAGGGTACATTTATTTAGTTGGTTTTTTTTACCACTTCAAAATGTAATATATTTTGTAATTGCATGTAATGTATTTTACTTGTAGCCCATCTTTAAATGAATAGAAAACATATTTATGTTGCCAGTCAAAGTAAAGGTCATACTGTTCTTTCATACTATTAGCCTGAACTTGTGTAAATTTCTTAGTCATAACATTAAACATAAAAATGATAGCTTATATTTTACTACAGGTACATACAAGACTACCACACTAATGGTTTAAAGTATTTTATCTCACATGTTACTTTCAAACGTATTTTTGCACGTAATCCTGGTTACCGATGGATGGAAATAGAAAAGGCTATCAACCGGGAACTCTTTACAATAAATTTGGAAAGTGTAATAAAAACCCACAACTTTCATGTTATGTATAGAAAGTTTCTTGACATCAGCATTTCTATTGATGTATGACTTTTGTGAGAACGTATTTTACATCCACTAATGTTATTTTAAATTTTAAATACATATTCTGATTTTACGCAAAAGTTATTATAGTAAAATGTAAGGAATTTATAATACTGTTTTATTCTTTTAGGGATAGGCCACCCCAATGGTATAAAATACTGTTTCGACAATGATATAATATATTTATTAGCCTAATATTAGACAAGGCTGAAACAAGTATGTTCATATTGCCCGTAAAAGCTCAAGAAGATTCAAGTGATATAGAAAGCAAATGTATATTTCACTTTGTTGTTATTTTTGGCATGAAAGAAGACGTCATGTCGTGTCGAGGACGATAGGTCATCTGTATCGGCAAACACGGTGGGTAATGGATTCAGAGGGAGCTGTCAATACGACACAATATCCTCCCCATTGTAAACATCCTGAGGGAGACGGGGAAGTCGCAACCTACAGGACACTCTCACCTTCTGTTGTTGGTTGGGGGTGGGATGGAAGCGAAGGTTGAAAGTTTATCATGTCAAAGTGTATTTATATAAATAAATATATGTATACATGAGTGGATCCTATTCACTGTATGTAAACAGTTCACAAGTCTTGGTGTAACTTCATTCTAGAATTTGTCTCAGACGCTGCAATAAGAGGAAGGTGAACTAAAGCTCAACTCAACTTTCAACCTTTCCTACCATTCCTGTGTTATGTGCAGAAAAGTCGGTTGCTCCACCTTGCTTAGAGATCGTATGTAAAACATCGTAACTATGCACATTAAACTATAACTATCGTTGACTTGTAATCGTATATTTTTTTCTTTGCATTAAAAGTTTATAGTACAATATTCAAACTCTTGATAAAAACAACTAGGTACTAAAATAAATTTAAAAAAATGTTGTATTGTAATTGTATTTCTCATCAAGGCCATATAAGACAATTCTTTTACTTGCTTGGAGCGTAAAAATTTTGAAACGGAAACTAAAACCTTTATGCTGTTTAAACTAAAACCTGATATAAGTGGAATTTTAACTATAACTTAGTCCATGTCTATTCGAACAAATATATCACAGATATGTATGAAATATAAAACGGTAATCTCGATCTTGGATATAGCCTACATGTACACAATACTGTAGGTAGTACTATACATTAAAACTATATTAATAAATAAACAGAAATGCCTTTATTTAGTCACGATATTTCAACTAACGACTGCTTTTCAAATCAACTGTTGCCCAGTAAATTTCAAAGTTTATAAAGTTAAAAACATAATTACAAATTAATTATTCTTACTTAATGCGTGTAATTACTTGCGAGTGTATCTCTCAACTTTAATTTTTCACAAGAAACTATACTTTTGACCTGCAAGGAGAGGTCATTGAACAATTTGGGACACTTAAGTTTTGATGCACACTACTGCCTCTTCGCCAAGACCATTATAGTTCATTTTCGCCACAACAGCATATCATGATTGATTGATTCGAATGCTTGAGAATAATCTAGCATCACCAAAATACTACACTTGTCATTATTTTTCGCCTCAATTAAATCACTAAATACATTTGTAATGGCTGTACAGATACTATGATTTTTATTCTAAATCCTCATTTTATTTTTGGAAATATTCTTCTTGCTTCAATGTATCCCATGATATGTTTGATTCTAATTTTTGCCACTATCTTGGACATGGCAGTCAAGATTGAGATAGACCTTAGTTGTTGCCAACTAGTTGGTACTGAGACTTTAAGCAGGGAGCGAACACCACTATTTTTCCATTCTTTAGGGAAGACGCCGCTTATTAAACACGTAATTGCCTCCAAAGCGCATGGAATCATTGCCTTTATCATTTGAATAGATACCTCGTCTGTACCCACAGCCTTTGATTATATTTAATTAATAGCGGACCTAATATCATGTTCTCTAACGGCATCAAATTCAAAGTTCTCAATACTTTCATTACTTTTATTTGATCTGAAAAAATTCAGTTTATCAGAATAAATATTATATCCAGACCCCAGTCAGTAAAGTATTTCCTCAAATCGTTAATATTTAACTTTGCGAAAGGTTTTCATACTCTCTTTCTCCAAGTACATCACATGTTCTCAAGCAGCTCAAGAAATCTTTAGAGGGTACTGTAGAGGCTATTATGTTTAAAAATGCTCTTTTTTCATTTCAAATCAAATTATTTATTCTATTTCGTAGTGCCTAATAATTTTTTCCAATCTGTAGGTTCTCGAGTCCTTATATATATAGTTCTAAGGTTGTTTTATCCTTTAGTGAGTCGTGATATTTCTGCGATTTGTTCCAGGGGGCATTTTTATTTGTTACTTTTTTGCAGACAATTAGGGCAAACTTGTAGTAGACACTTTTTTATTTTCGAGAATGTAAAATTTTCTATGGCATCCACATTATTCAGCTGATACACCATCTCTAAGTTTGTCTCAGAATTTGTTCAACTGCATATTTACATTAAAATTGGAGAAATCTTGACTTGGTAACAAGAATGTTGGTTGTATCCTCATGTTTTGCACAAAATATGAAGTACACAAGTTAGTGGTCAGTCATCTTCACACTTCTAAAGTAAAATGCTTCGGACATTAACGACGCGGTTTCTCTTGACCTCAACCGATCTGTCCACAATGATATGGTCTAACACAGAGGCCGAGGATGCTGTCACTCTAGTAGGCTCATTTATAACTTGGACATCATTTGATTTCTTCAAGAGTGGATGTAAATATACAGCTTCCTGATCCGCTTTTAATAACATATTTGTATGTATGTCCCCTACGCAGATGAGAGAGTTGACTTCCATTGCTACATTAAAAAAATAAGGCATGGAAAAGAGCATCCAAGCGGGTGTAATTAATACAAGGTGGCCTGTATAACACACACCAGCCAAGCCTAACTCCTTTTCACCTCACGACAACACAAACGTATTCTATGCCAGGGTCCAAGTCCCGCAACAAGAAACTCTGCTCGTGCATTATACAAGATTTTAGGCAACACCACCACCTTATATGCTGTAGTTTCCTGTCATTTCGCATTTTACCCTGGTACAAATAAAGTTATCTGAGTTTGTACCAGGAGGAGTCAAGTCTCCGTCACCCCAAAAACATCGAATCCGAAATCGGCCACCACTCATCTCGTCGAACCTATTCAACGATCTCATGTTCAGGTGGCCAACTCCGAAAACACGCTCATTACTCCCTCCCTCCCCTTGCATCTAGTTTCCCCAAAGCTGAGGCATGCTCGTGCTCACATGTCGACCACAGCCGTCGTGGTCAAATCAGCAGTCAGCTCCACCTTCTGTCCCAGGATTCTGGATGAGAATAGGAGAGTGTGATGGCTCCGTTTAATCACAGTCACAAGGAGACAGAATTGACACTACGTCCGGAGACCGCAGAGCCTCAGAAATAGTGTTTACAAACAGTGAACTCAAGCGAGTGATATTTACTCTGTTGAAGAGAACCACTTTCCCGGTGAGGTCCGTTCTACTAACATGTCAGTGAGCTTCAACAAATGTCACATCAAAGTTAATAGACATGATTTCAAGTTAGTAATTACAGTCATGTGGAGAAAGAAATATTTCCAGTATGAATAATATTTATTAACATCATCTTATAAATCTATAACTTTTGTATGTATTTGTTATAATTGTGAGGTTAATACTGTGCAAAGAGTAAGTTCCACATAGCTTAAACCTAAGTTATGAAATAACTCAAGGGTACAAATTTTGAAATGTCTGAGTGTTTGAACATATCAGTTAAATCAGGCAATGAAATATAAATAATTATAATAAATTAACATGTAGTATTGGTACTGAGGAGATGATAAACAGGGTTAGTGTTTAAAACGATTTAATACTAAACAATTGGAAATGAAATGTGGAATTCATTCCATACGATACAAGTTATTATTTTATGATTGTATTATTACAGAGTATCATTATCAAAGAGGGACATAGAGAATGAAACGAGAGCAACCAGAAAAGAAATAATTATCATAGACATATATTTAATATCAGTGTAATGAAATGAATTATTCATGATTTATCGCATTTAAAAGCCTAATGAACTGGAATTACATAACAATATGCGGAAAAATAAATTCAGGATAAACCAACAAGAGGATTTTCCTGTTCCAATCATTTCCGCCATCTTTTTCAAGATTATTGTTATTCACAAAGCGGCTATTGTGGCACCCGAGTCCGCTATCAGTGATAGTCGTGTCTTGTTTGTTATTTGTCAGTGCAGGTGGTAATAGAGTAATTGTTGTGGACTTAATACAAAACATACTGTTTTTTATTCGGTATTTTATAGGCCTTTTGTATCAATTACTTACTTAAACTTTTTTATTACCCTATAAACCAGGCAAATGGCGTGTTTAAGTAGAAAGTTCTGGTGTAATTGTTTTACTTGGCTTACTTTATGTTTTGGGGTCGCAACAAGACTGTTGTTTTCGAAATTATATCATAAAGTATAAAACTTGAAGAAAAAAATAGTTTCTTTAGTTTTTGGCTTATTACTTTGAAAATAGGAATTTTATCTGAAACAGAACAATTTAGTAAATTAAATACCTTAACATTTTTAACAATTTATGTCCCAATATTCTTTTGTAGGACCTATATGTAACACTACGTATGCAATTGGTTTTTGGGCGTGTGGTGGGAATTTTAAGAGGTCATCGCGACAACAGCCGTAGTAGTAGTGTTACGAGTAGTGCTCGTATGACGTCACAAGGCCCGCTAGACTGCAGCGCTTCATTAAATGGGAATAAGCGTGCATTACTGCAATACCATTTGTGCAGTAGATAGAGTGTAAATCTTTTTGAGTATTTCTCATAGTGGGAAAAATTGCTTTAGAAGTATAAAATACAGCAATGGTTGTTGTTCAATTTATTTTATTTCACGTGTTTTAGGCACGCATACGTATAGAGCAGCGTCGGATCCTTTTTTTTTGCTTCCTCTGTACTGTTTGTCAAATCTTCGTTAATTCAGTTACATTGAACATTTTCCTAAAACGAAATGAAAATATTGCTAACAAATTAAGTCATTTTACACTCTACTAATTTATCAGATACTAACTTTTAGAAGGAATATTATATATCCTAGTAAAATAGGTCTGCATTTCGGAGTTTAACACGTTGGCTACCGGCCGTCAATAGTCCAAACCTTGCAAATAGACCAGTGGCTATTATATGAGGAAGGTAGTTCCGCCGGCTTAGACCGTTGGCTCATAAATGAGCCATACCAGGCTGTAACTATAGACCGACGACTCATTTTTGAGACGCAGATCGTGTTTCACTGCATAGTGTAAAACTTTTCATTGGTCTATATTTTCGACTTGAAAATTACATGACGGTCTACAGAAATGTATAAGGAATAAATGGATAACGTGGTTTGGTGGTAGGGATATTTAAAGTTATTCCATAAATGGCCAAAAGTTGGCAGCATTTTTGTTCACATTCTAACAAAGTTAGTGCAAAAGGATGTTGTGATTTTAAGTTTAGTGTTTTTGATTATTACATATTATTTTAATACATTATCGACCTCGATATGGAAGGTAAGAAGCCTGAAAAGAGACACTGTTCAGTTGATAAATTCTATACAGATAGTAAAATTGACCGCGAGTTAGAAAATTCTGTTTCTGAGGTTAACGAGGAGTGTAGTTCTAGTGATGAGAACAGTGACTATAGGCCTGATGAAGATAATAATTGTTCGGATAGTGACTATGAAGAAGACGAAAATGAACGCAGATTGAATCTTCCACTTCCTAGACTCCAAATTTTAAATAATCAGGTAAATGAAGTTGATTTATATTTGCCCTTTGAACCTAACCTAAATCATGAAGAAGGCCCTGAGGTATATGAAGTGCAAAACATTGAAGTTGTTGCTGTTGAAAACCTTCCACTTGCCAATGATCTGGATCCTGCTGATGATATAATGATGGAACTTGAAGAAAATGATAATGATGAGAGAGATTATAATCTCAAAGATGATTTGAATGTACAATTTGTAGTTGAAGAAATTCATACAAATTATGAAGCTACCGAGGGACAATGGAAAAATACAAATAATAGTCCACTAATACATGATTTTACTGGCCAAGAAAAAATCAACATTGAGTTTAGAGAACCAGATGAAATATTTAAATCTTTATTTGATGAAAATCTTCTAAATAAAATAGTACACTGGGTAAATAACCGTGCAGCTGTTGTCCGTGGGACGCCAGCAAGTAAATTTGCAAACATTAACTACTGGAAACCTACTAATGTGCAAGAAATTCAACAGTTCCTGGGCCTTTGTATGCTAATGGGAAATATAAAACTCCCTTCCATTAAGCACTATTGGGCAACATCAGGCCTTTATGAACATCCAATATTTGGAAGAACGATGTCAAGAAACAGATTTGAATTAATATTAAGATGTTTATGCTTCTACGATCCTGACACCAACCCCTCTAACAACAAGCTGTACAAAATCAGTAACGTTTTGGATCACATACTACAAAATTTCACAATAGTATATAGTCCAGGAAGACATCTATCCTTAGACGAGGCTATGGTCCTGTGGCGAGGTAGGCTATCCTTCCGTCAGTATATCAAGAACAAGCGCCACAAATATGGCATAAAGCTATATGAGTTAGGCACATATGATGGCTACATCCTTAACATTATTATATACTGCGGAAAAGGTACATTGGTGATTGATGAAAAATCGCACACATTTTCAGTAGTCACGTGTTTGATGGAAAATTACCTCAACAAGGGACACACTGTTTTCCTTGATAACTTTTATAACAGTGTTGAATTAACTGAATACTTGATGAATGCCAAAACAAACATGTGTGGTACGCTGCAGCTACACAGATCAGGAAATCCGCGAGTTGTTGTGGATACACCATTTAAGAAAGGAGAGTCTATTAGCCGCCAAAAGAATGAAATCACAGTCTTAAAATGGAGAGATAAGAAAAATGTTGCGATGATACCGACCACTGACGGGCCAGGCTTTCAACAAACAACTAACAAAAAAGGAAAAGCGGTGTTAAAGCCCACCATGATCATAAATTATAATAAACATATGAGTGGCATTGACAGGAGTGACCAAATGGTCGCATATTACTCAACCCCGAGAAAATCTATCAGGTGGTATTTGAAGGTATTTTTTTCATTTGGTCGATGCAGCCTTATGGAACGGTGCATATTTGTATTCAAAAATCTCTGGAAACCCCTGTCCCTATCTTGCATTCAGAGACAAGATAATAATTAGCTTTATAAAGCCACAACCTGCCATCCCTCGTCGCCCAAGCAGTGCATCAACATCAACACAACATGTAATAGTCAAGTTTGACAAGAGGCTCAGATGCCGTCTCTGCAAAAAGAAACACAACAAAAGGACCCAAACAGTCTTTTCTTGTACTGTTTGCAAGGACGAGAAGGGCAATTGCATTGGACTCTGCACTACACCCTGCTTTGCAGAATGGCATAACAATATGTAATTGTACTTAAAAATTGTAATTAGTAATTGTACTTTTCTTTAGACCAGGTTAGGCATATATTATAATAGCAGTACTTTTCTTAGATATTTTATAAGTAATAAATAGTATTTTATTACAATTAAGGTGTAATTTTCATTTCCCCTACGATTTTTTGGTATTGACTCTTAAATGAGCCATCGGTCAGTTATAATATTTTAATGCATTTCAGCCACTCCTGACCGATGGCTCATTTGTGAGCCGCATACAAAATGATTATTTTCTGGTTACTATAGCAACAAATATTATATTTGTTCTTTTTTACATTTATTTCACACCACATATAATATGTTTTCACAAATATCAAATTTTGGTCTGGGGAGACGAAAAGTTTCATTGCATAGTAGTCTATGATAAGGACCAATGTTTTAACAACTGGTCTCCAAAAGAAGAATCACAGTGGCTCATAAATGAGCCATTGGTAGTGAACGTGTTAAGCTATTGAAACGTTAGTAACACAGTAATCATTTGTAATTTTAATGTGAACATGTTTAATTATAAATGTACCATTGTGCTAATCCGAAGAAAATCTTCGATTTTTTTGAACCATTGATGTCCTTGTTACAATGATTGAAAAAGAAGGACTTGTGCGTCTCTGAAGATCAGGTGATGAGTGTGACAATGTGACTGAAAAGGGCGGTGAGTTGTTAGAGAGTGGAAGAAAGTGTCTCGGGAACGGGAGGGCCATAGATTAAGCAGAGGGCCAGCGTACAGCAATGGCACAGTTCATGTAGGTTTGGTCGCACAGGCAAAGTGCTTGTTCCTCCATTTAAAATCAATTAATTAAGGCTGCATCATATTTTGTAATAATATGACATCATAAATTAAGGTTACAGTAAGGGAATCGTGTCCTGTGGTCACATAGGGATTACTGTTCGTAGACGGTTTCGTAATGTTCTGCTATATTAAACTTTCCACGAAGTGAAATTGGTTCTTCGAGAGTCTGAAAAGCTAAGAGAACAGTGTGTCATAATTTTTATAATGTTTGCTTATCAATAACTTTTTAAAAAGCCTTCTTCCTATACTTTTGCTAATATATCATGGTATGGTTAAAAAGTTAAAATTTCCTCATCATAAACATCCTGAAGCAAAAAGTATTAATAACAACTTCTTCCGTCTCGATCTCATGGTACAAATTCATCCGTAAACCAGGAAACTAACGAACAGAATCGCTCCAGCCGTAATTGCTTCATAGACTAGCTGTTTGACTGCTGGACATTTGAGTCGGGTGGTCTGAAATATCCTGTGTAGATTTTTGCACTTTAGACACAGTTATATTATAGACGTATATACATTATAGTTTCTAAACAGTAGTAGAGGCATTAGTGGTTTAAGGTTTCTGGTTTACTAAAACTAACGTAAAAGTAATACATGTCTTATATTATTTGGCAACAACATGGAGCGGACTGTGGGAAGATATTTTAACCTTTCTTTGACTGACAAGACTATCACAATTAAAGAATGCTTATACAACCAATTTTTTATGATTATAAACGTAAGGAATTAGGTCGTTTGTTAAACTTTATTATCATAAATTTTAAATTGAGTCCTATTTGTACAATAAGCTTTCTAATTAGTGCAAAGTTTAAACTTAAAGCTCGTTAGTCTCTTTATAATAACTAGAAAATGAAGATATTCATATGGACACTGGGACCTACATCAAAACCCTTAATCTTCCTCACAAGAGTTATACAAGAGTATACAATAATATCATTAGCATGATATCGTGTAGCACCACGAACCGTCCTAGATTAGCCATACTTGTTACGTCACTTGGTTTACTGTCATGTTTATTTGTGATGGATACACCCAGGAGACTACAGTGTGCCACTGAACATAGCTATAAATGCAATATTGTAATACAAATGCATAGACAGACAATGTAGGTCAACATTGTAGATAGTTTAATTATCTCATAAGTTTCCGGTATTTCTGTTTATGAAAGCGGCTTTCATTTTGTCTTAACCGTTTATGACCCAGGTTGTGTCCGGCAATTAAACTCATTTGGAACATAACCTTTATAGCCGTCATAAACACAGTTACCATTACTCGTAAGCTTATTGACTTATGGAGTCTGTTAAAACGGCTCACCTCTGCTAAACAATAGTGACATTATCATTAGTATATTTAGAAAACCTAGTTTTAATGTATTCTATAAATTTGGAAGTATGAAACAACATTGTTTGATGAGATGTAATCGTTAAAAGTGTTTTTTCACGATAACAAAGAGAAAAGTAAAAGAATGTGCCAACAGTAATTTAAATGTCAAGAGTCGTTCTTGGTGTAAATAGTTAGACTTACGATGAGCAACTTCCACTGTTTTCTTCCTGATGGTATTCACTTATCTTTTCCTGATGGAGCTCATATCCTAAACAGTGATAAGTTTACACAAATCAATACCATTTAAGAATTGTTTAAAATTTATTAAACTACTTTTATAAATGAGATTTGTACTATCAGTAAAACTGTACTAAAATTTAAATTATGTTTATAAAACCAAGAATAATAACCAATTTTACTCGAAACTTACCTGAATGTATATAAACTGTAAGCGCTTAATATTCGTAAAGTGTTGTAACAAGTTGCTTACAACTAAAATATACTTGAATTTTGTACATTTTGTTTGCATGTATAACCTTGTGTTTAACCTTAATATAAAAGTACCTAGTTTTTAGGTTGTGTTTAATTTGAGTCCGAGTTTCTAATACTTAAGAAGACAGAAACCTGCAGAGAGATAATAATATCTTTTTAATGTCATGTTTCTTAAAATAATATCTTAACGCCTAACATTAAACAGTGATCAAGGTATTCGCATAAAAATACAGAGGTACCTGCTTAAATATAAAAACTTATATTTATAACGTACATTGAAAGAAAATAGAATCATAGGTAATTCTAATTGACTTATCAAGGTGCAGATGTTTTATAAAATATGTTGGTTAGTATGTTTGAAAGCTCTTATTTTACAGTATCATTATTTTAAAAGAATGTAACCTATGCTAAATTATACAACACAATGTTTGTACATTTTAATGAAGCAGGACAAGGGTTGTTTTTTTTTCAATTGACGTTCTTTTTAATGATTATCTTATAATAAGCTTTAATATGAAATTTCACCTTATCTATACATGTTTTCTATCTTTCTTTTTTTTTAATTTTGGAACATATACCTATACCTTCCCTAGTGGATTTTTGTACCTGAATGTACCTCGTGAAGCAGCTTTTTGTTAACTATGAAAACGAATCGATATTTGGGCGCGTATTGCATTAGAAAAATAATAGCGTTGACCGAAGTATTTAACCACAAGACATCTGATAAGGATGACACGATATGCTCTTTTTATAATTAATTGTATAAATTCATCACAATCCTGCCAATAATATAATAATCTATTTATTTCATAAAGTAAAAAGTAATCAATCTTTTGGTGTTGCGTGGGACCACAAAGCAAATTGTGGATAGTTTATAGAGTTTGTATCTCTAAGTAAGTCTGTGATGAAATAATACCACTTGGGTTGAATGGCAGAAACAGCATAATATTGAAACTCGTGTCAGATTTAAGCAGTCGCTTAACAGTTATTACTATATATAGGTTTATTTATATATTGGCTGCCTAACTATAGTATTGTCAATTAGTGACTGCTGCTGGGGCGCAGATAGTTATATCTTAACACACAAGTGCAGGGGATTAGTACTGGCCGCAATTTTCACTATTAGTTACCTATTGAACTCCCCAATGAAACCCAGATTTAGTTACTAGTAATTTTATCTTAAAAAGATTGATATAAATAGATTATAAACTTTAAAGAATAAAAAAAATGATAAAAAACAACGTATGATACATTTGAATTGATACAGAGTATTACTTATTCATGATTCTTAGTTATTGAAACTTGGGGCAGAATGCGGAAGGTGCCGGGCTGGCCCCACCGTCTGCTCTCTTGAGTTGGGGGGTGCGTGCGTACAAGGTGACTTTCTCGCCCTTCAGCCGCAACCCCTAATTTGTGTATTCCTTTATCAAACCCTATTCACACACAAACAGGAGTTTCATGTAACCCATTTTCACCAAATCGAGGTAAACCAACTCAAATCTTGAACGTTTTACTGCAAATCTTGAATATTTGAATATATTGAATATATTGAATATTTAGTATATGAAAATAAGAGGTTTTTAGTTTACGTTAGTTGAAAGAACTAAGAGAAAAATTAGAACAATAAATATTTTGTGATAATTTTATGTTAATGAAGTTCACTTTATTAAAGTTTCTTAGAGAACTATCGTACAAATATCGAGGACGAACAATAAAATAGTCCCTACGGGCTAGTTCAGTTACATTGCAATATAGACAGAGTTCTACTGAAGACGTGACTAGGATATGATAGGAGTGCTCTTCTATGATATATAGTCACGTGACCAACATATGTCACGTACAATTGTTGACTATTACTTTTTGTTGACTGCTCTGTGTACAGAGCTAAGGAGGCACGTCCCAGATCGTCTGTAGAATCAGACAATTTTGAATCAGTCCATCAGATAATATTAACTGTTATACACGTTCCCTCTTGTCTGTTTATATTATTAGAAGTATAAAAGAATGAGAAAATTGTAGAAAACGTGATGGAAAGCCTTCAGGGAAGGATAGTTGAGAAAATCTAATATTAGTATACTATACTGCACTTCACTTACAATGTTCGCTACGCCATAAGTGGGACAATTGATAATTGACGAGAACACTGGCAGGTCCATTTGTTACTTTATTTAACCTTCATTATGTACATGGCAAACAGTTACGAATAAACACTAATTAAAAGTGTACAAACAAAATTATGTACCTCTAAATCACTTCAAACTGAACGTTCACTTAACAATCCTGCTATCAGTATGAATCTCCAAATTCGAGAAATAAACTGTACTTTTATATTTAAATCTATACATGAAAGGACTTGGATATACGTAATAAAATAAAAAGCACATGAAACCATCTTTGAGGTTATTCCGCGTACAAAATAAACCTTAACTGAATCGTTTTATTGTTAGAAACCGTAATTTAGCCCTAGAATACAGTAAGACTAATGAGCATTTTTTTAAACAGATTCTGAGGTAGTGTATAAATTTACAATTTTTATAACTAATCCTCTGTGACTTCCCTGTGCCCTGGTGGTCAAAGCCAGTAATTGTCTACTTTGCTGTTTTAATCCCCTAGCATCATAACAATTCCTTAATACCTTAAGCACTTTTAAATATATAGCATTTCTGGGCTAATATTTGTTAAGTACACTATCTAAACCAACATATATACGTGTATTAGGGTCAAATACACGAATTCATAAAGCGTCCTTTTCAGCTGTGATAAAAATCAGTTGTGTGTTTATATATATATATATATATATATATATATATATATATATATATAGAGTCTCTGCACGTTTTATTCTGCGCGTTTCGTTATTCACGCTCCTAGATTTAAAATGGTTCTACACTTCTACAGAATGGTTATAACAATTCCGTTTAAAACTCAAATATCTATAAGATAACTATACAAATCTTTTTACAAAATTATTTTGACTATACGTAGCCTATAAGTCACGCTTTTTTCAATTATTTTACTGGGTGAACATATGTTCTATTAACAATTTATATTTATTTTTGTTAAAATCCAAATTGGACTTGGAGGCAAAATGCTTTAGAACTACAAGGAATCTAGATTTCAATATACTCTATACAAAGGTCTCATGTTAATCTTGATTCAAATATATCCATGTATAAGACGTACAGGACAATGATACGGAAAAAGGTTCTGTGATGCAGTTTCAAAGAGTGATAAACGACTAGCATAACATTTATTCCATCAAATTATAACAACAATTCTAGTTAAAATTCATCTATCCCTAGGCCGAAGCTGAGGGGTTTAAATAACCCAACTTCATACGTGTTTCACGAACATCTTCGATAGCGTTTGTTTTATAGAATTTTTATTTTATGTGATTAAAGTCCATGGCAATTACAAGGAGTGTACATAAGTTATTTAGAGAATGGTTACCTCTAGTTCAATTGGCGAGAAGAAATTTATCTTTTACTAGTAGTACGTACAAGCCAATTATTTTTCTAAGAACCGTTAATAATTAAGAGTATGATTGTGATTATCCGTGGACATAGTTAGCAGTTAACATACCCAAACAAAAGGAAACCCTTTAAGAAAAAGCAATTTCGGAGGCGGGGAGATAAGCCACCACAGTGTACCAGTGTTGTAGCTATATCTATTAACTACTGTTAATGAAGCATTTTATATTCGTGTGGTTAACTCTGCAATCTAGGAACAAGATTGTCACCTTGTAATATTGTGTTTTTGGATTAAACATTCGTTGTACTTCAGAATAGAATAATTTATCAGAATTGGAAATGATGTGACAGAAACCGCCAAGTAAAATATAATTGAATCATAAAAGGTAATGGCTCTGTGGTGTAATGGTAGCACACTCACCCGGCAAGTGAGAAATACCGATTCGAGTCCCGGCGGAGCAAGCACTTTTTGTGATTAAATGTTTATTGAAATTACATTCGGCTATTGCAATTTATAAAAATTGTATGTATGTATATATATATATATATATATATATAAATTTCAATTATATTTTGCCATATATGTCACATATGCGTTTAAACAACCAAACTAACATATTATCGGAATACCAAATACTTCTCAAAAGACATTTATTTACATTTATTTAAATTGCATAAAAGGCAATACGCTGATTAAAGGTCAGTAAACATTGAATGACTAAAAGTAATTCAAGTATTGAGGAAAACATCAAATCTAATTCTCAAAAAATTACAATTTCATTTTTTTAAAATTTTATTTGGAACTCAAATAACTACTCGTATTTCACAAAAGGTAACTTCTATTCACATAATCTTTTACTAATTTCACAAAATATTTTGGACATATTAATGTTTTACAATACTGTTATAGCATAGGAGTTTTGCCGTTATGGAAAATTGGAATAAACATCTCGTATGTACATTTATTTTACTACGAACTCTAAAAACAAAATAAGTGTAACAAATAAGATTTTTGCTGAACTAATCAGCGTTCATAATTTACCTATTTTATGCAAGAAATACTGTCTTTGAAACTTGCATTACTATCTGTACAATAAATAGCTTATAATTTTATTCTTATCAACGATTGTTACAGGCATTAGCTGAGAAATAAATTCAGTAGTACGGTGGTAAACTTTATCCTTGGTTCGGGACAAAATACTTATTATAGAAGATATAATAATAATAATTATTGTTATATGTCTTCTTCAGCTCACACAACGATAGTGCTCATACTACCGAGCTCACATTCACATTGTGTAATTTCAATGTTAATCACATCTAACAAACTGTGTATTTTATTTTCGTTGCTTTTTAAGCTAGCTTCCGTCTGTGCACTTTCCACTTCCCAGTAGAACATTTCAAATGTACAAAACGTTCAGAAGCCCCACACCTTAACTACATACATATAATTGAGCGTAATGTTAAATATATAAAATATACATCTATCATTCAATAGTTATAGGTTGTACCATAATTTTAGGTTATGCCAAAAGATATTATTTGATATTACCCGACCCTGCAACGTCCAATACAATGAGATCACATATATTGCAAAGAAGGTCAATAAGTAATAGTTATTAGCTGAAATGCGTATCGCTGCTCTCCGACCTATATTATTGTACCTTAACTTGAATATCTCCAATGCAGACATCTACTACGATATTAAATAGCATAACATGTGCACCATTGCTTGGGTATCAGGACACTTAAGGTCACACGTGTTAAACTGTTTGTGTCTGTATAGCCAGGATTTTGAGGCAAATATTAACATACGCATGCAATAGTTAATATGAGATGCAATTGTGTCTCTTTAAAGTTCAAATTTAGACCCTTTTAATTTGTCTTCATTTATGCGTGGCAGTCTTTTCGTGATGTCCATCTATAGTTTCATTTTTCACTTTCCTACTTGTATACGCCCTCCTCACATTGATCATCAAGGCATTTCGCCACATACGAAGTACTAAACACACAACTATCTTTGGAACGTTATCTAATGATATGCGTACACAGTTTCCGATAATTAATTACATGTGCTTGACCTTTTCAAATACCCTTTCAATAATCACTCATTATCTTGAAAGAGCAAAGTTACAAAAAGTTCCTCGGGGATTCGTTGATGGCAGAAAACGATTTATTAGCCAGGACGAAATTCCATAACCTGAATCCCACAATAAACAATACGCGCAGTTGTAATGAGAAATTACTTTTCTGGTAGGATTTCTGTCGATTGGCATCATGCTCGTTGCCAAGCCATTCTTCTGACACACTCATTTCTTCATTTCTTTCATTTTTTCTGCATCACAGGACACTTGTATATTTTATAGTATACACAGATATAACTTTTCTGTTTTAATATTTATCTTAGAACATGAAAGGGTTTTTATTTCTACACGAGAACAACGTAATATAATAGCTAATCTAATAACTATAGGCAATTGAAATCTGGTTTGATTACTCACATCAATGGCAAAACAATCGCCTTTTGTACTAAACAGATGTTATCTCCCTTCTATCCTGTCGACGTAAAATAGTGGAATTAGTAAGGTATTGAAAATGCAAATACATTCTTATTTATACTTTATACATAGTTATGTATAAAACTAAATATAAAAATACAAACTGTTTTTTTTCTAATATGTACGATAGTGTGAAAAGGACTACACAATTGTGGATTGAGAATGTTAACGATCGGTATAAAACACAGGCTCTTGTTGCCATAGAAGAGTGTATATCACAAGATAAAAGAAGGTTCACATACACAATTATTACCTTACAACCTGCCTTGTTAAAATTTATGTCATAATTTAATTTGACCTGGTGCGTTGCGTCTATCTTAACGAGACAACTCATTAAGGAGTACTTTAAACTAACCATTATTTTCCATTATAATATAAAATTAAAAATTGCAAGTTTGATTTAATATAGTGTCATCACAGAGTGATTTGTAGGAATGTTGGTTCAAATCGTAGAAGATAAGTAAAATGGGAATTTGTTTTTAAAACCAACATAAATATATGGGAAAGCTACTAATGGGGGTATTAAAATGTATCAAATTAAGTTTAGAGTGAAGTCGAGAAGCGTAAGAACGTAATTACAATCTAATATTTTTAAACATGTACGAAATTCCAGTTTTATTTATTTGAGAATGATTTGAAGTATTAAGGCTTGTGTTGGACTTAATGCCGAATCGGGGAATACTTAAGCCGTTTTAAGCCAAGCGAGAACACAATAATAGAAGCTATTTTTAACTTGCTATATTCTAAATAACGGCGGATCTCGTTTTCATGGTTTAGAATTGAATGTTTTTTACGATAAACAGTTAAATATATTTTAGAGATGTAGCCACGAAAAGTGTTTTATAAATATAAATAATATAATATGAATAAACCTTTAACACTTTTGAAACTTTTATTTTTCTTACGATGTACATTTAGAATTATTTTTAATGATAATTCGATGTATTTCTAGGTCGGTGTTTTCTGCATTAAAAAGACGTGAAAGAAATTACGACGAGAAAAAATAAAATAGAAAAAAACAAAACATACTGAGGTCACTGCTGAATGATAGTAATATTAACAAACAAAAAAAACAAGATAGTTAATGATCTTTAAGATCTAGTAACAAACTAAAAAAGTCATATTTCAATAAACATGATGTTTTGTTGTTTTAGATTGCTAAAAAAATGTAAATTAGGAAGAGTAAAGGTAAACACAGGGAATAGATACAAGAGGTTACGTGCTGTATATCAAGAACTATGTCTCATATTTTGTTTACCCAACTCTCACAAGTAGAAAATGAGGGCAAATGTCAAATTCCACGCAGCCCTTGAAGCTCTGGTAGTAATTTTATTCCACTGCTGAAAGTTCATATGGCTACTAAAGTGGGTGATTCACTTGAACAGTCTATTGTTAGCCTTAAACTTTCTATAAACTGGGCTTTCTTAGTGCTTGAGTTCCGCACTAAGTGACTGTGTACAATGAGAAACTATCAGATCGTTATACAACTCCTCTTGTACATACTGCACAATACTGAAATACAAGGGAAAGGTAGTGTGTGGTCTTCAGTATTTCGGTTTATTATAATTCAGAAGCCTACGTTAATTTTCCTGATGTTTAAGATGAATCTTTCAACTTGCCAAGTGAACAAATTTTATAATACATCTTTTAAAAAAATCTCTTTTCTTGAGACAAAACTCATATATCTATTAAAAGTCTTTTAGATTTGAAAAGATGACAGGTTTTCGGGAATCTTAATCCTTAAATGTTTCCGAAAATATAACACTATGTTTTGGAGAATGGAATCAGTCCTGTTAATCAGTAGAAACTTTGTTACATGATATAAAATAATTTAAAAACAACAAATTTCGAAAATTATTAATATATGACCGTTGAAGACGCAAATGCCAAAGTTAAGAACAGAACAAGTTATGGCAAAAGCTTTGTCAGTGAAGATCGCTAGGTTAGTGATCTTTGAATTGTACTCTCTGTCAACTTGAGCCTTCGATTTTTTAAATTTGTTGTGTATGCTTATCCTTACGCATTAATGGGTTTCGACACCTGAAATAAAGTGTAGAATCCAAACCTCGAGACGCCGTGACCTATTTTTGTATCTTTAAACCATCGCAAATGTCCCAACCTCAAAAACATGATATCCTTCCAATACATTCATCCATCGGTAATAATAAAGTTCAAACGTGCAAACTTTTAGTCTGCACATATCCCAATACATATAAACTTAAAAATTACAAACTTTTAGGCTTGTTTACTTTTATTTCTATACTTATCCTGCTATTTTACATTAATATATTTTAAATCTAAGTTTAAACATTATTTACTAAAAGTGGTATACGTATATAAAATAAATATAAACGAAAATACCAAATTTGTCTTTATTTAGTTATATGAGATAATTTATCTGCAAATTTATGCTTACTATATCTACTATAATCATTCGTAATTACAATACAGAGCGATGGGAATAATCTTTAATAACCCAGTTAGTAGATTATAAGCAAACTAGTTTACAAGCAATTTCTGGTTTTAATAAACAGTTTATTTTCATATAATCATAGAACAGAATATTCACGTCATCATTCGGATGTGTATTGCAACTAAAATTCTTCGTATTTAATAATAATTGTGGTTAAAGTTTGTTTTACTTGGTTTAGTTTTAAATATCCACTAAAAATTATTTTTAATATAATATTTTATTTTGCAAGTTTTGCAATGGTGAAACTAACTAAGATTTTAAAACACGACTTACTAGTATTTAACTTGTTCTGGTTGTGTATTTAACAAGACTAAATACTGTTGAAAGGGCTGACTCTGCAATGGTTCCTTGATTCCTTCCTTGTCGTTTTCATTTTCTCAAATGTATTATCATATGCTTCATTATCCATATATACTATTAAAATTTATAAACCGTTTCACATATTGTACCAGGATATATCAGAAATAGATTTACTAAATAAATAGGCTCATATCTAGCCTATTAGAATATTATTGAACATCTATGTAAGCAATTAAAAGAATAAGAGTAATAAATACATAATATATGTAAGTAATTACTTGTAAGCAGCAAATTAAAATGTTGTGCTATCTTTAAGCTATAAAATATATTTAAGGTTTTTAATGTCAAAGAATACTTCCATTATAATAAAATCAAGTTTTGTGATTCGAAATAAATATTTTAGAGAAGGATTTAGAGTAGAACAGCAGAGTTTTGTTATGAATGGAACCGTTCCATTAGCAATACAATAGTATAGAACAGTGATAACAATGAAAACTACACGACGCGTATTCATTTGTGATAGATTGAGCTGAGAGAAGCTTCGCTGGGAGGAAGGAAGGTTTGAAAACAAAATAAAATAGTATATAGGATATTGAGAACATATTGTAAAAACGATCTGAATAACTACTCAATGTGACAGCCTTTGTGTACAGGTGGTTTGTTGATAAAACAAAATGAAGGTGTGAGTGTAGTAGTGTAAATAAGGGTGTGGCCACTATTGCAAGGAATGAATTGTTGGAAAATATAGAGTGGCAGTTATGCAATCCATCAGAGTTCAGTAATTTCTTCGAAAGTTTGAAGACCACTTTGAGAGAAGTTGTGAATTAAGACAGTGAAGCCGGTTTATAATAAGAAATCTTTACGCACTTGTAATAAATATGTGAAATGTCCTGCCATTTAGTTAAATTGTTTATGAGATTATAGTAAGTAAACATTTTGAATCGCTCAATAGATTTGTTATTGTTTACTCACAACATGTGAGGTGAAATAAAATAATTGGAAGAACATTTAAATAGAATAAGTTAAAAAAATGGCGTCGTTGCTTCAAAAGCTCGGAAACATCAAGAACTGAGTATTGAAAATCTTGACATTGAAGGTTTTTCAATTGTGTAATCAGTCATTTATAAACGACATATGATATTTAAATGTAAAATAGTACTCTTTATTTACAATAGAAGCTAGAACTTGCCGAATAATGTTTACATGTTTTCTCTTTTATTGAGAATTTAAAAAGTCTCCTAATTAAAACATTCTTTGACTACTGCTCTGAGAAAAAATCTTTCAAAACCTTTTTGTCTTAATCGGATTCAGCTAAACTTGACAAAATTGGGATGGAAATTGTCGCCTGTAAAAGTTTATCAAAACACAATGTTTTAAAAACCTAGTAAAATTGTATTAATAGACTTTATCATCAGTGGACTTTAGCCTCACAGTTTAGGATTTTGACTTTAACTTAAAAATATATCTTTACAACGTAAAAATAAATTAATTTTGTTGTTAAATGATCTCGCAGAATTTTACTTTATAGAAATAACATGAGTTTTAATATCAAAAACAACTAAATAATTAATTTATAACTTTTTCAATGTTATTTTCATACTGGACAATGGAAAAAAAAAGTTACATTTGCATATAAGTTATATATACGTTCTCACTTTGCTTACAAAAGCGAGAAATATGTAATAGCGGTTTATTCTATATAAGAGAGACTTTGTATTGCCTGAACATCAGAAATAACTTTATAACTTCCAGCTTCATAGGATACTCGAATGAAATTTAACTATGGAGACTCTATTGAAAGCGTTATAAGCCTAGTATATGTTGCATAAAGTTTTGCTCTGAATGATGTATTCAGTTTTTTATAATCGATAGTTTTATTTAACTATACGAGTGTTCTCTTCACCATGTGCAAAACGTACTAAATTGCGTGCGAAGCCGGGGATAACTGCTAGTGCGTGTTATATAGCCTAGACAAAAATATAAATAATTTGGTTGTCATATATATATATATATATATATATATATATATATATATATATATATATATATATATATATATATACATATACAGTATATACTGAATCGCTTGATAGTTTACATTGAAACTAGCAAGTAAATTACTGCGGCTTGTAGTAATTACCTCGGGATGATCAAGAAAGTTTGTACTACGTTGGTCTGAAAAGTCTTCTTCGGTCAAAAAAGGCAGTCTAGGATATTTCCAGTGGTAGTAGTCTGTTAAGAGCATAATACACATGTGTCTCATATTTAACTTTTCAAGGACAGTAGGAAGTTGAAAATCAATATATAGTTTTTCTAGAGATTTTAAACTCATTTAAGCTCCTATTGGTGTTGACCCTGATGATAAATTCTTCTTTTTTAGGACATGCGGCATATGTGTGTCAAATTACATCGTTCTCGTACATCAGGAAGTTGAAGAAGAAAAATATAATTCTTTTAAAGTTGGAATCCTAGTTTAACCCATATGGGTAGTTCATCCTAGTTATGACACGTGTGTCAATTTGTATCTTTCTGTGGCATCAAGAAGTTAAAAAACAAAATATAATTCTTCTAGATGTTAAAACCCCTACCCCTAATAATATTTGACCTTTATGAAACCTTTCTATTTTTCTATTTCAGTCTTGTGAGTTACGTCTGCAACATATCTTCTTTCTTAGATATTCGTGAATATTCGGGAATTCGTGAATTAATGATTAGTGAGTGAGTCCTTTAGGGCTTTACCTTTTATATATTGAGATACTAAAGAGTCTGTATGACAATTCCAAAAGACTTTAATGTTAACTTATGTAAAGTTTCTCACAAACTACTATACATATAAAACTGCTATTTTTAACGAATTGTTTTACAAGTAACGTAAAAAAACTTATAAAGTAATGGAATATAGCACCATAAAAAGATTAATTAAACCACAATAGAAAAATTAAACATGTGCAGAACCACGTTTAAAAAATTGCATTAGTGTGTTTCTAGTACTTTGCGAAAAATTTATATACGTAATAATAATCATAACATTTTAAAAGCATAACACCACTATGATGTACAGAAGTTGTATTTAATAATTCCCACAGTATATTAATATCTTATAAACCCATATATGTTCTAATACTATATGCTGTTAGGAATTTGTTTAATATTTATTTGGCAAATAATTTACTCATTGAAAGCATGTAAGGTATCCGTTAGATAATAGTCTATTGTGTTGTATAATTCTTATGTGCAGCAACTACAAAGTCTGCTTATATTGAACTAATAACATAAGGAAGACCTTGAGTTTTGTATACAATTTTAGAGAAGAGAACCAAGTTATTTAATAAAAAAAATAAAAAGAATAATTAAATAATATGTTGACCACTTCTCTTAAATATTACATTATGGTGTAAAATTTGTACTTGTACAACATTTAAAACTGCCGAAACACTTCTTTAAAAGTTCTTCAAAGCTTTCATCTGGAAAGTATGAATTTATGTTTGTGAATGGTTTTTAATCACTTTTTATATCATAATTTCCACATTCACAATCACACATATAATCAGTCAGTTCACAGTTGATTATATTTCTTATTTACTTCTCAAACAGTAATTTTAGACTTATTCATCAATTGACAAGTAGGCACATTATTAAGCTGTGTGCTATAAGAATATTCTGATCCCAGAGTACCAGTAAAGACAATTTATTACACCAGTTTCAATACAGATTGCCTTGTGCACTAAATCGAAATCTAAGTTACAATGGACACCCGACCATCGTTGGAGCTCCACAGTTATATTTGGTATTACTTCAGACTATCTTTTTACTACATCCGGTTTATATTTGGATTTAAGCAAGGTTCGTTCTGTTCGTAATGCAATACTCCTGTATAGCATATTCTGCCCACCTACAGGTCGCAGTTGGAGCGTTTCTACCAAGTAAAAGTGTTTCAAGATGGAATATCACTGGGTGGAAAATTAACATTTCCAATCCGTATATTAATTGGAAACTTTGTGGATTTATCTTGACAAGTGAACAGTACGTTTTGGTACAAAAACCCTTATTCATTCACAAGACCACCACTAATAAAAAGGCTTTTAGATCAAATTCGTTGGTGTAACTTTCACACACCTCTATAGGCAAGTATATAATACAATTCGGTACAAAAATCCTCATACATTCACAAAACCACCACTACTAAAAAAAGTTTTGGAGGCAAAAACTCGGTAATGAATTACTACAGTATATAACTTAGCCCTCAACTCTACATACACATTTTGTTAAACTTACAAACGTTAAAAAAATCAAGTTCAATTAAAAATTATTAATTAGTTGATGCCTTGCAAACCTATGGATTATCGTTTATAGCAATGAAGTTTACCAGGTAAATACAAATATAGAATACAGCATAAAACTATAAACAAAACAAACACTGTCAACAATTCTAAAAATACAGAAATGAAAATATAAATACCGCATAGAAAATTTATCAATATCTGTACAGAGAGTTAGGATTGAAAAAATATACAGTGAGTTATGCGGTGCCAGAACTTATTGATCGAGGCAATTACTTAATGAACTGACAGAAACTTCAATTGATGAACTTCGTGTACAAAAACCTTAGACTTCTACCCACGTATTTTAAGTTTCACCATTTATTACTGTTTGTGGAAATTTGTAATATTTATAGATTATCAAAATAGAAATTAGTTTACATTAAATAAATAAGAGAGAACCAAGTAATATTTCGTCAGAAACGTTGTTACTTTACTTAATTATTACAAAATACACTATACATGGCTATTAGACATAACACAAACAATGCTCTTCAATGAAAGGAGGAGGGTAAATTCTAAACTTTTTCCCACTATTGCTATTTATCCTGGCCCTATTTATTGCCACTTGTATATTTTAATCGGTATAAAACTACAGTTACTATTTGAATTTTATATGAGCAGAAAAAAAGCAAATACTCTGAATTAAACTAAATTCGATAAAATTACTTCCATCGATGGAAACATTATTAAATATTACACCGCAGTACTGTTGAGAGGTGTTAACTAAACAATTAAGGTAGCCTATTAATAGAATCAACGGAAGCATTATTAAATATTATACCACAGTATAGGGAAGGGACACTATTAAATATCTTATTTATTGAAACAAAAAACAGCCCTAATGCCCAATGCTGAATCTTTTTAACATTGCAAACCACCCGAATAATTCTGTTACATTACATTTCCCTTCAACTGATCAGCCCTAAATCTCTGATTGCCCCGAAATCCTTGGGCAACCAATCCTTAACCACTAATAATAGATGATCATTAAAAGATTGCTAATTCACTTAAAGAATCGTTGATATTTGATAATCTTTTAATCCAATTTCTATACCTTATAAATTGTGTTCAAAATTATTTCCTTGGTAATTTACGCACAGTCTAGTGCGTTTAACGACACCATGTGTAGTTTTTCTGATATCATCTCGGTCGTTCTTTAATAGTTTACTAGCGTTTAAAATTCTTCTTTGTAATTAACAGGTTCTGCGTATTCAAGTTGCTTTAAATTACCCTAAAAGGAATAATCTAAGGGACTTAAATCAGGGGACCTAGGAGGCCAATTAATTGGTCCACCTCGACCCATCCATTTGTCTGGAAAACTTATCTGGAAGTGCTCTCTAAAATGTTGTATACAGGGTGATTCAAAATTAAACGGCAATCTCTCGAGAGCTTATTCTATAGCTAAAAAACAAGGTAAAAAAGTTCATATAACCATATGCCCGGAAACGCTTCGTTAGCGAGTTACGCCTAGCGAAAGATTTCGCCCGGATTTCAGAAAACCCTTGGTAGAGTCAGGCCGTATAAAAATGGTAAAGGTAGTTACAAAGATACAAATACGATTGTTTTTTATGTTTTTATATCTGAAAAAATTTATTAAAATTCGTCCCAGAGCTGTAAATGCAATACTTTCAGAGATATCTTACGTAAAAACACAAGAATTGGTGCAAAGAAATAACACATTTTTTTGTGTTTAACGTAAGATTACTTCCATAAATGTTAAATAAAGGTCATATTTTTCTTAAACAGATTTGTAGAACATTTAATTCTGAAAAGATTCATGTGAATTACTTAGGAAAAAAAATTAATAATAGGTATTGAAATTTAGCTTTATTTAAAAATAAAACAGACGCACAAAAATGCATATTCTTATCTGCATAAAATATTAAACTAATGTTTAGGTTGTGAGTAACAGCTGATCATTTATTCAACACTTTATATCGTCATATTTTCTTTGCAAAGGTTGGCAATATCAGCTGATCAACAATTAAGTTCATGACGTAATATTTTGAATAACCTTTATGGAGGTTTTTGTATTGTGGCGTGTGAAGATTGTATTTTGTGAGATCCTGTGATTATTTGGAAATATTGTATACAAGTGTATAAAATATTTTATTAAATATTTATTTTTAAAATATTTTATTAAATATTTTTATAAAAGTGTATGTAATTATCTTAGTAAATAATGGCAGATAATGTAAATGGTATGTATTCGTTTGAAGAGTATACGGACATTGATACTGATTTTACGGCAAAGTTAATAAGAATGGTTAGCTGCAGTTCAGGAATATCGTGATACTTTTCCACATCGAAGAACACCTGATCGCAAAACATTTGAAGCTGTGGAGAGACGACTTAGAGAAACTGGTAGCTTTAAACCGAAGCGAATAGATACTGGTCGTCAACGTAGCGCAAGGAACTATAATAATGAACAAGCAATAATAAATGCTGTAGAATTATCACCAACCACAAGCACCAGACGATTATCACGTCAGTTAAATATTTGCCAGTCAAGGCGGACACTTCATGAAGCACAGTTGTACCCATTCCATATAACACGTGTTCAAGACTTATTACCGCAAGATCTTAATAAACGGAAGATGTTCTGCCGCTGGTTAAGAAGAAATTGTTTACGACATCAGTATTTTCTTCGGCGTATTCTCGTTACTGATGAATCCTGTTTTACTAGAAATGGAATTGTAAATTTTCGTAATACCCATACTTGGGCGTACGACAACCCACATGAAACTGCGACGAGGCATTTTCAACATACATTTTCAGTCAATGTATGGCTTGGTGTTCTGGGTGATAATTTGATTGGTCCATTTTTCCCCCATCGACTTAATGGAGTAGTGTACTTAAATTTTTTAAGAACAAACCTGCCTACCCTCTTGGAAGATATTCCTGTTCAAAACAGAATAAATGCGTGGTTTATGCACGACGGAGCACCTCCACATTTTTCTAATGATGTGAAAAAACTATTTAAATGATACATACGGTAGACAATGGATTGGTCGAAATGGACCAGTAAAAATGGCCACCACGTTCTCCTGACCTCACGCCAGCAGACTTTTTCTTATGGGGTTGGATGAAGTCAATTGTTTATTCAAAACGAATTAACACCATAGAGGAGTTACGTAATCGCATTACAGAGGCGGCAGAAACTATCAAGAATGCTCCAAACGTTATGAAACGCGCTAGAAAAGAGTGGATTCGTCGTGCGAAAACGTGCATTGCTAACAACGGAGGACACTTTGAGCAACTATTATAGGTGATTATTACAGTTTTATAATGGTAAATACATTTTATGTTAATGTTCCAGTCTAGAATAAATGATCAGCTGTTACTCACAACCTAAACATTAGTTAATATTTTATGCAGATAAGAATATGCATTTTTGTTGCGTCTGTTTTATTTTTAAATAAAGCTAAATTTCAATACCTATTATTAATTTTTTTTCCTAAGTAATTCACATGAATCTTTTCAGAATTAAATGTTCTACAAATCTGTTTAAGAAAAATATGACCTTTATTTAACATTTATGGAAGTAATCTTACGTTAAACACAAAAATGTGTTATTTCTTTGCACCAATTCTTGTGTTTTACGTAAGATATCTCTGAAAGTATTGCTTTACAGCTCTGGGACGAATTTTAATAAATTTTTCAGATATAAAAAACATTAAAAAACAATCGTATTTGTATCTTTGTAACTACCTTTACCATTTTTATACGGCCTGACTCCACCAAGGGTTCTGAAATCCGGGCGAAATCTTTCGCTAGGCGTAACTCGCTAACGAAGCGTTTCCGGGCATATGATTATATGAACTTTTTTACTTGTTTTTAGCTATAGAATAAGCTCCCGAGAGATTGCCGTTTAGTTTTGAATCACCCTGTATAATGTCCCGTTGCACCATCATGTTAGAATATCATTTGATGTCTTCTTTCAAGTGGTACATATTTAAGTAGAACTAACAGTTGATTCTTTAAAAATCCCTTTATACACACGATCAGTAAAGCGGTTTTCAAAAACAAATTGGTTGGGCCATATAACTGGTCCCAAACTTATATCACACTATACATTTATCGAAAATCGAATTTGAAAGTTCGACTCTACAACTGCTTTTGAATTTGCAGTTGCCCATCGGTGACTATTTTTCAAATTTAGAATTCCGTATCTTGTAAACATCGATTCATCGACCAATAAAACAACTTACGTTAATTCGATTTTTCAACATCCATCAACAAAAGTGTAATCTTAATGCACTATCACCTGGATGAAGCTTTTGAACTCTTTGTAAGTGATATGGACAAAAGTTGTTTTCATTCAATGTTCTCCAGACAGTATTACGAGATATGTTTAATCTATTTTAAAAGTGGCGAGTGCTAAGTTGAGGACTGCGTTTTATTATGTCAATGATATTATCTTGTTCGCGTACAGAGTGTATTACAGAACGTTATCTCGAACAATTAACGGTTGGAAAAGATCCATTTGTTCGTAAGTTATTGAAAACCGATGCAAATGTTACGTGAGTAGGTGTTCTTCTGTTCGGAAATCGTCTTTCATATTCACGTTTAGCTGCACGACTATATCCATTGGCAAAACCATAGACAAAACCAAAATCTACGTACTCTTGATTTAAAAATGTAAATGGCATCTAGTCGTTAATAAACACGAATCAAATACAAATAATACATATACACTGCAAAACCGAGTTACTGCAATAGCTGAATTATTGGACAGCTGACGAATAATAACTTGTATTCAGGTATTGTTGCAGCAATGTTGCCAACTCTCGATTTTATATGAAGCAAAAGCGTTTCAATTGACGCTGTATTTTTAAATTCTTGTTTCTCAACCTACCATATTTTATACTGTAAATATTTTTTTATTATTTACTTGACTGAAAAAAAAACATCAGTAAATGTATTGTTGTTACGAGGAACGTTGATTAAAAGCAGATATCGCATTTCTGTCTTATTTTTCGTATATGTTGATTTAATTAAGCATTAATATTTTTACTTTTTGCTTGTTTATTATTAGCCTATATTACATTACTCTATTCAGAATTTAATTCTCTAAAAGTTTTGATTACAAAATTTGCGTGTTTACTTTTTCCATTTAAAGGACGCTATCCATTTAAAGAAGTTAGTGTACTTCAAATCTAAGCAAAGCATATTCTTCGAGACCGAATTTTGCATATTTTGTCTGATGTCTCAGAAATGGGTAGTCTAACGGATCTGGGATGAATTTTATTCACTTATTCAGTTCATTTTACATAAAATCCAATAACTTTAACAACTATCCTTACGCCATAAAACACCAGTTTCGCTTTATTTCCGTCCTTTCCTAGCGTAGCTCGCTAACAAAGCGTTTCGGACATATGTTTATATGAACTTTTTTCATTATTTTAATGAAAGGAAACCACCTGCGAAGTTTGTCAGGTTACTATTGGAACACTCTGTAACAGGATGTAACAAAAAGGTTGGGCTGGCTATATATTTTCAAATTCTGCGTGCGATTCAAAGCTAAAAATTAAGAATAACGTTTTTCCCATTTCTATTTCGTTTAGCTGCTGGACGCAATATTGTAGTTTGTATTAACAAATTATTATCTTTAAAACTAGTAAATCTAAAGAAAGCAAATTACCCATATGTCTGAATAGGTAAGAGAACAAAATGTGTTAATTTCTTTAATATTAACAAAATAGCGTCTGTTGAAAATGTTTATAACAAGATTCATATAACAAAACACAGCATACTTATGAAACACGTACTAGACATCGATTGTTTAGAGAATTTTATAACAATTTCAACGGTACCAGTTTCAACAAAATCCGTCAAGGAATAAGCTTTACAGGTACGCCTGTACAAGCACATTGTGGCACGTTGTGAGCAGCAAAAATTTTGTCTTTTTGTCAAACCGGGAACTACTTTCTATAAATATGGAAACTGTAAGAACACCCCGTGAGTGTTAAGGAATGTATGCAAAGTATTTGTCACAACAGAATTTTTATTGGAGTATGAGAAATTCTTTTAAATAAATTAATAAATATTTGAAAATCTGAAATTTAAAATAAAATAACACTATCAACATTTTAAAATATTTTATCTTCAAACTGTGCAATTCATTTCAGGTTGGGGTTTTTGTTTCATATTCAAACCTCCGTGTGACTTTACACGAGAAAAGTGTCAACAGTTCTTTGATAATTCCACGACGAACTGTAACCATTTGAAATAGTGATTCGTACTAGTTTGAAATCAGGCCATCAAAATAAATAAAAATAAACGTAAATAAGTATATGATTTCTATTACATGTATTGAAATATGATCGTATGAAAATAACATTCCCTTTAAACATATTTTAAAACCAATATATTACATGTTTTTTAGATCTTAAAATTGTAAATTCATATTCTGATTTAACGCAAAAGTTATTAGTAGATGTAAAATATAAGCAATGTATTATATTCTTTTAAGGAAAGGCCAGTCCACTAGTACTAGATACTGTTCCGAATATGGCATTGCCTAAACAAAATTATATTTATATTGCCCGTAAAAGCTTAAGAAGATTCAACTGATATAGAAAGCAAATGTATATTTCACTTTGTTGTTATTTTTGGCATGAAAGAAGACGTCATGTCGTGTCGAGGACGATAGGTCATCTCTATCGGCAAACACGGTGGGTAATGGATTCAGAGGGAGCTGTCAATACGACACAATATCCTCCCCATTGTAAACATCCTGAGGGAGACGGGGAAGTCGCAACCTACAGGACACTCTCACCTTCTGTTGTTGGTCGGGGGTGGGATGGAAGCGAAGGTTGAAAGTTTATCGTGTCAAAATGTACTTATATATGTACATGGATTCTATTCAAAGTATAGACAGTGTATTTAAAGTTTAGAACTCTTGGTGTAATTTTTGTCTAGGATTTGTCTCAGACGTGGAATAAAGATGAAGGTAGATTGGAGCTAAACTTAACATTCACATTTAATCAACTCCTCCACCATAGCTCCATTAGGTGTACAACATTCTGTTTCTCAACCGTACTTTGAGATCATGTCTCTGAAACATCGTACTGCACTCAGTTGTGCACCTGATGAGACAATGAGAATACGAGTACCTAGATTTAAAAAAATGTTAAAACTAATATTAGAGTTAAAACTAATAGAACTTCATTATTATTCGTAATGCCAATAAATAACAAAAAACAATCTAGAATACTTGTAAAGCTAGCCATTTTTGAAGATGGGTTTCAATTTCACTCTGAGTTTAGTGCTCTAATTAAAACTCAAGTAATTCAATAACTAATGTTAACTTGCGATGATTTATAATTTTTCATTTACCATTTTATAAAACATTCAAACTCTTGATCAAAGAAAACAAGTTACTAAATCAATCCCACAAAAATATACATGTTACTCAACAAGGCCAGCAAAGACAAATCTGCCTCGACAGTACAAATTTTGACTGTCATGTCATTTCATTTCATTCAAGTGGAATTTTGACTATAACATAGTCCATGTCCAATTGAACAAACATAGAACAGGTATGTATGAAATGTAAAAAGGTCATTTTGATCTTGGAGATAGCCTACGTGAACACAATTCTGGTAGTAGCACTGTACATACATACGTTAAAATTACAGTATATATTTATCATCTTATAAATTTAGAACTCTGACATGTATTTGGATTAATTGAGATGATAATACTGTCCCAAATACCTAAACATTTAATTATGAAAATACTCAACGGTGAAAACTAAGAGGTGGTGAAATATTTGAACATATATGTTAAGTTAAATCCAGTAATGACAATTATTGGATGTCCTGAGGACGTGATAAACACGGTTAGTATTCATTATACAGACAAATTATTATTTTGTGATTGTATCATTAACAAAGAGAGACATCTAAAATAGAACAGAAGTAAGCAGGAAAGAAATAATTATCATAGAACACGTTGAATATCAGTGTAATGAACGGGCATTATATGAAGATATGTGGACAAATAAAGTCAGAATATACCAACAGCAGGTTGTTCCCTGCTCCAATCATTTCCGCCATCTTTTTCAAGATGATTGTTATTCACGGAGCGGTTATTGTGGCAACCGAGTCAGCTATCAGTGATAGTCGCGTTTTGTTTGTTATTTGTCCGTGCAGGTGGTAATAGAATATTTTTTGTGAACTTGGTACAAAACGTAACTTTTTTTACTCGGCAGTTTTTATTAACTATTACTTTAAACTTTTTTTATTGCTCTACAACAAATTCAAATTGTGTGTTTAAGTGGAAAGATTGGAGCAATGGTTTTATTTCACGTTTTTGTTTTTAAGTTGCTAAATACGGGTCTGATGTTTTCAACAAACTTTATGTCGGCATATATTAAACTTACTGTGGGCATTTTAGTGAAACAGAACACTCAGTAAAATAAAGATCTTAAAATTTCCTAAAATTTATATCTCTAAATTTTTTCATAATACATTTACGTATGTATTAGTTTTTGGGCGTTTGGGTGGGGAGAGTTAGTATTCTATGACGTCACAAGACCCGCCCGACTGGTTCCATCCAGTCGGAAAAAACGTGCGTCCAACCTCATAATAGTTAGTATTTATAATTTTCCTTTTCCAACTGAAGATGATTAAATGCCATACTTTCTAGAGATTATTTTCTGTCTTAAGAATGTATTAAATTGGGTTTCATACTCATATCTTCCAACATTAATTTTTAACGTGACATACATTCATTTTAAACCTTTATGGCGTACTGTCATTTGGGATTTCCAAGTAAACGGTACTTTATTACAAAACGTAATATATTTCACATTTGTTCACAACGAATATATGTTTAAATTTTATTTCAGATTAAGGCTAAAATTTTATTATAAATAAAGTTATTTTTGATAGACTTTTATTACCTCTACACGTTTCATTCAATTGCCACATTTGTAAAAACGAATAAAGGTGTTTATTAAAATTATATTAAATATCAGATTTAATTGACATCTAGTTTTCATTGGCTTTTTAAGCTTTAAAATAGAATAAGATATTTAAGACAGTGAGATAACACACGTTCCATAAATTACAATAATGAACAACATACACATAGATTAATTATCCTATCTACTTAGTTTTTGCCCTTTTTACAATGAAATTTTTTATAATTAATAATAATTTCTGAACACAATGTTGCTAAATATGAGTATAATGTATTGTACATGCTCCCACAGCTGGAACGTGTTTGTTACATAGCAAAAGAGATTTTAGCCAACAACTAATAACAAATTAAATTCCTAGCACTTTAAGGTAACTCCCCTAAGTACAAAAGATTTAACATTTTATCAATCCACGTGAAGTTACATGCATTTAAAGTAGGAAGTAAGATATCTAATGATGCCGTTTTCTTAACGACAGTTTTGTCAATAGAATAAATTTGCGATTTAAATGACAAAACCAATACTGAACTATGACCTTAGTATGATAGTATCAAATGAAAGCTATCAGTGACTGCAGTGGCGGTAAGTCGTGCAAAATTTTTAACAAAGACCTGACAGTACGGTGACCTCCCCTCACCAACACCATTAACATGCCTGTAAGCCTACACAATAAATTCACAACACCAGAACAACGTGCCCAAAAACCAATTACATACGTAGTGTAAGGACAGTATATGCCTAAATGAATACTAATGAAGCAATGTTGCGGAACGAAATGTAAGTTTCGCTATTGCACTTAGTCGTTAGGTTTTTCCTTGAATGGCGTTTATTTCCACATTATATAAAAGTCTTAACAGAGTATTTCAAGGTCTTAAAAAATATAGATATAAATTATGAAATGTAGAAATATTTTACACCCTTTTTACTATGGGGTTTTGTTTAATCTAAAAGGCCTATTTTCAGAGAAATAAACAAAACGCTAGAAAAAATACCTTTTTTGTGTATTTAGAATGAAATTTGATATTTTTCGAAATAATTTTAGTTGGAAAACATCAGGATTGTGCTCAGCGATCAGGAAACATAAAATAATCAATGTCCAGTTTCAGCCCTTTTAAAACACCATTTTCACTGATTTACTATGTGTTAGGCTATTTCAAAATTCTTCAGTACTTGAGTGGAATTTTATTTTAGATATAGGGAGAAATTTAACATTACGGGATCAAGAGTGTGTGGTATTGACCGGAAATGAACGCAAGAGATCAATGGTTTAAAATGTTTTACTATAAAAGTAATATTTAAGTACTTACGTTAAGAAGTACAAATTATACAGGTTGAATATTCATCAGAAACTTATGGCTGATGTTGCGAATCTACTGGAATCATCACAATTCGTGGTTATGTTTATGTCACAGGTTATTTAATTCATGTTGCGAAGAGGATGTCTTAAGCAAACAGTTCAGTGAAATATGCTAATAATATAAAAACCGCAAGAAGGTAATAAATTAAGTATAAAATGACAGCCGATTGGAATTCATGTGGAATTCTTATATTTCGTGGAGCAAAATAGTAAAGAGATTCTTTGCCGAATTTTATTGATTAGCATTTTAACTAAACAATAATATATTTTTGTAACACTTAGAAACGATTAAAAATTGACCTTTACAATACTGATTACAACAATAGTATAATCCTATATACTGTATTCAGCAGGTGTCAGGAGTAGAAACAAGAGCAGGACCGAAGTAACAATGTGTGTCCCAGTTGGAGGTTTATGACTTCCTCTCTGAGTCCTGCCTTGCAGTATCTTGTTCTTGCGTGTCTTAACTGTTTAATACCATCATAGAATTTAACTATTAATAACTTTACTTATAAACTACCGCTTTGTTATCTATTAAATACGTAGGACCCATGAATGATGCAAAATCTTAATTAATGAAAGTTTACAATAGCAAAGAGTAGCCATAATGATGTTTGTGCGTGTTTATTTCCTCAGTTGCTGCAAACTAAAGAGTCGATTGTAAGCATTTTAATTTCAAGTATTTATAAACTACCATTTGCTACAATACCTACAAAACTAACTGATGTGCATAAAATATGACGCGAAATAGGGTGAAATATTTATTTAAAGTATCTGTAAGTGTACTTAATAAGTAGGGTGTAAGGGTTATTAATATGATTGATTGAAGGGATGGATTAGTGTAATTTGTTAACAAGTAGTTTGGAACATTAAAGATTAAATAGCGAAAGAAAAGAGGAACGCTCACTGTCAAGACCTGAGTCAACGGAAGAGCTAGATGCTCTCATTCGTGTTGTTCCAGAAAAAACCAAACGTATAGTAGAACCATTGAGGGCAAGACAGGGGTTGAACTTGTGGATTACCCAAAATGGGATGCTCTCCTACTATATACTTTAAATATAGATCAGAATAATTTATGAATACCTAAGATAATAAACATATGAATTGGTTTCACTGTACTATTGTGGATAATCGATGAAAACAAGGCACCTTCTCGAGAAAAAGTCGTTTAAATTTTGATACGATTCTATAAACAAAACTGGCTAGACAAGTCGTGTTACATTAGCGGAATATGTAAAATCTTAATACGACAGTAAAGGTAACCTAAGAAGCAGAATACAATGATATCAACATACAACGCACTAAGAGGATGAGACAACACAGAGCTTTGTGTTGCCGGAAATAGCTTTTAGACCGGATGTGCCTCTCTAAGGGATTGAGAAAGCTTTTCCGGTCTGTTAGATATGCTTCTCTACCAACACGACCTCCCTTATTGTCGAATTTGTTGTTTAAACTGAATAATTAGTTATCACCTTTACTTGAAGTTATACTGATTATTAGTCATTTTATCAATTTATGTTTAGTTTAATAATTTATGTTCGTTAAAATGTGTCTGTTACAATCTATATCCCGGAAATACATTTCAATTATTGCTCTAGGGCCGTAATATAACTTTCACGGTCACAATTTGAAACTCGTTTCACTCCTCCATGCAGGAATGTATGAGAACTATTAACTTTAACTAAAAGTTCCCAATCAGATGTTTGAGTTTTAAAAAAATTATTAATTAATGTAAGCAAAGCAATCATGACATGGCTTTTTTTACTCTTTTCCAGTTTACTGTTTATTACTGAAATCCTGAAACCTAAGTAAAGTCATAAGCTACAGTTGAAAAAATCCATAAAAAGACTACGATGGTGTAAAACAGGACGTGAGTCTTCCTACATTTGCTTACATGGTTTCAAAAATAAATATATATGTATATATATATAGTAAATAAGGCCCACTACATAGTTTAGTTTTTTCAGTACTGAAGTTTTTGTTAAAGTTTGTTACACGTTCCTACCAACGAACTACCTGTATAAGCCTACTACATAATTCGTTGGTTCCTACACGGGTGTACGTCACGTCAATTACTATAGTAACAACTAATAATTTTCTAGTATACCACTAAGGTAAGGAAATTGCTTTTTATATACAAATTCAATAAATACCGTAGTACCCACCCACTGATCTCAAGCGAGCACATGTGGTTTAGGTGTATATGTAGAGCGTATATTTGAGTGTTGTATTTTGCTCCAGTCCATCTTCCTTTTAATACAGCGTCTAATATCTGACGACGTATTAGACTTTACTCAGGAATCTGGAGTTACGTTAGTCTGAAGAGATCCCAAGATATAATAACATAACGAAACTTTACATTGTTTCTACATCAGAGACGCCTATAAATAGATGAAGTGGTAATCTCCATCACTTATCAGGTGCAAAATTGAGAAGTTGCTGTAGCTTTGTTATTAAAATATTTAATTTGTTGTGGTCTAGCAACGTAATAAAGCTTTCTTGCAAAGTCTTTAATCGTTAGACTCATTCTAATGACATGAGGAAATTTGGATGGATATTATTACCTACACCAAAAGACTTATTCTACTCCAGAAGCTTACAATAATATTATTCGCTGTAATACCAGCAGGCGTCCTAGATTAGCTGTACTTGTTACGTCAGTTGAATTACTTCCTTGTTCGTTTGTGATGGATACACCCAGGAGACTACAGTGTGCCACTGACCATAGCATTAAATGTAATATTGTACTATACAGACAATGTAGATCAACTATTAAGGTAGTTAAACCATCCAATAAGCTTCCGGTATTTCTGTTTATGGAAACGGCTTTAATTTTGTCTTAAACGTTTACGACCCAGTTTTTGTCGGGCAATTAAACTCATTTGTTTATAGCCATCATAAACACAGTAACGAGTACTCGTGAGCTGATTGAGTAATGGAGTTTATTAAAAGCGGTTCACTTTTGCTAGACAATATTGATATCATTTGTATATTTACAGAATTTAATTATTTTTATACAATTCTTAAATTTGGAAGTAGCAGCCATTTTTTTATGAGATGTAATCGTTAAAAAGTGCGTTTCACTTTAACAAAGAAATAAGTAAAAGAGTTTTATAAGTAAAAAAGAAATAAGTAAAAAGCTAACAGTAGTTTAAGAGTCAACAACTCGTTTTCAGCGTAATTAAGTTGACTTAGAACAATCAACTTCTAACACTCTATTCTTGATCATGATTATATACTGCATGGAGTTCATATCTTAAACATTCGTATGGGTACACAAATGAATACCACTGAAGAATCGTTTAAAATATTTGTGTTTAGTATTGCATCTTTATGAAAATTACTTGTAAAAATGAGGTTTAGTACATCAGTGAAACCGTACTAAAACTTAAATCCTGTTACTAAAACCAAGCACAGAAACCAATATAATTTAAAATGTGTCCAAATGTATATACAATCCAAATGTAAACTGTAAGCAAAAAATATTCCTAAATTATTGTGACAAGTTACTCACAGTTAATGTACTTTAATTGTATTATTATAATGTATTATAATACCATAGTTTTTACCTTATGATAACAAATATCTAGTTTTAGGTTGTGTTTGTTTTGGGTCCGACTTTCTATTACTTAAGAAGACCTGCAGAGGTTTAAGTCACTGTTTCTTAAAGTAATATTTAAGTCTAAAATTAAACTGTGATTAAAATATTCGTATGAAAGCACCGAGGTAACTGCTTAATTATATAAGCCTATATTTGTAACGTTTACTGAAAAAAGAAGAAATATAGGTTATATTCTTCTAATTAATTTTCAAGGTGCAGATGTTTTATAAAACATGTTTATTGGTATGTTGGAAAGCTCTTATTTTTATAGTATCAGTATTTAAAAGAATTCAACGCATGATAAATTCTGCAATACAGAGAATACAAACATAGTTTAGCAGGACAAAAGTTTTATCTCGTAATAAGTTTTAAAATAAAATATAATTGTATTTATACATGTTTTCTTTTTAATTTCATAATTTGAAATATACCTGTACCTCCCCTAGTGGATTTTTGTACCTGATTACCTGCATTATCGAAATAGTAGCGTTAAGCAAAGTGTTTATCGACAAGACATCTGATAACGATGAAATAAAACGCTTTTCAGAATTGTACAAAATCTATCACTATATGTACCCGCTAATCCTCCTGTAAATGTTTTAAAAATTAATTAATTTAATAAAGTGAATGTAACAAATTGTTGGCGTTGCATAAGAGCACAAAGCAAATTGTAGATCATTTATAGTGTTTGTTTCTAAATACTATAAAATAATACCACTTGGGCTAAATGGCAGACAAAACTTAATATTGTAACTGGAGTCAGACTTAAGCTGTTTAACAATTATTGCTATTGGTAATATTGGTTATTATTTATAGATTATGTTTTTGGCTGCATAATTATAGTATTGGAAAATAGTGACTGCTACTTGGGGTCCCACACAAAGTTCAAAATCAAAACCCATCAAAAGATAAGGCAGTGATGCGGTAAGAAAGTTTTACGCTAGAGCTGCAAAGAGTACGGAACATATATCCTAGCGTAACATTTATTCCATGAAATGACAATAACATTTCTAGTTAAAACTCATCCATCCCTAGGGCGTAGCTGACGGGTTTCAGTCCCCTAAATACCGTGAAACACGTATTCACGAATATGTTCTGTCAGAGTTTGTATATAAAATGTTTACGTTAGTGTGATTAATATCCATGCAACCACAAGGAGTGTACAGTAGTTGTTTAAAGAACGGTTGCCTCTCTTTTATTTAATTGGCCACGACAAACTTGCCATTTGATTTACTAGTAGTACGTACACGAAAATTTTTGCTAAGAACAATTAACAATTAAGAATGTGATTGTGATTAACCATCGGTATAGTTCGCAATGTACTTACACAAACAAAAGGAAACCCTTTAAGAAAAAGCAATCTCGGAGGCAGGGAGATAAGCCACCACAGTGTAGGTACCAGTGTTGTAGCTATATCTATTAACTACTGTTAATGAAGCATTTTATATTCGTATGGTTCCCACGCAATCTAGGGACAAAATTGACAACTTGTAATGTCATCTCTCTGAGACAAATATTCGTTGTAGTTGTAAATTAGAATAATTTATCAGCTTTTGAAATAGTCTAACCTGTTTTTGGTTAGGTTATTTTTTTATTTTAGATTTAAGATTCTTAAAAACAATTTTTCTAGAAAATAGAAACAAATTATATTGCTTTGTGACAAAGTATAGCAATTTACATAAATTTAGTAAAAATGGTTCAATAAAACCGGCAGAGCATAAAAATTAAAATGTTACCTTGTGTAGATGAATTCGGATCTAAGAAAATTAATAACTTCTGTGTTAAGAAAAAGGTTTTTAAGGAAGTTATGTTTTTAATACAACATTAATGAAGGAAACCATTGTTTTACATATAACATGTTAATGTCCCCACAGTCCCCAGTTATCTTCTATATGTATACACATACGTACATATGTAATATTGCATACCCTCGTTTTTAACCCTTTCCTTGGGCGTAATGTTAACATACCACTTACTTTTGATTCAAACACTGGAATTACTGAAAAAGTATTTTTATTTTATTTCCCTCAAAATTGTATGTCAAATGGATGTGACATCAAATTAACCAAACCGAATACCAAAACACCACTGTGCAGCAGTGTGCTACAGCCGAGGCGACGTTATTTGTTTATTACAATGTGAATACTGATATTCGTAAGAACGTGTTTAAAGGAAATACCGTTTCTAAACTGTATTATTATTACACATGTAAGAAAAACTTATTGATTTATAAATTTGTGTGTAAATCACAATAATGCAAAGTTAAAGTTATAAACTAATGAATTTTCGTCAGCTAAAATGATACTTTACAAACAGTAGTACACCTTTAATACAATTCAAACTAAGATTAATTCAAACATTAGTACATATTGTGGTAAGAGATATAGTACTTCTATAGCTTAGTTAGTTGTGGGGCCATCAAACTCCAAATAAGTTTCCAGCTGACGCTGATGGCTATTGACTCTTGCCGAGTCATTCACAACTATTGACAGGTATTGAAAATCATGTCCTCTCTGAAAAAGTTCGTTTCATTTCATATATAGATTTCTCAAACATTTTACGATACCCCAGTATTTGAAATAAAGAGCTCTAAATGTTTATCGGGTCTCTTGGTGCAATAATATTCATGTACATCCTTGAAAATTATCTATATACGCGGATTGTTCTTACTTATATTTATGTAAGTGTTCCAAATCCTAGAGACAACCTGAGTATCTGGCCACTTCGTTACCAATCTTACTTCAGAAAGTCATTAAATTTCTTCTCTCTCTGAATGTATCATAGTATAATTCTTATATTCCATATTTTTCATAATATAAAATTGCAATACTACAATATATTATATTTGTACTTATAACGAAAGGGTTAAAAACCCCCTTCATATTTCCAAAATCGTATGAATCGATTTGTGAATGATTCAATTTACTGCATAATTTAAAATAGTGTGATTATCAAATGGCTCTAATTAAAATATTTGTTTTGTAAATTTTCATTAAATATTTCCTCAATTCTGAAATAACTTTAACTTTGACTGTTTGTTTAAGAGAGGTTTAAATGACATGAAATGAAAGATATCTTTATTGAACACAAAAAATAACATATTCAATTTGTGAGGTTAGGACTATTAAGTCATCTCTTACACCTAACTATAAATTTATAAACGACACTTTTAGTGTAAAACAGGCCACAATATAGTCTACAATAATAAAATAAAAATATGGTTCTTTATGAAATTAAAAAATAGAGAAATAAAATAAAGACTGGAAGGAAATTAACAGACATTCACCCATAATCATTTATACAAAGCCATCGTCCCATACCCTATGCCACGAAATCGTCAACCCGACGAGGCCCAAAACCGATGGTACTCAACTACTGCCCGAAACTGTTCCCGACAATGAATACCTCTGATATGATCCGGGAGATTATTCCAGAGAGACTATGAATGATTTACTGTTAATAACATATCTATGAACTCCACGTTGAGTATTGTGCCTCTTTGTTGTGTTGTCCTGTTGTTTGTTTCAAAAATACAAGAGAACCGTTTTTTTTTTTTCAATTTTAGCAGATGTAACTGATTGATGAAGGGTGTTTAATATTTAAAATCTATCATTGGAGCGTAGGTTTAAGTTTTTAGTATTCAGTAGAAGACTCCTTGTTGAGGAAGTGACGCCTCGGGGCTCTATGCCCTCTTTTCTCATAGTCATTGCATAGTGTCTTGTTGCTCCAGTCGGAGGTGACATGATACGATTGCAGTAGCTTACCCTTCGTGATGGTTCCTCTCTACAATTCTTCGTACCCCGATGCCAGTGAAGACTCTTAGTGAAAATGACTTGTTATTCCTGTTCTTCCGTGGATCCCACCGCAGCCCTACAGGCCCTGGCCGAGCTGGAAGTTCTCCCCCCCCCCTCGGATGAAACGAAGCAGGAACCAAGATCAAATCGGTCAGTTGGCATCTATCCTAAAATCCACCCATCTTTATACTTCATGTCTCACCCCTCCTTCCATCTATGGATGTCTCTATATTTTAATTTTTCATTTCTATATTTCCCCTCACTTAACATTTTGATCTTCCAGGCCGGATTCTCTTTTTTCTCTCTGAACTTAGCATTGTTGGTCCTCAGAGTCAGGATCTTTAATTTCTTAAGTTTATTTGTATCTCTTTGTGAATGTAAATTTTGTTGTGCTCCACTACGGATGTAACTAGTTCTAAATCTTAATATTTTGTATCTCTTTCTTTACGTTACAGAAGGGTGTTTTATTGTTATATCGTCTAAGGGAAGATAAAGCGAACACAATAATGTTGAGCACGTTGTAATCTATCCGAAAGCTCAACCGTTGTTATTTATAACTACGCTACTGCAATTGAAGTGCTAGAAAATGTAACATACAAACATATGTGAAGAAATTACTTTATTGGATTGGTCGGTAAGATATCCGTTACATATGACGGGTGCCTTAATATTCCATTGTATAAGTTTATTTACTGTTATTTTGTTACGGACTTGTAATAGGATAAGTAGTACTTTTCAATCCGCCTGTTAGGTTGTATCTTTATCTGTATTAATTGTACAAAAGATAAATCAGGCAATGCTATAAATTGAGGAACGAAAAAATTAAGTATTCGTGTTAGCTAAGGTATGGATTATTATCATTTAAACAGTAACAATAAAACCTACATGGCGCAGCTCTAACGTTGGACCTCAGAACTAACTGAAATAATCGACCGTTACTCAGTACACCATTTGCTATGGATCGTTATTTATCTCTTGTGTAACTAATGGGTGAGGTGATGAAAATTAGTATATTCTACAACTTTACTTGTACATGAAAACAATCTAAAATAATTGCTAATCTAATAACTGTAGGCTATTGAAATCGAGGTTGCCATAAAGGGTTGGACCCATTTCCGCACTGTTGATGGAAATTTAATCCATTTATCTTATTCTTCAATAATTGTATCCATTACGTAATTGATGTTCATTGTACTCCGCTGAACCCCTACATCGTTGCCACTCCACTCTGGAAATCGGAAACACAAGTAGTAATAAATGTACTATTGTTTTACCTTACCTAATAGTTTCGTTATGATTTAAAAAAGTAGTTGACAAATTTACAATAAAATTGTATTATTTAACAGTACAAGTATGATTAATATGAAATAAGCAGAAATCGTTTGTGTAAAAAGACTTTACCTGCATCAATATTTCCATTTCACCGGGATACTATCCACCTCGTGTTTCCTCGTACTAATCAAAACATTCCAATGTTAAAAACCTAAAATTTGGTTTTCAAACCTGAGTAGCTAATTATTTCCCTGTACTCATGATATGTCTTTCTTCCTCGAACTTGCAAGGACATAATAGCAACTGATTTAGAAGCTAGTATGAGCCATCCTTGGCTGGATAAAAACTAAAAATATTCCAAGAGCGCCTATTAAATATTTTATTCGCCTAAACAGCTTAGAAAATATTACTCGCCCCGATCTCCGTAGAATATTCTAGCCTTAGTAAAGTATTCAACTGTTATTCGCCCAAAAGGTATAATATTTTTTGAATTGTTTTAGTAATATCAAATACTGGTATTTATTCACTTCACCCAATACAATCAAAGGTAGTACTCATCGGTGTCAAAATAATCAGCTGTTGTACTAAGCAGATGCTACTTTCCGTAAATCGTGTTGACATAAATATTGGAATTAGTATTTTATTGAAAATATTTGTTAACGTTCGAAAGCAGATAATGTGTGTGAAAAATATGCTTGTTGCCACAAAAGAGTAAATATCACAGTATAAAACAGGGTATACATACAAAACTATTACATTTTGCACTAAACGTTCCTTGCTAACATTTATGTCATAATTCAATTTGACTTGGTGCATTACGTTTATCTTAGCGTGACAGCTGGAACACTGTAGGGGAACTTTAAACTAACCATTATTTTTCATTATAACTTAACATTAAGAAATTTCTAGTTTTATTTAATATATTATCATCAATCTTATAAGATAAAAATATGAGAATTAAAAAATCAACATAAATACGAAGATATGGAAAGGTTACCTATGGGAATCTGAAGAAATATAAAAACATAATTAATATCTAATGTTCTTTAAACATGTAAAAAATACCAGTTTAATTTATTTGAGAATTAATTGAAGTATTAATTATATTAAACTTTCTGGCAAAACGGGAAATTCGCAACTGTTATAAGCCAAGCGAGAACTCAATATGGAAGCAATTTCAGCGTGCTATATTCTAAATAACGGCGGATCTTGTTTTCATAGTTGAGAATAGAATGTCTTTTACGATAAACAGTTAAATGGATTATGTGTCCTGAAGATTTATGTTGCAATACGTCTATTAAACCTTTGTATAGGTTCCGTTTGATTAGAAGTAAACTAAATAGCTTAAAGTTCAGTATACAAAACACCACTTACAAAATAAACTTAACACATCAGTCGTAAGATTACTGTTCTGAAACCCAATTAGTTGTAATGATCAACAAGTTAAGGAAGAATGAGAACATTTGGCAACTCGATTAAAGCGAATGCTTGTCTAAAAGCCAATGACCGGCTGAACTGCTTACTTCCCACGACTATTGTATTGTCAAGATTATTCCAACTACCAGTTGTTGGTTGTCAATATTAATAGTTCACCTAACGGAATAATAAAAAGATTTTACTTCGGTTGACATTTATCGTCTGTTTTTACCATAATTATGGCTAAACACGTCGACAAAAGTACCTACGAACTTTATAATGAGTGTTATTATTAGTAAAGAGAAAATCGCCCCACATGAGATTGACAGTTGTAAGACCAAAGTTCTTTCCCACACACCTCCCCACCACCACCACTCATGGTATAAGTTGGAGAGACTTGCCTGATTGACAGTCCCATTATAGCCATATGTCAACTACTGGTAATTTTAGAAATACAGGGTGATGCAAAAGCCACCCACACTTCTTTATTTTGAATGCTAAATAGATACTACACGATGTATTTATAGGTCGGTTTTTCCACATTAACAAAGTAACAAAGCAAAAGTGAGGTCTCTCTCAAGTAGGAAAGAAGGGAAGATTACAAATTTATCGCGTAATCCTGCTTTTAACTCGTCTCTCTCAAAGAAATGTTTTTCATTAGAAATAAAGTATAGATTCCAATTCTCAAAACAGAGTGTTCTATTTATGTCATTTATGCCATTTAACGATGGCATACTTCAAAACTTTAAAAACATATTCATATCATACATCGTCAAAAATAAAATTCAAATATGTACACCTTTTAATGGTACATATAGATAAACCAATTAAGACTCTAAATAAACCAATACAGATAAACATAAATATATACACTTTTAGGCTTGTTCACTTTTACTTCTATACTTATTGTGTTATTTCACATTGTTTTATTTCTAAATGTTATGAATTCGACATTATTTACTACATATATATTTGCAGGTAAAATGAATATAAAAGAAAATACCTAATTTGACTTTATTTTGTTTCATGACATAATTAATTTATAACTTTATGCTCACTAGACCTACTATTATCAACTAATTATAATAAACAGCGCTGGAAATAATGTTTAACGTAGTTAGTTAATAACGAAAAGTCGTTAACTAGTTTACAAGCAACTGCTAGGTTGAATAAACCATTAATTTTCATCTGATAGTATAGGAGAACTGTAATGTAATCATTTAGGTGTACTTCTATATGTTTATTTAAAATTGTTGTATAAGTTATTTTGTTTTATCTTATAGATGTCCAATTAAAATTATAAAAATTAAATACGAGTTTACCCAAGGGATTTGCGTTGATAAAACTGCATTAGTATTGTTACTAATTTAAATTATTATATTAATTAATGCACAGAAACTATATGGTTTATATTTAGTGTATCTTGCAATTGCGTAATACTACTAATTTATTGTTATTGTTAGCAAACATTAACAAATGGTGGGGGGGGGGGGGGGTGGGGGGGGGGGGGGGTGGGGGGGGGGGGGGGTGGGGGGGGGGGGGGGTGGGGGGGGGGGGGGGTGGGGGGGGGGGGGGGTGAGGCTTAAAAGGCTGTACATTTTTTTGTTTTATTGGAAAGCTATTAAAATTAATAGAGCAAAAGCAACATATTATAATATAGAGTCCTTAATTGGTAGTAAATAAATTAATAATTACGCTACAAAAGCTGTAATAAAGAGTTATCACAGTACAGATGTGTTAAGAACTAGGAAACTAAGTGGATTAAAAATTAAACTTGTGAGCAATGTTGTACACAAACATAATTATAGAAATATGACAAAATCAATCACAACTACCTGACTTACCAGATATAATATTACAAAACAATGTTATTGGTTTACATTTTAAAATACGAAAGATTCAATTTAAAAAAATCCAAATTTAATGGTTGTTTTTGTGTATTTTAGAGTCCCCGAAGATCATTATTTAACTACTATGCTAAGAACACAAGTCTCGAATATTTTGAAAAGTTTAAATGTTTGCATTCATGAATAATTACAATCAAATTTGAGTGAACAAGCGAATTAAAAAAGTACAATTAGCTTGTAAAGAAACAAACTTCTAAATTTTTGCGAGTAGGGCTCTTTTTAACCTCCCGGAAGTTTAATCCACCCTAAAATTTTTTCTATCTACGCCACTGTATGTAACGAGGTTACTTTGTTACATTAGACTTTTTACGTCTTGTTGGGTCTTTCGATACTCTATTGTATTGGTTTGTTTGTATGTAGACAACATTAATTACCTGTCATTAATTACGTTGTAAAATCAAGGTTTAATGAAATCAATTTAATTGTGCTGCATCCTGCAACATTCAGCTTGAAAGAGTAATTTAAATATATGTATGCTGTACCAAACTACTGAAAGGGGTTTAACTCTGTGTATAAGCTGAAAATACAGTAATACATTTTAATAGATTTGCCAGTGGTACTGAACTAAATTAAATCCAGAGGAATACAAGTGAGAACGTGCGGACTGCTCATTCCACTATTCAAATACAGGGGCTATCTGTAGTTGACAGGAGGGGCCCCTCCCATCCCCACTCTTTCTCTCTGCGGCGTGAGATCACCCCATCCAGGTGACTCATGAGGAGCTCGTTTACTGTTACTACTGCCACTATCACTGACAATGCCGCTGCTGTCCCCCTTGCGTTAATCGTACTCTAATCACAGACAATCATATTCACTTAGACTGGAGTTCGGTCTTAGGTTGTGTCGATATCAGTTCTTGCGCACAAAAATGTTGCTCACTTATCCAAAGTTCAACTAAAAAATCCAATACACCTTTTAAACATATTTCATCCTGTTTAAAAAAATTAAAACTATGGATAACGCCCAATCTGATACGCTCAATTTGAATTCAAGACAAACTAAGCAAATCAGTAAAAAAGCCATCTTTTAATGTAAACTTAACAAAATCACTACCGAAAATATAGATTAAAACTGAACCAAACCTTAAAAAATGTAAAAAGACAATATTATCGAACAAAGATGAGTGAAATTGAAGGAAATGTTATATTGTTTTGGAGTATAAAAGCGAATTATCTGGGAAGGTAAATAATAAAGATCCTTTTCCTATTGATAAATACTTTCTTGGTATTCCTTCCACCTTACCTTATTTGAAGTTAATAAAGAAATCAATGATGCCATCTCATGTAATGACCGTGCTACACTAATTTTCTTAAATTAAAAAAATTTTTAGATTCTGTCCACAAAGGTAAATTATTAGTTAAGTTGGAGGCGATATGGGTATGAGACAGGGCCCTCTCATGGTTTCAAAGTTATCTGAATAATGGGGCAACAGTATGTGACCATTTCTGGAGTAGAGAGCGAACGAACCCCTTTCAGTTAACTACGGTGTAATACAGAGCAGTACTCTGGGGCCAATTTTATTTTTAATATACATTAACAATATCTCTAAATTGAACTTAATGAGTAAAATTTTCTTAGTTGCAGATGACAGTCTACTGTTTGTTTGTTCAAAAACATGGGAAGAAACTCAAATAAAAGCTAAGAAAGATCTCCATATGCTAAAAAAATTGTTTGATCAAAATTTTCTTTCTTTGACCATTCATTTCTTTGAAAACTAAATTCATCCCACTCTCACTGTCTAAAAAATCAGATTACTTTCTCCAAGATCTTGTTATTCACAGCTGTGACAATTATCTTGACATTACTTGTGGATATACATCTATAGAAAATGTGATTAATTACAAACTCCTAGGTGTTACATTTGACCGCCGGTTAAAATGGACAGAGCACGTAGAATTATCAAAAAAGAACCTCAGTAAATATATATTTGCATTTCGTTAGCTGAGTGATGATGTTCTAGGCAGGTGAGAAGTCAGATTGGTCTACTAATAGTATGTCCAATCGCTGATCTCTTTTGGAATAATCGCTTGGGGTGGTGCATACAAAACAATACTTGACAACACTAAAACAACACTCAATGTTGTTCAAAAATCTATATTAAAAATAGGATTTAAAAAGTCCTGGCAATTCCCAACTGACATGACACTATACAAAGAAACCCAAATATTTACCATTACACAACTTTATGTCAAGAATCTCCTACTTTTTATTTACAACTCCAATAACATCTTTTCTCCAGTTCCACATTGATATAATACCCGCTATTCCAATAGTACTGGAATTCAATTTCTCAGATTGAATAAATTGATCTTAACTACTAATTGCTTTTACATCTCGCCAATTTTTTATCGAAATATTTCTTCAAATTTTAAACAATACTAATATTTTTTCTGCACTTTCAAGTTTCATAAAAAAGAATAAAAGGCATAAATAACAATTTTTAACATAACTGTATCGGAGGCAGAGTCACTGATAGCGACCAACTATGGACAGTGTTTACCGCTCCGTCTTCCCTCTCCCCTCGGACACACTCCTTCACTGACTCCAGACATATACATTGTCATTGGTTGTAGTTTGGGGTTGTGGCTTTGATCAATTAGATCAAACAATAATAGTTCAAAGTCATCCTTTTTTGAATAATTATTGTAATTATTGTTTCTATCTTGAGCAACTCTATGGGTATATGCACAAGCCACATTGCCCATGTAGACCTATTTCCTTAGCAACCTTTCCTCAGGCAGATAAGATAATAATTTATTATAAGAAACATGTTTAGTTACTTTTATTTGTTCCTTTTGTATAATAATAATTATAACATGTATCTTTTCTGTTCCTGGACATATTATAAAATCTTGATGGAAATAAACTAATTAATTCATGGATTATATCCACACTTAGTATTGATATTGGCAACAGTGTTGCAACCCTGGGATTTGATCTTGCAAATGTTTAAATGTATACATGTGTGCAGTACTATGAAAAATTGAGGGAATAGGTTTAGTTTGTACGATAAAAATTGTCAATGCAATAAATACATTTTCTGTGTTTGCCAATCTTTTATACTTTTCCTTGATTTAGTAAGGTTTACTTTTTGCCTGTTAATTTGCAGTCTGTTATCTTACACCCATGTTTGGAAGCATCAATGGAAGTATTAAGGATGTAACTGTAGGGCTGTTTTTGTTGCGTTATTAATATACTGCATTACTAAGGAAATAAATGCTACCGAAAAATTGTGTCGGTAAAAAATAAGGCTAGGGTGTGTATGTCCAATTTTAAAAACACACTTAAAAACAAGTGTTGCACTGTTAAAAAGCTTTTAAACAATATAAACATTGCTTTAAAGAAATAGTTTTTTATCTCAGAAATTAAATTTTCTGAAAATGTTTGAGTAAAAAATGAATGTAGCTATGGTAGGAAGGGTTGATTCAATTTAATTTTTAGTTAAGCTCCAGTTTAACTTTCTTTTTATTGCAGTGTATGGTATCTCAAGCTGCCTCAGACTCGACTCCTGGAATCTGGAGTCATGTTCATCTGAAGAGATCTAAAGAAAGTCGACAACGGAAAAGCTCAAATGAAGCATTTAAATCGTTTCGACATCAGACACACATATACATAGGTGATGTGGTAGGGAGACTACCACTTCACATTTCAGGAGTCAAGTCTGAGACAGCGTCAGATACCTGACGTTGCAATAAAAGGAAGGTGAACTGGAGCTAAACTCAAAATTCAATAAAAATTGAAGCTGGAATTTTCATGAGGTAATTTGCTCTTATATGAAAGAACCTTCTTTTAGTGTGAAAATACAAGTAATTTATTGTAAAATCCCTGGGACTGCTTGTACTGGATTTGTAGGAAGTAGCATGTCGACAGTTGTTGATAGCAATTAGGCTGAAGATGAGCCCGATGTTATGTTAGCACTATATTAAACGGTGACTGAACATCAAAATTATTACTACATTAATAAAACATTCAACAAGAAATGGAAACCTTCTGTTGAAAATAAGGAGATCTCCAATATTACAATATGTGATCAATAGCATTTCTTGTTACTGGAACTAATAAAACTGATGTGAGTTCAGGCATAACGTGACCAAATCATGAAAGAATTGTAGAGAAGACCACTATAATAAGAAGAGAAGGAACATCAAAAATATGAAGGAAATCTTGTAGCTGTGGAAGAAGACAATGTTTTGAAGAATTTTTGTTTAAATAAATTCTTTCTTTATTTGTTTTTCTATGTTATTGTTAAGGAAACAAGGTGAAAAGTGAATATGGAATGTTTAAGCCTTGAATGAATCAGCCTTGGCTACTACAGTAGATTGATTTATCCCAATCCTGTAACTATCTTGACAAAAAAACTTTTAATTGTTTTGCACTCAGTATTTTTTCCAACGTAATACGAACGCTACTTTGATGTTCTATGTCACTCATATATCTTAGAAATATTTCCATTTTCATAGCTACTAGCACTCCACCCTGATCTTGTTATTTCCATCAAGAATAATACATATTATCAACTTTTGCTCTCAAACCAAAGAAGTCTCTTAGATAAATTAGGTGAAATATTTAGACGAGCTCTGTAGTATTCAACAACAAGCACACTCGTAAATGCAAATAACAACAAGCATTAACAAATAACTCGAGACTCGTTTGATCAGTAAATAATTTTGACAAGCCCAAAATATATATATATATATATACAGTGGAGTCCCGCTAATCCGAACACGTGTAATCCGAACGTCGGTTAATCCGAACAGGTCCAGGAGGAATTATTTATAACGATAATGAACAGTTATAGGAACTAATTACATAAAAAAAAAAATGAAAATGGGTGCATCATTTCGTACATAAACAAAGAAAACTTTAATTAGATAGACATACAGTATTTTATTAAGACAAATTGTGTATACGGTACAGTACATAAATAATGAAGTTAAATACAGTACCAAATTGAAACTTATAGGTTAAGTATGAGTTAAATTACTGTATTAAGAAGTGAAATCAAACAAAAATTGGACGTACAGTACTGATATTATTATTGAGTACAATATTAATTGTTAAAAGACATAAATTCAGTTATTGTCTTCTGTCGCATTAAAGAGAGTCTATTGGATGACGCGTAGTTTCGTACAACTATTGAACGCGTGGACCCGTACAATATCCAGTACGCTCACATTGCTTAACAATAGAACTCTCACACTAAATACGGTAAATGTGCTTAGTATTCACAAACACGTTTATTTGTCAAGAAATACAATGCAACAGTCAGAAAACATGTTTTAATAAACAATGTTGATAATTCTATAACAAAATAGACCCATTCTCAAGTTTAAAAAAGTATTTTTCTGTAATTCTGGCTAATCCGAACAATCACATAATCCGAATAGGGCTCGGTCCCAATTAGGTCGGATTAACGGGACTCTACTGTATATATATATATTTGTAATTTCAGCTGACTCAGGCTTGTCAAAATTATTTGATGATCAAACGAGTCATGAGTTATTACAGCTGGACTCAGTAAAAACACATTTCCAAAAATTAAAACTAAGTTACAACAATTAACTTTTCTTGGTAAGAACCATGTTTAATATACACAAGGTGGAAAGGAGATGTTTTGACTGAGATGTTTTGGATCACCTACCCTACTGACCTAACCTTGCACAAGCGATTTTCATCCATCTCAAAATCACTACAACAATGATCTTTTGTAAAAACGAGTGTGGTCTTGGTTATTGGAATAGGCGGCAAGTACTCTACATTTAATTTAAGAGTGTTGTAAATGTTTAAACAAACTTGGAAGCTATTTGAAAATTAGATAAACGTATTTAGAATTTGAATTAACTTATTTGAAAATTTTATTTAAAAAAATTTGTATATGACCCCTATTTAAAAACAACCCTCCAATAAATAGAAAAATTACTATACTCTAGAGTCATTGGCTAGTGGAAGGAATGGTGAGGTGAGGTGGGTGGTTCACAAAAAAATATTGTCACATGGGCGAACACAAAAAACAGGATTTGAAGCAGTTATGTTGAAAGATATAAAAAAAGACACACAATACATCTCCTTTCCTCCTTGTGTATAATAAACACGGTTCTTACCAGGAAAAGTTAATTGTTACAACTTGATTTCAATTTTTGAAAATGTGTTTTTAATGAGTCCACACTATTCAATCAAAGCATAATCCATATTGCTTTTTTGTGTAAAAATAGATTATTGTTCAGATTTTGCTTGATGTAGATCCATAAAGGCATGTTCAACACAAACTATTAGATTGAATATGGGCAAAATAAACAATTTAAAATCTGATTAACAATTTCATTATTAAGATTTTCCATTCTCTAGCATTTGAGCTTAGTTGACTATTCCATACATCTGGATTCTTAATTGTGTTCAAAATCATAAATGATCTAAAATAGATAAGTAGATTTTGTCACAGAGATAAGAATCAAAATGAAATAATATATCTCTTGTTCAGAGGATGTTAACAAAATTATGAGCTGGGTATATATTATTATATTCTCCATCCAATTTGAATAAAAAATATTAACTTTTGGGGAAATTCCTCTCAGTTACCAACTAACCATAATTTTATATCTTTTTATTTATAAAATTATATTTTCTGGACCAGTTATAACCAAATTTGGTAGATTCCATGAAAATAATACAGTAGAACCCCTTATATCCGGCCTCGGTTTATCCGGCCTCGGTTTATCCGGCCACTTCCCGGAAGCCAATATTGAAATTTATTTCCCACGGGCTTGCAGACGTGCAGTTACACGCACTAGTCTCCCACGACTAGTGCGTTATCTTGGTGTATCTGTTTGTTTACATTTACTTGTGTTTACTTTTCAGTAGCTGTGTTGTCCTCAGTTGAGCTAGTAGGTTTAACCTCTAAACAGTTCGTTGATTATTTCCAGTGTGGTTTGTACAGTACAATTGTTTTGTTTCGTCAAGTGTTGTGTATTGTGTTGCAGTGTCGTTTTTATGTACAGTATTGAAAAAGGAAAAATGAGTGCGTCAAAACGAAAACGTAACGTGGTGACAGTGGAACAAAAACTTAATGCGATCGAACAAATTGATAAAGGCGAATCAGTGGCCAAAATATGTAGTGAACTAAACGTGGGAAAGGTTAATGACACACGGTTAATGACTGGCGTCGTAATCGAAAAACTTTGATGGACTATTGTACACAAATAGAGAGTGAAAAGGATTTATCCGAACGGCGGTATTTGAGAAAACCTTCCAATGAGATGGTTGATGACGCTTTGTGGCTTTAGTCTTTACAAGAGAGAAGGGGCACTCCTATTTCAGGACCAGTTTTAAAAGAGAAGGCCATGTTTTTACATACAAAATTGGGAGTAAAAACTGATTTCGTAGCCAGTAATGGCTGGCTAAAGACATGGAGTTACATTTGTAAATATTTGCGGCGAGAAAATGTCAGCAGATGCACCATCGGCGAGTGAATTTGTGGTCAAACTGGAAAAGATGATACAACAAGAGAAGCTTGTCCCAGATCAGGTCTATAACATCGACGAGACCGGGCTGAATTTCAAACGTTTGCCACAAAAGACATTCTCTGTTGGGTATTCAAGTTCAGCTTCAGGGTTTATACTAAACAAAGAGCGTATAACGGTTGCCCTGTGTTCAAATGCATCTGGGGAGCATAAACTCCCACTTTTGGTCATCGGTAAATCCAAGAAACCCAGAGCCTTCAAACACATTAATGTTTCTTCTCTTCCTGTGGTTTATCGTGCCCAGAAGTCAGCATGGATGGATTCATACATCTTTATTGACTGATTCATAAACGAATTCATTCCTAAAGTCAAGAAATTCTTAAAGGAGCATAAGTTGCCAGAAAAAGCTATTTTAGTACTTGATAACGCTGGAACCCATCCCCATGAACTAGAGTGTGAAGATGCTCCCGGAATAAAATTTTTTTTCTACTTGCCAATGTCACAAGTCTTATCCAACCTATGGACCAGGGTGTAATCGAATGTATGAAAAGGCGATATCGGCGCAAACTTCTGTCTGAGATTTAGGAAAAATGGACACTGACGGTGTGGATTTCGTCTCGGCTCGGAAGCAAATTAACATAAAGGATGTTATCTACATGACTGCTAAATCATATGATGAAATCCCCAGTACAACATTTGTCAAGTCTTGGCGGAAGGCCTGGCCAGATATTGAGAAATTGGTCAATGGCACAGTCAATAAAGATTTGATCCAGGTAGCAGATGAGCAGCAAGAGAATTGTAATGCAGAACTTATAAATGACCTGACAAAGTTAGCATTAACTGGCGGTGAAGAAATCTTAAATCAAGATGTTCAGGAATGGGTAACTGGTGATGATGATTTGGAAAACGAATATCTAAGTGATGAACAAATCGTGCAGAGTGCTGTAGAAGAGTATGAAAATGAAGAAGCAGAAAAATCAGATGATGACACTTCGGAAGAAGATAAAATAAGCCATGAGGAGGCGAGAAATGCACTTCAGACATCACTAGCCTACATAGAGCAACAGGACAAGTCAACAGCTGTTGACGTTATGTTATTCAAAAAGTGGAGAGACTATGCCTTCAAAAAAACAATGGACAACAAAGTTCAGCAGAAAATTACGGACTATTATAAGGCCTAATTTAATCTTCAAAACAAATTTATTGTGAGTAATTTTTATATCTCCATCTTTATTTAACATTAATTTATGTTATCTGAATTCACAATATGTACTGTATTTTTATGTTAATTATTTAACCACTTTTTCTTATACAATAAATGTTTTATTCGTTTTATAAACATGTGTATTTTTATAAAAAATAATCTCAAAAGAGACTTAAACACTACTTTTGACTATATTTATTAATTACATATTATTATTAGGTATAAATTATCGTTTTTATAATAGGTTGGTTTATCCGGTCATGGCCTCGGTCCCGTGGTGGCCGGTTATGAGGGGTTCTACTGTACTATATTTTGGTCATTCATTACAAACTTTAACAAAAATACAGAAGTATTTCACTGTAAAACCACTAATCCTAAAACCTCTGAATTAAAATTCATTAATGGAGATTTAGGTACTTTACTGCACATGACCATTAAGTAAAGCCTAGTGATGGTTACTGCATTCAGTTCAGCATGCAACAAAAGCAAACTTTTTAAAGTTTTGTTGTGAAATATTAATTATTTTTTTAGCTTGTTCAAAACAAAATTTGTTTGGTTTTAATTTTTTAACTTGTATAGGCCACTGTTTAGAAATGGAAAATATATTTACCAAGTTTCGTTGTAATAGGTCTAGAAATACGATTTTGTAAATAAAAAATTACCAGTTATTGGACACTGTAAGAGGAATGTTAATAAATATTCATGCAAAAATCTATTTTAAATTAGGGTTAAAACCTAAAAATATACAACCAGTCCAAAACTTTTGTAACATCCTAATCTTATAAATAGTCTATCAATGGTAGAAAAGTGATGTGATATTCTACATTTATTATTAAACATAAAACACATAATTTTCTTGGTTAGTTATAACACTTTAGTATAATGAAAATGTCTTTTTTATTTATATAAATGATTGTTTTATTGTAAAATTAAGTGTTTAGGTATCAGAAAGTACGTATATATCCTCGGACAATTTTGACATCATCTGTTGGCCGATCATTCTTGTCAGTCTCAACCAGACCTATCCTCTTCACAACAGTCATGCCGGAGTGGACACGGCCTAGAAATATGAAAAACTATAGCAATAACAATAAAGCATACATGATAAAGCCATTAAAACAACATTTTTCTTGGTTTCATTTATAGGAATCCATAAAATAATGTATCTGAGAACATATATTTTGATTACGTCTAGGTTCCTAATTTCTAGAAATATATGCTACAATTTTATGTTGAATTAGTTTTAAAGTCTGAATTTCTGGATTGTTTACACTAGGTGATGCTTAGTAGAATAAGTATACTCAATTGTGAGTTTTGGAACTCTTGACTTTCAATATTTTGATATAAACTTTTCAGGTAGTTGCGAAAATATGAAGTTGAGGGGTCTCTACATAGTAAAATAGTTCTGTAATTATTTAACACTTTCAGTGCCCAGCACTTGTGACGTGGTGACCTTGTCAGTGCCAAGCATTTATGACAGGTCACCTTCTCAGTGCCAAACACTCTTTTGATGTTTGTGTAGTGTTCAGCTAAATAATTTATAACTTTAAAAAAATTACCATAATGAGATGACTTTTGTTTTATTACGTAGAGGGGAACATAGTCTATAATTTGTAATATTTATTTGAATAATAAAACGTGTTACAATTTTTAAAATGCAAAACAAAAAATATAATTTTATGATCTTAATTTATTTGTATGCATCTTTTTTATTGTTCCTTATGTACATAGAAACAAACATACCAGTTTTGAATTTTGTATATTTGGAATTTGTGTAGTGCACACAAAATAATACACAACTATTCAAAAATAAACATCATGGGATAATTAATAGTTGTTTGTGTTAGGGGAAAAGTAGGATATGATATAATACTTGGATAATAAAATCTGTTGACATTTTTTAATTAAAAAATTATACACAAAATTTGAATTTGTTAAGTGTTGAGAAGCACTAAGAAAAATTGTAATTTTTTTAGCTTAATGCATTTGTATGCAACTATATTATTGTTCTCTATGTAAGTAAGTACAAGAATAACTTACCAACTTTCAAAAAAAGTAACAGGGTTTCCACTTAATCTTAATCATCAAATTCACAGTTCCTTTATGGTACAAAAATAGCAATTTCAGGGTTGATAGTTTTTATAAACATTAAGAATAAAAACAGGAAAAAATAGTGGCTGATTTCATTATCTAGTGCCAAAACGCGCCACAAGCAAATGCAGTGGTCTAGGCTTCGACACTTTGGCGTCTGTTCCTGGTTCTCAACTCAGCTTGAATAAAGCTGTGTTTTGTTTCTCAAACACGGCAAAATGGTGGAACTGTTTAAAACTTTTCCTTATCTCACTAACAAATGTCAATGATATTGGAGAAATGGGCGGATGCATCTAAAAATAGGAAATGATTTTAAGTCTTGGCTACAACACAAGCAGCAAGGGGAGGTATATTGCCAACGGTATGATTTGTTAAATAATGAGCATAAAAGGGGATAAAATTTGCTGCTTGCATCATATCAGAGCTCTTAATATTAACCGGTCTGTAGAAATGGTTCACACGAGCGAGAATTGCATAAGCCTAACCACGGCTACTCACGGTGATCGGTCCTGGTGTGATTTAAAGTGGTTAGCGGTTTCACACACATGCCACAAAACGCAGACAAAAGCTGTTGACTGGCAGCGATATAGTGGGACCCTTTTAGACGGCCATCACAAGTTTTTGCATTCTACTGCGACTCAAGTTTCCCTTCCCCGCCTCAATCAACAGTAGTCTCTTGATGAAACAGCATCAATGAAGAATATTTTTTATAATGCTTCGATATTTTGTAATTTAAGGCAGCGCAGAAGATTCAGTCTCTATGTGAGTGGCAAGGCAGTTTAGAGTTTACTCCATCTAGAGTTCCAGGTTTATATAAGTCAGTTTTACCCAATGCTACTGCTCTCAGAGCTTAAGGAAGACGTCAAAATTGTAAAAACATTTACCAAATGTCTGAAAAATCATTCAACGAACAAGTATGGAATATTAACTTGTTTTTCTGGATTCCACAAGAAAGAATTATACTCTACTTCTATTATAAGCCATTCAAAGTTTAAGTCAAACCTCTTTAACAGTAATATAATGTTAACATCATCAATACTGAAATAAAACACCTGTGTTCAAGCTGAGTTGAGATGCGAGAACTGGCAACGCCATAAGTGCCGAGTGCTGGGCCACTCGACATGCTCGTGGCGCGTTTTGGTGCTAAACACTGAAATTGGCCACTCTGTGTGAAAGCACCAAATGTCACCCATTGTTTGTAACTTCATAAGTCCAAGAGGCGAGCAGTTGCAAATATAGTGCGAAGAGCTGAATTCAGTGTTTTGTGACTCATGTGAATCCTGAGTAATGTATTACATCACATTATGGAGCGGTTCTGACGAGCTGGCCAATCGCAACGTGCAGGCACGACAATCGCAAATAACCACTACAGGATCACAGCTGACAGCAGTGATATGTGGGAGCATTGGAAGGATTCAGTACAGCTGCCATTCAATCACCGATGGTAGCGAATGTAATAAGAATACCGGTGTGTTCGACACAGAACAGTTTGTAGAAGAAATTATGAATAATCAAACCATCTTGGATATCACAATTATTAATGTTTCATACCAATAAATATTATTACGTTTATTAATTATGCTGAAATAAGTAGTCGTTTTTATATAAGCAATGTTAACTCTTCTCACGCCACTAATAAATCCATTAACTTTTTTATTACACCTAGACAAACAAAAATTTTTTGTTTCTTTTAGTTCAAAGCTAATTTTTATTTTAACTAAATTATAAAAGGTAAGAGCAAAAAAGTATAAAAAGAGCATTTTACTTAAAATTAGTGTATTTTTATTAAATTAATAAAAATAAAAAGAACTATTTACAAAACTGCTTATTTAAAATAAATTTTAATTCCATTGTAAAACGTAATTGATCCGAGATGAATTGATACACACAACGGATATGTTTGGTTATGACTCTGTAGGAGACGTAGAACTGACGAGCAGGTAGTCGGAGTTAGACAGGTAGTCGGAGTTAGACAAAGAGCGCTCCCCTCCCCCTGCCATAGAGTGAAGGTTATTTTATAAATACTTCCTTGGCACCCACAATAAGCACAGAGCGTGCACCGGGCATTTCAAAGGCCTTTTGTGAATTAAAAAACTCTCCAAGAGACATAATCTATAATATCGAATATAACTGAATTTGGCGTTTGGGTTAAAGACTATCATTCTAATATATCCGTCTATGGCGTGGGAAGTGTTAAATTTAATAACTGATAACGCAATACCAGTGGCATATTTAGAGGCAGGAAGCTATAGGGGCTGTATCCCAGAGCGGCAAAATTTTAGGGACAAAAAAAGGTATAGAATATTATTAAACATATTAATAAACATATAGAAATAATTCAATTTAGAATATTAGAAAATTAAGGTTGTCTATGTCAAGGCTGATGTACTGCACTGTTCCACTGTTCCATTAGAGTGTCAACTTTAGTCTGTACTGTATAGGGTGGCAGAAGTAATGAAGTTTCCGTTATACGTGGATAAAGAAAAACAACTTAAATCTAAAAAGTCTATTAAATACATGTTGATTAGCGAGACATGACGCTTGCAAGGCACCGAATGAAAATTGGAAAGAAGTAATCAAAGCACTCAAAATTATTTTCAATGGTGATACAGAAAAGGCAACGCCATGAATTGAAGCCGGTACCTGGTACCTACCTTTGCAAGCTTTAAATATTGGAAACTGCATTTTTGACAATTCTGTGGGGAGACCTACTCGACAGATTTAATATTACTAGTAAAAATCTGATATCATCTGAAACCGCTTTGTCAACAGTAGCACTAATGTATGGATCATTTTCAGAGTATACTAGTAGCATATTTTCTTATGTTAAGGGTTCGATATTTATGAAAATGAAACTCTTCTAAAGTTGAAAGTTTGTATAATATATGAAGATGAAATCAAGAAAAAGAGGCTGTGAAAGCTTCAACCTGACGAGACTGGAGTAGGTGTAATAAAATGTCTAGGCAAAGAGAACTTTACAATAAATACTTTATATGCAATATTAGACACCCTATCTAATGAAGTCAAAAATATAAAAGCTGTATACAATGAGCTAAGCTCGATTTTTGGATTTCTCATCTTTAGGGAAAAAAAGAATCAGACAGAAACACTAACTGACCACTATAAAAATTTGTGCAGTTTTTATAACAGATCTCCCTTTACCAAAAGATTTTAGTATAGAATGTCTACATTTATTTTGTTTTTGAAAGGAACTTAAATGAGCAAGAACGTTCAAAAAGTATTTTTAATCTCTATAACCTGTTACATGTCTATGGAGTTTAAGATGTAGATTTCTATGTTGACAAAAAATTGAATCTTTTTTTGATGATCCTTGCATCAAACAGTTTAGTGGAGAGAAAATTTTCTGACATTTTACTTGCCAACTTGCATACTTACAACTCAAATATTTTAGTTAGTTTATAATTTTAAAATGTTCTTATTTCTTCTAAACTAATCATATTACAGTATTGGTAAAACTAAAATACATTAACATCATTAAAAAATTATAACAAAATAAAATTGGTTCCAACTTTAATAAACTTTGGCTATGAAACATAGAAGGGGCGGCAAAACTTGAAATACGACACTGCGTAACACTAAAATGTAAAAAACAACTAAAAAAATGTACATGTTTTTAAAACTTAAAATAGAAAAATTAACTACTCCTGCAATCAAGTATAATCATATTCTCAATAAAATTGTACTAAAAATGTATATGGGTGGATATTGAAACAACAAAAGTTTTGCAACAAAAAGTAAGACTCCTAATTGTTGATAACTGATAATTCATGTAGGCTGTACACTATTTTCTTTCTTACCTCCGAAGTAAGTATTTTAATATAAATAACATTTATTAATACAAATTGTTAGTAGATACTATTTAAATTAGATTATGAATAGAATTGAATGTAGGAAAAATTAATTTACTCTTTTAGCTCATTAAAATGAAGTAGTTGGATTTTTTATTAATTTACTTATTTATTTTTTAAGCTAGGATAAAGCAAGATTATATTTCAGCAACATATATTTAACAGCAAACACAATAACATTTTATCATGCAAAATTTGTACCGAAACTTTAACATGCTCCCCTTATTAAAATAACCAAATCATTATTAAATGCACTTTTCTTGCCATGCACATACTACTAGCACTGGTGAAAAAAATCTTCTTATAAAGTACATACTATAATTTTAAGACAAATAATGATAATAAATTGCCAGGTAGACAATTATTTATAAATATGGGTATATTTTTCTAAGGTGATATTCTGATTATGAGTGACAAAAACAAACAAATAAAATTAAATCAAAGTTTTGATTTAGTAGTTAGTCCATAGATATCATACAAAACACTCCAAATAAAAAAATATTTATATTATAGTGTACACACAGTTGGCTAATGTTTACATATAATTGAGCATCTATGGACTCCTCTCCAACCGAAGCCATATGTCTGGTGATCGACTGTGAAAACTAGTAGTCAGTGTGAACAGCTTAATGCACCCCCTATTACTATGGTACTACGTCACCGGAACTGCAACACGCCGTTATCGACTGTGATCTAGTAGTAGTGGTGGTTGTTTACGATCGTTGTTCCTGCGCACAGCGGTCAGCCATCTTGCGTACGCTTGAGTAAACTGCTCCATTTAATCTGGTACACTCGCAAAATCGTGCCAAGACCAATCGCCCTGATTAAGCTTGTGGATTCTCGCTCATGCGTGAACCAGACCTTACAACAGAGTCATGGCAAAGACACATGTTGATTCATTTCAGAGTTGTAGAGATTTTCACTGTTTGTACATGGCTTATTTAAGGTTTTTTCACAATGAATGATATTCGTGATTTTCACAGTTGGGTGGGGACCCTGAGTATTTGTAATACTGAGTATGACTTTTCTTATATATTAGTGCAAGATATTGAAAATCTGCACTTGCATAGACGTTGTCTCTCATACTTACCAAATAGCTTTTAGTTATTAACGAATATAGACAATCTTTGTTTATTTGATTTATTATGTATAAAATGAGATTAAGTACAATGCCATATATCAACATTTAGTAACAGAATAATAAATATTTGAAAAGTCGGTCAAGTCAGCCCTCTGCACTTTTCGGAAATACCTGCTGGCCGATCTCGGCTCTTGGCATTCAACGGGTTAATAAACTATGTACACCTGTTTTAGCCGTATAGTTTTAAAAAATTCCCTTAACAGAAAATGATACAATATTTTACTGTTTTATATTTCTTTCAAGTAACATGTCGAGCTGTGTGTGTCTACAGATCACATGTTAAGTTAATAAAAATGGATTAATTTGTTGACACTAATGCATTAACTATATTTTTTACATCTGTTTATTTCTTACACTAGTTTCTATTTATCATTTTAAATGCAAAAAATTACCAAATATAGCATGTTTGCCATCCAGCCACTGTGTTGGTGCTAGAGTTATGAAAAACTGTGATCCATTGGTGTCTGGTCCAGAGTTTGCCATGGATATGATTCCTGCTCCTAGAAATAGAGATTACACAACACATCAGAGATACTTATATCATGTTTTATAAAAGAAATATGTATCAAACCCCTAACTTGTGTTAAACAATGAGTAATGCAAATTATTGGGTTCAATCCTTTATTACAAAAATACAAGGTTTAGTTAATGATACTGATAAATTAGAAGGTTTCAGCAATTTAATGGACAGTAAAAAAAGAAAGAAGAAAATAAACTTAGAGAAATCAACTGAATAAACAATGCCACAAATGTATGGGTAGAATTTACAAAACACGCATTTTGTGTCCAAGTACACACAGTTATAAGTAACATACTGAACTTTGAATAATATTGAATATTGCTATCTGTCTTGTGCTCCTGCACATTCTGATCTGACATACTAATACTACAACTGAAAGTGTTTAAACATGCAACAGTCCATAACTGAATATTCCAACCTTTGTTATCAGTGGTTTGCCTAAAAATACTATGAACAAGCACAACACAAGAACTATCCAAACTTTCAGTATTGGAGCCTGGCCTAATCATTTTCTAGACTATTAAATAAAAATACAGGATGACCATACATTTGGGATGTTAGAGCCTTGCCTTAACATGGTTTGTGACAATAAACCAACATGACAGCATGTTACAACTGTTGGTGACAGGACATTACCCAAACATACATGTTCCTGTTCGATAAATCAACAAGGCACCACATTGTTATTGTTGGTGTCAGACATTGATTAAACAAACTATGATTCTGTGAAGTGTAACAAGTTTACAATGCAAAAAATACACAGCAGTAGAGTGATGTAGTTAGCTCACATGTTGGGTCCATACGCCTTCCCATATTTTGAATTCAATAGAATATTCCAACCTTTGTTATCAGTGGTTTGCCTAAAAATACTATGAACAAGCACAACACAATAACTATCCAAACTGAAATAAGATGATTTGATTTGTCAGTCCTGACTAATCCAAAACACCAGCCCTCATAATTTTCATGACCTGACTATACTATGTCAATTCAGACTACTTTTTAACTAATGTTTGATGGTCATGTCAGAACATATTTATAGAAAATCCTCAAACAAAGCAATATTTGGACAAAATCTCATAAAAGGTTACTTTTACCATGTTATAAATTAATTTCTAATAAGTTCGTTAAGTACTAAATATATCACAGCTAGCTGTTACCCGCGGCTTCGCACGCAATCTTAGAACCACAGTCCTTATATTACTTAGTAAAAGCAATTATGATGTAATATGATGGGAGTCCTATAAAAATTTTAAAACGTAAGTAGGCATACATCAGGTAGATATTATTTAAGTTCGTGGTAAATAGTATCAGAGTTTAACTTAATTATTATATCATGTTTGGAACGTGTAGGAGCATTTATGGTTCTAATTAATTATATACATAACGTCACAGCTGAATCTGCATTGTCATCCCAATCAAGAAAACACAAATCTCAGATCACACAGGTCTCGGAAACTTACTTCGATCAAAAAGCGTGTAAGCGTGTATTTCCAGTCCTTGTCATATATTTCAAGTCCAAGATATTTCCAGTACTGTAGTAGAGTTTGCCTTGTTGTTCAGACAAAGAAGAAATATATATATATATATATATACTTACGTAGTACCGAGATGCCTACTTCGGTTAAATAGTGCCTACTTAAGACCATTTAAACTCACTTACCTACTATGTCACAGTTTAGCTTGCCATATTGCCTCGATCAAATTTTATATACGTTTGATTATCTAGTTCTCGGAAATCTACTTTGGTCAAAATTGTGTTGACATAGTTGAGTTTGCTAGGACTGAAAAGCCTATTACGACCTAGGGGGAGGTCCTACCTACTTCTTATGTAGACAATAGACAATAGACAAGAATCTTTATTTGTAGTTTCTTCAAGAAATACAATGGCGTCAACAGAAATGAAATGATATTTTATGTCTCTTGCTTTACAATATTGTAGAATTCGTTGATAGTGTAGACAGGTCGTTCCACTAGCCAGTCCTGGAGACGTCTCTTCAGTTCATTTCCTCTGAGGTTTTTGAGGTTTTGTGGAAGTGAGTTTAGAACTTTACGGCCCAGGTAGGATGGTTTTTTACTAAAATGTGTTGTCCGATGGGTAGGAAGAGGGTAGTTTAATGCTCCTCGTGTATTGTATGAATGAATGTCTTCATTCCTGGGAAAGTCCATCTGGTCGGTGTAAATGACTGCTGCAAGAAGATAAAGTGCTGTTACGGTTAGGAGCTTCAGTGACTTGAAGGCATCTCTGCAGCTGTCTGTATGATTCAGGTTTGCAAGTGCTCTGACTGCTTTTTTCTGAAGGACTAAAACTTTATTCATGTTGCACTCAGATGTTCCTCCCCAAGATAGTATTCCATATCTGATATGGGATTCGACAAGAGCATAATAAGCTGCTTTGGCTGCATCTGTGCTTGCAATCCACTTTATTCTTCTTAACACGTAGATGCCTGATGAAAGTTTTTTGGTGAGGTTGTGTATGTGGTCATTCCATGAAAGAGCACTATCTATAGTTACACCCAGTAGCTTTGTTGTATTGTCAACTATAATATTGGGAGTTTCCGGGATTTGCTCATGTCTTCTGCTGAAGTTGATCTGAGTGGTTTTAGACGGATTTATTGCGAGATCGTTTTGAAGACAGTATTGCATTGCATTGTCAGTTGATGTTAAAATGTCCATGTGTAGTCCGAGAGGTGTGTCATTTGTAAAAAGTAGAGTTGTGTCATCTGCATATAAAATGGGTTGAACCCTGGGGTCATTAATGTAATTAGAAAAGTCATTGGTAAAGAGTATATATAGAAAAGGACCCAGGACTGACCCTTGGGGTACTCCTCTACTTACTGGAAGTTGTGTAGATCTATACACACATTTTTTCTTGTTTGCAATTTGTTGAATTTCAACAATTTTGCCTTCGACCAGTTAAATAGCTGCCCAGCCAATCTTTTGATAAACCTTTTATCCCCAAAGTTGGTAGTTTTCTCAAAATGAGATCATGGTCAAGACAATCGAATGCTTTACTATAATCCAGCAAAACGGCTGATACAAGCTTCCCATCTTCCAGGTGATCAGTTATTTGTTCAATCAGACTTGTGAGAGCTGTGGTTGTTGACCTTCCTTTAAGAAAACCGTGCTGGTTATTTGATATCAGGCTGTTTTGTTCAAGGTGTTTTGAAATATGTGAAAGTGCTATTTTTTCTGCTATTTTTGAAAAGGTTGATGTCAATGAAATCGGGCGATAGTTTTCTACTTTTGTAACTGGATCTTTTTTATGCTTCGGATATATTTTGGCAATTTTCAAAGAAGATGGAAAATGACCAGATTTGAAGGATTTATTTATAATGTTTACCAATGGTGGTGCTAATTGTTTAGCATTTTAGCACAGTGCTTTACAACTTTTGAAGGGACTTCATCCAGTCCACAAGAAAGCTTAGATTTGAGGGAGGATATCACTGATAGGACTTCTTTTATGGTTGTTGGTGTAAGATTCAATAGCTGTTCGTTAAAGTCTGGAAAGGTGAGTGGTTTGGTTATGGTTATGTTATCCAGTTTTTTTCTATTTTCTTTTAGTGTGGAATCTGCTATTGTTGAAAAATGGTGGTTGAAGAAGTTAGCTATTTGGGAAGGATTACTTAGCATATTCCCTTCTACTTCAAGCATGAGTTTGGGTTCTTCTTTTTAGTTTAGACTGCTTTTCTGAATTTATAATATTCCACAAGGCTTTGGGTTTGTTGTCTGAGTTAGAGATATATTCAGCAGTGACATTTCGCTTAAGATTTCTTAGCTTTAAATCATAAGCTTTCTTTTTTGTTATCATAAGTATTCTGTTGTTTTCGCTTCCAGTAAGTTTGTACCTGCGTAGAGTGGTTAAAAATTCTTCTTTGAGCATAGCTGTCTCTTCGTCGTAGTGGACTCTCAGTTTATTTCTTGTTTTTATTCTAACCTGTTTTTTGGGGCATACTTTATCTAATGTGTACCTTACAATTTGTTGAAAGCAGTCATAGGCCTTCTCTGTGTCATGAGTTTCAAACACACTTTCCCAGTTTTCTTCTGCAAATTCACTTCTCAGACAGTTGAGGTTCTGAGTAGAAAAATTTCTCTTTTCACAAGCAGGTTTCTTGGAAGGTTGTTCGAATTCCACTTTCAGAAAGCAGATCTGACCAGTATGGTCTGAAATACCAGCTTGAAAAATTGTAAAGTCAATAGTGTCTTGTGAGATGTTTGTACAAATACAATCGATGAAGGTTGTTGATAGGTTAGTTATTCTTGTAGCTGGAAGGGGTAGCCGTCTAATACCGAAGGTCAGCAGTTCGTTTTCTAGAAGTGTGCTGTCTGAATTTACTGTTAGGCGATCCATATTTATGTCTCCTATTAAAACAAAGGGTTTGGTTTCAGGTTGGATTGAGGTAAGTATATTTGATAGAAAGTCAACGCCTAACTTCGTTTGTCCAGCTGGTGAACGATATACACCTAGTAAGTAGAAGGACTTGTTCTTGATGTTACATTTTGCTAATGCAGCTTCAAAAGTTAGTTCTAGACATTTGTCTGCTATGTCAATGGCTTCTACCTCTATAATTGATGTTTCACGGATATAGATAGCAACTCCCCCCAATCTGTGGTCTTCCCTGCTATATTCTGTTACAAGATTGTACCCAATGATGTTGGTAAGTGACAATCTATCTTGGCTGAGACCGTGCTCTGTAAGGACTACAAGTGTTGGATGTAAGTCGTTCAAAAGGTGATTTATTCTTTCCACCTTATTTTTTAGTCCTCTAACATTTTGGTGTAGGATAGTGATTGAGGTGGTTTGGTTTGTTTTTGTGCTGTGTTCCAAAAGGTTCTGGTGTTTGGTTTGTTTGTGATCGGTTTGTATTTTTCTCTCTTGTGGATTGTACCTAAAAAATGAGAATCATTTAATAGTGAGGTATGGTCTGATTCTTTGGATGCTGTGTGCGAGATATCTATGTTAAGATTGTGTCGAGAGTCCTGCCCTGCGGTTTTTGACAAAACATGTTCAACTTGTTTACAGGCAGGGGATATTGTCCCTAGGCTATCTATATATTTGTTCAGAAAGTCTTCATATGTTTCTTCTTTTTCCAGTTTAGTAGCAGTCATTGGTGGCTTCCTGTCTTTAACTTTCTGCACTGTCAGAGTGTTGTTTCTTGGTGGTCTAGTAGCCGTGACTTCCTCATAGTTTGAGTGTGTATTGTAATGCATTGCATTTGTGACAGTATTGCTTTTTTCTTTTACATGTTTTTTTGTTTTTTGCTACCTGGAGAGAAATGCTGAACTGGTTTTGGCGCTGAACTGGTCTTATTTTACTTGATGCTAAGCTAGTTATTTTTGAAAAAGACCCTTTCCTAATAATAGGTGTGTTTTGTGTTACTTTCACAGATGTGTTTGGTTCCGGCTTATTTTGATTTTGCATTTGTTGGTGTAGCATCTGTAACTGATGTTCCACTTGGTCTTGACGGGTAGTTAGCTGAGTGAGTTGGTACAGTACCAGAGCAAGATTGCCTTGCTTGTGCAAGTCTGTACCAGTAGTTTGCGCTTCTGGAGAAGTAAATTCTATCACCTTGGTGTGTAGGTCAGCACTTAAAGTTTGCGTTTCCACATTTTTACTTACTCCAATTTTTTTATTTCTTGTATCTCGATTTGAGGTAATGTTCTTTTCAAGATTTCTAATTGTATTCTTTAAGTTACTAATTGTCTTTACATAGTCATCGATAAATTGTCCTTGTTTATTGTCGTGCTCTTCAAAAAAGGCTTGTGTGTCTAAGCGAAGTTTCTTTTCTTTTTCCAATTGGACTTGCATTTCAGAAATATTCTGTAATAGCCTTTCTATTTTATTGATGAACTTATTTTCTTCACTTTCCATCTTCTCAATCTTTTCTTCCAGAGTTTCTATTGTAGCTTCTAGTCTAATATTTTTCTCCTTCAGGAAGTTATTTTCTTCTAGAAGAGCTGCTCCTATCTTTGCGGCCATTTTTAATTTTTCATCATTATCTTCTAGATTGTGTAGAACGTTACTCTCATTCAGACTGCGTTCGAGTTCATCTAATGAGGTATACAAGACATCTGGGCTTTTGGAAGAGCTAGCTTTATATGCCACTTCTGCTTCAGCTAGGGCTTTGTTAAATTTTCCATTTTTGAAATTTTCTGTTTGTGGTATACTGTGAATATGAACGTTTGTAGAATATAAAGATAGACAGGACTCTTTCACTGTGGCTGTTGTACTGTCGCCAAAAAATGTGACAGAAAATGTTACATAAAATGTTGAAGCTTTGTTTTCATGTTTTACTATTTCTGTTATTGTGGCAGGCCAGTGACGTATTCCTTTTAGTTTAGCGAAAACTATGTCCCCCTCTGAGAATTGTTGTTTATTGCAAGCCATATCTAATAGGCTCAAAACTGAAGTGGGTCAGTTTTTACAGCCTTCAGTTTTGACAGAATCCTATTGCAATACACTGTTGTTGTCTGGTTGCATTCTTAAATCAGCAGGCACTGACAGATGTGGTTGATATTAGATTGGCTCAGTCCTCTTGGTAAATAATACAGTCCACTTCCTAAACTAAAAATGTACTGAGCCAGTTGCCTTCGGATTCTTGGATGTGATTCAAGCAGTACACTGTTGTAGTCGTGTTGCGTCGCTGAGATGCAGGCACCAGTGAGTGTTTGCTCTTTAGCTTAGAGTGGTAGTAGTCTGGTGCTCTGATTGTGAAGGATGTCAAGTTATTGAAGATATTGAAGAGTTATTGATATATTATTTGCATAATATTTCTGTCAGAAAATAAATACTTGGGAATAAATATTAAGTTAGTTAGGAATAACAGTTAAGGATTGCAAGTAATCAAACTTGTTCGTTATCAGATAACACAAGATGCATTAAACAACCTCAGTCAAGTTTCAAGGTCAACACAATCAAGATAATAGTCAAAGCTTTATCAATTGTCAATGTCAAAGTTCGGTTGTGCTGTGGTTGGGGATGGAATAGTCTCAGACAGGAAACTACCACAGTTATCAAATGCAGGTTATAACTTCTTGTCAAAAATAAAACTAAGAGATTGTTAATATTACTATTTCCTTATTGAAGACACTGGAAGGAGTGTTAGTTTTTAATAAAATCTTGACTACTTGCAGTGATTTTCACAACCCTAAGCTTTTTAAATAATAAACCACAGTTAATCCAACAGTCACAAAACATGTGATTGAGTGAACTGTATAGGTGAGTTTTTTACAATGTTATTTATCCCTAATACTTAAATTTATGGAGTAAAATTTACTATCTCAAAATTATTTAAATACTTAGCCAAAACACCCTTTACACTTTTCTTTCTAAAACACTACAATGAACTTGATTAACACAGTATATAATTGGCACTTGTTGTCACACACATAAGCTCAGTCAAACAGTGAGCAAATAAAAAAAAAAATCCCCCTTGTACTTCTGGTATAAGGGGGAAATCCTTATTAAGGTTATGCAACATTCCAAAATAATCGTTATTAAAGTTTTGCGTTACACTTGTTTTTTTGGACTGTAGCCAGGGAAAGAATGAATCGTTAAGGTATGTTAGTATTAATTTCTCTGTTTTTCCGTAAGCCATTGTTAAAATGCAATATCATAATGTCAAGGAAGCCCACCAGTTTAAAGTAACCTGTGTGAAAACATTCATAACTTAGTTCATTAAGGTTAGTTTTATTACAGTATTTAATGCATTAGATGATTTTAATTCGTCACTGGCGCAATCTGGAGTAAAATTTATATATTAATGTTTTATTTACTATCTGCATTACACTACCGATCAAGCACTGTTTACTTATTATTGATAAAATTCAAATGTAAACAGATGTTTCAGAAAGTTTGTCAAACTATAGCTGTTAAAATACGTTTCGTTCTTATCATAACATTCGAATGTAAACAAACTAATTTTTCAATTTGAATTCAACTTTATTTGGTGAAATGAATGTGTTATGGGTGGTAAAAAGCACTCTAAATGTTAATTCAGACCAAAAGCTATACCTGTTCCAAATTTCAGCACAATCTATATAGCAGTGTCAGTGTGATTTGAGGACAAACCTCCAAACATTCAAACTTTCGCATTTATAATATTAGTGGGATCTGTACACTGAACAAAATATTCAATACAAACCAAGATCTTCATATCTATGTTTTATTTAGTAAATCTTTCTATATTGAATAACTTTTTCAAAATTCCTTATCAAAGGACGTAAGAATCTTGGTAATTGTTTCATTGACGATATTCGAATATCAGAGAGAATGTTAGATGCTAGCACTTGCAAAAAGTACTTTAGCAATTGTGTCAGAACTCAATAAGCCATTAGGTTTTTCATCCAGACTACAGACTTGTTTCTTAATACTGACTTAAGTCCCATTCCTAAGCTTGGGACGCTCAGAACACCAAACGGCATTTGAAAGCATTCATATTAGAACTCTGTAAATCCAAGGCATTATAACATGTGTACGGTTATCACAAAAACTACAGACAAAGATCGTTTGATTACCGTAGATCTTATCTTCACAAACAGCACAAAGCTTGGCTAAATGTCCTTGGTTCTAATTATGACTAAAATAAATACCATATCAAACAAGAGCATTTTACAACAATATGTAAAATTTACAATTAAATAAGGTAAACCTCACAACTAAGCACAAACCAAAAATAATTACGAGAAACCCACCTTTGTACAGGGCTAAGAAATGAGTTTTGCTTCTCATACCTGCAAAGTACTTCACAACTCAATCAAGGGAGGCACAAGAACTGCTCCATCAGCCCCCTGTGTGACTTAAAACAATAACATGGTTGTTACCTAGCCCAAACCACTAGGAGATCTTACTACATAAAAGAAACAGCCAAAAGAGCTCAACATAAAAAATTATCTAAAAATGCTATAAGCGTATTAGGTCAAAGGAGTAGATATGAAAATAGGAGGTAGTGTACTGAATATTCCTGTTAAACAATTTATTTGATCATATCACAAATAGTATGAATGAATTCAAAACCAATTATTATAATATTTAACCATTACATAGCAAATAATAAAATGTAATATGTTACATACCAGTGTGTTTGAGGTCTTCATGTATTTCATCAGCAAATGTGCGTCCATATATTGAGGAGCCTCCTTTGCCTGTGCCGGTAGGATCCCCTCCTAGAAGAAAAAAAATTATTTATAAAATATTGTTTAGGTGGGTTGAAAACTACTAAACTAAAAGTAAAAACTAAAAGTAAGTAAACTCAGACGATATATACACATTTGACCTGTAATAGGTTTTGATATATAAGATCAGTTAATTCTGTAATTTTCAACAGTTCACGAATGCAACAAACAGAAAAAACGTGACATTAAAATACACTGTGTGTGACCCAAGGTGTTCAGGCAGAAACTACAGCATTCAGGTAGTTTGTGAGGAATTACTAGTTACGCTCATACCCTGAAGATGCCGCTTGGGTGCTATGGTGCAAAGACATAAACGCAGGCTGGATACTTTTCGTACAGACCTTGTATTATTGTTCTTTAGTTAATGCTGAGAAGAATAATTTTTAAAAATTGATTATAATAATTGGTTTGCAAAATACACTGTCTTCCCCTATAAACCATTACAATTTTTATAAACGTTACATAGCCTTTTTAACATTGAAAATCTAAAACTATTAAAGTGATTTATTTATATTTTCTTGATAACTTATTACCTTGAATCATAAAATCTCTGATTATTCTATGGAACTTTGTGCCATTGAAATAACCTCTCCGGCATAGTTCAGCAAAGTTCCTGCAAGTGGATGGTGCATGTCTCCAGTAAAGCTCTATTACAATTTCTCCCATCCTGGAATCACAATTATGTTAGTTTAAATACATAATTTTTAAAAGGAACAACCAATAAAACAACTAAGAATTGTTTAATATGAAATGTTATTGTTATACATTCATATATTTATCTTAAGTTCAAGGGCGTATATAAGGGGGGGGCTCAGGGGGCTTGAGCCCCCCCCGAAATTTGAAACACAAAAAAAATATTATAACTTATATACGATAATTTATTTTTATTTTCAATAAGCTGTGCTTCTATACTTTCGACTACATTAGTAATTATAGTTTATAGTGGAATTTTAAGAATACATTATGATACCTAACAATATTCAATATTTATTTTTTTCAGAGGTTTAAATTACTAATATTTTGTAAGCATGCAAATAAGCGTTTGCAACTGTAAAGAGTGCGAGGTAGCCTGACGCTCCTGACTGTCCGCGTCGGCCGCTCGTGTAGTGCCAGCGCCAGGCATGCGTATATTGACGATGACGTGTCGCCGCGGCCCGCTGGCCTAGCAACCCTCCTCCTCCTACAAACCCCCCACCCACTCCCACCACACCTGACCTCATTCCGCACTACCACGCCATTGTCTGCTGTTGTCTAGTGCGTATCACCCGTGGTGACATTTTAAATGCTGTATGCATATGTGCTGTGATTGTAGTGACTGTTATCAAGTGATATGTTTTGTTGTCGCGTTATTTAAAACATGATTGATTACTTTATAGTTGACAGTTTACGTGTGAAGTACATAGGCTACATTAAACATTTAAAATGAAAGAGACAGAGTTCGATTCAAGCTTTTTTCGTGATGAAAAAAACGTGTTTCGTCTAGAGATCGACGAGCAGACATCGTTTGAAATAACACCGAGTCCCTCCACTTGTGCTACATCAAACATGGCAGCGTTGTTGAGATCAAGGATCACACAGGTGAAATTGAACATAACCTTAACGAGAGTAATCACACTTTGTTAGTTCACAATATCAATGATATTGGTCATTACTGCTCCTCAACTTCCTTTTCACTTCAAAATGAAGAGAAAATTTCAATTATTGAGAACTGTTGGAAGCCTCAACGTAGTTACGAATTTCCTAAAGTTGAAAATAACAGAAGTTTTCAATATAAGTGGTTGGAAGACTTCAAATGGTTAGCTTATTCGGAAGCAAAGGAAGGGGCCCTGTGTAAATATTGTGTTTTTTTCTCACACAACACAGGTGGGAAAGGAAAACCATCAGAGTTTAGGAGTATTAGTATCAAAACCACTTACTACAAAGCTTAAGAAAGCTAGGGAGGTTTTTCATGCAACATGAAAATAAACAATATCATAAAACTGCAATGTTAATGGCTGAAGACGTAAAATCCTTAGTACATGGAAAAAACAGAAAGTGTGATAAACAGTATCAACATGCAGAGGAAAAATGAATGTTCAGGAAAACAAAAATAGAATTATACCGATAATCCAGACAATTAGATTTTGTGAAGGCAACAAATTGCTCTTAGAGGGCATCGTGATGGTGGAAGAGTGGATCTTGACGAGCCTATACAAAATGATGGTAATTTTCGCTCTTTATTAAGGTACAGGGCTAATTACGGGGACAATAATCTTAAAACACAGCTAGAAACTGGTGGTGGCAAAACTATGTATACTAGTTCTGTTATCCAAATGAAATTATAGGTATTTTTGGTTCCCAAATACAGTCAAAAAAATTGTATCCAACGTGAGAAAATCTGTATTTTATTCAGTATTAGCAGATGAGACAACAGACATTAGCCAAATTGAACAATTTTCCCTCTGTGTCCGATATGTTGACGAGGAATTGTTTAAAATTAGGGAAGATTTTCTGGCTTTTGTACCCGTGTACTGATGTAAGGTCAAGGTTTAGCCAATACATTAATGTCAAGTCTAACCAGTCTTGGACTTGATTTAAACAATTTACGTGGTCAAGGATATGATGGGGCTTCTGTCATGAGTGGCCAGTCAGTTCAGAGGGGTACAAGCATACATAAGTGAAAAAGTACCCTCAGCCATATACACACATTGTTCCTCTCACTCTCTTAACTTATGTCTATCTGATGCATCAAAATCCCTATGATAAGGAATTGTATGATGGTGTCATCAGTGAGGTGTGTAGTTTCTTTCACAAGTCAGCTAAGAGAACTGCGATACTTAAGTCAAGTATTTCTGAATGCTGCCCTGAGATGAAAAGAAAAAAAACTTATATGTCTGTGTGAGACTCGCTGGGTGCAACGCCACGATTCAGTTATAATGTTTAAAGAAGCTTTGGAGCCTATAATTACCGCTCTATCAACTATTGAAGAAGAATCGACTGCAGAAGCTTCTGTAAAAGCACACACACTAATTGCCTCCGTGACCAGTTTTCAGTTTGTTGCATGTCTTTTTATTTTGAACAACTTGCTTTCTTTGACTATCCGCCTTTCTGAGATGCTCCAAAAGAAAGATATAGATCTTGCTCAAGCCAACAAACAGATTTCCAATGTATTGGAACTAGTAAAGGAAAGGCGAAGCAAAGCAGAGAAGAGACATTCCAGGCTTTGTTCAGTGAGCTAAAAGTAAGCACTGACAAATTAGGTATCAAAGAGGAAACCCCCCGTACATGTCGCAAGCAAACTAATCGCTGCAATTATCCTTATACAAACGTGGAAGAATACTACCGGCGTGTAGTGTATATACCATACCCTTGACGATTTCTGCTGTTCACTTCAGGAGCGTTTTTAAAAAAACCACAGGGAAGTAATCGACTCACTACAGAATGTTCTTCCTGAGCACTGCATTAAAACGGAATTTTCATCCCTGGAACCTGCCCTGACGTTTTATGAAAAAGATCTATCTTTCAGAGATGAGGTACGAAGTGAATTTCTACTGTGGAAACAAAAGTGGAATCGTGAAGAAAAAGAAAGTTTGCCAAAAACTGCAATTTCTGCTCTTGAAAAATGTGATAAAGACTATTTCCCAAACATGTTTAATATTTGAAATTGTTAGCGGTTTTTACCCGTTTCAGTGGCTTCTGCAGAAAGGAGCTTTTCATCTCTCCGAAGACTTAAAACGTATCTGAGAAACACAACTTCGGAAAACAGGTTGAATGGTCTTGCACTTTTATCTATTCTTAGAGACATTACCATAACTGATGAGGAAGTTTTTAAAACAATTTTCACTGAAGTCTAGAAATTTGGATTTTGTTTTGGTAAAATGACAATAAACAGTGTTTCATGAATACTTTTAGCTATATTTCATTTTCTTCCCTTGTAACAGTTCATAAAGTAGGCCTACAATAACTGGTTATTGTAGCTTGGAAGGCTGTTTGAGATTTTAGTTTTTTTAACGATATAAATATTTGAATTGTGTGCATACTGAAATTACTATTTATGATTTCATTAAGGTAAAATTAAAAAAACTAAAAATAACAATTCAATTGCTAAAATAAATATAGTATATAGTCAACATTTATTAGTTTCAAACTTATAATATTGTGGTGTGTTTGTGTTTTAGATACGTAGGACAATATATTTCTTTGTATAACAACTATTTTAAACCAAAGATTTTAAAAATAGGACTTTATAGCCTCTATTATTTTCTATTTTAACAACTGAAAACTACCAAACTAGCAGACACTTAAGTTTTGAATTTTAATTTTATTACAAAAATAATATACAAAGGATACAGGTCCTTCTATATAAACATAATAACGCTAAAATGGAAAAGTGAAACCTGCTCGAAAAGAAGGAAACTCGCCATGATAAAACTTAAAAAAATCTCTCCGAAAGAGTGATTTTCATTCTTTCCATTTTAGCGTTTTATACATGCCAAAAACCTTAAACCTGTGTTTTTAAGACTTAAATTGGCAAAATTTTCCCGGGGGAGGACCCCCGGACCCCCCCTTCTACTGGGGGGTATTCCATACCCCCCCAGTATTTCAGCCCCCCCCCAAAATATTTTTCTATATACGCCACTGCTTAAGTTAGTACTATTCTTAGAGCTAAGTTGGGCTTAATGCATATATTCTTTTATAACAACATTCCATAAACATCTGAAATTGCTAAATCATGTATACATTTTAAAAGTTATGTATGTATGTATATGATTGCATAACTCATAAAAACATCCAAAATTTTATTCATAAAGGTATCTCCATGTTATTCTTTCGTTCACAAATGTATTGTGTGTTAACTAAATAGCATACATGTTAACAAAAAAGGTTATATAATATAGAACAAAACGAATTAAGTTTATTTTAACAATTTTAATAAAATTTATAATTTTCTTGAAAAAAAATAGCAAAATCTAGCTTCCTATGGTCGTAATAAATGGTATGAGTTTTTACACAAAACTGCTGTATCTAAAACAGGGTTGGCAGTTTTAAGACAGTTTTGGTAATACACCTGACAGTATAAAAACATGTACATTAAGCATGCCCAGAAGCAAAAGGGGAATTTGTTTAAAAAATGGTGAGTTTAGGATAGTCTTATTTTTATTAAACCTACATTTAATAAATAAAAAAAAATGCCTTTATTTCTTAAACATTTTTCAGAACATAACTATTTTTCAGGAATAACTAGTGTCAAATTCATGGTATATGGCTAATAACTAACAAACTAAATAACAACGAAACGTTCCAAAACAGTATAGGTTGTCTTTAAGGCAGCTGTGTCATTTAAGTGTCTTGAGAAGCGGAGAACGAATCCAAGCATTTTAGAAATGTTATTTATACTACATGAAAGCCTAGAATTTGTAATCTTTAACAGTCAGCAGTCATCATGACAGCTGTTTCAAAAGCAACTGTTTTGTTGGCTGTTGTGTTACTCAATACAAGAACTCCCAAGTGCTGTCGGTCCGAGTTGTTTATTGTTTGGTACACCTGTTGATGTTGTGATAAAACAGTAATCAACATTAAATATAATATTGATTATCGTATTATTTATACCAGTTCTTAAAAGTCCTCCTCCGTAGACTAATGGTTATAGTCTCAGCTCTCCAACAGAGAGATCACGGGTTGAAATCCCGGGAAGGTCTAATCATGAACTTTGACAATAAAAACCAGTTACATCGAAGCCGGCATAGCTAAGACGCTAAAGGCTTAAATGAGAAAAAAAATATATATATACCAGTTAGCTAGCCTAAAGTGATTGTGAAATAACCTAATTGTGTGTGTTTTCAAGTGTTATGGTTTATGTTTTCAATCAATTCATTCATCATAATTTATCAATTAATTTAATTCTAAGTTGACCACTAAAGTATCAGTACTAATCAACAAGTCCATTAAATTTTACAATAAGTAAATCAATTATTATGATTTTCTTCTTACTTCTATAGTAAGGTGTTAATAAAATCAGTATCTTTTTACATTTTATTTTATAGTACCTTTTTGGTTGAAATAAATATAACAAGTATACTTTCGGGTAGGGATAAGCGGACCCGGTTTTTTTTTATATCGAAGAATATAATCATCGATACCTAATCTTCGCATCTCGAATCATAGACTATCAATTTATAAAACTCATAAATAAATAAGAAATTACATAAATAATAAACGAACCAGAACAAAATCTATCAAACAGGAAAACTCATAAATAATTATGAGCCACAATTCATATGGTTTATGTCATAATTATTGAATTGTTTATACTTATACACACATAATTATATATTATTACGTGTGTGTATAATAATATTATTATTGTTATATATATACACGTAATTGTATATATAATAATAATAATACGATTACGTGTATTATTTGAAAGTGTTTACAGCTGTTTATATAGATTAAGTTCATTGTTCAAAATAATTAACCAGTATCGATTGGTTATATCGATGGTTATTAATATCATTTGCCAATTTCGATATAAAAAACCCGGTCCGCTTATCGTACCTTACCCATACATTCTACCAGCTTCTTCTTAATGAAACAAATACTTCATTTATAAACAAATGCTCATGTTGGTCTGATGATGTCTTCCATGTACACAAAAGGCCTCACAAAAATAAAATTTCATAATTATTGCATTGTGTTTATAAATTAAGTATATATAAGTATTTTTTCAGCAGAAAATGTAAATAATTGAATTTACTACTATTTTAGAGCTTTTTGGAGCTGATACCATAATTCGAGTTTCCAATACAATTTTTTTAGTTTTTGTAATTTATAAGAATATAAGTTGCCCTCTTAATTTCTTACATAAAAATACTTCATTTAGAAACAATATACATGATTTAAGATTTTATGAAAATAGAGTTTTTTCCAAAATGAAAGTGACATTTTGGTAATTTTGTAATGTTTCAATTAATGTACACATAGTAAAAAATTAATATGGGCATTAAAAAACGGTGTTTCTATAGAAGCAAATAAATTTCTAAACTTATAGGTCTATGTGTCATAGAATTAGTTAGAAAAATGTTTTACCATTTTTTATGGCCACCTGATTTTGACATTTGAAAAACAAGATTTTTGTTGTCTTTGATATAAACACTAAAAAAACTTTGACATCAGGATTATTAAAAAATGAGTTGTAAAAAGTTTTTCCTGCCATATTCATAATTTACGGAATATACATATTTCAAAAATATATAATACTCTAGGGTTTTACCATAATTATAAGCTATAAAAATTTTAGTGAACCTCTGCAGAAAGGCAAAATTGGCCTCCCACCTAGTAAAATTCCGACTGCCACTTCTAGACTAAAATACATTACCAATTACGTAGGTATTATCTCAAGGAATATTTTTCTTCCTCCTAGTAATGTAAAGTCATGATCAGACTTTTTAATTTTCATTAGTTACCTGCTGTTTTATCTCCAGGGTAATGTTTGCTCATTGGGCATAATCTGGGGCAGTATTTGTGATCTCCATGTAATAGATCTTAATTTCATGCTGGTAGACTTTAATAAGTGCCCTACACTCGTTATTCGGTTGTTTTTATCAAATGGTTCGATGTTTTAATCCGAAGGAATAATTCAATATTACAATTTATTTAACTTAGCATATGCCTTAAACTTATTAGTTACAATAATTTTAATGTACCAATAAACAGCAAGAAGTAACTATTATTTTAAGCCTTTGAAAATGGCAATGAATATGAAAAATATATGAAGGATATTTCTCACAAGTGATGAGATTTGTTTAAGTGGTTTCAACAAGTGGGTTTGGCACCTGGTTACCCATAAAGGGAATTCTTACCTCCATTTCACAAAAGCGGTTAGGTACTCATTGATATCAAACTGGGCAAGTTATAAATAATGTACGGTTTTTTTGATATCTATGTCTAGACCATAATTAATTGGTTTTGTTGTTTTGTAATGTTAGTGTTAAATATATTTTTTTTAAATCGTAATGTAAGAGATTCATCTTGTTATGGTAATTTATTATAACTCTTGCAGTGAACGATTTTTACATATTGAAGTTGGATAATATATCGAATCTTATTAAAGTCTTCCCTTTCTTTCTACCTCAAAAATTTATGAGTTGTTTTTCATTTTGTTGTTAGCAGTATGGATAGATTTAACAAAGCCAAACATAATGAAGTTAATCAATTGCCACTATGCCAGCTTATTTAATTAAACAAAGGGGTAGGGTACGATAAGCGGACCCGGTTTTTTTATATCGAAATTGGCAAACGATATTACTGAATCATAACCATCGATATAACCAATTGTTACTGATTAATTATTTTGAACAATTAACTTAACCCTAGAATGGTAACGCGTAGTCTATCAGACGACGCAAGCTACAAAAACCGTCCAGGTTGGGGGGGGGGGTGGGGGGGGGGGGGGGTGGGGGGGGGGGGGGGTGGGGGGGGGGGGGGGTGGGGGGGGGGGGGGGTGGGGGGGGGGGGGGGTGGGGGGGAAAATATCGAAGCATTATAAAAAATATTCTTCATTGATGCTGTTTCATCAAGAGACTACTGTTGATTGAGGCGGGGAAGGGAAACTTGAGTCGCAGTAGAATGCAAAAACTTGTGATGGCCGTCTAAAAGGGTCCCACTATATCGCTGCCAGTCAACAGCTTTTGTCTGCGTTTTGTGGCATGTGTGTGAAACCGCTAACCACTTTAAATCACACCAGGACCGATCACCGTGAGTAGCCGTGGTTAGGCTTATGCAATTCTCGCTCGTGTGAACCATTTCTACAGACCGGTTAATATTAAGAGCTCTGGTATGATGCAAGCAGCAAATTTTATCCCCTTTTATGCTCATTATTTAACAAATCATACCGTTGGCAATATACCTCCCCTTGCTGCTTGTGTTGTAGCCAAGACTTAAAATCATTTCCTATTTTTAGATGCATCCGCCCATTTCTCCAATATCATTGACATTTGTTAGTGAGATAAGGAAAAGTTTTAAACAGTTCCACCATTTTGCCGTGTTTGAGAAACAAAACACAGCTTTATTCAAGCTGAGTTGAGAACCAGGAACAGACGCCAAAGTGTCGAAGCCTAGACCACTGCATTTGCTTGTGGCGCGTTTTGGCACTAGATAATGAAATCAGCCACTATTTTTTCCTGTTTTTATTCTTAATGTTTATAAAAACTATCAACCCTGAAATTGCTATTTTTGTACCATAAAGGAACTGTGAATTTGATGATTAAGATTAAGTGGAAACCCTGTTACTTTTTTTGAAAGTTGGTAAGTTATTCTTGTACTTACTTACATAGAGAACAATAATATAGTTGCATACAAATGCATTAAGCTAAAAAAATTACAATTTTTCTTAGTGCTTCTCAACACTTAACAAATTCAAATTTTGTGTATAATTTTTTAATTAAAAAATGTCAACAGATTTTATTATCCAAGTATTATATCATATCCTACTTTTCCCCTAACACAAACAACTATTAATTATCCCATGATGTTTATTTTTGAATAGTTGTGTATTATTTTGTGTGCACTACACAAATTCCAAATATACAAAATTCAAAACTGGTATGTTTGTTTCTATGTACATAAGGAACAATAAAAAAGATGCATACAAATAAATTAAGATCATAAAATTATATTTTTTGTTTTGCATTTTAAAAATTGTAACACGTTTTATTATTCAAATAAATATTACAAATTATAGACTATGTTCCCCTCTACGTAATAAAACAAAAGTCATCTCATTATGGTAATTTTTTTAAAGTTATAAATTATTTAGCTGAACACTACACAAACATCAAAAGAGTGTTTGGCACTGAGAAGGTGACCTGTCATAAATGCTTGGCACTGACAAGGTCACCACGTCACAAGTGCTGGGCACTGAAAGTGTTAAATAATTACAGAACTATTTTACTATGTAGAGACCCCTCAACTTCATATTTTCGCAACTACCTGAAAAGTTTATATCAAAATATTGAAAGTCAAGAGTTCCAAAACTCACAATTGAGTATACTTATTCTACTAAGCATCACCTAGTGTAAACAATCCAGAAATTCAGACTTTAAAACTAATTCAACATAAAATTGTAGCATATATTTCTAGAAATTAGGAACCTAGACGTAATCAAAATATATGTTCTCAGATACATTATTTTATGGATTTCTATAAATGAAACCAAGAAAAATGTTGTTTTAATGGCTTTATCATGTATGCTTTATTGTTATTGCTATAGTTTTTCATATTTCTAGGCCGTGTCCACTCCGGCATGACTGTTGTGAAGAGGATAGGTCTGGTCGAGACTGACAAGAATGATCGGCCAACAGATGATGTCAAAATTGTCCGAGGATATATACGTACTTTCTGATACCTAAACACTTAATTTTACAATAAAACAATCATTTATATAAATAAAAAAGACATTTTCATTATACTAAAGTGTTATAACTAACCAAGAAAATTATGTGTTTTATGTTTAATAATAAATGTAGAATATCACATCACTTTTCTACCATTGATAGACTATTTATAAGATTAGGATGTTACAAAAGTTTTGGACTGGTTGTATATTTTTAGGTTTTAACCCTAATTTAAAATAGATTTTTGCATGAATATTTATTAACATTCCTCTTACAGTGTCCAATAACGTAATTTTTTATTTACAAAATCGTATTTCTAGACCTATTACAACGAAACTTGGTAAATATATTTTCCATTTCTAAACAGTGGCCTATACAAGTTAAAAAATTAAAACCAAACAAATTTTGTTTTGAACAAGCTAAAAAAATAATTAATATTTCACAACAAAACTTTAAAAAGTTTGCTTTTGTTGCATGCTGAACTGAATGCAGTAACCATCACTAGGCTTTACTTAATGGTCATGTGCAGTAAAGTACCTAAATCTCCATTAATGAATTTTAATTCAGAGGTTTTAGGATTAGTGGTTTTACAGTGAAATACTTCTGTATTTTTGTTAAAGTTTGTAATGAATGACCAAAATATAGTACAGTAGAACCCCTCATAACCGGCCACCACGGGACCGAGGCCATGACCGGATAAACCAACCTATTATAAAAACGATAATTTATACCTAATAATAATATGTAATTAATAAATATAGTCAAAAGTAGTGTTTAAGTCTCTTTTGAGATTATTTTTTATAAAAATACACATGTTTATAAAACGAATAAAACATTTATTGTATAAGAAAAAGTGGTTAAATAATTAACATAAAAATACAGTACATATTGTGAATTCAGATAACATAAATTAATGTTAAATAAAGATGGAGATATAAAAATTACTCACAATAAATTTGTTTTGAAGATTAAATTAGGCCTTATAATAGTCCGTAATTTTCTGCTGAACTTTGTTGTCCATTGTTTTTTTGAAGGCATAGTCTCTCCACTTTTTGAATAACATAACGTCAACAGCTGTTGACTTGTCCTGTTGCTCTATGTAGGCTAGTGATGTCTGAAGTGCATTTCTCGCCTCCTCATGGCTTATTTTATCTTCTTCCGAAGTGTCATCATCTGATTTTTCTGCTTCTTCATTTTCATACTCTTCTACAGCACTCTGCACGATTTGTTCATCACTTAGATATTCGTTTTCCAAATCATCATCACCAGTTACCCATTCCTGAACATCTTGATTTAAGATTTCTTCACCGCCAGTTAATGCTAACTTCGTCAGGTCATTTATAAGTTCTGCATTACAATTCTCTTGCTGCTCATCTGCTACCTGGATCAAATCTTTATTGACTGTGCCATTGACCAATTTCTCAATATCTGGCCAGGCCTTCCGCCAAGACTTGACAAATGTTGTACTGGGGATTTCATCATATGATTCAGCAGTCATGTAGATAACATCCTTTATGTTAATTTGCTTCCGAGCCGAGACGAAATCCACACCGTCAGTGTCCATTTTTCCTAAATCTCAGACAGAAGTTTGCGCCGATATCGCCTTTTCATACATTCGATTACACCCTGGTCCATAGGTTGGATAAGACTTGTGACATTGGCAAGTAGAAAAAAAATTTTATTCCGGGAGCATCTTCACACTCTAGTTCATGGGGATGGGTTCCAGCGTTATCAAGTACTAAAATAGCTTTTTCTGGCAACTTATGCTCTTTTAAGAATTTCTTGACTTTAGGAATGAATTCGTTTACGAACCAGTCAATAAAGATGTATGAATCCATCCATGCTGACTTCTGGGCACGATAAACCACAGGAAGAGAAGAAACATTAATGTGTTTGAAGGCTCTGGGTTTCTTGGATTTACCGATGACCAAAAGTGGGAGTTTATGCTCCCCAGATGCATTTGAACACAGGGCAACCGTTATACGCTCTTTGTTTAGTATAAACCCTGAAGCTGAACTTGAATACCCAACAGAGAATGTCTTTTGTGGCAAACGTTTGAAATTCAGCCCGGTCTCGTCGATGTTATAGACCTGATCTGGGACAAGCTTCTCTTGTTGTATCATCTTTTCCAGTTTGACCACAAATTCACTCGCCGATGGTGCATCTGCTGACATTTTCTCGCCGCAAATATTTACAAATGTAACTCCATGTCTTTAGCCAGCCATTACTGGCTACGAAATCAGTTTTTACTCCCAATTTTGTATGTAAAAACATAGCCTTCTCTTTTAAAACTGGTCCTGAAATAGGAGTGCCCCTTCTCTCTTGTAAAGACTAAAGCCACAAAGCGTCATCAACCATCTCATTGGAAGGTTTTCTCAAATACCGCCGTTCGGATAAATCCTTTTCACTCTCTATTTGTGTACAATAGTCCATCAAAGTTTTTCGATTACGACGCCAGTCATTAACCGTGTGTCATTAACCTTTCCCACGTTTAGTTCACTACATATTTTGGCCACTGATTCGCCTTTATCAATTTGTTCGATCGCATTAAGTTTTTGTTCCACTGTCACCACGTTACGTTTTCGTTTTGACGCACTCATTTTTCCTTTTTCAATACTGTACATAAAAACGACACTGCAACACAATACACAACACTTGACGAAACAAAACAATTGTACTGTACAAACCACACTGGAAATAATCAACGAACTGTTTAGAGGTTAAACCTACTAGCTCAACTGAGGACAACACAGCTACTGAAAAGTAAACACAAGTAAATGTAAACAAACAGATACACCAAGATAACGCACTAGTCGTGGGAGACTAGTGCGTGTAACTGCACGTCTGCAAGCCGTGGGAAATAAATTTCAATATTGGCTTCCGGGAAGTGGCCGGATAAACCGAGGCCGGATATAAGGGGTTCTACTGTATTATTTTCATGGAATCTACCAAATTTGGTTATAACTGGTCCAGAAAATATAATTTTATAAATAAAAAGATATAAAATTATGGTTAGTTGGTAACTGAGAGGAATTTCCCCAAAAGTTAATATTTTTTATTCAAATTGGATGGAGAATATAATAATATATACCCAGCTCATAATTTTGTTAACATCCTCTGAACAAGAGATATATTATTTCATTTTGATTCTTATCTCTGTGACAAAATCTACTTATCTATTTTAGATCATTTATGATTTTGAACACAATTAAGAATCCAGATGTATGGAATAGTCAACTAAGCTCAAATGCTAGAGAATGGAAAATCTTAATAATGAAATTGTTAATCAGATTTTAAATTGTTTATTTTGCCCATATTCAATCTAATAGTTTGTGTTGAACATGCCTTTATGGATCTACATCAAGCAAAATCTGAACAATAATCTATTTTTACACAAAAAAGCAATATGGATTATGCTTTGATTGAATAGTGTGGACTCATTAAAAACACATTTTCAAAAATTGAAATCAAGTTGTAACAATTAACTTTTCCTGGTAAGAACCGTGTTTATTATACACAAGGAGGAAAGGAGATGTATTGTGTGTCTTTTTTTATATCTTTCAACATAACTGCTTCAAATCCTGTTTTTTGTGTTCGCCCATGTGACAATATTTTTTTGTGAACCACCCACCTCACCTCACCATTCCTTCCACTAGCCAATGACTCTAGAGTATAGTAATTTTTCTATTTATTGGAGGGTTGTTTTTAAATAGGGGTCATATACAAATTTTTTTAAATAAAATTTTCAAATAAGTTAATTCAAATTCTAAATACGTTTATCTAATTTTCAAATAGCTTCCAAGTTTGTTTAAACATTTACAACACTCTTAAATTAAATGTAGAGTACTTGCCGCCTATTCCAATAACCAAGACCACACTCGTTTTTACAAAAGATCATTGTTGTAGTGATTTTGAGATGGATGAAAATCGCTTGTGCAAGGTTAGGTCAGTAGGGTAGGTGATCCAAAACATCTCAGTCAAAACATCTCCTTTCCACCTTGTGTATATTAAACATGGTTCTTACCAAGAAAAGTTAATTGTTGTAACTTAGTTTTAATTTTTGGAAATGTGTTTTTACTGAGTCCAGCTGTAATAACTCATGACTCGTTTGATCATCAAATAATTTTGACAAGCCTGAGTCAGCTGAAATTACAAATATATATATATATACAGTAGAGTCCCGTTAATCCGACCTAATTGGGACCGAGCCCTATTCGGATTATGTGATTGTTCGGATTAGCCAGAATTACAGAAAAATACTTTTTTAAACTTGAGAATGGGTCTATTTTGTTATAGAATTATCAACATTGTTTATTAAAACATGTTTTCTGACTGTTGCATTGTATTTCTTGACAAATAAACGTGTTTGTGAATACTAAGCACATTTACCGTATTTAGTGTGAGAGTTCTATTGTTAAGCAATGTGAGCGTACTGGATATTGTACGGGTCCACGCGTTCAATAGTTGTACGAAACTACGCGTCATCCAATAGACTCTCTTTAATGCGACAGAAGACAATAACTGAATTTATGTCTTTTAACAATTAATATTGTACTCAATAATAATATCAGTACTGTACGTCCAATTTTTGTTTGATTTCACTTCTTAATACAGTAATTTAACTCATACTTAACCTATAAGTTTCAATTTGGTACTGTATTTAACTTCATTATTTATGTACTGTACCGTATACACAATTTGTCTTAATAAAATACTGTATGTCTATCTAATTAAAGTTTTCTTTGTTTATGTACGAAATGATGCACCCATTTTCATTTTTTTTTTTTTATGTAATTAGTTCCTATAACTGTTCATTATCGTTATAAATAATTCCTCCTGGACCTGTTCGGATTAACCGACGTTCGGATTACACGTGTTCGGATTAGCGGGACTCCACTGTATATATATATATATATATATATTTTGGGCTTGTCAAAATTATTTACTGATCAAACGAGTCTCGAGTTATTTGTTAATGCTTGTTGTTATTTGCATTTACGAGTGTGCTTGTTGTTGAATACTACAGAGCTCGTCTAAATATTTCACCTAATTTATCTAAGAGACTTCTTTGGTTTGAGAGCAAAAGTTGATAATATGTATTATTCTTGATGGAAATAACAAGATCAGGGTGGAGTGCTAGTAGCTATGAAAATGGAAATATTTCTAAGATATATGAGTGACATAGAACATCAAAGTAGCGTTCGTATTACGTTGGAAAAAATACTGAGTGCAAAACAATTAAAAGTTTATTTGTCAAGATAGTTACAGGATTGGGATAAATCAATCTACTGTAGTAGCCAAGGCTGATTCATTCAAGGCTTAAACATTCCATATTCACTTTTCACCTTGTTTCCTTAACAATAACATAGAAAAACAAATAAAGAAAGAATTTATTTAAACAAAAATTCTTCAAAACATTGTCTTCTTCCACAGCTACAAGATTTCCTTCATATTTTTGATGTTCCTTCTCTTCTTATTATAGTGGTCTTCTCTACAATTCTTTCATGATTTGTTCACGTTATGCCTGAACTCACATCAGTTTTATTAGTTCCAGTAACAAGAAATGCTATTGATCACATATTGTAATATTGGAGATCTCCTTATTTTCAACAGAAGGTTTCCATTTCTTGTTGAATGTTTTATTAATGTAGTAATAATTTTGATGTTCAGTCACCGTTTAATATAGTGCTAACATAACATCGGGCTCATCTTCAGCCTAATTGCTATCAACAACTGTCGACATGCTACTTCCTACAAATCCAGTACAAGCAGTCCCAGGGATTTTACAATAAATTACTTGTATTTCCACACTAAAAGAAGGTTCTTTCATATAATTACCTCATGAAAATTCCAGCTTCAATTTTTATTGAATTTTGAGTTTAGCTCCAGTTCACCTTCCTTTTATTGCAACGTCAGGTATCTGACACTGTCTCAGACTTGACTCCTGAAATGTGAAGTGGTAGTCTCCCTACCACATCACCTATGTATATGTGTGTCTGATGTCGAAACGATTTAAATGCTTCATTTGAGCTTTTCCGTTGTCGACTTTCTTTAGATCTCTTCAGATGAACATGACTCCAGATTCCAGGAGTCGAGTCTGAGGCAGCTTGAGATACCATACACTGCAATAAAAAGAAAGTTAAACTGGAGCTTAACTAAAAATTAAATTGAATCAACCCTTCCTACCATAGCTACATTCATTTTTTACTCAAACATTTTCAGAAAATTTAATTTCTGAGATAAAAACTATTTCTTTAAAGCAATGTTTATATTGTTTAAAAGCTTTTTAACAGTGCAACACTTGTTTTTAAGTGTGTTTTTAAAATTGGACATACACACCCTAGCCTTATTTTTTACCGACACAATTTTTCGGTAGCATTTATTTCCTTAGTAATGCAGTATATTAATAACGCAACAAAAACAGCCCTACAGTTACATCCTTAATACTTCCATTGATGCTTCCAAACATGGGTGTAAGATAACAGACTGCAAATTAACAGGCAAAAAGTAAACCTTACTAAATCAAGGAAAAGTATAAAAGATTGGCAAACACAGAAAATGTATTTATTGCATTGACAATTTTTATCGTACAAACTAAACCTATTCCCTCAATTTTTCATAGTACTGCACACATGTATACATTTAAACATTTGCAAGATCAAATCCCAGGGTTGCAACACTGTTGCCAATATCAATACTAAGTGTGGATATAATCCATGAATTAATTAGTTTATTTCCATCAAGATTTTATAATATGTCCAGGAACAGAAAAGATACATGTTATAATTATTATTATACAAAAGGAACAAATAAAAGTAACTAAACATGTTTCTTATAATAAATTATTATCTTATCTGCCTGAGGAAAGGTTGCTAAGGAAATAGGTCTACATGGGCAATGTGGCTTGTGCATATACCCATAGAGTTGCTCAAGATAGAAACAATAATTACAATAATTATTCAAAAAAGGATGACTTTGAACTATTATTGTTTGATCTAATTGATCAAAGCCACAACCCCAAACTACAACCAATGACAATGTATATGTCTGGAGTCAGTGAAGGAGTGTGTCCGAGGGGAGAGGGAAGACGGAGCGGTAAACACTGTCCATAGTTGGTCGCTATCAGTGACTCTGCCTCCGATACAGTTATGTTAAAAATTGTTATTTATGCCTTTTATTCTTTTTTATGAAACTTGAAAGTGCAGAAAAAATATTAGTATTGTTTAAATTTGAAGAAATATTTCGATAAAAAATTGGCGAGATGTAAAAGCAATTAGTAGTTAAGATCAATTTATTCAATCTGAGAAATTGAATTCCAGTACTATTGGAATAGCGGGTATTATATCAATGTGGAACTGGAGAAAAGATGTTATTGGAGTTGTAAATAAAAAGTAGGAGATTCTTGACATAAAGTTGTCTAATGGTAAATATTTGGGTTTCTTTGTATAGTGTCATGTCAGTTGGGAATTGCCAGGACTTTTTAAATCCTATTTTTAATATAGATTTTTGAACAACATTGAGTGTTGTTTTAGTGTTGTCAAGTATTGTTTTGTATGCACCACCCCAAGCGATTATTCCAAAAGAGATCAGCGATTGGACATACTATTAGTAGACCAATCTGACTTCTCACCTGCCTAGAACATCATCACTCAGCTAACGAAATGCAAATATATATTTACTGAGGTTCTTTTTTGATAATTCTACGTGCTCTGTCCATTTTAACCGGCGGTCAAATGTAACACCTAGGAGTTTGTAATTAATCACATTTTCTATAGATGTATATCCACAAGTAATGTCAAGATAATTTGTCACAGCTGTGAATAACAAGATCTTGGAGAAAGTAATCTGATTTTTTAGACAGTGAGAGTGGGATGAATTTAGTTTTCAAAGAAATGAATGGTCAAAGAAAGAAAATTTTGATCAAACAATTTTTTTAGCATATGGAGATCTTTCTTAGCTTTTATTTGAGTTTCTTCCCATGTTTTTGAACAAACAAACAGTAAACTGTCATCTGCAACTAAGAAAATTTTACTCATTAAGTTCAATTTAGAGATATTGTTAATGTATATTAAAAATAAAATTGGCCCCAGAGTACTGCTCTGTATTACACCGTAGTTAACTGAAAGGGGTTCGTTCGCTCTCTACTCCAGAAATGGTCACATACTGTTGCCCCATTATTCAGATAACTTTGAAACCATGAGAGGGCCCTGTCTCATACCCATATCGCCTCCAACTTAACTAATAATTTACCTTTGTGGACAGAATCTAAAAATTTTTTTAATTTAAGAAAATTAGTGTAGCACGGTCATTACATGAGATGGCATCATTGATTTCTTTATTAACTTCAAATAAGGTAAGGTGGAAGGAATACCAAGAAAGTATTTATCAATAGGAAAAGGATCTTTATTATTTACCTTCCCAGATAATTCGCTTTTATACTCCAAAACAATATAACATTTCCTTCAATTTCACTCATCTTTGTTCGATAATATTGTCTTTTTACATTTTTTAAGGTTTGGTTCAGTTTTAATCTATATTTTCGGTAGTGATTTTGTTAAGTTTACATTAAAAGATGGCTTTTTTACTGATTTGCTTAGTTTGTCTTGAATTCAAATTGAGCGTATCAGATTGGGCGTTATCCATAGTTTTAATTTTTTTAAACAGGATGAAATATGTTTAAAAGGTGTATTGGATTTTTTAGTTGAACTTTGGATAAGTGAGCAACATTTTTGTGCGCAAGAACTGATATCGACACAACCTAAGACCGAACTCCAGTCTAAGTGAATATGATTGTCTGTGATTAGAGTACGATTAACGCAAGGGGGACAGCAGCGGCATTGTCAGTGATAGTGGCAGTAACAGTAAACGAGCTCCTCATGAGTCACCTGGATGGGGTGATCTCACGCCGCAGAGAGAAAGAGTGGGGATGGGAGGGGCCCCTCCTGTCAACTACAGATAGCCCCTGTATTTGAATAGTGGAATGAGCAGTCCGCACGTTCTCACTTGTATTCCTCTGGATTTAATTTAGTTCAGTACCACTGGCAAATCTATTAAAATGTATTACTGTATTTTCAGCTTATACACAGAGTTAAACCCCTTTCAGTAGTTTGGTACAGCATACATATATTTAAATTACTCTTTCAAGCTGAATGTTGCAGGATGCAGCACAATTAAATTGATTTCATTAAACCTTGATTTTACAACGTAATTAATGACAGGTAATTAATGTTGTCTACATACAAACAAACCAATACAATAGAGTATCGAAAGACCCAACAAGACGTAAAAAGTCTAATGTAACAAAGTAACCTCGTTACATACAGTGGCGTAGATAGAAAAAATTTTAGGGTGGATTAAACTTCCGGGAGGTTAAAAAGAGCCCTACTCGCAAAATTTAGAAGTTTGTTTCTTTACAAGCTAATTGTACTTTTTTAATTCGCTTGTTCACTCAAATTTGATTGTAATTATTCATGAATGCAAACATTTAAACTTTTCAAAATATTCGAGACTTGTGTTCTTAGCATAGTAGTTAAATAATGATCTTCGGGGACTCTAAAATACAAAAACAACCATTAAATTTGGATTTTTTTAAATTGAATCTTTCGTATTTTAAAATGTAAACCAATAACATTGTTTTGTAATATTATATCTGGTAAGTCAGGTAGTTGTGATTGATTTTGTCATATTTCTATAATTATGTTTGTGTACAACATTGCTCACAAGTTTAATTTTTAATCCACTTAGTTCCTAGTTCTTAACACATCTGTACTGTGATAACTCTTTATTACAGCTTTTGTAGCGTAATTATTAATTTATTTACTACCAATTAAGGACTCTATATTATAATATGTTGCTTTTGCTCTATTAATTTTAATAGCTTTCCAATAAAACAAAAAAATGTACAGCCTTTTAAGCCTATATGCAAAATATGATGAAATTATGACACTTAATTTGTTGTGCACCATCTCACATTTTGTCAAGTGTTTGGAGTTATAAAGAATGTTCAATATTATACACATGTACTCATTTCTCAAATAAAGTGGGTATTGCATCAAGACTTTATGTGAGGAAATATATATACCAGGTAAACCTAAATATACATTTTAGTACTTAACTTAAAATGTTTAGCTTAACTAAAAGAAAAACTGAATAAGAACATTTATAAATACACACATATATTTAAACACATATACTCATACATACAAATATAGATATATATTTTAACTAAGTTGTTAATCTAAATGCATTTAAATCAGTTCAATAAAATGAATTTATTTATATCTGTATTTTACTGTAATAAGATTTTTAATAAAATTACGCTTCTTAATAAATCATAACATTTATTTTCTCTGCTGATACATTGACTGGTAATTAGTAAAGCCTTATTTATTACTTAGGGAGGCTAGCAAAATTCCTTTTATGTGTGTGTGTCAGTTGACTGGTCATTAGTAAAGCCTTATTTATTACTTAGGGAGGCTAGCAAAATTCCTTTTATGTGTGTGTGTCAGTTGACTGGTCATTAGTAAAGCCTTATTTATTACTTAGGGAGGCTAGCAAAATTCCTTTTATGTGTGTGTGTCAGTTGACTGGTCATTAGTAAAGCCTTATTTATTACTTAGGGAGGCTAGCAAAATTCCTTTTATGTGTGTGTGTCAGTTGACTGGTCATTAGTAAAGCCTTATTTATTACTTAGGGAGGCTAGCAAAATTCCTTTTATGTGTGTGTGTGTCAGTTGACTGGTCATTAGTAAAGCCTTATTACTTAGGGAGGCTAGCAAAATTCCTTTTATGTGTGTGTGACAGTTGACTGGTCATTAGTAAAGCCTTATTACTTAGGGAGGCTAGCAAAATTCCTTTTATGTGTGTGTGTCAGTCCACGCTACTCTAGCTTGAGAACGAACTCACCTATAAACTTGAAATTTTTATGTTGGTGCTTGTCATTCCATGGGATTTGACCCAAGCATTAGCGATCATTTTTACACCAGTCTTATGGATAATCTTGATGACTATGAGAAAATCATAGACTAGATAAATTTGTAAATAAACTGAGTACAGTCACGTGCTACTTTAATATATGAGTAACCTATGTAATGAGCTTACTTTGTTGAATTTTTTGCGTTTTGTTGGGTCTCTCAATACTGCATATAATTGTCTGTATATCCGCAGGATATCACAAGAATGAAAGGACCTAAAAACTTAAGCCTGACACACAATATGAGGTCTAAAGTCTGTTACACAATATAATGTCTAGTGTACTTATATTTTATTTTAACTAGTTGCTGTATGTTTTCGTCTCAATACCTTAAGCTACCTTTGTATTTTTTATAACAGTAAGCTAAATAAGATTTTTTAACTTCAACCCTCATAAAGAAATGTTTGTAATAATTTCTGACTCAACCTAAATATACCTGTTAAAATGATTGTATACATACATGAACCCAATAAGCTTGTGAAATTTGTAGGCTAAAACAAATCAGTACAATATTGTGTTTCAAAGACTGTCTGCATCAGGCAGTTTTTGAGTTCTGTAACATTGGTTTGTAGTGAAAATTCTGTATTAGGAGGTGAATTTTTTGTTTCTCCTCCAAAAATGTGTCTCTCTATAATTAGGTGTAAATAATTAAATATGGTAACATTGAGACTTCAAGCCTGATTAACTTATTTCAATGTTCATTTAGTAAAGGCAATAGTTAGGGCCTAAAGCATTATTTATTGTATAATTGTGAATGTTATGTTGTTATAAACATCTTGATTCTTGAATAAATTTTATTAAACTTAAATATTGTTATCAAAACTATGTTTTTTAAAACACTTTGTTGCCTTATAAAAGTTTTCTAATCTCATTTTGGAACCAAATTTTATGTTAAATGGAAGCATTTCATAATATCCTTACTCTGGCTTGTGCTGGCTAGGTGTTGTCTCAGCTTTTGCCCAAGCACCAAGTACAACTGGTGGTTTGTCTTGCCACTTAAACCAATCTGTTATAAATTTTGTGTCAGACACACATTTTAGTCCTCGCTTTGCTTCTTCCTCTGTAGTCTGCCACAAATTCTTCCAACCCTCATCATTGATGTCTAGTAAATTGGCTCTCTCCTTCAGCTTCTCCCACGATGATGTTGTGAAAAAGATTACTGGCACTGAAGATTGTCTTACCAGGTCTAATCTGTTCGTTAAGACAGTGGTTTTTCTTAGCATTGACTCCAACACTGAATTAGTAGTTCCAGGGGTATCATCTGTTTCGAGCATTGCAACTCCTCTACGCATTGCTGCATGCTGCAGAGTGGTTTTCCCGAATGCTGGAGGTGCATATACTAGTTTATGTTCAGCTTGTGTGCACCCTTCACTAAGTAACTCTAGTGCGACATTCTCATTTTTAATTCTCTTGTTTGATGCTATACATTTATGCTTAGGATTTACTGGTTCAAATTTTTTCAATAGTGTGAGACGATTTCCTTCCACTATTTTTTTTATAGGTTCATCATTGCATATTGCAAAATCAGTCTCTGTTGAGCTGAAAGTTGTGCTGGCAGCCATTGTGAGCTGGTATGCTTGATCTGATGGATGGTCTATGTGTTCATCTCTTCTTAACTGTTCTTCCTTAATTACGCCTTCCCTTGGTGCCGCAATGCTACATGAAGATATTGCAAAATCTGAAATTAAGACATTTCCTTGCTCTATCAACATGCATCTGTAACAATTCTCTGATCCTAGGTGATATGTGGGTTCTACCATACTAGACATAGCTTCTGCCCATTTTCTTTGTTGTTGTGCTAATCCAATTTTGTAAGCTCGCCTACACTGCCTAGTAGTGTACACTTCTGAAATCACACATCTTAGGTTGAGTTTTGCTTCAAAAACTTCTTTTGCATACAGGGAATAGTCAAAGTTTTCTTTTGCTCCGTGGTATTCTGGGAACCGGTGTCTAAACTCATTTTCCGATGAATGAGTCACAAACTCCTTGACATCACTCTCATTATTGAATGGTGTAAATGATCCTACTTTGTTATAACCTATCATATTCTGTGGAATTAATATACTGATACTGAGTATTGACAACAAATTTTATATGCTGTATTTAGCTGAGAGGTTTTCTAACCTATACTATCACATACATTGGTTTTACGTTACGTACCCTACAGTTTATACATATTTGATAAATTAACCAAATGAATAGCTAACAATATTTTTTTCTTTGATATTATGTTATTAACTTCTACTTCATAGAGTTTAAAATAGAGCTAAACATAAATTTTTAATCAATGGAAAAAACCATTTAGGCTATTTATTAGGGTGTTCCTTATTACCAGTGTGAAACTAATTCAGTTCACGTTCAACTAAAGCATTTCACAAATAATATTGACCTATACAATAACACTTTTCCATTCATAATATTGATTTTGTGTCCCATTTCAAAACTATTTTCACTTTAGTTTAAAAGTATTGCATTAAAAATGACAGCAATGGTAATACGCTATTGGTGTATGACAGAGTCAGTATCAACATTCCATATAGGCTATTTATGTTTAAAAAATTTTTTCACATTCTAGGACTAACGAACATCATACTCTTCGCTCTCCCAGAAAAATACACAACACACTTGTTATTCAATAATAAAATACATTGCAACAGTCATTAATGCTTGTTATCATGACCGCCAAACAGTAACAGCATCTTATCAGCAAAGTAGCTATATCATATCACTTCCAACTCTACCGAACCACAAGGTTATGTTACGCCTTTGACTCAACTACGTCAACTATAGTACGAGACATTAATTTGAAGAGTGGTTGTGGTGCTGTGTTCCCAGCTTTAAACGGAAGAATAACTAGTGATTCCATAACTACTGAGTAAATTCAACAATCGAGTGATTACTGCTCATACTGCTTCTCTTGTATCTTCCTGAATCCTTTACTATCACGATTTACATTAACACGTGTCTACACTATGACACAGAACGTGGGCAAAAATAATAATAAAATAAAAACATGCAGAATAATCGAACAGAAATTTATGTAAAACAACCGGAATGAATCGAGACGCACCTTAGGGAAAATCCCGGTTTCCTAGGTAGAAACGTTAGAAATAAACAGTAAACCTACTCGAAATAGGATCGTTTTCCCTTAAGTCCATTACCCAAAGCATACATCCCATAGAGACGCCGCTAACCCCACAAAATCCTTTGCACACACTCATTTAATATTGCATTAGTGTTTCTTCAGTAGCCTATTCAATATGAGTGTCATGCTTATCTTAGTTTTAAGTTGGGCATTTTATCGGAATCATTTCTTTAAATTATTGTTCAAATACGTGTCCGATCTCTTTGGGAACTCTAAAAATAATAAATAAACACTTATTTAGAGAACATGATGTATAATGTATTAAAAAAAACTACAAAAGTCATAATTGTAAATGTTTTTTTTTTTAATATTAAATGAAGGTCATGGTTTGCTTTCCAACGTGTCCCGGCTAACATTTTGCTATATTTGTGTAGCATAAATTATGTACACTGTGAGTGAATTTTAATTAATTGCGCATAAGTACGCATTAAAAAAAATAAATACATAGAAACGAAAATATTGTATAAAATTTTTTTATGAACACATTTCTCAGGCGTGTTTAAAATCTTGATAGCATCAAAAACTTATTTTGAAGAATTTGTTATAAATTAAGTAGTTTGATTTTTAAGTGGACTTCCATGGCAGCTCTTGTCGTTGGTTTTACTAGCAAATATTCTTTAGAACGAACTCTGATAATTCCAGTGTGTTTATATCATCATTTTTGCCTTTGTGATTGGTGGTTAGGAACCCTACTATAAAGGATGAACTATTGGTTTCTCAAAATCCTCGATCATCACGTACGCCCTCCATGGTATATCCGGCCAAAAAATTCTGTTTGTTAAGGGATCCAGACGTTACTCTAGATGAAAATAATAGGAATGAATGAAATAGCGAGTTTGCCAAGCAAATTATTAAATATAGACGAAAATAGTATTGAAATATCTTTTACAACTTAGTTTCACGATATTTGATGGCAAAATGTTCAACTCGTTAACCGAGACTACATCTACCTAAGATGTTACATTTCTGGGGTTCGTTCAAAGAAATTCGACCGCCTCGATAAAATACTAGTAAAAAGGTTAATTCAATTGCCTCAAATTAGGCTTATCTGCACTGCACTGTTATATTATATCCATTGAGTGATTTATCCACGTTCGTTATCAACTCCCAATAAGAAAATGGCAAGTGTGATCTGAAGATAATGAAGTAATAATCCAAAATAAAAATACAGAGATAATTCAGAGGTAAAATGTGGTTGATTGTGGATTAACCGAAGCCAGAGTTGGGAAACTCATTCCGATGGGCAGTACACAGACAGGCGATATTTTTAGAACTCTAATTTGCTTTCATAAATAACTAACGTTAATGCAGAGTTAATTACCAGAATATAAGCAGTTTTGCTATGAATTTAAAGTGGTTTCGACATAACAAATTCAGAGCTGATACGGCAAAGATAGTCGTGAGTTCTATATCCATAGTTTTACATGCGTCCAATCATTCATAAACGATCGATTTATGAGCCTGAGATGATTTATGTTGATTTGCTTCGAATTGTGCAGTTTTTAGAAGAAGCTACTCGTTGAAATAAAAATTTCAAAATATATTGCAAAGGTTACTTCATGAAGACTTTGCGGGAGAATTAGAACCAGGATATTTAATTTGATAATAATCACATCAGGTCCTTTAGTAATCAGTTAGAGACGTGTTCCAAAAAATATATCGACAATATCTTAAGGAGATGTTTAAATTATTTTTCTAGGTAATGTACTCATGCCTGACACACAAAAAAAAACGCAATGAGAGTTCGTTGTTGAATTGTATGACCAACATATATTTTTAAATATCATTAATGATGGTCAATATGATTCTTTATTGAGCTAATGGTGGGTCCCAAGTTACACTGCTCTGTCTTTTTATGTGTATAAAAGTGTATAATAACTAATAATGTGTTTTATTGTTCCAGATTGACTAAAATGGATGGAATAAAGAAAGAAAAGAACTTAAAAAAGAGAAAATATAAAGACTTTGATCATGAACAAATGGAAAAAAGCACTTACGGAAGTTGGAAAAGGCATGTCCTTTCGTAAAGCTGCTGAAAAGTTTGGTGTGTCGAAGTCAACTTTTAAACCGATACAAAAATGAAAAAAAAAACACTGGGAAGGTTGGCCGTCCATATGTGTTTGATCAAGAAAGTGAGGAAGTAATAGCAGAGTGTATATAGCTTTTGGCTGGAGATTGGTGATTTCCCTTTACCATTTTTGATATTCGACTAGTTGTGAAAATCATTTTTGGACAGGCAAGGTGTAAGTGAAAGACGCTTTCAGAACAACATGCCAGGCAGAGATTGGGCTATTTCTTTTGTTAAAAGATATTCAAATACCCTGACAAAAACGCTTATGTCAAAATGTTAAAAGATCCAGAGCAGGTGTGAATGCTGAAAACAGTGAATCAGTACTTTGATGAACTTACAGCAACACTAAAAGACGTGGACCCTCATCTAATTGTTAATTATGATGAAACAAACTTGACAGATGACCCGGGAAGAAAAAATGTTATAGTACGGCGTGGAATACGCCACCGCGAGAGGATAATTGATTCGTCAAAGTCCAGTACCTCAGTTATGTTCAGTGCGGCTTCAGATGGAAGCTTATTACCACCATACATAGTGTATATAAAGCAGAGAACTTATATAGCTCTTGGTGTGAAAATGGGCCAAAAGGTACTGTGTACAACAGATCAAAAAAGTGGTTGGTTCACTATGGAAATTTTTGAAGATTGGTTTAAAACAATAGTTTTACCCTACTTCAAAAACTTCAAAGACAGTCCTAAAGTTCTGATGGGAGACAATTTGGCGAGTCATGTTTCGCCTTGGGTTATTGATGAGTGTGTAAAGAACAAAATAAGATTTGTTTTTCTACCACCTAACAGCACACAGGTATTTGCCAGCCGCTTGACGTAGCATTTTTCAAAACCCCCTAAAGGTGAAGTGGAGAGAGGTTTTGGATGAATGGAAGAGCAAAAATCGTGGAGGAGTTTCAAAAGATGTTTTACCCTCGTCTACTGAATAAATGTTTAGTTTCTATGGGCCAGGAAGCAACTGTCAACAATGTGTTAAGTCAGGTTTCAAAGGCATCAGGTGTGTTGTTCCTTTGAACAGAGAATCAGGTTTTTAAAGAGGTTGGCTAAGAAAAAAAGAGCCGCAATCTAAAGACAGTGCAATCAGTGGTTCTAATCACTCTGTCATTGTAAACAGCTTTGAAGCTTACCTTGAAGAGGCACGAAAAAGTGAAACAACTCCACTAAGAAAACAAAAGAAGAAAAAAATTGATGTTGCTCCAGGAAAAAGTGTGATCCAGGATGACTTAAATAAGAACTCTAGTGAACCTGAAACAACAGAAGCAAAAACTACTAGACCAATCAAGAGAAAAAAGCCTACAGCTGAAGAATCCAGTGACGAGGATTCGGATGGACACTATTCTCTTCATGATATGTCTGATGAGATGCGCTTTTCCTCTGAGGATGAAGATGTCAGCGAAGAAAAGCAGCTTGAAAAGACCAGGTTGTAGTGGTGCGCTGCCTAAAAAAACTGCAAGATCTCACTCTTGATTCTTTCGTAGTGGTTTGAAGTGTTTGTATTATGACAAGGGAACTAAAAAGGAAAGTGTAAAAAAGTTTATCGGCAAGGTTTTATCTGTTAAAAACTCTGATGTTGAAGTAAAGTTTTTTAGAAGATCGACCAAAGCCATGAATGTGTATATTTTTCCAGAAAATCGATGACATTATGGACCGTGGATTTCTCACAGATCTTGGAGGAAGTTAAGCCCATCAATGTGTCGAGGGGAAGATATATTTTTCCATATGAAATGGACTAAGTATATAGTTTTAATTCCATGTGTACTATGGAACACTTTGTTTTTTTTCAAATTTAAAATAATTATGTATTTCACACTTGAGTCTTAATTTATTTTTTCCACACGTTCTTTGTTCGTTTCATTTTTTTCCCAATGAGGGAAAATATAGTACTTCATTACTTACACCATTAACATACTGTAAAATTGGTTGAATCAATGTTATTTTAGCATGAACAATGTTTACCACAAAGTTCTCAGTCCCAAGTTAGCCTGCAGAGACCTTAACAACTCTTTAACACAGAATTTATATGACTGTCCCAAGTTAGCCAACCTTCAAGGGTAACTTGGGACACAATGTTTTTAATTTTTTTTTTGTCAACCTGGGTAATTTAGCAAAAATTTGAAAATGTTTTTTAAAAGTTCTAACTAAGACCTAAGTTTTACATGAGAAAGCAAAACTTTCCACTAAATTAAGAGTAGTAGACATAAAACGGCGGAAAAGTTGAAAACTGTCCCAAGTTAGCCTGTTTGACGGTATATAAATTTATGCCGACTTTAAGGGTGTTTTGACTGACTGTGCACGTCGCATAGCTTCATACTGGGAATTAGCTTATATGACATGTGGCAACGCCGACGGGTGAGGGAGTAAGTAGAGTGCGGTAAGTATATCTTTACTACATCTTCAATAGGAACAATTAGACAATAAAGAAATAATAATTCTTGTTATTGTAACTTTATTGAATAGTATTGGTTAGCTTCAAATCTCGAGAATATACTTTTTTAATGTAGAGTAATATTGGGATGGTGCAAGCTCCGTCAATCCCCTTACGTACGTCATTGGATAGGTCAAGAATCAAGAAGATTTGTTTGCCATTTAATAAAACAGGTTTACAATAGACATTGTCATAACTAAAATTATGTTTTACATTTTAAATCTCTAACTCATCTTTATTAAAAGTCAGATATTAATTAATTGTATAAAAAGCCTTTTACTGAAGCCAGTTAGACATAACTATGTTAAATTTCCTGAATAGTAACTGTTTTACAGATTCTGGTAATTTTTTTGAACAGCAATGCAAGGTTTGCTAAGATTTTCTTTTTTGTGTTGTATTATGATTATGTATTAAGCATTGATCATAAAAGCAATCAAGATTATTAGAACAATAACTTCAAGATTTATATAAATACATGCCACAGTCATTGTTTTAAAATAAAGGAAAACTTGTCTCTTTACAACAAGGCCGGAAATTATTATTGAACCTTAACTGCAATCACCAAGGTACTTAGTGACGTCCACTATATTGTACTATGAAGCAATCTAGTATTTAAGGTTTCCAATTCAAAGTAAAATTAGTTTATGAGTAATATCGTTGACCGGAAAAGCCAATAATCCAATGAGAGCACTTTCAATGCTGTCCTTCATTGCTAGTGGTGAACGAAGCATGTCTCTCGATATAGTACATATCAGGTAGCAAGAAAATTCTAGAGGGTAAGATTAACATTAAGGCAATTAGAGTTTTATTTAGACGATAATTCTTCGTATAGACTGACAATAAAAATACGTTTCCACAGAAAACACCGTTATTTTAAAATCATCCATACTACAGTAAATCGAAAAGAATTTTTGAAAGGGTAGTAATAATCAATAATTTCAATGTTAACTGGATATTAATGACACATTAGTGAATGATAAGGTAAACAAAAACAAGATTTATTGGAAGTACCAGTTCGCAATAAAAGTGACAATGAGCACAGTTTACATAATACAATTTTAGAAATACAGCTCATTCTTGCTATTAATTGTCAACAATAAACAAATAAGACAACCCACTTGAATCGCATATGGACATATAAAGCCGCATAAGTATGGTAGAGCGTGTTGAATGTATACCGCACATTGTCAATCTCGACATTATCTAAAACTGTGTAGTTTGGCTGGACCAAGTATGTTAGATTTCATAGGCTTCTAGACTCAAATAAACAATTACTGCGACATTTTAGATATATACAGAATGCAGTTTTAGATATGTGTTTTTATACTTGGAAACAAAGCTAACTGTGAAGTTTTATCGCTGTATTACGCTCTGGAACAGCTGAAATATCACCTGATTACTAAGAGTAAAAGTCAAATATTCAGGTTATCCACGGAATGTCATTATTTATTCTTTTTTTGTAATGTATATAGCTAACATGCTAACATTAGGTTAACCTTAAACCCTTAAAAATTTGTTTTGATTTTGTGTATACTCTCTGTAATAAGTTAATTTATTTCCAACATTACCATGAAAAAATCCTTATGATTGCAACCCGATGACAGTTCTTATTGTATTACGTAATACACACGCTGTCTTTCCTATCTAGTTACCGATCTGACAGCCAAACAATAAATAACACTTACTGTTTTCAATGAGTATTTCCCGTGAGGGATCCGTTGGATATCAATCCACGAGTTCTTCAAGAGATCCGATTTGGACTAGGGTTTCTAGTGACCCTGAAGGAGACAGATTTTCGTATGGAGGTTCGATTGTAAGTAGTCTTTTGCTCTTTGTTTATGCAGGTTAATGTTATACTGGTGGGCTCATAATTATGTAACACAAATACCTAGCCTATAGCTTATGCTCAAACTTACGTTATAAATTGTTTAGACATAATAATGTAAGGGTACCTGGTTTTTTTATATTCATATTATCAGATAGCAAAATATCACATAATTACATAATCAGCCAATAGGCTACTGATAATCATTTGAACAATAACTAAAATTATTTGTACCAACAGTAAACAAATTTTCAGACAGTAAGTAGGAGCTTATATTTTATTAACCGGGATCAACAACAAACAAAATCTGTGGAGTAAATACTAAAAATTGAGATATTGGTGTTTGGAACTTGGTAATTCTAAGCAATATATGGGTCAACCTCGATTTTTCTCATATTACAATATAATGTTCCAATAGTCAATTAGAAAAGGAAATGACTAGAATTTCTTGCCGGAAAGCAGTTATAGGGAGCAGGCAACTCATATTACAATATAATGTTCCAATAGTCAATTAGAAAAGGAAATGACTCGAATTTCTTGCTAGAAAGCAGTTATAGGGAGCAGGCAACCGCGAGAATTACCTATTAGTGATCAGGGGCACTGACGTGATCTGGGCTTCAAATTTGGAACTACTCGAGTTAATTTTTTTCCTAAAAGAGCAAGCAGCGCGAAGCGCTGCGCAGCGGGCAAGCATCGTGTGTGATCTTCGTCTATACTGAATTGATTCAGGCCAAAGGAATGACACAGATTCCTTTACCAGATTTTTACGGAGATTTTGTATTGGGCGGATTATATTGGTTTACTTTGCTTTCCAGCATGTAATTATGTGTTTAAAATTGTTTTACATACATTACCTACATTATATTGTAATATGTAATAACAATTTATCAGAAATTTTTAATAAAAAAAAGGATCACGCACGATGCCTGCCCGCTGCGCGCTGCTTGCTCTTTTAGAAAAAAAAATTAACTCGAGTAGTTCCAAATTTGAAGCCCAGATCACGTCAGTGCCCCTGATCACTAATAGGTAACTCTAAGCAATATATGACCGTCTGGCTGGCGGTTGCCTGCTCCCTATAACTGCTTTCCGGCAAGAAATTCTAGTCATTTCCTATTCTAATTGACTATTGGAACATTATATTGTAATATGAGAAAAATCGAGGTTGACCCATATATTGCTTAGAATTACCTGGAACTTAAGTAAAGCAACGAGTGGCAAGAGTGTCAAAAGACATTTCACGTTATAAACCTATTGCTATCATCCTCCTAAGAAAAACAGTGTAATCCTGAGATTTCAAGGGATGAAAATGATGAATAACGAAGTTATAGAACATTAAAATTAGTGCTGCAGCATAATAAGCGGCCACCACGACAATTAAATCAACTATCGATTATAAATATCTAAACTATTGAATATATATTAAAACATTTGATCTATAGATATTTATAACCAAGAATTGCTATCCGTTTTTATTTTAGAGGGAAACAATATTGTTTAATACAATCTTCAAACTCTGTAACGTAATTCGTTTCTGCATTATTGTTCCAAATTAATTCAAACAAATTACAATTATGTGTATGGTATTTACAGTAACGACCAGCAGCCGCAAGTACAATGCCGATGTACGTATGTTATTTGTGTCACAACAAGGTATCAGACACATTTATTCTTTAAAATAGTAAAAAGTAACTAAATATTAATATTACACTATTTTGTTTTATACATTTCATAAATATACAATTATAGTTTTGTATTCATCACTAAATTATCACTTTTTAAGATATAAAAACAGTTGAATTATTAATACTGTAATTTGTAATATCCATAACGTAATTTTGTTTCAGTAGATATATTGGGGATTTGTTACTTGTGAATATTGATGATTCGATAATCATGAATATCGATGATTCAATTGTTTTGGTAGCAGCGTGGTGGTTATCGCTGTAGTCTAAAACTGAATCTAGGATCATAACACATCAAATCATCTACAAAAAATTAAAAATTGTCAACAACCTCTCAGATTTTGATGAAACTTGGAGGTTATGATCTTCCTACTAAGATATGAAAACATTCCAAGTTTCAACTATTTATCACAAACTGTTATTGCTTTATAGCATTCTAAAGTTTTGAAAAAAAAATGGGTGTTTTCACTCTATCTGAGACTTAGAACAGTGAATATTGTCAGATCAAAAATAATCTGTATCTTAGGCATTTCTGGTTTAAATCTCGTGAAAAAAGTATTGTCAAATTAACTATGCGGTTTATAAGAAAAAGTTATTACATTACTCTATTTTCATTCAATTAATAAATAAAAAATATTTTTTGAATTTTTTTCTCATCTTTTGGGCGAAAATGGTATTTTTCAAAAAAATATTTTTCCTAAAGGCAGAATGATAATAAGTCCATTTTTTTACATTGATCTATGCAAAATGTTCCATCTGAAGAACCAATAATACTTGTGGCTTTTTTATTGCTTTATTTTATAGAATTATGTGTTAGGTATTTTTCTTAGCTTATTGAAAAATGTATACTGTTAAAAATAAGATTTCAAGTATGTTCCCTTTGTTAAAACTAAAATAATTTATCTACAATAAACTGCCTAGATTTTTAAATAATAAATTTCAGCATAATACATTTAGCTTGTTTTCGTATATTAAAATAAATTTAAAATGTCATCCTTAATAACTGACTTGTAAAAAAAACTGTTTATTTTATTTCAAACAAGTTAAAACCAAATAAATTTACACTAAGCAATTTACGTAATAAAGTGAACTTAACATAATAAAATGAAAATGAAAAAAGTCATATGAATAATATATATATTTATATCTTTTTTAAACATCAAATTAACTATTTATATAAATAAATGAAGTACAGTTCATTTTTAAGTCCTGTATAGCTATTTATTAGTTTATTAAAAGTAGCTTGATAAAAGTAAATCATTTAACCGATTTATGTCCTTCATTGATTCCTCTTCTTAAAAATTTTTGAATTTTAGATTAACTTTTTTTACAACAGTCTCTGGAAAGTAAAAAACTCTTCCCTTGCCTTTGGTTGTTGGGGAGTCAACAACACTTATAATGTTCTGCAATGGGACAAAACAAATGTTGTCTTTTTGGTATGGCCAATGAAATCAAGTAGAGGGTCCAAATGGGTGCATAAATTTAATTTCTACATCACACTCTTCTTCATCTTTACAAAACAAACAAATGTTCTTCATAAATACAAGCCACATACGAATTTGTGAAAATTTGCGTCATATTTAGCTGCTCTTTAGGACGAGAGTGTTTCTCACAGAAATCAAACATCATACTTTTTTTGTATCAGAACTAATCCTTTTGTTTGCTATCACCATTTCTGATTGTGGGAGAAAACAATGGAAACTTCGAGTACCAGGTACGGTTTTGGCTGGAGTAAAACAGGATTCCAGGTATACCCACAAATGTATATATGTTTTTTTCTCCAGAGGTAAAAGGATATTTTTTCTATTTGAGATTGGCAAAATTCCATTACTTTTTCTACATTGGTGATAGCATTATTAGATCCAGTTTGCAAACTCCCCCTTGTTAAAAGGGGTTTGACTGTCCTGCCAATCTTATCGCAAGGGGATTTGCCGTGGCTTGTCGCAAAAAAGACCAACAACCATTTATGTCGAAATCTTTTTGGTGGTTACACAGGTTCAAAACATTCTTACAGCTCTTATACTGTCCTGCACACCATTACTAGAATAGTGCAAATGTTTAACCTGGGGAAACTTGGCTTTCAAAAATTCATCAACAATTCGTTGGGTTTCATGCATAAAAGCCACATCATGTTCTAAATCATCAGAGACAACGCAAATGCTGGATACAGTTAGATTTTATTGTTCATCACAAGTATACATCACAACAGAATGTAGAGCACAGCTATCTTGTGCCCAGTGGGGTAACCTTGCACTTCATCTTGAATAATGTATGAATAGTTTTCACTGAAGTTGATCAAAACAATTGCTTCTTCTGGCTTGAGTGTTCATTTTAACTCTTTTTAGATAATTTGTTTGTGACTTGTTGATAAAAGAATGCAGCAACAAGGCTTTTAATTAGGTGATTCAAATATTCTTTAAGTGAAACTGTCAATGTAACCGGTTGAGTATGGTCGGTTGTACCCACGCACTGTATGTCACCTCGTCTTCTTGGTCCCACTCTTCAAATTTTTTTTGCAAAACTTGCTTAAGGTTTTCACTAGTTGTACAGTTAGAACAGTGCCAAAGCATACAGTCTCTGTAATCCATAGAGCAAACTAGGTGACTCATCAACTCATGGTATGTGTTCTTTATGGCACATGCTTATAAAAGTAAATTTACATTTTGATGAATTGAACATATTATGCATACAGCATGGGTACCTGAGGATCTAGCTAATACACATCACTTAGGGCGAAGCATACAAAATTTTGAGAAACCAATTTTTATTGCAGGATATTCAAATTTAAATGCAGCATAGAGTGTGTTAAGGTTACAAAGTGTAAGTCTTTTTTGTTGATGTATATTTTTGGATATGCTTACTTTATTTTTCTTCCCTGGCATAGTTTGTGAAAATTCATTGTTTTGATAGAAACTCATGACCAGATCAACTGTGGCTTGTTCTAGTACTTTTCCTTTCCTTGGCTCAGGTAAAGCAATGCCAATATTTTCCTTTAATATTTCTTGTGCTTTACAAACTGTATATTCTCTAAATTTGAATTTTTCAGAAACCTTCTTGCGACTCCTTGAAACAGGTGCGAGTGTAATAGTTGAATTTTTTGACTGTGGGTTACTGGTGTTTCAAGGTTTTCTTTGACTATAATTCAACAAGCCTATCCAAGTCATCAGATTTTTGTTGAATATGTTTTGGTACATTTTCTATTTTTTCCAGGTAAAAATTCTTATTTCTAAACTCGACATACTTTCGATTTAATAGTGGAGCAAGCAGAATTCAATTTTATTTTTGCATAACTTGATTTCATTTGAGAAAGAATAGCATGAAATTTAAATTGAGATTCCCGAATATCAACTAAAGATGAATTAATTTCTTCTAATGCTTCTTCCTTACTCCAAATCATTTTCAATGTCTGGAAGGTCATCAGAGAGATTTTCAATTTCTAAACTAACGTCACCTTCATTTCTACACTTATAATATTCTTCTCTGCAAGAATTACATAGCCTACTTTGCTTTTAGAAATGTTATTTGTCTGATCAGAAAATTCCAGTCACAGGTCTTAATTTTTTGTTATTTTTTGTGTGTGTTTGGAATGGGTCAAAACTAAAGGTTTGATATGTTTCAAACTTATTCAAAAGATATGTTTTGTGATGAGCATAGATATCTACAAATCCTTCTGTATTTACATCACTTCTTAGTATGACAACCCTTTTTTCAGTATCACTTAATGTTTCAACATTTATTATTTTCACTGACTTTGTGTAGCATTTTTTGTGGCACTCTGTTCCACAATGCTGCCTTACACTGCAGTCTTCTTCATGTTTTGAATTTAAATTAGACATTTAAAAAATGACTAAATTTTCATTGTATACAAAAAGTTTTATTCAAATGAATTAAAAAATGGATTAAAAACTAATATGAAGAAAATAAAATAATTCACTAATTATATTTTTTAACACAAACTACTAACACGATTCACAATATAAAACGACTTCTTAAACACTGATGCTCACTCCAACAAAACTGATTAGCAACTGACAATGTCAAGAGTCAGTCAGATCTGGGCACTGAGCAGGTTCAGTATTGAAAGACAAACCTTTCAAGTTGAGTCCTGCTCTCTTGGTGAGTCAGATAGCAAGTGGATTTGACATCACTACCATGTACTCACCACTGCCATGTACTATCTTTTCATGTCTTCAAATGCTTCTCAACTCAAGAGGCAGTAGTAGTAGAAGTATGCAGTAGTAAATTGTGGTTGCCATGTTATAAATAATAATAAATAAATAGTATATGTATATTTTTGGGAGTTCCCAGAATTTTGTTTAAAGCTATAGGTATAGCTTAATACCTCAACAGCACATAAAGTACTACACTACACACCATTTGTGTGCATAAAACATTTTTCATCCTCTCCCTAAAAAAAGAAAAAACAGATTTGACACTCATCCAGATAAATGTTTAAAAGTTCCACTTCACATGATTTTTTGATTTTTTAAATGGAAAATACTTTAAAAGAGTTAAGAAGGATAGCAATATTAAAGAGAAAAGTGAGGAAAGATCTAATAAGAAAAGTAATGTGAATCTTTGAAAGGATTGTATTTATTGTAACAAAATTAGTCACGTTTACTGTTTGCATTTTTGAATCAAATGATTTTTTTATGCCTTCCAAAACATTTAATTAAAACTTAATACATGTATATTAACTTTGAAAGTACATAAAATTTGTAAAATTTTGACTATATTTGAAGTATATATTTAGAACTATCACAAAAACATTCTTTGCCTCTCCCCTTGTTTCTAATAAAAATGTATTTGTTCAAAAATCTTTGTTGAATATAAATTAATTCATAAAGTAATTTATGTACATGTTAAACTAAGTAATTCACACAGATCAGGAGATTTTTCTTCTACGTAGACTGGAGTTGACGTGATGGATCCTCTGAGAACCCTAGTCAGTAGTGATGTCTCCCAATAGTGTCTCAGATATATGACCCAAACCTTTTAATAATTCTGCATTCTGAGACAACCATATTGTACACATTTAAAAGATGATGTTATAAGCAGTTCTGATATAAAACCAGTTTGAAGCTTGGCCACTGATGGAAACTGCTCTTCTCATGGTTGATTACCTGATTGTCAATAATACACAGACCAGATATTGGAATACAGTTTCCCTCACCAGAGTCGGATTTCTGCTCTTTTGCCAGAGTCGATCCAACAAATATTGAACATTCTACCACATACAACATCATGAAACTTGATATGGTATCATTAGTTTGTTACAGTATTATGTTACATATGTCTATAGTTTCCGATACATGGAAACCAGGATAGTAATGGATATCTAAGTATTGTCTTTTTCTTGTGGTATGTAAAGTTTGTGGTTAGATAGAATTGTATAAATGTTTCGTGGCTGTAGGAAGCTCTGAAAGGGAAGGGGAAGCACATTTTGGTCTGGATCTGACTGGAGTTACATCATCTCTAGATATTTGTGGCTGGAGAAATGTAATTCAAACCATGACATTGAGAGTCTCTTAGATGTATTGTTGTCTGCAGGAAACTCTGCCACGGGGAGAAAAGAAGAGTCAGCAATCGGGACCTGATGGGGGTCTCAATGTCATTTCTGCGGCCATCTTTGTGGCAGGAGAAATGGCTGGCAGTGGAGTGCTGGCCATACCAAAGGCTGTGGTTGACTGTGGTTAGTAAGTTATACAAGGTAGAGTCAAAGAATCCCAGAATCAATGTCTAGAGACACCAAGCCCAATCGCACAATTAGAAGTTTGTGGTGGAGTAGTTGGCATTACTCATAGAAAGAGAATATCGGTAGTGCGAGTGTCACTCTTTTGCCATTGTACAACTGTGGAGAGCGCTTTTTGTATGGCTGTGTGTTTAAATGGTCGATTTAAAAAAATGGCATTCAGTGAACAGTGAGCAGTCATTATAATTTGTTTGTTGTTTTAAGAGTTATTTTGTTAGTCTCTTTGATTGCTAATTCAAGCGTACAAAGACAAGGCAATAAAAAAAACCATGACGAAAGCGTTTATAAATATCATAATTGTTTTTATAAAGATCACATAATCATTAAAGATAACTCTTATAGATTTAACTGTAACCACTGATGGCAATATTGAGGGGTTGTGGCAAGTTGTCATGTCCTCGCAAATAGAAGAAAAACAATTGAAAAAATTGCATCTGAGGTAAATTTATGATATGGTAATATTCATACTACCCTTAATGATGGTTTGAATGTACATTGAATTTGTTTTATGACTTCAGACCATAAAGAACAACTGATGACATCTGGTGAGTTAATTGATGTGACAAATGCTTCCAATGTACTCGCCCGACCTCACACCGGGTCGATTTCTTTCTCTTCATGTAGCTGAAAATGTTATTGAAGGGAGAAAAAAAAACACCCCCTCCCCCCCAAAAAATGATGGTTTGATGTTATTGAAAAATGTACAGATGCTGAGGTTTCCAAACAAAATGGGATAAAAGCATTGAAAGATATTTCACTAAATGAGTTCCAAAAGCATTTTGTACAACTTTACGATTATTACAGCAAGTGTGTTGTCCAAGGAGAGTATTTTAGAGGAAAATAGGTTTATAAGTTTATACCTTTGTTCAATAAATGTATTTAAATTGATTCCAGAAACTATTTTACTCTACCTCATATATTGTAAATTTATTTGTTATTCATTAGATTTTTTAATCAATCAGATTATTCTACGAGATCTGTCAAGATTGGGCATTCCCTTGTCATTAACCCTTCTTCCCAACACAAGCTTATGATCAATCATAAATGATTATGTTCTATAAAAGATCAGTTAATATTATGACATCAATTATATTCCACTAGAAATAATAATAAAGTTGATTGAATCGATGATGACTGACTGTTAAATAAAACATACAGCACATTTTATATTTTAAGCCATGGCGTTGGTTTTTGAACACTCAATAACTATAATTTTTATTTTTATTGGAATTGGAAGGAAAAATTAACCATGTTATAAATGTTTCACTATTACCTTGTCAACATGCATAGCAATTTGAAATACAAATAATCTTACCAGAAAATCTTTACTCTACTGGTGAAGGATTTACAAAAACTTTCACCTAATTAAAAAAAATTATATACAGTGTGTCTATAAAAGAACTCCGGGGTTTAAAAAATTAATATTTTTAAAACTATAAAAGATAGCAACATTTGATCAATTTCCTTTGAAACAAGCATCTCAAAGAGTTTTACTCATACCAATTGGGAATTTTTCTCTCAACAGTTGGCAGCACTGCGGAGCATTGACCTTGAAATGACGTAGCGGCTGCGGCAGGCAGTCAGTGTCGTCTGGACTGCCGCGCTATGGCGACCCCTCAACAAAAGGCTCAGTGTGTTATTTGGCTCATAGAAACTAATTCTGTTGTTACTGTACAAAGAAACTTTCGACGTAGCTATGGTGTTGACCCGCCTACAGACAAAACAATTCATCAGTGGTTAAGTGCGTTCAAAGGAAACAGGAAGTGTTTTGAAGCAAAAGTCGCCGGGTAGGCCGCGTGTGTCTCAAGAGAATGTAGACAGAATCCGAGCTTCATGCACTCGAAGCCCTAAGAAATCGGTAACAAGACGCAGTCTGGAATTGGGGTTACCAAGATCAACAGTCCATAAGGTAATTCATAAAAGACTTCGTTTAACTGCCTATAAGATTCAACTTTTACATCATATCAAACCGGCAGACAAGGTTAAGAGATTCGACTTTTCTGTTTCCATGCTGGCTAAAATTGATGAAGATAATGATTTTTTTTAAAGTGTGGTTTTTAGTGATGAAGCTACTTTTTATGTGAACGGAACTGTAAACAGGCATAATTGCAGAATTTGGGGTTCACAGCCGCGCCATGAGTTTATTGAGTACGAACGTGACACGCCCAAAGTGAATGTTTGGTGTGCTCTTATGCATGACAGAGTCATAGGTCCCTTCATTTTTGCCGAAAGGAATATCAATGGTGATGTCTATTGTGACATGTTAGAGGAGTATGTTTATCCTCAGTTGGATGACATTGAGGCGGAGAAAGGTTTAGTTTACTTCCAACAAGATGGGGCGCCGCCACACTTCAGTTTGCGTGTGCGTGAGTCACTGGACGCTCGTTTCGGTAACAGGTGGATTGGAAGGGAAGGACCTATTCCATGGCCACCAAGGAGCCCTGATATGACTCCGTTGGACTTTTTCTTCTGGGGGCATATCAAGAATCTTGTTTATGCGGAGAAAATTCGAAATGTTCGCCATCTCAGGGAACGAATAGTGAATTGCGTGGCGTCCGTTCCCCCAGACATGCTCGCCAGGACATGGGAAGAGGAAGAATACCGTTTCGACGTGTGCCGTGCCACTAACGGAGCTCACATTGAACTTTACTAAGTTGTTAAAAAATCTTGAAAATGTAAGCTTTCCTAATCATGTATAAAACATGTATGTACGTTTTTTACTTTATTAAAATATTTTGTCTTAAAACCCCGGAGTTCTTTTATAGACACCCCGTACATTAGATGGTTCCTGTTGTATTATTAAAAATACATGTAAGGAATATGTGATAAAAGTTTAAACAAATGTTCTCAGGCTTCGAAATAATAATAAGTCAACTCTGTGTTAAAACTTTCTGGAAATAAATGCTAAAGACAAAATTACTATTAACTTTAGAATATTGTTGGAACATATGTTATTTCTCACCAGCCAAAACATTACAGATCCATTCTGTGGACGTATAAAAACATCCTGACAACCCAAAGATTTGGAGCTGGCCTTTTCTCTTACTTCGGCTCTTCTCTGAACCTCTCAAGTTGTTCGGTGACTTCTGTCACAGCTTTTACAGAGCTTTTTACTCTTAGTGTGTCGGCTTTATGTTCTTCCCATGCTTGAGAGTAGTAGGCTATATTTATTCTTACTTTCTCTAAATCTTTCACTTTCCAAAGTTTAATTCCTTAAGATCCTGCTTTACTGATAGCCATCTTGATTTTAGCTCTATACGAACTAATGTTAGACGTCAAACACTTTTACAAGTGTATTTTTTTATATATATCTGTGGTTGATGTTTAATTTTAAATGTATAAAACATATGCTAATCCAAAGCTTAGTTTTTTCAACTATTTATGGTTGTTCAGGAAAAATTCAAATATTGTTGTAATTTACCATTTAAATACGTATTAAAAAAGTATAGCCTACTAATTTTTAAATTATAACATTCATAAAATAAAAAAAATATTAGTAACTTTTTTTGTATACAATAATACTTTGAGCATGAAATTTCATCATAATCATACAATTAAAAATGTTGATACAAATATGGCTGGCAAACATTGGTAGATCCTAGAAAATTGGATTAAATTTATTTTCACCTGATTACAAATTTCTAATTTTGTTGGTTTTTGAATTTACGTTAACATGTCATTAGTTTACATTAATGATTTGATAGCTAATAAAATGTGTCAAACATTCAAAATTATTTTGTGGAAAAATGTTTAAAGAAGTTTATTGAATTGTTAACTGTGGTACCACACATTTGTTCATAAATACCTATATTTTTTGCCATGTGTGCATATAATTAATTGTTGACGACGGCGATAATCGTGGCTGTATTTTAGTGGCGATGAGGTGTATCCTCATTCCAGTGATTTGTTGTTTTTGTTTGAAATTTACATAATGAATTCCTTTATCCTTTTAGTGATTAGGTGCTTAAGAAATTCGTCACCTACTTCATGGTACCGGGTATGAAACTAGAGTTGATCTGATTCTTTTTGTTTTCAGTTAATCAGTAAAAATTTACAATATCCAATTGTTTACTCACTATATCTTACACTTGAGTTCTTGATATTCGTGGAAAAAACTGTTATATATTTGGGATTATGAAACTTCAATTTTCCTTAATCTCGGGATCATCGGTAAACCACAGACGGCCGGTCACTTTGGTTTTTGTTGTGAACATTAGTCTTTCACGAAACAATTGGCACAGTTTTTAAATTCAATATTTCCATAAACAGAACGCAGTTCCCAATCGATTTCCATTCCAATTTCATTTGAATTATGTTGGATTTTCTTTACTAACAGTGATCTAATAACACTAAGTACTTCACAGTCGGTGGGAGAGTTGAGTTTGGTATCCGTTTTGAACACTGGTATACAGTGCTTAAAATGACATAGTAATCCTCACTGACACTGCCAGAAGAGCATTGAACATGCTTCACATTGCCACCCGGATGTTACTGCTACCCTCACTCAAGAAATGCTACTGATTGTTATGATAATTTGTGATTCTAAATACATATATAGTTAATTTTAAAATATACAAGGCCTTAAAGTAAGTACTATTTTGGCATTCCGCTGTTATAGCGCTGCCACAGTCACCATTAAGGATCCAAATGACTGTGTTTAAGGTTGTTTTCGAGTGTTTAAAATGCCTCCACCTGAAATACACGGTGTGATATATAATGTTTTGTTAACACTAAAGGCGTGAAAGTAGGTGATATTAACCGTCAAATCTGTAAAGTATGTAGAAAAAACATTATGAGTGATACTTGGTTACAGAAATGGGTGAGAACTTGTTTGTTATTGTTATATTTTCAGGATACTAATATGTGATTCAAGCCCAATTAGCTACTATTAGACAGTATCTTTATTTACATAATCATGGAAATCAGTAATAGCATCAAAGTTACCTATATGGTATTTCTGCCTAGAACATACAGGTATATATAAGCTGTTTTAAGTAGAATCAGGTAAGGTCTTCTTTCAGTGTTTCTTCTTTAGGTATTCTTTCAATATGAAAACGGTCTCTCCAGCAATGTGGTACTTCCTAGAATGGTTTCTCCAGCGGCAAGTACTTTGGTTCTAGATATGTTGGATTCTTTCTCAACAGACCAAGATAATGGAATAGAAGGGCAAAGATTGTTGCATTCATGGTTTTGTAATGGCATATGTTTTTATATGTCTATTTGAGTTGTGAAGACTGCATGGATTAATAAATGAAATGTTTTACCTCAATATTGGAAACTGGATCTCTTGAATGTAAATTGCTATAACTGTTGGAACTGTAAGTTAAACAAAGGCTACTTAGCAGCTGAAATTAGAACTCTTTTTAGATTTGTAGTCAATCCTTCTGAGGGCACTTTAAATACATAAGGAAGACAAAATAGGTTGTACTAGTTGCTTCTGAGTCTCTGATTTTCTCGTCTCAGTAAAGGAGAAAGGTTCTTGTCAGAGCATTTTACGTAACTGGTCAGCATGTGATTTCCTTGTTAGACTGGAGTTAATTAAAATGCCAAGGTTGAAGATTTGTAATTAAGATTAGCTATTCTCATATTTGTATTCTTACCATTTTTGGTAAAAACCATGTGGACAGTTTTTCTTCATTTAGGACAAAGTTATCTGGAACACAGTACTTCAACTAAGCTAATGCTTCTTTTTTGTTGATTGTCTGTTCCATCTTAGATTTCTCTGTAAGTGTAATAGCAGTAACATTGACATCATTGTTTTACATTATCCTTGCAGATATATTGGTAGACCATTACTTTATATAAGGAACAATAATGGATCCTTCTACTAATTTAACTCTGTGCAATTAATGTCTTGAGTGTTTACCATCTCTAAGGGGATTTTTAATTGTAAAAATAAAATTTTTTGGGGTAATTTTTTAAATATTCCATAGGATGTCCTCCATTAGAAAACTGTATGTAGGCCTGTATATAATATCATTATAACTTTTATATATGAAATAATGTCAAATACTTGTGGCTTTGCACGTCCCCGTACTGATCTAGAGTAACCCAGTTATGTCTTGGTCTATTGTTTCTGCAATCACTCAAGTGGTTTAACTTTAGTTTATTGCATTTTGTAATATGTGAAATGTCAATCTATTAATTAGTAGTGGTGAACCAAACTTAAGACAATGATTAGATAAAAAGCGACCAACTTTTGACGGTGCGAAAAATGTTGAATTTCACTAAGTATTGAAAAAAGCAAAGACAAACTCAGTTTTTGGAAGAGAGTAAGAAAAAGTGAAAGGAAGGACTTGCTTATTAAAGAGAAAGCTTTTAGACAAACTCAGTGATGTATATAATAGTAGACCAAGTAAATTTTGTTCAGTATTTAAAAAATTTATTTAATGTGTTTTTTATAATGTGTTGATATTTCAACAAAATATCACTCATTTACCACATCCTTCCATGAAGATCAGATACATTATTTATACCTATAGTGCTTGAACTAACTGAATGATACATGGCAACTTGCACTTGGTGGGAGAATGAGTTGAAGTAGTCAAGTTTGTATGCCTCCAGCTCTGTGTAGAATGGTATAGTGGGCTCGGGAGTGGAAGAGACTGTAATGCAGGAATAGAATGTCCGAATGGTGAGTAGTAATCTCTCCTACCACTCATCTACAATAATGTTATGGGTAATTAGAGGTTGAAAAACATTCTTTATTAGATCAAGGGGCTAAAAATATTGTTTATAAGGATTTGTCGTGCTTCAACTTACAAAGTAAAATGCCTAATATTATCTTAAATAATACTTTTCATTGTAATAAATTATATACCTATTTTTAAACGATGATTTTCAACTGTAGTATGTCATCAAATTTTGAATATTAAAATTAAATAATCATTTTGTAAATATGATTTAATCATAAATAGATTTTAAAATAATCAAATATTGTAAAGTTCTGTTACAAATAAGTTTTTTTTGTAATTTCTGGTTTCTGTTTTTACTATCTACTATTTGTTCGTGTAAAAGTATTGAAAAGTAGCTGCTTGATATGGACTATAAAATATTCTAAGGTCATGGGGTCATATATCTTTCTTCCACAGTGTACGTGAATAAAACTTATTTTTAGTGAAAGCAGTGTGTAATCTACGTCTTATCACTGCATGTACACAAGACAAATTATACTTTTATAAATTGAAACAAGAGATTGCCTTGTGTAAGTTATCATAGAATACCACTCATGCATCAAAGTCCAACTGAAAACTTTCTATACAATAAATGTTCCACTACTTCCTCTTATAATTCTGATAGTATATCTTGGAATTATTCTGTTTACCATGAACTTTTCAATTATTCCTTTAGTTTTGGATTTCATTCTTAAAACAATTACGGCAGGAAGATAAAACAAATATTAAACAAGTATATGCTTAGGTAACCTCTCAATTTGTAGGTTTACATTAGTATTGTTGTAAAATTTGAAATGTTCACAAATTTTGTTTATTTGAAATGAAATATATACATCTGATCACATTTTCATTTAATTATGTTACATTGTATTGTATTGGGTTGAATTTAAATATCTTAAAATGAAAAAAATTAAAATTTTGTTAGAAATACAAATAGGTACTACGGTTTACATGTTTATGAAATTGTATAATGCTTTTTTGACGTTCATCAAATTGACACTTAGAACTTAATCCAGTATAAAAAAGTATGTTTCAAACAGTGGATTAACAGTGTTGTGTGTGTTAGTAAACCTGACACTTTTCAGTTTAATATCATCTGTATGACAACATAAATATACATTTAAAACTATTTTAACAAAAGATTCATGATGAGCACTATAATCTCATCTTGAAAAAAGAAAATTTTGTTTTAATGATGAATATTCTATGAACATTTAGTGCCTGGTAGGTTCTCCTGAAAAACCATATTTAAGTATATAGATACTTCAGATACTGGACGTTGTATTTCACTATTTCCACACTATTTTTGTAGAACCCTTTGTGGAAATTGTATGAAGGATGGAAATGATGCCAAATTTCTCTTTAGTGCTGTGATATAAAAACAATACGATTGTTATAAGACATTGACTGCAGCAGATGTGTGTTACTACTACTCCTACTGTCTTAAAGTCGGCGCATGAGTCATGTCACCATGTAGGTGTTATACAGGGAATGGAGTAAGAAATCACAGATGACATTGTCATGTGACAACCCAAACAAAGTGAAAGGGGACAAAAATGTCTTCATTCTTAGAGCCTTGATGTGAGAAAGCGCTGGATTACATAAAAGTAAGCTAGAAGACGTTATGGCTGATGGCATCTTACTTACATTAAAACATAAAACCAATATTTAATACTTTTATTATTTTGTGAGGCCTTTCGATATCAAGGATATCTTCTTCAGACACATCACAAAAGTAAATACAAAAAGTAAATTTTATTTTAATACTCGTAATAGTTAAACTGATGGCATCTGTTTAAGAAAATGCTTAAAAATCGCAAACAGAATATGGGGTACAACATCATGGAAAAACTGGTGTCCCAAACTGTTTTAGATAGGAGTAATTCTAATTTTTAAAATTTTATTCTTTTATAAGAATTATGTTAATTTAGTTACACATTCATAAATTGTTCGGATTACCGCATGTATCTTGCTTATTATTCATGATAGAGCAATACTCTATTTTTTAAATTGTAAATGATAATATAATACTACCTAAATTTTATGTTCAGTAAAAGGTTTTAATAGTAAACTATTATGTAAAAATTCAAAATGTAATAAACCAGCAGTGCAGATTAGCTGTAAGAGGGTGAAAAATGTATTAAAGTGATTCACAACCCAATAATATGACCTTTATTTGTTGATAGATATATTTTGAGTCAATATAAAGTAAATCTATAAGCAATATTTTATTTTACTTGAGTTATAAAAAGTATTCATTTCATGTAACACTATTCACCATGCCCATGCAAGGGGTCTCTGTAGGTTTGCTAAGAATGTGTGAATAACATGTCTCCTACTTCTATAACAATCCATACTTTATATTGGAACTCCATGAATAAATATTACTGTTTGCAATACAAAATACATGTAAACTTGTAGTTATATAACATTTTTATTATCTGTATATTGCTAAATTAATTCACCAACAGTAATTGTTTTAATAATAGCAACGGAAAACTATCAAAGTGTTTTTTGGCGTTTGGCTACATATTTTTTTAAGATTAGCTTACATGAATTTTAAAAGTTGAAAATATTGAGTTTGAAATGTTCAATAATGATAATAGACGGTTTAATATGTGTTTATTTTTCTCCTTTGTCTTACTTAGCACTACACCTCTTTGATCCTACAGGAATATAATTTAAAAATTCCACTACAATTTTCTTCCCTTTGCAAGGTTGCAATAAATCTGGTAGTGAGTGGTTTTGTGGCTAAAAGGGGAAGGATGGAATCGAAATTATATTTTTGGTATTCGTACAGTTTGATGAAACTCATTGTTCCTTTTTAGTGTACTGATCGTAAAGATACTAAATTTTCAAGATATAATTAAACTTTTGTCACTAGGAACTTTGGAATCTTCAACAAATATAGCAATATTAACATATTTTGAAGGAGGTGTGTACAAAAAATACCATTTTTGTAAAGCTTTTGAGTTGCCTGATATCGCTATAACTCGTCACTGGACTTTTGAGGAGCTTATGAGAATATGTTTCAAACGACATGGTCACTTACAATATTGTTGACTGTTTCGCTGACATTTCAGAGAGACATATCCTGGTAGAAAAGCTCTTTAAACATTTTGGGGAAGTTTTTTTCATGTTTTCCAAACTAAACACATAGTCTTGAACTTAATTTACATGATTAAAAGTAAAGCTATATGGAAGCATTTGTTTTGCAGTTTTTCTCTACATTTAGTAGAGGCCATATTCAGTATCAAATAGCACATTTAATATTAAGCAACATTTATACCATATGTTACTCCTGTGCCAAAAACTTGATTGAAAATGTCCTTATTGGATTGTGAATTTAAAATGTCTAAACTTATCAAATAGCTTCTCATTTTTTTAAACAGTAAATCATAATATCTTACAAAATCCACTTTGTTCGTAAGCTCTTCTTGTACTTGTTCAATTAGCCTACACGTATACGTTTGGTATACATTATTATGCTTTTCACTGTTTTTATTAAGGAACAAAGACTAAATTCTCCTTAAACCATCTCACATTAGTTTATGGGCTCGAACATCACGGTTGTATTGCGCACCTATTAACAATGTTTAAACTAAGTTGAGGAGAATAAAAAGGCTAATAATCAGCAAACTTAGGGGTATTGAATCTTACAGGCCCCCATTCTGAAGAAAAAACTCAGAATTCTGAGGGCAGACTCGAAACCCTTACCCCTATAGCTTACACAGCTGTGATTTTGCAGGGTGGATAGGGTTGGTGTTGGTGGTTGTGTTCTGTCTGAACGCTGGCTACGGTGGCACTAGGCTGGGTCACTGCTGGGCTATAATCGAGGAGAGATACCCGGAATTCCGAGGGCAGACTCGAAATCCTTACCCCACTATAGCTAACAAGGCTGTAGGCAGATGGGGCAGGTATGTAAGCTAATCACTTTCTTATGTTGAAACATTTGACTTTGATGCTAATGTGTATTGAAAATGAGGTACGAGTATATTATCAAAATAGAAATGGGAAAATTTTAAAGTTTTAAATCTGATGTATGTATATATATATATATATATATATATATATATATATATATATATATATATATATATTCACTTAGAGCAGTTTTAAAAGAAAACTACAATTATTGACAACACCATATATATATATATATATATATATATATATATATATATATATATATTATAATGCGCTGTAAAGAAGTCCATCAAACTTTTAGCTTGGTCCTGTTGAGTCTAATGAGCTTCTCAACTCACCCGTGGTTGTAGTTTCCGAGTAGGTTCTTGGCTTGTCTTGACCTTGGATTACTGTCACAAAGGTCGTCTTCTCTTTAGGTTAGATTCTTTGGTTGTCTTCTTTTTCTGTGACTATTTGGTTAGCTTCATTCCCTGTAACTCCTACTTGTCCCATTATGCAGGGGAGAAAGTTTATTGTTTCATCCACATCATTGGGGGTCTACCTAAAGTTCCATACCATTTCTGTTTGATAGATCCTAACACTTGCCAGTTGCTCATGAAGACATGCAGATTAAGGCTTAAAAGAGGATTGGCCTTTCCTTAAAAAAAAACAAAAAACATGTAAATGATAGAAGAATTTAATGCTTGATTGCTGCTTGACTATCAAACAATCTAGTAATGTCTGTTTTTCATTTTATAAAAGTTTAAACGTGAGTATGTTTTTTATGGCTTTTACCTCTGTCCAACAAATATTCAGTGAATCTATAATTAACAATACATGGTTCACAGCCGAAACACAGCTGCTCCAGTTCCCTTATTATCCTGCATTCTCTCTCTGTCCCATATCTCTGCCATTTCTTGTGAGTCAATCCCAAAATATGCCTTGAGTTAAACTCTTGATAATAAGGTGGAAGTTCCTATTTCACACTCCACTATTTGTGGTTTCATTATGTTTTTGCTATCCCCAATCTTGTTTTGAGGTCTTTTAATTCCAGGCTCTCCCAGTAGGATGAGTTTACTTCTCAGAAAGTGAGTTTCCAGATGAATTAGAGTTCTTTGCTTCTCATCCTCTGTAAACCCCAATCTTCCAGTTTCCAAAGTGTATGGGCCCCTCTACCCCTTCTCTATCAATGGCTTATGTAACCTGGCTGTGGTAGAGATAAAAATTATTTCCTCACAGAATTTTCTAAAGCTTTCTTTTTTGCCTCTCCTTATTTTCTTAGTTAATTCTTCTTTGTAATTACACTGGTCCTGATTTTTCTTGGTTCTGTTGTATAGTTTCTATAGTACTTGTTGGATTCTTGCCAGGTGACTGTTTCACAAAAGGAACTTCCCTTCTACCCAGCTTCGTTATACAGCTGGATATGTACGCTTTAATCACTGGTTCATAGAATCTTTAACCGATCAGTTTAATTCCAGGCAGCTATTTGTCCTAGACTTTTTTCAAGCCAGATTACTCTAACTATATAGATTCTTTTAAGGGTTACTTAGAACAAGTTCTCCTCCTAAGCTGACGTAATAATCAGAAAGTAAGGGTTAATCAGATCAAAGCCAGACTATATATAAATAGTACAGGACGGAGTGCTGATCCCCACCACCAGTCGCTATATTAAAAAATCCATCCCGCTGACTGTATATTCCTCACGTATTTGTCACATCAGATTGATTGAAAACATACTAATCATCTGTTAGTTGCCTGCTAAAAGGTTGTAAAAGGTTTAAAATTTAATGTTAATAGAAAATCTAAGCTATTTTAATACTTTTAAAAGGTAAAATATTTTCCAGCAAGTATGGCATTTAATTATCTTCCATTGTAAAAGAAAAACTATAAAATGTTAACGATTATGAGGCCTGAGCACTAGCTTTTTCACATTGAATGAATCAGAGTTTTCAGATGGTTTTTGTGACTCACAGTATCAGGACTCCTGCCTCCTGATCTGATCACTGATGATAAAGTTGCTCAGTGATACATCAGATACTTCCTTTTTAACCCCAGTAGCAAATGTAGGCCTAATCCAACATTCAGTATGTCCAAGTAAAATATTAAGCAGGATTCTAATGGTTGTTCATATTCCCTACTCAGTCTCACTTAACCAAGTGCTGTTTCAGTCTGCTGGTCTCAGGGTGTATGCAGTTCACCCTGTTTGGAGCCTCCATAGTGTATCTTCTGCTCTCAGCTCAAATAGTACAAGAGCTGCTGAAGGATCTCTTACCGCAGGTGGGCTACTGCCTCTGGTTCTTCCTCTTTGCGATTGTCATCACACCTCCAATGTGGCTTGGATCACCTAAAGACTTCTGGTATGTGTTTAAATGCTATTTCTGCGTTATTTGTCTATAATGTTATAAAATTGTTGTGGTGTGTACGTATATTGTAATTTAACATTCCCAGTCACAATAACTCCAGGCTTTAAATAACATTATTAGAACTTATTAATTCACTTCACTGAGTTAAAATGTGTGGTACTTGTAACTCACAGATTCTGTTATTCTTTGAAAATATTGGTTTGTTAAGATATTTAAAATTGCATTATAAAATAAACTGAATTGTTGCGGAGAAATTATTGCTGAGCTGCTATGCAGTTGCAGGTTCAAGGTCATTGGCATCATTGTGTGATTTACTACTACTTACAGCTGATACTTTATTAAAGGTTCAAAGAACTGTGATATCTGGTGTTGGAAGTATGGGTCATCACCATATGAGAATATTTTTCGTTGTAAAAATGTGTGAGTCTCTTTCAAAATAACAGCAATGAAGTGAAAATGTTCTAACTGATTTAACTTAAACATTAAAAAGAACTATTGGGAATGTTTCTACATAGTAGTAGTTTTGAATTACCTTACAGATCAGCATAAATTGCCAGATGCTTTTGTGTTATAGTCTCTTGAATACTAGAAATATTTATTAGTGTTGGCGGATCATCAACCACCCTTCAATCATTAACCCTTCTAATGGTTTTAATGCTCAATGTCATTGAACCATAGAACCAGTGGCGGTTTGACAGAGAATCAGGGTATAGTGAAATCAAGTCAGGATGGTTGCTAGTAAGGTGCTTTTCTAGGACGTGGAAGTCGGCCTTTGGAGTCACAGGTTTGATTCCTGAACTCGACGTTTGGGGTTTTTGCGGTCTGTCTGGTTTACATTTATAAGAGTCACTAGTTTGTGGTAAAGTTACCCAACTAGACTCAAAACACCTGTTTGTATTTTTGTTTTTACTATTAAAAATAACTACTCAATTTGTGATATCTTATGTTTGGAAAGGAATTTATTATTATATCATGACCATAATAATAGCTTTTAAGGGTTAAAAGCCATTTAAACAGTAATAGTACCAAACCATGAAAACCCTTGTGAGAAAACTGTCGTATTCAAGGGTAAAAAAAGTGTAAATATCTACAAAATGTTCTGCTTACAGTTCCAAGTAAGAATTTCAACATTTCCTGTATAGATAATATCAGAATTTGATTTGTATACATGTCATGGACTCCCATTTATTGACTTAATGGTATCATCAGGATTGTGGGGGTAGGAGCTCTGCTTACTACTGCATTGGCTTGTGTTCTCATCTTCACCCAGATAGTAATGGATGGCCTCCGTCTCACTGAGCCAGTACCACATAATCCTCACACATTCCAAGACTTTTTCTTCTCCTTTGGCACAATACTGTTTGCCTATGGAGGAGCCTCCACCTTTCCCACCATTCAGAACGATATGGTCCGCCGGGACAAGTTCTCGGTCAGTGCAACCATTGGGTTTATGGGTAAGTAGATTCACACATATAAATCATGTGAACAATTAATAACTTACTCATTTACATTGGTTTACAACTAAAATAAAGAAATGGTTTCATTATGTCAACTTGAATTTATTTTTTAAAATTACAAAACAACTTACAAGAAAGTCAGTCAATCTTATTTTCAACAGCTTCTTTAAAGAATACTTGTAAAGCAATATAACAATTTCAAACAATATGATTCTATTGTAGTTCAGTACCTCAAAATTAAAAACAAAACCAAACAATCAATAAAGGCACTGTGTCTAGAAGACTGATAAAAGATTGGAATAAGCTTTTAGCTTGTATGAACCCTTTCACTATGTATTTATAAAAAACATATTTGTGGTAGTGTTTCCCAACCGCTTGAAATATGTAAAATGACTTTCAACTTCTTTCAAGAAAGGTGAGAGCTTAATAAATTACAATCAACATCAATCAACCGATTCTTCTTATTTTGAGGATGATTTTTATAAATCTATTTCTGAATCGATTAAACATTTCTAGGAAACAGTTTTATTTTTAAACAAATTTGGTTTCAGTTCAGGAAAATTAATAATAAATGCAATAAATAATGTAATAGATCTAGTTGTGAAAGTAAATAGGATAAAAGCAAGCATTAGATTATATGGAATATACTTTAATGTATTATACCTTAAAAATCGAATCATAAAATATTAGTTATACTATTTGTAACTTTTATCATGTTTGAGCAACAAACATACTATGTTGATTATACTGGATTATTGTTGTAGCATATTAAATCTGAGCTGTGTGCTGATAACACAATTTCCTTTCAGATTGTTTTCTAATAAAAACTTTGAAACAAAACAATTTCTGGGCTGAACTGTTACATTTACCCTTTTATCGAACTTATAATAGGACAAAATATAAAAATTACTAATTGTAGACTTAAAATATTGATTACTCTCTATGACAGATCTTTAGGAAACAAGTAAGATTAATCTAAATGAAGCTTCTAGAGACATCCATAAATAAAATAAACAGAATAATCTCTAATATCTGTTTTACTAATGCATTCTTGGAGTAGGTAAGAGAAGAAAGGTTCACAGTTTACTGTTATCTGACCTTCAAGTTTTATCCTACCTTCTATTAGGTTTATGCAGAAAGTAGTCTGTCAGACATATACACCAGTCGTGGTTGTGGCTAGTGCTAGAGCCGCCATTGTGGCATCAAATTGTTTATACATTCAATATGTCTGCGGATTGTACCCCGTCCTATTTTGTTGTCCATAACATGTTAATCTTTGTGCTGCAAAAGAACATCCTACCATTTGTGTGATGTATTCTGTTTAGGTTTTGTTGATAAAACCCAAAAACCAATTGAAATTTATTTTAAATTTTGTGTTGCGCATGGAAAAGATTTGAGCAAAAACCAAGTGATGTTTTGATATTAAAAAATAGTCATATCTATTTTCACGTTGAGAGCCACAGTATTGTATCATATAAAAAAAACATAGTATGTAAAATACTCAGTGAAAGTGTGACTTCTTTATGTCTGCAACCTCTTTATTGTAATTTGCAATTAGATAAAACTGGACACTTGAAATTGAATCTCCGTTTAAAAAGGGCCAAGTGGGCATGAAATATCCCATTTATTTGTGTTTATTATTATGACTTTTCGTAGAAGAAGAGGAATAACTTTCCAACCTGATAAAGTTAAACTCTTCCTATCCTACAAAAACTTTTATGTAAAAAATGATTGCATAGTTAAATAGGCTTGATTGATGAGAAAAAATTTCTTGTTAAAAAATTGTTTTAGTGGTCAACAATAATAGTGAGCGTTTGTTGCAGTTGTGTTAGGCTTGTACTTGCCGGTGGTGGTGGGCGGCTACTTTGTCTATGGAGACAACATCGACGCCAACGTCGTGATTTCGCTAAGTCGAGGGATGATCGTCTCATTCGCCAACATTCTGATGGCTGTCCATCTCATCTTCGCATTCTTCATAATTGTGAACCCTGTGTGTCAGCAAGTGGAGGAAATATTCCAGATTCCCCACGGTCAGTTGTCTTGCTAAATCATATCCCACCTATTGATGTAAATTGTTGGTAAGATACATTTCTGAAAATATCTAAGGAGCATTTCCTTAAGAATATTTCAAAATTTCATAGATTCCAGGTAAGTTAGAAATTTTCGTAAAATTTGATCAAATTTATATTGTAGCCACTTCTGGCTGGTTTATACCTTTTAGTTAAAACCTACACTGGGTACAGCAAAAGCTGATGTGTCACTTAAATTTGGACAACCCCTATGGATGTCCAGGAGCTACACATCACTAACAGCAAATGTTGAGATTCTGAGGTGCAAGGGTAGATTGATGTCTAGTCTACTGTGGGAGATGACTGTTGGCGTTAGTGGGGCTCCGTAAGTGTTCGAGGCAACTACCATCCTTAGCATAAGGAAGTACCATCCCTGTCCGCTTTGACTGGAGAGGTTGGTACAGTGCTGGCCTCCCCTTCTTACAAGTGATACACATAACTGAGATTAATGCCCAAAATCCTTCCTCATGGTTCTCGACAGGAGACGGCTCTTATTCCCTGCCTTACCCTTCCAGAATATCCTGTAACTCTGGAAGCAGTGCAAAGGTCCTTTTAAGACTAAGTGCAATTTCTAAGTTTCTTGTACTAAGAGAACAAACAAAAGATTAGTGATTGTACTGCTGAAGATCTGATGTACACAGCATATCCACAGCTGTGCACAAACATGAAAAATATAAATTTCAAGGAAAATATTATAATACTACGATATTTCATTTTAGGTTATTTAACTATTGGTTTCCGCCAACTTTTGACCAAAATATGCTACAGAATAAATACTCCATTGTGTCTTTAGTAATATGTTTTATGAGTTGTACTGATCATCTCTTCCTGTGAGTAATCCCAAAATTAAATAAAATGTCATGATTTTTTACTTCGGGGGAATGCATTTACACACAGAGTGTGGTACTCGTCCCGTTCAACACGGGGAATACCCACTAACTAAATCCCCTAAGGGCCACGGGGATCCAAGCCATAAAACTTCTCATGATTGCATCATGCCTGGCCATGTGCCTTGTGCCCTAGTAGAGCCGTGCCACTTTTCCAGTAGCCTAAGAATCAGTCAGGCTTCCCTCTTGTCATGTCACGTTAAGGACAACATGGACGAACGGAGAAATGGCGTTCCACATGCCCTCGCTTCGCAGCATTATCCCTTCCACAGTACACACACAGCAGAGAACCCGACCTTTCCCATCTGGTGACTTCCTAAAGTAGCCATTCCCTGTCAGGAACTGACACAGGTAGAAGTTAATCTTCCTATGGCCGTAGTTTATCCAGGCATTCAGGTCTCTGATGAAACAAAAGGTCCAATGACCATCAGTACTCTCGTCCCACTTTTGGTGCCAAACCTGCATGGTTTCTCTCCTCATTGTTCCCAACATTCCTTTTCTCCCCCGCTCGGAGGCAAGACAAAAGATCATTTGTCTCAACGGCGAGGGCAATGACTGCACCACAACCATGACCGTCGCTCCCTATACCATACAGACGTGCAGGTGCCCCTAAGTGCTGATCTCCACTTAGGGGACTCCCAGCATGCGCTTACTACACCTTTTGGTCCTCATGACACCTGCCCACAATTGTGCGCCATACAGAAGTGTGGCATTTACGGTTGTCATAAGGAGTCGTCTCTGGCTTATTATAGGGTTGCGTACATTATCAACCAGCTGAGTGACGTTGCAACCATTGCTGCCTGGTCACACACACCATCTGGATGTATTTCCAGTCTTGCATGTGGCAATCGAGCATCACACCCAGATACCTCATCGCAGACCTTGTTTGGATTTCGCCAACACCCAAAAATCATGATACCAATAGAATGTTTTTAGTAACTGTGTCTTAAATATCTTTTAAAATTTGTAAATACAATAAATCTTTTCACAAAAAAAGTTGAACTATAAAAATAGGAAAAACGAACTGACATATAACAACCATATAATAACCAATAATACCCATAATAACCAATAATAACCAAACTCAGAAACAGGTTTGAATTAACTTCTGTACAATTGAATAATTGTTAACATGTTATTGTTCTGGTTTGAATTCCAGTTATAAGAAATAATATGAGGGCGGCAATAGACATCTAAAAGTCGCGCACATTAACATGAGGTTACTGAACACGGGGTTTCAATGAAACGAGCTCCCTTGTGAGTGAGTTTGATTTCTTTGCAGTTTCTGAGACGTGGCTCCATCCCAACCACTTCAGACTATAGTACTACATAACACGAGGGTATAAATTGTTAAGGAGACCTGTTGTCAACAGGCAGGGTCATACACGGGAGGGGTGTGGCCTTGTACATAAAAGATGACATTGCCCATTAAAAATACTCGCTCACTCATGAATTAAACCCAGGTTTAGAGACTCTGTGTGTAGTTGCGAGAGTAAAGGGAAAGGGTTTGGATTGTGTACAGATCTCCAAGTGGTACACTTCTCTCTTGTCTCTGTTCCACTCTCTCTTTGTAAATCTGGGTGTTGAAGTCAATTCAGTCATCCTTTTAGGTGAAAAATATTAATTTTGTACTGAATGGCTGTAGTAAATGTAAATACCTACACTGACTCTTGAAGGAGACAAACACAGTATGAATGATCAATGAGAGTCATTGCATTCTTCCTTGTTAGATCACATTTTGACAGGCGAGATCGAGGACTAGTGTCATTGATGCCCCTAGCGTCTTAGACCATAGGGGGATGAAGATAATGGACCACAAGCTTATATACCATAGTGTGCTGTGCAAGAAAGAGAAAACAGTAGAGAAGTTTATAACCTGCAGAGATTTCTCAGAATTAAGTTCTTAAAAGTCTATCCAAAATATTTAATAAATTGACTTGTAAATGTTTGTCTTAATTGTTCTTTTATAAGTATTTGTTTTTAGACTTTTAGTAACATTCTTGTCTATATTTTCTTAGAGTCAATGACTTTTCAAATTTTAATTTAGTTAATTTTAGGTTTATATCTGAACTGATTTGAAGAAGTTTTAACTGTTTATAGCAATACAGCCTGAATTAATCGGAATGCATAGATTTACATGGAACTAGCAGTGACTGTACTTGTTCAAATACTTTTATACTTGATCATAAATTTTATTATTTGCTGTATTACATTTGGTGTAGCGTACAATTAAACAAGTCCAAGATATGGATATAATTGAACAGTTCTAATCTTCAAAAATAAAATTTGTGATGAACATGCACCAATTGTTTGGGAACGAATTACTAGAAAGACATCACCTCAGAAAATTATTTTGATAATTGAAGAAATTATTCTTAAGAATAAACTCTTAAGAAAGTACTGGAACACCGCGAGCAGTGAAGAGGAATAAATATAGAATAATAAGAAACCAATTAAAATCCACTATTTGGCTTACAAAAAAGAATTACTTTGCAGAAAATATAAGTTCAAATATAAATCTAAGATACTTATGGGCTTGTCTAAGACAATGAATGTGTTCCACATAATTTAAAAATAGATTATAATATAAATAAATATTTGATAGAAATGGGAAATTTATGTAAAGTTGACGAAGCCATAATAAATAATTTCAAAACCTATAAGAAATGCACATGGCATTTTCTTTAAACTTTCATCAGTATCAGTGAATGATATTAAGACAGCAGTTGGTATTGATGATCTGTCGCTACAGATGGTAAAAGCTGTGAGTCTGTATTGTGTACTAGCTATACATCTAGTATTGTTCATCTATATCCAAAGGTGAGTATCCCTAAAAGTGTCCATCAGTTTCGGCTCATATCGATACTCCAAGCCATGTCTAATATTTTGGAAAAAGATGCCTTGTGCCAAATAGAAACTTGTATAAAAGATGAAAATGTGTTACTAGACAGACAATCTGGCTTTAGGAAAAGCCTCAGTACATGCACTGCCCTAGTGAATCTATTTAGCTATCTAATTGACACAAAAGATATGGGAAGATCTAGCTCCTAACTCATTATTTAGCTCCTAGTCTTATTTCTGGACTTTTCACAGGTATAAGACTGTACTAATAGCACGTTCACTGATGGTCCTGCTCACATTAGTGATGGGAGAAACCGTTCCTAATTTGGGAAAAATTGTGAGACTAAGAGGAAGCTACACACTACTACATTTTTCTTATTGGATCCGTATTGAATGTTTCCAGAGTTCTGCACGAAGAGGTGTGTGGCACGTTCACTGATGGTCCTGCTCATGGTTGTGGTGGGAGAAACCATTCCTAAGTTTGGCAAGATTCTAGCTTTGGTGGGAGGCTCAACCATCACTCTCACTACATTTGTGTTGCCTAACTATTTTTATATGAAACTTTGTGACCAGAAAAGCTTGGATTGGCCTGAAAGGTAATTTTAAGTAGTATTAATTAGGTTGTTTTTCACCACACAGGATTTTTTCCTGCTAAAGTAAATCCTAATTAGCAAGTGACAATATAATTAGGATTTATTATAATTTATTTCCTCTCCCTCCCACAATTTCCGCATTTTTTTTTCATATTAATGATTTTTAAAACAACGCTTACATGTTAAGTATATAGATTTTTTTTTGTCTAGAATAAATCTCATTTGCCCATTAGTGTGCTGTAATGAGTGTTAACCTCCTGAAATAGAGCCATTTCAACTTTTTAACCATTTTGATCCTCCCATTTCAACCTCCAACAAAACTCGTGTGCCTGACGATATATTTCTATCTTGGGTCAATTTCAGTTATCGATTTAAAGTTGTCTACTAGATTTGTCTTGACGCCTGCACTATTAGATATAAATATAAAATATAGACGTATTTTTATCTCAAAATGCCACCTATAAATACTCTAAAACTAATTTTAAAATGTTATCCAATTATACTTTAGATGGTATCACTGATGCATTCAAACCATATGGTTTATTTTGGATGTTTAATAAGAAAAAGTTGCAGACAAAGACGTTCAAAACAAATTCTTTGTATTGTTTTGAGATCAGAGACACCTAGACTATAAAAGAAGTCTGCCTTGTTTACACATTAACCATCCAGTGTAATATAGATGAAGAGGTGTTCTCATTGTTTCATAAGGCATAGGCACAAGATTTTTACACTAATCCTTACACTAGAAGCAGATTTACAAGTGCCGGAAGTAGATGCTTTTTAACTAAAGTAGGATTCTAAGTTATATATTTTCCTGAACAGTTATGAAAGGCAAACTCAACTGTAGTGTCAGAAATATAATTAATTTGAACCAGAAGTATTCCTATATGTGACAATCCTAAAATAAAAGCCAGTTACAATTTTGCTTAACTTATGTCTCTTAACTATAAAATCTGAAATAGTATGTTAGTATGTACCTAATATATGTGATATGTGCCTTTTCCCATTTGAAAACGGATCATAGGGCTCCATCATGTAACACCATTAATGCTTTGACCAAGATAGCTACAAACTTTGAATTTAGTATTCCTTCACATTGACCTAAAATAGTTCATGTAACTGAAATCATTGTAGCTATTCAGTCCTAATATCATAGTATATTGCAGAGAAATTAAATTTATTTCACTGGTTATTATAAAAACTGTTTCACTCTCCAACTTCAAGGCCCCATACATACCTTCTTAAAGTTCAAGGCCAATTTTATTCTAAAACAGATCAATATGTTGGAATACCTTCCAGAGACTATCAGTTATATAAGGAGTGTTTGACATGTAATTTAAAAACGGTATGCCTATAATGTTCCAGTTAGTAAGCAGGAATTTGCATGCAATACCATGGATAACTGGTATAATTTTGTAAATATTTGACATTGGAATAAAAATCAATCACAATATAGTTAAGTTCGTATTTGCTACAGATTTGATCACACAAACTATCTCTGTTGTAATTGATTGTGTACTGTTGACAGGACGATCCCCCTGCACATGAGGGTGTATATGTGGGAGCTGATAGTGGTAGGTGTGGTGGGGGGAACCTTCTCCACGTATAGTGCCATCAACTCCATCTTTTCTGCAGATTCCATCACAAGGCCCTGTTACTGGTCTTAATTGATTATGTATGAAAGAGGTATTTTTTTAGTCTTACAGAATATGTCAAACACCCAGAAAAGCTTTAGCCACTTTATATAAATGTGTTGCTTAGTATTAAATATAGGTTTTTTTAAAAACATTCTATATATTTTTTCTAGGTATGACTTGTACTTGATGTTATTGTTACAAGCACAAGTTAAGATTAAAATTCACAAGTCTTGTTAAAATCATTTTAATACCTTGAATTGCGAACATACCTTTTACAAATTGTATGTAACTTCTTTCAGCAGTCTATAATGTCACATCTTTCTGGTTCTGATTAAATATGCCATAGTTGTATAAAAGTGAATATATTATAGGGTATTTATAAAAATAAAATTTGAAACATTTTTCAATTTGAAAAGTTTTTTGGGCTTTCAAATCCTCCCTCTACTATGCAAACCTGATCTTAAGATTCTTAAATCATATTATGGTTTGTAACATTTCATAAGTAGCACATATACCAATGCATGCTGTTCATTCAGTTTTTAGAATTATGACAAAAATGAAACGTAACTCATACCTCTTTATTGTTGGTTGCATTCAAAAATACATATTTTTCGAGTTGAAAATGGTCTTTCTTATTTACTTTATCATACACAACTATTTAAAAGTGTTTTAGAACAATCCATTAGTAGGTGTGTGAACTTAAATTGGTGAAGAAACTTACTGCAATTTATCAGAGTTGCCCGTACTCCTCTAATTTGGGAGTTGTTTTATTGAAAAGGTTCAGTCTTGTTACTATATCATTCCATTATTATCTAATTTTCTTCCTTCTCCCTGCTTATTTACAATTAAATTCCTGGCAATGTTAAAATACCTTACATAATCATACTAAATACGAGGCATGTTTTTAAAGTAAGTACGGTTTTGATATAAAAAAAACAAGTAAATTTTTCAAACAAAACTTTATTTACCTGAAAGAGAATTCTTTCCTCTACTTCTCTACATAATTTCCATTCTCTCTACATTATTATTAAGGCACTTGTCGTATCTTGGGACCAGCTCTTGTATGCCGTCATCAAAGGAGCTTGCCGTCTGACTGGACAACCTCTGTTGCACAGACGTTTTTACTTCTTTATCATTGGAATGACACTTCCCTGCCAAATGCGTCAAAAGTGCAGAAACAAATGGTAGTCGCTAGGCGCTAGATTGGGACTGTATGGAGGATGGTCCAATTGTTCCCAGCCAAATGAAGTGATGAGCTCTAGCATTCGATTTGCTGAATTTGGACGAGCATTATCGTGGAGCAAAACGATGCCTGCACTCAGCATGCCAAGCCTTTTGTTTTGAATTGTGCGGCACAGTTTTTTTAAAGTTTTACAGTACGCGGCTGCATTAATCGTTTCACCGCGAGGCAGAAAATTGACCAACAACACATCCTGTCTGTCCCAAAAGACAGTGCACATGATTTTCTGGGCAGAAATTGCTTGCTTGAATTTGACTTTCCTAGGAGATGTTTAATGCCGCCATTCCATTGACTGTTGTTTTGATTCTGGTGTAACATAGGCTACCCACGTTTCATCGCCTGTAACGATATGGCTTAAAAAATAATCGCCCACGTTACTGTAACGCTCGAGAAAGCTCAATGAACTACCCAATCGTTTGGTTTTGTGCTCATCATTCAACATTTTCGGTACCCACCGTGAACACAGTTTCCGATAATTTAAACGTTCAGACACAATTTTGTAGAGAGCACTTCTTGATACAGCAGGAAATTTTTCAGCTAAGGACCAAATTGTGAACCATCTGTTCTCTTTCACTTTACAGTCCACTTTTTGAATGAGATCATCGGTAATGACTGAAGGTCACCCACTTCGTTCCTCATCATGAACGTTTGTGCGGCCATCTTTGAAGGCCCTAACCCATTTTCGCACCATTCCTTCATTCATAATGTTTTTACCATAAACTTTACTGATTTGACGATGAATGTCAATTGCTTTTAAGCCTTTAGCACAGAGAAAACTAATCACAGCACGCACTTCAGAGTCGGCGGGATTCTCGATAGTCGGCAGCATTTTAAAATAAACAAACGAAGACTCGATCAAACGGCGTTGTAATGGCGTCTGTGGCTTCCCAACTGATGTAGCTACACTACGTGCATGCGCTAAATGGCAACTGCAGCGCTGCGGCGGCGTAATTTAAAAACGGTACTTACTTTAAAAACATGCCTCGTACTTCTATTTAAGAAGAACATACATTCTGTAATAAAACTTTATGACAGATCAATTCTTTGGTTATTTCCCTTCATCATTATTAATTAAATTACACCATGTTTTTGTGTATTGATATTTTATAACATGTAATGATTTAAAGAATAACAAATACAAGTAGCATATTGGTCTAATGGTTCAGTGTTATGGATATAGTAGATTTAAAATAAAATTTTCTATAGTTTATTCAGCATTCTAGGTAGGTTGCTGAAGAAGTTATGTACAATTTTTAAAATCGGTATATAGTTTTTTAAATATAACATTTTTGTTTTTACAATGCATGCAAATAATTCATTGGGTACCACTTCCAAAGAAAACATGTCTGTGTATTACTTTATGAGCCTAATGCACTAATGCAAGTGTAACTCAGGCCATACTTTCATAGACTTTCGTCTGTGCCTTCATACAGTGTATTAGATTTCTTAGAAATCATTACACATTTGTTTAGTTATTATTAATTTTATAATACCCATTGTTAATCTTGGTAATATATTGAGTAAATATTTAAATTATTAAAGAGCTGTGATAACATTTGATATAACCTTTATATTGTAATATAATTTTTGTGTTTGAGTGAATTAAATGACATAATAGTTGAAAGCAGAGATATATAGCTCACCGTAGTTACTGATATGCCTTGACAATAATAATTTAGTTTCAGAACAACAAATTAAGTCCATGACAAGGATAGGTGCTATCTACCATAATATAATTTATTTCTTTTTAAATATTTTTAAGAGGTTGTTTAGAGATATACCATCTTCATCACCTGAGTAAATAATTTTCCTGTGAGTGACAAAATCATTTTCTGCAACACAAGTTAATATGTTCTAATGTTGTGTACACACAATTACACCACCAAAATTACATTGTAAGACTATTTGTTCATGTTTAAATACAATTGATTCTCAAACCTGCACCTTTGAGATTGTTTGTAAATTATGACATCAGTTAAACCAATTTTCAGACCCTTTCCTCTTCATGTAATAATCCTACTGCTATAATTCTGCATTTTCCTAGTTGGTGTCATCATTGAACAAATTATGAAATCATCAGTATATAATACAACATTATCTTTAAGTTCTTATAACTCTTGAACACTTATAGCGTCAAAACAATTTAAAACCATAAGAGTAGAGCATCTTTATTTAATAAGTTGACTTTGCCTATTCAATCTAAAGTTGTCAATGGCAATAAAATTCTTGATTGATTTGATTCCTATTAAAAATACAAGAAAGTGAATTGAAAGCATGAGCATAGTAAAATTATTTGATACCAATAATAAGTGTGATGTTATGTTTCTGTAACTCTAATGAATAATGAGTTTTTCTGTAAGTAAGGTCAGAAGCTAAGGGAAATAGGACTGTCCACCTGGGGTTTGAGATCAAGTATTTGTGTTGAGGAGAAGCATTTGTACCATAAATACAATTGCTTGCTACTTCAGAAGATACACAGAATTATTGTAAAATATTGCAAGTACTAATGCTGTTTTTGATATTTTCATGTTGAAGCTAAATATCATAATAGCGTAAAAAATATTAAATATTCTGTTTTGTTAGTGTAATTTTATTTCCTTTCATTTACTCTATATTTTTGATAATTATTGCTTAAATTGGTACAAAATCACTAAAAAAGGCATCCCACTCCCTAATTGCTCCTTAATTAAATATTAACCCTTCTCCCTTAGCCATAATCTTGCTGTCATATTATCCAGTCCTCTGCTCCTATTATCAGACAATGTAAGTTACAGACAACTATTTTCATTCCTTGTCTCAGTGGTTGTGTTTTATTGATAGGTTAACCAATTAGCAGTCATCAATTCTATTTTGTTAACAAAATGCAAGAGCACAAGCTATTGCATTGCTAAATCACTTTGGCCATTAAGGCTGTACTAACGGTCCTTTACAAAAAAGCTAAAAAGCTAATATTTATATGTTTTTTCTATTGCTTTATTTTAATTTTTATCTAAGGGATTCATTACTCCTAGTAGTGAACCTTACGTTGGTAAACATCTTCATCAGTCCTGGCAATTTTTTATATTAGTATATTACAAATAAGAATTAACAAACTTAAATATATTTTGTATCTAAATGGAGGTTGAAACAATATTTTTGTATAGAATAAACATTACAAGATTTGTGTTATGGATTTTTCCTAACTAGTCTTGTGGCCTTATATAATATATAGTAGTAGTTTAATTTATTAACTTTGCAAAGAAGTTGTATTACCTCAAATTCTTTTCCTCTTAAATAAGAACAGCTGCTAATATTTTATTCATAAGCACTAAAGTAGATTATATGTCATCAGTGCATTTGTAACAACTGTTTTTATTTTTTTTTTTTTTTAGTCAAATAAAGTACTGTATAGTGAAATTTCATTATTCTGGAATACCATAAAATTAAAGTTTTTTATAATATAGTGAAACAAACAATACTTGACATAAAACCTAATTATTCTTGAATTAAATACATTTAAAGTTGCCCATGTTAAAGAGTGTCTGGGTTAAAAAAACAACCTACTGTATAATACAGAGACCAAAAATATTGATTATATCATAACAGGTTTCAGTTTTGTAAAGTATTGTATCTAGTAAATGTGCAAGTATCAAGCTACAGAAAAAAACTGTTAACTCACCACTATAAAAATAACTGTTAATTTTAAAATGGAAATTCTCACATATTGTTATTGTGCATGTTTCTGTATATACAATACATTTATATCGAGACAAAAACACAATAGTCATCAGCAAAGCAAGCAAACTGTCATTCATATAAAATTGAGCAGAATATTAAGTTTCTGTCTACTTTGGTTACTACATTTCCATCTAGAACTTTCTAAATTGTATTATAACAAAATTAAGCATACTACGTGTATAGAGAAGAAAATAGGAATTTAAGCGATGCTTTATATATTTGTGAATTGTATGTTCTGTATTGCCTCTCAATTTAAATGAATTGTTTGGCCATTACATTATTTTCCCTTGTTGATATTTATCACTTTCTCTATATTTTGCTTGCTTTGTCTTTTCCTATTCATTCTCACCAATTGTTTTAGAAATTAAAAAATACTGTTGATTCTAACTTGTAGGAACACTTATTTTTATAATTCTTAACCCTTTGCACGCCAACGTACCTATATTACGGCCGTCGGCTACTCAACTGAAAATCTCCAACGGCCGTAATATAGGTACGTCACATTTTTCGCCTGTAATTTTCTTATAGTTCATCTGATTGCCGCGAAATTTTGACTAATCGATAGTCGATTAGTTGCTTTGTAACCACAAAATTGTTTATTCCTTTATGAACTGTTTGTTTGGTCGTATTTGAGCTTCGCAGCTGTTGGATTGTTTGGTCGAGAGTGAGTTTACGTTCGTGTTGCTGTGCGTTGTTTACGTTTGTATTTCTCTCATTACTTTTGTTGCTAGGGCGTTTTTATTATGCCCCTTTTATTAGATTTATTGGTACTTTGGGATTATACCGACCACACTCGTACCTTATTGGTACTTTGGAATTATACCGACCACACCCAGACATGAATCGTTATTTGACATTTTGCTTCTACTGATTACTAGATTAGCGTAGAACAATATTTCGTCAATATAAAACAGGAATTGTCTTATCGCAAACCCCTCCCCATCCTCAGACAGAGGTCAAAGTCGAGCGGTCTAGTAGATAACGTGATTGCAGAGTCTCGCCGCCCGTTCAGCTGGTGCGTCGCTTTGTTGTACTTCCGTGTTTTACCCCTAGATTTCTCCAAACACAAAAATTCAACAAAAACAAACATTACCAAACAAAATCTAAACTCTTTATTGAAAAAAACACACAAAACTTGTTTTTATTCTTGATCACACTCCGCTACCCAAAATGCGAGTGCCTCCGATCGAAGGTGCTGCCGAAGCCCGCGCTGATGTCAACGAAAGAAAAACATCCCTCGAGATAGTACCTATCAGTAAAATATCAAATTCTAGAGGGGCTGATCAGAAATATAAATTGAATTGTAATGGAAAGGCAATTATGTACCGTGCAAAAAACTTAAATAATCATGCCGTGCGGCCTGCCGTAATCGGGATTCTCGAGAAAGATAAGATAACAGCGACAACAATGCCGATCACAATACCTGGAAATGCTTGTTGAATGATGGAATGTTAGTTCTGTTACTCAACTACATCGTTTTATAACGTTCTAAGTTTATTGAAAAAAGTTTAAGCGTTGGGGGCATATAACGGAATCTGACCCCATTAACAAATTGCGTTGTAAGTTTGTAATTTTGTAATTAAAGAGTTGTTTTTTCGTTGTATCATGTTTGTTTCTATAAATTGATATTTTTGTGTTCTTCATACTGGTGTGGTCAGTATAATCCCAAAGTACCGATTTATTTTAGTATAGTGTCACATATTGATTTGTGAATATAGTGTAACATTACATACAACATCCATGCAACTTACAAAAACTGTGCCCGTGTCACATTTAGTGAAAAAAATCACAACTGGATTTCTATATAAGATAGGCTTTTGAAATTTTGTAATTAGGTTAAGGGGTAATATAATTGACTAGGATATAACAGGAAATCAGCAAAAATATTTTTTTGAAACCACTTATTTGTGCTAAAAAAAACTTTTTTGAACATTTTAAATTTTTTTTCTAAATTTTTTATTTTTGTATAAGTTTAAATTACTTTTATGCAACTACAATTTACCAACTGAACAAAAGCTTTTCGTAAGCAAAATAATGGTAAAGAAATCATCAATATCTGTTCAAAAATAAAAAAGTTATATGATACATTTTGTGAAAGCTTGCAAAACTGCTGAAAATGCCCTTGGCGTTTCTGGGTAGTACTTTTGGAAAATAGGCTGGCGTGCAAAGGGTTAAGCACCCAATGATGAACATAATGCAAAACTCACCTAAATGGTGTACATTTACATATAAAAAGTCACAAATACTTGACTAATAGTACAATATAACTTACCTTGGTCCAAAAAAATATGGATGTCTTAATGAGGTTTTTCTGTACTCAAAGAATCTAATTTCATTACTGGAAATTTAAGTTTTATTATAAATTACATTATACTATAAATATTGTTATGGGTGTTTAATTGTATTTGTTGGTTGTGTATTCTGATGTAGTGTTTATACAAATAAAACTTAGTTTCTTATCAGCTTTGTACATATGCATCATCTTAGTGTGTGACCACTGTGACTTATTTATTAATCAATGTAAGTTAATTGTATTTATTAAACAGTACAAATAAGGATTTGAAAATCTTGCTGAAATACCAAGGTAAATTGTGTTGATCCTGACACCAATCCCTAATTAATAATTTTTATGACACCAAATTTAAAACAGCTCTTTCTTGAGAATTGTCAACCATTTAACCCCCAAGTACTAAAAGACCCGATCGAGCCTAAATAATGAAAATTAAATGAAAAGGAAGTAGAAAAATATGATTTTTAGATTGATATTAAACACTTAGATTAACTTTATTACTTCTTTGGATCTTTTATTATCACCAGTTTTAGGACAACTGAGAATAAAGTGGTTTCTTTGCATTGACTTTTATAAGGTACTAGCTGCTACCCGCGGCTTCGCACGCAATCTTTAGAACCGAAGTCTTAATATTACCTAGTAAAAGCAGTTATGATTTAATATAATGGGAGTCCTATAAAAATTTTAAAACGTAGGCATACATCAGGTAGATATTATTTAAGTTCATGGTAAATAGTATCAGAGTTTAACTTAATTGTTACATCATGTTTGGCACTTTAGGAGCATTTCTGGTTCTAATTAATTATATACATACTGTAACGTCACAGCTGAATCTGCCATGTTATCCTGATCAAGAAAACACAAACCTCGGATCACACAGGTCTCGGAAACTCACTTCGATCAAAAAGCGTATATTCCAGTCCTTGTCATATATTTCATCTCTAAGATATTTCCAGTACCATAGTAGAGTTTGCTTTGTTGTTCTGACAAAGAAAAAATATATATACTTACGTAGGACCGAGATGCCTACTTCGGTTAAAAAGTGCCTACTTAAGACGGTTTTAAATTCATTTACCTGTGTTACGGTTTAGCTTGTCATATTATCTCGATCAAAATACTATATACGTTCGATTATCTAGTTCTCGTAAATCTACTTGGGTCAAAATCGTGTTGACATAGTTGAGTTTGCCTTGTCCTGATGAAGAAAATACACACATAAGTAGGGCTGAAAAGCCTATTACGACCTAGGGGGAAGTCCTACCTACTTCTTATGTACTTTCGGTATAAGGGGAAAATCCTTATTAAGGTTATGCAACATTCCAAAATAATCATTATTAAAGTTTTGCGTTACACTTGTTTTTGGACTGTAGCCAGGGAAAGAATGAATCGTTGAGGCGTGTTAGTATTCATTTCTCTGTTTTTCCATAAGCCATTGTTAAAATGTAATATCATAATGTCAAGGAAGCCCACCAGTTTAAAGTAACTTATGTGAAAACATTCATAACTTTGTTATTAAGGTTAGTTTTATAACATTATTATTTTAATACATTAGATGATTTTAATTCGTCACTGGCGCAATCTGGAGTAAAATTTTATATATTATTGTTTTATTTAATATCTGCATTACACTACTGATCAAGCACTGTTTACTTATTATGGATAACATTTAATTGTAAATAGATGTTTCAGAAAGTGTGTCGAACTATATAGCTGTCAACAGCTGTTTAGTGTCAGTTTAATATGAATTATGAAACGTAAAAACTACATTTTTTCTGAATTCTAAAATATTCCAGGTAACTTTCCTTAACTTTTTCTTCATAAAAACCTTCCTCGGATTTCAATGGACATTTTACAAAAAGAATTAACTGATTTGGTCCAGCCGTCATCGAGATTAGCGCTTACCAACATATTTCTCTATTCATTTTTATTTATAAGATTTAGAAATGTAAACATTTGTTTTAATGTTGTAGCCCAAACCAAAGAGTGAGAATACTTTTTAAGAACTTTAGTGTTTTCAAAGTTTTTGTAAAACGTTTGTTATTTGTACAATATTAGGCACAGCATGAAATGCAGAGTATAACTTAATACTCACAAAAAGAGGATAGAATGGTAATATTTAAAACTGGAATTATAAGCACACTTCAAAAACTACATTTAACCGTTAACTAGCCATAGACGATTAAAGACACCAGACATAAAGTTGTGTTTAGCATCAACGTCAGTAGGTAAGATTATATATTATATATATATATTTTTTATTCCTCTGTAGAACTTTGCATTCACCATCAATATTGATAGAAATGTGATGTAGAATATAATATCAAGAGCTCATTTGTAAAAAGATCAAATCCATTATGGGAGCTGCAGAATGGCAATCGGCTGGCCGATTGTGTACTATCTGCCAAAGAACTCATGACATCTATTGACTCGCCACTGTTTGTCAATAATCGTATCTAAGAATGTATTTATTTCTGAGCCATCTTCGAGTTATGTCATGTTTTTTGTTTGAACGTTTTACACATTTATGTAGTTTATGTATTTTATTTGAGTCTTTACTTTATTAAAAATTTTTTTTACTAAAAGAGTATGTGTTTATAGTTCTATTTGGATTTTTACATATTTATTTCAAATGTTTAGTATACATAGAAAATGTAATTGAGAGTAAATAAAGATTCTAAATTAATTCAAATTTTGTTAAACAAATTTTTGTTTAGTGATTTGTAAATTTCAAAGTATCAAATGAAATAAAAGTACATTTTTGAAATAATCTATATTAGATTCATAATAAACAAAATATCTCATAGTGGGACCAGTCATGTTTTTGACTAAATTTTTAATTTGTGCGTTAGATCACATTACATTTTACCTGATGGGAAGCACTAGAGAAGAAAGAATAAAATAAGCCTTTCATAGAACATCAGTCACAAAGAATGAAAACAGAGTTAATTATAAACTGTTTTACTAATACATTATTATATGAATAATTCCAACATCTTTATGCCAATCCCTTCATAAAAGGTTTTGTGTTGTAACATATTTGTATGTATCAATAAAAGTTAATTGAAATACAGTGTGAAATACAGATATTTTGAAAGCTTGCTGAAGTGAGTTGGCTGTCATTAGTTAAATGAAAACATTAATATGTTTGAATTATTTGACAGTTTACATTGAAGATATTCCTAAAGCAATCAATCGTTGTTTTAAAGCTTGGTTTATTTTGTATATATTGTACTATTAATTGTAATTGTATTCGGTTGTAGTTTATTTTCTTATAACACTATAATAATATTATGTTATTCTGCTTCAGTTAAAAATTGTATATTTCATAATGTCTCTATTTTTGGTGAAGACACATAAATCAATGTTTACTGCATTCCTTAGTATAAATGTATTACTATTATTAAAAATAACAAATGATACTAAATATGTGTATTGTGTTATAACAATGTTTATTGAGATTATTAAGCTTATCGTTTATAGTTTTTAAAAGGATAAAAGTTTTATGTCTACAGCTACGTGTTGTTTTCTTTAGTGATAATAAATTTAAAATTATGTTTTCATTGCGTCATCCATAATGGAAATAAACATTGTGAATTCAATGTGTGTTGTTCTCTCTTTTTCATATACATGTGTGGAATATTAGTTAGGCCTTTATTTTCATTATCTTTATCAAGATTTAAATATTTAGAAAATTTTCTTAAATAAAAAACAGCATTATATATTCATGATTTTTAAAATAAAAACATTCTAGTTTTAACCTGATTAAATTTAATTACAATAAAAAGATTATAGTTTCTATCAATTTATGTCTCTAATGTATATTTTAATTTCAAATATAACATACAGTAATTACAATAAAAAGCATATAATTATTTTTAGGAAAGAAAATAAGATTTTAAAAACTTCCTTTTATTAATGTACAAAGAAAAAACAAAATAATTATTTTATAAAACTTTATTTAAAACATTTATATATTTAGTGTTATTTAGATTATAGTTTAAAAATTTCAGGAATAAGATGACATCAGTCATCATGGAACCAATAATGTCACTTGTGTGTTAAAGGCACTTTCTTTTTTGTTGTATAAAAAGGATTTTAATGCAACTTTTTCATAACAGAAAATCTAAATAGTTTCTGAACTTAGAAATTATATTCTTACTTGGAATTCAATGGCTTGTAACATTGTCATGCATTAAAAACATTTTAGTACTAGATTGTTGTTTAAAACATTCGTGCTATTACCTTTAAATTTTAAATAACTTTCAATATAACAAGGGTGTCATAGTTAATACCTTTATAAATGGTATCTCAAGCTATCTTGAAGTAATTGTGTTAATTAGAAAATTGCTCAATTTATTTTAAAATTAATTTAGTGTCCTAAGTTGAAAAAGCAGTAGATAGTTTAAAGGCTGGAAAGCCAAACAGTTTCTCAGTAAGCAGCTGTAAAATAACATAAAAGTCTATGCAAAATCTCTCGATATTTGGTTTATTAATTCCTAAAATTCCAGTAGTTGCTGCTTAAACACTTAAGGATAGAATGGAGCCTTGCAATCAGATAACACAATCATTTCTGTTGTTTAACATTTTTTGTTATTCTATTTTATATTTTATGATGTCTTAGCAACAGGACATATATGAGGCATGTTTTTTAAGTAACTATTTTAAAATTCCACCACTGCAGCACTGCAATTGTGTCCTACACTTGTGAGCTATATAAATTCATGTTAGCAAGCCATAGATGCACTTATAGCACAAATCAATTGCATTTACGTCTATTAATGCATATTTCAAATTCCCCTGACAATTGAGAATCCCAATGACTATGAAGACTTGCTGATATTTGTTTTCTTGGGCTAAGGTGATAAATCAGTTGAAATTCACCATGATAATTATGAAGTGTATGGTCAAAACATTATGAGTGATGGAATGACATTCAAATGGATAAATGGTTTATAAGATAGCCGAAACAATGTTCATGATGAGAAACAGATTGGATGACCCTCAATGAAAACGATTTGTTGCAGAAAGTGAATAATAAAGTGAAAATGAACAGAAATTTCACCATTTTTTCATTATCAGAAGAGTTTCTTCAAGTTTTAAGAATTGTTAATGATATTTTTTATTGAAAAACTTGTTTTTATGTATGATTGTGTCGCATACAGTAAAATATACTCAAGATCTCATCACAGCATCACAGCTAGGAACAATTTGATTATACTCTAAACATCCCCAATTTACCGCCTATTGACTATAATTAAATTTCATCAGAAGAAGTGTATTGAAGGTTACAATTAAATGTTTCAGTAGATCTGAAAAAATCCAAAAAGGTATTCAATGGCTAAAAATGTAGACTAAATTAGTTGCTATAATACTTGATGATGATTTAACCAGAAACTTAGGGATCTCATCCCAACTGGAAGTCATTTTATTCTTTGTTAATTTTATTATTGTAAATAATTTTCCTGTATTTACAGACTTTAAATTAATAGAGGAATAGCCCAACATTGTTACAATAGGAAGTAGCCAACCAGAACATTTGTAATACATTTTGGATCCAAGTTAATACCATTTGCTACATTAGCAAAATGTTCATTAAGTATTTACCTTCAATGAGGCTCACTCGAACACACAATCCCCAAATACAAGTTCTGTCCTATTTAATCTAACAATGATAAATTGTTTTCTTTCATTTTTCAAAGTCATGGTTTACGATCTTCCATGATGTTATTGAAAAAATTTTAGGATTTTTTTATTTGTTCAGTAGTGTGTATTAATTCATTTTAAAAATCTGTTTTTAGTCTATTTTACATGTTTTATATTCAAATATATGGTACTTTACTTGTCAACAGCTCCAAAATTTACTTTTGTAGATTCTCACTACATGTTTCGGGACGAACGTCTTATCGTCAGGTGTATAAAACCCGGAATAATTAATTAAATAATTAAAAACAACACGTAATACAACATAATAAAACATACTGTACAATTCAATAAATAAGGCCTACCGCACCCACGCAACTGCGGACACAAACAGGCTGGTCGGCAGTGCAGACACTGAGGGCTGAAGTTTATATCACTCCTCTTTCCCTACTTCCTGGTCTGTTCTTATTCTACTGGAGTCTTATCAGTAGTTAATAAAGTATTCTTGTTACTGAGGATCATGTTAAAAATATTATGGGAGCTGTATTGGAGCTTTTTTAAAAACAAACAAAAAAAAGCATAATAAGAAAATAAACTAAACAGATAATAATTATTGTGACATCAGTCACAAAGAATGAAAACAGAGTTAAAAACAGTTATGTTGATAGTTCACAATTTGGGTCTTCGTTTTTAGAATGTTTATAGATTTCATATTCTTCTAGGGTGTCAAGTTTCTGACTCATATTGCATACATGCAAAACCTATTATCAATGTCATTCATGCCATGGTTATTTTCAGAAAAATGTTTGGTGAACAATGGTTTTTGTTACTTTTTTAAGTGGTTTTGTCTTATGGGAAGATGTTTTTATGCGTATAGAGTTTAAATGAAGTAGTAGAATATAAACCTTTATAAATTTTATTTACAAAGTTTTCAGAATTTTCCTGAGTTATAGAGTAAAGTTAAGACCAGTCTCCTTTCTTTAATGTGGTTTTAAATTGCAAGGAATAGGTTTTTGAAATCTCTGTCTTTAAATGTTTATAACTGGTAAGAATTATATTAGTTTTTGTAGTGACCAGCTAAGCTATGTGGTATTTTTTTATTTTTGTGTCTTACTTTTTGTTTAACAACTTTTAATATCTTGTATAAAAGTTATTTCAAATTATATTATTTTGTTTGATAATTGAACTCTAAGTCATTTGTTTCTCTCCATAGTAAGGTTTTTCATTGTTATAAGCCTAAATTGTTACTGGTATGAATGGATAGATAACCATCATAATTCTTTTTTCATCATTAAGCATTATACATGCAATACATGTTGTCAACATTTATAATATATAAATAATACATTTAATTATGTGTTATGTCACAATTATTTACAATGTAAAATTAGAGAACATCTTAATAAAACCATAATATCTTTACCAACAATAACAATTCATAATGACTTAAGCCTTAAACATATAAAAAACAGCCAAATAACACAAATGCAACAACTTATAATAAACATAAAAGGCATAACAATCTGACCATAATGTAACATTAAAATAAATAATAAGATAATAACAGGATAAAATAACATGAAATGTTCAAACTAAAGAAGATAGGTACTTTAAAACTTAGTTAAAATCATTAAGTTCATAACTTAATTTGTAAGACAGATTAAATAGGTGGTATATAACAAGTACTAAAATAAATAAATCAATGCAATACACAACAAGAATTCTTAGAACTAACCAAGAAACAAGTCTGACACAGGTACATTTAAAAATTTGTGTATACTGTAAAAAGGATTTAAAACCAACCACTTATAAATTTTACTCTTACACCACTTAAACTTGAGTTCTTTTATTCTTACAGATAATCTATTGTAGAGACTTATGATGTGGCTGGACTTTACATATCCAGTCTAGTGAAAGAAATGTCCAGTAAATTACAATTGTGAGTATTCAATGAATGCATTACAGTTCTACATTGATAAGATTTTTTTGTTCTATAAATAAATAACAATAAATTAAATATATATAAATTAATAACTATTAAAATTTCAGATTTAATAAATAAAGGTTTACAATGTGAATTGTATTCAGCTTCATTGATGATACTCAGTACTTTTTTTGTATCAACAGAAGCTCAGCCACTTTTCCTGAGTTAGAATGTTAGAGACTTTTAGAACTCTGCTGTTGTAATTTTTGCGCTGAAGCCAACAGTTTTCTTCATGGAATAAACCTGTACCCAGCCATTGCTCTCCTCACCAGTAGTTTGAAAGCCACCTTGTACTTTCTCACAGTCAATTTGATTAACCTCACTAAAATCACCAGCATGTCTAGAAAATTGTAGTTGGTTTGATCTTGGGGATTGACATGTGTTTCTAAATCCTTAGTCTTGGTTTTCATTGGTTTTATAAATTCAGGATCCACAAATAAACTATCCAAATCCAACAGGCATTTCAGTGCTTGAGCTATCAATGGGTCCACAATTGTTTGGACATAAATAAATAAACATATAAATAAAACACATACATACAACATAACATACATACATACATATGGACATATAAATTTATGTAACCATATTGTCCAACTGACTCAAAACTCATTTCTTGCATTTAATATTATTATATTGACTACACCTCCCCAAAAATCTGTTTCATTGTTTTACTTGTATGTCTTGCAAGTGAACCACTGGTTGTATTGGGTGAGTTAGATAAACCTATACTATGTTGGGTGGGTTTAGAGGAGTCAGTGGAGTTATCTTGAGAACTGTTATGTCCGCTTTTCTGCTTCTTTCATTCAACCAGTCAACAGCACTAGTCTTATAACAAGTAAATTGCACCATATAACACACTTGTTCATTTATGAGAACCAAAGAAATATATGTATTCATTAAGAAATTTGGATGAAAGTCCATACAGAAATTATCATTGCAATAATTAAAAATATGTGTATGGTTAAAATGTCTTTAGTAAAGGGCTCCTCTCAATTTAATATTATTTTAGCAAGTAGTAAGACTTTCATTTACATTGAAAAATTATACAATAGCTATATTTAATTTTTTTTGCAACTGATAGGAAACATATAGAGAAAGTCCTGGATGGCCCTATCTTCACTTATCATAGCTGGGTAGAGTTGTGTTAATGGCAAGAATACTTTGTAGAGCCACACTAGAATACTGTTTATGTTGAGAAACAACCGGTCCTGATACATGGTGGTAATGCAATGTTTGACATAAAACCAGAAACCATAAGAGTCACCACAGAAACACTGTTGGAACTAATAATTATTCTATTATGAACTAAACTCTTAAATTCTGTTATTAACTCTGTGACAAGAAAATGCTTACATTGTTTTAAAAAGTTAGCTTGTGTTGCTTTTAACGGATTTATTTCTCCGTATGTCTTATGCTATTTTTCCACATGTACAAGTGTAACTTCAGTTTCTTAACCTTTCGGTGGCAAACATTCAGTGTTGGAATTTGGTAAGAGGGCGTAATTGTAGCATAAAGGAGAAATTCTGGTATATCAGAAGCTATGTAATAATTGATTTACATTTATTTTGTAACATTTTATTTCAAATGTCTGAAAAAAATGAAGGTGGATAACCAAAGTATGGGAATATCAAGTTTTACACTAGTATTTGGCTTGATTTCTCATTCATGTTCTTGCAATGCAAGTGTTTCTGCTGGCTCTATGCACAGAAAACAGCTGTACAGCAGTAAAAAGATATCACTACTTTTTATTTTACGCTGTACTTTATTAGTTATATAAATATATTGTCTATAACAGTATACAAGGTGTAACAAAAAGGTTGGGCTGGCTATGCATTTTCCGATTTTATGTGTAATTCTAAGCTAAATATAAAGAATAAATTTTTTCCAATTTCCACTTTGTTTAGCCGCTAGCCGCCATTTTGTAATTTTTATTAATAAATTATTATCTCTATAACTAGTAAAGCTAAAGAAACCAAATTTGGCACATAGGTTTTAATAGGTGAGAGGAAAATAAAACAAATAATTGTGTTATTTTCTTTAATATTAACAAAATGGCATCTGTTGAAAATTTTAAAAGTCAAATAACAAAAAAAAAAAACAGTATGGTTATAAAAAATGTGCTAGGTATCAGCTATTTGGAAATTTTATTAGAATTTCAATGGTACTAGTTACAACGAAATCTGTCAAGGCATAAGCGAGCACAACCATTTTAAAGGTACTCGTGCACAAGCCAGAAGCAGCAAACAATACTTACTTTACTTTATTTTAGTGAATTTGAGTTTTTTTTCATTTTTCAAAGTGATAAGCAAATTTTAAAATAGAGTTCAGATGAAAGTTTTTTGGTTGTACCAAATCGAATGGATTCAAAAACTATCTCGGGATCAAGAATTGGTACATCGCAGACTAACCCACAGTGCTGTATTGCCATCTGCTCCTTTATTGTCCTACATGTTTGAATAGGCTAGTAAGCATGTAATATAAAGTTTTATAAAGGCATTTCATAAGTGGTCCCATTAAATACTATTAACACTATATTATTGCTACCATTACTTTCGGTACTATTTTTTATTTTCATTATCTATTTAACTGCTAGAATCGTAATATTTTTTACTGTACCTTTCTTATTCATACAAGTTTCTAGCAGAATTTTAATAGTTTGTTCTTATGTACATCAAGAGGCCCAATCTTATCATTGGAAGGCAAAGCTAAAAGTTTTTAAATGTTATTAAATGTTTTTATTCTTTTTAAATGATTCATTCGCACCTTGATTTAAGTACCCCAACAACCAAATTTCTTTATAAAACTTTTAAATTCCTTGAACTCTTATCTTCTTGATAAGACTTTTTATGCACAAGATCTATTTCAATGGTAAAGTAGTACTGTTTTTGATGATTTATGAAACGTTTTTCCTCTACTCAAAACTTTTGCGCTGACGAAAACAATATTTCATGTTGTGATGTCTTTGAGAAATCTTGTGTTGTTATTACATTGTTGAAAACCTTTTTTTTATATTAGTTACAAATTATTTCCTACAAGCAATATAGAAAAAATAATAATTTAATAAGGAAAGAGTTTTGTTTATTAATATATACATGTATAATATAAATGTTTAAGCAGCAAAAAATTAACTAATACATTTATTAATTTAAATTCTTTAAAAATCCTCTGTATTGGTGTCCAAATTAAAAAATTATTTCTGAGGAGGACCCCCTTGTTCCTCAAGACTAACTCACCCAAATGTAGTATAAGTACTTTTTATGTTCCAAGATTAGTTTGAATCAATTAAATAGTATAGCAATCATAGTGTACATAGACCCACATTATACTGTATCGCATGACCCCATATATACTATAGAAATATTCGGATAGTGATGGTTTGGGTTCTGGGAATCTCCCGAGATGAGGGTAATTATCTAAATATAGCTATGCTGTCAAACTTGAGCGTAACACAAATTTTTTAAAGAAAGAGTGAAGTGGATTACACCATACTTTAGTTTAGAAGTAGACCAATGCGTACGTGCTGAAAGAAAATGGGAATTTACGCCTGTCAGAAGAGCATTGGACAGCTGTGACAGTCAGAAAGCCTTGACTGGCTACTCGAGAGATAAACAAAGATTGTTGTGTGTAATCAGGAGTATTAGTAACAACTCACGAACCTCAGTAGAGCTTGTGTCATGTCCACTAACTGTTCACCACCCAGCACTCCACCCACCATGGCTTCTAATGGTACGACCAAAGAGCCTGTAAGTATATTGTCAACATTATCAAAGTATTAAATTATATATAAACAATTATATAAGATACTTCCTTATGCAGGAATAGTTGTGAAATCCACCTTAAATGGAATTTTATCAAATCCAAGGATAGTATAATGCAACACAATATAAATGCATGTATAATATAAATGCAACACATTTTGTTTTACACTATATTCTAAAGAAAAATTATTTACAAAATTGTAGATTTCAAGTTTATATTATTGTTTGGTTCCAGTTATAAACAGTCAGAGAAGTGAATCTCGAAACGGGGAATATCCATTTTTAAGACTTCAAAGTCAGTAAAAGTGGATATCGTTTTGTACTGGACTGGATTGTATGAACCATCTGTATGTGCATGTATATGTGTATGTGTGTGTATGTTTTTTTTAATATCCCTAATGACCATATGAATACATAAATTTTTATTAAACATAGCATGCTTATGTAATTACTATAAAACAGATAATTCTATGTTGTTTTTTTTATGTAGATTCTTCCTTAGATCTTCAATAAGAATTTTTGTAAAAATATCAAAATTGTCTTATAGCTTTTTGTATATTTTTGTTTAAATAAAATTCATATCATGACTGAGATATAAGTAATACAATTACCTGATTCGGATGTAATTAAGCTAACACCTTCAAACCACTTAATAAATTATAACTATGATTTTTACGTAAAACAAAATATGTTATCTATTAAATAGAAAAGTGCTTTCCTTAAAAGATATTTAATTATTTTAATTAAATATTCGTTACTTTAGAAATTTCCGACAATGCTATTTTAAAACTAGTAAGATAGGTTTGCCACCAAAAACTTTATACATCCGGTAATGCCTTAAAGTGATTATAGACAGATAGCTATATACTTGATTTAGTAAATCTTAGAAGAATTTGATAAAGACATTCTAGGAATGTTCTTAGACTGATTTATATATCTGGTATTCAGTTAAAAGAATAGGGAGTTGAAGTTATGTGTAAGTTACCATTTATTTATATTCACTTTGAATTTTTAGCTGTTGGTAGTATGGTTTGGGACAGCTAAATACCTACTCCTAGACACTCTACTATTATTTTATATACATATACAATAAAACAATTTTGAATATGTAAAGTTTTGCTCTCAGTTAAATTTCTATTTTATAATTACTCAATCCAAAAGGAGGTTAATAAAATTGTCTGTCTATATGGGTGTTTGTATATAAGCATTTTCTGTAATGTTTTCAACCAAATTTAGAATTTGTTGTATTTATTAAGTACCTAAATGTGGTTTTCATTTTTAAAACTAAATTTTTAGGTTACAAAAAATGTAATACATACATTAAATTTTTCCTAAAAAATCAATTTGACAATCATATGCAAAAGTTGTTTATTATCTATAGCCCATTTTTAGACCTTAACAAGTTATATTAAAAAACTTGATTATTAAACATTGAAATACATTTTAATTTTTATGTAAAAGTCTTGATTTTCTGTCCTCAATTTATTGAGGACAGAAACAAAACATTACTTTTAAATAATGTTAAAAAAGTAATGTTTTGTTTAGAGAAATATTATTGTTATGAAATATCAAACATAAAAACAGTATTTTGTTAAGGAAATAGTAATTTTTAAACTGCAGAGATATTTTAAAATGGTTTGAATTTAATAATATTTTGTTATATTATATTGCAAAAACATACATGCAAAGGATATGTAAACATATATGTCAAGATAAAAGACATGCTTTTTTGCTATAGTTTTTTTATAGTTTCTAGAGCAAATAAATGTTACTAAAAAGATCATTCCTGCCTGCATTATGGTTATGCACTTCAGCTCACTGAATTTACTCGTACTAGCTTCTTTGTCCTCATTTCGTTCATGCAAACTGATGGACAATTTACATTTAAAAGTGTCAGAAACATGTAAGATGATTGAGGTGCAAGATAGCGTTTTCATTCCATGATGTATAACAAATCCACAAGAATCTGTTGGGGCTTGGTTAACAGAAGGTAAGTTTATTGGCTGAGCGTTAGCAAAGCCTGTCACTTAAGGGGCTGGAAAATTTCATTTCTGTCTGTCTATCTTTCCGTGTGATATCTGAAGAACAAGTCTATAGACTTAATGTTTTGGATGAAATTTCATTTTCTTATGGGCAAGTTTGATGATGGTGCATGTTACTCCATAGAATTTGGCTAAGCGTTACATTGGCATTTTGGGTAACCATTAGAAAAATAGTAGAATAAAAATAGCTTTAAACAGATTGAGTCCATTTGTTTAGAAATGTTGAGGAACATTTTATCTGTAAACTTTAAATTTGTATGAAACTTCAAGAATGAGTTTCGTGATGAAGCACGTCCAACCATGGAATTTGGCTGAGCACCATTGAGGCCTATTACTCAGTAGGCTGACACAATTTCTCTTTTGTCTGCCGGGAGGATCTAAAGATGTCTTTTGTGTATTACTGGCTGTCTACATATCTGTTCACACAACATTGAAATTAGCTGTAGAATTGAAATTTTGAAAGTGACCTCAACCGAAGCCTATTACATAACATGTAGTGTGACACACACCTGCCTTGTAATTATTAACTTCCTCAATATCGGTATTGGTTTCATGCATTTTCTGTATCAAAACATTAATTTAACCAGGCTCCATTTGAATTACATCATTACAAGAAAATTACAAAATATAATCAAACAATGATTGTTTGGAATTGAAAGCTCAATCAATATTACTATATGTAATATGCATCAATATATATATATATATATATATATATATATATATATATATATATATATATAAAACTGTATGTTTATTTCAAATTAAGAAATAGTTTTTTTCACTTCCACATGCACATTGAGAAATAAATCTATTTGTTTTTGCATCCTCCACTCCCTCCTGAGTAAAAAGTTTATTTTAACAATATTATCTGTCCTAATAAACCAAATTAGTCTTTGTGTATATATATGTAATTAACTATATTTTATGTAATTAACTACTGTATGTCATGACCTATATACAGTATTTACTATTTGTTTAAAATTTTGGCTGTAATGTTTATTCTGTTATATTTTATTTTGAATAAGTTTTTGAATATAATGAAACCTACAAAAATGTTGAGGATGAATGTATACATTTTTTAACTGCTGAGTTTCTGCCTCAAAGTGATAAGATAAAAAAGAAGCTATGACAAAAAATTTCCTATTTTTTGTCACGCCCTGTAGCTAATTCAAGATTTTAAGTTGGAGTGGTTGTGGTTGCTGAAGTCCAAGATTTATTAGAATCTATGACACTTGGAATTTTTGACTTTTCAATGACTGGGTATTCTGGAAAAAGATGAAAAACAGCGTTCTGTTCACACAGCTCTTTTCCAGAGTATGATCAGGCTCTCCATTTTCATCACTGGACAAAACTGCCAAAAGGTTATTTGAGCATTGTGTATCATTAACTGAGCTTACATGTTTATCCTATCATTTGGCTTGGGAGAGAGAATCAGGAGTCCACAAAAACAGAGTAATTACTACAGTGTAATTGACTGCAAGGAAGTAACAACTATCATCTGATTGCCTGTAGTAGTAGCTACCTAGTAATATTAGTTTATTATTCACTGTTTCAATAAAATGCAATTACTTTGTAGTAGTTTTTGTGACTGGTACTTTTTATGCACTTCACCGAGTGTATATATACACACAATTTTAAACTGACAACAGTTTCTTTTAAAGTTTGTATATTATATTAATAACATAAAGTTTCAATAAAGATATTGGGGCTTTAAAGGCGAAAAACCAACAAAAATAATATTATAAAACAATGTATGATTATTTGTTATGCTTTTAAAGCTTGATAATACCTGACAAAGTTCTAATAGTAAATGTGTGAAATGGCTTAAGATGGAATATTGCTCATATGAGCCGGAATCCAATATGGCTGTCAGGACAGAAGAAGATTTAGGCTCTCATTCCATTCTTAAATACATTTTCATTAACACTATTTATTTTATAGTTTTATACATCAGTTAAACAAACTTGATTCATTTACTCTTTATTTGATAACTGTGTTGCTCTAGTGTGAACAACTACCACCCAAGCAGACAGGTGTGGTTGGAGGCCTAAACATCCTGTCTGCAGCCATATTTGTGGCTGCAGAGATGGCAGGGGGCGGGATACTAACAATACCTAAGGCTGTGGTTGACTGTGGTAAGTGCATTGTATACCACTCTTCTATTTTGATTTATTAAGAAAAAATGTCAACATATAGTGCGTTAAGAAGCACTTGCATCAGGGAAACAACAATAATAATATAGTATGAAACATATCATTGCGAGACTGGGTTATCGCAAATTTACTGTTATTTAACGCACTTAGGCCTGAGATATATTGTTAAAAATATACACGATATAAAAGATTAGTTTCATGTGATAATACTAGTATTACAATTGTTGAATGACATTACTCTACATTATTAAGAAAAAGTAAAGCCAAACATTCAGTCTTGCAATGATATGTCTCATACTATAAAAATAGTTATTATGCCCAACACTAACAATAAAACTAAAGCAAAAAATGACATGAGAAATCTTGATGCACTACACAATATTAAATTCTACACCTAATTTGGAGTAGAAAGTTCATGATTTCATAAAACTCTGTTAGTGTTTGAGTTCTACTGCTGAAATTTTTGGCTCTTTATAGAATTCTGTCTGTTTTTGGTGATTTAAATAAATTTAGTGTTTGATATTCTCAGAATAACTGTAAAATAATTGTTGCTGCCTTCGGCATAAGGCGTCCTCAGCATACTTATTCTTAATGTAACATTACAAAATAATCAACTTCACAGTTGAAAAAATATTAATTTTTAGCATATTTTTAAATTAACACTTTGACATACCGCCTATTTTGTACTGGATTAAGATAGAGACCTCTGGTTTGCAGCATTGTTCTTTTTACAAGGGCCATTAACATGTTGACTTCAACGGATGCCTTACAGCACAGAAGTACAATGAGAGTAGTTGATCTCACTCAGTAATAGACTAACAGTTAAGATGTTAAAGTGAGACGTTACTTGATGGAGGTTTACATTTAAAATTTGGTGAACTAAATTTTCAAATTTTAACTTGCCCCCCCCATTTGCCATTTGGGGTTGGATGTTGAAATTCTCATATATACCAAAAACCATGAGTTTTAGTCCTATAATGACTAAAATAATATAGGTAGTATTTTTCTATTCAAATGTTATGAGAGAAGAGGGGTGGAACTTTTGGAATACCTGGTATACGTCAGATTCTGATAAAATAGTGTCAAGTATCTGTCTTTACATACAAATTAAATAACAAACATAAATTAACAAATAACTATTATTCATTCAAAATAATATATTACAATAACAAAATTAAATACAACATTCTATGTTGTAACAGTAATTATTCTTACATGATTTGTACGTGAACCACAAAAAAGAACATCACAAACTGAAAAAATATAAAAAGTAAAGGTAAATAGTTGAAGCTATTTTAGTTGAAATAAAATCATAGGTTATTTATGATATGTAGTAAATTTGTACTTGTATTAATTAATATTAACTAATATTAGGGGTAGCTCCATAAGTGGACAGTATAATTTTAAAGCTTGAGATTAAGGGAAGAGAGGGGATAAAACTCACAAAGTTACGGATATGATTCTGTATGTGCCAAGAGATGGCATGGTGTAGACCATACATACCATCTATTGGCAATGGTCCAGGCTCTTCTCTAGAATAAGTTAAGACAAGTGTCCAGGCAAATGACCCAAGAAAAGTGGTCTGTGTACAGCCCTGTCCACACATGTATTTTGAATGACAAATCCAAGTGACAGAGAAATCTATGTCATTACAAGTTTTATCTCACATGCGCCTTATCACCTTACTTGAGATAATTGCTTGTTTGTTTGTATTCTGTTGTAATCACAATACCACATCCTTGCATCAATGACACATTATCAATTATTCGACCAACATTAACAATGTCAACATGTTGGCCCGTATTCTGACATATGAATTACAATTAAATTGCTAATATCACATATCAGCTACTTATCAATTCTAAAAAATCACTATTATTTCAGCTATTGCGTATACAGTTTTACATGTATTAAGACTAGGATATTTAGGTAATTCATGAAGCAGTTTAAACATAATATTATTTTAAATTTTCAGGTTTTTTATATCATTAATAAATAATGTGAATAATTTATTTATTGAAATCTAACAATTCATACGTAATCTTTATTGCACATTAAAATTCATTCATACGGAACAGTTACATTGTCAATAAATATATGCTAAAATATAAATATAAATTAAGTTTATAGCAAAGAGACTGAACTAAATAATAAAATATATTACACAATAGTGATGTATGATTATTAAGTTATGCAAAAGAATTGTAAGACACTTTAATTAAATTAAATCTGTTATAATATAGTTAATTGACTATTTGAATGAGCGTTGTTAATCAATTTTATTATTTAAACTAGAAAACTAAACATTTTGCAATAATAATACTTAATTGTTACAGTTTATAGATTTGTTAATGCTTGTAAATCTTATGACAATAAAGATTATTTTCTGTCGAATTGTCATGTATACATGGTTATTTTTAGTTTTCTTTAACTTTATATATAATTTATTTAGCACATTATAGTATTTACTTGCATTATAGTGCATTACCTTTAACAAGAAATACATAGGTAAACATTAGCAGACATCTTAAGTTTTTTAAGAACAGGAATGCACAAGTTGTCACTTACATTCTATATCACTTACATGAATTTCATGCCTTCTTCTGTTATACAAAAGCTCTGTGTGACCCACTACTTAGTACCAATAGTGCTGTTATCTTTTAACTTTATTTATTATGAAAAATGATTTTAAGATGTATTAAACTCTCTAAACATACATGCCATGATTAGCATAATAAAAGCATATATAGACAAAAGCATATATATATATATATATATATATATATATATATATATATATATATATTGCTATCTTTACACAGGCAATTAACATGACTAGACTAACTCATGAAAATATTTTAAATTGGAATTGTCTAATATGTTTAAATATTTCTAATATTTAAATTTCTAATTGTCTAATATGTGTCTATGTGTACTATTTGTTACATTTTTACATATATTAGTAAGATGGGATAGGCAATTTGATGTATTGAAAGTCTTGCTAAAACAGATTTGTTTCACTGTCCATAAATTTTTCTAACCATTTATAAGAGTGTGATTCTTATGCGAATTTAGCTGTGACTTAAATTCTTTTACTGATAAATGTGTTTCTAAATAAATGATCTACTTAGGAATTAATTTTATATAACACTGTTTTGATTTTGCCAAGGTCCCTGAATTTAAAATCAATATCAGAGAGGTTACTTTTATATAGAGAATTGTGGGTCAGTATGTCAATGCCTTGATAAGTGGGCCAGTGTCAGTTATGAATGAATCACCAACATTTGTTAATGTTTGCAACATTGGAATAAAATATACTACTTCTACATGTTTTAAACAATAAAAGCACAAATGGGACATAATTATTGTTGCACTAAATACAACAGAAATTAACAATACACTATAATATTTCTAAATTAGTTTAATTAATAACATATTTATAATTAAGATTACATCGACCTATAAATAAATATGGTGATAAAGCTCTTTAGTGTTGTTATTGCATTCAGCTTATATGTCTAGGATGTGTAGACTAAAATAAGATAAAACTCTTAACAACTGAACTAACTTAAGTATTACTCATGTTCAACAAAACACTTGTATTAAGTGCATTAAGTGGATAGATACTAAAGATTACAACAATTTCTCAATTCGTCTTAATAAATAAGTCTATGGAACTACAGTCCATGAATTGCATTGTGGAATCACTGTTTCATTAAGTGATTAGGTAATAAATGTTTAAACAATTTCTCAATTCTTCTTCATAAATCTGTCCATGAATTTCAATGCAGTATCACGTTTTCATTAAGTGGTACATAGATTTATAGATAAAAATAATCCAAAATTTAAACTAACATTTGCCAATAAAACAGTTTAAATGTCATAAAAATAGGTGCCATCATAAATCAATCGATTAAACAATATTATAATAGAATTTAATTCTAAAAAACCCAGAGCCACAACAGAGATCTTTATTTTTGTAATTGATTTTCCCTTTCTTACTATAGTGTTGAAATCTGAGACTGCAAAAACTAAGAAAAGGCCTAATTTTTTAACTCCAGAAATGAGAAATCCTGTTGTACGGATGCTCATGTGTGTGATATTAAAATAAAACAACATATTTAAATTTACATACAAAGATTAGTTACTGTTCTGTGTTAGAAATCACATTGTAACAGATCGAAAATTAATAAATATATTAATATTGGTTTTCATAATAAATTAGAAAATAATAATTAATTATATAGAGTACTATAGTTTAATTTCAATTGGTTACTAATTGCTTTGCAAATATTATAATAAAAAACTCAACAAGTAACCTGTATCAAATACCTGTAAATCTGTAATAACTGAAATTTTTGGTTACATTAAAAAAATTAAATAAGAAATCTGTCAAATTTTCTTAAACACATTACTTTTGCTTTAAATTAACCATAATTTATTATTTTTATTTACAATGTGTTAATATTTTTTGTGATAATCAGCATATTTAAAATACATACCATTCACTCATATTGTTCACAAAATCTTGAACTACCACACAGATTTGTGTAAAATTTGGTATGTACGTGTTATTAACTCTGTTTTGTTCAATGGCAATGGTTACAAGGTTGAATTCAATGAGTAAACATCTTTGAAAACCCATAATTGTTTGAAGATAAAACTTAACAGCTATTAGTATCTGAGACTTGAAATTTTATCTTTGGGCCTGCTTGATTCATATGGGTTTCATGAAAAAAATTTCTTTTAAATTTGAATTTAACTAATAACATCCATGAAAAACTGTACAACCATGGAGCATTTCCTTACTACAATTAACACATTATGTCAAAAAGTTTTAAACAAGATGCCATTATGTTTTGAATATACATTTGTTTCCTCTTAAGTACTCAGTAACAAACCGTCTTGCTCTAAAACCTCAGTGAGTGCTTTTAACATAATTTTAAAATTACTTCAATCAGAAAAAGTAAGAAATTTTAAGGATTCTACACACAGTTCTATATTACTCTAAACTATTGTAGTTTAAATACATAACTACTTATAATACATGTAGTTGACACCTTCAATGCTAGAGTACACTGAATGAGACTGGCTACTCTTAATCTGACTCTTAAGGCATCTGCCGTAGACAGTGTGTTAAAGTTCTCTATATGAAATGTTTTTAGTCTTTATCTTCAGGGTTTCATTTCACTGACAACATTTAAGTAATAGTAGAGTGTTACTGCTATTCCTCATATACAAATTCTTGTTAAAAATGCTTGCTCACTTGATAATTTTATCTTAGCAAAGATTTTGGTTGAATTAGAGGCACTGAATGGAATTTGAGAATCCTCTATGAGACTTGACATGATGGTTTAAGACTTTTGAGAATCTAGAATTAATAAGTAGGAGACCATACCTTTGCCAAAAATATTAAAAATCCTAGCAAAATTTAAAATTCAGTGCCTCACAATTAAGACATAAAAATATGCATTATGTTATTTGTTAAAAACATACTTATTGGTTGTGCAGGTTGGATTGGGATGGTTTTGGTGGTAGTGTTTTGCCTGAACGCAGCTTACGGTGGGACGAGACTGGGCGAATGTTGGGCCATTATTGAGGAGCGATATCCACATGAACTGCAAGGCAGGACCAGAGATCCATACCCCACTATTGCATACAAGGCTGTGGGCAGATGGGGCAGGTTAGTTTGTTCATCACATCTCATCTTCTTCTTAATTTGTGGTAGTGGATAAAGAACTGGGTGTTTATCTAACAGTTAATAATAAAATATACTTTTTTTAAATATACATATGGGAAAGTAGGATATGTAAAATTATCAAGTACTTTGGGTAAAAACCCAAGTGGCCTTGAGCTAAAATTTTTTGTTAAACTATCAGTTGTATATTAATGGCACTAGGAGTGTCTTCGCCCTAAGTGATTGATGCAAATAACGAAGTCCTGTGTGAAGCTATACTAGCAGTTTTTAAATTATACTTTAAATATACTTTCAGACTTAGATTAAGCAGTGATAGATTTGCACTGATTACTTCCAATTCCAATTCTAAGGTCAGAATAAAAAATATTTACAATAAGCAGGAGTGAATCGAAAAGGGAATTTATACAATGACCCTGTTATACCATTAATAATTTTTCTACTACAATTTGTAATTTTTACTCATGAGCTTTAATAGCTTTAAAAATACAATTCATTCTTACTGTGATTATAAAGGTAGAAAATAGACAATAATCTTTATTGATGTATTCGTGGAGAACAGTACAATGCGTCGAGATTGTGGCTAAAGTTGATGTGACATAACTTTATTTTCTGTGTAAGGTCTGTGCTGTAGCCAAGTTGTTAGGGTTTTCTTTTCTGGTGATTTCTACTTGGTGTACCTATTTTATATGTTGCCTGGGAGTTTGTTGAAGAAGAGTTCTCCCTTATAGGATAGCTTCATACAGGGCGAATTAGTGTATCGGGAGAGCGAAGTTGGAGGCGTTTCTTGTATGATGTTGATGTAGATTTTCATTCCTTATTAGAGGGTGGAGACTATGTAGAGGATTGCCTTGTGTATGTAGAGTGACATCACAGTGAACTTTTCAATTCTCTTAAAGCTTCTCAACAGGTTTCTTGCACTCTGATACCGCCCAGGCATCTTATTGCCCTTTTTATGTACCAGGGCTCTCTCAAGTTAGCATTGGAGGTTCAATCTCATACAATACATAAGATGGCTTTCAAAGAGGGAGTAACAAACAGAATTTGCTGCATATAGGTAACTTATATGCATTACTATTCTGATTACATAGATTCCAGAGCAATCTGTTACATAGGGTTGTTATATATTGCTCCCATGAGAGATTTGCATCTACAATGGCACCAAGATATTTGGTGCTGGGTTCAGCTTGTATGCCTGGAGAAGTTAAGTTTACATCTTTGTTCTTGGTGGTATAATTTATTTGGACAGTTTTGTTTTCATTAAGTGCTAGCTCAATGTTTTTGCAGTATATTTTGTTCTGGTGAGGGCTGTATTGACTTGTAGTCTGAGTGCGACTATTGATTTGTCAGCTATTTGCCTGACTATATAACTATATCAACTGTATACATATGGTATGCATATATGGTAGTTTTGTATAAATTTCCTAGTTGGTATGGGAGGTAATTTGTGAGCAGAAGGAACAGTACTGGGCCAAGCACCGAGCCCTGTGGCATTCCTCTTCTCAAAGGAGCTCTTTCAGAATGTACTCTGTTTTATGTGCCATTTTGTGTGTCTACTATTTCAAAAGGCTGTTGTCTGTTGTTTAAGTAACTACAGAACAATGGTTTTGTGCTTTGGGGGGGGGGGGGGGCTTCTATTTTCCCCTTAATGCCTAGTGTTTGTAGCTTTTTGAGAAATTGATTGTGGTTGAGGCAGTCAAACGCGTTATTGAAGTCAAAAAATAAGCTAGTGACTAGAGAACCTTCTTCTAGTTGGTCTAAGACATGTTCTGTAAGCTGGATTAGGACAGTTATTACATATCTGCCTTTAAGAAAGCCGTGTTGTTGGCTTGTAATCAGTTCATTTTATTCCAGATGTTAAATGAGTTTTTGAAGGACAAATCTTTGAAAATGTGGATATTAAGAAGATTGGTCAAAATCACTCAAAAATGTTCATTGCACAGCCTTTTTAGTGGTTGGTCAAAAATGATTATAAATACTATACTAAATAAAGTGATAATTTAAAGTATGTAGTTACATTTGTTGTAATAATATAGTATAATAAGTAGGCCTATTTATGATACTTTACTGGGCTAAATATTAAGAATAGTTTTATGATGAATTAAGTAAACTGATTGAAATAAATACAATAATAAAAAAGTGATCAGTAATTATATTAAAATAAAGCAAGAACATTGCATTAAAATTATTATATTATGTCTGCTATAAAAAAATGATACATGAAATGTCTCAATTTTGTCAGGGCTAATCAGGTTTTCTCTGTTTCAGCCTGTTGGTGTCAATTTGTATGCAGTGCACACTGTTTGGAGCATCTGTGGTCTTCCTGCTGATGTCAGCTCAGATTGTGCAGGAACTACTCAAAGAGGTGCTACCTCAAGTTGGTTACTGCAAGTGGTTCTTGCTGTTTGCAGCAGCAATCACACCACCCATGTGGCTCGGATCGCCAAAAGATTTCTGGTGATTTCTCTGATTGTATATATATATTCTTTATAATCTTATTAGCAGAATTGATTTAATAGCTTTTGAGTAAACTTTCCAAAACATCACCAAAATCAAATTGTTCTGTTAGTTACCTTTTTTAATGTTTACTTACAACTTTAACTATAGGACATAATCCTTCCTCAGCAAGAACGAGTAATGCTAAGTATTTACATACTAGCACTTACACATGACTTCACAGGCAATTTCACAAGTTTTGCACCTTTATGAGCACTTATGGTTCGAGTGAATTATTTTCTGATGCCAATGTTGAGTTTGCTTTCTTCCCATGATGAAGAAAATATGTTGAAAGTATTATGGTAATTTTAATTTAATCTGGTTTTAATAATTTGTGTTTGTTCCAAAGCAGATTTTGCCTCTCCCCTAATCAAGAAAACATATATAAATACACAGCTCTGAGAAGCCTACTTTTTTCCAAAGACAACTTGGATAGGTTTCATAAGTCTTTATATGTATAGTAAAATTTAGACTGCATTGTCTCATACCTGCACTGCTAGCAGTTACCCATTACTTTGCACACAATTTAGTGTTTTATTCTCTAGGTGATTTTGTTTTGTTTCCGATCAAGAAAATATATAACAGATCAGAGAAGCCTACTTCTGTCTAAAGGGAACTAAGAGGGGTTTATATCAGTCTTTAACTCTATATAAGAGTTTTTAAACATTCTAGAACATTTAGAGCTAGAATTGGTACATTAGTTCAAACAGTCCAGTGAAATTTTATGTAGTATAGTTCTTGTTGACTGCTTCAAAGGGAGTCTTCGGAGTCAAATTCTGAACTTCTTATGTTTCAGGACATTTCTAAGGTAGATTAGTACTTACCTAATCGCTGAAATATAAAACACTGTTAAAAATTACGGTTACATTTAGGAAATGTACTCATTATAAATGTAACAAATCGAACATAAACAATGTTTACACAAAACAGTTGATTACATTTGACAGACTCATTCAATTAATATTACATAACTGTAGAAACCAAGATGGGGGTTTTCACTACTTTAAGGACTAATGGAGCATAGCATAGAGAGATTTTAAAAATAAGAATAGGCCTATATTCATCCCAGGAATTGCAAGAATATCCATGTAAAATTTCAATACAACTGGTCAAGTAATTTACACGTGAAAACAAAACAAACAAACAAAGGCACATTTGTATTTATAATATTATTAGGATTACATGTGTATGAAAATTTTATGTTTTAGTAAGTACTCTTAGTACTGTAATTAGCTTAAATTCTGTGGAAAGATCCATTATTCAAGGAATTCAGGAAGTAAGGAATATTCTAATGTGCAATGAGGAGTTTTGGGCATTTATCCAAAAATATGTAAAATTCTAACACAAATGGCAATATGGTATCCACCTTACAAAGTCAGTTGTACACAATCCTTTCCAGTAAAAACAAGTTTTAAATTATATCTTGCTGTTGCAGGATTGTTGGGTTTGGAGCAGTGCTGGCTACATTTGTCGGTTGTATTCTCATCTTTTGCCAGACTGTCATAGATGGCATCCACCTCACAGAGCCGGTCCCACACAACTCTCACTCAATCAATGGCTTTTTCTATGCTTTTGGTACAATCCTGTTTTCCTATGGTGGGGCAGCCACATTTCCGACGATACAGAACGATATGGCCCACAGAGAAAAGTTTCCAATTAGTGCTGCTATTGGATTCACTAGTGAGTAACAATAGTTAGTAGTCTTCACTACCGTTGTAATTTAGTTTATAACTAAGTAGTAGTAAACCAGACCACGGGTCTCATAACAAGCTCCACTGAAGTTTCTTGCAAAATTTCAAATCTCTATTTCATTTTATGTTTGTATATATCCTGTAGAGAAACACCATCATCAAACTTGATCTTGTTTATTTAGAAATGAAGTTTCATGCAAACTTTAATGTCTAGTTCAATTTGTTCTTGATATATCTTGCAGAGTACAAGAAGAATTTGGTGAAGTAAGACAAAAACAATATTTTTTTGAATATGAAAATAATAAATAAAATATATTTCATAAAGAATGATTGATATTTAATACAAGTTAAACTTAAACTATGGTAAACTTTACTTGTATTTAACTAAAATATTAAAACTTGTGATTTTGGATATCTTGGTATCAAACAATAGTTTTGTAAATAATCTTGTAAATATAAAATTAAAACAATTTAAAACTGAACCAGTTTGAGATTGGTTATGTTTGGTCAAAGCTTACACTTTATTCCTACTAATTCCACACACTTTGTGCCATACCATTGTCCTTAGCATGCTTAAGATCAAAAAGTGAATATATAAATTTTATTTGGTGCCCTTTTTTAGTCCCGAAGATTTTATGATATGACTGTGCTCCAAACGAACAACCGCAGAGTTGGAAATAAAATAATTTATTGAGCTGAATTCATGTATTTAATATTTTACTACCATGAATGTGAAAACAAATTATTCAAAATTAATATAATTAGTTTTTGTGCTTAGAAGCAAACATTTAGGTGGCTGTTTGCGGATTATGTCATCAAAGGATCTGAATCTACCAATTTTTAGGGATGCACCTCCCCCCTCATATATAAAAAATCTATGTGTTATGCAACATCCTTTTCATAAATATCAATACTCTGTTGATGAGTTCAGGACGAGTTAATGATGAGCCATTGGAATATTGACAATAAAATTATGTGACATTGTCATGATATGATGTAATGTGTGGCTTTTTATGTGTCTGTTTGATTTACAGTATGATAGGAAAGTGCAACAAAATAATTGTAAGTAAATTGTGTTGCAAGCATTAGGTTAAATTTATGGCTTATAATTGATATTTGTAGTCAACATTTTTTACACCATAAAGAGATTATTATTAAACCATGGATTATTAAATTGGATTTTCCAATGTTCCAGTTGTGTTGAGCTTATACATGCCTGTGGTGCTTGGGGGCTACTTTGTTTTCGGAGACAACATCAAGGACAACATTCTGCTCTCTCTCCATGGGGGTATGATCTCCACTGGAGCTAATATCCTGCTCGCAACTCACCTGATCTGTGCTTTCTTTATTGTGATTAACCCTGTCAGCCAGCACATCGAACAGATATTCAATGTTCCACACAGTGAGTTATTATATTTCCTTTTTACCTCATTCCAAAATTTAGGCTTTGAAAATTGTTGAGTGCCAGCAGATTAGATCTTATTATCGAATCAAACAAAAATTCTCAGTTTCGGAAAAAAGTAGATTTGCTTGCACTGGATCTATTGATATGTACAGAGCTGGTCCATAATAGAAATAGAAAACCAAAAAGAGAAAATCATTGAAAATATTATAAGTTTTTTGAATAGAGTAAAAAGTACTTGGAATATAATAAGATCTAAATTAGGGAAACCAATAAAGACCATGACTAATATAACTTTAGAACATAATACAGCAGAAATTAATTATCCATTAAAAGTTTGTGAGATTTTTTTGTAAACATGGTTGATGATATAATAACTCCAAATATTCACAAAACACCAACAAACTCATTACCTCAATAGTACATTCAAGGCAATATTAAATATTAGTACATTCCCATTCATTCCCATGTCTGAAAAAGAAGTAAAGAGGATTATCCTCTCACTTAAAATAAATGTTCTTCAGGCATCAATGACATAGCAGTAACAGTGATGAAATACTCAAGAAGCTCCATAATCAAACCATTAGCTCACTTAGAAAAATTTAAAATATCCAATGTAATTCCTATTTTTAAGAAACGTCGCGCTAAAGATGTTTCAAGCTGTAGACCGGTTTCAATTCTTCCTTCTTTTTCAAAAATATTTGAACGATTTGTTTATAACCAACTTCTTAAATATTTAGAAACAAATAATTTATTAAATAAAGAACAGCATGGCTTTTTGCCAGGGAGATCCACAATAACTGCTGGAGTGGAATCCATAGAAAATATAATCAATTTTACTTATTAGTTTCACGTCAAAGTTGTCACATGCGTTTGACGTTAGTTGCAGTTTGGGAAACTATTCTTCAATTTGATCAAATTTTCTCACTGGTGGTGAAGTTGACTAAAATACTCTTGCTTACAGGGTTCTGACTGAAGAGGATTGTTGTGCGTACACTGATTGTGGTGCTGATGGTTGCGGTTCAGGAAACTATTCTTCAGATTGATAAAATCTTATCACTGGTGGTGAAGTAAACTAAAAACTTCTTGCTTGCAGAGTTCTGCTTGAAGAGGGTTGTTGTGCGTACACTGATGGTGGTGCTGATGGTTGCCGTGGGAGAAACTATACCTCAGTTTGGCAAAATCTTATCATTAGTGGGAAGCTCCACTATAACTCTCACAACGTTTGTTCTCCCACCTTATTTCTACATGAGACTCTGCGATGAGACAAGTCCCAACTGGCCACAAAGGTTAGCTTTATAATATAAGTATTATATTTATTTCCTTAAAGGCTTTTGACGAGTTATCTTGATATTGCCAAATATATAATAAATGACTACTGTCGAGCTATCTGGTCGCACAAAAATGTGCTGATCTATTGCATTTTTGACGAGTGATGGTCTACTTAGTGGCAAAGCCGAGAATGAAATATTAATACGTATTTAGTTGGTTTGCCACAAGATTGTGTGGTCCTGTTATTCTGCTTCTGTTGAGCAATTTGTAACCGTACTAAACTAATTAAAATTAATTGAATCAATTGATTGACTAAAGAAAATTAAATAAATAAAAATAAAACAATTTCAAAATATATTATTTTGAGGTAAATGAAACTATGTACATGGCAGAATTGAATAATTAAATTGGCTAGGCAGTTCAGTATCTAGAAGTTTTTTTCAGAACCTATAAGACTTTAAAAGATGCCATCAACTTTCTGGCGTTCTCTGCTGCTCCAATATTGGAACTATCAAAACGATTGAGAGTTAAAGTGATAGAATACTAGCATGCTTACTTACTTCTGTGACCATTATCATTCCAGGTGGTACTGAGTCTTGCCAACATACTTTATCCAGATTTCTCTGCATCTTGTATCTTCCCAATATTCTCAGGTCCTTTTTCACCTGATCCCAACACCTTAGTTCTACCTCCCAGATTGTTCTCCAGAATTGTCTTTGGCTCTATATACAGGCCTATATACAGTTCTCTCACTTCCCGATTGTGCTTCATCCTCCATTCTCCATCATCGAAAGTTGGTCATATTCTTTCTCAATATTTTGTTTTCAAAAACTAGCATGTCTAACCTATACAGACCCAAGAATTAGATGACTTAACTAAAACAATAACTACTTTCTGGAGTTCCCTGTTGCCCCAATGTTGGAACTACGGGCATATATGAGGTAAAGAGATTATTCAGTATAAAGTAATATAAATTCTGATTAATTGAACAAAACTGACAGAATGGTCTAATTGTTGAATTTTGAAAAAAAAAAAAAACAGGTCACTAAAAGAAGTCAATGACGATGCAGAATTATTACTGAAATATGTTATAACAGGTGACAAAAATTGATTTATGGATATGACAGAGAATCTAAGACTCAGTCTATCCAGTGCATTCTGGATAGCCAAGACTGGAAAAGGCTCAACAAGTGCAGTTGAACATGAAGGTTATGTTCTTCGATTTTAATGGCATAGTGCTTCATGAATTCTTGTCACAAGATCAAACGGTCTATAAGGAGTACTCCATGCAAGTACAATGCCGTTTGCGTGAAGCAATCCGAAAAAATGCTTGATTTGTGACAAAACCGTTCATGGCTTTTTCACCATGACGATGTACCTGGTCACAATTCTTTGCTTGTTCGTGAATTTTTTGCCAAAACATTATTGTAATGAAGCCCCGTCTCCATATTCTTCAGAAATGGTTTCATGTGGCTTTTTTTATTTCCAAAAATAAAAAAACCTTAAAGGGCCATAACTTTATAAATATAGATGATATTAGATATGCATCTCTGAAAAAGCTCAAAGCTAAAGATACTGCTTCATAAGTGTTATAAGGATTGGAAGAAGCGTTGGCACAAGTGCTAATGTCTAATAAAGACTATTTTAAAGGTGGTAGCATAAATTTAGGGAAATAAATATCTTTTCAAAAATGAAAATTTCCATTACTTTTTGAACATATGTACCTCGTAAGAATAGGTCTATTAAGTATGATCAATTTTATGTACACAAGAACACAAATCTATACTATTACGATAAATCTATCTTTACTGATAAAACCTAATGGTGCTTCTCTGTGTATAAACGTGTGTGTATTACTCAATGACTTAAAAACTACTGGACCAATTGTACTGAAATTTTACATAAACATTCTTAATGTTGCTTTTTTTAACATATACTCCTATTGTATCCCTCCGGGATATGCCCCACTGATCTTGAAAGTTTCCTTAACACTTCATTTTTCTATTATCTTTACGGTGGCCTTATCAACAGATAAATGTTTTTTTAATCACCTGTTCAAAAATAATAAGTATAATAATTAATACACATTTAAATCAGGTGATAGTAAATATATATTGTTATTCATTTTTAAAGTCAATTATACTTTACAAATTTATTATCTGCTGAAACTTTTCTTTGTTTGGGTTTTATTTTATTGGGACTTTAATCAAAAACACTAAAATGACATTGTTTATTACACAATAAATTTTTGATTTCTCCACAGTGGCCTAAAATAGTTCAATTGTTACTGAAATTACTATTCAATAAAATATAATGAAGTAATTAAAGAGAAATTCGTAAAATTTCAGAGGTACTTACTTATAAAAATAGTTTCACTCTTGGACTTCAGGGTCTCATCTTTAAACTTAAATATAAAATGGAGAAGAGACTGGAATATCTTTTAGTGACTATCACTTATCTCAGAACTGTTTGGAATGCTTAGAAAATATGTTCATGGTAACCCTGTTTTTCAAAATAAAATCGCATGCGAGGTCATGGATAACTGCTAGTAATCTATAATCCTGTTTTTATCTGTCTTTAGGAAGATTCCTCTGTATATCAGAGTGTACATGTGGGAGCTGATAGGCATCGGTCTGGTGGGGGGAGCTGTCTCCACATACAGTGCTCTACAGTCTATTGTCTCCTCAGAGACCTTTACCAAGCCCTGCTACTGGCCGGACTAAAGGCATCTGAAATGGAATTAACATTTGCACTGTATCAGTGGCATTTGAACATCGTTTTGTTGTTATATATTATTAAAGGTTCCACCAAGTGAAACTGAATACTGTACGCTTCATTAGTATATTATTATTAGTATTAATGTTTACTTAATAATTGTATTATAAGTTCCAAATGTGGAATACTACAGTGCTCAATTAATTGAGTTTTGTGGCCAGGGATTAGAAATTAAGGATCTAATGAAGACTTTTGTTTGATTTTGATATAAATATCTTTACTGATATACAAAATACTGATCTTTACAATACTAAAAACGTATACTTCCTTAATCACTGTAATAGATTAATGAGAATTACCTATGATGGTTTTAGAGATGGTACAAGAGGGAGAGTAAGGAGGGGGGATTGGGACATTATTCTTCCACCTCTATCAGTCATAGTTGTTGCTATTACACAATATTAGATAAAGATTAATTTAAAGTAAATAAATGATGTCCTTATTTTCCAGGGAAATTATGTTTTACAGCTGTTTAATGGATGAAGAAATCTATAGTTGTACATAATAAGCAAACAACACACATTATACAGTTTAAAAGATCAGAACCGATTCTTTTATTTTTTTGTAAAAAATTAGTCAAGAAGACCTGCCAAAGGTGGCAAAGCCTTGTATTCTTGGATTCAAAAATGAAACTACTTTTTGGCACCTTCAAGGCGAATCCTTGGTACCCGGGTAGAGCTGCATTATGACGTCCAACCGTGTGTAAGGATTCTGAATGTCCGACCACCATATCAATAACTTTTTCCTTGCAAGACAGACACTCATTTTAATAGTAAACTGACCAACTGGGCGTAATGGGAAACATTTGGGCATACATTTAGATAATGAAATAAACTTGAAGGATTTAGAAATAAACGACAAACACGACAGTATTTTGTATATATTTCAGTATAAATTATGTTATGAACAATTTCTCTGGGAAGGTACATGTAAAATCAGTATAAGTTTAATTGATTTATAACAAAAGCAATTTATGACTGATAAATTGAAAACTGACATTTTAACCTATTTATTAATGAAGTCCTTACTTTGTTACAATAAAATATAAGTAAAAGTCACAATATCATTATTACATATTAGAAAAATACTTTATTAATATTAGAAATTCCGTTCCTTTGGTAGTGTTTTAGCCTAGTTACATATTTATTCTTGAATAAATGATTTCTATTGCACTTAAGTTATTTGAGAAAATAAAATTAGAAATAGTCCTAAATCAGTCTTCTGGTTCACCTCCCGTCCAAACATTGGTTACACATTTAACTTCTTATGATATTACAACCTCACTGTGAAGAGCCATTTTCGGTTTAACATACAGTATGTTGACTGAAGATAGCTCTCCACAGCAATGCCAAAATATCTGAAGAAATTACTTGTGTAACCAATTTTTCGACGTAGTGTGAACCAGAAAACTTTGATGTTATTTATTAGAATAGTATTGAGAAAAGTTACTTATAACGTAAACCTTTAAAAAGGCTTAAAATTGTTATTTAATAAATAAAGAATGAAATTACAACTAAGTGTAAGAATATTGATAATAATAGTTTTTCTGTCTTTAAAAATTATTTATTTTTTGTTATTTCATTATTATTAATTTTAATTTGTTTTTGTTGTATTAATATATCCATGAAATAATGATTTTTAATAATGTTGTAAGATATATGTTTAAAGATTTTTGTGATTAACTACTTACACAAAATAAGACTTTGATTATAAATTTAATTTAAATTTATATAGAATCTTCTATTGCAGTATGTATACACAACAAGTAAATAGAAACACTGATATTTTCTCTTTACTTTTGTACCAGTTTTATTTACTTAATGTAACAAAGAATAATACAGATTTATTGTATGTATTCTTTGTTCATTGTTATATATATGTTTTTAATTTTCATATTAGTTTTGTAGTTAAAATGTTCACTGCTAAAAATACGTGATTGTATGACATATGTGGGACGTATCTTGCTTTTAGATTATGTTGTATTTTTCTTAAACATATTTAAAGAAGTGTATTTTATATACTTAATGTAATTTTTATAAGAAAACAAGGGTTGGTTGTAGTTTAAACTGAAGGATTGGCAGGAACCTTTCCATTGCTGTCGATCCGTTCCAAAACACTGCTAAACTCTGTGATAGTCATTAGAATAAGCCACCGTTTTTGCACCCTGACTACCCTCACTGCACCTGGCCTGTAACCTCATGGGTTAAAATATTGTTACTGTCCAGCATATTTCAAGCCTTCTTAGCTTATATTAAGACATTTTCACACTGTACTTATTAATACTTTGTTGACGTTTTAGTTAGACGTTTTGGATGTATCTCTCAATGATATTAAATGGAGTGTTTCACACAAAAATATTAATATGGAGCAAGTGTCAGCTAAGTATTAATATGTAGTAGCATTTCATACCATGGCTAGCTATGTATCGTGCATGTATCTCAACTCAAACATGTACAATGAGCTCTTCTTGCACTGAGAAATGAACTATTTAGGCATCAGAGAACTGGTATAGAGGGGAATATGTGAGTATTATTAAGGTGTTTCACAAGTTCTCATGATTGGTGATAAAAATGGGCAAAAACTTTATCTTGAAAATATCTATAGGACTCACATGGGACTCAAATGGTAATTTGAATGTTTCAAACAAAATCTGAATGTGATACAAATTTCTATTAAAAGTATTGTGATTTTTAAATGGATTTCCGTAGCTTGGCTGAGAAGTTTTCAAACCTGTTTCTTTAGCAAGCACGGAATTAAGAGGTAAGATGAACATGTGTATTAAGTTTCATGTTGTTTTGTAGTTTCAGAGATTTCGTGAGTCAGTCAGTGGTATTTGGTTTTATGTACTGGTATATAGATTAAATAATATCAATTGATGTAATTAATGTATAGGGTTATTGCAATACATCATTTGGTTAATGTCAAATGATGCTTTGCATGCTTTGATAAAATTAAAGCAATTGAATGTTTAAAAAATTGTATTGTACAACATTTATTATTATGTAATTCAATGTTTAAATTAAAAAATGGTCAATTAAAATAAAAAGAACTTACATCAAATTATGATTTAATTTGAAATATAAAGTATGGAAACAACATGTTCAAGCTTATGTCTCAAATCCTGATCATTGCTAGACAAGGTTTAGTATTGTTCCAGATCAGGGATATAAGGATAAAATATATATAAAATCATTAAATGCCAATAAGCATTTGCAGCAGTAAAATGTTAAGAAGTCATACCTGAGAAGAAAAGACTATATTTTGTGAAATATAATAACTGATGTTATAATTAAAGCATAGTAATATAAATAAGACATAGTATAAGGCAGGGATATCAAGTAATGCAGTTAATGTAACTGAGAAAATGAATTGTATTCTATTCTATTGTATGTTAATAAATCTTGAAGAAGAATCAATTTGTTTATTAAACTCGTAATATTTTATTAAAGTTCCCTGCCACGGGCGTCGCCAGCCGATGGCCCAGGAGGGGGGGAGGCAAGCTGATATGGAGAATGAGAAAAGTATGACAGAAGTCTACAAATTCTTTTTTGATTCGGTTAATTTAAACATAACTTTTGCGGGTCTTTTGTAAACTTCTCGACCACTTTATTATGAAAATCTTGTAAATTTCCATGAATAAGTTTTCTGTGCACACTCATCATGGCGAGACCATTAAGGCGATTTTCGCCCATAGTACTTCTTAGCCAGGTTTTTAGTTTCCTGAGACCGCTAAACGATCGCTCTACCCTACACGATGTGCACAAAAGAGCGATCGAAATTTTCAACACCTTTTCCGTGTCAGGAAAGAATGTTTTAACCTCTTTTAGGACATCAACAACGGTTCGATCTGTTAGGTTTGGTCTATTATGCTAGAAATACAGCCAAAGCCCGACTTCAATTTGAATGTTTGGTAAATTATAAAATTGAGCAATATTTTCACAAGTTTCTGTGAGATTTTCAACTGACATCGCAACAATAGTAGCATCCTTTGTAATTTCATCTGTGACTCTTTCGGGATTGTCACGGTGGCTCTTAAGCAATTGCAAAATGGTGGACCTCGTCTAAAGCTCTGGATTGGAGTGCTTTGATAACAGGTTCTATCAAAGCAGAGTATTTGGCTATCAAGTTAATACTATAATAATTTGGAAGCAGCCGTATGAAGTTAAAAGGCGTTCTTTCCAGTCGCACTGTTTCCTTCACGCGATAAGGTTTCTAAAGCTTCCAATATAATATGAAAATTCTCCTTAAAAACTGTGATAGTTTTGTGTTTCTCACTCCATCCATCTCCATCTTGTTTCGCAGAGCCTGGAAATGTTAGGTACCAGTTTTTGTCTCAAAACAGATTCCCAAAAGAAATTAATAATATCTTTGGTGGTTCCCATGGCTTTTCAAATTTCAGGAAGATTGTTGAGATAATTTATTACCAGATTCAGTTTATGGGATGAGCAATCTAAAAACAATGCTTTGGTATATTTTTTGTGTAAGATCGCTTGTACTCCACTGTATTTTCTTGACAGTTTCAAACAACCATCAAATCCAAAACCAACATATTTATTAGTAGGATTAAGTTCTTCTTTTGTCAGAAACTCATCGATTCAATATGCAATATATTCCGCATCCAGACCTTCCATTTCAACAAACCCAACAAACATTTCTTGGACTTCATTTGCTTCATCGTCAAAATATCGCAGCCCTTTCTATAATTCTGGTAATACCAGAAATATTAGCTTTTTCGTCTGCTAATACACTATAAGCTTATGCTTCTTTTACTTTTTTCACAATATCTGCCTTAATAACATCTCCACAAATTCAAATAATTTTATTTTGAATATCAACCAATCGATAGCTTTTTTTCCCATGCTGTATGTGTTACTTCAAAACCAAATCTCCCGCGTCAATTCGTGGGTTGTATAAGTCCTCCAAAATACCTTCGCCATAATGTTTTCCTCTCAGAGCTAAGTTGTTTAACCTGCAAAACATAATGCAGGATATAATAGATAATTATAATAATGTTATAATAATCAAATTCTCTTTAATAATGCTCTGGGAGTATTTGGTGAGTTGTAAATGTACAGGCACACTGCAAAGAAATGATTTAGCAGCTTCCAGTGCCACCTTTTTCCATGTGCTTTTGCAGTGCTTGTAAATATCTATGAACTTACAAAATGGCCTTATGGTAAATGACTCTAATACACCTTTAAAAGAATTTGGATTTGGCAGGAACAATGTACAATATTTACAAAAGGCTCCTTTTTGGTGCCTGGAATAGGCTAACCATAGACAGTATGTTTCCAACCAACAGTTTTCAAGCGATTCTTTCTTCTTTGCAGTCAATAAAATTTATGCTTGTCCAATAAATTGACCGATGTCTTTTTTGGTGCAATCATTTATCGAATGCAATCTTTTTAGTCACTGTTACTACTTTTCCCATTTCACCAAAATGGGGTTTTGGGATGCGACTCAAAATATTTTTAAATAAAGACCTATTAAGTGACACCTCATTTGAAAGGTCTTGATGAAAGAAGAAGTAGAGGGGAAACTAGAGATTTCTATCTCAACACAGTACAAAATGGTAGCTCATTGAAATTAGTTAAAAACTAATTGAGGCAAAAAATGAACGTCCACATTCAGAAGATAAATCACTTCAATAGACAAAAACTTTCCTTACTAACTCAAACCTGTCTTGCAGTTATTAACTGCTGCAGGGCAGACCTCCTTTATCTTATCAGTTTTGAGGAAGTCCAGTATCATGTTCAGTTTCTAACTGGAATAAAGTTGACATATTTTTTGATACTTTACGTTCAAATGGAGTGTTTAAGGGAACAAGGGCGTATTATGATCCTAATGATGTGAGACTACGGAGACTGGGTGAGATCTTATGATAAAGTTAGAAATGTGTTTAATGACACTTATCCCAATCAAAACCCTGTATCTATACCAGGAGTTCAAAAAACAATCCAAAGTTTCCAGAAACCAGGCAGTGTTAAAGAATGCCCAAAAACTGAACGACCAAAATCTGCTACTAACGAAGCATTGTCACTTGATGTTTTACAGTATGTTGTAGAAGATCCTCATTCCTTTAACTAGAAATGTTTCTAAAATATTAGATATATCTCAAACATCTGTTTGTAAAGTTTTACATGACAGTAGTTATAAAGCGTAATGAGTTCGTATAGTTCATGAGCTAAAGTGAGGATGAGTTTGATCGTCGAGTAGAATTTTGTGAAATAATGATGTGGAACATTGATTACTAATACAATTAGATTAAACAACATTGCTTTCTCAGAAGTAACTTTCATGTTAAATGGTAAGGTTAACAGACAAAATGTTCGTTATTGATCTGATGTTAACCCTCATTGGATGAGAGAGCAACATACCCAGCAACATACCCAGCAACCTGAAAATTTAAACGTTTGGCTTGACATTGTGTGGGATCAGTTTGTTGGGTCCTTTTTTATTGAAGAAAACCTTAATATCGAGGTATACCAGGAAAATGTTACAAAATTACAGGTTTATTCAGCTATCCAAGTAGCAACCAACAACTGTAATGAAGTTTGATTCCAGCAGGATGTGCACCTCCTCACTATGGCCTGCATTTCCGTGAGTATTTAAACTATATTTTTACCATAACTGAATAGGCAGAAGAGGAAGTATTGAATTGCCACAAAAATTGCCAGATCTATCTCCACTTGACTAATTTGTGTGGGTTGACATTAAAAACATCTATAAAACAAAACCCCAGTGAATTAATGACTTTTGGGACAGAAATAGTAACGGAAATTCAACAAATTCCATACAGCATGCCGTTTCAAGTTTTTACAACAGGCTTGGATATTGTCAAACTGTTCTAGGACAGCAGTTTTAACATATGATATAAAAACTACAGATTAGTAAGTTTTAGCTGTTTTATTGCTCTATGTAATTTAATTACTACTGCTACTGTAACTTTACATTAAAATATTTTAAACTGCCCCCCAAAACGCTCATTTTGGGGAAATACTTTTGTTTCCTAGAGTGGTGTCCTGGGTTTCATTTTTCTATCTTTGTCCATTGGCAAAGCAGGATCAACATGCTTTTAACTTAATTTCAAAATAGATGCCATTTTGTACTTGACTGAGATAGAAAGCTCTAGTTCCTACTCTTCTTCTTCTTTTATTAAGACATTTCAAATGAGGTTTCACTTAATGGGTCTTTAAATTTAAGCTCCCCCAAAATCCCATTTTTGGGAAATGGGCAAAGTTGTAACAGCGACTAAAAAGTTCACTTCTATTTCTTAGAAAGGTGTCCCGAGTTCTATCCTCTTCATCCATCAAAAATAAATAGAGTGTGTCCATACTTTTAACTCACACTGTATATTCATTTTGTGTGGTGGTTCAATGTTTAAAGGTCTTTATGAAATTCTCCTAAAACCTCTTGCACATTGGGACTAAGACATCGTTACACTCAAATGTACTTGTATAATTGCATACAATGTGATATACGAGGTGTGTTCAAAAAGTATTTTTTAAATTTCGCGGTTTTGGAGAGTCCGATTGATTGTTATTTTTTTTATTATGTTAGTAATCATGCACCTGAAGTATGATAACATTTTACTTATTAATTGTTTGCTTTTTAAGTGGCAACTGCTAAGTGTTTTATGAACTGAGCAATTTTGGTTTCTTAAAAAAAAGAATCAAAGAACTTGTATCAAATTTTGTGTGAAAATTGAAATAAAGTGTAACAAAATGTGGGAAATGTTAATAACAAAGGCCCATGGCAAGTCTGTTATGAGTAAAAACAGGGTTTATGGATGAGTATGAACAGGGTAATGTTTCAAATTTGGGTTTATGGATATGGCATTGAAACTAAGTCATTCCAGCAATCCATCCCAGTGGACACATTCTGAATTGCTAAGACCGATAAAGGCTCGAAAACTGCAGCCAAACGTAAAGATTATGCTCACTGTGTTCTTTGATTATAATGAGAAAGTGTATAATGAATTCTCGTCACAAGGTTAAATGGTCATTTAGGAGTACTATCTGCAAGTTTAACACCGTTTGCATGAAGCAATCTGAAAAAACACCTGTATTTGTGGAAAACAATTCATGGCTTTTGCACCATGCAACGCACCTGGTCACCATTCATTGCTTGTTCATGAATTTTTGGCCCAAAATAGTACTTTCACGATGTAGCTTTCTGGAGTACTATGCAAGTTTAACACTGTTTGCGTGAAGCAATCCGAAAAAAACACCTGGATTTGTGGCAAAATAATTCATGGCTTTTGCACCATGCAATGCACCTGGTCACCATTCATTGCATGTTCATGGATTTTTGGCCCAATAGTAGCTTTCATATTCTCTAAACATGGCTCCGTGTGACTTTTTTATTATAGCAAAATAAAGAACATCTTAAAAGGCTATTGTTTTACGAGCATGGACGACATTATAAATACATCGGTGAAAGAGGTAAAGGCTCTCGCATAGATCGAGTTTGAGAAGTGTTTTGAGGGCTGGAAGAAACACAGGCACAACTGCTTAATATCTCATGGGAACTATTTTAAAGCCGACAACTAATGTAAACAAATAAATAAATTTTTAGAAAAAATGACAATTTCTATTATTAATTGAACATACCTAGTATATCAGCAAATAGCAAAGAGTGTATCCAGAAATTTATTTCAGAGGGAAAGGCAGAATTAATCCACGATTTACAAGCATATGTATACTATCAAGAATAATAAAGAAACAATACTAAGGACACGTATACGTTTCTGTTTACACAGTCCCAAACTTTCGAATGGTTTAATTATATCTGACTAAAAATACTGTAAATATTTACGGACAGACGGAATAGAAGGACTGCCATTCTTTCTTTTGACTCCAAAACCAATACAATTGTATCTTTGAACCTATGTACAGAGTTTTAAGTTTATATGAGCTTTCTACCAAGAGTTATGACACGGACAGACATAAGACAGAAAATGGTACAATTTTAAATAGACCTGTCCACCCTTGTGCACAATTTGTGAATATCAACAGGCGTGTAACTTTTTTAAGAATAAGTGCATACACAGTTCCAGCAGTTGCATAATTAATGGTGTGGAAAAATTATGACCTTCTTTGAAAAGGGTTTCAGTGATCACGATAGTTTCTGGAAGTAGGTATTCCATTTGTGAAGAGACTTTCAACGTCAAAACTTACTAGCCTATTGGTAGGCTGAAGTCAACTTCAGGAATTTTGACTTCTCTACAAGGTCATTAGAATATTTAACGTGAATCTGTTTTTCCTACCAGTGGAGTTAAAGAGTCCAAAATGACTTTAAACAAACACCTACAGCGTAAATAAAGAGAGCTAAAGCTATCACATGCTAAATTTGTGGATTTTGGGAAGGCCTTGTCAAGTGCCTTGTATTAGTCTTGTAGAGAAACCTTCACAAAATTCCAGCTGTTGACTCTGCCGTCTCTACATTTTCGAAACAACTCTGTTCTGTATGTCTAAATGTGCTATGACAATTGGCCAAGAAATTCATTCGTATGAGACCAGAGGCAGAGGAAACTATCGAAATGGTAGATACAGAACAGTGGTTTACGAACATCTGCACTCACAGGCAGGTGTTCACTTCACCAACAAGCTGCCCAATGGGATAAAGAATGCTGCAACACTCAATCTACAAAAAAACTCGTTTAAAACGTGTTTTTAGTGTCACAAGCATTTTATAATGTTACCGAGTTTTTGACAATTGACTGGGAGATCGCCCAATCAGGGGAGTGACTTTGGTACTGTAGTTGGGTAATTGGCAAAGGATTGCTATACACGTTAGTCCCCGCAGTAAAGATTGATTGATTGAGCATCTAACGAAAATCAACACGATTAATCCAGTGATATGAATAATGTAATTAAAAAAGATATTAACAAGAAAATAACCAAAGTGGGGTCTTTGCGGCACACCCGATTACGCCAGCTAAGGTTTTGATATGGTCAAATTTAACCACGTGACTTTTCAACGAGATATGAACAAAACCAGCACAAGAGGAGTCCCTCTATCCTATCTATACCTATGTAGTGTAGATTATGAAGACGGCGATCATGGTTGATGCTGTTGAATGCCTTGGTGCATCATGGTATTTGTACCTGTGAGTGTTTTATGGAATTGATGTAAAATTCACGTAGAGACATGGTTGTTGACAGTGGCTCTCCTTGGCAAAAGTCGGTTCTTGAAAGAGGAAAATAACTAGCTCAGTACAAGAACTTCAAAGACCGTTCAAAGTGTAGTTTGAATGATAATAAGAAGTCTTTAATTTTTCACTCATTGGAATGATTAGGCTTACAGGTGGATACTACAAAGTTGTACTACAATCTGACTAGGAAGAGTAGGAACACCATCCTTAAATATTTTATTTAAAGTTTGTTTTTGACGACCTTGAGTGAAGGTGACAAGAGTTTTCCATGTATTTGCTAACGCTTAGCGATGCAAGAAATAATAACTCTACGTTTCTTACATTTATTGCAGACCTATTATCTGATAGGTTCCTTAGGCGAATAACTAATCAAACACATAACAGCAATACAGGATAAAATAAATTTAAGACATTCTTTCATTTTCTCATTCCTGCTACATGCTGTGTAGGCCTATAACTAATTGTAAGTTATTTACTTGTGAGATTTGTTAAGGAAGTAAGAGAATAAAAATTAATTCCTGCTTTGACAAAATGGTCTGCAGTATCGGAAAGTACTATGTATGGATGTTCTCCAACAAACCGGACGTCCCAACAGATTTATAGATTGCGTGATTGAAAAGGCGGCTTTGCATACCTCCGCTAGTCAGATTTTAATTGGAAAAGAGGAGATAATCGGTGGCAACAATAGGGTTGGAGCAGCTGATAATCGATTGTTGGCATGTGAATGACCGCAAGCCGGCAGCGTGGCAACCGCCACAACAAACAAACCTCGGTTCAGGTGCAGACGTTGGCAAGTGGCAGTGGCAGTGCTACCTTCGGCGCGACTCAACAGGGGTAAGTCGGTCGGTGGTTATACCGTAGCCTAATAGACGCTAATACATACCTAACCCAATATATAACTATATCAGCATATCCAATGTGGCTGTTCACATAATAACGATCATAATGTAATGTTTCTGAAGAACGATGTCTATGTACTGTGTAGAGTTTATTCAGAACCCGAATAGGTTACTTTAACCCAATCACTCCGGTGAACAAATCGTTCTTTATGTAATAATACATTTCTTTCGTGAAAAAGACTTGTTGATGTTAATCCATGTCGACGCGCACTACTCTGCTTCTGCGTAACAACTTTCGTTAACGTTGTAAATCGTAATGTCTTGTGTGTACAAATAAAACGTTAGGATTTCAAAGAAATCAGAAGCAATTCTGACAGCCAATGTAGGCTACCTACGGATAGTCTTAATAATAAATATATAACAATAACACTCGCAACGATCCAACACCTTCTTTCGGGTTCAAATATATAGTATAAAGGTTGGATAGAATAGCTCTAAATAAATTTTCCTTTTGACTTATTTATTTGCTGTGCATAATGCTGATATTGCATCTTCATTCAAAGTGTGTTGTTTTGCACATTACTCTATAATTCTTCGAACAACCGAAATATAAATTATGGCATTTGCAGAACGAATCACATAAAAAATAAAGTATTTCCGTCTCACGTGAGAAACTGCATTTGTACTAGTGACAAACAATACTTTAGCAAGTACTTTGCAAGTTAATGCCCTATATAAAAATTACTATACCAGTTTATTATAGCAGTAATCACAATGGGGTATAACTCAACAGAAAAAACCAAATATAACGTAAAAGACACAATTAATGTTTGTACATTTTTATTGAATAATAACACACGAATATTTTATTATTCTTACATAACGCATCCTTGGAACTCTTTTTAATTGTCCCTTGACGTAAGCTTACACAATGAACTTGATATTTGGAATCACAAATTCCGCGACACAAATACAATTCAAGGGTTGCGTGGCAGTGAATGTCTGTAGGCCCAGATGATAAATGAAGATAATAGATCCATGTTAGAGATGTAGCCTTGAAAAGTGTTTTATAAATATGTATAACACAATATAAATAAACCTTTTAACACTTTTTTTGTAAACTTTTATTTTTGTTACAATGTACATTTCGAAATCTGTGATTTCATCTTCAGGTACTAACTAAGGTTAAGTTATGAAATAAATAATTAAAACCAATTTGTCATGTGTTTTTTCACTACCTTGGTGGCTAAATTTGTTGTATTTAATTTTATGTGTGATCAATGTATATTGTTTAAAAGTCTATCGAATAATAGATTTTTTGTTAGAAAATCTTTGTCATTTAATAATATATTATGATTAATTTTGGCACTTTTGTAGATTTCAAAATGTTCTAAAGTAGATAATAAAAAAAGCAAACAAAAGTCGTTTATTATCTACTTTAGAACATTTTGAAATCTACAAAAGTGCCAAAATTAATCATAATATATTATTAAATGACAAAGATTTTCTAACAAAAAATGTATTATTCGATAGACTTTTAAACAATATAATTGATCACACATAAAATTAAACACAACAAATTTAGCCACCAAGGTAGTGAAAAAACATGACAAATTGGTTTTAATTATTTATTTCATAACTTAACCTTAGTTAGTACCTGAAGATGAAATCACAGATTTCGAAATGTACATTGTAACAAAAATAAAAGTTTACAAAAAAAAGTGTTAAAAGGTTTATTTATATTGTGTTATACATAGAAGATAATAGACATTTAAATACTCCAACGATACTACTACTGCAACGTATTTGTTGAGTAACACGAATAGTAAATCACTTCCCGCTAACTCAAACGTATGAATCATGAAAATAACTACAAGTATGTTTGAAACACGATTTGAGTTTCATTGGCTACAATAATATTTATACCAATTCACAACCAGTCTTCACCTCATTAAGACTAATTGGGACGTAATGTTTAGGTAAAGATGAAAAATCATCAATATAACAGAACAAGAGGTGATGGTTTATATTGTCATCACTTTTCAACTTTGTCCAACCATCGGCCTTCACTTGCAATCAATGCTACATTTCTGAACATCTCTGGTGAAATTTAGATCGTGTTCTAATGAGAGCTGCAGTGTCATTCTGCAGTTGGTGTTACATTGTGACTGTGATTACTTTTCATCATAGGTTCCGGTTGTCCTTAAAGTCTCCTACAACTTTTTAATAGGTGAGAATTTTCCATCTACCTAAAATGGCTTAGGGGTTTTAAAATGTCTTTGGAATTATGCAATGACATCACCTGAGCACGTTTTTTGTGTGAAAATACCCCTCCAACCGCCCAGAGCCGCAGAAAGCCACGGTGGACCCAACGGCAAAACATTAGCAAGGGCTCCTCCACATATTGTAATATACTTTTTTACCTATTAACTAATCATGATTAATGGTCATCTATAATATCTTCCGGCTACACATAGACTTTAGCTTTTATATTTTCATTCACCAGCTGATCAGAATAACTACCTTTGTTTCACAAAGTTATAATTATTTTTGTCACTGTAAGCTTTAAAGTAATAAAAAACTCTTATTCTTTCAAAAAAAAAAAAAAAAAAAAAAAAAAAACGAGATTTGAATTATTAAATATGTGTCAAAATATATTCATTCTATACTAGCGGTAAGTACACCCCAAAGCTTCCGGGTTCCCTGGGTGGGGGTTGCCTCCCCTCCCCTCTCCGTCATAGCGGGCTTGTATCCCACATATGCCTTCTAACCAAAAATAAAATTTAGGATTTTACCTGTGTTAAAACGGTACCGATTTTAGATAGAGTGGTAAAAAAGATTTTTCTTAATTTTGTTAGCATGTTGAGATCTCTAATGGATACATGTTATTGCATTTTTAAATGATTGAGTTGTTCACTATCCACCATTTTGAGGGTGAGATAGGTAATTTTGAAATATATCAAACAATAATTACTGATCAGTGTGGTTGGCGTGATAATACACATCTCCAAAGCCATTAAAGTTAGCTATTCCAAATTGCTGGAATTTTTGGGGGCTAGGTAAGCTGTGAGATGGCTGAGCTCATATCTGTCTCAGCGAGAGTAGTGAGTGGAGGCTATGAACCAACATTCGGACTGGCAACCAATCTCACATGAAGTACCACAAGACTGATTGGGATTCACAATGTACGCACATGACATTTCTGTAGTTTTTTTTTCAAGAAAAATATTAACGAATATCGAAGTTAACACTAATTTAGTTTTGTTAGACATATTTTGATGCTTAGATTATAGAAACAATTTTAACTTAAACAAAACTTGTTATATTGAGTTCTCTCATATTAAAAATTCAGATTATCCATGTATATCTATGATGAAATGGTAACTGAGGCTCCTGTTTTACACTATCTTGGTATTCAAATTGATGAATGTTTAAAGTGGGAGGCTCATATACATGTTATCTATAACTCGTTGGCTTCTTCAATATTTTTGCCCTCGCAGTATGCAAAACAAAGTAATCAATATCTGATGAAACTTATTTACCACGCACTGATCGTGTCTCGGATGATAGCGCCTGATAGTCTGGGGCTCAATGTCTCAGGTACTGTTAAAAGAGTGTTTGTGCTTCAGAAACGTGCGCTTTGGCTGATAGCTGGATTCAGGAGAAGAAGTTAATATAGAAACGTATTTGCGGGTTTAAAGATAATGGAATTTTCTTTTTTGTACACTTATGAAACCATTGTTTTTTCAATTGTCAGAAGCAAAAATACATTAACAGATAATTAAATTCATGAACACAACACTAAAGATTGAATTAATTTAGGTCAGACCCCTCATCATTTAGCTTTAGCTGGCAATTTACCACGCATTGCTGAGCGAGGTTCTTATCTTCGTTACCCCGAAATATAAGAAATGAAGCCATTAGAATGCTAATGGGTTAAAAAGATTTAAAAGTTAACTGAAAAAGTTCTTGGTTAGAGGGTGTTTACACGGTTTGGCAGTTGTTAGAGAGTAGATTAGATATTTATCGTTTTTTGTTGTTATCTGACTTCTTTTGTATCAAAGATTTCTTTCAATTTGTGAATATGCACATTTTATATTTGAAAAAGATTTTTCAAATCTGTTTATTTTAAAACTTCTAAGTTTTAGTTTTTTTAAGTTTAAGTTTAGTTTTATTACTATAGATTAGTTTACAGATAATTGTATCATTGACTTTATCATACACAGTTATGTTTCCCACAACATTAAATGAATTTGTAATATACTCAAAGAAAGTTTAAACTTCTATTAAAAAGTACAATGGAGACCTAGAGGCACTCGGTTTATTCCGATTATGTACAATTTGAAGGTCTGATATTATGATATTAAAATTAGTTTTCATTAGTTACAATTTTAAAATGCTGGTTCCGGATTGAGGGGTCAAAGATGTACTATAGCAAGCCCTGGACTGTGGCAACTGTAGAGTGTCACTGGAGAAGAAGAAGCGTCCACTGCCAAGAAGAAGAGACTGGGGAAGGAGGAACCTGAGACAATGAATTAGACAATGTCAGCTGACAATGAATACTATATTCTCAACAAACAAAAAACCGGTTAATGGTGGACAACTTCACGTATTTTGTGTTTATGGTAACTGCTAGAGTTGATAGAAGAATAAGTTTCACCCTGACAGTATGAGTTCTGTAGGGGCCGATTTCAAGCTGTATGACATAATACGTCACACTATGCTGTACTAATGCAGGTTTTGACGGTTAGGTTGAATAATATATTGTTTTCACGGTAACAAATCTAAAAAGATATTCCGTTAGAATTTTCTCCGTCTCAAAGGCAATGATAATCATTGTTATACAAGTTAAGTATTTTAAACAATTTTATAACTAAGTTAACTTTTCGTTTACTTTTTGAGAAGATGACTTGTGGCGGTAAAAATGTTAATTCAATACAAGTTGTTTATTTTCTTTGAGACTTCTGTAGAACTTTAGATTCTAGATTATAAAGTATGCTTATAAAAGGCAAATATGGGAAATACGTGAAAAATAATTTATATTCGTGTACATGGTTCATATTATTATGAAAACTGTTATAGATTTAAATTCAAATCAAATTGGAAAATACTAAATTTGAATTTGTTTATGTTTCGAGAAATATAAACAAATTTTCCCTTCTCCCTTATGCCTTTGCAAAAAATAAACATTTACATTAATAGTATTATAAGCCTTTGGAATTTTTCCGATGTCTTTGTACTCAAAATATTCATGAATTGGCAAATTGAAATATATCCACCATTCGAATTACAGATATAGAAATAAAAACACACAGACAAAAGGAGCATAGTAAATCAATTTAGTTTCAAAAGTATTAATAGGCTTTTTATAAGTGAAGTATTTTTTTTATGGTTAAATATATCTTATACTAGTACATCCTATAGCTTCGCCTGCAATTTCTATGCAACATCCGTGCATTTGATTGAGTAGCTCCCACGATTTCAGTAACACCTGAACTATTTTAAACCAATCTAGACGAGCTCCAAAGTCGAAGTTCATAGTTTTTTTTTAGTAAAACCGCTTGTGATGTAGTACGATAGGTTCCTATGATATTTTAAACATGGAATAGTCATATGTCATGCATCGGGTACAGTGTTCATGATTAAAGAGGATCAGAGGTTAAGCAAAATTGCGAGTAATTCTTATTTCAGGGTTTGCACTTCTAGTTCCAAAGTAAAATTGAAGTTTGCTATTTTGCCCTGAGAAACAATATTTATATTATTTTTATTGGGTTGGATTCAAAACAGTAGGCCTTCAGTTTTCTATATTTTATGGATGTAGACATTATTGAAAATTATAAGGTAAAGTCAACATTGATAATACTAACCCATTTCGATAATTACGACAGTTCTCATTCATATGTAAAGATGATAAATGATATAGAAAAGTACATGAACATATATTCATACAGTACTGAAAACCTGATGCAGTATCAATATATGCTCTTACTTCCCATTCATGTTTGCTATATCATATTATTTCCAGTATAGTAATTATATTAGCATTTATATACCTAATCAATATCGTATAATTATAATATCGTAACAGTGAGAAATGGATGCGATGTCCTCTTAACGATTTTATGTCATAAAAATTGCATTTAGAGACTCGTGCATTGCTTTGTAATTCTATTTGCTCTAATCACGGACTCACTACGTACGCTTGTTGCCTTAAATCGTAGCAAATGCTTTGTTGAATCATGCTAATGCTCAGTAGCTCGTTTTTTGTTCCTTCAGCTACTGTAAATATGCCGGTACCACTAAGGAAATCAAATTCCTATACTTTAATGTACACATTAAACATTTTGTTCATTTAGTAAAATCGAGAATAAATTAATTGGTTTGCCTTGTTATCAAGATGCTGAAACAAGAAATGTTGTTACTAACATGTTTACTCAACGATTTCACCCTATAAAAGTAACAAATTGAAATAGTGGTTAAATTAACTAAACTTTTGGTCGAGTTGTCATAAAACAATGTTTAACAGAACAGTTGATTACATTTAACAGGATCTTTCAATTAATACTTCGCAAATGTAGAGAGCAAGATGGGATTTTTAAATGCTTTAGAGACCAGTGAGGCGTAGCCCTGAGAGATTTTCGAAATAAAAATTGCCTATATTTATCCCAGAGACAATCGGTTAAATAATTTATACGTGAAAGCAAAACAAAGATACAAAGGCACTTTCGCATTTATAATATTATTAGGATTAGGATTAGGATGTGTATCAAATAGTAACAGTCTGTTTGCAATGTGTTTTTCAACTTTTGTGTTATAATGTCACCTATTATTGCAGTTAGTCACGAAAATGTATTTACATTTGTCCGGATGATCAAAGTTTGTTGTAAGATCATTAACTCTTAGAGTGACCCAATCCAGGTATGTACAGTGTTTATCTAACCATTACAAACATTTGCTCTACAGTTCCTTTCCTTTGAAGTCATATCTTCATATCTTTCCTTTGAAGTCAAAATGGAAAGGGCTCCTAAAATGATTACTTATAGAGACTTTTCTAAGTTTAATGAAGAGCGTGCTGTAGCTGATATTGCTGGTATTGATTGGGACAATGCAATGAATATAGTGGGAATCGATAATATTGAGCAATTTATCACAATGAATATTCGAAAGGTGTTTGATGAGCAGGCCCTTCTAGTTTGCAAGAGAGTGACAAAGGAAAAGGCACCCTGCAGAAATTATGCTATAATTAAAAAGACTAAGAGTAAAAATAAATTGCATGAAAAATATTGGAAAAACCAGGGAATACAAAGATTGGGAATTGTATAAGACAGCACGTAATGAACTTAATCGAATGGTGTGGAAAGCAAAGAAAACATGTTTTACAGAGAAGCTGTCATCCTCAAGTAACTCCAAAGATAATACGATAATACGTTTTGGTTCTTCAAAACTTTCGGCATGACGTACTGGATGGTAGGATTTGCCTTAAGAAGTAAAGTAAAAAAGTAAAGAATGCCTTATTTTACCAGGCGAAGTTAGGGCTAAGAAGCCCTCTCTAACAAAGAAGTGTAATGTTGTTGGAAAATCTACTAATAAGAATATACCGCACAACTTGGATTTGAACGAGTTGAATAGATATTTTGATGAAATGGGCAGTGCAAGTGATGCTAGCGATGGAATAATTGATTACTTCAATGTGAATAAGATGAATGATGCGACCGCTGTCTTTAACTTTCATGCAGTCACTCTTGATGACGTAAAATCAGCAATGAACAAAATAAATTCAAGAGCAGCAGGAATTGATAAAATATCCATACAAATGATTAAAGCAGTGAGCCCTTATGCTTTAGGTGCCATTACGCATCTGATAAATGATTCTCTGACTGAAGGGTTATTTCCTCAGAGATGGGAAGAAAGTATAGTTTACCCCCTACCTAAGGTAACCACCCCTCATAGTGTTAATCAATTTAGACCAATTTCAATTTTGTCTGCTGTGTAAAAAAATTAGAGAAAATAGCAACTCGACAACTGATGAAACATATGTATGATGAGAATATTTTACCAAAAACTCAATCTGGTTTCAGACACAACCACGGCACCTGCACTGCCTTGACAAATCTGTTTTGTGATTTGATTGATGCTAAAGACAGCGGAAAGTATAGTTCAGTTGTCATGCTGGATTGTTCGCAGGCTTTCGACTAAATAAGTCATAGGATGTTGCTGGCTAAAATGCACTTTTATGGTTTTGGTGTAAATGCTATTGAGTGGGTGAAGTCTTGTATTGGAGGAAGAAGCCAGGTAACAAAGATTGAGAATGAGACATCTGCCTCTCTAGTCAGAAGGCGAGGTGTACCTCAGGGAAGTTGTCTTGGTCCTGAACTGTTTAATCTGTACACTTCTGACTTCCCCACGTGTATCAAACATTGTACGGCACATTTGTATGCCGATGACTGCCAGTTGCACTTGGCCTATGATCGTGGTTCAGTGCCTGAGGCCTTTACCCATATAAACTCAGACCTTGAGAACATAAGTAAATGGTCTGTTGACAATGGGTTAAAGCTCAATGTAGGCAAGTGCACTGTCCTTCATGTCATCCCACAAAATCTGGTACGGGCCTTGACGGATAGAGGTGTGGGGATCGCTCTTGATGGTGAGTTGTTGGCAATGTGTGACCAGGTCAAAACTCTCGGCATCTTGCTTGATAGCGACCTAACTTTCTCTGATCACGTCACTCATGCTATCCAGCGTGCTCTTAGCAGATTAAGAGGTCTGTACAGATTCAGAAGTCTGCTGCCGGAATTCGCCAAGCTTCAGCTTATGCAGTCGATGGTATTTTCTGCCATTTACTACTGCTATCCTGCTTACGGTAACAACATCTCGCGGAGTGACGTCGATCGCATTCAGAGACTTCAAAACTCTGCTATGCGTTTCATTTTCAATTTGAGACGATTTGATCACGTATCCCCCTTTCGGTATGCTGCTAAGTTTCTGCCAATGGAATCCGTCTGCAGGATGCTGACGTGCTGCATGGTCCACAAAATCCTATCACACAAGGAACCACGGTACCTGAGTGAGCGGTTGTTGTTCCGGGAGGAGGTCTCGCAACGTAGCACCCGCCATGGCTATCTGCTAAACTTTCGTAGAGTCAGTTATGAAGTCGGAAGAAGGAGTTTCTCATACTTCGACCCTAAGTTGTACAATGACCTCCCCTAAAAGCCTAAAAGAATGCAGTTGTTCCTCATTTAAAAGGAAACTTAAAGACTTTTTGATTGTTGACAATTAACTTAGTTAAGCTATTAGTATGTAAGAATAAGAAATGTTACAGTTTTTACCACTGCATTATTTTAAATTAGTCACTAGATTTTATTGTACCTGTTTAATTTAAGTTTAGTTTAGTTTTTGTATCTAGTTTTTAAGGGATTCAGTGACTTGAGGTGTTCTGAAAAACAGTAACTGTACTGAGAAACGCTTGTAAATGAAGGCATTTTTATTTATTTATTAATTTATCTTACATTGATCAGAAAACTAATAAACTGTCTTCATTCGTATTTTCAGAGCAGATGATGAAATAATGGAGTAGATATTTTTGTTGCGCTATTCTTTTTTATTGAATTAGAATATTACCTTAATTCTGTTGATTTTACATTTTACCCAGGTTTATCTTTAAAATTTGTTATCGGTGGTTTGATACAGATAGATGTAAGTGGAGATATTTCTTCAGACTTAATTTTAAAATTTAGGTATCACCTAGCACCCACCAGTTCGCACGCAATTTCCTGTCAAGACCCCTGTTTAGAAAATCGCTGAATAAAATTAAACAGAACTCAAACTCAACAAATTAGTTAACAAATAATAATAAAACAAATATCCTAACAAAAAGTTTTCCATGAATTGTTATGTAGAATATTTGTGTTTCGATAAAGAAATACAACGGAGGTGTTTAAAACGGAGGAATAGGGATTGACATTATATTGAAACCACTTGGTTGCCTAGATTTTAAAATTAGCTAATGTGCGATTTCAACATTCCTTAAATATTTTAGATTTAAATGAACTTTTAAAGTTGGTTCAGGAATTTATTCTAAATAATTAATTCCTTTCAGGTTACAGTTATGTGCAGTTAATTGGCTCTCAGAATTTGGTAAATAATGTCAAACCAATTGTTAGTTATTCTTACATTTAAAAGAGTTATTGTTTTGATAATATAATCTTTAGGACAAAACGCACAGGTATATACACATACATGCGTTGGACTGAGGAGCCTACTACTGTAAAATAACTTCCGCTTGTATTCCGCTTTGGGTATAAGAGGTAGGGTGAAAAATCATAACTTTCGGCAGTGCACTATTCAATAGATTTACTTGGGTGCTAAATCTCTCAACTGTGTTCAAAATGTTTGGACAAAGCTACGGGGGCTTAGTAATAATATCTACGATTAGATTAAATTCCTAAAAGAAAATGTATGCGTAACTTGCAGGTAACTCGGCTCGCTGTTTTTGTTCGTATCGTCGGTATTAGTTTTTCGTAAGTATAGTTACCGAAAATATATTCGGTACACAAAATTTTTATTCAAATCTTCAAACTATAAAACATGGTGTCCCACAGGGATCTATACTTGGCCCTCTTCTATTTCTTTGCTATTTAAGGGGGTTGCCGGGTGTGATACAGGTGGATGGGTCAGTGTGCCTCTACGCTGATGATACCAACATCACAATTTCAGGTAAAAGTCAAGAAGAAATTGAGCTTAAATCATCTCTAAGTCTTACAACTGTAAAAAAATATTCAGACACTAAAAATCTCCTAATAAATATAAATAAATCGAATTTTATTTCATTCTGTACAAAACAAACTAGATCAAAATTAAAGCCAAATATCTATCTAGAAAATTCAAAACTGAATCAAGTAGAAAATTCAAAATTTCTTGGACTAATATTGGACCAACACTTAAGTTGGGATAAACATGTTGACCATGTAGTAAATAAAATGTCCTCTGGTCTATACGCTCTACGACAAATGTCAAGGGTATGTAATATTGAAACCTTGAAAACTATTTATTTTGCACTAATCAATTCACACATGTCTTATGGTATAAGCATGTATGGAGCTACAACAACAAAAAATCTAGACCGAATTCTTCACCAACAAAAAAAAGCTATTAGAATAATGTTAAATTTGGAACGAAATGAATCTGTCAAACAGCATTTTTCTAAATTAAGAATCCTTACTGTATATGGTCTATATATTTTTCAAACTATAATGCTTGTGAAATCAAATGAAGATAGTATACCTAAATTAGGAGCAAATCATGATTATAACACTCGCCATAGAAATTATCCATCAATCCCAAAACATAACTTAGAACTTTTTAATAAAAACCCCACTGCTATACGATCCAAATTCTTGTTATTTCTTCCAAAAACATTTCTAAAAATTTCACAAATTAGCATATTTAAAACAAAGTTAAAATCATTTTTAATTGAAAAATCAGTATACTCATTTAAAGAATACTTTGAGGTAACTTAGTTCATCCAACAATTTAGTAGTTGATATGACATATTGTAAATAGTAGCAGAATTGTAAAATCATTTCAATAACATTTTGAGGCAAACTGCTTTATTTAATGATTTATGTAATCAATAAATGGATATTGTAATGTAATGGTTGACGCTATTCTGTATTTATACTGTATGTGTACATTGTATGAGTCTTGAATAAAGTTGAATTGAATTGAATTGAATTGAATATTCATACAATATTGTAAATCTGATACTGTATAAATGTATGCCCTTGCTTCCCAATCTCTGTTTGTTATATTATCATATTTTCTTGGTTTAGTCTAGTAATTTATTAGTGTTTATATAACTAATCAGTATCGTATCTTACATCAGTAAAAAACGGACATGGTGTAATTTCAGCTCTCGACAATTTTCGGCCATAGCAAATTGCATTTAGTGTCTGGTGTATTACCATTTGATTCTATTTGCTGAGGCTCACTGCTTTCGTTCGTTTCTTCAAATTGTAGTCACGTAGTGAATGGTACGTTAAATCACGTTAATGCCTAGACTTTACGTTTTGCTTCCTTTAGCTACTGTAAATACACTATCCTACTATGTCAAAGGAACTACTTTCGAATACTTTACATCTAAAAATGTACAATTTTGTTCACTACTTAAAAGTTTACACTAAAGTAATGAGGTTTAAATTCGTTATTGCTTCCAAGTATAATATAAATTAGATAGACCTAATTACATCAAATTTGTCATTACTTTTTGCATAACACAACGACAGCAGATATATATATTCATGTAAATTGTGGTGTCATCAGCTGAACCAGTCACATTTAGCTAGTTACAAAAGAAAGTTTTTTGAGACATCAAAATATTCTTGTTTGCTCAGTTTTAATCTAATTTTGTTTCATACTGTTTTTATTGTAGTTAAATAAAGCTTTAAGTTTAACCCAAGTTTTAATAGTGTTTTTACTACACAAATAGTTGTTTGTTTTTACTACAACTGATTAAAATAAAAACCCTAGAACTTTGAAAACTCTACAACATGGACAACTATTTGAAACAGGAAGTTCAGGAATAGCTATACTGCAAGAAAACACTCTGTCATACGTCCCAGACGTCAAGACGGCAGATAAAGTTACAAATCCTGACTTATCACGTAACTCCAAATATGTACTACTACATTTCTGAGGGTACTATCTGCGGAGATGCTTTCTCTAACGCCAGATTTTCTCTTGAAGCCATTGTACGTGAAACTAAAGAATGTGGTTTTTGGCCGCCACTGTTTGATTCCAAGAACGCAACAGTCTGAAAAGTAAATCAATATATGCAAATCTGGAAGCAAATTAGTAAAGTCTGCAAGTTTGAAGCGGTTTCAACTACTGAATACAAACATTAGTATGTCCGTTATGCTTTCTTTTAATGGTGTGGTTAACAACTAGGTACGGGAAAGACTATAAGAGAATAAAACTCTCATACTTGATGAAGTAGGATCCCTTGTGCTAGAGCAGCAGCAAATCTGCTTCATATCTAAATTATCACAACAACACTGAAGTTGCTTCCACACAACCTAGTATTGACACTGTAGCTGTACCTTCGCCTTCAAAGGCCTTTTTATTCTTTTAAAATAGTGTCAAACATGTAAGTCTCGTCAGGAAGTGTAATACAAAAGTTCGGACCTACAGAGGATCAATTTAAATGGCAAATGCTTCCTTGTGTGCAATGGTTGAAGTTTAATGCAAGCACACACGCACAGAGCTTTATCATGAGTAATCTCTGTTCAGACATAATTAATTGTTTATGATGTATTAGAAAACCATTATACCTTGGAAATTATATTCGACAGATCAAATCCACCGCTCAACATTTGCAGCTTGGCAGCAGTGAAAGTGAAACCAGTAATGTCTCCCCTTGTTTTCAAATTGTGGTTGCTAACAGTTACCTCAATGTTCAGAAGCTATTCACGAGAAGATTCTTTGTTTATTTATTCTGAAATGAAGAACTTGCTTGAACAAGGAATAATAGAGCCCAGCTGATGGAAAACACAAACTACGCATGGTAGTGGATTATTCGAGGATAATAAATGAATATACTCTAGTAGATGCTTACCCACTCCGTCGCATTGATGGCATAGCCTCAAAACGTGTCTCAAAATAACGCGTAAAGTTATAATTGACATGAAAAGTGCCCATTACCAAGTCCCCATTCTGAATGCAGAAAAGCTGTTCACTTCTTTTAAAGCTGCAGTGAAGCTCTACCACTTCTGGTGGTGAAAGAGTTGAAACGAGTCAGCAATGCTTTCCCTGTGTGTTCAGAATTTAAACCATTATTTTTCAAGCATCAAAGATACTTAAAGCTACATATCCTTTTTGAAAGATGAAATTGGACTTCAAGAGGCCTCTCCCTACAAAATCCAGAAACGAATACATTCTCATTCTGATGGACTAGTATTCTAGTTTCCCTTTCGTCTTTCCCTGTACAGTCATATTAACACAAACTGCCATCAGACATCTCAAGAATCTTTTCGCACTGTTTTGTACACCTGCTTACGTTCATTCAGATAGAGATTTATGCTGTTAATTTTTTCCTTCATCAAGTGGTATTGCTACAAACAGAACCACTCCATACAACCCACAAGGACATTGTTAGTGTGCAAGATAAAATGTAGTCACATGGAAGACCGTGATGTCAGCCCTAAACTCAAACAATATGGATTCAAATCAATTGGAATGTGTTCTAGACACCAGTCTTCACTGTATACAATCTCTTTTATCTACTGCGACAAATGATACAGCTCATGAATGCATGTTCCATCATCCGCGTTAATCTTCAATGGTAATTCTATGCCAACTTCGATGACAAAGCCTGGACCAGACGCCTTGAAGAAGTTCAAGAAAAAAATCTGAATACGACCCTAGGTTGTAGAAGTTGTCCTGGTTGGAGCAAATTCTGATTGTGCTCATGAAAGACATCTCGATGGCAAAGAGTCTATAGTGTCTACTCGACATCTTGCACCTGCATAAGGACCTGTTCTTAATGTTGAAGAACAGTTAAGTTATGATTCGGAGTTTGGAGAACACTGTGAACTGATGAAGCGCTAACTTTACACGAGAAGTTGTGATACCCAAACTTCAACAAAGACAAAGACGTGAGTGAAGAAGTCTCACCTACTTGTTGATATAACTGGTATAACTGATTTCTAAATACGGAAAATACGGGATGATTGTGGTGATAGCCGATCGTCACATTCAGCTAGTTCAAAAGTTAGGTTCAGATGTCCACTTGGTTTTGTGTAAATGTGTATCAAACATCCAATCATCCAAATGTCTTCATAAACTCTCATATCACCATTAGATTTTCTTAACTGCCAATAGAATAATTTACTGAATACATCACAAGTTATGTAGTGGAGTTGAATATATTAATTTTAGAATATGATGGACAACATGTTGGGATTAGAGAAATATTATTGTTGTTTGAGATTTTTACAAAGATTAATTACTGTCCATGAAATGTCTGCTAAAGTTCTTTCTTTTGAAAGTGTTTGAATTTGTTTCATTTTTATAACAGGAGCAGGAATATGCAATCTGCTTCCGTGTCTGTCCTCGGAGATCAGCAGAACTTCGTCAGCGTGCTTTCCAGGAAGAAAAGGTACTTTATTTTAAATCTAAGTTATTTTTGTGGGACTCTCACTCATTCCTACACCTCACTAAGCCTTCCAATAATAACAGCCAATCATTAGAAATAATTAAGATTCAATGGTACAAAACAGTCTGAAGACCATGCATGCAATATTTGTAACAATGAGGTTGTAAAGCAAGCTAAGTATATGAGATTCAAGGAGACACATGGTCAAAACATATTGCTTTTCTCCAATTTGACGCAACCAGTAGAGCAGCTACCAAGATTTTTTAATGATTAATTAATTTCATTTAGTGTCTGTTGCCCTTTATTTTAGGAAGATGTTTGTCAAATCATTTAACACCTCTGAGCAAAAGAATCATCGAATAATATTAGTTTGATGACCAAATTATTCTATTTATATTTTAAAACAGCAGTCATTCCCTCTCTTATAAAAGTACATTCAATTTTTTTGAAAGTGAACCTTGTTCAGTAAAAACCTATCTGCCTGAGTCTGTTTTGTCAGACGTGCAACTACTAAGTGTACTTTGCTGTTTGGCAGCAGCTCAATAGCTGAAAACCGAGGTATAAGACTTCCAGGATGCACATTTTGTTCCAGAGACCCATTTTACCTGTTTTAATCTGTGGTAAATTTTAAATTTAATCTAAAGTTCTCCAATTCAAACAGCGTAGAAGCATTTCTAACAAATTAAAATATTGAGGTATCTTGTAATTTATAATGTAGAGAATCTCATTTCTAATATAATCAGTCAAAAGAAACTGGCAAAGCCAGTAATGCACATCCTCTCATTAGAATGAGTAATGAGCGGAGCTGTACTGTGATTGGCTGGAGCTTAAATAGCAATCGATATGACAAATCAACCTCAACATATTCTCTTCAAAGAAGCTACCTTTTTATAATCAAATATCCTCTTTTTTGAAGTTATTTGATTTCTTGATTAATTCTAATGATTCTTTTTTATCGCTGTTTTTGTAAGTACATTGTGTTTACCTGATAATATAAATCGTACACACTACTGTCAATGACTGCAGACACCTGGTCCGAGCGCTGTCCAACTCCAGTGTTCTCGAGAGACGGCTGCTGCTGGCCACACTCGCACTGCTTGTCATCGCCCTCGCTCTTCTCATCGCTCTCATCATCTTTGCTTCGTGTATGTAAATTGTCTTTACTTTACATATATTATATTAAGGGTACCCTTCTGAACGTTCGAGTGATTGCACACATTGAACGTTTAACTGTTTATTAAAGTTTGTTTTATTTGCAATTATAATTATTGTTTAATTATTGGGAAAATTAATTAACAAATTACAAGATTAACGTACCATTATGAATGATTTCTAATGGTACTCAATTTTATTTCAACCAGATATAAAAATGGTTCCATTTACCATCCTGCACATGTAATTGTCTTAATCAGAATTTGATGAACATTCATATGATTTAAACATCTTGATAATGTCTATCTTTTAAATAACTAAAACAAATGTACGGAGTTCACCGTAAAGGCATTTTTAGTATCTATTAAGTAATTTAACTGATATATAAATAAGACTATTGGTTAATTAATTAATTATAGAGACCTCAAAATGTCCATTCTTCACTCATCAAGATCTTAAAAATATAAAATATTGCTGTTATATACATAATATTTTTGAATTTATCGCCTATTTAAGAAAAGGGGTATATTACCATATCCGCTACTAAAACTACTAAAAGCTCTAAGAGGGTTCACTGAAAAAAATATTTCCATTTTTACTTATAATGACATAATGGATGATATTTAAACATAGTTGGAAAGTTCAGAGGTAAAGGTTTATAGACAAGGAGGCTTTATATTTCTTTGTAGGGATATACTTTCCATATTCTGAATAATACACAAAACATATCAGAGAGAAATATTTCAATAGATGGAATGGATTACATCTAGTGGCCTTACTATCAATAATATAAGTATATTGTAGAAATCTTGAAATATTGTTAAATGATTAATTAATTTTGCACTTTTCAGGAATACGCCTAGTTATAGTATTATGAAATATACCTACTGTTTTACAGTAGCTTGCTGTACCACCGTTAAATCTATATGATAAATTTTCGTTTGAATTTTGAAAAGGGATCTATAAAATTACAGTAGACTCATATGGAAGACTATTTTACTTGTTTTATAAGACGCTCCTACCACGGGATGTGCGTTGAGGCATTTTAATCCTACCCAATTTTGTGGTTCCACATAATTATAATTGTTGAAGGTTTTCAAATATCATCTATTATACGGTATATTTGTTACTTATTGAACTTGTAGATTATTTATTAAACGGTTATAATGAATGAATAAAAACTGCAATAGTGGAAATACTTATTCCAACCCGAGTCTGCAATTATTCATTTAAATTGATATTTCTTCTTTTATACAGGGCTTGGACGTATGAATTCGGGGTCTACTTTTGTTATCCCATATCTTGGAAAGTGTTAAGTAATATACAGAACATCAAATAATAATAGTTTATATTCTGCGGAAGTATAACTTAAGTTGTTTTACAAGAATATGATTGCGTTCTTTTTATATATCAATACCTCCGGCCATAAATGCGAGAAGAACTGTCTCACACTGATGGCAGCAAAAAGAAAAAAACATTCCTTGAGATAGTGCCTATCTCGTAACAGAATACAAGTCTAGATGAGCTGATCATAAATGCATATTAGAGATTAATCAAATATAAGAATCTATATAAATTTCTAATGGGTGGTTTGGCGTCATTATTCTCTCAATTTTTGATTTTGCTTGACGTTTTTAACAAAAAAGTATTACTTATTTAAAGGAAATAAATACATTACATTATTTGGAATATTGAACCGTTTCTAAATAAATTGCGATAAAATATACAAAATCCGAAAAGAATAAACAACACATGAGCAAACAGCTCTTTGAAAGTGTAATTTGTCATCTGAATGAATTAAACGTTTGATGTACAGTGGCCACGATAAATAACTAAACTCTTCTATTCAGTAATGTTAGCATCTGCTGTGATGTTCGTGACGCAGCCGGCCAATTGTGAACATAGCCATTAGCTATCGAGGTACGAGCCGCTATCAACTCGTACAAGTGAGCCGCCTGATTGATATCAGCCCGATGTGTAGGTTGACACGCGAGACCTCGTATTACAGCACGTTCAACTCCTGGTAACAGATCAAACGTACGAATAGCGTGATGTAACCACAAACACAGACGTTGCTATTCGGTTAAATATTTTAGCCTATACACGAAAAAGAACAGTCTGTCAATATGTGTATTAAGAGTCACTTCACATTCTTTTTATAGGTGCTACAAAAAAAACCTGTTCTTCTGCCTTCCACTAGGGTTATTTAACTGATAACAGTCTCCTTGAAAATATTTATTAATTAATATGTGTAGCAAAATAGAATTTGGAATATTCTACCTAAAATACAACGGAGAACTGAAATATCCGACGTTTTCATGTCTTTAGGACCTTTCTATCAAGAGATGTCACTTAGGCGGATACAGGATACGACGAGGGACTTATCGTATGTTTAATGATGTACAAAGCTATCACGTGACATGTACGTGAATGATGTATTCCATAACGTGACACTTGTGTTATTCTACTTTACGGAACCATCATATTATGGTTTGTTATGTATATACTATAGGCATGAGCACAAAATCATTCATAAATACGTGTATACTCAAGATATTTACTGATGTTTAAATGGATATTTCCACCAATTAATTTTATAATGGTATATTATGGTTATAATACACTTAGCTATTGAGATAAAAGGGGTGAAAGACAAATTTTTAATAGTCTCTTTTGTTATCCTTGTCTGACGCTGATTTGTATAAAATTAAATAAAACGTGATGTGAATATTTATCCTTTATTTATCTTTCAGTCATTAGTTACAAACTCACATTTCGACTACAACAAAGACAACTGCGGCTAATGGTACTTATATAACGATACCACCAAGCACTAAAATGTGTGCTTGTGACCATCCACAACAGGCGGATGGTCTCCACAACAGGCGGATGGTCAAGCAGTTCAAATCGTAATTCGTGGATTTTCGCCATGGCAACCGCTGAGGTGGGAGACGGTGCGTGGAATTAGTGAAATATGATTTTCTTTTAATGTAAATGTGCCCGTTTTTTCATAAGTTCTGCCTCCAGCTTGTCAAGGCTTTTCCTTTTTGATGATAACCGATTAAAATACGAGTTCTATGACTATCCCAAAAACAGTCGCCACCACTTTCCGAGCCGAAAAACAGTTTTTGCTTTTTCTGAGTTGGTTGCCCGTTTGCAATCAACTGTTTGGACTGTATTTTTGTTATACAGAACCCCATACACAGAGTTCAACTCATATTTTATTTTCGAAGGCGTATTACCTTTTTAAAAAAAATTAAATGACAGCTTGATACTCGATTTTGTCTATTTTCCACAAAAAAAAAAAACTCACATCAGCTCACTCAAACGACTGTTACGTAAAAAATACGCGTCCAAAATGGCTGAAACTTCGGTGAGTCAACATATAAACAACGAAATTCAGTAGCCTTTTTTTAATTTCGTTGCTGCCATCTTTACGTTGAGGTCGGTAACTTTTCATACTACCCTTGTACAATACAAATGGCTTTTGGACTAGCGCAGGAACCCGCTATCAATTTACAGTAAGCTTTACTTTGGTCACGGCTTCAACATATTAAAATTAACGTATACTGATAAATAAATTTACGTAATATACGTGTTTGCATTTTAACTTTTAACAGTGGGTAGTACACTCATATTCAATGGGGATGCCATGGTTCAAGAAGAAGAAACTGAAGCAACCTCTCTAACATACTCGTTAATAAACACAATAAAAATAATTTGTTAATGAATAAACTCTAAATAAGAATAATCTGTGAGTAAGTCTTAAAAATTAAGTATGTGATTAATCTGGAATCACATACCGTAATCCTCCTACTTAAACGTCAAAATTTCTAATAGATCAAAATTATCGATTTAATACACCGGCAAAACAGTGTTCCTGACCGATTGTTGCGTGGCGTTCTTCTCTCATGATTGTCCCATGGAAGATTATAGGGATACGAGGAATAAACCCCATCACGAAATTTATAAATCGAAATTTATTAAAAATAATGAGTTTGTATTTTGAATTAAAAATAAAGTTTAGCACGAGACTTCTTTTTAACAAAAGAGGGTTTAATGCTCGGTTTGAGCAAAATGTATTTCCATAAATGCCTAGTAAGATTTATTACCATACTTTGCTACTTTCAAGGCCACAGGGAAAGCGTGCTATTATCAGATGGAATAACAATTTAACTTACATTAAACACAATAGAAGTACTGGGCTGGCAAGTTTATGCAATGAAAGTGGTGGAAATGGGAGCCATGGACTATTATTTGGCTTCATCACAGAACTGTTATCTTACATGCAATCTCTGACCACGTCCCTGAACTATGAATTTAAACAAGGTGAAAGCTGATGGAAGAACTGATAACCATGGATGCCGAAATTGTATAATGAACATGATATTGACATTCATTAATGTATCACTTATAAAGCGCTACAGGCTAAAAATAAAAAAATCGTAACATTTTAAAGCATTTCATACTACAAATATATATATATATATATATATATAAATACATATAAATAACTTATGTAAATATAATTATAAATAAATATTTTATATATATATATATATATATATATATATATATATACACATTTATCAGCTTGTACTCAGAGTTTATATTATCCCTAAGTTAATATTAACTCGACTGAATTTACGAGAGTTGTTCGGAAACTAAGTTGCTTTACCATATAAAACATTACATTTAACTATGCATTTTTTTATTATATTTATTTGAAAGAACAATACTTCAAACATTTTTTACACACACACACACACACACACACACACACACACACACACACACACACACACACACACACACACACACACACACACACACACACACACACACACACACACACACACACACACACACACACACACACACACACACACACACACACACAATATATATAACATTTATATTTAAGAACTTATCGTTTCTAGGTACAAGATTTTCAATACCAACTGAATAACATTCTGTCACCTATATATTAACTGACCGCAACGGTTTTCACGACAAGATGTGATCTCACTCCATTGATGGTCTTATTTGTTCAACATTGACATAAAACACCAATTTAAAATCACCAGTGTCTACATGGTTTAAAATACTTCGTCACCTTATTTATGCTCCCGGATAAAAACTTGAGAGATTGTCCTATTCTCTTTGTTTACAGTTCATCAGTCAAGAGTGGGTACCCACTACAATTGTGTCTCAGTCACAATTTCATTCACCAGATCCGTGTTTGTTAACCTACAATTTTCTTTATCGTTATGATTGATTTGTTCAGCAAGTTCATCGGTAACCACAGGTGGTCGGACACTTCGTGTTTCAACGTGAACATCAGTTTGTTCTTCATGAAACAATTGGAACAATTTAAATGCAGTCTAGCTTATAATGTCTTCACCATATACAGAACATAGTCCACGAAGAATTCTCATCGGTTGCATTTTGTTTACCAAAAGAAATCTAAAGAGGTTAAGTACTTCGCAGTCAGCGGAAAATTTGATTGTGGCGGTCCTTTTGAATACTAGTTTAGAGCGCTTAGAATGGCATAACTACATTCACCATGACACTAGCAGACGTTTACTGAATGTAGCTACACAGCTTCACACAGATCGTAGCGCTACCCTCACCCGTTCTGCAATCAAAGGCCTCGGCAACACTTTCCAAACGAACCCTCGTAATTCCAGCAATTCTCTCTCTTATTGGCAGTGTATAGTGTGGAAGACACATGCATGAGAGTAGGGTGACGTATCTAAAAGGATGCATACTACGTAAAGGGTTAATGTACACGAATATGTGGCGTTTACAAGGTGTTATGACAAAAATTTAAACGTTTTATTTTTACCTTAATAAGTATTGTGTTAGTAATGTAGTAATAACAAATAAAATCCAATTAAAACTCTCCGTGTAAAACTGGAATTTGAGAAACATGTGGAAACTACAACAATTTATAATAAACCAGTTTAGAAAAAGCTATTCTACATCGTCTGTTCTCACAGACATTTAAAATATTTGTTGCCATGATAAACTAGATGTAACCTTCAACGTTACAACAAACAGTAAATATTGGACTACTGTATCACTACTTAATTGCACTAATATAGGTCTCAGTCAACATGAGATGGAGTGAATACTGTTCAACACTCATGGTTTATGATCCTTTTAACCATAAAATCATTGATACAAATTTACAAAATATACCTACAAGAAATGTGTACTATCGGAATAAGCTTAAGTTGTTGAATAAATATGTTTAACACATTTAAGCAGACAGCTTCTTTTTAGAAATTGTTTGCATAAAAAGGATTGAGCTAATTTTTAATTACATGGTATTACAGATCGCAGATCAAGAGACAAGAGCAAGGCGTGTGAAAGTAGGGAGTGCATTGGTACAGGTTAGTATGCCTCTTATTTACACGTGGCAAATAAATACTTATAGCATACAACTGTTACTGCATTTTTAATAACAACAGATATATTACAATAGTTATACATATTAGTTAGTACAACACACATGTAGCAAGGGACGGATTATCTAACCTTGCGCAGTTCCTGAAGATCTGAGTCAACTCATTTGTCTTCCCTACCTTCCAATCTACAAGGTTCTTATGGCAGCTAGAAGAATCCTAGTCACGATTATTTTACTTATTTATGTTATAAGAGGGTTATTTATATCCTAAGGGGATTTTAAACGATTAGACTAAACGGTTTTAAGGGGAAACTGTAAAAACCCGTTTAACATTTTTTATTGGACTCCTCGAGAATCGAACCCCTTGACCTCTCGGTCAGAGAGCTTTAGCCTTAACCCTACAGCATAATAAAGGTCACACGTGGTCCCATAATCCATGAGTGTGAAAAGGTGTGAATGCTTTATGAACGTTGAATAATAATATTCTTATATGAGATACCTAAACTTAAAATCTATGCTATATGACGACTTGATTCAACGCCAAGTTGATCGTTCATTACTGAACGATGGTACTATTAGAAACAATACTGTATTCATTGCTATGAATGGATAATAAATTGCTATATAGCCTCAATTAATTAATGGTTATTGTGATAATTGGCCACGTGGCTTATAGACCACTCGGTGCAGCAATTCCATTCACTATCAGTCTCATCATCCCTGTTGTTTGGTATCATTATTCTTGTTACAATCTATACAATTATACTAATACACGTCAGGGTAAAATTACAAATAACAAGTAATACGTGCACCAGGTGGCTAATAGATCGGAAATGCGGCCGGTCCTTATCTCCTGTATTTGTGTGAGTGGGCTCTCCGTGTGTGTGGGTGTGAAACTACCTGGGCTCAGCCGAAATCCTTTTTGCTAATACTATAATGCTGGAACTAAACTCACTACTCCCCTTTTATAAGTATTTATAAGTACATAAATAAAAGCTGGTGTAGTTACTGAACGCATACCAATACCATAGCCCATTTTCTAAATATATTAAGAACATGTTTGACACATGCATTATTCAACTTGATGACAAAGAAACATGCTAAAAGTATAAAAAAATGGATGATCGCATTTGTTTCAGAATTAAAATAGTGCGGAAACTAACTTTGTCCATTCATTGTGTACGATCATTTACTCTGGATTTGGTCATATGAACTTAAAGAGTTAGAAAAAGAATTGTTATAATCAATCCGCGTGAATAAATCTGTCAGTACTGTGCATACCAACTCTCTTCCACGATTCACTTTCTTTCATATTTATTGGGAGTTTGCGTTTACTCGTATTTACCAGGAAACATAAATGAAACCAGTATGACTAGTAGCACATGGCTGTATGAGATGAACAGTCACCGAGTTGCTGCACCGAGTGGTCTATGTCCAGTTAACTTGCGTATTTTATGGAGAGTTAATCTCGTATTAAACTTCCAGTTGAATAAGTTAATATTTTTTCTACGATCATTTAGCAATGCTATCACATGTTTAATGTAACTATTGATTTGTGTTAGTTTTAATTTGACTTTATATTTGCGAAACAATCATCACAACATTCCAAGCGTGCATTACTCCTTTTGATGTGTTATCGATGATACTGCAAAAGGTGTGAATGTCTTCGATATAAAGGTGTAAAGTAAATATCTATTATCATGCTTTACTGAGGGTTAAACAAAATAAGTGAATCAATAGTTAAACAAAATAAATGAATCAATAGTTAAATAAAATAAGTGAAATAATTAAACCGAATGCTTGTATATTTACGAGTATAACCAAAAATATTTACGAAAGGAAATCTTCATGGCTGAAGTTTTGTATTATTTACCTATTTCAGCATCAATGCTACCTGCAGTCCATGGACACGCGGGTAGACCCTTGTGAGGACTTCTATCAGTTCACGTGTGGCAACTGGGCCGCGACCAGGCTTGTGGCAGAGGATTCTCCCAGTTCTTGGTTCTCTGAACGGACTAAACATTTACAACAGTGGATTGTCGGTAGGCAAACCATTGCGATATTTATTGGTTCTCTTGTCTATTTTCCATGTTTGACATGTATTGTGGCGTACAAAATATCAAATTAGGGGTTTCAAAAACTTTGAGACCTATTGACATAGGCTAATAAAATGGTATGAGTCAGAAAGTCCGTCTGACCGCGCTCACTCTTCGTGTAATGTTTTACTTTGTACAAATTTTTTTATTGACTAAGGATGATTTGAAAGAGTAAAGGGGTTTCGGACATTTACCATCGTTATATGGTACCAAACGTATAAAACTACTTTTTGAGGATTGAAATCTACCCTATTCTTCGGCTATAAAAATCCTGAAACATTAAAAACTCAAAACTAAAAAGTGCGCCAGTGGACTGCCACTCAAAGGTGGCAAGGTGATTTTAAAGTTATAAGTATCATAAATACTAACATCTGTTATAATTACACGAACAGACCAGTATTGACAAAATTTCGTGATTTATAATCAGCCGCGTTCATCGGTAACCCGTAGTAAGTTTTGTAGTGTTTTATTTTCATATTTAAAATAAATCTTAATAGAAAACTGAAACTGTTTAAAACCGCTCAAATAACGTTTTGCTATATTCTATTACATATTTATAAGAACGTCTGTTTATAAGACTGTATATATAACAAGATTGATTATTATTTTTGATAAAATGCAATTGAAACCATATAGACCACAAATTAAATAGGGCATTTAATTTATTTATATGAAATCCTGAGAATGGATTAAATTTATAAATATGTTCAGAGAACTTTGAAATTTATTTAAATTTTAATATTGAAAAGTTAATAAACTTTGGTTTTCATCCAAACATTATGTTTTTGGCTACGTCGCACAGTTCTATAGAAACGGTTTAAAATGGGATATGAAAATGTAGTAAAGAAAAATGTTTTATAAGCAAATGTTCAACAAGTAAAAATTAGTTGGAATCATGGTTCACAATATGCTACCCTTCTTAAATTTACAGAGTTTAGTTTAATGGGATAATACAATATGGAGGGTGTAAAATATTTTGACACTCTTTTCTGCAGCTAATAATATGTCTTCTTAACAAATAATTTTTCCAGATATTCTTCAAATGAACAGCAGTAGTACTGATCCGAAACCGGTGAAGCAGGCGCGCACGTTCTACAGGTCCTGCACAGACACTGGTGAGGAAGAACACATACATGCATAATATAATAATTAATTTAATTATTCTAATAATAATACAGTTTTATGAATTGAAATTTGTACGAAATAATTTAACCTCCTTAGTTAATATCAAATGAATACAAGAAATTTTTGGCAAAATTTTGCTGTAGTGATCACTTTCTTCGCATTCTGTGGAAATAATACTATGAAGTTTTATCTTCTTGAATTTTGTGCCTCATCTCTTTCAAATGTTTGTACATTAACAGCGTCGAAGGCTAAACTGAATGGTCAATACCTCGATGAGATTAATATAATGTCCTTTACCATTAACTTCAACACATATGAACATTCAATTCCATATTTTTAATAATTCACAGGTTCCAAAGCAGTTTTAATTTGAAGTTTAAACATTTCATTAATAAAATGCTTTTCGACTTGAATTTAAAATCATATTTTTTGCTGATTTAATAGTATTATTCTCGAGCAATGAACCTATGTCAACACCCATATATCCATTAATGGCTGTGGCTTTCAACATCATCTAAGATCTTTTGTTGAAGATGTATTTCAAATTTGAAATATCATCCCCATTTTCAACTAAATTCTTAATGATTTACATACCACAATAATATTTTATGTTGGGTTTCTTCACGATCATTTCTTGCAGACAAGATCGATTAAGGTTGGGTTTGAATATATGTGTTTTACTAAGAGTAATAAGTCACATTACATTGCATGTAACATTAAATTTTGATTGTAGTATTTAAGTTAAATTAAAATTTATTTGACTCTACTGTGAATTGTAAAATTTAAAATTAAAGAGATTTTATTCAACAGAATTTATTAATATTATTGCCATATAAACATATTTCCAAAATTATCTTAAAAGTGAAAATAGAAAGTAATGTAAAGTCGTTCAATTTCAAAGACACTTTGGACGAGTTGGGTCTGGAGCCAATGTTCGAGGTGTTGGACAAGGTAGGGCTGCCGCGATCGCTGCCCAACGCCACGACTGCCAGCAGCCTCGCTTTGGGTCATACTCTTGCTGCCATCCAGCGAATACTCAACAGTGACGTCCTGGTGCAGCTGAGTACTCACCTCGACCCCACCACCAACCGCACCATCCTGCTGGTATAGTACAAATCTCTACTTTACTTTGGGGATGCCTTATTGAGATGCGCCTATCGTACATTACACGCTACATCACAAGCATATGGCATAAATTTAAACGACCTAAGTCCTGATGTCTGAGAAAATGAATATTTTGTGTGTATTAGTTTTGTTCTAATGTTTGAAAATTGATATTTTTGAAACTCAGTGATAAAATTCAGAAGTAAAAAATTCGATTCATTTCAGTATACAGGTAGATGTTATTACAATGGAATTCAATCATTCTATTAAATTATTAGGTTAGTGTTTTTTTGCAGCTCGATATTTTAAGAAATAATGTATGATCATGCAGTCCCTAGTAGAGATAATTTCTGGCTAGTCTATACCTGCCAGTATAATATAGTATGAGTTCTGTGAAATGCGATTTGTTCTTTACATATGTGCAATCCAGTAGATATCCAGGAGCGGTCCATCACTACTCCAAATGTCGGTATACAGAAGTAGATTGTTGACTGGCTGAGAGAGTGCTCACTATTCCTTCTCATATTACATGTAAAATGGGATTCTGTTGTCCATCCCTTATCTATCCAGAATATTTTAGTCACGGGTCATTTAACACGGGTTTTCTCAAAAATTACTTAACTTACAATACTAGGACCTGTTTTATTAAGTTTTTATAAACAACCATAAGAAATTATTTATTTCGCCTCTTAATTTACCGTACCATAATTTCAGGAAGATCTCGTTTTATATGATGAGCTGAAATCCGGGTGAAATTTTTCACTAGCCGTAATTTACTAACGAGGCATTTCCGAAACCATGTTTATATAAACGTTTTTCATTATTCTCCTATGTAGAATGACCTCCCCAGTTTATGCATATCTTTGTGAATGACCTTGTATAACAGCAGGTGCACTGAAACTTTGAATTTGGCTGCAAAGAGTTTTATACAACATTACGTTCCATCACATCTTGGTATTGTATCAGCTGGAGTGTCATCCCATACACTTTAATAATTCTTAAACTGAGACATTGCAAGGAATAAAAGTTAAAATTACTTTCCAAGATGTACTTATTATGAGGATCACACAGTTTTAAACTCACTAAACAATGCGTATGTGTTAATAGAGATTACGCAAATAGTTTTCTAAGCTATTGAAGTACTAAAAGTATTATTATTATGAACAATTATTAGTTACTTGAAATGCCATAGGAACGTAATTTTAAGAGTAAGACAAGAGATTTCCCTACCGGTTGCAGGTATCTCCCAGCTTCAGCTACTCCTCACTACCCGAGGTGGTGACGTCAGAGGAGCCTCACTCTCGGCTCACAGGGAACCAACTGTTCAAGCTACGGTTGGCTTACATCTCCGAGGTGCTGAGGGAGATCTCTCCAGTCTCTAACAACACCGGGCTGGTCACCATCGCCCTGCGCTTGCTCTTCACTGACGCTCACTTTAAAACGGTTTGTCACTCAGGTGAAACTTTGTATTCTTTGTAGTATTTTTTCTTTAGGATAATAATTCAATAGTACTAATCTTTAAACAAGCATTATATACTGCTCCGGAATGTATATTCTATTAAAATAGTTGTTTAAAAACAAATAAATATGCGTTTTGGGATACGATATAAACTTCATACTCGTATACGGTTCACCGAATGCATAAGAGTTCTTTTTTTTCAGACAATGTTCTTAATATATCGGCTAAATAGTGATAATTGACGTTTCTTCATGAGATGATTTACTTATTTAAGAAAAATTATAAGCAACTTGCTCTCTATTTAAAAATGTAGTTTTTTACGCACGGTTTTTTTAAACATGTGGTAATTATTTACTACTACTGTATCAACAAAAGTTTTTTACTATTGATATTAAATATACTATAATTATATATTTACTATAAATATAGGTTAAGTTTATTGAACGTGTTGAAAAGTTAATAACATTTGTGATGATCACAGGTGTCGGAAAGATGAAATAAAGGAAAAAAAGTTGATACTGTAATAGTAGAAAATTATTAAATATGTACGGCATAAAAAAAGATATGGAAAGGTATTTTATAACGACGTGACTATGGATTGTAATAATTTACATGTCCTAATTTAAAAGTTTCTTCAAAATAGAAACATTGCTTTTTGAAACCATGTGAAAATAATTTTAATATAAAAAATTTACGAATTCAAAATTTTTCCATCGGGACTAGAATTTTTACATGGGAAATTTTGGTGGAGAAGAGGTGTATGTTTGGAAGTGGAAACTGTGTTTAAGCAGCTTATATATTCAGTAAAAACTTTACGACTTTCTTAACTTTGTTCAAGTTCTTACTATCTTTCTGGATGTATAAATTGCAGTTAACTGGTGGGTAATTACCGACAAATTACAAAAATATTACTTTACAGGTTACTTTCTGTTAAGAGTAATGACACAATACACCATTCTTCATTATGTTTACTTTTAAATACTTATTTGCGTATACATGTATCAAATAATTGGTAATAGGCCTAAACACTGTCCATTACCCCAGAGGAACTGAGAAGCTGCATGATGTTTGTAGGATATAAGACGGTCTGAGACTGAGGATCCTCCTCTAGTGACTACCTACAGAGGGCTGCAGGATACGATGGACAATGCCAGGAACTCTACTTCCAGCTCCCTCAGGGTAAATATCATCAACAATTCCAAAAGGAAAAGAAAAAATATTATATAAACTTAAAAAATAACGAAAATTAATAAATTTAACTTTCCTTTTTTCTCTTTCCCTTGTTTAGTCTCTAAATTGTTCTTTCTGTTAGAGTGAAAAACGTATTCAACACTGACTTTTTACCTGTTGGATTTGTTTTGTTTGTTGTTTTTGTTTCCCGTGTTTGGTTTATTGTTTGTTGTTAGAATACTTTTGCTGTTCTTTAATTAATGTATTACACTCATTTTAACCTTTTTTCCATGAAGTAGTTTTAATTAAATTAACCCTACCTGTTTGCTATTTTAAACTTTTATTGTCTTTAACTACTATATTACGTTTATTTACCTCACAATATTGCATCTAGTCTGTGTAATGGGAAACCGTTGAAACAAATAAATTGGCTGCATATGAAGTACAGTGGTTGTACAAGTCCTGTTTTAGAGATATGTTTATTAGGTTGTGCTGGGTATCCTAGTCCTCCACCATCTTTCCCCGATTCGACCAGTGTAGTTATTATATTATAAATAATAGAAACTAACGTTCTAAAAGAGTAGAACTCATGTAGATAGACTACAGAAGGAATCCTATACTATCATCTCAAATATTTCAAAACGTTTAACCTTTATATAACTGAACTTATTACAAACAGGAAATAAAGCATTAATAATTTATATATATATATATATATATATATATATATACTAATTGTTCACATGTTAACTAGATATAGTAACTCTCCATTCACTCAAATACATACAAATAAAGATGTTTACCATTTTCATACATTATTATACGCGTAATACAAACCCTAAAAAATTGTATTCTGTTACGTAGTAGGTACTGTGGAAGGAAATATTTCCTTTACCGATGGTGCTGTGTAGCCCGCACTTACGACCATTTGGAAACTATACATACTTTAAAATCTTGTTCAAACAACCATAAAGAATCTTTTTCTTAGTTTTAATTATTATTAATTGTTGTAATTTTAGGTTACCACCTGTCCTTTACTATACATTCCAGGTTTTGGGGTATTTAGAGTAGGTATTTATCCACATCGAATCTCAAATAGGGCGAATCTCTGATAGTATTTTGCTTACGTGAAGACCACTTCTTAGATACTCTTTAGCTATGAAACAAAAAATAAATCTACACTGAGTTGTTATGGTTTACAGCTGGATTGGGCAGAGTACCTCTCCACGCTGATGAAAGGTATCAACGTTTCCCTCAACATCGACTCTCCAGTAGCGGTCCAGAGTCCAGCTTACATGGAGGCCTTAGCCCGGAGGCTGTCTAACTCTAAGCCTCAAACAATACGTTAGTATCTCACTGTCAAAGATTCTGGGGAAGTTTGGGAAGTCATCTTTTGAATTACTTTTATAAATGTGACTGCAGCATTTTCCTTTATTTGGTTTTCAATTAATTTTAATGTTTATAGAATAAATATTTATATATACTCCTTAAGACACGTTTTTGTATATATAATATTATGGTGTTAAAAATGAAATTAAAATACGAGTAGAACGCCTCATTAAATTCCTTAATTTTATTCCAGTATATTTTGGGGTATTTTATAGAAATGCAATAACTGTAACTAATTTAATATAATCTGATTTTATTAGATATACAATTCCACTATAATTTAGTCAAGTTTTAGTAAATCATCAATAATCAAAAGACCTAATGTTTCAGAACTACCCAAATAAAAATATATATTATTATAATACAGCGTCTTTGCTGTATATAATCTAATGTAAAGTTAATGCTATTTAGACATTTTTGAGATTTATATGCATTAAAATATGCTTAAAACATAATTTAACAATTCGTTTAAAATCTATGAGAGTATATTAACATAAATTAAATGTTTTTCTGAATTATGTTCAATTTGAGTTCAAATTCGGAAATATAAACCAAAATGATGTGATGTGTGATGAAAAGTATGGTTCATAAATTAAAACCACAATACGTTCCTTAATTTCAATTTTAGAGCCAGGTTTATGAATACAAGAAGAATAATATATGGTTTGCAATAGGTGAATCCACATACGGCTAAAAGTCTTACCTGAAACTTGTTCTGAAAGAGTCTACACATGGTCATGGACAATTCGTTCGTTCAATAACCAACATCAATTTTCTTTTCCAACAACCTTTTCTGTTGTGTGTTGTATAACAAGATGTATTCATGTTATGTGGCCGTTTTCTAAAGCCAGAGTCAGCTTGGCTTGTTACACGTTTTTTGGCTCCTTCAAAACAAGTTGCGGGTAATAATTTCGGGCAGTGAGCAAAATTCAGCTGTTGTGAATAACACACTGACAAAAATCCTTATGTTTAATCAATGTTTTCTTGAAAAGTGAACGAAACTGTTTTTCTCTGATCAGAGCGTTTTGTGTGGTGGAAGGTGGTGGAGTCCATGGCCCCTCACACTACAACCACAATGAGGCGGATCAGGGATACTTTTATCGAAGCATTGTTTGGTGTATCCACGAGGATTACAAGGTGAGTTACATTATCTTCTCTCTTGGCCAATGGTGGATGTATGAAATGGTACAAAATATTGAGTTTTCGAAAGTTTTAATATGGTATTTTGTTTTGTATTTGGTCGATATATAACTGAAAATATTCGTAGAGGGTTCTGGAATACTAAATATATGTATATTACAACTATTGTGCAGTGTTGTAAATAGTGAAACAAATTTGAAATATTTATTTTAATCTTCGTTTTCTGAATCCTTGCTAGTTTGGATTTACAGTTGTTAGGGTAATCCAACCTTAAAATGTTACGTTATTCATAAATAATTAATTAAATAAATAAGAAGTGATTAGACGATTATTTAAAAATCTGCAGTTCAACAAATTCAATGGTATGGTCCTAGATACGATTTGTGTGTTCTAGTTAAAAATTTGTCTCACTGGATTCTTCTTATTGAACAATACCTATTCCTGTTAATACGTAAAGGTTTATTCGATTCCTTTGTCGTTTTAGATCCAAGAGGTGTGGAAAAATCACTAAGTCTTTCTTCAACTACGCAATCAGTTACGTTTTGGCTACTCAGAACAATTTGGAAGAGACTACAAAAAAGGTAAGCAATTAGTAATACTTTCTCAAATGAATAGAATAAAGAGAAAACATCTATATTACAAGTAGGAATAGCCTACGTCACATCGCGTCTCGCGTAACAAGCTTCGCTGAAGTTGCATAGAATATAAATCTGTGGCTATGTCACATATTTAAATGTCATATGACTGTACTCAGTTTCTTTAAAAATTGATACATTCTGCAATTTTCTCGTTGGCATCATGGTTACCCATAAGACCAATGTAAACATTTTCACTAGAAATTAGATTAAAAGGCGGTTATAGAGGATTCTTAGTTCACAACCCATCAACCTAAGCTTATATTGCGTATTTACAGTTATGTTATTCAACGAGATCCAAGAGGTTCTGCCTAATGCTGACGTTTAATTCATCACCTAGCTGTGAGGTTCCAGATAGAGTTCTTCTCTTAACGTCAAGCCTCTCACAATCCAAAATAATGTGTTTAGCAGTCTCCTTCGGCTGATTACATCGTCTACACCTAGGGCATCAGTAGTGAGTCCTAAGGGGTGCAAGTGCTTTCTGAATAATCGAGTCCAGTAATAAGGGAAATTGACTGTATGATAAGATCTGTTGTTTAGCTTCATCAGACAGTTTGTAAACTAAATACTAAAATGCATCTAATATTGCATCTAGAAGGTCATGCCTCTTATGAGCTTGCCAAATTATTGCCTAGAGAATCTCTGCCATCAATGATAGAGATTATCTCTGAAACATTTCCTAATAGATTGGTAAGCAGTTGACTTGCTTATACCATAAAGTGTTTAGGTCCAAGAAAGTGCTCCTTTGAGGCATTTCTCGCTAATTCATCAGTAAGTTCATTGTCCCTAAAACCGGCATGTCTAGGAACCCAGTTGAGATATAGTGATTTACAACTAGCTAGAACTGGTAGGATTATACCATTCCCATACCAGCCTTGAAGTGAAATCTATCGAGTTAAGGACCGTAAGAGGGGTTCGAATATCATATACGAGTAGTTTCTCTATCCACGTTGGTCCACGTAATTCCTTATCAATCCTATACTAGCTCAAGCTAGAATAGCGTACAATTCAGCCTGAAAGACTATGCAATGCTCTCCTAGACTTTCACTGAGAACAGTCCTGAAAGATGAATTCCACGCCCCAGAATCAGATGTGCACTCCAGCAAGGAGCCATCTGTGTACTAAACTAGATAACCTTTATTTAACTTTATTCACTTCACTTCTTTCTTCTCCAGTCCTCCCGGGTTCGGATGTTGGACAAGGGGATTTGCTAAATACAGACTCTTTTATCATAGTGTCCGATGTCATATTGGACCTCAAACCGCTTTGGCAATAGTGCAGTGGCCCGAGTTTAATCGAGCTTTTCCTCCAGTGACCCGCAATTTTCATTCAATAGACAGATTTGTATGCTTCCGTCATGGTCTATAAGTCTAGTGGTAGAAGTTGTAGAAGAACTTCAAGTGCATCTACAGCTGCTTCTATAAGCTCTTAATATTCGCCAGACTAGCGAGCCATAGGTTATTCGAGGTCTTACCATCAGACATGTGTGATTTTATGCCTCAGTTCGTGCCAATGAAACGTCTGAAGTCATGAGGGTCCATCCTGGCTGGCGTAGCACATTATTTGGACGCAATCTAGGGTTAGCCCTAATTATTTAACTGACTCCGACATCCAGCTTCAATAGAGAAAGAGGCTAAAGGTTCTTATTCCTGGTGAAGAGAACTACAACTATCTTTGCAGGATTGACAGCCCCTCTTCAAGACACTACATGTGTGCAGAACGAACAACAAAAATGTTGCAATATTTTCCTTGTACCCGAGATACCATGCGGTCAGAAGGAGACGGTAATGACAATGGTTTAACCTTTTAGAAGGTTTAACCTATAGTGATAGGCTTCTGTAACGTTCAGCCAATTAAAATAATATTTTGATTTTATCACAGTGGGTCTAATTATACAAAACGATTATTTTATTTACATAACTGTACCAATCCAAATAGTTTACACTTGAGATGTGCTATTTGTGGATTTAAAGTACATCTGACTCTGCCCCAAAAATCTCATAAAGTTTCAATGTTAGTTTTAAGAGAGTATTTTATTTAAATCAGCTTATTACTATAACACATGTGTTGCTGAAACAGTTGTTGTCAATCCACTAATAAACTATCACTTATTCATTAATCACCTTAAGATTAATTTAGCATTTGTGATATGTGGTACATATAAAAATACTCACCTAATAAATTTTCTTCATAGATCTAAAGTGTCAATATCCCTAAATAGTTTTTAAATTTTATATATTTTGTTTTTTCTGATTTAGTAAAAATGTATAAGAAGATTGACTTTTTTAACTTGATATTAAAAATTGTCATTTAAAATGCATAGTAGAGCTCAGACAAATGGTACTATTTTTGGTGATATTAAGCAAGGATGCTTAAATTGTAAATATTTACGGCTACTCCTTTTCCAGATATTTATTTTAAAATTGAATATAATTTTACCCCTGTTGTTAGAATACTAGAAGTGAATAAAAATGAATCTTGTTCAAAAGTTATGAATACTATTTTATTTTAGAACAAAATGGAATTGTGATATCTATATTAACCATATTATAAAAGTAATATTATATCTAATAAAAAAAGATTAGATATACTTTTAACGTATGGTGGATATAGAATAGTGAGATAAGTTGAAAGAAAAGCCGTAATTAATAGCACCGCCACAAGGTGGACGAATGAGGTGAACTTTTCGGTAAAGGCAATTTCTTTTGCAAAGCTACGAGTTTTGCTGGACTCATTCATAATAATATTAATGTATGTCTAATAATTCTTTAGGGTTGGTAATAGATATGATATGGCTATTGGCGAAGATTCCATGTAGTTGTTTGTAGTAGAAATAACGGTTTAGACATATTTAAGCGGAATGGAAAAATTTTTGTGTCATTTACAGTTTATTAAATTTTAGCTCTACCACAGGTTATGTTTAATACACAATACGACATACATTTTACTAGTAGTGACAATGTATTGTCGCCACCAGGTACAAGGGATGCTGATGGATATAACGTCAGCGTTCAGTGGTCTCGTACATTCCCTCGACTGGATGGATCCTGACACCAAGGCCGCCACCCTGGGCAAGGCTGCTGCCATCAGACGTTACATCGGCTACCCGGAGTGGCTGTTCAAACCGGACGAACTGGACAAATTGTATTCTAATGTAAGCGTCAGATCATTTTGTTATTATTGATATTATATACTGTATGTGATGTTATAACTATTATATGGAGGGTCTCCAAAGATAAATTATTGCTTCGTGAAAGCATGACGGCGCTCTTTTGTAAATTTTACTGCAAATGGTAAGATGTCTTACCAAGGTTGTTTAAAATTTAAACACATACTTCACAATGCCAACGTAAAACGTAATCTACCTTTTGAATAACATGTATTCGTTCCCAGAAAAAGAGTAATTTCTTTAACAAGAAATAATATTACTTTGGAAAACATTAAAATAACACAAATTGTCATGGAATTGCAGTATTCACTGAATAAGATTTTTTATCTCCGGGAAATACTAAAAAGAATTATTGGACATCGTCTGTGAGTTTCGTGTTTTGTGATACGAAACAAAAACACAACAAACGTAATTCGGATTAAAATTATATACAAAATGCTGTGTGCCAAAGCAAACATTGTAGCATATTACGATACATTTATGTGAATTTCTAATAAAATCAGGGACTTCTACTAAAAATACCTCATCTCAGTGATGTGCAAGAATCCCAGGACGAGCACTTACAAGATCATTGGGTTGATGGAGGAGAGTGTCACGTCCATCAAAATATCAGATCTTACATCTAACCTCCTGTCCATGCGTATTAACTACTATTTATATATCAATGAAGACTTATCAAAGTAACGTTAAAAAGATAAGTTAGAAATACTTAAAATCTTAAACTTTCTTTAAATATCCGAGTATTTATTAAAAAATGTAAGAATATTTAGCTCAATTGATTTTGATATACACGGAATAATTCTGTCAAATATTTCATATAGAATACACCATAAAAACTTTATTGTGGTGTATTGACAGGAAATAAAACAAATCGAAAACAACTTTTAACCTAACTTAAGTAATATTAACTAAAATATAATTAAACACAAATATAAACTTAAAACTGTATATATATATATATATATATATATATATAATTATATTATATATATTATTATACATATCATATATATATATATATATTTGTAATATTTTATGTAAAATAATAATACCATCGTATATTAAATTATATTTAAAAGCTTAGGTAGTCATATTGTAAATTAGGTGACCGTGGCCAAAGACAAATACTTGTGGAACATGTTGGGCATCAAGGGCAAGGAGGTGACAGAAGTGTTGAGCCAGCTAGGCAATTCGCCACCCAACCAGACTGACTTTAGGTATGGTAAGTATGGTAATGTTTATGATAATTTTAAGTAAAGAAATATGTCTATGGCTGTTTTCTATGTCGCAGTTATGGTAAAAGGCTCAGAGTTTTGAGTTAATGGAGAACATCAACCTGTCATTTGTTTGCTTTTCATTGGACAGCAGTGCACTACGCATGCGTCTTGGTTCCTTCAGCTCCTGCGGTTTAAGATTTAAAGGGCTTTGTAACTCTTCATGTTAAATTGCATTGTTTTGTATGGGTTTTCATCGATTATTATTTAACAAGTAAACGAATATATTAAAGCAATTTGTTGCATTTACTGGATTTATTTATTCAGATTAGATGTTCTATTGTGAGTTATTTTAAGAGGTAGTTCTTATATTTGTATTTAATTACCCAGTATCTATCTGGTCGTTGCTCACACTTTCTGTGTGGAACTCTCTTGTTGAGAGTATAAAACCAATTTGTGAAAGACTTTTATAATTATTAATATTTATATATTTGTATATTAACCTGTACTTGTTTAATTACGAATTCTTCATATCTAATGTTTTATCAATTGTTGTTATATTTAAACCACTGTATTTAATTTGTATTACCATATTAGTTGCAATTATACCATTTACATTACAGGTATAGATTATTGCTTTATATATACCTAAAAATCACACCAATTTTTAACTCAGTTTTTATCTTGTGCCTAATTTATTTCCTACATGTTTATTACCTGTGTATTTTTGTTTGTATGCTTTATTTTATGGGAACAAATACAGAAGGAGGCTATATTTTAGACTAGCACTCTTTATCTAATTTAAGCATTTGTACATCACAGGAAACATAAAATCTTATTACCAATACTTGGTGTGCATACCCTTGCTCTTTATTATAATTTTAAGCCTATTTGGTTGGCTAGCCAACAATCTTTTTACAATTTTCGTCTATTTCTTTGTCATGGTGCCAAAAATATCAACAATTCTTGACGGGCAGTTACTTTTTGCTTTCGTATTTTCTCTTATCAAATTTCCGATTGGATTCATGTTAGAGTTATTGCCTGACCAAGGAAGTACACTAATCTTTGTTTTATGGAGGAATCTTGTCACTGTATTTTCCTTATAGAATGGAACACCATTGAGCATAAATAATGTACTGCCCATTGGGAAACATTTCTTTTACTTTTGGAAATAGCCTCCTTGCAAAACATTTAAATATTTATTCTCATTGGGATTTCCAACTTTCTATATAACCTTCTTTTCCCATGTACGACATTACACTCCACTACACAACTGATGATAAATGCTTCACAAACTGTTGGATACCTTTAAGGCCTTATCTGTTCTACACTCTTCTGGGGGAAATATTAGCTCCATACCCGTTTATCTGGTTAATCATTAATTTGTGTTCGTATTTCATCTGTTTTTTTAAAATAATTTTTTATATTATTTACTTTCTTAACACATTAATTTTGGGCTTGCGGCCATATTTGCCAACTCCTTATGGCTCATACTTTAAGTTGAGATCATAGACTAACAACATCCTACTCAATGACTTTTGTGAAATAGCTACACACTAGACACTTTTAATTCAATATAAGCTTTACTAAAGTAGGCTTTTGGGGTGGTAGTTTAAAATTTTAAAATTTAAAGTTTCAGTGACACTAGTAATTAAATTACGGCAAGAAAAAAAAGGTTGAAACTTACTAACCTGTGTTTTTATACCATATTTTCAAACTTCTGTCCTAGGAGAGTTTGACAATGTCCAAGTCTGTTGTGGAAATTTGAAACAGCACGCTGAATGGATTCACCCGGGAGTTTTTGAATTTCCGCTACTATTCCGTTCCTATGCACTGGGGTTTCGCTTTATAGACGTTGTTTTTAATGTTAGTTGACCACATAAAGTAGTCAAATTGACATACTCGTATATCTGGCAATCTGGAAGCCACTCGATACTTCCTCTTCTGTCTATCCAGCGATGGTAAAAATATGGTTTTGGGGAAATGGTCAAAGTTGTAACAGTGACTAAAAAGTTCTGTTCTGTTACTAGAAAGGTGTCTCTAGTTTCATACCTCCATATTTATCCATCAAAAGCTAAATAGAGTATATATTCAAGTATATCTAAAGTAGTTTTCTTAGTGATATACCACCGATTTGAATATGATTATTTGAAATAATGTCATTTTATATTTATATAAGTTTTTAAATATTCCAATATCTTAATTATCTCTATACAGGTGGATTAACAAGTATGTATACTGTATAAATTTTATTATGCTTCAGGAACATGATTACCAAACATAATAAAAACGTCTTAACAATCGGACTTTCTAAATGAGTGAAATTAAAAACACACTTTTTGAACACACCTCGTATATCACATTGTATTAAACATTATATACAATTATACAAGTACATTTAAGTGTAACAATGTTTTAGTCCCAATGTGCAAAAGGTTGTAGGAGAAATTCATAAAGACCTTAAAACATTGAACCACAATACCAAATGAATATACAGTGTGAGTTAAAAGTATGGACACACTCTATTTAGCTTTTGATGGATAAATATGGAGGGATGAAACTCGGGACACCTTTCTAAGAAATAGAAGTGAACTTTTTAGTCACTGTTACAACTTTGTCCATTTCTCCAAAACCATATTTTTACCATCGCTGTATAGACAGAAGAGGAAGTAGTAAGGCTTCTTTAGAATGAAAAGTGTTTAGTGTGTGGCAATTTCACAAAAGTCATTGAGTAGGATGTTGTTGGCCTATGATCTGAACTTGAATTATGAGCCATAAAGAGTTGGCAAACGTGGCTGCAAGCCCAAAATCAACGAAAAATATGTTACGAAACAATAAGAAGTTAAAAAGTTCATTTCTATTTCCTATAAAGGTGTTCCGAGTTCCATACCTCCATCTTTATCCATAAAAAAACAAAGTGTATCCATAATTTTTAACTCATACTGTATTTAATTTAAGTTTATTGCTTGTAATATTAATAGAGTATAAATATTTAAAACAATTATAAATTGAAATGCATTTGCTGAAATAAATAAGTCAAAAAGAGCTTGTGACCTGGTCTTAAATCATTACTGTTAATTAGTGGTTCAGTATAAGTTAAATGCATTTAACGCTTATAATGTCATAATATTCGTACTACAACAAGTAAGTTAAAACATCGTATTTAATAAATAATCATTAAAATTTTTATAATTTTTACAAACACCGTCATAAAATGTATTTCATAGAATACTTCAGATTATTTATCGTCACATATTTCATGTTTACTTGCAGATGGGACAGCGATCCTCTGGAAGTTAATGCTTACTACAGTAGAACTATAAATGCAATATGTAAGTAAATCATGTATTTTTGAGCATTACCAATAGGGATAACAATTTAAATTTAACAAGATATTGAATTTAAATTTGTCAGTAGAATATATATAAATATAGATTTAAAACTAACACTAATTTTTTCAAATACAATATCTACGTATTTATTATTGTTGGCTATTTTATATAAAAAACGGAAGATTCTAAGTGATAAAGATTTTATTCAAGATTAGACCTCCACAACAAGAAGTGTCATTTATATTAAGTCCATTTTATATTAATATTTTTTACAGGAATTATAATTAGTTCATTGTTATTATGTAAAATAACTAGCAGTTACCCGCGTATGTGTTCGATTATTTCATTTAACTGTTAAATGCTATACCGAAACCTTGTTTAGAATATATTCAATGGCAAATCAGCCTTTGTTACTTGTTTTTGTTTAGTTCTCAAAATTTAAATTTGATATTGAAGATTATTAAATCGAGAACAAAGATATTGTGGGAAATGAATACTAAAAATGAGTGATGCAACTTATTTACTCAGTTAGTATCAACTTATATTTGAATTTTTACTTAGCTAACTATAATAATAGTGTCTCAACGTAAGCGTGTAATTATTAAAGTATAATTTAAAAGTTCATAAATAGTGTCAAAATAAAAACTATTTTTTAAATGTATATTTCATAAAAAAGGACTACATAATTTAATCTTGTAATACTTATCTTCAAAATAAGTTTTACGATACATTTCAATAACTGCACATTTAAAAAGGTTACGTTTAAATTATCACAATATCACAAATAAAGGCGTCATAAATCGTTTCAATGTCATGTAAGAGAACAAATGTGATTAAACTGAAAGTGTTAACAACGTTATAGTACACAATTTATCTAATTGCAAATCTACTTGCGGAAAATAATTGAAGAAGAGTAAAAAGATCAAAATCACACGATATGAATTTACTTTGACTGCGGAAAACGCGAATGTCCTGTTGTAAAATACTGTCCATTTCCTGAATTAACGTGTCCAGCCGTAAGGTGGCTGACATACTTAGCAATTTTTCTACAAAATTAATTATTTTGCTCTAACCTTTGGCTTCATAATAAATTAATATCTACAAGAACATTTTTCGTTTTTTTATATTGTTCTAGAATTGCCAATCATCATGCATTTACAATTACAATACTGTTACGCCTACTCCTATTTTACTTTTTAGCACATACGAATGTGATTATATCGACGTGTGGTTGTCCCGTGAAACGGAGAGGCTGATTAATTATTTATACTTTAAGATATGTTATTTACGGCGTACTTATGTAAATACAATGAATCTTTAACAAAACAAAAACGAATGTGCACATTCTAAAGTTATTACCAGGGAGTATACTTTTTCACTCAGGGAAATTTTGTGCATGCAGCCATTCCTGCCGGAATTCTACAAATGCCATTTTACTTCCTAGGCCTCGAGTAAGTATCTTATATAATTAAATACATTAAAAACAAATAAATATTTATTTGATGGAATTCGTTTTACTTAAATTGAGATTTTTACTTCATCGTGTTATTCTTTGTTAACGTTGGATGATCATTGAGGTTTTATTGCAATTAGTATCATTAGAGAACAGCTGTAGATTTTATAGTTTAGCGACAAGACTTTACTCAGAGTACAGTCTAATATTAGTACGCATTAAGCTTTTGTGATAAAACATAATTTAGTGTTCTATTATTAGTAATGATGGTTGTTTAAATTAATTATGAAGACATGTATCTTAAATTGTGCTTGTTAAGTTCAAAATGTTTATTTGTAAATGCTGACATATTTGAGTTACTTAAGAGGATTTCATTTTTTGTGTAAGTTTTGTGAACTATTGAGGTTTGTTACAGGGCATTGAATTATGGAGCAATTGGAAGCATTCTGGGGCATGAACTCACTCATGGCTTTGATATCGAAGGTACTTTATAATAAACTTGTTGTTGAAGTGTGATACTATTAAAAATAATAACAGGTACAATTGCAACAGGTACATATGTAATATTCCTCATAATTCAACATAGCTAGCAATTAAAAACATATTAAATTTATTATCATCCAGCCATTTTAATGTGTCACACTTTTGCTGTATTTACACCCACTGTCCTCATTTCGTATGGATGTAAGATATTTTAATACATTAACAAACAAAAATATAGATTTATACACCATTTTCTCAGTTGAGACACAACATCCAAGAAGTCGTGTTGGGCAGACAGCTGCGATAGTTTGTGTAAAGTGTAAGAGAGTGGTAGGAATGTATGATCCTTTATAGAGTCCGCTTCTTCGGTGAAGTATAAGATAGTAGACAATTTAGTTATTTGGTAGACAAATCACTCTTAAAAATTACACATTCCCTCTGATTTATTTTGTTATTAAATAGTTATAGGATATATAATATTGATATCAGGGATTCATAAATCTCGATGTATCTAAAGTATTAACGTAGCAAAACGAACGGAATAAAAGTCTTCCGTTTGCGCACTACACATACAGTACCACTGCATACTACTACAGTAGTGCATGGGGTACCCGTAGCCGTGCAAATAAATAGTATTTTATATCTATTCCTATGTTTGCAGGAAAGGACTACGACAAGACTGGGGAGCGGATATCCTGGTGGAACAGCAAGATTACTAACATCTACAACCGGAAAGCTGAATGTTTTGTTGACCAGTACAGCCGGTTCTCCTTCGGGAACACAGATGAACTAAGAGTATGCTAAATATTGTTGATCACCGTGAATGTTTCAAGAGAAAGTCTTATTACGATAAAATGTTTGTTATACAATATGTTTATTTAAATTTATTACTTATAAAACTAAATTATACCAACGATATAAAATAGATATAGTTTACATTTTCAAAGAAACAACAAAACTGTTGTAAAATACGCTAAAGAGAAACGTCAACGTGTAGGAATCATTTTAAAAGTCAACTTCTGACTTCTTTTGAATCCATGACAGATAGAATAGATTTTAGTCTATAAGTTAAATGTGACACTAAAATGAACATCAATAAATGTTAATCCAAAATAGCTGTAATCTGTCCTTGTAATTTCGAGATGAACTCTCGGAAAATAATACGCATTAGTTTAGTAAGTATTACAAGAGGAAATAAAATAAGAATTTTATATTTGTACGATGCGAATATTAGGTCGTTTATCCATGTCAAAGTATTTATAAAATTGTCATTTAATGTCAGTTTGGACAAGAGTAAACGGCATAGTACTCTACCGTACTATATAGTATAGTACTAATACTATAAGTAAGTATCACTCATAGCATATTCAAGTAATACAGTTATGTACGATATACCAGTAGCCGTGCTGCCCCTTTTCTCTCCTATGAAGTCCTTACTCCATATTTAAACTTATTAATTTTATTACTATGTCTAATATTATCTGAAAGTGTGTAAACAAATTTAAAGCACAATAAAAAGTAGAATATTTGTACAAGAAAATTTAAATGATGGCATCAAACCTGCAGCGTGTATTAAACAGTTATATTCTTTTTATTTACACATAAAAACTAACCGCAAGACAGTATTTTGCATTATTTGAATAATTATATCAGTGCATTGTTCCGAAACAGTATTGCAGTTTTCTTGCAAACAACACCAAAACAGTTTCAAAACGTAATATTTAAACATCGTAATATTCCAACATTTGCTGAATTGTGGGAAACAAAGAAGAACAAGTTTTTTAGTAGAACTCTAATTATAGTTATCCAAAAAAACCTATATATTGAGAGGATGGTTACCGGATATAAGTTATTATTGATGTCATATCAACGTAATTTATTTTTAGTGTTGGTAAAAAATAAATACGGAATGTAACATTAATTGTATGTCGATATTTTTGGCAGAACAGCCTATGATCAATCAATCGGACTGAAATGACATCTGAAACAAGCGATAACTGATGGTTGCTAACGTTATTGCCTCCTCTATGCAATTATATTAGTTCGTTCTCTATAATCCTGAAGTTAGTTGTTATACTAAAGTAGTCCTAACTGTTAGGTAAATGGAACATTGACTCTGGCAGAAAACATCGCTGACAATGGAGGTATCCGGGAAGCTATCCACGGTTATCGTCTGTACACCTCAAGGCACGGTCCTGAGCCTTACCTTCCCGGATTACAGCATTACTCGCATGAGCAGTTACTCTTCCTGGCCTTCGCCCACGTGAGTATCACATAACACTTAGAGAAAATATAGCTATAAATCTGGCAGAGAACATCGCTGACAACAGATGTTTCAAGAATACTATTCATGGTTATCGTTTGTACACTTCACGGCACGGTCTTGAACCTTACCTTCATTCATAGTTAGATAACTTTTCAAGGAGTGCATCTCACGTTGAAACTGTTTACAGATGTTCAAAAATGCATTGCATTCTTTTCTACCCAAAGATCTATTCTTGTTTGAAATAAATCCGCAACACTTCCTTCTCACTAATTGCCGCCACAGTACGTATTTCTTATTCTGAGTATCATTTCATCTATATTCGTCGAGTTTGTCGTATAGACAACATATTTGAGTCCATCACATAAATAAATACCCATGGAGGTAAAGTCTAGATATCTTGCTGAGAAATTCACTGGACCATATCTTTCAAACTGTCTACTGGGATAATGTTGGTTGAGGGTTTCCCGAACGTTATTATACTGTGTACAGCAGATCGCCATCTTGCACAATCTACATGTTCTGCATAATTTCAGTTGGAATTTACAAATGAATTGTTCAGGAATTTAACTAAAATTCATTGCACATAATTCCATTTAGATTTCTGTCAAAAACGTAAGGTCCCGTGATTTCATTGCCAAGTTTTCCGCACCAAGTATTGAAACTTCAGTAAACTTTGAGTAATTATTTGACACAACCCGTGTGAACTTTCAACATCCCAGTATCTCATGTGACGGTGTACCTCTACTGCGGAAAGTAGCTTCGCCACATCACATAACATTGCGGATGTGTGTATGTGTCTGTGTTTTATGGTGCAAGACGGTAATGTTAACGCGCAGGTCTGGAGAAACCTCGGTGGTGACAATCGCATCTCGCCTGTCAAAGAAGAAATTTATGTTTGCAAACCAAATTACTTAGTCTCTGGACCCTGACTATCGTAGACTTAGAAATAAAAATAATGCCTCCTTTCAAAGAGTTCCTGTGATCTAGTACCTCTAGATGTTGTAAAGAAGATGAGTCGGAGAAGTGAAAATTGTGTATGGTATTGTTTAAAAGCTTGTTTTGCGGTTAAAACTCATGTACTTTTTGTGTTTGGATACAATAATTATTTTAGAAGGTAGTTACAGAAAAACGTCAAAATACAAATGTTCACTAGTTTTTAGACATAATTTTCAAATGAAGAAATATGCAGTAATTGAAATACATCTCTGTACACATAGACCTTTAAAATTATTCACAACATTACCCATGTTTGACACTTATGAAGATTTAACCAATTACTCTTATTTGTGGAATATCGTATACTTAAACACCGATAAAAGTCCGAACTTGTCTACTAAACAAACCACAGTGGTGGTCTTATACACTCTGTATATATTGTTTTAAAGACACCCTCTCTTGGAGTGTTAATTGTTCCACAACTGGGCCTGTTTAATGGCGAGCTACTTTACTCTGATATCTGATAGTTTTAGGGATTTTTATGACCAACTAATTTGACTCCTTGGTTGTCCTTTTGACGTCAGCATATTTTTTAAGTGACTTAATATTTCTGTGGTCCATATTTTTGTCATTTACCTGATAAACTGTACTAATGAAATACGCAGTGAATGTAAAATATTTTAACCTTTTAAATGTCTTATTTTAACAGGATAAACCAGAAAGGAGAAGAGAATAAGCGATGAGGTTCACCTTATTATCATTTATCATGGCACATTAAGTTAATGGATATATGCTAAATCACTCAAAAACCCAAAGAACGTCTGAGTCGAAAGTACTGGGAAATTTAATGCTTCTATATATATAATATAAGAAGTCCTCAATTCATTGCTTATTTGATAATAATATTAATTACTTATTGTTTTTTGTTTTTGTTGTTGTTTATTTATAAAGTCTCATATTATGTAAAGTACACAGACCTTCTTTTATCGTAACAACCCTGATGGTTAGTAAGCAAATAGAAACCCTCCAGCTCCTTTTCGCAATTTCTTTACAGTCACTGTGATTTACAACAAAGGATATGAGGGCTGTACATTATATTAAAATGTCTCTCATTCAATAGTGATACATAGTTACAGTGCACTGCATATTTTACTAACCAGTTATAAAAGCAGACTGCTGGTGTTATCATCATTTAGAAGCAGCATGGTAATTTATACATGATAGCACAGTGCTCCAACATCAGCAAAACCGAAGTGCACTGAAGAACGTTGAAAGTTTTAATTTATGCTCAGAGACGAAGTTTTATGGTTCGTTGATCCTTCTGTCGTGTTGCAGGTCTGGTGTGAGGCCACTACTCCCCAACACGAGGTCTTGAGTCTCTCCGACTCTCACAGTCCCAACAAGTTCCGCGTACTCGGCAGTCTTTCCAACTCCCCAGAGTTTGCCAGCATCTGGAACTGCCGCCCAGGCTCTCGTATGAACCCCACCGACAAATGTATACTTTGGTGATCAATAGACACAGTTACCATTTTTACCAGCATTCGTGTCGTTATTGATCCTTATTACTTCCGTAAGTGCGGAACGATTTTTCATATCAACTCATTTTTAAGACGTACAGTCGTTCTGTGTGGGTACAAACTGATTGGGGTGAATTATTACTAGTTTAACAAATGTGATTTGCATTAATAAAGTCATCTATTACAATTTTTCAGTATATATTCCGGAGTGAGTATGCCAGCCCATAATAGTAGATGGATTTATTATTTCCTGCTTATACCTATTACGAAAATTGCAGCGTAGGTAGAAACACACTTACTTGTAACTGTTATTCTAAACTAAAATAAACGGGACAGGGTTTCATTATTTTTACTTCGGCATTTTTTTCTGTAAACTAGTTAAGTATCATCAATTAGACCTAGTACTATAATAATTCCATCTTGATACTGAGATAAGATTTAAGACGTTTGAGTCTTGCAGACGGTGCAGGTACGTTTCATTAATCGTACTGCAAACATTGGTGGTGGTTGTTTAGAAGCTATTAATAGTATTGTTTCCTAGTAGATTACTTAGTGAGTCATTTGAAACTATTAAGTATTTGACTTTGGGAAGGCAGAACCATGTAACTTTATTTTACAGTAATTGTCCCTCTAATCTGACGTAGTTTTAGAAACTTGGGAACTTTAAAGAAGTCGATATAGCGTAATTTTATATTAAAAGTAGTATTTTAAAATATTTTGTGTATAAAAAATCGTTAAAAATCTTAGAAGTATAACATCGCTAGTAGTTTAATTGGACTAAACGTTTAGGTACAAAGTTTTCAACTGAGTTTTGCGAAAAGTACAGCTAAAAGGAGAGTGTAACCAAAAAAATACTATTTATCGTTGTCCCTAACAAATATTTTTTGTAATTTAAGTGTATCCTAGTACAATCCTAAAATAAATGCGGTATTTGTCACGGTTGAAAGGAGAGGGTAGAAATCGATATTCTTGTTTTACAGCACAACTCCTTTTGTATTGCACCTGTTCCAATTTTTTAAATATTTTAAAGCTAACATAAAAAGTGTAGCATCGATTTTGATGTGTTATTATAAACAGATAAGGGAGGTTTTATTTTTTTTGACAAAATTAAAATTGTTCGATAAATGCAAAAAATTATATTAGGAGTATGGTTAAAAATATTGTAATACCCATATAACTTTTGCACAATATATTTAAGATCATATGTACAAAAATTTGAGCTCTCTAGCTAAAAAAAATAAAAAAGGCATGATGTAAACGTGGTGGTAAACATGGAAAACTAATTTACGGAAAATCGTAAAAACCTCGGATGTTTATTTGTGCTGAAACGTATGACTTTTACGTCACGTAATTTGTATTGGTGTTTTACATTTTTTCACAGCTTTTAACAATTAAAAGAGGCCAGCCTCCTAGGTAACACCTCATTTTAAAATTTATTTTCTTTCCTTTTCAACTTTTCATTTTGATTTGCTGGCGGTATTTCTTGTATTTTAAGCTTAGTATTTTTTTGACTAAAATACTCCTCTTTTGTTTGTTTCTCATAATTTTATCTGATGACCTACTTGATGATACTGTTGAAGCATTCATTACAAGTGATTGAGCTTTTTTGCCAAAGTTATATTCTAGGATAGCCTAGAAGTCCTATAACTCAGCAGCAGCGAACGTAACCAACCTTTTAGACGCGTTTAATCGTGGGCCATTTATTTAATTACGTTTATTAAAAAAAAATAAAATAGAGCTAGGAAATGCTTCTGAAACATTGAAACTAACCTAGTGAACTAAATACAGCAATAGAGTACCTAATAATGAATGGTTATATAATATATTATAAATATGAAGCGTTTCGCTTCAATAGGCGCCTCGAGGAGACAAATCAGCTCAGCGCACTGATGTATTTTATTCTAAAAAGAACACTTTTGACATTGATAATGCTAAATCAATTATATGTTTTTCCAAATAGTTTGGGACCAAATAAAACTATAATAACAAGTTTTTTAACTTATATTTTTTAGTACATAGACTAAATTTAAAATTTAAGTTTTAATTATATTATAGTTATTTATAGTTAAACAAACATATTTAATATGGGCAATGGATTAATAGTATAATATTAATCGGAGGCCGATACATCGTCATAGTCCGGGACAGATCTTTCGGATATTACATCTTGTTCGTGATAGAGTGTGATGTGAGTTAAAAATGTCTGAAAACTGAATAAAACAGAGTTACTAAATTCATTTACACATATTGGAATACATACGAACTTATGGAAATAAAAATTAATGTAGTGTGAACATGTAGATGTGGAAGAAGTGTTTGTTCTTCTTTAATACCTGCTAACGCTAAGTTCTAACATAACGTTCTGTATGTAGTTACGAAAGTATCTTTTAAGTTGATAACAGTGAATAGGTATGTGCTTCATCATGATGCCACTAGTTAAGATATTTTCATTGATTTTGATTTCAACTTTTGTTCATCATGAAATAAAACACCGGAAAACTACTAAGTTTACCGAATTATCTTTTAGGTAAGAATATAATATGAAATTCAATTTTATTAATAAAGAAATAAGCAATAAGACATGAACTCTCATTCTGATTGAACAAAAGACTGATTGAACACATTTTAATGTTTGCGTTTGTGCATATATACAACGATGGTTTAGAGTTCATACAGATTGTAACTAATCACCATTCTTAGGGAATAGAAACAAAAAATATTAATTATGATTACAGAGATAAAATAAATAAGACAATAAACAGCAAATATAAATTTATTTCAAATTTATAAACTACAAACTCTCTTTTATCACAATACAGAGTCATTCTTATAACTAAATTGGACGTTTTGTACATGCCAGTTAAGCAGAAATCAATTAAAAAAGTAAGTGTAACAAGTAGTTCAAAACCTGTCAGGTATTTAGGCAAAACTTCATAAATAATAAGTGCACAGATTATATTTCTACAATTGGAATGTATAAAAAAATACAAGTACTTAATGAAAGATTAAAAAAAAAATCGTTTGACTAGTTACTTACAAAACAAATCCACATGCCTGAATAAAGAACTGGAAATTGTTTATTATCATATATCTCATTAAACTTAGTCTGACAAACACGTATAATATTCTCCAGTTGGTAACAATTCCAAAACAAAATCAATGTGGTAAACAACAAAAACAATGACAAGTATCAAATCATAGTAAAGCTTATTATGAGTGCCACGCAAAGGTCCAATCACTTTAAAACGTATATAGATGTATTTGTTTAATAAATATTGAATTATTTAACAAACATAAACTGTTTTGTGTAGTTTTTCACACAACGTTATAAAATGTACACGAAAACAATTTTAAAACTTTAACAATATAATATGTTTAAGGAAAACATTTCCTCGATTTACATTTTTATAAGATCTGAAATATAAACACTGTAACCAACAATGAATTTCCTACACAAAATAATCATCTCAATGGTTTGATTAATTCGGCGCCATTTTATACGCTTAATTAGTCTAAACACAATGTAATTGTTAGAAACTCCCAATCTATACATTTATGCACAAGTAACTAACATATAACCAACATTGAACATTGTATGCTAAACGAAAGGTTAATAGTTTAATACTTAGTTTTTCGAATTCAATCTGTTTATAGAAGAAGCCTGTCATTGTAAACAGTTTATTACATTCATATAATTGAAATATATGTGCACAAAGATTGACCCCAATAATCCAGGAAAGAATAACTACCACAAAAAACATGTTAAAATTTGGATTTGGTATACCAATAGTTTTTAAAAACTTTGTAAGAAACATTGAATGGTGTTTATATCACCAGAACATGAAATTGATCGAAAAGCGTATACTCGATTTTTAATGTATCTTCCATTTATATTTTTAATGCTTTCCTAATAATAAAAAACTAATTTTAATAAATTTTTCATCATAAGAGAAAAAATATAATATTTTGAATGAACCGTCATGCCACAATTTTTAAAGGGTTTAAAGAAATTGATGTTTTGTAAAGGGTAACTAATCTAATGGTATGTGAACCCTATTTTGAGCGCCTTGTTTCAAACCTTCGATAAATAACAAAATATTTACATACAATAAAATAATAGGATATCAAATATATGTTTCAATTAAGTTATTTCATTGTTTTGAGGTCCTGTATCTTGATCCAGTTACTTATTTATTCGCCCAGTAATGTAGAGACTTCTGTCCCTTGTCATTATAACAGTGCTCTCTCTTCTACCATAAGAAAATATACACTATAAAATCTTTGTTCAAATGTTACAAATATAATATAAAAGGTTAGGCACATGAGAGTAGAGGATATACACAGCCTTTGTGCTGCTATCAAATAGTATCGAGTGTGTTGAGCCCCCGTACTCTGGCCGGCTTCTTGGATGTGATTGGGAGGGCCTCAAGTTTGGCAGGTCGCCGGACCAGTTCCGGAGACATCCGGAAACTGTTGTGGCCACCATCTAGAGTAGACATCGGTAATAATCATCAGTTCTGGTCTATTACAATAATATGCAATAATATATTAACTCGTAATAATAAATTTACAGTTCGTATAATTTGAAAAGTAACATAATACGAATATACTAAAATATACCAAACAGCGAAATATTTAGTTTAATGTCTTTTTATTATTTAATGATTTCTCCTCCTTCAAAATTAAAAGCTGTTTTCCTCATTACAAAAATGTATAACACGGTTCATAGCATTGTGGTGCGAAGTGTTTTATATACCACCTGTATCGATATTTTGCTTGAATTAAATGACTTGTTATTTAATACTGATATAAAAATTCTTATCCAAAATATATTTTAAAACTACATATTTATTTTAGAATGGGAGTGTTATGTGTCAGTGTTTAAGTTGAAGGCATAGCATCAAGCACAGTTTTTTTGCCGCTTCAATGGAAGTAGCAGCTGAGTGTGGTATTTTGAACGTTATACGATCATTTGGATACTTAAATTATTTTGATCTTGTGGATTTTAATGTTAAAGTATTTTAAAGAGTCAGTTACATCATGCATTGTTTTAAAAGCATATTATTAGTTTAAGTTATGATAATTTATTGATTATGAAGGGTCAACCCCAATTTACAACATACGCTTTGATATGAAACACATCATATTTACCGTCCAGCTAATTGAAATTATCAGTTGAATCAAAAGTTAAACATGGAAGAAAGTTAACAAATCAAGATAAATGATAGGAACAAATAACTAAGTACTGCCATTGCTTGTCCTTTGTGCTATGTGTTTAATGTTCCGTGTTGTGCTGCAGAATTCTGTTTGTGTTCATTTTTATGTACTTAATTTTAAACGGAAGAATACAATTTTTTATGCACTTTAATTTGTCACCAGTATCATATTTCTTGGATGAATCGACTCATAAAGAAGTTCACAGATACCAGAATGGGAAACGTCATTTTTAGACTTCTTGAAAAACATAATTGTGGTAAATGTTTACAATCGTGTTAATCATCCAATATCTCCATCTTAATACAAAGAAATACTCATATGACAAAATATAATAGCTAACTGACTTGACCAGGAGGTGCTCATCTGTCCAGCGCCCCAGGAGCTGTTGAGGAAAGCTTGGCCAGGCAGAGGATTGAGAGGAGCCGTCACCGAGAACCCTCCGGGCACTGGCGGGATCGTGGTTCCTGGCACTGGTTTACTGACAGAGTCTAAAACATTAATAAAATTATATATGGAAAATAGTTATCACAGTACTAACTTAGTACTAACTTATAACATAACTGAGTGGTTCATGTACATACGACACTTTTGATTTTTAAAACAAACACTTTCCCGCTCATTGCCATGCCAGGAAATACAGATACCATTCTAATGGGTTTCGAGATCCATTTTGCAATATTAGATCGTATTAGTATACAAGTAGTAAGTAGAGTATTTTTTTATAAAAAACTGCATATAACACCTTTAATTTATAAACAAAAGTTCTAAGATTTTGGACAAATAAAGAAATTCTACCCAAAACGTCTCCAATGTTGCTAAATGAGTCATTGTTAAAAGGGAGGTAGACAAGGTATACTAAGATAACTTCGTTGTGTGCTCACACTACCGGTCTTGAGGTGAGTGAAGAAACTGATCCAGAGATGAACAGAATTAGATGGAACAGTTATGTTCATGCGCAGTGATGGATAATAATGTCCCGATATTTTTAACCTATTATAACTTTCAGCCGTTAATTGAGTCTGTAGTAACTACTCTTATATTTTTCCAAGGATTGCCTGAAACAGCAGTACACTAAGAAAGACGATAGTAATAAAATTGACGCCATGTAAAATACAACAAATAGTCTTTACATCATATTTATACTGAAATAATTTTGTTATGCACAGTAGCAAGGATTTAATAGCAATCCTGTCCAATCTGATATTATGTGAAGTATAAAGAACTCTGGCAACTTCCAAAAGAGGGGAACTACCAGTTTAAGTCTCACGTAAACATTGAATTTCTCCAATTACTTCACTGCGTGTACAAGAAATAAAAGAATATTGTACCTCTCCAGTTATTAACTGCTCGGCCCGCTTCCTCCTTGGCTCGAATCAGCAGCTCTGTGGCTCGCTTAGGTTTAAAATAGTTGCCAGCAAAATCTTCCTCGTCACTCTTCTGCAGCTTCTGTTAACCAATAACTCCGTTAGACAAAATTGCTCTGAATATTTTCTTATCTATTTCCTAAGGTATCAAGTTATAGGCGAATCAGTATTAGAATGAATGATGTACCTGTATTCTGTTATTTAGGATCGGCTGATAATAAGAAAGGGTATTTAATAATAATTAAAATTTCTCGGAAACTAAAAGAACTACAGTTGAACGTGTGTTATGAACCACTTGCTATTGATCTGGCTGCATTATTGATTATAATCTGACTTTCAAGACTATTATAATGTTCCCTAGACGACCCTATCATACTGGTGTCCTTAGAAGTGCCTATGTTGGCTGAAAGTCATGTAGACATAATCACAATGCTATAAGTGCTGCAGTATGTGTACTTATACCTGCAAGGGAGACACAGAGTCAGCCTCAGGTGACGTCACGGGACTTGTTCAAAACTATGCGTTCTCCAAACCTCTTCTTTTTACATTTTCTCCAACATTTGGCTCCAAGTACCTGGGGCCGATACCAAGCCACGAATGCCACCCGAGTGTTTCTATTACTAACCGATAATTGTTTCTGTTTATGAAAAAGCCTATCAAGACCATTGTCTTTAATATTGTTTTAGGACCAACGCTGTTTTAAGATCGATCACTTTGTTTTATGACGGCCATAGGAAAGGATTTAGATCTTAGAGAAAAATGTATGATCGTCGAGAAATAAAGTGTATGTCCGATCTCAATCTTTTCTTAATGCCATACATAAGTTTCCAGTTACTCCTATTTTACCTTTTGTCCCTCGTGAGGCAAAAAAGTATGAAGTCAACGTTAACTACTCCGTATACAATTAAACTAATAGGACCTACTTGTAGGGTATACAATGCATAAAGTGGAGTATAAGTACATATATTGGAATTGTATGTCAATTGTATTGTGTGAACTTATTAAAAGTCATCCAATTATTTTCCCATGTAACCTATGAAGGGAATATTCGTGATTATATCTAACGACAGGATGCCTTGATGTGGATGACTTATTAACCACAGGAAATTACAAACAGTTGTAATAAAGCAAAGAAAGAATATTTCTTTAGTGCTCTGACTGTTACTAACTGTTCTCTAAATGTCTTCATTGGGGTTTCAAAAATTAGATCTATGTCCATTATTTGGTCTCGTGTCATAAACGACTTTTGTCAGGTGGGGTAACTTAGAATTAGAGTTAATGGGCTAACAGTATGATTCAATGAAAACATTTAAAATGTGAAATTTTATAACAATTGGGTGGGGTTTAAATAAATAAAGTGGTAAAGTGAAATAAAGAAAACTAAATAAGTGTCGTTAGAATAAAACACTAGCTATGAGATTAGAAAAATGTTTAAGAAGCAGAATATCCACACAACCATGCAATAACTCAGAAATTTAGAAACGTGAAATGTTTTACATTATTTACTTGAGCTTGGTAAGTTTTTTGTGTTTTATAAAAGTTGAAATTTTAAATATTAGGTTCATTTATCTACCTAATTATTGTTAAGTACCACAGTTCTTTCTTTGTACAAAATATATTTATACTTGTATACAAAATTTTGTTACAAAAATTGAAATTTTATTTTAAATGTGAGCAACAAATACACAATACACCTATTTCCTTCAAGGTTCCAGGCAAATGTATATATATATATATATATATATATATATGTATGTATATATATATATATATGTATATATATATGCAATACCCAACCCATGCATTAAATTACACTGTCAGAGCTGTCCAAAGTCCCACACAGTACAAGCATAAGCAATAAGCAGAACGTGGTGTCTAAGTGCCTAAGTGCTGGAGTATGTGTGTACTTGTACCTGCAAGGGAGACACAGAGTCGGCCTCAGGTGACGTCACGGGACTTGCACCGCTTTTGTCGCTGCCGCCGCTCCATGCAATACCTCCACATGCAACAGACACGTACATGCGACACGTTACTGTCAGTACCAGTACAACCTTGCGCCAGGCGTCCACCACGGGCTTCAGGTCGTCAGGGGAGTTTCGCCTCAGAGTCCTGCCGTCCAGCTGGACAGGAGAGTACGATACGTCGCTCTCCAGCCGCCCTGGAGCCGTCTGCGACTGGAACGTCATCCCCCAGTTGGGACCTGCTGGAACTTCTAAATGCTCGTACAAGGCCTTTGGAAATGACCACCCCGTTCCGTAGTCTATTACAAGTCACACTCTATACAAAGTTATGTTTATGTTATTAGAGTGGCGATAAAGTGGACTGGTTGCGAAATTTTAGTTCTTTCAGAACACCAGATTTTAATTTGGTAGTTTTCGAGGCAATCAAATTTGAGCAATTAATGTCAATCATTCGTAATTCTGCCAATGATTTCGAACTGTTTCAGATAGGTTTTAGGGAATGTTTTGTTTGAATTCGTTATGATGCCAGTTATTATAAAATAATACTAGCATAGTTGTTGTTTATCACTTAAAATTCCAAAATACTCTTATCCACTTAAAACAGTAAAAACTATAATTTTATATTGAACTTAAGATATTTTACTATAATGCTTCTATGACTATTTATGAAGTAAGTATTGTTAATGTTATAAACTCTAGTAACATGGCGGGGTTTCAATTTCACAATTATACTATTCATATTAACTATTCACTATACTTTTCACCAAGTTGATAATTTAAACTTCTTAACTGTGTTTCGATCGCAAATACAAAAGAAATTTACACGCAGATTAACAATATGATTATTTAAATATTGGTCGAATTGCATTACGAACTAACGGGAACATGGACTGAACATCAAATGGCTAATTGGATTAGAATGGTTCCACTGGGTCGCTGGTTGTTTATTCACCTATGTGCTAAACACAAAGTACAGTCACATCGTTGCTAAATATTTCTGGGCATCTATTCCTTATGTAGGCAAACTGTAGAGTTGGCATAGCTGGTGTCTTCTAGGAACATAATTTGAAAACCATTAAGCATTTATTGGCTCGTTAAGGCCCTTCAAAGGTATACATGGAAGTGCTTAATGATTTCATGCGAGTTATTTGGCAGATACATTAGTGGTGTGGTTGATATTCTATGCAAGCCCATTTATCTTATGACCTATAGCAATACCATTCTGTTCGTGCACATTAAGGTCGCGCAATAGGTTTTTTAGTTGGAATAATTTTTTATTTTGTTAAATTTTTAAAACGTAGCCTTTTAATATAATTTTCCTATAGACAGAAAAACTAGAATCGATATTTTATCACTTTACATGAAATCACAGAACTTTAAAGTACAAAATTTAGGCAATTTTTTAATCATGTCCACGTAAACAAAATGAAGATAAAAATTTGAACTGTTACAGTATGTACATGGATTATAGGTTTAGGGGATGATTTGTATTTTATTGATTTATAATATAACAAAAGCATATTTCTTAATAAAATATAACTTTAATAGTTATGTTACAAATAATGTTGTGTTAAGGAGGGTAACTTTTTATGAATAAAAGTATATCGTTCTCTGAAGTCATAGTTAAATTTTCTATATATATATATATATATATATATATATATATATATATATATATATTCACAACTTTCGCATAACACAGAACATAACTACTGCTTTTGATTGCCATCTCTAGGTGGCGTCAGGCTAATCAATAAGCTCCCTGTAGAGATCAAAAGCGTCAATAACCACAACAAAATTAAATCGTGACTAAAACACTTCATGGTCTCTAGGGCATTTTACTCAGTTGGCGAGTTTGCGATAGGCCGCTAGGATAGTCTTTAGTAACAATTAAAAAATATTTTTCTGACTTCGGCTTTTCTAAAATCGGCCATATTCGAGGAACCGACAACAGGTGGCACGTAGTCGAAATGTAATTTTAAACTGATTTATTTATTTATTGCCTTAAAATTATATTGTATTAGTTATTTAGATTAAGCCTTTTATTTTTAAAAGGTCGTGAGGCTTGCAATACAGTTATTGTTAATTGGTTCCTACAATAAAGGCTATTATTATACCTATTAATAGAATTGATGAATTTCTAATCCCTCCAATCTAATATCTACCTTAGAAACATAGTTTTAACAGCGTTGCTGACCTTCCTGATCTATCCAATCTAATATCTACATTGGAAACATGTAGATATTACACTGTTTAACTTTAAAAGCGTTCTTGTTTCCTAATATTTCCAATGTAATATCTGTTTGGCATCATAACTTTAACAGGATTAGTGAGCTAATAGTACACCATTCTAACACTTAACTTTTTAACCTATGCTCTGTAATAGTGTTTTGGAATAGAGCTCAACTCACCAGCAGCCGGTGGTAGTTTTGTGGGCACCGTCGACAGATCTGGTAGTGTCCAGGACTTGGTGTCCTCGCTCCACACAGCTTCCGCTCTCACAGCCTCCAGGTTACTGTGACAAGAATGTTATCATGGCATTGGTTACTGAGTGAAATTGGATATGAGGCCGATAAGTTGGCAGTGAATGAATGGATGTTACACAGCGCACCCATGTGTCGTGGTTTATATAGAAGCTACAAGATTGATGCTCGTTCGAACGGAAAATGAGGGCACGGGAGTGATTTTTGTGGATTTAAACTTTTAGTGGAGTAAAGAAGAGCCACAAATATTGCAAAGTATTTAAAAAATAATTGTAGAAGTGAATATAGCGAAATGAATAAAAACTATTCAAGGATTCTTTGACATATATGCATATTATATATATATATATATATATATATATATTATATATATAAAATATGCATGATATATATGTATATATATATATATATATATAAACTATTCAAGTATTCTTTGACATATATGCATATTATATATATATATATATAAAATATGCATGATATATATGTATATATATATATAAACTATTCAAGTATTCTTTGACATATATGCATATTATATATATATATATATATATATATATAAAAAATATGCATGATATATATGTATATATATATAAAACTATTAACTATGTAATCTTAAACTTAAATGCTAGGCTACTATATAATTACCTAGTATAATTATATATAGTTATAGATTCATTAGCTACACTTGCCTAAAAAATGCAGTTTTATTTTATATTGAAAAATGAAAAATTACGAAATCCGAAATGTTGTTCTATACAATTTTAAATAGAAAATCTCAAAATATGTAGTGTTTCCCTTAATTCTCTAACGTTGTTTTACTTATATATCGTTATTATAGTTTTTCATGATGTTTAAGTACATCTATTTAAATACAGCGTCTAAACCCTATTCAGCGTCCTATTTTTCTGTTCATCAAAACCTTTCTTTGACCTCAACGGATATATTAAAAAAAGCCGAATCCAGCAGGTCTTGATATTAGCGCTTAGCAACACATTTAGCGATTCATATTTATTTATAATAATATAAGCCGTAGTCTAGTCAAACCCCTCACCAGTAGTTGCAGTCTTTTCTCAAGGTGGGCAGAACCTTGTCCAGGACCTGCTGGTAGAACGTGCACTGACGCTCCTGTTTACGGATAGTCTCCAGGTAGTCAGTCCGCTCGTTCTCAAACTCGCTCTGTAAATCTGTGATTTCTCTTTCTAGAGCTCTCAGCTGCAAAGCAAAATTTATAAATTCCTTTATTGTCCATAAACATATTTTATCCGATATATTAAAATACAATTATAATAATTATTTATTTGAACTTCTGATGAGCTTACATACTATACAAGATACTTTAATAATTGGAAACTTTAGCATAAAAAAACTGTTTTTGAATTTAGGAATAAAATTTATTCATTTATCATTAAGGCTTAAGGTATTTATTTATATTTAATATTGTAGCTGTACGATTTGATTAAGGGCTTAATGAATATTATAAGAGTGAGTTTTAGATTTTTCCATATTTTACATGTTTCTGCATTTGACTGGAAGTATTTTTTACAAACTTAAAAATAGTGTTCGATAATTAGTTCGATACCGTAGTATTGCGGTATTACATCTGTTCAAGATGCCAATCTAAAATGAGGACGAAATATTTCAAGAGTTATTATCTTAAACATGTTTTGATGCATATGATAAACTTAGGTGATAGTGATGACACATCACATAACTCATGTGGTGAAAATGAAGATTCAGTTGAATGTTGAGAAATACAAACACTGAATGTTTCTTTTAGATTCGTATTAAACTACTTGTTAATAAATAGCCTACATAGCATACATGTTATGTAGCCTAAATATTTTTTACTAATATAATTAGTAAAACATATAGTGTGTAATTTGTCTACATTATCTTATTATGATGTTTGTTTTTTCAACCGGTTATGTTTTTAATTAATTGTGTTTGAAAAGGTGACCATAACTGAACACCAAGATACTCTGTCATCTAACATGTTCTGATATCTTTAATTGTATTTTTGTATGCATATTATACTTTATGTCTGGTGAATTATTCTATGTGCAAAGGAATACTGCTCCCTTGTTTCCTTGGGCTGTAGTTTAAAAGAGAATGGCTCTTTGTGCATGGTATAATACCCTTTGCGTGACCACTTCGTCTCTTAGACTTTTTCACTATATTTCCAAACAAGTATTTGAAACATTTAAATGTAAGTGGGGGGTGGAGTAATTAAAACACGTAATAAGGTTATATGTTACTCCAGTGTTTAAAATAAATTTATATAACGGCTCAAGTCACACTTTTTGGAATTGTTTATGATGGCAATACAAACCAAACTTTTACTTATAATAAAAGTAACATGTTTGTAATTCTTAGCAATAAAGAGTTCTTATTTCTGTTCTTTATTTTGTTGCTAGTGTACACAATAAGGTAAACTACATCACAACAATCTGAAAAATATCGCTGTACATTTTATTTAAATAAATCAACATATGCTTATAATATACATGCAAATGTGTCACTATGAGAGAAGAGGCATTCAAGAGTATGTTTTGCTTTTCGATTATTTTAAATTCTGACGAAAAACTAGTAATGCTATTATATTAAGTTAAGTACTACTTAACCACCTTAGTCTTGTGTTTGCGAATGATGCCCTTCATCTCTTCCTGGATGTCATCATAAACCCCGAGCATCAACCCTGACTTGTCCTCGTCCTCAACTCTCGCCAAGACTCTCGCCAGAGCCTGCAGTCTGCGCTCGGCCGCTCGCTTCCTTCCTAGCCGCCTTTCCTTCAGCTCCTTGTCGTCTGCTCGCTCGCCCCCAACCATGCTGGCCTGCAGCTTCTGTAATCTACCAAAGCCATCTTAGAGTTATGTTTGCGAATTATGCTGTTAATCTTTTCCTATGATATCTCATATTTTACAAAATGCTTGGTCTTTACAATATATAAACAAATAAAACAAGATTTAAATATCAATCCAGAAAACAACTTGTAGTACATCTAAACAAACTTCATATAAACTGTACAAAATGATAACACTAAATCCCATATGTTAAATGCAACAGTTAGCTGGTTATTAATCAGCATTAAACTAGGCACAATAACCTGTTCAATGAACGAGATCTCATAACAATAGCAACACTAAGTAAATTAATCAGCGGTTAATAACTGGATTAATGTATTTTCCAGGTGGCGCTTGTACCTTTTCTATTCGGTCATTATTATTTCTCGTAGCAAAATCAATGTTGCATCAAAATGTTCATCTAAACGTAACCCATATTTTACTATTCTTATAAAAATTTCATAAAATTTCATTTTTGAGTTATTACAGTTAGAAAATATAGCCGCGATTTTGAAACTTGGTATGCCATTTTTAAACATATTTTTTCTAAACAGATCTTAATTAGTCTAAGCATTTCGCTAAGTTTGAACTTTATACCATTATTCAATTTAAAGATATTATCTTCCATAAAATACACAAATAGACAGACAGGCGCTAAATTAAGCAATATGAGACTATATGGCATTTATTACTTATTTTGACTACAAAAATCAAGTGGCGGAGTGTGATTAATGGATAACTTGCATAATTCAATTTGTAAGGATTTTTAAATCATGCAATATTTTCATCGATATTGTGGGTCCAAGTAGGAGAAATAAAGTTTTAAAATTTTGAACGTTTATAAACTACTTATGATGTTATAAATTAATTATTCTGAATTCATTGTTTAAAGTTCATTATTGGCGATAGATGATTTAAAAGGATAGAAAGGATTTCCTTTCTTCCAAAAACTAAATAACTACGGTTAGTAAACTTGTATCTTTCCTTGTCTTTGAGTGATGATACTCAAGCATTTTTCAACATTATGTAACTGGTTTTTGTATCTACTGTCCTAGAGAAGGAGATAGATACCAATTCTTGAAACAAAGTTTAATCTTTTACGACTTGCAACGGTAGGAAATACCGTGTAAACATTCAAGATAACAAACGTCAAATCCTTCAACATGACACATGACAAAGAAAAACAGAGGTTTAACCTTCAAACCAAATCTAATAACTCAAAAATACAACCGAACACGAAATCCACCTTTCTGTGTTAGTAGGGTTTTCAGGTTCGTAACTATTTATTACTCAGTTTCTAGTTCAGAAATGTGTTACATACATACTAGTGTTACTTCTATTTCTTTACTACATCTTGTATTAATAGTGAATTCATATTAATATGTTTTCTCCTTTATTCTTTGTTTTTGAATTTCCATAGGAGAAAGAGAACCATTGTGGTTATATATTAGCAACTTAATAAAATCCAGATACGGGAGGGAGAAGTGCTTATCGATCTTTAGAACTAAAATTAATGGTCTGTCATTTTCTTCTGATCTGAATGGTATGTATTCACATTATTTCACTTGGACTTGAGCTGTCGATTTTGAATTTCCATCCTCCCAGAGGCTCTTAATGTATACTCAAATAGAATAAAAAGAGTTTTGTAATCTGTATATTTTGAAACATAAGAAGATTATTTTTATTGCTCTAATTTGACTGTCAGAGTATTATAATAACCTAACTCCAATCCATGATAAAAATGGCCAATTGTACAAATGCCACCATTATACTGATTTATTAACTACTTTTATTTTACCAATGATTACTTACTAAGAAAGGTGTCTATGCCTACATTTATTGGCAGAAAATTATATTAATACTGTTTTACCTTTGATTAAAATAATAAATTTTAAACTAATTAATCTAAACAGCGATATTTATGATATTTCCTTACTGTCACTTTATGCGTAATTATCTGTCATTCATAATTTTAGTACTATACAACTACTTTAAGCCGTGTTTCTTTGTGAAATTAAAACTCTGATTTTCAGCTAAAACGCTTTAGTTTACTAATTACATTGTTATAAATATTAAAATTACACAACTGTATAGTAGAACATGTTATATATATATACATATTTATAATAGACTGACGTGTGTTATGCTAACCATACCTCTTCAAAATCTCTTGTTGAGCAGCAGTGAGCTTCACGTTGTCACTATAACAAAGAAATATATAGTTGTCTCTGAGGTGTTGAGTAAGTTTTATTACAAGAGCTCTGAGTTAAAATATATAATAATAATAATAATAATTTTACTATAATTGGGGGAATGTTTTTCTGTACTTAGAAGCTATGAGATTTATTATACATTTCTGGTATTTTTTTTTGCAGCTATTATGTAGAAAAATATACAGTTTATGTAGGTGGTAGGTAATCAAACGTTATTATTAATTTTTTACTAACCTGTTGAGTACTTCGTCGACGATTTTTTGAGTTGGAGTGACAGGAAGTAAATGGTGCTTATTTTGAGACTGAAAACCGAGGAAAACGAATATGAATAAATTTACATAACTAATAATATAAGAAATAATTTTTATTTTATAAATGCTTCCATCATTTACCTTTTAAAGTGTTTGAATAACTATAAAGACTAAAGATCTTACACTAATAAATGTTATACACATCTTAATATAGTCATAATGATAATTAACAACACAGCTATGAATACAACAAAATATTAACTTAGATATAGGTGATTCTTCGTGTCACAACATATACGTAACAAACAAATTAACCTACTTCCTTTTAGCTATTTTAGTTTTAAATTGTCATGATTCAAATATTTTAAAGACATGGAGTAGATTTAAAGAATATTGAGATGAGCTGTATTGGAGATTAGTAGGCTGATAAGAACTTTGTGTACTGCAACCTTCCTCAGTGGCAACCTCCACAAAAGACAGGGAAGTAGCAGAGATTTCAGAACTACACAGGTTTATGCTAATTGAGATTATAGGTAATGGAAAGTCCTGTCTGAATATTTACTGATTTGGAATATTTGGAATTCCAATCAAGATAATAATATGGAACTCTACTGGTAAGTAAAGATGTCTGCCGCTATCGTCAGATTAGTGAAGGAGACTCGGACTTCAGAGAAATTCAAGATAGTTGATCACAATAGTAGAAAAACCCAAAGGCATTAGTAAATTCAATTTTTTTTCTAGCACTGTTGATTGAGTTAACAGTATAATAATGCGATTGTCATATTTGACATTAGAAACAAAATGTATGTATTATTTGAGAGAACCTAAATGATCGTCATATATGACAATATGGGTGAACTCTAGGAGGAGTTCTTCATCAGTAAATTGGGTGAAACCGAGCATACATCGGTATTAGTGATTTTTTATTCTGTCAGGTAGCTCTGGCGCATGTTAGTACATGGTCTACATAGTAATGGTATTGGATTATCATTTTTAATCGTGTTAAGTAAGCCATGTCTTCCCGTTACAGCATGGTTTATATTACTTTGCATACTTTGGTAAACAATACTTGACAGATTAAATTATTCATTGGTTGTATATGATTCCAGAACAAAATATAGTAGAAATTTCTTATTTTGAAAATTAAACTGAGCAAATTAACTTTTGTATGACCTGTGAATTTATCCTGGCGAGATCTCGGTCATATTGCTCCTTCAGTGCCAGGAGATCGTTTTGTACTTGACACTTGGACAGATGCATGGCCTGGAACTGCTCCCTCAGAGCAGACATTTCCTTCTCGTACTCTCTCCTCATCTTGTCCCTCTCTGTCTGCAAGTTGTCATCCTCCTCCACCACTGCACTCACAGCCAGAAGTGGAGACAAAATTAGTTCATCTATCAAATTCAAATTCAAAACTCAAATTAAAATTCAACACAATTATTAGTTCATTGTAACTAATATCTTAATAAACCTTCGGTCACTTCACGATCAACAGAGATGTTTTGGTTCTTTATACCCTTTTAACAACTGTAGATATGGAAATAATATTCCTTCTTCTTGTTACCTGAGGTTTCAGAGCATTGTTCAAATATACAAGTTCCGGTGAGCTAGAGAGGGTACTACAATTCAAGAATGTGCTGAACCCAAATCGTGTCACCTTCTTTTAACATTGTCTTTGTACTGTATGATTGAAAATACTCATTAAAAGATCATGTAACTGAACTTAGTTTGTTTACAAATTTATTTATTCAGCTATTTTATCCTTGGCACTATAGTTACGTATCATACAATTTAAAAATATTCGCTGTCACTCAGCCTTAAGTCTCATGAAGTGGCATGCACCATCATCGAACAGAGTGTAAAGCCACAAATATTTTAAAATAAAATACAGAATAAAAATGTAGCATAGAACACTAAATGAAAATATTGTAGATACTGTACTTAATTAGAATTGAAAAGACCAATTCTATAAAAATGTCAAAATAGTATTTCAAAATATTCTTCATAAAAACAATCTGAAAACATTATATCGCTGTACATTGTATTTACATAAACCCCATCTTGTTGATAAAAATCTTTATAGCTGGACAAGTAACGTTGAAATTTGACGCCATGCCTTTAGGATCTTGACACATTATATACTATATTCACTACTAAACTAAAAGCTAAAGATAAAATAAACCTTTTTGCATTTTGAAACACTTTACTGTTGAGAATTTTGAACAGAGTAACATTAAAAACAGAAGTAAATTACTCCCACCTGTAGTGACGGGTAGTGTCGTTACATTGGCCTCCAGAAGAGATCTTAGCTTCCTGATCTCTTCCTGATATTCTCTCAGCATGGTGTCCTTGGGATCCTCGTTGATATGGGGCTGGTTGGTGATGTTCTTAGCTCGATTAGCGTAGCGCAGCGTAGACAGTGTCTCGTCGTAGTTGTTGTCAGCCGGGGAAAGGCAGGCGACCATCAGTGTCTTGGTGTTGCCTCCCAGAGAATCCTGATTTTGTAGGAGAAGACGAGATTACAAACAGTGGAATTCTATCCTTAGCAAGGCTAAGATGTACATGCTAAGTGACTTCTAGTCCAACCTGCAGTAGCCTAGTCAGCTTGGAGTCTCTGTATGGAATGTGCTTCGCCTTGCCGTCCACCAGCGCGGATATTACATTTCCAAGTGCTGACAGTGACAGGTTAATCTTGGTGGCCTCCTTCAGTCTATCCCCAGAAGCACCTTTGCAGTCATATAACAATATTAAATAAAAGAGTAGCCTTTTAACGTATCCACTTCAAAAGATTATTTTATCTTATTAAAATGTGAGAAATATATTAAAAAGCGAGGAAGAAGTATGCCACGCCACTTGTCTTAACTGACTTCACTCATATTGCATAAAAATGTTTAAATCTATATCTTATTTTATTCTCGAGATGTCCTGCAAAGAGACAATCATACAAAAATGTTGACACGAAAAGGGCGTTGACACCATATAACTCATTTTTGTAGAAATACAGCTTATTGCAAAATTTAGTCTACGAATAAAATGTTTCTTGACTTATCTTACCACATGATACATTTAGAGATTTGTCAATTAAAGTCGGTTTCATATCAGTGTTTAAACAATAAAAGTTCATACAAAACATCACTACAAAATAATATTGTATCTGTTGGGATAGTTAGACTAAATGTGTTAGTATGTCACACGTTTGAAGCTCTTACAGGTGTATTAAGTTTATTTACATATTTATTAATTATTTTATTTTCATGTTACTATCATGGTTACTCATAAGAAGAATATAAAAATATTCACTAACGTTCTGCCAAATTTCCAAACTCAATTCAAAATGTTGCTTCATGCACAATTTCATGTTTATAGGTCAATTCGTTTACGAGATATCGTGCGGACGGACAGAAATTGAATTTCTCCTGCCCCACGAGTGATAGGTTTCGCTAAAGCTCAGCAATGTCCGAGTAAATGACACTGGAAATATGAAAGCTATTTTAAAATAGCTAATTCTGAAATTGTAGGTCAAGCGTTTTGAATTTTGAGGTAATAACGTTTCTGCATGGTGTCCTACTATTGGGCGTACCTCGGTCCAGATTTGGAATAAAGTTAATTTCTTTTGATTTCAGTTCTAATAATGTTTTCTATAATTCATTATTCGTAGTAATAATATTGAAACATCCGCACTATCTAATAATACAATTCAAGTCATATTAATTTTACTCTAAATCGAATGTGTTAGTAAATAGAATAATTTATTCGTCATTACGGATTAGAGTAGTGAAACATTTGTTAGGTTTTAACAAAGATAATAAACGTAAACGTTTTTAACGATTTCTTAAACTTTATATCGTCTCTTTTCGTTTCCTATTACATTTAACATGTTTCTGTGACAAGATTAGGAACACTAAACAGGAAAATGAATTCGTATGCGGATAGCTACATAACTAGAAACGTTATGTATAACGTCTTTAGGTTATTTTAATTTGCATCTCACAATTTTTTATAGTATATTCAAATTTTGAATATTTTCTTCTACAAAAGGTTCAAAACTGAACGGTCTTTTTTATGTTAGAGAATTATTTCACGCTTTTCAAAGTCTTACACAGTTGACCTCTCTACCATGTTTAATTCTCAAAACATTTACGTAATTTCCACTAAAGTTAGCGGGGTTTGAGTTAGTTACATAAGAAAGTAGATAAAGCAGTTGATAAATTTCTAACCCACATATTTAAAGTCTGAATGAAGTCATTTTTAGTATTAACTGATTAAGAAAGTTATCAATAAACTAAAAAAAAATAAACATATATACTGACTACACACTGAATATGTAATCACACAAGCAGGTATAATTAAAGAGTGATACTCGGGTCCTCTCACCGGTTTTTGCTTGGCGCTCGCTGCCAGCCAGGTCCACGAGACTCAGTTTGCCTCGCCTAATGGGACCCGCTTCAAGACACTCGGACATGGGCATCATCTCCACAGACACGCTGAATATGGAATGACTTCTGGAGCTGTCAGCGTTCATCAAGGTTGCCCCCGTGGAGCGGTTCCTCCATCCTCGTTCCATCAGATCCTGACAGTCCGCCACACACGCCACGGTGTGATGTGATAACTCTACAACACAGACACAGACACGCTCAATCAAGATGGAGTGACTTCTGGAGCTGTCAGCGTTCATCAAGGTTGCCCCCGTGGAGCGGTTCCTCCATCCTCGTTCCATCAGATCCTGACAGTCCGCCACACACGCCACGGTGTGATGTGATAACTCTACAACACAGACACAGACACGCTCAATCAAGATGGAGTGACTTCTGGAGCTGTCAGCGTTCATCAAGGTTGCCCCCGTGGAGCGGTTCCTCCATCCTCGTTCCATCAGATCCTGACAGTCCGCCACACACGCCACGGTGTGATGTGATAACTCTACAACACAGACACAGACACGCTCAATCAAGATGGAGTGACTTCTGGAGCTGTCAGCGTTCATCAAGGTTGCCCCCGTGGAGCGGTTTTTCCATCCTCGTTCCATCAGATCCTGACAGTCCGCCACACACGCCACGGTGTGATGTGATAACTCTACAACACAGACACAGACACGCTCAATCAAGATGGAGTGACTTCTGGAGCTGTCAGCGTTCATCAAGGTTGTCCCCGTGGAGCGGTTTCTCCATCCTCGTTCCATCAGATCCTGACAGTCCGCATCACACGCCACGGTGTGATGTGATAACTCTACAACACAGACACAAACACGCTCAATCAAGATGGAGTGACTTCTGGAGCTGTCAGCGTTCATCAAGGTTGTCCCCGTGGAGCGGTTTCTCCATCCTCGACCCATCAGACTTGACAGTCCGCCACTCACGCCACGGTGTGGGTATGTGATAACTCTACAACACACACACACACACACACACACACACACACAACACACACACACACACACACACACACACACACACACACACACACACACACACACACACACACACACACACGCACACGCACACGCACGCACGCACACACTGTGAGAGAGAGAGAGAGAGAGAGAGAGAGAGAGAGAGAGAGAGAGAGAGAGAGAGAGACTTCTGGAGCTGTCAGAGTTCAATGATACCACCGCGGAGCGGTTTTTCTATTAATTTCCCATGAATTCCTCACAGTCCACCACAAAACCCACTGTGTGATCTGACAACTCTTCAAAACAGATGATAGGCTGAAAATAAACATTACACTATAACTATCTACAATGTTAATTCTTTGTTTAAACAAAATGATCATACTCTCAACGATAGTAATAGTTTAAATGACAGTTATCATTAAGGACTCGACAAGGTCTTATTGCTTAACCTTGTCGTTTCCACTCTTCTGTTTTTATATGCGATAACTGTCTATTTAAGGGTCCCAGGAATTTGAATCTAGGTATATAGGTACCTCTTGGTATAAGGAAGGACTTTATTGAGTCAAAATATCAAAGGACAGTCCGCCTGTCTCTCTGTCCGTCTATGTGACAGCTCTTTCGTTACGTTCTTCCATTCATTATAGTACCATTTTGTCTGTGATAGGGATTTGAAAAATAAAATATCCTTTATTTACGATTTAGGCGTCTTAAATCACTGATAAATGATAGAATTATCTTTCCTATCCTATTCACTTTCAAATCAGGTACACATAGTAAACACAATTTTTTCTTTTGCACCAACAAAAAATCGTATTAAACAATCTTTTTGTTTCTAAATTACTCGCTACAAGTATAACATAATGAAATAGTACATTTAGTTATTAGTTTACTCAACGAAAAAAAATCTTAATTTATCAGTAAAAATTACCTAATTTATGTAATAGCTATCATTCCCTCATATCACCAGTCAATCTTACATCCTCGCCAGAACACTACTCAAGATTTAACTAATGTGAAATACTCAGTCTAAATCAATGGTTTGCTCTTAGCCATACTCAAAACGTAATACGATAAATAGGTAGCGCTGTGGAAAACGTCAATGTAGTGTTGATAGCCTGATCAATTTAAAATAAAAAATATTAATGAAAACGTTTATCAATTTAGTTATTAGATAAACAAGAAAATGTTTAAACTTAAAGTATTTAATGCATGTAATAAAACAATACGTAAAAAATTCTCTTTACGTGTAATTTTGACCTATACACGAAAGGAAACACTATTACGCATCCAAAAATAATAAACTAACTGCGCATCCTCAATCATACTTGCAAAAATAAGAAGAATAAATAAAAATACTTTAGATATTCTAAGAAAACAGCTTACATTAAAAATAAAAAATTACACTTCCTTACACATTATTATAATGATGTGTAATATTTCTACCATCTACAATAACAACTTTATTATTTATGATAGTGATGATTGTATCTGATTAAAAGATATTAAAAATTGTAATAATGTATTAATACAGGGGTTATTACAACTTAATAACATACCACAGACGTAAACACCACGGTCCGGATTCTCTTTAAGGTCAAGGCGTTTCTTGGTGTCGTTGCCCAGCAGGTCTCTGATCTCCTCGTTGTATATCTCCAGGTAGGAGGCTAGTACGAGATACTTGACGTCCTCCACCAGGGAGATAGCCTCAAACACGTGCTCGAATGCCCGCGGAATGATCCCCCTCTGGGCTGGCGGGCTCTCTACTCCTTGCATCGAGAAACTCTTGCCACAGCCGGTCTGCCCGTAGGCGAAAACAGTACTGTTGTAGCCTTCTAACACTCCCTGTACAATGTGAACAAGATCAGTCTGCACTGTTGGTAATTTCAGTTAACACAACAGTTTTGAGTTGTTTGATTAAACGTAAGCCTTTAAAGTAACGTTAATTTTCTACCTAAAGACACTGTAAAGAAGAATTGTAATAGCTTAATGGTCATAATTAATATATACAGGTTGTCTTAAGCAAATGCCCAGGGATAAAAAAACCCTAAAGGTATTCAAAAAACCTAAAATGTTGTCTGCTTTTTTAATTTTCGAGTTATTGCTTTTGTTGTACTTTTTTACTTAACTCTTTACTGTTATGTAGCGTTCTTGGCTAAAGCCATGTAAACAGTTAAGATAATAGCTTGAATTTTTTCAAAACTACCTGACTGGTGAATTGTATCTGACGGATATAAATTTGTCACCATACATCTATCCATGGTGTTTTGAAAAATAATTAAATGTTAGAAAACGTGAAATTTCTAACAATAAATATATTTAAAGAAAATTAAAGTAAAAAATTTTATTATTTTTTTCTCAATCTTAGTTTTTTTAATGTACATTTTGCTAGCTATTTATCCTAAAAATATGGCAGTGCTATCCTAATTATATCATATTGTACCGATTGTATTAAATTGTAATTCTGGGGTAACTAGATTACAGGTGGAAGGAGTAGGCCCAGAAGAATGATAAGGACTGGAGAGTACAAAAGAGACTGCTATCAGCGAGGCGCGCATCACAGATGGCAGTGTTTGATAACGAAATTGAGAGGTGGGGTGAGGTAGACGTGCCGTACCTCCCGTCTCAGTTGATCGGAAGTAGTAATAACGAGTAGTCTTTGAAAGTGCTTAGAGTTAATCTTTTTGCTAATCGTCATCGAACCTGCGGGCAAGTGAACCTTTTAACTGGAGTCCAGTCAATATTCATTCTTAGTTATTTTGAATAATTTTGGGGAAAGAAATATTGTAAAAATTAAATTTAATGGGAATTTAGGAACTTTTCCTTTTGATCTGTGCAATATAAAACTTGTTGGTACAGTGAGCACATGTATATAAAATTTTATGTAAAAATACTAAAAGAGTTTTGTGGTTGTTACAGATGCTTTCGGCAATAAAAATTCTAACACTGAAAAGAAGTAATATTTAAAGTAAAGTAAAGAAAATTAGTAACAAAATAAAATTGAATTTTGAAGATAAATTAAAGTGAAGAATTGCCAGATCAGATTAGAGTATGAAAGTTTTGAATTTTGAAAATTGAATAAAAGACAAGCTGTAAGAACTTTGTACATTTTTTGAGTGACGAATATATTACAAGTTTGAATTTAAAAGTCATCAAGAAGTTTTTGTTTTAATTTTAAATCCAGTAATTATTTTCAATAAGAAGTTTTATTTTAGTTTAAAATTGATTTATTTCAGATGATTTGATTTATTTCTTTTCCTTTTTTGAACCTTCACAAAAATTTAAATTTCAAAGCTAACCCCTCATGTGCCAGTAAAACGGTACAATATCTCAAATTCCACTCAAAACGCATAGAGCCGACAATTCCAGTTTTATTGGAAAATTAGCAAATTATTTATAACGTCAAAAACAACAAAATGTCGTAATTAACGTAATCATGGTTCCTAAAATATTTAATGTTATGTTTTAGTTGTCAAATACAAGTATAAGTTCTGTGTGACAACACAGTAAATAAAAGAGTAAATTAATTACACTATTAAATACTTTCAAATACTAACTATACAAATACAAATTCTTCTAAACAATACTAGGAACTTTAATATTACAAAACCCTGGTGTTACAATCAATACTACAAACAATTGGAATAGAAATATCCATACAACGATAAAACTCTTTAGTTTTAACAATGGGTTTTATCTGACAGCTTGACTATAATATTCCCTAAATGGTTCTACAGTACTGTAGCAATATATTTGTAAGAAATATAAAAGTTATCTGGAAAAATGATATTCAGTTTTAGTGCTGTAACATTTCTTGACAAAATGAGAACCTTCTCGCATTTAGCTGTTGGACTCTTTTTTAGTTGATGAGCCTTTTTAATGTGGTATGGATGAAAATCTTCCTGCTGGAGTATGCGATGAACTACTGACTTTGGAGTACCAGTTTGGTGTTCTATGCGCTGACACTAACTCTACTCTCAATTGTTCAAGCACAGAATCGACGATATCATGATTTCTAAAGGACGATCGGCTCCTTCTCCAGGCACCCGTTCTTCCAGGTAAACATTATGCACTCTTAAGATCATACGATGATCGGGGAATGTATCAGGCTGAGGATCTCCGCGGCGGACTACAAGCTGCGTGTATAATCTGGCGGCTTCAGAAGCATTACCTCTTGCATACCCATGATCGTGGTACATTTCTGCACAATCTCTAGGTAAAAAAGGCGTACAGTATAGTTACTTACTCACAAATTATTATTCACTTAAAGTTCCAAAAATGGCAAAATTATCTTAATAACGACATGTATTTCAATACTGTTTATTCTTCGAAGTTCACAAATAAATATAAATTTAAATCGGATAATTTGTTTTAGGTTATTTGAGTACCTTTAGCGGTGCTCTGTCTCTGAACTTTTGCTTTACACTCATTTTTGGGACATTCTGTATATGAGAAACAATTATTAGTAGTATTGTAGAGAATATGTGTAAAAGTGTTGAATAAAACCATATTTATAGTCCTTAGCATATGTATAAAAAGTATGATAATTTTAACTAGCACTAACCAGTGAATTGATACTGAATTTTATATTTTATAGTGACCCATTTCCTAAAACTGTAAATAATAATATAAAGAAATTTCAGACAACTCCTTTAAACCTTTCGTCTTCAAAGTAGACAATGTGCTCTGATAAATTAGGCTATGATTTAAAACCTCTGTCGTTATATTTCAAAACGTCTTTGATCATTTCTACTTACACAAAACCTTTAAGTGAGTCAAAAATATCCACAAAATTATACGAGAGGAGAGATTCTTTAATAACTGTGGTTCTTGTTTCAGCATGTGCATACGTTACAAAACTTCTGTGACGAATTATCCATCCCCAATGATCCAATTTTATTGGGATGGAGTACTTGAAAACTACAAAGTTTATACCATTATATATATATATATATATATATATATATATATATATATATATATATATATATATATATATATATATATATATATATATATATATATATATATATACTCAATTACAGACTTCACTTGTGAATTATAACTAAAACTTGACAACATAGTAGCTAAAGTCTTGTGGGAATTGGAGAAAGAAACCTGGAAAAGCCCAACTGAGCTGACCAGATTTCCAGAAATTTGATACGTGAGATCACAAGTGGTCACTTTCAACTTGTGTGTGTGTGTGTGTGTGTGTGTGTGTGTGTGTGTGTGTGTGTGTGTGTGTGTGTGTGTGTGTGTGTGTGTGTGTGTGTTTTAAGTTATCCCTGGCCTGGTAGACTTGGCGCGTTGACCTCATGTAAACCGGCCTGTCTCCACGTCTGATGGGTAGTGATGGGCGGCACTTTACTCTCAACTCTCGGTGAATACATCTACAGCCTTTGACAAAGACGATTATCAGTATCATACCCAATTTCCAAATCGGAGATAATCTACAAAGTTACACTCACCTCTACCAGAGGATACGCGATCTCGTTGTAGATCTGCTCGGTGGTAGAGTTGATGTAGTAGACACCATCGAAGGTGAAGGTCTTTGGCGGCGCGGAGCTGTCCCTGGGGTTTATCAGCGAGCAGGTGCATCGCTCAGAGTCCATCAGCACTACGTTCTACAGACAACAGTCATGGATTATGTGGAGCTGAAGAAGCTAATCGATTCATAAGCCTAATATGTATGAGAATTGATGCGAAGAGGAGACCAGGTGTAAAGATCGGTGTCAGGCATTCCATTATCTTATGGTATTCATCGTGCTACATAAGAATAAGAAGCTCGGATGCCGTTACTTCCCTCATGATTAATCTCCAACACTAGTTGTTCATTGTACCTCTCACTTGGTTTCTAAATAAAGCCTTACTGGTATCCTGTGTTGTTTCAATGTATCTGGTTTAACTTACAATATTAAGCGAGCAAGAAAAGAACAAAATTTGTTTTTAAGTTACACATATATTGAATGAGATTGTTTTTAGATATTTGGACTTATCGCATTTAGTTTGGTTATATGTGACAGAAAAATCAAAATCATATATATTTTTTGTGAATAAATAATGCATTTATTTTTATCATTTAAATACATGTAAATAGAGTATACAATAATATTCAGCTTAAAGGGGAAAAAATATACCAAACCAAAAAAATATTGCACTTGGAAGGGCATCATGAACTTCTTAATTGAAAACTAAGCAGCAAGTCTGTTTTACAATAGCAGAATAAAAATACAAACCACTTTAATTACAAACAGAAATTATTCTATTTCGTTAAAATAACATATTAATAGAAAATCCAACCTATTTTCAATATCAAAACATACATTTGTAAAGTAGGAACACAAAATATGTTTACTGAACAACTAAATAAAAAATTTTAACATTCTTATTGAACAAACAAACCTTCATCTTTTTTTTAAATATATACAGATCTATTACTTTTAGTATCCATTGGAATTAAATTAAAATGTATATCTTAAAAACTTAATACATTTTTGGCTTAGGTAATCAGTTGCAAATAATGTTGATCCACTGTGTTGAGGTCCAGTGTTACCACTTAATATTAAAAATTACTACGATTTAACTAAATTACTGAAACATATAATTATCCTATTGGCAAAAACTTGTTTGCAGTTGAATAAAAATAAAGCGGATTCCATATTATAATGTAATAGTACCACGCTACTCGGAAAGTGAAAGATACGAGTTCGCATCCTAGCGTACCATGCACGTTTTGTGAATAAATCTAGATTTTTAGACGAAAACGTTCTGTTCAACATAAATTGACTTTGCAGAATATAAGAAATGGTTTTAGGTATTCAAATATAGCTTTATAACATAAATAAGTTACTTTACATTACTTCAAACGTTTAAAGCTCTCTAAATTAGCTCTTATTTCTTTAGGTGTAAATATGACCATGTAAGTGGACAACACGGCGTTACAAGTGATTGCTTTTCGGGGTCAGGGTTGATAAACGGGGGCAAGCTGTACAGCAGTATGGCCGGTCACGCGATAAAGGCGCCTTGACCTTACCGGATCAGATAAGAGACTGACTCAGAGGTCCATAGTCCACCGTGACGTCACTGGACTACTAGGTATTCGATCGATTCACTGACCACATACCTCGACTTACACTGGACCCGTTACTAAGCCGACCAAAACAATTCCTCATCATACAAATTAGCAATATTACCCCTATAACATATTAACGACTTAATTCTTTATATTTCTCGAAATAAGTTAATTTTTGGCAGCATTCTATTGCCATATCCCAGCATGGCTTTATGCAACAATTTGGAGCAAGGAGAACCATACTAAGTGGTTTCCTAACTTTTGTATACAACCTCATACTCGAAATGGGAGATGGAGGTCCTTGAATTATAAATACTTTTATGGTGGAATTTTATCCTGTAAAAGGATATACACGTTAAGACTGCCATAATAAAAATCCACAATAAAAAATAGAAATTACTATCATTAATATAATTACAATGATCCTTCAGTAGCTTTGACATTGTTTGACGTGAAAAATAATGTGCTGACAGAAATAACGTTTAGTCTTATTATTTGTAAAATTAATTCATTTGTCTAATGATCCTATTACAGTATCTAATAATTTCAGCAATTATACTGACTTTTTCCTGACCATTTTATTACTGGCTAGAGAATTGAAAGAGGACAAAACTAGTACTAATGATCTCTAAAATCATAGAATACTGACATCATAAATAATTCCTTAACATAATACTTTTTATAACTTACTAATGTAGTAATTTTTGTTTAATACAGAGTTCTCATTAAACAAGATATCCTACAACTTTACTGTGCATATGTAAAAATTGACTTTATTTGAGAAAGAGAGCTTCTTTGGAAAATTCTTGTGTTTAAATTATTTGTTTAACGTATCCTTTATACCTTTCTGCGCGGCCTGATTTTTACCACTTTTTAGTGGCATTGAACTGAGATAAATAAGAAAGTATTTAAGTTTCTTATTCTAATTTGTACTTATTCTAAAGGCTTTCTCCCTGCTCGGAATTGTTTGTAATGTGTTTTTTTTTCTCTAACGGAACAAATTATCTGTTCACACTGTCTTTAAATTAATTCAAACTTTTATAAGCATTCAATTAACTTAAACGGTTCCGTTCTTTAAGTCTATGAAGGACTTGGTAGAGCATTAAAATTCAGAAACAAATTAACTTTCGGATTTAGGACTACTGTTATAAAAAAAATACTAATAAATATTTATTTAAAACACAAAACCTTTTGTTGAAAAGTTGCTTTATATTGTATTTGTATCTATATTTAAACATCGCAAATGTGGTGTGAATTCCTGCCTCATGGCGCCAACCTTGTACAATAATTTAAAACCACGGGAATCTAAATCGTTCATTGCTAACTTTTTGCATTGCACATTCTTGGTTTGAAAAAGAACAGTGTTATTTACAGCATATCCTAAATATAATGGTAAAAGCAAATGTTTCAAAATAAAAGTGAACCACATAAATATGCCTGAACTCACCTTGCTCTTCATTTGGATCTCTCGGCTGTTCATGGGCCGGCACCTCACGATTACCTTCACCGCTTCCGCCATCTTTGGATCTGTAAAATTGTATTAGATAATATTTTTACTGTTACAGATACAAAATATGTGATTCCCAGATATGTATATAGGGACATATATTTGCTGTATACTTTATTGTACTAACACTTGTAAGTTGTCTCATTGTTTTCATTGATGAATAATAGATCTTCAATATGTTATAGGATTAACTCATAAATTAGTTCCATTTTGTAGGATTTTCTGAAATTCTTTGTTTAATTTAAAAACTGTAACTGACAATGGTATTTAAAATCAAAGTTGTTGTTTGTAAAATCTTTGTTGACTTTGAGAAATAATTTATACGATAACCAGCTCTCCCAAAAAGAAAACTGCATACAGACCCCTTCAATTAAAAATGTTTGATAACATGGTTCCTTCCTTCCTTCCTTCAAATCACATTATAACAAAAATTTAACTAAAGTACAGAAAATTAAAAAAGCTTTTTTTAAATTGACGTGGATACTCTTCACGTGCTCCCCAAACCTTCAAGTCTGCATAGCAGCTTCACTAACAACCTCACTGAGAATATTGACACCTAGTATGATGGAATGCTTAAATGGGATGTTGTGATCGAAAGATATACTCCCAAAATCTATTAAAAAACTTTCAAGAGTTTGATTTATAGTATCATCTCTTACAAAGCGATCCAGTTTCACTGTTACCTCTCATTTTGGACTAGAACATAGTTCATAACAATTACAGACCTCTCGAATTTGTTATAGGTATAGCGCTTCCGGTTAAAGAAGTGATCAAGTTTGCTAAAAATACATCGCTAATCTAAAACCTCTCTTCCACTTCGTGAGTATATTACGTCTCTAGACACAACTGATAATAAAGAATTAAAAGCAGAATAAATAAAACAGGATATATGTATATCACCTGAGGTATAACATTAAAGGCGGCAGTATAAATCCAAATGATTTTCCTCCTGGCAATTGGATGAAAGGAGGAACTATTAGCAGTTTAAGTCATCCAATTTGCTACATGATATCAAAATTCACCGTGGGGTAGATTTTATACACGGGCAGCCCATACCCTTCCTGGCTGACTGTATCAATGAGACCTCTTAAGATCAAGAATAATTTAACTTGATTAAGCTATGATATATTTTTTTATATACGGAATAAAACTTGCAATTGGCAGAATGAGATTAATGTTTATTAATGTTAGTAAGACATATCTTACTTACTAAGTATATAAAATTAAAGGCAACCAACACTTGAAATACAAAAATTTCGCCTAAAAATGTAAGTTTGTGTCTTATCTTAATTATGTGTAGAATATCGTACCCAATCTGAATATATGTTACGTTTTACTGAAATTTAATTATTTATTCTCAAAACCATATAAGGTATACTTGCGCTTGGTTTTATAAAAACATAATATTAGCCTAAACTTAAGCATTAATAAACATGTAGCATTGTTGTCTATTGATTACCAGTCGTCCAAATCTATTTGTATATGAATAACACAGGCGACCTGAATTCGGTGTAATGTATGCCATCAGCGCAAATTGCCGAATCAATAGGTGAAAGTCCGAGTGTTTCCGGTTGTGACCATCCTCACTTAGTTTCCACGCAACCAATCACTTCAAGACGTCAATACTACACGCATTATTCATTGTATGACCTGTGCCAACTGCCAATGCTGACTCTCCATCCCTCTTACTGTTGCCAGGGAGTGAACTCTTATTACTTTAGCCTTACTTTACATTATTATTTTAAAACTGCCAACAGACCAAGTTTGGAGTAGACGAAATGTTGTATAGAGAGAATATATGTACATTTAATATTTTTTAATTTAATTGATTATTAGAAAAATAAAAATAGTCCTTTTTAGTTCTCAAATAGAGTATGTGAATAATAGAAACCCCTCGCGTGCTTGTTGCAACTCGGTTTTACGTTTTAGCCAAACGTAAGCTACTAATGTGAGATAATACATTGGGGGCTTGAAAAGTGTTGGTTCACTTTACGTAAAATATCTAGCCATGTAATGTCATTAAAGACTTACTTCTTTGAAATATATATTATTGACTATTGTTTATTTAAAAATTTAACAGGATTTCAAAAATTTGAGATCGTCATGTTATACGAGGTATAACACTCGTACGTGTTGTGTTTTATCCTTACAATATACAAAAATAGCTAAAGTCCGACACCCTGTTTTTCCCACACTTATCATTTTTGGTATTATTATTCATTATATTATTATGTATTGTTAAAATCAATAGGTTTTTATGTAAAAGAACTGAAAAATTGAATAAAATACGTCCCAAACCTGTTAGACCACACATTTCTGAAATGCCAGACAAAATATGCAAAATTCGGTCTCGAAAAAACATGCTTTGTTTAGATTTGCAGTACATTAACTTCATTAAATAGGTAATAAACACGCAAACTTCTTAGTCAAAACTTTTAGAGAAATTAATTCTAAAGAGAATGATGTTAATATAGGTTAATAATAAATAAACACAAAGTTTAAAAAATGAACGCCGAAAGAAACGTTTACTTAAGAAAGACCGAGATGCTACCAGAAAAGCTATACACGTGGTTTAGTTAAACGCACTAGACTGTGAATAAATTATTAAGGAAATCATTTTGAACAACATTTATAAGGTATGGAAATTGGAATAAAAGATTAGCAAAAATCAGCAATCAAAATTTTTGGTTTTTATGAAGAACGTTCATTTAATAAACAGATATTGCATTTTCTGTCTTAGTTTTGGTATGTTTTGATTTAATTAAGCATGAGTTTTTAAAGTTTTTGTTTGTTTTTTATTGGCCTATTTTACATCATTCTCTTTAGAATTAATTTCTCTAAAAGTTTTTGCTAAAAAGTTTACGTGTTTATTACCTATTTTATGAATTTAATGTACTACAAATCTAAACAAAGCATGTTTTTTCGACACCGAATTTTGCATATTTTGTCTTACGAGGTATGGCTATTAAATAACGGGACTGATATTGTAAAAAAATTTATTTTCATTTTAAACATAATTACTTATTATCACCTTCAATATACATCCCTTCTCTATCCCTGCAACGCTCCATGCGAATTTTCCATTGTTGAAAACAATGCTGAAAGTCATCTTCTGTCAACTCTTTCAGGAGTCTTGCCGCTTTTTCTTCAACAGCTTCTACGGATTCAAATCTCGTACCTTTCAATGCAGATTTCACCTTAGGGAAAAGATAAAAGTCGCATGGTGCTAGGTCTGGCGAGTAAGGTGGATGTTCTAACACTGGGATGCTATACTTGGTCAGGAACCGCTTGACAGATAACGTGGAATGAGCTGGCGCATTGTCTTGGTGCAAAATCCATGATTTGTCATTCCACATTTCGGGTCGTTTTTTTCTTACTCTTTCACGTAGTTTATTAAGTACCTCAAGATAGTAATTTTGATTAATTGTTTGACCTTCAGGAATCCAGTGAAGGTACACAATCCCACGAATGTCGAAAAAAAAAAAACAATCATCATTGCTTTAAATTTTGACTTGCTCATTCTTGCTTTTTTGGCTCTCGGTGAAGTTGAGGTCTTCCAATGCATGGATTAGCGCTTCGTTTCCGGATCATAAGTAAAAAAACCACGATTCATCACATGTTATTATTCTTTCCAATAAATTTGGGAATGGCATTCAAAGTGTCAGTACAAACATTTTTACGAGCTGCTTGTTGATCAATCGTAAGAATTTTTTGTACTATTTTTGCACACACTTTTCGCATGTTCAAATTGTCATGTAAAATTTGCCGTACACATTCTTTATCAATGCCTACAGATTCAGCAACTGCACGAATGCTTAATCGTCGGTCAGACCGAATCAAATTAGCAACTTTTTCGACATTGTCTTCCGTTTTTGATGTTGAAGGACGACCTGGCCGCGAATCATCTTCCACGTCTTGTCAACCATCTTGAAAACGCTTAAACCATTCAAAAAACACGCGTCCGCGATAAACATTCACTGACATACACTTCTTTTAGTAAATTATAGGTTTCGGTAGCGGTTTTTCCAAGTTTAACGTGAAATTTAATAACAATTCGTTGCTCTATTATTACGCTAACCAGTTTTCCGGCAAAACAAAATAACAACACTCACATAAATGAAGGTTATGACACAACGATGTTGTTTACAGAAACGAGACTAACTGCATTCTGAAGAGGAAGTCTCAAACTACACAGCTGTTGGTCATTGTTGGATGGCGCATGCGCACTCGTTCCACTGCAGCGTCAGTCCCGTTATTTAATAGCCATACCTCGTATATCTCAGAAATGGGTGATCTTACAGGTCTGAGACGTATTTTATTCAATAAGCCCTAAACGCATCAGTTTCGCTTTACTTCCGTCCTAGAAAATCAGGCGAAATTCTTCGTTAGCCGTAACTGCTAGCAAAGCGTTTATATGTTTATATGAACTTTTTCATAATTTTGATGTGAGGAAACCACCTGAGGTTTCTGGTACTCTCTAATTCTCCTATAATGAGATGCTCAGAACTTAAGCTATATTGTAGTACTCTTGTACACAAATATCACATAATTTAAAAATGAATAGTTCTGTTTTAAAATATTACTATTGTCTAGTATATATATAAATTCCTAGAATAGAAAATGTCCTAGAAAACCAGTAGAGAGCATAATACTTTTTATTTGTAGTATTGAGTGACGCGTAAATTAAAAGAAACTAAGTGAATTAAACATTGACCAATCTATATCTCTAATTATAATAATATTCTTTTACGTAGCAAAATATATTTTACGTCAAAATATACTTTGACATAAAAATTTAAAACTACATACCGGTACTTTATTCCATAAAATCTAACAAATACATCTAAATGAAAGAATGTTGAAAGTAATTGATTATGTGAGAATGTGGACATTTCGCGATTCTGGTTAGGATTTAAGCAAAGTTCCTCTTGGAGGACTTTTAGAAATTTCTACCAATTACTAACAAGGAAAGAGAGTCTAGAGGTGAGGTTTTCTGGGAAAAGATGCTTTTCAATATAAGGTACCAAATTACGTGACTCATGGAATGGGTACTACATATTTGCATTCTGTCCTAGAGCAGTGAATCAGAGAAGAGAACAGTTTCTGTGAGTTATCAGCACTGGACTGGGAAGTAATAGCCTACTAGTTAGGGCTCAATTAGCCGTGCATTTCACAATTATAGATGATGTTCCATTTTTGGAAACTTAAACCAACGTAGAAAATCAGACAGAGCGCAGAGATGTGCTTTTCTTAGAATGGGCTCGACTTTCCACACTTGTCTTGTGCTAAGGAATTACTCACTATTTTAGGTTTCGGTATGACACCACAATTTATGAGTTTATGTTGAATATGTTCTTGAGCATCTGAACATGACACAGTGCACAAACTGAGATGTCTCTAAATAACCATATATTTAAAGAAATCTCCATAACTTCAAAGATTATGGGGTCGTTTCCCCCTTTAATTCAAGATTATACTAGGCGGTCCACCACGATGCTAGAAAACTGAATTACCATAATTAATAATGTTGAGACTTAATAATTTGAAATTAGTCGGGAATAAACTACATTTACATTTATTAATGGTAAGTTTTGGACGAGTTATTCATTGCCTACTATTTAACTAACTAACAATAAACCCAAGATATATGTTTTCTTTACAAAAAAACTTTATTTTGTTTCTATTAACACATAAACGTGTATTGAATGGGATTTTAAAGGTTGCTATTTACTGTTACTATTTACTCCAATATACTGTTTTACTATAGGAAGACTTTAAACCAATAGCATCTTGTTACATATCACAACTGTAAACTCCATGTGCTTCGGTTCTTGTCCATACAAAAATATGAAACTGGTGTCATTTTGAAGATTGCCAGTTGTACTATATTTTACATAGTGTTTACTAAGTGACTCATAAAAGTTTTAATACTTTATGTTCACAGTGAGTTATATAAACGTATTTTCGAAGATTAATCTTAATAGTAGATTAAGATCGTTTAACTACATAACGTTATCACTTTATAAATCATATAAACAGGTTGTTCCATGAAAATGCAATTTTCAATGCTCTCAATCAATAGTGCATAAATTGTATTATAACTCGTATTTATGTAGTATGGGTTTTCATAATTTTTTATTAAAATTTAAAAGTACACTGCATTGTGTAATGTGCTTATGGGCAACAAACCAAACTGGTTATTAACTTATGTAGGTTTATTAATGCTTTATGGTTTATTATACTTTCAGTCGTCCTGTTACAGGAAGAATGAGAGTATTCCTAACATCTAAACTAGCTAAAATTATTACAATGTAACATTTTATCCGTTACGTCAGGACCACCAATCCAGCTATCATATAAATTAACCTAATCTTAGTATTTTTAAATTGTTTAAAATACAATTTAAATTGTTAAGTGTGTTTATGCAGCCGAATTCTCTTGTCCTATTAGGAAATCCAATAGTAGGAACTGCACATTGTAGTTATCGTCACGCTATGCAAACATATGAGTTGATATTAGGCTATGATTATACAACGCCATTTCTATAGATACTCTACAAAATGCTGATGTCCTGTATTAGATAAATGGACAGTGCTTCAGCACGCAACTCTTCGTGTCCATTTCCCGTTCAATTAATCAATGTATGAAACACGGCAATATCATAACTGAGTTGCCAAGCGACGCTTGACCAGTCACTCGTTCGCCAAATACCAAGCGCCGCACACAACCTTCAACCCTCCCCCGACCCTGAACTGTAATTGCCTTCGCGAGGCACCATCAATCTTGCAACTCTACCATTGAACCTTTGCCACTCCCGGGGAGAGCCTACTACCTTCCTTCTTCCTGCAAGGAGCGTCAATCACAGTGGTCTATTTTAATCGGTCAATAAGTATTACATAGTTTCATCCTCCTCCTCCTTGCTAACACATGTTGGTGTAATTCAAAGACGAGTATGTCTTTGTTTATTAGTACAATACAGTGTTTAAACTATATTGCAGTTAATATTTTGTATTTTGAAGGTGCACTCGTATAATCAATAATTCTTTAGTTGTTTACGGTTTTATGTTTTTCAGTAGCGAAACATCTCATACAGTTAGACAACGGTTATTCGTGTACTATTTTGGTAATTTTATTTAAACAGAACATCCTAACGGTTAGTTAAATTAGATGAATTTTTGTTTATTATACCGTGGTAAAATGGAGAGGTTGAGCACTAAAATTGATACATATTCTAACTGATTACCATTCTAATAACTTAACACAGCAGTAAAACATACAAAACAAGTATGTTATGTAACCGTACGCTAAAAAATAAAATACTTATTAAATTTTTCCCTGATTAAAAGAAAGTGACATTATTACTAACAATTTTGTGTTTTATAATATAAATGGTACTCTCCAAAATGTTTTGGGCACCGCAACGCTTCAAGCGAGTGTTTCAGTTTTCTTTGCGTGTTTTAAGTCTCATTAATATAAGCGCCATATAACTGTAACAAGTATTTCACAATGCTTGTAATTTAAACTCCGCTTCTGGACTTCAAAGTTGACCAAGAGACATCATTCTGACACTTGACAATGTACCCCACTTTCATGTTTTTATAATTAAACATTTTACAGCGATTCATTTACCTGTCCTTAGTTATTAAAAGATAAGAAAAATGTTGTTTCTTTTCTAATTGTAACTATTCTTGATATTGCAACTGTTTTGACAGTTATAGTACAATGCTACCTATAGACATAAAAAATTATATTATCCCATTAACTAACCATTAATTGAAGAGAGCGAAATAAAAACATTTACGTTACCCGTGATTTTCACTCGGCTTAACACTAATCTGTTGCCGATGAAATGTTACATCAAATCTCTTACATATTCTACCAAGAAACTATGAAGGTTAAGTTGTTAAAATTATTCTTGTTTGGTGGCTTTTACTTTTATGGACGCAATCCCTTTTACTTTTATGGCTGCTCGACTACAAAAGTTAAACAAACAATTTTGTTACTGAAAACTCTGTCTGCCTGTGCCATAGTCTCGGTTATTTGCTTGTAGCATGGAGTCGGTTGTCTCCTTGAGCCATAGTCTCCATTGTTTATTTATGCCATAGTATGATTGTTCGTTTATATCATTGTATGATTGTTTGTTTTTGACATGGTAGGCTATAGGTTGTCTGGCTGTATTTGTTTTACGTTATTTGTTTCTGAAAGTTAACGTTTTTTTACATAACATTACAGTGTCATTGTTTCGAACCTTATCTGATTACTTACTCGCCAAAGAAAGAGCAAAATTGAAAATCTCTAAGAGCAGTACTTTTTGTGATTGGCCAAATAAATTATATTATATTACCAAACATAGTTGTTTCAATGTAGATTGTCATAATTTATAACCATAAATTTATTTTATAATCGTTGTTATCATATTCTTAGTCTTCAATATAACATAACATTCTTACATAATTTTATAACACATATCTCATAACAATCCACGTAGTCCACTTATAGCATATTAAAGGATCTAAACAATTCTTTAGCCGATTCCCTACATTAAAAGTAATAATAAATTACTTTAAACAAAATTTGCCGCCGAATAAAAGAATATTAAACAGAACTCAAACTTAACAAATTATGTAGACAATTATAATAGTAAACTAATGAATGTCATAAACAACAAACGTGCCATCGGCTGTTATGTAGAATATTTGTAAATTTCGACAAAGACAATAAAGAAGTACCTTAGTTATTTATTTTATACTCAGACGCAATTTTGTAAATATTGAAGAAAATAACACAATTATTTTTTTAATTTTCTCCTACCTATTCAAAGCTAAGTGTCCAATTTGGTATCTTTAGCTTTACTAAATTAATAATTTGTTAATAAACATACAAAATGGCGGCTAGCTGCTAAACAAAGTGTAAATTTGGAAAGAGTTATTCTTCATGTTTTGCTTAGAATCACACACAGAATTTGAAAATAGATAGCCAGCCCAACCTTTATCTTACAACCTTTATCATGGTATAAATTATTTATGTAGGTTAGTACTATATATCTTCACTGTAAGACAAACCGTTTTCGATGTAATGAGTATAAAACCTACGTAGGGATACACACAAAGGCATGAACTTCTCAAACTGTCCCAATATACTAATAATATTTATTACGATTAGTTTAATTCTCTAAAATTAAATGTATGTCTACTTCGCAGGCTACCGGCTCGCTGCTAAACAAATTGTAAATTTGGAAAGAGTTATTCTTCATGTTTTGCTTAGAATCACACACAGAATTTGAAAATAGATAGCCAGCCCAACCTTTATCTTACAACCTTTATCATGGTATAAATTATTTATGTAGGTTAGTACTATATATCTTCACTGTAAGACAAAACCGTTTTCGATGTAATGAGTATAAAACCTACGTAGGGATACACACAAAGGCATGAACTTCTCAAACTGTCCCAATATACTAATAATATTTACGATTAGTTTAATTCTCTAAAATTAAATGTATGTCTGTACACTCGATATTAGTTTTTCTCTGAGGTACGTATATCAGTAAACCTTATTTAGTATATGCTCTTGCTTCCGAATCCCTGTTCGGTTTATCAACCTATTTCCTTGGTTTAGTCTTGGTATTACATCAATATTTATACCCCTATTCATTTCGTATCCCTCATGCGTAAAAAACGAACGCGATGTACCCTCGACGGTATTCTGTCATGAAGATTGCACTTAATGCCTATGTATTGTTTTGTGATTCTGTTTGGTATAATGCTGGGTTCACTGCACTCGCTTGTTTCTTAAAATTGTATTCAAGGAACGAATGGTTAATTGAATCACGTTAGCGTAGGGTCCCACTGATTTTTGTTCCTTCGGTTATTGTAAATATGCCGTCCCACCACGTCAAAGGAAACCAATTTCGAGTACACTACCTGTACACATTCACAATTTTGTTAATTAACACAAAATCTGGAATTGTCTGGAATAAACTAATTGATTTGGAATAGTTATTGATACAATGCTATAATTTATTCTTAAACCTAAATAATATACGTGCCTAATTTCGTCCAAATCTATCCAATAGTATTTTTGGGTGTTAAATGATAAACATCCAAATATGCAGACATCATAACAAACATTCGCACTATAATATTAATAGAATTATAAAGAATAGTGCATTTTTGAAAACTGAACAATGTTTGACTTAAGTAGTTTGAGTGAGCGCGTGTCTCCTGAGGTGTACACTGTACAGTGCATGAATCAGGCCACCGATCGTCATTAAACATGTACAAAGTGATCAATAGCCTGCAGCATGATCATAGACTTGTCTGTGTCCGCGTATATCTAGGTAACAACACGTACAATACGCTCATAGCGATGTATTACATCGAGCAGCACAATAGTACCCTAGCAGTGAATTAGTGGAAGATAATCCAGAGATGGAGTTGTACGCTCATGCCTGTTAGTGGACATCTAAGAATAAAACATTACACAATCAATCAAATTTCCAGTTCACGCCGATTTGAAAATATCTCACAAAATTGAAATCTTTTAATATTTTGTTTTCACTGTGAAAAGCTTTTTTCTATTAACAGTTGTTAAACCAATAGAGGTAGGACCAGTTATGCACATCTACTGGTTAGGGAAGGTTGCAGAGCTACATTATGATTGGCTGAATCAATCTGACTAATCAGCCTTCAATATTTTTGTAATAGTCTGCAAGATTTTCTATTATATAACGGTGTCTTTTCTGTTAGTTATTTATCTTCTTAACTATTTCTAAGGGTTCTCTCATTATCCAAGTCTAGTTGGTCAAATTTATCGGTTAATTTTCGGCTAATCATGATAATGCTCAGCCTCTTGTACTCACAACTGGATGTGCATTGCTGATTTTGTCAATTTTGGTGTAAAATACGTTGTCTGAAGAAGCATTCCACAACATGCCTGATATGTTGAAGACAATAATCAGTTGTTCTTATCAGTTACTAGGTTGCCATGTTTATCACACCAAACAATGTTCATATGGTATAGTATGTGTTCACGTTCCTTCCAGTTGTTTATCAAAAGACTTGGATTATAAGCTTTCTAACAGCAGTATCCAGTTACAAATGTATGTTTTTCATAATAGAGTAATATTTCAAGATCTCTCTTCAACAAAATAAAACTTTCTATAGTTACTAATATTACAACTAAATACAGAAGCATTAACTTTTTCAAACTTTGTTTATTAGGAAAGATTTCGTAACTAGGTTCTTTTGTTTCAAATTTAACACAAAAATCAATCGTAACTGTTTAATTCTCCCAGCGAGAAGATGAAATCGAAGTTGACTGACAGCTAGTTTAATTTTACGAACGTTTTCTTCATTGTTGGATCAAGCCACTTTGTTAACAGTGCAAAAATCTGTTTTATAGTTCACATGGAGTAGAATTTTATGAATTAGGAGGAGGATGAAGTTATTCGGTGTTTTGAAAATAATATTTAGTACAAACGGTATTAGTACTATTTATAGTAATAGGCTACTCTTGGAAGAGCAGCAGTCGTAATCGCTATGCCAATTCTATAGTGGGATAATTCGCTCACTTGAATTCGCTTTTTATGCAGTTTTTGGTCTTAAATCTTTCCTTGACACTTTTATATTCTTAGGATAATGAGGATAGAGACAATTCTGATAGGGGGGAAACTCATACACATACCCATCCAGATATATACTCTTTTCATCACTCTGTACGGTAACGGACCACATTCCAATACTGATTTACCCTCTCCCAAACATTATTCTTTCCTTATGTAAACGTCTCCTTCCCTGTATAAATATCAGTGTGATTCAGTTATTTGTTTTGACAGTTCCAAGTTCAAACTCCTGATTTAATACCAAAATGAGATATAAAATAGCGTTGCATTTCCTTATGGGCTTATGTTATTAGTAGGCTATAAAATTTCAGATAATATTTTTAAAAGATTACGTGTGATTTTTTCATCGTGATGTAAATTATTGTTTGATACTTGTCTGGAAAGTTCTATTACGGGGATCGATAGCATTTCCCACGCTCGACTTCACAACGCGCGTAAATTAAATCCCACCCCGCAGTAGGTCACTTTCGAGACTAATAATAACATTTAATATTGCACAACAACCCATCCTCTAGCTAATTCTTACAGAAAAAATGCAAAATATTTGCTGGAATATGTAATAAACTACCAATTAATATCAAACGCTTTACAAACCATATTGTTTTAGGAATTCATTAAAATTTAATTTAATTTTAAACAAAAGTATTATAGAACCCAGAAATAGGGAACTAATTTCTTGTTGGAGGAGTTCGTCTTACTTATTATCATCTTCTAATAATTGTAATAGAGAACTTAAACTGTTACTTAAACTAATATTAGTAAAGCTATTGCCGAATGTGCTTTGAATTTAACAATATATTCAAGACTCAAATTATTAAAATAGGTTTTGTAAAGAAGAACTTAGTTGCTTATAAAAACGTTATATATTAAAAAATAATATAAAATAGTGACCAACGACTTAGGACCAATTCGAAATTCACTTGTCTTAAAAAAAACAACTAAATTCTTTATACACTATTGTATAATTATAAAATTTACCATATCATAGCTTTTCAGACGGAAACATATTACCTATTAAGTAATTTTTCTAATGATAAATTTTTAACTAACATGTTACAATAACATTTGTATTATTTAAAAAGTTGTATTCACGCCTGGAAATGTTGGAGATAAATTTAAAATTATTTTTTCATTTCAATAAATTTTAAGCTTTTTACGACCTCTATAACAATTTTATGAAGTTAATACGTTAGTTAAGAAAACAAAATATGTTAGAAGTTTGAATCTCAGTTTTCTCTGTATTATGATTGGTTATACAACAAAATATTGTCAAAATTCAAAATTCAAATATGTATCTTTTGTGTCTTTTAATTTTATCGATTGTGAAAATACGTAACAAATTCCCAGAAAAAACTGCATGCAGTTTAAGTTGCACCTAAAGTTAAACATCTCACAAAGTCTTACTACAAAAAGAGGAATAAAATGATTTAAGGCTCCATATAATTCTTAAAGGACAAACTCAAGGTCAGTTCATTACGACTCATCACCATAGGTAACGAAGAGTATTCAGTAGTGAAGTTGTAAAATTAATAGCCAACTCGTTAAATTACAGGTGTATAGCACAGAGTCAATTAGTATGATTGTCATTCACTCATTACCTATTCAAGTGCCAATTACCAGGACGCGGGTCGCGGGTAGGTATCGACTGTCGTAGTATTGTCTGGTCCGACAGACACCAACTGATACAACTCCCGAGTTTAGTGACTCTCCTGTATACATTAGGGGGGACTATCAGTAGGTTGACGATGTCCCACTTATGTTCTTTAGCCCTTTTTCCTTTGAGTGGCCCTTTTAAAACTCAAAAGCAGAGATCCTCGCTGCGGAAAGTCCTAAACAGATGTAGACTTCCGTAAATCTGTGTACAATTTGAAATGTAAGGAAACAAAAACAGGAATTTGCGAAAGTCATATAGGTTATGTTTACGAAGAATAAAGGTAAATATAGAATGTGAAAATTGGAAGGATTCCATTAAAGTTCAAAAGTAGGTATAACTGAATTTAAATTGTTGAGTGCTCGAGTGTTACCTGCGATACTACATCTTTTGTGGATCTAAGTAAAGAGAACGTAGAGTTTCCTATTCATAGTAATATATCAACTCAAAATTCTTTACTAATTCCATGAGTATTTGCTGAATTGACGTTAGAGGAAATATAAATATATCACTTATTCCAATATACTATTATGTGTGCGCAAGGTATTATGCGTAACCTATGATTCCTGCACTCTGTCAGAACCGGCAGTCATAGAATACAGCATTGCATACAATTATTGTTATTATTGATAGTTATATGCAATATATGAGGACCAATTAACTATTTTACTGCAATAATATTAATAGAGCAATAGGACAGTTTAAAGCAGCATGGTGGTGATTATAAATCACTTGTGAGGCAGTTTAAGCGTGTTTCGGATTTGAAAGATGCAACATAAATCTTATCCTTCCAATCTGTCTTCTTATAAATACAAATTAATTGCTAAATGTGATATAAAATGTGTTCCTAAGCGCTAATATTGAGAACGGATGTCCATCCAATTCGGCTAATTATTTTAGTAAATTATTGTTGAAATCTTTATCGGAATTTGGAAAAAATAACAATATTTATGTTCCATAATCCAAATCTAACTGACCCTAAACAGCTGTTAACATAGCTTTAATGCAAATAACAAAGTTAAAGATAATTTTTAACTTTTACTTCAGATAGAGCCAGTGACGAATTAAAAACATCTAATGAATTGCAAATACTATTATAAACGCTGTTATAAATCTCAATAAGCAAAGCTATGAATGTTTTCACATAAGATACTCCCAAGTGGTGGACTTCTTTGAAATTGTGATATGACATATTAACAGTGACTTAAAGAAAAAATAGAAATGCCTCAACGATCCATTCAGTCCCAGACTACAGTTCGGAAAAAAACAAAACTTCTACCTCATAAAAACCCTTATAAGCGATTATTTTAAAACGTTACATGAACTTAATAAGGATTTCCCCCTTATACAGAAAACAGATAGGCGTTATGAAGGATTTACCTCCAGACTGAACTAGGCTGTTCAGTCCTAAGTAGCCTATGTATGTATCGTATTTTCTTCATCAGGATAAAAATGTAAACTCAACCGTGGCACTTGAAATATCTTAGACCGTAAGTAGATACAAGGGCAGGAAGTAGACGCTTTCTGGCCGAAGTAGATTTCCGAGAGCTACATAAGTATATAGTTTTTTGATCGGGGCAATAAGGCACCCACTGAAACAACTGTGGATGACACAACGGCCGGACACCTTTTAACCTAAGTAGGCTTCTCAAACTTAAGTTTGTATAGATTTTTTTCTTTGTCGAGACAACGAGGCAAACTGAACTATAACACTGGAAATATCTTAGATTAGAATATGACAAGGGCAAAATGCCCCAAGCATTTTGAATTAAATGCTTTTTATTCGAAGTAAATTTCGAGACTTATGTATTTGTATTTTCTTGGTCGGGGTAATAAGGATTCAGCTATAGCGACGGAAATATAATTACTTCTAACCAGAAATGCTCCTATACTTGCAAAACATGATATCAGAATAAGGTTAAACTATGATTCTCTTCTTAACCATGATTATTAAAATAATATAAACCTGATGTATGCTTAATTACGTTTGAAAAATGTCATAGGACACCATTATATAACATTAAGCGATTTTCATAAGTAGTATAAGGATTTCGATTGTCAAATACATGTGCGAAATCGCGGGTACCAGCTTACAGTCTAATACAATTTGGATTTGGATTTTTCCTAAATAATTACCATTGCCTTGATGTTTGTATCATTAAATTAAACAAGTACTCCTATAAAAATTGATAAATGTTTACAATTATTTGATTTCTAACTGTATTTAAAACGTTGCATTAAACGGAACGGAATTTGTTTTTATTTCAACTCCTTCAAAACTGTTGAACGGAAAATAAGGGGCGAAAGCACAAGAGCCTATGGGCTTTCGCTGAGTTTTACTTAGTTCAAGAATATGTCTTCATCTATTCCAGGTACAATCTGGACATCAATTAATGTCATTTTTCTAAACATCATATATTTCATATAATTTTAATTGTTCTAAATTAAACTAAAATATATTAATTTTCTTTGGGCTTTACTAGAATCAAGATTTTGATGGAGCTCCTTATGTTAAGGAAAATACAGATTAATTACGTTTGAGCAGATCAATGACCTTATTAAGATTAATTAATGAATTAATTTGTTTTAAGATCTCTTAAAGTTCACAAATTAATAAATTAATGTTTCGACTCAGCACACCTAGATTGATAATACAATTTAGAGGGCCGAACTCCTGAAATTGGCGTTAAAATCAGGATATTGTCAAATTTTAAAGTGACTACTAACCTCCTGCCCAAACGATCTATAAGGCAGCGGCGTTATGTCCCATTGTTGAGTCGCCACGGAGACCGCACACACAGTGTCCGACCATAACACCGACTGTACGATACCGTTGTTGTTGCTGGATACCCCGGCGCAGCGGCTGGCATGCGCTACCTTACGCCGTACACACAGGACTGGGACTGGGGCAACACATTCAACAGCCATGCCTGCGCAGAAAGGCGTTGAAGGCAGTATCACAGGTTTTGATCCTAATAATAACCTTATTTGTAAAACTTTCAATCGGTAGAAAGTGAATTGCTGTAGATGCAACGAGAGACAAACTGCTCTTGCTTTGTTTATTATGAACGCAGAAAACATATTTGTGATGTATATGTTTTATTTTGTTAGCTAACATAATTCTGCTACCTTTAATTGTAATACAAAATCATCACTTCAAGCATATAAAAAACATTTTTAAAGTCGTATTTTAAAATATTTGTTAGTCTTGTAGATATGTGTTTTAAATAGGTATCATTAAAACAAAAGCTTTGCACATATTTCAATTATATTGATTCAAATCTTTGTTTTGTCAGAGTCATACAATTTGCTCAAAAAGGATATATTTATGATGTCCATATTAGTTGGTCTGGTAAACTAGACATTTATGTATTAAAAAATAACCTTTTGAGCTGACTTGTCTAATGAATGGTCTGATCTTAAAGGCGTTTATGAGTCATTTGTTGTGTTATTTAGGTATTTACTCTTTCTCTGTGTTTTTATAAATTGTTTGATTGTGTTTGTGCTGATGTAATAAACAATAAACAATCAAAGAATCAATGTTTCTGCAGAGCGTTTTTCAATATCATTTATAAAAGGGAATTGGTGATGAAACTATTAAATTAACATTGTCAAATGAACTAATAAACAAGACTTGTATTTCAATAGTTATATTAGAGATATGTACAGTACTTTAATACATTTTAAGCTGTAATACAACGTTTTATGTGTAGCTTTAAATAAATCTAAGATGAATTATAGCTTCCACATTGCAATACATTTGATATATTATCACCATCAATATTTAACCATAATAATTAATAAGTAATTTAATCTATTAATAAATCCAGTATTATAAATTTAAACCTAGTAATATGAAGAGAATGTACATATGATAGGAGGGGGATCATAAGAAAAATGTTGGTTATCAAAAAATATGGTCTTCTTTTTTTGACTTAGCTAACTGCACTTAGCAACATGTGGTGTTAATGAATGGATTATCTGAAGTCACAATCTTCTGCAGCTCACATCAAGCTTGTTGAAAGTTCTAAGTTTGTTGGATTTTAATCTTATAAATGTTTAATACGACTATTCTGCGACAAGTGCGGTAGTGTACGATATATATATATATATAATATATATATATATATATATATATATATATATATACACGAGTATCAGCCTCATACAGAGGCACTGTATATACAAATGACATATATTCCCTTGCAATTACATGATTTATAGTAGGTTGGAGGTGGACCTAATTTAGAAAGTATTGTGAAATAGGACCACCCAGGTTCACTCAGGGTTCAGGTTTGGTTAACTCAGGTTGATGAGACAGTACCTTAAACTCAAACTCGCCCTTAAAGATTATTAATATTCTTTCCAACTAGTAATATTTAATGCAACAGTTAAAACTGTGGTTGAGCCGTTGGATAACGAAACCGTCATTATTGTCTATTTATCCCTTTTGGTTTAAGTAACTTAAAATTTCCATGACATCCGACAAAATTCTCGTGGACTGAAGTAGGTTAAAATATATGTATGTTGGTGGTATGTCTGTTTCGATACTAATTGAAGAATTCAAGGTAAAGGTGAACTGGAGCTCTTAATAGTGCAATGTAACATACATATTGGTTATATATTATATTTTGTATAAAGAACAGGGTTGGTTGTATACCTTTAACTACGGCCTCATAAAGGCCACATTGTGTGATGGACGATATATTTGAGCCTTATGAGGACACATTAGAACAAATTTGGTATTAAGCTATACAATAATTTGATAAGTGATACAAAATTTTACACCTGTGCATATTGTATATACTCCAAGCACAATATTGTAATAGATTATACAATAGGTGTTACTATAGTAAAACTTCTCATATGTAAAAGTATTTAGGCTGCAATAAGACGCTTTACAAAAATTGAGATAAGAATAAAAGTGTTGACACTTCTATTGTAAAATATTGCTTACAGCTAGTAATCAAAAACATAGTTGTATTAAAGAGCAACGAGATTGACATAAACAAAGCAGGGGGGAAATATGTTGGATATAAATGTAATTGTTGTACGTTAAATAAAGACACAATAAGTGTACAGTAAAATACTGAGGAAGGCAGTTATTAGAGTTACGTTGTTAATTAAGTGTTTTCAAGCAGCCTGTGTATTAATACTTCAAACCTTTCGTAATACTAACAACTAGATCATGTTACCGTATTAGCAAGTGGTCTTATCTTTGATAGTTTTTTTTTTTTTTTTTTTTTTTTTTTTTTTTTTTTTAATTAAAGAGTAACTTTGCTGATTTATCAGATGAAGTAAAAAAAACAAGCTTCACATCTCTTGACTCATAATATTTTAAAACGTAAAACGACTATCGTATTTGTTTAGTTCTTTCAGTTAACATTTAGTTACTTCTGTGCTCTGTACGTACTTGTGTTTTACTTCCTGTATCAATAGATTTCATAAAAGTAAAGCAGTTTTAAAGATTACAATTTGTCGTTTAAATAAAGTTAATATAATCAGTTGCCTCTTACATGCGACTTCGCACGCAGTTTTCAAAATCGGAATCCAGTCCCTTATATTACGTTTTGCACATGTAGGAGGAGCATATCTGGTTCCAATTACGCGTATTTATACACTATTTACACTAAATATAGGTCTCGGAAACCTACTTACGGTTTACTCGATTAAAAAAATCGTGTATACTCGTACATACATAGAACCAAGATAGCCTATCTCAGTAAAAAGGTGTCTACTTCCAGCCGTTTATATCAATTACAGTGCCACAACTGATGTCTTATTGCACCGATCAAAATTCTATAGATGGGGACGCTGCTTTAGCACCCTCTGGAGTAAGCACCCCCTCAGGCTTCGATGTCATGCCAGGGGGTATTAATTTGGCGCATGTACGAACCAGGCACTGAATTAGCACACCCCGATTCCAAGAGGATGCTTATTCAGCGCATGGACATGGCCCAATCACTGAATTAGCACCCTCTAGCATTCAACAAGCAACACAAGCAGATTTGCTTTTAGAGATTTAATTTAGTCGTAAATACTCGTATAATAGTTATTATCTGGATGTTTGTGAAGCTGCCACTTATAAGCTACTATCTACGATTGTATTGATAAACGACTAATAATATGTTCCTCAAATATGCCTACTTTCTCGTCAAAATTACCATAAGACTTAGTATGACATAATAAATGCTCCGACGAACAAAGCTAACATAGACCTTGGGATTCCTCCCTTTCGCACACATTGCCCTATAATTTTTTCTAAATATCACTGGTTATTAATTAAATCATATACATAATTTATTGTACTTCAGTTAATACTTTCAATTAATATGTTTATAAAATTAATTAACGCTCTGCTCAAGATAAAAAACATAAACCTAAAATTTTCAACTTTGAGTTTATGCAAAGTTCATTACATCCCATGTAGGCTCTTTTCCCTTTAAGTTTCTTAATTATACAGTAATTAGACGGCATATTGAAACTATTGATAAATGCTGTTTTTAATTTTAATTAGCTCTCTTATTTTCGATGTATGGATTCATTCTTTTGAGATATAAGATTTTTATTATTGTGTTTTAAGTTTATTCATGTCAAATATAATAAAACTATAAAATACCATCATTTTGTTATTTTTCCTCTTTAATATAATATATTTACTGCTGTATGTACAGTTATAAATTTTGTGAAAATAAAAGCTATTTTTGATTTGATTTGACATTGCTGGGTTATTTTGTTACTTTAGCAGGACAAAAGTCGATTTTCGGAATATTACAGAAGGTAAAATGTAATTATTGTTGTTAATACACAGTTATTCAAGTAACTATACTGTGTGATTTTTATTATACAGGCATTGCTTATTGGATGCCCCCACCAATGGAAAATCTACTGATAGTCTAGGGATATTCACTGAGCATTATCAGTGCAAGTTTAATACAATCGTGAAAACTCAATGGAATATGTTTCTCGATATTGTTATTTGTGTATGAAGCTATAATTAAATTATTTATAGTGTTTTTTCTAATTTTAATTATCTTATATTAAAAACTAATATAACTTTGTTTACTTTCCGATGTTCCCGTCACATAATTTAGGCTCGTATTTTAGACAAAAGAGTTTACTTGTAGACTATAGAATTGTTCTTTGCAGAATTTTGTGGGTGGCCCTAAACTTGGCCTACGAATGGACACACCTCTGTGTAACAAATTAAATGATTCTGCGAAATATTTTTGTACTCGACAAATATTTTACATACGACTAAACCTATGGTTTTATTGTGTTTTATTGACATTTAAATATGTATTGAAACATAATAAATTACATTTGTTTCATGTTGTTTCATATTTAATTCAATAATTATATTTTAAAATTTGTTTTTATGAAATCGAACAAATAAAGAATGGAAATGACAAGTTATTTTGATTGTCATTTATTACAAACAAATAATTTTTCAGTACACCTGCCCTTAGGTAATTACTCATAACTATTTGCAGTAGAAACTAGATTATCATTTTTTTAATCGTATGCACTATTACGCGTACTTTGGATCATCTGCACAATGGAACAGCTCCATAGACTAAACATTGCACAAAAATCCGTAGAATGGAGTAATAAGGTCGAGTAATAATATCGATTTAAGTTGTAAAACTGTGTATATATATTTTTATTTAAGTTATGTTTCATTTTTCTCAGTTGTTATTCCTATATTAATACAGAACTTTTAATGTATAGTAAATGTAATTGATAACATTTCGTAAGAAATACAGGTAGGCTAATAAAACAAGTGTTTGAGTGTACATGCCCGTGGGGGTGGCATATTATACTCTCTAGGTAACGGACACTTTTCAAGAAAGAAAAGACAAACTAGAACAGGGTTATGATGTATGGTCAAAAATTGTAAAATCACCGCCTTGTTGTAGCCTATGCTGCTGACTAATCTTTAACTATTGTGCGTCATATTAATCACACGTGCACTTCTTGTATCTGGAAGTGTCAAACTTAAGGACGGCCATTCTCTCAAGATTGTAAAACAGAGTGAAATCTTTAATGAAAAATTTAAAAAAGGTCAAATCAATTTACAATTAATTATACCTCAGCTTAGGTGTACTTTGATTAACCAAATGGATGGCAGAACTTATGTGGCCAAATTAATTTTTCTGTTGTTATTCTCTTATTTTTGACTCGTAGTAAAGATGCATAGAACCAGAAATATTATTTCAATGATTGATTGATTGAAAATAAAGCTTATACGAAGTGAATCTTTTATGTAATGAGATCTTAAGGTTGTAAAGGTATATACATAATTTGAACCTGTTATTAAAACAATCCGTTATTAAATATAAACAGTTAAGTGAAAAAAAACAAAATGGTGGCTATATGACTAATTATTGAAGTTTGAAATTATAATTTGGCTTGCCTTTGGTTCAGGAATAATTCTATTGGTAGAAGTTTCTGGGACACTCTGATTAGCTGTACAGTAAATCTGAATATATAGTGTACAATTGAATGTATAGTGAACAGTAAATCTGAATATATAGTGTACAATTGAATGTATAGTGTACAGTAAATCTTTGGACAAGTGTATATAAAAAGAGCTTTAATGTGTATTTTTTGATGAGGAGGAAATACAACAGATGTTTTAATTCTTCAATGAGGAAATATAATAATTCAACATGGGAATAATTTTGAGCTTCGTAGGAGTCAGGCCTTAAATTAAAGGGTTAATGATAAAAATGTGAATATTTCTGTTGAATTGCAATAAAATTTATATGCCATTCCCTTAAGATATGATTCGACATGCTGCAGGTAAAATACTCATATTCTTATTTTGGTCCTTTTTCCATAAAGGCTAGTCACTAAATTGTCAAACTATTTTATAACACCTTTGGAACGTTTTAAAAATGTTATTATTCCTGTTTTTATGCGGAAGGTGCATTAAAGGGCTGTGACCATGGAGAGAAACATTGAAAATTGTTTTTATTTATTCATATTAAGTTAAGGCTTTCCCAAGTTCAATTGATTTAACGACAGAGCCTGTAGGTAAAGAAAAAAAGACTCTCATAAATTAAGAAACCCTTATATTCATTAATTAATTGGAAAGTATATAAACTTGTAAATCTAAACCTGGCTGGGAGGGATTTACAGTATGTTTACAGTTAAGATCACTTCATTAGCATAAAAAATAAAACCAAATTTATTTATTTTGAGTAAAAATAAGAAAGTACCGTAAAACGGGATGAATAGGAACACATTTGAACTTTGGATCTATTAAATAGGTAGTAAATTTAATAACAAATAAATCATACCATACTCATCTTTCCGGTCCTGCCTTCTTTCAAAATATACATGGCTTTTGTATTTATACATTACAAAAAAAAATAAAAATATGGTTGTTCCTATTCACCCCATTAGGCGGGGTGAACAGGAACAGACTTCGTTTTATATGTTTTTTTTTCGATTCACCAATGTGGTGAGAGAATGGAAACGTAATGGTGTGATGCATAATTTAAAGAATAACATTTTCTGCATAAAAATTGTATTTTATTGTACAAACGTGAGAAATGGCATAGAAAAAATCAATCGTTCAGTAAATTGAGAGTCCAGTCAAGTCATCTTCCTCAAAAGAAATCATGTTATTATATCGGGAAGATCCTAAAGCTGTGACAGGCAAATCAAGCTTCTTAACAACATCTATCTTTCTTACAAAAGATTCTTCCTCTGTAGGAACAAATTTCTTGGCAAAAGGAACTTTCTTAAAAAATTGACAAATGTAATCACCTTCTTCGTAGTCTTTAACTTTGCACACATGCAACCTACACTTAACTTTGGTTTTCCAAAGACTTTCACAACTACAAAATCTTCTGGAAATAACGTTAGTTGAGTGTTTAAGTTATCGGTATTAGGCTAATATTCAATTGGTCATCACCCTCATCTGACTCAGAAATTCTAAAGTTGTCATCACTATCTTGGAGGGAGTAGTCAGATGAATCGTCTTCAGAGGATGGAGCTGACATTTTCTTTTTTGTCGTCTTAGGAGCACCTTTTTTTAAAGGCAACAGTACCGGTACTGGTACTTGGTTGGGATTGTGGGATTGCAGGTTCGTCAAAATCTTTGGCAACACCACTTTTACCAGCTGCAACTGAAACCTTAACCCTTCTTTTTTTGTCTTTGGTAAATCACTTCCTTGTCTCAAGTTTTTCAATAGTTCTTTAAAGACATCATCAATCTCTTGAATGGATGATTCAGAAGTGTTGGTTGCTTGGTTAGAGGTGTTAGTGAAGGATGTCTTTGGTAGCCTGTCAAGAACTTTTGTACGATCTAGAGGGCTGATTCCACATTTTTTAAAGCCAGCTAACACATTCTCAGATTTACAGGTTTCAAACACCTTTTTCAATAAAGAGGGGAATTTGTCTTTTGGAATTGTCGCTTCATATATACCAGGCCCAATTTTCCACTATTCAAGGATCTTCCGCCAAGACATCTTTAGAGGACGGAAAAAGCCACGTCCAGTGGCTGAGTAAGATGAGTCGAGTTTTTGGGTAGAAAAATGAACTTGATATTATTATCTTCACATTTCTTTATCATGTCGAGTGATAAGTGGCTAGACAAGTTGTCACCAATGAGGTATTTTACTCCATCAAGGCGTCTGAAATAAGGTATAGCTACAGTTTCAACCCAGCCAGAAAAGGTAAATAAATCAAACCATCCCAGTGGTGAGCGATAGCGACTATAGACTGGATGCGACATTTACGTTGCGTACGGTGACAGAACTGGACATAATACGGCACGTAACAAATTTACGTGGAGGCTCTGCCCCGGGTCATGATGGCGTTTCTGCACGGGTCCTCAAGGACAATTTAAGCACTTTTATGAAACCACTGCTATACTTGATCAATTTAAGTATTACCCAGGGAATATTCCCTGATAATTTTAAGTTAGCTAAAGTGTACCCTTTGCACAAGTCAAACAGCTTTACTGATAAAAACAACTTTCGTCCGATATCCCTCTTGAGTGTCTTTGCTAAGGTACTGGAGAAGGTAGTTAAGGAACAGCTTGTACACTTTCTCCAGGTAAATAATGTGCTTTCTCAGTGTCAGTATGGGTTTAGAGACGATAGGAGTATTTCGGATGCGTTGTTTGATTTAAATAAAGAATTAAATAATGCAATCTCAGAAAACAAAAAATCAATGCTAATCTTTTTAGACCTCAAAAAAGCCTTTGACTCTGTTGATAGAAATAAGTTAATAAATAAATTAGAACAATTAGGCGTTAGGGGCATCGCCCTTACTTGGTTCCAGAGTTATTTTACCAATAGAAAACAATATGTCTCAATTTGTAATGTTAGTAGCGATGCAATTAATGTAGACTACGGTGTAGTTCAAGGGAGTACACTTGGGCCAATTCTGTTCTTATTATATATATATATATATATATATATATATATATATATATATATATATATATATATAAACAATATTGCCAAGCTAAATTTAAACGGGAAAATAACATTATTTTCCGACGACACACTTATTTTTCTAAAAGGAAATATATGGGCGGATGTGAGACGAGGAGCATTAAGTGATTTAATGTTACTGAAAAAGTGGTTTGATCAGAATGTCCTTTCCTTAAATATAACTAAAACAAAATTTATGCCAATCTCTTTGAATCCTCAGTCGGATTATGTCTTAGAAAATCTGATCATACATTTGTGGAAATCATAGTAACAGTACCTGTAATTGCGAAGCAATCGAAAAAGAAACTCGTATAAATATCTTGGCGTTGTTATAGATTTCCGTTTGAAATGGTCAGATCATATTGAATATCTCAAACAAAAGACCCGAAAGTATATCTTTGCCTTTAAGAACCTTAGGGATATTCTTGCTGTTCAAGAAATGAAAATGGTATATTATGCATACGTGCAATCTCTTTTTACATTTGGGATAATTTCTTGGGGGGCAGCTTATAAATCAAATCTTGATCCTCTGTTTACGGTTCAGAAATCAATTTTGAAAGTAGCTTTTAAAAAATGTCATAGATTTTCAACATCCATTTTATTTCAAGAAACTAAAATTTTTACAATAAGACAACTTTTTATAAAATTTCTTTTAATACACATGTATAAAAATTTAGATGATTTATTTGAAAGAACTCAACACACCCATAACACACGTTATTCTAGATCAACAGGAATTCTACCACTGCAATTAACTAAATCTTATTCAAACACCAACTCATACTATCTAGCTCACGTGCTTTTTATTAATATAAGTAAACAGTTTCCTAATTTTAGTTTTTTCAATGAAATTTCTACAATTATCTTTAAAAGGAAAGTTAACCAGTGGATATTATCATTGTCTATTGAGGAGGCCGAGGCAGTGTTGTCTACGAACTACGGGCGGACAGTTTGACATGTGAACAGCCACCTCTCCTATCCCATCATTATTCATTATCACTACCCCATTATAATCTGCGGTGACCCTGCTTATTTACCCTTGTTGCTAATATGTAAATGTTTTTTAAAATTAATAATATTCAATTCTTTAAAACAAGTACATATTAAAATTATACGGTTTTTTCCTTTTAATATATTCATTCCAGATTCACGTGTGTATGTGGTATATAATAGTGTATTATTTTGTATTATATTTTATATTCATTTTTTTAATGTATATCCAGTCCGTTATTTCTTCAGGCGTGAGCAACTCGAGTCTGCGCACAGGCATCATAGCCCATGCAGGCTCATTTCCCGAGGACAATGTTTTATACATGATGTTATTTTTATGATGATTATTTCTTATGATATTTATTCTTTGTTCTCATTTCAAACTCCGTTCGGTAATGTAATAAAAAATTTTTTGAAGTTAATTGTAAAGTTTGGATTGTAATATTGTACATATATTTGGGAAATAAAATCAATTCATTCATTCATTCAATCCATTTTTAGTTCGATTGTATCTCGAATTGCATGGCCCTCCTTCCCTCCAGCTCTCATATAAATGCTGTGCCTTGTACACTACGTAGGGAGGTAATATAGTGCCATCACCACTAGCTGAAGACATGACTGAAGTGGATGCTTTTGTTGAATTTATTATTCTTTCTGGATATTTGTGACCTCTCCGGGTTATAACTTTTTTACGACCCGGGTCATCGGCCTGGTTTGTCTCGTCATAATTCAAAAGGTTTGATGCAGGTACATCCTTCAGCTCAGTTTGGAGGTTGTCAAAGTAATTGTTAATGACTTCTTCGGATATGTCCGCTCGTGATCTCTTAATGTTTTGACAAAGCCTATGAGACAGATCAGTTTTATAGCGTTGTAAAAATGAATGGACAAAGTCTTTGCCTGGGAGGTTGTTCTTAAATTTCTTTACATTCTTACCCTTTCGATCAAGAAAATCTTTTACTATAAGTCTTAAAGTGAAAGAATCTATTGGGTAACCCCACTCACTGTAAATTTGGAGCCTATTTACAATTAATTTCTCTTCTTCACTTGATAGTACAGTTTGACCACCTTTTTTCTTGATAGTGTTGCCAAATTTTTTACGTCGAAACAGTACAGTTAAACTTATAGGTACCTGTAGTTTCTGCCGCCAGTCTTAAACTCATTCCATCATTTACCAATTGTAGGGGTTTTCGATATCTTCTGGCGAGTAAGTTTTGTGTTTCATCAAACTCTGATATTTCCTGGGCATCCTTAAAATAAAAGAAGAGTTAGGTCTATCTACGATACCTAATTTATAAACACAAAACAAGAAAACATGAAAAAATAAAAGTTTTATGGAGTGGGGTAAATGGGAACACAACAAATCTGTTTCCATTCACCCCACTATTTGAAAAATGCTGTTGTCATGACAACAAAAATTTTTTAAATTGTAAATGATCTAAATTAATAGTTTTAACACATATGAATAATCTTATAGGTAATTATTAATCAAAACAACAACAAAATGGTTGATATACGGATCTTATTTATGGTACTTACGTGAGAAGTTTAAAAATAACAAAATATGAGGTTATTTTTGTCATCTGCTTTCTTCATCACTACAAGGAGCTGCAGTGTTACCAACAGGCCAAACTTATTTTCCCCTGTAAATATCAGTATTGCCCTAAAAGTAAAACCAGATTTACCTAATGGGAATTTCGATTTGTTCCTATTTGATAAAACATTGAAAATTTCTTGAAGTTTTGTTTCTATTCACCCCACTGTTCCTATTCACCCCGTTTTACGGTACTAAATTTTAATACATAACACCTTTTTTTTAAATTTTACTCAAATTAAGGCATGGATACCCTCCATCATATTATATCATAAGAAACTACCCTAACAAACCTACGGACTTTAAATTTAGGATTCTTCTTCAACGGTGTAAAATAGCTCAAGTGTTATTGAAATCATATCACTATTTAATCAAATATCATGTTGCTTAGAAATCTGAGTTATTTGTTTGGTACTCACAGACTCCTGAAACACTTTTCTCCAAAGTCCAATTGAACGTAATTATGCAAAAAGGATCCATCCCACAAATTTTAGCATTATGAGATAGGACTACGATGCTATTCAGCTCAGACATCTATGTTATTTGCAAAACAGAACCAAGCCTCATCCGAAGCTGTATTAATAGTAAAAATCATATGAAAATCAACCTTTTTATTTATCACCATTCTATATTTTACAAAAAGGTATCAAGTGTTTTGGTTCCTTCTATCTAATGAGTTTTATAATTATTTCTCTATGCAACCAAGTGGCTTGGTTCTTTATTGAAAAATGCCAGTGCTATTTATATCCATGAAACCATATGGCATGGTTCTGTTTTGCAAATTAATAAAACGTCTTTTATAAGGATGACCAAGCATCTTGGTTCCTGTTTGTAAAATCCAAATGCACAACTAGATAGAGACCCTTCATGTTAGGTTCTTCTTTGCAAAAATTAAGAGACAAGTCTATTTATTAGAATCATGTGGCTTGGTTCTATTTTACAATTTGTTGTTGTTTACATAAGCTGCTTAACAAGTCTTAGTGCTGGTTGTGTCTGATTTGTATAACTTGTTTACTTTAGTGAGTTTGAATCTAGTATCTTGGATTGGATAGACTACTTGAAGATGACATCAAGAGGAATGTTAATGTCAGAAAAAATTAAAAAGAAGAAAGAAATTGTTACAAGTTTTAAGGGTAAGTACACAGATTTTATTATTCCAAAACATAACTTCCAAAAAATGGCTTTAATCTGTAGTGTCTATAAGCTATATTATGATGTATTGGTCTGCAGATTGTTTTAAAGTTTTATAAAAATTAATAATGTAAAATAAACAGTGTTTTAGGCTTATATTATTTATTCTACTGTGTACACAATAAATGGTTTTAAATATTAGCCTAAAGCTATTTAAAGTTTCAGATTGCATGAAAGCGATTGCTTTACTACACAAAATTAGTAAATCATCCTAAATTAAAATGATTTTAAATGTAAATATGTTATTAAATGTGTCATTAAAAGTTACATATAAATTTTGGGTAATTATCATATTAACCGCCGGGGCGGAAAAATACGAGTTTTGCGTTCTTAACTTATTGGAATCGTCCTATATAAAAAAAAGTATAAGGTTTGATGGGGTGGAAATGAGAAATAACGAAGTTCTAGAAAATAAAAAATTAAATAACTTTCCAGTAATATCTCCATGTTCTACATCCACGTCTAGCGTCACGTGACCTTTTGTGGCCAATGATTGAACCTCGTGATGACGTCATCGGTTGCGCCGCCATCTTTGCAAACGTAAATGAGAAATTACAGAAATGAGCAGAATTTTGTTCAAAATTAATAATGTTTTTCTTAATTTCGAGAAAAAAATTAATTACGAGTGCCTCCGGCCATCAGCGCGGGCTTCGGCAGCACCTTCGGTGCTGCCCCGCGCTGATGTCAATAAAAGAAAAACATCCCTCGAGATAGTACCTATCAGTAAAATATAAAATTCTAGAGGGGCTGATCAAAAATATAAATTGAAATGTAATGCAAAGGCAATTATGTAAAGTTTAAAAACTAAATAAATCATGAAAAACTCAAATATATAGATGGATATTAACAGAGAACACTTACCATTAGTGTGTTGGCGGATATAGCTAAACAGCAGCAACAAAAAAGTGGTCTATCACAACGAAACGACACAGTCTCCCGGTTTAAAAACACCACTCGACCGCACGACGAACAAATACACTCATTTTTAAAAATGCCCTGTTCTATTAAAAAAGAGATAATTTCGTTTCGGTCAAAACGTAAGCTCTTTACGTGCCCTACGAAACACTCCGACACACACAATTCACTAGGGTTGGTTGAACTAGTGGATGGTTGATTCATCATTGTAAACTCACTCACTCAATCCGACCTACTGAACACGATATCTTGTGTAGAACTGACCTATGCCCCGGACAACTCAGATAACAGGTATGCTATCAGGCTGCTATCAGTCCCGGCCGCAGATAATATTCAAGTAAACAGATTATCCAGACACAGCACACAAACTGAACATTAAAACATTAGAAACTTTACCACTTATCAATATACCCCCTAAAATCATGTTATTTGTCATTTGCACCCCCTAGTACTATATATATTTTTTGTTCAGGAGGGTAAGCAGAATACGTTGGTAACGTCAAATTCGTGATTTGCCGCCCCGGCGTTTAATCTTACTGGTACCAAATTTTGAGAATGGTCCTGTTGAACTCTCAAAATTGAAAATCTTGGTACAATAATAAGTGATGAAGTTCAAGAGAAATCACATGACCCAGACTATATTCCTCCTGGCCAATCTGAGAGTGGAAGTACGTCTGATGATGAACAAGTAGGTATTATTTAATGACTGCAAGCATCCACATTTCTTATAACTTAGGTACTTTTAAGTTAAATGTCATTATAATTCCACAAGCTTCATTCCAAAATATCTTTTGATTTATATTATTCACTGATTTTATTTGTTTCAAATAACTTGTGAAATAACACATGAATCTTATAACACAAGTTTCAAATTCCATGGCATTTTCACTCAGTTTTTGATAAGATAACCAAGTTCATGGCAGTCATGGTAATTAATTTAACTTTTCCATTTATGTGTTAATTTTTTACAACACTAGGTAACTGGTTCTTATAAATATGGCAATATATGAATACCTTACCAATAATTTGTATCTTGTTTCAGATTCACGAAAGGGAAGGTGATGGAATTGACAACACTACAGAGGAACAAAATGACAATGAAACTGGGAGACCAAAAAAAGGTAGAAAGCGGAAGTCTGGAAAAATGACAAGAAATGAAAGACAAAAAAAGAAATACAGGTATGAAGAGTTTATTAATTTTGCTAAAAAACCAGTACCGGCAAGAATATTTGTAGACTTTGATTGCCAATGTATCAATAAATGCAAAGAGAATGTTTCTGTTGATATTCGTCACAAGGAGTTAGAAAAATGTAAAGACCTTGGCAACTACAATGGCCAAAACATGTACATTAATGCCAATGTAAAAGAAGTTCCAAAGAAACGTTCCTACTCAATAGTAAAAGACGAATCAAAATCTAGGCCGAAAAATTTTTCCCGTATTTATTGTTTAAATAAAACTGTTGTCTGCAGGGAGATGTTTGTCAAGACATATATCATCAAAAAGAGTCAACACAGCCTTATCTAAAATGAAATATGAAACACTGCTTGGTCAACTAGGGAGACAAGGCGTGTGAAACTCGATTCCAGAATGCAAAATAAAAGATATTAAGGAATGTATAGAAACAATTCCTAAATACACCTCACACTACCGAAGAGGCGAAACCAAATCTTTGTTCTTACCTCCAGAATTGACGATTAACAAAATGTACGATCTTTATGTTAACAATAGGTCAGAAGATCAAGTTGTTAGTTTATCCTCATTTAAGGGGAGCGGGTCGTTCCTATCCCGCGCATGTTAAATTTACAAACTTTAGGTACATGTATTGTCAAAAAACTAAGTAAGTTACAACCTTCAAATTTTTTGTAGGCAAAGAGTACTCCTTTATAAACATCTCTTGCAACTTTAGTAAAAAATCTTTTAAAAAATTTTTTTTAGGAATTTTTAAATATTGTGTGTAAAAAAATTATTTTTGTATACCAAAAAAATTTTTTTTTCTCATTTGTTTTTTTAGATAGAATGATAAAAGATGCAACACCATTTGGAATTGCACTGTTCTATATGCATACCAAATTTCAATTCTCTAGCATTTATAGTTTTTGAGATACATGTAGGCCTACCTTTATATGAAAAAAAACCAAGTTTCCGGGAAAATGTCCGGTAAAGGCAAAAATGACTGCTAAACTAACCTTTTGCTGCTATAAACATCCCAGCTCCGTACTCAGGTCATCTGGGTCTTCATTTTCCTCTTCTAATGCAAGTTTTTCTTTTCCTCCTAGCAACTCTAGCCTCCTTGGGGTCATGTCTAAAGCAGATTTTTCTGCCTTTTTCAATCGTATTGTATCAAAATTTCGCAATGCGGCAACAGACTTCTCGCTCAGGTTTGATTCCTAGCTTGTTATTACACAATCCAATTTGCTGGTGAATCCATTATTAAAAGTTTAAAACTGCATCATATATGCCAAGTTTTAGAGTGTTTAGCCTTACAAAAACATTTTTTAGGCACCTTAGACCAGACGGCATTGTTTGAAACTTTCGTTCTGGTTTTTGAGTCTTTTGGTCAAGGCATTTTTTTAGAAGATCCGGATTGGCTAAATCTCTCTATAAATTTGTTTGATCTGTACCATCACTTCATATGGCAAATTGTGTGACTTATGGCTGAGTCTGATGTAGGGCTTCGGCTTTATTATAACCGCACCACGACTCCGGCCCCTTTGGACATAGGCCATGTTGCGGAGTGTCATCATTCGATATTTTGTGGAAATAAGTTGCCCACACACATTTTTAACCATTTGTTGAAGATCTGATCCACCTCTTTTTATAGCTAGGCCATAATATTCTTGCAGCTTGTCTATGTCATTATTTGTTAGCCTATTCTACGCCCCCTATTGCTCTATTATCTTTTAGTTTTGTTTTTTCCCAACCGTTTCTTCAATTCCCTTAGTCTGCTCCCCATTCTCTTCTTGACATGATTGACGCATTCCAGTTTTCTTACTTCTACTTCATCTCCATATGGCTTATCGTCAACCACCTTTTTAAAACCATTGCTGTCACCATCTCCTAAGTATCGTACATACCGTACATTTCGATCTCTGGACTTTCGGAAAACATCTAGGGCACCCGCAACTTCCATGCCGCCACTTGACCCTTCGTAGTTTTTTGGAACATATATAATCAGGTACTATTTTTTTTTTTATTTTCATGTACAGTGCAGATTTGACAGTATTTGGACATTATGGAAACATCCAACACCTTGCCAGTATCTAATGATGTTTAAGCTGACAACCCCATTCAGTGACTTGTGTCCCCTCCTTTGCCAAGACCCATCTAAACAAACCGTCAAATCTCTTTTTGACGTTTTCTTCACACTCATTTACAGACACAGCTTCCTCAATTGCTGCTGCTTCATACTTTCACTAGCACAATTTTCAAACAGCCTGATATATTATGTTACTACAAGGTCCTATTTTTTGAGGTGGTAAAGGTAAGTCTAATAATGAACACAGAATGTTACCTGCACTGATACCTTTTCCGATCGTTCTCATGCCGTAAATAAATTTCAAGTTTACCTCATATTTTCCATTCTCATTTTTTTTTAGAGTTATAAAAATTAGTTGATTCCAAACAAAACACAACATTTCAGTTCAATATTCACAGCCAATCCAAATCTTTTCTTATCCGTAGTACAAAGTTCTATGCAGTCTCTTCGCTATCGCAGAATTTACATTTTACAAATTTTTTTAATTGCTCACTAAATAAACTAAGATCCAAAATAACACTACCCATTCCAGTTCCTTCATAATTGTCATATTTATCAAAGGACAGTTTTTTAGAAGCAGAGCTAATGTTTGCATTAGTAGTAGGCCTAGGGCTAGGGCTTAGCAGAATCTGTTTGGGTAGGCCTAGATTTAGAGTCCAACTTACGGTACTTGTTTCCTCTAAACTCACGTTTTAGATTTAGTTTTGTAACTAACCTTTGCTCTTGGCATGGTTTATAAGAAGTTGTAAAACACTTCAAGAAACAATACACACTCCTAATCTACCACTAACTATGAATAAAGTGCAACACTTTTTAGTAAAAACACAATTATCCGACACAAACACATATAACATAACCTCCTAAGCATATCAAAAACAAATAAAGCAATATTCTTTCTGTCATCTGTATTCCCAGTTGTCAGTACCAGGTTGACCAACAGAGCAAAGCCATAACATACTTATAACTAACACCACATGATATATATGATTGTGTCAGCCAAACATCTTACGAACTGCTGCAAAAAAACTAGTGAACATCTTTTGTTTGTGAATTTTTTTTGGTAATTTATAAATTTATTTGAGCATTAATACTTACATATTTTTAAAATACACACTTTAAACTATTAAAAAATGCAATAAAAATTTTTTTTTCTAATTTTTTTTAATTTTCATCGACCTGCTCCCCTTAAAAAAATATTCTACAAAAATTACAATCTTAAATTTAAATCTTTGAAAAAGGACACATGCAATAAGTGTAACTTGTTTGCAGTCAAGATTACAAGTGCCGAAAATGAAGAAGAGAAGAATATCGCCAAAGGAGAACATGACAAGCACTTACTAATGGCAGAAAGTGCACAAACAAGACTAAAGACAGATATGAAATCTGCTTCTTCTAATGAAAATCTAGAATGCCTAGAACATAGAACATTTGACCTTCAAAAAACACTGCCACTTCCTCGCATAGCTACCAACATTGTGTTTTATAAAGGGCAGCTGTGGGTGTACAACTGCAGGATACATTCAGGGAAGACTGATAAAGGGTATTGTTATACTTGGGTTGAAGGTGAGGCAGGTAGAGGTTCACAGGAGGTTGGCTCCTGTATGTTAAAACATATTCGGAGCAAGGTACCTGTAGGTACAGAGCATTTGATTTTATGGAGTGACTCCTGTGGGGGACAAAACCGGAACATACAGATAGTGTTGATGCTCAAAGCTGCCCTCCAGGATCATCCAACATTGAAAACAATAACACAAAGATATCTGATCCCTGGTCACAGTTTTCTTCCAAATGACGATGATTTTGGAAAAATTGAAAATGTCTTAAAAAGACAGCAATATTTGTACTGTCCTGAAGATTACTTCCGTATCATGGAAAACTGCAAAAAGAAAAATCCTCTAACAGTTGTCCGAATAATTAAGGAAGACTTTTTCTCATGCTCAGAAATTGAAAAAAGTATTACTAACAGAAAAAAGGATGTTGAGAAAGGAGACGTCAGTTGGTTAAACACAAGAGAAATAGTTATTAGGAAAGAAAACCCTCTGCCTATATTTATTAGCAATAAGTTTTGATGGACCCCATCAGGAACTAAACATTTCGAAAAGAAGGCGAGGGCGTCAGCTGTCGACGATAGATGTGACACAACTTGTACCTTTGTGGCCTAATGGAAAACCCATAGCTGAGGCAAAGTTAAAATCTATGTTTCATCTCATCCCAAAGAACCATCATGGATTTTATCACTCACTCACTGCTGAACCTCAAGTCGAGGATGATATAGATGGTTTTGGAGGCGAACCTGATTTTAAAATTTTACCGGATGAGTGAGATTGTTTATGGGTGTTTATAATATTACCTAGAAGTTTTAAAGTAGTTATTTTTATTTTTGATACTTATATTACTATGTAAGAGCGATAAAATAATTTTAAAATTCATATTTTTTATTATTGGATTAATATTTTATTTCCTTTCAAATTAAACTAATTTTGCAAAAAAGAACCAAGTTGTCTTGATTATTCCTAAGAATAACTAAATTAAAATACAAAAAGGAACCAATCCACATTTCAATCCATATATATTTTTTTTAATTAATTGAAGTTTGTAAATTGTATTGTATTTAATATTTAAATAAAAATATAATCCTTTATTTAAAATAAAGATCATATTATTCACAAAATAAATAGAATAACAACTAGCTGTTAACTTTGACCTCATTTATCTCAGATTAGAGGTAGTGTGGGATGGTTCCATTTTGTATAACTATGTCCAATTATTCTGAAGTAAGTAAATCATGAGATGAGAATACCTTCGAATACCATAACTTACCTTAGGAGCGCCGTGCATTTCTAAAAAGATATGCCCATTATGTCCCTGTTAATGCCTGTTATTCAGCACAAAATTGTGGAGTGGTTTACGGCTAGTAGAGGATTAAGGTTGAAGAATAATATCCAATAAAATATAACAGTTACTCTCCTAAACATTCGGTAAAATTGATGTATTTTAACTTTGATACAGCATATTCAATATCCTAAGATAGCTTTCTCATTAATTTCGATCTCGAAAATTCCAAAATTTCTCACTGCTTGTAGGTTGTTTGTTTGTTTGATATTGTAGGGTTATGTACTGCGAGATTTTGTTGTCATATGCTACATTTGAAACTGGTATGAACCGTGAATGGTGTGAATGGTTAGGAATGTCTAAAGGGTCCCACACAAGGAGAAAAGTTCCATCCTGATTTCCTGCCTTTTATGACATCCATCCTGAGAATCTTCTATTTTCGACTAACATTATATTGATAAAACATCGTTTCTATAAAATTGTTATACGTTAGTTTTAACAATTTGCATATGTTTACCACAAATTAGACCTATATGTTGTATTGAATTGTCACACAACACGTACCACATCCAAGAACAATTCAGCAGAAGTAAGTAAATGGCAGTGTATCTCGGGGCTTCATGGCGTTATCAAAGCCCTCTTTTTGCTAGTAAACAGAAAAAAAATTTTAATTGAATGAAATTTGCCAATGGCTATGTTAGATGTCTGTACTTTTTTTTACTCTTCGCGCGTCTTGGCTTGGTTAAACTTCTTCGCGTCTTTGGACTGAGTTGGAGTCCGTCATTTGTGCTACTCTTTCACTGTATAGTGTTGCTTTTATAGTTGAAATGTTAAATTCACTCAATTAAATGAGTTTGAACTACAGTAGTTTCAAATTTTAAATATATAAAATATGGATCAAGAATAAGAATACTTTGGAAAAGGTAAGAAAACAATCGCGGTGTGAGACGTTATAGAATATAATAGGCTATGTGAATTGTCACGTTAGTATAGACAACATTGTAATAAATTTAAAATCGGTATAGGCTACTTAATTTTTATCATTGGCCAGTATTAATAAAGTTTATGTGTGTTTAGTCAGCTACCTACTAAAATGCAGAAGGAAGTAACAAGAAATTGGAATTAACCATGCTAAAGTTTTAGTGGCTTAAAATATTCTTAGTGCATAGTATGAAAATAGATGTAATATTTGTGGGTTTAAAATTAGCCTAATAATGTTATATAAAATATGTATAGAATTATGATCCAGCATAATATGCTTAATACTATGTCGGTTCTGTAATGAAAACTATAGTAAACTATGATGACAATGAGCATCATACCATGTACACTATAAACAATACATATTTTTGTGATTCCAGTTATAAAAATCTTGTATAGGCCTACTGCACTAAGCTAACCTATAAATTTTTAGGACTATACTCATTTAACAAGGGTCCCGTACCTCAAAAACGTACTAGCCGATTTTTGTAAAACTTATTTACACATTTGAGACACATTCTACTGAGGCTGTAGACCATGTAATGAATGTGTATAGAAAGTTTTATCAAAATCCGACTCGTACGTTTTTGAGGTACGACGATCCATATGTTTATCCATTATTGACATGTAAAATCGATATATCTCTGATAATAGGTACAACCTAAGAATGAGGGTTGTATTGTAGTATAGTAGATTGTGTAATCAATGTGTATAACAATTTTTATTTTTAAAAAAATCGATATATCTCCGAAAATAGGTGCGGCCTAAGAATTTGGGTTGTATTTTAGTATAGTAGACCATGTATTGAATGTGTATAAAAAGTTTTATTTCAATCGGCTCTTACGTTTCTAAGGTATGGCCATCCATGTTTTTCCAGTATTTGACATGTTAAATGATATATCTCCAAAAATAGGCGAGGCCTAAGATGAGGATATAATACAGTAGACCATGTACTCAATGTGTATTTCAGTTTAATAAAAATCACCTACATTTTTGAGGTACGGTCATTTATAGATACTATTTTTTTGCATTTGGCCTGTGAAATTAAGTACATTTTGTTCATGAAAACTAGTATTTTTGGTTTTAGAAGTCCTGTTAAGTAGATTCTATCAATTTTTTCTGTGTTTGTTATTTTTGTTTTATTAATTGAACTGGTTCAGGTACTAGGTTAGTGGTAGTTCAGGAACTAGGTCAGTAGTAGTTCATGAACAACCTAAGATACATGGCATGGATCAGTTCTTTTTATGGGTGGAATCTATGGGCAGTTTCACACTGCTATTATCACGTAGAAATACCTTTAAACGAATTAATACAAAAACATTTTAAGTATTGTTATCTTATTTACAATTTATATTTTGCCAATTCTTTTTAATGTATTGATTAACAATATTGTTCAAAATTAAATCAAACAGAGTAAAATGATTTGTACCGGAATGGTATTTGAGTAATAGCCACAAGTACATCGTAATTAAAAAAATGTGTTATTTGTGTCACAAGTTGTGAAACATGTTTATCCTTCAAAATAGTAAAAAGTAACTAAATATGAAGGTGTTTTATTTGTTAAATTTAATAAATACACATATTGTAGATAATGTTTTATTTATGATTACTTTTTAGATATAAAACAGATTAACTATACAGTAATTGAAATAACCTACCTATAATGTTATTTGGTTAAACAATTTGGTTTCAGTACTGTTGATAATCATAAATACTGAAACCAAAATTAGGTTGTAGTGGTGGCCACTTATATTACAGCATTTGACCTCTCAGTTTTTGAAAACTTTTTGTGTGAAAATTGTACTTACCAAGACTTAAAATTAAAATTTTGGTAATTCTAAGCAATATATGGGTCAACCTCGATTTTTCTCATATTACAATATAATGTTCCAATAGTCAATTAGAAAAGGAAATGACTAGAATTTCTTGCCGGAAAGCAGTTATAGGGAGCAGGCAACTCATATTACAATATAATGTTCCAATAGTCAATAAGAAAAGGAAACGACTAGAATTTCTTGCCGGAAAGCAGTTTATAGGGAGCAGGCAACTCATATTACAATATAATGTTCCAATAGTCAATAAGAAAAGGAAACGACTAGAATTTCTTGCTGGAAAGCAGTTATAGGGAGCAGGCAACCGCGAGAATGACCTATTAGTGATCAGGGGCACTGACGTGATCTGGGCTTCAAATTTGGAACTACTCGAGTTAATTTTTTTTTCCAAAAGAGCAAGCAGCGCGAAGCGCTGCGCAGCGGGCAAGCATCGTGCGTGATCTTTGTATATACTGAATTGATTCAGGCCAAAGGAATGACACAGATTCCTTTACCATATTTTTACGGAGATTTTGTATTGGGCGGATTATATTGGTTTACTTTGCTTTCCAGCATGTAATTATGTGTTTAAAATTGTTTTACATACATTACCTACATTATATTGTAATATGTAATAACAATTTATCAGAAATTTTTAATAAAAAAAAGGATCACGCACGATGCCTGCCCGCTGCGCAGCGCTTCGCGCTGCTTGCTCTTTTAGAAAAAAAAATTAACTCGAGTAGTTCCAAATTTGAAGCCCAGATCACGTCAGTGCCCCTGTTTACTAATAGGTAACTCTAAGCAATATATGACCGTCTGGCGGTTGCCTGCTCCCTATAACTGCTTTCCGGCAAGAAATTCTAGTCATTTCCTTTTCTAATTGACTATTGGAACATTATATTGTAATATGAGAAAAATCGAGGTTGACCCATATATTGCTTAGAATTACCAAAATTTTACATTTTAAAAGTCTTTTCACAAAAAGGAAGTTTTTGGACATGTTTCAGTATTTAATAAACAACAAAGTTAAGAACCTATTAAAACTCAAGTTTCAGTGTTATGTTCACTTTGATTTCATAATCACAATGCTATGTTTCATAATATTTTGAATTTTCTTTTAATCCTCCCAAAAAACTCTTAGTGAAAAACCCAAAATATATCCCCTTTATTATTTACACTGTTTAAGTTAACTGACCATGTATTTGAAAATTTTAGAATGAGGCATAAAGGGTTCTTATTTATAAATATTTGCTACTGGAGTACACACTAGTTTGGTGTGAGGTAGGCTACTATTGTTTTTTTACATTAGGAAAGATTCTGTGTTCTGCAATCAGTTACATGTGAAATTATCTCCATAACCATTTACTTTTTACATATTATAGTTTGGTTAATAGGACTACTTCTAAATTTGTATAAGTAAAAAATTTTTGTTAGGCCTTGCATACCAAATAATACCAACTGGTTTGAGGCATGTCACTTCTGGTTTTGTGACAAGCTTATTTTTGGAAGCTGGGATGTGTAGGAAAATAATATAACATGTATAAACTTTATACCCCAAAAGGTCTATCTCACTTTCTTCTACCCACAACCAAGAGTTGTAGGCTAGAGGTGGCAGGAAACATTCTTTGCAAAAATTGGATTCATCAATGGCAACAGGAAGAGTGTACACCTGAAACCGAAGAGATGAAGTTATCTTCTATTGCTTTGGAAAAATATCTTAGATTATAGTGTCTGTTAAAAGTACAAGAGCACCAGCAAAATACTAATACATAGGCTCTATTCCTTAAACATATGCTAAATCTAATTATGTTATGTTATCATCATGTAGTCCATGGTGAACAAGATTTTTTGGTGCAAATTAGACGTCTATCTTTAATACAACAGATTCCACAGAATTTTTTCTTTTTGTAAAAATGGCTTAAATATATGTATGTGTGTGTGTGTGTGTGTGTGTGTGTGTGTGTGTGTGTGTGTGTGTGTGTATATATATATATATATAAAACTATATAACAGGCAGTTAAACAGACAGTACAGTTTAAACTAGACAAATGGATTTAGGCATATAAATAGGCTATTAATTAAGAATGTTTAACTTATCTTAGAAAAACGTAACGAAAATTGTGAAAAGTCTGTCACGAGGTTAAATCTGATTTAAAAAAAATTTTCTACTTAAGTTCTAGTATTATAACGTACCTAATTTCATAATTGAAGTCACTATATTGTATAAAAATTCCACAGCCATATAGATCTGATTTCATGAGTTAGTACAACTGCTTAAAATAGCTTTAGTTACTATTTGTTCAATGAATAGCTGTCAAATCTTACTTAACATTGTTTTTGACACATTCACAAGAACAGCTAGTTTCCGGACTTTTATTTGCCATTGAATTTTTTAATAATAATGGCAAAAAACTAATCTTTTTTTACGTTAACTGTCTAAATATAACGAGAAATGTATATAAGCTTCGCAATTTTGCACAATAAATATTAATTGGCCTTAAAAATTAAGCAATCATGCGTCCAACGGAGTATACAATAGTCTAAGGTATTTATTTTAGCGCAGGAACACATTTAACAAACCACCAAGACAGAAAAACAATAAAAACACAATAAAGAGGTGCATAGCAACGTGTACCATATCGGGCACACAACACGCTTTACGAAAGCCCTGTGTGTACCCAATTGGGCGCACAACAGCAGTTGTGAAAAATCATGAGTATCCGATGGGGTGTGTGTTGTCGAGAATGTATTAGTTAAGTTTTTGACAGACTCTGTATAAATACATGTTTTATAAACCATGTGATTATGAACATGTTTTATGAACAATTCTGATTAATGTAAAGGGTTCAATAAATTAAATTTCATAGTTTCAAGTAATTAAATAAATTGGAAGTTTCAAAGTTAGTGCCTTCATTTAAAAGTTGAGTATTAAGATAGGTTACATAAAACTTTTCTTATGTAAATTTATGCACTTTATGAGCCAACAGCATTGTGAAAGCATTTGAAGCTTACTGTAAGTGCAGAACTGTACGTGTAAATACTGTTTTGTTGTTTATACATTGTGTTTCTTAAGTTAATAGTGTTTTGTTTCAATGACTTTCAAAATAGACATGAAAGCCTTTGGCAAGAATGTATAGGATTTACTCCCAAAAAACTGAACGAAGCTTTTCAGTTAGTTAAAACAAAAATGTTGTCAACTATAACTATTGTTGTAACCAAGTACTGTTCTGTATAAACTGGTAATCCGTTGGTTCAAAACCGAATCTGTGTATCTTGTTAGCAGCAGTACAATCTTACACACACAATCGGTTTTGCTGCGGATATAAATTAATGTTTTGTTTCAAGGTAAATATGTTTTTTTTTAATAACTGTAAAGTTCAGAAATCTAAAAATGGTATTTTTGAAATCATTTGTAGACCAAAAACTCAGATAGAACAACCAAAGTCGTACTAAAATAATATGTATTAACCCCACCTTTTAATTTAAATATCGAAGTAACCACTTTTTAACTTGAGGTTATTATGTGACAAGAAATCCAAGTGCTTTGTACAAAGTAGCCCCAACATGGGGCTGTTTGATACCCCACAAAAAAAAAAAAATCTTCCCTCAAAATCAATAATACCTAATGTTTTCACTTACAACACTTCTAAAAATTAACTAAAATACACAATTGGTTTTTTTTACTATTGTAGGTTCAAAAATAAAATTGTTGAAGAAGAAAATTTGTTCAAAGTAGCCTCAGTGAAAAAATTACAAATTTCTCTTAGCTGCAACATTTGTTACTTTGATGGGAATGTTGAGTTTAATTCTATTTCACGTTCTACTTAGTGCCCAACATTCACATTGAATCAACTCTTTCCACCATACCTGCATTTGTTAATTAGGTATTATACTGTGCCAATTATTCTGAATAATGTTAAAATAAAATAATTTAATTCTGGACATGTTAAAAAAAACAAATTATACTGCAAATTTAATTTAAATTCTTAAAAGAATTGACTTTCTCCACTTTGTAATACCGATTTGAATGACCTGGATATAAACGAGGTTTTACTACACAGTTTAAGCCGGTCTCTATTGGAATATTATACTTTATGTAATCTAGTTTTGTTAGTATTTCCGAAAATCTCATGATAATGAACAATGGATAAGGTTTATTTGTTTATTTTTAGATGGCTTCCCAGAAGAGCAGGGCTGGAGGGTCTCAAAGAAACCGGGACTCAGGATTTTCCCAGAGCCAAGGAGGTGAAGGATCACAGAGGAGCAGGGCTGACATCTACTCAGAGGAGCAACTGGATGCTTTGGTAACGAATGCAACTGCTTTTCTCCTCTGTGAGCTGAGAAGCAAGAGGAGATTAAAGAAGGAAGATGTTGTCACCAATGCACTCAACAAGTCGTCCAGACAGTATGGTGTAATCATGAAGAGGGTGAAGCAAAATCTCTCTGATGTAGGTAAACATTCCTTGTAACTTAGTCTAAGCTATAGTAGGGAATGAATGCAACTCAACTTCAGTGGAAAATGGTCTTTACTGTCTCTAATACAAGCAATCATATTTAATGACCAATGTGCCTAAAACTTCTTTTGTATTGATAAGAAAGGAAACAATGAACAGAAAATAATGAAACTTTAATTCTCCTTGGTAATACCAAAGAGCTAAATCTTGCTATCCAAACAATTGAAAAACACACTCTCAAGCTACAGTAATATTCTTTATAGTCTCCATATATATTGAGGCACTCATTAGAAATGAATTAACTTCTTAACCCTTTGTTGCCTATGAATTCAGCTAAACGCTTGGTACCTATTATCTGGGAGAAAACTTGTAATAGCCAAGTTTTTGTTATTGTCTTATGCTGTAATTCCTTTGGCATTTGTGGTAAATCAAATAAAGGTCTGTGATTAAGAAATGGTGTATTTCACTTTTGCCCCTGTCCCATCTATTATAATGTTCCGTCGTCCCTTATTGACAACATTAATAAGCCCATTTTTTAAAACATAAAGCATCCTTGCCTTTTCTTTCTTCTTCTAAGTGATGACCTATCATCAAGCACTTGATGATGAAGTCCAAAGGCCTATCTTGCACACCCTGTAAACATGAAATAAAGCAGCTTACAACTTGGATAGTCTCACAAAACGCTGAAAACAACCAGTAAGGTCCTTCAAGGAAAGATAAAAACTTTTACATTGAGGTATAAAAAGTAACAAATGAACTGGGCAGTAAAATAGCAAATGTTCTGGTTTTTTTTTGCTTAACACATATAGTGAATTATTTCTACATACGAGGGGGTACCCAAAAAAAACCGGAATTATTTTATAAAAATTATATATTATCAAATTTTTTACAATAAGACCTGATCTCCTTCAAAATAATCTCCATTACAACTAATACACTTGTCCCAACGGTATTTCCATTGATCAAAACATTTTTTGTAGTCATCTTTAGAAATGGCTGTAAGCTCGAGCTTCGTTTTTTTCTTAACCTCTTCAACGCTGTCAAATCGTTGACCTTTCAAGCCTCTTTTCATGTGTGGAAATAAAAAAAGTCGCATGGAGCGAGGTCAGGCGAGTAAGGTGCGTGGGGCAGCGGAACCATGCCGTTTTTGGCTAAAAACTGCCTAACTGAGATGGCTGTGTGTGCCGGTGCGTTGTCTTGGTGGAAGAACCAGTCTCCAGTCTGCCACAAATCGGGTCTTTTCAGTCCTAAATCTCCTGTTAAAATTCGCTGAACCGAGCTCCAAGTTAACCCACTACTCTCTGATAGTTCCTCAATTGTCTGTCGACGGTCGGTGAGCACAAGTTCACGAATTTTCTCAACATTTTCGTCCGTTCGAGAGGTTGATGGACGTCCAGAATGAGGTTTGTCTTCAATCGACATGTCGCCATTTTTAAATCGAGCGAACCACTCGTAGACCAGAGTTTTCCCCATAGCATCATCTTTGTAAGCTGTATTCAACATTAAAATAGTTTCTGCAGCATTTTTACCAAGTAAAAAACAAAATTTCACAGCTACTCGTTGTTCACTTAAACTTGCCATGACAAAAAACGAAACAAAAACAAAACAGGGTTAGCGAAAACAGTCACTACGAACGAACAGAATGCACTAGGACAACGGAACTGGGGTCACTGAGCTCGCAATGGGTTGCGCGACACACGCCTAGCGGCAGGAATGTGTACTACACGCTGCCGGCTGCCAGCAGTACAATTCCGGTTACTTTTGGGTACCCCCTTGTATACCTACCTCGTCAAGATATTTCCTCAGTGATGTCTGTGCCTTAACCCAGTAACTTATAAACTAATCCCTATTTGTTGGACTAACTATTCTAAATACACTACATGAGTGCAAAACAACTCATCACTTTATGCTTTTACCACTTTATGGATTCTAAATTCAATATGCTTGTCTAATTATTTTAAATATTTCTTGATCTTTTTCTAAGAATGTCACAGCAATTGATATCTTGTATTTCGTTGCAGAAATTAAGCAAAAGAAAAAAGAGAGGATGCCACTGATCCCATGATTATTGAACATTATTAGTCTATTTCTTATCTGATTTGAGTCTATTCATTTTATGGCCACTGCTTAAATGGCCTATTATAATAAATCTACGGGTTGGTTCTGTATAGCCTACCTACTCAAAATGAAAATTGTGAGACAATTATTTCCTTAATCATGGTATTTGATGTTTGTTTGCAAAGGTGTGATGTACAACTGAATTGCCAATTCAAACATTAAAAGGAAACATTATTTTCCTTTCTATCACTTCAAAATAAATGATTCTAGTATAAATACTTTTTCATAACTTTTGAATCTAACAAATTAGATTCTAATTTGCAGCATAATGTGACAGAGAAGCCATACAGATCAACGATTGGTCATGTTGATTACTGATTTGGTGGAGGTTCTGACAAACATGGCACAGCTCTGCTCTCTTACACATGTACCCACATTTATAAATATATAATGTATTAGTGGCTCTGTCATTTTTTGTTTAATATCTGCTGACTTTAATGATTCTCCATAGTAATTTTGAAATATAGGTCATACTACTTTTAATTCATATTTTTTATGGGTGTTTTTCTTTTTGCTTTTTGTGTTTTTCTTTTGTATTTTTCTTGTTGTTAAGTAGTGCAATCTGAAAGGGTAATGGAGTATATTAGAGTAGAATATGTGATTCAAACTTTGAAGTTTAGTATATATACACTTTATTAGCTTGTGTATTAAATGTAATAGATATTTTAACTACATATTGTTTTAATATCTTAGATATATATGATGTTTTCAGTAAATTTTTTTATATATCTTTTGTTTGTGGATACTTTTTTGACATTTTTTTGTGGGACATCATTCTTCACACTACTAGTTTCACTGTCACTTATATTCAAATACTAACATTAATATTTGATTAAATATAAGATAACAGTAAACGTTCATAGTGCAAAGTAACTGCAGACAGTTTAGCTGGTGCAAATGTTTATCTGCAGGCTTTCATCAAAACATGACGATCAACTTCATTTCTTAAAACGTTCTGCGTTAAAAGGGCACATGGACCTATGGGTCCTTTTCCCACTATCTTTCCCACTTTATATACTAATGGATACTGGATGTGTTACAGGTTTTTGGTCTAGAAATAGCCAAAATATCTGACAGTAATGATGATGCCTTTATAATAATAAACAAACACAGAGAGGGGTTCAACAAGTTGACACAGCATTTAGCCACTGAGGCAGAAATTCAGGACAACATGGTGCTGACTGTTGCCCTGGCCTCCATATTCATGAATCGTGGACAATTGTACGAAAGTAAGATTGGCTATTTGTATTAACGTACTTCATATTTTTTTAATTCATAGTTTAATAACCTACAGAAATGGTGTAGTTATAATATTTGTGGATGACTTTTTGATAACTTTTAATATTTATAAAACATACTGTTTATGATCTTTTTAATCCACGGATATTTAACTATGGAGCTGAAAACAGACAATTATCAACTCAATGAATAATACTTTAAGGTCACTGCTTATAAAAAATACTGCTTCATTATGATTTATTAAAAACATTTCTTAGTTTTAGCTTTCTCAATATTTTCATACATATTACTTCTAAATTGATTTTAAAAATTTAAAGATTTGTTGAGATGTATGTATAAAGAGGAAGAGATATTGTTGTATTTTATTGCTTTTATGTTACTATAATTTTAAAATGTAATGTGGAGGATAAAATATGCCAGTATAACTAAGACAGCAAGTGATCTTATACTGGACTCTATTATATACAGTGGTGAGGAATGGATTTAATTAAAATTTTAGTATTAATATCTAATTACACTGCCACGGCTGTACTGGTAAATATGACAGTGTGCGTTTCAAATAGTTTTCCTTATTGTACTTTTGTTTTTAATTGAGGAATAAATCTCACTATTTCATTATTTTCATAAAAATACCAGATCATTATGGCTCAGCAATAAAATTATTAATTAACATTTTGAGAATCAGTCACGAAACATTGTAAATGGGAAACAGGAAATTATATAGAGATCCAGTAAAGGTCAAGCTGTCATGGTAATAACATTTGCCATTTTTGTTCTATAATTTTTATACAGTAAAAAAGTGGGTATTATTACAAATATTGTAATAGCCTAACATTTATAAATTCATACCATGCATCAAAGATTTTATTTTGTAAAAATGTTTTTGTTACATTTTTTATGAACCCAAAATATAGCAGTTTTTAGTCCCAAATCACCAACTCGTGCAAAAACATTTTGTGCAATAAATGATTAATACAGTGTTTTGATAGGTTGATATGAATTCACATCAAGTATATTCTCCATAGATGGACTAAACTCAGTTCTCTAAACAATTGCTCATGGTTGATAAAAAAGTAACTTATCAGTTAATCAATAAAACTATTAAATTGCATCATTTTATCACATTCAATTGAATATAGTTTTTTTTTTTTTAGTTTATTACACTTGTTGCTTATCAATGATGAGACTTTTTAGTTTCTGAATAGACACAGTGATGTGCTACTACAGATACTTTCCTTACTCATAAGTTTAAGTCTGAGATAAGCATCGGCCAGGCCTTTAACACATTCTAGTCTACGCTCGAGCCAGACTCGAGCGCCGTTGTTTAATCACCCGGCCGGCGCTCGAGCGTGACTCGAGCACAGCTTTGCCGATTGATATACGGAGTTGCCCGAGTGATATTCGAGTGCCGTCTGCTGCATTAAAAAATCCAGCTTTGTTGGTTAGTTCAGAAAAATTCCGCTAGGCGCTACTACGTCATACCCGCTTGAGGCTTTTGTTTATCGACTGACGTGGCCTGGCGCGTCGTCAGTCTGTCTACGACAACAATAATTTTTTTTAGCATTTGGAATTTTTTTGGCAAATAAAATAATTATTTGTAAATATGTATATAGTAAATGCCTTTAAAAAAAATTGAAATTACTTATATTATTTATTCAAAAGTTAATTTTTCAAGTAATACAAGACATGCGGGAGTTTTTATTTTTCTTCAAAAAATGTAAGTTTTGAAATTTTTTTTTAAAATTTATTACATTTCATAGGAATAAAGTTTTACATATCAATTTAAAGAGGAAAGATAGAACTTTCAAGAAAATATAATATCATATACATAATATTTAACAGTTTTCTAAAGAAAAAATCTGAAAACCCAATAATTTGTGCAGACCAGGCTATTAAAACAGCAAATAGCGAGCCAGACTCCAATGTGTTAATTATAATGTAGTATATGGTAAGGAAATTCAAACTCAGGCTGTATGCCTCTACTATTAGATTAAAAATTTTAATTTTTTATTGAAATATTAATAAAGCATGCTAGTGCAGTCCACTGTCATTTAAGCAAAAACCTGTTGCTCTGGTGTTACAGGTCATTTGATGGCAATTTTGGAGACCATTGGTTTTCTCAGTGACAAGTTCTATGGTTCAGCTTGTGAAAAGAAAATGAAGGAGCATGTTACAAAGCTTGTTAAAAATGTAAGTAGGACAAACACTGCGGTTCTTCTTGAGAAGTAGATGTAGATGTATAGTACTTAAAATAATTAAATCATTAATTTATGTGCATCTATTTCTTAGTTATAAATAAATACCAGGTTTTAGTTCTAAGACCGGGTGCTACGAGTTAAGAGAATAAGAGATTAGTTGTCGGTTTGTGTGACTAGAAGCCTTCTCTAAGTCAAGCTGTGGTGCTTACCCAATCACTTAATGATTGTTTCGTTTCCTATTCTCAGAATTGGAGTATACAAAGTTACTAATTTAACTTCTTAATATGCCTATAAGTTGGCATGAACAGGACATAACACAAACTATTATACTGAAATACACTTGTATCATACTATACGTAAAGCACACTGCAGACTCTTTTGACGCATTTGATTGTATAAAGCATTAGAATTCTGAGAATAATTAGCGTCTTGTAAAGGCTGGAGTCTGATTCATGTACCAGTACTCAGTATGGATGAGTGGTGATATGACATCTGACTGGTTGAGTGTGACGTTCCATGTACAGGGATGGGTTTTAGGATGTATACCCATGATTTGTACATACCACATTAATGATGGCATCAACAAGATCAACAAAGACTCAAACTAAGTCATAAAAAACTAAACTGTTTGCTGTATGTTACTATGCTCTCAGTCTTTGGTAGATGTTACACTCAATAAATGTGAATGTAAATCAATGTACTGTGCTACTGGCTTACCTCTTGCTAATCTCTAATTGAATTTATATTTATGGGGAAAACAAAAGCTATTCTCACTTTTCTTATGTTATGTTTTGTATGTTACTCCTCATCTAAATGGGACTTCTTAACCCTCTGCTTGGCAGTGTTAAAAACTGCTTGGTGACAGGTAGAGTGTAAGCTTATTTTCAAACATTTATAAAAATTACTGTGATATAAACTTATATGTATACTTAAATTATTGGTAAAATATGAAGTTTTGAAGAACACATGACGTTTAGTTACAATAATCTATTTCATTTAGTTTTTTAAATATTCTGATAAAATATGTAAAATCAAAAAGTTTTACTTTTGGCTTCCAAAGATAGTATACTTTAATATTTTAAGACAAATTAAGCTTATGTAAAATATGACAAATATATTGCTGAACAGGAACATATATAATACATGATCTTATTTTCTGCAGAATATGTTTTTTTAAGAATGTTGTAAAGAATCTGCAAATTTCTAAAAATTTGATTGCATATTTTAATGTATTGTTTATAAAATAAGTAAAAAAATTAAAATAAAACATGTTTAGATGTCTTTTGAATATGGAATGCACTGTAATAATTTGAAATAAATTAATAAAGTATTATGATTACAAAACACTTGTAGCAACATTTGTACTTGTAACAACTGCAAGGTGATGCAGAATAGTGAAAGTGAAATTAGGTAGAAAGAACACCTGAGAATTGGGACTTACAAATCAGTAGCTGATAAAATTCTTGAACCCAAATATAGGTTGTCATATAGTAAACTACAGTTCTTCTGCTACTACTACTACAACAATGTTAATATGAAAACAAACAGATGTTTACAAGTTCAATCACCTGTTTTTACATAGGTCTAATATATTTGCCTTCTGAAAATGAAATGAAAATATAACAACTCGATACATTAAGTAAACTAACATTATTTTTGAACTATTATTTGTACTTTTTAATGCTGTTAGTCACGATCGTAGTGACGTGATGAGTAGCAGAGCGTTTTTTAAAATTATATAATTGTGCGTTTTTATTAATTTAAAATGTTTCTAAGTTATATTAGACATTAAAATTAATAAAAACCGTGATGAAGTCACTTCTGAGTGTCCATGAAGACAATGTTGTAGAGTTTGTTTGAAAATTGCCTGAATAAGGTTATGTTTATGTTTTGTTTTAGTAATTATTGTTATATTACATATGATTTTCCATTGTTTTAAATAGCTTTTATCATTAAAGTATAAGAGTTTTGAAAAGAATTTAAAAGCTTTTTATGGTGAAAAATAAACTTTAACTGAATATTTTCCAAAACCCTGTGCTTTTTAGCAAAACAAACCTCTAGCGCTTGAATAATTTTTATAACTGTGTTTATTGTACAATATTAGGTTATTTCAAATGATTTTAGGGTGCTTTTAAATGAATGCTCTTTATCATAAAAGTATTAAAATTTAAAAATAAAGTTTTCTTATATTAGTTATTTTACCTTAAACTGGATTTTTATTTTGTTACCATAGAAAAGTCACTGTCTAGTGATTTTTAAATTTTTTTTAAATTATATAAACGTCTTATTGTTATATATTTTCTGAAGGACAATTCATTTACCTTTTAAACAAATTAAAAAGGAACTTTTAATGATAAAAAATAAATTTTAAGTGATATTTTTTCTGAAACCTTGTGTTTTAGTAAAAATAGTCTCTTAACAATTAACTATTTATAAAAATGTTGTTTATGGTACAATATTAGGTTATTATACATGATTGTGGGTTGATTTTAAATTCCCTTTATCATGGAGTTATTGAAACTTGTAAATAAAATTGTTTTATGATAGTTATATCACCTCAAACTTGATTTTTATTTTGTTTCCGTGGAAATGTTGCTGTGTAAAGTGATTTTTTAATTTAACCCACCGCTACTCGCGCGTGTCAGACGAACACTGTTACTCGCGCGTTAGATTTAATCTAACATAGAACTTGTTTAAAAAAAACACCCATTTTGTTACAAAATGAACTTATTATTGAACATGTTTCACAGCAATATAAATGTTTAAAAAGAAAAGACCATATTAACTTATTTTAATGATAAAATGTTAGTTAAAAATGTAAAATAAAAATATTTTTTGTATTACGTTAAACAATACTTTAAAAACGTAATTATCTTTAAGTAAATATTAAGTAGTTTTAAGAAGTATTAAGGAAGTAGTTTTTAAAAGTCTTATAAATAAAATATAGTTTGATTTCAATAATAATAAAAATAAAACTTTCTGTTGTAAACATAATCAGGGCCTTTCTAATCAGAGTCTGCTTCTACATTCTCACACTCTAGGCAGCTAAGTAGTCTTTGCCGTGTGTTCTTTAAATATTGGTTTCTCACAGGCATTGCACTGATGTTGTGTGAATCTGTTTTTTCGAAGAGGGCAGAAAGCACACCGTGGCTTTTGTTCTTCTTGACGAGGTGCAGGCTCAGGTGGAGGAATTTGAGCAACACGTCTTATTTTCTGACGAAGTTCACAAGAAAGGTTTGGTACTATTGCTCTTCTGACTAGATGCGGTTTAATCAGTTGTGTTGCAAGTTCTGTAAGGTAGTTTCTTCTTACCATGGACACTTGAGTGTTGCTGTTGAGGATGATCTGTGCGTTTATTCCACCAATGTTCAACATTGGACAAAACAGTGTCAGAGGCCACCGATGACTGATTCTGGATACGCTGTACTCACTCTTCATCCTGTCTACGTCAACTCCTCCTTTCGTCAGGTTGTAAAAGGATATCACCTCTGGTTAACAGAGGTCTCCAGAACTTTCGTCGATAGTATCATCTTTGTGCATTGTAGAGATCATGAGCACATTTTTGTTCTTTTTAGGCACATAAGAAGCAAGAAGACACCTGTTAGGGGATTTGCCATAAAAAAATAGAGAGCTGTTTACTGGACGATCCTTGATGAAAGTGGCCTGAGGTGGCAACTGAGGCTTGTTTTTACGGATGGTACCAACTACCGTCAGTCTATGGTTCGCAAAAAGATCATTTGCAAGAGGGATTCCGGTGAAATAGTTGTCCATTGTGATGTTTCGGCCAGAATTACTTATAGGTGCAATTAGTCGCTTCACAACACTAGCTGCATTGTTATGTACATAAAATGGCCCCGGAGGTTGTTTGGCAGCATACACTTCCAAATTGTATGTGTGAAAGGTACGGGAATCTACCAGAGCATAAATCTTAATCCCGTACTTCGCTGGTTTGTTCGGTATGTACTGGCAAAACTTATAGGAACCTTGACACTTTTCTACAAATTTGACAAATAGATGATGAATTGGGGCAAGATTATCGTATCTTTGTGCTCATCTCGGGTGTTCATGTCATCAAACTAAGAGCTAGAAGTAACGTTTGGAACCGTCTCTTGGACATCGTTGCCACAAAAATATCAGGGCAGTTCAGTACACCACAATTCTTCAACGTGTAAGTGACCAGCTTTTTTAACACCCATTAGGTACAACATACCTATTACAGCTAATAGCTCAGTGGCGTCAGTTTGAGGACAATCGCTTTGTACGAATCACACATCAAAAGTAACCTTTGATTCGTTTAACGTTTAACGGACTATTTCTTCAATTACGTCATCGGGGAAAAAAAGTCTCCAACTATCTAAAACTGATTTACTGTTTTTGGCTAAACCTTTGGTACCAGGCAATTTCGTTACTACATTTTGTCTAATAGTTCTTATAGTTGCAGAGGTTGGCTTGTGATTGTGCCAAGATGTAATGCCATCTTTTCCAGCAGTATGGCCTACAGTGACATTTTGACGTTGATTTATTTGTGGAGCAGGTTGAGACTCAGTTGGTTCTTGATGGCCTAAGTCAACATTATCTATGTTCATAGATTCTATACCTTCCTCATCACCCGTTTGTTCAGTTTGTTCAGAAGCAGTGTCGTGATTGCTGTGTTCACTTTCTGCATCAGACACAGAAACGTTTCCATGTGGATCTCCATCAACAACTTCATTCTCGTCTTCCTCACAACAAGAATACACAAAAAAATAATCAGATTTACAGTATTAGTGTCCAAACAAAACTAAAAAAAGACACTCACATGGTTACTCGCGCCCTTAAATTTTACTAACATAAAGAGTTACATGATTACTCGCGTGTTAGATTCCTATTAACACTACGTGTGCGGCGGTCTTTTATCCCCTCCCCTGCACCATGACGCCACTTCAAAGAGATAGAAAACTTCAAAAAATGGCAGCAGAATATTTAAGGGAGGCAATGAAGAAGCGGCGGCACTGTTAAAATTTTTTTTGCAACTTTCATGTAAAAAATGTTAGATATTTTCTAACACGGGAGTAATCACGGGTTTTAAAAATTATAGTAAATTTTTTAATGTTAAATAGTTTTTGATGTGTAATTCCTTTACCTTTTAAAATAAGTAAAAAGAAGCATTTTATGATCAAAAATTAATTCTATGTAAATTTTTTTCTAAAATCTTGCGTTTTCGCATATTTACTCAAAAAATAACTGCATTTTTCAACATGGATTTGATTTTATCTCTGGCACTAAAAGGGCTAATCCTTTTTTACCAGTTCTGCTTTCTCGGTTGTCATGAGTGCGTGTCTACTACGTATTTTGTTATTATTCTTCTTTGTGTAGTAGTGTTGTGATTAGTTTGAAATATTTATCTTGTTTTATAGTAAAATGTAATTAAACTTTTAAGTTTAGTTACATTTTACAATTAAATAAAATTTATTTAAAATAAACAGTTTTGTTATTAGTTCTTTTTTTATACTTTTTTATTTTATAATTTAGTTACAATAAAAATTAGCTTTGAGCTTAAAGAAACAATTTTTTAGGCATCAGAAACCACGAAAGATTTGGTCAATGTCATTGATTAAAAGATTCATGAAAATTTACTGCCCTGCCTTTTATTAAAGACCGGTCTTGGTGCCAATAGACTTTCATTTGTTCGTTACCTTAAGGAGTTTCTTGGTGGTTAGCACTTCAACACTGATGACGAGGTGGAAGAAGCAGTTGAAGATTAGTTATCTTTACAAGCAGCAGACTTCTATGACATTAGCATTGAAGAGCTCATAGAACTTATGAAAAATGTTTAAACTAAAATGGAAACTATGTTGAAAAATAAAAAAAGATGTATTCTATTGTATTAATTCAGACGTCTTTGGTTTATGATGACTATAATTGTTTGACCGAAGATGTTCTAGAAAGTTCTTCTACCACTTTTCTTGACTCTCAATGTGTAATTTAGGTAGGAGGTCAATTCGACTAAGCTCCACTCCCTTGGGTACGATTTATCCCATTTTAACATCTAAGAATCATCTTGTGACTAATCTCGTCATAAACAATTACTGGAAATACCTTCACTCAATATATTAAATCACACATTAGCCAGGTGTTTTAACACTAAAACACATAACAAATCTCTTTTCATTATGGAATTTTCTTCCTCACATCCCCACCTGGCTTTTTCTGTCAATTAGCATGGATTATGCTTGTGCTTGTAACCAAGGAATAGTACATGCATTTTTAACATTTGGAAATGGTCACAGATAACACTACAAAGACCTTTTTCTGCCTTATGTTTGTTTTACTTTCATCTGCTTTGTGTCACATTAAGCTTTGTAATCACATCTTATGTTTCTACCAATATTGTTACTGTAGATACAGTCTCCACAAATTAGCTGATTTTTGTCCTTATTTTAAAACCAATATTTATTGTTTAATCTATAAGGAATTAAATATTCTACTACATCCCTCCCACCCCGCCTATCTTCATCACAGCATTCTTTAGAAGAGTATTAAACAAATCTCTGTAAGGTGAAACTGAGCTGATCTTCATGGAGAGCACACAGCACATTCTTGTCACTTGTACTGAAGCAATAGGTAGTCCTCGTCTATTCACCCCACTAATGATCGTGCAGATTCATTATAGGAGTCTGCTTGTTTGGAAATAACCTGTTCTCAGTGTCTTATAATCACACTTCACAGATGTTCTGGCCAAATTGTCTGAAGCAATATCAACTTGTCTAAGCTTTTAACTGCAGTATATGTGGCAGTAATAGCAGATATAGTATGTGCACAGTAGCACTTCATGTAGAACCAAGCAACAAGCTACCTCACGATTTTGAACTTGGTGCTGTTTTACCCAAAACCTCATCTCATGGCATCTTGCCAGAATAACTGCCATCTAAGATTAAATATTCATTTGTGTATTCATTCTTTTGATTTGTAAAATTCAAATGTTATATACAATTAAATTAAAAAAAAAAAAAATAGTATCAAATCCTCCAAAAATTGTTACAAACTCAAACTAATCTTGACACACATGTAACACACTCGTCTCTCTGACTTGTCAGGCGTTTTTGTTTTCCCAAGATTGGAGAGATAGGATTGGCAGGAAAAGTGATGTATTTCTAATACTATACTGTACTTCAAAATTGCTGCTAATGCAAATTAATGAGACAGTATTGCTGGTAAAGCTAAATGTGTTATCCAATGCTATCTACCATGGACTGGTGAAACAGTGGTCTTTTGGAAAAGATCATGTATTCCTAATAATGCTTCAAGGCTGGCCAGAAAAAAGGGGACCACTGGAGAAAAATTTTTTAGTTGGATGTAGTGGGAATGGCTAAAAAGAACTTAATAGCTTGTGATAGTGATGTGGTACTATTTTTTAACATTGTACATATCTTACAGGTGTTTGTAAAGCATATGTATCTTGATGCCCGTGTCATTCCTAGACCAGATCAAAAACAGAATCCTCCTCTGCCAGAAACGACAGACAAAGTGACAGTGTTACGGTGGGGTTACAGAACTTATCTGGAGGTGGATGTGGACAAGATTGTGCAGTACTTAGAAAAGGCAAGTTGAGACTTCTAAAGTAGGTTAAATTAATTAAATATTCTAGTACAGTTCAAGCGTTTCACCAGAACCAGTTTTATTCTCCCCACTCTTTATGGCCTGCTCCATCTTATTCTTATATTACCTTTGATCTTCTGATCTGTCACCAGCTGCAGCATTTTCTTCAACAACTAATCTTATGTTTAATATTTTTCTTATCAGTATAAAATTATATGGCAATTTAATTCATAACCGCCTCTCTATATGCATTCATACACACACTCAAACTTTAATTTACAACCACTGCTTAAAATCTGGTTATTCTTCTGGCTCATTGAAAATTAAAAAAATAATTCCAATCTTCAAAAAGGTAATAAAACCTGTTGCAAAATTATCGCATAATTTATATCATCCCAATCTTTTCAATAATATTTGAATCTTTAATTTACAACCAATTGAGTTATTATTTTGAACATCGTAATATTTTAATCAACAATCAGTTTGGATTTCGCAAAGGAAAAAAAAATGACTTCTGCAGTTCTTGAAATTATAAACAAAACAGATGATTTTAAAAATAAAAATACAATTTTGCTTTCCTTGTACAACCTAAGCAAAGCATTTGACTGTATTGTTTTATGTTTTATTAATTAAATTAGACTTTTATGGAGTAAAAGATTTAATTTTTTCTTTGAAAATAATTGAATCTTATCTGAATAACAGAAGACAGTTTTTTTTAATCAACAATAAGAATTCAGAATTAAGTTGTATTATAAGTTGGGTGCTCTACAGGGCTCAGTTATTGGACCGTTCTTCATTGTGGTGGCCAATGATCTTCCGTCCAATATCAAGACTGATGCAGTTGTTTGTTATACCGATGACACAACACTACTTTCCAAGCACCACGATATTGCAACTTTACAGGCGATTTCTAAATCAGCTCTTGATAGTGCAGTAAATTGAATCTCAGCCAATAACCTTTCTTTGTAACTACGAAAAACTCAATACATTTTTTATATGTTTAACAAAATATAGAAAATAGATCAGTAAAACTATTAGGCATTCTGATTGATAAAAAAATAAGAATTGGGGAATCTATATTGATTTTGTAGGAAATTTTCGAGAGTGATCTATCTTTTATCTGGAAATTAAGACATAACATTTCAATTGAATACCTTAGAATAGCATTTTTTTGGGCTTTTGAGTCACATTTAAGGTATGGCTTGCTTTTGTGGGGATATTACTCTTTAGTCAACAACATTTTATTGATTAAACAAAGTAATTCATACAATGTGTTGGGCTGGCCCTGCAGAGCCTTCTCGCCCCTTGTTCATTATACTTGGTGCTAACTGTGGTGAACTTAGATATTTTCAGTACATTGATATACATAAAAACAACTTGGATTAATTTATCATCAGAGAAAATAAACATAGTCATAATACACATGGAAAAAGCGAAATTGATATTCCAATACATTAACAAAGACTGCCAAATCACACAAACTATATGCTATACAGTTTTTGAATAAATTACCACTATCTGCTAGAACTGTGGCTATAAATATGTTTAGGACTAGAATGTACAGCTGGTTCCTTAAAACTCCATTTTGCTCTATAAAAGATTTTTTTTTTTTGTTATGAGATGTACTGCTTGATTTTAATTAGGCTAATACAGTTTTAAATATTTTAATTTTGACACTTGGGGATGAAACCAATTTCATTATGTACTATCAATGGTTAATAAAGACTCTGAATCTTACTCAAAAAAACATTTTTTAACAAGTAACAAACTCTGTCTCCCTTCTGGGAATGCAAACATCTGTGTTACATAACCCAGCTGTAGTAATATCAAATGAAATTAGAGTTGTCATTTCCAAATTTGCAATGCCTTTCAATTTAAAATATACTTTGATTTTTTAAAGAAAATATTTGAAAAATGTTTTGGTTGCTATTTTGAGAGATTTGGAAAAACACGAAATGTAAAAGTTGATAAGTTTCATAAAGAATTTAAGTATAATGGGTCTATCTTTGCATTTAAAATGTTGTCATTAATCATCATTTCTGATTTTTGAAAATTGTAAATAGGTTGTATATAACAAAGTTTATAATCCTGCCTTTTGGGGTATCGTTTGAATGGTATTTTTATGTAGAAGGTTTCTCCTATCACTATAACTGGTTAGATACTTTACTGACAAACTTATGTATTGTGGTGACCATGTACCTGATAGTGTGTTTTGGCTAATGACACATTAACTATATTTTATCTTTCACTACATAAGACCCAACTCGCAACTTCACTTGAATGGCTGTTTGATAATGAGTGACTTTACATCATCATGGGAAATTCGGCACTAACTGAGTGGACGGGAAATGATTGTCTGCTCCTCCATTGTGATCTGAGTAGAAATTTGGCATGCATACTGCATCAGCTGTTTTAAGAGTCAACTGTTGGAACCCGATTAAGAAAAAAGATGTTTCCGGCTTATCTGAAAAATAAATCTTGTGACTGAAAGAGACAGGGAGAACCCAGTTCCCACCTGCACTTAGCTGCTTGAACTTTTAACGTCATTGTCTATTTTTATCTCTAGCTTCTGATGTTTCAAAGGTGTTGACATTCTGTTTACTACAGTGTAATAGCAGTATTTGGAATTTTCCACATTCCGTCACGTAAGCACTTCAGCTCCGATTTAAGAATTTTAATTTGAAAGTAATTTTGATTTAATTATTTTGATTCATTTTTACTTATTACAGTAGGTGACTAGCAAAAATGTTAACTAAAAAAAATAAGGGAATGTGACTTAACCCTTTAAGTGGCGGTCATTTGTGGTCTCAGTGGCAGGCCGTTTTCGGGTAAATTGCCGTGATCGTTAAACTTATTTTTAGAAAATATTGTCTAAGTGATAACCTAGCAACATTATATATTTTTGTTTTCCTTATGAACTATAGAATAAGAATAAATATGATATTTGGTTACTTATTTTTATTTTCAGATGAATGTCATTGTAGATGTGTAAAGATTTTCTTTTAGAAAAAATAATTTTTAAGTTCTACTGTCTGTCACTTTGAAACTACTGGAGCTACAAAATAATGTCATATTCACAGAATATACACAATTTTATTCTAAACAAATTACTTCCTATGCATTTTTTTCTATTTACAAGAACAAAAAAGTTAGATGGGAAAAACTAAATCTATGTACAAACTGTTTTTTTTTATTTTTTTTACTCCGAGTCACTAGAATGGGCTTGTCTTTTCCTCCCAGTACTGTAGGGCCTATAATAGTGGCTTAGTTTGTCATAGCACAGTATATTTCGTAAATATAAAACAGAAATTGTCTTATTGCAAACCCCTCCCCATCCTCAGACAGAGGTCAAAGTCGAGCGGTCTAGTAGATAACGTGATTACAGAATCTTGCCGCCCATTCGTGCTTTCGTGTTTTACTGTGTGTAATAGATTAGTGATGGGTGACACTATGAGAATTTGGGATTTACCCAGGAGCGAAGAGGGGACCATTCGTTTTTTACAAGATCGTGACTAGTTGCCTAACTCTAAAATATTCGTGGCAGTCGGCAGTTGCTGCTGAAGGCGGAAATCCACTACACTAACTCATCCTTGATATTGCTGCATTCTGGGCGTCACAGGAAACCCATTAACAATTAATAATCGTTGTAAGTTTGTAATTGAAGAGTTGCTTTTTCATTCTATAATGTTTTTTTCTATAAATTTATATGTTTGTGTTCCTCATACTGGTGTGGTCGGTATAATCCCAAAGTACCCCAACATTTTCCATGACGAACGAATAACCTAAACATTTACCGGTAACACAAATAACGCGATAAACAATAATATACTGACAATAACAGTACGCAAAGTCACCAAACAAAACAGTGACGAGATGAGTAGACAGCTGTTCTCTCGTCTGCCGCTAGGTCAAACGAAAACTGTTGGATTCATTTAGGCCAGCAAACATTAGTAACATGAATACACACTATACTATATGATATATATAGAAAATTTCATGGAGAATAAGCCTTAAATGTGAAGCGACAGCTGTGACGGCGCTTGCCACTTCGCGGCGGCGTGAATCATACGTCTCAGACGGCGCTTGCCACTTACAGGGTTAAAGGGATGCCAAGATTATAGAAAAAATGCACAGTGATAAATCAAACTTCCAAGCTGCTATTATTTGCTAGACAAGAAATATTAGTAAATACATCAAATTAACTCATGTGCTACTTCTCACATGTTAAATGTATTGCAAATAACATATTTATCATAGTATAATACTGATATTTAATTGAAGTTGCTGCTACTATGGTCATTGTTACTGCTCTAATTGTTCTTTACAAATAACTGTGAATCAAGTGAAAATAACAAAGTATCACCTGGTGTTGCTTCAGTCTCCTGTGACATCTCATGTTTGTCTTTTTATACTTCCTAAATCATGTTAAAAGTTGGGATGAATTTACTGTCAACAATAATACTATTAAGTCAAGACATCAGGGAAAAATACATTTTTATAGTAGTTGAGAAAAACTGCAACTGAAAATCCAATACAACTTGTAATAAAGTAACATTTTCCAACACAAATTTTATTTTTTGTGATAAAATCTTTGATTTGAAAACGTTATTTGTTATATTTAATTATAATTTTTCAATTTCTTGAAGGATTCTTCATTAGATGATAATTTATTATATATATTTAAGAATTGTATTCCTCCATATTTTTATCCTAACGCACTGTATTCTACTTCCTAGAATGTAATTATCTTGTCTTGTTACAGATCCATGATGGCAAAAAACCACCAGCATTCCCATTTACACACTACACGGAGATAAAAAAAAGACAAGCCACATTGCAGGCACAACTTCAGTGAGTGGTGCGGCTGACCACTGTTGAGAACAATTTTAAAATTATTTGGATATGTTTTGACACCTTTAGAGTTCAATCACAAATTACATAATTGGGTATGTAACTGATTTTACAGACAAAAGACAATGGAATAAATCCATGCTAAATTCTTAAATAATTTTGACTATAAAATAAGTCACCTGGTTAAAGATTACATACCATAATCTTAAAACGATTTACATACAGTAAAATGATAACAAGGTTTTGAAATTTGTACATTGTTAAGTTTTCAGATAAAAATAACTCAGATATCATGTATTTGTATTATGACCGTATGATAACACTTTTACAAAGACAATATTTTCTTAGTATAAATATTTTTTACTTTAGTGAGCAACTGTTTTGTATTATAATTTGTAAAATAAATGTTATACAATACAAGTTGTTTGTTTTATTATGGTATAACCTAATTATCGTTTACTATACAGAAATTTTGTTTTATGCATCAATCCACTAGTGTGTTATTTTTCATAGTCAAAATAAACAGTTCTAGTTAAAAGTTAAGTTGAGAATTGGAAAATTTTAAATCTGCTTGGTTTCTAAACTGTACTATACAAATAGACTAAATACAGTATTAATGTTGTTACATCGTGTCAGAAATTTAATCTGATGGTCTGTAGATGTTGTAATAAATACATCTTGTTCTAGATTTAATTTTGATGATACCTAACAAAAATTATACGACTGGAAAAATATTAAAACTTCCATATTCATTCACAGTTTCTGTTCTTCTTTGATTTAGCTATAGATCATAAAAAACAGTAAAAAAACAACAACAATATGTAAATGTTCTTTCTGCGGTTTATTGATTTTTGTTTTAAGCATAACATATTTTACAAAATGTATAGCTGAAAATGTTTATTTGATAGTAAATTGTAGAATTTTAATTAAGTGTTAACCTAACAGCTTGAATGAAAAAACTTTTGTTGCCAAAGGTCCATCTGATTAGGCAACGAAGAATATTCATCGCCAAAGGAAACAAGTGCAGTTATTTTAATTTTAGGTATTTAAGGTCATATAAATGATTTTTATTTAATATTCTGACAGAGCATTAATATAGTACTGATTTATTACTTAGATTATCATACAACATCAAACATTGTTCTCAACGAACAGCTAACATAAACATAATATGCATCAGCAATGTTGTGAAACTGTAAACAAGTGCCAGGTTTTGTGTTTGGAATTACGAATCCAATAATATTTGAGGAAAAATGTATGTTTTACAACTGTGGTTTAGCTTTCTTAGGTTATAATTTTAGCTGATCGTTATGAGTGAAAACATTACAGACCGATCATGTGATCTTAGGATGACTTTGGATCATCCTATTTTTAGTGATGACGAAGTTTATTCTGACATTGAGGGTAAACTAACAGACCATGTACCACACGTCATTTCCTAGTAAATGTTCTCTTACAATAATTGTGTCCCTGCTCAAGAATTCGGGAAATTCCCCAACACGAACTGCTGTAAATGAGTGTAAAACTCCAAAAAAGAAAACAAATTTCTTTTGCCTTGCATGTAAATATGGAGTTCACCATCTGCTTAAATGCTCCGCCAGACCAGTTCGACAGGGAAGCTGCAAACGCAGGGTGAAGTTCAGTGACTCTGAGAGAAATATGACATTTCTATATATTGTAAATAAGGTAGAATTCAAATTTAGAATTACATTTTATTTTTTATAAGAGTATGTTTACCCATGAAAGATATTACTTCTTTAGAGATCAACCTATTTTCGTAAAAGTTAATAAGTTATACATTTACATTTACAGTTTTGATGTAAAACTTATTACAAAGAAATTGCACAATGGAATATTTACAAAGATAATTTCAAAAACTTTATATTTTTTTTTAATTCTGTTAAAAACTATTATATAGGTAATAACAATAACCTGTTGTTATTACCTATATATTATAGGTCATAATGTCAATGTTCTACAAACATTTGTGAATAAATTGACATATAATTGTTTACATTTAGACTGAAAGTTATGAAATGGCATACATTATAAAAAAACATCTGTGTGACTGTTGAAATTGAAGCCACCCCAGTACCAATCCCAGTTTTAGGGTTAAATTAAAGTTTTTTTTAAATATTTGACCTAAAATAAATGTTTTATTTTCCAATTGATTTGTTATATCCAGCTAACAATATACTTATAGATATATGTCATCATAAATGATATGAAAAATCAATAACACTATGTTTCTGTTTTGGATTCTTCAGGTGGATATCTACCCTAACACATGATGTGTTTCACGTTAGATATTCACCTTAGGGCGAATTCAGATAGTAGATTTTGAATAACATACTGATTTTTTACACTACTGAACAATGTCATATGTCCAAATAAATCTTGTTAACTTCGCTAACTTTACATTGTCAAAAACACAAACTTGAATTTTTTAAACGTTTTGAAGTAATTGTTTTTGTGTATATATTATGTAAAAAATAACGTATTTAAGTTATTTTACATAATTTTAATTCTCTGTTGGTATGGCATGAAAGGAACATTTTCAGATAGTTTGACATGCTATTTAAAATCCCCAAAGTAGAAAATTCTTACACATTTTTATACCTTCTATTTTAAGCGGTATATGAATAATTGTATAGTTTTTATTATGTTTTTCTATTCGAATAATATCCAGTGGCAGTTTATGATTATAAAAATATAACACACTATATGTTTTGGTCACATAATTTGTATGTTATAAAGGATTTATTGATCCCCTGCATGAAGATTGAATATGGCATGGTACCCAAGGTACTTTTGCCTGCCACTTTCATCAGTTCAGTTGAGTTATACAAAGATTTTATGGGAAAATAGTGAATTGACTTTTACAAAATATTATTAAGATTTAAAATTTTATTTTGTGTATAAATTTTAAATAAAATATTTTATTATAAAGCAAAGTGTTTATATCAATAAACGTAAAGATCATTGAAAAATTAAGTCTAAAACAAAATTGGAAGTAAAATATAACATTGGAAATTTTATTAACAATGTTAGCGTTTTAAATAACAAAGCTATTACATATGTACAAATGTATCTCGTTTACAGATCTTTCACATATTGTAGACATCAATGGTAAAGTAAGAATGAACAGTACGTATGACAATAAATAAATTCTATGAAATGCCTATGTCCAGAGCGATGGTAGTGAGGAACCAGTGGTTGCGTGATCAGACGTGAGGTCTCACTACAGCGCACTACCTACTGCATTCCCACTTGACAAGATAATGTCCCGAAAGTAAAGTATTAACAGTTTAACCAAAGTTGATTGCTTTGCCAAAGTATGCAGCGAGATTGGCTTCTCTCAGCGCCTCTGAGCAAGTCTGAAAAAAATTAAAATTATTGTAAAACTGTAACTTGCATTCATTTATGATTGTTAGTTTCACACAAGCAAATATATTTTTTAAGTCTAATGGACTATTATAGGCAAACATATTGGGGTGTGCAGTTAAACATTATAAGTTAGACCTGAGTCAAACCTTGTTTGAAAATACCTTGATCCCAAGTTATTTTTCAGCTAAACATAAATATAATCAAACAACTAATTAAAATTTTGTATTACCTTTAGATAGGAATATTAAAAACCAAACTAATGCAAGGCATATGATTTATCATGACTGCTAATATGGTACAATCAATATTTAACTTGTGAGTAAGATATAAGTAAGCATTAAATTAAAAATTAGAAGTATACAATTATTATTAATTATAATATGAATCAATCTGTTTGTTCCATGTACAATTTAAAGTCAATATGACAAGGTTTATCATGTTTGATATCAAGCTCTGAACCAGAAAAGGCAAGATAATATGAACAGATTACTAGATAAACTCATTTAACCCCTTTAATTCTCTTTTAATTAGATAGTTAAAATGAAAATACTTTCATTTTTATGGGCTTTCCAACAATAACATTTCATGAGTCTTTTTAAATTACAGTTTATATAAACAATTTTCAAAGTATATATAAGATATATTTCTTTTATATAGCGTAAGAGAAACTAGAGCCCCTTTTAAATTACCAAATTTTATTATTAGATTGTTTTATTAACTTTATTATGCATGTAAAAGTTTAATGGCTATAAATTACACCAAAGCACACAAATACTTGAAACAGGAGAATGGTTTGTATGAAAATATTTACTGATAGTCCAATGGCAAGGTGAAAGTGTCTTATCTGACATGAGGTTTGGAGAGGCAAGGAATTTTAATGATTCATTGATAACAATATTTTGTAGCTTGAAAGAGAGGAATTGACTAAGATTTGGTTTTGGAGTATGTTGTGAACAGAAACAGCTTTGTACTATTTCTGTTAACCCCTGGTGGAATCAGCAACTAACACATCACTGACTGAAACTGTTAAGTTGTAGAGTACTAAGAGGATAGTTACCGGATGAGCGTGACACACTCTGGCCACATCCTCAGCTGATGCACCGTACTCCATAGCCAACACTGCCTCGTTGATCAGCTCTCCAGCTCCCTATACACACAATACTTATAACATTTCTCCAAACCACTGGTTACATACTGTTATGAAATATACAGGGTGGAAAAAAAGTATGGAAACGCTTTCACTAATTTTGTATGGCTTCACTTATACAAATTAAATTTTGTACATCACCACTTGTATTAAGAACCTAGTTTTTGAGACCAGTGGGGACATTTTATCTTTTCAGGGGGGACAGCCCGTGAGGAGTCGGACGAAAATCTTAAATGTAAGCATAGGCCGAGTTTGGTACCAAATTAAAGGTCTAGTAAAGAGAAACTCATTACCGCAAACCGCACTTAAAAAGGTTGACCCTATCCAGAGTACGGGCCGTTTGAATTTCATAAGTAACGTTTGATTAATTATTATTTCTCCGCAATTTCACAGTCTCAAGTAAACTGTTCTGACTGAAAATGACACTTTATGGAACACAATTATCCAAAAGAATTAAATTAAAAATTATCTATGTATTACAAAAAATAACCATACCTTTTAAATGAGGTGCTCAAACTGCTCTCCGAACACTTGTTGGCAATGAGCTAGTCTATTATAAAAACCTACTGCAGTCACATTTTGAAGCATCTCGGGTGTAATTCTTCTTGCTTCTTCTAATAAACGATTTGTCAGCTCCTCAATGTTGGCTGGTTTAGTTTTATACACATTATCTTTTAAGAAGCCCCACAAAAAGAAATCTAGTGGATTAAGATCCGGTGACCTAGCTGGCCACTCAACGGTACCCCTGCGACCAATCCAACGGTTAGGAAACACTTCATCTAACAGATTGCGCACCCGCAATTTGTAATGGGGCGGTGCTCCATCTTGCTGAAACCATACTGCATTAAAATTTGCCCCAAGAAGAGCACGCACTGCTGGCAAAATGTTATTTGTCAACATATTGAAATAAATTTCGCCTGCCTGTTAGATTTCCATCTATCACAAACGGTCCTACAATGTTATTGTTTATTATTCCAGCCCACATATTCACTTTCTGAGGCCTTTGTGTGTGGCCTTCTATCATCCAGTGTGGATTATGGTCGGCCCAGTAACGGCAATTATGCCTATTTTAACTTGTCCATTAACAAAGAATGTAGCTTCATCTGAAAACAATATCGAACTTAAAAATTTTTTAATTTCGTCACACTTTCTCATCATTATTTCGCAAAATTCAGTCCTTCGATCAAAATCATCCTCTGCAAGTTCTTGGGTTAGGGTTACTTTAAAAGGGTGATACTTGTTTTTGTGTAAAACATTCAACACTGAGGTATGGCTCATATCAAGATCTTCTGCAGCCACTCTGGCCGAGGTGCTGGGATTTTCAACAAATGTTTGGAGTACATCCAAAGATTTTTGTTCATTTGTTGCCGATTTAGGCCTGCCATTTCTTTCGCGATCTTTGACTGTTCTAGTTTCTTCAAATCTTTTTACTGTCTTAAACACTGTTGACTTACTAATTGGGGGTACTTACAGTGTCATTAAACAAATGCGCTGTTTCTTCATAGGGACGAACTAGATATCCATACCCACGCATCATAAGCAGCGTGATTCTCTCAAACTCACTAAGTGACATTGCTTTTAAAACTAGTAGAATAAAATGTAAACACTTAAGTAAAAAAATTTATAACTATCGCAGTACCTTCTAGTGAAGACTTTCAACTTTATCTTACGTGGACGAAATTATAACGTAGACTAAAAACCAAGCTGATATTAGTGGACGAAATTATAACGTAGACTAAAAACCAAGCTGATATTAAAAATACAAAACTGTGGAGTTTTGCTGTGACAGTACTGTTTGTATTGCCTAAACCAGTTTATGTTTGCCTGAGATAAAAGGGCTGGAGGGACTGGACCTTGACCTCATGTTGATAAGGAGTTACTTGGTATTATTGATTACTCTCAGTTTCTTGAAGACAAGACAGGAAAACCCCTATTTACTGTTATCCAACAAATGTAGAGGTAAAAAAAATAATTTTTTGTTGGAAATTGTTTTTCAAATTTACATAACCGACATAAAACATACTACTGAAAGTAAATTAGTCACTTCACAAGACAAAATTACTAAATTTCTTTGTCATGAAATTCATACGGCCCGTACTCTGGATAGGGTCAACCTTTTTAAGTGCGGTTTGCGGTAATGAGTTTCTCTTTACTAGACCTTTAATTTGATACCAAACTCGGCCTATGCTTACATCTAAGATTTTCGTCCGACTCCTCACGGGCCGTCCCCCTGAAAAGATAAAATGTCCCCACTGGTCTCAAAAACTAGGTTCTTAATACAAGTGGTGATGTACAAAATTTAATTTGTATTAGTGAAGCCATACAAAATTAGTGAAAGCGTTTCCATACTGTTTTTCCACCCTGTATAGCAGTGAAGTAGCTAGAAAATAAAGTAAACAATTTCCAGAATTGTTATATATGTTATAAAGATTCCATTAAGAAAACATGTCTTCCTGTGGTTGGTAGCACTGTTGATGAAAGCACTAAGCTTTCTAGAATTCTTTCCAGTGGTGTTAAAAGCTGCAGATTTGTGATAAAATGCAAACTGTTAGGGAAACGCTCTGTACTAAAAATATGTTTGATTGATGGGTAGGGACAATTGATACGCATATGCATGAGGACAATGAGATCTTGAAAACTGGGAAAGGTGGTGAGATATTGTAGTTTTTTCTATCCACAGTAATGGGAGTAATAACCATATATGAGTAATCTGTCATTGAGAACATTAATGCTATCAAAACTAGCTACGCTTGGAATACAAGGACAATCCCTGGAATGGTTCCGAAGCTATCTCACAGGACGAAGCCAGATGACAGAAGTGAAATACACAGCCAAAGGAGTTACACGCCAAATATGCTCAGGACTACAAGCCATCACTCGAGGAGTGCCGCAAGGCTCTGTTCTTGGACCAGTCCTCTTTATCCTCTACACAAACGATTTTCCTCAGTACATGGAGGATTTCAGCAGTACACTGATGTATGCTGATGATACTGTGCTTCTGCTCGGGAAAACAAATCAAGAAGAGCTAGAGATAGCTGCTTACACGGCTGTTAATATGGCAGTGCAATACTGCCATGGCAATGACCTTGTTGTAAACGAGACAAAAACAAAACAGCTATTCTTTGGAAGACACTAAGACACTGTAGGAGGACTGCCTGAACTGGAGGAAATCAGCACTTCAAAGTATCTTGGAGTGACAATAGATGACTCTCTGACGTGGACACACCACATTGACAACCTCTGTAAAAGGCTTAGCGCAGGACTGTACGTGATCCGCAGGATGAAACATATCAGCAACCTAAGAACAGCTAAAACTGCATACTACAGGTATGTTCTCTACGAATCACATCTTCGATACGGTATTGCAGTCTGGGGAAGGTACCACACTAGGCAACCTGCAACGGGTCCTAATACACCAAAAGAGAGCAATTCGGATCCTTGCAAGCCTACGCACAAGAGAATCATGCAGGCAAGCCTTTCAAGAACTGAAGATTCTCACTGTGGTCAACCTATACATCCTAGAAGCTGTGACCTACGTACACCTGAAATCACCTGATGAAGTGATGACTGGAGCACAGCAACATGACTACAACACTCGGCATGCTGCAAACTACCATCTTCCAGCTTACCGCCTAGCGCCCACGGAGAAGAAGCCAACATATGTCGGAGCAAAGCTGTGGAACGCCCTCCCACTAGAACTGAAGAGGAGAGACCGGCTGCAGTTTGGACACAAACTAAAACTCTGGCTTCAAGACCATCCATTTTACACGATAAATGAATTTTTAAATTGTACTGTTCTGTAAGAATATGTTCAATAAAAAATTTACAATTAATTCATATGTATTCTGATAAAACAATCTTGGTGTAATAATGCGAGTTGGATCAAAAACACTTATTGAACAAATGGATAAAACTAAACCCAAAGGAAAAAAACTAAATTTTCATTGTAACTAAAACATTTAAAATGTGCCATTAGAGATAGCTTTACCTAAACAGCTGTACTTAGCAAAAGTTTATAGAACAATTACTATTTAGAATGAATAATAATATTCTAATTTTCATAATATTGTCTATTTATCACTCTTAAGACATTATATTCTGAGGAAACTCTCCATAGAAGTGCAAGGAATTGTAATAAACATTAATCAACTTAATTATACAAGTGGAATGTTACTCTTCTTCTTGACGTGAAGACATTAAATTGGACTTAAATTTTGGAGCCAACTGTACTTTGTCAAATACAAAGAGAGGGAGAAATTCAATTTGAAATGTCCGATTTTTCAAATTGCAGGCATAGAGTACATAGTGTACTTTCACTGATAACCTACTTTACACAGCTTAATACTGTACATTAATACAGATATATCTGATAGCCAATAGGAGGAGTGCCTCAGCAAAACTGATACTCAGCCATGAAAGCACGAGAATTAAAATCACCTTATGTTCCAGTGACTTAATTCAAAGCCTGTATGTTAAGGAGAAGAAAAATAACCTCTCGATGTGGAAACTGTAAGCTTACTCTTCCTACCCTGAAAAAACTCGCATATTAAAACCTGAATGTTTAAAACTTGGCAGGCCACTACTGGCCCTTCCTGAAATCCTGCAGATATCAAGTAAAACACATATGTGAGCTATATAGTTGTCCTCTCAACTCGCCAAGCCACTTGGCATTTGCGACACCATGTACGTCACTCTGACTCAGATTTAAATGGCTGTATTTGGGGTTCAACCTTTTAAATAACTGGGATTTCATTCAAAAGGATGTATAAAAAAACGTAAAGTGTACTACCATTAAGTTTAAAATAATTTTTATTAGTTATATTTTATTTTGTCATAACATACTAGTACGGAGTAAATTTAATGGATTTTTATATGAGATATAAAAATAAAATAAGTCTCATTTCTATCTCTTAACCCATTGCGGATCACTGACGAGCTAAGCACGCTAAGGCACGATCACGAGCTCAAGTCGCAAAAGCGGTCTTTTAAGTTTCCCTCCAAATAGTTCTATTAATGTCTGATAGATTGGACATCTCTCTCCCACTTTGGAAATCCCAGTCTTCACTTGTCAACTAAGAGTGTATGTTCAGAGTTTTCCAAAGTTTTATAAATATCCTATAAATCGCAGTTGTATGTCGAAGTTGAAAAATCATTCATATGAGTTTACTCTTTGCTTTTTAGCGCTTCTGATTGGTTGTTTTCCTCACCTGTTATTATAATAGTAATTAGTATCGCATTTTATGGTATAATTTGCGTGTCATAATATGAGCTGATCAAAATAGAAAACTTACGATCGTCTGAACTTTATCGATATTTATTACAATAGTTCATAAATAATATATTGTATTTAATTATTTTGTTTTTAAGAATATAGATGGAGCTATTTTTATAAACCGGAATGCAGTTCCAGTACAATGTGGCGCACCATTGCTGTTTGTTGGGCCGCTGACCATAAATTAATTCATGCCCGCTCACCAAACGATCCGTAATGGGTTAACATCACCAAAATATATACTTATATTACTTGATGTTTGGCTCAACAAATGAGTCAGTACCTCCATAAATTGATAGGAGACTCTAGTAATAAAACCAGCTCTAAACGATGTTTGCAATGATATGTGTTACAAACATTGATGTATTAATTTAGTTTCTTATTTAGCAGAGATTTTGCATCACGCATGGATAAGGGCTGAATTTTATAACTGTACATGAGCTGAACTGGAAAGACATGGATTGCCACTCTGTGTGGCCTGGAGACCTGAAGGACTGATCATAATCCTCTGACCTGACAAAGAAAGCTGCCAGAGATAAGGGAAAATCACAACCGAGTGCTATGGATTAATCAATAGTGTTTAGTGTTCATCTTAATGCACTAAAATTATGGCTTTTTCATCAAAAGAAAGAAGATTAAACAGAACTTCTTTGTCAGCAAGATAGTGTGCCATCTCAGTCGCATATCTAGTACACCGTAGATTAAAAGATGTTATACTCAATTGCTGGCTTGGCCGCTAAGGACCAGATGACATGTATTATTTACAATATTTTCTGCATTCACCCGTTCCGACACTATGGGATTATGATTATGACACTCTGAGGCTTTATGAGCAATCACGTTTATCTTCCTCTGCTTGCAGCTGACCTGGCGACTTAAGGGACAGGATTGAAACTGTTATTTCAACAATATTACTATATAGAAGAAGAACTCACCTAACAACTGGGTATATGATAAATAGTGCTTACATTGAACAACTGTAAGAAAAGCAACAACTCTTGTGAGGTGCGCCTTTATTTAATGTATCATTTAAGTGAAATTGAATATATTAAACACATTAAACCTGGAATTGATTTTGAAACTCCCTGTATTTTAACTATCTACCTAAACATACAAAAGCTTTACAATAATGTCTGACAGTTATTTTAATATATATCAATTGCTATTATTATAGTTATAATTATCAATTGGTTGTTGCTGATTAATTACTCCAATAATTCATTAGCTACATTGTTGCATGTCGACAAAGCTTGATTTTGAGTTTTATTTGCCTATTATTCATTTTTTAATCCTATTATCAATGCTTTTGTATATTACATTCCATAACCATATCTTGACTCACAGCTTTCAGTTTTTTTTTTATTTATACAAGTTTATACGATTAATTTACTTAACATAAATTAACAATTACATCATTTTGGGAGTGCCGATGGCAGAGCGATCTAAGTCGTTGGACTTTGAGTCTGAGTTAGGGATAGCGCAGGTTCAAATCCTGTCTGAGACCGTTGCACTTTTTATCAGTACCACGGACCTCGTACTGTATCGACTCTCCCCCTTACTCTGTTTGATAAGATCCTCGCACAGGCCAGTGGCCCATGAGGATGGACAGAAAAAGGCATAAAAGGGGATCTGCCTCTCCTTTTTATGAACAAAAAGTATTGTCTCTGTATTTTTGTTAGGTCAATTGTGAATGAGAACTGAATAATACAAATCTTAATCTAGATAATGGATAATTTCATGTTAAACAGTTCCTGTTTTATTTATATTCTGTAAAAATTCTGATAAATATCACAACTGTTCACTCACTGGCCCGATGATGTGGACTCCCAGGATCTTATCAGTCAGCTTGTCTGCCAACACCTTCACAAAGCCATCAGTATCGTTGTTCGTTTTAGCTCTGCTGTTGGCAGCAAATGGGAACTTTCCGACCTTGTACTCGACTCCCTGAAATTGATTTCACATTAGTTTGAACAGTCACAAGGATAACTGTTTATGACTTTTCTGTGCTAGTTCAACTACCTGGCATTTGGGATTGGTGTTAAGTGCAATGTTTGTAAACAGGGTTTCAGCCTGTTTTCCAAATCTAATTATCAGCAGTGCATTGAAACAGAAGATTCACTAATAAACATATTGCCTTTAATGTGTTGTATTTATTGGTACCAACTTTTAAATTACTCTAAATTGGGAAAAAAATTATAGTAAGATCATATGACAGTGACATAAGCAATGTAATAGATAACTAGAAGGCCATCTTGCTAACTTACTGGTATGATTCAGTTCTAACAGAACTACATAAAATTGCAGATATTTTGGTAGAAAAACATGAACTTTTAATAAGGAATTGAAGACATATTTTTATTGACGTGAGGACATAATTATAGACTACACACTTAAATATCAAATTTGAGTGAAGTCTGCCTAGACACTGACTGAATGTAGTTATAATTACATTCCAGGTAACCCAAAAGTGCAAACCTCCCCATCTTAGCTTTTGAACGGTTGATAACCGGAGGATAAACATTTTAAATGGGATGATTCATTAAGTTATAAATCGAAATAAAGGTCTTGATAAGATAAAACCAAAGATACCAATAAAGAAGTGTTTCTATTCTATTGTAATATTTCTGTATACCCTGTCTAAAATAAGCTTCATAGATGAAAATTACTAATACGCTATTTAGATGACGTCAACTTAAGAGAACTATAATTCTTTCACTAATCTTTTTTTACTAAGGCCCTTAAAATGACGTTATGCAATGAGGTTACTTTAAAAAACTCTACCTTTCCCCAAAAAGGAGTGAGTATGTGGAAGAAAAACATTACTATACAGGCTTATTGAGGTACTATCAAATTAACATTGGTTTATACAAAACACGTTTTTAGTTAAAGACAATGTTTATGAATCTTAAAATAACACATCACAATGACTATATGGAGCAATGCTTCAGTGATGTAGACTTACATCGTTCTTGAGGTCCTCCTCCGAGCGGCCCACCCAGCCCACCTCGGGATGTGTGTAGATGACTGAGGGTACACAGTTGTAGTCTATGTGCACTGGTCCACCAGCAATTCCCTCCACACATACGATTCCCTCGTCCTCTGCCTTGTGAGCCAGCATAGGCCCGTGGATACAATCTCCGATAGCGAATATACTGTAAACATAAAACACTACCTCAGTCACTATAATTCTTCATCATGAAGAATACAAAACAATGTTTCTTGGGGCACAGAATTTGAAATGAAGCAGTCAGCTAAGTACATGTAAAATCTAAAAATATTTGTAAATAGTACAAACTTGTGGTCTCTTCATTTGATGCTGTAAAACCAGTTTAGTATGTGTATAATATCAATAATGATTGATGGCCAATAAGTACTCATTCTGCCAGAACATAGATATAGAAAATATGAACAGCAACCAAACTATTACAAAAATAAGATAGTATTTTATATATTTATGTTCGTGCACAACTGCAAGCAAATTATTTACAAAAGTAAGATGATTGGCTCATTTGCTTGTAGTATTAGCTATAGTTCCCAAATAGAAGTGCTCCAATTTTTGAACATAAACAAAGAATATGCAAATTTTATATCAAATATTATTTATAAAAACATGATGTTTCTTTACATACTACATTGCAACTATGTACTACTATACTATTCACAACAAAGTGTTAGATATTTATTGTTTCTAAGTAAATAATTATTTCTAGTCTTAAATTGACTAACTCTCAGAGATTCTAAAGCGGCCTACACACGTTCAAATCGGCTTGTCAATTCGATGTGAACAAGCCGAACTGACAAGCCGAATTGACTGTGTGTATGCAAAAGTTTGTTCAAACGACGTGAGCTCAAGCCAGAAATTTGAACTGATGGCATGATGGAAATTCATCATTTCGGCTTGACACATCGGCTTGACGGCAAGCCGAACTGATCGTGTGTATGGGAGCGTCAGTTCAGTTCCTCAAATCAACTGTCTGCGCATGCGCACCAGTGACAGGTGTCTGTTTAGCGACTGTCCCGCGTGTTTCCTGCTGTGTCCGTAGTCAGTGAAATTTATAGCCCCTTTCCAAGTGACAGCAGACTTTGAAAAAGTATTTTTTTTTATTTACATTACACTGTGTTGTCAGTGCAATGAGTTCTTGGAGTAAGGATTTCCTTCTTCAGTTCATAGAGTTGTTTAGGGGAAAAGAATGTTTCTTCGTTCATCCGCAAATAATTATGCCAATCTTTGGGGTGAAACCGAAGTTCTTTTAAAAGGTTAACATGGCAGTACTGGGCTCGTTTTAAAAGCCAGTCTTTAGTCCACTGATTCCGCTTGAGTTGACGCTTTCTTCTTTTCACAATTACACAAGCCACTGCACCATATATTAGTAATAACTCATCGTCCGAAAACATTATTTAACTTGCAATTTCCGAAACACAAGCACAACAAACTTTTGGAGTTAATTAACCAGATCGAACTGACAAGCCAAACTGAACGTGTGTATGTGATTGCTGCGTCAGTTAGAATTGACAAGCCGAACTGACAAGCCGAACTGACAAGCCGAATTGAACGTGTGTAGCGGCCTTAAGTTTAGCCCTTCTCCAAGCGCTAATCATCTTGATCAGAGTGCAGTTCCCAGTGTTATCTCGATTGGGATAGTTAAAACATCAGTCTATGTCTATTAATTCAATTATCATTTTGTTAATTCTTTTCAAATAAAGTTTTAGTTTATATAGTATTATTTGGAAATATATACTCTATTGAAATACAGGGTGTATTATGAAAGTAATGCACATGATCTTATTGTGACGCAACTATTTATCACAGCTTACTTGGACCAGTCGGATAATGTAGTGGGGGCTCTGCCTTTCCAAACCCATCCAGTCTCAGTTTGCTCCAATTAGTAAGAGTAGTAGGATGTATCTTTACATGAAGTCTGTATTTTTATTGTGTCACGGCGCGATAAAGTGCTTGCTGGAACTGCGGTAAGCGATCAAGTTTTACATGCGGTTTGGAAACAATGCAATGGAAACTTATCAAATGCTTCAATAAGCCTTTGAGGAGAAATGCATTTCGAGATCTCAATGCGGAAGGTGGTATACAAAATCTTCTCCCAAACCCAAAAAAGAAGCGCATGAGCAAATCTATCAACAACAAAACAATACTTATTGTCTTCTTTGACTTCCAAGGAGTTGTCAATTTTGAGTTTGTACTGCAAGGACAAACTTTCAATGTAGCCTTTTACCTGGAGGTACAAAAAAAAAAAAAAAAAAAAAAACAATGCCCTGATTGAAGAGAGCTGAAGGGAAAGTACTAGAAGTCAGTGAAGAACAACGAAGCTCATGTTAAAAGGTTCCTGAGAGGCATTCCAGTTAAGGAGTTCCAGTGTGCTTTCCAGGCATGGCAAAATCGTCTCCGCAAGGTGTGCAGGAGGAAACTATTTTGAAGACTTGTAACACTTTGTAACAATCAGATGAATAAATATATTTTTCTTAGAATCTTGTATGGCACAATCGTTATATTTTATCGATCGTGTATAAATAGCTGTAACCAATAAATCAGTTATATTTACATCAGTTGAGGGTCTATCATCAGTCTGTCTTTTCTATAATGACATCTTATTATTTATATCATTTGAATTAATGGTCAAATGTTAATCCTTGCATATTTCACAAATATTTTAAATAAAGATAAGTGATTTAATTTATTTATATACAATTCTCTTTCATTTCCTACAGATGATGTATAATAGTCAGGCCCTAGTTTAAAAATAAATAATACACAAAAACAAATATGAAAGTATACATGAGTTAGAAAAAATGGCTCAGCACTGGGAAAAAAATGTAATCAGCACTTAGAGGGATAATGAATCTTATATTTATATTCAATTTCGAAATCAATTGCTTCCCACTTAATGCTCATTTTATGCTTGACACCTATGCCATGGTTTGGCATTTTACTCTACATATGATTACTGAACTATCATAGTTCAGGTTGTGTTTACAGCTTTAAAATCGACATGGAAGATGCAGCTGTTTGAATTCTGACACATGATAAGTTACCAGATTTATGAAATCTCATCCTTAATTATTACCTTGGAATGACTGTTTGGAAGCGAGAGTTGACAGGTATCCTTCCCTTCTCGTCTCGTTCTATGCCCACCTCTTCTAGACCCAGGTTGACGGTGTATGGACGACGCCCCACACACACCAGTAGCACATCACAGTCCAGCTGTTCACACACCAACCACATTTGTTTACTAAATGATTAATTTTACCTGATCATGTCAATGAACCTTCTAGAGGCAATATATTTATCAGGATATTTGTGTTGTTTTGTAATATAACAAGCTATTAACTCCTTTACACTTAAACTTAACAGATATTTTATGCTGCTTAGAGAGTGGTAGATCAATCAGGAATGGTAACGGAGGCTAAGATTCCATGGAACAGATCAGACAGAAACTGAGATGGGATTGTGGGATAATCTCAACTTCAGCTACTTTCATTTTGAAATAATAAAAGATTAGTACAGGTAAACCTATATTTATTAAAAAAAGGTACAGTGATGATTTTAGTGTTGTTTTCCAGGAAAACATAAAAGGTTTTTACTTTAAACTAAAGATGTTCTAGGTGGCTTCTGTTGGTTATCCTGCAAACATACCATTAAACATCAATTTCTTCTCAAACTCACACTAGCAGTTGTGGCACAGATTCTTGCCCTAATTCTGATAAAGAGGTAGGAGACAAAGGTGGTATACACACCATATCCTTCATGAAACCCCAGAAGAAAAAGTCTAGCGGTGCAAGGACTGGGGAATGTGGGGGCCATGCAATTAGTGCAGCAAGGCCAATCCATTGACCTGCAAAGCAGTCATTGAGATATTCCCGGACGTCAATCAGATAGTTTTGTGGTGTGCCATCTGGCATGAAGTAAACATTTCGTTCTCGGTCATCCTCATCAATTTTTGGTATCAAACATTGTTACAACATATTCATGTACACTATCCCACTGATGGTTCTCTCTTGAAAAAAGGGGCTGTACATCTTCCTCTTGCTGAATGCACAAAACACATTCCGTTTACGGCTATCAAGAGCATATTACAATGTTTGATAGGGATTTTCACCGCCCCAAATCCTACAGTTATGTGTGCTAACCTTGTTACTTAAGTGAAAAACTGACTCGTCAGAAAAGATTTTGTTGTCCAAGAAATGTTTATCATCATCCAATCTATTTCACATATCTGCATAGAAGTTCTTCCGGACAATCTTATCAGTGTCTTTAACACATTCGGTGCGGCGCGGTCACCGGTGACCGCCATGTGGCGCCACTGGGTAGCGGCGGGGTCGCCGGCGACCCCGCGCTCTACCGCTTGTTTACCGTTTCAGTGTGGTGTAGCCACTTGCTAGAGCGGGGTGAAACTACGCCGCAGTAAATGTGTTAATTTCTTAAAAAGTATGGTTTCAAATGCAAACATTTCTCAACACACACCAAACCATCATATGTGGGACGCTGCTCACAAGATGCACGTCAGGTTGATTTCGTAGGGCTTTTGACAAAACTTTGTCTTAGTTCTCAACTACTTTGTCAGATGTGCTTGAACAACTGGATGATTTCTTATATTTTACTGAGCACCCCATTTCTACAAAAAATTATTCCATTCATAAATTGTAGGCCTACTAGGAGGATCTTTACTGCACTTGGTACAAAAATTACGCTGAACTGTTGTCGCCAACTTTGATTCTTAAAACCAATACACGAGATAACCGAGAAAGCAGTAACATGCCACGAATATGTTTGGTTATAGCTCTGTAGGAGACGCAGAACTGACGAGCAGGTGGTCGGAGTTACACAACGAGTGCTCCCCTCCCCCTGCTGCAGAATGAAGGTCGTTTATAAATATTTCCTTGGCAAAGGTGATAAGCACAGAGCATGTGCCGGACATTTCGAAGACCGATTTATAAAACTCTGCAAGAGACATAATCTACAAAAACGGACATAGCTGTATTTGGCGTTTTGGCCAAAGTCTACCACTCTAATATATCCGTCTACAGTGTGGGAAGAGTTAGAATCACAAAGCATAAAATATTTAGATACATATAAACACAAAAGCAAACAACAATTATGGGTGAGAAAATAGACTAGTATCTTCTTAATTGGAACTCTTGATTTATTGATATCTTGAAAATATTTTAACCTATAGTCATAACTGAAGAAATGCAATGTGATATGAGATAACTTACCTCCTCCTTCTTGGAAGGATCCTTGACGTTTTCCACACTGACTTTGATGCCAGAGCCTTCCCTCCTGGCTGACATTACCTTGGTTCCCAGCTTGAAGTTCATGCCTGAACAAAATCAAATACTTATTTATTTTAAATTAATGATCTGTGATGACTGCAATAGGTCTAATGGGGAATTTCTTCTAACAGACTTCTATAAATATCTGTGGCCCGCTCCTTGTTCAGGGAGAGTACAATGAGAGTCAAACTGTCAAAACAGCCAGAGAAAAGTAGTTCAATCCTGTGATTATGTTACTAATAACCTCAGAAGTGGTATGTGAAAGTGTCTGTAGTGACAGTATTTGTAATCTGTTCAACTACTAGCTGGCTATACTACTCCAAAATTTCAGTAAAATATTTGAATTTTGGTGGGATTTATTATTTTTACATATAACTGAGCAGTAAAATTACAATGTTTAGAAAATTATAACTACCAACTCTACCAAAATTACATTCTATAAGTTTAGTTTTCTAAAAAATATTGCTGACTTGTTGTTGATAACTCGAGTTTTACTAAAATGGTAAACACAGCTATCAGCTGTCCATCTACAGACTTGTCTGTGAGTACTTTACAAAACATATAGAGGAGGCAAGTTAAAATGAAACCTAACAAAAAATCCAGTATTGATATGTAGATTAGTTCTTCTTTTCAGCCATATAATTTTAATTAAATCAGAGAAATATAATTTTAAATATGATCAAAGAATATGTACATTTTCACAAGTTGCATAAACAATGTACATTCGTACTGGACATCCAGAGCATACATTTAAGGGTTAAGAAAAAAAATAAAATTGTGCATTTTATGGATTTTTAGTTTTTATAACTCAATTACAAACAATAATTTGTTACTTTCTAAATAAACTTATTTGTTTGTGAAGCAATAAACAAATGGAAAAGTTTGCTAAAATGCTTACACAGTAAAATATAAAATATTAGACACCATGATGCACCTCCGGCCGACAAACTGTGTAGTTGGAAAATGCCTGTCTACTCTCGGAACAAAAAGTATAGATATCCGAGTTTGAACGTTAATCACTAATAGAGTTCAAATTACAGGAGTTAAATTAAAATTTAACTTGTTTATTTGTGGGTCTAGACATATAAATAAAATTATTTACAAACAATAACCAAGTTTTGTGTCTGTAAAAATAAAAAAGTATCAGTTTATGGCACTATACTACTAAACTGAAACTTTGAAAATTAATTATTTATTGTTAAACCTGCTGTTTGAGGTCCAAAAGCCCGTATGAAAAGATGATGGGAAATGGAAATAGAATGACAGACATTCGTAAAAGATTAACTATAACTAATTTAATAGACAGGAATTAGGTTTAAACATTGGTGTTTACAAAACAAAGAAGGCTACAGATTTAGAAACATTGGTTTGCTAGGAGAAACCAATTTATATTGAGAACAGACTTAATTTTTTATGAAGATTTTAAAATATAAATTTAAAATGTTATTTTTTAACTTAATTATTTTTATTCAAACCTCTTCAAAAGAATCTCATCTTTTAATTCTTGAGGTTCTAAATACTTTAACAGCAGTATTTTTATTCAATTCAAGATTGATTCTGGAGGCTAAAATATTAGAGAACTTCAGACTTTTTCGATAAGTATTATTGGAATCTCTACTGAACACCAATGCTTTTAATAAGTGCTTCAGGACAAATATCTTTACTAAAGAACTTGTAGCATTTTTTATAAGAAAATTTTCATGCCAAGTGAAATCCCGACTCAAACACTAACCTTGTTTGGCCAGGATCCTCTGGAACTGTTTAGACACTTCGCCGTCAATGCCCACACCTCCGATACTGTTAAGAAATTCCACAGCTGTGACATGAGCTCCTAGCCTTCCCCATACTGACCCCTACACAGGAATCATAAAGGCATATAACTAACTATCTTTGAAATACAACACAGGGAACTATCATTGAAACAAATATGCAATGTCTGACCAGTAATCCTACACAGGTACAAACTAGTTATTTACTAATTTTGTGTATTTAACTCCAGTGTGATTGAAAATTTGAAATAAAATTTGTAGTAATTCACAAACATCCTACAAAACAAAACATCAAAATCATAATATACAACAAAAATTCCTCGGGTCACAGATCTTATCTGTTAATTAGCTGAGTGAAGCGAAGCCTATTATACGTATGGCTGGAAAAATGTTGTTTCTGTCTGTCTGCCTCTCCCCGCAATATCTTGAAAACGAACTGAACTATTAACTTAAAATTGTACCTGAAGTTTAATTTCTATATGAGGAATACTGAGTTTGATAATGGTGCATATCACTCCATGGGATTTGGCTGAGCAAATAGCAAAGATTTTTTACATTGGTCTTATGGATAACCATGATGGCAATGAGAAAAAGAATAAATAAATTTGCAAACAAACTCGAGACGCCTTTCTTTTTTTCTTATGCTTTCAAAACTGTATACAACTTAATCAATGCTTACATTTAAGATTTTCAACAAACAGCTTGTGGGCAGATTACTATAAAGGTGAAGAGTAGTTACTGATGGATCACAAAATATGGTTTCATAGGCCCTTGTTGATGTACAGAAATTCGTCTTCATAACTTGGAGATAGTTGTTTTCTTTTCCAGACTTGTTCAACACCCTGTATATTTAGCACAATCTAATTCTCTAGTCTTACACGACAAGAGGGACTGATAACAATTATCTCTTACTATGTGTACTTAATACAGCTCTGTACATTATCTGATTACTGTATTTATTATTGGTGGATTACAAAGATTGCATATAATACAAGGAGAGATAATTATAACAACTAAATTCATTTACTTTAATGCAAGATTTATGCAATATTAAACAATAAATATTGTCACCCTATAGTGCTGACAATTGGCAAGATTTTTTTATCATTGCGTATATAAGGCCAAATCTAATTGTACCTTGTTATATAAGATAACTAACTGTCTTTCATGTACAGCAGTAAATTTTGATGTACATTTTTACAAGAGTTGATGAAAATATTTAGTGATTTTTACATAAAAGTTTTATATTCAGACAGTATTTTTACAGTCGTCAGCAATTTAAAAAAAACCAAAAAGTTCCCCCACTTTAAGAAGAATAACATGATAAATTAAATTTATACAGATTTAATGGCTTACAATCTTCATGAATTATCTCACAAACATTCTGACAAATACAAAAAAAGGCAAATGTGAAATAGTTATTTTATGTATCAAAAGATTTGTCACAAAACTATTTTTATGCAAGTTTTAAATAGCAAATTCAAGGTGTTATTGGAAAAACTGTTTTTAAGCAATGATACATAATTTTTTCATAAGCTATTAAAATATAAATTTGAACAGAAAACAAATTTTTTGTGTTAACATGTTGGAAAATTACTTTAAAAAAAGCAGTTTTATTTACTTTTCATTTACATCTCATTAATGAGGTATGTAGGCTAACAGAGTACATAAAATATCCATGCATAATAGGAGACAAAGACATATAGAAAAAATATATACACGATTGGTAAAACATAATAATTGTAACCACTTCAAACTTCATTCCTTCAACACAGAATGAATTACATTAAACTTTTTATGATTTTTCTGAAACTAGATAACAATACTAAAGCTTGTCTTTTGATTTGAGTTTTTAAAGGGTAGGAAGAGCTGGCTTACCAAATTGGAAGGTAGTCTTTTTTTAGATAGATATGTTACTATGAAAGCAAACCAGATATTTCACTGAGTGCATCAGTGGTGTATTAGGTTTAAAAATGGCACAGAAGATTATGGCAACGGTTTTTTGGACAGGAAAGTTCTTCTTGTTTATTTCTTAGAATTTCTTAAAATCAGAAATTCTAGCTAGGTATTGTGAAATCTTGCAAAAGTTAAGAAGAGCAATATAATACAGGCACAGAAGAAAGTTAAGTTAGAAAATTTTGTTTTTGCACATTAACACCTGACCACACAAGCAAATCGGACTCGAGCAGTCCTGGATGCTTTTAAGTGGGAAGTGATTCCAAATTCGCATTACAGTCCGGACCTTGCACTTAGTGACTACCATCTGTTTCCAGCAATGAAGACCTAGCTTGCGACGCAGTGCCTTGATGAAAACATGGAACTGCGGGAGGTTGTGAGTACCTGGTTTAAGTCTTCGACAGCAGAATTTTATAATGCTGGAATTTCAAAACCAGTTCACTGCTAAAAGCTCCTAAATTTCTATGGTGACTATGTGAAAAATAGAATTTTAGTGTCACTTTCAAATGTACATAACACAATTTTTTCTTGTACTTTGTTTATATCAAAACGTAATCTACTTTCTTAATAGCCCTCGTATAAAAACTCTACAGTGACATTTCCTAGAAAAATAAAATTTATTTTTTGTTATTATTGGGCAAATAATAATATTGAGTAGTAATTAAAAAATGTCAATATGCTATTTCACTTATAAAAAAATACTCTTATTAAAAAAATTAATAGAAGTTTAGTAAGAGTCTCTTTTGTCTCTTAAGGTGCATTTTTAATCATTCAATTTCAAATACATTTGGTATAAAATTTGCTGTATTCAGTAAAAAAATTCATTATGTATGAATAGTTAAAAATTAGTACAATTTAATGATGGCTTAATTTGATTATATTTTACTGTTTCCTGTAATAATTATCTTGAGTCTTTTCCCTTACAAGTCCTACTACGAGGGTTATTCCAAAAGTAAGGTCCGATTTACCCTAGCTATTCGAATTTTGGCCAAGGACAAAACATGCATCGCAGACTCCCGGCATGCCTTGCGCGTCAAGCGCCACTATTCGTGTTGTTACTGTTGCTGTGTCCTGTTCATAGTGTTACACAATGTTAAAGACAATTGATCAGCCTGCCCATTCTGAAGTAAGGGCAGTGATACGGTTTTTGTCTGCAAGAAACATTTCAGTAGCGGAAATTCATCAGCAGATTACTGAAGTTTACAGTCCTAACATAATGAGTGACAGTAAAATGTGCAAGTGGGTGTGAGCTCTTAACCCATTGCGGATCACTGACGAGCTGGGCTCGTCACGCAGCGGCCGGGCCCTAACGGCACGATGACGAGCTCAGGTCGCAAAAGCGGTCTGCTTTTAAGTTTCCCTCCAAATAGTTCTTTTAATGTCTGATAGATAGGACGATCGTCTTCACTTGTCAACTAAGAGTGTTTAACAACGGTCTACGTTTAGAGTTTTCAAAAGTTTTATAAATATCCTACAGATCGCAGTTGTATGTCGAAGTTGAAAAATCATTCACATGAGTTTACTCTCTGCTTTTTAGCGCTTCTGATTGGGTGTTTTTCTCAGTTGTTATTATAATACTTTTGAGGTTAGTGACACAACTAAACGACGCTGACGTACATATTGACGGGTTTAGTCTACACAATGGCCTGGATGTTGTAATCGCTTCGCCCGAGCCGCTTTATTTAGACTATGATTCAGACATCATCCCTGCCACCCCGGAACCTTGCTCGCGTGTTATCGTTCCTACATCACGGATACCCCAGCAGGCCCATGTTCCATCTGAACGAATACCTTCACAGCTGAATATTCTAGTATACAATAACGAGCGTTAGATGTGGTGCACCATTGCTGTTCGTTTGGCCGCTGACCGTAAATTAATTCGTGCCCGCTGGTGCCCACGCACCAAAACAATACAATCCGCAATGGGTTAATGAAGCCTGGGAAAATGTGAATGATGAACCTCCGGTAATTTCAAACGTTTTGGTAATGCCATTGACGAAAAAATTCATCGACGATTCACTATTTTAGATTTAGAAATGGATTTTCTGAATGTAAGTAGAACAACTTTGTGCATAATTGTGTCTGAACATTTGAATTTTTGAAAATTGAGTGCCGTTGGGTTCCCCGAGTCTAAACGTCAATCAATGGAATGGTGTCACACGTCATTGCCAAGCAAGGTGCAGGCAAAGCAGACAATCTCAACACGCAAGGTTATGGTGACCGTGTTTTGGGATAAACATGGAGTATTGTTTGTCGACTTTATGAAAAAGAGACAATAATTAATAAAGTCCCCTACTGCGCTACACTGACTAAACTTTAACGTGCAATCTAGAATAAGTGACTTGGTCTTTTGTTGTCTGGAGTGTTATTGTTGGATGACAAAACCAGGCCCTACACTACGAAAGAAATACAAACTCTAATCAAGAAATTTGGATGGGAACAGATGGACCAACCACCATACAGTCTGGACTTGGCACCAAGTGATTTCCACTTGTTTCGCTAACTAAAGGATTTTCTTAGTTGCAAGTGCTTTGACACAGATGATGAAGTGAAAGAAGCAGTTAAAGACTGGATATCTTCGCAAGCGGCTGAATTCTACAACAGGCATTCAAAAGCTTGTTGAAAGATGTGACAAATATTTAAATAAGTATAGAAATTATGTAGGAAAATAGAAAAAGAAGTAAGGAATGTAAATAAAACAATTGTTTTGGAAAAACTTTGGATTTTTTATTAACCAGACCTTTCTTTTGGAATAACCCTTGTACTTCTTTCTCGTGTAAAATTATAGCAGATGTTTAAACTTTAACAAAAATGTATTTGAAATGCTTTACTGACTTTTATTGCATTAAATGATTAATACTAAAATTGTTCATAAGTAAAATTGAACATAATGAAAATTGAATGATAGCACGAATTAAAATTATCAGTAGATGTTAAAAATAGTCTAGCAGGATGTTTCATATAAGGCTAAATTATCATATAATTAATTATCATATAAACTAATTATCACTAAAATGTGATCAGGAGCCAATTTTATATCTGAACACACATGCTATAGATATAAATTAACATAAATGGTTATTACGTTCTTTTTACTGATAAAAAATTAACTTACCAGTTCCAAACCGATGACACCAGCACCAATGAGAACCAATTTTTCAGGAACCTTCTTCAAAGATAGGGCTCCTGTTGACGATACAATTGTTTCCTCATCCACCTGTAACATTTGAATCTGAACATTCACTGAACTTTGAATACGTTTTGTTGAAACACTGATTTTACACGTACAATATCAGTTTGTAAAGTCCACCACAAAGCCTGAGAGACGGCACCCCTAATGTATATAACGTTTATGTATTATAGTACTGTCATACACAGGGCAGACTCCTGAACTTTCAATGTGACGCATTACATCACTCACATAAACAGAGTCGACCACATAGACCAAATGATGGCCTATCCTCGTGAGCACAAAACCTTCAGATGGTATAACAAATTTTTATCCACTTACTGTCCACTTATAACTCGTTGTAAATAATATTCTTCATTTTTTATTTACCTTGTACATGAACTGGCTAAATTTTGAGTGAACTAACTCAACTACCTCAACGAAGTCAGCCTCCAAAGAAATGACTATGTTATTTCATGTACAGGAAATGACATCACTGATTTCGACAAACATTAATGCCTGGACATCTCCTGATGACATTTTAGCAACACTGAAATCATTCTTTTAGGAGTGATTCATAATAATATGTCAGCAATTTAGGTACACAATGTTGTGCATTTTCAGCAGTCAACGTTAATATGGCAAGCTAATTTGTGGAAACATAATTGGGTGTTTCAGGGTTCCACATATTTCTAATCTATAAGACTTTCCTTTCGCTCCTTGGATCATTTGATTCTCAATATAATTGTGAGTAAAAAAATACAAGAATTGTATACAAACATTGTGAAAAGATTTTTTTTTTTAAGAAAGTGACCTTTCTCTTCTGAGTTGACCAGCAAAATGGATCTGGTTTCAATAAAATTACAACAACCTTGGAGGCCCCAAAAAATATTAACATGATTTTACCCTGTTAAATACAAAATGTATTACATTTACTGCAATGACCTCACACTACCCTCACATGTACAGTATTTAGCTTATTTTTCATATACAGTGTTCAATAAGTTTGTATTATCCTTTTATGTGTACATTACTAAACAATGTTAAATTAATATAAATAGACAAGATGGACCTCAAAAACTACATTTTGGTGTAATTGGTATGTCAAACAATAGAGATTGATTACTTGTAGAGGTCTAGTTATCAACATCAGGTGAATTATCCCTGTAAAACAAATTAAGCATACTAAAAATATATGGTCAAGAATTTAATTATGAGATCAAATAAATCTTTTATCACTCTAAATCAATTTCTTTAAAATTAAAACTCCTTCCGTTTAATTCTTTTGTGATTACTTTTCTCAAGTGACAAAATTTGATTTGCAATGGTTATTATATCTACCATATGACAAAGTTCTCCATATTCATGTCATAAATATATCACACCTAGTGACAGACAGCTCATACACATGAATGATTCAACCTTCCGAATGAGATTGGTTACCTCAATGCCAGGAAATGGTGTGACCTCTGACCCTGTGGCGATGAGGATATTCTTGGTCTTGACCACCTCAGAGCTACCGTCAGACTTGAGTGCCGTTACTTCATTGGGGCCTGTGATCTTTCCATGACCATTTACCAGAGTGACCTGTTGACATTTGAACAATACGTTATAATACCCATAGCTGGTATTCTTCCATCGTAATGGACCAATAATACTTGATCCTTTAAGGAGATCATGCACAATTCACCATTGATGATTACACTATCAAAAAGACTGATTGACAACTTTCTATATAGATGTGTATGATAAACAAACATGGTCGAGAATATTTAATCAATGTATTACGTGATACTTAGTATTTGATATGTCAAATGTTATGTTGCCCACTTTAAAATATTGAATATAGTGTAATTTTAAATTGTTTTGTCAACATGTTGAAAATGTACTGTGATTCAAATAATAAAAAATATATTTCTGGCATATTTTAAATTTACTACACTTATAAAACTTACACGCAGAACTTAAATTAAAAATTCAAATCAACAATAGTGTAGCTACATTCAATATAATAATGTGAAGGTCAAATATAAGATGGTTTGTTCTGTCATTTTGTGCACAAACAATCAACAACAAACTGATTAATTAAATTGTGTGCTGCAATTGAAAATTCCACCACTTCTGAAGTGCATTCAGTGATAAGATTTTTGTTGGCAAAAAAAACCATAAACCAATTTAAATCTATAGCCAACTGTGTGAAGTTTATGGAAATAGAATAATGAGTGAAAGCAAAGGCAGTGGTGTCCTGACTATAGAAATGGCTACACCAATGTTCATTACAATAGTCGTAGCAGTCGACTTAACCTAATAACTGAAGATTTGATGTTGAAAATCAATGACAAAGTTTGTGAAAACCGCTGTTTCACAATGACCAAACTCTCAGAACATTTAATGAAGTAAACTTCATGAAATTGTTGTAATGAAGCTTGGATATCACAAATGTTGTGCCAGGTGGGTACCAAAAATCCTTACGGAGGATCACAAAAAAGAAAGACGCTGAATCGTTAAACTGCATACTTGATGAATACGACAATTCAATTTCAATTCAATTCAATTCAATAATATCTTTATTCACACATTCATCAAGAATGGTTACAGAGTCAACACATGCAGTAAAAATTGATGTCATCAAGAAGTAGGTAAACTAGTTTAAAACTATTATAAATGCAAAGAGAAAATATCTTTAAAATTTGATATTAACTAACATTTCTGTAAAATAAAATATATATGAGGAGAAAATATATGAATGCATATACATACACATACATGTCTTAAATAATAGCATTAACAGAATTAAAAAACTCATTCAAACTATAAATTGTAGAGTTTATCAACAGGCTGTGCAGTCTTTTCTTCAGAGTTTTAGAGTCACATGTTTTGAAGTTTTCTGGAAGCATGTTAAAGAGTCTTGCACCGCTATAGGAAGGCTTCTTGGTGTAAAGGGTTGTTCTATGTGCTGGAAGGGATATATCATTTGTCCGTCTTGTTGTGTAGCTGTTGACGTCACCAACCCTTGGTAATCTTTCTCTTGAGGCGTGGGTGATTACCTCGATGATGTATATGGACACTACTGTGAGTATCTCAAAAGATTTAAAAGCCTCTCTACAAGATTCTTGTGGCTGTAGTCCTGCCGACAAACATGGTAACAAACTTCTCGATCGTATCGTTACTGGTGATGAAACATTGATGAAGAATGTTAATTGTGAAACAAAAATGCAGTCTATGGAATGGGGGCACACATACTCTAAAAAAAAACCAAGAAAATGTCTCCAAACTTTGTCAGCAAGAAAAATTATGCCAATTATGGTTTTTTGGGATGCTAAGGGTGTGATGATTCTGATTGATTTCCTTAAACGAGAATCAACAATCAATGGAGAGAGGTACTGTCAAACACTGCAGAAGCTACAGTGAGCAATACAAAACAAGAGTAGGGGAAAACTGAGCTAAAAAATGTTGCTTTTCCATGACAATGCACATCCCCACACAGCTGGGGATTAGTTGTTCCATTCATGACACAGCTTAATTAGTTCTAGAACTAAGCTCTAAAAATGTAGTAATCATGCCAGTAAATGATTCAGAGAAACTAGATGAGGAGGTGAGTGGAACACACTGGAGCACTTTGCTTTATGATAAAGCTACCAATCAATTTTGTCATTTTGACTCGTACAACAACTACAATTTAATCTCAGCAAAAAAAGTGTGCGGAAAAATTTTCCAACTATATTGGTGGAAGTGCATTATCAGCAACTTTCAACTCAGTGAAATGTCCACAGCAATTAAACGGTTATGATTGTGGGGTGCTAATGTGCTGGGGTTATTGAATCGTTGGTGCATGATATTGTCACTGATGGAACTTTTAACTTTGAGTTCATTCAAAAAGCAGTATTGAATGAGCCTGATATTATACAAAAACGCTCGTTATTAGCATATGTCTTACAAAACCATTCCTCTTTAAAAATACAGTTCATTCTTTTTGCCTTAATGGTCGAAAGGCCTGGAAAAAAAAATGTCCTGACAGACAAAAGTATGAAACAACTGTCTACAATAGGGCGTTGAAAAATGTTGATGGTCACAGGAAACAATTCAAACCTAGAAAAAATACCATTATTCCATTCCCAAAACTGCAGTTAACATCTGTTCGGACAGCCAAGGAAGCTACGTGGCAGAAAAATTGAAAACTTAAGCTCAAAAAGAATCGATACTTTTGGCTATGTACGAGCTAATACCACTTTGATACAAGTTATTGGACTCTGCTACAATAGATGAGGGAAATCCGGTCTCAGGTGGTAATTTTAGGAGGTACCAATGATAGTTTTGAATGACAATCTTCAAGACATTTACACACACGCCTGGAAGAAAAACTAAAACTCATCAGTGAGACTAGACCAGTTTTTTATAACCACAATTCCCCGACCAGATTTGACATGCCACTTACTCACCCTGTTAACACCGAATTTACAGTTGCTAAATAGCTACATTGGGGAACTGACAGCTAGATTGAGTAATGTATGTTTAATAGATTCTAAATCAACTTTCAAAGGAATCACTTCACAAGACATGGTCTCCATTTAAACAGTTCTGGAAAAACAAAGTTAGCCCATGCCATCATCCATGCTGTAATGAGATGGTACTCACAGTTGGATTCTTCTACTTATGAGACGTATTTCAGTAGTAAACACTGAATCTTCTTCAAACCTTGGATTATCAGAAATTTGTTTTAGTTCCAAAAAAAATGGCCAGAACTCTTCAACAACTTACAACCCAATACCTCTTGACCCAAATTCACTAAATAATCATGGTATTACAATAGTGGAAGCAGACATGAGGCATATCATTGACAGATTCTGTACTGATGTTTGTGTAGCCTTTGCCCATTGCGTCTCAGGTGATTTTTATCATCACAAGCAGATGAGCAAAGGTGTCGCTGTAGCCTTCAAGGAAAAAAAATTTGAAAACCCCATGTTTCAGGATTATTGTGTGGTAGCAATTTAACCTATCAGAAAAAGTGCCTATGGAAACAAATGTTTACAGTTTAGTGACGAAACCTAAATATTTTATGAATGCTATCACTCCACAAAACTATACAAGTGCTTTATGATTCAGGCCTTTGCACAGTTGGCAGAAGATTTTAAAACAAGAAACTTAAAGACATTTATCTGTTCACCGATGGGTGTGAGTACGAGATCGAGTTTTACCTGAACATTTTATAGCTAATCTTCAAAAACTTCAGAAATCTCAAAACAGGTGTGGCCTCTGTTTCTCATTGTTACATACAACGAAAACTCAGACGGAATACTTCGTAGTGGACTGCCTCATACTGCTTTTGTTAAACATCTCCAGCAAATAATTGCTACAAAGACTTCCTTATCAAATCTGAATACAAGTTCAAATCCTTCAAACATTGATCGTCATGTAGCGGAATTTAAAACAATCGCAGTTTCCAGCAACGCAGACAATAAAAACATCAAGACCACGTGGATATCATTGCCTTTCTTCAAGCATTTTCGGCTCTCCGGTTCCCGTACATGAGGCCATTAGCTGCACGACACGACCTGTACCACCTCTAGCGTCTTCAGTGCAGTGTGATGAGGGGGGTGTTCAGTTCAATGGGCAAAGTGTTAGTGAGGTGTTGGGTCCTGCTTTACATGTGGAGGGAGTTAGTGAATGTAAGGTGTCTGGAGTTGAAATAACCCTCAACCATGTTGATAGTTTTGGTACAGATAATAAGAGTTGTCCAATGATACAAGCAGTATTTTTTTAGATTAAGACCAAATGTTAAATTACAATAATGTTAGAGAAAAAGTACTTAAAACTAGGCCTAGTTTAAAGGGAAAGTCAAAGTTTCAAAAAACCCTTTTCAAAATATAAGCTTAGTAATTTATTAATATTTCATCAAAATATTCAGCACCTACCATCTCGAAATCGATCTGCTTGACATAACACTGTCTGAATTCCAGCCAATGCCTGAAATTTTATTTCTTAACTGAGCATAAATGCTCCTGAAAGTGATTTTGCTTACCTAAAAATTCCAAATTATGAAATAAGCAGTTATTACTGTAGAAAAACCACAGTTGGTGGGGGAACAATGATACTAACTCGTAGTAACAGTAATATTAAAGTAAAAACCAATAATGTACCCTCAAAATTAAGTCTCTGCTTAAAGACAGAGAATTTGAATGTTGTCTTTCCTCAACTCTTTTTTGGTGATAACTCCTACTTACTAGTATGTATTTATAGATCTCCATGCAAAAAGTATGATGATTCCTTCCTAACTAAGTTTTGATTCTCTCTTAGGCACAGTAGCAAAAATACATGGTAAAAGTAATATTGTAGTGGGAGGCGATTTTCAATATAAATGTATTAGAGCATAGCAACACATATATAGAATTTGTAAATATTCTGAAAGCTTTTAACCTTTATTATTTAGTTGACTTTCCTACTCGAGTTACTGATCACTCCAGAACTGCCATTTGACAATTTTGTAACAAATATAGATAAAAAAACTTACTTGTGTAACTGGCATAGTAACTGAAATTTCTGACCATGATGGACAATTGTTGGAATTACACAATGTAAAAAAACAAAAAGTACATCCAATAGCTTTTATAAATTTAGTAGAAACATTTCTGAAAGCAATGTAAATGGATTTGTGAAAGTTTTGGAGAGAGAAAGAAAACTGGTTGGATATGTATTGTGCTCCTGTTGAAGAAAAATTCAATGTTTTTTATACCACATTTATGTATCATTTTAATGTACATTTTCCTTTAACCAAAGTCAAAATTTAATGCAAATTGTAAATCTTGGATAACTGACAGTATTAGGAATAAAAAGGCTACATTAGTTAATTTAAGTGCACAGGCTAGGAGTACTAAAGATAGTGATACCAAAGAAATGTTAAAACACATAAGGAAAGAACTAAAACAGAATGTCATTTTAGAAAGAAAAAGTTTTTTGACAGAAAGATTGAATGCTTCTACTAACTTGATAAAATCAACCTGGCAAATAATTAATAATGAATTGGGTAGAAAGTTAACTGGTTGTAACTCAGAATTACTTCTGAATGTAGATGGTAGACAAATTTCTGATCCTTTATGTATAGCCGAAAGTTTTAATAGTTTTTTTTCTCATCAACTGTAGAAAATTTAATTTTACCAAACTTGCCTAATAACCTTGTTCTAAATGAGAATTCCCAAACTATAAATGTTCAAAATGAATAAGTCCTTTTACTTTCAACCAGTAAATTCAGATGTAGTTAGCACCATAATTGCCTCTCTCAATAATAAATTCTCATCAGGCCATGATGATGTGTCTGTGGCTGTCTTAAAACAATGTGGCAGAGTTATCAGTGGCCCTCTGGCTCATCTCATTAACTCCTCTTTTGTCACAGGTATTATTTCCTGATCAAATGAAAATTGCCAAAGTTGTCCCAGTTTTCAAGAAGGGTGACCCCTCATGAAGTATCTTGCTACCGTCCTATTTCTCAGTTATCATGTTTTTCAAAAGTCTATGAGCGAGTAGTGTAGTGTACAAACCAATTTGCCTCTTATCTAGAATCTAATAGTTTATTTGACAAGGAACACGCATGGTTTCCGATCTGGCAAGTCTGTGATTACAGCTGCAACTGATTTTGTGCAGTCAATAATTGAAAATATTGATAAAAAGAAAAAGTGGCTGCCATTTTTCCTTGACCTGAGCCGAGCATTTGACAGTGTTCTCACATCCTAAATTACTACAGATTTTGGAAAACCTCAATATTGATAAAAAAACAGCTGCTTGGTTCAAATCTTATTTAACAAACCGCAAGCAATATGTTGAGATAACAAAGCAAAATGGAAAACAAATCAACAAAAATCCAATCAAGACAACAGTTCATAAAATATGGCAGTCCCCCAAGGTTCCATTTTAGGCCCTTTGCTGTTTGTTTGCTATCTGAAGGGATTGCCCAGTGTGGTCATGGGAAACGGGCAAATTTGTTTTATATGCAGATGACACTAATCTTCTTGTAACAGAGGACAATATAAAACAGCTTGAATTATCATCTTTTCTTAATATTTCCAATCTTATTCAAAATATGGCCCAAAAAAATTTATTAGTCAATTATGAAAAAACACACCTTATGCAATTTTTTTCACAAAACAAAATTCAAATAAAGAGACCAACCTTAAAATCCTAATAGAGAATCATGAACTGGATCAAACAGACAGCACAAAATTTTCTAGGGTTGACGATTGACAAAAAATTTAGACTGGACAAACCACGTAAATAGAATTTCATCCAAAAATATCATCTGGATTATTTGCTCTGAGAAGAATGTCAAAGCTGAGCAATCTCAAAACATTGAAAACAATTTATTATTCACTCATTCATTCTCACATAAACTTTGGAATTAGCCTATACGGGGGGACAGTCAAAGCAAATCTCAATAGAATTCTGAAATTACAAAAACAGGCTGTCAGGATCATGTTAAATCTTAGATGGAGAGACTCAGTTAAAATTTATTTGCTCAGCTACAAATTCCAACAGTATTTGCCTTATATATTACTGCCACAATCTTAAATGCAAAAGAATGTATTGAAATATCAGATTATCCTACTTCAAAAAATACAATACTGGAATTCCAGATATAGAATAATTGGGCATCATAATCTTGAGTTCTATAAAAAAAGCCCAACCTACGTGGGACTAAAATTTCTTCAAAGATTACCTTGCCACATTAGATCGGAAACAAACCTTGCCAAAATTTAAGAAAAAATTAAACAAGTTACCTGACAGCAAAAGCACTTTACTCAATAGAGGAATTTTATGAATCAGAGGGCCCATTAGTTAGTTCATTAATTTGAAGCTTATTTTTAATAATTTAAAAGTTCTCTTTAATTTGTAATATGAACTTGCAGAAATATAATGTTTATAGATTAACCATTATATATTATGTATGGCTATTTTAAATTGGAAAATATACCCAGAATTCTAATTTGTTAATGTAAAGATTAGTCAATTATATTGTATATACAATGCTGACACTATTCATGTATAAAATGTATACAAATATGAATAAAGAGATTCTTATCTTATCTTATCTTATCTTATCTTAGCTAATTGTACATGACAAGTCTTGGATGATTTTGATTGGGAAGAGTTTTATCATCCACCTTATAGTCCAGATCTGGCACCAAGCGACTACCATCTACTTCCAACAATGAAGACCTGGCTGGCAACGCAGCGCTTCGATAGTGACGGAACTTCACACTGGCATTAATCAGTGGATAAGACATTTCCTAGTATGTTTAAATAAAGAATAAATTTTCTTGTTTAGTTAGTGTTAAGGAAAATTTGTACCATTTTAAATTTAGGTACGGTATTCATAACCTCAATACAAGGAATAACTACTTACTTAATCAAGTTTCAGTAAGGTTGGAAAAATCAAAAAGTAGCCACATCATCATGAAGATTTAAATTATTTAATAAACTACCTCAGAGAGCTTTTAGTGTAGAAATGAATAGATTTAAGTTAGTATTAAGTAAATGGTTAAATATGAATGCTTTCTACTCTGTTGACGAATATTTAACATGTGATATTAATACCCTGATTTTTTAATTATTTTAATTTGTAATTTTTATTTACTATTTGTACTTAGTTTGTATGTGTAATGTTTATTTATTAAGTTTTAGTTATGAATTTTAATTATTTATTTATGCTTGTAAATATGCTGTTGTTTTAGGGTAAACGGTTAAATATTGCTGCTCTGACTTTGTCTATTGCATGGAAATTGCTTAATGACAATAAAATATCTTGAATCTTAAAATCTCAGGCAGCAGATTTCTACAAAAATGGAAACAAAAAACTTGTGTCATGTTATGATAAATGTCTCAATTTGAATGGGGATTACGTTTCTAAATAGACTAAGGGTGTAGTTTTTAAATGTGTATAATAAAATGTTCCTATTTCAGTTGGTTAATTTTCTATTTCAAAACGTCTGTTACTTTCTGGATAGCCCCTGTATAACGGCACTGATCCATGGCAATAGAAAAAGAAACGTAAAGCATTACTCTCTACAGTGTTTTTATAAAACATATTTCCTTGTGAAATGCTTAAACAACATGAACTAACTTTATTTGACTTGAAGAGCCCAGCAATACCACCCGTGAGAGCCTTGACAGCCCCGCGCTTGGCTTCCATCATTGAGTCCAAGTTGAGTGCCACACCTTGCACTGTGGACAGACATCATAGTCAGTTCTGTGTTAGTGGAAAATTTCTTTCAAATACCTATTTTTGTTTATCTACATTTTAAAATTTGGAACATCTTGTAATTATTCACTCCTACAAATGATACAAGTAACTTATTGACTAACTATCATAATAACTGAAATTATTAGAGACCTTGAAATGTCAAAGATTGCTTTGCCAAACAAAGGAACATATACCACCCTATAATCAGTTTAAGATCTTCAATGTTTTACTACACTCTTTTCCATACAATGGCATGTTGGATAAGAGCAGCTGTACTGTACTTTAAAATAGTTAATATTTTGAATTCTTTGACTACAGTTTGATATATATACGAGGGCCATTCAATAATTAAAGAGACAAACAGGTCTGGGGAAAAAACTGTTGGTAGAGTAATTTTGGAACTTTTATAACTTCAAGTTGGCATCACTGGGATAAGCCTTGATCAGCTGATTGGTTAACATTGCTGTGTTTATAACCTCAAAAATACATTTAATTATGGCAAGTCCACTTGAAAATTCCACTTTAGTTGAACAACGTTCTGTTATTCATGTTTCACTTGCTGAAGGTGAAAAACCAATGAATATATATACAGGGTGACCATTAAGTCTTAGGACGACTTTATAACTTTAAAACGACAAGATATATCGCAACCAAATTTGGTATACCGTTACTGGAAATTGTAAGCTACTTTTCTGTGTATATGGTGGTCGGATTTCACCTTTAGGGGACGGCTCGTCGGGAGTTACAACAAAACCTTTAATGACAGCCTATGTTGAGTTGTACATCATTTTAAATTTCTACTTAAACTGAAAACAATGCCGCAAACCGGACTTCAAAAGGTTGATCCAGTCGGAAGAAATCGCTGTTCAAAGATTAAAAAATGTTTAACGCTATTATTACATAATAAATAACTAATACTGTAGCTGTTAGAAGTTAAGGGGAATACTTACTGAAAGTCTTTTAAAGTAGATGTTCAAAATGTTTCATTTCGGCCGTCTGACAATGTGCTACGTGTAATCAGAAAAACCTGCTGCATTTAAGAAGTACAATGAAAAGTGAAAGCAGTGCCTCTAGGTCAGGGTTTCCCATCCACTGGACTTCCCCATAATGGCTGTTATCTGTCTATCAGTTCACTTATCAGCTCCACTCAAGCTACAGTACTTTTAGCCATATCCTGTTACTGTAAGTTATAAGTTTTAAGAGATGTCGCTTAGTGATCGTTAAAGAATTACACTCTTAATGATGCGCGGCTGGGGTGATAATGTAAGACCGTTTTCAGAACACATTTATTCAATGCTGCTTTTCCTGATAGAGCTCCTATTTCTAAATCCACAGCACAGTACACAGTTGCTCGCTTTTTAGATACTGGTAGTGTTAAGGATCGAGCCAGATCTGGACGACCAAGTACTGTGACAGACGAAGACGGCTCATTAGACATTCTTCTCTTCAGTCTTTCTTTGAAAATCCAAACGAATCAGTTAGATCAGCAGCACAATCTCATGGAATAGGTCGTGAATCAGTTCGCAAATTATAATAGAAGTCTGGTTTTAAAGCATACTGTGTTACCCTGTTGCAGGAACTAAGCGAAGATGATTTTCATCGCCGGAGGGAATTCAGTGAAATTATGATGAATAAAATTGACCAAAACCAAATAATTTTAGACGGTATTGTATTCTCAGATGAGTCGACGTTTATGTTAACAGGCATAACTGCCGGTATTGGGATAATGTTAACCCACACTGGATGAGTGAGTGTCACACACAACATCCTCAAAAATTAAACGTATGGGCAGGTATCGCACATACGAGTAATTCAATTATAGGACAATATTTCATCGATGGAAATTTAAATGCCAACAAGTATCATGATACGCTCCAAAATGAGATTGTTCCTGCTTTACAAGCTACTCTGGGCGCTGACTTCCAAACATGTTTTTTCCAACAAGACGGAGCACCGCCACACTATGGTGTTCAGGTAAGGCAATACTTAGACGCAGTATTAACCTATTAGACGCTGTAATACACCGGTGGATTGGAAGACGTGGTGCGATTAAGTGGCCGGCTCGTTCCCCTGACCTAACTCCGCTTGACTACTTCCTATGGGGCTACATCAAGGACAAAGTGAATCGAACTCAGCCTACAGATCTGAACGAACTCAGACATAGGATATCACATGAAGCTCAAGCTATTCCACGAGAATACATAAAAAATGCAGTAGCCGGCTTTTATAACCGGTTAGCACATTGCCAGACGACCAATGGTGAACATTTTGAACACCTACTTTAAAAGACTTTCAGTAAGTATTCCCCTTAACTTCTAACAGCTACTAACAGTATTAGTTGTTTCTTATGTAATAATAGCGTTAAACATTTTTTAATCTTTGAACAGCGATTTCTTCCGACTGGATCAACCTTTTGAAGTCTAGTTTGCGGCATTGTTTTCAGTTTAAGTAGAAATTTAAAATGATGTACAACTCAACATAGGCTGTCATTAAAGATTTTGTTATAACCCCCGACGGGCCGTCCCCCAAAGGTGAAATCTGACCACCATGTACACAGAAAAGTAGCTTACAATTTCCAGTAACGGTATACTAAATTTGGTTGCGATATCTCATGTCGTTTAAAAGTTAAAAAGTCGTCCTAAGACTTAATGGTCACCCTGTATATATATATATATATATATATATATTCTAGAATGACTAAAGTGTACGGTGAGAATTGTTTGAATCGTGCAAATTTTTACAAGTGGGTAGAACAGTTCAAAAATGGCTGAGACTCAGTGAGTGACGAACACCGTCCTGGCCGACCAGTTGAAGTTTCAACTCCCTCACTGGAAAGTTGAATTGATGACGCAATTCGTGCTGACCACCTAGTCACTGTGGAAATGATAGTTGAAAAAGTTCATGTGAGTATGGGTACAGTTCATAACATTATTAAAAACAAGTTAAAGTACCACAAAACATGTGCAAGATGGATCCCAAAGAAGTTGACATGGCTACTCAAGGAAACAAGGTTGAGAGTATGCAGAGAGCTACAGGAATGTTATGAAAGAGAAGGTGAGAACTTCCTCAACAAAATTTTAACATGTGATGAAACTTGGGTTCACTATTACGAGAATCAAAAAGGCAAAGCACAGAGTGGAAGTACACCAGCTCACCTATCAGGAAAAAATTCAAAACCCAAGCATCAGCATGAAGTCATGTTGACGGTGTTTCGGAATGCTGAAGGTCCAGTTTTTTGTGATTATCTTGAAGAGCAGCGTACAATTAACAGCCAATACTACTCGGAAATGCTTGTGAACGAAGTGAAGAATCTCATAGGAGAGGTGTGATTCTCCAAGAAGACAATACACGTCCTCATACTACTCATAACATGAGAAGCCATTAACAAAATGGGCTGGGAAGTACTGCCTCATCCCCTTGAAGTGTTGGGTCTTCCAGAGAGGTTATCATCTTCAATATCTTCACAACCATCTTTAAAACGTTAATACCATATGCAAACCCTTTTTTTACTCATAGCAGACTCACCAGATGCATTAATTAACATTTCCTACTGTTGATTTCATTTTTCACACAAAATTTGTACAAAGACTTTAATCTATTTTCTTTAACAAACAAAAATCCCTTAGCAGCTGTCATGTTGAAAGTAACAATGAATACAGCTGAATATTTTATTATATATATTATTATATATCAGGAGCATAAATACTAACATAATAACATTCAAAACCCTTGAAACTTAAAAATTGCCATTTCTTCATGAACATATCTCGCACATACAGTTTTTAACCCTTCACAGACAGATGCAGATATATCCGCTAAGGAGTGTTCGTATCAGACAGTTTGCAGACGTATCCAATTTCAGTTACAATCTTCATATATATACATCCACAATTTTGCTATCCGAGCCTAAAATTTTGACATATTTTGTTAACTGTCAGCATACATTACGTGGTGCGAATTTACTATCACACACTAAGTTTTACATCAAAATATGTGAAAAACATGTTTGTATAACAAAATGATTTTGTCCCAAGCCTAAAACTGGACGTATTTGCAGGTTTTAAGCTTTCAGTGAAGGGTTTTTGATCACCAAAGTTTTTATGTAAATATGGGAAATAGTGTAAAACCAAAATATTCAACCCTAATTGCAAAACCAAACATACCTCAAGAGACGAAGTACAAGTGTACTTAATTTGATGTTACCTTCAATTCCTCTGTTCTTCAGGTCTCCCGAGTGAGCCATATGGTAGTAATGTGAGTTATTAAGTAAGGCTTTTGATGGAATGCATCCAACATTTAGGCAGGTCCCTCCAAGCGTATCATTCTTTTCTATACAAACTGTCTGAAAATCCATGCACAAATAAGATTAGAGTGCAATATTTTTGGCAAACTTGAGACCTGAACACAAAAATGTCAGACATGAGAATTCTCTAAAACTTCAAAATAAAAAGCTATTAAGTACAAAAATAAAAAAATAGACAATAAGAGTGTTTATAACAAAATTTGATTGATACATAACTTTAGATCTTTAACTATCCTAATATGTTTTTTAGTAAATAATTTTATTTATTCATTTTCGTGAATTTCATAAGCTATTTAAAATTAACGTACATCACATACAAAGTGATATAAACAATTCAATTATTCAACATATTTATTTAACATTTTGACAAAGCATCTTGGGTTAGGTACTTTTAATTCAAGAAAAGATTTTGATTAATTGGTTTTTAGAGTTAAAAATTAAAATTCCTTCATACCATTAAAATTACCACTAAGTTAGTATAAATTTCAATTTTTCTTGAATGTTTTGATATTATTTCTTACTTTTTTGCTTAGAAGGTAAATGGATAATTTTTGATCGTACATTGGCTTCTTTTTAAAAACCTTAAACTATTTGGCATGATTTTAATAATTTAATAATTTTGTAATATTATTGTCTCTATAACAAAGAATTGTATCCACTTAAACAAAATCATAGTTTCCAACACTATGAAAAAACACTAAAGGGTTTATTCTATACAGCTTTTTACATTTAAAAATTGGCTTGAAAAATATAATTATATTTTTTATTTTAAATTTATGGTCTATTTATGCCCTAAGTTTGGGAAAAAACAAATGTTGCACTACAAGCTCAAGATAAGCCTCAACTTCAACTAGTTAACTTAGAAATACAACTTGTTGACAGTACACTATTTATTGTAATGATAATCTCTCTAAAATATATGTATTTATTGACAATTGTTTACAAACTGTGTTGGTGTAGGTTTAAAATTTAAAATATTTACAAATTAATTAACAAGATAAATGTAATGTTTTTGGGGAACTATCTTAACATTACACAATATAGTTCAACAATAATCAGATTATTTATTAAAATATTTATATTCATAGTTACATTGATAATTCACATTCATCTGAACAATTCTTAGTTGTACATATTTAACACATCTTCACTTAATCATAATGAGTTCCAAAAGATACCAAGATAATTTAAAATTCATAACTAAATAATGCCAGTATATAACTTTTGTAGTTGAAACAATAAATAAAGTTGTCAAAACATCTCTATAACTTTAAAATACACTACGTTTGATAAAGCAAGTAAATTAGGAGTGTAGTAGTATCCAGAACAAGATTGTGAAAAGATTATGCTTGGATTGTTTCCTTATGATATTGACAAGAATAACACTTATTAAGTCTTTATAGTTCATATATACATTCAAGCTAATATTTCAAACAATAATATGTATGACTTTACATATATAACAATATATCAGTCTTAATATTTCCAATGAGTCATTAAAACTTATTTTTAGAAAGTTAACTATTAAGATAGGGTAACATTAGTTCATGATAATTGACAAAATTCCATACATTCCTGTTAAACATTTGAAAAATCCTTTAATAATTTAACAAAATTTAATTCTCAGGTTCGAAAACTCTTTGTTTTCAATATTCAAGATAAAAGCTTCATCGTAGGAATAGCCCCAAGGTCACACTGAGGTTCAAATGATAACAATAGGCTACTGATTATAAGCTAATGAATTATCAGCAAACTGCTTATATAATCAAATTAATTCATATGCTAGCACTGTTTAAGTGCACAAAAGTGGGTAGCATAAATAGTACGTTAAATTTGACTATTTTCTTAAAGGTCTTGAAGATTGAATGAGTTGTTTGAATTGGTGAACTATTTTAAATGACGTTTAGAGTTATGGAGTTAACGATAACTTTCATAATATTAAATGTTAGTATATTGTACTAATTATGTTTCTACACCTATTTCAATTTAAGTTTGTTTCTTATTCTCTTCAGCCTCATTAAATAAAAGATTATGAAACCTTGAAATTTTGTTACTCTATAAACTCACAAACAAGAGGACTTTAAAACTGTCAGTTGATTACTGGGGTTTCCCTGCTACCCCATTATTGGTAAAACATACATATGAGTTAAATATTTTATGAGTCGATCTTTCCAAAAAGTTTAAAAACTAAATGAAACTTAACATTCTCAATCAGTTTGAAAAACTAAAATACACCCCTACAATGTGTATAATATCATTTACCAGAAGAATTTGAAAAAAATTACTTGGATTGTAATTTAAAATGTTAATTTGCCTTTCAAACATTAGATCAGTCAATTTCTCCGGGATAACGTTGCAGAATGTCTTTCAATTAACGTTTTATATTATATTAGTGTAAATTTGAATGATTAAAGAAAATTCACTCACTTTCATCCCTAGCTGAGCTGCCTTGATAGCAGCGACATAGCCTCCAGGACCAGAGCCGATGACGACAATGTCCGCCTCCAGGTTTGATGAGTAGAGACGGTGTGGCAGAGCTGAGAGCAGCAAGGGCGGAACTGCCTGGGCCCGCTGCAGGCATGCTGCTGGCTAGCACAACAAAATATATTCATTGACTTAACCAGATAGGGGAGAAGGGGAGACATTGGACTATGGGTAAATTTGAATATATTTCAATTCCCACTATTATTATAGCTGGTTGATATTTTTTGGACTTTAATGTTATTGTATGGTATCTGAATACTTACCACTGTTTCCCTTCAATAACATTGTTCCTTGTCTGAAATTTAGAGAAATACTAAATTTTAATTTTGAAATGTTGTGAGAGTTTCACCTAATTAATATAACCTGTTGGCAGTCTTCTTCATTATATCTGGTAAATATAACGAATATGGTTAGAATGCCTATATATTTGTAAGTAACAACTTTTAATAACAATCAAATAACAATTTAATCTTAAACTTTGTACATGGGCACATTTGAACAAAGTTTAAAAAGCAAGAATTATACCTGGATTGGTATACTCATAATTTAAACCAAAATAAGGAGCAAAAAGTCAAGTTTTGAAACATGTTTCTTGAAAATTATGTACTGTTAGCCTACTTAACATTACTTCTTTAATATAACCACAGAGTGATCTAGGTGTTAAACATAGACTAGTTTACTTTTGCTTGGCAATTTTGCAATTTGTGGTTAAAAAATTATTAATGGAGGTATTAATTGAGGATGGGTAAGGTTAAGAGATAGGGGCCGCCTCCTATCAAGATCTATGAGGAATAATTAGGGCACTATTCTGAAAGTCATGTCCCCTCTGAAGAAGGGGAGGCCAGCTTTGAACCAGCGTCTCCAGTCGAAGCAGGCAGGGAGTGACACACCCTTATGTCAAGACTAGCAATAACCTATGCAACTTAGGGAACGAACCTTACCAACTCCAACATTTATCTTCCGCAGTAGTTAAGACCTATCGAATTACCATTGCACCCCAGAATCTCGACATTTGCTGTTACTGATGTGGCGCTCCTGGACATCCATAAGGTTGAACAGATTTAAGTGACACATTGGTTTTTGGTGTGCCCAGTTGTAGGTTCAAACCAAGGTATAAGCCCACCAGACGTGATCCCTACTGGGTATCAATTGATAATAGTATTGACTGTCATTAGGTAAACATAATTTTGAGATAAAAACAGATGTTGTTTTACCACATAACATTGATTATGAAAATTTGAATAAATCCGAACAAAAACTATATATATATATATATATATATATATGTATATAAAACTATATATATATATATATTTGTTTGGATTTATTAAAATTTTCATAATCAATGTTACATGGTAAAACAACATATCTGGCGAACAACATATTTTAAAGCATGCAAAGCAAAGAAAAGCAAATGTGATAGATTGTGGGAAACGTACTGTAGTTACAATCTTTCCCATTATGGTTGGAATCACTTATATTTAAAACCATATTGAAAATTTTGGCAGCAGTATAATGAGCAGCCACCATGACAATCGAATCATCAATATTTCTGATTATCTAAACTACAGAAGAATACAAAATCCACAATATCGAATAGAATTACATTATAGGTATTTTACTAATAGGTATTTTGAAGGATGAACATATCTGACAGCTTGAGGCACAAATAACATATGTTCATTGACGTACTTGCAGCCATTACTTTAAAGACCACATAAATGATTTTACTTTATTTGATTTATTGATTTAAAAGAAAATTGTTTTGTGATATGTTAAAAAAATCTGGAACTATCTATAATTAGCTTGTCTTTTTATTCAATAATTTAGGTATTTCCAATAATTGATAATTTGATTGTCATGGTGGCCACTTATCATACTGCAATCCAAATTTCATCTATCTCATACCACAGTTATTAGGCCAAATGACCTAATCAAGCAGTTGAATTTTCTTGGAGAGCACAAAGATATTAATTCTTGTCTAAATTCTTGCAGCCCAGTTTGGAAAACAAAACTGAAGCTAGTACATATGTAAAGTGAAAACCTTTCTGTTTGCAAACATTGTAAAAGAAACTACTAAAAAATGAAAGAAAATTCAAAATAATTTTATTTGTTTTGCATTGTAACTTTTTTGGATTTTTGTACATGAATTTTGCTGGAGTATATGGAGCGGCCACCACCACAATCGAATCAGCCATATTTATGATGATCTAAACTACAGGAAACTTAATGTCCAACTAAATTTCATTAACATGTATTGCAAATATTACAGATAATTTAGCTGTTTTTAAATTTTAAAAAAATAATAATTTGATAATGACTAAAAACTACCTAGGCTATGTTTATTTATTAATGGGCTGCAGTATAATAAGCGGCTACCAACAAAATAAGATGATGAATATTGAATGATACGGAATCACCGATATTCATGACGATCTAAAGAATGAAAGTAAAATGTCGGAACAAATAATGTAATAGATATTTCAAAGAACAGTATGGTTTGGCTAGTTTTTAATGTTAAAAATTAATGTGAACAATTATGTTGAGCTAAATTACGTTTTAGGCTTTAAAAATGTTAAAATAGAAAAGCTATATTTTTATATGGAAAAGAAATGTATTTGTTACCGATTACATAAAATTTAACTAAACTTTATTTAAAGTCTGTTTGAGCAGCGTAATACTTACGATTACTTTAGCCAATCTGAAATGGTATTTCTGCAGGTAATGATTTAAACTAAAACAGTAAATGATTTTTGGCATAGTACTAAATTTAGAATGTTCAAAAACGTCTTCTCAAGTGCGTTTTTGCAACGTCAAGTTTATTCTGACTTGTCTTTTAGTAAAACACTATTTGATTTCCACCTTTAATTCTAGTTTTCATCTCCTCACTACAAACAGGATACGGCAGATTTAAGGAACTAGGCCTAGCTCCTTTTCTTGCAGCCATTTAAAACATTGCTCAGTGTTTATAAAAACATTTTGAGTCAATATTTTCCATTGTTCTTGTCGTTGTCACTAGCCTTCTCATATATAAACGAAATAAAAACAGCTGGTAATGACGTCACTAGCAACAGCTGGTAGCCTAATGGTGTCACAAGTTACAGCTTCGTAATGACAACACTCTAGTCTAAAAATAAAGAAAGCTGGCAATGATTAATTATGAATATCTATAGGTCAAATGTTGTATTCAATAGTATCGATACTTAAAATCGATAATCATCATCCAATTGTGTTAGTGGCTGCTTATTATACTGAAGCCATTAAATGTAACAAATAAAGCTATATAACACAAATAACGCATATTCATCACAATTGTACTTGTGGCCATTACTGAATCGTACAAATGACTCTTTGTTTTAATTAATTTTGAACAAAATTGTATTAAATATATTTTAAAAAGTTAACAATAATTGTAAATCACTATAATTAGAATGTTTTTGTATTAAATAGTTTAAGTATTTCCAAGTGATAATTTGGTTCCCTGATTTGATTGTCATGGAGGCTGCTTATTACACTGCAGCCATCTATTTTTTAAATCCCAATATTAATTAATAATTGATTTAATACAAATTTGATATCACGCCGCTTAATATAATGGATTATTTAAGTTCGCCAAGAATGATAATATAGACCTAGCCTAGATATTGATTATTTAGTGACACTTGTTATCAAAGCCTATCATTTGATTATTTAAACTAACTGCTAAGATAAAGCACAGATGGTGCATTTTGTTTTAGTATAATTATTTTAAAAACTGTACGTTAAACTATTGTATTAAATCCATGAAACTGCCTAACAACTTTAAATTCGTTTGGATAGCAATAAGTGGATGGGCTAACAAATAAAGTATGGATTAGCATAATATCAAAGCGTAATGCATTTATTAATTGTTTTCTAGTATGTGTTTACATATACAATATGCAATTTTGTTGTTTTATGTGACCTATAGTAACATGGCCTCATATCCCTGTAAAAACTATTACGTTGAGGAATCAATTAAGGAAACTGGACAATTAAAGGCAATTCTTACTTTATAACTTTTTCTGAATCACAAAAAGCAATTTTGGTAGCATACTTACTTTAATTGAAGTAGTAATCCGACTAAGAATGTTCGCCTGCATTTTAACCACAAAACGACCTACACTTGGAAGAAAGAAGACAAATCAGGTGCAGAGGCAGACTACATTTTGCAAGAAATCATATGTTCGTGTCGTTCTGACTGCAGTGTCTGCGCACAGATATGTGAACAAATCTTAATGTATATTTTATGTTCTATGAAATATACATATCATTATTAAATACGTAGTTCAGTACTGTAAAGTCAATATCATATAACAAAAAATAGTAAAACTTTTAAATATTACAAAACTTCTGGGCAAGGACCAGTGGTGCCGAACGGGGAGAGGAGGCGGCGTTCCCACATTGGTTTTTCACAACTTAATTTTAAGCAAATTAAAACCTAGTCAGAAAAGGTACTATATTTATCCATTTTGATAGTGTATCGTAATTTAAATGATGCAGTAAAAATACTTTATGATATACATACTTGGTTAATGTCGTTCTTAAATGATAATAGAGTAGACATCCTTCTTCAAATTGTACTGAGAATTTATGATTATAGTGTTAAAGGAAAACTTATAGGCCATTTTGGTGGCTCTCCACCGTTGGGGCACTACTAAGTTACGACAAAGACATTTTTCCGGTGCGGCGTCACGTTAGATAGACGTAAAACCGCCTCGCACTTAAAGATAAAGCGTACTGTTGATTACTAAGTTACAGCACAAGTACTTCTGTTTTGTTTCTTTTAAAGTTGGTTTCTGTTACATGTACTAGAAACTAATGAGTGTCTCGCATGTTGCTCTTCACTGAATCTTAAAATAAAGATTAAAAAAGTTGCAAAACCTTCTACCAGGAGTAGAAAAGGCATAACAAATTCTACTCCGCTACCTGTACGGTACTTACAGATGAAATAGATATGTACTACTGGCATCAATCGTAAGTTCCATCATCTGTGTCACCTGACATTGACAATGTATTAAATTCCTCTATATAGTCTGGGGAAGGAGTGTATCAGTGCCGGAACGCCACGCCGTTGTGTACGATTATATTTAACTTCATATTATACTACATTACAATTCCGTTGTTTCAAGTATTAGCGAATTCTTTGCCTAAACAAACCAAGAAATAGTGATTGAATGTGTTTAGCGCCAGCACAACCTTCACTTCTAGTGACGAAAATATTTATCTAAAATTTTACCAATTTCTAGTGTCTTGTTGATGACTCTCAACCTCAGGATGAATCGTCATCTCAAAATTTTGCATCTAAGAAATACGGGAAAACAAAATACGTTTTCTTGTTTGGATTGTTCCAAATTTGGTTGTAAAATTTGAAAGCTTGTCAAACGCAGAGCTTTTAAACTACGCTGTATATGTATATAAAGATATTGGTGTAGTTACTTGACATCTATCAACAAATCAAGCAATTTTAAATCAAGTTTAAATGTTACTGGTAAGTTCTTACTTTGATAGTCGAAACAAGTCTTTTAAACTAAAGCATGTTGATAATATATGTAATAAGTAAAAGTCTGTAAAGAGAAGCCCCACAATTTTTATTCCTCGATTTTGATGAACTATCTGATCAAATGAAAGACTGTAGCAAATAACCTCATTGATAGTTTAAAAAAACGTGTCGTCTCTTCAATTTTTAACTATAATGTACGACATTATGTGTTCTATGCAAATAAACTTTTAAGTAGAAGAGTCCGGAGATGCTTTGCGTGCGACTTTGAATATGTAACTGTGAGAAGCTCATAGAAAACTAGCTCTGACTCTTCTACTCTGTGAATTCCTCATCACAGTATGGGCAGTCTTTAACAAACCTTTTGCTGTTACTGCTTGTGGAACCTGGAATTTCCTCCACGATTCCATTTGCGCAAAAGACATCTGTTCAGGTTTTTGAGATGGCACTTAAAAAGTATTTTTGTGAATGGATTTACTGGGAATGGCAGGAGTGCTGGGAGCCAGTAATCGTGATCTAGCTTGATATGTGTTAGTAATAGTGCTAGTGTTATGTTGGGAAAAGTTTGGTGTTGAAGAAAAGCTATAGTAAATAATTTTCTAAACATTGTTCCTTGATACTGTATGAATTATAGACTAGAGTTAGCTATAAGTGATTCAATCAGTGATGGGTTCTGCCAATCACTTTCAAATTTGTATGGATAAATTATTTACTCTTTATTACAAATCATAAAAAAAAACATAAAGATAACCAGCCGAGTGTGCTAGTGTGCTGTATTTGCAACTGAACAAAATTGGTTGTATCTTATAAGATGGATAATTAGCTCTTTTAAATCAGTAAAAGCCATTTTTTATGGATAATTTGAATTTTAAAACATCTCAAAACGATAATAATATAACTCCAACTGAGTGAGTCATGCACTCAGGGTTAATTAAACGATTCACATAATTTCAACTCCCGTCTTATGTAATATATTAGTTGAGTTCTCAATGGTTTGAAATGTCTCCAGAGCAGACAAGCAACATTAGTCCATACAACAAAATCAATAAGATGTCTATTGCATATTATAAAGCCCTTAAAGACAAATCTGGTTCTATAAGCCGTGAGCTTTAAGTTGAAGGGAGTAATAGTTGAGGAAGACTTTCTAATGTCCCTTTAATTGGATGAGCATTAGCAAATAAAGCCTATCACTCGAGGCGCTGGATAAATTTTATTTCTGTCTGCTTGTTTGTTTGCTTCATATCTTGAGAAAGAACTGACTTTTATGCTTGAAATTTTGCATGATGCATTCATTTCTGTATAGGCAATATCGAGTTAAATGATGGTAAATGTCATTCCTTGGGATTTAGCAAATCTTTCGCAAACATATTTACATTGGTCTTACAAGTAACCGTAATAGCAATAAGTAAATCATGGAATAAATTAATTACCAAACAAAAAGTACAATCATATTATGGCTTTTTATAAGTGACATAGTAATGAATGTTGCCTAAATAACCATAAGATATCTCGAGAAAGATTTTGTCTGTAGAATACATTTTACATAAAACTTCATTTATACATAGACAAGAATAAGTTGATTATGTTGAATCTAAATAGTTAAATACCTTGGTTTACCAACTATACTTTCCTGCTAAATTTGGTAAAAATCTACGGAATATATAATTTCATATTTTGAACCCTTTGATATCTTCTAACGCCAACCAAAAGTAACATGGCTAACGATAAACTTCTTTGTAAAGGAAAATTAATCTATCAATTAAAAAAAAGTAGAAAGTAGGTCAATAGCTTTTAAAATGCAAATTGGATATTAGCTCCTAGACTAATGAGGTTTATGGGTAAAGCTGTAGTTTTAAAAATATTGTTTATTTTAAGTTAATTTTATCCATCCTTAAATGAATTATAGTATAATTTGTGAAAAATCTGTTCAAATTGTTTTTACCATATTATATAAATATTTTCATAAAACAAAAGCATTTTTGGATACAAATTCTATGTCAAAGGGGATTTTTCTTTTTACTATATGTTTGTGTTTTAAATCTTATAAACAAAAAAGCAACCTCAACTATGTAAGGATTTGATATTTTTGATAATTTTCTAAAATTTTAGATAACCGTGTTTCAAATAAGTTTTTAATGATTACTTCTCAATATGTAACATGTAATAAAACATAAAGAGTCTTAAAGGAGCTAAGTACGAATATCTAGTTAAATAGGAAAGATTGAGCCATGTCACCTATATGATACCAGTACATTGAATGGTCAAGTTACATACATTTTAAAATGGGGACATACAAAGAGGTTTTTAAAACAGTTAATATGCAATCAGCCGATTCGTGCCTCATTCTAACCAGTAGTAGATGATGTTTTAGCTACCATGTGACACAAAACATAATGAAATTTGACCTGTTCACCATGAGTTCGGTGACAATTCTGTATCTCATGAACGCAATATCATGGTGATTGGATCAGCATTGGACAACCGAATGTCACCATCTCTTGTTCCACATATCAACTAGGAGACAGTTTATTAGAACGTAAATGACACAATCCTGGATCAGAGGCTTGCAGAGTCCACCCATGAGGTTGAGTTGAGTTTCATTCACTAGAACTTAAGGTAGCAGACTATTACTACATATGAAATGTTAGTCACTGGGTAGAAGTAATGTTCATGTTTTATATTCGTGTTCATTTCCATCACCTCAACATTCTATCTAGTCTAATAGTTTTGTATCACTTCAGCCTTCTATTTCAGTCTCAAATATTATGTAGCCCAATTTAATGATTTACCAGCCGCAACCAACTAAGAGAAGTAAATCGGTACAAGTTAATACAAGACTGCTCTGCATTTTGGAATGGGATCAGCGGTTGCCCAGTAGTACTCAGTCTCATATATTTTGCGAACTTGTTCAACAGGTAATAATACTATTTTGTTTTATGCACTTTTTGGGCATAAAGAGGGAATCAATTTGAAACCTTAATTCTTTTAAACACAGTATAATATTGTAAAGCTTGAATCTACAAACTGTCACACACAAAGCCAGAACATATGCTATACTCTGAGGGAATATGAGGGATGATTTTACAGTTTTGGCCATAGCACAGCTCCATTACTAGTAGTCGCTATTTGCTTGAATAGTTTTGCTTGAATATAAAAACTATAAATTTTTCAAAAGTGTAAATGGTTATAACTTTTAAAAGCTGTTTGAAAGGATTTATGGAACCAAGGAACCAAAATACTTGATACCTGAAGGTTCTATTCTACAAGTTTGTCCGTTTACCTTTACTCTATACAGCAATACATGTTAGCTCCAGTGTAATTTGAGAGTTATAATCCTTACTTATATTTGTTTACTTATGATGTTTATCAGAAAATGATAAAATCAATGAACAAGAAATGAATGTTCCAAATAATAAGAATATTTTTTGTGGCAGTTGGAATAAATATTCAATAGACTTAATGACATGTTAAGGAATTTATAGTATTAGTAAATAGGAATAGCGGCTGTAGGTTCAGGTAGCACCTTGTATGCATGCACCCCAAAATACAAGCACAGAGGGTTGGGACCAGCCCGGCATTCTGCCTCTGTTTCTCTGTAATGTGTTAGACTCATGACTAAGGAAGACAAGGATGCAAGAGATCACAACACATACTCAATATTTCCGAACATAAGGAGATGAAAATTGTCAAACCTTCATAGTCATATGACATTCCATATTTACAATAAACATTAGACAAAACCGAATTAACATGTACAGAAAAGGTATGGGTTCAATAAAGTAATACTTTTTCATATAGTAACATAATTTTTATAACATAATTTGTTTATTCAATTTAGAATCAACAATATAGCTTTTACAATATTCAACTAATTGAATAATAAAAATGAAAATTTCTATTATGTACAGAACTATTTTACAATATTTACAACACGATCTTTGTGCTTGTATAATATTTTTGACAATAATGCTGATACCCTTATTATTTTTATTATGTACTTCTTATGGTTAAATGGACAGGGGGGCTTGAGTGAATGTCTGGGCAGTAGTGTTGAATATGTTAGTTTACAGTATAAAATCTATTAAAACGTAAACTTTATTTAACTAAATTTCAAAAGGTATTATAAAGGATCAAGACCATTTTGAACATTCTAGTTTCTGGAATTATGTTACTAATTGTGTCTCCATTTTATTCAGACCTCACTGAGCTTGTATTAAAACATGACCATGATACAATGAATATAACTTATTACAATGACATCCATCCCGAGACAGATAAATTATGGGAGATTAAACTCAGTCAATTGTTTATCAGGAGGAACCTTAACAAGTAATATTAGGGTTCACTCTTATCGTCATGCAGATACAGTCATGGCTTAACAACATTTAGATACCATTACTGGAGTAAACTTATCCAATCTTCTATTAATTACAGTTATAATGGTGTCCAATTCCTAACAAATTAAAAACAAACAAAAATATTACTAAAATAGCAGTTAGTAAAGAATACAGTATATGAGATTGGGTTGTAGATGGGCACTGTTTTTTTAAACATAAAAGTAAAGATTCCAAAAATGCACAAAAAATATTGTTTTTGTCTACTGGTAGATTACACGAAACACAATCTGTAAAAGTATCATGTCATGATGTATAGCGAAATTGGAATAACAGTAACTTGTCTGAATTATTTTGAGCTAGAAAATATTTGTCATGTGAGAATTACTCTTAAAAACTAGTGATATTGTCTGATACCATGTCATCACAAGAACACAACCTGTGTTGAAGTAATAAATTTAACATTTAAAATTCAACTTTATCATTACAGAGAATATTTAATTAGATATACAGTGTGAAAGCTTTTATGATAAATTTTATTTGTTAATCCTTCAGTAATGAATTTAATCATAACAGTTATGATCTTCGTATAAACCTTAACATAAAATGTGTTGAAGTCTCACTAAAGCTATGTATGAATTGAGAAAAAATGACTGAAGTAAATGAAACAAATAGGATGATTTGGGAACCTTGAGATGATAAATGAGAGCATTGTCTATATGGATCATAAATGCACATTTTTAGAAAACTGGCGTCAATATGACATTATTCTCTATGTAATTCTTCTGATCATGATGCTTGAATTCTGATTATTGTTGAATAAAAAAATGTACATATTTGACCTATTGTATAACAAACAAAAATTAGATTAGCAATTTTCAAGTATTTTGGCTTTATTCAAACAAATACAGATGGATGTCTTCAAGAAACATAATTTTATAAGTAAGTTAACATCTGAGTGGAAAAGTTTCTTTTAAGACATCTAAAGTTGCTTAAGTTCGGCACAAACACTCTACTCACAACTCAAAACCTTTTGGGTGTATCATGGACACTTTAAGAAACAAATGTGCATGACAAACACAGAAACATTTCTCTGATTATCACACTCGAAATCTTATCAATTTCATATACATATTTAACTAAACCTACTAACACCAAACACGCAAGAAGTCCTCTTCCAAAGAAGAAAAAAGCCACCATACAACAGGATGAGCTGCAAATATAACTGTATGAGGTTAAAGGTTCAACTCAAATACTACTCTCTAATAGACTTAATCATGTGCAAGTATCCCTCAGCATTGTAGTGGCACCAATTCTCCAATGGTAGTAATTCTTCTATCTCCTCCAAGGAGCTCATGGAAAAGTTGTGCTATAACTTTGGTACAAACTGTGCATTTAACATGGAAGTAAGCTTAAAATACCATGGAAAAACCTCCATAAACATAATTACAACAATAATAATATGAATTACAGCAAGATTTTCTTTATCACTTCACTTTTTTAGTTGCATTAGGATGCAAATTATGTTAACACTACTAGTCAGAAGGACTATTCTCGTATTCATCAATAGAATCAGAAAAACAATATGATACTTTGTGCAGGAAAGGGCGTACTACTAGTATCTACTTTAGAACTTGTACTTTTTATTATATTTATTTGATTATCCATCCAACATTTAAAAAAGTGCTGTGCACTCCTTACACATCTTGTAGAATATTAAGTGTTAAGTGTTTTTAAGCCATAACTCTCCACGTAGTCTGGCTATTTCATTTAATTTTGTCTTACAATTGACATAAGTGACATATAATGAAACCATGTTCTGCTATAATATGTCCAGGTGATTATGAAATTTGTTTTGAGGAGGGCATCAGCGAAGTAAATAATGGAAGCACAGTTTAAATTTCTAGAGAGACAGAGAGAGGGAAAGATAGAGAAAATCATCTGTATTAAACAAAGTAAAATAAGCTTGATATCTTAGTTAGGCAAAATGATTTATCATAATACATCAATACAATGGTAACCTCAGAAAGATACTCAAGACTTGTTTAGTAATATAACAAAATAATTTCTGGAGGTAGACTAAGAAAATGTAAACACAGTAATTGCTTTTAAATTACACTTTCCATTTTAAAATTCGGAGAAATTAAACTTTAACAGATATTCACTAGACAATTATTTTTACAAAATAATAAAATTAATCCCTTATTACATTAGTAGTCTTCTGGTCTATCAAAATCTATGAAAACTGCTTCCACCTTCCGAAGATTATCGTCATTATCATGCAAGAATTCATATATTCTAATGGTGGGATGTTTCAACTCATTAACATTGATGTCCATATCACCACAATATTAATAGAATAAATAACTAATGGAAATGTTGGTGCTGAGTTGATAAAAATATCAGAAGAGAAGATTGACCTGGCTGATTTAGAGATAGCTAAGATTTGAATTCTGACATAACATATCTAGAATAAGGTTAAACAGATTTTTTAAAATAACCCAATCTACAACCAATTTGCACTATTAGTGAAATGTTTTGACCAAAAATCTCTCTATTTCTGCTTGTTTATGCACTCTATTGTCACATAGTTCACTTTGAGCTCCAATACAATATATTGATATGCAAATTGCATGTTAGTAAGCTGAATCTCATAGGCGTCACAAAATTAGTCCAAATGCTTACTTTTTGTTAAAAAAAAACATGGACTAAAAATTAAAGTTTCAGATACTACTTAGAAATCTTCTCTATAGAAAACGTGAAAACCGCTTCACCCATCCTATTGTTGATTGGTGACTATTAACGACTAAATAATGTTAAGTAGAAAAGGGGTCCATTAATTATGTAACACTAAAATTTGCTTTTAAAAGGGTGGATGGGCGAATATAATACTAACTTTAAAATCTCTGAAGAAACCAGGCAGATTTTGTAAACGATTCAAGCAATCAATTGTAGAGGTTTAATATTATGTTTTGCTGTGTCGAAACACCCCCTCCCCATAGATCATTACTTAATTTAGGGATAGCCCCTAATATTGAACGCATACCAATTGAAGATGAAAACAGTTTTGTCTATACAATTTTGTTGTTCTTGGAAAATATAGCACTTGCAACTAAACCCAAATCTATCTGTAATTTTAAATTAGTTTTTTACCATCCAAAAACAAATATGTTATTAGTTTGATCTATTTGAAAAATATAATATCCTAATGGACAACTGTGATTAAAACAAGTTTTAAGTATTGAAAAACATGTTTCATTCTTTTCATATTGACACAATCTGCACCTATGGTAAAGCTTACAGAAATAATCTCAATAAGTTATGGTTAGAAAAGATTGAAATTATTTCAATTTTTAGGATTACCTGAAAGTTTAACCAAAACAAAATAATTTTCTTGTATGTATCAAATGAATTTACTATAAGTATTAATGTATCCATACAATAATGTTAACAAGACCAATACAATTAAGATATTAATAAATTATCCCTTTTTATTGAACACATTTGAATGAATATATGAGTAGGAGTTTAATTCAATAATTCAATTATTGAATATTAATCAATGATTTGTGAGTGATGTGTTTTGAAAAGACATGAGATTTAAGGTAAATCTGCTTAAAATGCAATCTTATTTGAGATTGTAAGATTGATTAAAGGGCTTTCAATTTTTAACGACAAATATTTACTAAAATAAAAGCTAACCATCATTGATAATGTCTTATTTTTTAAGAGTTACACTTACTATGTAAAAAATTTATGTAATGGTTTCGATGAATTACATAAATTTAAAATGTCACCTCAACTGATAATCCATAAGTCAGATTGCAGGTTAATCTGCCAATTAACTCAACAGCACTTTAGTGCTCGGATTTGAAAATCAGTACTAAAATCTTCCTAATCTATCTAAATATATACAATGTATTATCTTAAATAAGTAATGGGTACATTCTATTATCTAAAATCTACAAGTGCATAAAATTTTCAAGATTTAACACATTTATAGTCTTCCCAAGCTAATCTTGGTCTCATAGCACCTTAAAAGTATGGAATAAAATTTTAACTGTGTTTCTTAAAATAGGTTTAAATGATTTAACATAACTGCATTTTATAGGATCACTTTATTAAAATTAATAATCTAATTAGAGAATATTTTATTACATACAGTTAATCAGAGTGAAATAGACGAAATAAATATGAAGTAATATGGTGATTTAACACCACAAATGACTTCAAATAATAATATTTTTGTAATGGTTTTCAGTCTTTCGATACACTAATGGTCTTTTAACTAATGCACAGCACGCATGTTGCAGTATGCTGTTTCATATAAATTGAAGTCTTCATAGTTTTAACATGTCAGTGTGAACTGTAGAACTCTTTTTTGTTACTTTGTATTGTGTTTCATAATTTTAACATTGAAACCAAACCATTGGCTATTTTACTGCAGAATGGTGATGAAGTATCATCTCCAAAACATGTAATTGATGAACGATTTGTCATATTTGGATTTAACAGAGTTAAGAAACTCTTATTTATTGTTTTTTTTAATCCAGAAGAACATATACCTATGTATTTTAATCTAGGCCGGTAGTGGACACTTTGAGTTCACTTCATAGATTTAATAAATCTGTCTGTACTTGACTTCTTTTACTCACACTGCATAATTTACTAATTTTGTTATGTACTGTATAGATCATGGCATATGCCAGTGTAGCCAGCCAGAGAGCTGACTGCTGATGATCTGTGTTGAGAGCTTTACTGGATTGTACAAGGTGTGGCACATTCACCAGTAACCTCCTCACCATCAGCAGCTCTGCGAACTTGTTCCCTTCCTATATCAGCATGTAATTATACATATATTTTGTGTTTTTGTTCCAGTCAGTTGCTTTCAAGAGAGACAGAGGAACTTCATAAAGCCAGTAGCAAAGAATTTTGTGACTAAGAGGATTGGTATCGACTCCTATAAAGGTTTTATTCTATATTTATTATCAAGTAATAAAGCTTGATTCAATCAATTTTTCAGAATCATTTTGCTTTATGTATCAAAATCACTTTCTTTCTCTTAGCAAGTTGAATTATGGGATCAGATTTAAAGTTCACAAATTTTAATTTTTGAGAGCCAGTGAACTCAGAATTTAAGGCGTCAGACTTCAGACCTGGATTATAGAGCACAGTTGTTCCATTCTTGTTTGCGACTATTTTTATCAGCTTTGTCTTTCTTAATAGTACTGACTTTCCCTCTTTCCCTGAATTTGATGATGGGCAGAGTAAACTTGAAAAGCTATCAAAGCAGAGTAAAAGTAAAAAAAAAAACACACACATGTAGGTAATCTGAAAACTTTATAGGTTAAGTGTCTTCTGAAGTAAAGTTTGTCTAGTTCAAACAATTATTTCTGTAAAATAACTTAAATACAAATTGGGAAATCAACAGCTGTTACAAATCTGTTAGACAACCTAAAGTTGCAGTTACCAGAGAAAAAAATCTTACCATTTTCATTTTCGAAAACTAAAATACCCTCTCTAGGATTTGTATTCAGTTTGGCTACAGAAATAGATAGTTTGAAACACTATTCAAATATACCTGCAAATTTTAATTTTGAAAATTCACCCTTTGTCAAACTTTTGCAGCTATTATGCTATTATTTTTAATAGATTGAGTTTTGTAAATAAGCATCTTTTCTACTATCATTCCCAAACACTTTAAGAACATTTCAGGAATTTATTTGAGATGTTATAATTTTTAATTGTAATAAATTTCTAAATGATAGAGAAATATTAGTATTTTAGGTGCATTGGTGACATATCTTAGTGAGATATTGAATTTCATTATGTAAGGTAGCTAGACTGAACCATTCGAGACAAGATATCTATAATTTAAATCCCGTAGCATCTTCCAGTATATTTTGTAAGCTGATTTTCATATAAAACTCCCCTGGTGAAAAATTAAGGAAAAAAGAATCATTCATTCAGATCATAGAGCAATTACTTACATGGAATTTCCACCCAAATATTTTTATATGGAATGAATGTTTTTATGTAGACTAAGAAAAGTTGGGAATACTGATTATTATAATTGTAATTATAGTGTTCAAAGCAGAATATTCTTATCTAAAACCACTCAATTTGAAAAATAAGTTACTAAACAAATTGCAAAATATTTAGTTGTACTTAAATGTTTAATTGACTTATCATGACCACTGTCCTGTCATTCTTATTCGAACATTATTAGTAAATACAGAGTTGGAAAATAATATTATTTGCTTCATAACATAAACACTGTTATGTAAAAAGTGAAATTAAATAACTCCACTTTAAAATCATATTTAATAAAAGTGACCCTTATAAAATGGAGCATTTGTACTAATTAAGCTACAACAAAAATTTAACTTCTAAAAATAAAAATAGACAGTGACAACTGACAATATGAGAAAACTATGACAAATTGCAAGGCAGCTAGGTCTACAAAGTCACTTCATACTGTAGAAAATATACATGCATTGGAGTTGCATCGTAATTGTCTCACTAGTGTAGTACGGAGTTCTACAGTCCCTAATTATATGTAATATGTTTATATATTATAATACAACGATTTGCGAGACAATCTGTAAAAATATTTTGAAATTGCTAAAATTAGTTCTTTTCATTCAATATGAACTCTGATTATATTACGAATTAAGCTTTCAATAAAATATTAATAAGAGACTACATATGTCTTAATAACAGTTTTGCCTGCTGAAAAAATTTAAACCAACTAATTATTTGGTAAATTCCTAAGACGGCAAGTGATAAACATGTTCCAAGGGTAATAGTTGAAATATATTAATATATATTATATTCTTTCCTCAGTATTACAGTCCAACTTATGACACAGATCATTATTAAGATAATTAAGTTATATGGTATTGTTAGTATTGTAACAAATGTAAATATAACTCAACTTGATCAGTAAAATGTTAGGTTATGCTCGCAAAGAAGAAACTTATCTTTGAGATTGGTAAAATGCCTTAAACTGATCAAGTATACATTTTTATTCATCGCCAATTACTACAAGACCATCTTTGAAGAATAATGTAATTATTCATAGTAATATAATAAAGAAGGCAGAGGCCAAAATAAGTGTACTTGTGCAGTATTGAGCTGATTTTTTATTGAAGTCTGTTGACAATCTTATCTTTGAATAATAAACTATGTAAAAGACACAATACAACAACCCTGAATTAAAACCTTAAAGAACATATTGATCATGAAACATTAAAAATCAAATAATGACACTTCACCAATTGAAGAAAGTATTTAAAGTTTTGATTGGTAAGGATGCAAAATCAGTTGGATTTTTTCTTTATTACTTCAGAAATTTTCTAGATTTTTAGTTTCAAAAGATTTTTGTTATATATCAATTTTGCTACTACCTATTCAAACAGTTGGTTTAAATATTTTTCACTACAGGGTCAAAGTATTGCTTACCATCGGATCTCAACATATCCGAAACATAACATGAAAAATAATGTAATAAAGCATCTTCTGTTCTTAAACCTGGACACAAAAATAACTATACATTCAACAGGTACAAGATAAGAAGTCCTTTTTGACTTTAAAACTTCAGTATATCGTGATTTAAAAGTACCTAATGGCAAAATAAAGGAGCTAGACTCCTATGTCCTCATTGACACTTGTAGCTATCTAAAGATAGACTAACATCGGACCGGCCAGGGGGAACCACTGGAGCGGCCAAGCTCGGAACACAGCAGAGATGTCGGCAGGCCTCAGGTGGGGTCCCGGTCCTGGATGGCCGCCAGGAGTTGCCGCTTCAGCTCCTGCTCTGGGATCTGTGAGAGAGTCAGCAGTTCAGCTCGGGACAGTCGACTCAGACCTGAGGTCTCAGTGCCACAAATGTCGGCACTCGAGCCGCTGGGAGAGAACACCTCGCAGTTCTCCACTACGGTCTTCACATCAGGCTTCACGTCTTCTGCCCGCAGTATAGAGTCAGAACTGGCTCGTTTTCTAGTTTTTCCTAATCACATAATAGACTGCATCAGTGTTAAAACTTCAAATTTTATTCAGTGTACAAGAATTGCAACTAATGTAACATGTTACTTTCTCACAAGTGTATGACAAAATGTAATCAAAATGCTTTTCAGATGAACATTCCTTAAAAAGTACAAAAACTATTACCGTATGGAATTAATTTATTCTATAAATAGTATTACTCATTAATATGTTCAAAGAGTATATTTCGGGGACTCAACAAACATCAAGAATAATAGATAAGACCATCATTAAATGTAACGATAAGGCAAAATTTTAATGCGTTATTAGAAGATCTATTATGTAGCAGGACAGTTAAGGATCTATAAGACTACTGAATTATCCTACTGTAGTGAGTCGGCAGAAGTCAATGGTTGGGGTGATCATGTGTTCAGTGCGGCGTGGGCATGTATGTATGTGTAACATGTATAGGGTATGAAACTCTTATGAGCAATACAAATAAAATAAGTTGCATTGTTTTTACTAACTTCTAGAAAAAACAAAATTTTTTTATTTATTCCATTTACTCAGAACTAGAATATTTGGATTGAAGTCCAAGGGCTCTTGCCTTACAATAAGTCTCAAGCTAGGCACAACCACTTTAAGTTAATAAAATTACATTATTCTCAATTTATAACAAAAACTTATTATTTGATTTATTTATATAAATAATAAAAACTCTTCAAGTAGAAAAAATTAATACATATATACTTAACTATAAATTAAAACAGTGTAATATACTTCCAAGACTGACAAACACAGTAATAAATGCATTATTAAATATATATTTACTTAAAGTTACAATATAAAAATAATACAAACTCAATTCCGGTTAATAAATTTGTTCTTATCCATTATAAATATTTATTAAACTCTAATATAATTAAATATACAAAATAGTGGACATAAAGACAAAGACAATATAAGTCCTGGGTAAGTTGCTCGTTTTGAAATTGTATAATATTAATTTATTTTGGGAAGTGGTCACACAATAAATATTTATTATTTTATAGATATAATGAAAGAAGAGGTGGATGACAGGAGGAATAAGAGAGATACTATAGTTCCCTAACATCGAAAACAATAAGATCAACAATAACAAGTTAATGTTTTAAAGCGATGCCTTCTAGGTTAAAATTATCTGAAATATGATAAAAGATAATTAAGAAAAATCTCGATGGAATAAACAATATGAATAAATTCAAAATTGGACAATGAACTGGGAAAGACGAAGGAAAATCACTTTTTAATAGTTCGGAGAAGTGCATTATGTGCACCAAGTCATACATACAACAATAAACTTTTAACATTAACAGTATCAAGAAGTAAAAAACTATAAAATACTAAATTTATAGGTACATACATTTTTAATTTTCAGAAAATTACGGTGAATTTAGGCTAATAAGAATGTTTAAAACGTACACGACCAAATAAATGTTTGATTCTTAATATCTATTAAATGCTCCTGTCAACTCAGTTAATGATAACTGAATATCTCTTGGAGTGAAAGATGTGAATGAGAATACCAAGTAAGAAGGAAATTGCTGAGCAAAGGATGGTAAACAAAGTGCTGTTTCTTAACTGTAGTAAACCTAACCTAACAAAACATAACATGATTTATCTAAACTAAACTATCTTATCTTTTTTGTAAAGATTCACCCAAATCTATAGGAGTTAGCCGTTGAAGTAGGATGGATGAAAACGAGTACAACCATCATGCCTAAAAACTTTAATCCGCATGTACATATTTTTGGTTAACGCTGTGCTAAAAATTTGGAATCCATTAAACGTTTCTTAATTTTTTATAAAATATTCAGTGGACTGGAAAGAATGAGCAGAATTTTAATCATCTCTAAGTTTTTAAAGGAAGCAAGATTTACCTATATTTTTGAGCCATCGTCTCTGAACGATCTAAAAATTGAGGAGTAAAATGAACAGTGTGTAAAATGTAATTGTTTACCAACTAAACTTTTATACTTAGTACATAATTAATTGTTTTCCTCTGTCCCAAGTAGGATTTTTTAGAAACCGAATTTCAATAGCCTGAACAAGTAAACATTCTCAAAAGTCAACCATAAGATCACACTTACAGTTGTTGATATGTAAGTTAAAATAAGTGTAAGTTTGAAAAAATAACGTTTAAATATAAATGATTTTGCTAGATTTAATCATCTACAAATTATAAAATTAGAATACTGTGTGATTTACCATTTACACGTCTATGACCAGTGTCAGTGCTGAGCTTTCGATGTTTCTTTGGCAGGTACGAGACGATTTTCGGTTTGGGTGGAGGGAGAGGTAAAGTCTGGCTTTCTGCTAGGGTAGAGATCTGTTCAAGGACACTTAGGCCGGTGAGACTACTTGATGTCTGCATCTCTCCAGGAGGCTTCAACCTCTCTTTCGGTACGGGCTTCTTTTCTCCGGGAGGGATGACGATCTCGATCAAGTGTTCCGTTCCATTGTCTTGAGTATTGTTTGGAACAGTAGTCTCCTTGTTGTCATGGTGGATGATCACCTTTGGATTTACATCATCTGAAGGTTCCTTGAACCGAGAGAGTTTGGTCTTGAAGGATGGTGACTTGATGTCGACATAACGGAACCTCGAGGTGGAGGAGCAGTCAGGAGACCTGGGCAGTGTCTGCAACAGTCGTAACTGAAACCGAACAACAAACATAGAGTTGACGACATAATATTACAGATATATCTCAACTTGTGTATTATAAAAACGAGTAGTCTAGTGTTCGTAAGTTAGTGTGTACTTCATGGATCTATTCTGGAACCATTACTTTTTAGCATGTATGTGAATGTTTTATATTTTACTTTACAAGACAATATAAGTTAAGTGTTACAAGATAAGTTAGTTATGTGATGATGTTTAAATGTACGACCAGTCATTATTTAGATGATAACGTCATCACAGCTAAAGTCAGTTTAGTTAGTGACTGGTGTAGTCCAAATAAATATTCTCTCCAAGATCTTGTTGTTTCTCGCTGTACTAATAATGCTGTACAAACTGTTAAGTTCCTAGGGATTATCGTACAGTCCTACTTAAAATGGTAGTACCAGGTAGAATCTGTAATACCAAAGCAAACCAGAGGGATTTTAATGATTAGGAGACTAAGTAAAACCGCATCAATGCACATACTATTTTCAATTTATTGGAGCTATATACATTGTCATCTGATACCCTTGATTATGGTGCAATTGTTTGGGGGCAAGAGTACACACTCTCAAGCCATAATCACCTTGCAGAAAAAGGCTGTTCAAGTGATGTGTAAGATACAGAATCAGTTGCTAACCATTATTCATTCAGATAGTATTATGACTCTTCCATGTATTTAAAGTTTTCAATGTTTAACATACGCCAGGAAAACTTACATAATTTTAAATGTAACTAGGTATGTTATTAATACTGCCTAGGTATTAATATTAAGAGTTTATATTGCAATAATTGCTAGTTTAGATTAAGGGCCTTTCTTGTACAACGTTGTTTTTACAAAGTTGACGATTTTTATAAATCTAAGTTAGAATAGCTTACCTATATTTTGAACAACATTTTTATGTAGCCTGTACAAATATTTTGCATTTGTATTTTAGTAATAAAGGGTCTTGATCCTTGATACAATAGAGATCTATTTATTTCTCTGATTAGCTGATAAAGTATTCCCCTTCTAATTACCACTTTCTGAAGGTTTATTAATGGTATTAAGAAATATTAGTTTTTTTATGATTTGAAGTAAGGTTTAATATTTTATATGATATGTTTCATATTTATCATTTCGTTATTAAAATACACAATATAGTATTATCAAGTCAATGTAACTTTAGCCTCCTTGTAAACTTCTACTTTACATTTATTTGCTTGTGTTCAATTGACTGTTAGCTTAAAACAATATTTTTGGGGTTTCATGAATCTTAATTTTAGTAATAAATAACACCTTTTGAGCATGAACATTATTACAATATAAACACCCCATTAAAATATAAAGTTAAATTTAACACTATGAATTATCGTATTATATATTTAATTGAAAACATTATAATCCTCTTTTATTGTTAAATATACACTATCTGCACAAGAACATTGTTAAAGTTAACTGTATGTATAATGTTTGTTTACTAACAGCTCAGTAAACATATACAAAGAATATATTATTAATTACTAATATTTAAGTTATTATCATCTATGATAATGTATCTGTCAGCTACCATTTTAAACACTTTCAGAATATTGGTAAACAAAAAATTAGAGAACAATTTCCGATTGTATTGAAGTTTTATGTCATAATTCATATTTACAGACATTTTTTGCCAGGATAAAAATTAATTTTCTGAACCAGTCTTGCATCTTAAAATTTTAGTTTAAACTTTTCTGTTGAAGAACTTACTTAAATATGTTTAATTGGTTGATAGTACTAACCAAATAGAAATTAGAATTAAATCAATAAAAGTATCACTAAAGCAACCCACACGAAAATAGTCGATAGTAACTGGTGTGTCTGTATCCCCACTCTAAATTACTACATTGTTGCCAGTTTTACGTGTATGGAAAATAACCGATTCGCCTCAAAATTTGTTGCAATAAACAAATATCATCAGCTGTCACCTTAAACAAATATAAGTATACTTGATTTCATTTATCTGTTTTGCAGACTACACTTAAATGAATCAGATAGTAAATTACCAGAAAAATTTCATAACGGGAACACTCAGTAATTAGCAGCGATATGACATCATTGCCTCAAATGTCATCGGACTATTTTTATGTGGTTTACAATAGTTACTGCTTTCCTAAACATTTAAACAATAAACACTTTTTCCGAAATACTAAAAGTTATAATATGAGAAAGTATTCATGCAATTAACTGAATTTGTGTATTTTACTGCAGGAAGGAACAACTAAATGGCACTGATCTGAAGAGATGTCCAGATCTGACACGCTGAGAACCTGGGAGGATGACTTGTAACCATGATACAGTACAACTTACCGAGCTTGTCTGTGGAATGACCGGGTTGGGACTCCTGGGTGGCACTGAAAGGTCCGAGGAGCTGTCTACATCCGATGGGCCGAGAAGCTGAGAGGAAGGTTTGCGACTGATGGATAGATGACTGGCTCTGCGTGAGTTGATGTCGGGAGGGCTGAGGTTGGTGTCACGGCTGAGGCGGCGGCCGATAGCTTGAGAGCTGTGACAGTCTAGGAATCTGCCCGCAGCCATATTTATATCTGAGCTTAGCCGACGGATACTCAGATTACTCGAGCTCTTGGATCTGAACACGTCTTTACTTAGCCGCCTTGCCAAGTCCAGCCTGCGAGGACATAAGGATGCGTGAGGAGGGTCTCTACTGTAATCTACCAGTGATAGAAGCAGGATTGCTTAAGCATTCAAGCGTCATAATTGCTCAGACTAGCTCCACACATCTATAAGTTATTCTAGTCTAACATAATTTTACATGACTTTGACCTCTACGCTTGCTAGACCTGTCTCTCTATAATTATTTTTTATTTGGGGTATTTGAAGGAAAAGGTTTACCAAAACAATCCCAGGACTGAAAGACTTGTAAAACATCTAGAAAGGAACATGGAAGAAATTTACCCCACAGTGCTCAGAAGAGTGTCTACCACTTTGTGCAAACAAAAAAGTTTTTGCATTCAGATCGACGGCAGACATTTCAAGCACCTGTTTCAATAATAAAGTTTGTTTTAAACTTATAGAAATAGATTAATGGAAGCTGTAATTTATTTAAATGCAAAGTATTATGTTTAATAAATAACTTTTTATAGTACAGTAACTTTTGAATCATTCTGTAGTTCCTACCTACCTATAAATTAGTTTTAATTTATTTTATACTTGATACATTTATTCCATATTTAGGCTTTCAATACCTTGTAGATTTTTAATCATTGATTAAAACCAATTCCACAAAGAATAGTAGTTTCTAGTCCTCTTCCAAGTCTTTAGTATTAGGAAATTATTTTTAAATTGAAGTTTTGTTAACATATTTTCACTAATCAATATTTCTTTAAGAAAGAAAACAGTTTCATTAAAGTCAATTAAAATGTTGAAAGTATTAAAAATTCCAAATTTCCTCAAGATGGTGAGAACAAATCTGATTCACATACTATCATTATAGTAAAGTGAAGGAGAAATGTCTAGATCAATTTTACTGTCAATTTTAAGTTTTGTGCTGTTTAATCTAATGTAAAGTTACCTGGAGTGCCGCCTGTTTTGATCTGAAGGAACAGGTTTCTTAAGGCGAGGACTTTTCTCTTCCGGCAGTGTCAGCATTGGTGGTGTGGCATTCACAACTTTCTCCTCCTGTTGTACCCTGGCAACCAATCGGTTGGTATTCAAAACATAAATAATACACTGTTGCTTTAGCAACATCGGAAAACGATAAATAAGTTACAGTAAGTATCACACCACTGAGAAGCTGTGTGGTTGCCCTCATCTTGGATACACCTCAATCTTGGCGGGTCTTCTTCCTCACTTCTACAATAATTTACGTTTGTAAATCAAATCAATTTTTAGCCGACTTTGAAGTGACTTCCTTCTCTCTATTTAACTGTGGCATAACAATTCTATTTCACAAAACACACATAACAATTGAAAATTTTTAACATTACTCAAAGCAATATTTTTACCTACTTCCAGTGATTCTTTATATATTTTATGGTGAAAATATATTAAAAGTTTTCAGACTTGTCACGATAAATTACTAACGTATTTAAAGCTAACAGTGAAAATAATGCAAGACCTAAGTGCATCAGGTCCTTTTTTTACGTTTTTATTCAATTAATTGTAGCCAACATCATCCTGTGGTGATAATTAATAATAACTATGCAACAAGCAGTTGATGAAATAATTACCATTTAGGACTGCAATCTTAAATATTAATTGGTAAGCAAAATATAAAAAAACAAATTTTGAATTAAATCCTCTGTATTGTTGACCCTGCGGTAAAATATTATCTATTTCTAAGTATAGTACAGAAAAAAATTTTCATAGCTTAGTGACTGCACATATGTTTCTCTTTAATAGCCAGCAATTTATTCAGAAAATAGAAATAGGTAATACTCGTAATTTGACATATCCAATTTGTTATTTCTCTTAAACTTTTAACAATGGCATATTTCAAAATATTAGCCTCTGATTAAATTAATCATTTTATGATCTAAGTTAATGGGTTACAGCTTTCAACACTGAAAATGGTAAAATTCCAATCAAATATAATTTGTGTTTTTGCACAACACGAAAGCCCTTGAAATCTCCTCTGTGTTGGTTGACATCAAAAACTTAGAATTTGATTTTTTAATCATACCTTGGTTCATAAAATTAATTATCTATGGCTCATTTAGGATACAATTTATTTAAAAATTAACAAGTAATTTGTTTAGAAACTGCCTTTGCTCCTTTGTCCAATAAAACTTTATAATATGGATTGGGTGTTTGGCTACGTGGAAATGCAATCATTCTATATCAGTTATCATTAAAGATAACCAAAAAGTTTCTGAATATAAAACATGTTATTAAAATGCAAAGATATATTATACATTAATTAACATCAATTGTATAAAATGCAATAATTTACTAACTATATAAAATTATAAAATGATCAAAAACAGAAATTCAATAAAGTAAATAATACTCTGAGGTAAAAATGTTGTAATATTGACATGTTATAAAATTTCTGGTACATTTTAGTCACTTGAAAAAAAAAAAAATTATGTATTTTATATTTTATTTTTATGGATTTTGGAGTAATGGAAGGATGGTTAGAATACATGGAAAAATGGATGTAGTACGAACAGTTGTAATAAATCTCCCTGATCATGGTTGAATTTAAACGTTAAGAATTGTTTACTTTTTTTTGCCAGACGCATGTAATATTCAAAAAGGGAAAAGAATGTAGTCTAGTTGGGAAGGGAAAAAGGATAAAAAGCACATTAATACCACCAATACTGACGCTTTTTAATGAACCTGAAAAACTCATGTGAAATGTGTGACTTATAGCGTAAACCTGCTGATCTGATGCATCTTACTCCCTCTCATGAAGTTCATAGAGCTGCTTTGCAGATCCTCAGTTACAATTCTCCTAAAGGTAGTAGGATGTAAGTCCTAACTCACCAAAACTCCTGTGAAAGTGATTTTGGACAACGAGGTGAAGGAAGATACTGTGTCTTAAATAATGGATATTTGAGTGAAAGACAGCATTGATGACTAATTATTTAAATGCTTAGCTATCTTAAACAAATTTCATCACTTAAGTGACAGTGATTTAAGGGCGACGCGCCTTTTATAAGAAACATATTGTATTATGATACCTTCTTTATTCAAACTATGGTAACTAAATGCCCTTGATACATCTGAAGTTTCAGACATCTGCCCTTTCTTAGGACGATTTAATTTGATTAACTTTCTCACAATCCTACAAGTTTATGTTCCGAGTCAGGCACTTGAATTCTGGCAGCAGTAGAATAATATAATTTTGTTTACTACTCAATTTTTAGTATATCAAGTTATCTACAGAATACTCACTCACCTTCTAATTTCCTGAATCATCTCAAAGAACTGAGCCTTGCTCTTCCTTCTGCGCCTCTGTTCATGTTCCTTCTAGAACAAAATACGGCATTACGGCAGGGTCAGGACACTATTCAAAACATCTCCATAACATAATATTGACAATATTAGGGGATAGATATATGATTAGTTATTTATGGGCATAGTTTATATTATCTTGATCAAGTTATGTAGTCAATTCAGAATGTAAAAGGCCAACAAAAATAAAGTTTAAAAATCAATTATACTCATAATGTGGGTGAATACACATCTTTTAAAAGTAATAGTAAGTTTTTAATACTTCTGATCGTGATAAATCTACTGTTTTATACCTGGACCACTGTTAAAACACCGTGGTCACAATCCAGACATAAAAGTCTGCGGAATTCAAGTCTTAAATTTAAACACGTATCCTTAAAAGAAATTTATCCTCATGATTATGCTTTATCCAAGGTCTGCCAAAGGTTTCATGCATACAGAATAATAGTGGTTAAACTAAATTGTAGTCTGACAGTAACTATTATCAAACCACATTTTCACAGCATAAGACCTTTTCTATTTATAAAAAGAACAGCCTGCTGACTTCTTAAGGCTGTCTGATAAATTGATAGAAACACAAATATTTTATTTGGAATTATTGCTAAAGAAGCTGTAAAATGTTACTATAGGTAGATTTAACAAAACCTATAACAAACTAATATGTATTGTTCATTGATATTAGTTGGGAATAAATATCAGAGCAGCTCCAAAACGTTCACATCGACAATTTATTAAGTGAAACTTGACTATCAGCATATGGAAGTTACATATAATATTTTTTGGGAAAGCAAGATCTGGGGATCCTCTCTGTTACTTGGACAACTTAAAAATAAAACCTCTAGAACACAATTTTTATATTATAATAGCAGCGTGCATACCCATTAAATTCACGTTTTCTTCATTAGGTAAATATCACTATGAACTTTAAATTTATTTTTCTCTGCCTAAATAGGCTAGTTTAACAATTAAAATATTATAAATAACATATAAAATATATATATAAAAAAGGTGCTGTATTTGTATTATATTTAAAGTACTGCTGATAGTTTTTCAGCATATATTAACTTCTAACAAGTAACGTCGATATCATCAATGTCCATGCAAATGATGTAGACAAACACCAACCCTTTTCACACTCTTCTGGAAGAGACTGGTGATCTGGCCCTGTCTCAAGGTGTGAACCAGCTCTCGAGCAGCGTGATGCGGCGAAACCAACTCCACACAGTTGATGAACCGGTACAGTTTCTGAAATACAGTACAACAGCATACAGTATTTTGCCAAAATACTCAACTTTTTGCATACAAATTTCCCTGTTGAAGATTGATAAAAATTATAGAACATAACAATTTCATTGGTGCGGATAAAATTGATACATTGTATTTTGTTATACATCAACCCACCATACTGATACAATCTGAAAACTTAGTCTTTTGTTGAGTGAAAACTCATTTTTGTATATTATATAAATTAAAAACTATAGTTTTTTAATATATTTGTTTATCTACTACTATGAATAAAATCATAGTGAATATTAAAGTATTGTGTTCTCATTTTAAGTTTTGAATTGTTGAGTGAGTGATTCTGGAACATACAAATGGTTATTCATGTACTCGTATACAGTATTAAACTTTTTTAAGAGAAAATGTTTGATATATTCAAATTCCCTATTCCAATTTATTATTTTTACCGGATTTTATGTTTACATATTTATGCTTGATTGCTGAACTCTTCATTAGTCATATTATATTATGTTGTTATTTATTTTTTATTGTATAAATTTGCATTGTATTAATTACGGTATGTTTATACTGCATATGTTACTTGTACTCTAATAAATGTGATATTGTTGATGATCTTAATTAATAAGAAGACAGACGCCAGCTCTAGAAACGTCATGTTTAAGCTTTTGTGCCACGAAAATACTGGTTTTGATAAATACTGAAATAATGTTATAGTGTTAGGACACATTTGATATTTTTACAGTTAAATAATTATAGTCTATATAAAACTTTCATGTAATACCAAATATAATTGTCAATGCCAACTGCAAGGCGCCAAAGTCACAAATCTTACATTATCCCTTTGTAAATAAAACTTTAACATCTATCATAATACTTATAACACCGTACAAACCTGAATAAGGACAGAAACATGTACAAGCGGCATGTGAAGAGAATATGATACCTGACTGAAGAACATGATGTTTCTGCTCCTCCAAATGGTCCCCTTGGGCTTGTGTCGAAGGATGGGCAATGTGTAGCGGTAGAACAAGTGTTCGATGAGCAGTATAAGGCACCCGACTATCATGCCCATTCCAAGCAGCAGAAACACTCCTGCGCAGTTATATAGATTATATTTGCATTGATCTGTACAGACATTTTACATTTATTTATTTTATTCATATAAATTTTAAATGATTCTTAACCAGGATGAAATCTGAATAAGAATTAGCAGGACAAGCTTTTGGACATTTCTTAATCTCCTCTTGTTAAGAACAGTATGTTAGAACTTGAAATTAAAATTAATCACATGCTTTATGATACTTTTATATAGTTTTACAGGATACGTTTCTTATTCTCTGAAAGTCAACTTTCCTGCTAGTTTATATTCAGTGTCTTAAGTTTAATAATCTGCAATGTTATTGGTAATATTGACTTAGTCTGCAGTGAAAATCAAACTGCCAGATACATGAGCTAGTAAACACAATGAGCACACAAAACTTCAGGATAAAAAAGAATTGGCCATAGAGGAACACAGTTACAAAACCAAACATTCAATAGAATTGGGAATAGAACAATGGTTTCTGCAGATAAACCATTTTTGCTTCTTGTGATATATAAGTGACACCTCGTGAAGCCCCTCGTAGTCTGAGGCCTTTGGCTGAGACCTATAGGTAAACCCGGCACTGCAGCTATTGAAAAAAAAACAAAAACAAAAACACACACAAACAAAAATTGGCTCGTTATTTGGTCTATACGAATGTTAAAACAATACAAAAAAGATAATCACTTTTTGAATCTGGAAGAAGCATAGTTATAAAATAAATACCTACTTGCACTGACAAAAAGTTTACCAGAAAAACACTTTTTTATGGTGCGCACGCGCGCATGCGCGCTCGTGTGTGTGTGTGGTTTAATAACAGCTACTATGTCATTTGTTTAGTTTTACTAGGGATAGTAACTGACTGAGCATCGGCATTTAAGAAGCTACAATTTCCATTTCAGTCTGTCCGTCTGTCCACACAGTATCCTGAGAACGAACTGACCTATACGAGGGGTCATCAATTACTTTCATTAGGTGTCCTTTTTTTAATAACATTACCATCACGGTCCGGCAGGAAAATAGCATCTATGGGGTTAACAATTTAAACAATAAACTGTACTATTTAAATATGTGTAAATACAGTATCAATGAATAAATAAAAAATGAGTTTCGGAACATCACTGTATTAAATAATAAAAAATGTTATAAACAAAGGGAAGTACCATGGAATTTTTACAGTATTTATGATAAAAATGACATTTTTGCCTTGAAATGTCCGTCCGAAGTTTGGACTTAAGTTTGTGCAGGATATTGTAATTAAATCTTGGACATGTTCGTCGTTAACTCTGCTCAGAAATTTATTTTTAATGAAGTTCATCTTAGAAAATGCTGCAGTAAGAAGTTTCAAGGCTATTTTTAAAAATTATGGATATTTATTAGCACAAACAAATTTTATCTAAAACTCTTGACAAGAAACTTCTTCTTTTTGGTGTTTTAAAACTGTATTATCTTGGAAATCGATTGTTTCCATCTGGAAAACAACTTTATTACTTCCGGAATATTTACTGCTTCTTACCTTCATTTATCAGCAGGATCCAAAGAGTAAATGTTGGGTTATTGTGGATGTCGACGACATTCTCAATCGCTAAGAAAATTTAAGTAGGTGTTTGTTGATGTCTGATGAATGTTGAAAAGAAATGTCTTCAAGTCTTCTAAAATGGTGAAGAATCACTGTAAATGCAATCTTTGCATAGACATCTCACATTATTATGCAACAAATCGTCATATTGAGCGTCCACTTCGTCAAGAAATATTTCCAATTCACGAAGGTTCAGTGCTGATTTTGCACGACGAAAGTTTATTATCTTCATACCTTCTTTCACTGATCTCTCCAGATTAGGATTGAGTATGCAGCAAAGCACAGTTTGAATAATAGTACAGTGGTAGGAAAACAAATTTTAATAAAATTTTACATTGGTTCTGAATAGATGAACCAGTTCTTTTTTAGACCCAACTATCGTTGGTGCATCGTCGGTTACAGGTAACAAGTTAAAAAATCTAAATCATAATTAACGAAATAATCCATCACCGCTTGATCTTGTCTTCTCCCCGGGTTCTTCGTATTAACGGCAAAATAACCAATAGCTCCTCAGCAAAAATCTTTTGTTATTTTATCCAAGAAACGTACAAATATAATCAATAGTGCTTTATCAGTAATGCCACTTGATTCATCCACATTCAAGTCATAATAACCTCAATAATAGTCACAATTATTACCCGCCCTTTCACATCGCAATGATTTTCGATGTGTACAATGAATTTACAAAACATGTGTATTTCTTGAATGAGTACTCCCAGATAACGG